>NC_073233.2:31950000-34450000 GCF_029281585.2 Gorilla gorilla gorilla | reverse complement strand
TACCTTTAAATCTTTTTGTTTTTTGAACATTTATTGAAAAATTTAAAGATATATTGCTGATTTTTAAATTTTTCTTCTACTTAAACTTCTTCAGCCCAAATCCTCAGAAGAAATTTTACACTTATTGGATAATGGAAACAAAAACAGGACACAACATCCCACTGATATGAATGCCACATCTTCTCGTTCTCATGCTGTTTTCCAAGTAAGAGGCCACTAGATTATCACTCTTAAAATTGGATTTAAAATAAATGAAGCTAAATTCATGAATCATCATTTTCATACATGTGAAAAAAATCTGTCTGTAGACTTCACTTGTCAGTACTTTCCTTTATAGCTTTGAAAAGATTCTGTCACCAAGAGTATTTATAATTGAGATGCTTAAAACAAAAATACAGAATTTCTACCTTTGTAAACATATAGGAGGATAAAGTTGTAGTAATAAAAGTTGTTTTGTTTTTGCTGAAAATATTTAATCTTTCCAATAAATAATCTTATATTCACTGTAAAATTTATCTCTATAAATCTAGACTTATAGAACTAATAATTTGGGAACATACTGATTCATCTTTAAAAGATTTCACCATAAGGACCATGTAAATAGTCGCATTTCTTAAGGAAGTATGATTCAGTTGGCACAGTACGTCTTAGGAATACAATTCCAGAAAGAGCTAAAGCATAGGTTAATAGCTATTATTTCTTATAGTTTCTAGTCCTTTTAATACCCAAATGATAATATAAAGCTTCTTTTAGTATTATGCCGTCTGAGATACATCTTATAAGAAAGAAATTGTTATAATTGAAAGAATTGATATTGAAGGCAATCAAACCATTCATATAGTCCCTGGTCAACAAAAATTTCATTAATCTTTTTTGTTCTTACCACTAACTCTTCGGTTATTAATAGTCTTGAGAGAAATGTTTCTCTGTGAAACTGAGATGTCTCTGAAATATCTTAGATCCTGCTTTATAAAAAAATTTAATAAATGGGTTTACAATTAAGTAATATCTTACTTTCCTCATCTTTTGTTTGCCACCTAATGTAGTTCAGATAATCCTTACAGAGTAGCTTAAAATATTTGAATAAGTTATGCTTTACTAGGCAGTTGAAAATGACAAGTAGACTTTACTGTATAGTCATGTGCCGCATAATGACATTTCAGTCAACAACAGTCCACATATACAACACTGGTCCCATAAGATTATAACAGAGCTAGCTGAAAAGTTCCTATTCATCTAGTGATGTCATACTCATCATAATGTCGTGGCGTAACACATTACTCAAATGTTTGTGGTGGTGTTGGTGTAAACGAACCTGCACTGCCAGTCATATGAAAATATAGTACATACAGTTATGTACAGTACATGAGACTTGGTAATAAATGACTGTGTTACTGGTTTATGTATTTACTTTTTATTGTTATTTTAGAGTATGCTCCTACTTATTACCCCAAAAGCAGTCTGCTACATTCTGTTTACCAAGTCTGTGGATTTTATCATTTTCTCTCATGTTTGATTTATGATATTTTCACAATGAGGAAATCACCTAACAGTGCATTTCTCAGAAAGTAGCTGTGTTGTTAAGTGATGCAAGACTGTACTATCTTTTTTATATATGATATTTTAATTATTAGGACATATACAAGTTTGGGGGATTAGAATAAATTTACTCTTCAGTTTGGATCAAGATTCGAATTCAGCTTCCCTTGAGGGGCAATCTCTAGATACATGCAAGGCATTCTAACGAGTAGCTTTGGTTTTTTCTTAGGAATGTTATTTCTATAGGACCTGTGTTTCTAACCATCACCTCTGATAATTCCATGTCCTGGTTCAAGGGGTACCAGAATACAAATGGAAGTTTTGATCTTCTATCAGGTCAAGAGTTATTTTTCCTCTGGTACACATATAGAAAGTCTTTTCATTTTTATATTTTTCTCAGCTATAGTGATTACTTATAGTGCTCTTAAATATCAATTAGATTACACCTTGTTCAGTTGTTTTTTAAAATGAAAATAATTTTGATTTTGTGCTCTATTAAAGTATATATTTCCCTTTTAATTTTGTTAAATCTTATCCTCATTTTTTTCTATTTTGTAATTTCAAAAAGATTTACTTGCGACAACAAGACAAAACAGCAAGTATCAATCAAAATGTCCGTATTGCCAAGATGTCACTCATTGACCTGGCAGGATCTGAGCGAGCAAGTACTTCCGGTGCTAAGGGGACCCGATTTGTAGAAGGCACAAATATTAATAGATCACTTTTAGCTCTTGGGAATGTCATCAATGCCTTAGCAGATTCAAAGGTAGGCATTATATGTTTATTTGTTAAATAGTTTGAAATATTGAAATAGATAAGAAAGATACTATTTAATATGATTTTGTTTTAAACGTCTGGTATATATCACATTTCAAGGGTATATCGGTAATGTTAATATATAGATCAAAGACCTCAGAAAACCTAGTGTATTAAACTGATTTTTATTTCTTTTTTAATTTCCAGTTTTATAATGAGAATTGGTTAAATAGAAAGTAATGAATACCAGATTGATAGTTAATATTTTATGGTACATTCTGATCACTTATTTTGAACTTGGTTTTTAAAGTGATCACTACACAGCAAACATGTTAATTAAATTGGCATGAAGACAAACTAACCATATTTTTAAAAACTAAATTCTGTTGTTTAGTATTTTATATATTATAAAATAGGGTTAAGTATTAAAGAGTGTTGATTTTTTTTAAGAGGGGTTTAAGTTATAAAATGTCATGAAATCACCTAATAAGATAATGTTTACTAGATGCTTCTGGGCATATTTAAATATAGTTTACATATACCGTATGCCAGAAGTGCTTACCTAGAACACAGTGTATTTCACAACATAGATATTTGTAACAATGACATCCTTTCAAAAAAATTATAATATGTCAATTTAAGTTAAACCATACTCGAAAGCTTTAGCTTGTTAAACTGTTCGAAAAGCTCATCACTAGTCATTAGAAAAATGCAAATCAAAACCACAATGAGATACCATCTCATGCCAGTGAGAATGGCGATCATTAAAAAGTCAGGAAACAACAGATGCTGGAGAGGATGTGGAGAAATAGGAACACTTTTACACTGTTGGTGGGAGTGTAAATTAGTTGAACCATTGTGGAAGACAGTGTGGCGATTCCTCAAGGATCTAGAACCAGAAATACCATTTGACCCAGCCATCCCATTACTGGGTATATGCACCCAAAGAATTATAAATCATTACTAGAAAGACACATGCACACCTATGTTTATTGCAGCACTATTCACAGTAGCAAAGACCTGAAACCAACCCAAATGCCCATCAATGATAGACTAGATAAAGAAAATGTGGCACATATACACCATGCAATACTATGCAGCCGTGAAAAAGGATGAGTTCATGTCCTTTACAGGCACATGGATTAAGCTAGAAACCATCATTCTCAGCAAACTAACACAGGAACAGAAAACCAAACACTGCATAGCAGGTTCTCACTCATAAGTGGGAGTTGAACAATGAGAACACATGGACACAGGGAGGGGAACATTACACGCCAGGCAGGGCCTGTTAGGGGGTGTGGGGGCTAGGGGAGGGATAGCATTAGGAGAAATACCTAATGTAGATTACAGGTTGATGGGTGCAGCAAACCACCATGGCACATGTATACCTATGTAAGAAACCTGCACATTCTGCACGTGTATCCCAGAACTTAAAATATAATTTAAAAATTAAATTTAATTTTTTTAAAAAAGCTTTGGCTTGTTAAACTGTTCAAAATGTTACCTTTGATTTATAATAAGTATATTAAAATAATTGGAGCAGGTTTCTTTTTAAAAAAAGGCAAATTACTGAAATTACATGAAGATTGCAAAAGCAAGATGTCTTTTATATTCTGAGTTAAAATCTCAAACTTGTAAGCAGACAGCATGATACAGAGACGGATTTTGTAAACATAAGCCATTCATAAGATTTTTGCCATGTGAACTAATCTATAATTTTTTAATAATGACTCCTATTGAGTCATTTGTGAGTCAATGTTTAATATATGTCTTGTACATGTAAAATCACTTAAAATAGCACCAGCAGTGCACATTTCACACTGTTTGGGAAAGACTGCTATGGTGGAAGCACATTGCTACTGAGAATTGGGGGAACTAGGACCTATTTCTGGCTCTTTGAACTACTAGCTTTGTGACCCTAGTCAAATCATTTCACTTTATGCTTAGCTTCAATTTCCTGTTTTGCAATATGAAAGATATACATTGGATAACATTAGGTTGCTTTTAGCTTAACATTGTAAAGAATCTGTTCTTATATAAACGTTCTACTTTCTGGAAAATTTATTTGTTACTTCAAAATCAGAAACAAAACTTAACAAAATTTATTTGTTGCTTTTACTTTTTTCTTTTTAGGTAAAAGAAAATCTTGAAGTATTAGGTTCTTTTAGAACTCTATAGTGATTTCAGGAGAAATGTCTGTAACATTGTAATTATAATTTATTTCATATTGATATTAGATGGTTATTTAAGGAGAAAAGTAGCTCTAAGCCATGCAGAGTTCTTATTATTCCTCTAGTATATTTGTATGGGACATCTGTTTACTTTTGTGTTTTAATTTTTTTCAATGATTGGAAATATTTTTAAATAGACATTTTCAAATAGTTTTAGATTTACAGAAAAGTTACTAAGATGATACAGAAAGATTTTGTTAAATATGCTCCACACCTGGTTTTCCCTATTGTTAATTTTTTATATTAATATGGTACATATATCACAACTAATGAACCAATATTAATGTATTATTTTATTTTGAACTAAAGTTCATACTTACTCAGATGCAGATATTTTTAAATATGATATTTGTTTCATATATTCACTGAATAATCCTGTAAGATTCTTTGTCATCACCTCAATCACCAATTATAAGTCTGGATAAAATTGGATAGCGCTTAAGTTCTTATAGTGAAGTGTAGGGTCAAGCCCTACAGGACTTGGCAGGTGTTCTCCCCGTGTGCAGAGACGAGAGATTGTAATAAATAAATACACAAGACAAAGAGATAAAGTGAAAACAGCTGGGCCCCAGGGGACCACTACCATCAAGACACGGAGACCGGTAGTGGCTCCGAACAGCTGGGCGCGCTGATATTTATTGCATACAAGACAAGGGGGCAGGGTAAGGAGGGTGAATCTTCTAAGTGATTGACAAGGTGAAGCAAGTCATGTGATCATAGGACAGGGGACCCTTCCCTCTTAGGTAGCCGATAACAGAGAGAGAGATGGCGCATACATCCGTGTTTTCTTCTGTGCACTTATAAGAAAGATCAAAGACTTTAAGACTTTCACTATTTCTTCTGTTGCTGTCTACTGTGAACTTCAAAGAGGAACCAGGAGTACAGGAGGAACATGAAAGTGGACAAGGAGCATGACCATTGAAGCACAGCACCCCAGGGGGGGTTTAGGCCTCCGGATGACTGCGGGCAGGCCTGGATAATATCCAGCCTTCCACAGGAAGCTGGTGGAGCAGTGTTCCCTGACTCCTCCAAGGAAAGGAGACTCCCTTTCGCGGTCTTCTAAGTAATGGGTGTCTTCCCAGACACTGGCATTACCACTTGACCAAGGAGCCCTCAAGCTGCGCTTGTGCCGGCGTAATAGAAGGCTCACCTCTTGCCTTCTAGATCACTTCTCACAATGTCCCTTCAGCAGCTGACCCTATACCCGCCGGTTATTCCTAGGTTATATTCGTAATGCAACAAAGAGTAATATTAAAAGCTAATGATTAATAATGTTTATAATAATGATTCATAATTGTCCATGATCATCTCTATATCTAAGTTGTATTATGACTATTCTTATTCTAGCTATTTTTTTCATTATACGGAAACAGTTTGTGCCTTCAGTCTCTTGCCTCGGCACCTAGGTAATCCTCCCCCCACAGTGAAGTGCTAAAGTGGTAGCAGGTTTGCATTTAAATGTGGAAAATGACATAAGATCTCTTTTTTGTGCTTTCAGAGAAAGAATCAGCATATCCCTTACAGAAACAGTAAGCTTACTCGCTTGTTAAAGGATTCTCTTGGAGGAAACTGTCAAACTATAATGATAGCTGCTGTTAGTCCTTCCTCTGTATTCTACGATGACACATATAACACTCTTAAGTATGCTAACCGGGCAAAGGACATTAAATCTTCTGTAAGTCTGTTTACTCTGCCTTTGTTGTGAAGGTATTGTCTGCATATGATTTTTATAATTCTAATGAAAGTATTAATTCAGGTTATGTTTCTACATAATGAGTTAGGCAGCTGAGGGTTAGAAGGGTCTTTGCTAACCTGCTTAGTCGAACATTAATTTAGACGGTTAAACCATAAAGCATCTTGATTTTATATATATATATATAATAGATACTATTATTCGATCTTTTGGGTACTATGGTACTTGAGTGGCTTTCTCCCTAACCTCTTTGATGTCATGGCATATTGTATTTGGATGGCATCTTGGAGTAATCAGTCAAAGCTTGAACACATTTGTTGCAGCCCAGGATGATGCTCTGCTTTAGCTGAGAACCAAAACTTTCACCTGAAAATCTTGGATATGTTAGTTAAGCTTTCCAAGCCTATTATTTCATCTGTAAAATAGGTATAAAGCTTATTTTTTAAAAAGTCTTTTCTACATAATTTATAGTCCACATTCATGATGTTGATGTACCAATCTCTGTATTTCTCCAGAAATATAATAATAATAATTGGTTACATTAGTATTTTTGCCAAAGATGTGGTGTACTTAAAAACATGTATATCAAAACATGTATGTTTAAATTATAATATATCGGGGTTGAGAAAACCTAGAGTTAAGCTGTTGTGATAACTCCTCCTCTTCTCCCTTTCCCCTCTGCCACTCTCCTTAAGTGTCTGAAGATGAGCATGTTATTGTCATCTTAAGAAAAATGTTCCCAGGCTCATTATATAATTAATTGTAAAAGGTCATACTATATGGTTGTACAGAAAGGTTTGTAACACATGATTTTCATGTAGCCCTTACACTAGCCCCTTGAGGAATGAATTCTTAGCTCCACTTTACAGATGAGTAACCCAAACATCAAACAGTTCGAATTCTAAGTCAGGTTAAGTGAGAAGTAGGCAAGGTCTCAATATCAAGTATTTGGATTTATATGTTTAATATCCTCTCTACTATACCATAAATGTCAAGGGGCCCATACTATGATAAAAATGTTAAAATATAGTAAGAACTCAGTGAAAACCAACTGAATTCCTGAAAGGGTAGCATGAAAAACTATCTCTGCATTACTTAGAAGTCAAAGGAGTAAGAAAGTAGGGAATTTTATTATATTGCAATTACATGCTTATAAATAACTTTTCTCAATAAAGTAATTTCTTTATAATTTCATTTACATTATTAATGTGCTCAGCAGATCCTTTTGTCATAGATTTTAAATGTGAGCATAATTATCACAAATTCTGAATTCATGGAACTCAATGAAAATACAATGTCATTTTATTCATGTATTTATCTCTGTGATTATTATCTCTCTATAAACAATCATAATTTCTATCTTTCAACAGTTGAAGAGCAATGTTCTTAATGTCAGTAATCATATAACTCAATATGTAAAGATCTGTAATGAGCAGAAGGCAGAGGTATGTCTGTTTACATTTTTATGCTAGTCTTGCGCAGTTCTTCATTTATAGAATTTTATAATCTTAATTGTCCAAAAATTTAACATATTTTTCTATTAATTTTAAAATCTGGTTAATTCAGTTATTTTTTACAGCTAAATTTGGCTGTGGCCATGTAAATGACTTCTTTTGTATTTTAACTAGTGATTTCTCTCTACTAGATTTTATTGTTAAAAGAAAAACTAAAAGCCTATGAAGAACAGAAAGCCTTCACTAATGAAAATGACAAAGCAAAGTTAATGATTTCAAACCCTCAGGAAAAAGAAATCGAAAGGTAAACATTACATTAAGATCTAATTTTGAGGAATTTATTGTTTTAAAATTTTGTTAAGTATTTTATGTTAATTATCATTTGTTATGTCTTTTATATGTACATAGATATGTATGTTTATAATTTTATATATACACACATACATACATAACAGGCTTGACTCAGAGATATTGCATATTTAGTTCTCCAGACCACTGCAATAAATGAAATGTCATAATAAAATGAGTCACACAAATGTTTTGGTTTTCCGGTGCATATAAAAATTATGTTTACATTACACTATAGTCTATTAAGTGTGCAGTAGCATTATATCTGAAAAGATAATGACCTTGCTTTAATTTTAGACATAGTTTATTGCTAAAACATGCTAATGATAATCTGAACCTTCAGCAAGTCATAATCTTTTTGCTGGTAGAGGTCTTCCCTCAATGTTTATGGCGTCTGACTAGTAAGAGTAATGGTTGCTGCAAGTTGGAGTGGCTGTGACAATTTCTGAAAATAAGGCAACAATGAAGTTTACTGCATAGATTGACTCGTCCTTTCATGAAAGATTTATCTGTAGTGTGTGATGCTCTTTGATAGCATTTTACCCACGGTAGAACTTCTTTAAAAATTTGAGACAATCTTTTCAAACCTTGCCACTGCTCTTTCAGCTATATTTATGTCATATTCTAAATCCTTTGTTATTTCAACGTAGATAGCATCTTTATAGGGAGTAGGTGGTAAACTTTCTCAAGAAACCGTTTTCTTTGGTTATCCGTAGAAGCAGCTCTTCATTTCTTCAAGTTTAATCATGAGATTGCAGCAATTCAGTCACATCTTCAGGCTCCACTTCTAATTCTAGTTCTCTTTCTTGTCCACCACATCTGCAGTTACTTTCTTCACTGAAATCTTGAACCCCTCGTAGTTATCCATGAGGATTGGAATCTACTTCCTCCAAATTCCTATTAATGTTGATATTTTGACCTCCTTACACATATCACGAATGTTCTCAATGGCATCTACAATGGCAAATTCTTTTCAGATGCTTTTCAATTTATTTTGCCTAGATCCGTCAGAGAAGCATGATCCATGAAAGAAAGTATCTATAGCAGCTATAGCCCTACAAAATGTATTTCCTAAATAAGAAGACACAAAAGTCAAAATTGCATGATCCATGAGCTGCAGACTGGGTGTTGAGTTAGCAGACATGAAAACAACATTAATCTTCTCGTCCATCTCCATGAGAACTCCTGAGTGACCAGCTGTATTGTCAGTGAGCATTAGTATTTTGAAAGGAATCTTTTTTTCTGAGCAATAGGTCTTAACAGTGGGCTTAAAATTATTAAGTAAACAGATGTGCTGTCCTCTAGACTTTGTTGTTCTATTTGTAGAGCACAAGCAGAGTTAAATTTAGCATATTTCATAAGGGCCCTAGGATGTTTGTAAATGGTAAATGAACATCGACTTCAACTTAAAGTCACCAGCTGCAAAAGCCCCTGACAAGATAGTCAGCCTGTTCTTTAAAGCTTTGAAAGTAGGTATTTACTTCTCTCTAGATATGAAGGTCCTAGATGGCATATTGTTCCAATTAAAAGCTGATTTGTCTCTCTTGAAAATCTGTTGTTTAGTGTAGCCACCTTCATCAGTGATCTTACCTAAATTTTCTCGATAACTTGCTGCAGCTTCTACATCAGCACTTGCTGCTTCACCTAGACTTTTATGTTCTAGAGAAGGCTTTTTTGCTTACACTTTTAAACTTTATGAACCAACACCTGCTAGTTTCAGAATTTTCCTCTGCAACTTCCTCACCTCTCTCAGCCTTTGCAGAATTGAACAGATTTAGAAGGCTTGCTCTGGATAAGGCTTTGACTTAAAGAAATGTTATAGCTAGTTTAATCTATCCAGACCATTGAAACTTTTTCCATATCAGCAATAAGGCTGTTTCACTTTCTTAGTGTGTGTGTTCACTGGAGTAGCACTTTTAATTTCCTTCAAGAATTTTTCCTTTGCATTCACAACTTGGCTAAATGTTTTGTGCAAGAGACCTAGCTTTTCGCCTATCTTGGCTTTCTACAAGCCTTCCTTATAAGCTTAGTAATTTCCAGCTTTTGATTTAAAATGAGAGACATGCAACTAACTCTTTCACTTGAACACTTGGAGGCCATTTTAGGGTTATTAATTTGCCCGATTTCAACGTGTTTCAAGGAATAGGGAGGGCTGAGGAGAGGTAGGGAAACAGCCAGTCAGTGGAGCAGTCAGAGCACACACAACACTTGATTAAGTTTACTGTCTTATATGGGCACAATTTGTGACACTCTAAAGCAATTACAGTGGTAACATCAAAGATCATTGGTCACAAATCACCATGACAGATATGTAATAATGAAAAAGTTTACAATATTTCAAGAATTGCCAAAATGTGACACTGAATGCTCATGCTGTAGGAAAAATGATGCTTATAGACTTGCTCACAGCAAGATTGCCACAAACCTTCAGTTTTTTTAAAAAAAAAAAAAAAAACAGTGTCTGCAAAGCACAATAAAACAAGGTATGCCTGTATATATATTCTCAACTGAATTCAAGAAGTCAGTGATTTCTCTTTATATTTCACACTTTGTAGATCAAGTAATTTTAGTTTTTATTTTACATGTATTGAAGAGAACCAGAACTTAGGTATAAGATAGTGGAGACAAAGCCAGTTATGTCACCCTGTAGACTTAGTTTAATTTTAGTGGCGCTCATATTGTTCTTTTCTGACATAATCATTATTTGTATATTTCATGTACATCCACTCTATTCTTCATTTTATTAACTCTCTATAGCTTAACTAATCTACTTATTGAGCCTGAATGGGTAATTATTTGAATGAACATCTGTCAGTGATATAAACCAATACAGAATTTTGAGAGGTTTCTACTAAGCTTCTTAGCAGGTAAATTTTTAAAAAGAAAGCAGTTAGTAATACAGTATGCAAAAGTACTTTTTCCTCAAGCAGCTAAGACAGTTTTCCAAATTGACCCATTGAGACACTGGATCAAGATGTTAATCTTGAGTACTTCTAGGAAGACAATAAGGAATTCCTGTATTAAACAAGTTTGGAAATTACTCCGTAAGGAATCTAGGAGACTTCCAAAGTACATCAGCTTATTAAAGGGAAAACCTGTGGTAAAGGAATCTGTTCAACTTTCATTAAAATTGAGTAAAGGTAAACTTATTTGACATTCTGCAGAGCCAGTTATCTGTTATTAGTATGAGAAACCAACTACAACTTAAACCAATGGTTATTCATACTGTTTTGGAGCTCTAGAATTAGTAGAAAGTGTCTCAGTATCTATAAGGAAAACAAGATTATAGTCAAAAGTGGCTTTCAGACCTGATACAGCTATAATTTTTTAAAATTGCATTTGTGTGTTGAAGTTTTACATAAAATATTTTACAGTATTTCTTAAGAAATAAGTAAAAATGATTTCTGGTTTTTCATCTCATCAAAGAAAACTTTTAACTCTGATATAGTATTATTAGTTGTTGTTGTTATTTCATTTTGTTAGTTAAATGTGGGAGCGGTCCTCATGTAATTGGATATCTATTAGAATTCTCCAGCTTCTCAAATTTAGAGTAACTGATTCCATAAAATTGCTCAGCACTGCTTAACCAAGTCTACTATACCAATTAAAACCTTACAGATTAGTAAACTTTTCTGGAGTTGATGGCTTTAAATAATTGAACCTTTCTTTCTAGTAAGGCCCTCCTTTCAGGAGGGAAGGGCCTGAGCTATGAAATAAGTATTAATTTGGATGTTTTTCATATTTCAACCTGACTTTTGACCAACAATAAAAGGTTTGATTTTAATTCTGGCAATATGTTAAGTAACTTACTTGTATTTATGAAGAAGTTAATGATAAAAATTATGTACCAAATAACCTTTGTTATTTCCCCTAAAAATTACTGCCTTTTGAAATAAATGTATGAAATATCTTTTATTTTATCCATCATACTGTTACATGGGACTTTTTTAATGCCATGAATTTTCAAAGTGTCTTTTGTTATAAAACTTAAATAACATTTTTATGAAGTTTAAACAGATGAAAGGAAGACTCTGCAGTATTCTGTCTATCAAAGCTATTTGGAAAGGTAATTCTCAAAAGGAAATCATAAAAAGAAAACACAATTGTTCTTTTATAAAGAGTAATTATAAAACCTCACTTATGACTATACCAAGAAAATTGTGGAGTTTAATACTCATGTATTACCTAAAAATATTGGTGCAGATACTTTTAACTTGAATGTTTGCTTAGAACTCTTTCAGTTTTAAAATGATAGCTTTTTTTGGTGTTGTTAAGGAGCTCTCTAGAAACCTTTGATACCAGTTCCCTTCCTTTCATCCTAATCAGTAAACACCACCAACTAAAATAAGTCTAGATCACAAAATTGACAAATATTAACTTTGTCCTTGAATAAAAAGTTATAGAAAAACTAAGAAATTATCTTTAAGTATAACCTAAAGATAACTTATCAATTCATTTACTGGCATTATCGTTGGTGTAATATAATGCAATGAAATCACAGTGTCTGTACATATTTCCTATGAAATATTTATCAGTTTGACAAAACTGCAGTAAAGTCAGTGTTTTGTGGCTTATGTTCATTCCCAATAGAGTTTCATTAAGAACTACTGACGTAAATTGGCAGTGTTTTTACCGCTGATCCTTATGAGTATATCTAAAATTCTGGCCAGTTTAGAACATTTTTTTTTAAATGCATGTACTTGATTTTACTTTATTTTAAAGTCTTCACTGTTATGAATGTTTATACTGTAGCTCAGATCTGATCTATGACTTAAAACCATGAATATATTTTAAAAAATTAAAATATTACTGAGACCAGTGTTCTACTGACCCAGAAGGATACAGGATTGCAGGTTCCACCCAGAGTTTTCATAAAATTTAATCAGCTTGAAGTCTGTGGCCATTTGGAAATATGAATCAAACTCCTCATCTTTGATATTCTAGACCTATATTGCCCTTAGGAGGAAGCACACTGCAGCAGCTTTTCTAGGTTTACCACATTATAAACTTGGATGTTTTGAGTCCTGGAAGTGTCAGTTGATTCTTAGCCAGGCTGTAGGGGGTACCTAACCGTATGGTCTGTTTTCACTATAACAAATTCTGAAGCTAAAAACTGGCTCTGTCACTTTCCCTAGGTGGCCATGGAGGCACCATATGATTATGCCTCCTACTGCTTATTCCTTCACGGTGAGCCAACACCGAAACAACACATAATGCTGTGTTGCTAATAGGGCCTTGTGAATTTAGATAGTGCATGCCCAGGTTATCATCCTTTTCCAACAAACAAAAATTATTTTATTTTTGCTAAGCAATAGGATTACATATAGATGTAAGCATAGACAAAATGCAGTATGTTAGCAATACCAGACACCTTATGATGCCCATATCTTTCAGCAACATGATCTTCCTTGGGTGAGAAAGAAACCTAATGTAGTATAAATAAAGTTAATAACTTTTTCTAAACATTTTTTATAATAGGAAATAGTCATTTTTACCTATTTGCTGTTTATCATTGAGTGTAGTTCTGTGAATTACATATATTCCTTTGTTTATGCATTTCTCTTAAGTAAACTTTGTATGATTTGTTACAAAATTAGTGAGATTCTGTAATGTGTTTTAATTTTGGTAGGTTTCAAGAAATCCTGAACTGCTTGTTCCAGAATCGAGAAGAAATTAGACAAGAATATCTGAAGTTGGAGATGTTACTTAAAGAAAATGAACTTAAATCATTCTACCAACAACAGTGCCATAAACAAATAGAAATGATGTGTTCTGAAGACAAAGTAGAAAAGGTAATTAACAATTTTATAATTAAATTTTAGAAAGTATAAAAACATGGGGGCTTTTTTTTTTTTTTTTTTTTTTTTTTTTTCAGAAGGAGTCTCTTCTTCTGTTGCCCAGGTTGGAGTGCAGTGGCGCAATCTCAGCTCACTGCAACCTCTGCCACCCGGATTCAAGCAATTCTCCTGCCTCAGCCTCCCAGCCAGCTGGTATTACAGGCGTGCACCACTACGCCCAGCTAATTTTTGTATTTTTAGTAGAGATGATGTTTCACAATGTTGGCCATGCTAGTCTTGAACTCCTGACTTCAGGTGATCCATCTGCCTCAGCCTCCCAAAGTGCTGGGATTACAGGCTGAGCCACTGTGCCCGGCCTGGTGGCGGTGCTTCTAACTCTAGAAATTTTATAGTCAAGGCTACTTACTCACCCATTCTTTACAGACATCTGGAAATGTTGGAGAAAATGTAGCAAACATTTTTTTAAATACATAGTTAAGTGCACAAGAAAGAAATTTTAATTCCTGGATATCAGTAACAAAAAGGAAATAAACAAAAACAACAGAATCTCAGTTACAACTGTTGTTTTTCTGGGCATTTTATGGAACTTTTAACACGAAGTTTACCAACTCAGGTTAGCCAGTTACTGAAGGTAGAGCAATAGAAGCAGTCTATCCTGGATGCAGGCAGTAGCTTACAACTTAGACCAACAGGAGATTTTTGTTGTCAGAGAAGAATTTCATCACTGAAATTGTTAGATGTGCCAGTGCAGGGGCCTAATGAAAAGCAGACCAAACATTTAATCAGTTTTACTATTTTTTTAATACAATAATATACTGCCCTCTCCCTTCCATACACAGACCACTCCCACTCTTCTAACTTTGATGTACATCACTACTTAGATAAGAGACCCAAAGGAGACGGTGAGTTAGAAATGAGAGCTCCTATCTAAAGCCTGAAATTTCAGAGGTCTATATCCTTTATACTAGGGGTACACCAGGAAAAAAAAAATTCTTGCCAACCATCACTGTTGGCAAGGATGGTTGCTTTTCTTACCCCAAGTAACCATGCCTGGGGTAAGAAAAAAAAGTCATTTGAACACTACCATTATAGGCGTGCTTTTCACAATGATTGAGGTTTAAATTGTTACAACCCATGTATTTTGTATAGAAAACCCCTAAAGTTGGTCAATTACAATGCACATTATCAAACCAATGATACCACTAGAAAACCTGGCAGAAGCAATGCAAAAATCAGCCTCTTAAGAGAAACAGATTCTCAACTCTAGCCACTAATAAATTCAACTTTCAAAATTACAAAACAGATGGAGAAATAATTCACTCTAGACAAGATTCAGTACTCTTAGCAAATATGACAGAACTCCCAAATCTTTAGATACTAGAGCAATCTAATAGAAAATATAAGAATGAACAAAGATAAAGGAATCAAAGATAAAGACACCACAAAAAAAGAACACTCAAATATGAGGTAAAAAACACATGAAACTTCCAGAAATTAAAAATTTATTCATTAAAATTAAAAACTCACCTTATTGATACAATATCAGAAAATGTTAAAGCACTTTACATATATTGACTCTTTTAATTCTCAGAAAACCTCATGAAATATTTAGTAATATTATCCTAATAATCAATGAGGAAACCAAAATACAAGTCATTTTGTCCAAGGTGACACAGCTCCTAGGTGCTGAGTTCTGATTTGATCTGTAGCATGCCATTTCTAGAGCCTGTGCTCCTATGTTTATGCTTTTTTACATGAGCTAGGAGACAGATTTGAGAAAATTACACCAAATGCAGGATAAAGATAACACATGTGGACAAGATGTTGTTGTATAAAGGATAGACTTCATGTAACAAGAAGAAAAGTCATACATGCATCTAATAGGCATTTCAGAAGGAGATATTTAGTGAAAAAGAGCAATATGCAAAAATTTGTGGTTGAGAATTATCTAGGACTAATAAGATGTAAATTCAAGAAGCATGAGTTCTAAGCAGTATAAGGTAAATATATACCTAAACGTGTGAAACTACGGAGCACCAAAGATCAGAAAAATAAATATTTTGAAAATACTGACAATTCTCCCCAGTTTCGATATTCATTGGTGATGAGTTTATTTGTATTTTTATGTATTTTATGTAATTTAATTACATAGACATATGATGTTCAAATACTACTTATTAAAAAGCTTTATCTTATAAGTAACAACCCATTCCTCTCAAACTACCACCCCAAACATGTTTTCTTCTTTTCCTACTTTCACAGAAGTAATAATTATATAGAAAAATTTTGCATTTCTTAATGTCCAGAAGCTGTCAAATTTTAAAGAGTGCTTTTCAAAGCTAACATTTTAGATTTTTGTTAGCCTATGAAATGGGAAAGATATGCTGTACCGGAAATTAATCATAAAGCATTCAGCAATGTATCATTGATACCAGTTTGTCAGTAGTTATTAAACTATATTATCAAAATTAGTAATATATTTATTGAGTGTGTGCTTTTTATGCCTTAATGAAATTTTATTTTCAATTTTGTGTTTTGAGATGCATTTAAGATGTTCCTTGCATTCTTTTAAGGCAGAAAGGAAACAATTTATTTCTTCGAATTTATATCTTGCTGCTATATTTGTACTTTCACTTTCATGAACTTCAAATTGTTGCCAATATTCTTCGATAAATGTAATGACTTCCAAATAACTGTCATTGGATTAATTTATCAATTTGTTGTTGTGAACTTTCATATGGTTGCTGAACAGAATTCTGAAATAGTACCATATTATATAAGAATTATATATTTCAAATTTTTAAGATGTTTTTCTTCTTTTCTTTATTTTTTATGTTTATTTTATTTTATTTTTGGAGATAAGGTCTCACTCCACAACTCACACAAACCTCCCAAGTAGCTCAGACTCCCAAGTAGGTGAGATTACAGGTGTCCACCACCATGCCTGGTTTATTTCAATTATCAGCACTTATATTACATAGTAATCTTCAGTGGGTAGTAATTCTTCTCAGTTTTGTGTAGATTACATAAGTGTCAATTATTTGAATCTGCAGTTATCTAAGATTTACTTTTTGACAAAAGGCAAGAAATGCAGCCATAGGAAGCTGATATTGACTTCACATCTCAACTTTAACGAAACTCTTATTGAACACTTGTTTACATGTAAACCCTTGTGCTTGACACAATGGAGGTAAAGAAAGAGAAGTGTTTGTCCTTCAATTATTTACATACTAGTTGGAGCAATAAAAATAATAAAAATGATAAGGTACTATATGCTTGTCATATAAATAGTAATAATAAAAACAGCTGATATTGAATGCTATTTGCCAGACATTTTTCAAAGTTTTTTGCATGGATTAATTAATTTAGTATTTATAACAAGCCTATGAGATAGATCTAATATTATCACCATTTGTGAGGAACAGAGGCACTGAGAACTCAAGTAGGTTGTCTGGAGTTACTTACCTAATTAATGTGGCTGAACCAATATTAAACCCCAGCTGTCTGGCTTCAGAGCCTGCACTCTTAATCACTCTGCTATATTCTAAGTACTGTAAATGCTATAGCTATTCAGAAAAGAAAACAGTGACTTCCTATTTTTAGTAAGAAGGCTTCCTGGTGGAAAGATGAAATTTGTACTGGGCCTTGCATTTCTATACATATTGTCCAACAAATGTGACTTGCTCTGCTGAGTTTGACCAGAGCAGGTCACATTTGTTGGACAATATGTGTAGAAATGCATAACTATACTCAAAACTTCGTGCCAATTCCCACTCCCTTACCCACAGCAAATTTCACTGATCGGTGGCCATACCTTCTCTCAGCATTTGAAAGTAGCCAGAACCACAATGAATGGACTGGAGTTGGCACATGATGATAAACGTATTTGCCATGTTAGGAATTATTAACAATAGATTGGGAAGGTAGGATATTGGTATAGATTGTGAAATTGTTGGTTGCTGGTAGTCTAAAATCTATTTTTGTAGCCAAAATGCAGTCTTTCAAGCAAGGGAGTAGCATTATCAGAACTTTGAGTTCCATTTTTTAAACATTTGAATATTATTATTTAGTATAATTAATGAGCTTGGACTATGTAATCCCAAAGTAATTTAGATAATTGTTATTTTACTGTCTTAATTCCTCCATCGAATTTTGAATGTAGTTATCTAGAAAGATTAAGACATAGAGTAATAGAATGGGTTTGACTGGTTTTATGGTTTGGTTTTGTTTTGTTTCTGTTTTCTTCCTTATTTTTCTGCACAGTAGCTTAGACTTTTTTCAACCCAATTGCCTTTTCTGATCTCTTACTTTTGGTCATTTCAATCCTCAGGTTCCCAACTATTATAGCTATTCTTATGAGACTAGGTAAGCAGTGGAGATAAAAACTCTTGAGTTATTGGGTGTAGTTAACCCACTGAAAAACATAGGAACACATCTAGAGGTTGATTCGTTTTGTTTTTACACAGAAGTGTCAAACTGTAGTATGAGTAAACTGCTTTTCTAAGGCAAAGAATTTTATATGTTTTGGATTCTCTCCAATAGAGGTTTGTTATCAGAAGTGCTGAAAGAATCTCATAACATCGATTCAGCTATAAATAGTTCTGGAGTATGGATTTTGAAATTACTATTAAAGGGAAGCTCCTGGGTAATTTTATGACCCCATAAAAATTATCTGTAAGATTGTTTTTAATGTAAAAATATGAATTTACCATATTAGCAATTATTTTACACAAAGCAGTAGTAACAACTAAAATTGTAGAATTATGTTTGTTCTCTCGCAAGACTTTTGTGGTGTGCAGGGGATTTTGTTAATGAAATATGTAAAGCTTTTTTAAAACTTAATGGGAAACATTTCACTCTAATGTCAGGGTTTAACATGCATATTTTAGAATGTATTCCCAAACACTTACTTGCCATTTTAGAGCAATGGGTGGTAGTAGTATTCTGATGGAAAATGTCCTCTGAGAACCATCACAGAGGATACATTTGATGGACATTAGAAGTAAAAAGTCATAAATGGACTTTTTGAGGTTTCATTTAGGATTTTCTGATATTAAATATTGCTGCCACCAGACCCACATGCCCTGGTTTCTAAGAGTCCCTACGATTGTAAATGCTAAAGCAAAATAAAGATGATTTAATTAGCTGCCTGCCTTCAGTTAGGTACAATATTTTCATCTTCATTTTTCAGACGAAGTAACTGAAGACCCACTAAAATCTGTTTGCCTAAATTTTTACATCTGCTGAATAGCAGAGAAAATTCAGTAGGTCACACCTCCCACCTTCTGTTATAGCAGTGGCTCTAAACTTCAAGTTTCAGGACCCCTTTCCGCTTTTAAAAATTATTTAGGACTTCAAAGAGCTTTTGTTTATATGTATTCCCTCTACCAATATTTCTATATTAGAAATTAAAACAGATTTATAAAAATATATTTATGCATTGATTCATTTTAAAATAATTAAATGATATTAAATAATAGTTTAATTATAAATAATAAAAATTATATTAATAAAATATAATAAATAGCAATAAATTATAAATAATTAAATGTTAAATAATAATTAGAATAATAAAAATTATGTGTGGTTACATAAATAATTTTATTTTCTCAAAAATAGTGAAAATAGAACAGTGGCGTTGTTTTACATGTTTGCAAATTTCTTTAATGCCTGGCTTTTCATATCAGCTGTATTCTCATAACTGCTGAATTGTTATTCTGTTGTGACGTTACACATCATTTAGCCTCTAGAAAACTACTGTGCAACTAACTGTATGAGCAAACAAGAATTTTAAAAGACTAATAACATTTTACTGATATTATAAAAATGGTTTTGATGGTTTTAACCTTGTGAACTCTCTGAAAGGATCTCAGGAATCCTTAGGGGTCCCTGTACCATGCTTGGGTAACCTTTGCATGATAGCATTCTTTTTTTAGTTTTTGTTGTCAGGGTCTCACTTTGTTGCCTAGGCTAGAGTGCAGTGGCACAATCATGCAGTCATGGCTCGCTGCACTGCAGCCTCAACCTCCCGGACTCAAGTGATGCTCCCACATCAGCCCCTCCACTCCACCAAGTAGCTGGAACTACAGGCACATGCCACGAAACCAGCCTAAATTTATTTTTTAATTTTTGTGTGGAGACACGGTCTCTCTATGTTGTCCAGGCTGGTCTTACGCTTCTGGCCTCAAGCAGTCCTCCTGACTCAGCCTCCCAAAGTGCTAGAATTACTGGCATGAGCCACCATCCCAGCCTGCATTGTAGCATTCTGTCACAATTCTCATCCTAGCACTGTGGTCGGTTTGATGGGTTACGTTTTGTTTTGTCTTCTCTTCTTGACTATCCAGGTTTTTGTTTCTTTGAGACATTTGTTTTGTTTTTGTTACTGTCTTACTGTGACAGACAGAGACTAGGATATTATAATTAACCAGAGAAGCCATAAAAAAGAGTCAGGAACCTTAGTGAGAATGACAGTGGCTATCAACTATTTTTCCCTTATCTATGACTCTAGCCTGAAATGGAATCTGCTTCTCTCTGACTCTTGTATTTCCCTTGAAGGGAAGGTAAGTAAAATTTTATGAATATCTAAGATTTGGTTATGACTTCATGATAGCCACCTTTGCCTGACCTTAAATCATTTATAAGCTCATATCCTCTATCCAGATGAAGATAACCATATTTTTCTATTACATGCCCAAGTCTCAATAGTACATCTTTTGTCAAAATTAAGAGATATTTATCTCCCAAAGAGGGGGAGTTCTTCGACCAAATTCAAATCTAGTTTCTGCTCTTCTTTTTTTCATTTCCTGCTTCCAGAACCAGCTGCAAATGCTTATTCCAACCTTTGGGGATCTACTGTTTCAGGTCTACCCATCCTATCTGATAATTATTGACTTTAGTGTCTGTGGGCAAATACCCCAGAGTAGTCAAGATGTTCTGGCCCATCGTTTTCATGATAGTGTGCAAGACCCTTAGGGTAAGAAATCAAAGACTAATTTTAATTTCAATTTGTGCCTAGGTAAAACACCAAAAATATTTTGAATATTCATTATGGCTCCTGAACCAAGCTACAGGCAAGATCAGATACTGATAAGCGCTCTGATAATCTCTTTTTTCTGTGATTTATATCAGCCAATTTGAGGCCTTATAGGCAAACACAGAACAATAGAACACATTATTTCTTCACATCAAAGACAAGAGCAATATATGCATCTGCTTTGATTTTGAGTAAGGAAATCATGGAATGTATCTGACCTTGTATGAACTTTTCAAATGAAACATACTGAAGGGACTGTACTTTAATGCCAAAAAAAAAAAAGTTATAGTCTTTGATTTGGTCGTTGTATTTCTTAAAGCCATAAACTCTCAACCTATAATTTTATAAAAATGACTCACAGCTCAATTTCCTATTTTCCTGCAAGCAGTAGTATTCTGAGATTTCAAGGGGGAAATAGCTTTAAATACAAAAATGTAGCCTAACTTAATTTACTACAATAGTACACATAAGAAAATATACTAGTTTACTAATATCATGTACATCAAGTATCATAAAAATTAGATTCACTGTTAAATGAATCATGTTTCAGGCCACTGGAAAACGAGATCATAGACTTGCAATGTTGAAAACTCGTCGCTCCTACCTGGAGAAAAGGAGGGAGGAGGAATTGAAGCAATTTGATGAGAATACTAATTGGCTCCATCGTGTCGAAAAAGAAATGGGACTCTTAAGTCAAAACGGTCATATTCCAAAGGTACAGATATCTCTGAATGTTCAGATTTAATTTGTAGGAACTGAGCTCCTAAAATGTGTTCTTTTTCTTATTGAGTAAATGTCTTTCATAAGACAACTATTATTGCCTCATAACTCTGAGATTTAATTTACTTTTAAGTGTTATTTCTAAGTGATTGCATCCTTTTATAAGGTAGCTTTTAGGTTAAAATAAACAATTCTATTTCAAACTGCACTTGAGGATTCATTATGTAGGTAATTTGTTTGAAATCTTGATATTTTATGCAAAAACAGTTTAAATGAGGTCAACATTAAATGTGTTATGGTTAAAGAAAGTTGATTTGAAAGGGGGTGTGTGTGTGTAACTGAAGATATTCCACCTTAGAATGGCAGAAGGTTTTATTTTTGAAGTGTAGTGATGGGTAATGACAGTATCATATTAGAATTACGTTCTGCTACAAGGTTGCAGTAGTCTAACTTTAGTGCCTTCACTAGTGTGGGCTGTCTTTTGTTCTCTTAACAATAAGTCTTGGAAGTATGCAGTTCATTTCTAATGCAGTACCTTTAAAATGTCATTATCGTGCTTGTCGTTTCATGATTGTAATATTACTGTTTCATATCTAGTCTCAAGTTTACACACCTAAGCCAGAAGAAGAGGAAAGAAAGGAGGAGGGATGTCTATATCAGGAGAGCAAAGATGTTTCCAAAAATTCCTAACAGAATAATGTATTGGCTAGAAATATGTCACATGGCTATCTGTAGATAGAAGACACTCTGAAAAGATGACCTCCCTTTTTTTTTGCATAATTACTGTGAACAGTATTGGAGCTCCCTTTTTTTTTTTAACTTTAAGTTCTAGGATACATATGCAGAATGTGCAGGTTTGTTACATAGGTATAGATGTGCTGTGGTGGTTTGCTGCACCTATCAACTCGTCATCTATGTTTTAAGCCCGGCATGCATTAGGTATTTGTCCTAATGCTCTCCCTCCCCTTGCCCCCTACCCCTGACAGCCTCCGGCATGTGATGTTCCCCTCCCTGTGTCCATGTGTTCTCATTGTTCAACTCCCACTTGTAAGTGAGAACGTGCAGTGTTTAGTTTTCTGTTCCTGTATTAGTTTGCTGAGAATGATGGCTTCCAGATTCATCCATGTCCCTGCAAAGGACGTGAACTCATTCTTTTTTATGGCTGCATAGTATTGCATGGTATATATGTGCAATATACCTTTTCTTTATCCAGCCTATCATTGATGGGCATTTGGCTTGGTTTCAAGTCTTTGCTATTGTAAATAGCGCTGCAATAAACATATGTGTGCATGTGTCTTTACAGCAGAATAATTTATAATCCTTTGAGTATATACCCAGTAATGGGATTGGAGATCTCTTAATAAGAAAGAAGAAGAAAGTAAATGTGGGCTAAGCAACTAGGAGCAACTGCTATGAAATAACTAATTTTCACCCAAATACTTAATAGTTTAAAAGAACAACTTCTTTTCAGTCTTTTTCTAAAAGAAAAAATATCTACAGTCTCTACTTTGGTGATGCTCTTCTGAAATTCTATAACTCTGTATCAGCTAATTGATATGGAAACTTCTAAAATCTTTGAATTCCTAGAAAGGCACCAGACAGAAAATACAGGTGAAGGAAAATATAGAATATTTACCAACAAATGCCAGAGATCTTTAAATGTTCAAAAGTACTAATTTTTTATAATTCAAAGATATTAGTCAATGCATTATGACTGGGGAATGGATTCTCTGATGGGCTAGCAATGGCTGTAAATGATTATTCTGTTAATATGAAAGCTCAGACGTGACTGGAGAGAAAAGACTAGCAGTAGTAGTTAATGATGACAGTTCAAAGTAGTGAAACGAGCAAGCAGCAGATATCCTGTTTCCTAAGAAGGAAACCAAAGACAGTATTTCCTTATTGTGGATATTTATTGAGCCAACAATTTAATCTGCACCTCAAAATATCTTGATAAAAGCATACCAGTCAGTTAGTTAAGTAGATTAGGACATTAAACATAATATGCAGCACATTCTAGTAATATTTTGCAATAATGTAACTTAGTTTGTAAGGCACTTTAAAATATTCCCCACAAAAATAATGTAAACATTGGGAAAAGGATAGACTTTGGAGTTGGAGTGTTTGGTAATTCTGGCATATAGTAGTTGTTTTGAATACCAACTCTAACAATAATTATATGACTTTGGATAGTGTGTTTAACATTGATGTCTTAATTTGTCATCTATAAATGTATTTAAGATATTATGAGCTTAAGTGGAGTGCTACATTCAAAGCCTAGCAACACTTAATAAATAATAATGGATGATAAATAATAGTTTAATACTATTCTAAGCAACAATAGCATAGACATCAATATCCAAGCAAGTTGTACAAGGAAAAGTGTACATAGTTAACAACAGAGTTAACTGCATCATATAATATAATATAATATAATTTCTCTTCCAGAACAATGATTCTGACCTTTTTGGGGGTCATAGATGCCTTTGAGAATCTGTTCAAAGCTGTGTAGATTTTCTCCCAGCTGGGAGATTGGGGAGGTCAAATGTATACAATTTTGCATATTTCCTAAGTCATTGGGTTTCCTAAAGCCCTTCCATTGACACAAGATTAAGAATATCTACTTCAGAAGGAAACTATAGCACTTTTTTTTAAACATTGTGTCCATCTTAAGATGATATAATGACTCAAAAGGAGTAAGCAAAAAAAGACAAGATTCATTAATAAACTATAATATAAGTTGGCTAGGATCAGAGGATATAACTTCTGAAATTCCATATAAAGCCATAGAGGCTCATCATAGAATGCAACAGGCTCTATCACAGTGCCTGTAGGAATACTGAAATATGGTTATGTTGTTGATAAAATCATTTCAAAGAAAACAGCTGGATAACCCTGGCCAAATGAGTGTTTCTCATTTAATACACAAGAGTTGATTCTCTTGGATTGGTAGCAGGTGTGGAATGTTGACAGTACTTTTCAGTTTATTTCACTTATTATTTAATTGTTTATTTGGAGACTGTATATCTAAAGCAGTCATATTCTCAAGATTATCTTTTTCTAAACTACATAAAACTCTAAGTCTTTTGGTTAGTATTAAACTTTGACCTCATTTAAAATTAACTACTGAAGCTTCCTTAATTTGTTTGTTTACTTATGGCTATGATATTCTCATAGATTATTTACCCCTTATAGTTGGCAAAAATTTTCTCATGAAGAGTCTTGAAACAATTTTTTGTGTGTAGTAAAATATAACATAAAATTTACCATCTTAACCATGTGTACATATACAGTTCAGTGGCATTAAGTATATTCATTTAAAATTTTAAATATGTTTGTGTATATAAGTTTTAAATGATATTGCTACAGTATTTTCACCTCTCAAGATCCTAACTTAATTTACATTATGCTTGTATTATATGTTTGTCCATGTAATCAGCATTCCAACTACAGAAGTACTAAGAACTTATGAAGTATTAAGCAGGCAAAAAAGTCGATTGTAGAAATTTACTAGTTTGCCTTTTCTATCCCACATTACCGTAAGCTTCCAATTTTAAAAATGGTATGGTATTGTTTCTGATATCATTATTATCGCTATTTTGTGTTTGCTTTTTTGTCTACTTAGTAGTGTTTATGAAGTTAATCAATATTGTCTGGATTTTTAATAAATTAAAACTTTTTCAATATGGTCAAATCTAATTTTCTAGCAATCTGTCTTCTAGATTTCTCTTACGAAGAACTTTTGTACACCTGAATGTGAACCTGGAATTGATTTTTGTATCTTTGATTTTTATGCATTTTATCACAAATAACTTGAGCAAATAAAATTAAAACCATTTTCATTGCCATCACCCAAATCTAACCCTCAATTCTTTTTTGTGCAGATATTTATAGCTGAAAAAATAGCTGAGAAAATTATCTAGTTATAAGCCATTATTTTTTACATAAGCAAATTGAGGCATAACTTTACGATAAAGGGACTTATCCAAGGTCACACAACTCTGGACAGATACCCAGAACTTCTGACTTTCAAATTGGTGCTGTTTTGTCTGTACTCTCCTGCATTATTTACTCTTCAATCTTCTGAATCTGTCCACTTCTCTTTATGCCCCTCTGCTGCTATCCTAATTCAGACTCCTATGCCCCATTATTGGACTGCCACGTTTGGTCTTTCTGCTTTCATTCATGTTCTACTGCAATTCATTCTCTCCACTGCAACCAAAGCGAGTTTTTAAAACACAAAACTGATCATGTTGTTCTTCAGTGCCTTATCCCTAGAATAAATTCTCCATTGTGATTTACCAAGCCTAGCATGGTCTGGCACTTGAATACTTCTCAAGGCTTGTATATCACCTTTCATTATACTCTATACTTTAGCCATTATTGGCCTACTTATAGTTCTCAAAATAAGCCATATTCTTCCAATCAGATTTAGTCATTAGTATGTCAAGAAAGACAAATTGTAAACTTGATTTTCCAAAGTTAACAGGCTAGCCAAAGACCCATTATTGACTAATACAATTATACAGTCAAGTCTTGTCTCTTTAAAAGAATGACTCAAGAAGATAAAGGAATAAGATTATCACAGGATGTATATAAAGGAGGGATTGTTTTTTCTTTATACTTTAAGTTTTAGGGTACATGAGCACAACATGCAGGTTTGTTACATAGGTATGCATGTGCCATATTGGTTTGCTGCACCCATCAATTCATCATTTACATTAGGTATTTCTCCTAATGCTATAAGGAGAGATTTTTTTAAAGGAAAAAAGATGCAATATGTGGCAAACATGTTCACACTATTATGATCATCCAATTTTCTAACTAGTAATAGAAAGAACTGAAGAGATCATCTGATCCAGCTCTTAAATTTTAGTCAAGTAAACTGATCTCCATAAAGGGCATATATTTGGCTTAAGGTGACATTTGTTTCAAGGCTAAGCCCATCTCTAAAATCACATGACTCTAGCCGTATCATCCTGCCTCCATAAAGATAAATTTTTTTCTAAAACATTTGCTATATTTCTTGAAGTATAATGAATTATATAAATAACTCCTAACTTTAATATATAAATATGCTATATTTCTTGAAGTATAATGAATTATATAAATAACTCCTAACTTTAATATATCCTAACTTTAATATATATAAATAACTCCTAACTTTAATATATAAATAGGATGAGTGACATTGTTCTCTGTCATAGTCTCAATAACTGGCATTGGAAGTACTTTCTAAAAAGGAGAAAAATAACTTTGACATTTTAGAAAATTATTGGTCAACTGCAGATTGGAAAGGAGTTTTATTAAATTTGATTTATTAAAATTATTTTATTAAAATTGATTTAATCTTAATATTCTTTAAAAGAATCTGAAGAATACTTTGCATTGTTTCCACTCGCTAAAGCTAAGATGGATTATGGGAATTGTCCCTAGGAGGAAGTTTCCAGTTTCCAGGCATAGCTCCCCTGCATATGGGGTTCCTGTCTTAGCCATTCAAAATGTCCAAAGAATTTAAATTGTTTTCATTGTATTGTCTGAAATTTTTCCAATAAAATTTCTGAGAATGTTACTAGATTATCACCATTTATACTTTGGTGTAATCCCTTCGCTGATATTTTCTGTAGATAAGGTTTAGTAGGTTTAAGGAAAGACAAGTAACTTTAGGTGGTAGATTACAGGACACCTGGCCCTAGACAGATGAGGCTTAGGAAAATGGAGCCTACAAAAAAACATTTTCACACTTTTGCCTAGGATGGAGCTAATATCAAGAGTGGGTCTCAAGTCTTGTCTCTTTAAAAGAAGAAAGATTCAAGAAGATAAAGGAGATTATGAGAGGATGTATATAAAGGATATTTTTCTTTTAAAGGAGAACAGATGTAATATTTGGCAAACATGTTCACACTATTAGGATCATTTAATTTTCTAACTGGAAAGGACTGAAGAGATCATCTGATCCAGCTCTTAAATTTTAGTCCAGTAAACTGATCTCCATAAAGGCTGTATATTCAACTTAAGGTAGCATTTGTTTCAAGGCCTTATAAGCCCGTCTCTAAAATCACATGACTCACAGGCCAGTGCTCTTACCATGTCATCCAACCAAAGGTGATATCAACCATATGATCTTTTGTTTCATGCAAAAACAGAAATTTTTATTGCACACAACTCAAGACTTTGTACACTGGGGCTTTAACACTGAACTAACCTGACTCGGTGCCTGTCCTGGTGGTAAACTATATGTTCTGGTGTGAACAGAGAAATTATAAATAAATGAATACATCAATGAAATTGTTACTCATCAATACAGTAAATGCTATGACAATATTGAGGGGTGGAGAGTGTCTATCCAAATACAATGCTCAAGGAAAGCCTTTCTGAGGAAGTGACATTTAAGCAAAAACTGGTCATATTTATGTATTTTTACAACATTGTGAACAAGTTGGATAGACCAAGAAGCTGTCATCATAGTAAAATTTCTTCTGAATTCCTAACATTCAGTTTCTGAGGAAACATGAAAACTTATCTTGCTTGTAAATTATAGACCACCTTTTCCAGAACTCTTATTTTTCAAATTGTTTCTAAACATATTATTTAATATCTAAAAAGAATTAAAACTATTGGCAACAATATAAAATTATTAAACCGATTTAATTTTAATATTCTTAGAGTGATCTGAAGTACATTTTGTATTGTTTGCCCTAGGAACTCAAGAAAGATCTTCATTGTCACCATTTGCACCTCCAGAACAAAGATTTGAAAGCACAAATTAGACATATGATGGATCTAGCTTGTCTTCAGGAACAGCAACACAGGCAGACTGAGGCGTGAGTACATACATTTACCTATTTTCCAATTTTAACACTATATCTGAAGCACAGAAGTTCAATTTTCCACTGCCAGAAAGTTGAGTTTTATGTGTTACAGGATACATTATTTTTAAGTGTCTGTCTGAACCAGAAAACATTAAGAGAGTTATTTCCTTCCAACAAAGTTTTTACATTGGTTTATAAATTTGAAACTGTTTTTCTTTAAAAGTATGTTACTTTTACTTAATATATGCTATGTAATACAAAATTTCATAAGTACCTACACATTGAAAAGAAATCTGCCTTCTACCTCTATCTTCTAGCCATCCATTTCTCCTCTTAGAAGCAATTGCTGTTAACATCACTTGAATTTTTAAGTAGGCAATTGTTAATTATTCATAATTCCAGAATTTTTTGCTGTCATTACAGTGAAGTTGCTAAATATCAGGTGTCCTGATTTTTATGTGATGCTATAACAGACCTTTTATGTTCTCTCTTCTAGCTCAGTAGTAACACTAGTCATTTAGTTTTTAAAACATAATAATAAAAAAAAGTATGGCTTAATCTTTTTTTGTCACATTGGATACGTCAGTCAACTCCTTAGGCATCACTTTGATGTTCCATGCAAATGGGAAATTTATTTCTCTAAGTGCTTTCTGCTACTCTAAGAATCTATTCATGTTCTACTGGTATGCTCAAATAACTGATAATTATCTTGATTTAGAGGAAATCATATTAGTATAGCTTTTTTTAAAAAAGAAAAATGAAAAACTTCAGGGAGTTACTCTTATGTGGATGGAAGTTCAGACTAATCTCTTTATACTTTCTGTGTCTATTCCTAGAGCAGATATTGAATGTTCATTTACTAACACTCAAACCACTTACAAGAGCTGAAGTCATCAAGAAACAATAATTTCTTTTAACCGTATTACATTTGCTATATCAGACCCCAGATGAATATACTATCTTAAGATAAACATTTACCTTAAAATGGGGGAAAAAAGACTAACTCAACAATTTAGAAAACTGGTGAACCAGAGGATCACAGAGGAAGTGTAGCATAGAAGAAAGAGGATGAGTTTTGGAATCAATCTTGAATTCTAGCTTATATGAGCAATATAACCTTACGCTGATTATTTAGCTTTGCTAAGCTATAGTTTTCTTATATAAAAATAGATTATAATACAGTTCATATAAAGGTTATGAATAGATTATAATACATTTCATATAAAGTTTTTGAAAAGATTAAACATAAAAATAAATAACATGATATAATTCCTGTGTTATAGGTTCCTATAACACAGTGATTCAGTGATTCATTAGGAGGACTCACAAGACTCATCAGATAGTTGTATTCTTAGCTGTGCTTTATTTCAGCAAAAGGCTACAAAGCACATTCGGCAAAGGGAAAAGGTACAGGGGGCAAAGTCTGCAGAAACCCTGACACAGAGTTTCAAGAGTCTTCCTCCAGTGGAATCACACAGAATGTGCACAATTCCTCCAGCAAAAAGTTGTGGCAGCATATGTGAAATGTTGTCTGCTTTGGAAGCTCTTTTGAGTTCCATGTCCCAGGTTTTTATTGGGAGCTGGTTGCATAGGCACTTTCTGCCAGGATGTATCAAAATTCCAGACTTTTCAAAAGGAGAGAAGGTGTTTCAGCATAAACCACATTGTTTGTGCAAACAGTTTAAGCACAGTGAGCCACTCTTGTCATATGAGTTCTGGAAATGCTGGGAACCCTCCTAAAATCCATATTTTATAATAAGCCAGTATCAACCTTATAACCAAGCCTTTCTTAGCAGTGTCAGACCTACTATGATAACTTTCCTGCACAGTACCTGATTAGTGTAGATGCTAAATAAGTAATTGTTTAATTGACTGTGATTAATAACTTTTTCTTGTACTTGTTACCTACTTGACTTAAATGCAGCACCCTCCAGCAACCCCCACCAAAAGGAAAAAGGTCACAATTTCTTGTGCTGCTATTGAAATATTTAAGACTTGTAGGTTAAAAGGTGGTATTTCTTTGTGTATGAAAATGAATGCCCGATTAGTCTTTTCCCACAACCCTATCCATACTTCTAATGGTTCTCTTCTCCTCGATGTTATGAGTCAACTGGAACATCATCTATTGATGGACTCAGGATTCCAGGACTGAATCATTTCAAGATCATTCATGTTGTTAGACATCTTCCTTTATAGAAAATTTGGGAACCACTGATTGAGTGTATAAATTTATAACTGTTAGCTGTGACATTTCTTCAATGAACACTTACACAGAGGTCTGATACACAAAAAATTACATTCGGTGCTGCTGTAATTGTTGCTAATAAGAGAGATTTTGAGTTAAAGCCATGAATCCAGTGCCCTAACGATTATTTATACTCCCCATCCTTATCTACAACTTTTCTCCTTAAAATCCCTTTAAGTGCCATTCCAAAAGCCATTTCTTTAGGTCATTTAACTTAAAGGAGAGGTAGGTTTTGTTATTTTGTTATGTGCTTGTGTGTGTGTGTGTTTTAATGTTGTATACCTAAAATATGTCTCATCATTGCACATAGTATATTAATTTTTCATTTCAATTTTATGATAATTAGTAGCAGTAACGACATCTGTAGTTTGGAAATCACATTATGTTTTGCAAAAAGCTTTTATGTACATTTCATTCATTTAGCTAGGGACAGTGGCTCATCCCTGTAATCCCAGCACTTTGGGAGGTGGAGGCAAGAAGATCTCTTGAGGCTAGGTGTTTGAGACCAACCTGGACAACATAGCAAGACCCCATCTCTACCAAAAAATAAAAAAATTAGTCAGTGTAGTGGCACACATCTGTGGTCCCAGCTACTCGGGAGCCTAAGGTGGGAGGATCAAGTGAGGCCAGGAGTTCGAGGCTGCAGTGAGATGATCATGCCACTACACTCCAGCCTGGGCCACAGAGTGAGACCCTGTCTCTAAAAAATAAATAAACAAATATACTTAACTCATTTAGTCCTCAAAGCAATCTCCTATTATAAGTAGTGGCTATTTATCTGTCCCTCACATTACAGAGGGAAAACTTCAGTTTTTGCCTTGTCCAAGGTAATATGGAAGCAAGTGAAGACAATCTGAGACTAGAACTCAGTTCATACATGGGAAATTATTTTAATGATATGCTAATGCTTTGGGTGTTACATAAAAGAACTAAAATAATGTGTTTAAAATGTCATATTTATCTCTCCTTTCTTCTCATCTTCTGTATATAGAGTATTGAATGCTTTACTTCCAGCCCTAAGAAAACAATATTGCACATTAAAAGAAGCCGGCCTGTCAAATGCTGCTTTCGAATCTGACTTCAAAGAGATCGAACATTTGGTAGAGAGGAAAAAAGTGGTAGTTTGGGCTGACCAAACTGCTGAACAACCAAAGCAAAACGATCTACCGGGGATTTCTGTTCTTATGACCTTTCCACAACTTGGACCAGTTCAGCCTATTCCTTGTTGTAAGTATAACTTTCGTTTTAAGTAAATAGTAACATTATTTCTAAAGAGAACCTTTGTATATCAATCTATAGAACAGTTAATTTTTAATAGGTTTGTCTATTTTATGAAAATTAATGGGAAAATTAGCTTTATAGTCATTTCAATTAACCAGTATCTTCCAGAGATCTAGAACAAGTATGCATTGATGTTCTATATAACTCTAGTAGTAAAATTCATTTTACCCTCTTTTCTTTTCCTTTTTTTTTTTTTTTTTTTTTTTTGGTGACAGGGTCTCACCCTGTTGCCCAGCCTGGAGTCCAGTGGTGCAATCAAAGCTTGCTGCAGCCTCCACCTCCTGGGCTCTAGCAATCCTTCCACTTCAGCCCCACAAGTAGCTAGGAATTACAGGCATGCACCACCACTCCTGGCTTTTTTTTTTTCTTTTTTTTTCCTGTAGAAACAAAGTATCACTGTTACCCAGGCTGACCTCAAACTCCTGGGCTCAAGCAGTTGTCTCCCTTGGCCTCCCAAATTGCTGAGATTATCTCTATTAAGGGCAGGAAATTATAATTAATCATATCATATTTTATAATAATAATCTGTTCTTAAGATCAACTAACAGTGTAGAGTTTACTATTCTTCTATTGACAAATCACTTGATATTTCTCTTTCTCTCATAAAAGTATGTGTGAGACATTTTAATTGCAAAGCTAACATATAATCTTAGTTAAGAAAAAAATTCAGACAATGTAGAAGAAAAGAAGTAGACTGCCACCTTCAACTCTTCTCAGAACCTCAATTTTATGCCCTATCTCAGAGATTAAATGCTGTTAAATATTTATCTTTGCAGTATGTGTGTAATACACATGTATTACATAAAGCTTTTTGTTAGGTTTCACGTGAATGCTAGCACATTACACATAGTGACCTGCAACTTTTTTGTTTAGTTTATTATGTTTATTGGTTTTATTTGTTTATTATGAACATTTTTAGGGTGCATACATGAAGAATCTACCTCATTTTTTTATTGTTTTTGAGAATCCAGAGAATAGATGTACCATAATTTAATTAACCTTTTTTCTATTAGTGAACAGTACATCAGAGAACACATCCGTGTATTCACATTTGTGCGTGCATAGCAGAATCCTAGAAGCTGATTTGCCGGGTTAAAGGACATATCATTTTTTTTTTAATGCATCATGTTAAGCTGCTTTTCATAATTTTTTTCTGTACTTAGTACCCATGAGAGTACCTGTTTCATCTTTACCTAAACCAAAAATAGTAACAACAGCAATAATAATGCATAGTCTTTTTTGTTTTGTTTTTTTGTTTTGTTTTTTTTGTTTTGTTTTGTTTTGTTTTGAGACCGAGTCTCACTCTATCACCCAGGCTGGAGTGCAGTGGCGCGATCTCTGCTCACTGCAAGCTCCGTCTCCTGGGTTCACACCATTCTCCTGCCTCAGCCTCCAAAGAAGCTGGGACTACAGGTGCCCGCCATCATGCCCAGCTAATTTTTTGCATTTTTAGTAGAGACAGAGTTTCACCATGTTAGCCAGGATGGTCTCAGTCTCCTGACCTCGTGATCCATCCACCTTGGCCTCCCAAAGTGCTGGGATTACAGGCGTGAGCCACCGCGCCCAGCTGCATAGTCTTTTAAAATGTGTAACTCTCAGATTATCGATGAGGCCAATTCATCCCCTGTGAGGTATCCTTTGCTCATTCACACTAGTGGAAATTTTTGTTTATTTGTTATGGGTTTGAGGGGCTTTTTGTTTGCTTGGTTTTTTACTTGGCACTTCGTATCTAATAACTCTTTGTTCATTTGGTGCTGCTTTTTTATATATATATGTTGAGCAATAATTGATCAATTTATTGGACTTTTAACTTTTATATAGTAAAATCTGCCTATATTTTCCATTATGGGGAATTTTCTTGGGATCTGGTGTTTATTAGCCCCTCACTCCCAACTAGAGTCCATTTTTCTTATGTGAGCTAAATGTGTGCTGGGACATTTGGCTCAAATGTGTCCCAGCACACATTTAGCTCACCTAAGACAAACAGACAAATATTTGGGAGTGAAGGGCTAATATGTAAGACCTTATTCACAGAGAATAATAGTCTGTTGAAGTCAGATTTTATGTTAAGTGTTGCACCTCTGAATACAATCTGACTGCTGGCTTATTGAAATATTTCCTCAGTCTTTGGCTTTTAATAGTTTTATTATGTTATGCCTAGTTGACTTTATTTTTACTTCTCTTAAGTGGGTTCCTGACTTTCTGAATTTGTTTCTGCATTATCTTTTGTTTGTTTTGGAAAATTCTTAACCATTATCTCCTCACCTATTGCTTTTGTCACTTTTGCTCTCTCCTCTACTTCTGGGACTCCAATTATATTGCATGGCACTTTCCCATTGTATTGTCTATGCCCTTTACTCTTTTGCTTTTAATGTTTTTTTCTCTTCCTGGATAATTTTGTTTCTCACATTCTTCAGTTTACTTTCTTTTTTCAGCTTTATCGAATGATCCTTAAATCCATAAAATTTTTAATTTCAGTTGCTATATTTCCAGGTCTGGAATTTCCATTTTATTCTTTTTTATAGTTTCATATCTTTGCAAAAATTGTTATTAAGCACAAAGGGTATAATTACAGTCAGCCATCCATATTCCATGGGTTCTGCACCCATGGATTCAACCAACTAATCAAAAAAAAAAAAACTTGGATGGTTTCATCTGTACTGAACATATAGACTTTTTTTGGTCATTATTCCCTAAACAATGCATCATAACTATTTACATAGTATATATATATAGTATTAGGTATTGTAAGTAATCTAGAGATTATTAAAGCATATGGGAGGATTGTATAGGTTGTGTGCAAATGCTGTATTATTTTATATATAAAGGATATGAGCATCCAGGAATTTTAGTATGGTCATGCAACCTATCCCTCACAGATACTGAGAGACAACTATAATTTAAAGTCTGTGTCTGAGAATTCCAGAGTCTGTAACCACTGGATCTGTTTAGACTGATTTTCTTGCATGTGGTCTTAATTCCTCATATGCATGCACATTTTTTGTGTGCCAGTCAGGTATTTGCAAAATTATTTGCAGAATATTTTGATGCATCTGATCATGATATTAAATATCTCAGAGAATATTTACAGTTCCTTCTTTCATATTCCAGGTAGCATTAGCAATTCAGAATCACCTCAGTCCTATTTCAGAGACTGAGGTAATTTGATACTAAACTGTAGTTTCCTGAGGTCCTGCCTATTTCTGATTTGCCCTCTACAGTATAGTTGTTCAGAGTCCCAACTCAAAGCAAGGAAGATTTACAAAGATCCTAAATTCCAGTTCCAGCACCCTATTCCCCCAAAGCTCTTAGCACTGTTGCTATGCTTTTCTGCCAGCTCTTCCAGCATAAGCAAACAACCTCAAGGGGAAATTAGCTGAAATTGCAGAAATTACTTTCCTGAGCCTCCAGCTTCCTCCTGATTCTCACCTGTAATTTTTCACCATCTTATTAATAATCCAGTGCCTTCAAACAGATGTTTCTTATATTTTGTCCAGACTTTTAGTTGCCTTCAGAAGAAAGGTTGGTCTGAGTTATCTCCATCTTTATTATTAGCAGAAGTTCCCTATATTATACCTTTACATTAAGAAAATACGGAAGTTGGATAGATTATCTTAAAACATATATATTGTATATATACATATGTATTCTTTTTCTTTTAATAAAGCGTTAGACCTGACCTAGTTGTGATCTCTGGAAAGCAAAACTTAAGTGTTTTTCAGATTCTCTCATACCTTTCGGGCATGATTCATTTTTTATAATGTACTCAAGATGTTAGAAAGGAAATAGGATTTTAACACCAAGATTGAGAAATACTGACCACCTGCTATATGATGCTCATTATTCCTTATTTAAAAATCCATATTTCACATACAGTATAATTGCATAGACTATACTTGTCAACAATAAAACAAAAGAATTTACTTGACTCTTAATTCCTTCTCATGATATTTTTGAAGGAAAGACTTGAAGCCATGTTACATTTTATAATTAACGTGTTTTCTCTTGAACACATATTAGAAGGTGAGTTTTGTTTTTATAATGTTTTGTTCTTGGTTCGTTACTTTACTATTTCATTCAAATGATTTTAGAGATCAACTATTTATTTATTATGTATTTTCCATTTCATGAATTATGTATGTTGTATACATGACTAATAGTGTCAAGGAGGAATAATAGGAACGGTGTTTATAAGTGAGTTCAAGTGCCTTAGGGACCTTTAAAAGTATTTACTAGATTAACTATATTCTTTTTACTTAAATACACACACATGCAGTGCTTTTAAGAATCTGGGCCAGGGACAGTGGCTTACGCCTGCAATCCCAGTATTTTGGGAGACTGAGGCAGGCCGATCGCTTGAGTCAGGAGTTCAAGACCAGTCTGAGCAACAGGGCGAAACCCTGTCTCTACAAAAAATACAAAACTTAGCAAGGCATAGTGGCCCATGCCTGTAATCCTAGCTACTTGGGAGGCTGAACTGGGAGGATCACTTGAGCTTGGGAAGTTGAGGCTGCAGTGAGCCAAGATTGCACCATTGCACTTCAGCCTAGGCAACAAAGCAAGACTCTGTCTCAAAAAAAAAAAAAATCTGATGAGATTAACTATAATGAATATAGTCTATATTGTTGGGCATTTGGGTTGTTTAATAAATTTTCACTATTATTACAAATAATGTTTTAGTAAGCAAATATGTATATTTATCTTCGTGCTCATATCTGACTATCCCTACAATAAATTCTTAGAAGTAAAATTTCTGGCTCAAGATAAATGCACATTATGCAAAATTTGAAATATATATTGCCAAGTAACTCTCCTCCTTCAAGTGATTTAACCCCCATCAAGCAGTATAAATGAAGGAGCTTTTTTTTTTTTTAGCCTCACCAGCTTTTGATGTTAAAATATTTTTAATCTCTACCTTTAGTAAATCAATTACAAACATGTATATAAGCACAAAGAATACTATGAGTACCATGTGCCCAACACCTAACTTTAAAACTTATCAGCTTATGTCTAGTCTTGAAAACCCATCTGCTTTCTTCCACCCCAGCTCTTACACTAGATTATTTTAAAGTAGATCTCGGAGAACACATGGACACAGGAAGGGGAACATCACACACTGGGGCCTGTTATGGGGTGGGGGAAGTGGGGAGGGATAGCATTAGGAGGTATATCTAATGTTAAATGACAAGTTAATGGGTGCAGCACACCAACATGGCACATGTATACATATGTAACTAACCTGCACGTTGTGCACATGTACCCTAAAACTTAAAGTATAATTAAAAAATAAATAAATAAATAAATAAATAATAAAATAAAAAAAAGATTAGGATTCTTTTAGTTGTAGCTTGCAGGCCAAAGCTGATTCACTATCTGTTTTTTATGTCCCATGTGCCAAGATTTTTTTTTTCACATTTGTATATGACTGGAAAAAATTAGAAAGAAAAATATTTTGTGACACCTGATAATTATAAAACATTCAAATTTCAGTGTTAATAAATAAAGTTTTATTTCAAAAAACAAAACAAAAAAGTAGATCTCAGACAGCACATCATTTCTTCCATTTACATCAAGTGTGTATAAAAGAAAAATGTCATCAAATATCTAATGTGTCCAAATTTCCCCCGTTGTCTCATAAATTATTTGTTTCTATGATTTGTTTGAATTAAGATACAAACAAGGTTCATGCCTGTGCAGTCTTTTTTAATCTTGGACACTCTCTCCCACTTTTGTCTTTGCTAATTTTTAGGTTGGTGCGGAAGTAATTGTGGTTTTCATCATTGAAAGTAATGGCAATGCTTGTTGATACTTTGCCAATAGTCATAAATACTATCTTTTTTCCATATTCATTACTAATATAGTTGAGTGTGTTTTTTTAATTGAAGAGTCTTTTTCTGTGAATTGCCCAGCCATCCTTTGAACATTTTTCTGATATAGTCATCTTTAGTAACAATCGTTACTTTTTTACAAGATCTTAAGTGTAGGTTTTTTTTCATTCATTCAACAGTGTTTAACTTACAGCAGTATTTCAGGCACTTGTCTGATGATAGGGATCAAAGTATGAAACAAACTCCACCACCCTCAAGGAGCTCACTTCTAGTAGAGAAAGAACAATAATATAGTAAATAAATTAAACAGAATGCTAGGAGGTACTACATGCTATAAGAAAGAAATAAAGGGAGTTCAGGAGTGTGGCCAGGGAGGAGAGAGATTGCTATTTTCAGTAGCATGGTCAGGGAGGATCTCACTGATAAAACTCGAAGGACTTCACAGGACTAGCTATATGAATATCTGGGAGAAGAAACTTTTTTAGGTAGAGGGACACAATCACAGTGCAAAATCTCTAACATAGGAATTTGCCTGACATATTCAAAGGCTGGTGAGGATATATAACTGGTACAAAGAAAAAGAGAATGAAAGTAGTGAGGAGATCAGAGAGATAAAGGGAAGGAAGGCAGATCACATAGGGCCTTGTAGGTTACTATCAGGACTTAATTAGTCTTTTACTCTGAATAAAACAAGGAGCCATGACATGGTCTGAGCAGAAATGTAACATATCTGAATTGTGCTCTTAAAAGATCTCTCTGACTGCTGTGGTGAGAATAGATTATACTATGGCAAGGGCTGAAACATGAGGAGGCTACTAGAATAACCCAGGCAAAAGATGGAGGTTATTCAGACCAGGATAATAGCATTGGAGCTGGTGAGAAGTGGTCAGATTCTAAAATGTTTTGAAGGTAGAGGCAGCAAGATTTCCAAGAAAATTAGATTTGGAATAGGAGAGAAAGAAATGCTTAAGATTGAATCTAAAATTTTGGAACTTAGCATCTAAAAGAATTGAGTCACCTTCAGAGAGATAAGGAAGACGTCAGATGGAGCAGGTATACAGGGTGGAGGTTGTAGAAAATTAGGAGTTCAGTTCTAGGCATGTTAAATTTGTCTAAGATACATCCAAGTGGAGACATCATGTAGGCAGTTAAGAATCTGAAGTTCAGGAGAGAAGTCTAAGCTAAAATATAAATTCGAGAGTTGTTAACATTTAGATGATATTTAAAGCCATAGGACAGGATGCAATCACTAAGGGATATTAACTTTTTTCTGTAATATACATAGTATAACTATACCCTTCAAGATTTACCACTTATTCTTGCTTTTGTTTGAGGTTTCCTTTTTAATGCTGAAAGTTAAAACATTTATGTAGTAAAATAGCTTTTTTCTCTCTCTTAGTGCCTTCGGGATCTTTCCTCAAAAGGCCTTTCCATTCATAAGTTTTTAAATTTTCGTTGCCACTTTCTCCTAATTTATGGTGGTGTTAAATGATAGGCAAGAATCTAAATTTATTTTTTCCAAGGAGACTAGCATTCTTATATAGATATACTGGCAATGCATCCTTAACAGCCACTGTGTTTTTTGTACAGTAAGTAGTCATATATAATTCTGTTTCCTCAATTTCTACTCTATTGTTTCACCTGTTTGTCTGTCTTAGGGCCAGTAGCTATTATTTTAATATGTGATAGTTTATAGTTTTTTTTATATAGTATGCTAGCCCTTCTTCATTATTCTTTGTCTGAAAAATATTCTTTGCTTTGTCTAGGAAATGAATATCAGAAAAATTTCCAGTTTCAAGGAAATGAAATGTTTTTAATTCATAAATTGACTTCACATATTTCCAATATCAAATCTTCGTACTCTAGAATAGTTTGTCTCCCTGTATGCATATCTTTTTGTATGTTCCTCAGCAAAGTTTCAGAGTTTTCTTCGTGTTTTATAAATTTGACTGAATAGATCCCTAGATACAATATTTTGTATTTTTGTGACATAGACTACTTTTTACTTTTCTTAAATTAATAAGCCTAAATTCTTATTTTGGAAGAAACTAATTTTGTAAATTTTATGAATTTTAATTATTTTCTAATAACTAGACTTGATTTTTGAATAGGTATTTATTTGACGTGAAATCTTTACCTCCAAACTACAAGTGTGTTGACTAAGAGTAAAATATGTACCTATTTTGGGGTCTGGAAAATAGATAGCACACTCACTGAGTGTAGTGCAAGATGGGGGTGCTGACAGCAAAATTTATTTATGGAACTGATAAAATTTCTGACATTAAATGAAAAGTCAAGATTTCCTCATTGTCCATCTGGAAACTCACATTTGGTAATACTTCTGTCTGTAGCCTTTCCTTTTTTAAAATTTTGCACCCAATGTCAGTGATTTTATCTTAAAGTACAATAAAAGATACTAGGAGAACCAGTCTCTTACATAGTACCAATATTCTGATTGAATATAGAGTTCACACATAAGCTTAAGTTTCCTCTAAAATTACTTGAATACAAGGAAATTTCATTTGAAAGATAGGAAATCTCTATACTAATTTCTCATATAACAAATATAAAGCAGGAAAATGTTAATAAACCAAATCTTCCATATTTTTTCCATTTGGCAACAAAATTTAATCATGAAACAATGGAAATCATGCTTGTATCCCTAAATACATTTTGTTTGACTTATCATCCCCATGTACATAAGACAGTATTTAGTTATTCATCTATAGCTGCAAATATTACTGTGAATTAAAAGGTTCTTTGTATTGTCCCTTCTTTTCCATCTTTGGTAAGTGTAAATACTGAGAAAATGAAACTGAGAGAGAAACATGATATCTGCTATTTCCCACAGAAAAATATCAAAAGGTTATGGGTTGATTTATTATTCAAAGTGCTGGATTAATTTAAAGGACTATAATAGTTCCCTATGTATTAGGACAATAGTTCCCTATGTATTAGGGAACTATTATACATCCCTAACCATGAGAGTGTCTCATAAGTGTATTATAAAATGTTTATTAGTTTGGTTAATTTAGTGGTACCTTATCTTGTATTAGTTTGGTTAATTTAATGGTACTTTATCTTATAAGATAAGTTTACATATCTTATAAATAGTTAAAATTCATTTACCTGTATCATTTGCAACTATGAATTCCATGAGTCATAAGGCTGTTAAAAAGAATCCAGATTTATGATGAGTACACTAATTGTATCAATCATTTGTAGCCTAGAAGTGTTTATTGAAATGTATACATTAATATTTGATTTCACTTTAGAACTTTGCCAACTAATTTTGATTTAGCACAGTTTCCCAGAATTTCTCCTCACGTACATATTAACAGGAGTGCTTGCTTGCAAAGGAAGAATCCTTGCCATCGTTTTGTACCAAACCTCAATTAGATCTAATCCCATTCATCAATGTCTCCCTGTCATGAACCCTACTTTGCAGCCTGTGACTCATGTTTGCTAAATACCGCGTTCTTCCTTTACAATAACATACAGCTCTATAAATCTCTTAACGTTTACAGTCTTAAACTTTTGATAAATTAGTTCCTCTGGGTAAAATCATTCAGAACACATGATATGGCACATCAAAAGATGACCCCAAAAGCCCTGCCCATTTTTAAGAGAGGGATTTTAAACCCATTAGTGATAAATTATCTAGTCTCTTTATTTTATGTAAAGGAACCATCTGTGAAATATTTCCAAAAGCTGAAAAATAAATATAAAGCCCCCTCTACTTAAGAAACCACATGAATTGCCATTTAGCAATTATGTTTTAGAGATTTATTTAAAACAAAGAGAGAAAAAGATGTTTCTTAATTTATTTTAAAATATTTTTAGAAAATTTGGCATGAGAAATGAATAATATAGTGACATCTAAACTAGTTTTAATTTCTCTTGTCTCTTTCCACTGCAGTCTACACTTCACACTGCCAACAAAGTGATCTTCCTAATAAAGTGTAGACCTCTCAGAAGAGTCTTCAAAGGCTTTCCAAGTCCAGTGTCAAGCTATAGGCATACTTTTGTCCAGCACCTGGTATCCCAACCTTCTGTTATCATGATTTTTGTTTCTGGCCTCTGCAATTTCCAAGCTTTTCCATCAATTTCAAATGCTTGTTTTCTCTACATCCGTCCCACTTCTTGGCCTAAATCTTTCTCCACAATGAGAGTCCAATTCAGATACTTCCTTCTTTATTAAATCTTCCTTTTAATGGATCATCTTTCCTTTGCCTGCATATATTCATCTGTATTCCCATGGCTTTTAAGTTTTTTACTCCTTTCACTAGTGTTTTAACCTTGTTACTGTCTTAGCAATAAATATTTGTTTATTTTAATTTGGAAAAAAGTGAAGCCAAAAGAAACAAGATATACTTTATTAACTTATATTAGTATTTAGTTTTAATAGCCTACTGGACTTTTTTTCTAAGCATACATTTGTGGTTTGCTTTTTTAAAACAAGAACAATGGAATCTATTATATATATATAGTTGATAACCAGCCTCTTTTTCACTGAACTACTTGCTGTAGACACATTTTGCTATCAACGAATATGAATTTAAGTCATTTTTAATAGCTGCATATTATATTTGCCTAATCTCCTGCTAATTAACATTTACTTTGTTTTCACTTTATTATTACAAGCAACACCCCACTAAATGTCTGTGCATGTGTATTTATTTTGCAACTTGCCTAATTATTTCCTTAGGCTAAGCCGTTAGAAGAAGAATAGCTTAATCAAACAGTATGTATACTTTAAAGGCATTAGATATGCATTGTCAGATTCCCCACCCCCAGAACTATTATAACTGCAGTCTACCATTGTAAGTGGGTAATGAAGGTGAAGGTGAACATTTTTTCATGTGCTTTTTGTCTAGTTATAGTTTGTTCTGAATTAACTGCCTCTTCCTTTGCCTTATTTTGCTCTTATCTATTTTATTTTGTAAGAATTATTTCTCTCAGAGGACAGACCAGCCAACCTATATACACATATATACATAGACATATATACATACACATACACGAGCTCTAAATCCTTTGCCAAATGTGTTACATGTATTTTTGTCTCTCTTATTCATGGTTGGTTTTGATTTTTATGTAACCCAATTTTAAGTTATGAAGATATTCATATTTTATTTGCCTACTTTCTCTTTTCAGTAATAATGGGAAATAGCATTTCATTTTGGGAGCAATGAAGTAGTATGTTGCCTCCTATTCATATTTTTGAGTCTGTGAAGAAAGTTTTATTTTTTTAAGTCTCCATTATGTTTATTATATATGTTATTACTCTGTATTACTTGCATTACTTTTTACCTGACTTCTACCTGGAAAATAAGAAACATGACTCCAACTCTGGCAACAACAAATATAATTGCTATCATGACTTTGAGAATGTCATTTTCTTGCTGTGAGCAACAAATTATAAAATAATGAAGTTTAAATAAACACTAAAACCATCTAGTACTAAATTCTGGTTGTGTGTATAAGATGATCCCCATTGTAACTTTCCTGGTGGCCAGTAGTTAGGACCACTCTTTTAAAATAGAGATTCAGTGAAAAATAGATATATAGATTGCTAAACTATATAATTTCCATGACATAGAAATGTCATAGTTAAAGTAAGTAAGGCCTTATCTTACTTGAGCCTTTCAGTTTTTGCTATTAGGAAACATTTGTGTGTAAGTTTATTCCTTTTTTCTTGTAGTGATGGACTAAAACCAAGCATTTGGTTTAAAATTATTTGGATTTGACTTGTCATTGACAACTGTTTTAAGGACATTTCCAACATTTCTTAAAACTATAGGAAGATATAAAATTACTGGGGATTTTTCTGTTTTTTATTGGAATATATGCTGGATGATTATATATAACAAACTTACAATATTTACAATATTTCTTTCTCTTTTTTTTTTTTTTTTTTTTTTCTGAGGCGAAGTGTTGCTCTTGTTGCCCAGGCTGGACTGCCATGGCATGACCTCGGCTCACTGCAACCTCTGCATCCCAGGTTCAAGCGATTCTCCTCCCTCAGCCTCCCAAGTAGCTGGGATTACAGGCGCCCACCACCAGGCCCAGCTAATTTTTTTTGTATTTTTAGTAGAGAAGGGGTTTCACCACATTTACCAGGCTGGTCTTAAACTCCTGACCTCCGGTGATCCACCTATCTCAGCCTCCCAAAGTGCTGGGATTACAGGCATGAGCCACCACACCCAGACAGTATTTACAATATTTCTTTTTTTTTTCTTTCATTTAATTTCAATATTTTTTTCTTTTTTGTTTTTCTTTTATTATTATACTTTAAGTTTTAGGGTACATGTGCACATTGTGCAGGTTAGTTACATATGTATACATGTGCCATGCTGGTGTGCTGCACCCACTAACTCGTCATCTAGCATTACGTATATCTCCCAATGCTATCCCTCCCCCCTCGCCCCACCCCACAACAGTCCCCAGAGTGTAATGTTCCCCTTCCTGTGTCCATGTGATCTCATTGTTCAATTCCCACCTATGAGTGAGAATATGCGGTGTTTGGTTTTTTGTTCTTGCGATAGTTTACTGAGAATGATGATTTCCAGTTTCATCCATGTCCCTGCAAAGGACATGAACTCATCATTTTTTATGGCTGCATAGTATTCCATGGTATATATGTGCCACATTTTCTTAATCCAGTCTATCATTGTTGGACATTTGGGTTGGTTCCAAGTCTTTGCTATTGTGAATAGTGCTGCAATAAACATACGTGTGCATGCGTCTTTATAGCAGCATGATTTATAGTCCTTTGGGTATATACCCAGTAATGGGATGGCTGGGTCAAATGGTACTTCTAGTTCTAGATCCCTGAGGAATCGCCACACTGTCTTCCACAATGGTTGAACTAGTTTACAGTCCCACCAACAGTGTAAATGTGTTCCTATTTCTCCATATCCTCTCCAGCACCTGTTGTTTCCTGACTTTTTAATGATTGCCATTCTAACTGGTGTGAGATGGTATCTCATTTTGGTTTTGATTTGCATTTCTCTGATGGCCAGTGATGATGAGCATTTTTTCATGTGTTTTTTGGCTGCATAAATGTCTTCTTTTGAGAAGTGTCTGTTCATGTCCTTTGCCCACTTTTTGATGGGGTTGTTTTTTTCTTGTAAATTTGTTTGAGTTCATTGTAGATTCTGGATATTAGCCCTTTGTCAGATGAGTAGGTTGCAACCTACAATATTTCTAAACAGTATGCTATACTGCTGTTTCTTGATTCATTAGTGTTTAGATGTTATAACTTCTAATCATGAGAGATGAAGAATTAGCTCACTTACAATACCGCCACCTTATTTCTTCTCTGGTTTTGCTAATGTATTTTAGCAGGATCAGGTAAGAAGTGACATGTGTATGTTATATATATAAGGTATGTAATTTCACATTACATTTATACATATGTTAATATGTGTAACATTTAGAGCCTACTTAAGGAAATATTTTATAATTAAATAAATAAAATATTATTTAAAACATCTATTAGAAGTAAGAATATACTGACATTTCTTAAAACTAATTTTAGGGAAACAGACATGAAGCATCTCTTTTTTTTTCCTTTTTTTCTGCTTTTTACTGGAAACGTTTCACAGTCCTCAGCCAAATCTGTGAGATAGACTTCCTGGAGAATTGAAATATTTGAAAGATGCAAATACTGAAGTAGATTGATTGTGCTTATAGGTAGACTTAAGTAGCTTAAAGAGCAATACCACCAATAAATACATTTGTAGATGTTTCTCTTGAGGTATAGGCAGTCAATTTATCAAACTTTTTTCAAGTCTTTTTTATGTACTTCATCAGATTATCCTATGTTTTATTGTCAAAATCAAAATGCCCAATTTATTGCTTTTATTACACTACCATTCATCAATTATATATCTTAAAATCCTACACATTTGAGAGATAGTGAATGGCAGATGAATATCCAAACTTTGTTTACTTTTTTAACCACTTAACCACTCACCAAATATTTATTTATAATTTTTATAACCACGTAGCAAATGTAGTTTGTCATGCAAATTATGTTTTCATTATGATTTCACTATGTTTTTATTTTTAGCTGTGGTTTTATTAATAGCAAATTTAATACTCTATAATACTAATGTTAATATACTTCTGTTGTAATCCATGTTACATTGTTTTAGAATCTGGGTTATTAATGATGAAAATATTTGTATTTCTTCTCCATCTAATCCATGATTTCAGTGCATGCATTTACAGTTAATTTTAAAAGTGGTTTTAATACTTAAAAGTCTTTTGAGAGGCTTCTAAAACTTGGCAGTCTCAACAAAATGTTTTTGTCTAACTTCCTTTTTAAGTCTGTCTTTGGTCTTACAGTAAACAAACTTTGAAGCGGGAATCTCTAGCCATAATGCAGGAACAGATGAATAGAACACTCACCACTTTATCCTGAAACGCACACTTTCAGTTTTTTATAGGATGCCTTAAAGCATCATATAAATATTTTAAAAATGTTTCCTAAACTATTAATGAGTAAGTATTACAAAACTAGGGTTGGACTTATTAAACAAAGCTCTGATTTATAGTTATCTCCAGAAAACTAGTCAATCTGGGGAAACCTACAAATGTCCATCTTTTTTATTTTTATGTTTCATTTACAAAGAACTTTTTGATTTTCCATTTAGGGGGTATATGGGCCTGGCTACCAGTATTATAGAGAAGTGGGAGAAAAATCAGCATATATTTATTATTAAGAAAGTATTTAATGCACCTAGTGTCAGCTGTGCATGTTGGCCCCAGTCTACAGCCTATCCAGAGAGTAAAACTTCATGTCTTTTAATAGGGTAACAAAGGAGCAGTTACCTAGCAATGTAGGTGATGGTAATGGGTTAAGGGAGATCTGGGAATCCAGCTTCCTTATACAGACTTCCAAGAATTCTCCTGTTTTAACTCCACCCTGTGCTTTCAGAGACAACCTCATGCCTTCAGTTCCTGAGATCTTCAGAGGTTTGAAAGAGCTGATTTTTTATTGGCTTCCTACCCACCACCCCAAACATTATTCCCCCTTTTTTTTTTTGGTCATTTATTATTTTACAGAGCAGGATTATATTTATTATATAAAATAATCAAATGTATAAAAAGGAAAATAAAATAATTCATTATTTTCCCAGTGAGCTATAAACCTGTGTTAACATTTTGATGAATTGGATTATATTTCCTTCTCTGTTTTCTATTACTTTCCCCCCCCATTTTTGCTCAGGAGGTTTGTGTGCTTTGATTTGGTTTTTGTTTTTGTTTTTGTTCTGTCAAAATTGGGATCATACTGTATACTACCTCATTAATGAACATTTTTTTCATATCATCAAATAGTCTATAAAATATAGTTTTAAATATCAGTGTAATTGTGGATGTTCATGTTCATTTAGTTATTTAGTCATTGCCTAAGTGATTTAATTAACTTCTGTGGTAGGGGCTCAGCATTGTGTGGTGGTGAAGAACTTGGCATCTGGTTTAGCAAAAAGTCTGAGTTTGTATGCCAGTTCTGTCATTTCTTTACATTTTCTTTTTATAGGTCCAGTGAGTTTTCTGTTTGCTTATTATAATTATGCTTTTTCCTGTAAAATTAAGGGGAAAAAATATATTCCTGTCCACTGATCCAACAGCCCAGGGAATGTAGGGAAGGAACCAGAGCCACAGGTAGTCTCAGCTAGAAATCTGCCCCTTTGCTCAAGAGTATCTCATCCATGTGTGATATAGCCACCAGTGATGGGAACAAGCCTGATAACATTGGGTACTTTTTAGTAATTTTTTTCTGCACAGAAACAACTAAGCCAGGACTGAATTTTAGAACCTCTTGGCGCTACTTTTAGTGTTCAGATGTTGCCATTTTACTATATTGCATAGCTGTGTCTCACTCATTCTCCCCAACTCCCACCTTACCCCATCATCCCTGGTTCTAATTTGAGGCCCTTTACTGATATCTGCCAGTGTCTTTTACTTAACTCCTTGGGATAGCACTGAAGGGTAAAGGATACGGACTACTATAAGTCATTCTCCTCCATGCCTTCCCTTAAGAGTCTGAGCTATACAATATTCTTCAGAAAGTCCTCTAATGTTCTGGCACTCAGATGATAATGTTTTCCCATTACCAACATTAGGTCAAGTTTACCCTTTTTTTAATGATGTGATCATTTTAAAGGGAATCTGAGTGGGAGCTAGATGCCTCTATTCAGGTTATCACTTTGGTTAAAATTGTCTTTTGCGGTTAACCTTCAAATGCCTCCTTGTACTATGGGTATTTCTCAAGTGTGCCAACCAAGTACTGTTTCTAGTGAGAAATTCTTCAAGCAGCCAGTGTCTTTCTAAATTCCTTCCCTATCAAAAAGAAAAGATTCTAATATGTATAGTCTTTTATCAAAACTCATTCATTACAAGTTTGCATTTTGCGTTTTCAAGCTTCCTTAAACATGGATCAAAATGCATTGGCTCCTTTTTAAAGAACTGAATGCTATACCCACAAAATATTATAAGAGGAGCAGTTAGACCTTGTATCTGAAAACATAGTATGTCTATGCCTGGAACTGTCTATAAACCTGTTTTAATTGTTTGGGAGTGTCTAGAGATGAATATGCAGAGAAAGTAGGGTGCCTAACCTAAAAGGAGATGCTGTTTTTAACATCATTCTACCAACTTAAATCTTACCCATTAATTGCCTTTGGTACAACTTCCTAGGAGGTGAACTTCATTTTCAATACTGTCTCTATCTGCTACTTTTGTTCTAGGACTGTTTCCTACTTATCCTTACTCCTTTTCTTTCCTTTCCCCTACCTCAGCATAATAATAACACTCATCGTCTCTGAATAAGAAATCACAGCCTCAAACCCCAAAGAGTTTCTACTGCCTCAAGTCTCTATGAGTGTCCAAACTAGAAAGGGAAAAATGCAGATTCCAGGACTCCTACAGTTACATAGATCAGAACTCCTGAACAGAGGACAGGACCCCAAGCTTGACAAGTGGGAGTAGAGGGAAGGGGATGTCAAAAAAAAAGAATGCCAAAGTTGAGGGAATGACATGCATAAATGGTTCATGGTTTTATGGAGCATTGTCAGTTTCTCTTAATTTACTTATGTAGAATTAATATATACTACTTTCTGTGAACTCTTTATTATAAGGCAGCTAATTACATATATAGATATTATAATACCCTTCTCACATCTCTCCACCACTGCTCCTACCACTCTTACCCAAGCTGTCATTTCTTGCTTAAGCTATAGCAATAGCCTTGTTACTGATTTTTCTGTTTTCTCTCTTGCCCATTCTTGACACAGCAAGCAAATCAATCTTTTTCCTAAACATCAATCAGATCACATTATATCCATATTTGAAACCCTCCACAGATCTCCCTTTACACTTGGAATAAATAAAAACCCTTGTCTTGTCCGTAAATCCTAACATAAGTTGCCCCTTTTGATCTCTCTAGCCTCTTATTCTGCCTGTCCCTCTAACTCACAGCACTTCAATCAAACTAGCCTCTTTTCCTCGAGCTCAACAAATTCATTGTTGCCGTTGGATCTCTGCACATGCTATTTTTTCTGCCTTTTCCCCCAGATCTTCATAGAACTGCCTCCTTCTTAGCCATTCAAGTCTCAGATCACATATTCCATCCTTAGAATTGTTATTCTAGCCATCATAGTTAAAACATCCTATCTCCCATCACTGTCTATTACATTTCTCTGTTTTTATTGTCTTTACAGTTAATTTATCATCCTAATTTATTTTATTTGTTTATTGTCATCTGCCTTCTCCCCTCAAAAATGTAAATTCTTAACTGTCTTGTTTACCACTGTACCTAGCATGGTATGGTAGGTACTTAATAAATATTGGGTGGATGAACAGTGAATTCTTTTTATGCAGGTGTACTCCTTTCAGATTGTTGCTTTTGTACCATAGCTCACTACAACTTTTTTTCATAAATAAAACATATGTTGATCCTGGATTCAAAATAGTAGTAGTGATTTTTTCTTTTAAATTTTTTGACATTATGCTTCTTGTTATTATTTGGGCATAAATTTCAAAAAGTCCTATTCACTTACATCCCATGGGTCATAATCATTCAAGGTAATAGAAATGGAGCACACTTACAATATGCTGAGGAGTTAAAGTCTCAACAGATGTTGTGGAAGTAGCAAAATTACTCAGAAACCATAACATACATTGCTACCCACTACCTCTTATATTTAAGTATATGATACACTGGACTAGTTCCTTAGATAGACCCTAGAGAGATGTCTTCCCAAGTGACTGCCAGTCTTCCTTATTCCAGTTTGCAAGAGCGTGCCTTATAACAATGCATTTTTAATTTCCCGTTCCCTTCTGTGTAGCACCCACATTGCTAGGGTATTTTATGGGCTATCATCATCTATATGGTCTCTTGTTCTGCAAGGCACAGCCTGCAACTTTGTGATTCATTTTCTCATTTTATGGGGCCTTTCTGAAGGAATTATAATCTGCCTCCAAGTTCCTTCTTATCACTTCTACTCTATAAGCCACAAGAATTATGGAATATTGTTAGATAGTGTTTTCCCAAGCTGAATCAGGGGAAACTACAACTGTCCCATGCCTGCTCTTCTGGAAATTTACTGTACACCCTTTTCCTCTAATGGAAAAGTACAGCAGATCTCTTTTATAGACATAGACCTAACATATCCAACAGTTCTTATAGCCTATTAAACTTTCTGATCCCCCAACTCAACACTCTCCACTTGCCATACCCACATAAAGTTCTTTATTACCTAACTTAGCTAAAGGATAATAATTATTTATTATGTAATTGTATTTATATATTATAAAAATTGTATTCAGAGTAAAATTTAGTTGTTTATTCTTTTAGTTTTCATTAAGTGGGGTCATTATCCTTTTATGTTTATAGTTACAGAAGATTGACTTAAATTTTTATTTAAACCTTTAAATTTTGTTTTTGCTCTGGTTAGCTCCTGAAGCTTTTTAAGCAACTAATCAGCCTAAGTAGTTCTGAATTGACCATCTGCCTTCTGCCCTTTTATTTTATCTGAACTTAATAATTGAGAGAATGAAAAGAACTCTTTAGATTTATATCATATACATGTTGTGTGTCTGTAGCATCTCTTGTTCTAGGGCCAGTAAAACAATTGTATGTAAATCCACATTAACTACCACATCTCCATGCTATTCCTTCAGCTTATCATACTCTGCCAGGAGAGCAGGATTATAGCTAAAGATATATCAGTGTAACACCACTATTCCTTTTACTGACAAATTGTTAGTCAGTCTGATCATACTAAATTTGATATCGGGTGTATGCTTAGATTATCCCAGAGGACACGTGGATATTTCTTCAGTGTTCTACCAGAAGACTGTGATTTTTATCACTCTTTACTAGCAGTAGGGAAAATGTGGTCCACCATGATGGGAATTTGCCCAGTTGCCACTCCCAGAGATTATACCTTCTAAGTATGTATTTTAAAAAACAGTGACTCTATAATTCTTGTCCCTTGAGATTTCATGTTCCATTGTATTTTAAAGTTTAAAATGTTATTATAAGGTCTGCATTTGCAAATAACATATATACCTGTTTCAATAATACCTGTGGTTTATATTAATCATCAGCCTTGATAAACTGGATATCTGATAAACTGAAAGTGAAGCATTGTTTGAAATATATTGTTTTAGAGATAACAGTAAGTTAGTTTTTGATGATTGGAAAGTAAATTACAACTCTCCTTGTAAAAGTTGTAATATTAACAGTTGAAACATATTTGCATTTCTAGAGCCTTTCTTTGAACCCTTATCATATAATCCTATTCGTATATAAAAAGGTAATATCCGCTTTTTTCTAGGGGATATTAATGCCCACACTGCTTAAGTGAGTTGCCCAGGGTCACTTGGTGAGCTGTTGGTGGAGCCAGAAATAGAATCCAAGTCTCCTGACTCCCAATTCAGTCCTCTACCCTCCATGTAGTTTTCTATCCTCTATACCCCTGCTGCCTCTCATGGGAAAAGAAGTTAATCTTCCAGCTATTAATAGCCACCAAATTGGTGGTAGCAGCACAGTGGAGAAAAGTAACTGTCTTTACACTGCAGCATTAGTATAAAAATATCTGGTAATGGAAAATTTGACAAATGTCATGTTAAAGGGAGTGGAAAATTATTTTAAGATCTGAATCTCATTTATCTAGTTCTCAGGAAAGTAAAATTCCTCAGTAGAACAGGAATCATATTTTTCTTCTGTTTTTGAATTTTATTTCCTAGAGGGTAATTGTCAACCTAGCCAAAGCAGAGCATATTGTCAACTAATATAAGAACAGTGCTTGTACTGTTGCTGATTGTTTAAGTGTATTTTCTAACTTGGTTGAAAGTTTGAATTGCTTTATTGAAATGCATAACACTTATTCCGCTTTCAATGTTCTTTAAGTTAGTATTATACAGTAAAGTAAATATCAACTGGGAATTTTGCTTCATGATTAGACAACATGAATGGAAATACACGTAATAGTTTCTTCCATTGACAGTACACTCCAAGCAAAGGTATTTCATGTCAGACACCATGAAGTTCACCAGAATGAAGTAGGTAGAGTAGAAAAAAGTTAATTGAAAAATATAAGATAATCACACTGAAGTTGATCAAGTGTATTGTTACATATGTCATTATTTGGGGCATTAATAAAAGGTGTTTACCAGATGTTTGTGTTTTTAAATGTTAAACATTAAATACTAAATCTAGTATTGTGGTAATAAGTTCTAATGAAACAATTTGTTTCTTAATTTTGGACCAAGGACCAAAAATTACCCAACTAAAAATATCAGCATATTTTGTTTCTTTAAAGATTACTAAAAAGTCTTTAATCAGAAGGAAGACATGAACAGAATTATGTTTTAACTATAAGCATAAAAAAGACAGAATTGGTATACATTGGAAAATGCAAGGGAAAAGGTAGAAAAAAAAATCTAGTAATTTGGAACCCAGGTGACAGAGAAGGTAATGGTAAGAGGATAATTAGAAATATGAGAAACTGTGTAGAACAAGACAACTAGAGGGTCAAGTACAGCTCCTTAGGGAAATGTGTACATTTACTGGATGGACGAAGAGAATAACACAGATGTTAGAATAGTACAGATATAATTTTGAAAAGCTGCAGGAGTTATCAGATAAGGCTGAGAAAGATCATCAGACTTGGTGACCTCTTGACATTTGGGAGACTGACTTCTCCAGAGTGATGAGGGTGAAAGTACTCTGAACTCTTTGAATTATTTCATTTATCTTTAGTATTAAATCTTGTTTTTACAAACCTATGAGTTATGTGTGATACAGGAGACAAATCAGTTAACTAGAATGCTTAATTGACTACAGTTTTCTCTCAATATCCTGGGGACAGGCAAGTTGATTCCAGGAACCCTCCCAGATACCAAAATCCATGGATTCTCAAGTCCCTTACATAAAATGGCATAGTATATAGCCTACATGTATCCTTCTGTGTACTTTAAATCATCTCTAGATTACTTATAGTACCTAATACAATACAAATGCCATTAAGTGGTTGTTATATTGTATATTTTTTAAATTGTTTTGGTTTATTTGTTTGTTTGTTTTGTGAATATTTTCAGTCTCTGGTTGGTTGAATCCACAGATGCAGAATCTGCAGCTACTGAGGGTCAACTCTGTATACCTGACACTGTAACAGAAACAATGCTTTCATTCACCCAGAATTTTACTGGTTATTGCCATTCTTGTTCATTTAGACTAGACTTCCACTCAATTAGTAATAAACTGGTCACTGACACCCAAACCCTAGCATCACCCAGTATACTCATATAACAAACCTGTACATGTACCCGCAAATCTAAAAAACAAGGCAAAACAAAAGTAATAAACTGGTAATATTTTACAATGGAACAAGTGTTAACCTCTGTGCCTATAAAAGTTTAATACTGTTTTCATCTTAAACCCAAATCAAACATGAAAGCTAGAAATTGTGAATTTTGTTGGAATTGATTGATAATTTGTTTCCTAATTACCCAATATCTCAAGAAAGCTATACCTATAAATTAATATTGATGTTAGCAACGTATCCTTTTGTTATAGAATTTCTTTATAATGAGTTTATCTTTATTTAAAGTTTTTAGCAGTAAACCGTGATATTTTCCTTTCCAACTTATATTTTTCAGATTTTTATCAATTGGCATAAAAATACCTTATTATTAGGGTTTCTTTGTTTTAGAAGTAATGGGGGTTATTTAAAAAACTAGGAAACATTATCGAGTGTCTTTTTTTATTTTTTTGAATAGGCTCATCTTCAGGTGGATCTAATCTGGTTAAGATTCCTACACAAAAAAGAACTCGGAGAAAACTAATGCCATCTCCCTTGAAAGGACAGCATACTTTAAAGTCTCCACCATCTCAAAGTGTGCAGCTCAATGATTCTCTTAGCAAAGAACTTCAGCCTATTGTGTATACACCAGAAGACTGTAGAAAAGCTTTTCAAAATCCTTCTACAGTAACCTTAATGAAACCATCATCATTTACTACAAGTTTTCAGGCTATCAGCTCAAACATAAACAGTGATAATTGTCTGAAAATGTTGTGTGAAGTAGCTATCCCTCATAACAGAAGAAAAGAATGTGGACAGGAGGACTTGGACTCTACATTTACTATATGTGAAGACATCAAGAGCTCGAAGTGTAAATTACCCGAACAAGAATCACTACCAAATGATAACAAAGACGTTTTACAACGGTACAAAAAAATAATATTTGCCAATTCTTTTTTTTTAACATAGACTTTCAACTATTAGTTGAGGTTTATCATAAACCAAGTGTGCCATTTTGATTATAAAACAGTCTGTTTTACTTTCATTAAATTTTAATTATCTTTCTCTCTGAATATTAATTCACTAACAAAATATTTTAAAGTCTTAAATTTGATATCTTAAGTCAGTTGACCCTCGTTAGTCTAGGAGAGACCTTAAGATATGTTTAGTTTGTTCTTCTTACTCTGAAGGTGGCTTATACAAGCTATTGTTGGAGGATTATCATGTTTATTATTCATTAATATTTTCACTGAAGGAAATTTCACACTTTCTATTGATGTTTAGCAAACCTCAACTTACTCTGAAATGGTCATACACCCCTAAAGTACGGCTGAATGTGTGTCATCCAAGCAAACATATCCTTCTCACTTTATCTGCATAATCATACCCAATCTAAATATGGAAAGAAAAATACCTTCACTGTTCTATGCCACTGGGAATGCAGAAATCTCTTGATAGCAACTTTACCTGTGTTATAAAGAGAAAAGAATACCCCAGGACAAGCAAGGGAATCTTTACAATATAGCAGAATGTTTTTCTTTATATATTAATACCAAATGGTTTTCTAATTATGGACACATTTGCTTCCTTTTCATAGTTCAAATCAAAATTATTATTTTTTATTTGTCACTATTAATATACAGGCTTGATCCTTCTTCATTCTCAACTAAGCATTCTATGCCTGTACCAAGCATGGTGCCATCCTACATGGCAATGACTACTGCTGCCAAAAGGAAACGGAAATTAACAAGGTATGATTAAACATAAACTGGTTTGGTTCTATAGTTATATAAGATAATCTTTATATATTATATTCTGTTGCTTTTTTATTTTTTATAATTAGACTCTCAATTCATGTTTAAGAATACTTAGGATAAATTTCTCTGAATGGGGTACTGGATTTATATTATCAAAGGGAGATCTTGAAAAACTCAAGTATTTCACTTGATATTTTATAAAATATTTCATATTACAGACTTTTAAAAATAAATTGAAAAGTTTTCTGTCAAAAACTACTTAATTTTAACTTTTCTGGGGTGACAATTTTTACTTATTTCGTTATTTCTACTTACTTCGTTATCCTTTTTAAACATTACCAAATTTCTTCCATCATAGAATTATGTTATTTTAATGGATTAAGATATATGACTAAAATATAATGAGTGAAGAGTTCTGCCTGATAGTGTAGCTTGTATCAGACCAAGCTACCTATCAAGAACAGTTGTAAAAAGTGCATAAAATAGAACCAACAGCTGCTTGAAGGCAATGGAAAACAACCATGATAGCCAGGATTGACAGCCTGAGATCCCAGAGAAAAGAGAAACATGCTATAGACAGCTAGACTTTCTCTGCCTCTGTTTTTTATTTAGCATTTGCCAATTTATGGCATAAGGCATAGAGGCCGAACAGAAAATGGAAACTTAGAGCTATCGGCTGTCTTACTCTGAGCTAGGGAAACAAAATTATTCTGTACAGTTTTTGTCCTCAAGGTATTCACCAAGTTCTCAGCTTTGTGGAATGAGAGGCTAAGACGCCTAGCTGAAAGTAGCTGCTAAGAGGCTAAAGTATTAAGCAGAGTTTTGATGTTCTTATGAGGCTTTCACAGAAAAATTGGAGTTCAGGGACCACCATGAAGAAAAGGCCCTGTTAAACATATTAGGATTTTATTTGAGATCCCTGAAGGGTGTTTCACTAGGAGTAGGGCAACCTAGAAATAGGCCAGTTCTTGAAAGTCTGAAACAGACCTTAGACCAACTTAATTCTTGATTGGATCAAGGTGATTTATCTTTGCTCTGCATCAATGTTTGGCACTTAAACAAAAATTACAAAGTATGCCAGGAGACAGGACCAAATGACTAAAAATTAAGAGAAAAAAACATCATGGGAGCAGTGATTCATACGTGAGGCAGATATTGGGATTATCAGATAGGAATTTAAAAATTTTAACTAATAATTTCAACAAATAGATACTTCCCCAAAGAACCAGATTCTATTAAAATTAATCAAGTGGATATTCTAGAACTGAAAATATAGAATTTACTGAGATGAAGAACTCAATAAATCAATTCAGCAGATTACATACAGCAGAAGAGAGTATTAGTGAACTGAAAGATAGATTTGTTTTTTATTTTTTATTTTAGTGGGTACGTAGTAGGTGTATATATTAGGGGGTGCATGGGATATTTTGATACAAGCATACAGTGTGTAATAATCACATCAGTGTAAATGGAGTATTCATCCATTTATCCTTTGTATTATAAACAATCTAATTATACTCTTAGTTATTTTTTAAATGTACAATACATTATTGTTGACTGTAGTTACCCTGTTGTGCTATCAAATACTAGATCTTATTCGTTATATTTAGATTAAGCATCCCCCCATTAACCATCCTCCCCAATGTCCCGAAAAACCCTTCCCAGCCTCTGGTAACCATCATTCTACTCTCTATCTCCATGAGTTCAATTTATTTTTTAGCTCCCCAAAATAAGTGAGAACATGCCAAGTTTATCTTTCTGTACCTGGCTTATTTCACTTAACATAATTACCATCAGTTCCATCCACGCTGTTGCAAATGACAGGGTCTCATTCTTGTTTCATGGCTGAATGGTACTCTATTGTGTATAGGTACTATATTTTCTTTTTCGATTCATCTGTTGATTGGCACTTAGGTTGCTTCCAAATCTTGGCTATTGTGAGTAGTGTTGCAATAAACATGGTAGTGCAGATATCTCTTCAGTATACTGATTTCCTTTCATTTTGGCATGTATCTAGCAGGGGCATTGCTGGATCGTATGGTAGCACTATTTTTAGTTTTTTGAGGACGCTTCAAACTTTTCTTTATAGTGGTTGTACTAATTTACATCCCCATGAACAGTATACAAGTGTTCCCTTTTCTCCATATCCTTGCCAGTGTTTGTTGTTGACTGTCTTTTGGAAAAAAAGCCATTTTAACTGGGGTGAGATGATATCTCATTGTAGTTTTGATTTACATTTTTCTGATAATCAGTGATGTTGAGTACCTTTTCATATGCTTCTTTGCCATTTATATGTCTTCTTTTGAGAAATGTCTATTCTTTTGCCCATTTTAAAAATCAGATCATTAGATTTTTTTCCTAGAGTTGTTTGAGCTCCTTATGTATTATGGTTATTAATCCCTTGTCAGATAGATAGTTTGCAGGTATTTTCTCTAATTCTGTGGGTTGTCTCTTCACTTTATTGATTGTTTCCTTTGCTTTACAGAAGCTTTTTAACTTGATGTGATCCCATTTATCCATTTTTGCTTTGGTTCCCTGTGTGGGGTATTACTGAAGAAATCTTTGTCCAGTCCAGTGTCCTGGAGAGTTTCCCCAATGTTTTCTTTTAGCAGTTTCATAGTTTGAGGTCTTAAATTTAAATTTTTATCCATTTTGATTTCATTCCTGTATATTGCAAGAGATAGGGATCTAGCTTCATTCTTCTGCATATGGATAAACAGTTTTCCAGCACTGTTTATTGAAGAGACTATCTTTTTCCCAATGTATGTTCTTGGCAGCTTTGTCAAAACTGAGTTTATTGTAAATGTGTGGATTTATTTTGGGGCTCTCTATTCTGTTCCACTGGTCTGTGTGTCTGGTTTTATGCCAGTCCTGTGCTTTTTTGGTTACTATAGCTCTGTAGTGTAATTTGAAGTCAGGTAACGTGATTCCTCCAGTTTTGATCTTTTTGGTCAGGATAGCTTTGGCTATTCTGGGTCTTTTGTGGTTCCATATAAATTTTAGGATTGTTTTTTCTATTTCTACGAAGAGTGTCATTGGTATTTTGATAGGGATTGCATTGATTCTGTAGACCACTGTGAGTAGTGTGGACATTCTAACAATATTGATTCTTCCAATCCATGAACATGGAATATCTTTCTACTTTTTGTATCTACTTTTCTTACATCAGTGTTTTATAGTTTTCATTATGGAGCTCTTTTACTCCTTTGGTTAACTCCTACTTATTTTATTTTTAGCTTTTGTAAAGGGGATTACTTTTTTTTTCAAATTATTTCAGTGTTTGTATATAGATATGCTACTGATTTTTGTATATTGATTTTGTATTCTGGAACTCTACTGAATTTGTTTCTAGGTTCTCATAGTTTTTTGGTGGACTCTACGTTTTTCCAAATATATGATAAGATCATGTCATCTGCAAACAAGGATAATTTCACTTCTTCCTTTCCAATTTGGATGTTCTTTCTTTCTTTTCTTTCTCTTGTCTAATTGCTCTACTTAGGACTTCCAGTACTATGTTAAATAATAAATACTGGTGAAAGTGGGCATCCTTGTCATGTTCCACAACTTAGAGAAAAGAATTTCAGATTTTCTGCATTCAGGATAGTACCAGCTGTGGGTCTGTCGTGTATGGCTTTTATCGTGTTGAGATATGTTCCTTCTATACCCAGTTTTTTGAGAGTTGTTTTTTTTTCTATGCTTTAAGTTCCAGGGTACATGTGCATAACGTGCAGGTTTGTTACATATGTATACATGTGCCATGTTGGTGTGCTGCACCCATTAACTCGTCATTTACATTTGGTATATCTCCTAATGCTTTCCCTCTGCGCTCCCCGTACCCCACGACAGGCCCCGGTGTGTGATGTTCCCCTTCCTGTGTCCATGTGTTCTCATTGTTCAGTTCCCACCTATGAGTGAGAACATGCAGTGTTTGGTTTTTTGTCCTTGCGATAGTTGGCTGAGAATGATGGTTTTCAGCTTCATCCTGTCCCTACAAAGGACATGAACTCATCCTTTTTTATGGCTGCATAGTCTTCCATGGTGTATATGTGCCACATCTTCTTAATCCAGTCTATCATTGATGGACATTTGGGTTGGTTCCAAGTCTTTGGTATTGTGAATAGTGCCGCAATAAACATACATGTGCATGTGTCTTTATAGCAGCATGATTTATAATCCTTTGGGTATATACCCAGTAACGAGATGGCTGGGTCAAATGGTATTTCTAGTTCTAGATCCTTGAGAAATCGCCACACTGTCTTCCACAATGGTTGAACTAGTTTACAGTCCCACCAACAGTGTAAAAGTGTTCCTATTTCTCCACATCCTCTCCAGCACCTGTTGTTTCCTGACTTTTTAATGATTGCCATTCTAACTGGTGTGAGATGGTATCTCATTGTGGTTTTGATTTGCAATTCTCTAATGGCCAGTGATGGTGAGCATTTTTTTATGTGTTTTTTGGCTGCATAAATGTCTTCTTTTGAGAAGTGTCTGCTCATGTCCTTCGCCCACTTTTTGATGGGGTTGTTTGTTTTTTTCTTGTAAATTTGTTTGAGTTCATTGTAGATTCTGGATATTAGCCCTTTGTCAGATGAGTAGGTTGTGAAAATTTTCTTCCATTTTGTAGGTTGCCTGTTCACTCTGATGGTAGTTTCTTTTGCTGTGCAGAAGCTGTTTAGTTTAATTAGATCCCATTTGTCAATTTTGGCTTTTGTTGCCATTGCTTTTGGTGTTTTAGACATGAAGTCCTTACCCATGCCTATGTCCTGAATGGTATTGCCTAGGTTTTCTTCTGGGGATTTTATGGTTTTAGGTCTAACGTTTAAGTCTTTAATCCATCTTGAATTAATTTTTGTATAAGGTGTAAGGAAGGGATCCAGTTTCAGCTTTCTACATGTGGCTACCCAGTTTTCCCAGCACCATTTATTAAATGGGGAATCCTTTCCCCATTTCTTGTTTTTGTCAGGTTTGTCAAAGATCAGATGGTTGTAGATGTATGGTATTATTTCTGAGGGCTCTGTTCTGTTCCATTGGTCTATATCTCTGTTTTGGTACCAGTACCAGGCTGTTTTGGTTACTGTAGCCTTGTAGTATAGTTTGAAGTCAGGTAGTGTGATGCCTCCAGCTTTGTTCTTTTGCCTTAGGATTGTCTTGGCAATGCGGGCTCTTTTCTGGTTCCATATGAACTTTAAAGTAGTTTTTTCCAATTCTGTGAAGAAAGTCATTGGTAGCTTGATGGGGATGGCATTGAATCTATAAATTACCTTGGGCAGTATGGACATTTTCATGATATTGATTCTTCCTATCCATGAGCATGGAATGTTCTTCCATTTGTTTGTATCCTCTTTTATTTCATTGAGCAGTGGTTTGTAGTTCTCCTTGAAGAGGTCCTTAACATCCCTTGTCAGTTGGATTCCTAGGTATTTTATTCTCTTTGAAGCAATTGTGAATGGGAGTTCACTCATGATTTGGCTCTCTGTTTGTCTGTTATTGGTGTATAAGAATGCTTGTGATTTTTGCACATTAATTTTGTATCCTGAGACTTTGCTGAAGTTGCTTATCAGCTTAAGGAGATTTTGGGCTGAGACAATGGGGTTTTCTAAATACACAAGCATGTCATCTGCAAACAGGGATGATTTGACTTCCTCTTTTCCTAATTGAATACCCTTTATTTCCTTCTCCTGCCTGATTACCCTGGCCAGAACTTCCAACACTGTGTTGAATAGGAATGGTGAGAGAGGGCATCCCTGTCTTGTGCCAGTTTTCAAAGGGAATGCTTCCAGTTTTTGCCCATTCAGTATGAAATTGGCTGTGGGTTTGTCATAGGTAGCTCTTATTATTTTGAGATACGTCCCATCTATACCTAATTTATTGAGAGTTTTTAGCATGAAGGGTTGTCGAATTTTGTCAAAGGCCTTTTCTGCATCTATTGAGATAATCATGTGGTTTTTGTCTTTGGTTCTGTGTATATGCTGGATTACATTTATTGATTTGCGTATATTGAACCAGCCTTGCATCCCAGGGATGAAGCCCACTTGATCATGGTGGATAAGCTTTTTGATGTGCTGCTGGATTGGGCTTGCCAGTAATTTATTGAGGATTTTTGCATCAATGTTCTTCAGGGATATTGGTCTAAAATTGTCTTTTTTTGTTGTGTCTCTGCCAGGCTTTGGTATCAGGATGATGCTGGTCTCATAAAATGAGTTAAGGAGGATTCCCTCTTTTTCTATACTGAAATAGTTTCAGAAGGAATGGTAGCAGCTCCTCTTTGTACCTCTGGTAGAATTCAGCTGTGAATCCGCCTGGTCCTGGACTTTTTTCGGTTGGCACGCTATTAATTATTGCCTCAATTTCAGAGCCTATTATTGGTCTATTCAGAGATTCAACTTCTTCCTGGTTTAGTCTTGGGAGGGTGTATGTGTCCAGGAATGTATCCATTTCTTCTAGATTTTCTAGTTTATTTGCATAGAGGTGTTTGTAGTATTCTCTGATGGTAGTTTGTATTTCTATGGGATCGGTGGTGATATCCCCTTTATCTTTTTTTATTGTGTCTATTTGATTCTTCTCTCTTTTCCTCTTTCTTAGTCTTGCTACCAGTCTATCAGTTTTGTTGATCTTTTCAAAAAACCAGCTCCTGGATTCATTGATTTTTTGAAGGGTTTTTTGTGTCTCTGTCTCCTTCAGTTCTGCTCTGATCTTAGTTGTTTCTTGCCTTCTGCTAACTTTTGAATGTGTTTGCTCTTGCTTCTCTAGTTCTTTTAATTGTGATGTTAGGGTGTCAATTTTAGATCTTTCCTGCTTTCTCTTGTGGGCATTTACTGCTATGAATTTCCCTCTACACACTGCTTTAAATGTGTCCCAGAGATTCTGGTATGTCGTGTCTTTGTTCTTGTTGGTTTCAAAGAACATCTTTATTTCTGCCTTCATTTCGTTATGTACCCAGTAGTCATTCAGGAGCAGGTTGTTCAGTTTCCATGTAGTTGAGTGGTTTTGAGTGAGTTTCTTAATCCTGAGTTCTAGTTTGATTGCACTGTATTCTGAGAGACAGATTGTTATAATTTCTGTTCTTTTATATTTGCTGAGGAGTGCTTTACTTCCAACTATGTGGTCAATTTTGGAATAAGTGCAGTGTGGTGCTGAAAAGAATGTATATTCTGTTGATTTTGGGTGGAGAGTTCTGTAGACGTCTATTAAGTCCACTTGGTGAGAGTTTTTATCATAAAGGGATGTTGAATTTTATCAAATACTTTTTCAGCATCTATTGAAATGATCATATGGTTTTTGTTCTTCATTCTATTGATACAATGTATCACATTGGTTAATTTGCATATGTTGAACCATCTTGCATCCCTGGGATAAATCCCACTTGGCCGTGATGAATGATCTTTCAGGTTTGTTATTGGATTCAGTTTGCTAGTATTTTGTTAAGGATTTGTGCATGTGTTCATCAGGGATATTGGCCTGGAGTTTTCTTGTTTTGATGTGTCCTTGTCTGGTTTTGGTATCAGAGTAATACTGGCCTCATATAATGATTTTGGAAGTATTCCTTCCACCTCTGTTTTTCAGAATAGTTTGAGTAAGATTGGTATTGGTTCTTTTTTAAATGTTTGGTAAAAATCAGCAGTGAAGCCATCAAATTCCAAGCTTTTCTTTGCTGGGAAACTTTATTACGACTTTGATTTTGTTACTTATTATTCATTTGTTCAGGTTTTGGAATTTTTTCTGAAAGATAGACTGGTAGGAAAATATCCAAACTGATGTGCAGTATGATAAAAATATGGGAAGAAGTGAAAGAGACATGGGACACAATTTTTAAAAGTCTAGAATATATGTATTTTGTGTCTCAGAAGGGAGTGAGAGAAAGAATAGGGAAAAGTAATATTTGAGATGATGGCTAATACTTATTCAAAACTAACAAAAGACATTAAACCATGGATTTGAGTAGCACTGCAAACCAAAAGCCGGGTTAATATAAAGATAAACATACCTAGGTATATAGTAGTAAAACAACTAAAAACTAAAGATAAGGAAAAATCTTAAATATATTGAGTTATATGACTAGAAGTTCATGATGCATTCTTTATATCCTATAAATTGAATGCAATGACAAATATACTCAATAAATATAAAATGGATCTTACTTCCTCTACCTCTTTTTCTTTGCTATGTGATTATGGGGAGAAAAGTTTATAGAAGACCTTAAAATGACTCTTTTTAAATGTGTTTTTCACCAGGAGCCTGTTATCATTTAAGTAACAGGAAACGAATTTACAAGTAGCCTACTTATTTGTGCTACATAGAGTATCTTCTCATAAGTGAATTTAATATCTGTCTTTGTCCCTCCTAAAGAAAGTATAACAGAGACTTGGAATGTGTAAATTTAAAATTTATGGATTTTTCCTAAATGTCTCATCTATGACATTTAAAATTTTGTATTTGCTAAGGTACAAATTTGATTTGTACAATTATTCTGGTTTATATACAGAAGTCTGTCACTTTATGAGTGAGCCTGGCTAACCACAATCATCCGTTTTGTCTACTTTTATCACTAATTTGCATAGTGTCAGTTTTGTCATTTGTTCCATTAATTAATTTTAGTGAGTTTTCTTGTCCTTCACTGGTAGTATGTTGTGTTTACTAAGATGTCACAAATGTTTATAGATAAGAATAATTTTTAAATATGAACTTAGCTATTATAAAATCAAATGGTTTTTCAGGAAAAGTCCACGTATGTGAATTGTGTATTTGGAGTGATTTTAGATAAGTTAAAGGGCTTCCACATGAACAACTAATATTGTGAAATAATATTAAAGGACATGTAAAGAAAGTAACTTGATTTCTTATAGCCTATTAATTGTTCTATTGCATTCCCTCTGGTACCAGTAATTAGATCCTGCCATTAACTAAGGTTAAAAGAGATTAATGCTAGAAATGTACATGATTACTTTTTTTAATCTTCCTTTTCCCCAATTAAAGTTACATGCACTTCAGAGTAATAAACTGTGGTATTTTCCATTTAGCAGCTTTATATACATATTTAGTTGTGTATATATTCTAATATAGTTTTAAAAATAAAGAAGGGGAAGCTCTCTATATATGTATTTCATTTATTTTGCATAAAATGGCATTAGAGTTTGAAAGCACTGGATATTCCAAAACCTACCCAACAGATTTGTTTAAATAATTGAGTATATTAGATTTTTAATCTTAACAATTTATTTAATATTTCTCTAGCAGACTATTTTACTAAATTGATTGGCCTATCAAATATTTAAATATAATACATACATAATGTTAGCTTTTACTTCTCAATTATATTAATCAGAGTTTTGGATTGTTTATTTTGTATTTATTTGGTTGATTGGTTTTTTTGTTTGTCCACAATCTTCTGAGCACCCCAAAGCAGTTTCATATTTGCCATACATTTTTATTTTGTTTTGAAAGATGTCTAATTATTTCAACTAGAAATTATTTCAGATAAAATAGTAGAAGAGGTATTATGTTGAGTAGAAACATTCTACCTATATAAGGGAGCAAAAGGTTAATTCTTAACTTTATTTATAGTTATGGGAATATGTTTTGTGCACAACTGGAAGTGTCTTTGGATTTCTCAGTATAGCCTTTAAGATAATTTGAACTTGCACTCATCAGTTTTAAGTCTTTGTAGTTTATGACCTACAACATAAATGTTAAACATTTCATCAGTGGACTATTTAACTAAATCGTAAACATGTTTGGGTATATTTTACTTTTATATAAATATGCAATTTATTAGGGTTGGATTTGATTTCTAGAAATATGAGTTCTAATCAAATGGCTTTATTCAAAAGCCTAATTTTCAAGAAAGAACATGCTATGAGTAAAAAGTAGGGTCCTGGAACTAGCCATAGTGAATAATCATACTATGAAATAATAAAGACAACTTTGGGATAAATTTAAGAAAAAACAATGTTTTATCAAAAGTAACTAATAATACTGATCTTTATATTTGAAAAAATAAAATCACCAAATGATCAAAAAAGAATTTCTGCCTTGGACAGCTGATATATACAAAAGAGTGTTTAATATTCAAAACAGAATCATAGTAATTTATCACCATTTAAGAAGTGGGGACTACTGTAGTTGATATATTATTTGTGCATACAAATTTGTGATTTTATCTTCTTAAACTGTGTCATTTTCATTACTTCCACTGAGTAGTCACCCCTTATTCAAGTTTTGCTTTCTGTGGTTTCAGTTACCCATGGTCAACCGCAGTTCAAAAATAGGCGATTGTAGAACAATAAGATATTTTAATAGAGAGCGAGACCACATTCACATAACCTTATAATAATTATAATTATAATTGCTCTATTTTATTATTATTATTGTTAATCTCTTACTGTGCCTAATTTATAATTTAAACTTTATCATAGATATGTGTAGGAGAATACATAGTATATATCCAGTTTGATACTATCCTCGGTTGCAGGCATCCACTGGCGATCTTAGAAGATATCCCCCCCATCGATAAGGGGGATTACTATATAGTATCTTTATTAGCCAGAATTTCCCTAAGCTTAGGTTGTTTGAATCAGCGTGGAAGGATGTTCTTTTTCCACCCAACCCCCAATCCTACCTGTTAAAAATTGATCCTCTTTAGGACTAGGAAGGATTGCTGTTTTTCAGGACCCAGATCAAATTCATTGCATCCACAAAATTTCCATTATTCTTTCTTACTCTACACTCAAGAATCTATAGCTCCTTGTATTATGGAAACCTTGGCACTATATTTTTACTTTACCTTATATTATTTCATGTATTTATCTTATTTTTTTCTCATCTCCACTGTATGTCTATTCTATAAGTTTTTAGGACAGGGGTTTTTGTGCCTTGTTTACTTGTATATCGTGTAACACAAGGCCATAATAGGTGTTTACTAATATGTCAACTCAAATTGAGTAAGAAAGTTGAACCATCAGCAGTGTAAGACTGATTAAATTTTTGAAGCTAGAGCAAATGAAAACAGGTCATTCTTTTTATTTCAGATTCTGTGATTGTAATAATTAGAGATTTTTATTGTTACCCTGCTTTCATTTTAAAACAAGGTTTTTCAAACAATCTCACTTGTTTATACCTTTCACATTAGGGTTCTTGGTCCAAATTTGTAACATGAGCTTAGTTGTTGTTGTTGTTTTTTTTTAACCTCTTGTGACTATGTGCTACTGATCTGTACATTTTGAATAATAGTGCTTACTTATCTGCCAGCAAAGCACCCTGGAATATTCTGCTACAGAATTGTAACATACACCTACAATCATAACATTCAATTTGAATAAAAATATAAAATATCCAATTTAAAATCACACACAGCTAAATTTCTCTGTGGGCCAAAAATGTATTTAGTACCTCCACTTCTGTGAGATTTCACAACTTAATATTTTTGTGTTTTATTTCTTTAATCATTGTTGCATGTACAATATGTATTAGAACTTTGAGGTATAAAAAAAATGCTTAACTAAATAAAAACTTTCCCTCTCAAGTTCTACATCAAACAGTTCGTTAACTGCAGACGTAAATTCTGGATTTGCCAAACGTGTTCGACAAGATAATTCAAGTGATAAGCACTTACAAGAAAACAAACCAACAATGGGTATGTCTCAGCTTTTAATTTGATATTTAATGGTATGACTCTGTAACACACATATAGTACTTTACATTTTTTATTGTGTTTTCATAAGAATCTCCCTTTATTCATCACCTTTACTATGTGGTAGAACAAGTATGATTATCCACATATTATAGATAAGGAAACTTTAAAACACAAAAGCATTTACCCAAGATCACACAGATATTATATTGGTAGAGCCAAAACTCAAGAACCAGATCTTAAAACTCTACTTTCTACACCCTTTTAGTTATCCCTACTGTCTCATAATAATTGAAATAATTGGCTAAATGTATTACTTAATGTAACTAATTAAGTATATTTTACAGATAAACTATACCCACTTTAAATTTTTCTCTTAGCGTAATATTTTGAATAATTTGGCCTCTAACTCAATGTGTAACTACTACACAGATTCCAGTCTGTATCTAGTTACAATCATATTGTAACTCCCATTGGCAAGTTGGAAAAGATACTGATGGATCTTTCCCATCAGTATGAAAGATACTACATTCCATCAACTGCATATGGGAGTGACGTCAGTTCACGGTAACAAAACCACTTCAGTTAAACTAGTGGTATATCATGCCAGCCAGTTTTCAGGCCCCAACATCTAGACCTCTGTCTCTCTGATACTACAGTTCCTAAGACTTCATTCAGAAACTATTTATTTACTAGGCATTTACCATGTCCTGTGATGAATACAGAGAGCAGTAAGACACAGTTTGATTGTTCTCTATAGGAACTGATAATTATAGCAAATGCAATTTAAAGGTGTCTCATGTTATAATTTTTCTAAGGATAACATGAAAGCTATTGTTAGTTTTTTTCTGACGATGCCCTTTGATTAGAGTAATATAAAATTCCTTAGTAACTTTGTCAACCTATATTGGTAAATGCCTGCTTCCTGTAGTAGCCAGTGTTTACCTTAAGTTCAATGGAAATTGAAGCATCAGACAGCAAATTGAAACATCAGACAGTAAGGTAGTAAAGTACAAAATTTACCTTGATCATTTGGTTTGACATGTTGTATTTAATAATGCTTAAAAATGTGTATCTGTAATTAGTTTAGATGTGTACTGCCCCACTGATCTTCTAAAAAAGTTCTTCAAGAATCATAATTCTACAGCCAAATAATAAATTTATAAAAACTCTCAAATTGGCCGGGCGCCGTGGCTCACGCCTGTAATCCCAGCACTTTGGGAGGCTGAGGCGGGCGGATCACGAGGTCAAGAGATCAAGACCATCCTGGCTAACATGGTGAAACCCCGTCTCTACCAAAAAAAATTAAAAAAATTAGCCGGGCATGGTGGCAGGCGGCTGTAGTCCCAGCTACTCGGGAAGCTGAGGCAGGAGAATGGCATGAACCCGGGAGGCGGAGCTTGCAGTGAGTCGAGATCGCGCCACTGCACTCCAGCCTGGGCGACTGAGCAAAACTCCGTCTCAAAAAAAAAAAAAAAAACCTCAAATCATAGAAATTGGGTTTTTCTAATATGCTTATTATCTGAAGATACAAATTCATCAAATATTTCATGTATAAAGAGATGTGAGTAAAAATATCTACTATGGGGGGAAAAAAGTGGGAGATGATACTAAACCACAATGCTTGCCAAAGAGGTATTAGTTTGTAAGGAAAGATATTTTATATACATTATAATGTTCAAGTGAAAAATGTATTAAACCAGTTTTCTAACTAACAATGTACAAATAAAGAAACATAGGACCATCAGTAGGGAAAAAGGCAACTCCTGTTAACTGAGCAGGTAGAGAAATAAGAGAGAGTGTTAAGGGAATATGCCCCTCTAAAACTAAAACCTAATGTGGCCAAGAAAGTGGATAAGCAATTAAACTGATCCTGAAAAAAGTCAATGGCACCCTGTTGTAACAACACTTTGTTGAGTAGAAAATGACGGTGAAAGCTAATGAAGAACCAGAAGAATGGGCATAAATAGAACATACTTGAGAGGTGGCAGTAAAAGAAAAAAGAGCTATAGGATTAAGATCAGCCCTTTAGGAAGTACTAGATGCAAATGATAATTTTAAAATTGGAAAAATATGGAAGTTTAAATCCCTGGGGAAATATAATCCAAGGAATGAGAAAAAATGGTGATACAACAAAGAAAATGAAGAAATGCTTGTAGAAATGGTCTTTTATTAGTCAGAAAGAAAGAAAATGAACATAGTATTTAATTCAGCGACTTCACCCGATGTCTGTGTATGTGCACGCACTCACTGAAACTTTAGTTTGCAATATGAATTTGAACAGCTTTTAAACCAAAGGTATTAATGTCTCTTTGTTGTTGTTATATTTTAAATTATGTTAACTAACAACTATGAATTTCAAGAGTAAATTTTTCTTTCTATGGTCATAATTTTTATAAGTTGAATGATGAAAACTTTTTGAATGATATTTATGCCATATTTATGCATCTTTTTATTTCTTCTCTAGAACATAAAAGAAACATCTGTAAAATAAATCCAAGCATGGTTAGAAAATTTGGAAGAAATATTTCAAAAGGAAATCTAAGATAAGTCACTTCAAAACCAAGCAAAATGAAGTTGATCAAATCTGCTTTTCAAAGTTTATCAATACCCTTTCAAAAATATATTTAAAATCTTTGAAAGAAGACCCATCTTAAAGCTAAGTTTACCCAAGTACTTTCAGCAAGCAGAAAAATGAAACTCTTTGTTTTCTTCTTTTGTGTTCTAAAAAAATAAAATTTCAAAAGAAAAGGTTGTCTTTTAAGTTTTTTAAATATTTGTTGCCTTTTAAAATCCCTGAGTGTAAGTTACCATGGTGGCAGCTTAGTTTTACTATGCCACAACAAGTTGACTAGGACATTTTAGTAAATGGTAGTGAGTTAAATTATCTTTATTATTTTTTAAAATAAGAATTTAGAAGTGGTAAAATTATGGCCCAAGATGTATTTGGTTCTCTATTATGTTTTGATACATTATTTTAATCATATATATGACTTTCCTTTTCAAAAATACTTTAATGTACAAGTGTAAATATATGTGCCCATAAAATCATTGTAAATATTATTTAGTCATCACAAATAAAATATTGTCCCTTGCTACTTGATATATTAAAGATGTAGATTTTAAAGTGTTTCATTTTCTTGTCTCATTACTACCCCTTACATACTCTAAACCAGTGGTCCCCAACCTTTTTGGCACCAGGGACTGGTTTTGTGGAAGACAAAACCACAGACTGAGAGTAGGGGGTGGTTTCAGGATGATTCAAACACATTACATTTATTGTGCATTTTATTTCTATTATTATTACATTATATATCACATATATAATTAAATAATTATATAACTCACCATAATGTAGAATCACTGAGAGCCCTGAGCTTGTTTTCTTGCAACTAGACGGTCCCATCTTGGGGTAATAGGAGACAGTCACAGATCATCAGGCATTACGTTCTCATAGGGAGTGTACAACTTAGATCCCTCACATGCACAGTTCACAATAGGGGTCACACTCCTATGAGAATCTAATGCCACTGCTGATCTGATACGTGGCAGAGCTCAGGTGGTAATGCCAGCAATGGGAGCGGCCACCTACCACTTGCCTCCTGCTCTGCGGCCTGGTTCCTAACAGACCACGGTTGGGAACCCCTGTTCTAAACTATTATTTTATAGAAAATGTGAATTTTGTAGATTTGTATTTCAGGTAAGATCAAGATATGTGGCGCCAGAGCCAAGTCTGAAAATAATCCACAGGCCTCGTAATGATAATGGGAAAAGAAGTTTCAATCATTCTTGGCTGCTATAGGAAGTACATGGAGCTGCAACTTAATTATACACTGTTTACTTGCCTTGCCTGTCCTGTTTGTTTGCTGAATGTAACATATTTGGCCAAATGCACTTTTTATGCAGCACAGGACCCTTCACACCAAAGCAAGCAAGCTGAAATATTTTAAGCCTTTCAGCTAATCAAGTTTATCCACTTAAAATCTGGCTGGGAGAGTGTGAGAATAATCTTTGAGGTCCCTTTCAGCTCTGACACTGGTGATTCCATATTTATAGAGCATATTCAGGATGCGTCATACAGAAAACCATCATAAACACATTTTTTTTTGGTCCCTTCGACATTTGGTTTTTGGTTGTGTTGCCTGTTTAACAATCACTTTCACCTCTCTATTCCTTTCAATTTTAGGTAAAAGAAACCTTTTTACCAGATAGTGACGAGTGGCTACCATGATTAATAAGTGACTAGACCTCATGATCCTCCTCATACTAAAAGGTATGAGCACGATTTTCTTATATACCATTTTTCTCAGGTAGAGATTTGGCCTTCTATAAAAATTAATAAAAGGGCCTTTTGTCATATAACTATATTAAGGGGAAGTTGGGGGAATAAACCATAATGAATGGGAAAACAAACTATTAACTATGTGAATTTAAACTAAAACAAGAATGCTATTTGATAAGTCACTGTGAAAACATTTTTAAGTGAGCCTTATGTAAAAAGTAGATCAATCATAAGTGAATATGTAACAGTGAATTTTCAAAGTGAACATGCCCACATAACCAGCACTCAAATGATGAAATAGAAAATTATCTGTACCTCGGAAGACTCTCTTACACCTTCTCCCAGTCATCACCTCCCTCAGTGGTAACAGCTATCCTAACTTCTAACACCACAGTTTAATTTTTAATTCTTTCTTAAAAAATTAATATATGTACTTTTAATTGGTACATAATAATTGTACATATATGGGTTACAATGTGATATGTTGATATATGTATACAATGTGCAATGATCAAGTCAGGATTTTAGCATATCCATCACCTCAAACCTTTATCTTTGTGTTGGTAACATCATAGATCTATTTTAACTAAAATAACTAATTTTTATTTTTAAAAAAAGTGTTGTTCTAAAAAATGATACAGAACAGTACGAAGTAAATGTGCTGCCCCCTCACCACCTACTAATATCATTCCCAGGTGTAACCACTGTTAATATTAGGTTGGTGCAAAAGTAATTGCGGTTTTTGCCATTGAAAGTAATGGCAAAAACCGCAATTACTTTTGCACCAACCTAATAGCTTAGGTACCATGACTAGACATTTACTTTTGTTTTTTATATATATATAAAACAATATATTTATTATATATATTTATATATATAAAACAAATAATATATATATTTATATATATAACAAATAATATATTATATATATTTATATATAACAAATAATATATATATTTATATATAACAAATAATATATATTTATATATATAAAACAATATATTTATTATATATATTTCAATATACCTATATTCTTGGATTTTTTTATGAAAATAGGATCATACTTGTTATATTGTTTTGCACTTTTCATTTTTATTCACATTTAAAACCGTCATGGACATATTTGTAAAATTTTTAAGTGTGAATTTCATAATACTGCTATGATAATTTTTATATAGTAAATATATCGAGAGAAACGTAGATAATGGTCTCTTTTGAGCTACACTGTTCAGCATTTCTGAGAATACTTTGGAGTAGTCACTGTTATTTCTACATTATGATGTGTTAAGCATGTTCCACAGAGCACACCAAGTGTCATAAACAACAGCACTGCTATAACATGGCATATGTTTCACAAAACGCAAAATGCTGTGCAAAGTTGTGCAATGAAACCACAAGGTTTATGGGAAAAAATGGGGTTAGTAGCACAACACTCAAAAGGTTAGTCACTGACACATTAAAAGAAAGATAGGAACCTAATAAAAACAGTGGCCTAATTTTACACATGTTAACTGGTTAAGAAATGTATGAGTACTATGACAAATATGGCACTTTGCCTTGAGAAGGAAAGTTTGTTTGGAAGTTGATGTGGAAGGATTGTAGCTTGTGAGTTACTAGGAAATGATGGAAGGAGGGTGATCTGAATTCAGACAGGAATTTATAATGCCAGATGTGGATGGCTGTGGCCCACTGTCATGAGGTATATTCATTTTGAATATTCTGATGTAGCTTGATACCACTGAGTGGAGCTTTCTGTTCACCTAATGTTTCATCCAGATGAAAGCTTGTGTAACCAGGTACAAAACTCACATTAGGCCCAAATGGTTCCCTAATGTACCAATGCCATAGGAGCAAATCTGTACTTTCAAAATAGTTACAGCAGAACTGCCTCTATATATATATATATACATATATACAGCAAAACTGTACATTTATATGTGTACATGTATACATATACAAAACTACATTTATATGTATACGTGTATACATATACAAGCATCTACTACAGAAAACATGCTATATACATATACATGCTGTGTATATATATATATATATACACATATATAGCAGAACTGACTATACATATATACACGTGTATATGTATATATAATTGTTAAACCGAAGAGGGATTCATATTTATAACAACTGCATTTTGTTTTATATTATGCTTTGACTCATATTTAAATAACTTGGAAATATCTACAGTTACTGCTCAACAAGAGCTTTGATGTTAATGAAGTTGCAAATTCTGGAATCAGATAGGATAATCTGACCTTACTCTGAGAACAACTTCCAACCACAAGCCTTATAAAGTGTCCCCTTATTTGTAAAGGGGCCCTCAGTCCACATTTGTTAATGAACACATAATAATAGTCATACTTTTTTGAGCTCTTATCATATGATAAATGTTTTAAATGCATTTTTCACTTATTCCTCAAACAAGCTTTTAAAGTAGATGTTACATTTCATGTTGAACATGATAAATATGTATAAGTTTTATTTATCAATTAAGTACATTTTTTACAAAAGTAAATGTTACAGATCTACAACTTCTTATTCAATTCCAAAACTCCACAGATTTTGAAAATCAGGTTTTGTATAATTTTTGTCTGTAAAACCTGACTTCTGCTAATATGAGTCTATTAATTGTATTTACCCTACTTAGTATAAACATTCAGAGGCTTTGCTGCAGAAATGTTAACATTCAGTTATAGAGTATTAGCCCAGACCCCACCGGGGTGAGGGTGCTATGTATAAATACAGTATATGCACTGTATTGCATTTCTAAAGCAAAAAGAAAATACTGAATTATAAAACAACTACCCATGAGGATTTCAGATGATGATGTCTAGATAACATATTTAGTTTTCTAATTGAAAAAGGAGAAGATGCTTGGAAAATTAAGTAATTTGCCAAAAATTCCACAGCTGTACAGTAGCAGAATTGAGATTTTTGAACTAAAGTTGATATAAAATACCTCTATCTACAGTGTAGCTAACACTGCATATGGATGGCTATACAAAAAGCATCTCTCCTACACAAAACAAATTTGAGTCACCTGTTCACTTGTGACTGGTAATTAGCTTTAATTTGTGGGTGAAGTTCTGTAAATTATATCCAGATTTGAGATTGATTCAGTGCATTTTATAATTATAAACAAATTATATCTAGCTCACCTTGTTTATATTAAAAACAAAAATGGGCTGGGCACAATGGCTCACACCTGTAATCCCAGCACTTTGGGAGGCCAAAGCAGATGGATCACTTTAGGTCAGGAGTTCAAGACCAGCCTGGCCAACATGGTGAAACCTCGTCTCTACTAAAAATATAAAAATTAGCCAGGCATGGTGGCAGGCACCTGTAATCCCAGCTACTTGGGAGGCTAAGGCAGGAGAATCGCTTGTACCTAGGAGGCAGAGGTTGCAGTGAGCGGAGATTGAGCCACTGTACTCCAGCCTGGGCAACAGAGCGAGATTCCATCTCAGAAAATAAAAAAAATTTAAACAAAAATAAAGTATTGTGATTTGTACGTGTGGAAAAGTCATTAGTATCACTGAAGGCATTCACAAATCCTATGGACTGATTTTTCAAGGATGTTGTTTCTTTACAATCAAAATTTCACACATATATTGCTTTTTGCATATTCACAACTTACTCATAAGTTGTTAACCACTCAAGGTAAGATAGGTTACAAAATCACTCGTTTACATCCTCAATTTTTTTGTGTTACGACTCCATATTCAAAGTCTAAAGGCACAACTGGGACATTAAGACAAAATATAAACATACGTTTCAGGAATTAGTACAGGGCAATTGTTTCTGAAATGTATATGCAGAGCACTAAGCTTATCGCCTCCTATGACTTCCCCCAAAGAGTAGTAATTGATAGATAGTCCATACTTATCTGAATGAACATCATCTTGACAAATCACTCAATCCTTGCAAATGGCAAATTCTACCTAACAGCCACTATAGGGATTAGTCCTTCAAGTTAAGACCTGTTGGGGAAGTTTAGTTCTGAAGTATTTCTGTCATTTATATGTACATACAGATGCTCCTCAGGTTATGTCCTGATAAACACATAATAAGCTGAAAATCTTGTGAGTCAAAAATGCATTTAATGTATCTAACTTACCAAACACAGCTTAACCCAGCCTACCTTAAACATGCTCAGAATACTTACATTAGCCTACAGTTGAGCAAAATCATCTGACACAAAGGCTATTTTATAAGAAAGTACTGAATATCTCATGTAATGTATTTAACACTGTACTAAAAGTGAAAAACAGAATAGTTGTGCGGTTTCTCTCACAATGCTGGGCAACAGCAGCAAGCCGTAGCTCCCAGTCAGCCACACAGTTCGACTTAATGAGACTTTGAATTTACTGTGGGTTTATCAGGACATAACCCCATTAAAAGTAGAGGAGTATCTGTATGTGTGTGCCCAAGTGAGATATAAGACAATTTTTTTCAGAAGTCATAATTTAAATATATATATATGCATTCTTGTACTTTTAACTAGATGGAAGGTGAAAGGTACCTGTATAATTAAGAAGAGTAGAGACATGAGAGGAAAATAGTTCTATGATCAGGACCTTGGACACAAATACTATGTCTTCAGCCTTATTTCTCATCCCTGCAGAATAATCTTCCCCTCTGCAAGCCACTTCTCAAATATGAAATGCTGGAAATCCTTTCTAATATCAACACCCTTGGCACACATCCCTTTCCCATTATCTCCTTCAGTGTGGTTATTTCAGAATCATTGTAAGTCTTTTTAAAAATTTTTAACCCCTCCTGTTCTTCCCAATAACAGTTGTTAATGTAGATTCTTAACTTCTACCACAGTTCTTAATCAATACAAAATGCTACTTCAAAATGTTTTTTTCCCAAGTGCTCTGTTCCCCTGAATTCTTCATATCAAGTTAAAAATATTAATCTCAAATTAAGTCTGAAAGATCAAACTATTTTATTAGTCTTCAGTTAGCTCTGCTCCTACACTTTGAAGAGAATCTTCTCACTCAGTGTACATCCCTGGCAACCAACAACCTCTTTACCATCTTGTGCTACAGAGTATTACCTAAAATGACCCCAACTCAGTAAAACATCCCCATCTACCACTGAGCTTAATAATCATCACAGTGGGCTTTGGGCCTATATAAAGGTATTTTCTAAGTTTGAATGCATACGTGGGTATTTTTAATTATTAGATCAATGTTAGAGAGCCTGTACTTTTTTTCTAAAACTTTAACCTGTTTCAACTACTAATTATTTTACATATAAAGCCTTAGTTTTCTATATAATTTAAAGAGTATGGTGAATTTCTGATTTTTTGTTAACATCTTCACTTACAATGCAATGTTGAGATTCATTTTGCCACTCATCCTGGAACTATGTTTCTTTTAGGCTTTTGGTTAATGACTAAATTTTGTTCAGTCTTTCTAGCCTTTTCTTTCCAAAAGTAAGTAACATTTAAACCTGTAAACATTATTTGTTATAGTAATATTTAAATGTTTTACAAGTTAGAGTATCAAGTATTTGTTCGTATCTACACTTTGATATTTGAGTAGTATAGTAGACATCTGCTATTTTGCCAGGTCCACTTAACCTGAATTTGATTAAAACATCTCACTTCTTTGGGAAACCACTCCTTTCCTCAGTGAGGTCCCAGTGGAGCTATCTCTGTGTGCTCACACACATGTAGACACACACTCCACTCACGCACATGTAAACACACCTGTTTTTCCCCAGCACATCAGTGTAATAATCATCAAAGGTCTTCCTGACAACAGTGATTTGTTCCAAGAGGACTGATCCACTAAGATTGTAAGAGACTTTTTGTCCCAGGTTACAAGGTATAAGAATCATGTAAGCCTTAATCTCTGGCATCTTCCGCAGCTTCATGGAGAAAGCTGTCTACAGAATTAAGTCAACACAGAAAAGTGAGCAGAACCTAGAAAAGGAAAAAGAGAAAAAGCTCCAGATGACATTGTGTGAGCTCCTGAATCCAGGTTTGCGTGAGGCTACCTAGATTCAACCCCTGCACTGCCAAATTCCATAAACCAAGTAATTCCCTTTTTCACTTGAGCCAAATTTTTAACTCTATGCTAAGATAATTATAGATTCAAACAAAGTTGCAAAAATAGTACAGAGATGTCCTGTGCACGCTTTACCTAGTTTTTCCCAATTGTTCTTAAGTAACTGTAGTATAATATCAAATCCAGGAAATTGACATTAGTGCAATACGTGTGAATCGTTCTATGCCATTTCATCACGTGTGTATATTCATGTAACCACCACCAAAAGTGAGACGCAGAATTATTCCATCACCACAAACTTCTCCTTCCTATCCATTCTTGCCTTTGGCAATCACTAATCTGTTCTCCATCTCTATAATGTTGTCATTTTGAGAATGTTATATAAATGGAATAATACAGTATATGACCCTTTGAGATTGGCTTTATTTTTCAGTCACCTTAATGTCCTTTAGATTCATCCAAGTTGGTGCATATATCAATAGTTCATTCCATTTTATTGCTTAACAATATTCTATGGTGCGAATGTACCACAATTTGTTTAACCATTTACCTACTCTAGGACATTTTGATTGTTTCCATTTTGGGGCTATTACAAATTAAATTGCTATAAACATTCATGTACAGGTCTTGTATTTTGAGCCACTTTTATTTTCTGTCCATTGCAACCAAAAGTTTTAAATAATTCAAGCAGAAAAATGACAAAGCAGTGTAAGGAATAAAAATTTTCTTCATCTTTATATATTCTTTCATTTACCCATGAAATAGAAAGTAACATTTCCTCTCTTTCTCTGAGAAGAAATAGAGAATCTTCTTTCTTTACTTTCTTATTCACTCTTCCCAAAAAAGAAATGATTTGTATAATCTGGGATTGTGAAATACCATAATCCATCGTTCCACATTCCTCTATTGGGTTGAGTTAAAGTATAGAGCATTACTACTCTATTTAATGTGTAGCCAACCCTCTTGCTCCATTTTCTCAAATCTCTTTTTGCCTTCTCGTGGCCTTTGTTCTCCCAGTTTTTACTTCCATACAGTAAATAGCCAGGGTAGGTACACAAGCCAAGAGCCCCACTGTCCTTCTCTTAGCATTTCCATTTTTGCTCATTTGTGTTCAAAGCACATTGGTTAGGTCATGTTTCTTCATGGGGCTGGCTTGATAAGAACCAAGATCTAAACTTGGGGAAGAAGTAGTAGAAAGCCCTTTATTTTGTTAGTACGCCCATCCCAGATCTTATTTATGTTTATTTCTCAGTTGGTTTTGAATCCAGAAAAGAGATGTGAGAGATTCGTTTTTCCCAAAACTCCCAACATAAAACGCTTATATATACTATATGACCTTTCAAAGATATGCCACATTTAAATTTTTTTATTTGTATAAATTTAAGGGGCACAACTATAGTTTTGTTACATAAACATATTGTGCAATAGTAATGTCTGGGCTTTTAGCATAACCATCACCCAAATAATGTACACTGTGCCCATTAAGTAATTTTTCACCCCTCATTCCTCTCCCCCATTCCACCCTCTGAGTCTTCACTATTTATCCTTTCTCACTCTATACCCATGTGTACACGTTATTTAGCTCCCACTTATAAGGGAGAACTTGCAGTATTTGACTTCCTGTTTCTGAGTTGTTTCACTTAAGATAATGGCCTACAGTTTTATCCATGTTGCTACAAAAGACATAATTTCATTATTTTTTATGGCTTTTGTAAGAATTTTATTATTTTATGGCTTTTTGTATTTCATTGTTTATGGAATGTGTAAAGGACAAGGACTTACAATATATATGTATACACAATAGAGTATACAAAAAGTAAATATGATATATATATAAATGTGATATACATATATCACATTATTTATATATTATATATCAGGGTGATGATGGCTTGAAGTCTAATCTGTTCATATTCACTCCCTCGCCTGCCCCTCCTCCTTGATAGATATAGATATAGATAGGTATATCTCAAAATTAGAGCATGATTTTCTGAGTTTCTCAACTAAATTATTTCCTATGCACAGATGATCCATAACTACATTATTCAATTCCACTGACTCCTTCAACTAAGTACCTGTCCTCAAGTTTTCATCCTAGCCCAAACTATCTTTATTATAACAATTAATGCTACCATATTTTTACATTTTTACACTACTATAACATACATTTTTTACATTACTGTTTTTTACTCATGTATCTTATAAAAATCTACCAATTTTCCCTTATAACCAATCTTCCCTCTTTTCCTAATAAGCTTTTTTTTTATTTAATTGAAAAAAAAAAGCCAAAAATTGGTATCAGTAAGGCTTGCATTTCCCTGCCTGGCCATCATTGGCACATGAGCAGCAAAGCCAGGAGGAAAGGGAAGGTATCAAAAAGAGATATACATGGTAGGAAAAGATAGGCCATCTATTGGTAATTACAGCAACACAAGCCTATGTATCTTGGCCATCCTTCACATGGACTTTTTAAATATCAGTGTTTAACTCCACTAAATACATGTATTGGCCATTAATTTGATAAAGGCCCCCTTATACTTGCCCTCTGGAGAATAAATCATTCAAGCAATTTGGTGCTTACATTGCTAAAGGCTAAAAGTCCATGATCCTAAATATTGCTTTCAAAGCCTATAATGAGAGAGTCTTCCCTTTTGGTTATCTTGTCTGTTTTAAAGCAGTGAACAATCCTAATTGGCTCTTTGTAGTACCCAGCCAGCCAAACGTACTCCCTTAAATGCTTCAAGTACTTTGATGATCTTGAAGAAATGTTCCATTGCTGTCTTTCCTTTCATGTGAAGATTTAAAGGACAAGCCTTGAGAACTAATGGAACTAAATAAACTCTGTACAGGTGAACTTTAGCACTTCTTGGTAACTAACACAATACGTTTTGACTCCTATAATAATTATTTTTCTGTAGAGGCTGCTTCCTCATGCTTATAAGTTTAATTTGGCAGGCAATATTATATAAAGAAATTTGATTTTATTTAGTAATCTTCATATCTCCCTTCAGATCGACTCATTCTGCCTCCCAAAAAAAAGAAATTGTGGATAAAAATTCATGATATTTAACATCTTTTGTAGATATTGGGTAGGTTTCATCATCTTTTTCCCACTATTGGAAGTTAATTTTTAACCAAGGGGGGTGGGAAGTGATGGCTGTCAGAATTAGTTGGAACTCTTTTCAAAATTCTCCATCTGTCTGTAATTCAGCATCATTGCTGATAGACCCAAGATGATATAGTCGATTGCAAAGAAATGACATTTCCAGATGAAATCCATTTATAAAAGTAAACTAATCCCCTGTCATGACCTTAATGACCATTAGAGAGTCCCTTAGCAACCAAAAATAAGCTGTGAAGAAGAGATGAATGCAATTATTCATTCATTTCACATTGCCAGATATTAAAATTTTCTAGTTTCTTCCTTCAATTCATTTAATGCTCATTTTTTGCGCACCCAAAAGGACTTGATATTTAATTCTTTTATAAACTGTAAACATATCACAGTGGTATTTGGATATCTTACAGACTTTGTCTGTAAACAGAACTTGCTTCATGGCATATTCCAGATACTAGCGGGTACAAAATTTTATATACTTAACAAGTTCTTCAATTGAATGCCAATAATTTGTAACATTCGGATGGGAAAAGCACATTTAATACAATGAATGTTATTTATGTTTAGTCTTAGTGGCCATAATAAGGGCTATCTGTAAAAGACATTTGCAAGATAAATTCTGAATTATAGGAAGCATCTTGAAACATATCTATACCTAAAACACATATTTAAATGAAAATTAAATATTCTACATCCGATCATATTAACTAATGCCAGATGGAATGTAACATAATACTGCACAACTTAGCATGACTCAGCAATGTAAGTGGCTTGGATTTAAAATATTTTTCAATTGTAAGTGGCGTTAGAAAGAAAACTGTTAGGTTGGGGAAAGAGAGAAAACCTGTTCCTGAATAATTAAGTCTTCAGACTATTACAATGCTGAAGCCAGTTGCTGCTTTAGTTACCCATCTGTAGCAAAATGGACCTTTTATATGAAAACATGTCTATTTTTGAAAGGGTCAATTAGCCTCTCCACAGTTGTACATTAAGAGATATTCATAATGGTAAAAATTTCAAATGAAAAGAAATCATTGATGCAAAGATGAAACTACCTGTACCTTAGAAGAAAACAAAAAGCTGAGTAGGAAAACACCCATTGTAAATATTCATGAGACAATCACAGACTTTGAAAACTTATATTTTGTATTATAAAATTAACTTACATACAAAGAGTTTGGAAATGTCATCTATGTTTATTTTACTTAACTAAAATCAGAACCAATAGTCCAATAGGTTTATATAACCATAAATGTTGGGCAGAAACCATTGACTTATTTATAGGTAAGCTTGCATTTCTTGAGAGTGAACCTATCTCTACTTAGGATGTGAAAAACCATAAAGAAAGTATTTCCCTTATAAAGAATAAACGAGCAATGTCATATTCCATTGCATTTTTGTTGTGTGATGTTCATGGCAACAAGACTAATAGGGTCTATGAAATCCAGGATCATGTTGCATTTGTTTACCCTTATACGCCAGCACCTAACACAGTACCTGGTCCTATATTTGCCTGTGTTCAAGAAATGCAATGGGAGACCCTAATATGGTTCACATGGCATTTGCCAGAGAGAAGCAAATTGCTTACTCGAATGCTGTACAAATAGCATGGTGAATTTATCTTGTTTCCACAGTAATTTTAAAAGTGATTTATTTCATATAATTATCTTTTAAAATATGTTCTAACTCCTCCAGAGTGGCCTAGGTCATATGTTCTATATCTCTCAGGTAGTGAGTGAGTCATATAATTTGAGAGGTATATGCTATTTCTCCTTTGTGTGGGTAGAGGGATATGCGTTTCTACCATTCTTGGCAAGGCTGTCATTGTAGGCCTAAACATTGAGTTGTTTTGTTTTGTTTTAAATTATAACTTTTGTCAAAATTTTTAAAAATCACATCTTAACATATTGGACTTTAATGTAATGTCAACATTATGAAATAATCACCTAGAGTTATAACTGTAATTGTTTAGATAGTATTTTTAGCTAAAAGTAAAGAATTTCTTTCCTTTGCCAAATTAAAACTCACGTAACACATCCAGTAGGCAGCTTTTATTAGTCCTGTGTAAATTTACCCTGTCAATATATTTAAAAGTCTAGGTTTTGTAGTAAGCCCATAAAAGAAAGAAAAAATAATCATACTTTATATGTAAATTAAAGGTTTTATTAATATTTTTATGAATGAGAATTGCATGGAATTACTATTAGCTCTAATTGGCCTGAATAATCTCAATTAGAATAGAGGAATTGGGTGTTCTGGTCATTTTAATTGGGATTTAACAGTTTTAAAGAAGTTTTTTTATTTAAAGCCTTTTTGATTTTGGCCCTTTAAAGGAAACTCTATTTTCTCCTCTCCAAGGAGAACTCCTTCTTTATCTCTATTCTAAATACTCAACCCTTCACTACACTCTCAAAACTTCACTCTGACACCATATGTGTGGATGTTTTGCTCTTACTAACCAATTCTCCAACTCTCTGGGCACCAACTGAGTATCCTACAATTCAGTTATCACATTGACTACCTGAGGTTAGTGCACATCCCACAGGTTAAGGGCTTAGTCCCACAAGACTACTTCCCACTTCATATACCAATTGCAAGTAAAGGTCCCCAGGTTACCCATACATCTGTCCAACTTGGCTACAAATTGAGGTTCCCAAGACCCCTCTTTGGGTTTGGTAATTTGCTATCAAGACTTGTAGGACTCAGAGAAACACTTTAATTATGTTTACATCTTCAATCTAAATAACTAACAAAAGATCTGTAAAGGAAAATTATACATATTCAGAAACAGCATTGCAATGGGAATATGTGTGCTGTAATAAACTATGTATATATTCAAGGAGGTAGATGAAGACAAAAGTTTAAAAACAATTGAAGAGAATTGTATAATTGTTTTGAGATAATTATCCTTGACTACAAGGAGCAATAAGAAGGGTGATGCTAGTCAGAAATTAGATATGCAGTTGTTGGGCAAATGTCCTCACTGAAGTATTAAAAAATAGATTTTTATGGCCTTTGTGCAAGTTTGCAGTTTTGGCAGTCTTTGGTGATAGTTTGGTTATCAAGCATTTATGCATAAAAACCCTTACTTTATAACCTTCCTGGCTCTATTTGTGAGGATTTTTTTTTAACACAAGTGATTCCATTTTGATCTGACAATGTTCACATTTCCGTCTTTTGATCAGTATCGTTCTTCAAAAGCATCACTGATCAATCATCTGTAGTTAGGTTTTTATTGTCCCTTGGGGCCAGGATGGACCTGTCGCAGTTTGTTAGTCTAGTCCCACATCGGAGGGAGTGATTGATAGCTTGGATTTAGTTTCAAAACCCTTTTAGCCACATTTGAGCAATATGAAAGTTTTGAAGGGAGTAGTCCTGAGGCTAAGTCTACCTAGAGTCCATTAATAAGTTCAATTTTATCTGTTTCATTATCTTTTTCTATCAATTTCAAAGTGCTGGCCCAGCATTATTTTGTTAAGGGTTGTACTTCTGCAAAAATTTAACTAGTAACAAATATAAAGTCTAAAAAGGGAAAATACAAAGTAAAATTAACAGTAATATGTCAATCTCAGTTTGCATAATGTTTTTGAGCCAAAAACCTCTGCTTAAAGGCAACCAATTGAACAAATCAAACAACTGTTACCCTGCCAAGTAGAAAAGGTAGACATTGAGAAGGGTAAGAGTTTTATTACAATATATAGTCTTGTTTTAGTGTCTTGGAAAAAGTTGTCTACAGCATGAAAACATCAATTTCTCATCCTGACTTGTAGTTTAAATATCTATGGTATGACATCAGACAGTTTGGTGAACTTTTTATATGGCCCATACATCAGACACAACACTTGTTCCTTAAAATTCATCTAGTATTAGCTTGCAGGGCTTTACGAACAGAGCAGTTTCCATTTTGAGTAACTTCATGAAAAAAGTGTTATTGGAGGAATATAGAAGGATTAAGGATCTAGTCTTATTTATATGCAGATAAAAACACTTGAAAACAATATATAGAGTTGCAATCTAATAACAGGTGTATTATAGCTTTTCTTTAAAAACATAACTTTTTCTCTATATATAGATCACATAGGAATCTCATATTTTAAAACTTTTTGAGGTTAGGAAGCCAAACTAAGGCAGATTTTAAATTTTAGCTACATTCTTAAAGTTCCTGAGCCTACACAGAAGTGACAATTTTTTTTTACTCACTGTAAGGCTGGGAACCCTTGAAGCCAGGTATTCTATACACATGCTCAAATATAATATTTTATGCAAAGCCTTGGTAATATAACCAGTTGTATCCTACCATAAAGAGAGAGCAGATTATTATTAGACATACAAATAACCATATTGACCTAGGAATACACAGGAATAGTTTTCAAATTTTAGAGTAATCAAGTAGGCATATAAATCAAATGTTTCTATCTTTATTTGAAAAAGTATACTTTTCATAAATATGAGAAACAAGGTGTTTAAGTAAAGACCAATAATGTTTCAATTAAATGACATAAAACATTATCAGTTATTCACTCTCATGTAATTATTTTTTATTCTGCTTGAGCACGATTAGAAGTTTTATGAACCCATCAGTTTCTTCATTAGCGTTTTGAAAAAACTTAATTTAGTCCACTGATCTTAAAGTTAGTAGAAAACTGTATTTTAGAATACTTTTCAGAGTCTCTTCCAGGAATTTGATTGTGAATGCCTTTAGAGAAGAATTTAAAGCAATAACTGTAGATGACAAAAATTTAGGATAGCCATGGTTGAAAATCTGATGTAAATTCATTATAATCAGTAATTGACCAAAAAAATTATTTTTTGTGGCATAAAACATCATATCCAGAATAAGACTGATGACATAGTTGATTACTGAAAGTTTTATATAATTTTAGGACATACCCATAAATGTAACTGAAAAAAGATTCAGCATCACTTATCATTTGACAATGCTTCCCATACAATTTACCAAATAAGCCTAATAATTTAATATGTCTACAAGATGAGAGATATATTATTTGATGCTCTACAGGAGCCCAAGTGGATAATCTCAAAGTTAATCCTTGGTCAAAAATACTTAATTTAGAATGTTTATCCTGGGGAAGGCTGTCAAAAACATCAAAACATTCAAAATGTTTGACTAAAGTGAGAGTGCATGTCACTATGAAATAATAGTCATTAATTTAACCAGGATAATAATTGAAAGACTTCAAAAGCAGTACAGAAATGTACATGGATGTAGAAACCTTGAGCCTTTCAAAGTTCACTATTTCTAAGTAATCAAAAACCTAATAAATATAACACAGGAAATTACCCTGATAAAACGTAAGTTATTTTTTAGTCCAGTTACCAAGAAAAGTTAAAAAAAAAAAAAAAACTGTTTTATGTGATTGCTCCTTCTTTTGGGAAGCCTATTTAGATAAACCGGAAGTCAAAACTGATGAAAAAGATACTTGAATTTAATCAGACACAGGAAGAGTGTGTCCAAGGTTACGAGTGCTAGTTATAGTCAACTTGGTCCCACACAAAATCCATTTTATCCAAAGTATCCTTCATGAACCTTATTATGACTTGCTCAGACCTTTGACAACATGTTTAGACTTTCTGTTTGTCCTGTCTTCCTCTTTCTTAAATAATCAGTCATTTACTTAAGGACAAAAATTTATCACACAAGATTCTTTCTCATTAAAAATTATTTCTTTTTTTAACCTTCCTTACCAAAAATACATTTTCATGCCTATAACTTTCTTCACATATTTTTCTCCTATTTTTTCCTTTCAACCTTTATTTATTTCCTTCATAAATCTATATTTTTAAACAACCTTTAGATAACCTCTGAATTAGCTGAAATTATTTTTTCTCAATGAAGACTACATTTTTATGCCTTATAATTTTTCTGTCAGTAAAAATATCTCATTTTTGGTGCACTTTATGTACAGAATTATATATATAATAATTAGTTATAACTCTCAGTAACCTTAATTTTTAGCAAGCAATTTTGAACTGTCACATATCAGTATCTGATAGATGAAAACCATTTTACACCTTTTAGAAATCTGTTTCCTCATAACATAATTGTTATATGTATAAATACACCAAATAATGTGATATATTTAGTCTTTTTATAAAATTTTAAGAAGTAAAGAACAAACATATTATTATCAGTAATATATTTTAGTTTTTATCTTATTTGGAAATTACCCAGATATTTAATCTATCACTTAATAAAACATAACATAATTTAAGATTTTAAACTACATGAAAAGTTTATTTATAAATATTTACCACATTTACATTTACCTACTTTATTTTTAAGTATTATAACTAGATTACTTATGAAACCTAAGATATTAGACAAAGTTAGTCAACATTTCAAGTTATTTTCCTCTTAACCATTTTTATACCCTGTGAATATCAGGTGTTCACCTAAGTAAAAAATATATGGATATTTTCTGGTAACTCAGAAGATATACCTGTTCTTGTTAAAAGCCAACAATATTACATTAGCCTTAGTCATCAAATAATTATACAATCAAAGATCATTTAGTGTTAGACTAAATTTATAGTTTTATAACCTTTGTATCGAACCTTGACACCTAAAAAGAGACAAATATATAATTGTCTGATGAGTAAACCCAGGCAAAAATGTATGCTATTTTGAAGACATTTATTTTTATTTTACCAACAATATAAAAACCAGCTTTTTAAAGATTTATTCAAGTCATGTGAACAAAAAGCCATTTGGGTTGATGACTGTATAGTTTATATAAGCACTAATGCATGTAAGTCAATCTGAATAGAATTTCTTAAGGGATTTCTGGTTGACTATAACAGTTTTCACCATGCAGTCATGACATACAGCTTAATACATGTACATGTGCATAAATATACCTAAACACATGTACACACCCAAAAATAGTATTGCTTTTATTTAGAATATTAGTCTTCACACAGTAAAACATACTAACTCACCTGTTTGTAAAAGACATTTAGATACAAATTATATTTCTGTTAACATTCAATTTTCAAGCTGCTGATAAAGACATACACAAGACTGGGAAGAAAAAGAGGTTTAATGGACTCTCAGTTCCACTTGTCTGAAAAGGAAGGCAAGGAGGAGCAAGTCATGTCTTACATGGATGGTGGCAGGCAAAAGGAGAGCTTGTGCAGGAAAACTCCCCCTATATAACCATCAGATCTCATGAGACTTATTCACTATCGTGAGAACAGCATGGAAAGGACACACCCCCAAGATTCAATTACCTTACACCAGGTCCTTCCCACAACATGTGGGAATTATGAGAGCTACAATTCAAGATGAGATTTGGGTGGGGACACAGCCAAACCATATCATTCCACCCCTGGCACCTCCCAAATCTCATGTCCTTATATTTCAAAACCAATCATGCCTTCCCAACAGTCCCCCAAAGTCTTAACTCATTTAAGCATTAACTCAAAAGTCCACAGTACAATGTCTCATCTGAGACAAGGCAAGTTCCTTCTGCCTATGAGCCTATAAAATTAAAAGCAAGTTAGTTGCTTCCTAGATACAATGGGGTATAGGCATTGGGTAAATACAGCCATTCCAAATGGAGAAATTGGCCCAAGAAAGGGGCTGCAGGCCCCATGCAAGTCCAAAATGAAGCAGGACAGTCAAATCTTAAAGCTCCAAAGTGATCTCCTTTGACTCCATGTCTCACATCCAGGTCACACTGATGCAAGCAGTTGGTTCCAGTGGTCTCAGGTGGCTCTGCCCTTGTGGCTTTTCAGGGTACAGCCTCCCCACCTGGCTGCTTTTATCAGCTGGCATTGAATGTCTGTTGCTTTTCCAGGTGAACAGTGCAAGCTGTCAGTGGATCTACCATTCTGGGGTCTTGGGGACAGTGGCCCTCTTCTCACAGCTCCCGGTAAGGACTCTGTGTGGGGGCTCCAACTCCACAATTCCCTTTTGTACTGCTCTAGCAGAGGTTCTCCATGAGGGCCCCACCCCTGCAGAAAACTTCTGCCTGGGCATCCAGGCTTTTCCATATATCCTCTGAAATCTAGGTGGAGGTTCCCAAACTGAATTCTTGACTTCCATGCACCCACAGGCTCAATACCACGTGGAAGCTGCCCAGGCTTGGGGCATGCACCCTCTGAAGCAACAATCCAAGCTGTTTCTTGGCCCCTTTTAGCCATGGCTGGAGCAGCTGGGATGCAGGGCACCCAGTCCCTAGGCTGCACAGAGCAGAGGGATACTGGGCCTGGCCAACGAAACTACTTTTTTCTTTTAGGCCTCTGGGACTATGATGGGAGGGGCTGTTGCAAATTTCTCTGACATGCCCTGGAGACATTTTCCCCATTGTCTTGGTGATTAACACTTGACTCTTTGTTATTTATGCAGATTTCTGCAGCCGGGTTGAATTTCTCCTCAGAAGATGGGTTTTTCTTTTCTATCTCATTGTCAGGTTGCAAATTTTCTGAAATTTTATGCTGTTTCCCTTTTAAAACTGCATGCTTTTAACAGGACCCAAGTCACATTTTGAATGTCTTGCTGCTTAGAAATTTCTTCCACCAGATACCCTAAATCATCTTCCTCCAGTTCAAAGTTCCACAAATCTCTAGGGCTGGGGCAAAATCCCACCAGTCTCTTTGCTAAACATAGCAAGAGTCACCTTTACTCCAGTTCCCAACAAGTTCCTCATCTCCATTTGAGGCCACCTCAGCCTGGATTTCATTGTCCTTATTATTAGCATTTTGGTCAAGACCATTCAACAAGTCTCTAGGAAGTTCCAAACTTTCCCACATTTTCTTATCTTCTTCTGAGCCCTCCAAACTGTTCCAACCCCTGCGTGTTACCCAGCTCCAAAGTTGCTTCCACATTTTCGGATATCTATAGCAGCACCATACCCTAGGTACCAACTGACTGCATTAGTCTATTTTCACATTGCCGATAAGGACATACCCAAGACTGGGAAGAAAAAGAGAAGTTTAATAGACTTACAGTTCCAGTGGGGGGAGACCTCACAATCATGGCGGAAGGCAAGGAGGAGCAAGTCATGTCTTATATGGATGGCGGCAGGCAAAGGGAGAGCTTGTGTAGGGAAATTCCTCCTTATAAAACCATCAAATCTTGTGAGAGTTATTCACTATCACGAGAACAGCACTCACAGTAAAGACCCACTCCCAAGATTCAATTATCTCCCTCCAGGTCCCTCCCACATGTGGGAATTGTGGGAGCTACAGTTCAAGATGAGATTTGGGTGGGGACACAGCAAAACCATATCACATGGCTAACCTTTATTTACCCCAATAGGTAATCTAATGAAGGATATGGACCAAAATTGGGTAAAGCAGTTTCCACTGTGGTTTGGTTTTGAAAGACCTTTTTTTTCAGTTTCAAATGAGTGGAAGATTCAGTTTTCAATATTTACATTTTAGTTAGGACTGGCTGAATTGTATAGGGAAAATAAAATCTCTAAAGAGCCGTAACTTTTAGTAACAAATCTATTTTTTGTTGGCTAGTTGGATTTGCTTGACTAATCAGTGCAGATGGAGAAGTATTTTAGCAGGGTCGTTTTTTTGTTTGGTTGGTTTTCTTTTGGGCTCCTGTGTGGCAGACAAAGCAATTTTTATGATAGATAGAGATAACTTATATTATTGCTGTGAGCTCAAGGTTTTGACCTGTTTGATCATCTGTGATCTTAATTTCTATAAGCACTTATCTAGTTATTTTCTTTTATAGTATCAATCCTTCAATTAGCTGTTCTGTCATCCTAATCAATTGTTAGGCAAACCTGACTAACAGGTTTACTTAAATTTACATTTTAAAAAGATGTCTAGATTGTTGTTTATAATAGAGCTGTTTTAATTTGTAAGACATTAATTTGAAAGCCCTTTAAGACTGTTTAAAAGTCTTGACTGAAAAGCCATAAGCAGAGAGTTTTATTTCAACACCAGTAGAAAAGTTAGAAAAGTAGGCAGAAAAATGAAATAGAGGGATAGAGAGAGCTAGGAAGGCTCTACACATTAATTCTGTAATTACAGGGGATTTTTAGAGAGTCTGAATAATGATCAATCAAGCCTTGAGTTTTTCTTAATGTAATTTGCCCATCAGTTTAAAAATGTGCATGAGAATAGGCCATAATATGTAGTCAGCTAGAGTCCCACAAACCCTTGGCATGCCTTAATGTTTGAGAATTCCATTCTATTTCTCATTAATCTCTTGAAAGCAAAGATAATTTTATAAATCCTTTTGGACCAGTGTTTTAGATGGTAGTGGCCATGGCAGTGACTTTTAATTAGCCATCCTGCACCCATCATTTAAAATATTTATTTTTGCTTTCAGAAATTTTGAAATAAGTAAGGGAAAAAAACAAATTATTTACAGATACACATAACCAACCCAAAATAAAAGCAAAATACTAAATTAGGCACACAGAAAGAACTAAAAGTAAATTCACTAGGAAAGACACTCCTCAAAAATAGAATGTAAATTATGTGAATCCAGAGTGCTCAAACCAGAATAACGCTTGTCCTTATACCCTAAAGGACTTGCCAAGAAAGACAAAAAGTATTTTATTATCCCAGAAAGAATGCAAGGTTCTTCATTTCAGTTGGCTTATAACAACAATAACAACAACAACAAAAAAAAGTCAGGCACTTCTAACAAAAAGAGGGAAGCTTGGCCTGACAGAAGACTCACAATGGCAGAATAGGTGAGTTGTGGAAGCAGGGAGCTGAAAGGGCTCAGATGAGTACTGCATACCAGTTCCAAATATTAACAATTCCTTTTGATAATAGTCTTTCTTCAGATCCCACTTCTGACACCGTTTACGTCAACCTAAAAAACCAGAGAGAGGCTCTCTAAAAGAAAATGATATTTATTTGGGAATATGGCATTGTGATTTACTATGTGCCATAGTAAACCATGTGCATATTCAGGGAGGTAAAAAAGACAAAGGATTGTAAAGAAAAAATGAGCAAGATTACACAGTGGTTTTGAGGTAATTAAGATAATTATCCTTGGCTCTAAAGATCAATAAAAAGAGTGATACCAGTCTGAAGTTAGACAGCCAGTTGCTAGAAACATGTCCTTGCAGAAGTAGTTTTTGTGTAAGGTTGTGATGGCCTTTATGCAAGGTTGTGGTTTTTGCAATCATTTGTGATAGTTTTTATCATCAGGCATTTATGTATATGAACCCTCTTTTCATAGCCTTCCCTGGCTCTAATTTTCAGATTTTTTTTTTAATAAACATGAATCCATTTTGAATCTGATAAGTTTCACAATGTGTTTGTCTTAAAGAATACAACTCAGAAACACCCAAACAAGAGGAGGTATGGGGAAGGCAAGTGGAGCTCCGAGGTACTCTTCAGGTATACCACTCTCCCAGCACAACCAACCTGTTCACCAACATGGAAGCTCTCCAAACTTCTTTCTCTTGAGTTTTTATGGAAGCTTCATTATGTAGGCATGATTAATTAAATCATTGGCCATTGGTGCTTAAGTCAATCTCTAGGCTCTCTACCTTCCCTTCAATTACATGGTTGGGTCTCTTGGCAACCAGCCTTCATCCTATGATTATCTAGGGGCTTTCCAGAATCACCTCACTAACATAACCCAGGTGTGGTTGAAAATAGCTTGTTATGAATAACAAGTGATGCTCCATTCACCCTTCTGTTATCACTTAGGAAATTCCAAGGGCTTTAGGGGCTCTGTGACAAAAATAGGTACAGACACCAAATATATATTTCTTATCACAGTATCACAGACCCTAATTGTTGAAAATTGATATTAGAACCTTACAGTTAAAGAAACACTATGAGTTTCTTTCCATCCCACTTAACCTTCCGTGCAGTGCTGGAATCTCTTCTATGGTATTCCTACCTCTTTCTGAAAATTTTAATGGATAGGAAATTAATGTCTTTGGAAGGTAACACACTCCATTACTGAAATATTATCATTGCTAGAGAGTTCTGATTTCTATTAAATCCAAATCTGGCTCACTGAGACTTTGGTCCGTTGGTTATAGTTTTGTTCTTGAAAGCAATAAAAATTACATATCTTGCCCCCAATTTAACACTTATACCTAACATAAAATCTGCCATGCAGTACTATCAATGATTTGTTATATAAAAATTACAGGAGGTCATTGTTTTGGACTCGGCTCCTGTACTAGGCCCCAACAAACCAGATTAAAAATAAAAATGGACTCAGCTATGCTGAAGTACCATTTCACCAAACCTGAACTAACTTGATATGTGACTTAGTGATTAGAAGAGAGAAATAACAATTTCGCAAACAGACCAGTTTAAAATCTTTAATCAGCATAATAATGAAGTTTCCTCTGCTTTAATCCTTATTCACAAAAAAGATAGTGTAAAGTAACCTGATGTTATTTAATGAGTTATTTTTCTATTCTTCTGTCTAAAAGTAACTAATATACTTTGTTCTTTGTTTCTGCTTACTTCAGCCCTTCTCTGTCTATAATGCTAAACTCCTCTGCTCAGCCCGTTGGAACACTTATTCTGTTTTACGAACTGAAATGCTATCCAATTCTAGAATCACAAATAAAGCCAATAGAAGTATTTAAATTAAATTTGTTGTAATTTTGTCTTTTGACACTTTCTTACAAGGGCTTGATAATGTCATTGGGAATGACCCAGTTCCCTAATGTTTGCATTTCTTGTATTGGTCAGAAATGCCTTCAGCTGCAAGGAAAAGCATACTCAAATATAATAGCTTAAGAAGTGAAGACATGCTCACATAACTAGAAATCTAGAGATAGGCAATAGCTAACGTTTGCGCAACAGTTCAGGGATGCTCAGGGATATTTTATCTGCAATTCTCTAGGTCTTTATGGTCATTTCCTTTGTCTAAGGCAGGAAGAAAAAGGAAGTGCTATATCTTTTATTTTCTCATGAAAGCAAATGCTTTCCCAAAAATCCTGCAACCAGACTGCATGACTTATTTACCATTAGGTTTCCAGCCCTTAATAGAATATGGCACCTATTATGTGAGCACTAAATGTTATACAATTAATAAATGAATGAATGTCTTATATCAACACAACCATATGAGTAAAACTCTGGCCTTAAAGGTATTCTGACTAGAGGAGAGATAAACATAAAATTAAAATACAAAGCAATCAAAAAGCTCTCACTTGTCTTTAAAGGGAAAGGAAAACAATCATAAGGAAGCAAAGTAGACTTATTTAAGTGTTATTTCTTGCTTGCTAGTAATTTAAAATTGACAATGGGAGCTCCAATGGCACATGTTTAATGATTATTATTTTCAAATAAAATAATAATAGAAAACATAAAATAAGTGATCAATAAGTTGGTGTTGTGGAGGCTTCCCTGGTAAAATCTCAAAACACCAAGACTAAAAGTAAAATAACAAAAGTTTTAAGGAAGGAAAAAAACCTGAAAGCTTGTGAGATATCCAAAAATCTCAGACTTCATTCCAGATCTCCTAAATCAAATCTGTATGTTAGCGAGATTCCCAGGTGACTTGGAATGTGCACATCCTTTCATTTTTTTCCTCCCTTCACCATCCATTTCTCTTAATTACATTATTATGTAATAAGTGTTCTATTCTTTTACATAATTGTACTGAAGACTCTCAATATTATTATTATATTTTGTACAAGTCATTGATATAGAACTAAGTAATATGGTTTGGTCTGAGATGAAGGAAATATGTACTTTACATCAGAGTTTCACGACCTTGACACTATTAACATTTTGGGCCCCACTGTTCTTTGCTATGGAGGGCTGTCCTATGCACTGTAGGAAGTTTAACAGCATTCCAGGCCTCTACTCACTAGATGTCAGTAGCAATCTCCACTCCAGTTGTAAAAACCAAAGGTATTATCAGACATTATCAAATTTTTCCAGGAAACAATATAGTCCCTGATTGAGAAACAATGCTCTACATTAAAACTTTGCCATTTGATAGGAATCTTCCAAGCCATGTTTCTAAATTTCTTTTTATATCTTTTTTTAACTCTTCAGTTTATAACCAGCTGCCACTGTTTACTGTATGTTATGTTATTCTATTACAGGCATATGTCCAAGATATTTTGGGTTCGGTTCCAGACCACTGCAATAAAGCAAATATCGCATTAAAGCCATCATATGGACTTTTTTGTTTCCCAGTGCATATAAAAGTTGTGTTTATACTATCCTATTAGTCTATTAAGTGTGCAGTAGCATTATATCTACAAATCAGTGGGCATGCCTTAATTTTAAAATGCCCTATTGCTAAAAATGCTAACAATTATCTGAAACTTCAGCGAGTTATAGTCTTTTTGCTGGTGAAGGGTCTTGCCTCAATATTGATGGCTGCTGACTGATTAGGGTGGTAGTTGCTGAAGGCTGGAGTGGCTGTGGCAATTTCTTAAAATAAGACAGCAATGAAATTTGTCACATCAGTTGACTCTTCCTTTCATGGAAGATTTCTCTGCAGCATGTGATGCTATTTGATTGCATTTTACTCACTGTAGATGTTTCAAAATTTGAGGCAATCATCTCAAACTCTGCTGCTGCTCTATCAGCTATGTTTATATCATATTCTAAATTCCTTGTTATCATTTCAACAATGTTAACAACATCTTTACAAGGAATAGATGGTGAACTTTCTCAAGAAACCACTTTTTTTGTTCATCCATAAGAAGCAACCCTTAATTTGTTCAAGTTTAATCATGAGATTGCAACAATTCGTCACGTCTTCAGGCTTCACTTCTAATTTTAATTCTCTTGCATGTCCACCATATCTGCAATTACTTTCTTCACTGAAGTCTTGAACCCTTCATGGTCACCCATGAAGGTTGGAAGCAACTTCCTTCGAACTCCTATTAATGATATTTTTACCTCCTCTCCAAAATTACCAATGTTCTCAGTGGCATCTAGAACGGTAAATCCTTTCCAAAAGTTTTTTCAATTTACTTTGCCCAGATCCATCAGATGAATCACCATTTATGGCAGCAATAGCCTTACAAAATGTATTTCTTGCATAAGAAGACTTGATAGTTGAAATTACTCCGTGATTCATGGCCTGCAGACTGAATGTTGTGTAAACAGACATGAAAACAACATTAATCCCTTTGTACATCTCCATTAGCCATCTTGGGTGATGAGGTGCATTGTCAATGAGCAGTAGTATTTTGAAAGAAATCTTTCTGAGCAGTAGGTCACAACAGTGGGCTTAAAATGCTCAGTAAACTATGCTATAAACAGGTACACTCTCATCTAGGCTTTGTTATTTTGTCTATAGAGCACAGGCAGAGTAGACTTAGCATAATTCTTAAGAGCCCACAGATTTTTGGAATGGTGAATGAGCATTAGCTTCAACTTAAAACTCACCAGCTGCATTAGCCCCTGAGGGGAGAGTCAGCCTGTCCTTTGAAACTTTGGAACCAGGCATTGATTTCTCTCTAGCTGTGAAAGCTGGCATCTTCTTCCAGTAGAAGGCTGTTTTGTCACCACTGAAAATCTGTTGTTTGGTATAGCCACTTTTATTAATTATCTTAACTATATCTTCTGCATAACTTGCTGTAGCTTCTCCATCAGCACTTGCTGCTTCACCTGGCACTTACGTGTTCTGGAGAAGTCTTCTGTTAAACCTCGTGAATCAATCTCTGCTACCTTCAAACTTTTCTTCTGCAGCTTGCTCACTTATCTCCCAGCCTTCACAGAATTGAAGAAATCTAGGGACTTGCTCTGGATTAGGCTTTTGCTTAAGGGAATGTTGGAGCTGGTTTGATCTTCTATCCAAACCACTAAAACTTTCTCTATGTCAGCAGTAAGGCTGTTTTGCTTTTTTTATGATTCATGTGTTCACTGCAGTAGCATTTTTAATTTTCTTCAATAACTTTTCTTTGCATTCACAACATGGCTAACTACTTGGCACATGAAGCCTATCTCAGCTTTCAACATGTCTTCCTTGGTAAACTTCATCATTTCTAGATTTTGATTTTAAGTGAGAGATGTGCAACTCTTCCTTTCACTTGAACACTTAAAAATTAGACTATTGTAGGGTTATTAATTGACCTAATTTCAATATTGTTGTGTCTCAGGGAATAGAGAGGCCTGAGGAGAAGGAGAGAGATCAGGAAACAACTGGTCAGTAGAGCAGTTAGGACACAAACATTTATGAATTAAGTTCCCCATCTTATATGGGTGAGGTTCATTGTGCCCCAAAACAATTCCAATAGTAACATGAAAGATCACTGATCACAGATCATTATAACAAATATAATAATGATGAAAAATTTTAAAATATTGTGAGAATTACCAACATGTGACACAGAGATGCGAAGTGGGCACATGCTGTTGGAAAAATGGACTTGCTCAACGTAGGCTTGCCACAGGTCTTCAATTTGTAAAAAACACACAATCTGTGAAGCTCAATAAAGCAAAGTGTCATAAAACAAAGCAAGTCTATACCTGGATTTGCTTTGTATTTGGTACTATATCTCCTTGGGTAATTTTTCAATAGAGGGTGTGTAGACATAGACTTCTTAAGTTCTTATTTGTCAAAAAATAAGACAATTTTGGACAATTAAGTTCTTCTTTGTCCAAAAATATCTCAACTTGGCTCTTAGTAGCTTGGGTGATTAAATAATTCCAAATTTAGCATTCTTTCCACCCAGAACTCTGAAGATATTGCTTCACTGGCTCATCCAGTGTTGCCAATGTGAAGTCTGATACCTGTATTATTATTCCTCATAGATTTAGGGATATATCTACTTACTACAGGTTGAGTTAGATAAAACTGGCAATGTGTGACCATTTTTTTCTTATAAAGCAACAAGTTCAGGTAGTTTAATATTTGCTTTCTATTTGTCTTTTTATTATACTTATATTATTATATTTCCTTTCCTCCCTTGATCAAATTCTTTTGAATTTTTTGGTTACATTTTTCTTTATTAGTTTGAATGCATACTTTCTTTTACTGTGAGTAATTACACTAGAAATTATAACATGCGCCATTGACTTATCAAAATCTAATGGTACTTGGCAATGTTACCTCCTCCCAGACAATACAAAGACCTTTACACACTTTCACTTCATTTACCTTCTCTTGACTTACATGTTTTTGTGTATATATAAGTTTGCTGTACATTTTAACATTAAAAAAATTGCTATCTTTATACAATGTTGATTTAGCTTTATTCCCATCACTTTGCATTTTGGTTGCTTTCCATTCCTCCTGTGTCTTCTGGATGCCACTAAGTACTCTTTTCTTTTGGCCTGAAAAATCCCCTTTAGATCAGTTTGTCTTGTGGATTTTATGAGTACTTATTTACTGGAGACTATCTTATCCCAGCTTTATTTTATTTTATTTATTTTATTATTTTATTATTTTTTTTTTTTGAGACAGGGTCTCACTCTGTAGCCCAGGCTGGGGTGCAGTGGCACAATCACGGCTCACTGCAGCCTTGACCTCTTGGGCTCAAGCAATCCTTCCCCTTCAGCCTCCCTAGTAGCTGGGACTACCCACACCTACCTAATTTTTAAAAAATTTTTTGTAGAGATGAGGGCTCACTATGTTGTCCAGGCTGGTCTCAAACTCCTAGGCTCAGGTGAATCTCCCACCTTGGCCTCCCAAAATGTTGGGATTATATGCCTGAGCCACCGTGCTGGCACCATCTTTATACTTGATGAATATTTGATTGGCTATAAAATTCTAGGTTGGCAGGTGTTTTCTTTTAGTGCCTTAATGACATCCATTCCACCAATTTTAATTAGGAGGAGTCAGGGTCGGTATTACTGTTACTCCTTTAAAGACAATGTCTTTAATATTTTTTCCCTTTGTTTTTGGCTTTCTGTTTCTACACTTTCACTATATTTGGATGTGGATTTCTTTCTTTTCTTTCCCCTTTCTTTTTAAATCATGCTTGAAACTCAATGGACATCTGAAATCTGTAGATTGAGATATTTTATCAGGGAACTTTTCAATCATTATCTCTTTAAATACCTTATTTCATCATGTTCATAATACTGTCAATTATAACTTGCATGATTAATTCACATATCCAAGAAAAAAAAAAGAGACTCATGGCTGATTAAATAAACTCTAACATACACCACTGTCGCTTAAGAATTTGGATCTTATTCTTCTTGCAGAAGCTCTTTTTCTAAGACAAAATTGTGTTATATGTCATTGTTTAGATCTATATACGTTGGGGTTCTGCAGAGAAACAGAACCAATATGGATGTGTATACAGAAATAAATATATTTATTTTGAGGAATTGACTCATGTGATTGTGAAAGCTTAGTCAGTCCAAAATCTGATGGGAGAGGCTAGCAGGCCGGACACTCTGGAAAGAGTTTTAGTTCGAGTCCAAAGGCAGTCTATTGGGAAATCAAGAAGAACCAATATTGCACATGAAGTCTAAAGTCAGTCTGCTGGATAATTCCCACCGGCTTAGATGAGGTCAGCCTTTTGTTCCATTCAGGCCTTCAATGGATTGGATGAGGCCCACCCACATTATGAAGCGCACTTGCTTTACTCAGAGTCTACTGATATAAATAAATGTAAGACTCATCCAAAAATACACCCATGGAAACATACAGAATAATGCTTGACCTGATATGTGGGCACTGGGGCCCAGCCAGATTGATACATAAAATTCATCATCACAATACCCATCAAGGAAAATATATGCAAAACAATTACCAACATAGATATTCCTAAAACTTTTTCCCACTAAGAATCCAAATTTTCCTAATCACATTTTGACTACTGTCTGTGTATAGCATTTTCTCAAAGATTCCATAAAGGAACAAAAAGCCATAGTGATAGGCTGTCAATCTGGCTTTGAAATTACATAAAGCTAGCCTACTACTGACCTCCTTGAGAACATTGTTAAACCGTTCTGATTGAGCTCCTTCATTCCCTCCCCACAAACATTTGTTTCCTAGGAAAGTGAAGAGAGTGCTCCATTATTGTCCTTGAGATTTTATTCCAAATAACTGACCTCCCATTCTGGAAGTTTTCATGGTTATCCTTTTGATATTCAAACATGCACAAGAATGATCATTGATAACTGATGCTCAGCTTCAGTAAAAGTGATATGCTATCAACTGTAAGATACATCTTTATTTAGAAAAGGTAAAGTATGAAAAATAAATATGCAACTCAACATCAATTAAAGAATTTATAACCTCTGCCCTTTCCCTTTTCTCCTTCTGGGACTCCAATTAAATGCTTGCTAAACCTTCTATATATTTAAGTGTCTTTCTCCCCAAATATTTTTTTATCGTTTTACTGCTGCGAAATTCATCATATAAGTCCTTACTTTTTATTATTGCATTTTCAGTTCTAGAATCTCTAGTTGATTCTTTCACAAATAAGCAATGTTCCAATTTGTATGTATTCCAGGTACTTCTTGAAATTTTTATGTTTGTCTTTTATCTCCAGGAGTATTTCAGGTATTATTTTACAGTTATATTTTATGAAAGAAAAAAATTTAAATAAGTGAATAAATGCATGCTAGGGAATAAAAACATTATATGCAACTTGAAACTACAAGCTGTGTACACACCACAGATCATAAAGCGTCAATGATGAATTTTTCTATTAGTTTCCAGTTCCTCCCTGATAATACAGTAGTTGAATATAGAGGTCACAAGCAAACTCAGTTAGAGAATTACCTTTGAATTCTGGCCAGATAATCTTGGGCAGTTACTTTTTTGAGTCTATTTGTTTTTGTTTTTGTTTTTTTGAGTCTATTTGTTTTTAATTTGAATAAATTTACAGGGTACAAGTGCAATTGTGTTACATGTACAGATTGCATAGTGGTCAAGTCAGGGTTTCTTGGGTATCCATCATCTGAGTAACATACATTGTACCCATCAAGCAATTTCTCATCATCCACTACCTTCCTCCACCCTGTGTTTTCTCATTATCCACTGCCTTTCCCTGCCCTCTTCTGAGTCTCTGCTGTTGATAATTCCATTCTCTATGTCCATGTGTACACATTTTTAGCACTCAATTATGAGTGAGAACGTGTGATATTTGACTTTTCTCTATCTGGCTTATTTCATTTAAGATAGTGATCTCCAGTTTCATCCATGTGGCTGCAAAAGACATGATTTTATTCTTTTTAAAGACTGAATTGTGTGTGAGTCTGTGTGTGTGTGTGTATGTATACATATCTCACAATTTCTTTATCCAGTCATCCACTGATGGACACAGATTGTTTATATATCTTCGCTATAGGGAGTTTCATTGTCTTTATTCATATAATTAAGATAGTAACTGTAGTGATTTTAAAGGGTTTTCTTGCATCAAGTTAGAGTAAGTATGGATTGAGTACATAATGCACTAACATAGCGCCTGATATATAGTCAACATTGAATAAATGTACTCTACTATCATTAGGGAAGTGATGATAACCAACCCCTTATCTGAGACAGTCTGTGTCTTCCTTAAGAATGTCTTACTCTAGTCACACGTGTGGCACGGATGCTGGAGTGTCTGCTGTTTCTTTTAGGACCTTTCTATGAGTCTAAAGCTTTGCTGATGCGTTTGCCCAAAAGTTTGTACATATGGTACATCCTTAATTTCTAGGGCTTTATCCACTGATGTATAGCCTACAAAACCTTGATTTCTTCTATGTTGCTCTGCAAAGTGCTGGCCATGCATCATGCTGCTGTTTTCTCTCTCTAATGAAAGCATTCTTGTCTTCATGAGCTTTGGCAATTGTGGGGTAGGAGAGAAGAAAGGAAGAAGGCTGCAGTTGCGGGAAAAGTTGAAAAGAACATCTAAATTACCTGTGGCAATACAAACCACTTCCTGCACAGAGTCCAAATTAGAAACAGATCTTCCAATGCACAAAAATAAAGGTGCTGAGAAAACTTGTGGACCAGTCTGCACACCTGGCCCCCTTAGACTTGCTCAGAAGTGGTTTACAGGTGTTTCTGTTGTGCTTTTTACTTATATAACATTTTAAATCTCCATGAAGGGGAGCATATGCCCACCAGTGCAGCCTGGGAAGGTTACATGGGAGCACTGGATAATCACAAAAGTGGAAAATGTTAGCTAGGTATATGAAAGATTGGGCTCAATCTTGATTAGCCCCAGGAGATGCCTTGCTACTGTAAAAAAAAAACAAAGCAGAATCCTCAAGTTTACCTTACCATCTTTTATTTGCCTCCTTCCTCCTTAAACCTGATATAGCTGGAAACAGCTATAGAATAGCTGGATGTGAGTTAAGAAAAAGTGTAATTTTTATGAGGGTAGAGTCATGCCTCAATTATCTCTGTATCCCCAGGGACAACCCTGTGTCAGGAACATTATTGCTGCTGCTTAATTCAGAAACAATGGTATTGCTGAACTTGGTTTACTACAAATGATTTGATTCATGATTAATCCATGTTTACAGAAGAGTAACAATACATGCTTTGTTCCCCCCAACACACCTAATGGTAAAGAAAAAAATGAAATATTTCTAAAAACATTACTAGACAGTGTCAAGATATTTATTACAATTTTTATTCATGTAACTTGGGAGCTTATGAAACTTCTGTCGCTTCTGTGTTGAAGCTGTTCCACTCTCACAATACTGTATGATGTAGTGAAGATTAATATTAAAGACATATCACGATTATCTCTTTAAAAAGTCATTTTCAGTTTAGTCTGTAATATAAACATGAATTCACTGGCCCCAGCCCCTGAGAAGGAAAGTTCACTGTGATATTTTTTCTGTTACAAATGTTTTTAGCAAGCCTTGCTGTAGCCATAGTCACTGGGAAATATTTAGTGCCTGGCTGTGTGCATAGCTCTAAAACAAATGTGATGATGGTCATTTGGGGGCAGAGATTGGATCCCACTTATTATTAACCTTCCTCCTTTCTGAGGCTAATCTCTCCACCTGGGCTCTGGTCACCTCTCCTTCTGCCTGCCCCTGAAACTTAGTCCATTAGTTATGCTTTTTCCAGCACTTAACTCTTTATTCTTCTCCTTCTCAGGCTCTTTTCTCACAAGTTAATTCTTTAGTTCAAGAAACTTCAATGAAATACCTGCCATATGCTTTACACAATGCTGGACACTGGGACAAATGCAAAGAACATTAAGACATGGTCTTACCTTCTAGATTCTAGAAGCTCACAGGAGGTTGACAGCTAAACAAAATATCAAAATACATATGCATGGTAACAGAGGCATCTAAAAGTTGCCATGGGAGTAAATATGGTCAGATGTCTCACCTAAAGCAATTACGGTCCTCCATTCTTCCTTTCATTGTAAAGTTTCTTAATGTAATATTAGACCATATGTACTAATGTCTTCCTATGTGTTGGGTACTATGCTTGGTGCTTTTACCTACATTATTTTTTAATCTCCACAACAAATCCAGAGCTAAGTTGTATTATTATCCTCACTCTACAAATGAGGGAACAGAAGCAGAGAGAGGTTCAATGACTTGCTTTAGATCACACAATTACTAAATAGTATCTACCTGGGTTGGTTAAGATGCTTTCAGTTGCAAGTAACAACAACAAAATCCTTCAAGCTGGATTAAATAATCAAGGGAATTTATTGGTTTTTATAAGTGAAAGAAGTAGGACGAGCTTCAGGCAAGGCTTGGTGCAGCAGCTCAGTGATGTAACCATAGGCCCAAGTTATTTCTCTGTCTTTTGCCTTCTTTGAAATCTTATTAATTTCACCCTTACGTTGATCCAGCTTGTGGTAGTGAAATGGCTGCTGGAGTATCCTGTATCACATGCTTTCTGCTTCTTATCCAGAAGAGAGAAGTCTCTCCTCCAGCCATCAAACAAGGATTCTGGGCTTCCCTTTGATGCTGTCACTTCTACTCCTGAGCCAATATAGAAACGCTGCCTCAAGGAGAATGAAATGCTGAGAGAGAATCCTCATTGCCTCCTTTACCACAGAGTTATTGGGATAATTGGATGGGATGATGTATGTCAGTACTTAGTATAGTGCTAGCATACAGGAAGGCTCATAGAGGTTACCTATTACTATTATTATTAACTATAGTTACGTGCTGCATAACAACTTTTTGGTCAACAAGAGACCGCATATAGGACAGTAGTCTCATAAGATTATAAAACTAATTTTACTGTCCCTTTTCTATGTTTGCTATGTTTAGATACACAAATACTCACCAATATGTTACAACTGTCCATAGTATTCAGTACAGTAACATGCTGTTGAGATTTGTAGCCTAGGAGCAGTAAGCTATATCGTATAGCCTAGGTGTGTAGTAGGCTGTACCAATTAGGTTTGTGTAAGTACACGCTATGATGTTCGCACAATGACAAAATTGCCTAATGAAGCATTTTTCAGCATGTATCTCCATTGTTAAGTAACACATAACTATACTTCATTATATGTGCATGTATTCAACATTCATTCATTCAACCAGCATTTACTGTGTACCCTTAATGTTGTAGGCACTCTTCCAAGAATACCACAGTGAACAAAACAAAGTTCATGCTTTTTGGAGCTGATATTCCAATAGAAGATCAATGAGTAAATAAACCACATATGAAAAAATAAAAAGTGAATATGTACAATGAAGAAGAATAGGAAAGGGTGTGGGGGATCAAGTGACATGAAAGAGTGCACTTTTATAAAGAGTGATCAGAAAGTGATATTTGAGCAGAAGCATGAATGAAATGAATCTGTGAACCATGTGTGTGTCTGAATGCAGAACATTCCCAGAAGAAGGAACAACACATGACTTTAACCCCTGTGTTGCCTCTAGCGTTCAGGGTCCCAGGATAATGCAAGGATCATAGGAAATTTCTGACAGCGTTTTCAATACCAAGGTGAACACTTACAGCAAAATGCCTGGAAGCCACACAACATTTCATGAGTCTTAAAACCCACTGACTCTACTATCTGCCAGTGCCAGCTAAACAATAATATACCTTCCACTATTTTCCCCTCCTTTTAACTTTGCAAACTAGTGCTTTGGTATAATCTACTAGCAAGTCCTCTGCTAGCAAGTTTTCTGACAAATGTAGTTTTCAGTCTTGCAACCTCTTCATTAAATGGGATAGACTCGAGGAAGGAAAATGAAGCTGAGTTGTCAAAGACATTTATAGGCACATTTATGAATACTATTTTTGTCATTTTATATATGGATCCTAGAGGGATAAATGGAGACTATGTCCCTTATACTTCTTGCATGAATACCATTTTTCTCAGCTAAGTTTTTGGCGGGGACTAGATTGCAGTCAATTTAATGTTAAACTCTGGTATGTGCCTGGGACCTGGAATTTTGGCTGACTGTTTGAAGGCTCATCCATTTTTAGTTCTATCTGTGAGAATGATAAAGGCCAGGGTCTCTTATAAAAATTAAAATGCCTAGCTAGTGACCTCAGGTGTTGGGCCATTCCACTGCCATACCTTACGCATGCCAGAGAATTGGAGAAACATTGATTCTGTGTAAACAGTTGCCAAATGTCAGGAGTTAGTCTTACAGGATTACAGGATTATGAGGGACTGTACACAGTCTTCAGGTGTGTGGAGGTAGTAAAGCCTGTGAGATAAGCTTGTAGGTGATGACAACAGATAGATCAGGGTTTATGTGTGCACTTGACTCTTAGTATGTATTCAAAAGACAGAATATGGTACCCTCTGAAATTGTGATAATGTAAGGATGATCTCTATAGAAGTTCATTTTACTTATTTTGCCTGGCTATAGCTTCCTGTTGTTCCCTGACTTAAAATATCTGATCTTTCATTTAACCTCACTCAAATAAGATTGATTGTTCTTAAATAGGATTAGTTGTTCTGCGCTGGACTTTTGAGCAGCTTTACTTAGTCTATGCCATTAAAATTAAGGTCCTGACATTAAAATATGTTTGGCATTTATCATTTTATTATATAAATCTTTAAATGATCAGTGGAAATTTCTTTGCAGGTGTTTTGATAATTGCTTCCATATTTAACAGCCATTGCTTCCAAAAGCAGGAGACTGGGTTCTAACTAACCATATTTAAAAAAAAAAATCTGGAGAAAGCAACACTTGACCCCCAACTTGTCATTTGCCACCAAGAAAAGCAAATCATACAATATGCTGTCAACTACCTGACAAAACTCAAGGCCCAGTTCAAACGTGTGTTTCTGCTGAAGACTTTTCCGTCTGTTCAGGCCAATACTAACTCTCTACCCATGCAACTGATGATGCTTATAATTACAATAATAATGGCAATAGTTGACATAAATTGCAGACCTTGGCACAGATGGTCAGGTTCTATTATTGCATCTATAGGTGCAAATATCTTTTGATTTACTTTTTCCCACTAAAAGAGAACTCAGTTAATGCAGGATTAAAGCCCTATTCCTTTTTAAATGCCCTGTGCCAAAATGTTTTCTAGCACTAAGTAGACATTCAATACATGATAACTACATGATGAATAAATGAATGAATGAAGTCTGAGTCCCAGTGATAAACACGAGGTTTCTTCCACTTAGACTGGAGACATGAATGTGTTTAAAATTCCTTTATAGGGGTAGTGGTATCTGCTGATCTCTGCTCATTGACCCAGATGTGGCCTCTGGACTTCTCATCAATCTTGTTACCTGATATCCTTTAGTCAATGGGCTCTTGAGGAGGGAGAAATGGGCAAAGAGCCTGGAGTAAATGAGTAAAAAGTGGAGTGGGATAATATTATGGGACTAAATCCTAAAGAACTGGCAGGTGTCAGTTGCTTAAGAGAAGAAAAACATCGTAACTTCAAATCTGGGGAGTATCAGTGCAAAAGAGATGGTAATGTTTGGGATTCCCTTCACTGGTCCCAAGGCCCTTTCCTATCTATTTTCTTATTTGTACTAAGACAGAAATGATCTGCCCTGTGAAAGAGAGAAGAGGTGATTTTGCAAAGAGCTATAATAAGGAAGATAACTGAGCTGGAGAAAAGAAAAAGAAAAGGCAGCAGCCCTAGAGTTGGAAGACAGGAGTTCTAATTCTGGCTCCACCCATTTGTAGCTGGTGATCCCAGATAATTTTTATATGCTGTATAAGCCTCAGTTTTCTCATCTATAATATAAGGCTAGATTCCTATTGTACTAAGTTATCATTAGGACTAAATGAGACAGTAAACACACACACACACACACACAATTGAAATGATACAGTTCTACGTAAATGTAAGGATTTTTTTTTCACTAAACAGGTGTTACAATTAAGATGGACAAAATTTTTATAATGAACATATGTCTCTATACAAATCAGAAAAAAAAAATTTAAACCTACCTAATTGTATGCACTTTGTATAAATTTCAGTCCACAGGCTCAGGAGCACAAAAACTCACCTTCACTATAGCTGAACTTAATGTGTATGTAGGGCTCTTCATTCCCCTTTGTGATAGGAAACTTAATTTTGATCAATTTAGGGTAAATCAGCCAGTTCAGTGGTTGTGTCCGTGTTTCTGAAGGAGCTTATAGGGTATTAGCATCAGAGGTGGCTCCTGGTCCTCAGCCATCACCTGTCCCTTATGGCACCCACAGAGCCATTTGCCACCCATCTTCATGCCTCTACCTGGCTTCACTGCAGTGGTTGCCGTCTGAAATCTCTTTATGAGAAAAGACCTGCTAACAAGAATCCTCATTGCTCTGGGTGATGGAGCCTGCATGGGAGCATTCCCCACTGGCTGGTCAAATAGGGGCTGGTCATGAGATTTATTTTATCTAGAAGAGAACCGGAGCAACATTTAAAACAAGCCACCACTGAAATATTTGCTCCTCCAAGCACCTTAGAGAAGATTTGGTGAAGAATCACCCTAGTTGTGTCAAAGTAGACCTGAAGAACTCTGACTTGCTCAAAGTTCCTGATCTGGGTCCCCTGATTCCAGGCCATGAGTCCTTCTTTTAAACCACCATATAGTGTGTGAGCTGTCATCTGAGAGAAGCCCAGTAAGTATACCAGTCCTCAGAGTGCAAGGAGGCAGTTATTTCATAAATTACATGCTAGTGTTTTATTCTGGTCTTTTATTTAAGCAACAACAACTTGAGTTTCTTGAGAATAATATTTATATTTTTGGTGTGAGTAGTCTTAATCCTTTGTAGCATGTGGTAGGGATATAAACATACCAACAAACAAATGCGTAAATGAATTTGCGCTCTGAGTACAATCTGAATTCTTACAGTGGAATGCAGCATAATAAATCAATTAAATTTAATAAACTTTTACTTAGTGTGTTCATGGTGACATCTTGTACTAGCTTCCAGATCTAAACAAAATAAAACACACTGATTTGGCCCCAAAAGGCTCATAGCATAGTATGTAAGTATAGCATCCGTAATACCTTTTCTGGCCAGGAATGGGGCATAGGGCACAGTGTGCAGAAATAAGAAAGAGAATCAAAGCTACCATGAGGACTAATGAAGTACCAGGCACCAATCATTTAATCCTCACAACATGTCCATATGGAAGGTACAAGCACATTGTTCCCAGGTTCCCCCCCAAAAGAGATCAAAGCAAACTCTCCACTTAAGAAAGCTAAATATAAACTTTTATTACATCCCACTGCAAGATGTTTCCAATACAATCTATTTCCTTCAAAGATGGGGTGGAGAATGAGGGGTGGGGTTTGGGCCACATATTTTTATGTTTACATTTTATTTCAGATTGGAAAATTTGTATTTCACTGTCAAATCAAGTAAGAACACATTTATTACTTAGTGTTGCTTGAAATAATATCTACAATGTTTAAAGTTTCATTTAAAAGCATAAACTTCTTTTAAGCTCAAAGTTAAAAACAAAATATAAACCGCATTTCATGTTCTGTTAATATTTAGCTGTGTGGCAATGGATGAGTATTTTTTCTCTGTGAGGCTTTGTTTTCTCATCTGGCAAATGAGGAAATTGATGCAGATCATCTTCAAGTTCCCTTCATGATATTTAATATAACTATTTATGTCACGCTTGTAAATAGTAGGTGATGATGAAGGTTACTGTTCCCCACAGGTGAATGCTGCAATGATCATTGGTAGGACTGTTAGGCTTTGTTTCTCAAGAGGATAATCTGATTGGGAAAAGAATAAGAGTGCAGCTGCAGCCCATCCTTGTGAAGAAGGTACCAGTGCGCACTCAAAGCCAAGTCTTGAAAATAATAGCGAATGCTGTATTGGATAACAGCCATGCCAGGTGATTCATAGATTTATCTTATTTAATCATGGTAAGAAGCTTCCAAAAGAGTTTTCTTTGATGCTGAAATAAAACAAATATTTAGAAAAGTCAAATGACTTGCCCAAGGTGATATAGCTAGTAATTCACAAACATTCACACTAGAAATTCACACTCAGAAGATGTTCAAAAGGGGTTGCTTTGATAGGTCAGGCTAGGGCTGACTGGGCCCTGGGCTACTGTAACTAATCCTGAAATTCTCTAGGAGGCAAGGGTTATCAATACCCTCACCTGTAGCCCTCTAACAACAAGCTTGTATGTTGGTGTTATGCCACACCCGCCCCCAGTTTTCCTACCACAAAAGACTCACATAGTGTCAGTACAGAGCTGATGGCATGGATTCACTGGCCCGTGCAAGGGGTTTCAACATTTGAGCCAACATTTAAAAATTAGGAGATCACACATGAAGATGCATATTTCCAGTTTCTTTTCAAAAATCCAAACATCTAGAAATACATAGCCTACATTCTAGACTGCGAACAATGAACTGGAGCCAGGGCTGCCCTCTGCCTACATTGCACTTTTGCACAAATTATAAAAAAGGTGCCCCACTGGGCTGAGGGAGGCCAGTGGGGTCACAGCTTGGTGAGAAGAGAGCAAGCTGAATTTCACTTGCTTTTTTGATTCCATAGCCAAAGCCCTCGTGCACAGTTGCTTGGAAAATAGGGTAATTGCAATCATGCACCGTTACCCACGGCAGTTCTAGCCAAGTGGCTCTTTCTGCAGATGGTGCATATACTCTTTAGTTTGATACAATCTCTAACACTCCCTTAATCCTCTCTAGGAGTGAGGCCCAGTACCAATTAAATTACTAAAAATCTATGGACTTTCAGAATTCTATACCCAGCCCACTTCACTCATTTCTCTTATTTCCTGGCTCCTGTAGGTCTTTTCATTTGCAACCCTTGCTCTAATGAGTCATGGAAGAAGGGTAGCATGGCAACCTTCATATATATTTGCAAGAATTCTCAAAAGATAATGGCAAACAGGCAGGCATAGGCTAGAGTTATCAATCTTGAGGGCAGCTGATCCCAACCATTTAAATATTTCCACAGATGAACTTAAGTTCCTCCATTCCATGGGCCTACTTGGTCTTCCAGCAACCAACTCTCCTCTTGGGGTGTGTCTGAGCCTCAGGAACTACTGCTGGGGTGGCTTACCTGCTCCCACCATTAGCTTTGCCCAGACTCACAGCTCAGCCACTATGGATTTATCCTTACCTTCTCTTAAATGCCCTGAGCATTCCCTTTACTGCCCTTTCCTTATTTCTCATGGAGCACTGACTCACAAATCAATGTCAAAAGTGCCACATTTGATCATTCCAACTGGACACAACCCTCTTCTCAATTAAGGAAGCAAGCCCATTGCTCAGTTAAGCCCATTGCTCCCTGTTATGGGCTGAATTTTGTCCCCCAAGAAAATGTGTTGAAGTCCTAACCTTCAGGACCTCAGGAGGTGACCTTGTTGGGAAATAGGGTAATTGCAAATATAAGTATTAATATGAGGTGATACTGGGGTAGGGTGGGGCCTTAATCCAATATGAATGGTATCCTGAGGGCTGGGTGCGGCGGCTCATGCCTGTAATCCTAGCACTTTGGGAGGCCAAGGCAGGCAGATTACCTGAGGTCAGGAGTTCAAGACAAGCCTGGCCAACATGGTGAAACACTGTCTCTACTAAAAATACAAAAAATTAGCCGGGTGCAGTGGTGCGTGCCCGTAATCCCAGCTACTCGGGAGGCTGAGGTAGGAGAATCGCTTGAACCCAGGAGACGGAGGTTGCGGTGAGCAGAGATGGTGCTACTGCACTCCAGCCTGGGCAACAGAGTGAGACTTTGTCTCAGAACAAAACAAAACAAAAAGAAGAGGAGAGACAGACAGACAGACGTGAGGAGAACCATGTGATGACAGAGACAGAGGTTGGCATGATCCATCTACAAGCCAAAGAATACCAAGGATTGCTGGCAACAGCCAGAAGCTGGGAGAGGGGCATGGAACAGGTTCTTTCTCAGTGCCCTCAAAAGAAATCAACCCTCCTCAAACCTGGATTTTGGACTCCTAACCATCAAAACTGTGAGAGAATAAATTTCCATTGTCTTAAGCCATCCAGTTCATGGTAATTTGTTATAGCAACTGTAGGAAACCAACAAGCTTCAGTTAATAAAAATCAGTGTAAGTCTGGCAGCCCAGGCCTGGACTGTTAAAACAATGCAGCTGGGATTTATTTCAAAAGGACAAAGCCCAATGGGTGACCCCTTGGCTTTGGCCTGCTCTTGATAGCCTGGGTGAACTGAGCAGATTGGAGACTGCAAATTTTTCTTTCTGTGTCTTAAATATGAAAAGTCTCTTGAGTTCTCCTAACTTGCTATCCGACACTCTACTACTCCTTTCTCCCCATCCCCTGACATCTCTGCTGGTAGTGTGTTAAGAGCAATGTTTCCCTGCATGGATGGTGCTCACTTCTTTTCAATAACACTCTCTTCCCTGAATAAACAATACCCTGACCTAAGTGATGGTGTATTTAGGTCATTAAGCAAGGTAGCTATGGCAGTAGAAATGAGATGCAGCTTTGTTTCCAAGGTATTTTTGCTTTTGGTCCTATTTATCTGGATAATGTAGTACAAACACAGCTTCTAAAAACTGACTAACGAGAAAACTGAGAATACAGAGCGGTTGCCATTGAGCAAGGAAGCCAGGAAAAGGTGGAGAAGGAGCTCTCATAGGAAGAGGTGGATCATTTTGGGTAAATCACATCCCCTCTCTGAACTTCAGGTGTCTTAAGAGGTGTAGAGTAGAACAGATATTCTTTTCTGCATCTCTGTGCTAGAGTTCTTTGACTCTATTGTCTTAAAAATGACAATATCTAAAAAGTCAGAATATGCAATAGCCTCAGGCTTCAGGTTTGCTCCTTTTCAGGGGAATGTTCATTAAGAACATAACTGCTTTTCGATGATGGGTTTTGTAATCCTTGAGGCACGCTATGGACATTGACTTACCATGCCTTTCTACTACAGATACAGAGAAGCCACAGATGGCATTGTCACCAGAAAATGGAAGCACAAAGCGCTTTGGGTAACAGCAATTCAAGAATGACCGCAGAGAAAATCTATTAAGAAATTCAAATGCAGATTTCAATATTTACTCCTTTTCATTCTCTTCCTCTCTCTCTCTTGCTCACTTGCTCTTTTTCTCTCTCCCACCTTGTTTTTCTCTCTCCTTTTTTTTGCATACAGTTTCTCAGTAAAATACATTTGATTAAATCTTATAACAAACAAGCTTATGAAATGCAGATATACAAAAAGGAAAAAATAAGAAGCATGCATAATTCTACCACTGAAAAATACTACTAAAATTTGGTATTTAAACTTTTGAATGTTTGTCACTGCACTTGCATGTGTGTGTAAATATAATCTCCAACTCTGCAGAGAAATACAAGAATTGTTATGAACCTTAATAAACTCCCAAAAGATTTCAAGAGCAACTTCTCTGTCATTAGAATATACTCAGAAAGTCAATAACATATTTTAATCCATTCCAAGAGCCCCATATTTATTGGGTCTATGAGAAAGCAATTTATAGCGTTGGTTTTTTTATAAGAAGAGTAGATGGCCATTTGGGGGCAAGTCATGTGTCATTTGGAATAACCACAATAGGTGGAAAAAATGCCTCAGATTCTGCTGCAAGACTAAGAGCCACAAGGAGCTTTTAGTTCCATCACTAGTTGGACATTTATTGGACATCAATTTCATATACAATCTCATGGTCTGCACTGGGGAATGACAAAATAGTATAAGAAATTATCTCTCACCTGAAGAAATGTATAGTGTAGATTTGTTAAAAATTAAGTTTGAGAACTCATTTTTCAAACTAAAATCTCATGCTAAAAATAATATATAGAATAGATCAAAGCAGACTATTATGAAAGATGCAAAGATAGATGGGCCTGGGGACCCATCCATCTGTTTTCCTCAAGTACCACTTAAGGCCCCCACAAACTATAGAGTAGAAACCAATAGCTACAGGAGATAAATGAAAACATTGACAGGTCAAGGTTTGTGAATATAAATGTGGTTGGTCATGGTAAAGAAACCACAGTTAATACGCTCCCTCTGCGTGCTGGATGCTCATCCTGGAGCTTTGCCTCTATCAATTAACTTAATCCTCACAACAGTCTCGATCTGTAGGTATAATAAGTCTAGGTTTGAAAATACAAAAATGACTTGTTCAATATATCTCATAGCTATATTTAGCAGATCTGAGTTTCAAATGCAAGTCTAGATGACTCTGACATCCATGACAACTCTTACACCTAGATAGAATGCAAGATTTGAATAACTATACACACACACAAGCACGTGCATGCACACATGCACACACGCACACACAGGATATACATGATTAATTGTGAAATGAGAGGTTAACAGTCAGGTTTGATGTGTCCTGATTAGTGAGGGGAAGAATTTACCTAAAAATTCTGGGTGTAGTCATTCAAGTATGACGTAAAAGGGAATGGATTGCCAGGTAGATCATGATGAATGAACAAAGATAGAGATTTGTGGTTATATTACACAAACTGTGTGTGAGAAAATCAGAGGATGGAAATCTTTATTGTTAGAATATCTGCCTGGAGGAAGAAGGACTTGATTTAGAGTTAAAATAATGCTTGGTAGCCTCAAAGGATCTCCTCCCCAATATTTATTAATTACTGTGTTGTTTTAACATATGTCCACAAATCCTTTGATACTCCTCCCTCCAGGTGGTAGAAATTAATGTTCCATCCCTTGAGTATAAGCTAGACTTAGTGTCATGCTTCTCTGAACACAGTATTGGGAAGAAAAAACACAGTAACAAACTGACAGACACCGTCTTAACCAAGAGATCAAGGTTAACATCACCAGCAAGGAGTCATATCGGTATCATGCTGAATGACGCTATGAGAAAGGCATTTGCCTAGGTGGTATTCCTCCCCCTCAATCCATAACTTCATTCTAAACATGAGAACATCAGTCATGGTACTTCTAGATTGAAGTAGGTTGTACAAAATACCTGACCACTACTTTTCAAAAGGGTCAAAGTTATGAGAGACAAGAAAAGACCAAGACACTGTCCAGACTGGGGAGACTGGGGACACATGGTGATTGATACAATCTAATATTCTGGAACAGGACATTAGTAGAAAAACTGGAGAAATATTAAGAAAGTGGTTTAGTTGATGGTATTGATCTGTTGCTATTTTCTCAGTTTTTTAAAAAAAATTATAGATGGATTTGTATTTCAAAGATAAAACAAAGATGCTTCTTAGAATTACTGACATAGGGCATAACAAATTTCCCTATAACTAGGGATCTAATTTTGGGTTCTCTATTCTATTTTCTTAGTTTTGATTAATGTAAGATGTTATGTAAGATATTAATATTAGAGGAAAGCTGAGCACAGGATATGTAAGAATAATCTTTGTAAATGTTCCATAAATCTAAAATTATTTTACAATAAGAAGCTTAGCTCTTTTTTTTTTTTTTTTTCAAAAAAATGGTGCTTGATATATGAATGAGTGCAGAGGAGTTAAAGAATGTTTCCAGTTGGGGGAAGAGCATGCATAAAGGCACAGAGGCTGAAAAGTGTGAGACGAGTTTCAAGAATGAGTTCATTTAGCTGGTTTAAAAGCAGCCCTGGAACCAAGTACGAATAAGGATTTAGCCGACCTAAACCCCAAAAGACGCTCTGGGGGCAGATTGCAAAACATCCTGCGATTAAGATTGAGAATTTTGCCAAAAAATATTATCTAAACCCCATGCACTTTTAAAAGTTTGTGAGGCCAGTAAATTAATAACAAAAAGGAGACAGAACCCACAAATGAAGCAGAAGAATGAATGTTACAAGATATAGGTAGTAAGTTCAATACCATAATAGGGCACTGAATTAAGTGTTTCTGACACTTAAAGCATAAAATAAATAGATTGTATTGTTGCCATCCCCTGATTTCAAAAAAATGCTAAATTGTTCCTTTGCAGAAGAAAAAAAATACTATTTTTTTAAGGTAGGAAAAATCATGTAGGCTATTTTATAATTCATTGGTGACCAGACAAAGAAGTTTTAAATGTTGTGAAAGACATGAAGTTTTAAATGTTGTGAAAGACATCAGATAGATGATCCTTATAAAGGTCTTTGCAAAAATGCTTCATGTTTACAATCAAACTGTAATTCATTGAAGTCATTCCTGCAACATCTGAGATAATGTAAACCAACTGGTTTGTTTTAAGACTACCTAAATTGATTCTGAGAAAATTGCCCTGAAGAATTGAAAAGAATAAATAGTTAAAGCATCACTTTTTATCACACCTCTCTCTTACTAAAGAGCTTACAATGATTCTCCATTACCTGCAGGTTTATAACTAAATATTCCATAGTAGAAGAGCTGTACTTCTGAGACTTGTAGAGCATTCCCTCATAAACTATTTGTAGCATTAGCCATAGGTTTACATATTACTAACTTTGGTTGGCAAGCATCTTCATCCATTTCTGCTGCTACAACAAAATATCTTAGACTGGGTCATTTATATATAATACAAATTTATATCTCTCAGTTCTGGAGGCTGAGAAGTCTAAGATCAAGGCACTGTAGACTTGGTGTCTGGTAAGGGCTTGCTCTCTGCTTCCAAGATAGCATCTTGTTTTTGTGTCCTGCAGAGAGGATGAATGTTGTGTCCTCACACGGCAGAAGTGGCAAAAAAGCCACTTTCATGCCTTTTGTAAGGCACTAATCCCATTCATGAGGGCAGAACTCTCATGACTTAATCATCTCCTAAAGGCCCCACCTCTTATTCCCATTGCACTGGAAACTCAGTTTCAGCATGAATTTTGAAGAGACAAAAACATTCAAACCATAGCAGCAAGTATCTAGAGGATTTGTGAAAGAAGGCATAGAAAGAGGCTTGGTTGAATGAGACTGAGAAAGGTGTGCATGCCGTAGAGATAATGTGTGATGCTACTGGGGTGTTCCTAGTACCAGGTGATATATGTTTGCCTGGGAAAGTAATGACAGGACTAAAAATGATGATAGACATTACAGAACTTCTTTCATTTATTCAAAAATAGGCCAGGCATCGTGGCTCACACCTGTAATCCCAGCAATTTGGGAGGCCGAGATGGGAGGATCACTTGAGGTCAGGAGTTCAAGACCAGCCTGACTAACATGGTGAAACCTCGTCTCTACTAAAAATACAAAAATTAGCCAGGCATGGTGGCACACGCCTGTAATCCCAGCTACTTGGCAGGCTGAGGTAGGAGAATCACTTGAATCCCGGAGGCGGAGGTTGCAGTGAGCCAAGATTTCACCATTGCACTCCAGTCTGGACAACAAGAGTGAGACTCCATCTCAAAAAAAAAAAAAATTTGTTGAGAACCTCCCACTGCTCTGGATTCTTAGAATATGTCAATAAACAAAATGCATAACAGACTGCCCTTGTGACACTTATATTCTAGTGAAGGGAAATAGCAAACAATTAGATGAATAAGTAAGTTTTATAGTGTATCACTTATAGGTGACGAGTGCTATGGAAAAAGAAAAAAAAAACGAAAAAACAGAGGAAGGTAAAGGAGATTGGAAGTGCAGTGGGGTCAGGTTGCAATTTTAAATAGGTGTTCAGGGAGGCCTTGCTAAGAAAGTGAAATTTAAACAAAGTTTAAAGGAAATGAAGCAGTTAGCCATGTAGATATATGAGAGAAGGTTCTCATCAGAGGGAAAAGCCAGGGCTGAGGTGCAGCCAGGAGTTAAGAGCCACAGGAGAGGAGTAGGCACAAGGTCAGGGAGGTGACGTGGGGTCTGTGGGCTGGTGTAGGAGCTTTGGCCTTTACTCTGAGGCTAACAGGTAGCTGCAGGAAGGGTCTGAGTAGAGGACTTGATCTGGGTTAGGTGTTAAAGGCTTCTGACTGGGGAATGGGTAGACACAGAAAGAGCAGTTTATGAAGGAAGACCTACAGAGCCATGGAATTAAACAAGGTCTAGTGCCAAGGACTGCTTATGAATGACCTCATCTGAGCTGGCCCAAGAGACTTGTCGTAACATAAAGATGTCCAGAGGAAGGCTCTTTCCTAGTTTTCCCAGTTGCATGTTTCTTAGGCTGGGTAACTTGGACCAGAGATCAATTCCTGGATGTCCTGGTGATCACAGAGCTGGCTGACTTCCTCGCTCACTCAGATTTTAGTCTTGTGGTCATATGTGGCTGCCATATTTTCTTTTTCTTTGACGATATGAAGAGCCTTTAATATCTCATGTATGGCTTTTTTTTTTTCTTTTTCCAAGGCAGTGACATTCACAGAGGACTCCTTCCCTGGAAAAGGGTCTATTCCTTTCTCCCTCGGAGCCTTGGAGTTCATTCCCAGTTTAGGGAACAAGAACAGTCAAGACTTCATTTGGACAAGGCCCGTCTATTTCCTAGATCCTTTTAAAGTGATTCTAACACCATCATGCTGGGGAGAATCATGTCTTTTTAACAATTAAAGAGGAGTTAAGGAGGCTAGAACTAGCTCACTTCCAGACAGTTCTTTAGAGAAGTGCCACTCAATAGCAATATTATATGTGCAAGCCACATATGTAACTTTAAGTTGTCTGGTTGTCACATTTCAAAATGTAAAAAGAAACAGTAAAATTAGCCTTATTTATTTATTTTGAAACAGGGTCTCACTCTGTGACCCAGGCTAGAATGCATTGGCGTGATGTTGGCTCACTGCAGCCTTGAACTCCTGGGCTCAAGCCATCCTCCTGCCTCAGCCTCCTAAGTAGCTAGGACCATAGATGCACATCATCACACTCAGCTAATTTTCTATTAATTCTAACTATGTTACCCATGCTGGTCTTGTCCACCTAGCCTCAAGCAATCTTCCCACCTCAGCCTCCCAAAGCATTGGGATTACAGGCATGAACCACCACACTTGGTTAATTTTAATAATATATTTTATTCAATTCAATATGTCTAAACTATTTTTTCAATATGAAAAATAATCAATATAAAACTATTAAGGATATATTATTTAAATTTTTTTCATGCTAAATCTTCAAAATCTGGTATGCATTTTATATGTCCAAGCACCTCTCAATTCACCCTGGCCCCATTTCAAGTGCTCAGCAGGCACAGATGGCAAGTGGCTATGGCACTGGATAGCACGGCCCTGGAGTTACAGATCTTAAGATGCTTGGGTTTCTCTAAGTTGACCAGCTTTGCACAACTGTTTTGTGCAGCAAGTGACTAATGATCTAAAACTTTGTGAAAGTGGAATTTGGTATCACATGGTGGATGAGAAGCAGAGACACCTTGATCACATCCTGTCCTCAACTGCAGGTTATTTCCTACTCCCCACAGTGAGAACATGATAAATGAGAAAGAACTTTGTAAACAGAAAAGTGTTTTGCTCAAGCTTACTACTATTATTAAACTGCTTGCTCTATCTTTGGAGTGTACACACTGTCTCAGCCAGTATGTACTTGAAGAGTGAAAAGGCACTCAAAGAGCAGAAAGTCTGCCCGTGGTAAGAGTGGTTGACTCACTCCAGGGGTTTAGCCCCAGGAAGATGGGACACTCTAACATGGGGCAAACAGATCTTTATGTGAACCAGGTTTTCTCCACTTGCTATTGTCAGAGTAATTTATGGCTAAGGTTTGGTTTGTTTTTCACCAAGGCAATTTATTTCCAGCCCCTGTCAAGGGTCTCCATATTGCCTGTCAATGATTACTGGTCCTGGCTGGGGGAAGTTTCTCCAGCAAACACAGCCAGCAGAATGACAATTTGGGCTTCAGCAGATGCTTGCACTAGGTGGACTGCATGCTGTGGGGTGGAGAAAACGCAGCTGAGAGGTATTTCCATACCGCATATAGCGTTCTTTTTACTTCCTCCTACAGTCAAATTCAGGCTGTTGAACAAATTCAGGACAAAGTGCTAAAATTGCCAAGCAGGCTAAATCAATAACAAGGATGTTGAGGGCAATAGAGGAAAGAATTAAGGAAATATACAGGTATTTTACTAGACTGCAAGCATCTTGAGGATTGGGTCTATTTTGATACCTCTCCCTCCACCTTTTATGAGTGAATAAATTATGTAACTAATACATTGTATTATTCTTTGGCCCAAGGCAACAATTAACTCAAATGCTTATACCTTTCACAAAGTCAAGTTATAGAATTCTGAACACTGTATAATTGGACTAGATGACCTTTAAAGTCTTTATGAGACTATGATTCTGTAATTTGACAGGAAATGTGCTAATGATTATCAAATGTCATTAGGCCTGAAAAATGCAAGCTTTGATTGAATTTGGGGGTAGCTATTAAAAACAATACTTGTTCATTTTTTCATGGCCCACTCTAGTCCAAGAGCTGGGCCCAAACTAGTGTGGATATGAGACTCTACTGAGTGAGGAGGATCTTCTGTGATTTGGGTTAGTGAATAAACACTGGACGATGCAGTCCGTGATATTAGGCACTGGCCCTGAATTTTTGTGTCTTGGGCAATAATTTCACCTCTGTGGGACCCAGTATTTATAACTGGACTAGAAGATCTGTCAAATCCCACAGGCTCTGACTTTTTAAGTGAGTTTCAGTAGAAAAGCTGCCCAGGACCACAACTTCGCCCAAGCATTATGACACATACCTTAAATCCCATAATTCCCCAGGCATTGAGTGGGATTCTTCTGCTGTCTCCACGTTCTCAGCTTAGTAGAAATGTGGAGAATGATTCATATTGGCACAGTGAAGGTCATCAAATTCCAGGAAGTCCAGGACATTTTGGGAAGCTTAGGAGAGGACCCATTTATTTGAAAAGTGAGGAGTTGACAGGCTCCGGGGCAGACATTCCCAAAGGTGGGTAGGGGAATAATTTTTCTCTAAGCAGTCTCTCCTCACCTAATCCACCACACAGCAAGAGTAGTTTTGTTTTGTTTTGTTTTTTCCTGCCCAAAAAACCAAAGTCAGATCTAGTCATTCCCTAATTCACAAACCCTAAATGGCCCCTCAACACCTGCAAAATGAAGTATAAACACCTTCATGAGGCATTTCAGGCTGTCACCATCTGACTCCAACCCATCATTCCAACCTCATATCATGTTACATCCCTCTGTGTATACTGGGTGATGTCTCAGTCCACTGGACATCTCATTATTCCTTAAATTCAACATGCATTTTCTCCCCTACATCTGTGTTTTTGACTGCAATGCCCTTCCTAGCCTTTGTGGGTCTACTGAAATCTTTCTCATTCTTTAGCCCATTGTAATAACTCCCCTGATGTCTACAGTCTACCTAGTACCCCTAACCCTTATAACATATTGCTTATATCTTATTATTGCTCTAATTTAATTCTGCCTTTGATTAGAGTTCATTGTATAAATGTCTGTTCTCTCTTCCTCTGCAACTTTATTTTATGGGAGCTCTGATGACATGGATTACATCTTGCTAATTTTTGTTTTTCCCACAGTTCCTATTATATGGTCTTGATCATGATAGATATTCAGGTAATGTTTGTTGCATAAGAGAATGGGAAGCTGACTTATGTCTCTTACTTGAGCTAGTTTTCCATCTGGCATTAGTGAGATAGGATTTGTGATAAATTCTTCACTGATTAAACAATTGGAGACCATTTGGAAGAAGATCTTTGTGAGAGAAAGAACACTGGAGTAAGATTCAGAAGACTCATGTTTGGATGCTGGCTGGGGAAGCAACATACCCAGTGGATGGGGCAGAGAGTGTAGGTAGTCCCCTAGTATGTGTTCTTCCTTTCTCTCTTGGTAATAGAACACTCAAGTTTTAGCTGGGTTCATGACTATCCAGATGAAGACTACATTGCTTAATCACCCTTGAAAACAGGTATCGAAGTTTTAGCCAAAAAAAAGTGAAAGGAAGACATGAGCAACATTGGAAGTGTGCCCTTAAAATGCAAAGGAATATCTTTCACCTCCTTTCCCTCCCTGCTCTTCCTACATGCAGGAACACAGAATTAGAAGGTGTGGCAAATTATATTTGGCCATGAGGATGAGGGCAACTTCCTAGGGTTTGATTGAACCATCCATTCCACCTGCAGTCTTTTCTATCTTGGTGTCTTAGCAGTCTTTTCCTTCCAGTTCCTTAGGCTTAAAAACCTTAGGAGTTACCCTTGGTTCTTTATTCTCTTGAAGAAAGGTGTCTGATCCAGCAAACCCCATTGACTCTACCCAGAAATCAATCCAAAACCTACCCACTTCTCACCACCTCTGTTGGTCCCAGCCACTATTATCTTTTGCCTGGATTACTGCAATAGCTTTTCATGACCTCACTGCTTTCACTCCTGCATCCCTATCAGCCTGTTTTTTTTTATATAGAAAATCCAGAGTGATTTTTTTAAAACCCTAAGTCAAATAAATTCATACCCTCTGCCACCCCTTTTCAAATTCTCCCAAGGCTTGCCATCTCACTCAGAGATAAGAAGTTCTAGCAGAGGCCTAAAAAGTCCTGCATGGTCTGGTCTCATTACCTCTGACTTCATCTACTACTTTCCACTCACTTATGTGCTCCAGCTGCTGAATAACTAACTCCTTGCTGTTCCTTGTACATTCAGCACACTAGCTCCTGGGCCTTTGCATTGGTAGTTCCTTCTTGATGCTTCTAGTCTAATGAAGGATCCAAACAATAAACAGAATACCCATATTTATATCAATATCTATGTCACATATTTATGTTTTATATTTATTCATATTATGTAGAATTTATTTCTTAAATGTGTATGGTATGAGAAATGGAGGTAGGTGCTATAGAGAATAAACTAGGGAAGGAGGACAGAGAGTGCTAGGGGATTGCAATTTCAAATGGGAGCTGTCAGAGAAGCCTTTACTCATAAAGCGAGATTTGCATGATGACCTGACAATGAAGAGGAGGCAAGCTGAGAGTTCTTGGAAATTACATATTTTGTTTACCAGTCAAGATGTGCTACAAGCATCTTATGGCTCTAAATATCAAAGGTTTATTTCTTGTTCAAATTATATGTCCATTCTACTTCATCAGGGAGCTCTGTCTGATGTTGTCCTCACTCAGGGACAAAAGCTCTACTGCTTGGAATGTCATAGGTTACAGAGGTAGAGGATAGAGAGGGCTGGAGAGTCTCATGCTGGCAATTAAGTGCTCCAGCCCGAAAATGACACACATCACTTCTGCCTACACCCATCAACCAGAAGAGGTCATATGGCCCTGACCAACTTGAAGGTGGCAGGGAAGTATAATCCTCCCATGTACTTCAAAGGGGTGGAAAACAGGATGCAGACAATAGAAAATCCTACGACATTTAATAATCTGCTTTTCCCACATAATAAGATATTACAAAAAATATTTCTAAGATCATCAATATACATATATCATCATTTAAAACAGCCTTTAATTAAATTAAATTAAAACATCTTATTAATTTCCCTTAATAAAGGGAAATTCCAAATACAGGATACAAATGCAAAACAGGATACTATGATGAACCCCCAGGTATCCCTCACCCTTCAACTCACCACTATTTCTAAGCACTGAAACTGTTGGCATTGTACAAACAAGCTTTATTTATCCAGTCACCTGCATTGGACATTTAAATATTGCCAAATTTTTGTCACTATAAATTATACTTCCCTGAACATTCTTACTCATAATTTTTTCATCATTGTGTGATTATTTCTGTATAATAAAACCTGTGGCCCTTTTAATCACAACTTCCCAGACTCATCTTGCTTTCTACCAACTGACTTCCTGAGTCACTCAGTGCTTATTCCCACAGTAGGGTACAGTCCCAGGATAAAGGAAATGGCAGGGCAACAGGTCATGCCCAAGCAATATATTTTTCTGTCTCCAACAATGCTCTATACCAATATATATTCCAAGAAAAATATGATTGATTAATACATAACTTATCAGACTGAATTAAAATGATTTGTTATTTAATTAGAAAAACAAATTTTAATCCCAAAATGCTCTACTTGCTAACATAAACCCCCTTATTGGAATGAGTACTTTGAGTGAGGGCAACCATGCAGTTTGATGGAAAGACATGGACCCTGGTGTCAGGCACAAGCTCCATTATCTGTAAGCTGTGAGACCTCAGTCAAGTTACTTGGCTTCTCCAAGCCTCTATTTTTCCCCATTTGTGTAGTGGTGATTCTAACTCAGAGGTTTGTTGTGACATGTAGATAACATGGTGTTTGTAAAAATATCTATGACTGGGGTTGGCATATGGTAGATGCACAATATGGAGGCATATGGTTAGTGCATGAAAGAGAATAAATATTTTTTATTTTCTTTCTCTTTTATTTTCAGGATATACTCAAGGCATGAGTACTGCAGTAATTTTGAATGAAGGTGTTCATGTTATAGTTCTTAGTAATTGCATGTCTTCTAGAGGACACGTTTCACAATTGTTAAAATTAGTTTGAAATTAGTGTTTTTCCATGACATCAAAATTTGGAAAATTCTTTCAGGTAAGCCCTTTATTTGGAAAATCCCCATTCCCTCATTTGCAGGAGCCAAGTGCTATTTACCCCAGGACCCAACACCTTTCAATATGTTATTTTCAATGTTAATAAATGATTTAGTTCATTTCCTGTTTTCCTCTGCTCACCAACCTGCCAGCAGCAGTCACAAGCCAGCCTTAAAATAACTGCACTGGTAAACAACTGATTCAAATTATTAGTAGGATATCTGTAATTGTGTTACACAGTCAACCCCATTGGAAATAGGCAGACGTGGCTCCAAGCATGCAGCTGTGCGATTTTGTGAATGCAAGTGAAGAATAGTTTAGGAGGGCTTGGAAAGAAGGTTGTCATAAAACCTTGAAAGATGTATTCAGTCAAAACCTTTTTTCCTCTTTTCTTCTTCTCCTCAAAAAAAATGAATGAATAAATAAATAAATAATGATGTTGGTTGCACAAGCTTGTAAATACGCTAAAAACTACTGAATCATATACTTTTTTAAAAAATGAATTTTAGGGTATGTGAATTACATCTCAATTTTTTTTTTTTTTTAAAGAATTTAGCCTTTTGGAGACTGACGCCAGAAAAAGAGACTTCTCCTTCTTCTCTTTGTCTTGTCACTCTCCTCCCCTCAGGTAACAGCAACAAATGAGGTTAATTCTGTTAAATTGATCAATATTAGTGCTTACCCAGGCAGTTTAACTCCAAAGACTAAGACCACCACCCCCCCACACTTTTTTTTATATCTGTGACACTACTGAGCCATCATCAGGGGTTGTGACTTACTTCTTTCTTCCAAATGCCTCTCAGATCTACCTGTGACTTTCTGTCCCCATTATCATAAAAAAAGGCGTATTCAAGCTTGGTAAAAACAGAAGGCTCTGTCTTGCCTGGCACACATCTCGTCCACAATAGGCATTACTAAGTATACCTGGGTTGAACGGATGCCAGAGGAGCAAGTGTTTTCCCTCCCTAAATTATTTTTTCAAGACCATTCTTACATTTTTAGTAGTTTTCCTCATTTTGGGTTTCTTTACTCCCATTGCCAAACTCTTCTTTATATTTCTCACTGTACCTAGCAGAGAGGTCAGCCCTCAGAGAGAGTTCAGTAAATATCTGTTGAATGAACAAAAGGTACAAAAGGTTTTCTGCAAAATATATAAGAAGCTAAGCTTTGTACTTTGTATGAGAAAAAGAAAGAGATGCGGGGTGGAGAGGAGAGATGAAAGGCATGCCTTTGTGCACAGATATGTACAGATATGCACTTACATATGTGATTTTAAAGGTGCTCCCCCACCAAGTGGGATGCTAGATCACACTTACATACTAAGATGTGCATTGATTACTCCTAACTTTGTGATGCTGAAACTTAATTAAGAAAACTTGAAGCATTATTCAAATCTGGTTTCTCAACAGTGATTTTGATGACTTCAGTTGTGTTTTTTCAACATTATTGCTTTGAGATATACATAAACCTTTTTCCTGCTCCATTCTTTTCCATGCAGGTGAAATGTGATACTTTTTCATATTCTTGGGTTCTTTTGGAATCCAGACTTTTCACTTCCTCCATATCTGCTATGAAACCAAATATTGATTAATGTGACCTGTAAACCTAACCACTTAAGAAAAGCCAATGAACAATTTCTATTCCTGAATTTTTAAGAAATTTCTATTATTTTTTTCCAGTATCTCTATTCATGTGTCTTTTTTAGTTTATGAAAAGATTAAAGGAAAATTATACCAGCAGTAAAGTTCTCAGCTACATCTGAGGATTAAATTCCAAGACTTTTGACTAACATTAACCTAGACCATTTCACTAACTTCCAGATAAAAATGTTTCTAACCTTGCCTTTTTTTGTCCTATAAAAATTACAATGTGATATAAAAATATACAAAACCTAACCATCTCCAAAAGGTAGTTCTTATTTCTTTGAAAGACTCATAAGTATGACAAAGAATAATTAGCAATAAAACAAGGCCATCAGTTAGTGATTCCATAGGAAGAAAATGTACTTAAAGAGAAAAAAAATTGTAAGCCTAAAGGGTCTGATATTCTGACTTGGATGGGTGAAAACGATGCTTGCTTAAGACTTGAAGAATGACTCTTCAGTGATAAGACTACTTTGTCCCAAACAGAGTAGGCTATACAAAGAGGCTCAGCATTACAAAATTCCAGGAGGAGATATTTACATAGAATACAATGAGACCAGGACTTTGTAGTTGTGCAATGTGACCTGAATGTATGCATACCAATGAGCAGAGTAGCCACCTCTGTAGACAGCATACTTAATCCAAAAATATCTTCTTGTTCAAAACTTTGGAATTACCTCAATGTCTATGTTATATTCTTTGGAATGGCCTAATAGCTGCAAATAATTCTTCAGTAATAGATTTGACATTTGTAAATTTAAAAAATGTTCAGGTAACAAATCTCATCTAAAGAGTACAACCTAAGGAAATGTCATTTTTTGGGTTAAAAAAAAAAAAAGAATTCTGAGGTGTTTGGAATGATTTTTCTGTGTGATTCCAGTGACTATGAAAGCTTTTCCCAAGAAGGTAGGAGGAGGCTAGGAACAAAGGAAACCTCAGTAGAAACAGCACGTGGCTTCCCAATCTAATTTTGAAGGGAACAATGTTAATTTGAATATTTTATATATTTTTCCAATTCGTATTTCGTTAATATCACATGCAAAATTTAGTCTGAGTGCTAGTGTTGGGACCTCAGTCTTCGCGGAGGTGGGGCAGGGAATGGGAAGAATGTGCTTTAAGGAGACTGTTTCTGAGAATGTGTACATTAAGAGGTTGTGCTGGGGATTTCGGATGACAATGTTGAATGGAGAATTTTCTTGCAAAAGCCTCTGACTTGCGGCAAAGTCCTTGATCCCCTGCCCCAACTCATTATGGGCTTATCAACACTAAAAGTCTACATTCAATATCACCATTTTGCAGAAGGGATGTCTAGGGGGAGCTATTATGAGTTAACATGATTGCTAGAAAGTTGTATTTTCACACTTCACCTGTTGATTATAGATAACGATTCTGCACAAGATTTCCAATGGTGGACAAAAACAATTAATCAACGGACATCTTTCTCTTGATCCTTTTGGTTTGATAATGAATCCAAGTGCTAATTAAGCTGAACATGCTGGACTTCCCTAAAAAGCAGGAAAGCACCCTTGCTTTAAGAAGGGACAGCCACAAACTCAGTAAATAAAACCAGTCTTTACGCGCAGCACTATTTCTTCTACCAACTGAGAAGCTTCCCTATTTCCTAGTTGCTTCTTTGGGAAATAAAGTCTTTTACGATTAGTCAGGGCAGGGGGAGTTGTATGGGGTATATGTATTCTGTCTGTCTTGTGTTGGCCTACTATTGTTGTGGAACTCACAGGATCATGGGAGGCAGTGTTGAGTGACCCCTTGATGTCTAGACAGATACTCATAATAAAATAGATGTCTGGCTCTTGAAACTAACTTCTTAGTCTGGAGTTATTGTGGTTTACAAAGGCCCAAATAAGAATGGATAACATTGTCTTGGGTGAAGCCACAGAGACTAAGAGGAAAAATGAGCAGGGCATGTGGAGAGGGGAAGGAGATCTCCTGTTGAAAGTTAAAATGTTGTCACCTAAGGCAGAATACTGACTATAATAAGAATCCTGTGTGTTAAAATCATACCAACCTAGAAAGTTTATTCTTTAAATCCAACTTTCCCAGACATCCAAATAACCTGCCTTGATCTTCTTAATGCCCCAAAGTAATTGCAAGTTTTCTCAACAGCTCGTTTTCTTTTGGCATTCTTAGAACCCTCGATTTTTGCAGAAGCTAGAGCAAGCCTCTGAGGGTTCATATTACACAGCTCCATCACCATTTTATGCATTTCTTCATAAGGAAAGCCAGTTGGGTGCTTGCTTTTTTCCTATTCACCCCCATCCCCACCCCTTGCCAATTTTCCATACTGTAGAATAACATTTGAAAAGCTTTTCTCCTGTGACTACTTCTGTCTGTTAATGAAAGTGCATATCTGTTGCTTGGGCAAATTTAATGACTCTGCTTTATCCACAAATGAGGGTGTAACAGATTAAATAAAGTTAAAATTGAGTGAGCAGAGATGGTAGGACTTTGTAAAAACTCCTGTCATTTTTTTCCTTTTAAAGCCTTACAGTCGTCTACCTGCCAGGTGGAACTTATTTGGATAATACAACACAGATGTACCTTGTTGTACTCAACAGATGAATTCCTGAAAAGCTGCATTTGATAGAATTTTTATAAATTGAATCACATTTTCCTGTAGACTTGCATTACAGTAACAGAAGCCATTATCCACATTTGACTGATTTTCAATTGGCAGAGGCCTCCAACACTTGAGCTTCAAGTTTCTCAGCCAAATCTCTATGTCAAACAGTTAATGATCTGGAAATAATAAGCACTTATGTGAGCTAGGAGAGCACTATACTTAAAGGAAATTTGATTGTATTCCTCCGAAAGTAAAGAATCTTTATTCCATGGTGTGAATTTTCACTCATGGAATCCTAGGTTATCAAGAACATTAGAGATGATGCAGACTAAACCTCTCTTTTTGCAGATGAGGGAAGTGAGACCCTGAGTGTTTGTTTATCTGTGGCAGCAGGTAACAATATAATACAAATAAAGAATATTCATGTTGAGGTTGACAGACTTGAATTCAAATGTTCCCTTCCAACTGTATGTACTAGCTGTTTGGCTTTGGGTAGGTTATCACAGCTTTCTGAGCCCAGTTTTCTCATCTTTAAGACAAGGGCAGTATGACCTACCTCTTAGGGGTTTTGTAAGAATTAAATGAGATAATGTTTATAAAGTAATAACGCAGTGCCTAGAATATAATAAGCGTTTAATGAATGTTTGTTATCTCTTCTCCCCAATTTGTCTTTGGATTTTTAAAATACATCTTTTTTAAACATGCATTTCTTTTCAAATTACAAAGGTAATAATGCATGTGGTTGAAATTTAAAGAAGATCAAAGAATATAGAATAAAAAGCAACTTGTCCCTTTTTGTTCTCCCACAGCCCCTGCCCCTTTTCCCAAACCACTTTCTAAAGGAAAGTACGGTTGATAGTTTGTTTTTTTATTGAGAACCCTGGTCCAGGAAAGTCCAGGAAACATATAGCAGGAACACTATCCCCAAATGTTATTTGTGTATATTTGTGAAGTTGCCACTTCTCCTCCAGAGCTCAACATGCATTTATCAAAGCATGAGGTTGGCAGCCAATATTCTGAGCAGGCCAGAGGTTCTGGAGTTGGCCTTCCGTCAGTCAGCCATAATTTTTATGCCAGTGTAAACCTTTGCTTAATTGCTCTGGCCTGACCATCTTAGAATGACAAGCCCATCAGTAATGTGTGGAAATATAGAATGCAGCTTGCCTTAAATGTCAGTGGTGTGGCTGCAGTGTTGGCCTGACATGGGATCCAACCCAACTGCCCTTTATAATTTGTTGTGTTAACAGGCAGAGTTGGTAAAGGGAATATTTGGGGGCCACCTGAAGAAAGGCTGGCCCACTGAGGCTGTGAAGAGGACTTGCTCCTGTTCAGGAAGGAGGGGAGCCAGGTGGGGAAGATGGTGCCTTTCCTCTTAGGGTGGTGCTGCAATCCCACAAAACTGCCTTGATCTCCCTCCCATTCCCCTCCTCCACTCCCTCAGGTTTACCTCAGGGCTGTCCCATTCTCTTTGTGTGTTACTTAACGTTATCTTTTGGATAATCATAGTGTATTTATATAATTAACCTAATTGTCGGTAATTGTGTGTCGCACTGTGTAATTATGAAACCTAGCCTCCAGCACTGTGGCACAGTATGTAGTCAAAGAGACACCGTACATGCAAAGCAGCCACTTGATCCTTCTTCCCATTCAGGAATTTTTATTCTTTCAAGGTGCCAGAAAAGAAGAACAAACCTCTTTGTAAATCCATTATCTGCAAAACAAGGCTCCTGACAAACACGTTTGCAGAAAAACAAGGGCTTTGTAAAGAGTCTTGTGTTTTGGCACTGGAAGTCAAAACCATGTGCAGAGGGAATGCTGTGTTGTTGCTGGAACTGGCGAAGGTTTTATTTCTTACACTGAGCAACAAGTGGGTGGAATTCCAATCTTGCAGCAGATTCTCTCACCCTGAGCAATCTCGTTGAGGGTGGCTTTGAACCCAGGCCTTGAATATGCTGGTATTTATATAAGCTCATTAGCGTGGATTTGGATGTGGGATGGTCCTTCCTCTCCCAGAACATCTCTGGTCTCAGCCTGACTACAAATAGCATATTCTGGGCTTCGTACTGGTCAAAATAGCAAACACGTGTTGACTATTTAAAATCTACCAGGCCAGTCACTGTGCTGACCATTGACATAAATTATCTCACTGAACCCTCTATCTTTTTTGAAATTTACTTTTTGATATTAAAATTTTTTGCAGAGACAGAGTCTCGCTGTGTTATCCAGGCTTGTCTCAAACTCCTGGCCTCAAGTGATCCTCCTGCCACATGCTCCCAACGTGTTGGAATTACAGATGTGAGCCACTGCGCCTGGCCAGAACCCTCTATCTTATACCACCCTTGTTGAGTGGGTACTACATTTATCCCCATTTTATAGATGAGAATGCTGAGGCTTCCAAAGTTTAAGCAGGTAGACCAAAATCCTAAAGCCAATGAGTAGCTCCACAGCACTTTGAATCCACTTCTCTTGAGCCCAGAGCCCTTGCTCACACAATTCCTTTGGGATGAAGGATTACGTATTAGTGCATATTTACTTTAATATTTACTATCAGCTGGGCACACTGACTCACGCCTGTAATCCCAGCAATTTGGGAGACTGAGGCGGGCGGATCACCTGAGGTCAGGAGTTTGAGACCAGCCTGGCCAACATGGCAAAACCCCATCTCTACTGAAAAAACAAAAATTATCTGGCACTGGTGGCAGGTGCCTGTAATCCCAGCTGCTTGAGGGAGGCTGAGGCATGAGAATCACTGGAACCCGGGTGGTGGAGGTTTCAGTGAACCGAGATCACACCACTGTACTCCAGCCTGGGAGATAGAATGAGACTGTTTCCAAAAAAAAAAAAAAAGAAAATTTACTATCCTGTTTTCTTTCATTGGCTGCCTGCAGGGGTAGGGTGAAAACTAAGTGGAAACTCACGCCTACTGGTGTGAGTTGGGGCATGGGACACTGGGGGGAAGCCAGAGGAAAGGATGACGATAAAGTGTTGAAGGGGAAGGTAATGAGGGATGAAGAAAATCAGGTGTGTCAGCACCCAGACTTAGTGTTATATATGCTATAGACAGAATCATAGATTTCAGCAGAAAGTTAGCTTCCCTGAGCCAGCACTGTTCTCTGTCCATACCACTAACTCTTAGAAAATTCCTGGTACCCCCACAGATGCTCAGAAGATATAAGTTGAATGAATGAAAATCTTGGGTGACAGATAACAAACCCACATGCCTACAGAATCCTAGTGCTTATGAAAATGAATGATGCTGGCCAGATTAAAAACAAACATGAAAACGAACAGCACAGAAGTGACAAATGCTAATAGGGACAATGGCATGGAGAATGTGTTTGTGACTCCCCAAAGTCACAAAGCTGATGGGTAGCAGAACTGTTAATAGCACCTGGGTCTTCCAACTTTCTGTCCAGTATTTTTTCCATTACTGCTGCTGCAAAAGCTTATCACATGTGTTCTTCTTGCATCCATAATTACAGAGTTATTGACTTTGAGCCATTGTCTTCAATTTATAATTAAGAAACTAAGGCCCAGAGAGAAAAAGGGATCTGGCCAGGATTATACAGCAGGTAAGTGACACAGCCAGGTCTCCTGGCTAGGGCTACTTCTACCCACCCACAGGGCCTCATATATACCCAGAAATTACCCTGGCTTTGTGGGCAGCCAAAACACTGTGAAAGTGCAGTGGATTGTTCTCCTACCTGAAAATTAGGACACATTTTAAAATATAACTTGAGAAGTAAAACATTGTTATGCCAAAACTTGCATTTAAAGATGATTCCCCCACAGCATCAGAGAATGTTAGATCTGGAAGGGCCGTTAGATAGCAAAGGAGCTACCACCCTCATATTACAGATAAGAAACTGAGGCCCAGAGAGATTAATGCAATATTAGTGTCACTTGCATTATACTACTGTCTCATCAGTGTTATTTGGAAACCAGGGAATAGCAGAAGACTAGTAGACAAAAGCAAGTTCTTGGCCCTTGTAATGAGCAATTCTTTCCCACTCACAAATGCTCTTTTTCTTGGAGCACTTAGGGCACAGATAGAATGAAGTTTCATAAAGGGACACCAGCAGGAGTAAATAATGCCCATTATCAGAAGGAGGAAAGACTTGGTCTTTGTAGAGGATGCCTTCAATACTTGAGGGAAAGGATTCATACCAGGAAGGGAAAGCCTTTAGCTAAACTTTAAAAAAGAAAAGCAGGGAAGAGGCAAGTTTGTGGACAGTGCTCTTGCAAGCTCTCTTAACCATATCACAGTCATTGGGAAGTCTTCAGTGGTGACACCCAGGCTGGAAACTCAGAAGCCTACAGAACCAGCAGGAACATAAAAGAAAGAAATGGAGAGTGTCTCATCTCATCATCAGATCCAGGGACTATAGCACTATTGGCTCTATTTTTTTTTAAGACATGCTAGACACCTAATTTTTAAAAATTAGAAATTAAATATATATATTTAAAATGCAGTGTAGGGCAAAACCCACAAATAAAATTCCACATCTGAGGTCAGAGTTGACTGCTGGCCTGCCTCCATGTAACCTCAGTTTTGGAACTTAGCTGAGATGACCAATCAGATCAGAGATTGAGTCCTCAGTAGCTAAGGTAGGGCCAAAGAGCAAGGCATGTGTCAGGTTCATTTGGAGTCTCTGTAGAGAGTCAAATTGTTTTGAAGATCCAATTCCTCTTTCCCACCAGGAAGAAAATGCAATATCTAGGTGATAGTCAGTGGTGTTATAAAGAAAGAGCACTGGCTTGGGAGACAGGTGTTCCATTCCTGGTGCCTTGTTTTCGGTTTAGTGACCGTATTAGTCCATTTTCATACTGCTATAAAGAATTGCCTGAGACTGGGTAATGTATAAAGGAAAGAGGTTTAATTGACTCACTGTTCACAGGCTGGGGAGACCTCAGGAAACTTACAATCATGGCAGAAGGTGAAGAGGAAGCAAGGCACCTTCTTCACAAGGCAGCAAGAAGGAGAAGCGCTGAGCAAAGGGGGAAGAGCCACTTATAAAACCATCAGATCTCATGAGAACTCACTCATTATCATGAAAACAGCATGGGGGAAACCATGCTGTTTACCTCCACATTATTGGAGGTAATAATCCAATTACCTCCACCTGGTCTCTCTCTTTACCCATGGGGATTATGGGGATTATAATTCAAGATGAGATTTTGGTGGGGACACAAAGCCTAACCGTATCAGTAACCTTGGGAGAATCATTTCTCTGTTTGACCCTCCAGTCTATAAAGTGAGGACCCTCTCCCTGCATTAACTACCTCACAGGTTTATTGGTGATCAAGTAAGATAATGCTGTAAGAGTACTTTATAATCTGTAACATGCTATACAAATAAGGAGTCTTAAAAATCTGATGAATCTATTTTTAATATGAGAAAATGGTGATTATAACAAAAAAAGCACAGATTTTGAGTCAGAGAACATAAAGTCAAGTTTTGGACTTCCCACCAACTAGCTGTACAACCTTGAGCAACAGTTCTTTGTTTTCAGGCACAATTTCCTTATCAACAAAATGAGATAATACTGCTTTTCTATATAATATTATTGTGAGGATTAGAGGAAACTATGCATGTGAATAATGCACATAGTACAATAGTAGGTGCTCAATAAATGTCATTTTCTTTCTAAATATATAATTAGAAGTCACTGACTCAGAAGGCATGACATTACAAAAGAGAACTAGTAATTAGTATTTTCCTCCTGTTTCTGAGAGGATAGCATGGTGAACAAAGGAGAAAAAGAGATTTAGCAAGTTAACTTGGTCTCTTGAGCATGAGAAGGTACTCAGGCTTACCATGGGCTATGGGAATGAACCTGCTGATATGGTTTGGATTTGTGTCCCCATTCAAATCTCATGTTGAATTGTAATCCTCAGTGTTGGAGGTGGGGCGTGATGGGAGGTGATTGGATCATGGGGGCAGATTTCCCCCTTTGGTGCTGTTCTCATGATAGAGTTCTCATTGTTTAAAAGTGTGTGGCACCTCCCCACTCTCTGTCTCTTGCTCCTGTTCTAGCCATGTAAGACGTGCCTGCTTTCCTTTCCCCTTCCACCATGATTGTAAGTTTCCTGAGGCTTCCCCAGAAGCAGAAACTGCTATGTTTCCTGTGTAGCCTGCAGAACTGTGAGCCAATTAAGCCTCTTTATAAATTACCCAGTGTCTCATATTTCTTCGTAGCAATGCAAGAACAGACTAATACATTATCCAAGTGGGACAGCATGGGCAAGGTGCTGGAAGAGAGATAGAGCAGGCTGCATCCAGGAAAGGGTGGAATGGGACACTCAAGGTGTTAAAAGCATACATCCTGGGGTGATGGAAGAGAGTAGGGACAGCTATGAAGGTAGGCAAGCTTGGTTTGCTTTTCTCAGGAGTTTGCTTTATTCTGTAGACCATAGGATGCCATCCAAAGGTTTGACTTAGGGAGGAAACATAATCGAACTCATTTTACAGGGAGAACTTTCTGGCTGAAGCATGGAGACTGGATGGGAGAAGAGTAATATTAGAGGCGCAGTAACCCATTAAGAAGCAGTTGAACTAGGGGAAGTGAGAAGAGTGTACTCAGGAAAGACCCTATAGACATCTTAGAGACTGATGCTGGATTTGGCTTGTACCCTTGTAACACAGAGAAATGTTGGTGTATTACTTCTGGAGGATGCATTTCCTTTTCCCAACTGAACTGCTTTTTTAAACCATTATTATTCTGGCCAATGAAGGAGACTGTAGGAGGCTTTAATTGGCTTCCTGAGCAGACCAATTTTTAGAGGAATGAGTAGGGAGACGAGTGATAATAGATTCCATCTTACTAACTTGTATCTGTGTCTCTTTTTCTGGTAGCCTTTTTTGAAATAATAATATGTGACTTCAACGTGTTCTCTCATTCTAAAATAAAGTCAAAATGATGCTTATTGTATTCTAAAACTTAGAGCAATCAGGCATCATTAGTAATATCAAAAGGGATTATATTAAAGTTTAATATTAAGATATTAATGTCTGGTCTCAGAGTTTATTGAACTTTTCAAACTTTTAGATGAAGTTTTAGATAAAGAAATATCAAACTTAAGTGAAAGTACCTTGAATGAATAAAATAACTTTGTCCTTCTGACAATGCTGGAAGAGAATCTTCACAGAGAGATGAAAAAAGAACACAGTTAAAGAGATATTTTGCACTGAGCATCTGAAAGGATCCATTTAGGATTGGTCTGTGCCACATACGTTAATTTTGTTTCAAATTAACAAAAGAAGGAAATAACTTTGCCTACCAAGTTCTTAGGTTCCATTTCCCAAGCTGTAGCAATCAGTTTCCCAATACAAAACAGATGGCCACTCAAATGAGGGTATTTCAGGAGGGCTTATTGAAAGGATTATTACAAAGGTGTGGGCAAGATTAAGGAAAACCAACAAGAGATGAGGAAGCACCTTGCTTCTATTAACAGGCTGAGGATTTAGAGTCGTTACCACCTGCAGGTCCAAAGGAGCAGGAATGGGGTAGTTAATGGAACCCAGAAAAAGCAGTAACTCCAGGAGAGAGCTATCTGATAAGAGCCATCCATGGCTTTGGTAAAGAAACATGGCCACTGCTAAGCCATGATCTGATAGGATATGAACTGGGGAAATGATTACTCTGACCTCACTCTGCTCTCTTCCATCCTACCTCGCCTAGTCTCCTGTGGGTATTTCTATTGGCCAAATCCAACTGGAAGTCAGTGTACAGGGCAGCCTGATGATACAGTTCATGAACGTCAGCATCTCTGAGCACAAGAAGGGTGGAGAAGGGTAGAGAGTGGCTCTGGAAGGACAAATGTGGAATACCCGGTGTAGAGGGTCCATAAGTTGTTGATACCAGATGTGCTGAGGAGGTAGTTGATGTGGTAATAATCTTGGGTTTCGAATTATGCACCATGCATTTCTGTTTTGACATTCATTATCTATTAGCCATGGACAATTTTCTCATGTATGAAATTTTTAGGTAGAACCCATCTCTTAGTGTTAGAGTTTTTAATTCTCCAATTATGATTTTCCCATCTTGAAGAAGTCATTAGCCCTTCTGCTTGTCTTCTGTGTAATAGGATACAAATATCTACCCAACAGGACTGTTAAAAGGATTGAACCAAATAGTATGCTGGAAAGCATTCAGCCCAGTGCCTGGATCAAAAAGTAGAGAGAGAAAATAATAGATCCAAAACTTCCTTGAGTTCAGACAAGATTAGTTTTTCAGAAGGAGGCTAAGATTTTAGTATTTGAATGACTTCTCCCATAGACACAGTGGGTTGGTGTAATTGACTGATACTTCTAGGGTAAAAATCTTTCTAGGTTCTAGAGTCTGGAAATTCATTTAGGCTCATTCTATATTGTTTTATTATTATTCTTTAGAGCCAATAGAATATTTACTTTGGATGTTCACCTCAATTTTTTTTCTAGCCAAGAGCTGAGGGAAAAATAGAGTGAATCTATATTTTCCCCAATAGGATGTAAGCTTCCCAAGGGCATGGACTTTGTCTTGTGTTCTACCCTATCTCCAGCTTCTAGCTCAAAATTGACACTATGTATGGATTGCTTTATGGTGGATGAATAAAAAACTATTAAAAATATATTTAGAAATCAAGACATCTCTGTGAACCACCGCAATTTCCCAGAAATACATGTTAATTTTTTGTCCTCTTTTGGGGAGTTTAAGGAGCTAGAGAATAGTGTTCAAAGATATTGGGTTTTTCTGAAATTGTCTCCAAAGCTTTGATTCTTATCGCTATTGAAGGGCACAAAATTCAGGGATCATTCCAAGGCCTCCAGTGAAGCCTTCCACAGACCTCATTGTTACAACACAACTGTGAAGCCTTAGGTAGAAGGCCCTCCAGGGTTTTCTGGGGAATGGGGTTCTTCCTCCCTGCAAGAGGTGCTTGTGGATGTACCATCCAGGAGGCAGAGACTTAAGCCTTAGATCTAGGAGCCATGGCTCCCCAGGAGAGGAGAGCTGAGCTCTGTGCAATGTGTAAGAATGCCAGTGTCTCTGTTGGCTCTAGCCCTGGGGATGTGTCTAGCTTTATGGTTGGGCAACTCTTATTTCTGGGCTCTCAAACTCTCTCCTTTATGTTGTTATGTTTTAAGGGTTACCAAAGATTAAATTCTGTGTTTCACCTGAATTTATTGATAAATTAAAAACTTACTGCTGTTTTTAATCTAGTCTATGATGAAAACAGTGATTGGATTCAGCTAGATGTATTTGGTTACCTACTCATCAAATTACAGGTATTGATTGCAAGTTACTACACCTTAGCATCTGATACCCTAAGGATGTTTAAATAGGCACTATCTCATTTCTTCAGGGGGCTAGCATTCCATAGCAAATGTATTTTCTAACTAGTTGCTTCCCAGATAAACAGCATTGGAAGCATATTTAATGAGGGTCTACTAAAGAAAATTCTTTTCATACAGCATTCTATTTCTTTCCCATAAACTCTTTTTATAGTTTTTGGTGAACATTATTATAAACACCTAAGTGTGATGCTAGTTCACCTTGCGGGTTAGATAATTCCCTTTAACTGCATACAAATTTCCAGCCTGTTCCCTTCCCTGAAATCTATACTCATATATCCAACAACTGACCTAATATTTTGACTTAAATATGTAACAGCTATTTTGAACTCAACATATCAATAATTGGACTCCACTTTTCCCATTTCAATAAATGACAACTCCGCTCTTCCATTTGTTCATGTTAGAAAACTTGGAGTCATATTTGACTCTATTCTTCCCCTCACACCCATATTCAATTCCATAGCAAATTCTCTCAGCTTTTGCTTCAGAATGTAACCAGAATCTGCCCACTCATCACTACCACTGCTACTATACTAGGCCAAATGTGATTACTTCTCACCTAGGATGGCCTCCAAAGGTAACTCTTTGCTTTCATTCTTGAGTACCCCTGACTCTATTCTCAACAGAATGACCAGAGTCATCCTTCAAAAATCTAAATCAGATCATGCAACTCTTTCCTCAAAATCCTCTACCAGCTTTCCACTTCCCTTTGATTTAAAGGAAAATCCTTAGAGGGAAAGGAGGCATCATCTGTCTCCTTCTCTCATCTCTTAGTTCATTTATGCATGAGGTTGCAGCTTTTTGAATTTTTGCAATGAGACCTTGACAATGACCTTGAGCAGTAGTATATAAGTAACTCCCACATGCTTCATGGTCCAATAATGGGACACTAGGCATAAATGGGCTATTAGACATCTCCTTCTTCCTTCTTCATCAATTATACCTCTCTTGCTATGTTTTCCTCCCTGCAGTTCTGTGAACATTCCAAGGAAGACTCTGTCTCAAGACTTTCTACTCTTGCTTTTTCCTTTGGCCTTTCTTATTCCAGATATATTCCTTCATTTTTAAAAAGACTTATTATGATAGAGGCCTTCTCTAGCCATTCTTACAGTCCATATGCTGCATATCCTACTTTATTTTTATCCCTGGCACTTAACACTACTCGATTCAAGCTGTCTCCTTCGTTAGATTGTCAGCTCCATGTGGGCAAGAACTTTGTTTTGTTCACTAGCTCTTGTATACAGTGAGTGCTCAGTAAAGATTTTAGGAGAAAAAAGAATGATTGGATACACTAAAATTCTTCTGTTAAAAAACTACTTCCTGGAGCTCTTAATCAAGTCACCAAGTGAGAATTGGAGAAATTGCTAAGAAACCATATTCATAGCCATCTATCCATACAGTGAAAATGATTAAATGACTGAAGGAATGTTGGAAAGGCAACTAAAAGTCCTTGAGTTACAATATAACTAGAAAGGGCATATATATGACATGAATGAGTAAATGAATCAATGCACAACTTACTATCAACTGGTTTGTTGAATGACTGTTTCTTTCCAATGAGGAATGTCTATGATGTTTTAAATCCCTCAGTGATGACAAAAGATCCTCATTTTCTTCCCCACTCAACCATTCATCCTCCAAAGAATATTCTCTTTTACCCTCCCAGCATATGTTTCTGCTCTTTAACCTGCCTGACACTCATAATTTCCTTTCTATCTCACCTCTACTCATAGGAGCTGAGCCTTCCTATATCAGGTCTCAGCTTAGACATCATTTCCTGGGTCCTTAGGAGGACTGACCATCCTGATCCCCTCCTGGTGAGGTGGAGCTGGAACCAATTTAGCCAATGAGTTGTGACCAGAAGTGACATGTATCACTTCCAAGCTATGGCATTTCACTGGTAATTTTAGACCCCCCTAAGCTATATTACCTCTATACTTGCTGGTTACTCCATTAGTGTGGGTTCCCTGACAACCTGCAGTGGGCCTCTAGCATGGGGAGAAACAAGCCTATGTTGTTGTAAGCCAGTGATGTTTGGGGATCATTTTTTAACATAGCATAGTCTGGCCTACTCTGTCTGAGTCACAGGACTATGTGCTCATCCTATGTCCCTCCACAGCATTGTGGACTTTTCCAGTTCTTTATATTTACAACCTATTTACTGACCAGGTGTGTGTTATGTCTGTCATATTCACCATCATATTCTCAGTAGTTGGGACAAAATGTGCTTAATAAGTATTTGTCAAGTTGACTTTTATAGTTTTCCCTAAACAGCTCTGAGGTTTGAGCTTATAAAGGAGTCGCAATGCTTTAAAATTCATAGATAATGCAAAACTTCACTTTGATCCTTTACTTGAACTCATTCTTCACACATCCTATTAACCAAAACCAAATCGACCAGAATCAGATTCTTCTTCTCTCCTCTCCAAGCCACCTCTAGCTTTAGGGGAAAAAAACGGCAATCCCAGTACTGAAGGAAAGACCTAGACGGGAATATTGATATCTACTGCTGTTTAGAAAGAGTTGAATGACCATAGACAGCCTGCAGAAGTAATAGGCAGAGCATGGACTTTGCAGGAAAGTCCTCCTCATTTGAAGATTTAGGAAGAATAAATATTACACCTAGCCTGTATCATTTGGCAAAATCTCAGCATCTTCTCAAGAAGCAAAAGGAGCAAAAACAAAGTGGAGAAATTAGCTGCCAGCTCATCTGAGGGACAGCATCGTTAATAACCTCAAGGAGATGCACAAATGAGATGGCTCATTTGATAAAGCTTGGTTTATAAAACCAGAGATGACAAATGGAAGGATTGGGACAGGTTAATTACCTGAAATGTGTCCTTTCCTTTCTTCTCTTTCCTTCCTTTCTTCATTAAGTCGACAAATACATACTAAACAGACACTGTGATGGACACTTTGTATATAGAGAGGAAATAATCCACAGTTTAATAAGGGAGACAAACAGGAAGCATCACATCAGATTTGATAAGAGCAATTAAGTGGAATCTACAGAAAATGAAGCCACACAGGAAGGGTCCCCAACTCTGCCTAGTGGGTCTTGGCGTTCCCTGAGTGTTCTGTGTAGGGAACCATTTTCATCATGATCTTCACACCTCTACAGCCCCATGACCTGGCTGTTCACATGTCAAACTCTTTTCCTTTGCACTTGGTGTTCTCTCCTTGCACATCCCTGATTATTTATTTATCACAAGCAATCTAAATTTTATCATTTGTTTATTAATTGTTCCCCAGTCTTGAGTTTAAGGTCCTGAGGGCAGGAAACATGCTAATTTTGGTCACTCTCACAGGCCTGGTGCCTGGAATAGACCTTGAGAGCTGAAAAGCCCTCAGTAAATAGGTACTGTGACTGACTGAAGAAATGAATGAATGATCAGCTCAAGCTAGAACAGAAACAGGAGTCTGGTTAGATGGATGTGGATCAAGTTAATCAAGGTCAGGTAAAGCAGAGAAGGGTGGGCAGTAGCCCAGGCATGGCAAAGATTATCAGATTCTGGGAGGGCAATAGTAGGGATTAGGGATCCAGGCAAAGATGAGAGAGATCAAAAACTGAGACTGAATGCTAAACAATGAATGGGCCAGACCTCATCAGAAAGCTGAATTCACAGGTCCAGGTACCCAGTAGCAAAAATGAGCTGGCTAGAACCAAAAGCCTTCTGTGTAGGGCCTGAGTTCATCTAAAGCACACAAGCTGAAGCTGGCAGGACCCCTGGAGTGTGATGCCTGACAAGCCTGGAGCAAAGAACTTCTGAGTATGCAGCCACATTTACTCTCAACACCTTTGGATTCTTAGGCAAAACACCAACAGCCTCAGCTGGGCCAACTGTGGCTGGCTTCTTACTGTACTAGAATGGCAAGAAGGGATGATGCTGTGATTTGTATCTATGTATATAAAAAGCAAACAAATTTTTGCAGGAACACCAATCTTGGATTTAATCCTAGCTCCACTACTTACTTGCTCAATAACTTAGGAGAATTTACTCATACTCTCTGAGCCTTAGTTTGTTCATTTGTAACATGGGGGTGTGAATGCCCAGCTCTCTCAGTTTTTGTAGAGAGAAAAGAGACAATGATATAACCCACTTAGCATAGTGCCTTGCCTGTGGCAAGCACTCAACAAATGGTAGCTATGTAAGATGAAAGTATACTTACATAAGGGAATGTGGTCATTTGCTTGTTTATAGTGGGGACGCATAACCCAATCCACACCCTTGTGTAGGATTCACATTCTGTGTAGTCCTCTCCCTGAATATGGGTTAGCCCTATGACTTTAATCAGTAGAATGCAGAAATGACACTGTGCCAATTCTGAACCAACACCTTAAGAACTGATAGCTTCTACTTTCAGGAGCCCTGGACCACCACATAAGAAGTACAGCTACCCTACTGAAGAGATCATATAGAGACTCCATGTGGGAAGGGATAGGTCTACCTGATTTAGAGTCCCAGCTAAGCTCAGTCTTCCAGCTGTCCCTGCCAAGGTAGCCAGCATGGAAATCAGTTATCTTGGATATTCCAGATGATTTCAGTCCATGCCACCTTTTGATTTCAACAGCATGAGCAGCCCCAAACAAGACAGCAGATGAACTGCCTTGCTGAACCTAGTAGACATACAAGTGTGAGAGATAATAAAATAGTTGTTGTTTTAAATCATTAAGTGTTGGGGTGGTCTGTTTTTGTTCCCTGCAATAGATAAGCAAAAGGCTGAGGTACCTAATATTTAATTATCAGGAACTGGTTTTCTCTTGACTCTTTGCCTGACCTACGGCTAAGGCCTGTTTTATGGGGGCACTTTCCACATTGGATCCACGCTGGCCAACTGTATTAGCAGGCCTGATTAATTAGCCAAAGCTTCCACATGGTCTGCAAACTCAAACACAGAACAAATTGAGCCAGTTGCCTCTCAACGTTCAGTAGGTGGTGGCTTAACAAAATGTGTTTCAGCTGAAGTTTGCAGCTTCTGTTCTCAGCCTGAAAAGTAATCCTGTGATCCTATCCTGAGTGGGATGTGAGAAACAGAAGAGGGGTTAGGGGGATGTCACAGATTGCTCCTGTCTAGCAACTGGTCAGTAAACCTGAGACTAAGGGACCCTGTGGAGATGAAAACTAAGTTGTAAACTAGGACCATCCGGCCAATATTAGATTTCAGCCTGCAGACAGTAGGGTGAGTGTTATTGGAGTTCAGCCCTTTCTGAATGGCTTCAGAAGCCCATGTTGCTGAAAAGATAGTCAGGGAGCTATTATATTCATTGGGCAGCAATTAGACTAAAAGTGCCAGGGAACCAGACATCCGTAGTTTGCTCCTGTTGGGGCAGGTTTAACTTCATCAGGCATCACAGGGTCGCTGGGAGAAAGGATGGAGGGAGGGTGGTGCCAGTAGCAGGGATGGGAGACATGTTGGAAGGCTCCCTAGTCAGCCCTCTTTCAGTTTTCCTTTCTTGTCCTCTGAAACCTGCCCCTTTCAATAGATGTTCCCACTAGCCCCGCTACTGCCCAGCACAGTAGTTGTCAGCCAATGAGACAAGCTCAACAAGTAGAGACAGGCTGATGGACAGGCTCTGTACATGGCTAGGTGTCAGGTTCAAGAGGGCCAAATTCTAAAGTGAGAAAAGATGCCTTCAATATGGGTGGGTCAGAGAAACAGTCACATACAGCTTGATGATTGAAAATATTTATCTGACATCAAACATCATGCATTCAAGTCCCATTTCTGTAGGCTTCTACGGCTGTATGGCTTTAGGTGAGTTATTTAACTTCTCTGGGTTTCTATTTCTTATATGTCCAATGGGACTAATAGTAACAGTGCCAACTTAATGGAATTACTATTGAGAGAATTAAATGAGACAGCCCACAGGCCAGGCAAGGTGGCTCATACCTGTAATCCCAGCAATTTGGGAGGCTGATGCCCGAGGATCACTTGAGCCCAAGAGCTTGGGACCAGCCTGGGAAACATAGCAAGACCCCATCTCTACCATAAAAGTATAAATAAATAAAGAGTGAGATAGTCCACATTAAGCACAAGCACAGGGCCTGCAAACAGTAGGTGCCCAATAGATGGTAGTGGGTTTTTTTGTAGTTGTAACAATAGTAACATCTGCTCTCATTCTGCCACCTCCCGGGGAAAATCCTAGTCATACTGCTAAACCCAAGAAGCCTTCCCTTACCTTCATTGCCCTGGAAAGAATTCACCATTCCCTCCTCCAAGCCTTGGATTTGTCTATTACTGTACTTCTCACCCTGCCATGTAATGGTTTCATGGTAGCTTTTACCATGTGTTAGAGATTGTTCTTACCATATGTTAGAGATTGTTCTAGATACTTTGCATTTATTATTTAATCCTTGCAACAATAACACATAAGGTCAAAACTAATATTATCTCTTCCACTTTATAGATTAAGCAACTAAGGCACAGAGAGGATAAGACATTTGCCCAAGGTCATACAGCAAAGGTCAGAGCAGATTCCATTCAGGCTGTCTGACTCCAGAGCCTCTAGCACTTGCATTTCTTCATGCCCATTTTCCCTATTAGACTGAGGGCAGGCATGGTCTTAATTCATTTGTGTGCTGTCAGTGTTTAACGCAGTACTTGGCTAAGAGATAGCATTGTGTAAAGGTTTGTTGAATTTAGTGGCATTCAGTCTGAACTGAGGAGCATCTTTAGGAACTTTTTTCAGTGCAGCCTGGACCTTAAAATTCAGCTGTGAGATGTTAATGTTGATTTTCCCAAAAGTTCCTTATTTGTTTTCCTAACCCCACATCTTGACAAGAAGGAAGAGTATTAGTCCTGTCATTAAATGCATAAATTAAAGGATGAAAATTAAATGAATCCATTACTGAAGTAGCTTCGGGGGATCAATTCTGACAGAGTTTATGCAATAATGGAAGTAATGCCCCAGAACATAGGAAGTGATCAGCGAAACCAGTTCTTCCTCTTCTTCTGCAGGCTGTCCTCTTCTCAGAGCCCAATGCACAGGTAGTTGCTTTGCATAAATAGGTAGAACTTTCAAGTCTCAGCTCAGGGGTTTCTGTAAGTACGTGTTGAACAGAAAAATGATCTGGCTTTGGACCCAACTCTTCCACTTTTAATCTAGGTAACTTTGGGAGAGTTCACTGGCAAATGTAATGGATCCCTACCCTGAGGGGATTTTAAGTCTACTAGGGCTCTGAGTTTGTTTATAAAATGGGGTGATAATGCCTACTTCCTAAGGCCATTGGGAAGATTGAATGCTATGGTATGAATGAAATATATTTGCATGTGGTACTTTCTATGTGCTTGCTATCACTGGTACAAAGAGCATCTGGCCAGGAGTCGGCAGATCTGGGTCTCAACAGAGCCCCTCACTTGGGGATTACATGCATGCCACATAATATCCCTGTACCTCAGTTTTCTCATTTGCAAAATCAATGTGATGATCTCCAATATTTGTTCTTCATAAGATGGCTGTAATGATTGACAGGTTACCTATATGAATGTAAAAAGCAGAGTACTACACAAATAAAAAAGATAATCATTGAATGCATCAAACAGTTCAGCTTGACTGTTTTTACTTTGAGCAGGTGCATCTCTGTATTTGCAGTACTCATTTTCCTGGCTGGAGGACAAATTAATAGGATGACAAACACTGACTTCTGAGAGTAGCTGAGGCCATAATACTTGAGGCTGCATGAAAGAGCACCCAGAAAGGCTTCTAACAAGGCAAGTCTCCTTCCTTTAGTTCCCGAATTTTCCCTGGTGGAGGTGGGGATGGGATAGAGAAAAGAATGATGCCCAAAGGGATCTTAGAAGTCGCAGGGCTTTACCAATGCACTAGCAGAGGCCTGGAGAATTGAGGTGACTTGCTCAAGGCCACAAGCAAGTTAGAGGCAGAGCCAGGAATTTTTTGTCTGCACTGTGTTCTCCCCTAGAACCAGCATCCATTTTATTATTTTTTCTTTTTTTTTTTTATTTTTTTGAGACAGAGTTTCACTCTGTCTCCCAGGCAGGAGTGCAGTGGCGCAATCTCGGCTCACTGCAAGCTCTGCCTCCCAGGTTCAAGCGATTCTTGTGCCTCAGCCTCCCAAGTAGCTTGGATCACAGGCACCCACCACCATGCCCAGCTAATTTTTGTATTTTTAGTAGAGACAGGGTTTCACCATGTTGGCCAGGCTGGTCTCAAACTCCTGACATCAAGTGATCCTCCCGCCTTGGCCTCCGAAAGTGCTGGGATTACAGGCATGAGCCACTGCACCCAGCACCCATTTTAAAAATGAAGAACTGGTGTAGGGTTGGGGGATGGGTGAGACGGAGCGTGCATCAAAACTGTGAAATGCCCCAGTCATGCTATGTCATGAGGTGTGTTAATGGACAGTATCCCAAACAAAGCAGGAGAGGTGGACCTTGACAGATGAACTTGGATCCAGGTGAAGAAATTTCAAATCTGCCTAAGGCAGCTGAAAAAGAAATGCTAATTATCATTACAGCTAATAATCACGAGGCCTTACTATATAGTAGGCACACTTTTAAGTGTTTTAACCTATTTAATGCCCATAATAATACTCTGAGAATGGATACTATTACCTTCATTTTACAGGTGAGTAAACTGAGGCACAGAGCTATTAAGTAACTTGTTAAATGTCACACAGTGCTAAGATAGAATCACAATTTGAACTCTGGGCATAACCTTGGTGTTATACTGCTTTCAATCGCCCTCCCATCTCCCCTGACCATACTTTGAGAAAGAAAAATAGCACAGGGACTGGCATCAGGAAGCCTTATCAGACCTAGTAACCTCTTTAACCTCACCATAAAAGAGGAAATTATGCCTTCCTAACAAAGTCCTTTATAGAGATAAGAAGTAAAATGTGCTTCACATAGGGCCTGGTGAGCTGGAACCAAGCAATATCCAGTGACTCCTTCCCTGTTCTTTGCATGCTTCTCTCACTGTTGGGACCAGGATTTTCTATGGAAAAACAAAGAGCTAACCTTTTCCATGGGGCACAAAATTCAACCATATACCAACTTGTTTTCCAAGTAGAAAAAAAATGGCCTAAACACTCCTCCATTTATTTTCCTTCTCAGGAAATATTTGGAAACATTATTGTTGGGACAATGGATTTTCTTTTTATTATTATTATTATTATTATTATACTTTAAGTTTTAGGGTACATGTGCACAATGTGCAGGTTAGTTACATATGTATACATGTGTCATGCTGGTGTGCTGCACCCATTAACTCGTCATTTAGCATTAGGTATATCTCCTAATGCTATCCCTCCCCCCTCCCCCCACCACACAACAGTCCCCAGAGTGTGATGTTCCCCTTCCTGTGTCCGTGTGTTCTCATTGTTCAATTCCCACCTATGAGTGAGAACATGTGGTGTTTGGTTTTTTGTTCTTGCGATAGTTTACTGAGAATGATGATTTCCAGTTTCATCCATGTCCCTACAAAGGACATGAACTCATCATTTTTTATGGCTGCATAGTATTTCATGGTGTATATGTGCCACATTTTCTTAATCCAGTCTATCATTGATGGACATTTGGGTTGGTTCCAAGTCTTTGCTATTGTGAATAGTGCCACAATAAACATACGTGTGCATGTGTCTTTATAGCAGCATGATTTATAGTCCTTTGGGTATATACCCAGTAATGGGATGGCTGGGTCAAATGGTATTTCTAGTTCTAGATCCCTGAGGAATCGCCACACTGTCTTCCACAATGGTTGAACTAGTTTACAGTCCCACCAACAGTGTAAAAGTGTTCCTATTTCTCCACATCCTCTCCAGCATCTGTTGTTTCCTGACTTTTTAATGATTGCCATTCTAACTGGTGTGAGATGGTATCTCATTGTGATTTTGATTTGCATTTCTCTGATGGCCAGTGATGGTGAGCATTTCTTCATGTGTTTTTTGGCTGCATAAATGTCTTCTTTTGAGAAGTGTCTGTTCATGTCCTTCACCCACTTTTTGATGGGGTTGTTTGTTTTTTTCTTGTAAATTTGTTTGAGTTCATTGTAGATTCTGGATATTAGCCCTTTGTCAGATGAGTAGGTTGTGAAAATTTTCTCCCATTTTGTAGGTTGCCTGTTCACTCTGATGGTAGTTTCTTTTGCTGTGCAGAAGCTCTTTAATTTAATTAGATCTCATTTGTCAATTTTGTCTTTTGTTGCCATTGCTTTTGGTGTTTTAGACATGAAGTCCTTGCCCATGCCTATGTCCTGAATGGTAATGCCTAGGTTTTCTTCTAGGGTTTTTATGGTTTTAGGTCTAACGTTTAAGTCTTTAATCCATCTTGAATTAATTTTTGTATAAGGTGTAAGGAAGGGATCCAGTTTCAGCTTTCTACATGTGGCTAGCCAGTTTTCCCAGCACCATTTATTAAATAGGGAATCCTTTCCCCATTGCTTGTTTTTCTCAGGTTTGTCAAAGATCAGATGGTTGTAGATATGTGGCGTGATTTCTGAGGGCTCTGTTCTGTTCCGTTGATCTATATCTCTGTTTTGGTACCAGTACCACACTGTTTTGGTTACCGTAGCCTTGTAGTATGGTATGAAGTCAGGTAGCGTGATGCCTCCAGCTTTGTTCTTTTGGCTAAGGATTGACTTGGCGATGCGGGCTCTTTTTTGGTTCCATATGAACTTTAAACTAGTTTTTTCCAATTCTGTGAGGAAAGTCATTGGTAGCTTGATGGGGATGGCATTGAATCTATAAATTACCTTGGGTGGTATGGCCATTTTCACGATATTAATTCTTCCTACCCATGAGCATGGAATTTTCTTCCATTTCTTTGTATCCTCTTTTATGTCATTGAGCAGTGGTTTGTAGTTCTCCTTGAAGAGGTCCTTCACGTCCCTTGTAAGTTGGATTCCTAGGTATTTTATTCTCTTTGAAGCAATTGTGAATGGGAGTTCACTCATGATTTGGCTCGCTGTTTGTCTGTTATTGGTGTATAAGAATGCTTGTGAGTTTTGTACATTGATTTTGTATCCTGAGACTTTGCTGAAGTTGCTTATCAGCTTAAGGAGATTTTGGCCTGAGACAATGGGGTTTTCTTGATATACAATCATGTCATCTGCAAACAGGGACAATTTGACTTCCTCTTTTCCTAATTGAATACCCTTTATTTCCTTCTCCTGCCTAATTGCCCTGGCCAGAACTTCCAACACTATGTTGAATAGGAGTGGTGAGAGAGGGCATCCCTGTCTTGTGCCAGTTTTCAAAGGGAATGCTTCCAGTTTTTGCCCATTCAGTATGAAATTGGCTGTGGGTTTGTCACAGATAGCTCTTATTATTTTGAGATACGTCCCATCAATACCTAATTTATTGAGAGTCTTTAGCATGAAGGGCTGTTGAATTTTGTCAAAGGCCTTTTCTGCATCTATTGAGATAATCATGTGGTTTTTGTCTTTGGTTCTGTTTATATGCTGGATTACATTTATTGATTTGCGTATGTTGAACCAGCCTTGCATCCCAGGGATGAAGCCCACTTGATCATGGTGGATAAGCTTTTTGATGTGTTGCTGGATTCGGTTTGCCAGTATTTTATTGAGGATTTTTGCATCAAGGTTCATCAAGGATATTGGTCTAAAATTCTCTTCTTTGGTTGTGTCTCTGCCAGGCTTTGGTATCAGGATGATGCTGGCCTCATAAAATGAGTTAGGGAGGGTTCCCTCTTTTTCTACTGATTGGGATAGCTTCAGAAGGAGTGGTACCAGTTCCTCCTTGTACCTCTGGTAGAATTCGGCTGTGAATCCATCTGGTCCTGGACTCCTTCTGGTTGGTAAGCTATTGATTATTGCCACAATTTCAGAGCCTGTTATTGGTCTATTCAGAGATTCAACTTCTTCCTGGTTTAGTCTTGGGAGGGTGTATGTGTCCAGGAATTTATCCATTTCTTCTAGATTTTCTAGTTTATTTGCGTAGAGGTGTTTGTAGTATTCTGTGATGGTAGTTTGTATTTCTGTGGGATCAGTGGTGATATCCCCTTTATCATTTTTTATTGCATCTATTTGATTCTTCTCTCTTTTCTTCTTTATTAGTCTTGCTAGCAGTCTATCAATTTTGTTGATCCTTTCAAAAAACCAGCTCCTGGATTCATTAATTTTTGGAAGGGTTTTTTGTGTCTCTATTTCCTTCAGTTCTGCTCTGATTTTAGTTATTTCTTGCCTTCTGCTAGCTTTTGAATGTGTTTGCTCTTGGTTCTCTAGTTCTTTTAATTGTGATGTTAGGGTGTCAATTTTAGATCTTTCCTGCTTTCTCTTGTGGGCATTTAGTGCTATAAATTTCCCTCTACACACTGCTTTGAATGTGTCCCAGAGATTCTGGTATGTTGTGTCTTTGTTCTCGTTGGTTTCAAAGAACATCTTTATTTCTGCCTTCATTTTGTTATGTACCCAGTAGTCATTCAGGAGCAGGTTGTTCAGTTTCCATGTAGTTGAGTGGTTTTGAGTGAGATTCTTAATCCTGAATTCTAGTTTGATTGCACTCTGGTCTGAGAGACAGTTTGTTATAATTTCTGTTCTTTTACATTTGCTGAGGAGTGCTTTACTTCCAACTGTGTGGTCAATTTTGGAATAGGTGTGGTGTGGTGCTGAAAAGAATGTATATTCTGTTGATTTGAGGTGGAGAGTTCTGTAGATGTCTATTAGGTCTGCTTGGTGCAGAGCTGAGTTCAATTCCTGGGTATCCTTGTTAACTTTCTGTCTGGTTGATCTGTCTAATGTTGACAGTGGGGTGTTAAAGTCTCCCATTATTATTGTGTGGGAGTCTAAGTCTCTTTGTAGGTCACTAAGGACTTGCTTTATGAATCTGGGTGCTCCTGTATAGGGTGCATATATATTTAGGAAAGTTAGCTCTTCTTGTTGAATTGATCCCTTTACCATTATGTAATGGCCTTCTTTGTCTCTTTTGATCTTTGTTGGTTTAAAGTCTCTTTTATTGGAGATGAGAATTGCAACCCCTGCCTTTTTTTTGTTTTCCATTTGTTTGGTAGATCTTCCTCCATCCTTTTATTTTGAGCCTATGTGTGTCTGTGCATGTGGGATGGGTTTCCTGAATACAGCACACTGATGGGTCTTGACTCTTTATCCAATTTGCCAGTCTGTGTCTTTTAATTGGATCATTTAGTCCATTTACATTTAAAGTTAATATTGTTTTGTGTGAATTTGGTCCTGTCATTATGATGTTAGCTGGTTATTTTGCTCGTTAGTTGATGCAGTTTCTTCCTAATCTCGATGGTCTTTATATTTTGTCATGATTTTGCAGCAGCTGGTACTGGTTGTGCCTTTCCATGTTTAGTGCTTCCTTCAGGAGCTCTTTTAGGGCAGGCCTGGTGTTGACAAAATCTCTCAGCATTTGCTTGTCTGCAAAGGATTTTATTTCTCCTTCACTTACGAAGCTTAGTTTGGCTGGATATGAAATTCTGGGTTGAAAATTCTTTTCTTTAAGAATGTTGAATATTGGCCCCCACTCTCTTCTGGCTTGTAGAGTTTCTGCCGAGAGATCTGCTGTTAGTCTGATGGGCTTCCCTTTGTGGGTAATCCGACCTTTCTCTCTCGCTGCCCTTAATATTTTTTCCTTCATTTCAACTTTGGTGAATCTGACAATTATGTGTCTTGGAGTTGCTCTTCTCGAGGAGTATCTTTGTGGCGTTCTCTGTATTTCCTGAATCTGAATGTTGGCCTGCCTTGCTAGACTGGGGAAGTTCTCCTGGATAATATCCTGCAGAGTGTTTTCCAACTTCGTTCCATTCTCCCCATCACTTTCAGGTACACCAATCAGAAGTAGATTTGGTCTTTTCGCATAGTCCCATATTTCTTGTAGGCTTTGTTCATTTCTTTTTATTCTTTTTTCTCTAAACTTCCCTTCTCGCTTCATTTCATTCACTTCATCTTCCATCACTGATACCCTTTCTTCCAGTTGATTGCATCAGCTCCTGAGGCTTCTGCATTCTTCATGTAGTTCTCAAGCCTTGGCTTTCAGCTCCATCAGCTCCTTTAAGCACTTCTCTGTATTGATTATTCTAGTTATACATTTGTCTAAATTTTTTTCAAAGTTTTTAACTTCTTTGTCTTTGGTTTGAATTTCCTCCTGTAGCTCGGGGTGGTTTGATCATCTGAAGCCTTCTTCTCTCAACTCGTCAAAGTCATTCTCCATCCAGCTTTGTTCCATTGCTGGTGAGGAGCTGCATTCCTTTGGAGGAGGAGAGGTGCTCTGCTTTTTAGAGTTTCCATTTTTTCTGCTCTGTTTTTTCCCCATCTTTGTGGTTTTATCTACTTTTGGTCTTTGATGATGGTGATGTACAGATGGGTTTTTGGTGTGGATGTCCCTTCTGTTTGTTAGTTTTCCTTCTAACAGACAGGACCCTCAGCTGCAGGTCTGTTGGAGTTTGCTAGAGGTCCACTCCAGATACTGTTTGCCTGGGTATCAGCAGCGGTGGCTGCAGAACCGCGGATTTTCGTGATCCGCGAATGCTGCTCTCTGATCGTTCCTCTGGAAGTTTTGTCTCAGAGGAGTACCCGGCTGTGTGAGGTGTCAGTCTGCCCCTACTGGGGGGTGCCTCCCAGTTAGGCTGCTCGGGGGTCAGGGGTCAGGGACCCACTTGAGGAGGCAGTCTTCCCATTCTCAGATCTCCAGCTGCGTGCTGGGAGAACTGCTGCTCTCTTCAAAGCTGTCAGACAGGGACATTTAAGTCTGCAGAGGTTACTGCTGTCTTTTTGTTTGTCTGTGCCCTGTCCCCAGAGGTGGAGCCTACAGAGGCAGGCAGGCCTCCTTGAGCTGTGGTGGGCTCCCTCCAGTTCGAGCTTCCTGGCTGCTTTGTTTACCTAAGCAAGCCTGGGCAATGGCGGGCGCCCCTCCCCCAGCCTGGCTGCCGCCTTGCAGTTTGATCTCAGACTGCTGTGCTAGCAATCAGCGAGACTCCGTGGGTGTAGGACCCTCCGAGCCATGTGCGGGATAAAATCTCCTGGTGCGCCATTTTTAAGCCCGTCAGAAAAGCGCAGTATTGGGCTGGGAGTGACCCGATTTTTCCAGGTGCCATCTGTCACCCCTTTCTTTGACTAGGAAAGGGAACTCCCTGACCCCTTGTGCTTCCCGAGTGAGGCAATGCCTCGCCCTGCTTAGGCTCGCGCACGGTGCACTGCACCCACTGTCCTGCACCCACTGTCTGGCACTCCCTAGTGAGATGAACCCAGTACCTCAGATGGAAATGCAGAAATCACCCATCTTCTGCGTTGCTTACGCTGGGAGCTGCAGACGGGAGCTGTTCCTAATTGGCCATCTTGGCTCGAATCCCCAACAATGAATTTTCTATTTCCAGTTTTCTTGTTCATATCTAAGGACTTTCATTACAATACAAAATTTAACTGCAAGACAAAACATAATTTATATCATAGTGGTTCTCAAAGGAGGCAATTCTGTACCATGGGGGCATTTTGGAAATTTGTCGGGATGTTTTGGTTGTCAAATTACTGTAGGAGGCACTACTGGCATTTAGTGTGGGCTGGGACCAGGGATTCAAAGTGAATTTTAATATGTGGGCCACTTAGGAAGAATTGTTCCCTGTCTTGTAGGACTTTTGAATGTCCCACTAAGCCATCATATGGGTATATCAATCAAACAATCTACTTAGAGTTAATTGAGTTTAAAATTGAGCTGAATTTTACATATTAACATAGGGTGTACACCGAATTTTCCAGCAAGGCAACTACCATGTGAATAAAAAAGACTTCTGTATCCTGTGTAGAACTTTACCAAGAGTAGTTCACCCTTTAAGAAAAATCACGTCATTGATAGCAACACCCCTTAGGGTATTTGAGTTATCAATACCACACCTTCTTATCGGTCTGCATTTGTTGCTGTCACATTCCTAGAGATTTAAGTATAAGTTATAAGTGCAAGTGTCTGATTACTTCAGTAGATGTTCTGGTGTAGTGGTAGCTAAGCGTTTACATATTGAGATAGATGTTAATTTATTTTAAATTATTTTACTTTTATTTTATTTCTGTTATAATTAAGGTATAATATGAATCTTTTTTGAAATTTTATGGGTAGGTAGCCTACATTATCTATGACCTTCATTTTAGGATGATAAAGGAAATGTTATGAAATGTTGTTTATAGAAAAGAGTCACTCTGTCTGATATGCTTAGAATGCTCTGACGTAGTGGAGCTAGTTGTGGACTCCTATTTTCTGTACAAAACACTACTAATTGAGACTGTGCCTGCTAAAAGTTGAAATGGTTTGACTTGGCTGAAGTTTACTACTCATTGCTAATAAAAAATAATTTGCTGATGAATTGAATGGTATAGCATTTCCTCCGATGAGTTTTGTAGGACTCTAGTTCCAAGTGAATGGATAGTTATAGCCAAGGAGAATATAAGACAATTTCATAGTAAAATTACTTTGGGAAATTGTTGGAAAAATAAGCTAAACAGGGTTCTTTGCTTCAGGAACTTCTCGTAGCCTTTAATATGAATACACTGATCTGCAGTATACATCTCCAAGTGGACAATCAGCATGGTATGTTCATTTGACCAAGGAATATTTGGAATTATGGCATATTCTTTAAAAAGCAAACTTCCTAAAGGACTTTAACACATTTTTTTTTGAGTTAACAGGTATTGCTAATTACCAATGGATCTTTATATTGAGGAAATTATGTGTAACAGTGTTTTCACAATGATACAGTTCTACAAATGCTAAGTGTTATATACAGAGAGCCTGTGGCGAACATGGGCTGTTTTTGTCTGGCCAGTGCTCATCCTTTTCTTCTGATAACTGTGTCCGGTCCCCATCTTTTTGCTTTAGGGAGCTGCATCTTCCTCTCTTCTACCTGTAATTCTGATGGGACTTCATGGTTAGGCACATGACCCTAGTCTGACCAGTTGCAGTTTCCACCCCTTTGGCTATAGAGGTAGGTCTAGATTTTGGCATGTTTCAAATGTGGACCAATCAGAATCCATTCCCTGGGATGTTTTTTATACTAAAATTGGGTAGAAGAAAATCCCTCCACCTAAGCCACAATACTTCAAGATGGAAGGTTGAAGTTACCAATGGATGGACTTCCCACCATGGGGAAAATGTCTTCTGCAATAAGTGAAAGTCTTGACAGCACTGGCCTGGTTGCTGTGAGTTGATCACTCAAGCTAGTGTGATCTTCACAAGCCCCTCTAAGACTCAAGCACTTTGTTCATTCATAAAATGGTACAAGATACCTGATCTGCTTATCCCTCAGACTGTTGGAGGGTAAAAATGAGACCCATCCTAATTTGCCCCCAGCATATGCTGTAATACCTGTTTTGCCAGTAAAGCAAGTCCATTCCGAGCATTTATTTGTCAAAGTCACATATGCAGATGTGTTTCACTGGAGCCAGTTGGAGTTTCTGAAGTTTGTATGTCAGAATGGATTATTTCTATCCAAATGAAGGAAGGACTTATACTGGCAAGATACAAAGAGGAAGACTAGACTTTGTTTTCAAATTAGTATGGTCCCAAAATCACTACCATCTCTACTCCCCTAGAGAAAAAAAAAAATGTGTTCATAAAAAAAAAAAAAATCTAAATTCTGACAAACCTTTTCAATAAGAATCTATAGATCAGACAAATCCTAAAATCCTTGGTAGCTAAGAATATGTTTTGGGTTTTGTTGTTGTTGTTGTTGTTTGTTTGTTTGCTTTTGAGACAGAGTCTTGCTCTGTCACCCAGGCTGGATTGCAGTGGCGCGATCTCGGCTCACTGCAACCTCCGCCTCCTGGGTTCAAGTGATTCTCGTGCCTCAGCCTCCCAAATAGCTGGGATTACAGGCCCCTGCTACCACGCCCGGCTAATTTTTTTGTGTGTGCGTGTGTTTAATAGAGAAGGGGTTTCGTCATGTTAGTCAGGCTTGTTTCTAACTTCTGACCTCAGGTGATCCCCCTGGCTCAGCCTCTCAAAGTGTTGGGATTACAGGCATGAGCCACTGCACCTAGCCAGTAGTTTAATGCACTCCCCAAATGATACTCATGATTGCTGAATTTTTAGGTCCACCATGTTAAGGGAAAGAGCACCAGCAGTAAATTGAGAGACCTGATGTCCATTTATAAGGAATCAGTTAACTAAGAGTACACAGAAAGTTCGAAGTCAAACTGAAATGTATAGTTCATAAAATTGTGTGATATATTATTAAGAAAAAACCTTGCAGAACAGTATGTATAATACACTTCCATTAAAAATTATGTTGGCATAATTATGCATGCCAACAAAAATTATGCATGGCATAAGCATAGAAAAATTGGACGGCTCTACACCTAACAGTAGCAATTATTGTAGAGTGCTTACAAGGCACTATCATTTCATATATGTCTATGGTGCTTGAGGGTTTATGGTAAGACTGTGTTACACATGTCATCGTGAGACATTTATAAAGAGTCTATCATCAATCTATCCATCTACTTACCTATCTACCTACTTACCTACCTACCTATTGCTGCAACCATCCATCTCTGTGAAAGAACACCAAGTTGGATTTCAGATTTAAGTCCTCGTTGGGCTTTCAACTAATAGGGCTACAGGAAAGCAATGTGATGGTTAAGAACTTGATCTCTAGATTCAGAAAGACTTGAGTTCCAAACCTGACTTCATTACTTATATTAGTGACATGACTTAATTTCCCTTATTTCACTAAGTGTTTGTTTTCTCATTTGCAAAGGAGGATAAAAATACCTACCTCACCTTCCAAAAGCCTGTAACCCCAGTCCAGTCATGGAGAAGAAGATCAGACAAATTCCAATAAAGTGGCATTCTAAAAAAATACCTAATTGGAGCTCCTCAAAACTGTCAAGGTTATCAAAAACAAGGAAAGTCTGAGAAACTGTCACAGAAGAGCTTAGGTAAACATGACAACTAAATGTAATGTGGTAACCTGGATGAGCTCCTGACATAGAAAAAGGACATTAGGTAAAAGCTAAGGAAATCATTGGAATGAAGCATGAACTTTAGTTAATAATAAGGTAATGATAGTGGTTCATATATTATAATAAATGTACCACACCAATGTGAACTGTTAATAATAAGAGAAACTGGTTATGGAGTATATGGAAACTTTCTGCACTATCTTCTCCATTTCTCTGTAAATATAAATCTGTTTAAAAACATAAAAAAGACAATTTCCTAGAATTGCCATGGGGCTTAATCAATACAAATGTTACAAATTAGTACCTTGAAGGCACAGAATGGGGGCCTAATAAACAGTAGCGATTACTATTATAATCTCATGTCTCTGTTTTCCTCATTTCCTATCTCTAGCCCACGGGGATTGGACTCAACATGCTGTAAGATCTCTTGCAGCTAGAAGATTCTGGGCCTCTGTGGCTTAAATTCCTGAGGCATGATTCGCTGAATGTGAGTCATATTCACCATCCTTCCGGCTTCTGTGGATTTGTCTCAGTGACGCCGTACCTTGCTATTTACTTTCTTCATTCTCTGGCTGTATGAGGGACTTACAATCATTCCGCAGTTTCTTTCATAAAATGATTGAGACTCAGAATGACTAGCCACACACATTCCCCACAAAAGACCTCCAAGAGTTTCCAACCAGATCCAGATTCTGACATCAGAGGGGCTTCTACTGTCCCTACCACAAGCGTCTGTGTATCTATGACTGTGATAAGGCCCCAGAGAGGACAGAGAGAGAGAGAGAGAGAGGGAAAGGGCCACCAAAAAATGTTCCAAGAAAGAAAGAACTCCCCCTTCTCCTCTAACTAAACCCAGGATCCTCAGGCAGGGTTCCTATCTGTGTGTTTTAGGACTGCTTCACATCCCATCAGCTCTCTTGGAACCTAATCGTTTGCAGGGCCCCATCAGCTCTATCCAAGCAGAGAAATTACGCGCAAGCTGAAGTGTGCATGCTCTTCTGTGTGGCCCCAGAATGACTTGAGTCTACTGAATGGAATTTCATACATGTGTTGGGTGAGGTGATTTATTATAGGCGGTAATGGAAATTAATTTCACTTTGAACCCTGTGGCACCAGAAAATGCCTAAGTGCTGAGCCATTTTCTTTAAGTAGGCCGTAAAGCTGCTACTTGCTTCTGACTGGGCAGCGAAGTGGCGATGATCACTTGTAAAACAATGAGCTTGAATAGGAGGTTAATGGGCCCTGGCCGTCCTCGTGCAGCCTGCAGTGCTCATCCTACCAGCCCCTGCAGTCACGGGACTCAGTCTTCCTGGCGCCACAGAAAACAGAGATGCTGGAGCAGTATTTGTATGCTAAAGCAGAGCCAAAGAAGGGGAGAGGGAAACATTCCTGGGGAGCCAATGACCGTGCTTTGACCATGAGTATTTGGCTGAAAGGGGTGGCCTTGTCCCTAGAAGTTCCCTTAGTAGGAAGCAGAATGGCTCAGAGCTATAAATGGGCCTGAGGAGATCCTGTTTCTAAAGACGGCCTCGGTAAAGGCTCTTACTGCTTAATTTGAGATACAGAGTATTTTCCAAGACAGCTTCTGGATTCTAAGGCTTGCCATCATGGTCTTCTGATTTAAAGTTTTATAAAGGCATTTTAGTCACTATTGAAGGGCACAAAATTCAGGGACCGTTCTAAGGCCTCCAGTGAAGCCATTCCACAGACCTTGTTGTTACACCACAATTACAAATTTAGGTAGAAGATCCTTCAGGGAGACGATCCTTCTGGGAGATGGGGCTCCTCTTGTAATTCATACAAAAGCCACACATGTGCTCACAATATTGAAGGAGCTATTGCTGTGTAACATCATGTATTAATATAAATACATATATGTAAAAATTAGTTATTGCTTATTTCCTCATTAGAATTTTTTGTTTACTACCATATTAGATTTGTTTGCTACTATAGAACTTAGATGCCTGGCACATAATAGACCTTCAATACATTTTTTTAAATGAATGAACTATAGAAAGTATTTTAGTGACTATAAGAATGGACAGGGCACTGAACAGGTCTTTAAATAATTTCCAACTTATTAGATAAAGGAAGCATTCATTTTATTTATTCATTTATTAATTTTTCAACAAATACTTAATGCATGTTATACTAAGTACCAGGTGATATTCTGGGATTTAGACAATGAATGAGATCCATTCCGGGTTCCACCTAATGACTACTAAATTTGATTATCCAGCTGTAAGTCTCAGGAATCAGTATTTTCTAAACATCCCCCAGCCCCCAACAAATAATTATATAGAACAGCTGGTTTGAGGAGTCTCAACCCAATATCACATAGGACTGTCAGAGGTGTTTAAACCAGAGCAACTCCATCTTGAATAGAAGCTGAGTAAAGCAAGGCAAAGACCTACAGGACTGAATTCCCAAATGGTTAGGCATTCTAAGTCACAGGATGAGATAGGAAGTTGACACAAGATACAGATCATAAAGACCTTGCTGACAAAAGAAGTTGCAGTAAAGAAGCCATCTAAAACCCACCAAAAGCAAAATGGTAATGAGAGTGACCTCTGGTCATCCTCACTGCTACACTCCCACCAGCGCTCCCACAGTTTACAAATGCCATGGCAACATCAGGAAGTTAACCTATATTGTCTAAAAAAGGGAGACATGAATAATCCACCCCTTGTTTAGCATATAATCAAGAAATAACCATAGAAATGGGCAACCAACAGCCCTCAGGGCTGCTCTGCCTATTCTTTTATTCCTCTACTTTCCTAATAAACTTGGCTTCACTTTATGGATTCACCTCAAATACTTTCTTGTATGAAAGCCAAGAACCCTCCCTTGGGATCTGGATTGGAACCCCTTTCTGTATCATCTTTCTCATGAACCCCAAAGAGATAAAACTGAAGAAACCTCTGATCCAAAGGAAAATCATCTGCACACACAGATTGGCTGACTTTGGGTAAGTGGGGTGCATTTACTGGGGTAAAAGGGGTTGGGTTAGAGGCCCAACTTGGAGGAGTTAGAGTCCCTCCTAAAACAGACAGGATTAGAGGACCCTCTTAATAAAAGACAAGGATGCTTGACCAAACCTGGGTTGGAAGCCCAACTTAGAAAGGTTAGAGTCCTTGCTAAGATTTAAGGGGTTAGATGCCCCATTCAGTAAGGTCCCTTTTAGCTAAGAATGGGTTTGGCACCAGGGGATGTTAACTGCTATGCTCTTTGTATTAACCTGCCTTGTCCTTTTTGCTACATGAATCAATTTCTTGGTTGCTGTCTCCGTTTCGCTGTCATTTTCTGGAGACTTCATTTAACTAGCCAGTTACGTCCTTGGGAGCTTGACCTCGTAACCATGTGGTGGTGCTTTCTCTTGATTTCTGCCATCTGGAGGACAGGAATTTTGAGGTTCATGTGAGTAACCCTAAAAATTATCTTGAGCAGTTAAAGGCCTTTGAAAGCTCAAAATTAGCTGCTGTAGGCTCCTGGGAAGGGCAATGGAAACTGCCCAGTGCTGTGGCTCAGTGGTTAAGACTTCACCATTTTATAATGGCAGCCTGGGTTCAATTCCTGGCTTAGAGAATAACTCCTTTCCTATTTGATATCTGTTTCACCCTTACCATTTGATGATTCTCTTTCCCTACATGAACCATCTTGAATTTTTCTTTCTCTGAGCACAGAAATATTGGCTGTTTGGCCTGGCTAAAGTTGGGTAATAAGAAATTTAAAAGGACTTTTTAAAAAGAGTTCTATGGTTAAAAGTCAGCTTAATGAAAAGTGGATATTCAAGTTCTAACAGCCTGGGACACCCTGGGAAAAACAGGAGGTGCTACAGACCCCGTTTTGCGAAAAACCTCTGTTTTCCTCATGAAACCACAGAAATCAGAAGTGGATAGATCCCTTTCAAAATCCTAAGGCTTTCTTCTGTTTTGCATTGTGTTATCTGATGTTTTTGAGTTTTGGGGGTGTCAGAAATTACTTCGCATTGTGAGAGAGCTTTGGTGTGTAATAACTAGGTAGGAAATATGCTTTTGGGGACAGCTAACAGCAGTTATGGGGGATACTCAACTTTTCACACGTTTGGATCAGAGAAGCATGTTCTTGGCCACCTAGAAATATGGAGATGTCCCCACCCCTCACTGAGAGATAAGTCTTCCGTGGGATGGGCTGATTCCCTCTTTCTGGGATCCAAGATTTGATATAAAAATGGAACCCTTCATTGGGGGGATCTGTTTTGCCTTTCAGCTGGGCCTGCTTGCTGTAGAAACTGCATGCTTTCTTGGCTCTGTTCCTCCTAGGGCTCCACCCTGAAACCAGTAATCCAATTAAGAAACTGGCAAATGAAAAATCTTACAAGTACTAGATCTCCTTCTGTCTTTGTATTGTTCATATATGAAAGAGATTTGATTGGCTTAAAAATAATAAGTGCTTAAATCACATATTTTGTCAGAAAAGTAAAAATTGTTATGCTTTTTAGTCCATGTGACTTAAATAATCTTTGGGAAAGAAAAGCAATTTTATATGCAAGGAGCGTAAGGACAATGAAATGTGTTTTTGGTAAAAGATTATAAGAAGTCATGGGAATGTGGACTTTTTTGCCTAGTTTAAAGAGGATTGCTTTAAGTTAAAAAAGACAAAGCTGAAGGTTTAAGCAAGTTGTGGAAGGTTTGTGAAAAATCAATTGTAAAAGCAATTCTGCGTGTGGACATATTGGCTAAAATTAAAGGGGTACTATTCAGTTTTTTCCATAATTGAAAATTGGAATAAAAGTACTACAGGTTTTTCTTAGCACTGATCTCTTTAACAAAAACTTGTAAAGGATTATAAAAGGCTTATGAAGAAGAACATTAAAATTGGGTAGATATGTCTACAAAGTTTTATTAAGGATAAGATTTAACATTAATAGTATACTAATCTAAAAATAACATTTGGCTTATTTGGTATAAAAGGAAGTATAGTCAAATATAAAATGGTGCTTGGCTTTCTTTGGGGTTTATTTGTATAAATGTGTTCCAAAATTATGAGAAACTCCTGTTATTTCTAATATGACTTAGCATGTGTTTTTAATAGTTATAATTGTTACATAAAATCTTTTTGATTTTTTGCTTAAAATGTTGCAGATCCTTTGTTTTTCAGAGTCAAGAAAACTTTTATTTTTAGTTATTTACAGCTTGTAGCAATTGAGTAAAATATACTCCTGTAAACAAAATTTGGAGCATTTGTATTTCTCTCCACCTGATTTCTCCAGAATTTGGAAACTAGTTGTGAGTATTCTTAGCTTATGGCAGTATAATTATTTGCATAAGTGTAATAAGGGTCTGTTTTCATTTGTCACAGGACACAATTGGAGAAACTGATTATTTTACCAAGGCCTTGACTGGAATGGCATGCTTCCCTTTAAGGAATCAAACTTGACTCGTAGAGCCAATAAGAGCCCCTTGGGAAAACTGACCTCATACCTTGTCGACACAATCCCTGTGCAGGGTTCCGGATCTGGTAAGTCAAGAATGTCACTTTCTAACAGGTCCAGGAGCCCAAGTTACCTTTAATTTACCCAAGAGGAGAGGAATTTACCCAACTCATATAGGTATTTGAGGGTAGAAACCCATGGCTGGGCCTGGCTTTAAAAACAGTCTTATCTGAGGTTCCTTATGGAACAAAAGTTCAATCAAAGCCAATTAAAAGAAGCCTGTGTGGCAAATAATTATTCTTGCTGCACTTCATACAAATAATCAGGCCAAGTATAATAAAACAAATTGGTCTTACCATTATTTGTCTTTAGTAAACATGGGAGACTGGGGAGAGAAAAATTATGTTTCAAAAACTGTGTTACACCTGTTATTAGATTCTAGTCTCAGTTGTTTTTTAGTTTTTGTCTGCAGTTTAGACTAACCCTGCTTATTTCTGTGAAACAACCAGTAATCTCTGGCTGCTGCTCAGAGGTAACAAGAGGGTTGGGTAATGTAAAAATCTAAACCAATATTCTAATTCTGGGCTCATGTTGGAATCAGCTAGTGACCCCATATCAGCTTGGTTCCAACAGTTGCCCAGTTCACAGAAAGCTTTTTAATTTCATTTACTTGGGATAATTTTACTTATTTTGCTTTACTGTTGTGGAATATATTGTGGTTGTACATTTTGTGTAGGAATGCAGCATACGCTTACTAAATGTTTTCTTAAATACTTATTATTCTTCCAGATATTACCTTTTGTTGGAACTTAAGAGTTATGAATGGCCCTCACCATACTGATGCTTTCTGACTGAGCTGCTCTCTACCCTGAATACAAGAGACTCTAATAGTTAGGCAGGAATATCATTACCCCTATTCAGCATGAAGAAGTTATAGAAGATGGATCTGTGTCCCTCTGCAGCCCTTAGGATTAAGCGTTCTCCTATAAAAGGGAGGGGGTAAATAATCAGAGGCATTTAAACCAGAGCAACTCCATCTTGAATAGGAGCTGAATAAAGTAAGGCTAAGATCTACTGGGCTACATTCCCAGATAGTTAGGCATTCTAAGTCACAGGATGAGATAGGAGTTTGGCACAAAATACAGGTTATAAAAACCTTGCTGATAAAACAGGTTTCAATAAAGAAGCTTGCTAAAACCCACCAAAAGCAAAATGGCATTGAGAGTGACCTCTGGTTGTCCTCACTGCTACACTCCCACCAGCGCCATGACAGTTTACAAATGCCATGGCAACATCAGGAAGCTACCCTGAATGGTCTAAAAAAGGGAGGCATGAATAATCCACCCCTTGTTTAGCATACAATCAAGAAATAACCATAGAAATGGGCAACCAGCAGCCCTCAGGGCTGCTCTGCCTATGGAGTAGCAATTTTTTTATTTTTCGACTTTCCTAATAAACTTGCCTCCACTTTATAGATTCACACTGAATTCTTCCTTGCGTGAAATCTAAGAACCCTCTCTTGGGGGTCTGGTAAAAATCATGCTTGCATTTTTATGTATGAATTTTCTCTTTCAACCATTCTACATCAGCTTTTGTTTTTCTCTGAGTTGTAGTTTTCATTGTCTGTTTTACTTTTTTATTTGTAAAAGAAAAACATAAAAAATATGTATAATCATAAACTACCTCAAATCCTTTAGGGAAAGATACAAGGCATAAAATTGTACAAATAAAAGTGCATTTTTGGGCGGTGGCTCACGCCTGTAATCCCAGCAGTTTGGGAGGCTGAGCCAGCGGATCACGAGGTCAAGAGATCAAGACCATCTTGGCCAACAAGGTGGAACCCCATTTCTACTAAAAATACAAAAAAAATTAGCTGGGCTTGGTGGCATGCACCTGTAGTCCCAGGTACTCGGGAGGCTGAGGCAGGAGAATCACTTGAACCTGGGAGGCGGAGGTTGCAGTGAACAGAGATTGTGCCACTGCACTCTAGCCTGGTGACAGAGCGAGACTCTCAAAAAAAAAAAAAAGTGCATTTTTGGTCTATTTGTAATTACATCACATGAAAACAGCTGACCAAATTTTCACCAAATTTGGAGAATCCATTTGTGATCACTAGATCTCAAATAGAAGCATTATGCTTGTTTTACATGGAATTTACTTCAGAGGGTCATAAGGAGTACTTCAAAGAGATGGACAGTTATCCTCCTGAGGAGCTAAAACAGAGGTGCATGAGCCTAAATTATTGACCGACCATAAAATATGTACCATGGATATTAAGATGTCATGGTCAGAGGTAACAAACCTTAGTTTCAAATTTAAGTCCCAGATTGAAAGTCAGAAGCACAAGACCCTTCCAATGGCTACTTCTCCCACAGGCAATTCTCTGTAATAAGTATTAAGTTAAATAGCAGGAATTAATTACTTAAATGAAAATTAAATCACTAATGATCTATTTCACAAACCTAGGAATTAAACAATAAAATAAAAAACATATTTTGGCAACTTTAAAGGCACAAAGAACACTGACAAAAAAATGGACCATGTAGAGTAAGAAGTTCATACACACTAAATGCAAGGCAGAGACAGATGGGTGAAACTAATGGAGCTTAAGCTTCAGGGCTCGTTTGCATTAGTCCCTTCCAAGTCTCTGGGGAGAGCTCTAGGAATGTGTTTATGTGGTCATATGTCTTGTTAATCTGCAATATTTTACACTCAGCTGCACTCAGTCAAGACCACTCTGTCCCCCTCCAAAGTTCCTGTTCCCATACTCCCCTGCATGTCTAGTATTATTGGTAACTGGTACAGCCACAGGCATTCCAGGGACCTTAAGGGCAAGTTGAACTGGGGGCACAATAAACTTGAGATTGATGGTGGATCTTCATGTGGTTTACAGTCACTTGCCTATATGGTTGAGTTACAGTTAGCTATCCTGGTCTAGAGATAGCTTCCAGGAATAACCCTATTGCCTTCTGTGCTGACTCATCTGGTGTGGTAAAATGAAGGCATAAGGCCTGAGGCCATATCGTGACATAAATGTTTCCTGTGGCACTCAGCATCAGCAGTATGTGGGGAGTGGTGGAGAAACAAGGTTTGGAATGTATAGAGCCAGGAGCTGGTCTGTGGAAAAACCTTCCAAATTTAACAACTTGATAAAATTTTTTCTAAATTTGACAATTCTAAAAATTTACATGACGAAAGCTAAAATGAGTTGCAAAACTGAAGGAAACTTGCCTACACTATCAATATTTTTGAAATATTTATATTAACTGTGCTCCACAAAAACCACATCCAACCTTAACAATGGGGTGAAGCCACTGGTAGAGACATTAGTGCCCCTTACCCTGCATAGTAGGGGAAGGCTGGAAGAGCCTAGACTTGGAGGAACCAGGCTCTCAAGTGTCTGACAGCCCCTAGGGAATGCTGCAGCAGCAAAGGAGAAGAGACTAGACAGCATTTTTGCAAAAGTGGACTCTGTATTTGGGAACTGGGCTTTTTGAAAAGTGAGGGCCTGGGAGTGTCTTGACTCTAACTTACCATGTGAACATTTGAGGATGAAAAGTTTAGCGTGTAGCTTTCTAGTAGAGAAGAACAAGAAAAATGTGAAACATTGGGTGGAGGGAGAAGGAGGCACTGTGCTTTCTTTCTAACATCCTCTGTATTCTGGGAGAAAATGATTGTCTCAGCACTAAGACGTGGTCACTTCTACTTCTTTAGCAGAAAATTATATGTAAACCGAGGAAGGGAAAGCCTATGTTTCCCAGGCATATTTGGATCTATAATTATTTGAGGTCATGAACCCACTTATGAAAATAAATGGCCAGTGGTTCTTCCTTAACATAATTGGGTTAAGAAAAGAAAGAAGCTTCTGGTAGAATTGCTCTTCCAGCTTAAAACTGCATCTGGAGCTGTTAGGATACTGAAAGCCAGCCCTCTCTAGCTGCTTTTGCCAGAAGGTAACTGTATTAGTCAGGGTTCTCCAGAGACACAGTACCAATTATACACACACACACACACACACACACACACACACACACATATATATACATGTAATATATAAAGATATATATATCTCTCTCTCTAGAGAGAGAGATTTGTGTATTTATCTATTATAAGGTATTGGCTCATATAATAAAGGAGACAGAAGTTTCATGATCTGTTGTGTGCAAGCTGGAAACCCAGGGCAGCCAGTGATGTAGTTCATATGCCTGAGAGCCACAGAGTCAAAGGTGTAGATTCCAGACGGAATCTGAAGGCCTAAGAACCAGGAGTATAGAGGGTGGGAGAAGATCGATGTCCTAGCTCAAGCAGTCAAAGTTAATTCAACCTTCCTCCATCTTTTTATCCTATTCAGTCCCTCAGTGGATTGGATGCCTGATGGCCATTCACACTGGGGAGGGCAATCTGACCTACTCAGTGCACCTCTTCAAATATTAATCTCTTCTGGAAACACCTTCACAGATGCACCCACGAATAATGTTTAACTAGCTCTCTGGGGAACCAATGGCCCAGTCTAGTTGACATCAAATTAACCATAATAGTAATCCAGCTGGCAGGCTTCTTCCCTCTGCATTGGAAGCTGAGGAATGCTCAGAAGGGCCTTTCTGGTCTTCTTAGTCCAAAAAGACTTCCATTCTGGAATGTCTGGGCAGGAATTCCAATCATAGATCTTTGTCTCAGAAATCACCTGTGGCTTTCAGAAATGAAGCTGTAGTACAAAATGATCAGCTCTGGAGCCAGGCAACCCGGTGGGGGCCCCGGCTCTGCTACTTTCTAGCTGTACAACCTTAAGCAAGTTATTAACTTCCTTGAACCACATTTTCCTCATCTGAAAGTTGCAGAACTCTTATGCAGAAGGTGGTGCCTGGCACTTGAAAGCATTCAAACATTTGTTAGTTCTGCATTACCTCATCTACATCTCCCTCCTCAGTTTTTTTTTTTTTTGGATGGAGTCTCGCTCTGTTGCCCAGTCTGGAATGCAGTGGCGCAATCTCGGCTCACTGCAACCTCCGCCTCCTGGGTTCAAGCGATTCTCCTGCCTCAGCCTCCTGAGTAGCTGGGACTACAGACACATGCCACCACGCCTGACTATTGTTTATATTTTTAGTAGAGACAGGGTTTCATCATGTTGGCCAGGATGGTCTCGATCTCCTGACCTCATGATCCTCCTGCCTCGGCCTCCCAAAGTGCTGGGATTACAAGCATGAGCCACCACGCCCAGCCCTCACTTTTCTTTTATCGTAGGTACTTAGACTCTTCAAAATGTACCTTCTCCCAATTTCATACTTTGGATTTTAAATATGGTGGCTGAGACTCCCTGATGGTTTGGATCTGTGTTTGGACCCACATCTCATGTTGAAATATAATTCCCAGGCTGGAGATGGGCCCTGATGCAGGGTGATTGGATCAGTGGGGTGGTTTCTTGTGGTTTAACACCATTTCCCCTTGGTGCTGTCATTGCAATAATGAGTGAAATCTGGTTGTTTAAAAGTGTGTGGCAACTCCTCCCTCTCTCTCTTCCTCCTCCTCCAGCCATGTGAAGTGCTGGCTTCCCTTTGCCTTCCACCATGATTGTAAGTTTCCTGAGACATCCCCAGATGCCAAGCAGATGCCACCATCACATTTCCTGTACAACCTGTGGAACTGTGAGTCAATTAAACCTTTTTTCTTTATAAATTACCCAGTCTCAGGTATTTCTTTATAGCAGTGCGAAAGCAGGCTAATACACTGGTCTTTGGTATAAATGGCCTCTTTTGTGCTTTGCCCATTTAGAATTACCACTAGAGATAGTGCTTCATCAGGAAAAGAGGTGGCCTCACTATATCATATAGCTCAAATTTGAAAAATGTATGGACCGACTTTAAAGGGAAAAATTATCTCATGAACTTCCGGTGTTGACAAATTACCTCTGGTAGCACGTTATTTAAATATGTACAATATGAAACTAAACATAAACTCCACATGCTTCTACTTCTCAATATGTATAAATAGAAACACAATTTGTTTAAATATAAGCAAACTATAAACGTAGTAAAATGTAAGTCAACACTAACATTAATATGACAAATTAAGTTATTTTGCTGAAACTAAACGGCCACTCTTTATGTTGTGGTGTATGCTTATGGTACTATGTGCCATATAATTACTTCATTCTCTCACCACTTTTTGCTATTACAAGTACTACTAATCCTTTGTATGATGTGCTGTTGTGGTGTTTACCCTTCACATGGTACATAATGATTAATGTACATGTTAAGTCTGCAAGCCTTTGTTAATAGCTGGCTATAATTAAATTAGTACTATTTAATGACACTACCGAACATTTATATATTTACTTATTATGAACTAAGCATTGTTTCAATATATTAATTTATTTAATCCTCCTAACATTCCTATAAATAAGATATTTTAATTTCTTCATTTTACAGATGAGGAAATGGAGACATAGAAAGACAAAGTAATTTGCCCAAAGTCACACATACAGTAAATTGCTGACTTGGAATTCCAAACCAGATGACATGAATCCAGTATTCTTATTCTTAACATACACTATTCTTTTGAATACACTATAACATAGACATAAACTGAACGTGGACATTTAAAATACATGGTTGAAAATACGTGGTAGTATTCTGTTGTAAATACTCCGTGACCACGGAAATCATCTGGAATATGTGATATTGCTTTTACTTAAGAATGCTATGGAAATAAACTTTTTTTCTAATTTCCCTATAGAACCCATGGAATCCTGAGAATATATCCATAGGAGTTTGTAAGGTTAAAAAAAAAAAAAAGGAAAACCATTGAAAGAGATTGACCTATAAATAATGACCTTCAGCACTGCTCAGGAAAACTACATCCCCAACTGTAACAGCACCTCCACTTAATCTGCTTTATTTTCTTAACTTCTTTTATTTGAGAAAGCAGGATGTACTGGGTTTCTTGTTTCAAGGGGTCTCAAGCTAAGGATGGATGACAATTTAACAGAGATATCGTAGCAAGGATTCACGCATTGGCAGGAAGGTTACCCTAAATAATCTCTAAAGTATCTCCGTCTATGAGAAGCCATGATTTTATGAAAGCATGATGGGCCCTAGGGCTAGGAAGAGAAAACAAGGAGGTGAAATTAGCAGAAACTAGTTGCTCAGAAAATTGACAATGAGTAGTTGATCCTCAGACCTTTTGAGCTGCAGACAACAGGGTCTCAGAGGAAAGGTCCTGTAGAGCTGGTGCTCAGACTTCTGAGGAAGAGGCTCCACTTAGCTGTTGCTGGTACCTCTGTCGGGGCAGCACAAGGCTAGTCTGGAACTACCAACAGAAGCTGGGTTTATCTTAAAAATTCAAATTTGGTTTTACATTTGAAAATCAATCAAATTTATTCATCACATTAGTGAACTAAAGAGAAGAAGCCATTTGATTATCTCAATAGACAAAAAAGCATTCAACAAAATCCAACACCTATTTGAATATATAAAAATATTAGGCTAACATCAAAATTAATATTGAAACAGTAAATTATTTCACATTCAGAGCAGGAATAAAGCAAGGATGTTCTCACCATTTCTATTTAACAGTGTACTGGAAGTCTTAGCATGAGCAATAAGAAAAGAAAAAGAAAGAGTTTACAGCTTGGGGGAAAAAGTAGTAAAACAAAACTGCCTTTATTCACAGACAACGTGATTCTGTGCATAGAAAATCCTAAAAATCTACAACAGAGCTGCTAGGACTAATGAGGGTTTTAACAAGGTCTTAGGAAGTAATATGAATATATAAAATTCAACTGTAATTCTATATACTAACAAAAAATATTAGGCAATAAAAATTTTAGATGGTATGTACAGTAGTATCAACAAATATTAAATGCTTCTAGATAAATTTAACAAAATATGTAGAAGACATGTACAATGAAAACAGAAATACATTGCTGAGAAATTAAAGACCAAAATAATTGGAGAAAAAACATGTGTTTATGTGTTGGAATAATTCATTATTATTAAAATGCTCATTCTCTCCAAATTGAATCATAGATTTAACACAAATTTAAGCAAAATACTAGCAAGGTTTTGGGAAATGTATATGCTGATTTTAAAATGTACATGAAAATGTAAAGGACCTAGGATAGCAAAAGCAATTTTGAAATAGAAGAACAAAATTGGACCTGAAGTCTTACTTAATTACTGTAAAGCAACAGTAATCAGGACAGTGTGGTATTGACATAAGAATAGACATATAGAAAAATGGAACAACAGAAATTCAGAAATAGAACAACATAAATATGGTCAATAAATTGTTGACAAAGTGCCAAGGGACTTTTCAGTGGGAAAAGCTTTTATGACTAATGATGGTGAAACAATTGAATAGCCACATGCACATGCAAAGCAAACCCAATGGTGTGAGGAATCTTACCTCACACCGTACACAGAAAATAACTTCAAATTAATCATAGACTTAAATGTAAAAACTAAAACTATGAAACTTTTAGAATAAAACATAGGAGGAAATGTTTTCAACTTTGAAATTTCTTAGAATGGAAAAATTAATAAATATGGACATCATTAAAAGTAAAATCTTCTGCTCATCCAAAAATCCAAAATCAGCAAGAGGAAAAGAGAAGCCATGGACGAGAAAAAAAAAGTTAATACATATATCAGACAAGAGACTTATATTCAGAATATATAAAGAATATTGATAACTCAATGATAAATAACCCAATTAAAAATGGGCAAAATATTTGACCAGACATTTCTCCAAGGAATACACACAAATATTCAGTAAGCACATGAGAAGATGCTTAACATCATTAGTCCATCAGGGAACAGTGAAATTCAAACCACAGTGAGAGACTACTATATACCCATCTGAATGGCTAAAATATCTAAAAACCCATCATATTAGGGTTAGCAAGGATATAGAACGACTTGAACTCTCATTCATTATTGGTGGAAAAGTAAAATGGTAAGTCCATGATTTAAGAACATAAAAATTCGTGCATAAGTAAAATGCTTGAAAAAAAGTTTGGTAGGGTTTTTCTTTCTTCTTTTTTAACAAATTAAGAATACACTTACCATACAACCCAGCAATTCTACTCCTAGGTATTTATCCAAGAGAAATAAAAACAGATATCCATACAAAGACTTTTACACTAATGATCATAACAGCTTTACTTACAGACAAAAACTGGAAATAAACTAAATGTCCATCAACAGGCAAATGAATAAACAAATTGTGGTTATTTAAATAATGGAATGCAATTTAGTGATAAAAAGGAACAAACCGTATATGCATAACATGGATTACTCTCAAAAACATTATGCTGGCCAGGCACAGTGGCTCACACCTGTAATCCCAGCACTTTGGGAAGCCAAGGCAGGTGGATCACTTGAGCCCAGGATTCAAGACCAGCCTGGGCAACATGGTGAAACCCCATCTCTATAAAAGATAGAAAATAAAGAAATTATGTTGAACAACAGAAATTTGGCACAAAGGAGTGCATATTGTATGATGCTACTCACATGCAACTTTAGAACTAGCAAAATTAATCTCTTGTAACAGAAAGCAGATCAGTTTTTGCTTGTAAATAGGGAGTAGAGACTGACTGCAAAGGGACATGAAAGAACTTTTTGGGTTGCAAGAATTGTTTTATATTCTTCCCTGTGTATCTGTGTCCTAATCACCTCTTATTATAAGGACAATAGGCATATTGAATTAGGGCCCACCCTAATGACCTCATTTTATCCTAATTATACCTATAAAGCCCCTATCTCCAAATATAGTCACATTTTGAGGTACTAGGGTAAGGACTTCAACATCGATTTTGAGGGGACACAATTCAGTTCATAACACTTATACAACCCCAAATTTATTTGTAGGTAATGAATTTATAGAGGCTATAATATTGGTGAGGCCTGACTGGAATGTCACAGGAGTCTCAAAGAATTATTGGCCAAAAAACTGTTTCAGACCAGTCATGGTGGCTCACACCTGTAATCCCAGCAATTTGGGAAGCCAAGGCGGGAGGATCACTTGAGCTCAGGAAGTTGGGACCAGCCTGGGAAACATAGTGAGACTCCTTCTCTACAAAAAATTTTAAAAATTGGCTAGGTATGGTGGCATGCACCTATGGTCCTAGTAACTTGGGAGGCTGAGGCGGGAGGCTCACTTGATCCCAGGAGGTTGAGGCTGGAGAGACCATGATATGCCACTCCATTCCAGCCTGGGAGACAGAAGGAGACCCTGTCTCAAACAAACAAGCAAAATAAACCTTGCCTCCATGCTGTGGATCATAGCTTAAATTAGAAAAATTGAACAGATAGAGTGGGGAGGCTGGGTTTGGGGGAGAGATGGGTGAGAAGATAGTTGCTTGAATGGCAAACTTTCAAAAAAACTATCAAGTGATAAAAAAATCTTTACTTGTTTATTTGTGTCAAGAATTTGGGTACTGTATTATTTAGATTTTGAGAGTTTAAGATAGTCTTTCTATGATTACCCTGTTGTAAGAAGATTTGGAGAACACACCTTTCTGAACTGCAACTTTCTCAAATGTTTAAGGCTGACACTGCTGAAGTTACACCTGCTTGAACGGTTTTTTTCCGAAAAGGAACTAAAAAGGTTACACTTATATTTCATGGCATAAATAGAACCTTTCAAAAAGGTGTTTCTTCTTCAAGAGAAATAATATAAAGATAAAAATCATCTCAGATGTCAAATGAGAAACCCAATGAATTGATTTCCTGTGACAACATTCCCATGGAGGGAAGAGGGAATGCATCTGAGGAAAAAAAATGGGGCATAGCAGTATAAAGGAAATCTCTCTTTTATTGATAGTCTCTTCAGAAATGGGTACAGATAAATTCACCCTCTTAGAAGAATAGTTTGGGCTGAGCAATTACCTTTACAGCAAGGTTAAGCAATGGTGAACTCTACCTTTAGAATGAAATCATTAACAAAATCCTCTCTGAACTCTGAAGTATGCTATTTAAGACCAATTAAAATTTCTCAGCCAGTGATATTAATCCTCTAGTAACTTTGAAAGAGCATTAGCAAACATGCATATGTATGTGGGGATGTTCGATGCTTCCCAATAGCTGTTGGAAAGTAGAGAAAAATCAGTCCATTCTGAGACACAGCAAGGATACAGAAGACACCTTCACCCTCATTCCCACCACAAATCCTAGAGTCCCAGTGCAGCTTGCTAGGAAGCATACTTGAATAAATGACCTGCTAGGCTTCCTGACAGAGAAAAAAACAGGGTGTACAGTGAGATGCCTGTGAGTATCTGCACCCACTTGGTGGGAATTTCCATGCTTAGAGGAGCACAACATTAAATAGCAAATAAAAAATACCATGACAGATTGAGAGGGAGAACATAAGACAGAAAAAAGAAAAAAGAGTTACAGTTTAGTACATTGTGTGATGCTTTTTTTTTTTTTTTTTTTTGGATGGGGTCTCTCTCTCTCATGCAGGCTGAAGTGCAGTGGTTCGATCTCGGCTCACTGCAACCTCTGCCTCCAGGGCTCAAGTGATCCTCCTGCCTCAGCCTTCCGAGTAGCTGGGACTAGAGGCACATGCCACCACACCCAGCTATTTTTGTATTTTTTTTTTGTAGAGATGTGGTTTACCTTGTTGCCCAGGCTGGTCTCACCCTCCTGGGCTCAAGCAATCAGCCTGCCTTGGCCTCCCAAAATGCTGGGATTACAAGTGTGAACAACTATACCTAGCCAGTTTAATATATTTAACAATGCTTTTTTTCCTGCTTCTTGGACAAGAGGCCCTTTCATTTTGCACTGGGATCCTCAAATTACATAGCCATTCCTGCATATTTCCCTGAAGAAGCCAAGGTGGTAAGTGCCTTTCAGAGAACAACCTGAATTCCCTGGCTGACAGGCAAGTGCTCGCTCACCTGTTGGTCCTGGGACTTCTCTCTGAGGTGGATCCTGCGTCTGAATCCAGACCCCTTACCCAAACTCCTACATCTGTATGCATTTCTGTAATCCTCCTCTACATCTTTACTGCCTGCCTGGCTCTAGCCCCTTTGCATTTACTGTCACTCTGGTTTGTTCAGTTGGTTCATATTTGTCTTTTAATCTGGGAGCTCACCATTCTCCTTTCTCTTCAGACATTTGTAAAGCATTTGGTGTAATGGAAAGGATGTTATATTTAGAGTCACATGTCCTGAATTTAATCCTGGCTCTGTTATTCACTAGATGTATGAACTTGGGTGATTTATTTAAGCTTCCTGAGCCTCAGTTTTGTGATCTGTGAAATGGGAAGATAAATCCTGATCTCCAGTTCCTTGATTACCCAGCCAGGTGGGGCATCTAGAATTAAATCCTGGCATCTTTGCAAATCAAGTCAGTACTTCTATATCTGCTTTACTAGACATGATCAAAGCCTTTGTCACCATGTTCTTTAGGTCAGAAAGTGTATCTGAGCTTCCCATTCTCTCTTCAAATTCTGGTATTCCTAACCATTCTCCTACTCTGCCTCCCATGGTCAGCATGTAGAATCTCCCACTCATTATATTCCTACCCAAATGACCCATGGTAAGGACAGTCTGGTAGTATATTGATTTTGGTTTGTCCATAAGACGTCTCTCCTTAGATAGCCATTCAGTTCCATGAAGTGGAAGAGGCAAAAAGCAAATGATGTTTCCCCTGGATTCACTTCTCCCATCCGAAATCCTTGCCTAGCTCAGATTCCCAGGCCCTGCCAGGAACTCAGACCATGAGCCTCTTCTTTTCGTGAAGCGACACTCAATGTCATTACTGTGTTTTCCTTTTGCACTTTCTGCCCAACCTCCTTGTTACCCTTGGCCTGTGTAGACAAAAGTCATGGTGTTTAATTATATCGTCATCTTCATCTTTGTAAAAGTAAAAATTTTGAAACAAGTATTTCACCAGAAGGCATATATCCAAGAAGCACCCTCTCCTAATGAGCTCAGCGCTAGAGATGGTGGCGGCATCTTTCTCCTCCCCTGGGAAGAGAAGCCACAGCCAGCAGGCTGTACCCATGGTTTTATAGGTGGGGAACCACAGGCATCAAGATGCTGAGTGAAGCTCCTGGAGATCAGAGAGATTTTGTGAATGAGGCTCCAAACGTAGGCTGGCTTACTTCTCTCATGGTTTTACAATGGAGGGGATTTATGTCTTGGCTTTTCCTGTCAGAAGCCTCCAAGTCATAATATGATGATGGGTCTAATCCCCGGGGATTTGGGTATGAAGACAGAATGGTTTTGGCCGTCCTCCTCCCCAGTCACATCTCTGCTTTACAGCAAAGGCAGTGTTCTCAAGTTAGGCAGGATTCGGAAATGAGGTGTTCACCTGGTTGCAAAACCAGCTAGGGGAAATCCGCCTGATTATGGGTTTTAAGAAATGACCTTCTTGTGGTTTTGGCTCTCAGCTGAAAAATCCCACAAGTTAGTGGGTCAAGATTATGTGTAGCCTTTTGACTATGTACAATAAGATGATTCTAGGAGAGAATAATCACAATCTTCCCTTTTCTTGCCTCACACAGGGCCTGCCACATTGTAGGTACTTACTCAAGAAATCTGAGTTCAAAGAATGAATCTGTTCAGTCTGGTCTGAGAGACAAGACAGGGAGACACTTGCAGTGAGGAACAAAGGGCCCTGCCAGGGACTGAAGAATCCAAGAGTATTCAGCTACTTGGAAGCTTTTATTACCTACTTTATCCACCTATTCTGCCATAAAGGCTGTGCCCCCTCCTTTCCATCTCCATTACCACTTCCTTAAATAAGGCCCAAATAATCCCTTGCCTGGGTCATTGTAGCATTCATCTATTCATCTATTTTCTTCCAGCACTGACCAGTGTCTTCTGCCATTCCTATGCTCCCTTCAAACCGCCACAAAAGTGATGCTTCTGAAATGCAAGGCTAATCCTTATTCTCATCTGATTGCAACCCTTCAGTGACTTCCTATTTCCCAATACAGGGTTCTTAGTCTTTTATCGTAATACCCAGCTCCTCATATGACCTGCTTTTTAAAATCTCAAGCCTGCCACAGTTTGAATATGCTCCATAGGGGGGTCTCCTCTCTCCTTTTTCTGAAATGGCAGATCGTCAGTTCCCTGAAGACAGAGAACAAGCATCAAGAAGAATTTGCTTGTCTTTATGTTTGCTAGTGTGCATTATCAAAACAATGGGAATTTACGATATCAAAAGTGCTTTGAAAAAAATATACTGCCTGATATGATTTGGCGCTGTGTCCCCACAGAAATCTCATGTTGAATTATGATCCCGAGTGTTGAAGCGGGTGCTGGTGAGAGGTGATTAGATCATGGGGGCAGTTTCTAATGGTTTAGCACCAGCACCATCCACCTAGTGCTGTCTCATGATAGAATTCTCATAAGATCTGGTTGTTTGAAAGTGTGTAGCACCTGGCTGGGCATGGTGGGTCATGCCTGTAATCCCAGCACTTTGGGAGGCTGAGGTGGGCAGATCACATAGCGTCAGGACTTCAAGACCAGCCTGCCCAACATGGTGAAACCCCGTCTCTACTAAAAATACAAAAAAATTAGCCAGGTGTGGTGGCAGGTGCCTGTAATCCCAGCTACGAGGGAGGCTGAGGCAGGAGAATTGCTTGAACTTGGGAGTTAGAGGTTTTAGTGAGCTGAGATTGTGCCATTGCACTCCAGCCTGGGCGATAGAGCAAGACTCCCTCTCAAACAAACAAACAAACAAAATATGTGTAGCACCTCCCACTTGGCTCTCTCTCTCCCGCTCTGCTATGTGAAGGTGCTTGGTTCCCCTTAGTCCTTCAGCCATGATTGTAAGTTTCCTGAGGCATCCCAGTCATGCTTTCTGTACAGCCTGCAGAACTGGGAATCAAATAAACCCCTTTTCTTCATAAATTTCCCAGTCTCAGGAATTTCTTTATAGCCATGTGAAAACAGACTAATACACTGCCCAAGCAGTGACTCTGCTATTTCCTCCTAGGAATTCATCACGGTGAAGTATAACTGCCCTGGAAGGTAGAATCCACACATTGCATATAAGGTTTTTCATAATCTGGTCCCTGTTGACCTCTCTAACTCCTTGCCAGCTTATTCCATCCTGCACATGTTATTTTCTCTGTAAGAGCCAACATTGACTGCATGTTTGCAATGTACTGGACTCTATTTTTATGGCTTTACATGTTTTAATGTTTTTGACCCTCAGAACAACTCTTATGAAACTGAGGCTCAAAGAGGTTAAGTAACTTATCCTAGTCTATAAAGTCAATGGTGATAGAGCCAGAAATTGGGTACTCCCAGATTGCATGTATTTAATTACTGTGCTGTAGCTGCCTCTCCTATGGCTTCCTGGTAAACTCCTATTCATTCTTCAATACTTAACATTAGCACCACCTCCCCCATGAATTCCTTCCTGAGCTCTTGAGGTAGAGTTGAATATATGCTCTCTTGCACTCCACTGAACTCTAGACTTAACCTCTGGGATAGCTCTTAACAGAATGGGAGGGAATTATTGGTCCCACCCCTCCACCCATGCACCCATGGGAATTTCACCTGTGCATCTCTGGTACCTAGGCTGTACATCATAGATGCTCAATAAAGTTTTGTTGAATGGAATTTTGCATCCTTCACATATGAATCATTTCCTTTTTTAGCCTTAGCTTTGTGAATCAGCTCTGCCTCCCAGTTATACTCAGCATCCCTCTTCTGGAATATGTTTTTAGCTTTAGCAAACACAAAAGCATCTTTACAGCAATGGGAGAAATATTGAGGTTCAGTTCTAGTTAGATCAGCAACATACAGGCAGACAGCTGAATTGCTGAAGCCAGCTTTACCCAGCTTCATGGAATATAAACCATTTTTTCATGATGACATACATGTGCTGTTTGACATATGACTCTACTCTACCAATAAGCCTTTCCTGGACTGAGTTTATGCATTCTTCTTCCATTATGTATTGCTACCAAACAAACTGCCCTCAATCTTACTACTTTCTCTTGCTCCTGAATCTGCAGTTGAGGCCAGGCTGGGCAGGGATGACTCATCCTGCTCTACTTGATGCCTGGAGTATCAGTTTGAGAGAATGGTCGAGAGTGGTAGTGTTTGGGAGCTGCCAGGCCAATCTTTCCTCATGCAGTCTCAAGACCTTGCCATGTGGTCCCTCCATGTGCTTTTTCTAGCATCATGGCCTCAGGGTGGTTAGACTTCTTTCAAGGAAATTGGCTTCCCCAGAGTGCATCCTCGATGCCCAGGCAGAAACTCCAAGACTTCTTATCAGCTCGCATCTCCATTTTAGGACATTATTTCTACTGTATATTTTTGCTCAAGCAAGATGCTAAGCAAAGACACTAAGTAAGACACTACTATATTCTTTTGCTCTAGCAAAAGGCTCAGCTTAGCCCAGAGTCAAAAGAACAGAAATCAGATTCTACCTCTCCATAGGATGAGTAGAAAAGAATTTGCAGCCATTTTACATTTACATTAATACCCAAAGCCAAATAACAAGTAAAGCGTGAATTAAAAGAGACATTGGTATACAGAATGTGATAATTTAGAAACCAAGAACAACAGGAGACCCAAACAATAGGAGAAGACCTGAAACCCAGAAGAATGAACACACCATGAGCCCAGAGAAAGAAGAGTTTAAGGACCACTCCTCAAAGCTTTGTGTTGATCTGAGGAATTTTCTCATAATGAGAAAAACAATAAGAGCTAACATGTATTAAGTGCTAGTTATATATTATTTTCTCTTTTAAGAGGTTTAAATCTATTCACTTATTTAATCCTCTTAACTGAAAACCGAGGCCTTAGGGGGTTAAATGACTCATCCAAGGCCACATAACTGGCAAGTAGCCGAGCTAGAATTCCACCCCTGACAGTCCACTTCCATTGCCAGTGTGCCAAAGTCCCATTCCATACACAGCTCCAGCTCTAAAATATAGGGCTTTTTGTTGTTGTTGTTGTTCTAGTTTATGGGCAGATGTGTGAGGAGGTAGAGCATCTTCCCAGTCTCTGGTTCATCTCTAAGTCTCTTAGTCTTTAGCTTAAACAGAGATTTTTAAATTACGTTTATCAGGAATGAGCATATACACTCCTAGATGACACTAATGGGCAACCAGGGTAGAGGAAAACTGGGCTAAACTGTGCTGAGCTGCCACATTCCAAAAGTTAGCCCTGGTTTTTATTTGACTTGACTGTGACAACTAGGATCCTAACTTAGGTCCCAGTTTACTGAGTGGATTAGAGAATGCTGTAAGTTCCACATGAGTGGGCAAGTCTGTCTCCCCATCCTGCCCTGCATCAGTTCATCTCTGTACCACACCTTCTCCAGAGGCTGGAAGCCCCATGATAACAGAAACTGTGCCTGACTTGTTCTCCACTTTATCCACAGCATCTTGCAATGTTTCTGGCATATTACAGACATCGAATAAAGAGGTGTTGAAGTAATGGGCCGATGAATCACAAGCACTTGTCTACAAGGGTCTATGTGGCAGAAAAAGCAAGGACTTTAGAGTCAGGAAGACCCAGGTCATAATCTCAGTCCTACCTTCTAAGAGAGTTGCAGCTTATATGGCAGTGATGTTCTTAAGTGTATTACACAAAAATAACACATAATCAGAATCACCTTTGAAAATCTTTATAAGGTTGCCTCCTCTAACACAGCCAGAATGTCTCCCAGAACCAGATCTCTATTTCTCCAATCGAGCACCAGACCAACATGTCATAAGAAAAATATTTACCTTTAAACTTTGCAGCTTGTCAAGTTGCTGTCTCTCTCAGCAGCATACGGGAATGGAGACCGCCACCCCCACCCTCCCCCAACATCAACATTATAGCTCCCTGAGTGCAATGGTGGGCACAATTAATGGCTCACACTACTTACATTTTTATATGTATGCCATTTTATGATACATATTTTATATTAATGTATAATTTTAATATAACACGTACTTATTATTTTTAAATTATCTTATTTTGTTTTATTTGCATTCCTACAAGTTAAATGCTCATATAAAGCCCCAGTTTGCTTCTTTGTCAAGCAATATGACTGCTTTGGTCTGTCAACAAAACAAAGAAGGAATAGGGGGAAAGGGAATCATACAAAAGATCAAAGAAACCAGCATGACACAAGAGAGCAGAGACATGCTTTGTACAGTACATGGTCTCCTTTCTTACTTGCTCCAACAAAATCCCTCTGGGAATTCTACCCTATCCTCTCCATTTAATTAACCAAATGCTCTTGCGGTGTTAATATGTACCAGGCACTATTCTAAGCACTTTATAAATAATGTCTCCCATGAGCACATTACTCTCATTGTACAGAGGAGGAGACTGAGGCATGGAGAGGTGAAGCCATTTGTCCAAGGTTGTTAACTAGTAGGGAGCAAAGCTAGGGTTTGGGTTCAAACCCAGAAGGTGTGGCTGCAGAGTCCCTGCTATTATCTGCTGCTCTAAGCCACCTCCCCTCTTCCTACTGGCAGTGCCCTGGACACTCAGCATCTGTCAAAAGCACCACTGCACTGACCTCTATTCTGCTATTCTGGTCTCCTACCTTCAGTCTTGACACCCACAATCCATCCTTCAAACCTCCATTCTTCACATTGTTTAATTAATCTCTTAAATGGGGCTCTGAACATGCAACCTCTACTCTCTTACCTGTAGTAGCATTTGCTTGACAGGATTTATCAGAACTCACCATCGAGATTGTGGGACAAACTTTTCCAAAAAATGTTCTATACTCTTCTCCTTCTCATGGGGAGAGACCCCTTAGTCTGTTAAAGGTGTGCAAGAGTCTGCGAGTAAAGAGCTCACCTTAGCTCAACCCAGCACTTCCCAAATTTACTGTTGTGCTGGTTTTGTTCATGAAGCTGCGCCTCACATCTTCCATGGTGAATGCTTTACAGAACAGGTCTTGGGAAAAGTTGTCCTGCAGGACAAAGTCTAAACTCGTATTTTGTCAAGAAATGCTTCCCTTATGGCCTGGCCTGATGTACCCTTCCCTCTCTCCCTTGCTGCCTCACTGAATTTCCCTTATTTGAACATGCCATCTCCTTTCTTTCCTCTGTGCCTTTGCTTCTGCTGTTTTCTCTCCTTGGAACGCCCTTCCTTTCTCTCCTGGTTGACTCTTAATCATTTTTAAAACCAGTTCCAATATCCCTTCCTCTCTGCAGCCTTTGCTACTCAGATTCATTTCCCCCACCTCATAGTGGGATGCCTTCCCACCCCTTTTGCTCCCATAGCTCTTTATTCATACCACTGTTTCTTTTAAAGCTCTCATGTTTTCTATCACTTTATATCACTTTTCTTTTATCTATTATAGCACTTTTCTTTTAAGCTACAATTGAGTGTATATTATGCATCAAGCTCTGTATTAAGCATCTTATGTGAATTTTCTTATTTATGCTTTATCAAAACCTTATGAAGTAGATGTTGTTGTTATTATTATTTGCAATTTTTTTTTTGAGACAGGGTCTCACTCTGTTGCCGAGGTTGGATTGCGGTGATGCGATCTTGACTCACTGCAACCTCTGCCTCCCAGGCTCAAACAATCCTGCTACCTCAGCCTCTTGAGTAGCTGGGACTACAGGCATGTGCCACCATGCCTGAGTAATTTTTTTTTTTTTTTTTTTGTAATTTTTGTGGAGATAGGGTTTTGTCATATTGCCCAGGCTGGTATTGAACTCCTGGGCTTAAGCAATGTGCCCACCTCAGCCTCCTAAAGTGCTAGGATTATAGGTGTAAACCACTGTATCTTGGTATTATTTGTATTTTAAAGAAAAAAATCTGAGATATAGAGAAGTTATAAACCTAAGGTTACTCAGCTCCTCAATAGTTGGAGCCAGGGTTTGAACCCAGATATTCTTGGGAACTCATTATATTCATGTTAATTCTACATGTCTGTTTTCTTCCCTAAAATGTAATGATTTCAACATGGACCTTTCTTACTCATTTCTCTACACTTAGCTGCTAAGCAGCACAGGATCTGTGAGGAAGAATGTAAATAACTACCTGTGTTCAGTAAATGAACTATTACATATATGGATGGAATGACTAGATATATTTCCAAATGATGAAAATGAGGACTCTTTAGGTTTAACAGTGCTTTCACCCTGACTTCTAACCCATCAAGTGAGACCCTTCTCTCTGCCATGTAACCTCTGATAGCAGGAGAAAATAACCTACAGAATCTTGGCACTGCAGTCCTCATCAGAGATGGGATGAGCTCTGGATCTCATACATTTTGCTGAGACTCATGTTTTGCAGTTAGTATTTACCAAGTACTCCCAATATGCCAGGCACTGTTCTAAGTGTTTTACAAACATTTTCATCACAATAACCTGAAGGAGGTGCTATTATTACCCCCACCTTAAAGATGAGGAAACTGAAGTACAGGGAGATTAAGAAACCTATCCTAGCTCCCACGGCCAGGGAGCAGTACAGCCAGAATTCTGTACAGTACAGCAGTACAGCCAGACCATCTGGACCCAGAGCCCACACTCCCACTCCCCACTCAATACCACGTCCCCAACAGACCATGCAAAGAGAAAATCATAAGTCCTATTCCAGAGAGTGAGAAAAATGAAGTTTCTGTTTTGTTTTGGAATTTGAGTGACCAGTTATCTGATGTCCTCAACAAACCTGTTGCTGGCTTAACTACATTTCCCCAGGAATCTCACTGAGGTGAGTGCCCTGCCTAGCATCTCTTCATTGCTCTCTTTTCCCCACTCCCTTCCCAATCCCACAAAGGCATATCAACATATGCCTTTAATAACTTGAGAGGTTCACTCCTTTAAAAAAAAAATAGAGTTCAGGCTTTACAAGCAAACTTATTTTGATAGAGGTGGGGGGCAGGGGAGGAAATCTGCCTCTGTTTGCAGAGAGATTATGTTGGAAGGACAGAAGCAGGAGCCACATCAGGTGAACCAAAGACTCCTGAACCAGAATGAGCCTATAGCCAATTGGATAATAATTGTATCATTTATTACCTTATTGTCTAAATCATTTCTTTTGAGTTTCCTGACTCTTAATCCAAGAAATCTCCTCTCAGTGCTCAGGTGGTAAATTATTTATCTGCCTTTCTTCCTCTTTCTTTAACCTTGTCTCCCTATGGGAATGCAGCAGTTACTAGCAACTTGCCCCAGACAGAGCACGGTGGAGCAGAGCCAGGAGAGGTTAACCCCGAGCCCTCCCAGGGATTTCAAGGCATGGTGATGAGTTTCAGGGAGGCAGTGCTGAACGGTAGGTCAGAGCCCAGCTTTCAGAACCGGAATGTGTAGGTTCAGATCCTAACTCTGCCCCTTACAAACCATGGGTACTTGAATAAATTATTTCATCTTGCTTTGGCTCAGTTTCCTCATCAGTAAAATCAAGATGATAATATCCACCCCATAAGGCCGTGAAGATTGTGTGCATTATACATTTATAACATTTAGAAGGAAGGTTTGGTTTTGTTGTTGTTGCTGTCATTTTGATTGCTGTTGGTAGATGAGTAGTTGTTGGCAAGAGGGGCTGGTTAAAAGGGAAGAAATTGATTGAAAGCCTTCCATTTATTTTCATTGACTCTCCTTGGTTTTACTCTATCAAACATTTCTTGATCAGTGTCTGGCCTAATGCTGAGAATTCCAAAAGAAATAAGATGATAAATAAATGAATGAATAACCAGATGATAGATAGATAAGGCTGTCCTAATACCCAGAGGCGTAAATCCTCCTTGGGAAGTTAGATACAATAACACGAAACTTCTATAAAATGTGTTACCTGCTTAGATAGACAAATGTAAAGCATTTAGGGAGACCTCATCAAGAGGAGAACATTGAGTTTCAAACAACACCAAGGATGAGTAAGATTGAATAGGTACGAATGGGACTGAGGGGGAGACCACAGCATGAGCATAGCATGGGGCAGTAAAACAGGCCACCTGTCAGTGAGGCACAGAAGCTATGAGGTTTTGCCACATTACAGCAGAAAGCTTAGGGGATGAGGCAGGTAAGAAGGGGGCCAAGTTAAGGATGGCATGCCAAGTATCCTTGGATTTTTACTTTGTTTTTTCAGTGGAAGTATACTCTATCTCTTAACGGAAGAGTGAAAAGAATGCATTTTAGAATAGTATGTGGAATGGAAGATACAGCTGCAACCAACTTTGGAAAAATAAAATCTATGTGGCACAAGGACACTCCCAACAAATGTTTTCAGAATATACACTAGTCCCCGTTATCTATGGTTTTGCTTTACATGGTTTCAGTTACTTGTGGTCAACCACATTCCAAAAATATGACATGCAATAAAATATTTGAAAAAAGAGAGACCACATTCATCTAACTTTTATTATGGTATGTTAATAGTAATTATTGTTAAGCTTTTAGTGTCCCTAATTTACAAATTAAACTTTATCATAGGTAGGATGTATAGGAAGAAAACACAGTATATACGGTTTGGTAGTATCGTGGTTTCTGGCATCCACTGGAAGTCTTGGAAGAAGAATCCCCCATGGATAAGGGGGTACTGCTGTATTCTCATTAAGAATATTTGCTCTGAGTGGCCCTGGTGTTTCAGACAGGCAGAAGAGCCCTGAGATCACACTGAAAGAGAGTCCATACTTCTGAGGGCTATTTCATGTAGGAAAGAGCACTAGAGTAGGAGACCAGAGACTTGGATTTGAGCCCAGCTCTTCTACTTATCAGAGGAGTGGTCTCAGGCTTGTTGTTGCTTTCTAGACCTCAGTTTTCTCTTCTGCACATTGAAGACACAAAAAACACTTCTTTTTTTTTTTTTTTTTGAGAGAAAACTGGAATTTCAATAAGATACTATAAGGGGTTTCACTACAACTGTGTCCAGCCTCCTTAATTCCTTTGCCAACTGACTTCTTATGGAGGTAGTGTGACTCTAAATGGCCCTGGGTTATCCAGCACAGTCTTGGATCAAGCGGGTAGTTTTAGCACAATTATGAATAGCACCACTCTTTACTCTCAAAAATGTTGCAATTTAGATAATTTATATATGATCTATAAGCTAGATCATATATAATTTTATATGATTTATATATGGTAACTTATATGATCACTATCATGACAGGACACATGGCTTCTTCTTAAGGAGAGAGTTACTAGCTATCTTTTGTCGTTATATGTTAACATTTGGCTTATTTTGTGGCTAAAGCTTCATTAGGTCTGAGAGCTGACTCTCAGTCTAGATCCTTCTGATTGCAAGCAACAGAATTCAATTTAAAATAGCTTAAGCCCAAAATAGAATGTATTGGGTAGGTTCTAAAGTATCTTGCAGAAGCTAAGGACAGCCAGACATCTGGGTACCTAGAACAAAGGACAGTAATGTTATCAGGTGTTCAGGGAGTACTATCTTTAGGTCTCTGCAGTTTATGTCTCTTCTTTCTTTCTTTCTTTCTTTCTTTCCTTCCTTCTTTCTTTCTTTCTTTCTTTCTTTCTTTCTTTCTTTCTTTCTTTCTTTCTTTCTTTCTTTCTCTCTGTCTCTCTCTTTCATTCTTTCTTTCTTTCTTTCTTTCCAGACTGGCTTTCTCTGCATCTCCAAATACATCATGGTCAGAAGATGGCTGTGTATGGCTACCATTTGTTTTCCTCAGTTGGAGCCATGCCCATAGACTAACTTATTACCTATGACTCCTAGTTTCAAATTCCTTGGAGATAAAATGTGATGAATCTACCCTAGTCCAAATTGTTAAGAGTAGAGTGAAAGACAAGCAAGACACTTGAGGCCCATTCAGTAGGTGTAGAGGATATTCTTATAGAAAGTGGTTGTGTCAGCCCAGGTCCTCCAAAAAGCAGATGTGAAGAGAAGATAAAAGTAGATAAAATATGTTCAGGGAAATGCCTATGAAATAGATGTTAAAAGGGAGACAGTGGATTACATTGGCTGTAAATCTGACCCCAAGTGAAGGAAAGAGGAGGGTGGGAAGAAGGAAGGAAGGAAGGAAGGGAGGTTGGATGCATCTTAGACTAGTTCTAAGTTCCAAGGAGAGTTCAGCAAGGCCATTAGAGAATCCTCAAGCCAAGGTTGCTCATCAGATGATCCATGTCTCCTAGGAACAGGTCTGCCCTAGTACCCCTGGTAGACTCAGTCACTGACTGGAAGTAGTCACTGGAAGGAGTGCCCTGGAGCAAACATGGCAATGAACTTCAGAGCTCAGCAGTTTAGGCCCTCAGTTGATTAAACTCTCATAGTTGGACATTTGAGAGGCACATTCTCATAGCCACAACAATAGACTCATTTTGGTCTCATTCAGAGACCAAAAGGTGTCTAAGTAGCTGGTTCCCGAAAATGGCGTGAAGGTTACTCAAAGCTCAGGTAGGAATTTTTATTCTAGACAAAAGGAGAAAGCAGAGGAAATAATAGTGGAGAAATGAGACTGAAAACTGGAATGGTAATACTCTAAGATAACTCATGCTTTCTTTCAACAAATGTCTATTGACTACTTGCTATGTGCAGACAATGTTCCAGGTTCTAGGAATACAGTGCTGAATAAGGCAGTGATTCTGCCTATAGTATTTGAAGGGCTTATAGACCAGTGAGGCCATGATAAGATTTGGTGATAAGTGTCATTAAAGAGATAAACACAACATGCTAAGGTTGCACAGAGGATAGATACTTAGCCTTGTTGAGTACTGGGCTGTCAAGGAAGGCTGGTTGGGACTTTAACACTGTCTAGCATAATTCTATCCTCATGCCAAATCTAAGCAAACAAAAACCCAGTTTGGTAAGGTGCCTTGCTCAAGGTCGGGTCTCCTGTTCATTATTGAAAGATGGGTTTTAGAACTCGGGGTTCTTGAACTTCACTTTGGTTCTAGGCTTTGTGCCTGATGGCAACTTAATTATTGCTGGTCCTAGGTAAGCATCCATTGCTCCCAGAAGAGCCAGGGGTTGTTATTATTTGCTTTGAACCTATTAACAACAAGACCAAAAATATGGATGATTAAAAAATCAAGTTGATGATGCTGCCTTTTAGAACTCTTTGAGGGTTTCTGAACAATCAGGAAACTTTAGCCCGTATTTTCAGAATATGCTGTCAGGGAAGGTCATCTGAATCATATCCATCAAATGTTGGAGATGACTCACTGTCAAACAAATCTCACTTTTAAAAAACTTGTCTTTATAAATACACAAGAAGAAATCACTTCTGTTGCTTTTGAGAGGGTTCTTCATTTCCTTTACCTTCCCTCTGGCCCCCACCCTGAGCCCCTCAAACAAAAGGTCCTGCAAAAGAGGTACATGCTCCCTAGCTGCCCATAGTCTGACTGGCTTTGGGTGCCCAGTATCCCCCAGAGCAGCTTCCCTCCTCTCATTTTGTTCTTCTCTGGCCCTACTGGGGCTGACTCACTGAAGCCTGAGGCTTTGCCACTTCAGGGTTATGGCCTGTGGGGAAGGGAAAGAGCTGTTTGCTGGAGCCAGTGGGTAATTTAAGATATGCATGCAGCCCAATAAGAGGCTGTTACTCAGAAGAGGCTTCCAGCAAATTTACGCCAAGAGTGAATGTTCCAAAAGAGAAGCCTGAGGCTATATTTCTCTTTATTGGGTCATCAGTGGGAAGGGGTCTTCCAAGCCATGTCCCGAGTACCTTTTCTCCCAGCTTCTTCTTCTGGATGTGTTCCTTATCCCAACTCCTCCTTGATAGAAGAAGATGTTTACAAGCACAGCCCAATTTGCCCATTCTCCAGCCTTTAAACAAGCTTTATTCAATTTTGCCAGAAAAACCCACACATGAAGTTTCTCAAGGAGCTGCAGCAAAGGTCAAATGATGGCACTTCTTTGGCATATAACTTCAGGACCAAAAACAAACAAGCATAAATAAACCAACCCCATCCTTTTGACCTAGAAGTAGCAAATCCCTCTCCCCGCATATTCACCTTTTAAAAAAATCATGTATGCTTGTAGAAAATACAGAAACGAAAGATGGCTAAAAGTCTGTCATTCTTCCCACACTCCCCTCACCTCCAAGATTTTTACTGCGAACATTTTGGTGTACATCCTCTCATGCTTTCTTGCCAAGTCCAAATATATACACATAGATACACATACATGCTTTTTTTTCCAATTATTCTGGAGCATATTTTCATGTTAATATAGTTTTATAGAATAATTTTTAATGGCTACATAATATTTTATTATTTAAATGTACCATGATTGATTTGATCAATGTTCCCTCGAATATTTAGGTTGTTTCCTATTTTCAGAAAAACCCCTTTAATCTTTACCCCAAGTCCCTCCTAGAACCATGCAAGTTTAGTTTAACAAAATGGTAATATGTTGGCTACCTCTCTCAAAATCACTAGTTCTCGACTAGGGGTGATTTTGTTCTCCAGGGGACATTTAGCAATGTCTGTAGACATTTTTGGTTGTTAAAACTAGGGGACTGCTACTAGCTTCTAATGGGTAAAGACTAGAGATGCTGCTAAACATTCTGCAGTGCTCAGAACAGCTTCCCGCAACTGATAATTATCTAGTGTAAAATGTCAATCATGCTGAGGTTCAGACACTCTGCTCTAAATATTGATCTAATTGTTGTTATAAACTCAAGTGAGGTCCATCAGAAGCTCTCCACGCTGGACCCCTTTCTCAGAGTTCCTTGTTGCCACTTTTTCACTTCCATTCATCAAATACAAATAGAGCACTGTGCTGGACACAGAAGTGATAAAAATTCAATTCCTTCCCTGCACTGAATCACACCTTGTGTTGCAAAAGCTCTTTTTCCAGATCAGTAAAAACTGTGCTTTTCCTTGTCCATGTTGCTCTTAGCAACCAAACTCTCAGTCTTTATTCAATTACTCAGTCTGTTGTCACATGCTTTTGAGTTACAGGATCCCTCTTACAGCCACACCATTCTCTTTTCTGGCCTCACAGATAATTTCAAGGAATTCATTTTACTTACTGGTTGCTCCATTCCCCATTAATTTAGTTCTCCTCCCCTCCAAAAGGCTGTATAACTTCCTCCCTCCCTTCCACCTATGAAGGTGTCAATGATCACATGCATCCTTGCCACCTCCCCTTCTTCTAAGAATTCAGAATCCATTCTCCTGTCATAGGCTAATCCTTCCACACGTCTTACATAGCACCCCTTAATGCCTCCTTTAGTCACTACCGCAATGCTACAATGTTGCACATTGCAGTATCCTCAAGAGGCCTCTGCTAGAACAAAGCTCTACTTTCTCTCCCAGTCCATGATGGGCTGTGTGTTTTGTTAACTTGGCTAAGGCTGGAAGCCATGTTTCTCAGGACACTCTTCCCTGTATGGCTTGGTCATTGTTTGCCAGTAGAGGAACTGGTGTGAAATTTGGAGGGTGGAGATGAAACGGAAGACATTGTTTTCAGAAGGTCATCACAGTTAGACATGGTGACAAAGGAACAGATGCAGGAGTGCTAAGTGGGTGCCAGCTTGTTCTTGCTTGCCTCCACTTTGTGTCTAGCTCATCTTCATGACTGCTAGCCCTGCTGACCAACAACTGCCCCAGGTCCACCAGCAGACCCACAGAGGCAGCAACTATGCAGAGCCAACAGCTACCCCAGAAGCAGCAGTTTCCACAGACACCTCCCTGCAAGCTCCCACTTTGTGGTCCCACTTAAGCAGCCAGACCTGCTTGTAGGATTATCCTGCAAGCTCCAAGTGGCCATTCGCACCAGGACTTTAGAAACAGTCTGCACCAGACTGTTTCTCTGAGCCTCCCTCTCTCCAGACCTTCACTTCCCCAGCTCATTCCACATTTGTATAGGAACCAGTTTCTATAATGAATCTCTAATTTCTGTATTACTTACAGTAGCTGTGTTTCCCTGAGTGAACCCTGTCTTATACACCTTAACTGATCATCTTATCCAAAGAACTGTATTGGGCCTTCACATGGTTAATTCATGCCAAGATAATGAAGCTTTAACTGCAGGTACAATCATATTCCCACCTCCTGGCCCTAGGTCACCTGGGATAATCCACCTCAAAAGGAAATGACCTTGGGCAAGTTTCTTAACCTCATTGGTTTTAATTTCATTACCTGTAAAATGATTATAATAGCACCTCCCTCAAAGGTTTGTTGTGAACATTAGAATAGTGCCTAGCTTATAGTGAGTACTATGAAATTGTTTGCTCTCATGATTATTATTAATATTATTATTATATATTTTCAAATAACACTACTCTTTCATGTCTACTGACATTGCCATAGTTTAGGCTTTCGGTATTTTTGACTATTGCAAGAGCCTCCTAACTGATCTTAACTCCAGTTTTACCTCCATAAAATTCATCCTCCACAGTGTTGCCAGAGCAAGATTCCCAAGATAAATCTTTTCTGTACAAAACTCTTCAATGGCTATCTATGATCTAAAGAATAAAGTACACAGTCCTTTGCTTGCCTTACATAACTCTACATGTTCCACTCCAATCTCTCTACCCTTATCTTCCCCATGTATAATTTATGCATGGTTTGTCAACAATGCTCTGGGTCTCTCTTAAAGGCATCTCCTCTTACAGTATCCCCTACTCTTCACTAACACACCCCAGTTTGAAGTTTGGTTCAACAATCTCCTCCCTGAAAAACTTTCCTTAAAAACCTCAATCCATTTCCCTAGGCCTGTCACAGCCACCCCTTCTTCAATGTTACCAGACCTTTAGTGTATAGTTTTAATAATAATGACCTGTTTACTTATCTCTCTCCCACATTAGACTGTGAGCTCCTCCAGGGAAAGGACAGTGTCTCAATGATCCCTAGATACCCCAGTGCCAACCCAACACCTTAATAAATGTCTGAACAAATGGTTGAATGAAAGCTCTTTGGAAATTTAGATAGTGCTATTTGACTGTAAGTGCGAGGACTGAGACTTAGCAGGGAAAGTTCCCTTTATAATAATGCTTGATGGAATTTGTTTCAACACCATGTAAGACCAGGAGGATTTTGTCTTGTTTTCTGCTTGCATTATCCAGCTTTAGCATTTCCCAGTTGTCAGTATTTGCCTGAGCAATGTTCATGGGAAATTCTCTGGAAATGCCCCCATGTAACCCCAAAGGCAATCTGACTTCTACAACAAAATCCACAGGGCTATTTATTGCTTGCTTATCTGTTTCCACAGGTAATATAACATTGACAACTGAGATTGGGACATTCCAAAAATAAAAAAACTGCTGTGGATTGAGGTTCCCAGAGATGAACTCAGAAATTAGCTCCCTTTTCCTACTTCTAGGCCCATCCCTCCACTCCTAGTTATACTTGCCAAGCACTTGTCCAGTTGATTACCTAATTATGGTCCTGTTCCATCTCTCAGGCCCCCTGAAGACCAAGTCTCAGGCAGCGTAAGCATGACCAGCCTTCTTCCTAGTCATCACAGGGTAAAAGTGGAAAGGTCTGGAGTATGAGTGGAAGGGCCTAGAAAGCATAATTTGCAAACCCCATGGTGCCTCTCATTTGAAATATTCTGTCTCTAGAAGGTCCTTGCTAACAATACAGAAATGTATTCCCTGGAGATGGTGGATTCTTTCAAGGGAAAGGGATAAAATAGTATCTTCAAAGGGAATGAATCTTGCAAACTGTTTTAAGGGAAGAAGTGTGGAGAAAGACCCTGGCATGGAAGAGGTGGCAAGATAGACAGGTGGGTATAAATTGTGAGCAGGATCAGAAGTATTTGGGATAAGAACTGGAAATTAGAAGACAATTTTCTTTTCTCTTTTTTTATTCACATATTTTTTACAACTTTATTTCATTTTATTTTTTCATTCTCTTATTTTAAGTTCTGGGGTACATGTGCAGGATGTGCAGGTTTGTTACACAGGTAAATGTGTGCCATGGTGGTTTGCTGCAGCTATCAACCCATCACCTAGGTATTAAGCACAGCATGCATTAGCTATTTTTCCTGATGCTGCCCCCCTGCCAGACCCTCCTGACAGGCCCCAGTGTCAATATTGTTCCCCTCCTTGTGTTTATGTGTTCACATTGTTCAGTTCCCACTTATAAGTGAGAACATGCAGTGTTTGGTTTTCTGTTCTTATGTTAGTTTGCTGAGGATAACGGTTCCAGCTCCATCCAAGTCCCTGCAAAGGACATGATCTTGTTCCTTTTTATGGTTGTATAGTATTCCATGGTGTATATGTACCACATTTTCTTTATCCAGTCTATCATTGATGGGCATTTGGGTTGATTCCATATCTTTGCCATTGCATATAGTGCTGCAATGAACATACAAGTGCATTTATCTTTTTGATAGAATAATTTATATTCCTTTGGGTATATATCCAGTAATGGGATTGCTGGGTCAATGGTATTTCTGGTTCTAGATCTTTAAGGAATCACCACACTGTCTTCCACAATGGTTGAACTAATTTAGGTTTCCACCAACAGTGTAAAAGTCTTTCTATTTCTCTGCAGGCTCGCCAGCATCTGTTGTTTCTTGTTTTTTTTTAATAATCACCGTCTGACTGGTGTGAGATGTTATCTCATTATTGTGGTTTTGATTTGCATTTCTCTAGTGATCAGTGATGTTGAGCTTTTTTTCATATGTTTGTTGGTTGCATAAATTAGAAGACCATTGGTTAATATGGAATGACTTTAGTGCCTAGGTAGTAAATGCAAATGACCACAGACCCCATTGAGCCTATTGTTGCTTCCAGGTTAGGAGTGATTGTATTAATAACAACAGTTAACATTTTGGGAGTTGATAGGTGTCAGGCATTATACATACAAGCATTATCTCATTCAATACTCATTATAACTTTATATGGTGGGATTATGATTATTTCCACTTTAAAGATGAGGACATTTAAGCAAAGAGGTCAGGGAACTTGCCCCAGGTCACTTAGCCAGAGAGTGGTGAGCCAAGTTGTAAATCCAGGTCATCAGATGTCCAATTCAACAGCTTTCAACTGCTGAGTTCTACTGTAAATTAAGTCTGGAGTCCAGTTATGAAATAGTGCTCTCTCCCTCTAGCAGCAGCCAGCAAATCTTTGCCTCCTCAAATAAGGTTAAAAGAAGAGCACAGGCTCTTTTTTCAGGTTTCTGTCCTGCTCACTCCGTTTTTGCTGGCTTTCTGAATTTTTGAAACCTGCCTCAACCTCTTCCCTCTTCTCCTGCATGATAGGGGGACCAACTTGTCCCATTTTGCTCAGGACTTTCCCAGTTTTAGCACTGAAATCCCTGGTTCCAGAAAACTGCTCTGTCCAGGGAGAACAAGAACAATTGGCCACCCTGCCCTCATGCTTCATTCCAATCCCTTGCCCTTCCTTGTATTTAGTTTTATCTGATTTCTTATCCTCTGACTTGCCCATGTGTTTGGCAAAACTTAGTTCTACCTACACTGCCCACTTTGAAAGTAATGTATTTCCAAAATTTTACACACAAAATGCCAAACTCTCTTAGTATTCCTATAAGTATATTTCCAAGACAATTGTGACCTCCCCAACATATGTGTGTGTGTGTGTGTATCCATACTTTTTTTATACAGCTACAAATCCTATGTATATGCCTTGTGGTTTTCTTTTGTTCTTAATTAGCATTCTTTCCTATTGTGTCCACGGACTTATATGTATTTAATGTGTCATATGTATTGATGTTTCAATTTGTTTAACCGTTGAGTGTTTAGGCGTACTATTGTGCTATTCTCTCATGGGGCAGTGGGGAGAGTACTGGCCCTAGAGGAAGAAGACCTGGTGATTAATGCCAGTTTTGCTCCTTACTAACTCTTTCCATTTTCTTGTGAGTAAGAGTAGATGGTGATAGTATTTTCCCTCTTGAACTCCCTGCAGTGTTACACAGCTCAAATGGCATCATGCGTATGAGTATGAAAGCTCTGGGTCAACTCTAAGTCTAAACTATTGAAAAAGGTATTATTATCATAAAAGGTGCCACCGTGAAACACAATCAAAAAGAAGAAAATGAACATCAAGCTTGATATGGCTTGGCTCTACGTTCCCACCCAAATCTCACCTTAAATTATAATAATCCCCACATGTCAAGGGCAGGACCAGGTGGAGATAACTGAATCATGGGGACAGTTTCCCCCATGTTGTTCTCATGATAGTGAGTGAGTTCTCATGAGACCTGATGGTTTTCTAAGGGGCTTCCCCCTTCACTTGGCCCTCATTCTCTCTCCTGCCATCCTGTGAATAGGTGCCTTCTGCCATGATTATAATTTTCCTGAGGCCTCCCCAGCCATGTGGAACTGTGAGTCAATTAAACCTCTTTTCTTTATAAATTACCCAGTGTTGGGTATTTCTTCATAGCAGTGTGAGAACGAACTAATGCAAAGCTTATTACTGAAAGAAAAACATATCACTTAATACCATGGTCTGAACCCTTCCCAACATTTTTTTTCTATGTATATAGATATATGTTAATTTATAACAACTCAGTACACTTGCTTTGCATCTTGCTATTTCTTACGCCATTGTGAATGTCTTTGCTTTTGATGCTAATAAAATGCTAACTTACATTATAATGGATAATGACTACATACAATTCTGAAGTATGAAAGTAGCATGATTTACTGTAACAATATTATAATTTGGAACATTTTGATTATTTTAATATTATTCATGCTAGAATAAATACTTTAAATTATATTCTTAATTATTTCCTTAGGATACATTCCTAAAAGTGGAATTTTGAGGTTAAAAGTTAAAGTACATTATATAAATCATGGCTTTTGGCAAATGTTGTCAAATTTCCCTTCTAGAAATATTGTAACAATATATATACACACCAGGAGTTTATTTCTCCATACTCTAGGTAACATTAGACATTAACATTTTTGTTTGTTTGTTTTTTTGCTTGTAAATTCAGTAGGGCAAACATGTCAATCTTGTTATTGATTTAATATCATTGCTCTTTTCATTGAAGGAGTCTTCATATTTCTGTTTGTGTTTCTCTAATGGGGAGCTATATACTATCAAAAGGTCTAAAACTCTTTTATTTTTGTTTTACTGTACTTATTTGAAAAGTATACATTTTATGTCCATCTTTCTACTGGTTATCTTGAACATTTTACCGTACCTACTCAAATACACGTTTCTAATGTGTAGAATTAATACATTTCAATCTCCCCCTGACAAGCTAAGGATTTTAGCTCACTTTTACATCCCTCTGATTTCCCTGCCCTCATGCTCCACGTCAGCTGTTTGTTTTCTAACTATAGCTATTAAGTCTGTATAGTCCATTAGGCTAAATGAAATTCTTCCTGTCCAGGATGAAAGCCGAGCAGGAGAGACCATGCACTATGCAAATTATCTCTAAGGAGGCAACTTAAGCAAAATAAAGAAGACTTTATTGTCTCATTATCTTATGCATCCAAAGGTAGGAAGAAAGTCAGGCATCTATAGGGAATGGAACCAATAAATCAAAAACAATGGAGAACTCAGCATGCACTTCTCATCTCCCGTCTCCTCTTCTTTCAGTGCATCAACTTTTTTCTGAAACTTTTCTCTGTTACTCAGTGTTACAATGCAGAAATCTCCCTTGAGACTCATGGGAATGACTAGAGTGAGACTGGAATTTCTTTATCCCACTTCCAAATTTCCAGGAAAGTGGCTATAATTGACCTATTTTGAGTCAGGTGACAACTCCCAGAAAAATTGGCTACAACTAAGGGTGAGATTTGCAGGGCAGAAATTTGGCTTCATATCTCTGCGGGATATGGCCATTTCCCAGAGAAAGACCCAGCCCAATGAGTATCAACCACAGAGTGAAACTCCCAGAAAAACAAAAGCATTAAAGCATTACAGTAAGAACCTTGGTGTGAATGAGATACAGAGGTCAACAAGCACAGTTATTCCTGCTTGAGTAGCTTTTTAAAAATGTACCTGCCTAGGCTATACCCAAATCTACTAAGTCAGAATGTATGGGGCAAAGAAGAGGGTGTATAATACCAACTGAATAAATTGAAGCCCATGGAAAGAAAATAATTTGCCTTGGGTCATTCAGCAACTATAGATGCAACTGGGATTAGAACCCAGGACTTTTTCCAATAAAGACCTGTCTGTGTCAACTGTGCTAAACCCATACAAGCAAGAGCCAGGGACTGGAAGAGGTAGAGGGATGGGAAGTTCACATGTGTTCTTGCAAGAGGGAAATGAAGTTGGAAAAATGCAAATGTTCTGGGGATACAAAATTGCTCCAGGAAGGAGATAAATTTTCCTATATTTTATTATGAAAATATTCTAAGCTTTAGTAGCTTTGTTGACTCTGTACAGTCATTCTCTGGGCTCATACCAGTTAGCCATGACCCAGAAAGTAGAAAAGTATGGAATACTGGTGACCTTCTTAGAAGCATAAACTCTATCACTGTGGTTGGGGCTGGGGACAGTGGTTATTGGAGTGATTTTAGAAGTTCTTCTCTTTCACTCTCTGGTATCTCTACACTACCAACCTATCAAACAATCTGTTCAGTTTTGTTATTAGACCCTAAGTACATAGAATTAATCATAATCCATGGTTCTCAAGTCACTCTTGCATTGGTCCAAGCATGGCCTTCTTTTCTTTTTTACCTTGTCGATTTTTAAACAATATATGAATTCACCACCCAACGTAGACACCAGGAACTTTGGAATAACTTGCATATACTCATGTATTCCTTCTTCCTTCTTCATAACTCCTTCCATGTGATGTATTTGCCAACCTGAATTCTGTGTTTGTCATTCCTTTGCTTTTCTATGTGGTTTTATCTCATGTATATTTATTCCTAATAAGCATTTTTTAAAAATTAGTTATTTTTAACTTCATAAAAGGGTTATAATCTCTGGACTTCCTATTTTTATTTAAAATCATATTGCTAAAGGGGAAAAGGGTAACTTCACAGTAGAGAAGCCTGGCAGACACCATTTTAATCAAGGGAGCAAAGTGAACCTCATCAGTAAAGGGACAAATCAAAATCATGTGCTCGATAGGATGCAACGAAAAGAACACAGCATTGCTTCTGGGATATCCTTGGCAAAAATATGTAACTTCAATCTAATCATGAGACTCAGCAGACCAAAGTCCCACACTGAGGGACAGTCTATGAAATAACTCTTGTGTAATCTCCAAAAAATGTAAAGGTCATGAAAGTCAAAGAAAAATTGAAGAACTGCTCCAAATGAAGGAGACTAAAAGGACATGACAAGCAAATGCAAAGTGCAATTCTGAACCAGACTCTTATGCTCTGAAAAGTATTTTTGGAACAACTGACAAAACTTAAATGAAGTTTGAGAGTTACGTAGTGGTTGAATATTAACGCAATTTCCTGATTTTGACGGTTGTACTGTTGTTATGTAAGAGAATGCCCTTGTATGTAGAAAATATATCCTAAAGTATTCATGGGTGATGGAGCAGCAGATTGGCAACTTATTCTCAAATGGGTCAGAAAAAAATGGCATTTGTACCGTACTTGCAACTTTTCTGTAAGTTTGAGATGGTTTCAAAATAAACAAAACAAAAATAAACATAAAAATATATTGCTAAGATTCATCCAATTTTTTTCATGTTACTATAGTTCATATATTTTGACTGCCAAGTAATATTTTATTAGAGTTAATTCATTCACTCTCTCAGTGATGGATTTTGAGTTTTCTTCATTATTGCTATTGTGGCCAGTGCATCTGTGAATGTTACCCTATGTCTCCTGGCATGGATCTGAAACAGTTTATCTTAGTTATGTACCTAGGAGTTAAATGGCTAGGTCACAGAGCATATTAGTTTCCTATGGCTGCTGTAACGATTAACCACAAACATAGTGGCTTAATGTAACAAAAATTTACTCCTTTATAATCCTGGAGGCCAGCAGTCAGAAATGAATTTTACAGGGGTAAAATCAATGTGTTGGCAGGGCTGGTTCCTTCTGGAGATTCTAGAGGAATATCCATTTCTTTGCATTTTTAGGTGTCTAGAGGCTGCCTGTGTTCCTTAGCTTGTGGTCCCTTCCTTGATCTTCAAAGTGCATCAGTCTAGTCCCTGCTTCCATCATCACATCATAGTCTCCTATTACTCTGACTCCCTTGCATCTCTCTTATAAGGTCAGATGTGATTACATCAAGCCCATCCAGATAGTCCAAGATTATCCCTAATACGGACAAGTCCTTTTTGCCATATAAAGTAACATCATTCACAGGTTCTGTGGATCAGGATATGTACACTTTTGGGAGGCCATTATTCAGTTTACCATGTAAGGTATATGAATATTTAAGTCTATTTGAAATTCTACCATTATGGATCATTTTCTTTGAATTGTTAAGTGCCTAATTTTAAATGACAAGTACCCTGGGAAAGAGAAAAATGATAATCCATTACATATGTAAAATATTTGAAGCATCTCAAAGACATCCCTCATGCTCACTGTTTCCTTTACTCCTCACAATTCTATATGTAGTGAATAGGGCAGGCACCATTAGGTTGAACCATATAAGTTGCTGATATTAGGTTATCTTTGACCTGCAAATATAGGATTTTCATATTTTCTAACTTAATATTATATTCTCATTTTATAGAGGAGGAAACAGCCCTGAGAGTTTAGGTGACTGTCTTCAGGTCATGCAACTAGTAAACATCAGAGCAAAACTTTAGACCAAGCCTCTTGACTCCCCAAATCAGTGCTTCTTCCACCAGGTCATATGGAAAAAATGCTTGTAGGTGTGACTATTATCACTAGATAAACTTTATGGTAAACTGTGGTAAACTACTGATTAACCAAGATATGGGGAGTAGAGAGGGAAGGAGATCATCATGGAAATCTGAGAAGAATTGAAGAATTATCAATAGTTCTAAGTCAGGCTTAAAGCAATTCCACTGTTAAACTTCTATTATGTGAGATGGGAAGGGCTAGGGGATTAAACATGAGGCAGAATAAGGTGGAGATCTGGATCCTGTTCCTATTCAACTAGAGCAGCAACTCCAAATTTTCCGAAGCCCTTTGGGGAGATAATCTCATTTCAGGTTCCTATTGCACCTACGCCAGGGTTCATACACATCTAGACAACCAAATTTTGACTACAAATGCACTGACAAATTGACCTAACATTTGTCAGGGTCTAAAAAAGAAATACAGGTTCTGCTGGTATAGGAAGGCAGGTTAGCCAAGATCATGTAGGGTCAGAGGATGGGAATGTGTAGGGTCAAAAGGACCAGTGTATATGCTGTAGGTGACATAGTATCTGGCATGTGACAAAGTGGAAATTTGGGACAGAATAGGAGGGTGTTGCCTATTGCTGCTGCCTAGGAAGCTCTGCTGAGGGAAGCCCTGGACATCCATCAATATAAGCCAGAACCTATACTCTGCCCAACCTCGGTAGGTCACTTTCTCTCTCTGGTCATCTATTTTCTCATCATTTGCATCAGAGGATTTAATAGCTTGATCTTTTAGCAATCTTCCAGTTTGAATATTCTATGAGTGCTTCTATACATTGCAGAATGGGATCGAAATGACCCAATTCTTCCAAAGGCAAAAGGGGAGCCTTCTTCCTCCCCTTTGTATAGGGTCTCTGACTGCTCTGTGGAAATGTCATTTCCCCTCCTAGGACACACATTATTTGGAGTACAGGGGATGCACAAAGTCAAGTAGAATTTCCCAAAATGGTCCCACAGATCATTAGTCCCAAAAGACTTCCTTCAAAAAACATTTTATATTGTAGCAGAAAATATCCCATTTATAATAGCAACAAAAGATGAAATATCTAGAAATAAATTTAACAAGAAATATATGAAATCTACAAGACAAAAAGTTTAAAACTCTTGAGGGATTCAAAAAAAATTTAAACAAATGGAAAAAGTAAGTTTTATTGTGGGAAAGGAAGCTAAAACCTCAAAAAGGATGTCAATTCTCAGTAGGTAATATATAAGATAAAAAATAATCCCATGAATATATCAACTATATATTTTTTGAAATAGATAAGCTAGTTTTAAAATTCATTTGGAAAAATAAACAAAAATGTGTATCCAGGAAAAGTCAGAAAAAGAATGACAAGAGAATAAGACCTATCAGATACTAAAGCATATTATAAAGCTTTAATAATTAAAACAGTATGCTACTGATGAATGGAAAATGATCCACATAATAATTAAAAGTTTTAAAATAGACCTAAATATGCATAGCAACTTAATAAATAATTAAATTGGTGGTAACTCAAATCATTGGAAACAAGATGAATTATCTAATAATTGTTGCTAGTATAACAGAGTGATTATCTGGGGGGAAAAAGGATGTATAAACCACACCTTGCCCTAGTATAAATTTCAAAATAACCAACTAGTTAAATGTAAAAATATAGACAGCACTTTGGGAGGCCAAGGCGGGCAGATCACCTGAGGTCAGGAGTTCGAGACAAGCCTGGCCAACATGGTGAAACCCTGCCTCTACTAAAAATACAAAAATTAGCCGGGCATGGTGGCAGGCACCTGTAATCCCAGCTACATGGGAGGCTGAGGTAGGAGAATCGCTTGAACGCGGGAGGCGGAGGTTGCAGTGAGCCTAGATTGTGCCATTGCACTGCAGCCTGGAGCACAAGAATGACACTTCGTCTACAAAAAAAAATGTAAACAAAAGTACTAAAAAAATGGTGAGAGAATTATTTTATAACTTCAGATCAGAAAAAGATTACTAACTATAACTTTTAAAATTTAAAAGCCTAAAACAATTAATTTTGATTACATTTAAAATTCTATATGGCAAAAATACCATAATTAAAGATAAAAGGCAAAGAACAAATTGGGAAAAATATTTTTCAACATATATAACCAAGGGCTAATTTCTCTAACACCTAAAAAGTTCTTATAAATCAGTAAAAAGAAAACCAACATCTCAATGGAAAAAGAACAAAGCTCATAAAGAGTTCACAGAAAAAGGATATACAAATGGCTTTAAACATGTGAAAGAATATTCAACTTCACTCACAATAAGAAAAAATACAAATTATGAGTTGCTTCAGCATCCTGGTGTTGCTGCACCATGGGTCCTGTGCGGTCACTTAGCCAAGATGCCTGAGGAAACCCAGACCCAAGACCAACCGATGGAGGAGGAGGAGGTTGAGACATTCGCCTTTCAGGCAGAAATTGCCCAGTTGATGTCATTGATCATCAATACTTTCTACTCGAACAAAGAGATCTTTCTGAGAGAGCTCATTTCAAATTCATCAGATGCATTGGACAAAATCCGGTATGAAAGCTTGACAGATCCCAGTAAATTAGGCTCTGGGAAAGAGCTGCATATTAACCTTATACCAAACAAACAAGATCGAACTCTCACTATTGTGGATACTGGAATTGGAATGATCAAGGCTGACTTGATCAATAACCTTGGTACTATCGCCAAGTCTGGGACCAAAGCGTTCATGGAAGCTTTGCAGGCTGGTGCAGATATCTCTATGATTGGCCAGTTCGGTGTTGGTTTTTATTCTGCTTATTTGGTTGCTGAGAAAGTAACTGTGATCACCAAACATAATGATGATGAGCAGTACGCCTGGGAGTCCTCAGCAGGGGGATCATTCACAGTGAGGACAGACATAGGTGAACGTATGGGTCGTGGAACAAAGGTTATCCTACACCTGAAAGAAGACCAAACTGAGTACTTGGAGGAACGAAGAATAAAGGAGATTGTGAAGAAACATTCTCAGCTTATTGGATATCCCATTACTCTTTTTGTGGAGAAGAAATGTGATAAAGAAGTCAGCGATGATGAGGCTGAAGAAAAGGAAGACAAAGAAGAAGAAAAAGAAAAAGAAGAGAAAGAGTCCAAAGACAAACCTGAAATTGAAGATGTTGGTTCTGATGAGGAAGAAGAAGAAAAGAAGGATGGTGACAAGAAGAAGAAGAAGAAGATTAAAGAAAAGTACATCGACCAAGAAGAACTCAACAAAACAAAGCGCATCTGGACCAGAAATCCCGACGATATTACTAATGAGGAGTAGGGAGAATATTACAAGAACTTGACCAATGACTGGGAAGATCGCTTGGCAGTGAAGCATTTTTCAGTTGAAGAACGGTTGGAATTCAGAGCCCTTCTATTTGTCCCATGACATGCTCCTTTTGACCTATTTGAAAACAGAAAGAAAAAGAACAACATCAAATTGTATGTACGCAGAGTTTTCATCATGGATAACTGTGAGGAGCTAATCCCTGAATATCTGAACTTCATTAGAGGGGTGGTAGACTCGGAGGATCTCCCTCTAAACATTTCCCATGAGATGTTGCAACAAAGTAAAATTTTGAAAGTTATCAGGAAAAATTTGGTCAAAAAATGCTTAGAACTGTTTACAGAACTGGCGGAAGATAAAGAGAACTGCAAGAAATTCTATGAGCAGTTCTCTAAAAACATTAAGCTTGGAATACACGAAGACTCTCAAAATCGGAAGAAGCTTTCAGAGCTGTTAAGGTACTATACGTCTGCCTCTGGTGATGAGATGGTTTCTCTCAAGGACTACTGCACCAGAATGAAGGAAAAACAGAAATATATCTATTATATCACAGGTGAGACCAAGGGCCAGGTAGCTAACTCAGCCTTTGTGGAACTTCTTGGGAAACATGGCTTAGAAGTGATCTATATGATTGAGCCCATTGATGAGTACTGTGTCCAACAGCTGAAGGAATTTGAGGGGAAGACTTTAGTGTCAGTCACCAAAGAAGTCCTGGAACTTCCAGAGGATGAAGAAAAGAAAAAGAAATAGGAAGAGAAAAAAACAATGTTTGAGAACCTCTGCAAAATCATGAAAGACATATTGGAGAAAAAAGTTGAAAAGGTGGTTGTGTCAAACCGATTGGTGATGTCTCCATGCTGTATTGTCACAAGCACATATGGCTGGACAGCAAACATGGAGAGAATCATGAAAGCTCAAGCCCTAAGAGACAACTCAACAATGGGTTATATGGCAGCCAAGAAACACCTGGAGATAAATCCTGACGATTCCATTATTGAGACCTTAAGGCAAAAGGCAGAGGCTGATAAGAATGACAAGTCTGTGAAGGATCTGGTCATCTTGCTTTACAAAACTGCACTCCTGCCTTCTGGCTTTAGTCTGGAAGATCCCCAGACACATGCTAACAGGACCTACAGGATGATCAAACTTGGTCTGGGTATTGATGAAGATGATCCTACTGCTGATGATACCAGTGCTGCTGTAACTGAAGAAATGCTGCCCCTCGAAGGAGATGACGACACATCACGCATGGAAGAAGTAGACTAACCTCTGGCTAAGGGATGACTTAACTGTTCAGTACTCTACAATTCCTCTGATAATATATTTTCAAGGATGTTTTTCTTTATTTTTGTTAATATTAAAAAGTCTGTACAGCATGACAACTACTTTAAGGGGAAGATAAGATTTCTGTCTACTAAGTGATGCTGTGATACCTTAGGCACTAAAGCAGAACTAGTAATGCTTTTTGAGTTTCACGTCGGTTTATTTTCACAGATTGGGGTAACGTGCGTTGTAAGATGTATGTAACATGATGTTAACTTTGTGGTCTAAAGTGTTTAGCTGTCAAGCCGGATTCCTAAGTAGACCAAATCTTGTTATTGAAGTGTTCCTGAGCTATACCTTGATGTTTAGAAAAGTATTTGTTACATCTTGTAGGATCTACTTTTTGAACTTTTCATCCCCTGTAGTTGACAATTCTGCATGTACTAGTCCTCTAGAAATAGGTTAAACTGAAGCAACTTGATGGAAGGATCTCTCCACAGGGCTTGTTTTCTAAAGAAAAGTATTGTTTGGAGGAGCAAAGTTATAAGCCTACCTAAGCATATCATAAAGCTGTTCAAAAATAACTCAGACCCGGTCTTGTGGATGGAAATGTAGTGCTCGAGTCACATTCTGCTTATAGTTGTAACAAATACAGATGAGTTAAAAGAAAAAAAAAGAAAAAATACAAATTATGGCTACACTGAAGAGAACATTCTTCACCTACCATTTTGGCAAAGCTCCAAAAATTTGATATGGGACTCACACACTTCATATATATATACCTTCAAGTGTCTGTATTTTTGCTGTGTTGCCCCATTCTTTTCAAGATGGTAAAGGCATGCACCTTGGAGTCAAACAGACATGAGTTTAAATTCTGATTGTGCTGCTACCAGCTTGTCATTTTGGGTAAATGATATCATTTCTTTAAGCCTCAGTTTTCCTCATCTGCAGAATGGATAAGACAGTTTTGTGGGTCTGTTTTGGACAGCAAAAATTCTGACAGGAGCTACCACTTTCTGACTACCTGCCAAGTGTTCCACATACATGATTATCTCAATTCATTCTTGAAACCACACATTGGGATGAATATCTTTTCCCCATTTTCACAGATTAGGAAACAGCCCCAGATGGGCTAAGAAATTAGCCCAAGGTAAGTGGCAGAATCAGGATTTTCAAAGTCAGGTTGAATCTAGCCCCAATGTCTACACTGTTACCACTACGTAGCACTGTCTTTCACAATATCTGATACAATGTCTGAGAGGAGGTGCCTGTGATGTTCAAGCTTTCTTTTTCCTTCTTTCCTGCAATTCCCTTCCCTTTATCCTCACGGTCTGGCTGAAATTCCACCCCCTTCCAGGTCACACTTGTCCAAAGTAATGTCCTTTGCTCTTCCAACAGTGATGATCTACACCACTCATGATCCGTTTTTTGATTCCTCATCTACAGCCCATCTACTGTAGTCAGGTACATCTACTTGAACCTCTACTGTGTATGCCGTTTCTCAAGTATATGCCTCTTTTTTACCCATCAGCTTGTAGACTTTTCATTTCTGTATTCTCTATCCCTGGTGCTTCTCTGGTGCCTTGCACATTCTGGTCAACTAAATCTGTTTGGCTCCTCCTCATCTTCTGTATTGAACCGTAGGTGGGAGGACTTGGAACCTCTCCAGCTGCCTGGCTCAGGAGTTCTTGGTCCTCCTCCATAGTCTCTGCTTTTTCTGCCTGGAGGCCCACAGTGACAGATCCCCTCACTTGTTCTCTGCCTCACAGGATTCACGGCTCAGACATACCCAGTAATAAATAACAACTTAGATGATTGTGTCTGGTAGCTAATTGACTATGTAACATAGGCTACCAGCCTGGGGCAGCACAGCATGCCACTTGTAATTAATCACCCTCATCCCAGCCTGACTACCCAGCTATGTCGAATCACAGAGCAATTAGGCATTTTCTGAGTGGGTTTCCCTGCCTAGGTTGAGAAGGTGGAAAACATCCTATTAATGTAGCATTCTGTAGGTTCTCAGAACCATATTGATTCTATGAGAAGTCAACACTGTGCTGGCACTGTGTTAAATGCTGTAGGACTTGGCAATATGAGGAAAAAATAATCTATGCCCTCCAGGGCTACGTAACTAAGTTGGAAATATAAGACAAAATTTTAGTAAGAATAATTTTCCACATGTCATATGAGAGGTACAAATACATTCCTATGAAATAGAAGGTACATTTTGACTAAGATATGGGGAAGTTAGCAACATGAAGTGCAGAATCATAATATAGTATGATGGTTCATACTAGGTTCATCCATGAGAACAGTTCGAAGATATAGATTCCCAAACTCTACCCAGTACCTACTAAATCAGAATCTCTGAAGAGGCAAAAAAAAAAAAAAAAAAAAATCTCTATCTAGGTATCTGAGAAATCCTAATGCCAAATATGTTTAGTGCAGCTACCCAGCCCACATTTATGCTCTAAAAGCTTTGGCTCAGTCCTGTAAGTGTGGGTTGCTACAGCTCTCTGAACCATGTAATCCCTCCATCCCAGCCTGTCCTTGCCATAGCTCATTGTTCTAAGGGTGTGTACCAAACTGAAGCTGAGTCTTTTAGGAGTTGAAAGTTCTGATTGATTAGTTCAGTGTGCTGGATCTAGAAGGTGAATTGTATTCTGAGTCTAAAGGAGCCATTTGAAAACTGTACACAATAAGAAAGAGAGAGAAATTACTTCTATCCTTGAAAACTCTTTGGTCTCCAGTCCCTGTCCCTCATGTGACACTTATACTTTCTGTAATAAGTTTTACAAGAATCTTTGTTTTCTTGTAGGATGCCTCCATTAGTTAAATGTGCTTGTGTGAGTTTCAACCTTTTCTGATAGACAATATAATTTATAGGAGAGTGACCTTCTCAAAACAGAAGACATTTCAGAGGCCAGCTATTCCAACCTCCCACTTAAGGCAGGATCTCTCCTGTCCACCTGACTCAAAGTTAAATTGCTTATCACTGTGTTTAGCAAAGTAGATGCTCAAAAAAGCCCCTGGGCCTTACACCTTCTGAGATAGGAAACTTGGTACCTCCAATTTGGATGCTTTGACTGCTAGAAACTCCTTGTTATTGGGCCTAAATCTTCTGTCCTATAAATTTGTATCATTGGATCTTCTCTCTGAAACCAAAAAGACTAACTCCATCCCCCTTTCATCATAATAGTAAACAAATTTTTTAAGACAGTTTTCTCAATTTTCCCTCCCCATCTTTTCTTCTTCAAGGTAAGTATCTTGACTTACTCAAGATATTTACTGTTCTTTCAATGATCTCTACTCCAGACCCTTCATCATTCTATTTCCCCGAAAATTGGTTACTCCAAGTTGTCAATGTTCTAACATTAAAGTATGATGCCCAAAATGAGACAAGGATTCTAAGGGATGTCATCATCCCTGTTTCTATTGTCGTCTTGAGAGGCAAAATAAATTTGCAGTTCAAATGTAGTGTAGTAGTTTCATCTCCTTTACCTTTTCCAATAATCCTTTGAGGTAGGTCTTACTCTTGTTCAATTTTACAGATCGAGGGAAAATAAATACTGGAGCAGTTATTTGTATTGTCTAAAGTCATACAACTAAAAAGTGATGGAGCCAAGTTGTTAGGAGGTGAATTGTGCCCCAACCCCCCGCCATAATTCATGTTGAAGTCCTAACCTCAGAACCTTAGAGAATGTGGCATATTTGGATACAGGGACTTTAAATAAGTAATTAAAGTGAAATTAGGTCATTACCATGGGCCCTAATCCAATATGACTGGTGTTCTTATAGCAAGAAGAAATTTAGACATAGACATGCACAGGCAGAAGACCACATGAAGACAGAGGGAGAAGCCACTCAGCTAAAGGCCAAGGAAAGAGTCCTCAGAAGAAACCAACCCTGCAAATATCTTGATCTTGATCTTGGGCTTCTAGCATCAAGAACTATAAGGAAGTCAATTCCTGCTGTTTAAGCCATCCAGTCTATGGAATCCTGTTATGGCAGCCCTAGAAGACTAATACACAAGTATTAAACCTCATCCTTAGATTCCAACTGCCATGTCTTCTCCTCTTTATTACAGACTCTTCTGCCCAGGTTTTCTTCCTAGATTAGCCTCATCTCAGGGCATGCTGAAGATATTAAAAAGGCTCAGCTGCAAACTATCATGAGTGAGTTCTCTCACTGTTATTATAGAAATGAATGCCTCAGAGTAATGACAAAGATGGAGCCCTTTGATTCAGGTCCAGGCATCCAGACATAGGACAAGTCCAGATGGGACATAGGAGAGTGAGCTGGATCTGAGACTTGGGGACCATTTTGAGTTTTCTGATGGAACATGTGCTCAGGCAGAGCTATAGCACCAAGGTGGGCACCATCTCTGATTTTTTTTCAACGACAACAACAACAACAAAAACCGATTTATTTGCAACAAACCCTGTCTCATCATTTAGATATAGCACAGGAGTAGAAAGGAGTCACACTGCAAGCACCATTTATTTCAAGACACAGTTCCATGTCTCCCAAAGACAACAAGCCCGTCTCCCTCAGAGACCCATGTCCAGATCCAAACTGAATACATGAAACAGGCAAGCCCAGAATAAAGTCAGCTCCAGGCAGGTTTCACCCTTATCCCGTAGTCCTTCCTTCACAGCCCTCTACTCCCCTGTACCCCCAGTCAGGCCAACTTCTAGCCTCTGAGCCACCAGGGAGCTGTTTTTGAGGGGTAATTGATAGGGATTTAAGCATCACATAAGGAAAATACTCTGAACTTTATTGTTCAGAGTATTGTTTGGCTCTGTGTCCCCACTCAGATCTCACCTTGAATTGTAATAATAGCCATGTGTCAAGGGCAGGACAAGGTGGAGATAATTGAATCATGAGGGTGGTTTCCCCCACACTGTTCTCATGATAGTGAGTTCTCATGAGATCTGATGGTTTTATATGAGGCTTCCCTCTTTACTCAGTTCTCATTCTCCTTCCCGCCACCATGGGTTTACTTCCCCTTCCACCATGAGTGTAAGTTTCCTGAGGCCTCCCAGCCATGCTGAACTGGGAGTCAATTAAACCTCTTTCCTTTATGAATTACCCAGTCTTGGTTATGTCTTTATTAACAGCATGAGAATGGACTAATACAATCTCATGAAACATCTAGATCATGAGAATTAGAAACAGACAGACTTCGATTACTCACTAGGTGTAGAGGCATTACCTGCGACGCTGTTAAGAGTGTCAGCTTTGGAGTTAAGCTATTTGCATCTGACCCTTGGCACTACCACTTAATATAATTGCTTGTTTGTTTGGGGCCTTCATTTACAAAATGAAAGGTTTTCATTTGTAAAACGGAGGAAATACTTATCTTACAGGGTTATTGTTAGGATGAGGTGAATAATGCACATATAGGACCCTGCCTAGCACATAGTTTTTGTTTGTTCGTTTTTTTCTCTGATGGAGTCTTGCTCTGTCGCCCAGGCTGGAGTGCAGTGGTATGATCTCGGCTCACTGCAACCTCTACCTGCTGGGTTCAAGCAATTCTCCTGCCTCAGCCTCCCGAGTAGCTGGGATTACTGGCGTCTAACACCACGCCCGGCTAATTTTTGTATTCTTAGTAGAGATGGGGTTTCACCATGTTGGCCAGGCTGGTCTCGAACTCTTGACCTCGTGATCCACTTGCCTTGGCCTCTCAAAGTGCTGGGATTACAAGCATGAGCTACCGGACCCGACTAGCATATAGTTTTGACTTAAACATTGATATTGTACTCACTATGTGCCAGACAGTGTTGTAAGCACTGTACAAATTAACTCATTTACTTCTCATGTCTACCCTATGATGTGGGTGCAATTGTCCTCTCTACTTTCCAGGTAAATCAAATGAACCATGGAGATGTTAAGTGATTTACTCAAGGTAAATGACAGAGTTGAGATACAAACCCTGAGGTCTTAGTTCGAGTTGATTCTAAATCACTACACTGTGCAGCACTCAGTAAGTCTTTCTTATTGTTATTATTAGGGGTGTAACCTTGAGCAAGTCCTTTGGTCTCTGTAAGCCTCAATTTTCTCACCTGTAAATTAGAGATAGCACCAATGTATGTTGTGAGGACATAATGCATGAGAACAATATAGCGTAACATGCAAAATATACAGTAGTATTCAAAAGATGTGTTTCTCTCTTTCTCTCTCTCTCTCTTCTAGATCTTCTTAAACTTCTTCCTGTGGTTATAAGAACATCTCCAGCCTGAGGAGGCAGATACTGATCTAGCACAAAACCTGACTTGGTTCCAGTTTTTCAGTACTGTACTGAGGCTGTTTAGTCTGTTCTTTAGACCTTAGGACACCTTGCTTCAATTTCAGGGCATGTTAAATTTTATCGTTCCCCTCTCCAAAACTGGAATGGCCCCAAGGCTGAACTTTGGCAGAAAGACTTTTCTAGCACTGAAGGGTGTGTCTGTCCATTTACTGAATTTCTGTTTAGATGAGAAACTTCTGAAATGACTGGAATGCTCCTTATAAACATTCTTAATTCTCCCTTGTTTGCTCAAATTTTTTATCCCGTGGCCACACCCAAATCTTTCAAAGTGCTTTTAAAGTTGGCAATTGACAAAGGATCCTAGATTCATTTGTTGCCACTTTTATGATTGTCCAGGCTTTGATAGGAAGTTTAGAGGTGAAATCAAAGTGCTAGTCATACAGTTTGTTCTCGATTTTGCTACTCTGACATGGTCAGAGAGAAGGCTAGCTGCAGATTTGGAGTTTAACTGTATCATACATACAAATGTACTTAGAATCATCCTTCCTCATTTCCTTTCCCACCTATTCCCTCCAAGCAATTGACAGTAGGAAGACCAGGATTCTAGTTCCCTCATTACCCTAACTAGTTCAGTGATCAATTAAATCAAGGGTCAGCAAACTTTTTCTATAAAGGGCTAGATAGTAAATCTTTTAGAGTTAATGGGCCATATGACTTTTGTCTCAACTACTCAACTCTGCCCTTGTAGCTAGAGCAGCTAATTAACATGTAAACAAGTAGGCATTTGGTGTGTTCTAATCAAACTTTATTTGCAGAAGTAGGTGACAGGTTGGACTTAGCTGGCAGGCCATAGTTAGATGACAGCTAATTTAAATCATAGTGAAAAATATCTTCATTGCAGAAAGTTCAGGAAAGAATAGAGATAAATAATAAAAAGAAATAGGCAGTTTATTGTAGCTGTCAAATACAAAGACTCTGGAGGCAGCCTGCCTGGATCAGGGTTGTGGGACCTTGAGCAAGTAAATGCCAGCTTCTTTTTCTGCACAACAGGAATAATTACAGTATATTCCTCATAGTTAATGGGAGAATAAAATGAAATGATGCAGGTAAGAACTGGAAACCTAGTCTCTTAGTCAATTCAGGCTGCTATGACAAGATACAAGATTGGTAGCTTAAACAACAAATATTTATTTTTCACAGTTCTGGAGTCAGGTAGATCTGGTGTCTGATGAGGGCTCGCCTCCTGATTTGTAGACAGCCATCTTCTGCTTGTAATCTCACACAGCAAAGGGGGAGAGAGAGGAAGCAAGCTCTCTCCTGTCTCTTCTAGTAGGGTATTCATCCTATTATCAGGGCTCCACCCTCATGACCTAATGACCTCTTAAGGGCCCTACCTCCTAATCCCATCACATTTGGGGTTAGGATTTCAACATATGAATTTTGTTGGGGGTACTTAGGAGTGTAGTGGGCACAAATATGTCTTCATAACACCTGGTAAGCACTCTGTGCTTGTTAGCCATGACAGAAAGAGGCAGCAGGGTATTGTGGGCAAATGTAGAGTCAGAGACCAGAAAGCCTGGGTTTGCAGCCCAGCTCTGGCTGGCATTTACTAACTGTGTGACTGTGGGCAATTACTTAACCTCTCTGTGTCTTAGCATCCTCTGCAGCAGCAGTCCCTGTCTTATGGAGGTGTTATGTTAGATGAATGAATACATTCAAACTGCTTAGAACAGTACCTGACATTTTGTAATTATTTCAGATGCTACTTTCAAAATTATCATCATTGTTATTAATAATAAGTCAATATCACATGCCGTGAGGCAATCACTATTAACACATTGGACCCTTTCCTTTCAGTAATTTTATATGGTGTGACCACACTACTGATGTATACATAATTTATTTTTTCTTTGACATTTTATGTGATTATGTACCCCTCTTATTAAAAACCTTTTGCTAAAAGACCATTTTATTTGCTCTGTAACAAGGTGTGGAGTAAGCGTGCCATAATTTATTCAATCTTTGCCCTTGTCATGGACATGTTGTAGTTTACAGCTATTGTTATTTGAAATAATATTGCTATAAATATCTGTGGGCACATAGCTATTTGTATATTTTTTTTTTATTCTCTCCTTAGGACAATTTCTCCAAAGTGGAATTACTGGAGCGAAAGAGTATGCATATTTTTAGGTTGTTATATATGTGTGCTCAAATTACTTTCTGTCTTAGTTCATTGTATGCTGCTATAACAGAATGCATCAGTCTGGGTAATTTATAAAGAACAGCATGTGTATGTGTGCATGAGAGAAAGAAGGAAAGAGGGAGGGAGTTGGCTGAGCTTATCCTTTTACCAATAAGGGACCCACTTCCTCCTACTCCCTCAATAACAGCATTAACCCGTTTATTAGGGCAGAACCTTCATGACCTAATCACTTCCTAAAGGTCCCACTCCCAACACTGTTGCATTGGAGATTAAGTTTCCAACACATGAACTTTGGTGGGACACATTCAAATCATAGCACCTTCCAGCATGGATGTACCCATTTACAGTACTTCCGTCACATTCCCATTCACCACGTTAATTTCCTCCTCTGTCAAGTGAGGCTAATAAAGCCAGGTTGAGGCTAACAAAGCCAGCTTGATCTTCTTTATACAGTTATTGTAAGAATCAACATGTATGTAGACATACTTTGGAAACGACCATGTGATATAGCATTGTAGTCATTTCTTCTGGATAAAAGCATCTGATTAGGCCAAGTGGCATCCAGAGGTTGGAATGTTGTACTAAATGTGACTCCTCCACATTGAGTCTACCTGTGGTGTAAACAGCCAACACATCTAATTCAATTAAGATTATAGGTACATTATGGTCCTGACCAGCTTTTTAGACTAACCACAGTAAGCAATCATTGTCGTGATTTCATGACTTAAGTAACTACTATCTTAATTTGGGCTTCCCAAAGAAGAGCACTGCTCACTGATGATGTGGAGCTTTTTCCGGAATGAGAAATAAACACACAGTGGCCTATGAACAAGCACCGTCTTCATTTCCATATGTATCAATGGCTATGAGTTTTTCATACTTTATTGATGTATCAACATATAAATTCCCTACAAGCCAGCCAAGGTATCATGGAGAAAGCACTAAACACTGAACACAGAGACCTGTGCTTAAATCCCAGGATTGTGACTTATTTGTTTGACCTTAGATGAATCACTTCTCTTGCCTGAGCTTCATTTTCTTGACATTTAAAATAAAGATACCAGTACTAATCTTACCAACATTTTGAAATTTGGAGGAGGCTTAAGTAAGATTATATATGTGAAAGCACAAATTAAAAATCTAGTCAACTGCCACATAGTAGGTGTTCCTTAAAGGAAAGTAAAAATACAAGTATGTCAAAACACCTAGTAGATTGCATGTCACTTAGCAGTTGATCAAAATTATCTGTCAACTCTATTTCTGGAATAACCATTTGTTTATTGGCCCAAGACTTCAGTTACTTGGCAACTTTTCCAGGAAGTATTTCTGGAGCCTTTTCAAACTCCTACCTTAGATAGAATTGACTTGATTGAGTAGAGGCACCATTATTTTTTAAGCAATTTAGGTTGTTTTTCAGTTGGAAGGCGGGGGGGTTGTAATAAATAATGTCATGATAAAATCTTTTTGCATAAAGCTTTCTCCACATTCAGGAATTTATTTTCCCCCCATCATTTAGGATAGATTTCCCAAAGTAGAATCACTGGGTTAATGGGTCCACACTGTTAAAGCTTTAGTTATATTTTCAAATTGCTTTCCAGAAAGTTTATACTAATTTTCACTTATATATCAGTTGTATGCCTTGAATTTTACCTAACCCTCATATAGGTACCTCCTACACACATCATTTATAATACCAGCAACACGACGTCAGTCATAATTTTCACATATATATTAACCCTTGTAAATTGGGAGCTTGCCGGGCCAGATTTGTTGACACTTGTTGAAGCATGAATGAAAAGGGAGAAAAGAAAGAAGGAAGGAGAAGGAAAGAAGGAAAGAAGAAAAGAAGAAGAGAAAGAAACAGAGACAGAGAGAAAAAAAGAAAGGAGAGAAGAATATATAGATATAGAAGACCATGCAGGACCAGATAAATGAAGCATGGAGAGGAAAGAGTTTATGGTTTTTAGCTGCCAGCACTAATTAAAGCCTCCTATGGAGCACTTTTCCTCGAAGAGAGGAAGGGCAGCATGTCACATACTATAAGGTGCATATACATGAGTAAATAAATTGCCAACCAATACATTTTTAAAGGGAGCCCATTATGCTTATTTATTGAAGCTTTCAAGTGTTACGTCGGATCCTGCAATGAAGTAAATTATTAAGCATCTCTGTATCTACTCTGGAAAATATCATGGCTGCTTCTTTTGAGCCTTATTTCTATTTCCACTCTGAGTCTTTCTTTTGGGGCACTTGGAGTAATTCTTTGTGATATGCATCACTAGAGTGCCTCTTAAGAAAATGTCAGAGACCACCCACTCCCAGTTTTTACAGAAGTCTGGTAGACAGAAATTATCTGTGACTGATTAATATGGATATTGAAAATCAAAGTAATGTTTATCATATTTGTTTTTCTGTGATCCCTTTCTCCCTTCTCCAAGTTCACCTGATTTCTACCACTTTTTCTTAATCTTGTCTCAAAGAAATGTGTTCGTTTGTTGTTTTCTTCCAGAAACTAGAAATTGGAAGTAGTTGACCTGGAGTTTGACTGTAACCGAAGTTGTCAGTCATTTGACTGCCTCCACAACCTGCAGAGATTTTACTTTCAAAGTGAAGGCAAAAATAACTATACAACTCAGTCAAATGAAAGCAAATGCAGGGGCCAGTAAATTAGAAAAGAGTTTCAATCCTATTTTTGTGAAAGCTCTAGCTCATTGATTTCAGTGAATTCAAGCTTCCTTTCCAATTCTATCACCCTCAGCTCCTCTGCATGGAACCAGGTGGGGAGAGAGCGAACCTCAAAGTCATGCAAAGGGCTTCTTAGCCTGGCTTGACCACTTTGGAACAGGCTGTCTGTGGGCAAAGGATTCAACCTCACTCAACCTCAATTTCTCAAATGCAAAAAGGGTATGCAGCAGTACTTATTAGATTGTTATGAGGATGAACTAAAAATAAGATATTCACATCAAATATCAGCATAGTTCCTCAATTTTCCCTATGGCTTACACTTTCTCCATATGGAATTCTATCCATTTTTCAAGACACAATTCAAATACCGCCTTCCAAGTGAATCATTCCTGGACCCGCCTCTGATATCTTATATATACCATCAGTCACACACACATCTCATATGACTTGTCACTTTTACTGCCTGGGGTTCTTTGAGACAGCCCTAGACCCCAAAACTTTTTATTTTTAATCCAGAGTGATGGGAAGGTAGGTCCATCCCAATAAATTGGTATTTTTAGCCCAACCAACTCATTTAGCAGGGCAACAGTACTTAAGAATGGAAATGGCAAAGCAATCAAAAGCTCTTGCAGGGAGGCAGATTCTGATTTTATCAAACATGAGACCTGTCATTTCATTTTCTCTTCCTGCATGACATCTTTTTGGTGGGTGTAGGCCTTATTCCCTCAACTAGAGTTTAAGTTGTTGAGGGCAGACAGTTAAGTCATATGCTACTTTCCTTCTCTCCTTCGTATCTGGCATAGCATTTGCAGTAGATTTATTCCAACTGAATTTTTACAGTTGTCTGGAATGTCAGAAAAAAAGTACTTATTAAGCAAGGGGACAAACTTGAATGCAATGTATGGGATTTATTTGGGAAGACAATCACAGTACTTACCATATTAGGAAAGCAACTGCAGGAAAACCCTTCCACAGGAACATTACATTGCTTTTCCTTCATGCCTTCATCCAGCAAATACAAAGTGAGAGCCTGCTACTATACAGGTCTCTGTTCTCAAAAAACTTACATCCAAATTGAGGAAATAAGTCTCTAAACCCATAAAAATGATCCTGGCAGCAGTCCCTAGATTAATGAAAATGAGATGCCAGCTCCCATGCTTGATAAATGATATGACTCATCTCAGATTAGGTTGGATTCTCATTAACTGGTCACAAATCTGTGTCCCTCATTTATCTAGGAGCTATTCAAGGGCAAGAGCCATGCATTAATCATCTTTTTATTCCAATGTGTAGAACAGTGCTCAACATTCATTCATTCATGCATTCATTCACTCAATGCATTTTTAATGAGCATCTACTATGTGCAGGCCATAGTAGATATTCCTCTTGTCTCAAATCTTTCAAGACCCCTGTCCTTCTAAAGTACATCAAAATCAATCTCAAAGGATGTCATCCTTTTAATTCAGTTAAACAACACATTTTTAAAAAGCTCTTACTATGTGCTAGGCATTGAGGAAACAGCAAATCAGATGGACACAATTCTTGCTCTCCAAAGGCTCTCAGTCTAGCATGAAAAGACAGATTGTTCTGAACAAATATCATATGCCCTGAGGGACATCTGCATCTATGCTTTCATATCTAAGTGCCTCCCCTCTCCTCCCCCATTACCTGTTTTATTCTTACAGCTTTCTCTGCTACCTGACTCATCTCAGTTTGTGCCCCTCCTAGTCCTTCCAATCCAACCTACCTCCTGCCCACAACCCAGCTTCACACACAGGCTCCTGGCTCTGGCTCCCTGTTGGTTTGTAAACCATAAACCATCTTTGGGGTAATGCAAGTCAGCTCAACTTGGCTCTGGAGACCTCACCCACTCATTTACCTTCCGGGTGTAGCCCCCAAGGCTGCCTAGGAAATAGTGTACAGTAGCAGACACTCATTTTATATTTGCTAAATGAAGGCATGAATGAAGAGGCAACATAACTTTTCTTTCAGCGAAAAGGTTTGCCAGGGGTCAGCCTTCATGTTATGATAAGTATAAGTGCTGCAATTGTCTTCCTGGCAATGGAGCCTTTCTAGCACTCGTGGTCGAGGGGGAGGAGTGCTTTAAAAAACCATTTTTAATTAGGCAATTATGACAATTAAATATTTGAGACTCGGGGTTCCTAATCCTTATTTGATTTCCACTTCAATTTCCTAATAATGCACATCTCTGTTCTCATTGTAATCTTTCCCTTTGAATCTGTGTGGGATTCATTTGCTCGAGATAATTGCTTCCCTATAAGGCTCTCTCTTGTCACGTTCACAATGATCTAATTAAGTAGGGGAGGGGCACACATTATTTACTGTCATGAGAAAAATTTTTAGAAGAGTGGTGAATACCGGCTTTCTCATTTTATTCCATTAGAGACAATGAAATAAAGAGGTGACAAGAGGAAAGCAGCTCTGACAGTTCTGATAAGAAATTACATCAACGTGTTTCCTCTTTGCCAGGGTTCCTGAACTCAAGATAGAACTAGAAGGGGCCCAAAAGAGGAGACACAGCAGCAACTATTTATTGAGTGCCTACTAAGTGTCAAACTCTGTGCTAAACATTTTAAAGACACAGCTCATTGGGTTGTGATCACAGTGAGAGAGGTAGCTATTGTTTTCCTTATTCTACAGACAAGGCTCCAAGAGTACATTCATTGCCTAGTTTAAATAATCAGCAAATTAGTGACCAGGCTGTAATCCAGGTGCTCCTGAGCCCGTAGTCTATGTCCTTTTCACCCCACTGTGCTACCTTCATTGACCTTGACTTCAGAAACTATGTGACCTTGACCAAGTTTTTATTTAACCCCTCTGAGCCTCAGTTTCTTCATCTGGAAAATGGGAGATGGAGGAACCTTCTCTGTGAGAATGAAACAAAATATGCAAAATCCTTGGCACTAGATACACAATAGCTTTACAATTCAAATAACTGTTATTATTATCCTTTATAGAAGAGGAGCGTGCAGCTTCGTAGACACCTGAAGCATTAGTGGGTAACAATACGATATGACTATTGAGACTTAGTGTAGGCATCTATAGGGCTGGGGCCTCAGACCAGGCAGCAGGTTCAGTGTCCTTGCCCCTCACACTGTACAGACCCTAGGTGGTACTCAACATGTGCTCTCTGTGTTTGCTTTATGGCATAGGCTGGGAAGCAGAGGCAGGACCTCACCTCTGCTGAAACTGGTAGGAGTCAGGGAGGGCACTGTCTGGCACCCAGCAGAAAAACCTGGGGTCCCAGATAGGTCACTAATCAGGGACACCAGCAAAGGGGGCAGGGTGACCCCAGAAGGTAGGAATCTGGGTATTAAAGCTCTAGGCTTCCAGGAAAGATTTGGTTAGAGGAGTAAGGCCCTAATTCAGAACTGATTTGACCTGCTGACTGGTCATCACTTGTATTCCAGGTACGGGGCTAGGGACTGAGAACACAGCAGTAAACAAGATAGAGTTATTGCCCTCAGACAGCTCCAGGACTAAGAGGCAGGAAAGTCAGGCACATTAACAAATTTCCGTAAAAGAACATGACAAACAACTCTCATCGAAACATATATATATATATATATATATATATATATATCAAAAGCCTCGGGAAGAATGAGAGAGACGATAAGTTGCTGGAATCACGAGCAATTAGTTGTTAGACTAGGACATTAAAGTCAGACTGATGAGTAGCCAAGTCGCCAAACACTGTGCAGAGCTTTTTAAAACCACCCCTCCCTACTTCAGCTGGAAATAGTCCCAACAGAGAGAGACTCAAAGCCCAAAGCTGGAGGGATGAGAGCGATGGGAAGGCGGCTAGTCTTGGCAGGTGATTCTCTGTCCCCCACACCCTTCTCTGATATTGTTTCTACAAATACCCTCACACTTACTTGGCTGTATCCTTTCCTCTTACAAATACGGCAGACGGGAAGCCTTTGATCTTCACAGAGCTCTCAATGCCCATTGTGACTGGAACACAAAATATTTACCAAGTCACCAGGTTGATGGCTCCATGTCAGGTCTCGCTCAGATCAAATATGAGATATTGGCTTTGTAAATCACCATGCGTAACACCAAGAATGGACAAGAAGCTTGCACAATATCAAAGATGCTTCCTGCCTCTGCAAATCTGCGTGTTTTCTGTAGTACAGGATGTGATGGTAGCAATGAACATATAACAGATGTGTGTGTTCACGTATTTCATAGGCACACAACCATGCATTTGGGGCCACAGGTAGACATTTGCACTCATGTATTCATTATTTCAGATGCACACCCTCACGTGCACACACATCAGTAAACACAGTCACAGCAATCCCAGTTGCTGTTGAGGCATTTGCCTGGTATGGCAGATGGAAGCCCATCCTAAACCCAATAGCCATCTTCACTCAAATACTGTGTTCAGTGCAACCTTAAAAGCACAGTGGGCTCATTATGATGCTATTACCTGCATTTGTACAGAGATGGTGTGATTAGCCCATCCACAGAGGCAGTGGAGCCTGTCTGCCTGCCTGTTGCGGCCTGCCCGACACTTCCTTAGAGGAAACGGGCAGCACCGTGTATCCACACCTGAGATAAATCTGTCCCCAGCTGCCCTCCTGTTTTCACATCTGAACTCCACTAATAAATCTGGGACCTCAGGACAAGAGCCTTAAAAACTCAGTGCCAGGACTCTTGAGTGTGTCTTTCCTTTGTCCCACCTTGCTTTGTGCCTTAAAGGGCCACTTCCCTTCTCAGCATTGTCTGATCTGTAAAATGAAAATGTTTTTCTAGATTCAAAACTATCTATTCATCAATAGCTACTAGAGAACTTAAAACATGTAAATTATCAGGTTCCAGACCTCATGAATCCAAATTTCCCTGGGTAGGACCCCACAATATGTATTTCACAAGTTCCCAAAGAGATTCCAATAAATATCTGTGATCCGGGGTTGGGAACACAGTATTAAATGTTTCTAAAGTCGCTTTTTGGCTGCCTTTCTGATTCTCTAAATGTAACCCCTTCAATACCAAGTGCTTTCCACTAACATAGGAATATATATGTGGAGTTTTCTAAAGCTATTCTATATCAGTTATCTATTGCTGTGTAACAAATGATTCCAAGGCTTAGTGGTTTAAAACTACAATAAACATTTATTATCTCTCATAGTTTCTATGGGCTAGGAATTTGAGAGTGGCTTGGGTGGACAATTCTGGCTCAAGGACTGTTATGAAGTTGCAGTCAAGATGTGGGCTACAATCATCTGAAGGCTTGACTGGGGCTAGAGAATTTACTTTCAACATGGCTAACTCACATAGCTGCCAAGTTAGTGCCGGCTCTTGGCAGAAATTCTTAGCTTCTCTCCACAAAGACCTCTCAACAGTGTGCTTGAGTATTCTTACAATATGGCCAGTGACTTCCCCCACAACAAATTATCCAAGAGATGAAGATGGAAGTGATGATGTCTTTTATAGCCTAGTCTTAAAAGTCAGACCCTCTTCCCTTGTAATAATCTATTGCTCATACATATCATCCCTGATTCAGTGTGGGAAAAGACTACACATAAGTGTGAATACCAGGAGGTGAGGATCACTGGGGGTCATTGTGGGAAGTTTTGTGAAGGCCAAGCCTTGGAGAGAAGACATGCAGATATCAGTGCACTAAAGGCACCAAAAAGATGAGACTGGGGCAAGCTACCCATGCTGTTTTCTGAGCCTGAAAATCCCCGTCTTTCACTGGTCTGCTTAGGAGATCACAGATAAGCCCCTATACTGTGTTTATCAGCCCTCTGATTTACATACATATCCAAGAGGGCAGGGGGTTTCATCTGCAAACACAGACATTGTTGGGGTGAGTGAGAAGTTCATTCCATACCCTCCCATAGGCATCAACACTGAATCTAAGATACTGCCCCAGCTCTCCTTAGCAGAGAGAGAAACCGAATACAACCTCTATTTCTCCTAGTATTTTGGTAGTCTTTTGCTCACCCCTGATCTTATCTACAGATTTTGCTCTGGATTCATTATGCACAATACTTGATTTAACCTTTATGTTAACCTTGACAGCTTCATATCTGTATCCCCATTTATGAACAAAGAAACTGAGACTCAGAGTAAGTGACTTTATAAAGGCACACAGCTTTTCAGAGGTAGAACTCCAGGCAGCTTGGCTCCAAGCCACAGGCAAAAGGGACTGTGTCTGAAACAGGCTTTCAGCTGCCTCAACATCAGCAGACCACCTACCCAGCATCCGACAGGAGTACTGATGTCTATCCAGCAGAGAGGTCCACCCAGAAGTCTCTCCAGCATAACGGGTCATAGGTGAGCAAGGGGTTTAGAGTTCCTCTAAGGCAACGGGACCTCCCCACATAGCCTGGCCTCAGACCTGGTGGCTGGAATGTCCTCAGTTGCCCAGCTTTGAGGGGCCAGGTCAGAGGTCAAGCTCTCTTGTAACCAGAGAGCCCTGCTCTGCTGGGGCCACGCGTGTCAACGTGCTAATGTTTCATGATTGTGACTCAGTCCCTCACTTCCACACAACCTCCCAGAGCAATCATTGCAAAGTGATACCTGCCGGCTGCCCTCTGATTATTTTACAGCCCTCCCCAGCTCCAGCTGCACCAGCCTCTCCTCTCTGGTTTCTTTTCCCTCCTTGTTCCTGGCAGGTGGGGAGGGGGTTTAGCACAGAGGGATAGGAAAGGGGAAAGAAATTACTATCTTTTTCCTACTGCCCTCTAACCACTCCAGCCTGGGCTCCCTCAGAGAGGGACGTCTGAGCTGCAGCAGCTCTGGTGGGAAAAGAAGACTAGTATCTCACCAGCACCTATGCTGTGCCAGGCTTGTGCTGGGTACTTTATATATATATGATATGCCAAATCCCAACAGTAGCCCTGGAAAATTGGGGAACTTCCCTGCTGCTGGTTGCTGACCACATGATCTGGAGAGAAGGAGGACCCAGGGTGGCAGAGTTGAAAGAGGCTCCAGAGACCACGCTTGTCCAGGGATCTCATTTTTCAGTGGTAGCTGGGAGCCTCCTCTCCCAAAGTCGAATGGCTTTGTAGCTACACAGTCAGGCTGAGAAGCCAGCTTTTCCTTCCTCTGGTTTCAGGTCTTTCCAATACCCCAGGCTGTCTATCATCATCCCTGTCATTAGAATTATATCTGTGAAGAACGATGAGAAAAGCTAAGGGCAGCACTAGCACCTGGATAAATGTATGAAAAATAGATTTGAGCATATATTAGAAAAATCAACTGGTATATCAAACCTGTGATTTTCTTATATTTTGTAATTCAGGATGAGGCAAGATATATTAAAGTAAAAAGTATTAAAAGTGGGTTGTTTGAAAGAAAAATATTAAATTATAAGGCTAACATAATGAGACTATTGCAAAAAAAAAATCATGAAAATAGCAAAGAGATAACCAGAGTTAGGAAAATGCCTGTGCAGGGCATGGGATGGAAGCCATATCATTTGTGTTCAAATTCCAAATGTTTACCAGCTGCCTGATTTGGGGAAAGTCTAACCTCCATTTCCAAGTCTGTAAAATGAGGACAAAAGAAGGATTATTGTGAGACACAGATTGTGTAAGGCATGTCAGGCCCCACAGACTTGCTCTCCCTTCAGGAGTGTTCTAAGAGGCGAAGGCCAAGCTGAGGTGGGCACTCAGGGTCCAGGCTGTGGTGGGTCTGGAAGGCCAAGCTTGCACTTGGTGTAACATGAGCTGTGGGGGCCAAAGAGGTGGCCCTGGCTCTGGTCCTGAGCTGGGTTGACCTGGTTGCCATGGACCTCTTGGAAATGAATCAGAGAGTGTGCACTGGATAGAGCAGGCTGGGTCCCAGCAAGCCAGCAAGCAGGCTGTGGTTCTCATCCAGAGAGAGAAGGCCAGGGTCTGGACTGTGGTCTGGAGGCTGGGAAAAGGAGTCAGCCAAGAGGTAGGGTGAAGAAGGCAGCAATGGGGCAGCAGGTGGATGTAGAAATCTATATGGGCAAGTGAGGCAGGGATACCAGGAGCCCAGCCAGACCTTGGAAAAGAAGGCCCTGCTGGCAGCCCATGCCTTGGACAAGAGCAGATGATGCAGTGTACTGCTGAAGAGCAGGAGCTCTGCAGTCTGGATGCAACCCTAGTCCACCTTTTCTGAGCGTTCATTTCTTTACCTATAATATGGGGGTAATAATTATATCTACTTTGTAGGATTGTTTTAAGGATTAAATGAGGTGATGCATGTGAAACACTCGCTAGGCATGTGATAAATACTTCGCAAGTGTCATCTTTGCTAGGTACCTAGCATAGTACCTGGAAAATAGGAGACATTTAGGAAATTTCATTTAACAAATGTCTAAGTGACCTTTTTACCATTGACCACATCCAGCTGCAACCTTGTTTAAGTAGAAGTGCCCATTGTGCTGCAGTTTAATGTCAGAGAAGAGAACAAAACTGTCCAGGCTGACCTAGAGTGTGAGACAAAATGTACCCTCCTGCCCCAACCATAGCTTGTCTGGGATGCCTCCCAGATGGTCTAACATCCAACATTTCTAGGATCACAGGCTCTTGAAGAGGGGCAGGAGGCTTCATACTGTTGTTGGTGAACCCCTTATGGTGCAGATGGACCACATAGGGGCCAGGGACTTGCTGGAAGTCAGCAGCAGAGCAAGGAGTAGAACCTGGATCTCTCATTCCCAGCCAGAACTCTTTCTCCGATGCTGACACCTGCTCTTTTCCAGGTGTCATTTGCTCCAGAGAGCTGGGTCAAGGCCTGAATCCCTCCCTCTAGCAGCCACAGACAGCTGGAGTCCCTCCCTCCCTGGATCCTTCTAGCTGGGAGCCTTGTTTGTTTTCTGATTTTGAATAGACTAGACACCCTATTCAGAGACCTCAGAGGGTTTAGGGAGGAGAAAAAGTGTTTTGCAAACGGAAAATACCAATCCAGGCCCAGAAGGAAGCAAGTGCTTGCTGCTAGTCCTTATTCTGTGGGGAAGGAGAGGGGAGTAAAAGTCCTGGGAATGCACCTGCAGGAAAGAGGCTAGATTGAGGCTCGGCAGGTCCTGTGGCTGGAGAAACCTGACTGGGGAGGGAAGGTGTTGGGAAGGGAAAAGCTGTAGCAATAAGGTAAGAAAGTATGACAAGAGGTTGTGATATTTGATGTAATAAGAAATATATACGTCTTCATCCACAGATCCTGGCACAAAGCTCCTAAACCCTTGTAAACAGGGGTGCTAGGAGTGTCTTTTATTCTAATATTTGGTCTTAGACCTTGGTTCTTGACCCAAAGCTCCTAAATCCCTTGGAATTTCCTGAGTGATAGGAGCTTCTGACCCAGAGCTCGTAAATCCCTTGGAATTTCCTGGGTGATAGGAACAGCTTTTGCTCTAATGAGGCCACACTTGGAGTGCTCCTGGATGAGGGCTGATCACCAGAAAGGCCAAGCCATGATTAGAAGCTTGGAACTCAGCCCCACCTCTCATCCTCCAGGGAGAAGAGAGGAGTTGAGTTAATCACCAATGGCCAATGATTTAACCAATCATGCCTACATAATGAAACTTTCATTAAAACCCAAAAGGACAGGTTTCAGAGAGCTTCTGTGTTAGTAGAAGGTGGAGGTTCTGGGAAGTGGCACATGGAAGCTACATGTCTCTTCTCCCATATCTTTCCCTGTGCCTCTCTTCCATCTGGTTGTTCCTGACTTATGTTCTTTTATGATAAATAAGTAGCTTAAGAAAAGTGTTTCTCTGAGTTCTGAGAACCATTCTAGCAAATGATCAAACCTGAGAAGGAGGTCGTGGGAACCTCTAATTTATAGTCCATCAGTCAGAAGTACAGGTGACAATGTGGACTTACAACTGGCATCTGAAGCAGGGGCAATCTTGTGGGACTGACCCCTTAACTTGTGGAATCTGATGGTGTGTTCAGGTACATAGTGTCAGAATTCAGTTGCAGGACACCCTGTTGGTGTCCACAGAAATTGGAGAATTGCTGATGTGGGTACAAAAACTCTACACATTTGGTCACATAATTGTGCTGTGTTGAGTCTAAGTACAGAGGAAAATTGTTTGTTTGTACAAACAAACAGAGGTTTGGGCATTTTAATGTTTACTAAGATTCCTCAGCTCCACTCCTCGTAATAACCTGGTCTAGGGTGGACCATGAATTTGCATTGTATCAAGCACCCCTGATTAGTTCGGATCATTGAACTCTGCAGATCACTCCTGAAGAAACACGAACATTTGAAACCTGGGTCTGACTTCGTACTTATTAGCCATATGATCTTAGGCATAATCTTTCTGAGATTTAATCTCACTGAGCCTAAAATTTCTCATCTGTAAAATTAGTATATCAGTAATACATTTCTAGGAGGGCTATTGTAAAGATACAATTAAATACTGTCATGCATCACTTAACAAAGGGGATATGTTCTGAGACATTTTTCATTAGGTAATTTTGTTGCTGTGTGAACATCATAGAGTGTACTCACACAATCCTTATGGTATAGCCTACTACACACCCAGGTTATATGGTATAGCCTATTGTTCATAGACTACAAACCTGTACAGCTTTTCCTGTACTGAATACTCTAGGCAACCGTAACACAATGGTATCTGTGCATCTAAACATATCTAAGCATAAAAAAGAATACAGTATTGTGAATTTATGGAACCACTGCCTTGTATGCAGCCCACTGTTGGCTGAAACTTTATTATATGGCACATGACTATAGCAAACTTGAAGGACTTAGCACTGGGACTGCCATGTTGGAGATCCTGACATATGATATTTATTAATGTAACAAGCAAGAATTTTGTTTTCTAGAAATTTTCCAGGAGTATTCCTCATAAAGAAATAGTCAAAGCAAGAAAAGAACTAAACTTCCTGGAAGGTACTGTGTCTTCTACAGGGTTTGTACAAGGAACAGAGGACCCAAAGCTGCCTAATCCTTTAATAGCCGTAGGAGGTTTATCTCCAGATGCCACTTCTGGGAGGAGGATGGCATGGGTGTTGAGGAGAATATGAACAGGGGAAGAGAGAGGCACTAGAACAGTTTGGGGGTAAGAATAAATTAAGGAAGAGAGACAAAAGGATTTTTAAAAGTCTGTGCGATTTATGAAATGCATCCCATTTATTGTTTTTTGAAAGCAGCAAAAATTCCTTGAAGCATTTGCCTTGTCTCCCTCATTTGGTTATGGATCTACTGGAGAGCTCTATTTTGAAGTTTCTTGGACAAAGCACTTCTGAAAGCCTGCCCATGAGCTCCACAGAAACCCTGACAGAGATGGCCTAGGCTTAGCTCAAATACTTCCTCCAAATATATGAAGGGTTTTTATAAAGAATCTACTGTGTAGGTGTTTTTGCCAATCCTTCAGGCCAATCTAGAGGAAAATAACTGGATTAAGCTGTAAGAGTAGAACAGTGAGCTCAAGATACAATTCGGTGTAGAGGTTAAACGCACAGTTCTGGAGATAGTTCATTGGGATTTCTATCCATTCTCTGCCACTCACTAATCATATGACCTTGAGAAAGTTCCTTACCCTCTCTGTACCTCAGTTATTTCATCTGTAAAACAGCATAATATTAGCACCTACCTCATAGTATTGCTGTAATGATTAAATGAGTAAATGTCTCTATGGTACTTTGAACAGTACCCATAACACGGTAAGCATTATATTAGTGTTAGCTATTAATTTTATTGATTGCCCAGGTGAGAAAAACAGGAGACAAACCATCAGTGGAGGCCACAGTTTATGAATGCCCCTTTGCTCTCCAAGAAATCAAGAGCATGTTTTAGACTAGGGTTTGACAAGCTGTCGTCCACATGCCTGAGCATGAAACTATTATTGGTGCATCATGGCCAGAGAGGGACCTGAATAACCACAGCTTTATGTGCACAGTTTAGGGAATGAGGTATTTGCATTTTGTGCATATTGTGCCTATGTTTACCCCCTATTTCATTTCTTTAAGTCAAGCTAATGATGTGTTAATGGTGTCATGCTCTAATCAGCAAGCCAGGAAAAACCAGTTAGGAGCCCCCAGGCTCAGTTTTTGCTCTTGCTCTCACTCCACATTCTGTTCCTATTCCACCTGATTTTTTTTTTTTTTTTTTTTTTTTTTTTTTTTTTGAGACTGAGTCTCACTCTGTCACCCATGCTGGAGTGCAGAGGCATGATCACTACAACCTCCACCTCCTGGGCTTAAGTGATTCTCCTGCCTCAGCCTCCCAAGTAGCTTGGATTACAGGCACATGCCACCACACCAGGCTAATTTTTATATTTTTAGTAGAGACAGCGTTTTGCCATGTTGGCCAGGATGGTCTCAAACTCCTGACCTCAAGTGATCTGCCTGCCTCGGCTTCCCAAAGTGCTGGAATTACAGGCATGAGCCACTGTGCCCATCTTCCACCAGATTTTTGATTGTTTGCTTTCTCTCGTTTCCAGCCCTGCTCACTCCTCTTAGAATTCAGCCTCTACCATTCAGCGCCACCCAAAGGAATCAGCTTTTGCTCACTCAACATTTCCTCCTACTCCTTGCTGCCTTGATTAACATGCCCTCTTAGTCCCTGAGCATCAAAGTTTGTCTGTGTCTACACAGTCCCCCTAAGTGGAGGTCAAATGTTCACTACCACCTCCCTCACCCCCCTACCAAGTAATGAATAAAAATGAGAACCACTTTGGAAAGCTGTCTCCTCCCTGATGGAGATGTCCACCTGCCTTAAAGTTCTAGGTTGGGCCAGATGTGCCCTAGCAGCTCCAGGGTTTGGTGGAATCCACTCCCAGACATCATCCCCATTGCCTAGCATTGAGACTTTCCTACATGCCTTCCACACCAAAGAGCCAGCCAGACACACCATGAAGACAGTCCACAAACTGCAGTGCCTGCCTTCTGGGGCTCAGGTTCGGGGATTTGTGATCCTAGCAGTCTTCATGCCAAGTGGTTTTGGACAAGCCACAGAAGCTCTTGGCACCTAACATTCCCCCAGGTGGTCAGTTCTCACAGCTTGGCTGGTGTTGCCAAAGGGAATTGCCAAAACTGGTGTCTCCCATAAATGCCTCTTTGAGGCGAACACCTGGCATAACAGGATTGTGAAGGGCATCTTGGTTCATTCCAGGGTTGGGTGGAATCCAAGGCCTCATTAACTCTTTTTTAGGTGAATTTACAGATGCTGGAAACATCCTCTAATTTAACCGAGGCTGACATCTAGCCATAGCCACCCCAGACGGTTGTTTCCTCCCCCTCCTCTAGCTTTGGCTTTGCAACCAGCTCTAGGAGACTCAGAAGTGGTCTTCTTTAGCAGTACTGATTGTAGGAGCTGGGAGGGAGTAGAAAAGTTGCTAACAAGCAGTCCACCTGGCCCCATTCCAAATCCTGGAACTCCAAAAGGTAAAGCTGAAAGGGGCAGGTTGTTTCCTCTCTTACAGAAAGAAAATACTGTAGCTAGGGCCTATTCTTCATGGCAGTTACAACTTGTTTGACATTTGAGTTAGTGGTGCTGAAAAGAGGAAAATCCACCCTCCAGGAAGGAATGCTCTTTCTGTGGCTAATTGACTGGATGACACCTCCCTTCCTTGTTCCCTCCCTCCCGGGCCCGCCAGGCAGCCTAGCTGGGTTATTTGCCACGGATGATGGCCTCAGCAATTTATTGCACCAGGCCAGAGGAATGCCGGGCTGCCAATTCTGCAGTGTGTTTGCTTTGGTTTACCGGAGCCATTCTCCAGCTCACGGTGGACACATTTGTTCCCCATCAAAAGATTGTCTAATTGCAGAACTGGGATCACCTGAAGTAGGCTTTTCAGGAACTGCCGTCCCAAACTGGGGCTTGAGAATTTGCAAAAGAAAGGTATGGCAAGGCAGTTCTTGAGGCTGTCCCTTCCCCTTCTTTGTGGGGGACATGAAATCAGAGGATTTGTTGGCCCAAGAGACAGGCTACCATGCAAGCCTGTCTTCTGCCCATAGAAGCATCGGCACATTCTCCTCTCCTGTGGCTGGGCTTGCTCTATGTAATCCCCCACTGATTAGAAGGCCCAGCGGAAATTCCAGTAAAAAGGTAAGTTCTCTAGCTTCTCAAACTTTGTCTACATTCAAATTACCTAAGAGAAGATCTTATTAAAGTGCAGATTCCAATCAGTAGTTCTGGGGTGGGGGCTGAGATTCTGCATTTCTAACAACCTCCTAGGTGCTGCAGAGGCTGCTGGGTCTCAGACCCCAGTCTCTGAGTAGCCAGGGTCTAGAGCAGTTTTCCAAATCTACCCTATCATTGCAGACACTTGGGCCACCCCACCTCTAAGATTCTAATTTAATTAATCTGGAATTAAGCCAGAGGAAAGTTTTTAAATCTCTTCAGTATTTACTAGGGAGACACTCATATACTATAGGTTTAAATATACTTAAACTATTTCTGGAAAGATGCACAAGAAATAGCAACAGTAGTTGTTCCAGGTAAAATAAACTGGAAAGCTAGTGTGATTATTCACTGTATACCATTCTGAACTGCTTGCACTTCTTTTGAACAAGTGCATATGTTACTATTTCAAATGTATTGAAACAAAGAAAAAAAAGAACTTTCTAGATGGTCTCTACAATCGCCAGGTATTAAGGGCTGGATTGTGATTGTGTGTTCCCGTCACGCCCCCAAAATTTGTGTGTTAAAGTCCTAACCTACAGTTACTTCAGAATGAGGCTGTATTTGGAGATAGGGCCTCTAAAGAGGTAATTAAGATTAAATGGGCATTTATGGATGGGCCCTAATCTAATATAACTGGTGTCCTTAGAAGAAGAGGCAATTAGGGTACAGACACTCACAGAGGAAAGACCATGGGGGGAAAAAAGGGTGGTGAGGAGGAGATGACAAGACAAAGAGAGAAATCTCAGAATGAAACCAACCCTGCCAGCACCTTGATCTTGTACTTCTAGCCTCCAGAACTGTAAGGACACAAACTTTTGTTGTTTAAGCCACCCAGTCTATGGTATCAGTTATGGCAGCCCTAAAAAACTAATACACTGTTTCACCATCACTGATTTGGTAGAGGAAGCAACTGACCTGTAATAATCAAAAGACTAAACTTGCTCAGTCACCACCTTGGCATGAGGTCCTGGGCAGGTCTCTTCTGCTTCTGGTCCTCAGTTTCCTCAGATGTCAAGGAAAGGAAGTTACCTAAGTGATCCCTAGAATTCCTTCATATTCAGAAAGGTAGATTCTCGAATTATGTAAAAGGAGGCAGAAAGGGGCAGCATTGTTAAGTATCAGTGATCATCTGTTATAGTCCAATGAGCTTCCAATTTTTTTAAAGCATGAATCCATTTTTAAACATAAACCATTATGCAAAAGTCCAATATATAAATAATGTTATTGAAATGAAGCTAGTCTGGCTGAAGCAGCTAATGTCCAAATTTGCCTTTGCTTTTGTGGTGGACTCTGCCTCCCCTCTCCCTGAACCATCAGGGAACCTTGGGTTATAGTCTGAAAACAACTTATCTGGTCTCATCCTGTAATATTCCAGGCATGGAAACTGAAGCTCAGTAATGTTGAGTAACTCAGCTCAGCTCAGAGTCATCCAGTGAGTCAGTGTGAAAACTGGGCTCTATTCCTGACCGTCTGGCTCATTAATCTTTTCTCTGTATTTTGTGAGGCATTAAGAATAATTTGGTATTGCTAACAGCAAACTATAACTTCTGTTTTTTTCCTGTAAAATGCACTCAACATTATTTGTATAAGAGGCAATATTCTACCAGAGGAGCCAATTATATTCACCCCAGGTGTAGACACAGGTGAGGTTGTATACATCAAGAATAGCAAAGTTTACCCGTATTAAAATTTCTTTCTCTTCTGAAACTCAGCAGGCTACCCTAACTTCTAAGGCTAACCTTCATCAGCATCATGTGACTGCGTTGAGCTAGACAAAAGTGGGGAGAAAGAGGCAACAGGCCAGATAAAAATGCTCAAATAGATTTGAAAGAAGGAAAAGTAACCAAAATATATCACAAAAAACAAAGAGAACTTGAAGAAAGAAAACATCACATAATACGGACTCTGTGATTCTTGGCTCCAGCATCCACTTTCATACCCTGTTTCCTTCAAGAAAACCTAATTTTCCCCCAAGCTGTCTCCTGATTGACTTTCACTTGATACGGTTACTTGATAGCACCGATCAGTTAATCCTTCCATATGGTTAAAATTAAACCACCAATCCATGCTCATTTTCCCCCTTATGCTTGCTAATTTCTTGTGAAGATTATCCTTCCAGCTAAATTACCCTCATTCCTTTATCATCACATCCGTATTTCCCCTGGAAATTGTAAGAGTTCTCAGGGAATGGGAGACTTGTTTGCTGAAGCACTTCCTCTGTCTTGATGTCCTGAACACTTTTGTGTCTTTCCCAGATTAGGTGACAGCATGGCCTGGGGTAGGGGCTTTGCATCCAGTGACCTCTTAAATTTCCTGTAAACTAGGGACTGGTTATGTGAGACCTTTGCTATGATGGGGATCTTACTCTCAGAATTCTTCACTTCTCCCCTCTTCTCTGAAGCTTAAAGCACGACAAATAGTCTTCTGTGTCATCCTGACCCTGAAGGCCAATGCCCTGAAATTATTTCCTTTCCATGGTCACGGATTTTGATTCCTAATACCTCACTGCAGTTGTTCTGAAAGAATCTGATCTGGTCCTGTGGTCTAGCTTTCATTTTTAGAATAAGAACTTGTCATAAACTAAGATTATCAAGCAAGATTTGAATATAGGTGCAGGAATAAGTTACCCAAACCTTTCTGATATCTAACCCAACGCCTTGCCTAATGACAGTTGTATTACTCAGTTTTCACATTGCTGATAAAGACATACCTGAGATTGAGTAATTTATAAAGAAAAAGAGGTTTAATATACTCACAGTTCCACATGGCTGGGGAGGCCTCACAATCATGGTGGAAGGCAAAAGACACATCTTACATGGCAACAGAAAAGACAGAACTTGTGCAAGGTAAACTCCCCTTTATAAAGCCGTCAGATCTCATGACTTATTCACTATCACGAGAACAGCACAGGAAACACCCACCCCCATGATTCAATTACCTCTTCCAGGGTCCCTCCCATGATAAGATGAGATTTGGGTGGGAACACAGCCAAACCATATCAACAGTTTTACCAACCAAAGTGACTAGCTTTTTGATGGAAAACACACAATTTATGAGCTTTCAGGCCTAGCTTGAGTCCTAGAAGGCCCTTGACCCTGAACAGTCACAGTAGACACAGTGCTGCTGAATCCCCAGGTGGAGTAAGCTTTGGGCCCTAGTGAGTGTAGATCTTGAGCACTAGTTTCAATATTCTGTTCCCAGGGTTGTTTTCCATTCAGGCAAAACACCCATTGGCATCAACAGGAGCAGCCCATTATTTTTGTTCCTTTTATGACTCTTGTTGTTGTTTCTTTCTGCCCAACTTGGCTGCACACAAGCCCAGTCCCACACAGTGCAAGCAAAGATAGGATTCCTGCCCCAAGGGTTCAGCAACCTCATATTTTCCTCTCTGCTGCCTCTATTTTTGTTCCACTGTACCATGAGTTCTGAAGCCTTGGCGGTCCTAAAACACTTTACTGTGTTTTTTTTTTGTAGGAAAGACTTGAGTTTTACGGCTGTGGGTTATAAAAGGTTTTTTTCTCCCCTTCAACTGCTTCTCCCGGGAAATTTGATGGGTGTGACCATTACCAATGAGCCCTGCTGGGAAAGTCCAGGCCATGGTCAGCTTTCAGCCTAAGCCATGACTCTTTCCTTTTTGACCACAGCCTGGTCCTAATTTTGTCCCTCTCTGGCTGGTTTTGTTTATTGGCATTAATGTTTCATATTAAAATTTAATATTTAACTTTTGCTTTCAATATTTAATGTTCTGCACTGCATCTTACATTTGGACGTCTCCCTTCTGGGAGCGGTCAGCTGCACTGCATGATGCAAGAGCTAATCCCTTTGACTTCCAGTAAAATGACTCCCCCTCCTTTCTTTCATTGTTCACCATCACTCTGCATTCAAATCCATCATGGTAACTACCTGGAGAACACTTCTTTCTTCCATGCATTCATTCAACACATATTTATTGAATGCCAACTCTGTCAGATATTATAAAAGGTGCTGCTAGGGATGCCCCAAAAGGAATAAGACCCAAGTCTTACCTTGAGGTAGTCAGAGAGAGAATATCATATAGTTGAGGTGACTAGTGTTAAACAAAGCTTTGTGGGAGCACACTGAAGGGACAGACTAGCTCGGTCTCAGGAAGTAGGGAAGGTTTTTCTGGAAGAGAAGTCATCTGAAATGGGTCTTGGAGGCAGCAGAAGAGCTTGTCAGGTTGGGTAGGGGAAGGAAAGGCATTCTATACACAACAGGCAAAGTCATCAACATATAAAAGCATAATGAATAATGATGATTACTAGTGATGGTAATGCTTTATTTGTGGAATGGTGAAGAAATTAATTATGACTGGAAACTGGGCTGTGTGTGTAGGAGAAGCAAACAGGATGCAAGATGAACCTGGTGACAGTTTTGTACTCAATTATGAAGGACTTTGTAAACCATGATAAATAGTTTGAGCCTAATCACTTATCATATAAACCTGTGATAGAGATTCTCAGCAAGTGAGAGTTCTGGGAAATGTCTTTTGCAAAATACTGTTGGGAAACGCCCTTTACCAGGGAGAGAATCTGGGTCCAGAGCATAGAAAACATATTTAGCTCCTTCTAGGTAAGATAAAGAAAACTATTACTTAAGATATCTGCCTTTGAGGAATTTAAAATGCAGTTGGAAAAATAAGGCAAATACCAAGAACTGATGAGAGAACTGTTGGGTATTTAACCTAATGCCTAAGGGTGTGGCAAGAATATGAATTCCTATGGAGTTAGAGCAGGGAGCTTTATATACCAACCATCTTTCCTTTGGGGCCTAAATGCCTGGATCTTCCCCACTTGATGAAGTTCACCTTCAAAGATCATTGGCCCGTTGACCAGAAAGGGAGTTCTAGGGCTTCAAGGAGGTATGAGCAAAGGGAGAAGAACAAAAATAAACAAGCTGAGAGATCAAAACTAGAGCTTGGTAACTTGAAGGAACCGCTCAGTGAGCAAAGCAAGAAGTGGATAAGTGAATGGGGTGAAACAATTCAAGACAATTTTTGAATTCTAGTTGTCTGCTGAGGCATTTTCAGTAAGTCTCACTGAGCTGATGACAAAAATCTTTTTGTAAAAATCTCTATGAAATTATCTTTGTTTTTGCTAATTATAAAAGTAATAACCTTTGTCAAAAATTTTTTTTATTTCACAAACGCATAAAGTAGAAACTGAAATCCTCTCTCACCCCAACTTTGGACAACTACTGTCAAATCCTATGCTATATATGTATATATATATATATATATATATATATATATATATATTCCAAAGGGCTGACTTCAGACTCCAGACTTCATGAAGAAATGACACTATAGCACTGGGTCTGGAGTTGACCGAAGGATTGGTAGTCCTAGCACAGTCAGGCATGGGTAAGAGAATGTGCTGGACCTGGAAGCCAGGAGTAGAGCTCGGCAGTCTTCCATATTGGCAAATTAAAGATCAGGTTGGTATCTGAAGCTGAGGCAGGGATGGAGCCTGAAATAAGCAAAACCCACACCTTGAGTCAAGAAGCCACTATGAAGAACATCAGAGTGTGAGCTCCACTTGGAGAAAGCATCTGTCTCCACACAGGGGCTACTCAGACAGACTGCCACTGAGGGGCTTCAAACACAGTTGGGAAAATAAACATGGAGTTAAGCAGGGGTTTTTAGAAAGACGATGGATTTAGAGACTAAGATTAAGTTCTGCTTCTTAGCTTTGCTGCCTTTCAGCTCCCTGACTCGAGATATTTATGCCTCTGCGCCTCCTTCACTTTTTGTTATAGATGTTGATGACCAGAATAACACCTGCTCCACCAAAGTCTCAGAGCAGCAGTGGGAATCACGTGACACAGTCATTCACTCAGCAAGTGTGTGTGGAGTGCCCATGACATGCCAGCCCCTCTTCCAGGAGCCAGAGATAGAGAATGGAGTTCCAAGTATGTGAGTGTTTTGTGCACTGCAAATTACTGATTTAACCTGAGCTGCTGTGCCCCGGGCTTAAGAGGGTTCCTGTATTCTGCTGAGTAACTTGCTGCACCTGAACAGTGAGTAAATTGGTATGTAAGATCTCACTGGGGCTTTGAATGGACAGGAGCTGAGTACCCAGAAAGGAGGAAGAAGGATTTCTGATAAGTTGGCCAAATGGATGTAACCATAGGAATCAATAGAAAAAAAAATCTAGAAAAAAATACTGGCTTTGAATAGGGTGAGCCATCTCTTCACAAAATTAGTTCGGCAGTTTACCCAGGTACCTGCTCTTAATCTTCTCATAGGAGGCTGGGATCCCTGGACATGAGGCTGGATTTCCCGTAATAGCTGGTATATTAGATGGCCAGGTGCAATGAGCAGTGTGGCACTGCAGGAAGGAAGCCATGCAGATTTGGGAAAGAATCCACTACTATCTAGGGCACTGTGCCAATCTCAGTTCCCTTTTTCTCATATTCATTGGACAGATTGATTTTACATTGACTTACAATTTTGACTAATTTTAAGCTGTGGAGATTTCTGGATGGAGGTCAAGGCTAGATAAGACGGTTTTGAAGAGTCATTCTCAGAGCTGGAAAAGGAAGGAAGGTGGGGGAAATCTAACACTGAGTAAGCAACAGCTAATGCACTGTTAATTTACATGTTATTCCATTCACTCACTCCTGTTATCTGATAATAATAGCTAATATTTTTGAATGATTATTATGTGCCAAGCATTAGGCTTAGCTTTTTGTATACATTATCATCTGGAATCCTTTCAACCACCCTCATTCATTCAACAAATATTTATTGGGCCTTTACTATCCAAGTCAGATACTGCTACTATCTCCATTTGACAAACAAGAAAACTAGAGCTCAGAAGAGTTAGTTTTTCCAGGTTTGCTTAACTATTTAGTCACAGAGTTAGGACTCAAATCCACATAGACAATCTATGCACACAACTTTTATCCATCATACTAGCTAATATGTTTCTGGCATATGTCAGTGTGCCAAAACATCAGCTATCATATTTTATTAGCATCCTTATTTGACAGATGATGCAATTAAGGCCCAAATAGGTGACATAACTGGAAACTGGCTGAGATGGGATTTGAACCCAGGTCTTTCTGGGTCAGCTCTTTTTGTTACACAATAGTGCCTTCTGTAGGCTAGAGCACAGCCAACACAACCACCAACTCAGGAATCTTTTCCTTTTTTTCATTTATTCCCTCAGTACATCTGTAGATGTAGTCATAGCCTCTCCTGTACAATTGTAAACACTGTGGCCAATGATAGTCAAGGATGCCTACCCTCTGTGCCAGCCTTATCCTTCTCATTCACAGAGTGTCTTTCTTCACACCCTTTCTTCCAGACTTGCACTTGGTTCCCACTGGTGGAAGCACTAAGCGTGCATTGAGGTCACACTGATTTTGCTGTCCCCAGTGGAGACTGAGGCTGATATATGATTGGTCCTGACTTGCTTACCAGCCTGTAGCTTGTCCTCAGGCCAAGCAATACCTGTGTCCAGTGGGTTTCCTCTTCATTCTTTCTCTCTCCCCAAACAACTCCCTCTTACCCACCCTGTACCCCAACTCCAGTCTTTCCCAGTGTGTTTGCTGTGGTGGGGCTGAACCACAGAGAAAGAGAAGCAGGAAAATGTGCCTCGAGGTCAATTGACCCCACAAGTCATACCACCAGCCTGGCTCCACTGTCAGCTAAGCCAGCCTACTGCAGGGCAGCAGACACTCTGAAGTTCTGAATTCCCTCTGGATTATTCATGAGTGCACACCATCCCTTCTGACAGTCACAGGTAAATCCCAGATCAAATTTTTCTCTTCCCCTGAAAAGGACCCTATCAGTATCCCCGGGGTCAGGCAGATCCTCCATCTAGCCTTTCTTACCTGGGCTGGGGGGTACTTGAAGGCCACTTGGAACTTACCAGCCCTGATTAGGTTACCTCCTACTCATTGTGTCCTGGTGAGTGAGATCCGGTGGTGGGAGGTGGGGCTCACAGAATTACCTAATGGTTTGGGGCAACTCTAAGGTAGTTTCTGTGCTTTTCCAACATATTGCATTGCTATACAGCCCACCCTGGACCCAGCCCTTGGCCCTCCAATCTTTCATGCTATACTCATCTTACTTGAATGGCTTTGCATGCATCACCCCACACCTAATGCCTTGGTAGCTCTGCATTGCCTCCAGGTTTATTCCAGTACACTGATGTATTCCAATCCCAATTAGGCATCAGATATGTCTCTAGTAATTTATGCTTTAAATAGTAAGAGTAGCCACATTGGAAATAATTAAATTATTTAAATTAATTAAGACAAATTTAGGGTCATCCCTATTGCCTCATGCTTACATAATTGCATTTTGATTTCATTCCTTATCACACTGTTTTTAACCAAAAATCTGTGAGTGATTACTGTATACAATTTGCTGAGTTTGGAGATACTGATACACCTGTAATACCATTGCCACAATCAAGGTAATAAACATATCCATCACACATTTTAATATGGCATCATATCGCATGTCCTAGCCATGAGATCCTAGGAAAAGGACTAAGTCTCGGTTTCCTCATTTGCCAAATGAAGATTAAAAGGGTACACAACTCGGCCGGGCACGGTGGCTCATGCCTGTAATCCCAGCACTTTGGGAGGCCGAGGCGGGTGGATCATGAGGTCAGGAGATCGAGACCATCCTGGCTAACACAATGAAACCCCGTCTCTACTAAAAATACAAAAAATTAGCTGGGCGTTGTGGCAGGCACCTGTAGTCCCAGCTACTCGGGAAGCTGAGGCAGGAGAATAGCGTGAACCCGGGAGGCGGAGCTTGCAGTGAGCCAAGATCGCGCCACTGCATTCCAGCCTGGGCGACAAAGTGAGACTCCCTCTCAAATAAAAAAAAAAAAAAGAGTATACAACTCATGAGATTAATTTATTGAATAAATATTTATTAAGCTTCTACTATGTGCCAGTCACTGCTGCTTATAACTTTTTGCATAATTGTGCCTGTTACAGTGAACAAAACAAACATCCCTGGATTCATAGAGCTGTCTCCCGATAGATTTCAGTAAAGATTAAATGGGATAATGAGAGCTAATGCTTGCTGAGGGCTCAGAACAGAGCCTGGCAAGTGGTAAAACCTCAATGAGTGTTGTACTTGCTTAATCCTTAAAATAATCTTGTGAAGTAAGTGCTATAGTTATACTTATTTTGTAGTTGAGCCTAAATGGAGAACAATGGTTTAAATAATTTGTCCAAGTTTAACACCTAGCAAATGCCAGACAGGATTTGAATCCAGGAAACCACTATATATACGTTCCTGCATCTGGGTCTTAGCTTAAAACACCTACGGTAACGCCCGCCACAAAATAAGTATTTAGTCAAAGCTATTATTCTCAGGCTCATTTTCATTATTATGTCTCAAACTCAGAGAAGTGCTTATAACTCACTTAATCTGTTGCTTATATTCTTTTGCATAATCATGCCAATTACCAATTACGGTAATGCAAATGCCCTATGCTACTATTTGTTTACTTTCATGCAAAGTATTGTTTTTCATCAAACTCTGAGTGCACGATGAGAATGTACTGTGCATATGAGTGTCTTTTGCCACATTTGTTATGGTAGGAGAGAGAGAAAAAAACCGCTTCAAATAAAATCTTAAGAAGGAACCTGCCTTTCAAGGTCACAGTGAAGAATTGTGATAAAATGGAAAAGACATTGGTTTTGGCATTAAATAAATTGGTGTTCAAGTTTCCAGCTCTGCCACTTAGCTGTGTGTGCTTCCGTAAATGGCTTACCTTCTCTGAGCCTTCGTTCCCCTGTTCTGCAGAATCACAGGGTTGCCTCAGGTTATCACTTTGGTCCTTTCCAGCCCTCAAGTGTGTGATCTGAGATGTAAGTATGGAGTCTCATAAAGCTTTTCCATAATCCAATTTTCCTGAGACAAGTTGTTATAGAAAGACTATTAGGCTATGGGAAAAGAACATTCAGTGACAACAGCTCTGAATTCCGTTACTAATAGAAAACCAATAATGACCATTTAACATTTGCAGGTACCATAAAAATAATTGATCATGGATTTTCCTTTAAAATGCAAGAATTTAACCTCATACCTTGTGTATTAGTGTTTGAAGTTATTTTCAAGTGGAAGGTGTATAATACAGGATCGTTCATTTCCATAGACTCCTCCCAAAGATCCGGCACACTGAGATGAGAATGAAAAGAAGTAAAAGGTAGTTTATCTGAAAGTAGGATTGAGGTTCAAATGTGTGATGGAGCTTTGAGACTTCACTTTCTTTCTTTGAGTTATGGGTAAACAAAAAAAAATGAGTCTTTTCAAATAGAAAGACATCATTATCTTAGAACTTATGAGGGGGAACGAGGGCTTGGGATTATTTGGCCACAACCTTTTCATTTTGCAGATGATGAAATTCAGCCTCAATAAACCTCATCCATAAAAGAAAGCCAGTAATAGTACCTGCTGTGAGGATTAAATGAGGTATGCTTCTGAATTACTTAGCACAATAACTGACATGAAATTAGTGCTCAGTCAATTATAACATCTATTTATTATCATTTCTCCTTAATAGTTTATACTTGCTTAAAGCCACATAGGTTGTCTTGACATAGTCAAATAAGAAGCTAGGACTCCTCAAACTCAGACTAGTGCTCTTTTCAAAATATCATTCACTCAACGCTTATTATCTACTAAGTTCTATGTACTTTTATAAGTACTGGGCCTACAGCAGTGAGAAAAACAGATCAACAAAAATATCCTGGCCTCATGAAGTGTAAAATCTAATAGTGGAAGGTAGATAATAAACAACATAAATATATTTAATATATAAGATGAGAAAAGAAAGAGGAGAAGCAGTACGAAGTTTTTGGCAAGTAAGAATGCAATTTTAAACAGGATGGTCAAGAAAGACAGGAGGGGAAGAAAGAAGCCATATGGATTTCTGGAGGAAAAGCATTGCAGGCAAAGGGAACATCAGGCATAAACATCTTGGCAGAGTATAGTGGCTCACATGTGTAATCTCAGCACTTTGGGAGGCTGAGGCTTGAGAATTGCTTGAACCTGGGTGGTTGACGCTGCAGTGAACCATGATCATGGCACTGCATTCCAGCCTTGTCAACAAAGCAATACCCTGTCTGTTTTTTTTTTTTAAACTTAAATAAATATCTTGATGCTGGAGTGGGCTACCCATATGGGGTCCATCAAGGAGGCCAGTGAGGCTAAAGGACGGTGAGCAGCCGTGTGGTAGGAAGATGTGCACAGTAAATGTGCAGGACTTTGCAGACCATCATCAGCACTTTTTCTTTTATTCCTAAAGATCTGGGAAGCCATGAAAGGGTTTGAGCAGAAGAGTTACTAAAGGAGGCAGACTTGATGAAACTGCTTCTGAAACAGAATACCTGGGTTCCTTGGGTTGGCAAACAATATTAAAGAATATGAGACCGAGGAGGGGGAGTGGGAAAAAAAGAGTATGAGACTGAGATTATGTGTGTTCTGCAAAGCCTGAAATATTTATTATTTGGCCGTTTTCAAGCCAGATAATCTAGTCTGATCTGATCAGGCTAGATGAAGGAAGGAAGGAAGGAAGGAAGGAAAGAGAGGAGAGGAGAGGGGAGGGGAGGGGAAGGGAGGGGAAGGGAGGGGAAGGGAAGGAAGGGAGGAAGGAGGAAGGGAGGGAGGGGGCAGGGAGGGAGGAAGAAGGAAGGAAGGAAGAAAGAGGGAGGGGAGGGAGGGAGAGAGGAAAAGGAAGGAAGGAAGAAAGAGGGAGGGAGGGAAGGAAGGAAAGGAAAGGAAGGAAGGAAGGAAAGAAGGAAGGAAGGAGAAGGAAAAGGAAGGAAGGGAAGGAATGAAGGAAGGGAAGAAAGAAAAAGGAAGGAAGGGAAGAAAGAAAAAGGAAGGAAGGGAAGAAAGAAAAAGGAAGGACAGAAAGAAGAAGAGAAAGAAAGGAAAAAGGAAAGAAGATAGGAAGAAAGGAAGAAATCTGTATTGGTTATCTATTGCTGTTTAACAAATTATCCCAAAACCTAAGGGCTTAAAAAACACATTTTTTTCTCCCCTTATCTTGCAGCCTCTATTATCCTGCAGCTATTTGCACAGCTTGGCTGGGTGTCCCTGGTTCAGGGTCTCACAAGGCTACAGTCAGTGGGTCAACCAGGGCTGCAGTCATCTCACAGCTGCTCTCAGGTGTGATCTACTTCTGTGCTACTCACCTGACTGTTGGCAGGCCTAGGGTACTCCCCAGCTACTCACCAGCAATATTAGTTCCTTGGCTCAAGAGACTCTCCACAGGGCAGCTCACAACTTAGAAGCTGACCTCTGTCAGAGCACGAGAGAGAGAGAGAAAGAGAAGACAACCAAAACTGAAGCCACAGTCTTTTATAAGCAAATATTGGGGATAACATCCATTGCTTCTGCCATATTCTACTCATTAGAAGGAAGTGGATAAATTTATCCTCCCATCAAGGGGAGAGGATTATGTAGGACATGAATTCCAGGAGATGGGAATCACTGGGGGCCGTCTTCAAGATGGGTCACACCACAAGTTCAGGAAACAACCACTTTTCACAAAAAGAGGATAAATAACAGGTAAAAATTGCAGGAATTCCAAGATCAGCCTCTTCTGATTTCTGAAAATAATCAATTTGGAGAGTGGGCCAGGGTTCTATGACCAGGAGTAGCTGCAAGGGCTTCACTTAGTGACTCACAGACAGGGCGATTCCAAAGCACACACTTAACTCCGTGTCACAGGCAGCCAGTCAGTTGAATATGATAAGGTGACCATTGTAGGCAGAATAGTGACCCCCAAAGATGTCCACATCCTGATCTCCAGAACTTATGAATATGTGACCTTACAGGGCAAAGAGACTTTGTAGATATAATCAAGCTAGGGGGTCTTAAGATGAGGCAGAAATCTTGGATTATCCAAGTAGGCTGGATGCAATCATGAGGGTCCTTATATGTGAAAGAGGGAGGTAAGAGTCAGAGAAGGAGACATGATGACAGAAGCAGACGTCGGAGGGATGTGATTGCTGGCTCTGAAGGCGGATGGAAGCTATGAGCTAAGGAATGTGGGCAGTCTCTAGAAGCCAGAAAAGGCAAAAAAAAAAAAAAAAAAAAAAATAGATAAAATGGATTTTCACCTAGAGCCTCCAGAAAGACCGTGGCTCTGCTGCCATCTTGGTTTTAGGCCTTTGAGACCCATTTCAGATTTCCAGTCTTCAGAACTGTAAGATAAATTTTGTTTTTGTAAGCCACTAAGTTTGTAGTAATTTGTTACAGCAGCAATCGGAAACTAACATCACAGCCTGGTTCTTTTCTATTTTAATTCTTCCTGATCTTTGCCACCAGTTTTTCTGTTTATAAATAGTCACTATCTTCTTTTTTATATTTAAAATATTTTTATTTTTCATTATATAAGTAATATCAAAATACATATAAAAATGAAAACGTGTGTGAAAAGTGAAAACGTAACACATACAAATGAAATTTCTTATGATCATTCCCTCCAACCCATCATTCCACCAAGTAATCATGGTTGTAATTTTGGTGTATATCTTTCTAGACCATGTTCTACGTTCTTTCATTCCTAGATAAAATGCACACCCATTCAATAATTAGCTCTTTCAGCAAATATTTGTTGTGTCACTAATACACGTGAAGTACTATTCTAGATGCTGGAGATATACCCCCAAAGCCCTGGCTTCATGGAACTTACATGCATAAAAAATACACACTAGATGAGGAGGATCCTGCAATGGAAAACAAGGGGTTTTGAGCAAGGACCGTCAGTTGCATCTGTACTGTCCATTATGGTAGCCACTGGACACATGTGGCTATCAAACAATTTAAATGTGCCTAGACCTCATTGAGGTGTGTTGTAAGTGTAGGTACATACTGGATTTCAAAGACCGTATAAAAAAACAGAATGCAAAAATCTCATTGATTTTTATATTGATTACATATTGCAGTAATAATATTGTGGATATATTAATGGGTTGTAGAAAAGATATTATTAAAATGAATTTCCCATGTTTCTTTTTACTTTTACTAATGTAACTGTTAGAACACTTAAACTTACACATGTGCCTCGCATTATGGTTCTGCTGGGCAGCGCTGTGGTACATGTTTTGTAAAGAGGGCTCTGGCAGCTGGTGAATAGACAGCAGGAAGCAAGAGCAGATGTGTGGGGACCTGCACTGGAGGCTCTTGAGTCGCCCATACGGTGCCAGGTGAGGCAAAATGTTGGAGGAAGCCCCAGAGAAGTCCATTCGATAAATTTTGCCCTCCAATTCTTCTTGAACAAATTGGAGACAGAAAAGAAACACAAGTCCAAAAACTGAAAAATGGTGCTAAATGACATACGATCTATTGCCCTGTTTGAATGTCAGAAATGCATGAAAGACAATAGACTCTAAGTTTCTTCTGTCTCCTAATCCTATCAGAATTTCAGTGGAGTAAGGAGAGGAAGGAGTCTAGTCTAGAACTTCTTAATACATTTTCTTGATCATTAGTTAGAGCCCAGAAATTAGAGGCATTGAGCAGGTGGGGCCCCTTTCTTCACTTTGATTGGGTCCATCCAAGGTAAATTCCTTAGCAATACTGGGCTCTCCATCAAATTTAGGCTCCTCTCCACCTATAATGCCTTTTATAAGAGTTCCAGCGTTCATTACCCTGATCCCTGAAAATCTGGGGCTTCTGACCGCAACAGATTTTTAGCCACCTCCACCCCAAACCCAGGCAATCTCCAGGCTCTTTCAGGGGCCATGTGCAAAGCCTATATTCACAACTCTTCACCACCTATGTAGATGATTCCATGACCTCAGAACCAGTTCTCCCTGCCTCTTAAAACAATACAAAATTACTATACTGTGAAATTCACAACAAACATTTGCAAAGATCAAATTTTTATAATAACTCTCTGAAGTGGGCAGAGAAAGAGGAAAGAAAGAAGGCATTGAAGGAATGACTTTTTCTTAAGCCTTCGGTATTTTCCAGTACATTTCAGATCTGATTTGGCAGCAGATTATTCAATTAATCATTTTACAATTCACCTATTGATTTTTCTGTGATACAATCACCAGCTTCCTTGCACTGGAACACCTGGGCAGGTATGTGAATCTCTAGCACAAACACACACAGCCTCCTGGTGTTGGATATGTAAATCCATCCCAGACCTCTGGTCTCTCTCTTAGTTTCTATTCTTTAAGAAACGAAAGAGACTTTAAACCATAACTCTCCAATGAAGAAATTGAATATAAACTTAACTATATGGGCTTCATTTAAGAAAGGAATAGCCCTTTGAGCCCCAGATGGGAGACATAAAACTGCTGTTCCCTTTGTAGTCTCAGTTCCCTCTGGCCTTTCATAGTGTGGGCACCTTGCCTTGCTAATTTTTATTCTAACCAAGATATATATTTTTCATTCACTGCTGTCTTTATTACATGCTACTGCACATTACCAAATACATTATACATTTATAAAGACATATACATACATACACAGGGTTGTCCACAGCAAACTATGTGCATTGTTTTACATCAATTATTTAAGGATTCTTTTGAGAACACTTTTGACCACATGCAATTTTGCCTTAGGTGTTAACTTTGGAAACTAGCTTGACATAAAATGCAATGCCACTAACTTTTCTCCAATATTCCCCAGGTCTAATACAGGCCCAGGTATACAGCAAGAAACTGCATGATGAGTGCCATGCCTTTTGGACCACAAAATCTTCAGAGCTCCCCTAATACCAGTGCCCTCTGGCCTGATGGGTCAATCAGACCTTTGCCTGTTTCCTTTTCAGGGGGGCCTGAGAAACCTACTACTTCCCTTTTAGTGTCTCTGAATTCTGGGGTAAATAGAAAAAATTATCTAAAACAGGGTCCAAGAGAGCAATGAATGTTCTTTTGATACACTTGGAAAATGAATTGATCTCCTATCTCCAGAGGAAAAACACATGATGTTTTCCATCTGGCAAGGCTGTGGAAGAATAATGTTGTGGAAACAAGAGCCTATTCACTGAAGCCATTGTGGCACAGTCCTGCAGCTGGGAGTGGTGAGTTTACATCACCCCAACCACTTACAAAAACTGAAATGTGGAATTCTGTTTACTGGCAAGTGTTTTCAAACTCCCTCCTTCTCATCCCTTTGAGTAACTTTTGTCTAATAAATGACTAGATGTCATTATGTTATCTCAAAGTTAGAAGGGCAGTCAGAGGTCCTGTGGCCCTCAGACCATACAGTGTTTGATAAAGAGCTAACGCCCTTCCCCAGGTCCTAATTGTGATGCTTTGGGATACATGTAACATTATGCCCTGACTTAGACCTAAATATTAGAGGAAATTGCCTCCCACAGCCAGGAGCAGGAGATGAGTCTTAGGCATGGTACAACAGCAGTTCCACGATGTCATCAAAGACCCTTCCTCCTCCCAGTTCTCTGCTCTGCAACAGCTTCTTTCTAGGGCTGATTCCCCGTTTAGTCACAAGATACTTGTGTAGTTTCAGATGCCATGGCCAGGATCCAGAGGCAGGAGAGGAATGGTTTATTCTCATGCTTTTTAAAATAAAAAATATTTTCCCAAGCCCCTTACCAACCCCCAGCAGAGCTTCCTGCTCATCTCTTTGACAAGAACTAAGTTATGTGTCCACTACAAAATCAATCGCTGCTGGGGGAAGTGGGACACCCCATGACTGGTTTGACTAGTCTGAATCCAGTTGAGCTGGGAGTGGGGGCAACTGCCATTGAGGCATATGACTTGTGGAGGAGGGAATGGATCTCTGGGTGGGGAAAGAGGGAGGAGATGTTCTATCAGTAAGAGAAAAAGAGAAGAAATGAATTTTTGAGTAGACAACAATATCTTCTATATTCATCCACTTGTAGAACACAGATGGTGGGATAACCAAGTATATAAGATTGTCATTACAAACATAAATAGAGGTTTATGTCACTTGATGTTGAAATTATCAAGATTCTTTATTTGACTTTTTATCCTACTTCTCTCACTCTTGGATCTCAAATTATAGGCTTTCACAATCACTGTTATTATTTAAAATCACTGAGCACTTAATACATGCCAGGCACTGTGCAAACTTCCTCTCATGAAATTCTCCTTTAATTTCTCACAACAGCCATATAAAATACATCCTGTCATCCTCATTTTACAGTCAGGCAAACTAAGGATGTGAAAGGTAAGTCGCCCAAATTTGTACAATTAGTAAAGTGGAGGAGCCAGACCTGGAATCACGTTACTAAAATTCCAAGTGAACAATCATTCCTTCAGTAGATAAGTCTCCATGCTAGGTTCTGGGGATAGTGGTAAACCAAACAGACACAGTTCTTGCCTTTGTGGAAGCTACAGTCTAGTGGAATAGAAAAATAGGAAACAAATACATTACACAAATGCTACAAAATTCTGGTAGGTATTACCAAAGAAAAAGAGTGAAGGATTGAACAAGGGCCCTTGTTTATACTGTGGTGATCAGAAAAATCCTTTCTGGAAGGTGACTTTATGCTAGATCCTAAGCAGTAAGAGCCATATGAAAAGAGAGATTGAAACATTCCAGGGAAAGGACCTGAGCTGGAAAAAGGCTGGCACATTTAACACACTGACCAAAACCACTGTGACTGAGTGAAAGGAGAACAGGTAGAGCAGTGCAGGGGAAAGGAGAGGGAGGCACCAGGCAGGTCATTTGGGCCTCTATGTCCCTTAAGAATATCAGATTTTATTCTAGATGCATTCTGAAACTACTGAGGAGTTTTAACCAGAAAACTAAAGTGATTAGATTTGCATCTTAAAACCTGATCACTCAAACTATTGTTTTGAGAAGAGATGAGTTGGAGAAAAAGATGTGAAGAAATTAGTTGGGAGGATATTGTATATACCAGGAAAGCAGTGATGGTAAGTGACTGTGGAGATTGAGAGAAAAAGGTGGATTCAAGAGATGTACTACAGGTAGAAGTGACAGGATTAGATGGGCTCACATACGACAATAAGGGGAAGAGAGGAGCTAAAGATGATTCTTAGCTTTGGATCCTACAACTGGGTGCTAAAAAGGGGGGTCACTGAACTAAAATGAAAGATCAAGGTTTAGTTTGAGACATGTTAAGTTTGAAAGGTGAGGTGTCAAGTAGGTTATTGCATGTAATATCTGGAGCTGAGAAATTTGCTACAGATGTGTTTGAGCATAGTTGGCATATAGATGGTATTTAAAGCCTTGAGAGGAAAGACTATATTGATGGTATTTAAAGCCATTTAAGGGATATTGATGGTAATTAAAGCTTAGGAAAATTCTTCTAAGACAAAAGAAAACAGAGAGCCCAGAACCATCATTTAGAATACTAGTATCAAAGGAGGTTGGAGTCGGCAGAGAGCTGGGAGGAAAACTAGAAGAGTGAGACATTAGCCAAGTCAAATACAGGAGTGTTTCAGGAAGAGAGTGGTCAGTTACATTGTTTGCCACTGAGAGTCAAGTATAAAGCCTGCGTTTATGTATGGAAAGGATCCATCTGTGGGTCAATACTCTGAATTTAAAAGGATGCACACCAAGGCACATCCTTATGAAATTCCATTACATTGCAGACTAAAAATAAGATTCTAAAATCTTCAGAAGTGGTGACAGTGAGACAATGGGAACAAGCCACATACAAAGAGTTGGCTTTAGGATAGCATAAGACTTCTCTAGGGGAATAAAAGCTAAAATACAAATATACGATGTCTTCAAAATTCCAAGAGAAAATTATTTACAACATATAATTATACTCAAGTAAAATTGGGAGAAAAATCTATTTAGACATGCAAGATTTCAAAAAACCTCCCATATGTCCTTTTTCAGGAAGCTACTGAAGGATGCTGTCCTGCAGAATGAGAGTATAATCAAATAATCCAAAAAATGGGATAAGAAAAAAAGAAGTGAAAGAAATTCAGAGTAGTGATAAGAGAAGTTCCAGGATGACATCTCTGTAGCAGCCTTAGAGGATATTCGTTCCCAACTGCAGTAGCAGAATTGAGGGCTCTGGGAGAGTTGTCTTGTGGGGAAAATATGGTTGATAAACTACTTGATATGACTTACATATTGAATGGAGTTTTAGAAAGAAAAAAAAATTTGAGGCTGAATGAATAACAGGCACACAGAGGATAACACAAATGGAAAAAAAATGTTCATTTCAGTGTTAAAGACTAACTTTAAGAAAAGATAAAGCCTACTATAATATAAATATAAAAAGAACATGTACCGAAGATTGTATTAACTCATCACTTTAGAAAGGAACTAATAAAATTCTACAACCAGTGCAAAGGGTGAATTCAAAGAGCAGAAGCACAGATAGGGAACAAGGACTTCTGGAATCAATTTGGTCTATTCAGCAAAATGGTCTATTCAGAAAGCAGTAATCAATTGAGTCCTACTAGTTTTCTGTTGCTGTCTAACAAATTTCCACAAATGTCACAGCTTAAAACAACACACATTTATTATCTCACAGTTCTGTAGGTCAGTAGTCTAGATGAGCTCAGTTGAGTTCTCTGTTTAGAATCTCTTGAGGTCAAGATCAAGGTGTCAGCCTGGTTGGGCTCTATCTGGAGGCTCTGGGAAAGAATCAGCTTCTAGGTGCATTCAGGTTGCTGGTTGAATTGTTTCTCATGTGGGTATAGGACTAAGGACACCGTTTTCCTTGTTTATTGGTCACTGAGATTACTGTCAACTCCTAGAAACCCCTCTCTGGCCCTTGCACACACCCCCCTCATCTTCAAAGCCAGCAACTGCCTGTCAAATACTTCTGGTGCTTTGAATCACTCTGATTTCCTCTTCTGCCACCAGCCGGAGAAAACCGTTTACTTTAAAGGGCTCATGTGATTAGGGATTATGTGCTTAGATTAGGCCCACTGGGATAATCTCCCTTTTGCCCTATAATATAACATAATCATAGGAATGATATCTTCACAACTTCTGCCCACACTCAAGGGGAAGAGATTATTCTAAGATGTGGGTCACTGGGAGGTCATTTTAGAATTCTGCCTACCCCAGCATTCCACCATACACAATCAATTTGCATTTCAATCGATAACAGTAACTTCCATTCATACTGGTTTTCTATAACTTACAGAATTGTTAAATAGGCCAAAGAGAAAAAAAAAAAGGCAAAGACAGCCTGGATGGGTGAGCCATTAATTCTTGTTTTCCCATTTGAAAGTTTTTCATAATTTTTTGGCACTTGTTATGCAAGAAAAGAAATATAATCCATAACACAGCACATGGCTCACTTTGATCGATATTTAGGTAACCACTGAATATCTATGTAACCAAAATTTGTGGTGTAGCTATATGTGGAGAATGAGAATGAGGGACTCAAGATGGTGGGGGCAGGCTGGTGGGGCAAAAGTGAAAATCTTCCTCTTTCATAGTAGCAAGTCAACAGGTAATGCCTAAACTTGAAAAATAGAATTCGGACATAAAGTGAAGAACATATTATTTGGAAATATGATGGTGAATACAAAGAAATAGCTTTAAGACTTGCCTCTGAAAAGTGGGAATGGGGGCAATGAATGGTAGGGCAGAGGACTGCTATATTTCATGTGTAGACAATGCATAAGTAAAGCCTGGATGTGAAGAAGCAGAGAGAGTGAGAACGATGTTTTACCTACCTTATACTTTACCATACTTTACCTTTGTTTCTGACATTTCTATGCAGAGCTGAAGGGACTTTTATCATCATGGCTGGGAAATCCCAAGCCATGGGTAGAATTATCAGTTGGTTAGGGACACAGCTACTACAGTTGTCCTTATTTCAGACAAGATGCAATGACATATCTCCTTTGCATTTTCAGTGATCCTCTTGAGGATGTGACTCAGGGAAAAGAAGAGAAATGACAACGAAGGAGGTAGAAATACTTATCGCACAACTATATGTTGGGCATTTTATGATGATATCTCATTTAATGCTGTTAGCCATCCTGTGAGGTAGAAAATATTGTCATCATTTTGCAGAGGAAGAATCTGAGGTTCAGAAAAGTGAATAATTAATAATATGAACAACAATATTAGTTAACATTTATTAAGTACTTACTAAGTGCCAGGTACTGTGCTAAGCAGCTTGGATTACAAGGATTATTTCAAATCATCCCCATAGGAACCTCTGAGATGGGTACTAGTTCCCATTGGACAGAGGGGAAAATTGGAGCTCAGAAAGCTCTCAGCTCACATAGCTGAGAGCATCAGAGTCAGATGGTCCTCACCTTTCACTTTTCACTTTTCATATGAGACACAGAAGAAGGTCTCTTTCTGCCAGGCAAATGAGCCTCCCTTAAGAGTGGGGAAAACAACCTGTCTAACCCTACTGTATATGGTCTTCCCATTTCATTTCTAGCTATGTGTCTTGGCCTCAATGGCTACTTGTTAGCTGGTTTTGCAGAATAACCAAAGAGCTGCAAAGACTAGGCATAGTTCTTATAAGGACATTTCTTGTTTTCCTCCTCCTGGAATCCCTACCCCTTTCTCCTAGTATTAGCACCCTGATTTCCAGTTGAAGACTCACGCTTCTTCTATTAAGGAGGGTGTTGCATAACCTAGACTTTTCCAGTCCAAACTTTCTAACCTTCTGGCTACAAGGATTGATTCAGAAATGGTCACTATGACCAGGGACTTTACTGGAAACATTGAGAATAAGATACTGTCTTTCTGCTGGTCTTAAAAAGATCACTAGATGCGGTTGGAACCAAGCCTGGGAATCTGGGGACCAGAATATGCAGAAAATTGCCTGAGAATAAAGACCTGGGAATCTGGAGGCCAGAATATGAAGGAAATTGCCTGAGAATAAAAACCTACCTGGGGAAAAACAGAGGCAAGAAGACTAAGTTCTTAAGATCTAGTTGAAGTATCTGGTTTCAGCTTTGTCTAATGATTCCACTGATAAACTTCCTTCTATCATGTGGGGTGGTTATTTGTTCCCCAGCCATAATCTGGGAAGCTCTTTGAGCTTGGGATTACCAAAGAATGTAATCCTTGGTAAGGGAGAAGGAAACTACATAGATCAAGACAAGGAAACTGGGGATTAGTAGGAAGAGAAAGGAAACCCTAAGGTGTGCTTTGTTTTCTACAAAGGTGAAAATTTTAATTTTCCTTAAAATATTCTTAGCTGCCTAGAAGAAGCTGAGAATGTGGTGGCTCCTCAGAGTCATCACTATATTTTTTCCTTTTTTCAGCCATATTTATTGCACGGAGGTTCCTCAACAAACTGAAAATAGGATTACCATGTGATCTAGCAATTCCACTTCTGGATATATATTCAAAAGATTTAAAACCAGTGCATTGAAGAGATATCTGCACTCCTATGTACAATTTAGGCATTATTGACAATAGCCAAGTTATAGAATCAACCTAAGTGTTTATCAGCAAATGAATGGAGAAAATGTGGCATATATACACAAAGATATACTTCTCAACCTTAAAAAAAGAAGGAAATTCTATCATTTTCAACAAGATGGGTGGATCTGAAGGACATTATGCTAAGTGAACACTATGCTAAACCAGGAACAGAAAGTCAAACAATGCATGTTCTCACTTACAGAGGAAATCTAAAACAATCAAACTCACAGTAGCAGAGTAGAATCGTGGTATATTCCTTTCTACATGTTATATGTATACAATGTATCCACATTGTATACATATAACATCACTTTGTACCTTATAAATATACACAATTATTTGTCAATATATAGTAGGGAATTTTTTAAAATTAAAATTTGCATTTCTAACAAGTTCTTAAGTAAGACTGCTGCTACTGCTCAAGGGACCATATTTTGAATTCCACTGTGCTAGGTAGGAGTAATCAATAACGTAGGGCAATCTGGGACTAGTTCTTTGCTTCCAAACCTAAACAGTCACAGTAATAACCTGGTGTGGTAATTGGCAGATCACCCAGGGATGGAACCACTAAGTGAGGAAGCTGGCTTGGGGAAAATCTCACCATAGCTGATGGGGAGAAATTCAATATCTGCTTGAAATGAAATCAGTCTGAGTCTTGCTTCTCTATACATCAAGAGGGAGCAAAAAGCTAATAACCTGGGAAAACTGTGCATAGAAAGTATGCATGAAAAATATATACCTCTACATATATATGTATACATATAGGTACATGTGAATTGATTATTTGGTATCACCACAAAGAAACCCTTAATAACCAAAATACTTTTTGTTTTTATGGTAGTCTTTCCTGAAGAATTTGAAAGTTACTGACAGAACCCATTAAACTTTCAAAACCTCTAAGGGGCTTCTGAGTGTTGCTTGATTCATCTTTCCAATTTTTTTTTAAACATACAGATACTAGGTTTTTCTCTTCGGTTCTATAAGACAGAAAACTTTTTACCGTGTCTCCTACACTGTATGTTTCCTGTTGCTTTCAAATGACCCAGCTTGAAAGCCTACAAACCATAGTTTGCAGATCCTACTTTAAATATTTATTTCAGATTTTTTTACATGAATTGAAATTTGATTTCTTCACATTCCCAGTTCTCATTTCCACATAATTCTGCCTACTGAATGCATAATAAAAATGCATTTTACAAAAGCTTCTTTTTGAGAGTTAAAAAATCTTGACACCTATTAGACGTCTATCTTGTAGACTAAGAAGAGAGTGACTGTCCGTCAGAAGCTGCCAGCTTCATCCTCTTTGGAAAAGTTTGAACTATAATATTTCAAAACTCAAGAGTGTTGAGTGTGGACAGACAATAAAAAGACCCAGGACCCAAGAGTTGGCAAGAGAATAAAATCTACGCAACAGAGCAATTCCTTATGATGAGTTGTAAAAATAATACAATGGATCAAATGCTTTGTACCACAAGGTTTTTTCACACCCTCCAGGGAAATTGCCAAACTTACTTAAAAACATGGTAAATTGAAGTTGGTTATATCCATCCCCTTCACAAACATTTCTCTCACTGCTTCTAATCTCACACAGATGTGGCAAGAGCATCAAAGATTGGGTTTGACACATTTGGACCTGCTTAAAAAGAAAGCTGAAATTTAAAATATTTTTGAATTTGTGCCACCTACTGGCAACTGGAAGTGATAGAATTGAGCACCGTGTAATCACACTTCCTGGTTGAGGCTGGTTGTGGTCTTCATCTGGGGGATAGCTAATTAACACATGCTTTAACTGGTCTTTAGCACATGTAGCTGATTTAGTGAGAAAACTGTGGATTGAATTATTTGGAGGCTAGTTTCCAGGCCCTGGAGCAACTCTTAACGATTCCTGCCTGGTAAACCTGATTACAAAGTGAACTTGGCATTTTGGGATTCCCTTCCTTGTTGATGTGAATCATATGGCTTCAGTGTTGTTGAGAGCTGGTGCTCAGATGGCCCTGTTGTTTGTACACTGTTGCATAAACTTCACAGGCAAGACCCATGTGTTTGTAGGTGTAATTCTAGAAGGCAGATAGTGTATATTTGTGGACTGTGCAAAATGAATCTGAGTATTGATTTGTATGGCATCTGGAATACATTCTGGAAAGTTCTTACAGGGACAATGTGTAATGATTTGGAATTGCCACCCTGGTGCACACAGCCAGGATAGTGGGGGAAGATCTTTCAGCTTGAATTATTAACTAGTTTCTGATGATAATTTTGACAGCCTAAACCTAAACTAGGTTCTTGGATAATCTCTCCAAATCCATACTTTAACAAAATAACCTACATGCAGCATCATCCTTGTCTTAACCTTGTAACTCCCCTGGCCCTGTTTCGTCATTTCTTAGTGTGCCGAACTTTACTTCAAAAGGTTCATTTCATTCCAAGGGGCAACCAGAGAGGGATCAAAGACTTTACTTCATTTTGCAAAGGCCAGCCTGGAAAGTTTATTACGCTGGGTCAATCTCTCTTTGAAGATTGCTATCTGTGGGTGTGAAACCTGAGTCCCTTGAAAGACAGATGAGAAAAGCTCTGGCGCAGCCACCAGACAAGGTGTCATTTATACCAAGATTGGAAAGCAACGTCAGAGACGTTGGAGAAGATCAAAAAATTGAAGGTGCGTTGGACATATGGCAAAGAGTAGCGACCATCTGGAAAAGTGGATATTGTAATGGGACAGACAGCAATCAAAGGAGAGTTGAAATTTTAAAAAGGAATGAAATGAAAGAAAAGAGAAAAGAAAGAAGAAGGAAGGAAGGAAAAGAAAGAAAGAGAAAGAAAAGAAAGAAAGAGGAAAGAAAGAGAAAGATGAATGAAGGAAGGAAGGAAAGAAGGGAGGGAGGAGGGAGGGAGGGAGGGAGGGAAGGGAGGGAGGATGGAAAGAAGGAAGGAAGGGAATTAAAGGCCAAGAAATACGTTGAGTGATAGACCAGTAAGCATGTTGAAAAATGAGGGCTGTTATAGTGACAGAACCAGCTCTAGGGTCCAGCCATACTCAGTTTCTTTTACTTCTGCAAACGTGGTATGCTCTCTGGTTTCTATGCCCTCATGCATGCCCTTCTCCCAGCTGGAATATTGTTCTGTTCCTGACCTCTCTGCATTTTCTTTTCACTGAACCAACTCCTCCAACTTATGTTGAGATGTCAGCTTAAGTCTTTCTTTCTCTGGACAGTCCAGGAAAGTCCCCTTTAGACCTGAGTTACTCCAGCTCTCATGGTAAAGTGCTTACTTCCTTTGTCATAGGACTTTTCATACTTCATCTTATTGTTTAACACCTTTCTTTCCTGAGAGCCCTATGCTCAATGACAGTGGGAACTTGTCTGCCTTGTTCTCCTCACCACTACAACCTCAGCACCCAGCATGATACCTGTAGTATGGTAGGTTGTTACTTCTGATTTCTGGAATAAATGAATAAATAAAAACAGCTCAAGGGGACCGGCCAAGGTATTCCTTGTGAAAGAGGATTCTATCAGTTTACCATTTCCGGAACAAGTTCCTTTCCATTGGGTGGGCAGAGATGAAGACTGACACCATCTTGATGCCTCACATTTTGTAACTGCAGTAGAACACGAGGTCAAAGACACTGGTGCTTTTAACAAATCATGACTGCCCTCTCTTCCTTCCAGCTGGAACAAGGCTATTCCTTCAAATATGTCAAACTTTGCTGTCTTTGCATATGTTTGGAAATGTATGGCATCAAATCCTATCATGTACCAATCAGAGTAGATAAGCATGGTCTCAGTCATCTTCTCCAGAAAATATACTCTATTTTCAAGTGAAATCTCTCCTTAGAGCTCCAACAAAGGGATGAGATATTTTGCTAGTATACCTTTATATTAAAAATTTAGATCAGATCATTTACCAGATTTAAAGTCAACAAGAGGAAGGCAAGTTGAGGCACTGGTGTTTTGCTGTGTGTTAATGTTGATATGGGACAGTTTTGAGTGCGTATCCTTTTGTAAATTGCAGTTTTTAATATAGTTTAGAGTATATTTAAAATTAAATACATACCAAATTTTGGGGAACCTCTGTAGTACTGATTTGAAAAACACCTCTAAGCAAGACACAATTCTAAATGTTTTGCCCATATCAACTCTTCTACTCTCCAGAACAACCCCATTAGGCCCATACTAGTACCCTGACTTTATAGATAAGGACACCGAGGCACAGAGAGGCTGAGTAATTTACTAACTCACAGCTGGTAAGTGGTGTAACCAGGATTCGAATGCAAAAGTCTGACTCCATTTATTCATTCTTTTAACTAATATTTAATGTGTGTCTACTATGTGCCATGCACTGTTCTGGGCTATAGGCACACAGCAATGAACAAAACACAAAAATCCCTGCCCATGGAGCTTCCTGTTCTGGTGGAGCTCCATTCCAGCATCCTCTTTCTTACTCATTACTACTGCACTCCTTCTGTCACTGGTTGCCTTCGACTCTATGGGAGAAAGGCAGGGTGATATGAGGGTGAGAGTCAGGAAGAGACAATTAGGCTGAGACTAGGAAGGTGAATAGGAGTTGGCAAAGAAGGCAGGGTGGGGAAGGCCTTGCAGGCACAGGAAACAGGTGAATTGTGGAGCTGAGTGGCATCCTCAGCATCATACCACCCTCCTCCTCGTTGTCCTAGCCCAGAAAAGGGGTCAAAACCTTTGGTGAAATGGACTGCTGGGGAGCTTCCTCTTTGACAAAGATTAATCAACCCACCCCAATTTCTTTCCTCCTCAGTGTCCTTGCTGCTGCCCACCATTGTCCCTAGCCTTGCCTCCTACATCCTGCCTGTTCTACTTTGATGTCTAACTAAATCAATTTCCCCAACTCTTAGTTTTCCTGCTTCCTTCCCCAGCCCCAACCCCAATTCCTATCCCACATACTCTCCACACAAGTAGTATGCAACTCTCTACATACTCACCCATGTGTTCTCAGATTAGATGTGACTTCACTCATTCCTGTAACATTTATTGAGTGCCTGCAATGTGCCAGGCACTGATTCTAGTGCTGGGTCCATGTGGGAGGCTGAAAAATGGCTCCCCCAAATATATCCATGTGCTAACCCCTGGAATCTATAAATGTTACCTTACATGGCAAAAATACTAGAGATGTGATTAAGTTAAGGTTGCTGAGATGGGAAGATTAGCCTAGATTCTCCAGGTGGGCCTTAAATGCAATGATACGTATCCTTATAAGAAAGAGACAGAGGGGGAGATTTGACACACATGGAGGAGAAGGAAAGGAGAAGACAGAGCAGAGAGAAACCTGAAGATCCTGGCCTTGAAACCTGGAAGGTGACACAGCCACAAACCAAGGATTTCTGGCAGTCCTCAGAAACCGGAAGAGGCAAGGTACAGATTCCACCTTAGAGCCTCAGGAGAGAGTGTGGCCCTGGCTGTTACCTTGATTTTAAATCCAGTGATATGGATTTTGGATTTCTGGCCTCCAGAACCATGAAATAATAATTTTCTGTTGTTTAAAGCCTCCAGTTTGTGGTCATTTGCTACAGCAATGTCAGGAAACTAATACAGTAACCTTTTTAGGTACATCCTGGAATTCCCAAAGTATTCCAGTCAGTTCCCACAGCATCCTGTATTTTCCCTACTCTAGGACTTACCACATTGTATGTTAACAGCATGTTTCTGCATTCTCTATTAGACCAGAAACTCCGTGAAGGCAGAGACTACACCTCATTTATCTTTATATATCCCCAGCACTTATTTCACATTGTTCTTTACATATAATAAATGCCCAATAAATTTTTGTTACATGAGGCCAGGTGCTGTGGCTCACGCCTGTAATTCCAGCACTTTGGGAGGCCGAGGTCAGGGGATCACTTGAGGCCAGGAGTTGAGACCAGCTGGGCCAACATTACAAAACCCTGTCTCTACTAAAAATACAAAAATTAGCCAGGCGTTGTGGCACACACCTGTAATCCCAGCTACTAGGGAGGCTGAGGCAGAGAATCACCTGAACCTGGGAGGTGGAGGCTGCAGTGAGCCAAGATCATGCCATTGCACTCCAGCCTGGGTGACAGAGGAGACTCCATAAAAAATTAATTAATTAATTAATTAATTAATTAAATGTTACATGAATAAATAAACTATGATGAGGGATTTTACTGTTACTTCATGTTATTTCATTTTTTAAATGTGAAATCGTTTTCTTTTCAATTAGACTGTGAAAACCAAGGTGCGTTGCTCCTAGTTGGAGGAGGGCACACAGGTTTGATCTCTCATGATTAGTAATGGCTGCCTGGACACTCATGGAAATAGGACACCTTGAGCAATTAATGATGTCTTTCATAGATGTGATCATAGGAAGGGGTGATCTATGTATACCTACTTGGCCATCCCTGACACAGTTTTTGTCCATGAATAAGGGTTTTTATATCTAGACATAAAATGAAGGATGTTGCTGCCTGCAGAATCTTAGAACTGAAGTTTGGCATTTATAATTTATCCATGGTAACAGTGTCTTCTCATATTCTTAGTTCCTGCTGTGAAAACTGACCAGTATGTTCTTCTTTCATCCAACATTTTCAACATCAGACACTGTTCTAGGTGCTAGAGCTATACAGTCCCTACCCTCAAAAAGTTTAAAGACTGATAGTGAAGATGAACACGTTTTTGGTGAATCCAGGTCAGTAGTGTTAAATGGGCTATAGTGGTGGTCTGTGAATGGTGTAGTGTGGCTGTGGTGGAGTGAGTGTCTTAGGAGGGAGGAAAGAGGAAAATCTTCAGGCAAAGACCTTGGATTAAATTTGGAAACTGGCTCTTGAGGCACTGACTAAAGAGAGGGGGAAAATTTGCCCACTGTGGATCAGGAGGAAGTGAGTGACTCAGTGGCTCTCCACCTTTAGCTCTGGGTCCCAAAGGAGGCCTGGGCTGTCTGGCTGATTTTGCAGTGAACCTGATAAAAATTTAGCATTTTGGTCACTCCCTGTCCCCTGAGCAGAGCTCCGGAAGCAGGATCAATAGGGAAACATCGTCAGCAGCTAAAGGATGCTATAAATCTTTTCAACCCTGAACAGAACAGAACATAACAGGACTGGCTGAGGCTCTGGGAGGGACTAAGGCAAAGTTTGGGTTTCCATTCTAATGAGCACTTTCTGCTACTGAAAGCTGTGCTGTTGGAGAAAGAGAGCGGGGAGATGGTGTCAGTGATTTTCTGTTTTCTATAGACCATGATGGAATGGAAACAAATGACTTCACAGCTGTAAAAATGCCCTCTTTTTCAGCAGGTATTTGCCAAAAACATAATATGCATATGTCAAGGTGCTAGTTACTTCCACAAAGGTAAATGCAACCTACCCACTCACCACACAAACATAGTGATGTGGTGAAGAGGACATGGGCTATGGAGCAAAAACAATCTGTGGTGGAGTCTAGCCTGCATTTCAAAAGCTGCGTGATCTTAGGCAAGTTCCATCATTGCTCTGAGCTTCAGTTTCCTCCATCTGTAAAATGAGAATAATATTACTGCCTATATTACTGAGTGCATGTTAGCATATAGGAACTTAGACATAGAATATAATTAATGTTAATTACACATAACTTTTACAGGGGAGCTAAGGCTTGCCCTGGAGTCTAAGATGCAAAATCCTAGCTTTGTCTGAGGGACTCTCTTAGGGGCTGAGAGTTGATCCACTTATGGTAAGAGTGGAAAGCAATAGTGTGATTAATATCTGCTACACCTCATTCGTTTATTCAGCAGACATTTACTGAACTCCTAGAGTGAGCCAGCCATACCCTAGGTCCTGGAGGTACAGAGATGATCAAGTATCTCCAGCTGTATCTTAAGTTCTGTGACAGCAAGGATCATCTCTACATGGTTCATTGTTGTAGCTCTAACACCCAGTATAGATAAGCAGAGGTGGGTTAGTAGGTGTTATTTCTCTTTTTTGTTGATATGTAATATTTTACATATTTATGGGATGCATGTGATTTTTTTTACATCTATAGAATGTGTAATGATCCAGTCAAGATATCTGGGGTATTCATCACCCTGAGTATTTCTCAATTCTATGTATTGAGAACATTTCAAGTTCTATCTTCTGGCTGCTTTGAAATGTACAATACATTTTTGTTTGTTTGTTTGTTTGTTTGAGATGGAATCTTGCTCTGTTGCCCAGGCTGGAGTGCAGTGGCATGATCTTGGCTCACTGCAACCTCCGTCTCCCAGGTTCAAGCAATTCTCCTGCCTCAGCCTCCCAAGTAGCTAGGATTAAAGGTGCACGCCACCATGCCCGGCTAATTTTTGTATTTTTAGTAGAGATGGGGTTTCACCATCTTGGCCAGGCTGGTCTTGAACTCCTGACCTCATGATCCACCGACCTTGACCTCCCAAAGTCCTAGAATTACATGCATGAGCCACTGCACTTGGCCAAAAAATTATTTCTTAATGAGAAATGATATTTAAGAATTATTTTTAATTAGAAAAAGCATTAATAATAATATATATAAAAAACTATGCATGCAAAATTTGGCTAAATACTGTCAGATAGCTCTCCTGAAGCACTGTGCTACCACCACTCCCCATCAGCAGTGGATGGTCCTACATCTCTCATCTTCACTTATACTTGGCACTTTCCAGCTTTCTAATTACCACCAGTATAAAATGGGTGATGCGACAACTCATTTGTTTTAATTCATTTTTTAAAATTACTAATATATGTGAGCAAAACTTCAAATACTGATATTTTGGGTTTTCTTTTCCAGAAATTGCCTGTTCATGTCCTTTGCCCAATTCTGTTCCTGGGTATATGTTCCAAATAGATTCTCAAATGTGAACATAAAGAGTAGTGCCTAAGAGTAGTCATTGCTGTTATTTGTAGTGGCAGGGAGCTGGAGACAGCATACAAATCCTTCACTCAGAGAATTAAGTGGTAAAAGTGGCGAATTCATATTCTGAGGTACTGTGCAGCAGTTCTAAGAGATGAACTAGATATATGAGTAGTGCACAGATGATTCTTAAAAATATAGAGATGTATGCTAAAAGAAACAATACTATTCATACGTAAGTTACACTTCTGTGCATGTAAAACACTTGTGTGTGTGAGCATATGTATATTTTTTAAAGAATATATTAAACACATTAGAGTGATTAATAGAAGCAGGTAGTGTTGGCAGGGAATAGAAGTAAAGAAGGGGAACCAAAAAGAATAAAGAAGTAAATTAAATAAGAGAAAGGACCTTGCACAGTCTAGTGATGATAACATGTAAAGAATGGAGAAGTAAAAGAAATTCAATCCTATGTACCTGAGATCTGAAAATAATAACAGTTGTTAATAATCATAAATATAATGATATAATGCTTTCTATTTCTATGGCTTTTTGAATCTTTCAAAGCATTTTATAGCTATTTTGTTTGGTGGTGGAAGTAGAGAAGACATCCTTCTCCCCGGTGTAGATAGAGAGAAGGAAACCAGAGTTTGATTTTTCCAGGGAAGATGCTAGGACCCAGGACCTTCCCCTGCAAACCTGTCTTTTTTCTGCTACAGTGGATTGGTCAGCTGCTGTCACCAGGCTCCCTAAAGGCTAGTGAAATTTGAATAAAACCCTTCATTTATCTTTCTTCATGTTCCTTCCTGCCAGATAAAAGTGCATGTGCTTTAGTGGGCATCCCATTTTCCTACTACATCTCAGCTATTAATGCTGTTCACACATAGGGCTCCCATTGACCCTGGCTCTCTCCCTAATTGAACCTGAGGACTAAAACACCCTTTACAATAAGCACTACTTTGCAACAGACAGATTTCCTGGACCCATAAAACAGCTTTTAGAAAAGGCGAGCCGTATTTAAGGAAGACATTAATATAGTGCCACAAAATGAGGTTTGCTGACATATGACTCTCTGAATAATTTACTTTAAATAAATTAACACTAGAATTTACATTTACCTTTGAAAGTCCAATTTACTGGAGACACTGAGGATGTGTTCCCTGGAGAATGGAAACAGTGAAAAACACCAGCCTTTGTTTGACTGCTTTGCTGAGAACCATAATGATAAAATGACTTATTTTTCTGGCGAAATCTCCCTTTTGTCAACACTTAGACCCATCTATTGAAGGGGCTCCCCATTTCCCCCAGCAAACCTTTTGTAGCCAACAAGGTGAAGTTAGCACCCAGGTGGGGGCAAGAAACTGGGGATGGTATGGAGTAAAAAAAATTCAGTATAATTGAAAAGTTAAGAATCATCATCATAATAAAATAGCCAGAAGTTACTGCTAAATTATTTGCATGTATTATCTCATTTAATTCTTGTAAAAACTTGACAAAGTTGGATCTCATATTAACTCCTTTTGACAGATGAGGAAATCATGACTTAAATAGTTTGCTCACGATCACATAGCTAGTAAGTTGTGGATGTAGTATTCAAATGTAGGGAATCTTACTTCAGAGTCCACACTTAGACTTTTCTTTTAAATGATTGTCAAATTATCAATAATTATTAACAGTAATTTAAGTAGTTATCAAATTTAGATAATCATTATGAAAATTGGAAAAGACAGAAAAAAAAGAAACAGAAAAAAAAAGCACCCATCCTCTTAAAATCTAGGGTTAATTATTACCCGGGACCCTCAAGGTTAATTATTTTGGCATATTCTTTTCTTATGAGAAGACTTGATTTCTGTTTTTCGGAGACTGAGAACATTTTTCTGTGCTTTGGGGTCAAGGGTGAGTAAGGAGTGTCTTTTATAGAGTAGACAGGTAAAGCAGCGACCTTTTGGCCTGTGAACATGAGGACATGAATTTATTTGTCCTTTCCAACTGGCTTCCAATCAGAGAGGCTGATGAGCATAGCAGGATGCCTGGACACATGTGGCTCCAGCATATGGAGCTGCAGTGCTGCCCTGGGCCTGGGAATGACGTCTCCTCCTCATCACTCAGGGGCATGGAACAGACCTGGCCAGCATGAGAACAGGGACAAGGAAGCCTCCTGAATCCCTGGCCTAGAAGTGGTGCCTGTGGTCAGCAGATTCACCCTTAGTGGCTTCTGGCCCCCAGCCAGTCCTTTGCAGGCCATGTCAAGGGAGTTCGTATCTGACACCATCCATATTCACACATATGTGATCCAACAGCACAGCATTAGGTGAGGAGCTTGGGCTTTGGAATCAGAGATGGGGTCCAATTCTGGCTTTGCCCAGTTAGAGCTATGTGAATCATGGCAGGTTATTCAACCTCCTAAATTTCAATGTTGTCAACTATAAAACTAGGCAGTAGAGTGCAACAGTTAAGCATGTGGGCACTGGAATCAGACTCTGTATTTTCCAATCCTAGCTCCATTACTTACTAGCTGAGTGACTGTGGGAAAACTATTTAACTTCTCTGTTTCCATTTTTTCATGTATTAAAATTAAATAGGAATAATGACAACACCTACTACACAGGTGAAGATGAAATGAGATAGTACATGCAAAGTGCCTGATATAAATACTCAGAAAACATTAGTTGTTTTTATTATTATTGAAATTAGGTGATTAAGGTACATGCCTTATAATATTGTTGTGAGAATTCTTGAAGTAATATAAATGAAGCACTTTAGAAAATGTATTCTGTTGGAAATATAGTTGCTTAGGTCAAACACCTTGAAGTCACTCTTAATTCCATTTTTTCCCTCCTAAAATTATTCTATCAGCAAATATTGCCAGCTGTACCATAAACAAATTTCCAGAATCCAACCACTTCTCATCTCCCCCTTGCTATGCCCTTGTCCAAACCACCATCGTTCTCACCTGGATTATTTCCATAATAGCCTCCTAACTGGTTTTCTGGCTTCTGTCCTTGCCCCTATACAGTGTATTCCCAATACAGCAATCTTTAGTTGAAGTTGTTTTTAGTTTTTTATCATTTACATGTTTAACTTTTTATTTTGGAATACTGACTTTTAGAAAAATTTCAAAAAGACTTTACAGAGAGCTCACATATACCCTTCACCCAGCTTTCCCACAAATTACATGATAGTGCAATGATCAAAACCAAGACACTAACAAATATGCGTACAATACTATTAACTGGAGTTCTATTTCAAAATTCACAATTTCCTCCATATTGAGTGTGTTTGTTTCTGGTCCTAGATGCAATCTGGGATCCTATGTTGCGTTAAATTGTCACTCTTTCATCCTCCAGTCTTTGAAAATTTCTGTTTTTTTCTTGCCTTTAATAATCTTTCGATGATTACTGGTCAGTTATTTTGTAGAACAGCCATCAATTTGGGTTTGTCTGTTTTCCCATGATGAAATTGAGGTTATGCTTTTTTTTTTTTTTTCTTTTTTTTTAGATGGAGTTTCGCTCTTGTTGCCCAGGCTGGAGTGCAATGGCACGATCTCAGCTCACTGCAACCTCCGCCTCCCGGGTTCAAGCGATTCTCCCAAGTACTGAGGTAGTGCTTCTTTCAGTGCCTTATCCACATGATACGTAATGTTGTCTTATTGGTGATGTTGGCCTTGATCACTTGATTTAAAGTGGCACTTACCAGGTTTCTTCACTATAACATTACAGTTTTGTTCCTTTGTAACTGGTTCATGTTTTGGAAGGACTTCTTTGAAAATGAGGTAATATTCTATTCTGTTCAAGTTTTTACCTTCCAAATTTAGTATTCATTGGTGGATCTTACCTGCAGCAATTACTACTGCAATGTTCTAAATGTGATTTTTTTTTTATTCATTCTACATTACTAATTTAGATTCTTCTGTAAGGAAGAACTATACTTCCTCCCCTATTTATTTATTTATTTATTTATTTATTCAATTGTATATTTATATCACTATACTTATCTTATTCTATGGATTTAATCAAATTTATTTATTTCACACCTTAAATTTTCCTAGATTGATCTTCAGGTTGACTTCTATCTTTTTGCAACATGTTCCTATCTTTCTGGGGGACATTTGGGGACACTTCAGTTGTTTCTGGCACCATAAGATATTGTATGTTCATCTTATACTTTTCCTGCCCCAGCCCTGGAAAAAACTTTTCTAAAAAGCCTTTGTTTCTTAGTTGAAATACGGTCCCGCAGTCCAAATCATCCAAGGCAAGATGGTGCTAGATATGCTTGTTAGAAAGAGGGTGTGATTGCACCTAAGCCCCATCAGTGGAGAGAACTGGGAATCATATGTTTATACACTAACACATATGTTTTATGTGTTTATACACTAACACATATGTTTTATAAACATATAAACATATGTTTATACACTACACAGCAGCTTTTAGAATGTAAGTCAGCTCAAGTCATTCCTCTGATAAAAATCCACCTTTGACTTCTCACTCATCCTGCACAATGGCTTACAAGACCATCCCTACTTGATCTTAGCCCCTCTTCTTCTCTGACCCCATTTTCTTCTGTTTTCACCTCACTGTAGCCACATTGTTTTCTTTGCTTTTCCTCCAGTGCCAAGCATGTTCCCATCTCAGGGACTTTCCTCTAATTCTCCCTCACTGCAACTCTCCTCACCTAAATGGCTCACTCCCTTAATTTAGGGCTCTGCTTAGATCTGTTCTGAGGGATAACCTTCCTTACAACCCAATATAAAATGACAACTTATCCTCCCTCCATCCCAATATTTCCTATGCTCCCTATCTTGCTTAAGTTTTTATCCTGCACTTGTCAGCATCTGGAATACTATAGTTTCACAAGTTCACAGGGTTTTGTCTGTCTCTCTGTTAGAACATAGCTCTGTCCTATTCAATCCTACATTCCTTGTACCTAGAAGACTGCTTGTCACACAGCAATAAATATTGGTTTCATGAATGAATGAATAAATGGTCAAGAGTATGAGCTTTAGAATTAGAAAAAAATCTGTGTACCAAGTGTACCAACTACACTACAAAAACCAGCTGAGGGAAACTAGGTAAGTTTTGTAAGTGCTCTCCCGTCAGTTTTATCATCTGGACAAAATAATATTTAAATCATAAAGGCTAGTTGTGAGAACTAAGACAATGTGAAGTGATCTTTATTGAATAAATGACTGTTAAGTGCTTGGCAAATAATATACTCAATAAACTGTAGCTGTTAACATCATCATCATCATGATTAGCTTTTAGTGAATCCAGAATTGGGTTCACCGTGGGCTCTCCCTGATCCATTCTGGTGAGCCATGTGTCCTCTTCCAACCAAGGGGCTTCAGAGGCAAGTTCTTGGTCTCACCTCCTGCAACTGTTCCAGAGAGTGTTTTTCCAGAGGGCCTGGGACCACTGGGACATTCTCCAGAGCCCTCAGGCATGTTTTAATGTGCTGACCTGTAGGAGGAAACTCAAAAGTTATAATTAATTTGTTTAGCAAAAATATCAAACAGGCCCCTTCTAGTTACATCTGGAGGGAACAAGCAGGGAACAAAGAGGGGCCCAATGTTTGCCAGGATGACACCAAGTCCCTGCCAAGAACAGCTCCATGTGAGCCTCCCCTAGAGAGACTAGGCTGGGTTGGGGGACCCTAACCTCACCCCCAATGCCACTCTATGCACTAATTCCCAGACAGTCCTTCAGGGTCTCTGAGGGCAGCTGAAAACCAGGAGGGGTTTGGCGTTTTCAGCTGTTACCTGGATCAGGGGCTCTCCAGGGCACCCTCCAGACAGGTTCCTATCCAGGCTTCCCTGTGGGCTTCGGTTTGCTTCCCTCTCTCCTGGCGCTGACACAAGGAGAGTGTTTCCATTCGCCAAATTCTCCCTCATGCCGTTTCCCAGTCTAATGCTGAAACGTGTGTGTAGGCTCTGTCACAGCAGCTGTGTGCTGGGAGATGGGCCGAGACACCTGGAGGAGGCCTCCCAGCCATCCAGCCTCAGAAAGTAAGAACACTGGCTCCTTGCCATGCAGTGTTGATCCATCTCATTGCAGTCTTAGAAATGTGTGGCATGAACCCTGGGTGGTATCTGGACCCCGAGCTTGAATGAGGGGCCATACGATATACCAGGTGCACAGGACCCAAAGTAGTGATTTTAAAGAATTTCTAGAAGATTTAAGGCAGGAGAGGAGACTGGAGGGAGTGTGTGGCTGATTTCCTAAAGCAGCAATCCAGTGGTAGAAAGAGCTGTAAGTTGACATGAGATGCCCAGTGTTCCCCTACCACTAGGCCACTTGGTTAGCAGTAATAGTACCTAACTTGAATAAATTATTATGAGGATCAAATGATATTAATGTATAAGAAGTCTCTTTATAAAGTACTATATGAATGCAAAAATCCATCACTACCACCTCCCCATCTCTAATATATTCTAATCTGTCTGTTCTCTGTTACAGCTCTTTCTCTGTCTCTCTGCACATACACACACACACACATACACACACACACACTCATCCCATTTTTCCAGTTAGGTTGTAAAATGGACTGTTCTGAGAACTGAAAACCCAGAAATAAAGCCAACTACATAGAGCCAACTGATCTTTGACAAGGCATACAGAAACGTAAATTGGGGAATGGACACCCTATTTAATAAATGGTGCTGGGAAAACTGGCAAACCACATGTAGAAGAATGAAACTGGATTCCTATCTCTCACCTTATATAAAAATCAACTCAAGATGGATCAAAGACTTACATAAAAGACCTGAAACTATAAAAATTCTAGAAGACAATGTTGAAAAAACTCTTCTAGACACCAGCCTAGGCAAAGAATTCATGACTAAGACCCCAAAGGCAAATACAACAAAAACAAAAATAAATAAATGGGACCTAGTTAAACTAAGAAGCTTCTGCACAGCAAAAGAAATAATCCACAGAGTAAACAGACAACCCACAGAATGGGAGAAAATATTTGCAAACTACGCATCTGACAAAGGACTAGTATCCACAATCTTTAAGAAACACAAACAAATCAGCAAGAAAAAAACCAAATAATCCCACTAAAAAGTGGGCAAAGCACATGAATAGACAATTTTCAAAAGAAGATATACAAAAGGCAAAAAAAAAAAAAAAGAAAAAAGAAAAATGCTCAACATCACTAATCATCAGGGAAATGCAAATTAAAACCACAAAGAGATACCACCTTATTCCTGCAGGAATGACCATCATTCAAAAGTCAAAAAACAATAGATGCTGGTATGGAAGTGGGAAAAAGGGAACACTTATACACTGCTGGTGGAAATGTGAATTAGTACAACCTCTATGGAAAACAGTATGGAGACTTCATAAACAGCTAAAAGTAGATCTACTACTGGATCAAATGATCCAGCAATTCCACTACTTTGTACCTACCCAAAGGAAAAGAAGTCATTAAATAAAAAAGACACTTACACACATAGGTTTATAGTGGCACAATTTATGGTTGCAAAGATGTGGAACCAACCTAAGTACCCACTGACTAATAAGTGGATAAAGAAAATATGGTATATGTATATGATGGAATATTACTCAGCCATTAAAAGTAACAAAATAATATCTTTTACAGCAACTTGGATGGAACTGGAGGCCATTATTCTATGTGAAGTAACACAGAAGTGGAAAACTAAAACAGTATGTTCTCACTTGTAAGTGGGAGCTAAGCTATGAGTATGCAAATTCATACAGAGTGATATAATGGACTTTAGAGACTCAGAAGGGGCAGGGTAGAAGTGGGGCTAGAGATAAAAAACAAACATAAAAAACTACACATTAAGTACAATGTACACTGCTCAGGTGACAGATGCACTAAAATCTCAGAATTCACCACTATATAATTCATCCATGTAACAAGAAACTGCTTGTACCCCAAAAGTTATTGAAATAAAAAAAATTTAAATGGACTCTTCTAGAGGATTCATCCATTCAGGATTAGTGGTGATGTGAGTAAACATGTGGGCTTGGTGCTGGACTCTCTAGTTCAAAGCACAGTTTTGCTGCATTCCAGCTGAGTGACTTCTGACACATTACTTAACCTCATTGTGCCTCAGTTTCCTCATCTTAAAATGATGATGGCAATGATAATAGCCCCTAGCTCCACTAAGAAGTTGTGGTTTTTGAACCATGTTTGTACGTATAAATACTCAATGAATATAAGCACCAATATTCTCATATACAAAGCAGTGATTTTCAAAAAACGTAAATGTAATCTCACATTTACTTTATGCTAAAACTACACTGTACGAATCTGAATCTTTCTGTTTTGGTTGAGAAGCTGTCCTAAGGTCTTAGAGAGCTCCAATTAACATTATGAACATAAATTACCACTGTGTGAGATGGAGAAAGAGTTGGTTATTTGAGCTCTTGTATTGTGTGGATTCTGGCTGCTGAGATGAACCTTTCGGGTCACACTCAGTGATTTTAATCTGAAGCTGAAAGGGCCAAATAAGAACAATATTATTGCTAAACTGAAGTCACTAGACAGTCCCTCTTTTGAATGCCTGAGGCTGACATTCAAAAATCTTGTCATTACTTGCAATATGACCTCTTATGTAGCTGGACGCCTTGTTTCAAAACACAGAATTCCACTGGTACACTGCATTTCCCAACGCCAGTTACATGAAACACTTGTTTCTTAGGATGTTAATAGACATTGCATGAAAAATAGGCCCATGTTGCATGTTTAACTACAGGACTTCTCAGGCCTTTAACATGCTAATTCATGCTATGAATCTTCAAGATTGGACCATTGTACAAAACATGCCTCAGACATCCTTGACCCCAAGCATTTCTATTGTGGAGTTTATAGGGCCTTGAGAAATAGTATGGAAGAATATGGATTTGGAGTCAAACAGAACTCAAAAAGTGAAGTCTCAGCTCCATTACTACCTGCTATAGTAATTTGTAAGGCAAAATATTTCCTTTCTCCTAGCCTCGGTTCTCTCACCTATAAAACTGGGATAAAGTACATACTTCCTGATTTGTTACATAGATAAACCATATTTTGTAAAGCAAAATGATGCATATATGTATGAGCCAGGGATAAAAATTAATGCTGATATTTCTTGCCAACAGGCTCTGGAGGTAACAAGTTTCTCCCAACTCTCCACATCTGTTCTGTCTTATGTGATAACCACTAACCATGTGTGCATGTGTGGCTATTAAGTACTTGAAGTGTGGCTAGTTTGTAAATATAAAATATGTGCCAAATTTTGAAGACCTAGTTTAAGTATACACACACACACACACACACACACACATCAAATCTTTTACACTGATTACATGTTCAAATGATAATATTTGGTTACAGTAAATTAAATAAAATATACTATCAAAATTAGTTTTGGTAATACTAATTATCAAACTAATTAGTTTTGATAAACTGTTCCCTTTTGCTTTTAAAAATAAGTACATTTCTAAATAATTTTAACTCATAGTGGCTTGCATTTGTGGGTCACATTAAATTTTTATATTGGAGACCATGGTCCAAATGGTTGAATGGGGCTTAGAATTGTTCCACTTTCTAGCGTTGTTACCACCTCTTAACTCATTATCCAGCAGCTGCATAGAGCCACTGAGTGCTTTCTAGGCTGCCCAGATGGTCCTTTGAGGGGCAAGTGACCTGACTGAATTTCCAGGATGTGGCCAGCATGTTTCCTGCCACTTAAATGCTCAGCTGGGTTTAGAGAGAGTTAATGAATTTGCCCAAGAAAATGAACAAGCTGTTAATGATAGAGATAGATTTTAAAGTCAAGTTGGGAGATAGCATGATTTGGTGTAGAGTCCACTGTTTTGGTCTGGACTTGATATTATACAGCTCTACGCTTTATCGGCACCTCACAGACAGGCCAGCACAGCCAATTTAATCACCAATTAAGAGTATCTGTGTCAACTGGATCTTTTCTAAGGGCTGTTACAGAGGTGAGTTAAGCAGATCATTGGCCTCAGGGACTTCAAATAGGTATTTGCTTTAAGACAAAGAGTTTCTGGGTCCACTAATGTCAACCCATCCAAGAGGATCAGGCTTCAAGATGTATTAAGTACCTGAATATAGGCCAGGTCATTGGACAGAGTGGGAGATGTGGGAATAGCCAAGATGAGGGCAGAGAAAGGAATAAAAAATTGCCCTAGGGCTTTGACTGTGTCTGTTTAAAGACACATACCACTCTCTGCCCTCTATATTTGTATGTGTGAATATATCTGATCTCTAGAACATAGCACTGAGAGAGTTTCCAGTGAAGACTCATACTCGTATCTGATTCATCTTTGTGTTATCATCTATAATACAGAAACTTAAACTTGAATTCTCTATAAATGTATAAGGAAGTAAGTGAGAAAAAGAGGAAGGGATGAATGGAAGGAAAAGAAGAAAGAAAGGAAAGGAGAGAGGGAAGGAGAAAGGGAATAAAAAGAGGAAGGAAGGAAGAACCAAGAAACACATTATGTTAGAAAATATTAGTCTGAGAGCTCCAGATAGTCCCCCAGGCTACTTCAGGCTCCCTGAGCTTCTCAACTAAAATTAACCATTAAACTTCCGGAGTTGCTCTTACAGCAAGCAGTCTTAGTATTTCCTCAAAGGAGGTCATCCATGTGGGATTTGTGAACATCAAATAAATCCCCTTTTAAATTGTGCTACACACACACACACTCACACCAGTTTCTCACCACCATATCATTAAGCTTTGGTTTTTATTTCAACTCAAAGAATTGCAATTTTGTTTTTCATATTTGTACCTAATCTCATTCCACAAAGACCTGAGAAGATTTACCACAGACAGTGACACCTATAATGAAATAATATACCTATCAAATGAGAATCAGACTTTGGGAAACTAGAAACAGAAAAGGTATGCCAGGTAGCGATCAACGTGCGAGCTAGACCGTGTGTCACCTGGGGGCTAGAGGGGAGCCTTAAATTTGGGTCTGAGCTCAGTCAGGTAGTGTTCTGACTACAGAACTATTTCTGCAAGCCTTTTCTTTATCAGGCATTGAGGCCTTTAAGCCTCCTCAAGACAATTCTCTTTTCTTCCCTGGCCAGCCCCAAAGGACAGACTGGTCTCCCGGTACTACTGGTACTACACTGCAGTGGACAAAGTCAGGAGGAGGGGCAGGAGACAGAGCAGGAGCAGCAATTAAGAAATACCGATTACTGCCTTAATTGAGCTGAGGGGAAGCGTGGGACAGCCAGCAGTGTGGTTTGCGCCAGCATCCTTCCAATAAGCAGTGTCTGTGTGGGGAGGAAGTCTGGGCCTTCCCCTCATCCATTCTCAGCATTCCCATCAGAAGTCCCGGAAGCACAAGCCCAGAGCTGTTGGCAGGGCCAGGCTTGTGTGGGTAGACGGTGTTCTCTGCTACTTACTCCCTGCCAGTCTTGTCTTTCCCTACCAAAGCCCAGGCCTCAGCACGTCTCCTCTTTCCTGTAAAGCTGGTGGCATTCTGGTTGGCAGTGTTTCCTAAGGAACCCATGGCACTGTTGGGGGCCTAATTAAGGCCTTCAAGCACAGTGGCCATGGAGGTGGCTGAGGATGTCCAGAACTGCTCAAGGCAGCTGGCTGCAGCTGCCCCCAGGAGCCCCACCACAGCGTTCCCAGCCCTGCCCTCCCAGCCCACATTCCTGTTAAGAGGGGTCTGAACCCTAGCCCACTGCCTGATTAGAGATGATGATGCTATTTTTAACAACCATTCCTCCCTAATGAGCTTATACGTCCCTGTTTCCAGTCAGAGCCCACGCAAGGTAGGCGCTGGGCAGGGCCTGTGTCCGTAGCAGCTGGCTCAGCCCAGAGGCCCTCAGCAGCCTCATTATTACAATTCCCAGAACCCATGCAGCCCTTTGTCTAGGAGCTTATAATGTGTTAGTGGCTTAAGGTTGATCCATATCTTTCCTGCCTAGATGGGAATGGCACAGGCCCCAGAAAAGCATTTATCTGGCTCCATATATGTCAGGTACTAGGCACTGGAGAAGCTGAGACCTTGTTTTCAAAGATCTCACACTTGGGGTAGGGGTAGCTGAGAGGAAGACTGTATGGATACCCACAGTTATGATCCAACATAATTCACACTGTCAAGCATGTAGCACACCCAGTCTAGAATAAGACAAGTATAACCCAGAGGTCATAGTTGGGGGATTCTTCTTGTTCCTTGAGATACAGATAATATTGGTCCGAAACTCCCCATTCCATGGCCCCATAGAATTCCAAGACCTGCCCTAGATTTCTGCAGATACATGGAGGACTTACGTTATGACTGTCACCTCTGGGCTCCTATATCCATGCGGGGTGCCTGTATCTTACAACATGGACCCAGGGACAAATTCAGGTATCTTCCTAGAATTTTACACTGAAACAAATACACAGGCATACCTCAGAAATATTCTGGGTCTAGTTCCAACCCACTGAAATAAAGCAAATATTGCAATAATGTGAGTCACATGAATGTGTTGGCTTCCCAGTGCATATAAAAGTTGTGTTTATACTACACCATAGTCCATCAAGTCTGTAATAGCATCATGTCTAAGAAGACAATGTACATACCTTAATTTAAACATACTTTATTGAAAATAAAGCTATTATCTGAGCCTTCAGCAAATTGTAATCTTTTTGCTGGTGGAGGCACTTGCCTCAGTGTTGATGGCTGCTGACCAATCAGGGTGATGGTTGCTGAATGTTGGGGTGGCTGTGGAAATGTCTTAAAATGAGACAACAAAGACATTTGCCACACGAATTGAGTTTTTCTTTAATGAAATATTTCTCTGTAGAATGCCACACTCTTTGATAGCATTTTACTCACAGTAGAATTTCTTTCAAAATGGGAGGAAATCCTCTCAACACCTGCCATTGGTTTATCAATTATATTTATATAATATTCTAGATTGTTTGCTGTAATTTCAATAATTTTAATAGCATCTTCACCAGGAGTAGATTCTATCTGAAGAAACCACTTTCTTTGCTCATCCATAAGAAGCAACTCCTCATTTGTTCAAGTTTGATCATGAGATTGCAGCAATTCAGTGGCATTTTCAGGCTCCACTTCTCATTCTGTCCTCTTACTATTTATACCACCTCTGCATTTACTTCCTCCACTAAAGTCTTGAATCCCTCAAAGTCACCCATGAGGGTTGAATTCAACTTTTTCCATACTCCTGTTAATGTTGATACTTTAACCTCCTCCCACAAATCACAAATGTTCATAATATCATCTAGGATGGTGAATCCTTTTCAGAAAATTTTCAGTTTACTTTGCCTAAATCCATCAGAGGAATCACTATGTATGGCAGCGATAACCTTACAAAATGTATTTCTTAAATAATAAGACTCGAAACTGCAAATTACTCCTTGATCCAGAATGCAAAATGGATGTTGTGTTATCAGGCATGAAAACCAGATTCATCTAACTGTACATCTCTGTCAGAGCACTTGGGTGACCAGCGCATGGTCAATGAGCAGTAATTTTTTGAAATGAATCTTTTTTCCCAAGCAGTGGCTCTTAACAGTTTAAAATATTTAGTAAACCATGCTGGAATTTAGGCTTTGTTATTCTATTATTAGAGCACAGACAGAGCAGATTTAGTATAATTCTTAAGGGCCCTAGGATTTTAAGATGGTAAATGAGCATTGGCTTCACCAGCTTTATTAACCCCTAACAAGAGAATCAGCCCGTCCCTTGAAGCTTTGAAACCAAGCATTGACTTCTCCTCTCTAACTATGAAAATACCAGATGGCATCTTTCTCCAATAAAAGGCAATTTTGTCAACATTGAAAATCTGTTGTTTAATGTAGCCACTTTCACCAATGGTCTTAGGTAGATCTTCTGGATAACTTTCTGCAGCTTCTCCATCAGCACTTGCTGCTTCACTTTGCACTTTTATGTTATGAAGATAGCTTCTTTCCTTAAACCTCATGAACCAAGCTCTGCTAACCTCAAACTTTTCTTCTACAGCTTCCTCACCTTTTTCTCATTCTGTCCTCTTACTATTTATACCATTCATAGACATGAAGAGAGTTAGGGCCTTGTGCTGAATTAGGCTTTGGCTTAAGAGAATGTTTTTCTATCCATTTTCTATCCATGCTAAAGCTTTCTCCATGTCAGCATTAAGGCTGTTTTACTTTCCTATGATTCATGTATTCACTGGAGTAGCACTTTTAATTAACTTCAAGGACTTTTTCTTTGCATTCACAACTTGGCTAACTGTTTAATTTGAGAGATGTCTCCACAATCCACTTCTCTGACTCCTCTCTTCTATCTGAGGCTCTCATCTCCCTGCTGTCTCTCAACTTTTGAGAAACAGACCCAAAATAAAACATAATTTATCTTATTGAATCTTGAAAATAAAGCTTAACTGTGTCATTTTATCACAAAGCCTCCTGTTCCCTCCTATGGTCTCAGTACCTAACAGTCTCTCTTGAAGTTTTTGAGATATTTTCTCAGAGACAGTTCCCTCCCTAAGATGAATTCTGTGCTTACTATTCAGGTAATAATATTTTCATTTTATTACATTTGTTAAGGTGCCCTTCTACAAGGAAGGTTGCTTGCTAATTCTCCTGCTAAGCCCTAGAATTCATTGTTTTAGCAGATATTTTGGGGGGCTATTTACTCATGGACTGAATAAGAAGAATCAGCATTGGACAAGACAGAAAAAAAGATTGCTCTCTTCATGTAGCTAACACTCTATTGAGGGAAGACAGAAAAGAAATAAGTAAACTAATTCTTTATTTTGAAAACACTAAACTGTAGTAAGTATCACAAAGAAAATTAAGCAGAGAAATGTGTTTGAGAATTTCTAGCTGAGACTCCCTAGATGCAGTGATCAGGGAAGTCTTCTCTGAAAAGGTAACATGTGAGCTGAAACCTGAATGACACAGAAAAGACAACCATGCACAAGTCCAGAGAAAGTGCAGACCAGGGAGAGGGAAGAGCAAGTGCAAAGGTTTCCAGGGAGAAATAGAGAATGAGGAGAGAGTCACAGTGAGTAAAGGGGAAAATGGTAAAAACTGACGCCAGAAAGGAAGACAGAGGGCCGGTCCCACAGATGTCATAGGCTAATTGTAATAGGAAGGCTTTGAAGAACTTTAAGCAAAGAAATGAAATGATCTAATTTATTTATTTATTATTTTGTATTTTTGTTGTTGTTGCTGTTTTTGAGATGGAGTCTCGCTCTGTCACTCAAGCTGAAGTGCAGTGGTGCTATCTCTGCTCACTGCAACCTCCGCCTCCTGGGTTCAAGAGATTCTCCTGCCTCAGCCTCCTGAGTAACTGAGATTATAGGCGTGTGCCACCATGCCTGGCTGATTTTTGTATTTTTAGTAGAGACAGGGTTTCGCTGTGTTCACCAGGCTGTTCTCAAACTCCTGACCTCAAGTGATCTACCCACCTTGGCCTCCCAAAGTGCTGGGATTACAGGTGTGAGACACCACACCCAGCCTAGTTTATATATTTAAAAGATTACTCTGGCTACTGCTTGAAGAATTTATATTAGATGGAGAGACCAAGAGTGGAAGCAAAGAACCAGGTGGGAGGCTATTACTATTGTCCAGGCAAGAGGTGACTGTGGCTTTGACCAGGTTGGAAATGAGATGAGGACAGGAAGACAAATGTGGGGTAAGTTTTAGAGATAGAACTGAGTTTTTGCTATTATTGGGTTGTTGGGGGGTGGTCAGCTAGATCTACCCAATCCACGAACATTTTTATTTCAACATCTTGAAGTGATGTTATACATTTATTGAAGGAGATGTAAATGTGATTTGCTGAGTAGCTAAACAAGCATAACATTACACAGAGAAAACTAAAAGCACTTCAATAGGGCTCTGGAATTAGCTTCTAATAGCTCATTCCTAGGAATCGGTTAAAGATATTATGTGAGTTTTTTCTTTTGTTTGTTTTTTCTGGTTTCTACTAAAATGTAAGCTCCTTGAGGGCCAGGACTTCTATGTTCTAGTCAGTAATGTATGTCCAGCATCTAGTATAGGCTGCCTAGCACAAGAAGGTGTTCAATAAGTATTTCTTGATTGCCTTTTTTACTCAGTACCATACTGTATTCTCCTTGTAACAGACCTATCAACATGACACTAAGATTACCACTAGTAATAATAAGAATATTTACTGAGTGCTTACTACATACCAAGCATTGTTTTTAGACCTTTGCATTTATTAAACCTTGTGAAATAAGTGCTATTTTCTTGATTTTAAATATGAAGAAACTGAGGCACAAAACAATTAAATAACTTGCCCAAGATTGTTCTGCTAGAAAGTGGTAGAGATGGGATTTTATTCTAGATCCTCTTTGGCTTGCATTTACTACACTAGACATTCCCTTTCTTCCTCAATGCTTTTAATACAAATTACAGGGCATTCTTAGTTTCTTGGGTGCCACAGTTAAAAGTCTAAGCTCCGTGAAGTGTGGGTATTGATTGTTAATGAGGCTCGCTTTCCTCTGGTTCTGTCACTGTTGGGGTTTTTTTGAATGAATTATTGCTGTATCAGCTCCCTATTAGCCTTTTCTGTTCTGCTGTAGTGGGATGGAGATTTTATCCATCTCTAAGTCTTGGCAGGACTCAAAACTTCCAGATTGAGGTTGAGCTTGAGGAAAATCTCCCGAATGTGCAGAAAAATGGCTTGCTGGAGATTTCCTATGCATCATTCTCAAACATCCTCTTGGGCTCCAGCTCTGTGGGGTTTTGCTCTGGAACCACATCAGAACAACTAGCCCAGGTCACAAGTGCTCAGAGGGGCAACAGCAACCCATGACTGGGGAGATATTGATGAAAGATGTAGGGAGAAAGAAACGGAAGCTGGGCCTTCAGGGATGCTGAGGGAAACACTGGTCCCTCTCTCTCAGTTCCAGATGTCACCAATCCCTGTTTGCTTTTTATCTGTTTCATGAGCAAAGAGGGTTGTGTTAAAGAATGTCTTTCTTCTTCAAGGACTTAGCAAAGGACTGGAACTAGTTGCTGGGTAGTGAGTATTAATGACTAAAGCATGGGACACATTAAGCACGTTGCCTGACACATAATAAATGCTCGATAAACGTTAGCAATTATTGCTATTGTTAATATTTGTTAGAATATCATGTTAAAATGATATATTACATTTTTAAGCATAAGTGTGCACCATCTGTGATAGATAAAACTCTGCCTCAAAGCAGGGTTTGACCCTAGTTCCTGTGGAAAGCCCATTATCCTGGGAACTGATTCTGCCATCCATGATAGGGGCTTGCTCTTGGATCCCAGTCACAGGCTTCACAAGAAATGTTTTCTTACTTCATGTTTAGAATCATAATTTTACAAGATTGCAGCTGATGTTAGAAGTCATTTCTGTCTAAGTTAGGTGGCCTCTGATATGCTTACCTTGTACTTAGACCAGCTTTGCCGCTCACATTACTGGGATAGAATTAACATGTTAGTTAGCAGTATCCCCACTAGACTGTCAGTTCTTTGATACCTGGGACTGCATATTGTTTACCAATATGCACAGGTATTATACCTGGCCCATTTCAGGAGCTCAAAAGTATTGACTGAGTAAATAAATATGTGAATACCAGCCACCACTTATCTAGAAACTAAATTTCTCCATAAAACATCCTTAATTTGTAACTATGCAGCTATTTCTGGAATCCTCCAGAAACAGGGAAATCATAGTTTTCTTGCTGCTAGAAAGTTCTTTTTGTTTAATCAATACCAAACCTACTACAACTTCTATCCATTGGCACCCATAGTCTGATGGGAGCCGAATAAGTTGCATTCCATTCTATTAACAGCTCCTCAAATACTTGCAACAGCTCCTTTCCTCCTCTGGGCCTTCCCACATGTTTCTCTTTCTATCAAGGAGACTTTGTCACCACTTTTGGCTTCACAAAAGTCTATTCCACTTTTATGTTCTAACTTTAATGTCACTTTTCTAACAACCTTATATGAGCCATGTTCCCACTGTTATTCTGTTTCATAGTCTTTTGTTCATTTCCCTCTCTGTACTTTTCACTATTTATAATTATTTATGTGTCAATCAGGACAGAAATCCAATACAAATTAACTTAATCCATAGAAAGAAATCTGCTGCCCTACCTAACCTGAAAGCCCTCTCTAGATCCAGAAGTTAGCTTGCAAAACCAGGACTCTTTCTCTTTTCATCTCCTAAATTCTGCCTTATTCTATGTTACCATCATTTATTTTTAAGCAGCTTTTTTTCCTATGAGATGGCAAAAATGATCATTGTCTCTTCCAGTATTATACCTCTTTATAGACCATGATTCCTAAGAAAAGAGTGCAATTGTCTGCCCAGTGACTTATGCAGAACTTCTGTGCATGAACTAAATGGCATATCTTAGATCACGTGGCCGTGGTTAAACCAATCACTGAAAGCAGAGGTCACGGATGGACCAGGTCTGGACCACCTGGCCATTTTGGGCTCAGGGGATGTGTAGGGAAATTTGTGAGACCAGGACTTTAGGAAACCATGTGCTCCTTTATGAAAAGTAATGGACCATTTCTAAAGGAAGAGATCCCGGGCAAGCACAAAATATGGGTTTTTTATAATAACCCCCTTTTGTTGTTGTTCTTATTAAATACCCATCTTCCCCTCAACTAACACATGCTATATTAGCAGGAGCCATTTCTGTTTTCTTTCATTAGCCAGAGAACCTAGCACATAGTGGACACTCAATTTATTGAGTGAATTAATGTTTGAAATGTGACTTCTCTTCTTTAGACTAAAGCCCACTCCCACTCTGTTCTTGAAACCTTCCTTCATATCACCTGGTTTTCATCATTGCCTGAAATTACTATCAAATTCTGGATCAACTGATACCATGAATGAGGTCTTGGACTTTGGGAAAACAACTCGGAGCCAGAGATTCCTTATCTGTCAAGTGGGAAAAATGATCTCGACATAAGCTTTGGAGAAGATTCAATGAGATAATAAAAGTGCTTTGTAGATTCCTCCATATGAGAGTTAAGGTGAAAGTAGTACGACCTGCTAATGGGCTCTCCCAAGAGGTGCTTTCAGATTTGGTCTTCCAATGAATGCATGAAAATCAGAGGTTGAAGATTCTTTACGCTGAGCTCAAATTTAGTACCTCTGGAAAGCTTTCCAAACCCTTTTCTAGTGTTGGCATTGTATTTTTCAAGATCCCACTGCCTACTGGAGATTCCCAACTCTGACCCAGAGATCTGAAAGAAAGGACCATGCTCACTTCTGCAACATGCAGCACCATGGAAAGAACGGGAAGCCCATGACACAGATTAGCAGGGATACCACTGCACATCTACTGCTTCATAGTCTAGTTCTTTGCTTTAACCTTCTCTCTGTTATAAATGATGTCTAATCCATGTAATGAAAGAAAAAAAAGCCTGCAAATCTTAAGACATCTGGTTTTTTTCTTGGTATGAAAATAAAAACCCTAATGCAAGAAAGGTTCGCCTTCTGATGTAAACATGTTGATTAAATATGTTCAAGTCTGTAAACACTTTACAAAAGCTTTCCTAACTTGATTCAAACATCTCTTATCACTCTCTTGAAGGTTCTGGTCTAGCCTTGGTGAAATACTTGCAGTTCCTCAAACTTATCTTCTATATCTCTGTTCTTTCTGGGTTTTAATGTTCCCTCTGCTGTGCCTTTTTCCTCACTATCTCTTCTTTTTTCTGTAGCTCATTTCTTCCAGGAAGTCTTCCTTGGTCATCACCACAAAGGATAGGTTATGTGGCCTCCCATGTGCTGCCTGTACTTACCATCTTGTCAATGAGGGCAGGACTCTTATCTGTCTATATTTTTCGTTGCTCCATTTTCAATACAAAAAGTGTATGGCACATAGTAGTTACTCAGGTATTGTTTTTCCAGTAAGTGAGCTCCCAACTCCAGATAACAAGAAGATACATCTTCTACTCAGAAATAAAATTTGAAGCATAACCCATTGTCTGTCCCTCTATCAATCTGGGTCTTTTCAATAAGGTCATTTAAGAGTCATCATTTTCCACCCACACACATGGAATTTGAACAGTGGCTTGTGACATTTGGAACGGATTTAGAGATCTTGGTGATTATTTGGATAGATTTGTATCATGTTGCAGTCCCCATAGCATGTCAAGCCTTTGATCAATATACAGAGTAGATGTGGGCCAACCAACTGATAGGAGCTAGCAATGGACCCAGAGCATCCTTTCCTAGGAACTAAGATACATGTGGCCTTTTCTGTACTACTCTGGCCACATTCTTGAGAGCTCATGTTCTCTATAATCAGGGCCATGACTTTTTCAGGGATGCTGACAAATACAAACTCACCAGGAGAATTCTAATCATCCCTAAGCTAGCTGGAGCTCTCTAACCATGAGTCGTAACCTTAATAAGTATAAGTACATGCCATCTGTCCATCCACCTCTGCACGGCTGCACTAGCCCCTTCTTTATCTGCTCAGTCTGGGAGAGTTGCCAACTTCCTATTAGGGGCCTTTCTTAGAGCAAGGAGAGGGCCTCATGTTTCTCACTAGGTCCAGGTCTTGACCTTCAAATGAATCAAAAAGCAACAATGTGTCTCACTGATTTAAGGGTACTTCCCAATCTATCCCCTTTTCCAGGGATTCAAAGATTTACACTTTCGAAATCATTCCCTTGGGTTATAGTAGTATTCTACCCGAAGATCCCTGAATATGTGTTCATCAAATAGCACTTTTTTACTTTCAAGTGATTGAAAACCCAAATCAAACTGCCTTGAGACAAAATGGAAATACATTGGTTCATATCACTGAAAAGACTGGGGGTAGTGCTGGCTTCAGACAGAGCTTGATTTAAGGTACCTAACAATGTTTTCAGGAACCAGTTTTGTTTCTGCATCTCTTCCTTTAGCTGCTCTGTATTAAATTCTTCTCAGCCAGCCTCCTTGGGGGACTCTAGCAGCACCTGACTTCTGTTTCTCCCAGTTCCACGTATAGCTCTTGTGCCCCTGTGCTCAAGCAAAAGTGGCATAATTGGCCTTGATTGGAGGTAAATATCTCATCTTGGGTCATACGCCCATCACTAAATGAATCACTGTGATTGGGGAAATAAGATGCCCTACTGGGCTAGGCCTGAGGTCATATACCAAAGGGCAGAGTTAGCACCACAAATGTGCATGGAGTGGGAGTGTGGCACTAATTGTTCCTCAAAGGAAATTCAGAATGCTACTTCTAGAAATAAAGCAAAATAAAATAGATACTGTGCAGCAAAAAATGGCAAAATTCTACCACTAAATGAACTCATGCATCAGAAACCTCAAAAATGTTTATTCTCTCTCCCAACTTCACATTCTCTCTCATAGATAATATTATATGTGTATGAATATATACATATACATACACACATGTCAATATCAGATATACAAACATTTATGCTCAAAGACACAGAGATGATCATTGCATTATTATCTAAACAAGAGGGAGTTGGCTACCTATATTATGAGAAAATCAAATAATGAATTGCTAAAATGGTATTTCTTAAGAACATTTCATGGCATAAAAAAGTGATCATAATATAAAAAGAGATAAATTAAATGAATATACATAGTATGTGTAAATTATGTTTTTAAATACTTATTCATAAAAATATAGACGTTAAGAGCAAAATGTTAGCAATGGTTATCTATGTTTTAGGGGGTTTTTTCTTTATATTTTCTTAATTTCTTTTACAATCAGAAAAAATAAGTTAGTTCATTTTTAAGGTAAAGCAACCATGTTACCTGTGGTTGTACAGTCACATTGCTCAGATTACCAACACCAAGCACGGTTTTGAGGTCAGATAAATTTTGATGAAGAGAACATTTCAGGGAAGATTTGTTATATGGAGGTCTTCCCTGAAAGAATCTACAGAAAAATATTCTGTGAGCCAACTAAAAGAAAGAAGAACCAAAAACCTGAGGCAGGAACCAAGAAGCACTGCAAAAAGGAATAGCTTTATGCTAGGTGGGCTCAAATTAGTTCTGGATGGGCCCGTATTATCTTTGCCAAAATTATTTCACTTCAAACAGAGGCTTCTACAGAGGTGCAATCATCCTTAGCTCATTAGGAAAAGTGATATGTAAAGCATGACTGAGACTAATAAGTCCTGTAATTCAAGGCATGTGAGGACAGTAGTATTGTCCCATGAGCTTTGGGCATGGGAGAGACTTCTCACAACTTTCCCCAAACCTGTCATTACTTTGAGGAACAGCTTGAACAATTATAGAAACCACAATAATTAAATGCCTTATGCATGTGTTATAAGGCATTCTATACTTTTCAAAAGTATCCTACCTCTTCTGGTCTTTAAAATCTCTGTGACCTAGGAAGTACCGATGTTCCCATTTATCAGATAAGGAAGGCAAGGCTTAGGAAGAGAAGAAAGCTTAGTTGGAGAGAATTTTAATAAAAGGTGTTGGATTTGCATTCAACTGATTTGGGGATATGTTGTGAGAAGAGAGCAGACAATTCTGTGGACCCCACAAGGTTAGGAGCTGAAGTATAGCCATGCCTCATGGAGCCTACAAAATAAAGGATCAGGTACTCAAGCTCTTCTCGGGAGCAACACTATACGCTTTCTCCTCTCTGCTCCTCTCTGCCAGTGGGTCTTACTCTTCTTCAGATCTTCCTCTACTTCATCATCTTGCACATGGCCCAACGTGGTCCACCTGCCCTAAAAACTTGATGGCCTTACAAATCCAGGGGCCACCATAAACCAACCTCTGTGTATCTTAGTCCAAACTCTCAAGGGCGAGAACCTTGCTGGCTCAATACAGCCTTTGAATAGGACCAAGATTAAAGTAAGATATTCTGAGGCCCAAAATACTGAAAAGATCATACTGCCCGCCTCCATGAATAATTGAAAATAAAGACAAGACTATTTCATAAAATACTATTTTGTATACTATTACATGTGGCAACGTTTTGACACACACACACACACACACACACACACAAGCCTTTAGGACAGGGGTCCCCAACGTCTTGGCCACAGACTGATACTGGTCCGTGGCCTGTTAGGAACTGGGCCATACAGCAGAAGGTGAGCGACAGGCAAGTGAGTGGTTTTTCTTTTCTTTTTCTTTTCTTTTTTTTTTTTTTTTTTTTTTTGAGACAAGGTCTTACTTCATCACACAGGCTGGAGTGCAGTGGTGCAATGTCGGCTCACTGCAACCTCTGCCTCCCCGGTTCAAGCAATTCTCCCACCACAGCCTCCTGAGTAGCTTGGATTATAGGCATGTGCCACCACATCTGGCTAATTTTTGTATTTTTTGGTAGAGTCAGGGTTTTGCCATGTTGGCCAGGATGGTCTTGAACTCCTAACATCAAGTGATCCACCCGCCTCGGTCTCCCAAAGTGCTGGGATGACAGGTGTGAGCCACTATGCCTGGCCAAAGCTTCATCTGTATTTATAGCCACTCCCCATTGCTGGCATTATCCCCTGAGCTCCACCTCCTGTCAGATCACTGATGGCATTAGAATTTCATGGAAGCACAAACCCTAGTGTGAACTGTGCATGCAAGGGATGTAGGTTCACACTTCTTATGAGAATCCAATGCCTGATGATCTGTCACTGTCTTCCATCACTTCAAGATGGGGCGGTCTAGTTGCAGGAAAACAAGATCAGGACTCCCACTGATTCTGCATTATGGTGAGTTGTATAATTATTTCATTATGTATTATGATGTAATAATAATAGAAATAAAGTGCACAATAAATGCAATGTACTTGAATTATCCCTTCTCCACCCAACCCCAGTCTGTGGAATAATTTCCTTCCGTGAAACTGGCCCCTGGTACCAAAAAGGCTAGGGACCATTGCTTTAGGACAGAGGGAGTTTTTATATATTCAAGGTCTTTCAAAATGCCTCATATTATGGAACAGCCTCTCAATTTCATTTTGAACAAAAGAGGACTGTTTAGGGAAGGTATGTTAGCCTATAACTGCCTAAGTTTAATGCTGGTATGGGGTAACTCAGAGGTTCCTGGCAGAATTGATAAAAAAGGAGACAAATTCAACACAGGTTTACTACTTATTATGATTATGAACCGATAATTATTATGAATATGAATCCATAATTGTAAATGTTGAATATTGTTGTAAACAAGCTTTTTAAAAGTCATTTTAATGTGCAACAGAGTAAGTGCTAACATTGTAGAAATTGTAAATATACACATATGAAAACCTCAAAGATCTTGATATTATGAAAATAGGTCCTTATATGCTTAAGATCAAATATCCAGTGACCCGTTATAAGAGGATTCAGTAAATGCTCTATCACTAACAAAACATGCAGAAATGTAAATGATGTTCTCTAAAAATGAAATTTTTGAGTTAAATGCAAAGGAGTTTCAAACAGTAGTTCTAGTGAAAACAAAAGTATTGATGTCAAAGATACTTTTTTGCATAAAGGAACATAAAACTATTTATTGACCACTGTTCACAAGTATTTACAATAAGGTAAACAATATACAGTTGGGTAACATTCTGATTACTGCCAAGTGGTTTTTCCTGGCTTTTGCTGAACCGGTAAAGCAAATACTGAAAAGATTGAGCCTACATGTAAGGAATGAGTTGAGGTAAAAAAAAAATCAACAACAACAACAAAAAAACATGCAGGTTGGCTGGGTGCTGTGGCTCACGCCTGTAATCCCAGCACTTTGGGAGGTCAAGGCGGATGGATCACGAGGTCAAGAGATCAAGACCATCCTGGCCAACATGGTGAAACACCGTCTCTACTAAAAATACAAAAATTAGCTGGGCGTGGTGGCACGCACCTGTAGTCTCAACTACTTGGGAGGCCGAGGCAGGAGAATCACTTGAACCTGGGAGGCAGAGGTTGCAGTGAGCCAAGATCGCACCACTACTCCAGCCTGGCCACAGAGCAAGACTCCATCTCGAAAACAAAAACAAAAAACAAAACAAAACAAAACTCATGCAGGTCAATATGTTAGATTACAAAAGGTTGCTCACACATTTATGGCAGAAGGTCCTAAACTATCAACATCTCTAACCATCTGATTAGGTTTCTATAAGCCAAATCTTAGATATTCCATGGATCATGACCTTTTAGTCAATGTAGCAACAGGGATTTCGACATTTTGTTAAGGAATGGCCCGCTAGAGAAATTTTTTAAATGTTTATTTAACTTAGTTGTGTTTAGCTCATTAAAACACACTGGGATTTGTCTAGTTTCCTCATCTGGATGGGGAAACCTCCTGTGATGACAGTGATAAAATTTTTCCTTTTAGGAATTTTGCAAACAAACCACTGCATTTGTAGGTATAGATGCTTTAAAATTATCCAATTTAAATTGTGCTATTACTTAGAATCACTTATTTCACTTGAAATGTAGGCTTCAGAAAAATTTTCAGTTTAACTTGAAGTGATTACCTCTTATTTTGCTCAGAATAAGGGCATCTCAGAAACATGGGTTTACCTGTGATTTTTTTTCTGGTGAATGTTTAAAAAAATTTGCATGCGCATTTTATGTATACACACACAAAAACAAATAAAAAACCTAGAATGGTCCTTAGACTTATGAGAACACAAGTTCTGATTGAGTAATGACTATGGACATAACCCCAAACATTTAGAAAAGCTGTTCTCTAATGCAGAGGAAATGATATACCATGGTAACAAATGTTCTTTTCTGATAAAGGAAGCAACTACAGAAAGCTTTTATTTATTTGTTCAAAGTAACCAGTGCTACGGATGAAAAAAAAAAAAAACCCAACAACTCTTTCAACGCTACTTTCAAAATGAACATATCAAACTTGATTCCCATTAGAATGTACTTATTTTGTCACACTAGTATATAAAAAACCAAGATCCAAATTTTATATATATATACATATGAGAATCCATATATGAATATACATACACACACACACACACACATATATATATATAAACAATGTGAACAATTATTGAGCTTCATCTTCCGGACAAGCATGCCAAGTTAGTCTCTCTTCATAAAAAGCAATTATAATTTGAGGATACTTCATATTCGCCTCTTTTGAGGCCAGCACTGAGTCTGCCTCATCTGAATCTTTCCATTTCATGAGAAACATCAATTCCCCACTGCCGTCTGTGGCACCAATTACTCTTTCAGGATCACGACCTCTGGCAAATCCTCTTGGTTTGTCAGCAGCTTCTCTTTTCTTCTTTGATTTGCTGTCATCAGATTCACTGTCAGATAAAGATTTTCTTTTTGTACCAACTTTTTCTTTGCCAGCTTTTTGAGAATTAAGAAATGCTTCAATCAACTCTGGACAATGTAAATTTTCTTCAGATTCCCAAGTATTGTCAGCATCTGTAAATCCCTTCCACTTCAGAAAATATTCCACTTTCCCATTCACTACACGTCGATCTAGTACTTTTTCCACCACAAATTATTCGGGCTCTGCCTCTTCAACTTTTTATTCTTTCCATTCTGTTTCTTTCTCATTTTTTGCCATGTAGTTTTATTGGAGGCTATTTTATTCACCACCTCCGAGTTGCTATGGGTCTCAGGTCTGCGGTGTCTCAGGCCCTTCGCCACTCCAGGTCCCGCCACATTCGAGGCAGGAGGGAGGCACGGAGCGGCGTGCGGGGCGGGGCGGGGAGGGGCGGGGGAGAGGTGGCTCCGCCCACGCCGGGCGGCCGAGGGTCGGGGCCTGATATTAAAAATACTTTGAAGAGTTTGAACAAGAGTGTTATGTGATCTATGAGAAAGAAGAACATACTTCTAAATTGATATATTTTGTATATAATTTATAGTATGTAAATATAACTACTTAATGAATTAGATACAATATGCATGCTTTAATTATTTCATCTACATACCTAAAAGTTTATCACTCACATTGGCAAACAAAACTTTCTTCTTGACTTTCTCAATGGGAGAGCAGGGAATGACTTCATATTAGGGTACTCATATTCATGCATATATGACAAATATAAAGAATTCAAGAAAACTTCTGATTTTTGTCATGATTACTATTTTAATTCTTTTTTGAAATATCAAATATCAAAATATTTCAAAAAGCTTTTGGGGGTATGTTTGTCTTTGATTCTGCTAGTGCACTATGTGTATGCTTGACCTGCTCGTTAGCTCATCGTGGTCTCCTTGGGTCTGTTGTCCAAATATTATCCAGCAGCTGAAATCTAGGAGGGATAGGATCATGTGGTACAAAAGCAGCCACATAGACTTCCCTTTCAGGGTCTGGGACAGATCCTAATCTCCTCTATCTCTCTCTGTAGGGATTAGAATCCCTTTATCCCGGTTTTTGGCCTCCTGTCTACTTGGGGAGTGCAATAATAGCAAAATCTCATTAACCCCTCTAATTAGTGTTCTAGTACAAACACTTGATGGCTTAAAACAACAGGAATTTCTTTTCTGTTAGTTCTGGAATACAGAAGTCTGAAATCAAGGTGTCGGCAGGGTTACTTCCTTCTGAAAGCTTTGGGGGAAAATCCATTCCATGCCTCTCCTAACTTCTGGCAACTGCAGGCAATCCTTGGCATTTCTTGGCCTGTAGGCACATGGCTCCACTTTTTGCCTTTGTCTTCACATGGCCTTCTCCCTTGTGTAACTACATTTCAAGTGCCCCTTTCCTTTCTCGTATAAGAACACCAGTCATTGGATTTAGGGCCCACCCTAAATCCAGGATGATCTCATGATCATTCTTAATTTAATTGCCCTAAATTAAGAATCTACGAGATTCTTTTTCTGACTAAGATAATCTTCACAAGTTCTAGGTGTTAGCACTTGGACATATTTTGAGGACCACCATCCAAGCCACTCTACCTCCCTTATTTCCTGGACAGTAATTAACTATTCTTTGGTAATGATAGTTTTGAAAACAACACTCAGAAAGCTGCATTTCTACAGCACTTGACTGCTGGGGCAGGCACCCTTTTGATTCATTATGGAAGTCCGAGCAGTTCCTGGATAAGATAGATAGAGAAAAGGACCGGTATGGGGTTTTATCCAGATTTTTTAACATTATTCCTAGTCTGCACTGGGGTTAGATGGGGATCATGGAAATGAGCAGCTGAAAAGGTGAATTTAACTTAAAAATAAACCGCAGGCCTGGATTGGATGCCCCTTCCCTGTACTTTTCCTATAATTTACTTGTATTCTTCACAAGACTGAGGTCTGAGGGGGCAGAGGCTGTCTTGTTCATCATTGTATCCCTAACACAGGTCTGATATAAAGTAGGCACTCCACAAATATTTGTTAAATGGAAAAACCAATGAATGAAAGAAGGGAAACTTCTTTAGCACATTGGGCTATGTATCTGAGACTTCGCTTTCACATGGGGTCCTATCTGCCCAGTCCACACTTCCTCTCACTTGAAGTTCTAGATACTCAAGTTTTAAACACTCCCCAAGAGATTGGCTGTCTATAAGACTGAGGCACCCAACTCTCCATTTTTCTACTGTTTTTTTTTAATATGCTTTCCATAAAACAAGAATTAAAATGGGGCTAAGTCAAGAAGGCTCCTCATTAATGAAGTCCTAGATTCCCAGATACAGATACAAAGAAGAGTCAAACATAAAGCGCCTCTGTAAAACTTCTGACAGAAATAAACAATTTTATTAAGGAAGCTGACCTGGGGAGTGTGTGTGGATGTGTGTGTGTGTGTGCGTGTTTGTGTGTGTATGCGGAATGAGGGGTGTATTCCCGAATATCAAAACTGAGAGGCCATAGGAGAGATGTATTTTCTAGAAAATCAAACTAGAAGTTCAGCTCCCAGAAGATAAGATCAAAGTTCTAATGTTGGATAACCTGGACTCCCATGGGATTATAGCATAGGCTCTGAAAAGGTACAGTTAAGTAAATCCCCCATTCCCATCTTCCTTCCTGACTCTACTATGAATATTTCACTCTTCAATCTCACTGGCCTCCCTCCCTCTTCTGTGACCCATTCCTCCATGGCCTTGACATGCCTTTGCTATTAATTAATGTAATAATTAATACCCGAGCAGTTATTGGATGAGATAGGTAAACTATCCATCCCTCCTGGAAGTATTCAAAATTTGATAGAATAGATCAATGAAGGCCCCATAGCCTTCCAGCTGCAAAGGAATCACTCCTTGTCATTCCTCTGAGTAGCAGTGGAAGTGGGGGTGAGAAATATATTTTCCGCACCATCTGGGCAGACATAGACTCTGCCAATTTGTAGGATCTGGGCAGATATGGATTCTGCCAATTTGTAGGGCCAGCGTTGGGAAACAATATTCCTCTCTTCTCTTCTTTTTTCTATCTCCTTCCTTCTATATCTAAATCAATAGTCGCTAGTTTCTACTATGCTTCTTCATGACATTTTATTCTATAAATACTTCCTGCTTAGTCCAGAAATGATTAGACAAATCAAACATGACTTACCTTTCTGGCTAATCTCATTAGAACTCATTCCAAATTGAGCAATTAAAAAATGGCACCCAAACTTCATCTCAGTTGTCTTCTTCCCTATAACCTAGTATAGTTCTGGGCAGAAAGGAGATTCTCAATTTATTCTTAATATATTGTAAGAAATTAGATTAACTGTCTCTAGGATAAGGAATGAGTTTAATTTAAGTAAATTGTAATTAAAGTACAGAAAAAGAACATATTAGTTGAAGAAGGATGGTTGTAGGTTCAATTTGGAACCACAAAATAATCTGTCATTTTGGGGCAAATTATATAAATTGATTTTCTCATCTGTAAAATGGGGGTGTTAATAAGTAACTCACAGGGTTGTGGCAGGTCTTGAAAGAAAAAAAAATATGGGTCCGGGTGCAGTGGCCTATAATCCCAGCACTTTGGGAGGCCGAGGTGGGCAGATCACGAGGTCAGGAGTTTGAGTCCAGCCTAGCCAACGTGGTGAAACTCATCTCTACTAAAAATACAAAAATTAGCTGGGCGTGGTGGCACACGCCTATAGTCCCAGCAACTCAGGAGGTTGAGGCAAGGGAATCACTTGAACCTGGGAGGCAGAGGTTGCAGTGAACCAAAATCATGCCACTGCACTCCAGCCTGGGTGGCAGAGTGAGGCTTCATCTCAAAAAATACATATATATATATATATTTTTAAATGCCTGGCACATAAAAGCTGTTCATTAAATATAAGCTATCTTTCCTCCTAAGCCCTAAAACTGTTTTGATATTGAGTAAGAGGTGTTTTTTTCCCCATAATAAGTGTTATATCTAGACACATTTACTCCAAATTTCAATACAGCTGTATTCAGACCCAGACTTGTTTAAAATATCGTAAAAGAAGCATATATGATTTTCAATATGGGCTTACGCTGTACACATAAGACTTGGGCATTTGACTGTATGTAAATTATGTCTAAAAAAAATTTTTCTACTCTCTCACCTCCCCAAATAGTGGGATCGTGTTTCTATTCTCTGGAAGGCCCTCCGACATCCTATCCGAGCCTCCAGCTGCAGATATGCCCCAGCTGGGAAAGGTGAAGACAAGGTGCTTAAATGTTTATGTACTGCATTTCCTCAATCATAAACCCACATTTTCTCATTTTAGTATTTCCGGAGAAGCAACTTATATTCAATGTACATTTGATACAGTGTTTCTTTTCTTCACTGCAGCCTCGAGCCACTCACCCCTCTATTCTCTGGAAAGTTACTCTTAAATTAACAGTGTATTTCTGGAATTTGTAACACATCTTGGAAACAAGTTGCATTTGCCCTCAAGGAGCCAGTGAGATAGTTATCTGCTACCTGAATGTAGATAATCTAAGGATAAATAATAATGAATACATTTTTGAGCGTTTTCTAGCTGCCAGGAACTGTTCTAAGGTGTTATGTATATGAATTCACTTAAGGCTCAAGACAAAACCTATTGTAACGGTAAGATCATTAACCCCATATTACGGATGAGGAAAGTGAGACTCAGAGAAATTAAGGAGCTTCCATAAATTCAAAATGTGTTAGTAGAGCCCTCGCAACATGGTGAAACCCCGTCGCTACAAAAACAATACAAAACAAACAAACAAAAATTAGCCAGGCATGGTGGTACATGCCTGTAGTCCCAGCTACTCAGGAGGCTGAGGCAAGAGAATCACTTGAGCTTGGGAAGCAAGGCTACAGTGAGCCAAGATCGTGCCACTGCCCTCCAGCCTGGAGGACAGAATCTCAAACAAAATAAAACAAAATGAAAACAAAAACAAACTAACTAAAAACCAAAGTGTGTAAATGGGAGAGCTGGGATTTGAATTCAGGCAATCTGGCTCCAGAGGCTATGCCTTTTACCACCACATCTCACTGCCTCTCTACATGAGATAATATCAATAATAGGAAAATTTAAGTGCATTTATCAAAGCCTATAAACCAAAATTTCTGAATTCTAAGACCCCCCAACCATCTGAATGGACCCCTCCTCTCAGCCAAGGGCATTCCAAAGTTAACCTGCAAAACTTGTTCAGGCCATGATGGGAAAGGGGGAGTCAAACATGCCTCATTATACCCTCCTCCCTTTTGGAATTTAGGAAAAGCCAACCAGCATTAACATCAACACAGACCTTAAATCTGATAAGAAACATTTAGAATCTATTCTCTCTGAAGCCTGCTCCCTGGAGGCTTAATCTGCATGATAAAACCTTGGTCTTCACAACCCCTTATCTTAACCCCGACATTCGTTTTTATTGAAAATAACACTTTCAACCAATTGCCAATCAGAAAAATTTTAAGTCTACCTATGACCTGAAAGTCCCCTCACACTTTGTCTCGCCCTTCCAGATTAAATCAATGTAAATCTTACATGTATTTGATTGATGTCTTCTGTCTCCATAAAATGTATAAAACTAGGCTGTGACTCAACACCTTGGACACATGTTCTTAGGATATCTCGAGGGCTATGTCTTGGGCCATTGGTCACTCATATTTGGCTCAGAATAAATATCTTCAAATATTTTACAGAGTTTAACTGTTTTCATCAACAAGTCCATTGAGTGCACTGAGAACAAGGGGGTGGCATGTCATCATTCTGACCCCTGGGGGTGAATTGTCTTGGAATACACACACATGAAACCTAAACATGAAAAATGTGGGGCTCAGGAAGCACCTACCATATCACAGTATAACTCTAGTGTGACTGAGACAAGAGAGGCCCTGTGGAGGACTCCATTCATGGACTGGTCACATTACTAGAAAGGGGCCTTGAGGGCCACCTCTGAGTTAAGAGGTAGGTGTGTGTGTGTGTGTGTGTGTGTGTGTGTGTGTCTGTGTGTGTCTGTGTGTGTAGAGCAGATAGTACTCAGTTGGCTCCAGCAACCTGCTCCCACCACCACTAGCAGAACCCAGTCACATCCCAATCTGACTTGAACCAGAGAGGCCCCAGTTTTAGTTGACCTGCTCTTGTCAAACTCAGCAAAGACTTTCATGCTGTCAAGTCAATTCTCAGTCCTTTCCTTAACTTGTCTTTTAGCCCAGGCCTCCATCCTTGACCATCGCAGCTGGGAGTGACTATGTTTGGAGCTTCCATGGCTATTTTGTACAGTATTGTGGTACTTATCACAATTACCAGCTCTGTGTATATGTGTCTTACCAGTAAAAGTCCCCCACTGGACCATAAATTATTTCAGGGCAGTAATACCATTCACATCTGTGCCTCCAAAGCCTGGCACTCAACTGCTGCTCAAATGCTCAATGACAGTGGTTGGACACCTGGCGTATTAGTCCCTTCTCACACTGCTATAAAGAACTACCAGAGACTGAGTAAATTTATGAAGAAAAGAGGTTTAATTTACTCACAGTTCTGCAGGCTGAACAGGAAGTGTGGCTGGGAGGCCTCAGGAAACTTACAATCATGGTGGAATGCAAAGGGGAAGCAAGCACATCTTAACCATGGCAGAGAAGGAGAGACAGAAAGAGCAAAGAGAGAAATGCCACACACTTTCAAACAACCAGATCTTGTGAGAACTCACTATCGTGAGAACAGCAAGGGGGAAATCCATCACAACGATTAAGTTACCTCCCACCAGGCCCCTCCTCCAACACTGAAGATCATAATTCAACTTGAGATTTGGGTGGGCACAGAGAGCCAAACCATGTCATTCTGCCCCTCCCAAATCTCATGTCATTCTTACATTTCAAAACACAATCATGCCCTTCCAACAGTCCTCCGAAGTCAACTCATTCCAGCATTAATCCAAAAGTCCAAGTCCATAGTCTCATCTGAGACAAGGCAAGTCTCTGCTGCCTATGAGCCTGTAAAATCAAAACCAAGTTAGTTACTTCCAAGATACAATGGGAGTGCAGGCATTGGTTAAATGCTTCCATTTCAAAATAAAGAAATTGTCTAAAACAGAGTGGTTACAGGCCCCATGCAAGTCCAAAACCCAGCAGAGCAGTCATTAAATCTTAAAGCTCCAAAATAATCTCCTTTGACTCCATGTCTCACATCCAGGGCGCCCTGATGCGGGGGGTAGGCTCCCAGAGGCTTGGGCAGCTCTAGCCCTGTGGCTCTGCAGGGTACAGCCCCTGCAGCTGCTCTCGTGGGCTGGTGTTGAGTGCCTGCAGGTTTTCCAAAAGCACAGTGAAATTCGTCAGTGGTTCTACAATTCTGGGGTCTGGAGGATGGTGACCCACTTCTCACAGATCCACTAGGCAGTGCCCCAAGGGATCCGGGGGAAGCAGGAATGTCTTACCATGGCAGAGCAGGACAGAGCAAAGGCAGAAGTGCTACACACTTTTATTTTTTTTTTTTGAGATGGAGTCTCACTTTGTCACCAGGCTGGAGTGCAGTGGCGTGATCTCGGCTCCCTGCAACCTCCGCCTCCCAGGTTCAAGCAATTCTCCTGCCTCAGCCTCCCGAGTAGCTAGGACTGCAGGTGTGTGCCACCACGCCCAGCTAATTTTTGTATTTTTAGTAGAGACAGGGTTTCACCATGTTGGCCATGGTGGTCTCAATCTCTTGACCTTGTGATCTGCCTGCCTTGGCCTCCCAAAGTGCTGGGATTACAGGCGTGATCCCCCACACCCAGCCTGTGCTACTTACTTTTAATCAACCAGATCTCACAGAGAACTCACTATCATGAGAACAGCAAGGGGGAAATCCACCCCCAAGTTCCAATCACCTCCCACCAGGCCTCTCCTCCAACCCTGAAAATTATAATTCAACAAGAGGTTTGGGTGGGAACACCAAGTCAAACCATGTCACCTGAGTTCTCATCATCTTCTGCCACTAAACCTTAGGCAAGTCACTGGCCTTCCATGCCTCAGTTTCTCCATCTGTCAGGTGACTAGAAACAGTGTCTAGCATATAATAGGTACCCAACAAATACTTTTGGATATATAAATGAATGAATAAATGAGTGACTATAAATACATATCTATATCTACCTGCTTACAAATTGAAGATTAGGCTACTGTGATCAAAAGCCTGCTGAAGAACTAATAACTATGCAGTAAGTATCAAATATTTTTTAATTTCAGAGTGTAGTAGGCATGACTAAGATGCCTAACAGAATGGCTATTGCAGTATCCTAATATGACTCCCAATGATCTCCATCTCCTTGTATTCATACTTTTGTGACTCTGGGATGAACTGTATGATTAACAGAATACTGCAGAAGTTACAGTGTGTGATGTGGGACTGCCAAGGCTAGATTAAAAAAAAAAAAAAAAAAGCATGGTCACCTCTACCTTGGGTTTTGCATTGCTTCTTCTGGGGAAAGCCAGCCACCATGTCAGGAGAAGACTCAGCTCTGTGGAGAGGCCTAAAAGAAGAGAAACTAAGACCTCCCACCAACAGCCAGCACCAGCTTGCCAGCCACGTGAGGAGCCACCTTAGAAGTAGATCCTCTGGCCTCCATCAGGTCTTAGAGCAACTGCAGTCCCAGCTGACATCTTGAGTGTCATCTCATGAGAGACCCTAAGGAACAGCCATGCACCTAAACTGCTCCTCAACTCCTGACCCACAGAAACTGTGAAATAGGATAATTTTTTTTTTTTTTTTTTTTTTTTGTGACGGAGTCTCGCTCTGTCGCCCAGACTGGAGTGCAGTAGTGCAATCTTGGCTCACTGCAAGCTCCGCCTCCCAGGTTCACACCATTCTCCTACCTCAGCCTCCCGAGTAGCTGGGACTACAGGCGCCTGCCACCACGCCCGGCTAATTTTTTGTTATTTTTAGTAGAGATGGGGTTTCACCGTGTTAGCCAGGATGGTCTCGATCTGACCTCGTGATCCGCCCACCTCGGCCTCCCAAAGTGCTGGGATTACAGGCCTGAGCCACCGCGCTTGGCTGAAATAGGATAAATTTTAATTGCTGTTTTAAGCCACTAAGTCTTGGGGTAATCTGTCATGCAACAATAGGTATATATTACAAAGAAAAAACACAACCACCCCCAAAATGGTAAGAATATGAAATGAAGCACACAGAGGTCTTAATATATGGTAGTCTATTTTACCATCAGAGAGTCTTCACAAGTATGAGAGAAATCATCCATGTCAGCTGCTGGATACAGGTGGCCCAGGAAGCTTCACAGTGAGTACAGGTTCAATCAGAGGTAGAGAACCCTGACTGAGCTGGGAGAATATGGTCTGGGCGTGCGCTTTCTGCCTCCACTGCCTCTCCCACAAGCCCCCACTGGAGAATAATGACCTCACAAAGTGATCCGAAGAAATAGAGGATACAGTACCAGCCCCTCAGAAAGCTGAGCCAAATTTCTTGCATTGGCCACAGGACTGAGATAGTCCATATAGCAACTTGATGAAAATAAGGGAAAGGTACCCCTTCCTTCCAGCAGGTACAGCCCCACTTCAGGGCACTGGCACAAAGAACAAAATACGGCCTGGGTTTCACTCCCTGTGGCCCTCCTGGTTGGCATCCTTCTGCAGGGCACAGCCAGCCCCTAGACTGATTATATTGATTGACTGGTGTACCCAATTTTGATGCTTTTTCTCCAAGCCCTTCTCCCCTACCCCACCATCTCCTACAGAGCTAGGGAGTGATCCACAGACAGCTCCCAGACCTTATGTCAGTACTTGCAGAAGGGTGGAGGCACGTTCTGCCCACACTAGAAGCAGAGTAGGCACTGCAAAGCAGAGAACACAGCCTCGTGCTGCCTGGGACTATGCCAGATGTGTGAGCCCTGGCTCCGAGGGGCAGCCTTTATTTTTAGCAGGTAATCAGCCCTCATTTTGTTCCTTTAGGCGAAGCCCCACCCTTGTCTAAATGGCGCATGTAATTAGTATCTCTCTAGCTCTAATTCCCTCCCTAACTGCCTGTAATTATCATCCAGCTGACCTTTGTTCCCTTAATTGCTGTTTGACTCCTGATCCCGGAATACCACTCTGCCTTCTCGCCCTCCCCTCCCTTCTGACTCAAGGACCTATTGTATACAGTACAGTATTTGTTTTTCCTCACCCTAGGGAGTCTTTGGAATCCCCACTTCTCTGCTATTTGAAACACCTCTTCATGAAAACAACTCTCATTTGCAGAACACTACTTTAAACTACTTTCTCCTGCTTAGCCTTGCCGGCTTCTTAGAAATCATGTTTCAAGCCAAGAGAATGAGTATTACCAGACTCCTTTTATAGGAGAGAAAATGGAGGCATAAAGTAACTCAGGGACTTGCTTATTATTGTGCAGCTAGTTACTGACGGAGAGAGACCATATTACGAGGCAAAAGCTATTTGCACTTAACACTGTAGCCTGTTGCTTCCTTGCTTCTCCGAGTTGGAGAAATTGAACTGCCTCAATGATCCTAGTTTCTGACTTGTGCTTTCTTATCACCAGTCATGCCACTTACACTTGTTTCTAATCTCAACTTTGAGTTTTCTGAATTTGAGGAGTCCTTTTACCCTCTCACCTGCCCCAAGATACTATATAATAATAGTAAAAGGTATCATTTTCTGACCAACTGTCATGCATCAGGTATCATTCTGAGGTCTTACACAGAGCATTTCATTATAGCCTCCCCTCAACTCTATGAAGCATTACTATTTCCATCCCCTCTTCATACTCAGAGTCTTTACTCCAGCTATTGCTATTGCTTCTCCATCTCTGCATTTTCAACTTTTCTCACTCTAATGGGTCATGCCCATCAGCACGCAAATGTGACTATCTCCCATCTTCAAAAAGTGACCTTTTGACATACATCCCTCCAGTGATGACTTATTATTCTCTTTCCACTTACAGGACAATTTCTCAGAAAAAGTCGTCTGTATTTTGTATGCCAATTTCTTCCCTCCATTTTCCACTGAAGCCATTCCAATTCGTCTTTTCTGCCTACCACCCTTTTGTCAAGGTCACCAATGGCTCCCATGTGGCTAAAGCCAATGGTCAGTTCTCACTCTTCCTCTTACTTATTAGCATAATTGGACACAGTTGATCTCTCTCTCCTTTTTGACACACTCCCAGACTTCCAGGCTTTCAAGACATCACTCTCTTGCTTCTCCTACCTCTGTGGTCATTCTGTTTTTTTTTTTTTTTTAGACAAAAATCAGTTTTAATTCTATATACTAAATATAATTAGAAAGTAAAATTTGAGACACAATGCCACTTACAATAATCATCTAAAAACAAAAAATAAATGTAAGAAAAAATATCCCATATGTACAAAAAGCTGCAACACATTATTGAAAAAACGTTAATTTTTTTTTTTCGTTTTTAACATCCTGTGCTGAATCCTCCTCATCTCCCTAGCTCAAGATTTAGATATCAGTTTTTCCCTTTCTATCAATGCTGACTCCCCAGGTCACTCCAAGTCTCGTGGTTTCATATACCATCCACATGCTGATAATTACCAAATTTTCGTTTCCAGCATTGACCTTACCTATGAACTCCTACGACGTGCCCCCTTCCACTTCACCTTTCACCATGAGTAAAAGCTACCTGAGACCTCCCCAGGAGCCTAGCAGATGCTGGTGCCATCCTTGTATAGCCTGCAGAACTGTGAGCCAATTAAACTTCTTTTCCTTATAAATTATCCAGTCTCAGGTATTTCTTTATAGCAATGCAAGAACAGCCTAACACACTGGTGGACATTCCTTTATGTGTATATCTGTGATCTGATTATTTTTCAGGCTGACTGATACTTTTACTATCCTGGTCTAAAAAGCCACCACTGTTGCCTCTATCATTAAATAGAATCCTAACTGCTCTCTCTCCTTTTCTTTGCCACCTCTTCACATAGTTTATACACCACAGGACAGCCAAATCATGACAGCCGTCTGCTTTAAACACTTTAATCATCCCATCTCACTCAAATTCCAAAGTTCTTATCAAGTCCTACACAGCCCTGTATGACCTGGCTCTGCAGTATCCCTCTGAGCTCACCTCGTATTACTCTCTCCTCTGCTCAATCTGCTCCAGCCAATTTTTTTTCCTTGACGTACCAAGCAAGTTTGGTCTCAGGGTCTTTAAATTTACCATTCTCTCTGCTTGCATGTATCTTTCGCCAGGTATCTATATGGTTTTCTCTCTTGCTTCATTTAGTTCATGGCTTTAATATTCCCTTATTCTGGCCTTCTTTGGCCACTGCGACAGACATGAGGTGGGCCCTCATGATGCCCACTTTCTAGTGTCCATGCCTTTGTCTAATCCTTCCTGTAGAGTGTGGGTGGGACCTGTGACATGCCTATAGAAAATGGAATATGGCACTCCTGTGATTATATTGCATTAAATAAGACCCCATCTTGCTATCAGACTCACTTCAGAGACTAGTTCCCTTGCTGGCTTTGAAGAAATAAGCATCTGTGTTAGAAAGTCCAGTGGCAAACAGCTAAGGGCAGCTTCTAGGAATTTGAAGGAGACCTCTGACCAGATCAACAAGAAAACAGAAGTCTCAGCTCTGGAGCAATAAGTAAACAAATTTTACCAAAAATCTGAATGACTTTAGAAATAAATTATTCCTCAGTTGGGCCTCCAGATGAGAACACAGCTTGGCTGGTACCTTGATTGCAACATTACAAGACTCTAAGTAACGGACTCATCTAAGTCATGTGTGGATCTTTACACATAGAATCCATAAGATAAGAAGTGTGTATTTTTTAAGCCATCAACTTGTTGCTAATTTGTTGTGCAGCAACAGACAACAAATACAACCATCCTATGAAACCTCCTTCTCCATCATCTCTTTTCTCTTCCCTTATTTTTCTCTATATTTACCTCCATCTGATACTGAAAATTTTTTTTATTTGAATATTGGCTTATCATCTTTCCCCTCCACTAAAATCCGAAAGGATTCATAACTAAATCTCCAAACTTGATGCCTGATTTATAACAGAAATTCAATAAGCATTTTTAAATGAGCGTGTGAACAATGAATGGTTTTCCATTTTAATAATAGTTACAGTTTTATGTGTACCATAGCTCAGTGCTTCTGTGGTAAATGACCCAAGCTTTTTTCCTAATACATCATAGAGCAATTCTTTTGTAAAGTGCAGTTAAAACAAATTACTACAAAAATGAAATAAAATGAAGCCAATTTTAAAATTATTAGATTCAACAGACATAAAATTACTGTCAAATTGCTGTGCAAATTTCTAAATGCATACTATCAATTTCTGTATTTATCTCATTGCAGATCTGTAACAATCCTTGGACAGGCACTGGTCCAGGGAAAATACTTTGTCACTACTGAGCAAATAGCCAATGCTTTGACCAAGTCTTCTCAGATTGTTTTTGCCATTTTTGTGTGTTCTTTCTCTTAACTTGGGTGTGCTCTTTCTCCAAGAGCCTGTACCCATGACTCTTCTGAGACTATTGGAACCCAGTTCCTCCGCGGCAGACTGGGATGAGGCAAAATCCAGAAATCTCCTATGAGATCAGACTGAAGCTACATTTTCTGAAACTTTGCCTGAAGTTATAATCTTGCTAGGCTACTTCTCCTTCCCTGTTCAGCTTCTCTCCTTCCTTTATTGTTTCTTCTGGGAATACTTTGTTAATAAATCACTTGCACACAAATTCTCATCTCAGGGTCTAGCAGACCTATGACAGGCATTGTACTATTACACAATGATTATAATGAGACAAGTCTCTCATTGACCATTTATAGATGGTGTAACTAAAGTACCAGTGTGGAAAACATTTCAAATTTGTCATATTATGTATAGTCTACTTTAAAACGCATCAGCATAAACATGGTGACAAGTATGTAGGTAATTAGCCAACTAGGAGTGGTCAATTAAACAAATGAAGTGCCCTAAAGAGAATTCATAGTCTAGAATTGGTTAGTTTGCATTTGAAGGAAGCAAATCAATAGTACTAGAAAGGTAACGGTAGAGGATTTGTTAATTAGCATGAGAAGTGTTAGAAATAATTTGTCACCGGTGAAATGAGTGTTGTTTAAAATTTATATTTAGCTAATACAGTCAGCCCTTCTTATGCAAGGATTCTACACCCATGTATTCAAACAACTACAGATTGAATTTTTTTTTTAAATGGGTGGTTGTGTCTGTACTAAACATGTATAGACTTTTTTCCTTGTCACTACTTCCTAAACAATACAGTATAACAATAATAGACAGCATTTACGTTGTTTCATGTGCTATAAATAATCTGGAGACTATTTAAATTATATGGAAGGATGTGCATAGGTTATGTGCATAGGTTATATGCATCATTTTATAAAAGAACTTGAGCATCCATGGACTTTGGTATCCTTGGAGAGTCCCGGAATCAATCCCCGATGGACACGAAAGGACAACTGTGTGATAGTTGTGCACAGGCATCTCTGTTTGTGAATGAATGTGATGTAAGAATTGGCAAGCACATCTTGCTATTCAAAAAGCATTGCGTTTCTCAGAGTGATTTTTTTTCATGAGAGGTGGCTGTTGGAGTCCACTAAGTGTAGCACATGTTTTCAGCTGAGTCATTTTATCAGCCTTGTGTCTTGCATGTAGACCTTTTGGAAGTCCAATAGCCTTTGTTTATTTTATCTTCCTTCTGCCCCTTTCAGTCCAAACTGGAAGTATTACTGCTGCTATAACATTCTCAAAAATCTTGTGCATCTCCCTTCTATCCCACAGGGATTTATGCTATTAGGCCAGAGGGCCCTCAACAGATATTCCCTGAATAATCACATTTTCAGTCTCTTTAGCCTTTACAAAAAATTGTCCTGTTACACCCTTGGCCTTCTCTCCAGAGTGTCTTTCCTAACAGTAAATCTCCTAATTTTAGCATCTTTTGTAATCTGAATAGACTGAGAATTTTTAAAAGCAACAAATCCTGGTTCATTTTTGCCTAACAATTCTTTATCAAGTATCTCTTTCTTCTCATATTATGCTATAAGCACCAAGAAGAAATCAGGCCACACATTAAACACTTTACTTGGAAATCCCCTCAGGTAAATATCCAAGTTTATTGCTTACAAATTCTGCTTTTCACACAACAGTAGCACACAATTTAGTGAATTTTCTACCACTGTACAAGAATCATCTTTTTTCCAGCTTCCAATACTTGTTCCTCTTTTTCTTCTCAGTTCACACCAGAAGCACCTTTAATGTTCATATATCTATAAACTTTTTTTAAATGATAATACATTTATCCTCTAAGATGATATGGGCTTTCTCTACCATGCACCTCACTTCCTTCTCAATTCTCACCAGAAATGCTGTTAATATCCACATTTATACTCTGCTTAAGGAAATTTAGGCTTTTTCCAGCATGTACCTTAAAATTTATTATTCAACTCCAAAGTCACTTCCACATGTTTAGGTATTTGTTAAGGCAGTTCCTCCTTCCCAGTGCCATAATCTGTATTAGTTTCCTAGTCTGCCGTAACACAATACCACATACTGGATGGCTTCAAACAACAGAAATTTATTCCATAATATTTCTGGAAGCCAAAAGTCAAAACTCAGTACCACTGGGACAAAATAAAAATATCTGCAGGGCCACACTCTCACACTGGTGGCTCTAGGGAAGAGTCTGTTCTTCGCCTCTTCCAGTTTCTAGTGGCTGCCAGCATTTTTTGACTTGAGGCCTCGTCGTTCTAATCTTTGCCTCAATCTTCACATCACCTTCTCTTTGCTATGCATGGCTTCTCTTCCTCTGGTTGTCTCCTATAAGGACAGCTGTGATTGCATTTAGGGCCCACCTGGGTGATGCAGAATAATCTACCTATCTCAAGATTTTTAATTTAACTACATCTTCGAATACTATTTTTCCTCTTAAGGTAACATTTACAGGTTCCAGAACATCTGTTTAGGACCTGATATCTTCAGAGAGTTTTTATTCAGGCTAGTACCCTCAGAGAGGTCAAATAACTAGTCTTAGATTTTGCCTGGATTTTTACACTTGCCTCCTAACTTGTCACCACACATCAGCTACAATAATTCTTTTAAATCATAAGCCAGAGTGTGTCACTCCTCTGGTAAAAACCCTACAACAGTTTCCTATCTCACTCGAGCTAAAATCCAAAGTCTTTGTAATGGCCTTCTGCTTTCTCTGATTCCAAGTTCATGTTCTTTAATTAGGGCCCTATTTAGCTTTTAAAACCTTTTAAATGGGGGTGGATGGGGTGACTGTATCTACTGTTGCGGAATCCAGAGCACAGCCATTCCCTAAAGGAATGTCCCAGCTTTCTGCACTTTACTGGAAATGAGTGGGGAGGGGCTCCCCATACTGTTGCAAGGGACTCTGGGAAGGAGGGAACTGAGGGTGGTAGGAAGATGGCCATAAACTAAAAACCTGGCAGTGCTTATCGCTCCTGTGAGGTTATATAGTATTCGTATTTTCTCCCCTCTGCTTTTCTGTATCCAAGGTTTCTGTGATGAATATGTATTAGATTTGAAATAGAAAAGATATTATTTGAGGAGAAGGGGAAAATGGTTGCCATATAAATAACAAATAGCACAAAGAGTGGAACTACATTTCTTTCTCCTATTTTACCCCACATGTCTTCAATCTTGACTTCCCTCATAATGCCTATTGCTTTTTGTAGTTGCTGTCAAGTTTTTTCCTTTATGGCTGGCTTTAACATTTCCAGGATCTAACACATAGTAGGTATTTAATTATCACTATTGAAAGAATGAATGAATGTGTTAGTTGATCAATGATATGGATTTCAAACCAGATGCAAAGTGCATGACTGAGAATGTCCCTACTTCAAATGGGCTCAACCTTGACCCTGGTGCCCCATACCCTATACTATCTCATAGCTGCTATTCACAGTAGCTTAGGGAAAGAATTTTGGGAGAAAATCTGGCTTTCCAGAGTCCTAAATGTTGTTTCACTCAAGTGGCCTCTATCTGGTTGTTGACTGGAGTCTTTCCATCCAATCTCTGTGGAAGAGATATTGGTAATATTGGAGATATTGGATGAACCCTTCCCCATCAGCTCTCTTCTCTGCCCTGAGAAACTCAGGAGAGCCTGGTCTAGATGTCATCAATGACAGCCATACTCTAGGGGCCCATAGAGGGAGACCCAGCATGAGCTTGGCTCCTGGCTCTGGATCTCTGAGATGATGAGGTCAGCCTGATTGTTTTAAGAGCTTCGTTTAATTTATCTAACCTCATCCCTAGAATGAAGAGTTTCTAATCATTAAAGAAGCCCGTATGACCTTTGCTTCCTCCTAATACAGATCCCTGATAATGATTACTCCAAAAATTGCTACAAGATGGATTTAATTGAGAGGCAATTGGCCAAGGGGTCACTTTTCTGTCTTCATGTCCTAACTGTTTAGCATCTAACCTATTTCAGATGGAATAGGTGAGAGAAAATGGATAGAAGCAATAAGAATTACATGCATTAGTCTGTCGCTGGTCTAAGCCCTGACTCCTTTTAGCTTTCATACATATCATCCAACATCTATGAAATCAGGAGGAATGGAGCAAGAGGGAGAACAGGCACCCACCATGCACATGGTATTTTACATGCATGATTATACTTATTTCCGTCAATTGGGCACCTACTATATGCTAGGTACTTGGACATACATATATTCTTTAATCCTCTCAAATCCTAATGAAGCAGATAATATTAGCCCCATTTGCTGGACATGAAGGGCCAAAGAGCCACTTATTGTGGCTATGATTGTTAATTGTGGCCCAATGTCTGCCCTCCTCTTCCTTCTCAGTAATAGAACACCCACTTCTTAACTAGAAAAATGACTAGCCAGAATAATGACTACGTTTCTCAGCTTCCCTTGTAGGTATGTGTATGCACATGACCAAGTTCTGACCAATGAGATAGAAACAAAATAAGTATGTTTCTACTTCTGGATAATGTTCTTATATGGAGGAAAGCAATTTCTTCTCCTTCTTGTCCTGCCTTACTGCTGATCGGGATGTTAGTTGTGATGGCTGTAACTAGAGCAATTAATCTGCACTTTGAAATGGAAGTCACGTGTGAGAATGGTAGAACAGCAACAAGATAGATGGGATTGGTGTTCCTGATGAGTATAGCTAATATACTAGTCCTAGATGGCATGCCCTTACATGAGAGAGAAATACATTTTTATTTTGTTTAAGCAGTGGTTATTTGGGCATTTTCCTAAATCACAGACCCAAGATCCCATAGCTAGGAAGAGGCAGAACATGTATCTCAACCCAGGTGTGATTCCAGACCTTCTGATTTCTCCAGTCTGTTCTGCTACTTCCTGGGAACTCTGAGTGCCTGATAGTAATAGTGAGAAATATGGCTGGGTGGGCACTGGGAACATAGCTTCTCCTTGAGACTAAGCCATTGCTTGGCTTTTTCTCATGCTGATTAGAGGGAGAGGCAAACAACCAACCAATCAGTAATGTAACAGAATCCACATTTCCAAATCTAGTGCTCTTCCCAAATTGCCAACCATTAAGTCATCAGTCCAAAGGACTTGCGAGTAAGTGGCAGAAATCAAATCAGAGGCTTAGTTTCCTGACTTTCAGTCTCACATTCTTTCCACCACACAAAGTTGCTTTGGTGGTGTCTGGGCCAAATCTGAGAATATATTATCTTCTATCATCTCCAAGGAAAACACAAAGAGATCATGAACAGACTAGAGAGAAAGTTAGAAGGCAAATATCACTATCTGATTCCTCAAAGGCAAGGATTGCATTTTATTTATTTAGTCATCCTCAAGGCCTTATACAGGACACAGCATATACCTAGCATTTAATATAAGATTTGGGGGAGGAGAAAAGGGGAGGTGGATTAAAAATCTCAAATTAATTACCCAAACTTACTTGAGTCTATTGTTTGCTATAGCATCTGGGTGGCAACAACAATAGCTCTGATTAGGCTCTAAGCAGTACACTTTTTTGGGCCAGAAACCAAGACTAGGGATTTAATAAAACATCTAAATTGACATATTGATTTCTCTTTCTTAGGCTCCTTGCTTTCAGGCTGTTCTAGGCAAAGCAATCCTGAGAGTACCATCCAGCTCTCACTTGTGTCTCTTGCTGACTACTTGACGTGTTAGCCGTAGAGCCCAGGACAGTTAGGGTTAATGTCTACTGGGTCAAACACAGTATATGCTGAGCATGGCCCACTGACAGAGGGACAACAAAGCAATTAAATACCAACTTACTTTCCTGTCTCCTGGCTGAGCCACTCTGCATTGATCTTGGTGAGGGTGCTTAACCCATCTGCAGCTCAGTTTGCTTCATCTGCAGGACGGGACACTAAATAGCACTTGCTTCATAGCGTTGTTGAAAAGATTTAATGACTTAATATATGTAAACCACTTGGTACAGTGTCTGCTCTATAGTAAGTACTCAATAAGTATTAGCCACCATTGTCATCATCATATCGTCATCATTATCATCATCATCATCATCATCATCATCACAAAGTCTGTTGAATTTTATTGTTCAAGGAAGGACAAATCAATTTCAGAGTCTTTCCCTGTGGGTTCTCATTCTCCATTACCTATGAGCTCACAATTGAGACACCATGAATGTCCAGACACCTGAAGTGATCCAAGATTAAACCCATTTAAAAATTTCACATGCCTTACCAACATGTCAGATATTCTAATACTTTTATTTCATTTTGCAATTTACAATTTGTCTCTTCATCCAGTTTACACTGCTCTTCATCATTAAGCTGATCCTTACTTCTGCCCCTTTTTTCATCATACTTTTTCTGTTTCTCAAAATCTTACCGTTCCCTGTGGAATTTACCACCATATTCTCTCATACTGTTCTTCCATCTACTCTTAAAGTCTGAATCTTCTGGCTTCTCCCTCACCACTTCCTTGAGGTTAACTCATTCTTAAGGACTCAGCTCAAAAAGCGCTTCTTCTAAGAAAGCTTTTCTTACCCTCTAAATCTGAGTCAGTGTGGCTGACACTCTAAGTTGCCAACCCAACAAACACTTCCAAACCTCTCTTCTTGCCAGAGCACCTCTCACTCAAAAGAATGAAAAAGCCAGATACTTGCTTTCCTGGCCTGTCTTTCAACTGGAGTAATCACATGACCTAAGTTTGATATAGGAAATTCACAGGGAAATCTCCTCAGAGTACTTTATGGCAAGATTTTCCTTCCTGACCAAAGCAGAGAACATGCAAGGAGAAGTATATTTTTTCATTCTGCCCCATATTCTGCCATTGAAAGTGATCATGTGAGGATACTCAGAACTGCAACAATTAACTTGTGACCATGAGAAGAAAACCTGCAGAAGAGCCAAGACATAGATCCATGGACCCATAGACCATGGAACTACGGTATCAACACTGGATCTACCTGTGAGTATCTTCAGAACTTTTGTTAAGTAAATGGTAAATGTCTTATGGTTTAATTCACAGCTAATTGATTTTTCTATTACTTGTAGCAGAACATATCTTAATTGACTTAGCCACCTACCTAGTAGCGTCGCTTCATCTGTGGCCAAAGGCACGGGATCAAGACTTTTAATTTCCAGGTCAAGCTGTAATTAACAAGCTTTGTGCCCTGAATTGGGCTGTATTATCCACCCATCCCCCTGATTAGAATAAGATTTAGAATTAGAAAAGACACCCTTTCCAATTCTTGTAAAAGCACCATATAGGCTAATGGAGACATAGTACACCCTGTCCTCAGGTGTTCCTATAACCCTACCCTGTATTTCTCATCATAGCCCCTATCTCACACTGTTATTGCTGATTTATTTTCTGAATTCCTGACAAGAATGAGTTTCACGAAGACAAGAAACATCTCTTATTCATCCTACACCCTCAAAGCTTAGCAAAGCACCTCACATGGAATAGCTAATAATATTTTTAGACTAACTTGAATTCAGGTGACAAATTAATTTTTGGTTGGTTGGACTTTGTTCTTATTTTTAGCTTAGGAAATTTGGTCTCATATTTAGTTTAGGTAATATGAGGATAAGGGCCCAGGAACGGGTCATGCAGAGCCTGTTCAAGTGAGTCTCCTGTTACACAGAGTACATCTTGGTGTGGCAGGAGCATGTGCAACTCAGTAGCAGAAGCTTGACTTCAGTCCCCATCATAACGTACTACTCTTCTTTCATTTATTCACTAAAAATATTTTGAGTGCCTACATGCCAAGTGTGTGCTTTCCATCCTCAATCCATCCAATTTTAGACCTCCCCACCCTACCCCTGTAGAAGAAATGCTATCTTTGACTTATCTTGGGCATTTAATAGAGAATCCATCTTCTAAACTTCTTATTTATTTGATTCCTCCCCTTGAAGTATTCGCATTTTTCAAAGAAGCCCAAGAGAAAGAAGCCCAATGCAGAGAGTCACAAGTTCAAATGCCTACAGAAACCACAAATGCAAATAAGCATAATGCAATAGGGAGTGACGGAAATTGGGTGATTGGAGATCTCCCATCCCCAATCAGGTTCAGCCAACAATTGATGGATAGGAGAAGACCCCATGTAGCCAAATCTTCTGATATTTCAAGACAAGTCAAAACTCTGTATTTTGTGTGAAACTCCTCAATGTTAGGTGCTGGTAACTAATTCAAACTTTTAGATACCTCATTAGCCAGACAAATAGTCATAGTCCAGACCTGCTCTGTGGGCCACCATTTGGGGATCTCTGACTTAAAAGGATGAATGGAGGCCTTCCTCATGACCCTATGGTTCTGACTGGAAAAGATCTGGGATAGGGCATAAGTACAAACAGTGGTATGGCAGAGAAGGACAAAAAACAAACAAAGGTTTGCTTGAGGTCAGGCAAGAAGACAATGGTGGCTTGTGAAAACAACTAGCTCCTGCTGAACACTGGATATTGAGCTGCTCTCTCCTATAAATAATCTTGCTTTAATCTTCACATCACCCTCAAAGTAAATGTAATCTCTCCATTGGACAGATGTATGAGTAGAGAAGCTAGGACTGCAACTCAAGTCTCCTGACTTTCAGTTCAGGCTCTTTCCAATTGATACCGTTGACCTTGCAATTAACATCTCCCATTCTTTCCTCCATCCCTTCTTTTGTTCTCATTTACTCTTCTCTAAGCCTGTGTAAGGTGGTTCATCTCCATGAGGTTTAACTTGAGATAGCAGTTTTCTCATCCATGAAATGGGCATAGGGTTGTTGTGCCTTGACATACTATGCACTTAATAAATATTAGCTTCTTTCTTTATTATTATTATTATTTCCTTTACTTTTCCATTTTTTCAAAGAAAGATTTTTTTAGAAAAATTATTCTTCTCTGCTGCTATTATTCCTGGTAAAGAGTATACTTTCTGGGTCTTCCTCATTTAGAAATGATTTATTGGTAATGTAGTCAAGATTCCCAATAGAAAAAAAGAAGGGAGGGAGAGAGGGATGGAGGGAGGGAGGAAGGAAGGAAGGAAAGAAGGAAGGAAGGAAGGAAGGAAGGAATTAAGGAAGGAAGGAAGGAAGGAAGGGAGGGAGGGAGGGAGGGAGGGAGGGAGGGAGGGAGGAAGGGAGGGAGGGAATAAGAAAGAAAATGTCCATTTCCAAAACAGAACGTAGCTTTCAGGAGAGTGCCAAATTCTTGTGCTCACATCTCTCTCCTTAACAGCCTAGGGTGTTACGCAAGAGCCAGAAATGACCCTGAGAGCTTAATAGAAGCAAGCAATAGTGATGCCTTCCTCTAAGAAAGCTCATTCTTATGCAATAAGACCCAGATTAAAATAATAGTATCAAAAATGATACATTTTGCTTTGGGAAATAATTCCACTACATGTTTATTTTAAAATTCACCACGGGGTCCCCCTAGTGTATTTGAAATACAATTTTATTTGCAGAATTTAATTAAAAATCTGTAATTCTAGAGCCAGGATGAATTGCTGAGATAAACTTCTTCACTTTATGGATGAGGGGAAATGAGTGCCAGAAAGAAGGGACTAGCCCCTGTGTAATGTAGCCAGATGTGGCAAACTCAGAAATAAATTTCTTGTTATTTCTCTTTTTGGTGGTGGGGGGTGTTGTTATCACAAGGAGATTGAGCCAAAGTACTAGAGTTTTGGGATGGGAAGGAATCATACCTATCAGCTAATAATGAAAGCAACAATAATAGCTTCCATTGGGCACTCACCATTGCCAGATACTGTGTGCTGGGTGCTGGAGAGACAGCAGGTAACAATTCAGACACAATGTCTTCTCGTACGGAGTGTACAGTCTGTTTTCATATTATGGAAACACACCCAGCCTGATGGATGATTTGCCTGAGGTCACTCAGCCTATTATCAAGGGACATCAGAACTAGTATCCAGGTTTCTAAATGTCCAGTCCCGAGATTTTTGCAGTATACTATGTTGTCTCCTAGGAGTCTAGGATGTACTTATTGAGTTAAAGAAGAAACACAGGTATCTCCTACCTACTTCCCAATTCTATTAGGAATTAAGGGACCCAGCATTATGAGACCCACTTCACTGGGCCCAAACATTTTGCGATGAGGACACTGGTTAAGTGAATATTGTTGCCATTCAAATCTCAGCTCCTAGGTCACCATCTCAGACACAAATGATCCCTGACAATGCAGTAGACATCCTCACTGATCACCCCAGACAGATAGCTTCCTATCTGCACTTCCAGTCACCCATCAGCACATTACACTGCTTTATTCTTTTCTTAATACTTTTCACTATAGATATTTACATATATGTTGACCTATTTATATACTTATTTTGTGTTATGGAAATGCCTATAAGCAGAACTCTATGTACCTTATTTAATATAACTTAGCAGCTAAACAGTGCCTGGCTCATAGTGGGTGTTCTGTAAATATGTACAGGGTAAGTGAGTAAATCATGGTTTTTTTATTTCAGCCATTGGGTTTATGCTGGCTGCTGTGACAGGGCCACCCTGTTACCCAGCACTCTATCCCTTAGCAGCATCCCCTAGTTGAGAGCCAGTGTCAAACCCAGAGGTGGAAAGAGTTTGCTGGGAATATTCTTAACATAAATGTTCACTGCCTGTCAACCCTCCTGCTGAATCCAGCAACCTGTTTCCATGTCACTATGGTTGTAGAGTTTTGTTTGTTTGTCTGTTTAAGACTACATCTGTAGAACTGAGAAGTGTTAGAGTGATTTCCATATTAGCCAGTTTCTTACCCCACTCTTGCCAGTTTACATGAAGTGACAGTGTTTATTGTGTAGGATAGGTACATTATGGCTCCAAAGTCATTTCTTGGATGTCACCCACTCTGCTTTGTTTCTGCTTGTTGCTCCAGCAGAATGATTCTCTCAGGAGAAAAACTAGGATTTTTAATAAAAACACAACCCAGTAAAAACTGTCTTAAGGGAAAGTCATTTTTTATGAGCTCTGTTAACTGCCAAACTGCTGAATACATTCCATTTCTTTTTCAATACTTTGTCCCTTCCTGGTGTAACTGCCGTGTGGGGAGCCTGTTGTATGTCACTGTGGATCCCGCAGCCTCAGCATAGACCTCGTGGCTAGGAGATGCTTAATTCATGTTGGCAGAACAAGAGAAAATAAACATGTCTCCCTATTTACACCTGGTAAAAGATGGCAGCTGCCCATATTTGCTGTCCTAGCCTGATCTCTTCAACTTGGACTTAGCAAAGAAATCTATTCATTGTACTAGCAACATGGAAATTACTGTTTTATCAAAATTTACTTTTTGTATCCCATTCATTCACGAGATTTTTTAAACCTTGCTACTATATGCAAAGTAAAAATTTAAACCTTTCAGTGATATGAAATCATGCTTTATGTCAATAGTTTTCAATAGAAGCAGTCCCACCCCTGGGGTAATGTTTTGGAAAATTGTGGGGACATTTTTTATTGATTTGAGAGAGCAATATCAACATTTATTAGACAAGGGTCAAGGATGCCAGGTACTTTGAAAAGTATAATATAATCTTGCCAAGTAAAAAACCGTTAGTGTTCCACATAATTTTCTAATGTTCCACTCATTATTCATATATGTGAGAAAGAAACATAGCTATATTTATCTGAGTCTAACATCCAATTCCATTTTGCATATATAAAAATTCATTTATTTTCAAGGTTTTAATATACACTAAATGTTCCAGGAACACAATTTCCATGTAAATCAAAAGTTGTTTGTAATTTAAAAGAATAACTCTACTAAAACTTGTTTACCATTTAAAAAAATTACGTGATGGAAGGTGACATAACTCATGGAATTTAAGAATGACACCTGTGTCAGTCTGCATGTGTTACATTCCTGGAGATTCTTTGTGTCATTGCAAGTATCTGACTCCTTCATAATGTCTTCTAGGGTGCTTACCTACTAGCAATCTCATACTAAAATATGTATCATGTTATCATTTACTTTTCTTTTAATTAGTCTTTTCCTCACACTTAAAACATCACAATTGATTTTTTTTGAAACTGTGAGTATAGGCAGATTATTTTATCCGTGATTTTCATTTCAGGATAGGAAAGTTTGTATTACAAAATACTTGTTATAGGAAGGGCATGTTGAGTGTTATTGGTTGAGACTAAAAACCTTACAGAAACTTCTTATACATCCCAGATCCTCTACTGGGAGGCTGAGTTCAGAGCTATTTACAACTATCAGATCTTATATATCCCAGATCCTCTACTGGGAGGATCTGGGATATATAAGATCTGATAGTTATAAATAGCTCTGAACTCAGTATCTGTTCAACACTTACTGAGCACCAACCAAGTTCTAGGGACTCAAAGATAGCAAATAGTTTTCATCTATACTTGAAGCCATTGCTTCTCACTGGTGTCCTTTTTTCCACATGAGACCACCGGCTATGTAGATTGCCTTATCACTTATTAAAATTTTGCCCATCCTTCATCACACATCTCCTGAGCCTGCTTCTTGGTGAAGCCCTCCCGGATCATTCTAGCCAGCTGTGTTCCCTTGCCTTGTGAGGTCTCATGGTATTGAGTGATGGCATCTCACAAACTTGTTATATGAGGTCTAGCTTGTTGGCCATTTGTAGGCAAGTCTTTGGTACCTCTGTCCCGAAATCTTTAGTGATTATAACTTCCTGGAAGACAGGAAACATATTGCAACAAATTTGGTATAGAAAAAGAACTTGGGACTTTGTAATCAGGAAGTCTGAACTTCTCACCTGATCAGTATTATCCTTAATGGTGAAATTAAAGAGTCATTTAATTTCTCTGAATCTCATTTTTTTCTCATCTGAAGTGCTGCTGTGAAGTTAAATGTGGCCACCATGTAACTCACTAGCTCTGCCAAACTGGCTCACCCAGTGTGTTTGCCATTTCATTGATCAGCACCCCATTCAGTGGCTCATGACAAAATCCAGGAAACATTTTTGACAACTACCTCTCCTTACTTTCATATCTAATCAGTCACAAAGTTCCATTGATTTTGTCTCCCAAATGGGTTTCAAAGCCAACTATTTCTTTCCACCATGCTAAATTACCATTTTCAAGACCCTGCTATCTCTCATGTGGAATATTCTGAGTCTATTAACTGGTCATCCACTCTTGCCTACCTCTGATTGATTCTCCACTCTATATTCAGAGTGACTGTTCTAAAACACAAAGCTGAACAGGTCGCTATCTTCCAAATCTTCCAGAGGTTTCCAGTTGTTCCAGTCTTTAAAACAACTTCAAGGCCTCTGGTTAACGTAACACATGTGCTCTTTCATCTCACATCACTCTTTCCCTCACTGACTCTTTAGGTTTGAGTCACACCAGCTTTCTGTCTGCTTCTTGAATACCTCAGGGCCTTCACACATGTTGTCCTATCAGCCTGGAAAGCTCTATCCCACCTGAATTCTTCCAGATAGCTTGTATCTTTTAAGACTCAGCTGAAACCACCATTTCCTTAAAGAAACCACTGACTTTACGAGCCAAATTTGGCTCCTCTATAATCTGTTCCCATTGCACCTGCATCTTCCTTCCTGACACCACATATGGAATCAAGTGATCTTCACTAGAGGAATTGGAGCCTACTATCCTCACCACTAGACTGTAAACACAATGAAGACCGACCTTTGTGTTGTTCATCCTTGTATCTCCAACACTGGGACTCCAAAGTTCCAAGTTCTTTTTCTATACCAAATTTGTTGCAATATGTTTCCTGTCTTCCAGGAAGTTATAATCACTAATGATTTCGGGACAGAGGTACCAAAGACATGTCTACAAATGGCCAACAAGCTAGACCTCAGATAACAAGTTTGTGAGATGCCATCACTCAATACCATGAGACCTCACAAGGCAAGGGAACACAGCTGGCAAGAATGATCCGGGAGGGCTTCACCAAGAAGCAGGCTCAGGAGATGTGTGATGAAGGATGGGCAAAATTTTAATAAGTGATAAGGCAATCTACATAGCCGGTGGTCTCATGTGGAAAAAAGGACACCAGTGAGAAGCAATGGCTTCAAGTATAGATGAAAACTATTTGCTATCTTTGAGTCCCTAGAACTTGGTTGGTGCTCAGTAAGTGTTTGTTGAACAGATACTGAGTTCAGAGCTATGTACAACTATCAGAAAACATCTTTTAAAAAAGTATATAGATTAGCCTCTTGAAATGACTTCAACAAAAATGCTTTCAAGAAACAAGAATTCCAAGCTGGGTGTGGTGGCTCATGCCTGTATTCCCAGCACTTTGGGAGGCCAAGATAGGAGGACTGCTTGAGGCCAGGAGTTCAAGATCAGCCTGGGCAACATGGTGAGACACCATCTCTAAAAAGAAAAAGTTAAATTAAATTAAAAAAAAGGAAAAAACTCACAAATATTCCCTAACTCACCCATTGTTTTTTTCAGACTCTTTGTTCTTTATCAAAGCGTCACTACTGACCTGTCCACTCCCTGAACCCATTGATGTTCCAGCCACCTGCTCCCTGTTGGATTGTCTTCCTCTTCCTTTTGAATGCACTTCTGAAGTAACCCAGCTCTATTTTATAGTTTAAATATTTGTTCTTGCATCTGCTTTACAATCCTAGCCGTTCTTTCCCTCTAGTTTACGTTCAGTGACTCATTTAAAATTTTGCCTAATTGGATAAATGAACATTTATGCTTCTGAGAAAATGGTGTAGGATGGTGAGTGCATTTGCTCACTAGAGAATTTTGATCTATACAGATCCATTTTTCTAAATCTAGTGGCAATAACATCTGAAGCTGCCCCTTTTTTCAGCTTGTTGTACAATTTTGACCGCTACCGTTTTGTGTATTGGAGGACACAAATTACCTAAAAGGATCAGAAAAGGGAATCGGGTGTCTAGTTAATTTGATATCCTAGTTATCTTAGGATAAATTCCAAATACACTTTTGTTTTCTAAAAAATGTTTAAACTTTTTAAAAATAAAATCTTGAGTCTTGCTTTCTACTTTAACAATAGCATACAGTTATCCTAATTGAGTCTTAGAAACTCAGATGGTTGAGCAGTTTCCAGGAACCCAAGTTATCCTTTTGAATGTCAATGCACCTTGCCCAAGGAGATGACCTAAGTAAGTATTTGCCCTAGGACCTAGCTTGGAGATATCTTCCATCATCAGATAGCAATGTTTCTCATGAAATCCCCAATGTCTGCCTAATTTTTTGCCACCTATGAGAGAAAAATCTTCCCACAACTTGAAATTTCTATAGTCTGCTTTTAAATTTTCATATTCATAATTGCATTCCTGTTTTAAGGAGTTAATATTGAAGTTACTAAATATCAGTCCATGAACTCTGTCACTCTTATCCTAAATGCCATAGTGGATATTCTTAACATCTACCTTCTTCCCAATCTAAAGATGGTGCCAGTCCAAATTGGCATCTGTTGTTCTTGTTACAAATATAGATATTCATGTATGTATACTGCCTACAAGATTGTCTTGCAACAAAAAGGCAACTTGGAAGCATTTAATGTGAATTCTGGCAATGTTAGCATAGCTGGTAGCAAAAGCAATAGTTTCGCCACTGTTCTTCAGCTAAGATAATGGAGCAGAAGAATCTAGACATCTATTGTCAAATCTAAGCCCTACCATGAACCAGGTGTGTGACCTTGGGCAAATCATCTTGATTCTCTTTGAGTCACTTCTCATGTCTATAAAATAAGGGGGTTGGATTAGATCACTTTTAAGGCCTTTGCTTGCTAGCAGATTCTAAATCTGAACTGCCTTATCCCTAATTTGGTGAACAATTTCTCACTGCCTCTTTCATTTCAGCACCATCGTCTAAGGCACCCTATATAAAGACTGATAGTATTTTGTTGTTGTTATTTTTTCCATGCTTTAGAGCTATTAAGTGGGGTGACTCACAGGGCTGCGTTCCAGCTGGGGGTTCAAAAGCTATTCATTTCTAAGTGGGGGAGCTCTGAGACTATGAGGGAGGAAGAAAAACAAGGAGCATTAGTTTGCCACTCCCATCTGTTTGTCTCCTCTCCTGATTCCCATGAAACGCACAACAGGCAAAAATAAGACCCTCTGAGCAACAAGACCCCCATCTCCAAGGTTCCAGACCTTCCTGAGAAATAAGGACCTTTACCCCCAGGGAGTAAAGTGGCACAGTAAAAAAGGGTTCTTTGGAGAAATATTTAAGTGGTATTTGTCTTGTTGTTTGCTATTGGGTACATATTACAAATCCTCTTTTACTTGCAGTCTACTAATGAATTTGTGCCATATTTACCCTGCAGGAGTCACTTTGCAATGACTGTCTCCTAATGTTTACTTATAATAGTTTTTCTGATTATAATAATAGTACATATTTAATGTGGAAAAACAAGAAAAGTTTAAAACAAATTTTAAAAAATTATCCACAATGTCACCAGCAAGCATTTTGGTGTATTTTATTACAGTTTTTTTTCATATGCATAATTGTAACCCAGGCATTGGCTGTTTCTTCTTACTCTTCTTGAACCTGAAATAGGCCACACAAAAGCTTTCTGTGTTTGTCAGAACTCTTCTAAGTAACAGAAAACTCACCTCAAACTGGTGTAGCAGAAAATGAAATTTATTGGATCATAGAAAATTTCAGTGTAATAACCTAAATATCCATCCACAGGAGAAGGAATAAATACACTATAGTATATGCATACAAAGAAATACTATAAAGCAGAGAAAATGAGTGAATTAAAATTATACATTGGAATATAAACAATTATACAAATATAACATTGAATGAAATAAAGCAAACTGCAAAATAATGCATATACTCTAACATCATTGTACATATAATTGTTTAAGGATACATACAAATGTGGCTCCCGAATACATATATATCTTTAAAAAAAAAAAAAAGGAAAAAGGGAGATTGGAAGAAATAAACCTCAATTTGAAAAGGCAGGGACAAGATTGTGATTAGTAAGAAGTGAAAAGAAAGCTTTAACCATGTTGGTGATATTTTATATCCTAGTTGGGTGGTGAGGCACATCTAGGCTTTGTTATACTCATTCTATGCATTTTTTAAAATCTGATTTTTTTATTATACTTTAAGTTTTAGGGTACATGTGCACAACTTGCAGGTTTGTTACATAGGTATACATGTGCCATGTTGGTGTTCTGCACCCATCAGCTCGTCATTTACATTAGGTATTTCTCCTAATGCTGTCCCTCCCCCAGCCCCCCACCCCCGACAGGCCCCGGTGTGTGATGTTTCCCGCACTGTGTCCAAGTGTTCTCATTGTTCAGTTCCCACCTATGAGTGAGAACATGCGGTGATGGTTTTCTGTCCTTGTGACAGTTTGCTGAGAATGATGGTTTCCAGCTTCATCCATGTCCCTGCAAAGAACATGAACTCATCCTTTTTTATGGCTGCCTAGTATTCTATGGTGGATATGTGCCACATTTTCTTTATCCAGTCTATCACTGATGGACATTTGTGTTGGTTCCAAGTCTTTTCTATTGTGAATAGTGCCACAATAAATATACGTGTGCATGTGTCTTTATAGTCGCATGATTTATAATCCTTTGGGTATATACCCAGTAATGGGATCACTGGATCAAATGGTATTTCTAGTTCTAGATCCTTGAGGAATTGCCACACTGCCTTCCACAATGGTCGAACTAATTTCGACTCCCACCAACAGTGTAAAAGCATTCCTATTTCTGCACATCCTCTCCAGCATCTATTGTTTCCTGACTTTTTAATGATCGCCATTCTAACTGGTGTGAGATGGTATCTCATTGTGGTTTTGATTTGCATTTCTCTGATGACCAGTGAGGATGAGCATTTTTTCGTGGGTCTGTTGGCTGCATAAATGTCTTCTTTTGAGAAGTGTCTGTTCATATCCTTTTCCCACTTTTTGATGGGGTTGTTTGTTTTTTCTTCAAAATTTGTTTAAGTTCCTTGTAGAGTCTGGATATTAGCCCTTTGTAGATTATTTCATAGTATATTTTTAAAAACCGTTGCACTCTCCTGCACACACACAGCACATTCCAAAAAAGGTCCAGTGATAATGCCAGCATATGGTATGGCTCTATCCCTGTCTCAGTTTATCTCTCAGCTCCATCTTCCTCCAGGTTAACTTCATTCATAGGCAAGCTCTCCTCTTGTGGTGGCGAGAGGGGTAACAAAAAGCTTTAGGTTGATATTCTCACAATTCTGGCTGATAAACTCATACTTTCCCCTCAAAAATCCAGGGAGAGAGCGAGAGAGAGAGCATACCACTCTTTCAACAGTCTCGAAGAGAATGGCATGGTTCCATTTTGTGGGATCCCATGCCCGTCCTTGAATTGATCACCTTGAGGGAGAGACGTGTGATGTTCTCATTAGCCTGGTCTGAGTCATTGTACCCATCCCTGGATTTGGGGGTGAGGGGTTGGGTCAGTAACACCAAAACCATGTGGACTGGGAGGGAAGGATGGGAGGTTGCCCAGAAGAAAACCAAGGCGTTGTTAGCAGAAGATGAAATAGATTGTGGATGGGCATAAACAACAGATGTCCAATCTAATTAGTGAAAAACAGATAATTTACTGAAGATACCTTAAGGGACATGGAAGAGAGGATGTACAACAAAAAGCTTACAGCAAACAACCTGACAACACCACTTAAACATTTTGCCAACGTTCCCTTCTCACTGTGCTCCCTCACCCAACCACCACCTTCCAGATGTCCTTTCTCTCCTCCCTCTCTCCTAGGTGACATGGTAGATTTCCTAACTGCCCTCTCTCACTTATGCAAAACAATGCTGTGCTACCGGCAGATGTGCATATTTTCTCTATCTTCTGCTCAGCAAATCCTACAATCAATAGAATGCACCTCTTTAGAAAGCAGAAGAGTTTAGGGATTATGGTTTATTACTTGAGTATAGCCTTGGGGGTCTTACACCCATCCAAGCAACTTATCAAAGCACAGCTTCTAAACGTCTGCAGTACTTTAACCCAGAGGAATATTAATACCAGCTGGTAAGATGATAGGTTTTGTTCTCTATTCTCACCTATATGCTTATTTACAGAATAGAGATCATTTTATGGTTCTGTACTCTGCTTTTGCATTTCTCATCATTAATTATTCCACTAAAATTTCATTTTTGTAACAGTTATCTAATATAACATGAATATATGACAATTTTTAAGGCAATCATCTATTGTTGAGCATTTAGGATGTTTCCATTTGTTCTCATAAGTAATGTTGATATTAACATATGTTCTTAATAGTTATGCTTTTCTCTAAGTGTTGCCTTAGGATCTATTCCATGAATTGAATTTCTTAGCCAATGAGATGTAAACACTTTTATAGCTTTTGATATCGTTTGCCAAATAGCTCTTCAGAAATACTATAACAATGTACTTTACCTTAGCAGTGTATGAGAATGGAATAAGGTCATTCTTATTTCTAGCATTTCCTTCTGTGCTCTTTCATGCAATACCTCCTGGGCTCTGAAAAAACCATAAAGAGTCCTTGTAAAACAAGAACGGTGACATGGCACTTCTCCCACTGTATTAAATGTTAAACCCATCCAGGGTAAAACATAGTATACATAGTATAGAGGTAGTAATTATGTTCTTCTTTGCCTTTTTTTTCTTTTCATCCACCTAGTTTCTCAATCCATACTTACAAATTAATCTTGATTCCTCTTTTTCCTTGCCACTCCCATGTTTAATTTTGAATCTACTCCAATCACTTCTACTTCCAGCATATATCCTGAATTTGCATGCTTCTCTTCATCTCCTTGGTTACCATGTTAGGTCAAGTCACCATCAGCTCTAGACTAGAATATTAAGATAGCCTCCTAACTGATTTCTAGTCTATTCTGTTCAAAACATAAAGCAATGAAGGCATCCTGCTGCTGAACAGTCTTGGATAGTTCAGAATAACTGGAACCCTGTTATCTCCAGCCTCACCCATATCACCTTCCTTTTACTCCCCAGGCTTCAGCCACTCTGGATCTTTTCTGCTCTGAAAGCTCTTTAAGTGTCTTCCGCCTTAAGGCCTTTGACTCCCTAGATTTTTGCATGGCTAGTTTCTTCATACCATTCAGATCTCAGCCCAAATATCCCCTCCACAGTCAGTCTTCTCTGGTTTTCCAATCTTGTCTTGTCTCCTCCGGGTACTTCCTTAGCACTTCACCCTGTTTTATTTTCTTCATTACACTTATCTCTGTCTTAATTAATCCTAATCTTTCAGTTGTTGTTTACTATTTATTACTTGTATCATCCATGGAAACTACATGAGGGCCAGGGATTTTTATCTGTCAGGTTCACCACTATATCCCAGAATCTTGAATAATGCCAGGCACATAATAGATACATGTTAAATACTTGGCTTCCTCCATCCCTTCCTTATTTCCTTCCTTCCCTCCCTCTTTCCTTCCTTTTTCCCAACTGCCACTGTTTTGATTCAGACCTTTATTTTCTGTTATCTAGAATTTTTGAAATTCTTACACCTCATGGAACCCTCTCTCACCTTTTCTGCACTGTACTGCCAGAAGTGCTATTCTAGAACACACCTCAACATGATGCTTTATAACTTATGAAAGAAAGAATAGCTATCTTAACATGATTTTCAAGGCCCTCTGTACTTTAATCCAACTTAAATTCTCTTTTTTTCCTAAGGACTACAATTCCCATCCCCTATCCTAACACACAAACACTCATACCAGATTACTCGTCATTCCTAAGTTCTTCTCCCTCCTGGCCTCCCTAACTTTGCTTATGCTGTCCCCTTAGGATGACCATTCCCTACCCACTACCATACTGCTCATTTCTCAAGATCTTTCTCAAATACAGCCTCTTGCAAGAAAATTGTGTTGCATCTTTGAGGTGAAATGAATAGCTTCTCTGTAAGACAGGAATGGTGAAGAAATGAATAGCTTCTCTGTCAGACAGAATGATAAAGAGATTCCAAATTAATTGGTGCCTGCTTCCTGAGGAGGATTTGAGAATTCTGAGGCTGCACTCGGGTTATGGGAGAAGGAGTTCTGTGATCAATTAATCATGTCTGTTTTGAGCTTAGGAGTAGGAGTTGTGGTATACATATTTACTATTCTTGCTCAAAGAATTTGCACTGTAAAATATAATACTTCCCCTTGGGCATGTTTCTTTCATGCTTTATATAATATTTATTGATTCACATTCTTCCTTTGCCTTTGCATTGTCAGAAACTTAAGTTTAGTCTGTGTGACACAGGATTGTCAGAAACTTAAGTTTAGTCTGCATGATACAGATTGAATATATTCTTATTGGATTTGGTCTTTTCCATAATGATCTTCCAGTATGGACTAAGGGAGGCAATGGAGCTGGAAAATAGGTAAAACAGGTAGTGTTGTAAGGAATTGGCTGAAAGGTAAGTCTATCCCCTGACTCTTGGCTGAACATATGATGCTGACATGAAAGTGTGGTTTTCTCAAAAAAAAAAAAAAAAAAAAAAAAAAAACCTTTGAAATCAGATGTATCTTGATTCAAATACCAGGTTTGCCACCTCTTAGCTGCCTGAACTTTGGCAAACTCCTTAATCTCCCTGAACCTTAGTTTCCTCAACTGAAATGGGAACTACCACACCCATCCCATAGGATATTGCGAAGATTAAGGAGAGAAAGTGTGTAAATCAACAAGCCTAGTGTGTGGTGCCTCACTGGCTCTTAATAGGTCTTAGATCCCTTCTTTTCTCACTGGTCACACTAGTGTTTGATGGCTCTCTGACCTAATGTGTAGAAGCCTGCAGTACCTCAACTGAGACAGAAAGAAAACATGCTGGCCAGATCCCCAGACACAGAAGATGCCCAGCACAGACCCAAATGATGTTCCAGAGCTTAGACCTTCAGAGACAGAATTTGGCAATGAAGGATTACGTTTTTCTGAGTTCTGCTTCCATCCTACCAGGAACCCTTTGCTTGGCTCCTCCACCTCTCTTTTCATGACATAACTAGGCTACAAAGCAACATCAGCACATTCGATACCTCAAGGAAATTCCCCACCTGCCTATGAGTAAGGCTCACTTGAGGCTCTGGACAGCCAGGGAGGAAGGGAGGCAGTAAAAATAGCACACATGCCAATCTATTTCCTGAGTGCTCTCCTCTGGAGCTTGCGTTACCTGTGAATTAGTCATAACTCTGTCACACTTAACTTTCTGATCATAAGAATAAAGCCATTTCCATTTCCCATCTCTCTGTTGGACTTCTAATTTAAAATACATGCACACACATCCCCCCACACAAAAAAAGTCTACTCTTGAATCAGGTGTTCTTATGTCTCCATGCTTCAAACACAGGCCCTCCCTTGCCCCCACCACTCATGCATTTGCTCAAGGGAGAGGCTAAGAAAATAGGCAGCTCTTAGCGCTGATCAGCATGTATAACTAACTCTAATTCTTCAAATACTATTCCCAATGGCTTGCTGCATCGCTAAAAACTGGGGCATAAAATGTAAGTTACAGAAGGACCTCAGGGAGACTTCATTTTACAGATGGGAATACTAAGGCCTGAAATAAAAGAGATTTTCCCCAGGTGAGACAGAAAGGCAACAACAGAGTAGATTTCTAGTCCAGTGCTTTTTTATTATCCCATATGCAAAATCACATAGGCTTCAATATATTTCCCATTTTCATCTCATACTACTTGGGAAAGGAAAATGAGTTGTTAATTTCATGTTACCAATGGCTAACATTTACTGAGCACTTGCTATAGCACCAATTGCTTTATGTGTGTTATTTTATTTGGTCATCTCTAGAACCCCAGGTGGCTTAGTTATTATCCCTATTTTATAGCTGAGAGAGTGGAAGATTAAAAAGGGTAGATAACTTGCCAAGGGTTCTGTAGCTATAAGGATAAAGTAGGATTTAAAACCAAAAAGTTTAACCAAGTAGTTTAAACCACTACTACCTGATCCTGCTTCCTTACTAAAAGACATTTTCTAATGGCTTAACCTTCAGGATCTTCAGACATCTAGTAGAAACCAGATTGGTACAATGGAAAATGCACAGTGCTGGAGGTCAAGGCCAGTGAACAAGCTAGGTCAATGCAACTGGTGCATTGCCAAGGGATGTGGGGAGGTGAGAGGCTCACCTAGGCTCAGTACTGCTAGCATTGGAAACAGTGGGAAGCACAAGCCTATACCATTGCCCTTCATCTGTTCCATTGTCTGATCTACAAGAACAGACAGCTGACTACCAGAGCAGGGCTCAATCAGTTACAGGGTTTCCTTGGTCATCAAGGATAGCTGCTATGGTTATGCCCAGGGCTATGAAAATGTCATTACCCAAGATGCTGAGGCAACTGTTTTCTTTGATCTGGGTATTCTCTCTAAGGAAAGAAACATTTTATCCCTCCCACCCTTTCTGCACCCTGCCATTGGACCTCATCGTTGCTTCGAACTATTTCCCCTGCTTTCATTAGAAAAGAAAGAAGTTCTTCTGGATAAATATAAGGAAACAGAGTCCTGCTTTGGCCTTGACAGTACAGACCAGTTTTGCTGGGTTAGCTGATTTAACCACTGATCAGGGAGCCTGCAATTTAATTTCATTCTGTCATTTATTTCTCTCTCCATTCTACTACTTCTTCTCTCTGGCCCTGTTCCCCATCATCCTGAAGCAGCTGGATTGATAGAACAGTAGAATGGCCTATCAGTCCTAAGATTGCCACTTGGACACTTTGGACTCCTCCTACCTTTAAGTCAGCAGGCTAAGAAGGGAGTTACAGTGTTGGCTGGGGTGATTGACCCAGACTATTAAGATGAAATCAGTCTAATACTCCACAGTTGAGGTAAGGAAGAGTATGCATGGAATACAGGAGATCCCTTGGGGCGTCTCTTAATATTACCATGCCCTGTTGATTAAGGTCAATGGGAAATTACAATGGCTCAATCCAGGCAGAACTACAAATGACCCAGACCCTTCAGGAATGAAAGTTTGGGTCACTCTACCAGGAAAAATCCATGACCTACTGAGGTGCTTACTGAAGGCAAAGGGAATACAGAATGGGTAGTAGAAGAAGGTAGTCATCAATACCAGCTAAGACCACGTGACCAGCTGCAGAAATGAGGACTGTAATTATCATGAGTCTTTCCTCCTTCTTTTGTTAAAAAGATGTTTGTGCATGTATACAGTTGTATTAAGAAAAAATCTTCATTTTATTTCCTTTTTCCATTATCATGTGACATAAGATTTATTGACTTCATATCAGCATTTAAGTGTTGTTAACTTTATGTAATAGCATTTGGATTGGGGATTGGTGCATTTCCAATTGTGCAAAGGATAGTTGTATTATGTTAGGCATAATTATGACCTATGATTATCTTTATTTGAATATTATGTATGATCTCAGGAGATGTGTATGGGTTCAAGTTGATAAGGGGTAGACTTATTATGGTTAATAATGAGTGTCAATTTGATTGGATTGAAGGATGCAAAGTATTGATCCTGGGTGTGTCTGTGAGGGTGTTGCCAAAGGAGATTAACATTTGAGTCAGTGGGCTGGGAAAGGCAGACCCACTTCAATCTGGGTGGGCACAATTAATCAGCTGCCAGCACTGCCAGAATAAAAAGCAGGCAGAAGAACATGAAAAGACTAGACTGGCTTAGCCTCCCAGCCTACATCTTGCTGCCATGCTGGATGCTTCCTGCCCTCAAATGTGATTCCAAGTTCTTCAGCTTTGCAACTCGGACTGGCTTCCTTGCTCCTGAGCTTGCAGACAGCCTATTGTGGGACCTTGTGATTGTGTGAGTTAATACTCCTTAATAACTCCCCTTTATATATATATTAATATATAATATATAATATATCCCCTATTAGTTCTGTCTCTCTAGAGAACCCTGACTAATACAAGCCCTCACCTTTCCCATTTGTTAAAAGGTAAGTGTGGGCTCTAATGAAGCTGCATTTACTGTAGACATGTCTGGCTGTCCTATTCTACCTTCCTCAAGCTCTTGGTTTTGATGGTAGAGTAGGAGCTGTCATGGAGGCAGTGACCCAGACACTGTGCTGGTGGCAAGGAAAGGACTAGTGGAGAAGGGTGAAGCAGTCAGGGAGCAGCCCTCCGGAAAGAGGCCAAAGAGGAGAGGGGTCGCAGAGGACCATGGAGAACACAGAAAGGCAGATTTTGTCATAAAAAGTTCTCTCTTTGCTAAATTTCAGGGAAGGTGCAAACAGGGCTTGGGTGCTGAGATTTTTAGCCCCACCCATTCCCTGACATCTTATATTCTCAGAATCACCAGGAACACTTCTTCATCGTCAGCATTGAGAAGAATGAGGAGGGAATGTCAAATCCTGCTTTGCTAGAGACAGGTAGTTTTCAATTCTGAAAACCACACAGACACATACACACTTGTCTTTAATGGTGCTTCAGTAGGAAATTTACCTAATAGTTCTGTAGTCTAAGACGGCCTCTAGAAAACTTCCTGGAGCAATGGAGATGCAATTCCTATCATGAGGTTAAGGAAGCAGGTTTATTCACCAAATTAGGATTCAAAACTACCTAGACAAGCTCAAACAGATGGCATGAAAGAAAGGTAGCAGAGATAAACATCAAGTCCAGCATTTGGATCCAAAAATTAAATTTCTCACCATACAGAATCCTTGCAGCAGATCCTAGGAAACAGGCTCCAAGGTGGACAACAGCCAGCAGTTCCACACACCAGCTTGGGCTGAGCTAATGGAAGAATGTTTGTGTTTGTGAATCAGGCTGGCACAAAAGTGTTCAAGAGTGGAATCCTCTGCTTTACAGAAGACTAAAGTTAGATTCTCAGATATATACTCATACATATTATCTACAAAGGCAGCCCAGAGTGTAGTGGAAAGGAGCTGGACAGATCTAGATTCAAAGCCAAGTCCAACTTACTACCTTGGAGAACTCGGGCAAACTACTTCTGAGCCTCTGTTCTTGAGCTGTCCCCAAATAGGCTTCTCTTGCCTGGTTGTTGTAAGTAATAAAGATAATGTATGGCCACACTTCCCAGATTAGGTTGGCAAATTCCTAGGAGTATTTGGCAGTATGATTGGGAGTATGGGAGGCCATGGCATAAACACAAGGCATGTTCCCAGTGTTTCTATTTTACTCAATGGCAAATCATTTACAACCTATTTTTACATTAAGCCAAACAGGGAGCTATTACTGAGTAGAAAGAAAAATCCGATGCCATTTTTAAAGCTCAAAATGGTATACAACTTTCAAGACAGCAAACAACTTCTGCATGGTCTATGCCCTTTGTTTCTTAGGAATACACATTCACTTTTTCTGTCTTCAGGGCATGTCAGTAGAAAATTTGAGAAGCTTTGGTGTGCATACAACACCTCACATGGGGGTTAGCACAAGTAAGTGGTCATTAATTAGTAAATGTCTCTATTTGGAATTTGTGAGATGTGATAATCCCACTGGCTCTTCACTGATCAGACCACATGTATGTAGTGTTATGTCCAGTGAGAAGCATCCCTTTTTAAAAAGAGACAGAAATAAACTAGAGTGTGTCTAGACTAAAGGGTAATGGTAAGTGGTCTGAAAACCCCAGTATCTGAGGAACGATTCTAATAATTGTTTCTGAGGTGTCCTTTAGCCTGGAGAAGAGAAGAAAAACACGAGAGATTCTTCCAATATTTGAAGAGCTAACAGGAGGGAGACAGAAGAAACATTCTGAATAAGCAGACCACCAACCAAGGTGAAATAAATAAGGGGGAAGATTAAGCATCTGTAAAAAGAAGCACTTTTTAACATTTGAACTCTGGCAGTGGGAAGCAGATTATAATGCTTAAGAACTCAGGCTCCAGAGTCAGACCACTGGGTTCAAATTGTGGCTTTGACCTGTAATAGCTCTATGATTTCAGGCAAGTTAAGTCTCTTTGGCTCAGTTTCCCCACCTGTAAAATAATGATAATAATAAGACATTCATTTTAGGATTGTGGCAAAGATGAATTAAAACATGTAATGTGTCGAGAATAGCGCCTGATACATAGTAATTACTTAATACCTTACTTCATGCAGAAGTTGGCTGGAGTTACACATTTGGAAGTCATCAGGGTACAGGGGATAATTTAAGCCAGGGATGTTAGAATGTATTCAGCTGCAAGTAGCCAAAAATCCAACCAACAATAGCTTAATGTATTAATAAAGCCCTGTAATGATCTTGCATAGTTGGAATCATGGAGTTAGTTGGTTCTGAGGTTAGTCCAGAGTTCAATGATGTCATCAAGGACTCAGCCTCCTTCTGTTTTTTATTCTGCCATTTTCTGTGTGTTGACTTTTTGCCCCCAGGCTTGTTGCCTCATGGTCTCAAGATGGCTGCCATAGCCTGAACTCCATGCCCTCACCCAGCCAGGTTCAAGGAAAGAATATTAAGCACAGAAAAAATTTTTACTTTGTGAGATTCTGTCTGATCATATGAAAAAATAATTCACTAGTGAAGGAAACTGGGATTAATATTCCTTCTTAGACCTATCATGATGTTACCTCAGATCTGAGGTAGGAACCTGCCTTCTCTAAAATCAATAGATCTCTATTCCTAAAAGCTGAACAAAATTTAGCTGTCACTTGTCACATTTGGGCAACATATTTAAGGGGGCTAGGAAAAGGAAAATAGACAGACAGTGCAAGATAATGAGAAAGCATATCATGGAAGTGGGAGGAAAAGAAGGAGGAAGTGTCAAGGAAATGATAAAAAGAAGAAAGTTTTAAGGAGGAGAGAAAGGTCACCACACTCAAATGCTTCAGTCTTCACTAGGATTGGAACTGAAAGGATCAACTGAACTGGTGATTGATAAACTGAGGAAGTGCAGTTTCAGTGAGGTGGTAGAAAAGTAGGAGCCAGAGAGAACAGTCATAAAAAGCTGAATGAAGTGAGAGAGTATGACAGGGAGCTGAGGTAACTCTGTTGTTTGACTGTAAAGGAAAGCTAAAGTGATGGGAGCTAGAAGGGAACACAGGGTCAAGAGAAAGGTGATTTTTAAGACAAAAGAATCTTGCAGTGAATTTATAGTTTGTGGAGATAGAGGCAAAATAAAGGAAGATATTAAAGAGTTAGAAAAGCAGGGAAGAAAGGAGATGAAGATAGGACACATAGGAAATGATAGGGTCAAGACCAAGGGCAATGGTCAGCCCTTGATAAGAAGAATAACATCTTTACCTCTGAGATGTCATAGTGAGAAGGTGTCATAGAATTAGGAGAAGGAAGAAAGGACAGGTATGGAAACAGATACATATTGTATTTTAGGTTTCTGGAAGGTACTCAGAAGGACCTGCAGCCTGAAAGGCATGGGGAAAGTGCATAGCTCAAAAGAGCTTTCCAGAAACAGAAAATCCAGTTATTCCCTGCTCTGGACATGGAGGGAATAAGGAAAAGGCCAAACTTCCCTATCTTTCTTGGGAGAGCTTAATATCAGTCCCTTAGATTCTAAATGAAAAATGGCCATCATAGCACCAGCCAGGCATACAGCAGGATTATTTCTCCAGAAAAGGCCTCTTTGCCCAGAAAGGCATTTCCTCCCTTCAGTATCAAGGGAAGAGCCCAACACTCCTCTGCTGCCCATTAAGCCCTTGGCATTTCATCTAGGGGGAGCTTCTGGAGCCCTCACCATTGACAAGTGTTCTAAGTGATAGCTTCATTGTTTCTGGTAGGTCAGGCCTCATGAGCCTTCTAATTAAAAGAGATCATTTTTCTTCCCACTCCCAACATGTTTTAGGGAAAATGCCCAAACCACTGGAGTCAGTACTGGCTCATCTTTCTCAGAAGAGATGTCTTCAGCCCAGTGTTCCTGTAAAATAGCCGTAACTCAGATAAAATACTCTATCAGGGACCCCCAAAATGAACCATCAACAGAACTGGAATCAAAATGCAGTTGAGAACCAATTTTGTTGAAAATCAATTTTTACATGTTGGCTTGAATGTCCTCTAGGATGGGAGGGTTTTCAGGCTGTAATTTTCATCCCTTTGAAATACAGTGAATTTAAAGTGAATTAAAATGCACAGGGTTATCTGGGGGATAAAGTCACAGTGATAATAATAACTTTTATTTAAGATATGTTTTATAACATTTAGATTATTTTTGCCATACATTTCATCCTCCCAGCAACCCTGGGAAATAAGTGATCACTGTCTTCCTTTCAAAGACAAGCAAATGAAGACTGAGAGAGGTAATAAGATTCTCCTAAAATCCCAGAGAGAAGTATCACAATAAGGATCTGAACACAGGTGTTGTTACTTATTTCTAATAGCTCCAGTTTCCTCATCTTTGAAAACTGAAGTTATGGTGATAGATGCCTCACAAATAAAGACATACTATAATGAAGCACTTTAAAATGACCTCTTCAGTGGATTGTTGCTAGGGAAAATGTTGGAATAAGTTAAACAGAAAATTGTTGAGAAATTCTAGCAGAGAGCCAGTAGGGAGCCATGTGTGGAAAGGCACATGGGCCAAGATTCTTTGTTGCAAAGGATATAAACTGATTCTGGCTAAGTGAAGAAGATTTTTGGCCGGCCATTGAGTGGCTCCCAGACTTAGTGGGGAGGCTGGAGAGCCTGGTTTGAGCAAGGGGCAGGAGCTGAGGGAAGCTAAGTGGCCATGTCCACAGCCAAGGGTGCATCACAGAAATAGCCTGCTTAGACACTGGACACAACCTCTGCCCACTGCTGGACCTTGGATGCCTGACTTCAGTCACCCAATTGAATTCCAAATATCAGTTGATTAGATGTACAATCTGGTTGGGAGTATCTAATTGTCCACCATGTCTGTATACCAGCTTCCAAACGCAAAGAGTGAAAGTATCTATAAAGCCTCTTCCACTTCCATAGATTAACACAGAGCAAAATCACCAAATATGGAAAGGCACTTCAGATTCTGGGCAGTAAACAAAATGGTAAGTCCTCACGGCAATTCTTCTCTCTCTTTCTGAAAATACCCCGTATTTGATTCACAATTCTGCAACTCTCCAAATCCTACTTATTGAGAATGAAGATCCTGGAATGTTAATTTAACATTGTTGAATGTAGGTCTATCCCATCCAAGAACCTTCCCTAATGAATCTAGTCCTCACTAATATCCCAGTACCCTCTCCCTGAAAACAAGGCAAGGCACATCCTCTAGTTCACAGAATTAATGACTTGGCCACCTATCTTGCTGGTTCATTAATCGATTGATGGACATGGTAATACGAGAAGATGACCAAGGATCAAGTTCTGGTTTACCATCAAATTGATGTACTTCTGTAGGCAAAGTGCCATTATTTTAAGCTGCCGCTTTTTAAGAAACAGGATAGATGAGACCAATGTTTTCCAACTTAGGTTTGATTAGAATCACCTGAGGGCGGGGGAACTCAATAAATTTAAATTTCCAGGGTCCAACATAAACCTTCTAAACAAGGATCTTTTTTGCTTTGTTTCATTTTTTAGTTTTGCTTTAAGCTCACCAAGTTATTCTAATAATAAGCCAGGTTTGGGACTCCTGAACTGAAAGATTTCTTGTCCCTCTTAGCTTTTGGTACTGGTGAAATAGTAGTGACCAGCTGTTAAGAATTCCATCTCTGGGGTTAGAAAGCATCTGATTCTGATTCTGGCTGTGTAACTCTCTGGCTCTGAAACTACTCACCATCTCTAAGCATTAGTTTCCTCATTTCAAAAATGGGAATGCACCTACCCACATGAGATATTTGCAATAATTAAATGAGATAAAGCACTGGATGCTCTGGGCTCAGTGTCTGGCCTGTGAACAACTCCCAGTAATTCTAAATGGATTATTATGAGGACAAAGGGAGGAGAACTAACTCATCCGGCTGGTGAGCGTGTGTTGGGGGAGGCTCAAGGAAAGCTGGTGGAAACATGACTTTCTTTTTTTTCTGTTTTTGTACTTGATTTAACTGTATAAAAATATAACCGATGAACTTAAAATGTTCAGGATGTTGGCGTTTTTCCCCCTTTTTTTGGCTGCAGCTTCTCAGAAGATGCGTTCCCAATGAGGAACCATCTCAGCGGCCCTAACCAGTAACTGACTCGCTGCTGTGTCTTGGCTCAGGCCTGAATGTGGTCCATAGTAAGCTGCTTTGCCTTAGTGACTCAGCATAGTAGGCCCTTTTTAATTTCTCTCTCATTCCTCAGCCAAGAAACTCTCCCACCTCTCTCTGCCGTATGCTACTGAGATTGCATTTTGTACCATCTACTGGGAGATAACACAGTTAAATTGATGCTAGGAACCTTATAAGGGTATAAACACTTCTTTGCAGGATGGACGTCATAATAACAAATCAAGGGCGAGTGCCAATAATAGATTTCTTTGGGTTTCTTTTTTCCTCTGCACATTCTTCAGGGCTCTTTGAGGGGGACTGAAATGACATGGCAGCCTCGAAATAGTCCAGGGAGTCAGACTGAGGAAGGAGTCTTGAACAGGCAGGCAAACCAAATACAGCCCACACCTTCTCAGCCCAAACTTGTCTCTTGGGCCTTTTTTGTAGCCCTTAGTTGGAGCAGCAGAAAGATGTCTTTGGTATCGGGCAGCTCTGCCTGACCTGGGGAAAACTATCTACTTGAGCCTCCTGTTCCTTGTCTTTATGATGAGTGAGAGTGTCATGATAAAATGAGACAATACTGTAAGGCTACCTGACACACAGCAGTACCTGACACTCAGAATGTGTTCGCCCCTTTTGCATTCTTTCGGTCCTAAAGATGCCCCAAGGTGGCAGAATCAGTACATTTCAAATGTACAGCTACCACAAAGGAGAGATTCTAGATTGTTCCAACAGGAACGAATTCACTCCCCACAGAGAGTCTTGAGATAGGCTGTATGATGGAGTAAAAAACAGACTTGGCTCAGAGTCAGACTCTAACTCTGGTCCTCTTTTGTAACTTACCATAGTTTTGTCCTTGAACATATTATTCAGTTTCTACATTTGCTGAGGACTTTCTATGTGCCAACACCATACCGAATGCTTAATATGGCTTATTTTACTTAATCTTGCAGTGATCCATATAGACTAGAAATTACTATCCTCACTATATAGAAAATGGAACTGAAGAGCAGAGGAATCTGTTAACTTGCAGAAGGTCACATCGGCAATAAAGAGTAAAGCTCCCATTTGAACCCAGTTCTGCCAGACCCTGGAGACTATGTTACTAATCACCATGGCACCTGGCTCCCACTTGCTATTTCTGAGCTCATCTTCCCCAACTGAAAAAAAAAAATAACCCATGCCTACCTTCCAGGATTTCTAGAGAGGAGCATATGAAACTGTGGATCGAAGGGGCTTTGTACATTAAAAGAAATGTAAAAAATTTTTACTTATGATCACAAAAGCTGTAATGGTCTCTTTGGTCCCTAGAAAACAATCTTTATCCCAAGAAAAATCGGAACTGTAAGGCTGACGGTTCTTGTCTGCACCCAGCAATGTGAGACTGAGAACAAGGTGGCTTTTGCAGATACATGATCGTATATTGAGTAGGGTAGAGTACACACTAAATCTGTATTTATACTTGGGAAACCACGCTGCGCTTAAATTAGCATTTGAAGAATAAAAGCTTCTCTAAGATAGGCTGCCCTTCTAAGCAACACAGACTAACATTTCTATCACTACAGACAACAGTATTTTGAAAGCAGTTGCTGGATGCCTTGAATTCATCCTACAACCTTATCCACCCTTCTCCAATCACATCTCCCAACCCCCACACCCTTGGTAGCCAGCATCCATCTTAAATGGAAGCTCTTTTCCAACATTTGTGGCCCAAATAAGCTATACATAATAAGGACCATCACAAACTTTTTTCAAGATCCTCTAGTTTATTCAATGGTATGTTACACAGAAGTCCACAAGATGAGTCACAATAGTGGCCTAGAGGGGTTTAATTAATCAGAGATGCCCAAGGCATCATCACACTGGCAAAGAAATCAATTTTCCAAATTCAGGAAAACTACAGAAATAGCATCCAACCTTGGCCCTGAGCTGTGTCCTAATTTACAAAGGTCACTTCCCCTACTGCCTAGTGACCCCAAAATTCCACCTGGCCACTTTTTTGGGCTTTGCACAGATCAGCATTTGCTCTGGGGAGTCATCCTTGTCTGGCCTTTTTTTCCCCCAGACACCCACACATGCATTCCCCCCCAACTCCCCCCACGACACACACACCATGCACTCCACCAATTCCCATGGCAATGAAACAAGAGGGAAAAAATCAAAAAGCAGTCCAGAAACTGCAGAAGAGCCCTCTGACTCAGTTCCCCGATTCTTCCCAGATCTACAGCTCTGATATCTCTCCCAGCCCTTAGATTTCTGTAGTTCTGAGAACATTCTATACATTTAATTGACAGATGAAGGGTGATTTGAGTTGAGAATAATTAACCAAATAATTGAGCCCCACAGTGAATAACTAAAAGAGATGCTAATTTTAAAGCAACCATGTGGCCTCCGGAGTAAACAGAAGCCACTTCTGACTTTCAATCCAAAAATCACCTTTGCTCAATAAAATAGTACAGATGTGGGAAAAAAAATTAGCCAGGCATGGTGGCAGGCACCTGTAGTCCCAGCTACTTGGGAGGCTGAGGCAGGAGAATGGCATGAACCCGGGAGGGGTAGCTTGCAGTGAGCTGACATCACGCACACCACTGCACTCCAGCCAGGGCAACAGAGTGAAGACTCTGTCTCAAAAAAAAAAAAAGTATAGATTGTGGGAAGCAAAAAAAGAAGAGGGAAAATGAGGGGAAATATAAATATTAAGTATTTTTCTCACTTCCTGAATAGCTGTTATTGGGGCTGAATAAATAAATTAAAGTTCACCCATAAAATGGAAAATTGTGCGGCCTGTAAAGAATGAGAGAGAGCTCTAGGTACTGACAGGGAAAAATGTGTAAGATACATCATTATGAAAAAAGGATTTCAGAGCCACACTATTGTATTAGTTCACTTAGGTAAAATATCATATGTAGAAAAAGCATGCTTTTACTTATATTAGCATACACGTATAGAAAAAATGTTGAAAGAATATAAACTAAATGACTTCCAGTGGTTATATCTGTGGAATAAGATTATGGAGAAGTCATTTGTTTTTGTAAAGTTTCTTTTTTAAGAGTGAGAATCTACTACATTTATAATCATAAAAAAGATAAGGCAAGTAAAAGTATCTTCCTCTGATCTAGAGGAACTGATAGCATTGAGATTTGGAGGACAACTGTAATGACATCTACAATAGCATGCCCTGGGGCCTTCGTCTCCCTGTATAAGCAGATATATCTGGAAACCCAGACATGCCACATTCTAGCCACATCTCTTTTCTTCTATTTTTGAAAAACCCAAAAAACCACAGTGACTTATGTTTATCATTTCTAGTCCAATACTGGCCAAGTGGGTGGGTGACAGAGTTCCAGGACCTGAAGGATGACAAGACTTTGGATGGCCAAAATGTTAAAGACCTTATCCTTCGTCTTCTCCTTTTGTGGTATTTTTTTCCCCTTTTATGCTGGCAAAACACATGTATAGAGTTGTAATAATGAGTCATCCTTCATCAGTCTGTAACATTGCCAAGGACCAGTCCTCCTGTCTAGTGTGGACTCTGGGCCCTTCTCAAAAGAGAATGGCATCTGAAACATATGAAATATTTTGACTGGGAAGAAACGTGAGGGGGAACACTTGATCTGAGGTTTTTGTTAACCCAATTTCTTGGCAGAACTTCTGATTAAAGAAGGAAAGCCTCCCTCTTCTTTGGACAGCCAAGAAGCTATTTAAATGTTTAAAGAAATTATTTAAATGGGTTTAAAAATATGACAACAAGGAGCCATATTGCATGTTAAAGTCTTTTGTTGTGAACACCTTTTTGGTGGATCTACAAAAAACTCAAGGACCTCCTTTTTCTGAAGTCCACCATATCTACTTTGGACAGCCATGTTTGTTCCCTTTGGCCATCACACAGCCTCCTGGCCCAGTTTCACAGAGGATGGGCAGCTGACCCACCAGGGACAATCAGATTTTCCTGAGAATTTGTGATGGGAATTCAGATTCAGCAAGTTAGTGTTTGAGGCTAGAGTGAACAAGCACAAAACTCAGGAGCTGTGGCCATATCATGTACAACAACCAGCGAAGTAAGCCAATCTTCAGAAAGGATGAAAACAGAGCAGATGCCCAGAGAGAAGAGATATCACAATAAGATACCATAGGGCCCCAGACCCAAATACACACTGCCTGGCTTTATCTTATTCCAGGGTTCTTTAAGAGCTCCCTCCCCTGCCACGTATCCCTAAGATACATTCCCCATTTTGCTTACACCTGTTTGAGCAGGCTTCTCTTACTAGAAACCAAAAGAATCTCAGCTAAGGCAACACGTGACAAAACTGTGATATCTGAATAAATTCTGTGCCTCAAGATAGATACCTTCAGGGACTAAACACTCACTGTTCATCAAGCCAGTTTGAAATTTCTCTCTGAGAATGGCTTTCAAAATCAGTATCTGGGCCCATCCCATTATTAATTATTATTATCATATGATTTAATTACTACATTTATTGGATGTTTACTTTGTCATGCCCAGCCGTGAGAACTTTACCTGCACTATCCTATTAATTTCCACAGTCACCGGAGAGGTAGGTTCTATTATTATCCCCATCTTGTAGGTGACAAAACTGAGACTCAGTGAGGTAGAGCAATTTGCCAAAGGCCATACGGTAAGTAATAGCAACAGCATTTGGAATCTAGGCCTGTGTGGCTTAGGCCATGAACTCTAAATCTCTATGCTGATCTGCCTTACATCTTTTTTACTGAAAGCTGTCATCATAGGCTTGATCAACTGTAATAGACATGAACCAACATGACACCCTGGAGGATGCATGTGATGTTGAAATCATACCCATGCTCTGTTCTCACTCATAAGTGGGAGCTGAACAATGAGAACACATGGACACGGGGAGGGGAACATCACACACCGGGGCCTGTCGGGGGTTGGGGGCAAGGGGAGGGAGAGCATTAGGACAAATACCTAATGTATGTGGGGCTTAAAACCTGGATGAAGGGTTGATGGGTGCAACAAACCACCATCGCACATGTATACCTATGTAACAAACCTGCACATTCTGCACATTATCCCAGAGCTTAAAGCATAACAAAAAAATAATAAAAAATCATACCCATGCTGCAGGTTCTGAGATTTATTGCCACTGGTACAAGTCAAAAGAATGTGCCAATGGTGTAGCCACTGTGGGAAACAATATGGCAGCCCCTCAAAAATTAAACATAGAATTGTCATATGATTTATCAGTTCTACTTTTGGTTAAATATACAAAAGAGTCGAAAACAGAGACTTGAACACAGATTTGTATGCTGGCATTTAAGCAGCATTATTCACAATAATCAAAAGATGGAAGCAACCCAAATGTCCATCAATGGATTAATGGAAAAGCAAAATGTGGTACTTGCATACAATGGAATATGAGCCTTAAAAAGAAATAAAATTCTAACACATGCTACAACATGGATGAACCTTGAGGACCAACTGCCATGTAAAATAAACTAGATACTGAAGGACAAATATTGTATTATTCCGCTTATATGAGGTATCTGGAGTAGTCAAATTCATAGAGACAGAACATAGTATGGTGGTTGCCAGAGGCTGTGGAGAGGGATAAATGGAAAGTTATTACTTAATGGGTATACAGGATTTCAGTTTGGGAAATTTTTTAAGTTCTGGAGATAGATGGTGGTAATGATTGTGCAAAAATGGGAATGTATTTAATGCTATTGAACTATATATCTAAAAATGGCTAAAATGGTAAATTTTATGTTGTGTCTATTACAACTGAAAAAAGGATGTACCACATGCTTTGGCCAATATTGGAGCTCCAGGATAATAGCTTTGAACAAAATTCATTCAATTCAATTCTAAGGCTATTTACTGAGTGTCTATTGTGTGTAAGGCCCACTAGAGGTTATTCAAAGAAATGAGGAATCAATGAGACCTGTGTAATCCTCAAGGAGCTCAAACTCTAGAGAAATCTCAGAAAGTACACAAACACAAGACAACGCATGATTAAAGCCACAAATAAGAAACAAATACCCTGGAGGATTGAGAAATCAACGAAAACATTATTGTAGATTTGACAATTGGATGAGCTTTTGGGTATTGGTAGCATTGCAATAGGAAAAGAGCATGCTAAGCAGAGAGAATATGGGTTAAGGCTATGAGCCAATTGGAGGAATAGCAAGTGCAAGATGGGATGAAAATCAGAACAGAAAAGATAACGATTAACATTTATTTGAAATTTATGATCTGCCAGAAACCAGGCATGGTGTTTTACACGTATCTCATTTAATCTTCACAGCAGTCTTAGGTAACATTATCGAAGACACTTCTGGTTGCCTACCCAACAGCTTTTTTCCTCCTCCTCCCTTGCCACCAAGCCCTGATTTAATTTTGGCTATTCCCCCTGGACAGACCTGTCCTGGTAGAAGAGCACCTCCTCAGTTCCAGGAGATGTCTTTATTCATCTAAGTCTGCAATACTAATTCTAATCCTGCTGGCATAGATTGTTTGAGCTAAGGGCAAGTTGAGATTTGACCAAAAAAGAAATTATCACCCTCCCCACTTGGATGTCGGCCAGAGGACTTGTGGAAAGGCTTTATTCCCTGATTAAAAAAAAAAAAACTTCACAAAGAGAATGACCCCTCTTTCTGCATCTGTTTAAGAATGTGAAGCCTGCGGCTGGCTGTGGTAGCCTTCTTGGGACCATAATCATATGAGTCTAAAGATGAAACTAACTCACTAAAGATGAGAGGAAGGTGAAGGGAAGCCGCTGACTTTAAGCCTCGGAGTTAATCAACCCTGAAACCACTTTCCTCTCTATTTCTTCTTATTTAAGATTATATATATATATATATATTTACATTTAAGCCACCTTAAGTTGGTCTTCTGTTAATTGCAGGCAAAATTTTACATATGAGTTTCCAAGTAGGTAGGGGATATATTGCCTATAAGTTAATGGTAAATATGTCTGTCTCTGGATTAGAAGAATACTGAGCAGGGCGAGGGCGGGGGCAGGAGTTAAAACAGTAGTTTGGAACCTCAAACCACAGGGTGAAGTGGGTGTGGGGCAAATTGGTGGGTGAAGGGGGACAATTCTCTGGCTATGTGAGCAGCTAAGGAATGCAAAGCATCAGTTGCATTATTTTAGAGTCACACCTCAGTTGTCTACACCCTGGGGGAGGGAAAGTGACGGTGTTTCCGTGGTGACTCAGCCCTTCCCCTCGAAAACCCAAGGAAACATCAAGTGTGTCCTTGTAGGCAACCTTCCCTCTGCCACGGCTGTGTTTATATAGGGCAGTGCTTGGAAGGCCTCGTTCTTCCTTTACGCTTGACTTGTTGCAATGTCTCCCACCTCCTCAACTCTCACGGTGTGGGGGACCAAATGTCATTCCAACCCTCTCCCTCTGCCTCCCACACGTTTCCAGACCTTCGAAGCAGCCACCAAGGTGGAGTGACCTCTCTCACCAGTATTTTTACCACCTATTGAGAGGAGACGAAAATTGTCTTATATAAAAATACAGCTCCCCAGGCTGGGGGAGAATGGACAAAGGTTTTAACATGAGGCAGCTAAGGGAGTCAGAAAAACCTCTATTTGCATTCCAGCTCAGACACCATGAGCTGCATGACCTTGGGCAAGTCACTTGACTTTCCTGAAACTCAGTGTTATTGTCTGAGGAATGGGAGTAACACCACGTGTTCTGCTTATGTCAAGGAGTTAATGTGAAGGTTTTTTTTTTTTTTTGTCTCTCTTTTTTCTTCCTTTTTGTGGAGAACAGTGTCTCACAATCACTCTCAAATACAGCTGTTGTGCCATCCAGGGAACTGGACTTTGAGGGGCTAGGATTAAACAGAAATGTTCGTGTGGGTCAGTGGGAAAAAGGCCAGAAACAAGAATTTAGTACACCCAAACGGGGTGGATCCCTAAAAGGAACCTGGGAAAACAGAGGGGCACATACTCCCTGGGAAAGGAGAGGGTATATCTAATTGGCTGAATTTCTTCGGCAAGGATGGACCACAGGCCTGGGGTGAGCATTATTTCATCCGACTCTTCCATCAACATTGTGAGAAGAGCATTTTCATCTCTATTTTATAAATAAGAAAAGTCACACCAAGAAAGCAAAGGTACCAGTTGAAGATTGATTCTGGCCTCCTCACAACTCAGGTTATGAGGTATTTTTTTCTGGAAGGCTTAAAGGTTTCTGAAGCCCTTTTTGGCTCCTTAAGAGGAATGAAAGAGAACATGACCTTGGAAAGTGATCTGTTAGCATTATGGGAATTTTCGTGCCTATGGTGGCAGCCCTATTCTAAGCAGAGGGTTCTAGAGCATACATAGAAATAGTGCCAAAAGTGACTGAAATGTAGATGTTCTATAAATAGTGATGAATGATGAATAAAATGAACCCACATTACAGTTCAAGCAACTTTCAAACTGCATAGCCTCAGACAAGTTATTGAAAAGATACAAGCTTCATTTCAACTGGAAAATGAGAGCTGACTTATGTCTCCCTTAGGTCTATCTAATGGGGTCTGTGTTATAGCCATAGGGTGAGAAAAATCAATTTTGAGAGGTAAGTCAGGACCACAGCTGGAAAATGGAACAATCATTGGATGTGAGTATCAGGAGACCTTGAGTCCTCACTCTTCTCATTTGTAAAATGGAAGATTTTACTAATCCATGGTTTTCATTTTTTGTTGTTGTTCTTAGGCAGCAGCTGAAAGGTGTTGCTACCTGCAATCTGACATAGAGCCCCAAATTATTAGGTAAGTATGCTGCACAGATGAAAATGCACAGGAATACAGAGCTCTTCCAATGGGACCAAAGCCTTGTTGCCCTTCCATCTCTCCTACCAAGGCCACTTTGCAAGATATGGAACCCCACGATGTCTGTGCAGTCTCCCAGACTTGACTTTTTTTCCTAAGGAAAGATAGATTTCCTGGGGACTTCCAATGAACCTTTCTGTGTGCTTTCCATACCATAACTCCTTATCCTCACAATAACCCTATGCAACAGGTATTATTATTAACCTTTTTTTTACAGAAGAAACTGAGGCACAAAGAGCTCGATTAACAAACCCAAGAATGAAGACTTCTCACAATGAGTGCCTCCTTCCAGAATGACTAGAGATTTCAGATACTCAGCGATATCTAGTCTCCTAACCCAAAGGGAACTAAAATCAAGCAGAGAATAGTGTCTTGGTTTTGAAGGAAATGCCAGTCACAGGTGAAATGTTGTTTTTCAGAAAAGCTTTTCCATAATAGTCCTTTTTGAGAGCTAAGCCAAGTTGGTTACATGGCCTTGGTGTCTGGGTAGCAAAGAGAGATGTCTAGAAAAATCCATGACATCACAGGCTCGTGACATCAAATGTGTCAGAACTCTGCCATGTGGACTGACACAAAGGATCTATGTGCACGAACAGAGCCACTCTTTAAGCATTTGGGGGGAGAACGACTTTCCTGGTGGCTCTAATGAGTGTGGACGTGTCAGAAGCCTGGACCATACCCTTGTCTTAATGTGCGAACTTGGATAAATGAGTGTCTGTGTGCCTCCGAGAAGTAGTGAGAAAAGAAACAAAGCTGTTACTGCACAAATGAACAGCCCAAGTTTCTGTTAATCCTATGGAATACACAGAGATTTACTTAGAAAGATATGTTCCAAGCATAAGGATTCTGCTCTCGGGAAGTAGCCCAATGTCTTTCCATTATACTCTGAGGACAGCATTTTTGTGGCAGAAAATATGACTGATTGTTCATTCTGGTGTCGTTTTTCAACCACCTGCCATGTGCCAAGCATTTGTTCAAACCTTCACTTAGTATTCACTGAGGATCTCAGTAGTACTTTCTTTATCAAGAAATGTTTGTTGAATGCTTATCTTATGGCAGATATAGCGAGAGTCTTTCCCTGGTTCCTTCTTTTATCCAATCAAAAACTATTTGTTGAGTTCCCATTGTATGTTCAACTTCTAAATATTCACTCCATAGAGATTTTTTAGGTCTCTACTATGTGCTAGGTATTCCATTAGGGCTGGAGACACACATGATTCAGACAGTGTCCCCTTTCTCTGACAACTCAAAGCCTATTGTCTTTGCTTTCTATAAGTCCAATTGTCCCATGGCCAATACCCACCTAAAAGCAAAACTTCAACAGTAATATTAACACCTTGGATCCTTGAGATATCCTCCATCCATAAATGCACATCTGTAAAGATATCAACTTTAAGCAGAAATTAATACAACTGTGATTTTGTCTACATTAGAGACTTCAAGCATATTTGTCTCCTGAATGCTTGCCTCCCTATTATAAGGGAACTAAAAAATAAGAAATGAATTGATGTTGCCATAAAAACCAAAACAGAAAAGAATAAGGAGGAATTGAAAAGGCCAGTTGACGTAATTTCCCCATCAATATTCATGGTTAAATTGACCAGATTGCTATAGCATAATTTTAGGAGTTTGCTGTTTGGGGTTTTGTCTGTATGTGCTCAGGGTGTACAGTTCCAAGAACAGCTGTGACTCGACTTCAGAAGTATATGTATTTATATATTTCCATCATCGTCTTCTCCATCACCATCAAATGTCAGTTCTCTTCCATGAAGGCAGTGGGGCTCATGTGATTTGCTGAGCCCACAATTATTCATCTTTCCTGATGTCCAAGCCAGGCTTTTGACAGCCCACATCCAAAGTCCATGAAGCTGCTGTTTCTGAGGTAGAAAAAGATGGGACTCATCAAGGTCAGCTAGAGCCAGTATCTCTGAGTTGAAGCCACCAGAATGAAAGAGCATCTACTTCCCCTTTTGAGGGTACCCTTGATGTCAAGACCCACCATTCATCATTTCCAAATGTGGAAACTTGGCATTTGTTTCAGAAAATGCCAAATGTGTTTTCCTTGCATATCTGCTGGCACATCAGTGATCTGTCCTTAGTTAGATCTCTTTGAAAAAAGGAAAGACGCAAGCAGATCTTTCTGTCTCTTTTTTGCTAGATGATTTTGGATAAATTACTTAAATGTCTGTGCCTCAATAAATGTATATAAACAATAGAAGCAATGATACTGAACAGAATTATTGTGAAGATTAAATACAGTATCTGGCATAGTAGGTAACAATACAATTACAAATACTATTATTAATACTATTTATTGGGTGCTTATAATGTGACATTTGGCAATAAATGTTAGTTCTTTCTTATCTGAGCTATGTTACCTTTCTAAAATGTAACTTTCTTATGTGTACAACAAGCCTAATAATATTTTACATGTTTGTTTTAATGCAGTGGTTCTCAACCTTGAGCATGCATCAGAATTTCCTGGAGAGCGTCTTAAAACATCAATTGGTGGGTCCCACTCCTAATGTTTTTGATTAAGTATTGATAGGTCTAAGTTAGAAACTGAGAATTTGCATTTCTAACAATTTCACAGTTGTTTCTGATGCTAACAGTCCAGGGTCACACTTTGAGAACCCCTACTCTAAGGATTAAATGTATTAAGCATATTTAACACACATTTATTTAGTGCCTACTGTGTACTAGGAACTGTTTTCAGTATGAAAGAAAAAGCAGTGAACAAAACAAAGCCCCTGCCTTCATGAAGCTTTCATTCTAGTGGTGGTGATAGACAATAAATAAACCCATAAATAAACGATAACATTTCAGATTATGCTAAGTTCTTTGAAGAAAATAAAGCAGGTTAGGGAATAGTGAGTGACTGAGTCTCACTGAGAAATATTATTTCGGATTTGGCAGTAGTTGGGGAAGGCATCTCTGAGGAGGTCATATCTGATCAAAAATGATAAAAAGAGAAGACATCTGATTTCGGGGAAGTGTACTCCAAGAGGAAAGAACAACAAGTGCAAAGATCCCAAGGAAAAAAAAAACATAATTGGACTTACACTGTTCAAAGAACATTCCAGCTACAGAGCAGAACAGGAATGGAAGCAGGTGATAAGTTAGGTGACTGCTGAGATCTTGCAGGTGAGGGATGATGGAGGTGTGACCTGAGGTAGTGGCAGAGAAGGTGCTGAGAAGTGATCAGATTCACACTGTACTTTAAAAGTCAAGCTGACAGGACTTGCTGTTGGGTTGGAGGTAAGGCGAGGGGAAGAGAAAAATCAAGAATGGGTCCTGAGATTTTTGGCCTGACTTAATAAACTATGATAATCTCTAAGAAAGTATTTGGCACATAAGGGTTCAATACTCATCTATGTATGTTGGAATCAGAAAGTTTTCAGTTTAGAAATTCCAGTGATGCCCTAAATGGTCACACAACCCATGCCCTGCACAACTCTAGGGGGCACTATTATATAGACTGTGATATGAATGGAGTTGTGTAAAGAGGTTCTTTTGGGAAAGGTTTGACTTTCACAACTCTCTGACTCTGTATCAATATTATCCTTAGGTTTTTTTCATCTTTCTTCAGCTAAATATCACTCCAATAAACTGAGTTGAACATTCATCATGAAAGCCACTGTGCCAGAGGCTGAGCATGTGTCACTCATTTGGGAGTATTTTAGAACTCAAAGACTTACATTTGGAGTATGAGCTTATACCAAGAAAGAGAGTCATCATGTCATCAGTGATCAATATTAATGTTGAAGGGTTCTTTCTTGACATTTCCCCGAGATTCCTTGCTCAAGAATATTGGGTCAGTTGCACCCCCTTGATTATGGGGGTAGCATTAGAATGATCGTGATATGTAACCTAGTCAAGTACCACCACCCTGGATGTCCACCCCCTCCTGAGTGGAGCTGGCAAGCTTGACACTGCACCAGCAGAGATAAAGATGCATGCATTCTGTGGGAGCAATCACGTCTGGACCCTAAATCTCTCCAAATATCATCAAGAAAGAAATATGACTCATGGAAATTCAGTTGTATTTTTTAAGTTTATTCTTGTTGATTATAGCTTAGGAGATTCAGTTTGTGTTTTTCATGCATCAAAATTATAAAGAGAGCAGAGTTTGTCACCACCAGCTTCCTTAGCCCACGTTGCTCTCTGTGCCTGCTTATTGAATTTACTCTGCATCAGTTCCCCATTCCTCTGCCCCCTGATCTTACCCAGTTGCCCATGCTCCAGATCTGAATTTAGCAACCCCATCAGCAGTTATTCATTGAGAAAGTATTATAGATCATTATAACACATACAGTGTTTCACAAAGCACACTTGCTGGGTACTGCTCTAGTCTATAATAGCCAATATTTATTGAGTCCTTATTATTTGTCAGGCACTGTGCCAACTGCTTTCAGTAAATTATCTCATTTAATCCTCATGGTAATCCTATAGTTTTAGTACTATTATTATCTCCATGTACAAATGAGAAACCTGAGGTGAAATAATGCCTAAGATTACCCAGGAGGCTTATAGCAGGATGGGATGCAAACCCAAACCTTTCTGACTCATAGTCCATGTTTTTTGTTGTTGTTGTTTGTTTTTGTTATTTGTTTGTTTGTTTGTTTTTTGAGATGGAATCTTGCTCTGTCACCCAGGCTGGAGTGCAGTGGCACGATCTCAGCTCACTGCAACCTCCTGCCTCCTGGGTTCAAGCAATTCTTCTGCCTCAGCCTCCCGAGTAGCTGGGACTACAGGCACGCAGCACCACACCTGGCTAATTTTTTGTATTTTTAGTAGAGGTGGGGTTTCACCGTATTGGCCAGTCTGGTCTTGAACTCCTGACATTGTGATCCACCTGCCTCGGCCTCCCAAAGTGTTGGGATTACAGGCATGAGCCTCCGTGCCTGGCCAAGCCCATGGTCTTAAACACTACCATACTGCTTTGCAAGACAGGAGAGAACTAACATTTATGAAGCACCTATCATATACCATGTTCTTTACAAATACCATCCTATTTTATCCTCACAGTACCTCTTCAAGATGGATATCATTACCACATATATGGAAATAAGTATCTCAGAAAGGTTAAGAATCTTATGTGAGATGCACAATGACTTTGCCAGTGATTGAGGCAGGATACAAAACCAAGTTTCCTGGATGCCAATGCCCATGGGCTTTTCATGCACCAAACAGCCAAACTTCATAGCTTCATCAAGGAGCTATGGTTTCTGAAGGGTTCTCTGAAGGTTGGATAGGCAACAGGTGCAGATAGAGGGACTGTCTCTGAATACAAATAACAGCATGAGTAGGCCGGGTGCAGGGGCTCACGCCTATAATGTCAGCATTCTGGGAGGCTGAGGCCAGCGCATCACCTGAGGTCAGGAGTTTGAGACCAACCTGGCCAACATGGTGAAACTCCATCTCTACTACAAATAAAAAAATTAGCCGGGCATGGTGGCATGCTTCTGTAATCCCAGCTACTTGGGAGGCTGAGGCACGAGAATCGCTTGAACCCGGGAGGAGGAGGTTTTAGTGAACCAAGGTGATGCCACTGCACTTCAGCCTGGGTGACAGAGGGAGACTCAGTCTCAAAAAAACAAATAAATAAACAAACAAATAACAGCATGTGTAGACAAAGCAGCCAAAACGTGAATCCCTTTGCTAGGATACACATAGGAACAATCAATGGTCTTGTTTCTCAGAAATGCTAAACCAAGAAGACATCCTCACTTTCTATACCTCTATACATCTTGTCTACGCTCACCATTTGAAATCCTTCAATGACTTTTTATAGTACAGTGCTTGCATGATAGGTTTCCTGTCTGCTTCTCTTTCTTCATGGAATTTGTTTACTCACTCTACTCCAGCCCCACTGACTTCCTTCTGATCTTCAAATTTATCTTTTGCCTTGTAGGCCTCTTGCATTTGTTCTTCACTGTGCCAGTAACTTCCTTTTTCCTCATCTTCCCATGACAGGGTTTAGCTCAAACATCATGTCTTCTGAGAGGCCTTCTCTGGCCATATGTCACTATGATATGTCATTATGACTTTCTGCTTAAGTGTTTCTTGAATAAAGAGGTCCATACATTCTCGTCCATGTTTGCAATTTAAGAGAAAAAAAATACAGTTATAGGCCTTTTTCCAAAGTTGGCTTATCTGCAGATAGATCAGTTCTGCCCAAGTACTGAAATCAGCATTCAGCTGAATCTTCAGACACTTTCAAAGCAGCTTCTTGACATATGAAGTGTGAAACTGAGAGCAATTTTGGTGAAAAATCAAAAATCAAGTAACAAATCCCATTAGAAGAAAGTGATTTTAAGTATTCAGGCTATAAAATCTTGTTTTGACAGTTTACAAAGACAAAAGAACTGCTGTTCTTTAACCTAAAACGTTGGTCCTGCTGACCTGAAATCATACCCACATCCCAAAGGTTTGGAACAGCCCCCAGTACTCCCATAAGGACAGAATTCATGAATCCCTTTGCTAGGATACAGAAGGGTCTCTTTTCTGTAGGTGGTTCACACTCCAACACACTCTAACATTCTCTGGACCTGAATTCTTTCACTTATTACAAGCCTCTTCCTTATTTTTGGATTACAGGGGATAGGGGGACATTTTCTTGTACAAAAAAAAACAGAGAGAGAGAGAGATTACTATTGGCCAAAAGACATCCCCAATTTCTCAAGGCTATATTATTTTTCTGTAAAATGCAATACAGTATCAAGTCTCTTTCATTTGAAAGTGATTGAGACCCAACTAAAAATGACCTCAGCTATATATATATAATTTATTGACTTGTATAATTCAGAGGTGCACAAATATTTTGGCTCCAAAATCCCTTTACACTCTTAAAAATTACTGATGACCTCCCAAAGACGTTTTGTCTATATGGGTTATATTGATCAGTATTTGCCAGATTAGAAATTCATACTGATAATCATTTCTAAATATTTATTTATTCACTTAAAAATAGCAACTATACACCCATTATATGCTTATATAATAGCATATTTTATTTTTAAAGTAGCTATATATTCCAAAGTAAAAATATACCATGAGAAGAATGCTATCATTTTACATTTTTGTAAATCTCTTTAATGTCTAGCTTAATAGAAGACAGCTACATTCTTCTATCTGCTTCTACATTCCATCAACTGCACTGTCACATGCAACTTAGCCTGTAAAGCTCCACCGTATGCTCCTGAGGGGATGGCAGTGAAAAATATAAATAACATCTTATTATTGTGAAAATAATTTTAACCCTTTAGACACCTAAGAGGCTCTCAGGTATCCCCAGGGTTTCTCGGACAACAATTTTTAGTTACATTCCAGTGTGTATTTTTCAGAGATAGATCTTGGGTTCAGGTATAGCTGAATCCAAGGGCTTAGGACGTATCATCAAGCATCTGTCTATATCTTTTGGCTCTTCTTTGCTCTGAGTTGGCTTTGTTCCCAGGCTAATTCTCTCCCATCAGCAGCAAACATGGCCATTCACAGCCCCAGGCTTATATCTGAGTAAATTAGTAAACCCGTGGTAAATACTACCTCTTTTCTGGGAGTGCCAACCAAAGTCCTAAGTCTGACTCTCATTGGACCACTTGAGTCATGTCCTTATCCTCCAAGCACAATGTCACAATAGGGAATAAGACATGCTAAGCAACCACGTCTAGATTGCGTGCTCAACCTCGAGCTGAGGAAATGGGTTCAGTACCCTTTGAACCACATGCACAAAGAGAGATGGCTTTCCAAAAAAAAAAGAGTTGTCATTATAAAAAGGGAGATGAGCTGGAAATGGTGGCTCATACCTGTAATCACAGCACTTTGGGAGGCCAAGGTGGGAGGATTGCTTGAGCCCAGGAGTTCAAGACCAGCCTGGGAAGGTGAGACCCTGTCTCTACAAATAAAAAATTGAAAAATTAGCCAGATGTATTGGCATGCACTTGTAGTCCTAGCTACTGGGAGGCTGATATCTGGGGATTCCTTGAACCCAGGAGTTCAAGGAGGCTGCAGTAAAGGGGTTGTGAATCTGTCACTGCACTGTAGCTTGGGCAACAGCCTGGACAACAGAGGGAGAGTCTCAGAAAAATAATTTTAAAAAGGAGATGAAAATAAGTGGTCAATTGCACTATTTGTTTCTAAGATGATAAGCTACTATAATGAGAAGAAAGGTGTGCATATTTTCCCTCTTCCCATTTCTCATTCATTCAGCCCATATTGAGTACTTGCTCTATACAAGTCCCTGTGCTGGGCACTAATGATAATAAAAAACTAATGACATAGCTGATGCTCATGGAGCATTTCCTATGTGCTAGGTACTTTTTTAGGAGCTCTGCAGGTATTAACTCACTTAATCCTCACAACAACCTCTGAGGAGATACTATTTTAATCCCTAGGGACAGAGTAATGAATAAGGCAGTGCCTATCTCTGGAGCAGCTGACAGAATTTGGGGCAAGTTATTGATTTCCAAAACAGGGAGAGAAGTCTTACTAGAGTGATAAGAACAAAAAGGCTGAGGGTGCCTGGAGAAAGAAGAAACTAACTCTGAAAGAGTTTGGGAAGGCTTCATGGTAGAATAAAAATAATATGCAATAATATTGGGGCTTGAAGATAGGTTCTGGAAATGGAGAATTTAGTGTCACTGAAGGGAAATCAAACCAAACTTTTATTTATTTATTTATTTATTTATTTATTTATTTATTTATTTATTTGATACGGTCTAGCTCCATCGCCCAGGATAGAGTGCAGTGGTGTGATCATGTTTCACTGTAGCCTCTACTTCCTAGGCTTAAGCTATCTTCCTGCCTCAGCTTCCCCTGTAGCTAGGACTACAGGCACATGCCACCTTGCCTGGCTAATTTTTAAATATTTTGTAGAGATGGAGTCTCCCCTTCTTGCCCAGGCTAGTCTCAAACTCCTGGGCTCAAGCAATCATCCCACCTCTGCCTAACAAAGTGCTGGGATTACAGGTATGAGCCACCATGCCCAGCAGCTTTTTTGTCTTAACCAAGAACCATGCCGAACATTTGGCATACATTATCTCAGTTAATTTCCCCCATTTCATATTATTAGCCTATACAGCAGAAGAGTGAAAATTCAAATAGCAGAGCTAATAAGAAAGTGAGACAAAATTGAATCCAGGTCTGTCTGAAAAGTGGGGTATATATGAAGAGTATGGGAATCCAAGATGGGAGGAATGATTGTAAAGAGGCTGAGGAAACGTTGTTCCCTTTACATGACTATTGGAGAAAGATGGAGCTTCTATATATACAGCCACAGGATTTGCCAAACCAGAGAGATACAGTTATTTATAGTTATATAGCTTCACAAAGGGTTTTTGAAAAGTTTGTGAATTTACTTATACCTTTACAAGTTCTAAAAATGAATTTCCATTTAGGGACGCATTTAACACAATGCCAATGTAGAAAAATATAAAATTACATGAAATTCTAACTCTACTGGAAAATCTGGGATCGGCCTAGAGCAAACACATTGATATGCTAGCTTCCTCTCAATTAAGCCTGGGAAATGTGATTGACTGGGACCCTATGCTTACAAAAAGATTCTTTCCCCCTTATTCAATTCAGTAAAGACATAGACATGGGTAGCACATGGGTGCAGTGATTAACAAGAGTGGTTGCCTCCAGAAATTAAACTCAGAAGTAGCAAAGAAAGAGAATATCTTAAAATTTTTGAACTAAATCCACCTTGAAAACATCACACCTCTCTACTCTTTTGTCTATAATGATTTGCAAAGAATATATGCTTAATTCTAATCACAATATGGATCCAACATAAAAAGCCAAGATATCTTTCTAATGTATTGACCCAATAATAAAGATACTTAATAGATGGCTAAGAAGTAACCACGAATGGCTAAAATAAAGCATCCTTGAGAAAGAATGGTCCAGAGGACAGAGGAATAAGACCCCAAGAGGTGGACTGTTGATTAAATAGTAGGCTAAATTTGGACTTTATCCTAAAAGCAACGGCAAGTCACTGAGCAATTTTAAGAAACATGATATGAGTTTTGACCATGGAGATCAAGGGTACCATGAGAGTACATGGTTAAGATTTCTAAATCAAGTGAGGAAATCAGGGAAGGCCTCACAGAGCAAGTGACATTGAGGAACCAAAGGAAGAGAAGAGCTAATGGATGAAGAAGAGGATGATAGTGTCCTAGGCAGAGAAAATGTAAGAATTGCACATTCAAGGAACTGAACAAAGTTCAAAAATGGCTGAAGCATGACTGAGGAGATGAGGGAGAGGGATGCAATGAGAGAAGTAAACAGTGCACAGATCGTACTTCCTGCTGCCTTGGAAGTAGTTTTCAGAGTTTAGATAAAACAAAAAACGAACAAAAAAAACCTTATGTTTAAAAGAAAGATGATCTAGCTACAACATGGGGAAGGGCTGAAAGCCTCTGGATGTGGTCCTTATGACAACAAGTACATACTTCCGTGGAATATCTTATCTTTGCATAAACTTACTTAGCTGGAAAAATATCTTTTGCCCACTGATTTTTCTTGGTTGACAAAGTGGAACGTGGGATTAAAATAACAGGGGTCTCTCAAAGCTTGCAAAGAAAGAAACAATATTTTCTGAAGATTTAATTGTATGATCCAGGCAAGCCGAATGAGAGCAGAGATGGAGAAAGTTACCAAAAATTGAAAGGAATCTGGCCAGAGTATGCATTTGTCTAGATGCAAAAACCTATCTAAAGAGAGAACTGATTGTCCCTGTGACAACAAACAAACGGAAATAACCAAGGCAAATGTTGGTGCTGTGATTCTACATACTATCCAGGAGGGAGAGAATCTTGCCCAGTGGACTTTGAATAATATGGCACCATCGCAAAATCATTCCTATAGTGGAGACAAATGCTTCAGACCAATGATCTCAACCCTGATAACCAAGAGAATCACATATGGTTTTTAAGAGAAAACAAATACAAATGTCTTGCCCTAATCTTAGGTCTGAAATGCATCCCAAGCTTCTGAAAATTTCGTAGACTCCAATAGTCCCAGAGACATAGCCAGAGTGGAGAACCACCACTGTGTCAGGTAATCTTAGCCTGACATTGGAATAAATTTAATCTCTTTATACAGATTCTATGATCATGCTACAATCTTCTGCTTATAATTTGGTTTCACCTGTAGGTCTTCACAGAGGGAAAGAATGTGCTGATTCCTGCTACACAATTATTCCAGGGCAAATGATAACTACATTTCTTTTAAAAAATTGATCAACTGATATTGGCAATTTATATAACAATCTTGATATGTCCAGTTAATATAAATCTGACTTTGAGAGAATAATACTTCTCTCTATGTAATGACAAATCGGGTTTCAGAGGCTGTAAGTCTCAAAGCTCAGATTCTGGATCATCTAACTTCACCAAGATAATGTCATCATTTGAAGCTTTGTAGGGGTTAGCTAGCAGGAGTTACTAACTGATTTTTATTAACCTTACACAAATGCTTTATTTCCCTCCAGAAATTATCAATCAACAATATTTTAAACTCAAGCACAAATAGTAGTGGTTTAGAAGTGAGATTCCAGGTACTGGGACACTGAACACATTCTTTAATGAGTCCTCTGGTTATACTTAAACTATTAGCCCCACTTACCTTAAAAATATTGTTTTCATCATCAAGGGAAAGTGTTCCCTGCAGTGTATTAAGCTGTTCTAGGGTGAGAGGGAAAATATTATAATTTAAAAGTGGAAATGAATATAAAAGATGCATCATAAACTTCACAGACGCAGCAGCAGGTACTAAAAGAGGTCTTTATTAAAATATTAAACGACTATTCAATTGAGTAAGCTCAGCTTCAGTGGGTATTGTTCTGGCTTTGTAACAGCAGTCGTTACCCTTTTTCAAATGTAAATGGGGGGTATCTTTTGTCATCAAGAAAAGTTGCAAGAAACAATGGAGAACGGAAGAAATGTCATAAAAGCAAATGGAAGAAGCACAGAGGTGGATAATTCAGCTGCAACATCCTTGAAAACATGCCAAAAATCTTTATCTACTGAGGGAGCTGCAGTGGGGAATGAGAAATCTCTTATCCCAGAAAGGAAGGCTTCTTGTTTTCCTGCAGAGCTGGCAATGGGCCAGAGTAGCCATCCAGAGGAAAATGGAAGAATAGAGTTTGCTAGAAGGAGGCCCAGGTGAAAGCAAAGAGACTTGTGAGTGAAAGGGAAGAAAACAATCACTTGCTGTTTTCCACCGCTTTCTAAGGAAGGACAGTGCTAGATGCAGGCTGGGTACCTGCAGGTCCTTAGGACTTCCATAGGAGATACCCCCAGAAGATAAAAGAAAAGCTGACACCTCTGTAATGGCTCAGATAGCAAAAAGAAGCTTGACCTCTTAACATTCCAGCTATATGTGTACCCTTACCACATAGTCCAGGTCTAAGCCGAAAAGAATGGTCACCCCACAGCACCAATTTGTATGAGACCTCCATTTAAACTGGTGTTAGAAATATAGAAATAAAGTAAGGGAGAGGATATGGCATTTTTTTTTTTCTCAAAATGCATCTCTCTGGGCTCACAATACGGCTAGTGAATGAGTGGTCATGCAAACAGATCTGGGAATTAGAAAGCCCTGACTTTGAACACCAGGTCTGCTGCCTACTGGTTGTATGATCTTGTATACATTACTTAACCTCTCTGGGTTTCCTTTGCCTCATCTATTAAATCAGAAAATAATATATTTTCCACAGAGTCGTTATAAAAGTTAAATAAGGTGCCCGATACAGGGTTTGGCATAGAGCATCCTAACCAGGAATGAAATGGTAGTAGGGCAAGAGAATATTTTGAACTGTGATCCACTGTCTTCCCCACTCCACCTCCACCACTTCCACCTCAACTCCCCATTTCATTTCTTCACATAGACTCTGTGACCCTTTCCTCAGCCCTGGCAGCTGCAGTAAATTCCCCCTTTGCCTTAGAGAAGGTTGTGAGCATGGAACTAAGGAAGAAAGTAACTGATTGGCTCTCGAGTTTCAAGAACTGTGATCTAAGTGTTACTCAACAAAATATTTATAAGAATAAATGATTAAGTTTTATTTTCTTTCTCCACACCAAGTAAAGATTCCAGGACTGAGAAGAGAGGATGACTGTTGAGACAGACAGGATTCGAACAGAATAGGGAGAGACAGCTGAAGGTGGCCAAAGTACCATTTGTTGTCAGCCCAAAGCAGTCACCAGCAGAGAACTGGCTCAGTGCCCTCATATAGTTCCCTTTCCATTCCTGGACCCCTGTGCATCACCTGACTTGAGCAGCTATATTAGCTTTCTTCTCATCAGCTAGTGAGGTCCACCCAATGACAGCAGCCAACATGTCATCCAAGGATCACCCAATGATTGTCTGAAAGTGATCCCCATTTTTTCCCTCAAGACTTTGTTCAGAACTATCCAACCCACTCTGCAATTCCCCTCAGTGACCAGAACACTCATTGGTCCAGGCAACTTAGATGGGTGATAGTGGTTCAAATAGAAGTCCTTCATATCTAGCCCAGATATTATTTGGTGGAACCAGATGGAAAACTAGCACTGAAGGAGGACAGTGTGGCACTCCTGCACTTCCTATATTATAACAACTATTGTCATTTTAATTTATACACATAAAATCCCCAGACAAATTCTGACCATCCTCTATTATGAATTTAATCTCAAGAAGCAAAATAAATCTACTCAGTATTCTATGATTGTAGGAAAAACCCACTAGCTAATAAACAAACAAATAAATAACTAAATGGTCTATTATCTGACTCCTTGAGCCATACAGCTGGAAATAAAAAGGCCCATTTCCACAGCAGCAAAATAATCAATTACTGTCCTAAGCCATCCCTAAAATGTCAATGAGTCTTTTAAGGATCCTGAAGCTTACCTTTGCCCCTCTACTTAGCAAGGCTCCTACAATGGCTTCTTCACAGTTCAAAGTGGCTGGAGAACTGTCCATAGATTAAGAAGGGAAAATCCAGCTGGGCACGGTGGCTCATGCCTGTAATCCCAACACTTTAGGAGGCCCAGGTAGGCAGATCACCTGAGGTCAGGAGTTCAAAACTAGCCTGGCAGACATGGTGAAACCCTGTCTCTACTAAAAATACAAAAATTAGCTGGGCATGGTGGCACGTGCCTGTAGTCCCAGCTACTTGGGAGGCTGAGGCACGAGAATCACTTGAAGCCAGGAGGCAGAGTTTGCAGTAAGCCGATATCGTGCCACTGCACTCCAGCCTGGATGACAGAGCGAGAACTTGTCTCAAAAAAAAAAAAAAAAGGAAAATCCATTATCACTAAACCAGCTTTAAAAAGTTATGCAGAGCCAAGTGCAGTGGCTCACACCTGTAATCTCAGCACTTTGGGAGGCTGAGGTGGGCAGATCACCTGAGGTCAGGAGTTTGAGACCAGCTTGGCCAACATGGTGAAACCCCATCTCTACTAAAAACACAAAAATTAGCGGGGCTTGGTGGTGCACAGCTGTAATGCCAGCTACTTGGGAGGCTGAGGCATGAGAATTACTTAAACCTAGGAGGCAGAGTTTGCAGTGAGCCGAGATCGTGCCACTTCACTCCAGCCTAGGCAACAGAGCCAGACCTTGTCAAAAAAAAAAAAAAAAGGCAGAAGAATAAGGTCAAGGATGGCTCAAGAATTTTCTATGGGGACACGGAAAATAATTTTCAAAATTTCCAACTTGCCCCTGAGAATTCAGGTAGCCTGTGATGCTCCTGGGTTTTGCTGCACATGAAACACTGGACATATGAATAAGCCAGAAAAAGCAAGTAGGTATTCAGTGAAACAAAGCAAGTAATAAGGTGTGAGTTTTCCATGCAGAATGTACTCTAAGAATAATGTTGGGTAAAGAAAGCATTTGTGAAGAATGCCTGTGACATAAAAAATCGTCAAGCAGTTTGGCTTGACTTCTATCTTCCTTCCCTTGATGGGCATTATAAAGAGAGTCCACAGGGCAAATTTTGGAACAGGATGTATCTGAAGCCTTCCTAAATGAACTCCAGTATTTATGACACTAATATAGTACAGAAAGTGTTGAAACTCTGTAACACATTGTACATTAAAATCTTGACCCTCCTCTTTCCTTAACCAGTATCATACTGTACCACTGTATCTTTCCCCCACTTTTTCTTCATTCTGTTTTCAACTGATTGTAAAGGGAATTTGAGCTACATTTTAGAGAAAATAAGAATGCCAATAACTGGTAGAGTGTGAGCATCATAAAGCCAGTAGCCAGGTCTGTATTTTTCACTGCTCTAACCATAGCAGTGTCTAGTTCATAGTCAATCTCTACTCATTTATTCACTCACTCATTTATTCATTCATTTGTCAGTCACTCTGCAAGTATTTATGGGGTACCAACTAGACAGAAGATACGTTCCAAGAGATTAGTACATAACAGGGAACAAAATAGATGAAGTCCCTGCCTTCACAGGGCTTGTAGTCTGATAGAGTGATTCAAACAATAAGCAAAGATACAAAATGTCAATCACTGATAAATACTTTAGAAGAAAATAAAGTAGAATACCATTCTAGGAAATGCCAAGGGGTGCAGGGCAAGAGGAGAGGACAGACAGTGGGGATAAGGTGCATTTGAGGTGGTCAAAGAAGACTTCTCTGACAAAGTGATCTTTAACCAAAAATGTGAGAGAGTAAGAAAATGAGACGTAGTTGTCAGAAGCAAGTCTCTAGCAGGCTGAGAAGGGAACTCATAGGCACTGAACAGGGACATGATTAAAGAATTGTAAGACAGTCAGTGTGGTTGGAACAAAATGAGCGATGGTGAGAGTTGAAGGAGATATAGTCAGAGAAGTAGTGGGAGCCTTGAGGAGGAGGAAAATAATGCAGAGCCTCACAGAACCCATAAGAACCAAGATGTAAGTCCTATAAGAATGCCAGCTTTGTGCCAAATGAGGTTGGAAGCCCCTGGAGAGTTTGAACAGAGGAGCCACTTGACCTGGCTTCTGTTCGGAAATGATCTGAGTGCTGTGCTTAGGGATACTGTAGACACACTACTGAAAATGGGCCAGGGTGGGAGCAGGTAGGCTGACGGAGAGCTGATAAAATAACTCAGGTGAAAGCTAACGGCCGGCACAGTGGCTCACGCTTGCAATCCTAGCACTGAAAGACTGAGGTGGGCTGATCACTTGAGGCCAGGAGTTCGAGACTAGCCTGGGCAACATGGTGAAACCCCATCTCTACTAAAAATAAAAAATTATCCAGGCATGGTGACACAGGCCGGTAGCCCCAGCTACCTGGAAGGCTGAGGCACGAGGATCGCTTGAACTCGGAAGCAGAGGTTGCAGTGAGCTGAGATCATGCCACTGCACTCCAGCCTGGGTGATAGAATGAGACCCTGTCAAAAAAAAAATTAAAAGAGAAAAAGAAGGAAAGGTAATGACAGCAAGGACTAAGTGAGTATGGGGGTAGAAAGTTGTTGGTTCAAAGATAGAGGGCTGGCAGGGTTTGTTGATGGATTGGAAATGGGGTGTGAGAGGAAGAGAGGAGCCAGGATGACACCAAGGCACTTGGTGGTCAGCAACTGATTTAAAAAAAAAAAAAATTAAGCCCAGAATTCCCTCAAAGGAAACAAATGAGCTAGAAAACAATGAGGCTCAAAATTGTCTGCTTAGTAGTACATATGCCTACTTTATTTTTTAACAAACACCATACCTATGGCCCTTTTGCTGATGCAGTATTTCTCTTTGCATTGTGTGGATATCCATTGCATTTTAAAAAAATTTTAGGGGTTCTAAGGAAAGTCCTTGCTAAATTGAAATGCCTCACTTTTAAAAATACTCTTCTATGATTTGTTTAACTATTAAGGATTAGATGTTCTTTAAAAAGCTGATCTAAAAGACAATCAGATTTCTTTCCATTAAGGTAGAAGAGGAAAATCAATATTATTTTTTCCCACATCAAGTGGAGGGGAGAGTCATATAGTAATTTTAATTTCCATATTCTTTCCATTCATTCCCAGTGGGTGCTTTAATTTTGTTTTTTTTTTTACTTTCAAATGCTTTTTCTTGAAAAACCACTCCTTTCTCTTGTCCTGCTTCATCTCATACTCCAGTGAAGGCAATTGATATTGAACCCTATTTCCCTTCTTAGGTGTGTGGTACACAAAGAAAATTCAATACACAGTTGATCTCAGCAAACAGACCAATCAGAGGATGATAACTTGCTTTCAAAATACTTCTTTGCTTTTCAAAAGGAGGTCCCAATAGGATTTCTTTAAATAGTTTTTATCTTCTGGACATTGGTACTACAATAAATTGTTGAGAACTTCATTCAGCATATGGTAAATACTTAAGAAATATCTATTTTTGTAGATGATCATAATTTTCTTGATACCATAAGTATTTGTGTATTTATCTGTCCCTCTCCTAGAGTCAGGATACAAATGGATTTTATTGCTTATTCCTATTCAGATTGATTGGAAACTGCTGCTCAGAGCATTGAGTTTAAAAAGATTTTGAGACTGAATCTAGATTCAGACAAAAAGATCACCAGGATCTATTGGAAATGTCTGATGTGGGAACAAGAAGGCAGCATGCCTGCATGTGTGCTTTCCAACTGTACTAGCAGTAAATATCTTCAGGGAATGATATCTTTGAGTCACTCAGCGCATAAGACAATGTATGGCATGTGTGGACACAGTGTATATTCATTGAGGTCAATTAAATAAAAGGACAATGACTTTCAAGACTATGTTCAATAAAGTGAATGGCTTCCTTATACATATCTGGTACTTTTGTCACCCAATCAACACACGTATTTAGCATCTACCAGTCAGAAGAAGTCCTTCTATAAATGCATTGTCAATTCCCTCCCTCTCTCCTTAAAGGGATCAAAGTGTACACACACGCACACACACACACACCTCATTCATAAACCCATGTTAACAGAGATTTCAGTTTTGCCTTGGTTTACCTGTAAGATCTAGGTGCCTCTAGGATTCTGCCTACAGTTCTCTACCCTAAGTTCATGATCATCCATAAGTATTTCTGCTTGTCCCTCTTTGTTAGAGTCATAACAGTAAGCAAATAAAAGATAGTGAACAGATCTGGCCTAGAAGTTATATAAATACCATGTGACAGCTCTGCCTTAAGTCTCCTAAGTTAAGGGATAAGTATTCACAGTTCTTTAACTAAACTACATCATAATCACTGAAGAAGTGTATAATCCAAAGGCTCCCTAACTATAAATAAAATGGTCACAAGATTAGGAGAATTTTCACTAACTATAATAATAATAATAATAATAATAATAATAATAATAATAATAATGTACTTAAGGTCATAACAGGAAGCTCCCTGTCTGGAGTGACATGGCTGAGCAATGCATAAAACTCTGGCACAAGGTCAATAACCACATGGGAAATCTTTCAAGGGGCACATTGCGTGCTTTGTGTGGCCACTTGAATGCTTCTTCAACTTCATCCAAATGTACTGTTATGGAGCTGGGTTGCTTGGAGGGGCTTCTGTGAGTCTGTAAATATGCCAAAATTCTAAGCAAAATTTGGAAAGTGCATATGTTTTTTAGAAAAGAGATTCCAGAAGTCCAAAAATAGTTAAGAAGACCTCCTACAGGAACTTTACTTTCTAATTCATGACTGTACCTTTCTTCCTTTCCTTTCCTTTCCTTTCCTCCACGTCCCATTTTTATTTATTTTAACTCCAGATATAATTTATGAAATTGTTACTTTTTTCCAAGGTATACACTATCCATGTCAAGAAGCAGCAAAGTCAGAGGGTCATATTGGTATAGCAAGTTTTTTAACACCTGTATTTGGCCAAAGGAAGTACTCAGTAAACATTTGGTGATGGAAGGAATGAACCGTCTATTTAAAACAGCAGGTTCATTCAGCTGTTAAGCAAACCTCAGGTTTGGGTTTGATTTGCTGTCATTGTATTCACAACCTGGCCTTTTAAAGAGCTATAGATGAAGGAAGGAATTCATTTTAATTCTGAAGTTAAATATTACAATAGATAGCAATTGGCACAGACATCAAAGGAGTGGAAAAAATTTCATCATTATGAGGAAAAGGATGTTATTATTATAACCAAAGTAAAATTATTAGATGCAAACCTATTATACCAGCTTCTAATAAAATAAAGCCCAGTAAAATGGGTTAAATTACCTCCCTAATATTAAACAAATGATTTTACAGAGCTTTCTTGCTGTAAATGGGTATGAGGGCAAGTCATGGCACATTAGTGTTCTGTTACTGCATTCCATAACAAAGGCAGAAAATAAACAAATAAATGTCATTGTGATCCCACAAGTATTTATGGAGCTGCCTCACTTTCTAATACCTTTCACGCAGGTTCTCATTCCTTTATTAGACTGAAAGTTATATCAAGTCAGGTTGGGGATGTTTGAGTCTCCAGTGTACAACCCACTGGAATCTGTATTTATTCTACTGACTAGATAACACGTGTGGCCCTTGAAAACTTTTAGAGCCAAGATGGTGTACCTATGAGAAAGAGTATTTGAATTTTTATCTCATTTCATTCTCCTCCTATAAACACTGAGATCATTCACTATGAAGGAGTTTTCATATCATTCAAAGTAACTGTCTTCAGCACTGGAGAACAAATTATAAGGCCCTAAAATAGTTTGGAGATAGTTTGCAGGAACAGCCTTTCATCCAAAGGAATTACGTGAAATTATACGATGCATTAAGTGTTAAAAATTATTGAACCTCAGCAAAGGTACATAACCCTTTAGAAGAAAGAATAAAACAGCTTACAAATGAGGTGGCATCTCCGTTTAAAGGCCAAGGACAGCAGTGCAAAATAATTTGGAATGGGAAGCGAAGCTTACCTTATTCAATTGAAGAGTTCAGGGGAACTCTAAGTTGTCAGAATGCAATTATCCCTGCTGAAATTTGGTCAGGCCAACATCTGACACTTCCAAGGAATGCCCAAGCCTTTTTTAATGAACATGAGGCTTCCAGATTGGATTTCACCTCAATTCAAGGCATAAAACCTGCACTCTGAGAATATAGAGTTCAGAGATGTTAATTAGTTCACTACTGTCAGGTTCACAATTGCCCTCCTAGGGATCAATAGATCTAATGCCTTCATTTCACAGAAGGAAACTGAGATCTGGAAAACATCATGCAATAAAGAAATGAGTTAGTAACTTTGTTTTTGTGCACCCTTTTATGTTCCTAAATCCACGGGTTCCTCAATTCAATTCAATTCAACAACTACTTATTGGTTCCTGGTTTGCAACAGGCCTCTTGCTGAAGTCTTGGTACAGAGATGAAGGATACCTGGTTTCTGCTTTCTGACAATTGCTACTCTGGGTGGAGGGATTGATATGGACATGAGTAATTTTTCAGAAGGCAGAATGTATAATGAGCTAAAGAACACTTACAGGGCGATTGGAATATGCCAGAGAGAAAGAGTCCCTCTCTGGAGGAAACTGGGAGAGATCCCTGCGGGAGGTCTGTCTTTATGTGTTTCCAGAACCCCACCATAGCTTCCTTCTGGGTTTGTCCTCTTGGTCAGGGTCTCTGCTCTGCCATTTCTGAGACCTAAATCTTAGTCAAAATTTAAGATAAGTCTCAAATTCATTCTTTCAAAATTTGCTGAATTTTGGCTTGGCGGTAGGGGTGGATCTGGGTTTTGTGAGAGCTGAAGTATATACAATTTGGGGGGAGCCTCTTTAAGAAAAGAATACACTGTTACAGATACAACTGTAGGTCCAAACACAAATCTCGCAAATATTTATTTAGAATAAGAAAAGAGGCCAAACGTGGTGGCTCACACCTGTAATCCTAACAATTTTTTGAGGCCTAGGCGGGAGGATCGCTTGAACCTAGGAGTTCGAGATTAGCCTGGGCAACATGATGAGACCCCCATCTCTACAAAAAATAAAAAAATAAAGAAAAAACACAATTAGCCAGGTGTTGTGGTGTGTTCCAATAGACCCAGATGCTTGGGAGGCTGAGGTGGGAGGATCACTTGAGCCTTGGGAGGTTGAAGCTGCAGTGAGCCATGATCTTGCCACTGCACTCTAACCTGGGTGACAGAGCTAGACCCAGTCTCAAAAAGAAAAAAAAAAAGACAAGAAAAGAAATCACAAAAAATTGTTGTAGACTTAGAGGTTACGTCTCTTTCTTCTTGAGTCTCTTTGTCAATCTGCAAGAAAGGCTTACATAGAAATACTTCCTGAATGCTCCCTGGCTTCTAACGCTCCACCCCACCCTCAATACTCTGCAGCTCCTGGAAACTCCTATCTCTTCAGGAGTCTGTGCAAGTGAGATGTTTCATTAGCTTCACGGTAAAGCTGCCTTTGCTTGGGCAGATGACTGGCTCAATGTCACATTGTCAGTAAAGTCGTCAAGCCAGGACTGAAACTAGGGTCGTTTTAGAGAAACGAGTATGCATTTTGGATCACATAGACCTGGGTCCAATCCTAGCCCAGGCACTAACTACCTGTGTGACTTTATGAAAATCATTTCTCAGTTTCACTTTCTTTCTCTCTTATATAGGGATGATAATAATAAGCTCATAGGCCAGGTGCAGTGGTTCACGCCTGTAATCCCAACACTTTGGGAGGCCAAGCTAGGTGGATCACCTGAGGCTAGGAGTTTGAGACCAGCCTGGCCAATGTGGCAAAACTCCGTGTCTACTAAAAATACAAAAATTAGTGGGGCGTGGTGGTTGGTGCCTGTAATCCCAGCTATTCAGGAGGCTGAGGGAGGAGAATCACTTGAACCTGGGAGGCGAAGGCTGCAGTGAGCCGAGATCGTGCCTTTGCACTCCAGCCTGTGCAACAAGAGCGAAACTTCATCTAAAATAAAATAAAATAAAATAAAATAAAATAAAATAAAATAAAATAAAATAAAATAAAAGGCTCACAGGGCTGCAAAGTACCTGAATTGCCTACCACCACTCCTGACTTGAAATAGTGCTCAAGAAATTGTTAACTGTCACAAAGATTACTTCTTTTCCCCAGTAAGCATCTCTTCTTCCTTGATAATAGAATTAACGTACTAGGCACATGCATGTCAAGTTCACATTTCCCACCCTATGTAGGAGCTAGATTTGGCCTTATGACTAAGTTTTGGGCAACAATGTATAAGCAAGAGCAATTTGTCCAACTTCTGAGAAGTGTCCTTAAAGTAATAGGGTGCATCCTTCCCAACCAGTCTTCTTTCCTGATAGTGAAGAAGCAGCAGTCATGTTATACCATGAGACGACATGCAGAATAAAACTACATACAGCAGAAGATAGACAGAAGACAGATAGAGCTTGGGTCTCTGACACTATAGAACATCATATGGCTCCAGACCTACTTGTAATTTACATGGAAGTCAAATTTCTAACACATTTAATCCACTGTTAGTTTAGATCTGGAAGGACTTGTAGCCAAAACTAGTTCTAAAATTTTTTAAATCACATGCTTTTTTTCACTTTGCTGTTCTGTTTCCAGTTGGTAATGTTTTTGCCTGTGTTAACCTTGCCAGGTGTAACTGGAAATTTAAAGGATATCGAGTCCTTAAACTGAAATGCCATAACTTGAAAAAGCCAATGGTGAGATTTTAGCCTTCTGGCAGACCGAGGAGGGCTGCTTGTTTGGAAGGGGCATTTCATCCAACTCCACTGGCAGTCACAGGCAAGATGACCTGGTTTCATCACGATTATCAGCAGCAGCAGTAGCATCACTATTGCAGTGAGAGTGGTTACCATTTATAGGATGCTATCTGCCTAGCAATAAAATATCTAATTAACACATTAAGTCCTCACAAAACTCCACACAGCAGGTGTGATTATCCCTATTTTACAGATAAGGAAAGTGAGACTCAGAGATGTCAAATTACTTGTCTGAAGAAACTAAGTGACTTGTTAATGGCAGAGCTTACCTGAATCCAAATCTCAGTCCAAACCCCAATCCCTTCATAATGGCACCTTACTTTCTCCGTGAGCACAAAACAAGACCTGGTAAGAATGAGCCTGTATAGAATTAATGTGGTCACAAATGTCTAGTAAATCAGTTCAGAAACTTTTATTACATCATTGTAACACGTTAACAAGCACTGTAACAAAACTTAGTGGCTTACTCAACAACCATATTATAGCTGATGAATAAGAATTCTGGCAGGTCTTGGCTAGGCAATTCTTTCATTTCACATGGCACTGACTGGAGTCACTTAGTGACCTTCAGCTGGTGGCTGGTCTGGTCTGGAGTGTCCAAGTGAGTTGTGCTCACATGCCCAGCATCTCAGCAGGGCAAAGTGGAAGGCTGGGCTCAGTTGGGCCTTTCACTCTCTCCATGTAATCTCATCACTACTTCACACTGCATCTCCAGCAGGGTAGCTGGACTTTTTACATGGTGGTCCAGGGCTCCAAGAGCAGGCGTTCCATGACACAGGAAGAGTAAGTGAAGAGTCTCCTAAGGCTTGGAACCAGGAAACTAGAAGTGTAACTTTTGCCTTATTCTATTGGTCAAAGCAGTCACTGAGCCCACCCAAAAGCAGGGGAGGAGCAGATACAACCCCATTTCTTGATGAAAGAACTATCAAAGAATTTGCAGTCAACTTCAATCCCTCCCAATACTAAACTTGTTGAAGGAAGTTTCACAGAAATTGGAAGGCAGATAATTGGGCCATTTGAAATCTGTATTTGTTTGCTGTAGCTGCCAAAACAAAAAGCCACACACTGGATGTCAATAACAGAAACTCATTTTCTCACAGTTCTGGAGACTGGAAGTCCAAGATCAAGGTGCCAACCAGGTTGATTTTTTCTGAGTCCTCTCTTCTTGGCTTGCAGATGGATGTCCTCTTGCTGTGTCCTCACACGGTCTTTCCTCTGTGCGTATGCATCCCTGGTGTCTCTCTCTTCTTCTACCTTTTTTTTTTTTGAGACAGAGTTTCACTCTCGTTGCCCAGGCTGGAGTACAATGGCACAATCTTGGCTCACCGCAACCTCAAGCAATTCTCCTGCCTCAGCCTCCCAAGTAGCTGGGATTACAGGCATGCACCACCACGCCCAGCTAATTTTGTATTTTTAGTAGAGATGGAGTTTCTCCAAGTTGGTCAGGCTGGTCTCGAACTCCTGACCTCAGGTGATCCGCCCGCCTCGGCATCCCAAAGTGCTGGGATTACAGGCGTGAGCCACTGTGCCCAGCCAGTTTCTCTCTTCTTATTAAAAAATTAGGCATATTGGATTGGAGCCCCACCCTAATGCCTCATTTTAAGTTAACCACCTCTTTAAAGACCCAGCTCCAAATACGGTTACTTTCTGAGATACTGGAGGTTGAGACTTCAATATATTAATTCAGAGAGGACACAATTCAACTCGCAACAAATGTCAAATCTAAGGCCACTATATAAGTGGAAAAACTGAGGCCCAGAGAAAGAAAATGGTTTGCCAGCGTCAGACGATCCAACTTGTAACATAGTCAGCATGAATGCTCTTTCCCTCCCAGCCCCCTTCCAACACATCAGATGATTCCAAGAGATGTCCTGTCTTACAGGAGGTAGGAAACAGAGTACAGAGACAGGGAACACCGAGAAAGGCCAGCATTAGGGCCAGAGATTCCTCTTTTTCTCTTGAAATTTCAGGCTTCTCCCAATTGTCTTTATTCCAAGTCACTGGGTTCATAGGCTTCTCAACAGGCCCAGATCTCTGGCCTGCCCATTCCTTTTCCCATTTCTTGGCTGACATTTCTGGCATTCAGGTCACTATTTAGATTCTGAATCACAGTAATATTGGAGAATATGATGTCCTTTTTTCTGCCTTAACATAGATCTGTCAAGACTTTGGGAACATCTCCACAGTGATTTGCATACTCAGACCCATTCTGGGACTCTGAGTCATCGCATTAGTGCCCCCTAATTTGCAGTGTATACCCCATCTTCGATTTGCTGCTTGTAGATTTCAAGAATAACCTGCATCTTAGAAGCGAATTGGCCTAGGTTCTGTCGAGGCCTCTTCAAGGATGCATCTGCTACCTTCTAGGATGGAGGTGGGGGAAAAGGAGGCTCCAGAAGTGGTTTAAGCCTCCCCAGAACATAGGGCAATTGGTGATCACCATTGTTCTTCAGTCTCTCCTTGCATTGCAATCTATGCTGCTGTGCTGGATAAAGTTAGAAAACAAGTCTTCCCAGAGATAAACAGAAGCAGTTTGATTCTAACTCATATAGGAAAATTATATTAAGTTTCTATTACATAGCAGTCAAGGTATTGGGAGAGAGGGAAGCAGTATAGTTAAGTGAGACTGGCTTGTCCCAATACTGTAACACAAGCAAACTGCAACAAAAGCAAAAATACATGTATTCAGAAAGGAAGAAGGCAAGAGGGGTAAATATGGTCCAGTGCTTAAAAGCATGAACTTTAGATCTAAAAATCCTGAATTTTAATTCCTCCTCTACTACTTACAAGCAGTGTGACTATGGAAAAGTTGCTTAACCCACCTAAAGTTAGTTAACCAACTTTCCTACATTTTGGGGAAGTCTGGGTCAACTACCTAAAGCAGTGGACATAGAGCAACTCCCCTCAAAGGCTGTCCAAGTAAAAAGACACACAGCTGAATATCAATTTTGACAGAGGACCAGAGTAGTGAGCTAACTCATGGAATAATTGACATTTTCCAGATAGCTCACTGGTGAATTTTCAGTTTCCAGAAAGCATATATGCTCCAGTACCATACACGTAAAATCTGTATGATTATCAACTCTATGAGCTTTATATTCCCCTGCTGTAAAATTATGGGGTAGCCCAGGATGGTCGGCAAGTCCTTTCGTCTCTGAGATTCAGGGATCAAATGAAGATGTTGAGGTCTCATATGCAAAGTCATGGACAGTACTTTTCTACCAACTGAAAAGAGAATCAGCCCTGGCACAGTGGCTCATGCCTGTAATCCCAGCAGTTTGAGAGGCTGAGGCAGGCTGATCATTTGAGTACCAGAGTTCAAGACCAGCCTGGGCAACACGGCGAAACCCTGTCTCTACAAAAAATGTAAAAATGATCCGGGTGTAGTGGCATGCACCTGTGTTCCCAGCTACTCGGGAGGTTGAGGTGGGAGAATTGTTGGAGCTCAGGAGGCAGAGGTTGCAGTGAGCCAAGATCGAGCCACTGAACTTTAGCCTGGGTGACACAGCAAGACCCTGTCTCTAAAAATAAATAAATAAAATAAAAAGAGAATGTTTTCCAGGATTGATGAAGAGGAAAAAGTAATTTAGAGGGAAAACCCTGCATATTATAACTATTTATATTTCTTTGCTGAATTGATGGACAAAATGCCATTTTGGGATGAAGAGGAAGCCGAGATGTGATGTGTTACAGAAGCAGAACCCTTGAGCTTGGGGAATGTTGGTAAAGTTCACCATATGCTTTGAGTGCAGGGCTTCTATAGGATTAATAAATGCCTGTTTGAAAATGTTCTCAATGAATAAAGACATAAGATCCCCTCTGCCTCCTCATTTTCTCTCTCTCACTTATTTCCTGATCCCAGTCTAGTGTTTACCCCTCCTTTTGCGAGTAGTGGAGTTCTGCCAGTAGGAACACTGCTAACTGAGGGCCTTTAGAAAAGCTAGAGCCATTCTTCTGGCCTTCATTCCTTGCCAGAATCCTTCTACTCTTGTTTCCATAAGGCACTCTTGTCTCATCCTATTACTTCCACTACTTTTAGAATGATATCACCTCAGTGAGGTACCATCTTTTCTCTCCTTACAAAAGAAAACAGACCTAGTTTCCTTAACCTTTCAGCAGAAGCAAATTCCCCAAATCCCTCTGTCATTCTGGTTGCCTTCTGCTATGCTTTCTCTAGTTCCAAAATATCCTATTTATAGAAAGAAACCCAGAATGAGCTCAGGACTCAGAATATGACCTAAACAATCCTCTTTACATGACTAGAATAATTTTCCCTGACTTTTCCATTTTGCAATGTGCCCAATATATTCCAAATGGATTCTCTTTTCTTTTACTCCAATAGGTACAAAATGATAAATGTTCAAACTATAGCCAATGTTACTGATAATAAGAGGTTGATGTCCACTGTGCTTAAGAACTTTCTAGAATTAATGGGTTCAGGAGCAAATTAGAGTCTGTGGTTTGTGTAACATTAGAGTTAAAGGAACAGGTCTTTTCCTTGAATTATTTTTTGTTATATAGCATTCACTTCAGTTACTAATGAAGTGCATTAATGAAGCCATAATGCAAATGAAACCATAGGCTGGGGCAGCAAGCTTTAGTATTTTGCTGTGCAAAATGTGGCACAACTTCATATCACCTGGGAATCTGTTGAAAATGCCAAATGTTGATGCTGTCCCCAGACTTAGAATCTGCTTTCTAAAGAGTTGCCCAGGAGATTCATGTGCACATTAAATTATAAGAAGCACAGTTTAGCATCTGTGAAAGTTTCCTTCCAGATGTTCTAGGCAGATTAGATGTCAAGCATACCTTGGTAGGCCCTATCATGATATAAAATTGGCTCCTTTTACTAATTTTCACTTGCCTTTCCATGATCCTAAGTTTTGTGACTTCTTGGAGTTTTTATTTCTCATTTTATCCAATTCCTAATATGAACTTACATTTAGTTAAGTACATCTTGCAAGTCCTGACCTGACATGCTCTTGACCCATCTTAATCTCCCTGTCAACTTTTCATATTCACAATGTCACTTCTCTCTTACTTGCTACCCGTACTTCCTCTTATTCATCTCTTTTCTGTAAGATGGTTTAGAAAGAGTCATTCAGTTCTTCCTCAGTATTCCATGTGGTCTTGCTTCAGCCTCATTATAGGGTTGTCTGGTTTTCTGAAATTGAGTTAAGTCATGTCCAGATCTTCTGTCTCATGCTTGCTTGTCAGGCTCAGAAATGCACAGAGGTTATTGCAAACTAAATCATGACTTTCCCAAGGCTTTCTCTTGCTTACTTCTTTTTGAAGTTTTGATTGTTTCCTTTATAACTAGGTTTGGTAGATTGAGGATTCTTTGAGTTCTTTTTAAATGTGAGCTCAATACCAGGTTCTTGGCAATCATTGCCTATTCTTGCTTTCAGAAGGCTTTCCAAATTGTGTGTCATGATTCTTTGCCTCTCCTTCTATTACCTGTGGAGAACCGTTAGAGATCAGGAAGTGACTAAGAGAGCCAATCTTTCTTCCTACCTGGTCAGAAGCTCTTCTTATATCATAAACAGCAGGCTTTTGCTACCTGTTTTTTTGTTTTTTAGGCTCCAAGATAGCAATTATATCACCATCAGGAGTTCTCTGTGACTACTCTTCTGCATTGATTGTAACAAGTGATCCTGAGGTAATGAAGGGGAAGGCACTGTTGACCTCTCAGCTATTATTAACCAAGCACTCTTTAACTTCTGAGATACTTTAGGTAGAGAATTGTTAACATGTGGATCACCAGTCCCATCAGAGTCCCTGGCACAGAATAAGTACTGAAAAGGAAGGAGAAGTAAGAGTAGGAAGGAAGGATGGAAATAATCTATCCAACTCCAGGTGAGATGGAGAGCCTGGAAATTAACTACAACCAAATAGATTTGGAAAGACAAGTTGGGAGAAAAGAATGGAAGTACTATCTCATCTTTGTCTTCCTTGATATGTAGTAAGGAATACACAAACCATCCTATTAAAAGTGACTTACTGAATTTCCTTTTAGAAATAAAGACAGTGGACTTTGTCTTAAGAGGTACTCCAATTATTTCTTAGTTTTCTAAGAAAAAGGAGTTCTCTTTCATTTCTGACTTTGTAGACTCCTGCTTTGTTACCCATCTCCCACCAATTCCAAGACTACACATCTACTTAGTGAAGTTTTTGTGCCTCCTAATACTGATGAGCCTCATATTAATTTTTGAACCTATCTTCATAAAGATGTGGGCAAAAAACAAGCTTTATAACTGTGGCATAGGTAGAAAACTGTGAATATTGAACAGCTTATCTATAAGGAGTGCAATACCCATATTTTGAAAGCAAAAATCCTTCCTTCTAGGTTGTATTAATACATTTTGCTTTAAGTTTGGTTATGTTGTTAGGTAGTGATCCTTAAGGAACAAGATTTGTTCACTATTCAGTCTGAAATGTTCTTACCATTACTAAATATAAATGGGGTCAAATGAGCCAGAGAAGTGTGATATTCATATCACAGCTGATTGGGGTTGTATGAAAAAATAAGATAACCTCAGGAATAAGTGCTACTGAGATGAAAATTGTGACAGATACAGTGCTTGGCATCTATCTTAACAAATGAAATTATTGCAATCTTTACTTACATTTGACACTGGATTTCTGCAGATGGAAAAAAATTATGTAAGTGAGTGGATGGAGATAAAAGGTTGGAGAGTTGATAGTGCACCAAGAGAAGAGAATTGTCTATCAGATCACTGAGAAATCCAAAGTGGGAATAGGTATATATAGATATATGGCAAACACCATATCTTCACCACTCTCCCTAGCTCCCTATATCAACCCTTATTATTTAGCAACTCTTCTCCATCATTTTGGTCCCTGAGTTGGAGGTTTTAGTAATGGTTCCAAGAAATAAGAGCACTGGTTAAACATATTTCTTGGGAAATATCTTCAGTACAATCATGTGTCTAAATGATTTCAAACTAATCAGTCATTCACGTTCTGAATCCTCAGGCACCTACACCAACAATTCAGGGTATTCCACTGTAAGATATAATTTTCAGAATAAAGATCCATCAGAGGAGTAGCTGATAGTTTCTATACAGACCACAAACTGTTGACAAAAGAGTCAGAAAAATATATCACATTGATGGCAATGGGGAATAATATGTTCATATACAGTGGTCATCTCCTTATGTCTTTTCAAGATTGCAGATCTGTGCTAGTCATTGAATTTGTCAGTAGGCAAGGAAAGTTATTAACAGCATTATGGATTCCATTCTCAAAAAACCAGTTTTGTCCACAAAGCCTGTACCCCAAGACCTCTGAGAATGGTATGTACCAGCTGTCCCAGTCTTAGGGCAGCATCTGCTGGCTAATTCATGGATGGACAAAAAGTGGCAGTTTGTGGGCAATTTGAGCAGTCCTTTCATTTGGCGAGAACTGTTGTGTTGATGACTGTGAGGGTGTCTGAAATCCTTTCATAAGGACCCATCTCAGGTCTCCAGGAGCCTGGCAAATCTAGAACTACTCCTAATGAGAACGAGGAAGCTTTTGTATACAGATACTTTATCTGGAGCCTAAGATAAGCCTGTTTGACTTTGGAAACATTTCTAGAGAAGCATGAACTCAACACTAGACTTACTGCTAATAATAATAACCCAGTACCAATGGGGGCTGCAATGAACAGAGGTCCATGCTCATAATTGGGAAGTAAAACTTATTTTCCATAAGGAAGGCATTTCTGGGATGGGAGGGGGAGGACCTTGAAGCAGCCACTGAATGCTTATGTTCTGTTGCTTCTAATCATCCTATCGTGTAAGTAAGATTTTTACACATAAGCAAGCAAGAATGATATTCAAACAAAGCACTTTTGATTGGAATAAAGAAACTGGAAATTGGAAAGGGCTGGGTGGTCTGAAACTTAAGAGCTATCCACCATCTTCTGCAGCATCGCTGTGCCTCATCCCTGCAGTCAATAGCGCCACGGCCAGGGCCTGTGACGCCGTTGGTGGGCTCCCCTTGGTGGGAACTCAGAGCGAGCAAAATCATGGTGTCAGTGCCAAAACGACGAAACCTGAAATGCGTCTGGGGACTTCCCAGGGCACTAGCGCTCCTCAGAGCGACGGCCATCTCCATAACAACTGGTCTACATTCATCCCTGGTTCCTCTGCTCTGCTGTGCTAGCGATGGCTGAGGGTAGGCAAAGGGCAGCTTCAGTGGAAAGATACCTTGCGTTAGCGCCTCCCTAGGCTGGGGGACGTTGCCAGAGCTCGAGTTATTGCCTATTTCCCGAGATTTCCGGAGTCGTCCACACGTCTCCCGCGGAGAGCGGCGCCCCTCCGCCCCCCCTCCCGCCTCCCCCTCTATCAGACACTCCAAGGGGGTGGTTTGTTTCATTGTGCTTCTTTTCCTCTTCTCAAAGTTCATCCTTTCGCCTCCAAGTTACTTTCCGCCAACACGTGACCTCTTCGCTTCCCAGCTTGCGCAGCCACTGGTGGGGAAGCGCGGGCGCTAACCGCAGGGCTTCCTGGGAGAGCCCCCTCCGAGGTTCGCCACCCCAGCCCTGGCTCCCGCCGCGCTCACCCCGGCACCCCGGCGGCGGGGCAGCCCCCGCAGGATGAGGAAGCGACTCCGGGGAAGCAGCACCGAGCAGCAGCGGAGCGCCCAACCTGCCGCCTCCCCTCCCGTCCCTGCCTTGGCCCGCGGCTCCGCTCTCCGCGGCTCGCCTTCCGACCTAGCTGCGCACCGGGGCTGTTAACTCACATTTGGGAAGCCATAACCCATTAGAGCAAACGCAGTCATAACTTCATTCAACTCAGCCGCTCGAGAGCTCGGCTTACACAGGTTCCTGTGGGCAACTAGTGGCTCGCCTTGGTGCCTCTCGCCTAGTCATCAGTACCTAAGAGGAAAAGGGAAAGTTGTTGGGCTGATTCGCGCTTCGACGCATGCAGATGTTCCCAAGGACAAGTCACTTACTCGCCCCCCTCCCCCCAGTCCCCATTTGATCATCACTCACGACCTCATCGGCTGGAGACCCTTAGTCATGATGGGGGAGGGGGAGGGGAACGAACTTTTCTAAGAAGTTTCCCTTTTTTACCCAGAGAGTCACAGTGAGTCGGTCACGTAAACAGCGAGGTTAGTCGTCGCCGTTGCCGCCCCCCACCCCCTCCCTGCTGCGCTTTTCTGGTATTATTATTAAAGCGGTAGTCTGCCGGCGCTGATAAGCAACAAGTTCCCCAGCGGTCTTCCCGCCCTAGCCTGACAAGGCGAAGGTTTTCTTACCTGGCGACAGGGAAATCTCCCGAGCCGAATTCAGCTTCGCCGGAGCCCCAGGTGTGACCTGCGTAGTGGGCAAGGGAGCGGTGTGCAGGCTGGGTTTTTTTTTTTTTTTTTTTACAGGGGTACCCTGAAACTCCTCACTTTCTCTGGGAACTTTCAGTGCCAGGACCCAGTAACGGGCGGTTAGAAGGCAGCCCTAGGAAACACCTGCTACATAGCAGGGCAGTTGGGCAATCATTGGTAACCTCGCTCATTCATTAGAATCACGTAAGAACTCAAAAGGAAACGTGTCTCTCAGAGTGAGGGCGTTTGCGTAAATCTATAGGTTTTTCGACATCGATGCCAGTTGCTTTGTCTTCTGTAGTCGCCAAGGTGGTTGAGAGTTTAAGCTTGCGGATATTGCAAAGGGTTATTAGATTCATAAGTCACACCAAGTGGTGGGCGATCCACTGAGCAAAGCCGAACTTCTCACATGATGACTTCAAACAAGACACATTACCTTCCAGCATCTGTTGGGGAGACGAGATTTTAAGACACTTGAGTCTCCAGGACAGCAAAGGCACAATGGTGAGTAGCAATAAACCCTGCATTATAATTGAAAAATTTTGACATGTTGCTTAACAACGGGCATATCACGGCTCTTCCTAGCACTTCACACGCCAAAGAACAGCAGCTCCTCAGGCCAGGGGAATCGGGTTTTTACACAGTGCAACTTTAATTGGAATCATTTGAGATTTAACACAGCTATGTGGAACTGCGTGGAACAAACTTGGAGCTGGGGGGGGGCGTGTGTTATATTGGTTGTTCAAGGCTGATGCTTGTCTCTCAGCAGTCTTGCATTCTATTCTTTTCCTTTATGTGTATGGTGTATGATCATATTCTATGATTTATATGTGGGCATGTAATTGACATTTGCAAGGGGGTTAATTTCCATCTAAAAACAATAATGCTGTTAGAGGTTGGGGTTAGGGGGTGGAGTGGGGGTAAGGGTGGGGTAGAGACTGGGAGTTTAGGTGTAGATGGGGGGTAGGGTTGGGGGGAGAGAAATAAGTCAGAAGGGCATATCACCGGTAATGAAATGGGTAATCCTCTCGTAGAAGAAAAGGTTCTCATCAACATGTGATCAACTATTAACAGGATGGCTTTGGCAAAGCCATCCGCACGTGACAAACCGTAAGGAAGTGAAAGAAACCGTCTAGAGCAATATCAAGTATCACTTAATTAGAGATTTTTAAGCCTTTTCCTCCTGCTGTGCCGGGTGTGTAATCCGGGCGATAGGAGTCCATTCAGCACCTTGGACAGAGCCAACGGATTTGTCCGAGGTGGCGGTACCCCCAGGTAGTCTTCTTGGCCCCGCTGTAAAGCCAACCCTGTGTCGCCCTTAAAAAGCGTCTTTTCTGAGCTTCGGCTCACACTGAGATCGGGGCTGCAGAGAGAGTCAGATTTTGGAGCGGAGCGTTTGGAAAGCGAGCCCCAGTTTGGTCCCCTCATTGAGCTCGCTGAAGTTGGCTTCCTAGCGGTGTAGGCTGGAATAGACTCTTGGCAAGCTCCGGGTTGGTATACTGGGTTAACTTTGGGAAATGCAAGTGTTTATCTCCAGGATCTAGCCACCAGGGTGGTGTAAGCCGCAAAGAAGGTAAGCACCAGGGCGGGGACCCCCTGCATCCCCAATTCTTGAGCTATTTTGATACTGTCTTCCGGAGAGGACGCGTGGTGGAGGGGAGGAGGTAGAGGGAGAGCATGAGAGGGGGTTGTTTCTTGGTATTTGCCCAGTTTGAATTGCCCTAGGTGAGAACCCTGGGGCAAAGGGAGAAAGAAAAAAAAGAAACTCAGTCTTCCTGCGGATATAATGAGTTTAGTTAACTTGGACCTGCAAATGTCTGATTCAAATGTAAGATTTATCTCTCTTTTTCTCCTCTTCACCTCCCTCTTTTCCGTTCTCTTTGCTGGTGTATGTGTGTGTGTACAGTAGATTCATTACTAATTATGAAGCTTTTGCACAACATTCGATTTCCTAAAATTTGACTTTGTAGCATTTAGAATCAGGCGGTGGAGGTGGTGTGCGGTGGGGAAAGAGGAGGTGGAGGTTGGGAAGAGGGAAGGAGGTAAAGCTAAACCTCCAACACAAAAAATGAATCAAGGTAATTTCAGCTCTTCTAGTGAGAAGGATTCATTCTCTCTGTATCGCTCCCTCCCTCTCTTTCCCCCTCCCTCCCTCCTTCCCGCCCCCCTTCTTCCACCCCGCCCCCTCCTCCAGCCTCCATCCCTCCCTCATTCTATCTCTTCCTCTCCGTCGCCCTCGCTCCTCGCTGGATGTTTCTTTCTGGGTTTTCTTTTTTTTTCCCTTCTGTCCTCCCTCCCCGCGAGTTTCGGGCCCTGGCTTAGAGGGTTCCCGCTTTCTCAAGGGAAGGGGAGCTGCCGAGACCGCGCTCCGCTCCCCAGCCGGGCCGGATGCCTCACTGAGCCCAGGTCCGAGTCAGTCGGGGTAACTCAGGGAAAGGGGAGCCTCCGCCTGGGAGTAGAAGGTCCTTTCCGGACCGAAGAGCCAGAGAGCGGGCCGGGCGAGGGGGCCTGGGCGGCTGGAGGCGGTGTAGAAGAACACTCAGCTCCGTGCGGCGGCTGGACAGAGCCACCAATCAGCTGGACGCGCAGATCGCCCTGCCAGGGCGAGGTTGCGTCCGGAGGCACCGGTGGAGGGCGGCCGGCTAGTCGCTGAGCCGCCGCCGCCACCCGGGTGGGCAGGGGACTGGCGGTGGGTGGAGGTGGGGGGCTTGGCGGGTGAGATAGAAGCGGCGCGGAGCCGCCCAGACCTGTGTTCTACCTCTCCCACCCCCGCCTGCACTCCCGGGGGACAGCGAACTGCCGGAACGCGCGGCTGCGTTATCCTCTTGCCACTCTTCAGGGAGCTCAGGGACTTAGGCGCCCCTGGGCGGGGGCCACCAGGCTCTCCACACTCCTATAACCCTCAACCCCACCCCCTTCTCAGGCCTTTTGTTCCGGCCACAGAGCCGTGCCCGGTGGCAGTTTTCGCCCCAGGGTTTGGTCGTTCTGGACTCCTCCCCGGATCAGCTCTTCTTAATTAAAAGGCAAGAGCTTGGGGTAGGGGTGAGGGGAACGTAGGAAAAACCTGTTTCCGAAACTCAAGACCACTGTTTTAACGAACGAAAGAAAGAATCCCAACTCTGCGCAGGTGGATTCATAGGCGAAGCGAGGATATTGTGGAAATTCAGAAGGAAAAGATAAAAAACAGGCGCTAGGATCAGATGACGGTGATAGGCTGCTCGGCACACAAAGGGAGCGTAGGGCAGGGTTTACGGAGCAAGCCTGCAGCGAATGGGGCACAGATTGTTCCGAGATCCAGTCGTTTTCTCAGTCAGATCTACGCGAAGGGAGGGGAGGGGAGGGGCGGGCAGGGGAGCGTGGCGGGAGGGGCTGAGCTTGGGGGCGGGGGGATTTCTGATCAGTCTGATGCAATTCCAAGCGTGCTGCAAAGGAACTCCAAGGCGCCCGCATCACCATCGCCACCCACCCTTCCCAGATGGTGCTGTTTTAAATACGGATCTGCAGGGCTGAACGCAGAACTGGGAGATTTATTGCAAAATCCCGGGAGGGGCGGGGGGGTGGTGTGCGGAACGGGGAATGGAGGAGCAGAATTTAAAGGTGCAACGCTTGCTTTTTCCAATCAGGAGGCAACCGGCCGGAATTATTATTTTTTTCTTTCTGTCTGCTTGTGTCTGGATTCTAATTCACCAAGAAAGAGGTGTAAATATTGTGACATTTTGAGGCAGCTTGATGGATGGGAAAGAAATCATCTGTCACTCTAAATTGCAGAGTTCCCTCTCCCCGCGCCATCCCTTGCTAGCGAATACTCGCTGCTGCCTAATACAGTTGCTAGGGCTTCAGATGAATGCATCGTTAAGGGAATATTATCCTTTTAGTTGACTTGTCAATTTAGTTGACAGTTGAATCGAGAAAATTGTAGATTTCGTGTCTCTGGGAGGAAAAATGCTTAACAGTCTAAGTCTTGTAACCTTGAGGTCTTTAACAACTTAAATAAACCTCAAAAATGTCACGTCATCCTCTACACACACACACACACACACACACACACACACTCAACTTGTAAAATGACATGGTTTCACCTAAACTGTTGTGGAAATGAATAGCACTTTAAAAATGGTGCACCTGATATTCACTGTTTATGTGTATTTACAAAGAGCTCTTCAGCATGAAGGCAAGACATTTCAATTGTCCTGTTTGGAATCAGTCAGAAGACTAGAAGGTGATGGAGAGAAGAAGGGAAGAAAGAGGAAAGAGAGAGAATTTTAACCTAGATGCTATTAAATTAACAGTAACCTAGCCTACTTTTATACCCCTTGGTCTTGCATATTAATATTTCTGTATGTGAGATTTTAGCTTGGTCTAGCTCCCCCAATGGAGTATACCAGTATTGATTCAGATGAGAATATGTGCATCCTGCCAGTAGCTTTTTCAGTGTCATTGATAGTAAGACCTACAACACAGCAATTTTTGGAGGATAGAAGAGAATATCTATAAGGGCTTTGCAAACTGGGAAGCAGGCACTCCATAAATGGGAGGTATCATTATGATATTCTCTTTGCACATATCATTTTCATTTCACTGAACCAGAGTACTAGTTATTTTAAAACATAATCTAATGTATATGCTCAAGGTAGTAAGTGGGGATTTTAAAAGCAAGTGATTAGTTGGCTTATAAAATATTATTTTTCAATTGTCTATTAATGTACATTGGAAAGGAGGCTTTTAAAGATCTAAAATCAACATAAATAAGGGTCCCCTTTCATTTGCCAGACTCTTTCCCCATCAGATTTCTGATCTAAATTCTTAATAAGAAGAGAAGCTGGTGAATTTAGTTTCTTTCCTTTTCCTGGCCTGTCCTCTAGGGGAAGCTTTAGTAAGAAACAACATTCCAAAATCAGGCAGTGAGCGAGAGATAAGGCAAGGGACTGGATGACCACAAAATAGATAATCAGCCAAGAAACAGAAATGAGATAAAACCAGCATTAAAGCATGACTTACAAAGGGTTTTTCTTTTGTAATTCTGTGATTTTGGGACCAGGCTCAAACTTGCTCAAGTAACATTCACTCGATCATATTGCTTACAATCTGTCAGTTAAAATGATGTCTAACTGAGCATATTTTTTATTAAATATACTTCTATCAAAGGCCAGTAAAGCTACTCTTTGGTTTTAATTAGACAAACTAGTCTAACCACTTAAATAACTCTAATGAATATGAACTGATATCATCAGATTTAAAAGCTCTGCTGAAAACTAAATTTATTCTGAAAAGCACTGACTTGCCAGAAAAATATCTATTTTTGCAGCTTTCTTTTCACTCTATGGATAATTTAATGAGTTGCTTATTTTAATTTTACAACTGCTACCTCAGAAGTATCTCAAATTATCTTTCTTTGGCTGGTGTCTTTCTCTGCTGATCTGCTACTGCTGTGTGTGTGTGTGTGTGTGTCTCTGTGTGTGTGTGTGTATGGGCGTGTGTGTCTCTGTGTGTGTTTTCTAGTGGGAATTTAACAAGCAGTGAGTCTCTTAAATTTACATGCCATAATCTATGTCAAGAACATTGCGTACTACTTAGCAATAAAAATAAACATTAGCATCTAGTGAAAGCTTACCATCATTGAGTGCTATGGAAATAGAGGTCTTAAAGAAAGAAAGATTAAATTTTTAAACAAGAAAATTTTTCCCCTTTTTGGCTTAAAGGTGATTATAATTTCAAAAATATGACATCTTTCCTCTTTTACTTTGGAATGTAGAGCTGCTGCTTTAACAAGTGTCTTTTGAGAAAGATACACGTGTTTCATAAAGATTAATACCCTTAAAACGCTATGGTGCAGAGATGGAAGGATAAATTCTTTAACCCTGCCTCTAATCTCATTTGGCAACTTTTGGAGTATTCATTCTGACTTTTTAAAAATTCAGGTGGATTTTTTTTCTTCTTTCTTTCCAACATTATAAAATAATCCTATAAGAAATTTTTCTGCTATAGTGTAGACTTTATTTGTATTTCCTAGTAATAACACTTTAGATTCATATAGTATTTTGACAGCTGTCTACAGGTTTCATTTGATTTCCTTATCAGTCATGTAAGGTAGGAATCACCAATCACCTTTTACAGATGAGGAAAGTAAGGTGCAGAATTATCTAACACTACACTGCCAGTAAGATGTAAAGACTAACTCAGAATCTTTCTTCAAATTTTAAGGAAATTTGTGTTTGTTCCTCTCTAGACCATGCTGCCTTAAACTCCACTAGGGCATCAGAGGGAGCTGTAGGCATTATTTTCTCCTATTTTGATTTATTTAATTAAATTTAAAACATTTTCTACAAATAGTTTTCAAAATTTCAGGCCTAATGGAAAGTTTTAACTAGTCTTCCTAAGACAGTCTTTCCCTCTCCCACAGTTAGACACTCAAAGAAAGCAGGACTCTTCCTCTAGTTGACATACCATCTAAGTCATAGTTGCTAATTCCCCAAAAAACAAATACAAAGAATAAGAAGAACCAAAGCCAAGATGTACATTACCTTTACTTGTGAATCATAGAATCTGGGGTCTGGGAAGGTTCTCAGAGGTCACTTAGCCCAGCTCATATCTGATACATGAATTCATGCTGGCTTGTTTTCTTTCTTTTTTTTTTTTTTTTTTTTTTAGACGGAGTCTCGCTCTGTCGCCCAGGCTGGAGTGCGGTGGCGCGATCTCGGCTCACTGCAAGCTCCGCCTCCTGGGTTCACGCCATTCTCCTGCCTCAGCCTCCCGAGTAGCTGGGACTACAGGCGCCCGCCACCACGCCCGGCTAATTTTTTTTAGTATTTTTAGTACAGACGGGGTTTCACCGTGTTAGCCAGGATGGTCTCGATCTCCTGACCTCGTGATCCACCCGCCTCGGCCTCCCAAAGTGCTGGGATTACAGGCGTGAGCCACCGCGCCCGGCCCAGTTTTCTTTCAACCCTCTGGAATTTCATCCCAGTCTTGGACACTGGGTACTTGTTTATCTTGGTAGATGTTCTGATACTTATGTGGATCATGAGCTTGGCTGACCATTTCCCATTTTGCCCAAAAGGTATACTTTCTATAGAGACTCTAGCATTCATAATTTTATTTTGTAAGTATTAATTGGCAACACATAATTTGCCATTATGTGCCAGGAATTGTATTACAATCTGGAGATTCAAGAATAAGCAAGACCAAATGGTCCCTATCTTGGTGGATCTTGTGGCCTAGGGACAAAGACTGGTCTCTTTATTTGCTCCAATCCTTAGAAGGGGACAGACTTCTGGACTCATAAGATTCCTTTTTTCAAGAGAACACAGTGAATAAGATTAAAAGCCTGAGTTTAGGCTTTACTTCCAACCGCTTGTCAGTACCCAAAAAAGTCAATCAGTCACTCTTGATCTCTGCTTCCTCACACATAAAACAAAAGAGATGTTCTCAGAATAAACTCTAAATTCCACTTCCGTTCCAAGTTTGAGTGATATGAAAGATATAGTCTATAACTATTTCTTGCAGTGTAGGGGAAATTAAGGCCTAAGTTACCCTAACCTTTGGTGATTTACAATTTTGGGTGGGTACCACAAATTTTTAACTTGCTAAGAAGTATAACATGAAAAAAATTAAAGTAACATATTTGAACCCAGAATAGAAGGAATCTAGGTGTTGAACCTGTTCATTTATGGAATGATGGCTAGGAAAGTTTTAATTTAGAGAATGATCTCAGATTTCTGTGGATTATTTTTAAAAGCAGGTGGTGCGATGGAAGACCTGCTATCAAATTTACTGCTTATTTTCTTTGTGCAAGCAGAAGTTATAATTTTTCAGGTCATTTCCTTTTAAAATCAAAAATATTACATCCTGAAATTGCCTGGGTCTCATGAATAATGCATTATATACACATGATAATAGATAATTAGATGGACAAGCCAAAAGAAACATGAAAGGAAACGGGTAGCCCAAGGATTGCAGAAGGTGTGTGGGCATTTTGACATCCAGGAAATGCTATAGATCTGTCCTTAACTAACTCAGCCTGGTGGAGATAATTAAGAAAAAAAATGTGGGTGTAGAAAGACTGCAAGCCATTCCCTGGGATTGGCTAGATTGCTGCAGTAGTTCAAAAACAATTGGCACAGCCACCCACACTAGACATGATTGCCCTTTGATGAGGCAGCTATTGACTTTTATAAAGATGTCATATTTAAAATAACTTCTGATGCACTAGGCATAACAGACATCATTCTTGAATTCTATTTTAGACAAATGGCAAAATGTATTACAAAGTATTAATTTAAAAATAAAAAATCTTTAAAGACTAGTGTCTAAAAACCAGCAGTTTAGTAACATGTAACCTCTGGATTTAACAATTCAGCCTGAAGCTGGGAGAAAGCTGTAGCTTGTATAGGACATTTTGATCCACTCTGGGCGTTTCCCAGACCACTACAGGAAGCAAAATGTACTTTGTCAAAGTTTTTAACCTTTGAGTGAATGTTAAATCCACTCCAAAATCTTCGCAACCTGGGAAAGGTGATCCAACAATTTTCCTAAACAGCGGCAGAAAATGCTCTGAGATCTTTGTTCCCAGAGTGAATGTTATAAAGTTATGCTATCTAGAAATTTCCTTGTAGCACCATGCTCATCAGTACCAAAAGGAGTTAGAATTGATTCCTCCCGCTTCAAGGAAATATATCAACCACCTCCTGTCTCTAAGTAACAAGGTTACTGTGGGGAAAAAATACACAAATTAGGTGATTGCAGAAAGGTGCCACAAACATCCAAAGCCTTTGGGGTAGGGCATTGCAGTGTGAGTGAATAGAGAAAAGAAAGAATGTGGGAAAATATTGAGAAATAAAAAGGGAAGTCACAATGGAGTTCTAATTATACAGGGGCTCTTGAATTGACTGTTCTCTACCTTCCATGCTCATTGTTGTTCTGGCTACTTTAGTAGGAAACAATGATTTCTTCTGCTTTCACCTTCCTCCTCCGCTAAGGACTTCTTACTTGCCAATAACTTCCATGAACAATGTTTAAGAATTGCTCTGATGCCCAGTGTGGTGGCTAATGCCTGTAATCCCAACACTTTGGGAGGCCGAGATGAGTGGATCACTTGAGGTCAGGAGTTCCAGACCAGCCTGGCCAACATGGCAAAACCCTGTCTCTACTAAAAATACAAAAAATTAGGGGTTCATGCCTGTAATCTCAGCTACTCGGGAGGCTGAAGTAGGAGAATAACTTGAACCATGGAGACAGAGGCTGTAGTAAGCCGAGATCATGCCATTGCACTCCAGCCTGGCAAAAAATAAAAAGAAAGAAAGAATTGCTCACTGTAATGACTTTCACGCCATGGACTCAACTCTCTTGGCAGTCTGGTAAAGCTTATGTAAACCCTTCTCATAAAAATGTCTAAATGGGGCCAGGCGCGATGGCTCACGCCTGTAATCTCAGCACTTTGGGAGGCCAAGGCGGCTGGATCACTTGAGGTCAGGAGTTCCAGACCAGCCTGGCCAACATGGCAAAACCCTGTCTTTACCAAAAAAAAAAAAAAAATTAGCTGGGCGTGGTGGCACGTACCTTTAATCCCAGCTACTTGGAAGGCTGAGGCACAAGAATCACTTGAATCTGGGAGGTAGAGGTTGCAGTGAGCCGAGATCAGCCACTGCACTCCAGCCTGGATGACACAGTGAGACTTTGTCTCAAAAAAAAAAAAAAAATTCTAAGTGAATGAAATAAATGTATAAGATTACAAAGGAAGCCAGTGGCATTGATGTGCAGTTATAAAAACATTTAAAATAATATATTGTGTGATATAGTAATATATACGCTTTTTAATACATTAAATAAGATCTAACAGCAAGGTAAATATTATAATTTTGAAGTAATGATAAGTATCAGTGTATTTTGAAATATCTATAAAACTGACATGTGATATGAAGGTGTCTGTGATGTATACTGGTGAGAAAGCATGCAAATACTACTGTGTAACATTTCCCACACATATTTAACAACAGAACACTTGAGAAGCACTTATTAACACAGCATAGATTCAGAAATGTTAATTTAGTAAATGTCAACATTAGCCATTGTTGTTTCCTTCCTGGCAAAAGGAAACCAGCATTGGGAGAAAACTTTTAAAATTCACATTTGCCATTAGACAAGCTGTCAAGTGGGGAAAGGACCAAATACTGAGAAGGCCAGGGTATGGTAAGCCTGTTTCTATTGACTGAGCTTGCTATTACTCTAACGTTTATCTTTAGCATCACCAGCACAACCCCATTACCCTAGCAATCCATCACTCCATTGAAAAAGATAAAAAGTTCAGATTCTGGTCATTAACTCAGCATTGCTTAAGATACCTGTTCTGACCTCACTAACCCAAGAGATTACTGAAACTCTTCCTGTTTGTCATTACTACACCATGGGAAATTATAATAATGTGGGATGACATTTATTCTGCATTCATCCAGTGCTGTTATTTGTTTTGTATTTGGCGTATATTACTTAACTCTCAAAGTAACTCTCAGAGATAGATTAAGAAAACTAGAGCTCAGAGAATTTAAGTAACTTTCCCAAACTAACACAGAAAATCTGAAGTGGAGAAGCTAAACTTCAAACCCAAAGTTTTCTGGTTCCAAAGTCCATTATAAAGTTGTGCCTCCCCATCTTATAGCTACCACCCAGATTTAATCTGGGTCTCCCATTATCAGATGGTTTACATACACATTTTCTTACAAGATCTTGACCACAACTCTTTGAGATGGCCATGAGTCTCACAATTCATTTCCAGGAGTGCTACTTTAGAATCATTTTGATCTTTGCTAACCGATGAGAGATTTTCAAATAGCTAATTGTCACCTACCCTTTTTGACTCCCAGTTTTCATAATCATAAAATGGAAAAAGCATTACAATGTTTTGTTAGGATCATATACATTAATAATAAAATCTAAGTTTGTTGAGCTCACTATGGTGAGCATTCTGCATTTCCATAGTTCATTGAATCCTCACAACAATCTTTCTAGGCTAAGATGATTATTTTTCTTTTAAAGATAAGGAAACTGAGGCATCAGTAATTAATTAACTATCTTAAATTAGCAGAGCCAATAAGCGGCAAAGCTGGGTTCAAACCTAGGTCTGTCTAATGTCAAAGCCCTTTTTTTAATCACTAATCTGCAAATCACTATTCAATCTTAGCTTTTATTATTATAATTATCATCACACTTAAAACACTATCAAGATACAGAATGATCCAGACATAAGTATATAGTCACTGAAGAGATTAGAATCTGAAACTTTTCACCTGCATGTTCTTCCTTCCACTTTAGTTTATTAACCCAATGGATGATGTCTGACTCCTTTCTTAACTTGTTTAGGGCAGTTCCAAGTTAGTTGACTTCTGAGAGTTATTGAGTAAGAAACGTTATAAATTGTTTGGATTAGGATTTAGTATGTTTAGAAGCTATTTCATAAGTTTGCCTTTGCGAACTGTTACTGGCTATAATGCTGCAGATGCTGTGATGAAGAACACCCTCTCCAAAGACACACAGTGGATGACAAACCTCCAAAGCTAACATGTTGTTTACAGATATGGAGAAGAAGAGGATGGACAAGCACAGTCTAAAACGTAATTACAAGGCTTATAGTCCCTGTTGGGGACTAGAATGTTTATTGGCTTTCCTTGTGCAATTCAATGCTCTTCCTCCAAAGGATCCACTCCAAACTTGGAACTTTCCTGAAAATAGCATCTCATTTGGGAGCATGCCAGGAATTGGTGTCTGGGTCCTTTGTGTCTTTGCACCAACTCAGAACTCTGGATACTAGCTCTAGAAACTAAGCTGGGATAAATGCTGGGTAAGAGAGTCGCATAGCTACTTGGGCATCTTCCTGATATATTTATTTCATCCATCTTCCTCCTAGAGAGCAGCTCCTAGAAAGATGTGGTTTTAAATGAAGGATTGGATGCATACTGGTATGTCTTAGCACACAAGTCAGTGGTCTTTGCAGAGCTGCCAAAGGCATATAAGTAATCAAAGATGCGGAAGTCTATGAAGAGACTTCATCCCACCTCCACTCTGATTTATTCAGGGAAGGACACCATGAACACATAATGGATTTGATATGTCCCAGAGCTCTGAAAGCAGCCTAGCAAAAAAGGATAATCTTGAAGGACATTTTGATGTGTGAAAAAGTCCACCTAAAGCTTTGTCAGAGATAACTAAGTAATATGATGGCTGGTAGACTATAAGTCCTTACCTTGGCTCAGGAACTGTATATCATTTGGTAAACTAAACTTGTAGTTCAAATTTAGATAGAAAAAGTACCTTACAAATGATCTAGTTCACTGATTCCCTTCATGCATTGAAATCACCTAAATCATCTCTTCTTTCTGAGATAAGGTCTGAATGTGTTGCCAGCTTTAGCAAACTCAGTTTGTAGCCCACTGACCTCATTTGATTGATTGGGCAACTGAGGTGCACAGTGGTAGATCTCTCAATTTATTCCATAAACAATTATATGGCCCTTACGATATCTATCTGAACAATCTTGGGCTAGTGAAGTTGCTTGCCCAGGTTACATGGCCAGAAACTGACAGTTTTAAATTAGGACCCAAGTTCTTTTGACTACTATCTGGGCCTTAAAATAATATCATATGACAAAGATATTTCTTCTATTTCCTAATAGTCACATCCAAAGGAAACAATGGACAGTCTGTACAAGATTTTAATTACTTTAATGTTCAAAATAAAATTAAAAACAGATTAATTACTAAAACGTAAGCATAACAACACTTTAATAGCATTCTAATCAGATATTATTAATTTCAAAATGGTAGGACAAAACTAATTATACTTTATACTTCTTAAATATCCTATAGTTACTTTATGACTATTGAGACACTAGCTAAAATTTGAAACTTCAAGTTTTCATTGATTCCTATATTATTACTTATTTCAGAGTTACCTCATTTGGTTCTTTTATCTGAGATTTGACAACAGCTTTATTTGATTTTCAGTGACAAAATTCTTTTCACTCCTGATCCTCCACCCCAAGAAAACAACAGCAACTAATATATTTTCCCTAAAGTGATCAAGAAATAAAAGAGGAATTCTAGCCAGGCGCGGTGGCTCATGCCTGTAATCCCAGCTCTTTGGGAGGCTGAGGCAGGTGGATCACCTGAGGTCAGGAGTTCGAGACCAGCCTGGCCAACATGGTGAAACTCCGTCTCTACTAAAACTTAAAAAATGAGCCAAGTATCGTGGCCTATGCCTGTAATCCCAGCTACTTGGGAGGCTGAGGCAGGAGAATTGCTTGAACCCAGGAGGCAGAGGTTGCAGTGAGCCAAGATTGCGCCATTGCACTCCAGTCTGGGTGACAGAGTGAGACTCTGTATCAAAAAAAAAAAAAAAAAGAATTCTAAAATTAATTATATCTATTAATATCCCTACTCTTAAAATGTTGGAAAATGTTTGCTCATTTAAAATTTTTATTTTTAAAACCACCTTATATTCCAACTAAATACTCTTTGGAGCAATTTCTTTGTTCCTCATATAATATCCATACATATAATTCTGCTTTTGTGATTAACTTTTATTACTACCCTTCTAAAATTGTGTTCTTATAAACATCAATTAACTAAAGAGTAAATCTGATGTTTTATAAATTCTTTCTAGAAACAGAGAGCAAAATCATATAAATAACAATATGAATTTCCAAAAGTACAATAATAAAAAGAAACATTAGAAAAAAATTAATCTAGGAAATAGTCAAGAATATGTCAAACTTGTACATACTTTTGAGATAAATTGGCATCATGTAGATTAGCATGATTCTTCTTTATGGAATTCAACTTATTTTTACTCACTTTGCTCTAATTAGTTTTTGTGTGCGGACAAGATGGAAGGTAATGGAAATTTGGCTTGCAAAGTAATTCGAACATGATCTACATCCACAATCTGGTTATAATGCTATAAGAATATGTTTATTATGTGGGAATAGTAGTTCAAATCAGTATTTAGTATCAACATAAAGGCACAATCAACGCAAAGCTAACTTAAGTTGTTTACACTTGGAATTTATTTAAATTAAAAAGGCCAGTGGATGCTCATATGTTTGGCTCATTCTTCTCAAGGCCTTCAGGAAAACATGCCTATGAAATAAAAGATCCTCAATATTAAACATTTTACTGCATTTGGGGGACACATGAAATCTGTTAATAAAGGAAGTGTTGGTCTTCATTTTTCTAATTCAGCATGGAAACTATCTTGAGGAAAACTGACTATGGTCTTAGTTTGTGTCTCAGAAATATATTTAGTCTGAATCATGGCATCAACATCTGACTTCCAAAATTGGATATCTAGCCATATAATACCTCACCTCCCACACACACCACTCCCCATTCCCAGGTCATGACTACTGTCCAAGCAGCAAAAAAGAAGTAATTTCCCAGAGTACATACACGGCAGTGACTACCAACCAAACAAAAAACAATTATGGGGGCTGGAATTTAAATTAATGGCTGTACTCTCACCAATTCATTCCCCATTCCACCCCATCTCTCTGTCTTCAACTTTTATGAAACATTATATTTGTCCTATTCTTCTGTATCAGCATCAGCCTTTCCCATATCCAACTAGACTTATAACTTCTTGGTGCCTCTCACTGGCTGACTAAGGTTTCAGAAGTACCTACTTACAGCAAACACTTGTAGTAGTCTCTTTTTGGTTACAAAGTCCCTGGACAATTTCTCAAGGTGATATTATGAAGAGGAAGTAAACATTCTCCTCTGCTACCCCATTTCTTTTTAGAGTGCTAACTTTATTCTATATCTGGCTTAATGTCTTCTTGGGCCAATTGGACTGATTTTACAGACACCATAGAATATCTCCTGGGTAATGGGAACAATATTTCTACTGATCCCATGATTTGGTCTCATTGGGTTGTTAGGCCATAATGGAGACATACTTGATGAATTTATGAAGACTTGATTCTAGGTATCATGTAGGTTAGCATAATTCTCTTTTACTGAATTCAACTTAGTTTTATTCACTTTATTCTAACTGGATTTTGTGTGCAGACCAAATGAAAAGAAATGGTTCAATTTAGGTGAAAGGTAAAGCTTCAAAAGTAGTGTAGTATTTCATAGACCTTACCTTTGAGAGAAATTATATCAGTATATAATAAGCACCTGAGAATATGAAAGCACAAATCCAATTTAAATGTGAAAGGTCTACAACTTGGGATTTTAAATGGAGTACAGAAAAGCCACTGTTTCTTAAACAATTTTGTTGAGGGGGAAAACAGTGAAAGCTAAATGTTCTATTCAAGAGTTGTTTCTTTTGAAAATAATGCTTCATTTAAAAGCTAAGGACAGAAGACGTAGCTTTGTTATGAAGGCTCATCTTTTTATTAAACAACCACTACTTTGTCTCCAAGTTGCAAGGGGAAGATTTGTCAATCTGATTGAATCTTCACTTTAGTTTTTCCCAACAGCTGTGTTCAGATAATTCATGACTCCTGTGTTTCCTGAGCCCTGGATAATTTCACATACATGTCTGGTTTGGGGCTCCACATTTTCAGAAAAATATAGAAATCTTGGAGGAGGTCCAGGGTAGACCAAGGGAAATGATTAATGGGTTGAAAGTTGGAGTTTATGAAGAAAGGTTGTGAGATCTGATCTTTTGCTATGAGAAAAGTCTGAGTGGTGACTTAATAACATAAGGAGGTTAGTAAGCAGCTGTTCTCCATCTTCACTAAGGTTGAATGAAATGAAATAAGATATAAATTGCAACAGGAACAAAAATGCATTACAAGTGAGGACTTCCAAGCACCAGCATTGCTGGATTCTAGATAGCCCCCCAGAAGAAGGATGTGTAGTCTACTTCCCTGGTCTGCAATGACAGGCCTATAAATAGTGAGGAAGATGAGATAATCTCTTAAGATCCCTTCTGGACCTATCTTTTATAGGTTTATCTATCATATTTAGAAAAATTATTTGCCTCAAACAAAAATTGTCTCATTTCATCCCTCTCACCCTATCCACTCCTTCTCCTTTGTCTACCTTTTGTAAAACACTGCTAACCGAAATAACTGGGGACTGATTAACCGTGGTGGGCCCTCCCCAGCCTCTAAGTGCCACTCCAGCTTTGGGAGCAAGTTTCTTGTCCATCACTACCACCCCCTGGCCACTAGGGGCATGTTTACCATCATCTTTCTACACACCAAACCTACGGCAAGGGAAAATAAAACAAAACAAAACTTCCTAGACTTAACAAATTTGCAAGTGGCACCATGGATTAAAATACAACTCTTATGTCCTAGAATATGAGCATGTAAAGGGCTAAAATGTATTTTATGCATCTGCCTGTATCAGCCCATAGAATAGCCTCCTGACAGATAGTAGATACTCAGCAATCTTTCATCAACTGAATGACTGTAACTATGAAGTGAAAGGCAACTAAAGTTGAGAAAGTCAGGAGTTTCAGATGTTTCCAAATGATTCTGTATGCCAGACTAATCTAAAGCCTAACCCATTCTTCACAACCATGCACTATTAAGGATTTCATTCTCACCATGCCTGTGCTATCTGGAGGTAGAAAGAGGGCCAGTTGCACATCCTGCTCAAGTCCTTGGTCAAAAAGACCACTAAAGAGTGCTTTGTAGATTCATGTATCAGAATCACATGAAAGTAGGCCAAATTCTTAGTGTGTGTTTTTAAAATAAGACTTTAGGAAGTTCACTTATTTTTTTCTAAATTATTTTTGCATATTCTTCTTTTTCATTTTTTTCACGAAGAATTTAAAATTTGGCTGTAGAAAATCTCTCACTCCAATCATCACACAGCCTAAATAGGTGAGTCTCAAAAATAAGCTAATGTTCATCTTTCATCTGATTCAATGTCCTGAAACCCTTTGGTTTAAATTTGTTAATTCTTCTCATGGCTTTTCTCCTAGCAAAACCAACTAATACCACAGCTATTTATTACTGTCAGCTCTAACTTATGCCCACAATCTCACATCCCTTTTGACCACGCTTATAGAAATATTACAACAAGTAAACCAAATTTATTCTTCGTTATTAATTTTTAAATGTTCTCAGCACAAATCTGGTAACTTGGAGGGCTACAAGTTGATGATTCTCATATGTTCAGGGGTTTAGTCTCAACAGTTTCTTAATGGTTTCTATGCCGTTTTTCTTGATCCAACTAAATATTATTCCCAGATGGGATCAGCTTTTGACCCTCTTGTTCTACTCTCCTAGTCTTGGCCCTTCTGAAAGTTTCTTGCTGTGGTTCCTTTCTTTTGTCTGCCACTAATGGCTATGCCTGGTTACATAACTCCTGTAACAGGTGTTGACCAATTTGAACACATCTTGGTATGGTATAGAGCTATTCTTATGGTTCATAAAAAGCTTAGTGAGAACGTAACATCTCATGAATAGGGAAATTAATTCTCCCTTAAGGTTTTTCTCAGGACAGGCCTTATACAAGAATTTCAAGGATTGCGAGTGACATAGTTTAACATTGGACCAGGCCTTTCAAATTATCCAGGATGAGTTTGAAAACACCTGTGCCACTCTGCTCAGCAGCAGAGTTTTCTGTTTACTTAGTATTTTCCCTATGCTAATTATGGAAAGTTTCAACAGTTTTTTTAGGCCAACTTATTTGATGCTAGACGAGACAACTTATTTTTTTTTCTTGCAAGGAAGACTGAAGGGATGAGTAACTAGGAAGCTTAAATAAACATAAATATAAAATGCTTATAGTGATAGAATTGACCTCAGCCAATTAAAATTATTAATAGAAAAAACATGTCAATGTCAAGCCTACTACCTCTGTTCCCACTTGGGTAATGAGGATTAGTTTATATTTCCTGACAAGAATAGATGGGAATTCAAATTTCTTCCTGATCTTTGTCCCCCCTGGAACATTGGGTTAGGATCATATTAGAACATAACCAAAAAGAAATAAAGACTCAGACGAATTCACAATTAATTTTTAAGCCCCACAAAAGTGAAATAGGTAGCATTATTTTTTCAAGCTGTGAAACTTTCCCTCATTTTAGTAATAGAGAAAATGTTCAGATTATAAACTTGGAAACTTTGCTCCTAACATATCAATTATGCCAGAGGCCAATTTTTAAGAAGAAGAGAAGTGCATGCTCTATATTCTCAGCATCATCCTTGCCCACAATAGGGAAATAATTTTGTAAAATGTTTGATTTTAGACCTCCAAAGTTATCTCTATATGCTACCTGAATTAAGCAAATAAAAAATAATATTTAGAATTCCATGCAAGGCACTGGTACAATTTTGTTTATCTTGGCTTCATTGTTTTTGAATGTTAAGATGTACTTTTAAGGCAAATAAGTACATGTTTTAAGCTTGTCGCATACAGTTTTGGTAATGCTATAATCACAAATCAGAAAGTTTGGAAATGCTTAGAAGTGTTAAGAGGTGTGATTCATCATGGTTATCTGAATTGGCATTTGATCTTCTTTTCTTTCTAAACATCCCTGACATTTCTGACTCCTCTGTCTTTTCCTCAGTAAAACTGCACCACACACTGGAAAGCGAAGATACACACATTTATTTATATAATGTCAAGGGAGAGTAGGAATAAGAAGATTGGCCATAGACCCACCCAATCAGAGTCTGGGAAATGAGAACACTTTTTCCTTCAGCAGAAATGCTGACGTGCCAATGTGAATTTAGCAGAAAAAAGATTTGCCATAACTTCTAAGTGAGCAGCCTTCAGAATGCTAGCTTAGATTCCTGGCATTAACTTGCCAGGTATTTTTTCAGGAAGGAAATAAATTACAATTGAGCTTAAAAACCTGAGGGTAGAACTCATTTTCAAGCAAATGTGAAGCATCAGTTTGAAGTTAACGAAGTTAAAGTTTGGAGTAGGGTTCCTCCAGTCCTTTATAATGTAGTACAAGTATTTTTTTTAAATGTATAACACTAGCCTTTTAAATTGTATTGTGCTACTAAAAGAAATTGTGCCTGCATTCAGCTTACAACCTGGGAACCAACGCAGAGGGTCTCTGGGGTAACGGTATCCAGCTTCATGCCCTCTGTCCTTTATTGCTTTCTGGTTAGCCTGCGTATTTCACATACATTAAATATTCCACAATAAACTCTGCCATCTGTGCTGTAGGGTAGTTTGTATTGGTCATGTGCTCTGTCAAGTTGACAGAGGTGCAAAGCTAAATGTGTGACACTCGAAGAATATGCATATATTTGAATAATTTGACTATTTAGTCCAACAATTTGCAAAGGCGCTCTGAATGATCACACATTCTGATAACACTTCCAAGGAACAGATAGCTTCACTTAGGGGGTGGGGGAGATGGAAGCAGGGTTATTTCTAGCAGGAATTCTTGAGTTCACTGAAGTCTTGTCCCTGGTACTTCACTGTGTGAACGTGGGTAAATTATTTCCTGGCAGAGGATCGGATTCTTCTTTTATAAAACGGGTAAATAATTTCTGTCACTAGTCTTTAGAAGTTCTAAAATAGCTAATGTTAGTGAATTCATTTTGCTAACTGTAAACCCTTAGGTAAATTGAACTGAGTATGTAATAATATTATATATTCAGTTCAACAGCGCATTCTTGGTAACCACAAGAGGGTCCAGGAAAGGAAACTGTTTATAAATCTTTCCCTTTAGCAAAATTAATGTTGGAGTCTTTAGGGAAATTCTTACAGCAATAGTCTTCGCAATTATTAGGTCAAACCCCTTTGAGATTACAGAAAAACGCACACACACAGAAAGCTGCCTGCAGAATTTGGGTGTGGGCTTGGTGGGAGATTCCTCTAATACTCAGTGTTGTACCCCCAAGAGAGTGTTTCTCGAAGTGTGACTTCAGATTGTCCGCATTCGAATTGCTTGTGGTATTTATTAAAATTATAACTCCTGGGCCCTGCCCCACCCCTACTAAATCACAATTTCAGGAGAGGGACCTTCATTTTAACACTCACCCAGGTGATTTTTATGCTCCGAGGAGGCCCAGGGACTCCAAGTTAAGTACGGTACTGCTGTCTTATTCTTTATTCTAAATTTTAAGGTCTGCACAAGTTGGTTGAACTAATGAGAAGAAAATTCAGCTTTAAAGCAGAAACACAGGTAGACGGTTGGCAGAGTTCATCAAATGGATAATTGAAAATGTCCTCTGGACCCTAGCCATATAAGTTCTCTTCAAGGGTTTGGCTACAGGCAAATGAGAACCCGAAAGGCTATTTGCTCTTTTGCTGCGGGCAGTGGTGGGGGTGGAGGGCGGGGGAGGATTAACTGAGCCAGTTCTGCCCCCACCCTCGAATCACCTACCCCCACTCTGGTTAAAGCAGAAGACTTTTTATTTATCTTGGCTGCCCTGGTTCGTTATTAAAAGGGTTGGCTTATACGTGTGTTTGCTGGGGCTGGAAGTGAAAACATCTGCAAAAGCATGCAATGCCCTGGAACGGAACTCTTCTAATAAAAGATGTATCATTTTAAATGCGCTGAATTTTGATTCTGGTAATTCGTGCACTAGAGTGTCTATTTCGAGGCAGCGGAGGTATCATATGACAGCGCACGTCAAGGCACCGTGGAGCCCTCTCGTGGACTCCCACCCACTTTCCCATTCACCGCGGAGAGGGCTGCTCTCGCTGCCGCTCCCCCCTGCGAACTAGCATGAAATCTCCCTGCCTCTGCCGAGATCAAATGGAGCTTCTCGCTGATGGGGTGCGAGTATTACCTCCGCCATGCAATTTCCACTATCAATAATTTAACTTCTTTGCTGCAGAACAGAAGGAGTACATACCGGGCACCGAAGACTCGCGCCCCCTCCCCCCTTTAATTAAGCGAAGGGAACGTGAAAAAATAATAGAGTCTGGGAGTTTTGGGGCCGAAGTCTTTCCCGGAGCAGCTGCCTTGATGGTTACTTTGACAAGTAGTGACTGAAAAGGTGGGTTTGTTTTCTTTCTTTCTCTTTCCGTTTTTCTGTTTGGTCGGCTAGAAAGCGTGTGGCTTTAGCGAGGTCTGTCATTGCCTGGGCTTCCTGGCTGGAACAAGTAACTTGGTGTAACGTTATCTGGGGGCGTTCATCAATAAAAAATGCTGTTATTATCTTGATTGAATTCCTATTAGGCAAACTCTAGAGAGGTCAGTGCGCGAACTCTGTTTAAGCCGGCGTGTTTAAGGCAGCAGAGCAAACCAATAGCCCCCATGCTCAGTGCGATTTCATTGTGTGCTCGCGTTCGCAAGCTCCGTAGTGCAGGAAGGTGCGGGAAGGTGTGTCTGTGGCCTGGGAAACGCACGCCCTCTCCCAGAGAACTTGGGTGCTGGGATGGGGAGGAAGGGGAGAGTTGAAAGCTAGGGGAGCGAGACCTCGGGGCGTGCGATTCTCACTCGCTCCCTCCCGCCCCAGCGCCCACAGCCGGGGTTTCTGCAGAGGGCGCGGGACGCGGGGTTCCCCGGGGCTGAGGCTGGGGCTGGAACACCCCTCGAAGCCGCGGGCGTCCTGTCCGAGGCGCCCCGGGAGGGCGCAGGACTCGCAGGGCGATGTCGCGGGGCCCTAGGGGAGGAGGTGAGGACAGGCCCTGGGGGAGCGGGGAGTCCCGGGCGCCCCTCGGTTCCCCGCGCGAGGAAAAGACGCGGCGTTCCCTTTAAGCGGCCGCCCCGAACGGGTATCGTTAGCGCGGGCGAGCGGGGGGCGGGGGGCGGGGGGGCGGGGGGGCGGCGCCGTTTGACCAATCGAAGCTCAACCGAAGAGCTAAATAATGTCTGACCCGGGCGCAAGGCGCAGCCTGGAGCTCTGGGTCCCCGCCGCTGCCGCCGCCGCGCCCGGGCGCACCCGCCCGCTCGCTGTCCCGCGCACCCCGTAGCGCCTCGGGCTCCCGGGCAGGACAGAGGAGCTAGCCCGGTGCGCCCCTCCACCTCCTGCTCGGGGGGCTTTAATGAGACACTTGAATGCAGCTGCCACCGCTGCTGTGGGGCCGGCGGGGAGCAGCACCGCAACGGGGACCGGGGCTGGGCGCTGGAGCCAGAATCGGAACCACGATGTGACTCCGCCGCCGGGGACCCGTGAGGTTTGTGTGGACCCCGAGGTAGGCAAGCGCCGGGAATGGGGCTTGGTGCAGGAGCTGCCCGTCCGCGGGAGAGAGTTGACTGGGGGATCCCCCACCCCAAAGTTGTGGGACGAGGCCAGTCTCCTTCTTTCCTCCCCTCCGGTAGAAGGGACGATTTGGAGTTACTCTTGGGGAGTTTTCTCCCCCATCCCACAACCCAGAAGGTCAGCCGGCACCACCAGGGAAAAAGGGACCCGGGGAAGTCACGAAGTAGAGGAGAGAAGGCCTGGAGGAGACCCAGAGCTGCGTGATGGGAGCAAAGACGGCGACCCGGGGATCCCTCGCAGCCCTCCCCCAGCCCAGGAGGAGTCGAGAGAGACTTAGGGGGCCAGAGCTGTCGCGGGTCCTGACTGAGGGGAGGGTGCTGGGGCTAGGCCAGGAATCCTTCCAGGGGGTGGGTGGTCCCCGCGCCGACTTGCGGGGGGAGTGGGAGGGAAGCTTGCGCCTTCAGCCCGCATCCGTTCCCCGGAGCTGCACACGGCTACCTGCTCCCCAGGAGTTGAGACTGAAGTGGACTTACAAGCCCGAAGCCAATGTAGCTTGGAAAACTTGGGAGGCGGAATTCCTACCGCTGGGAACTGAAAGGGTCCGCGACACTCTCAGGCAGGCCGAACCCACATCTCTACCCATCCTGCGCCCCTCTTCTGAAGCGCCCTCCAGGGAAGTTAAGAGTTTTGACTTTCGGGGAGTGGGTGGGATGTACGTCGGGGATTCTTGATTCGGGTTAGTCTCTGGGGATGCAGAGCCGGGAAGAGGAATGGGTGAGTGAGTTACTCTTGGAAACAAATAGCTGAGGATTGGGGGGTCTGTGCCTGACGGGCAAGAAGAAGGGGAGATTACAGACTAGGGGCTTCCCTAAGGAAGAAGCCTCGGGGCCGCGAGAGTGAACTGGAGGATGCAGTGTTTGTGTGTTGGGGGTAGAGCGGGGATGAGGGACCGGGGTGGAGGGGAGGCGAGGAGGAGGAGGGGACCCAGAGAACGAAGCTAGGGAAGGTAGAGGGTGCCCTCTGCCGGCCATGCTGCCAAGAACAGCTACGGGGGGCGGGAGGCTGGGGGTGGGGAAGTGGTAAAGGAAGGTTTTGCGGGATCCCTTAGCTGGTAGGAGGGACTTGTTGAATGGTGCTGCTGACTCCAGCTCGGTGGGGCGTGCGACTCGTCGTCGGTGGATTTTGACTCCTCGTTCTTGTTTGGCTTCTATGCAAGTTTTCCTCGCGCTGGGGGAGCTTTGATAAGCCTCGATTGGCGGTGTGTTAGGGCTTCTTAGATCTTATTTTAGGGTCCTCTAGTTATCCTGCACTTACTCCTCAATGTCAGTAGCAACCAAAGAACATTTTCCGACAAGCACGCAGGAATGTTCTTGGCCAGAAGCAAAGAAAGGCATATTTCTGAGTGTTTATTAATCCCCCTAGTAATCCTTTAAAGCAAAGTAATATGTAATTGGGAACGTTGATTTTCTAACTGCATATAAAAGGCGACATGATATTAAATGAGACCCCTCCCTACTGGCTCAATATCTTGCAAAATCTCTCTCTCCCCTTTATTATTATCGAAAAATCTATTTTTATATGAGTTTGTTGTAAGGTCAAAAGCCATTTTGGTCTTACAATTTGATATGTCTTTACATTTTAACTTATTGAGGCATAATTACAGATTTAATTTGTCTGAACGTGTGTGCCTTCAATGCTTATCTCATGCAACATAATTTTTAGGTTGGAGATTTCTGATGTTATGGCATGTAGCGTTTCAAGGCATTACACATAATAGGTAACATAGCATGTTGAAATTACACCACAAAGTTTTGACCCTGGGAACAGCACCTTTTAAAAACAATCACTAAACTCCTGTTCCTGTTTTCTGATTTTGCAAATGCCTTGCTTAAGACTTTTTTTTTTTTTTTTTTTTTTTTTTTGGTACATTTACCTCTGGGTTAGCAGGAGAGGTAAGAGAAAGGAAAGAGACACTTGTTGAAATGTAACCATAACCTTTACTGGAATTTAAAACATGTTGGTCACCATTACTGGAATTCCAGGGCCATAAAGTCGTTGTCTTTTTTTTCTTCTACTTCATTTTGTAAAATGTGATAAATGTTGGTAAATATAGACCAGTAGTAAGTATTATGACACGAAAAGCATTATGTATGTGGAACTATTTTAAGTTATTACAGAACATTTTCTATTTATAAATGATATAAGCAGAAAGAAATGATTTCCAGATAAACAAGGCTTACGTACATGTTTTGAAGCATTAGAACATTGCAGACACTCTTAGACATCACATTTTTTAAAGCAAAATAACAGTAATTTTTCACATACCTTTGGAGCCTTTCATAGCCCATTCAGAGCTGAGTTAGTAGCTGGAAGTTTCCTTTATTTTAAGGTGATATTTTAAAACCATTTAACATGTATAGTAGGTCAACATTGGTGCATCCAGAAAATGAAGCATTTAGGAAATCTGTTTCAGTGTCTTTTCAATGTGTGTAACTTTTACTTGCAAACCAAGGGAACCAAGAAAGTCATCATTTGCCTAAAATGCAGTCATCACCTCAAATGATTCATTTATACTATGTGAGTTAATTGCCTTAGTCTCATTAATGGCCAAGGAGGGAAGGGAGGTCCTGGGGTATTTCTTGTTCATTTTGACTCACCAGGAGGGAAAATCCTGTAAAAAAAGAAATGCAAGTTTCTAAAATCCTGGCTCAAAGTCCGTGGGTTTCCTGTTTAAAAGGGGCACCATGAAAATGTAAGCTATTCCCTTTTTCCTGGAATCTTTAAGAGTCCCAGCTTTTCAATAGTCAAAATGTAGATGATTGATATCATTTCTTTCTCATATGAATAGCACTGGTTTGTAGTTCAGCACGCACAGTGAGCTGGGCACGCCCACCTGATAGTATAGCAGAGAACTTGTTTACATTCTTTTTACATTCATCTTCTAAAACCTGGGGCGCTCTCTCTCTCTCTCTCTGTCTCTGTGTGTGTGTGTGTGTGCACGCGCGCGTGTGTGTAGAGGGGGAGAGAGAGAGAGAGAGAACTGTGAACTGTGAAATATAACACAGCCAGCAGCTTTGGGTCTCAATCGTAGACTTACTCTTAAGGAAATTGAAGATTTACAGAATGGAAAGGTCATGTTCAAGTAGTTTATTAACATTTTGAGGTGTAGGAAATTAATCCCGGAGTAGAGAAGAACAATTTCGGACTTCCTGAATAAAAACAGACAGCATAGAGAGTGGATGATAGCTAAACTCTGAATATCTTTTGAGAAGAAAGGCACTCCCATTTCAGGTGCCCATAATATGGATTTGATTTTAGTGATTAAAACATTAATTTTCAACTTGCATCTCCCTGTGTGGAAGAGTTCAATTTGTGTGAGGGGTCTCGCCTATCCAACAAAAGTGAATATGTCCCTTTTATAGGGTAATTGCTAACTTGTCTCAACTTGTTTTCAAACAATTGTTATAGAGCACTCAGTTTCCACTAATTGCAAAATTGTTGCTTAATTGAAGGACTCTCAGCCATCTAGTGCAGCCATTCAGCCACTGGCAGGCTCTGTGATCTCAAACTGTGAATTGCATTTTAAAGAGGAATCGAGGAGAGAATTCTGTGGAATTCTAGGTTTTAAGTGCTGGCTGTTGTTCAATGGAAGAGGAAATCATTTGAACAAGAATCGCATCAAGTTGTGTTGTGATAAATTTTCTTTATTAGGATGAATAACATGCACAGATGAGCTTCAAAAGTGAATGAGCAAACTTACTGGTTACACTCTGCATCCATTTACTCTGTTTAGTATGGAGTAATGTTAAGCAATAAATGATGCTGGCAAATGAAATCCGTATGTTATTTGCATGTGGTATTTAAACCTAGGAAACATAGAGTGGCTTTGGTATTTGTAGGCTTAGTCATGTGTGTCCTAAACATCCTCTTAAACTTCTACTTAAGGCATAGAATTATTTAATCCTAAATAATTTTATACTTAAGTGCCTCACTGGATTTCCAGAATATTTACACTGTAAAGACTTAGAAAGGTCATGAACCCAATTATTGACTATATGGAATCATTATTGATGGTAGATGCAAAATGGAGCTCACTAATGTACTGACATTGAAAACCTTTTGCAGGGGAGAGGAAGGGGAGTGGTAAATGTGTGTGTTCTTTAAGTGGAACAGTAAGGTATTCTGTTTTCTGTAGAAAAATTTGAGTATCTGGTCAGATAAGTGTGGAAGCTTTCATTTAAAGTAAGTATTTAAGTTCAAGTAGAAGCTCTAGGGCACTTATCCTCTTGATGAGACAAATCTTATCAAATATACTAGATGCTAAGAAGTGGCTCATTGCCCTGATGTCTCATTTATAGATTGATGTTTGAGGATGGGTTGCATTAAGTGAGTTAGGGGGCTGGGTGTGGGACAGGAGAACGATTGGAAGGAAGCAAAGTAAATTTACAAGCTTTAGTGACAGCCATAATAAAGTAAAAGTTTATTTCCAGAGAGCCTAGAGAGTAAGGAACGTTATATAGTTTTCCCCAAAGGTTCACTTGAAAGAACTTTTCATTGGTTGTCATGGTAGTAATGTCCTGATTTTGAAATCTCCCAGAACCTAGTAGCTCTTAAACATGCTTTCATCTTGGTTCCTTTGGTCTGACGGAAACTTTATGACGACCCTCTGTATTTTTGACATGCCTCTGCATTTTTGGAGAGAGGAGGTCAGGCAAGGGAGGATTTCTTAAAACTAAGACAGTATAGTAAGGAAACATAAAATTATATGATAAAAAATCACTGAACTTCAAATTGAAGTTTTACTGAAATAAAACCTAGAAGGCAACCTGTCGTTTAATTACAACTAGCTTGTATAAAGTTAAAATTTTTAAAATGGGAATTCAAAGAAAATAAACGGGCAGTTCCAAGTAATTTAAGCAACTCACCAAAAATTGAAGTAATAGTGCCACCTAGAGAACAAAATCACCAGCTTTACCAGCCAAATGGCTTATTTCCATATGAACCATTTTTCCAACGCTACAGTTACTAGGATTTCCTTGTTACCATATTCAGATCTTGTGAGTGTGTATGGGGGTGGGGGGTGCATGTGGAATTACAGATGAAATTTTAAAACAAGCAGATCCACAATTTGATATATGCACTAAATCCTTTTAACGTTGTAATGTAGCCAAATGTAGAATAGCATGCCAGGAATCAATGGCTAGCATCCTTTTTAACATTTATTATTTTCATGGATATGTACCAAACCAAACCATTGAGTATAAAGGTTCTGATTTTATTTATTTGCTATAGGCAATTCATTATACTTTCTGAGATACAATAACACCAAATAATTTGAGTAGAGAGACCTTTAAGAATGTTTTCAATTTATGATCTACCTTTAACTTTAATGATCTCAGAAGATGTGAGAATAAAATAAAGTCAAATATAAGCAGGATTTTAAACACACACACAAAAAACAAAAAACAAAAAAAAAACAAGAAAAAGGAAGAAAATTATAAGGATTGCCTTAACCTTAGAATAGATGAAGGTATACATCTGAGCCAGCACCAAAAAAAAAAAAAAAAAAAAAAAAAAATTATGGAACCAGGAACCAATAATTACAAATTGACTTAAAATTCTTGGATGACAAAAATCTATATTTAGTTCATTTTTGCATGCGCCCACAACAGCATCCAAAACAGTTCTGGTAGCAGGGGAGGCACTTTGATAAATGTTGCTGAATGCACTAATAGATTGATTAATGGCTGCTTCAGATTATCACTAGTGATGTAGACAGAAACTTCATGAAAATGGTTTGTCTTGCTGGAAGAAAGGCAGAAATTGGAGGAAAAGGTTTAATAATACTTTTCCCCAGTACCTATTATAAAAGTCATTTAGTTGGCTTAGTTCTATAATTTCTTATGTGTAATTTGATTCACTTATGAAATTGTGAATATATGAAATGTTAAAGTTGATTTAGACAGCAACTATAAGCTTGTGGATTTTCTTTTAAATGTCTTCAAATTTTTAAATGCCAGTGGAGATGCCAGCGACTGTGCTTCAGGGAGCAGAATATAGTATATCTTAAATTTGTGCCAATTTCTGGTAAGCAGAGAAAAAATTGCATGATAACCAAAGAAAGTCATATTGTTTGTGCTTTGTGTTATTCATGGAAGCAATCAGGTGCAGAAAACTTTCTTTTTCAGAAAAAAAAATTACTAAAATAAAGGTACGTGTGTGTGTATGCACATATATCTAAAGGGAGAGAGGGAGAAGGAAACTTACTAAATAAAATTTTTGCCACATGGGATTTAGTCTAATCAGTCTTGGTTTTGGAGTTGCTATCATCAGTAGTTCCATTTTGTGATTCTTTCTTTCTGCCTTCATGTGCCTTTGAAAACTGAAACTATGCCCAAATTAAAACAAGTTTTTCTGTCTTTTCACATGTTCACTTATTTCTTGAATGTGTTTTTAAACACAGACAAACTTCTTTTACATCATGTAGAATCTGAAGGTCGAGAAATTTGCAGTCATTTTGCTGGAGAGAGATGCTTGGCGGAGTCCCAGGCCACATTCCTAGGCCAAACTCTCGAAGGTATTCCTCTTATGCAACATTGGGAAAATACATCCAGCACCAACATGTTGGCTGATAATGTGTCTGAAGGCACAGACGATATGCTTATCATATGAAACATAAAGCCAGCAGATATTGCAGACATTCTGTTGAATGATAGAATCTGGATCATTTACATTTACTTAAATATAAAATACTATGATTAAGTTCAAAAAAATCAATTTAGGAGAGAATAGAGAGTTGCGGGCACGGTTTTAGGGGATGACTTATCAGCAGATTGTAGAAAGGAAACTTGAATGTTTTAAATTAACTGCAAGTTCAGTATAAGCCAGTGGTGTGACAAGAGGCTGTTATCATAGCTACTGAAATTTTGGGCTGCACTGCTAGAAATATAATACTGAAATGGAGAAGCTAATAATTCTTCACTTTTTAAATAGACTGTATCTAGAATATTATCATCAGTTCAAGGAAATGAAATAAGTTGTTTTAGGTACATCATCGATAAATTAGTGTACATTCAAATCACTGTGACCAGGATGCATAGGGAATTTGAAAGCATTGCATGTGAGCAATGGTTGAGGGGACTTGGAATGGATGACTTAGGGACAAGAAAACTTAGGCTGGAATGGCAAGTGGTTTTTGAATGTTGGGTTGAGAAGAATTCTAAAACTGTGAAGGATTAGTAAAAATAACGTTCAGATTGCTAATGCCTACTGTGGCTGGGAGATTAGAGTGTCAACATGTGTGATGTATTTTTGACATCCTTATTTTGAGGATGGGCTTCAAAGATTTGACGAACTGTCATAAGTGTAATTTGTGTTGCTTCAGAGAGCAGTTCTAGAACCAATGACGTAAATTTAGAAACTCTACATGGTAGTTAGAAAACTTTCCATTAATTTAATTTAGCAAATATTGAATGCTCACTGCATACAGAGCACTTTATTAGAGGAATATATAATAAAGAAAAAAGAGGTCTGGTGTGGTGGCTCATGCCTGTAATCCCAGCACTCTGGGAGGCTGAGGTGGGAGGATCACTCGAGCCCAGGAGATCATTACCAGTCTGGACAACATAGCAAGACCCCAACTCTACAAAAGACAAAAAAAATTATCCAAGCCTGGTGACAGGCACTTGTAGTCCCAGCTACTTGGGAGGCTGAGGCAGTAGGATCGTTTGAGCCCAGGAGGTTGGGGCTGCAGTGAGCCGTGATTGTCCCACTGCTCTTCAGCCTGGGTGAAAGAGTGAGACCCCGTTGGAGGGAAGGAAGGGAAGGAAGGAAGAAAGGTAGGAAGGCTGAAATGAAACTCTTTTAGAAATGACACTAAAATGGGAGGTTGGAGTAAGGTATTTTCTGAAGTGCCTTTGTACTTGTTTTTTTCTAATGCATTGGCCATAAGTCTGCTCCTTATTTATAGTCCATAAACAATCCTAATGAGAACAGTTATATATTTCTGCCTTTGAATCATCTACTTGATGTGTTTAGCATTATGAATTGAGTATCAGAAATCCCTCCCATTTCTTTGCAAAGCGCTGTATTTTAATTTTCCTTATTTGTATACAGATTCTCAAAATTGGCTATTTTTCCTTTGGGTTAAGACAGAAAATGTCTGGAAAAAAAAGAGTTCTTATCAAATTCAGGTGCCCAAATTGCTTAAGAAATTAACTTTTGAGGTTATATTTTTTTAGGGTTCAATAGCTAAACTAAGAAAACGTCTCACCGTTCACCTTCACCTTTTGGAAACCACAAAATCTTCAGATATTACAGTTTTCCAAAGAGTTTCTCTTTTTAAATATAAACTAAAAGGAATTGACTCCTCCCCCAACTCCCTCAGGCCTCAGCATGGATAGAGTTACTTTTTTTCTTTAATAATTGATTTATAACTTATTTTGCTCTTCTGTAGAATAGTCGGAGATTAAGCAACATGGCCATGACATAAAATGCAAGTTAGACCATAAGATGAGCAGCCCACTCCAAGTATGAATGAGTACTTATTCTTTGTGATCTCTCATACTGCTTTTAGGTATTAATAGTGTCAGTCAGCAAAGCAAACAGTTTAACATTTACATCTCCTTTAGGATATCATATATTTTATTGTTTGTATGTGTTCTTGCGTGTATGTTTTCTTCTGTTTCAAATTCTTTTTTCTTAAAGTAACAATGTTATACATAGCAAATGGTTCTTTCATTAATTCATTCGTTAATTCACCGTGCATTAATTGAGTGCCCAGTGAGTGTCAGGCACTGGGCTACTTGGATTTCTTTTCCCTGTATTGATCCATATATCTTCAGGTGCTCCTTGATATGGCTCTCCATTGACTCTCTCATATAAGGCTTTCATTACCTATTCACATACTCCCTCCCAAAGAGGACTGGTCCAAAAGTAAAATCTTGAGCAAATTCTCTGAGTTATTTCAGAACTTCTTGCCCCAAAACTGTATTTTTAATTATTGACTGGTAGCATTTTGGAATAACTTACCTCTGTTTTTTAAAGATTGAACTTCTTTATCCTCTCTGATTTTCAGGTGTCAGTTTGTGTACAAATTGAGACAATAAACATGTTTGTTAGACATTGTCTTAAAGCATTTTGCTATCTGAGAATCTTTCATGAAGAACTCTTTTTAACAATGACTCTATAGCAGAAGCCACAGTAGAGGGAGAACTTCTGAATCAAAGATGGTGTTTGAGTCTATGATTTTATGATGGATTTTTTTTTTTTACATACAAGGATATGCATGGGTCTTTTAGTATTCAGGAATCTGTTCTTCACTTGACAGTATTTATAAATTGTGTGTTTCCCCCTAAAAAAACTTAAATTGTGAGAATACTTCCATTTACTAGAAGTTGGTTAATGATTATGCCAAATAAGGAAAAGAAGACAGAAAAATCAGTTTAGCGAATACTATTTTGCCTTTAAATTTAGTAATTTAGTAACAGTATCTCTTTGGGGTTTACTAGAAACCACTTTTTAATCCAATAGGTCTCCTTTCATTGTGAAGTCAGGAGGTGATTTTGCTTAAATGTGTAGTATAGGAATCTATATGTGGTGTTCAAGGATCATGTAAATATGCTGACATAATCGGAGCACAATTTGGCATCATTAACTCAGAAATATTTAAACTCTTGCTATACAACATGGAAGCAAACTTGTGCATAGTTTGTGTGTGTGTGTGTGTGTGTGTGTGAATCTCAAAAAAAAAAAAAAATCACAGGATCAGGAAGTCGGAATAGGTCCCACTTTTCTTCTAATATCAAACCTACAGCCATGTTCCTAGCCTTCTCTTTTACTCCCAAGCAGGACAGACAGGCAAATGACCATCCTGCTGCCCATTTCTGTGTATATTCACTTGCATTGAGAGTTGTATTCACCTGCTTGTTGAGAGTATTCACAAATGGTACCTGATAAAGTAGATACTTCTTTAAACATGTGAATTATTTTGCATTGTATAATGTTTAGAAATAATCATGTATAAATGGTTGAATATTAATACAGGATTGCCTTATCGAGTATTTTATTAATCATTAAAATGTGGTGTCATTAATACAATTTATTTTAAGTGCTTTTCCTAAAATACCAGATTATTTTTCTGATTTTCACATCCCTGACAATGACTTTCTTAAACTTGGTAGCCAGGAACAGAAAACCTAACACTGCATGTTCTCACTCATAAGTGGGAGCTGAACAGAGAGAACACATGGACTCAGGGAGGGGAACCACACACACTGGGGCCTGGGGCAGGGGGCAGGGGAAGGGAGAGAGTGCATCAGGACAAATAGACAAATAGCTAATGCATGCGAGCCTTAATACCTAGGTGATGGGTTGATAGGTGCAGCAAACCACCATGACACATATTTACCTATGTAACAAACCTGCACATTCTGCACATGTATCCCGGAACTTAAAGTAAAATAAAAAATAATAATAAAATAAAATAAACTTAGTAGCATCTATTGTTCCAGAGCCTGTAATTGCTCTTCAGGCAGTCTCACATAAAAACCTAGGAGAATCTTCACCGTCACTGTTCCATGAGGTGTTAGGAAAACTTGCTCTACTGCAGTGCCCCAGTAGGCATTGGTACTGAGACCAAAATTCAGTTGGTTTGTTGTTACTATGATTCCTACGTGATTTCACTTGTCATGTAGACAAGATTGCACACCTCAATAATAATCTTGTCCAAATGTGTGGTATTCCATACATTTTTAAAATGCATTCACATATCTCATTCCATTTGATCCTACAAATAACTCTATAAAAAAGATTGGCAGACATTATTTCTATATAACAGAGGAGGAAACTGGAGCTTAGAGAAGCTAAATAGCAATCCAAAATGCACAGCTGTAGAACCAGAGCAAGGATGATAGCCCAGTGACTTCACCTAACCTAGTCCCCTTACCACCACTCCAGCTGTCTATAACCAAAACCTGCAGTATTCAAGTCAGAAACCATATCTTGCCCTTGATGCATTAATGTGAGACCTGGAGCAGGAAGAGGCTGATATTGTCACCCTGGCCTAGCGTCCACTTTTGTCTCCAGCAGAGACTGGTACCCTTCTGTGTGCCAAGGAATAAAGTGGTAATGGGAAGATTAAAAATGTTTTTTCCAAGGAATTTTTTAATTTAATTTTTTTAAAAAAGAAAAAACTCTTAGAGGGAAAAATGAATATATGACTTTTGATGTATTGTTCCTTAGTAACTTAGTTATAATTTTACTTAAGCCTGAGACTCTTGCTAAGTGAATGATTAGAAATACTAGGTGGCTGGCCAGATGGCAAACAGGAACAGCTGCAGTCTGCAGCTCCCAGAGAGATCAATGCAGAAGGCGGGTGATTTCTGCATTTCCAACTGAGGTACCTGGCTCATCTCATTGGGACTGGTTAGACAGTGGGTGCAGCCCACGGAGGGTGAGCCAAAGCAGGGTGGGGCATTGCCTCACCCAGGAAGCGCAAGGGGTCAGGGGAACTCCCTCCCCTAGCCAAGGGAAGCCCTGAGGGACTGTGCCATGAGGGACAGTGCTATCTGGCCCAGATACTACACATTTCCCACAGTCTTTGCAGCCGGCAGACCAGGAGATTCCCTTGGGTGCCTACACCACCAGGGCCCTGGGTTTCAAGTACAAAACTGGGTGGCCATTTGGGCAGACACCGAGTTAGCTGCAGGAGTTTTTTCTCATACCCCAGTGGCACCTGAAATTCCAGTGAGACAGACCCATTCACTCCCCTGGAAAGGGGCTGAAGGCCAGGAAGCCAAGTGATCTAGCTCAGCAGATCCCACCCCCATGGAGCACAGCAAGGTAAGATCCGCTGGTTTGAAATTCTCACTGCCAGCACAGCTGCCTGAAGTCAACCTGGGATGATCCAGCTTGGTCGGGGGAGGGGCATCCACCATTACTGAGGCTTGAGTAGGCTGTTTTCCTCTCACAATGTAAACAAAGCCACTGGGAAGTTTGAACTGGGTGGAGCCTACCACAGCTCAGCAAAGCCCCTGTAGCCAGATTGCCTCTCTAGATTCTCCCTCTGGGCAGGGCATCTGGGAAAGAAACGCAGCAGCCCCAGTCAGGGGCTTATAGATAAAACTCCCATCTCATGGGACAGAGCACCTGGGAGAGGGGGTGGCTGTGGGCCCAGCTTCAGCAGACTTAAATGTTCTTTGCCTGTTGGCTGTGAAGAGAGCAGTGGATCTCCCAGCACAGCACTTGAGCTCTGCTAAGGGACAGACTGCCTTCTTAAGCAGGTCCCTGACCCTTGTGATTCCTGACTGGGAGACACCTCCCAGCAGGGGTGGACAGACACTTCATACAGGAGAGCTCTGGCTGGCATCTGGTGGGTGCCCCTCTGGGACAAAGCTTCCAGAGGAAGGAACAGGCAGCAGTCTTTGCTGTTCTGCAGCTTCTGCTGGTGATACCCAGGCAAACAGGGTCTGGAGTGGACCTCCAGCAAATTCCAGCAGACCTGCAGCAGAGGGGCCTGACTGTTAGAAGGAAAACTAACAAACAGGAATAGCATCAACATCAACAAAAAGGATGTCCACACGAAAACCCCGTACAAAGGTCGCCAACATCAAAGATCAAACATAGATAAATCCACAAGGATGAGGAAAATCCAGCACAAAAAGGCTGAAAATTCCAAAAACCAGAATGCCTCTTCTCCTCCAAGGGAGCACAACTCTTTGCCAGCAAGGGAACAAAACTGGATGGAGAATGAGTTTGATGAATTGACAGAAGTATGCTTCAGAAAGTGGGTAAAAACAAACTCCTCCGAGCTAAAGGAGCATGCTCTAACCCAATGCAAGGAAGCTAAGAACCTTGAAAAAAGGTTGGAGGAATTGCTAACTAGAATAACTAGTTTAGAGAAGAACATAAATGACCTAATGGAGCTGAAAAACACAGCACGAGAACTTTGTGAAGCATACACAAGCTTCAATAACTGAATCGATAAAGCAGAGGAAAGGATATCAGAGATTGAAGATCAATTTAATGAAATAAAGCATGAAGACAAGATTAGAGAAAAAAAGAATGAAAAGGAGGGAACAAAGCCTCCAAGAAATGTGGGACTATGTGAAAAGACCAAACCTACATTTGATTGGTGTACCTGAAAGTGGTGGGGACAATAGAACCAAGTTGGAAAACACTCCTCAGGATATTATCCAGGAGAACTTCCCCAACCTAGCAAGACAAGCCAACATTCAAATTCAGGAAATACAGAGAACACTACAAAGATACCCCTCAAGAAGAGCAAACCCAAGACACGTAATTGTCAGATTCACCAAGGTTGAAATGCAGGAAAAAAAGTTAAGGGCAGCGAGAGAGAAAGGTCGGGTTACCCACAAAGGGAAGCCCATCAGACTAAGAGTGGATCTCTCAGCAGAAACCCTACAAGCCTACAAGCCAGAAGAGAGTGGGGGCCAATATTCAACATTCTTAAAGAAAAGAATTTTCAACCCAGAATTTCATATCCAGCCAACTAAGCTTCAGAAGTGAAGTAGAAATAAAATCCTTTACAGATGAGCAAATGCTGAGAGATTTTGTCACCACCAGGCATGCCTTACAAGAGCTCCTGAAGGAAGTACTAAATAAGGAAAGGAAAAACCGGTACCAGCCACTGCAGAAATATACCAAATTGTAAAGACCATTGAAACTATGAAGAAACTGTATCAACTAATGGGCAAAATAACCAGCTAACATCATAATGACAGGATCAAATTCACACATAACAATATTAACCTTAAATATAAATGGGCTAAATGCCCCAATTAAAAGACCACAGACTGGCAAATTGGATAAAGAGTCAAGACCCATCAGTGTGCTGTATTCTGGAGACCCATCTCACATGCAAAGACACACATAGGCTGAAAATAAAGGGATGGAGGAAGATCTACCAAGCAAATGGAAAGCAAAAAAAAAGCAGGGGTTGCAATCCTAGTCTCTGATAAAACAGACTTTAAACCAACAAAGATCAAAAAACACAAAGAAGGGCATTACATAATGGTAAAGGGATCAATGCAACAAGAAGAGCTAACTATCCTAAACATATATGCACCCAATACAGGAGCACCCAGATTCATAAAGCAAGTTCTTAGAGACCCACAAAGAGACCAAGACTCCCACACAATAATAGTGTGAGACTTTAACACCCCAATGTCAATATTAGGTCAACGAGACAGAAAATTAACAAGCATATTCAGGATTTGAACTCAACTCTGGACCCAGTGGAACTAATAGACATCTGCAGAACTCTCCACCCCATATCAACAGAATATACATTCTTCTCAGCACCACATCACACTTATTCTAAAATTGACCACATAATTGGAAGTAAAACACTCCTCAGCAAATGCAAAAGAATGGAAATCATAACAAACAGTCTCTCAGACCAAAGTGCAATTAAATTAGAACTCAGGATTAAGAAACTAACTCAAAACCATACAACTACAGTGGAAACTGAACAACCTGCTCCTGAACGACTACTGAGTAAATAACAAAAAGAAAGCAGAAATAAATACATTCTTTGAGACCAATGAGAATAAAGATACAACATACCAGAATCTCTGGGACACAGCTAAAACAATGTTTAGGGGAAATTCATAGCAATAAATGCCCACAGGAGAAAGCAGGAAAGAGCTAAAATCAACACTCTAACATCACAATTAAAGGAACTAGAGAAGAAAGAGCAAACACATTCAAAAGCGAGCAGAAGACAAGAAATAACTAAGATCAGAGCAGAACTGAAGGAGATTAGAGACACAAAATCCCTTCAAAAAAATCAGTGAATCCAGAAGCTGGTTTTTTGAAAAGATTAACAAAATAGATAGAATGCTAGCCAGATTGATAAAGAAGAAAAGAGAGAAGAATCAAATAGACGCAATAAAAGATGATAAAGAGGATGTCACCACTGATCCCACAAAAATACAATCTACCATCAGAGAACACTATAAACACCTCTATGCAAATAAACTAGAAAATCTAGAAGAAATGAATAAATTCCTGGACACATACACCCTCCTAAGACTAAAGGAAGAAGTCAATTCCTGAATAGACCAATAATAAGTTCTGAAATCGAGGCAGTAATTAACAGCCTACCAACCAAAAAAAGCCCAGGACCAGATGGATTCACAGCTGAATTCTACCAGAAGTACAAAGAAGAGCTGGTACCATTCCTTCTGAAACTATTCCAATCAATAGAAAAGGAGGGAATCCTCCCTAACTCATTTTATGAGTCCAGCATCATCCTGATACAAAAACCTGGCAGAGACACAGCAAAAAAAGAAAATTGCAGGCCAATATCCCTGATGAACATTGATGCAAAAATCTTCAATAAAAAACTGGTAAACTGAATCCAGCAGCACATCAAAAAGCTTATCTACCATGATAAGTTGGCTTCATCCCTGGGATGCAAGGCTGGTTCAACATATGCAAATCAATAAACATAATCCATCACATAAAGAGAACCAATGACAAAAACCACGTGATTATTTCAATAGATGCAGAAAAGGCCTTTCATAAAATTCAACAGCCCTTCATGCTAAAAACTCTCAATAAACTAGGTATTGATGGAACATATCTCAAAATAATAAGAGCTATTTATGAGAAACCCACAGCCAATATCATACCGAATGGGCAAAAGCTGGAAGCATTCATTTGAAAACCGGCACAAAACAAGGATGCCCTCTGTCACCACTCCTATTCAACATAGTATTGGACGTTCTAGCCAGGGCAATCAGGCAATAGAAAGAAATAAAGCGTATTCAAATAGGAAGAGAGGAAGTCAAATTGTCTCTGTTTGCAGATGACATGATTGTATATTTAGAAAACCCCATCATCTCAGCCCAAAAATCTCCTTAAGCTGATAAGCAACTTCAGCAAAGTCTCAGGATACAAAATCAATGTGCAAAAATCACGAGCATTCCTATACACCAATAATGACAAACAGCCAAGTCATGAGTGAACTCCCATTCACAATTGCTACAAAGAGAATAAAATGCCTAGGAATACAACTTACAAGGGATGTGAAGGACCTCTTTAAAGAGAACTACAAACCACTGCTCAATGAAATAAGAGAGGACACAAACAAATGGAAGAACATTCCATTCTCATGGATAGGAAGAATCAATATCGTGAAAATGGCCATACTGCCCAAAGTAATTTATAGATCCAATGCTATCCCCATCAAGCTACCATTGACTTTCTTCATAGAATTACAAAAAACTACTTTAAATTTCATATGGAACCAAAAAACAGCCCGTATAGCCAAGACAATCCTAAGCAAAATGAACAAGCTGGAGGCATCACGCTACCTGACTTCAAACTATACTACAAGGCTACAATAACCAAAACATCATGGTACTGGTACATAAACAGATAGATAGACTAATGGAACAGAACGGAGGCCTCAGAAATAACGCCACACATCTACAACCATCTGATCTTTGACAAACTTGACAAAAACAAGCAATGCGGAAAGGATTCCCTATTTAATAAATGGTGTCGGGAAAACTGGCTAGCCATTTGCAGAAAACTGAAACTGGACCCCTTCCTTACACGTTATACAAAAATTAACTCAAGATGGATTAAAGACTTAAACATAAAACATAAAACCATAAAAACCCTAGAAGAAAACCTAGGCAATACCATTCAGGACATAGGCATGGCAAAGACTTCATGACTAAAATACCAAAAGCAATGGCAACAAAAGCCAAAATTGACAAATGGGATCTAATTAAACTAAAGAGCTTCTGCACAGCAAAAGAAACTAACATCAGAGTGAACAGGCAACTGACAGAATGGGTGAAATTTTTTGCAATGTATCCATCTGACAAAAGGCTAATATCCAGAATCTACAAGGAACCTAAACAAGTTTACAAGAAAAAAAACAACCCCATCAAAAAGTGGGCAAAGGATATGAACAGACGCTTCTCCAAAGAAGACATTTATGCTGCCAACAAACATACGAAGAAAAGCTCATCATCACTGGTCATTAGAGAAATGCAAATCAAAACCACAATGAGATACCATCTTATGCCAGTTAGAATGGTGATCATTAAAAAGTCAGGAAACAACAGATGCAGGAGAGGATGTAGAGAAATAGGAACACTTTTACACTGTTGGTGGGAGTGTAAATTAGTTCAACCATTGTGGAAGACAGTGTGGTGATTCCTCAAGGATCTAGAACCAGAAATATCTTTTGACCCAGCCATCCCATTACTGGGTATATACTCAAAGGATTATAAATCATGCTACTATAAAGACACATGCACACGTATGTTTATTGTGGCACTATTCACAATAGCAAAGACTTAGAACCAATCCGAATGCCCATCAATGATAGACTGGATAAAGAAAATGTGACACACATACACCATGGAATACTATGCAGCCATAAAAAAGGATGAGTTCATGTCCTTTGCAGGGACATGGATGAAGCTGAAAACCATCATTCTTGGCAAGGTAACACAGGAACAGAAAACCAAACACCACATGTTCTCACTCATAAGTGGGAGTTGAACAGTGAGAACACATGGACACAGGGAGGAGAACATCACACACTGGGGCCTGTCAGGGTGTAGGAGGCTAGGGGAGGGATAGCATTAGGAGAAATACCTAATGTAGATGACAAGTTGATGAGTGCAGCAAACCACCATGGCATCTGTATACCTAGGTAACAAACCTGCACGTTCTGCACATGTACCCCAGAACTTAAAAGTATAATAATAATAATAATAATAATAATAATAATAAAAGAAATACAATAAAATAGAATGCAGCATACAGCAGTGATTCTCAAACACATTCAGCATCAGAATTACCCTTGAATCTTTAAAATATATATACATATGAGATCTTAGTCTCCAAGATTTGTAAGTTTGGTATTGGGTCCCTGGGCCTATGTTGGGTTTAGAAACTTCTACAGATGGTTTGGATGTATAGGACAGTTTAAGAATCACTGAACTAAAATCAAATAAACTGAATATCCTGTGATTTAGGGAGACTTATCGTTTATTTCACTATCCAAGTACTTGCATTAGAGCGTGGCTAGAAGGGATTTGCAGCCTCATAAATAATCAGAAATTCAGACATTTTGAGATGAGAGAACTGCTGAAGATTTTATTCTGACTTGAAATAAATTTTCTAATTAGAAACTTCCAGGTGAGAGCAAAGGCCTGGAACAATATTCCTGAGCCAGAGGAGGATCGAGTTTGACTCCAGGCCTAACACTTACTAGGTCTATGACCTTGGGCCAGTAATTTAAATTCTCTGTATCTCAACCTCTCAACAGGGTATTGGTAGGGATTAAATGTGTTAGTGTCTGTGAAGTGCTTAGAGCAGTGCTTGGCATAGTAAATGCTTAATGAATTTCAGCCACTGTTTTTATTTTTAGTACTTTCCAGCTCCCCAAAAAAGATACTTTTTTTAGACTTGTATTAAGACAATAAAAAGTTTAATCAGCATGCTTCATACCTAAATATGCTTCACTTTATAGCAAAGTTTACAAGACTAAAACTGTTTTGTTGTAATTCTCTGAGTCTCGTGTTTATTAATGATTTTTTCTGCTGTTTATTCATCTGAATTCTACTCATTCTTCAAGACCTAGCTGGAATTCTGTTTCTAGAAAGACTCTTGCCCATAATAATAAACCTGCCCTATCTGAGTTCCTAGGCGGTCTGTACCTCACAATTTGGTAATTAATTGTATATGCACTTATATAACAAAACATTATTGTGTGTCTTTGCTGTATCAGATTCTAGGCTGGAAGTTGTAGATATGATGTTTTTGTCTACAAAAATGTTCTAGAATGTCCTACTCGGGACAGTCTGTTGACTTTAAAGACACATTTCCTAAACAGACACTTCATGAGGCAGCCCCAGCCTGTACCTGTGTTCCTGGACCTGATGATCAAGTTTGATTTAAGCCTCACCACTTACTAGCTCTGTGATTTTGGGCAAGTTACTTGAATTCTCTGTGCGTAGATAGAACAATGTTGAGGGAAATCCCTTTCCCCCATCCTTGTGTTTCCACAAGGGAACTTGCTTCCTAATAAGTAACACTTTCAGGGGAATATTCTAGGCCCTTCTCTTATCCCCATTACTTGTTCTTTCTGTGAAAAGAGGAGAGGTTAATCTGATGGATGAAATCCTTAATCTTTCATCTTCTGGACTGTAGAGCCTGTGAACCAAAGCAATGGACCACTTGCACTGAAATTGAGGCTGACCCTGTATTTTGATTCTTATTTGGCAACTTATTTCTATTCTGTTCCCAATTCAAAATCCCAAGGGGAGAAGGAAGATAATTGATTACCAGAAGTATGTAATGGTGGTAGGAAGTTGAATAAATGGTAACTTTTTAAAAGTTGCATGAGATATAGTCCTTATCCCAGAGAAGCTAAGTTTGCTTTTTTTTCCTCTCATGTATTTTAGTATTATCTCTACAATTAGATTGTAAACCCTTTAAAAGCAAGAATATTTCTACATTTTCTTACTCCTGATAGCACACAGTAGACTGCTGGGCACATACATAGTAGGTGGCTCTGTAGGTACTTGCTAAATGATTCAACATGTTTTTCCCTCATGGAAAAGAAAGATTGCAGTATTGTTCTTATCAGCTAGGAAGGCACTCTGAATAGGAAATCAGTTCTAGGCAGGTATCCATAAATGGGTTATGATTTCCAACTTACTTGCCCCAGAGGCTCGCTAATGTTGAACTCTTCATGGGTACTTTGTCTTGCTTCATGAGCTATACATGCTAAGGGGTTAGCAGATCATATAATCTTTTGATCTACAAAATATGATCTTTATTGAACAAAAACTTGGGCCAAAGGCTTTTCTCCTCTGCCACCTTCCTCCCTCTTTTCATTCTCTTTTTTGGGAATGCCCTTTGTGCATGTTAGTTACAGCATGTACCACATTGCACTGTATTGTTGGTTTTTGGGTCTAACCCACCTTTAGTACTGCAGTCCCCAAGGGCAGAAATTCAGTCTCATTCATTTTGATGTCCTCAGTGCCTGTGCTCAGAGAATGTCTATTATTTGAAAAAATAGTGCAAAAGTAAATTTTAGGAGACTACATCACACTCATCTAAACTGCAAGTTTGACAAGTTGACATCCAAAAGAAAGGCTCTCCTAAATAACCTCACCACAGAAATTTGGGTGACCTTTGTAGCTCTGGAGAAAGCAGAGGCAAAAATGAAACCTAAAAATTATTTGTGGGTTTTTAAAAAATGTTTTCTCATGGAGTAAAGAAGGTCTACAGCTGAGTTCTTTTCATATGAGGGAATGACAGAAACACAGCTGGTTCTGACTTTCAGCTTCAGCTGAGTGACCAGAGCTCTGCTGGTGAAACAGGAACTTGTATTGTGCCCCTGACATGCACCTTGAAGGTGTCAGCTCATTGTCCCTGTGTTCACATAAATAGTTTTTTAAGAATTGTTTTTGATCTTGTGAGCCTCTAACTAAATGATTAACCATGCAAAGTTGGCCATTTGGGGTAATACTGAAGCACTTCTCTTGAGGGCTACTGGCAGGTGGGAATGTGCCCACCTCCTTGGGTCTCTGGTTTTCATGTCATACTTGCAAATCAGTGACAGTTTAAACTTGGGGCAGTCACTTAGCAAGTCTATTGAGTTACCAAGTTAATTATTCCCACTTTGCATGAAGCAACCTTGAAAATGATTTTCCTAAAGCAAAGTACATCCAAACTCAGTACCTTCTTAATAACCTTTGCTGAATGAATAAATGACTAATTCATAAAAAATGTAACATATCTTTAATTCTTACTTACAGGCAGTTTAAGCCTCTTGTGTAAGAGGAGGCCTCGGCTTGAGATAACATAGGATAGTAAGCCTCCTAGAGAAATTTCTATATGGAAACATGGTCTGCTATGAAGCTAGAAGTGAGAGGACATTATATTTGACCATTATATTTGGCTTCAGAGCTTCTCAACATGGGGCCCAAAGTCAAGGTCCCTTGTTTCATTAAGAGGAGGTCCAGGAGTGCATGACACCCATCAGACTACTGAGACCCAGCTGGAACTAGGCACCTTGCACAGGGGCCTTGCCTAATCAAAATAGTTCTTATTTTTTCTGAGTTCCAAGTAACTAGTTTCCTAACCTAGTGTCTGGATAGTAGTGCCAAGTGGGAGTACCTTCAATGAAATTCCTCATGAGGTTATTTCTAGCCTATTGGAATGTTTCGTTTTAGGAGGGTGAGGAAGGGAAGTCTTGAATTTTTGTGCTTAGTTTAATGTTGTGATACAGCTTTGACCATCCGTTTAATGGGAGATCTGTTTTCCAGATGACTATACATGTGGAAAGGAGAAGTTTTTTGAGTGTTTTTTTTTAACCCCCTTTAAAGAATGGTTTTTCATTCCTACATTTGGGGGTAAAAGGTCCTCTAGGGAGCCTTTTCAAAAGTATTTGAAGTTTGCATCTGATTTCAGAGGTGAGTTGGAGGCCTATCTGTGTATGACAGACACATGTCTCCAACAACTATATGTTCACAAGGACTAAGAGCCATCCTTTTGGGTCCATCATTCAACATTGATCTCACATTCGTGTTCATATCAGTATCTTTACAGTGCGCTTCCAGTTACATCTCCCTAATTTCCCTTAGTAGGCTTTACAGAATTTGCAGTGTATGCAATGGCAGATGACCACATTTGGAGTCATTTAACCACATCTTCCACTGCAAGTCAGCCCGCTCTTGATGTCTGTTTATGTTTAGATTCCATCTTCTGGAAGATTTCATTCCTCTGCACTATCTCAGTATCTCAGATGCTTTTGGGACTGGGTCCTTTTCCCCTCCTATGTTTGGCCATGGCCACCCCCTCAGGGTTGTGTTGTGTTTCACAGCTGCTGTTTGTAGGGTTGACCTTTACAATGTACAAAGCTCTTTCCCATATGTTGACAATCCCTGGTGTGATGCTGTGAGTTAGGCAGGGTGTGTATACGTGTCCTCATCATATTACAGTGGTAAGGCAACAGGGTTTTGAATTTGATCACCCATGAATTTGTCTAATTTGTTGGTAAAAAATGGTCATGTATCAGCCGTTTCACAGGGTCAGCTTAATAGAAAGTGGGAGTTAGGCAGGACCAGAACTCAGGACTTCAGCCCCCGGTCCCAGGGACTATTCTCTATATCCAGTTGTCCCACCTTGAATCAGTTTCTTCTAGGGAAATATCTCCAAAACTGAGATGGCACCCACAGGACTTCTTAATTGTAGTCATTACCAGGAAAAACAAGCAAAGGAACTGGTGTAAATCTCTGTTTCTGGTGATTGGTGGAGATTTGGAGATTGTCTTGTGTCAAAAGTAAAGCCACTAGATTAAATGTTTTGTTAAAAAATTGGTTATTTTTAATTTAATTATTTGACAGTTAATTTACATTATTCAAAAATCAAAATAAAATTTAAAAGAAGTTTACATTGAAAAGTCTTGCCCCACTTATACCCTGCTCACCCCAGTATCCCCCAATACATACCGTCTATAAGGTGATCATTTGTATTAGTTTCTTGTGAATCCTTGATAGTGTGTTTTATATAGATACAGGTAAATATGAATATGTACTATTATTTCCCCCCCACCCCACCCTTTTTTTTTTTTTTTTTTTTGAGGCGGAGTCTCGCTCTGTCGCCCAGGCTGGAGTGCAGTGGCATGATCTCGGCTCACTGCAAGCTCCGCCATTTTCCCCCATTTTTAAAACAAAAGGTAGTAGCCATATATACACTATTTTACACCTTGTTTTATCACTTACTAATATATACCAGAGAGCTTTCCATCATTTTGTACATATGCACCTATATCTGTCAATTATTCCCAGAAGTGGAATTGCTGAGCCAGCAGGAAAAATCATGTATAATTTTGATAGGTATTGCCTAATTGTCCTGCACAGGGCTTGAATTGTTTGTACTCCCACCATTAGTGTATGAGAAGACCTGTTTCTCCATAGCCTCATCAAACAGAGTGTGTGAGATTAGATGAGAAATAGGAGGTGAGCAGTCTTTTACCCCATCCGTAGTTTGCAGTGGGAACACTGCACAGTTCCAAGAGCTGGTGCAGGTATCAGATTAGTTCCAGTGGAAACACTGCCTCACCATGGCCATGGGCTTGCGCCAGCTCTAGTGACACACACGGAATGGACCCACGTTGCCACTTGCAGAATTTCCTGTAGCAGAAAGTTGAACATGCATTCATTATTCACCTAACTAGCCATGCTGGATCTAAAGAGCACAACAGTGTTTTTTAGAACCAAAAAGAAAATTGTTTCACTACAACACACTGTGTATAAGGCTTTCAATGCTCTTTTCTCAGCTATTAACATTATTTTCAGGACTGAGTTCAAGAGATGTATCCCAAATCACAGGGATGTCTTGCTAAGCTTGGAACTTTCATACTCAAGGGATGCTTTTTTGAGGAATGATTTTACACTTATTCAACATTTGTAATTAAATAGTACTTTATAAGATAAATTTAAACTATCCAAGTACAATATAAACATTGAACTATGATGCAACATTGCTAGACTTTTTCCTTAAAGTTGCCAAGTGGTTTCCTGCATTAGGCAAATAGGGGATCATATAGAAATGCCATGATTTACGGCCTAGATAACATCTCCACCATTTGAGCAGCATATATTCCAGGTCATCCCCACATAACTCCTTACCATTCTCATTAGAAAGGTTGATTCTTAGTCTTATTTTTCTCTGAGGACAGCAAAAAAAAAAAAATCCCCTTCAGTTCCACTGCATAGAAAAGTGTGGTAAATGGAGCCGGGCACAGTGGTTATTTAATTTAAATGGACAATATTTTTTATAGAATTTTGACAGGGCCACTGTACAGGGGAAAGTCACTCCTCTTCCCCTTTATAGAAGAGTTGCACCTGGACAGTTGCATTGATGACTGTATCCAGTCTACACAAGAGGTCATTCCTGGGCATAAGAATGGACTGCCAAAATCTAGCTGAAACACCATTGACAAATACACATTTTCTTTTGTTAATAATACCTGTGAAGGCTTTCATAACAGACATTTCCAGTTTTGTTCTCAGGCTCCTTGCAGCTGCTCCTCTAAAAGTGTGCTCTCTTCCAAGAGCTGACAATGGCCAGAAGCAAGGTGTTCTGTCTTTTGTGCCATCATCATCTAACTTGCCACACACATTTGGGATGTCAGCTTAGGTATAGGTTTTCTATCCACTCAGTATGGCTTGTGGGTCTGGTTGCCTTTGTTATGCATGCCGAGGGCCTCTGGGCATCAGTTTGGTGTGAGAGAACCCATTCCATGACCCTCCTTCCTTTGGCTGTTTTGACTCGATGGCTCTTGTTGGCACAGTCTGTGAGTGTCTGATGCTCTATCCATGCCGGACCATCTGTTCTGCTGTCTCTGTGGTCTGAAGTCGTTGTCTGAACTATTCCTTGATAATAAATTTGAGATGATCTTGTTCTACCTTTCTTTTCAAGTCACATCTCAGCCCCTTAGCCACATTCCTGAAGAACATGACAAATGGATGGGTCACGAGTCACGTAGCATAGGGTGTCAGACCACCAGGCTTTGAAGGGATTCTGTTGGGTGCTAAAAAGAAAGAGTTTGTGTCACCACGATTTTTTTAAAGGCATTTTGACACTTAGGCCTTAATTGAAAGCATTCTTACTCAAATAGAGTTGACAGAGGAGTATTTGGTAGTCACGGTTGCTGGTCTGAAAAGCATGTGGTTCTGTTTCAATGCCCAATGATATCTTCTCACGGGAAAATGTTCTGACATCTCAAACAAATGACCTTCATGCATAGTTTTGACAAAATACCCTATTAAGTATGCATATATGGTTGGTACCTTGTGGTAATAATTCAATACTGGAAACAGAGTAGCAACAAAGAAACATTAGGGTTATATTTAACCTCTGTGGGATTAGTGTGTAAACAAACTGCTTATCAGAAATGCTCACATGGGGCTTTGTTTAAATAAATAAGAAACTGGCATATAGGGTCTGCAGGATATTTCTGCCAAGTAGACCTCCCTCACATTATAAGACACCACATCTATGTCTGACCCCATATGGAAAGAGGCATAGCAAGCCAGCACTGGTTCATGTTCCCCCTCCACCACATAATGGGTGTGTGATCTTAGGGAATCCACCGAAACTCTCTGGGCCTCAGTTTCCTCAGCTATAAATGGTGGATAATCAAATTATTTACCTCACCATTAATAAATGTTAGCTATTATTTTTTATCAAGTTTAATACAAAGAGAAACATTTTACTTATTTTTCCAGCTGCCCAGAGCATCTTCCAAAATCCTATCACCAACAAATATTGTATTGTATTTATTACAGCAACTATGTAAAAATGGAGTCCCTGTCCTATGCTTAGATGAAATATGTTGGTATTTGAGTTTGCATGTCTTCTATAGGAATCAGTGTTTAGTGAAAATGGGTGGAGATAAACAGATGTTTTCACAGTCCTGTTGTTCACAGTACCGCCAAATTGAATGTTTCCATATAGGTGCATTCTAATGGCTTAAATGATGCAGATATTTTCTGGCCAGCCATATGGATCTTTTGTCATCTAAGATGTTAATATTTTCCTTATATTTTATAGTAGTTCTGGAGTACAGCCAGTTTCTTGAATAGGGTCCACATGGCTCATTATGCACAGGGCCTGGAAACTGCCTTACTCGTGCTGTTGAAATGAACAGTGACACTTCAGAAGAGCTGGGAGCTGGGGTAGAGCAGTGGCTAGGAGAACATATTCAATTATATTTCCTCCTGCATTAAGCTACAAGTAATGAGCACTTTCCTGTGCTTTACAGTTAAGTAATTAAAAGAAATTATAGAGTGGGATGCAAAAGTGTCCTGAAGGACAACTGGATGTGTAGAGCCACCAGTTTTCTCCATGAGTGCACAAGGTTAATCCTTGTTACTACTCAGAATGCTGAGTTTCTACAGAAAGGGTTGCAGGTCCACACATGTTTTGGCGTCTACCCACAGGCTTCTGTATGGCATGACTGTGCATCCCAGAAGAAGGGTTGTGCTGTGTACCTCCACGTTTCAGTGGAATTTAACAAACTGATCCCTGAAAATGGTTTCATAAAGGTGAGTAACAGAGAGCTAATAGCCTTCTCTTGCTAATTTTATCTTTCCCCCAAGATTTCTTGATAATAGTTTGAAAAGGAGTGTTATTCTTTGGTCTCTAGAGGCAACTTACCTTTCCAGTTTCTTCCATCACCTGTTTTCACCTCTCTTGTTTTTTTAAATTTAATGCTCTATGTATTTCAGAGGATAGGATCTAATCTAGTGCAGTCCCTTCATCAGGTGAGAATTATTCATCTCATTTTCATTTTAGCCCTTCTGAATTAATGACATTGAAGCCCGGCAGTTTGGTCCTAAGATGGGTTTAATTATGTACAGATACTCTTTCTATAATGGAAATTGCTCAGATAACTTATTAACCACAAGAATACACTGAGTATGGAAAATTTCAGGAGCACCGTCTGTGGAAAAACTGGGAAGGGCATGCTGTCATCACAGCTCTAGGGTCTATTTAAAGTGTGGTTATGCAGCACTGGTGTCTAGTGGGGTGTTGGCTCTCAACTATCAGAATTCCCATAGCATTTCATGGCAGAAAGTCAAGGTGTCCAGCAATACTCTGAAAGTGACCTACCTGTTGATTAAAGTCGTCAATTCTGAAGAAAGAGACTGAAATAAGACAAATGGGTCTTAACTTTTTTTCTCTTTCTCTCTTTTGTAAAAATGTGTGATTGTTCTGGCATGTTCCCAATCCCCACATAATGCCAACATCTTGTCTTAAAGGGGGATTCCCTTTATCCTTGGATCTGAGAATTATTGCATATTCTCCCTTTAGGGACAATGAATGCAGTTGCATCACCCTTGCTTTTTTTTTTTTTTTTTTGTACACAGCATGCTTATTCTTGGATGCAGGGACTTGAAAGACAAAGCCCCAGCTGGCTTTCACAACATCTCCTATTAGTAGGTGTGCCTTGTGTGTAATTTGAAGGAGGCGGTCCCTTAGCTGTGTTTACACTGTACTTTTAAATGTGGGGCTGAAGGTAGAATCGACCATACTTAAGATGCCACCTGGGAAAATAGGGCTCTGTGTCATCTCAGCCCCACCCATTTGCAAATGACTTAACAGCAGCACTATTAGGGTTCCTAGTGTGAGTCATTTGCATTTGGACTGGTGAACTTGGTGACTTCTTGGTGTTTGGAAACAAACAACCTTTGCAGTCTTTCGTAAAAAGCCTAAACAGTGGACCAGTCTCCAGTTCTACTTGCAAAGCTGCCCCCATCAAATCCCTCATAATGTTCAACTTAAAAAATGTTACACTTTTCTCTGGAAATCTAACCTTTTTTCCTTTTTTAAAAGCCATTTTAAGTACTTCAGTCTTGAATCAAATGATCCCAAATATTGGACACCAACCTAGAAACTGGGTTACCTCCTGGGAACTTTATTGAAGAAGAGAGATTTTGGTTGGAGAGGGGGTTTTGATGTTTGATACTTATATTTACTATTTTAATATTTCATTGTTGTTGCTGCTGCTGCTGTATTATTTTGCGAGTTTCGTTTGTTTAAATTTCATGGTATTTGGTAGGAGAGAGCTGGATCTGTTGGTTTCAGGACAAGTCTAGAAATAAGAAATCTGCCTTGAGTGAGTGAGTTGGTTCCCTCTGTTGCTATTTCACCATTAAGGACCAAAGGAACTCACAAGGACCAGAGACATCTGGCTAAAAGCAATACTAGTGTGACTGGACATCTACTACCTGCCATAGTTGGTCATATCGTTTCCAGTATGATTCTGATTGAGTGAGTGATATTAGGCTATGTTCAGGGATCAGGGAGGCTAATTATGCTTATATTGCCTTGTAGCATTTTGGTAAGAATTAATGATTGTGTAGATGTCCAGATTTAGGTCAGCAATATTCTAAAAGTTCTCATTGAACTAATCATGTTTATAAGTAGCCTGTACTTTCTATCATAATAACAATAGTGGAAAAGCTAGTTGACATAAAAGGAGCCCAGATTTTACTTAAGTAAAAACACAAAAGCAAAGATATTTTCCCACATAAATTACAAAAGCAAAGATATTTTCCCACATAAATGTCCCCATAAAACAAGTTGAACCAAAGAGGAAAGATGACAGGTAACCGTATGACACGCTAAGAAGGTATCATAATACTTGTTAACTTCAACCTTTTATTTCCTTATCCTAAGCAGCCTCTTTTCTCTTTATCATTTAGTCTAGTGCTTCTCAACTTTGATAAGTAAAAAAGTTATTGCACTAAATAAATCTAATTGAAATGCAGGATCTGATTGAGTGGGTGGGGTAGGTGGAATGAGGGTGGGGAAGTTGAGATTCTGCATTTCTTAGAAGTTTCTACTTTATGTTAAAATGGCTAATCCATCTCAACATTGAGAAGTAAGGTTTCACTTAATTTCAGCCTGTGTAAGTTTATCCCATATGTACATTTCCTAAAACTCTAATCTCAGGCCCCAGGAGTTTCTCCTTTAGCTAAAATATTTTTAGGAATAAATTTGAATTGCATTAATACACAATTTATAAATTTAACACTCAAAAAATTATTTGAAGTTTGAGACTTTAGGTTGCATGAAATCAATTTCATACTTGAAAATTTTCTATAAATTCAGAAGTCTGTGTATTTAAATACAATTTAAATACCTGTGTTATAGTGACATTTGTTTTTCTGTCTCTCTCTGCACCATTTCCAGAGTCATCATCCCTGTACAGAAAAATTTTTCCCACATGATTTCACCATAGTTAAATTCATTAAATATGATGCTTACTTGATAATTTCTCCAGGTTCTTTTTTTTTTTTTAATTATACTTTAAGTTCTAGGGTACATGTGCACAACCTGCAGGTTTGTTACATATGTATACATGTGCCATGTTGGTGTGCTGCACCCATTAACTCGTCATTTACATTAGGTATATCTCCTAATGCTATCCCTCCCCCCTACCCCTACCCCATGACAGGTCCCAGTGTGTGATGTTCCCCACCCTGTGTCCAAGTGTTCTCATTGTTCAGTTCCCACCTATGAGTGAGAACATGCGGTGTTTGGTTTTCTGTGCTTGCGATAGTTTGCTCAGAATGATGTCCTTGCTCACTGATGGACATTTGGTTGGCTCCAAGTATTTGCTATTGTGAATAGTGCCACAATAAACATACGTGTGCATGTGTCTTTATAGTAGCATGATTTATAATCCTCTGGGTATATACCCAGTAATGGGATGGCTGGCTCAAATGGTATTTCTAGTTCTAGATCCTAGAGGAATTGCCACACTGTCTTCCACAATGGTTGAACTAGTTTACAGTCCCATCAACAGTGTAAAAGTGTTCCTATTTCTCCACATCCTTTCCAGCACCTGTTGTTTCCGGACTTTAATGATCGCCATTCTAACTGGTGTGAGATGGTATCTCATTGTGGTTTTGATTTGCATTTCTCTGATGGCCAGTGATGATGAGCATTTTTTCATGTGTCTTTTGGCTACATAAATGTCTTCTTTTGAGAAGTGTCTGTTCATATCCTTCACCCACTTTTTGATGGGGTCATTTGATTTTTTCTTGTAAATTTGTTTAAGTTCTTTTAGATTCTGGATATTAGCCCTTTGTCAGATGGGTAGATTGTAAAAATTTTCTCCCATTCTGTAGGTTTCCTATTCACTCTGATGTTAGTTTCTTTTGCTGTGCAGAAGCTCTTTAGTTTAATTAGATCCCATTTGTCAATTTTGGCTTTTGTTGCCATTGCTTTTGGTGTTTTAGTCATGAAGTCCTTGTCCATGCCTATGTCCTGAATGGTATTGCCTAGGTTTTCTTCTAGGGTTTTTATGGTTTTAGGTCTAACATGTAAGTCTTTAATTCATCTCGAATTAATTTTTGTATAAGGTGTAAGGAAGGGATCCAGTTTCAGCTTTCTACATATGGCTAGCCAGTTTTCCCAGCACCATTTATTAAATAGAGAATCCTTTCCCCATTTCTTGTTTTTGTCAGGTTTGTCAAAGATCAGATGGTTGTAGATGTGTGGTATTGTTTCTGAGCGCTCTGTTCTGTTCCATTGGTCTATATCTCTGTTTTGGTAACAGTACCATGCTGTTTTGGTTACTGTAGCCTTGTAATATAGTTTGAAGTCAGGTAGCGTGATGCCTCCAGCTTTGTTCTTTTGGTTTAGGATTGTCTTGGCAATGCGGGCTCTTTTTTGGTTCCATATGAACTTTAAAGCAGTTTTTTTCCAATTCTGTGGAGAAAGTCATTGGTAGCTTGATGGGGATGGCATTGAATCTATAAATTACCTTGAGCAGTATGGCCATTTTCATGATACTGATTCTTCCTACCCATGAGAATGGAATGTTCTTCCATTTGTTTGCGTCCTCTTTTATTTCCTTGAGCAGTGGTTTGTAGTTCTCCTTGAAGAGGTCTTCCACATCCCTTGTAAGTTGGATTCCTAAGTATTTTATTCTCTTTGAAGCAATTGTGAATGGGATTTGGCTCTCTGATTTGGCTCTCTGTTTGTCTGTTATTGGTGTATAGGAATGCTTGTGATTTTTGCACATTGATTTTGTATCCCGAGACTTTGCTGAAGTTGCTTATCAGCTTAAGGAGATTTTGGGCTGAAATGATGGGGTTTTCTAAAGATACAATCATGTCATCTGCAAACAGAGACAATTTGACTTCCTCTCTTCGTATTTGAATACCCTTTATTTCCTTCTATTGCCTGATTGCCCTGGCTAGAACGTCCAATACTGTGTTGAATAGGAGTGGTGACAGAGGACATCCTTGTTTTGTGCCAGTTTTCAAAGGGAATGCTTCCAGCTTTTGCCCATTCAGTGTGACATTGGCTGTGAGTTTGTCATGAATAGCTCTTATTATTTTGAGATATGTCCCATCAATACCTAGTTTATTGAGAGTTTTTAGCACAAAGGCTGTTGAATTTTGTCAAAGGCCTTTTCTGCATCTATTGAGATAATCGTGGTTTTTGTCTTTGATTCTGTTTATATGATGGATTACATTTATTGATTTGCATATGTTGAACCAGCCTTGCATCCCAGGGATGAAGCCAACTTGATCATGGTAGATAAGCTTTTTGATGTGCTGCTGGATTTGGTTTGCCAGTATTTTACTGAGGATTTTTCCATCGATCTTCATCAGGGATATTGGCCTGAAATTCTCTTTTTTTGTTGTGTCTCTGTCAGGCTGTGGTATCAGGATGATGCTGGCCTCATAAAATGAGTTAGGGAGGATTCCCTCTTTTTCTATTGATTAGAATAGTTTCAGAATGGTACCAGCTCCTCTTTATACCTCTGGTAGAATTCAGCTGTGAATCCATCTGGTCCTGATGGATTTTTTTGGTTGGTAGGCTATTAATTATTGCCTCAATTTCAGAGTCTGTTATTGGTCTATTAGGAGATTCAACTTCTACCTGGTTTAGTCCTGGGAGGGTGTATGTGTCCAGGAATTTATCCATTTCTTTTAGGTTTTCTAGTTTATTTGCATAGAAGTGTTTATAGTGTTCTCTGATGGTAGTTTGTATTTCTGTGAGATTGGTGGTGATATCCCCTTTATCATCTTTTATTGCATCTATTTGATTCTTCTCTCTTTTCTTCTTTATTAGTCTTGCTAGTGATCTGTCAATTTTGTTGATCTTTTTAAAAAACCAGCTCCTAGGTTCATTGATTTTTTGAAGGGTTTTTTCTGTCTCTATCTCCTTCAGTTCTGCTCTGATCTTAGTTATTTCTTGTCTTCTGCTAGCTTTTGAATGTGTTTGCTCTTGCTTCTCTAAATTGTGATGTTAGGGTGTCAATTTTAGATCTTTCCTGCTTTCTCTTGTGGGCATTTAGTGCTATGAATTTCCCTCTACACACTGCTTTAAATGTGTCCCAGAGATTCTGGTATGTTGTGTCTTTGTTCTCATTGGTTTCAAAGAACATCTTTATTTCTGCCTTCATTTCATTATGTACCCAGTAGTCATTCAGGAGCAGGTTGTTCAGTTTCCATGTAGTTGAGTGGTTTTGAGTGAGTTTCTTAATCCTGAGTTCTAGTTTGAATGCACTGTAGTCTGAGAGGCAGTTTGTTATAATTTCTGTTCTTTTACATTTGCTGAGGAGTGCTTTACTTCCAACTATGTAGTCAATTTTTGGAATAAGTGTGATGTGGTGCCAAGAAGAATGTATATTCTGCTGATTTGGAGTGGAGAGTTCTGTAGATGTCTATTAGGTTTGCTTGGTGCAGAGCTGAGTTCAATTTCTGGATATCTTTGTTAACTTTCTGTCTTGTTGATCTGTCTAATGTTGACAGTGGGGTGATAAAGTCTCCCATTATTATTGTGTGGGAGTCTAAGTCTCTTTGTAGGTCTCTAAGGACTTGTTTTGTGAATCTGGGTGCTCCTGTATTAGGTGCATATATTTTTAGGATAGTTAGCTCTTCTTGTTGAATTGATCCCTTTATCATTATGTAATGGCCTTCTTTGTCTCTTCTGATCTTTGTTGGTTTAAAGTCTGTTTTATCAGAGACTAGGATTGCAACTCCTGCTTTTTTTTGCTTTCCATTTGCTTGGTAGATCTTCCTCCATCCCTTTATTTTGAGCCTATTTGTGTCTCTGCACGTGAGATGGGTCTCCTGAATACAGCACACTGATGGGTCTTGACTCTTTATCCAATTTGCCAGTCCATGTCTTTTAACTGGAGCATTTAGCTCATTTACATTTAAGGTTAATATTGTTATGTGTGAATTTGATCCTGTCATTATGATGTTAGCTTTTTATTTTGCTCGTTAGTTGATGCAGTTTCTTCCTAGCCTTGATGGTCTTTACAATTTGGCACGTGTTTGCAGTGGCTGGTACTGGTTGTTCCTTTCCATGTTTAGTGCTTCCTTCAGGAGCTCTTGTAAGGCAGGCCTGGTGGTGACAAAATCTCTCAGCATTTGCTTGTCTGTAAAGGATTTTATTTCTCCTTCACTTATGAAGCTTAGTTTGGTTGGATATGAAACTCTGGGTTGAAAATTCTTTTCTTTAAGAATGTTGAATATTGGCCCCCACTCTCTTCTGGCTTGTAGAGTTTCTGCTGAAAGATGCTGTTAGTCTGATGGGCTTCCCTTTGTGGGTAACCTGCCCTTTCTCTCTCACTGCACTTAACGTTTTTTCCTTCATTTCAACTTTGGTGAATCTGACAATTATGTGTCTTGGAGTTACTCTTCTTGAGGAGTATCTTTGCGGCATTCTCTGTATTTCCTGAATTTGAATGCTGGCCTGCCTCACTAGATTGGGGAAGTTCTCCTGGATAATATCCTGCAGAGTGTTTTCCAACTTGGTTCCATTCTCCCCATCACTTTCAGGTACACCAATCAGATGTAGATTTGGTCTTTTCACATAGTCCCATATTTCTTGGAGGCTTTGTTCATTTCTTTTTACTCTTTTTTCTCCAAACTTCTCTTCTTGCTTCATTTCATTCAGCTTCAATCCCTTTCTTCCACTTGATTGAATCAGCTACTGAAGCTTGTGCATGTGTCACGTAGTTCTCGTGCCATGGTTTTCAGCTCCATCAGGTCATTTAAGGTCTTCTCTATGCTGTTTATTCTAGTTAGCCATTCGTCTAATGTTTTTTCAAGGTTTTTAGCTTCTTTGTGATGGGTTCAAACATCCTCCTTTAGCTCGGAGGAGTTTGTTCATTACTGATCATCTGAAGCCTTCTTCTCTCAACTTGTGAAAGTCATTCTCTGTCCAGCTTTGTTCCATTGCTGGCGAGGAGCTGCATTCCTTTGGAGGAGAAGACGTGCTCTGATTTTTAGAATTTTCAGCTTTTCTGCTCTGGTTTCTCCCCATCTTTGTGGTTTTATCTACCTTTGGTCTTTGACGATGGCGACGTACAGATGGGGTTTTGGTGTGGATGTTCTTTCTCTTTGTTAGTTTTCCTTCTAACAGTCAGGATCCTCAGCTGCAGGTCTGATGGAGTTTGCTGGAGGTCCACTCCAGACACTGTTTGCTTGGGTATCACCAGCAGAGGCTGCAGAACAGCAAATATTGCAGAATGGCAAATGTTGCTGCCTGATTGTTCCTCTGGAAGCTTCGTCTCAGAGGGGCACCTGGCTGTATGAGGTGTCAGTCAGCACCTACTGGGAGGTGCCTCCCAGTTAGGCTACTTAGGGGTCAGGAACCCACTTGAAGAGGCAGACTGTCCATTCTCAGATATCATACTCCATGCTGGGAGGACCCCTACTCTCTTCAAAGCTGTCAGACAGGGACATTTAAGTCTGCAGAAGTTTCTGCTGTCTTTTGTTCAGCTGTGCCCTGCCCCCAGAGGTGGAGTCTACAGAGGCAGGCAGGCCTCCTTGAGCTGCGGTGGGCTCCACCCATTTCGAGCTTCCTGGCTGCTTTGTTTACCTACTCAAGTCTCAGCAATGGTGGACACCCCTCCCCCAGCCTCACTGCTGCCTTGCAGTTCGATCTCAGACTGCTGTGCTAGCAGTGAGCCAGGCTCCGTGGGCATGGGACCCTCTGAGGCAGGCCTGGGACATAATCTGGTGTGCCGTTTGCTAAGACCATTGGAAAAGCACAGTATTAGGGTGGGGAGTGTCCTGATTTTCCAGGTACCATCAGTCATGGCTTCCCTTGTCTAGGAAAGGGAATTCCCCAACCCCTTGCACTTCCTGGGTGAGGTGATGCCCCACCCTGCTTTGGCTCATGCTCCGTGGGTTGTACCCACTGTCTGACAAGCCCCAGTGAGATGAACCCGGTACCTCAGTTGGAAATGCAGAAATCACCCGTCTTCTGTGTCACTCACACTGGGGGCTGTAGACTGGAGCTGTTCCTATTTGGCCATCTTGGAACCTCCCTTTCCAGGTTCTTTATTACAGAGTGGGTCACTGAAACTTCATGGAACAAATTGGAAATTATCTTCTTAATTAATGTCACTGTCTACCATGTATGGGAATTTGGTAAATATTATATGGTTTCAATAACATAGTAGATAGAACATTGTTAAATCTAAACTTCAGTGAATTGTAACAGATCCCACCTGAAATTCTAAAGAAAACAGAATTCTAATTGAAGAGGTTAAACTTTTACAGGGAATGTCAACTGCCATTTGGGTCCTGTAAACAAAAACTGTTTTTTAAAAAAATAACCTTTAAAAGTATTTTCAGATGACCTCATTTGCTATCCAAGTGGCTTGAGTATGCTTGATGCTAAGACTTCTTTGTTATAGACTGGAGATGTGTGCTATTGGGGCAGTGTTGCTCTGTGACAAGGAAGCAGAAGATGAGGGCAAGGTTCGATGTGACTGTGAATTCTGGGTGGCTCTGGCTATCAGGAGCCTTCATTGATTACAGCAAAACAGTTGCTTTCCTAGGGCAATAGTGTCTCTGTCACCCAGGCTGGAGTTCAGTGGCATGATCAATTGCTCACTGTAGCCTCAACTTCTTAGACTCAAGTAATCCTCCCACCTCAGCCTCCCAAGTAGCTGATACTACAGGTGTGCACCACTACACCTAATTTTTAAGTTTTTGTAGAGACATGGTCTCACTGTGTTGCCCAGGTTGATCTCGATTTCCTGGGCTCTAGTGATCCTCCCACCTTGGCCTCCCAAAGTGTTGGGATTACATATGTGAGCCACTGCACCTGGCCCTTTGCAACCTTCTTGACAATGCATTCCTTTATTCCCTAACTGGAAGTAATTTCTTTCTCTTGATGGAAGCACTAAGTGCCTGGGGTCAGGAAGCCAGATAGGATGTTCTCTGCCCAGTTCTGGCCCTTGTGCTGGGCATTTTTTATCATTTATTCCAAAATTCATGACATAATTTCAATTTACCTTAAGACTTACTGCTTTTAGTTTAATTGCACTTCCCTAAATACTATACAAATATTTCTAGCACAAAGAGAATTGAGTACTTAGTTTGCGCATGGTACTGTACAAATTGTTCTAGGTGCTAATTCAAAGGAGAATACCCAATGTCAATCCTTATCCTTTGCTCCTTATCAAGCAAAAACAAATGTCTTTGTAACATAGGCATTTTAAATTTACTCTTGAAGATGGAACATCTGCCGATAAAAAAAAATCCTTATATTTTCAGAGATGGGGAGTAGGGGTGTAGTGGGAAGTAACAGAGGGTCAGAGCTATGGTGCTTTCTAACAAAGATGCATGCAAATTTTTCCACCAAATTAATGATTCTGGAAATTATACATTTTTTCTTATGGTAGTTACATGTAGGTATCACTTCAGATATGAATTAAGAATCAGCAATTTCTCTGACACTCTTAGTGAGTTTAAGTGATGTCTGCAAGTATCAATCAACACCATGGACATACCAGGGGCTTAGAGCGTACTGTGGTATGAAGGACTGTGTTTTGTAGGACATGTATTTGGATGTTCTCGGACATAAGCTAATTACGGCTAAAAACTGTATTTTTAAAGGTACCTGCAAAGCTTTGGAATATCTGCATTTTCAGATAACATTTACTAAAATATTAATTTCACTTGAATGGCCATCCGGATAAGTAGGTGAGTATCTGTGATGACCATTACTTTTTTTTTCATTTTATTTATAGATTTCAATGGCTAATTATTTTCTTTGAGGAATGTGTGGGTGATTTTTGTTGTGGTGGTGTTTTCTTGTTTGTTTAGTCTTCTTAGCTAGGCAATACATATATGATGGGAAAATAATGTGGAAATAATATACAGGAATGAAATAATCCCTGTAGTTTAAGGCCTAGTTTCCTTTGGAATCTGGGGTTCTGAACTTGTTCTATCAGGGGAACCACAGTGAGTAGATGAGTTGATTAAAAACTCTGGTCCTCTCTCCTCCTGTACCAAATGGGGATAATTATAGTTACCTACATCTCTAGGGTCTTCTGAGTCTTAATTAGTTAATATTTGCAAAGTGTTTGGAGATATTTGAATTAAAAGTACTGAGCAGTGTAATCAAAATTCACTGTAATTATAATTGGAATCAGTTTGTAGTCCCACCTTTCCTCCGTTTTTCTCTATCTTGTTCTTTCTGCCAACCCAGACATTGCTGATGGTTACTACTCAGCTCTGCACACTCTCTCAACCACTTTTCTTTTTGCAACTCATTTCAGCTTATAAATAAATAAATGGATTAATTAAAAAGATATAGCCAGGCCTTTAACCCCATATTTAAGTAACTACTTAATATTTATTTTTAAAGCTCCATAGTCACTAAGAGTAAAGTCAGCCAATTATTTTCTTCTAGTCTATCATTTTTTTTAGGTCCTCCTTCATATGATGATAAACTGGTCTTCTTGCAGCATTCCCATGCTCAGAAACTCTCATTGGCTCTTTGGTGCCCATATGGCAACATCCAAACTCTTTGGCATCCCCCCAGAGGCTTTCAAAATCTGGCAATCATTCAATCTTATTTTTCACTGTTCCCATTCCACACTCTTCTCCCCAGACATTTACTCTATGCCTTCCCACATTCCTGCCATTCAGGACAGTGAATACCCACTGTCACTGTAGGGAACATTTAAACTCTTTGCAATCTTCTTCTTCTTATTTATTTATTTATTTATTTATTTATTTTTGAGACAGATTCTCTCTGTCGCCCAAGCTGGAGTGCAGTGACTTGATCATGGCTCACTGCAGCCTCAACTTCTTGGACTCAAGTGATCCTCCCACCTCAGCCTCCCAAGTAGCTGGGACTACAGGTGTGCACTACCACTTCTGATTAATTTTTAAGTTTTTGTAGAGACCTGGTCTCACTGTGTTGCCCAGGCTGATCTTGAATTCCTGGGATCAAGCGATCCTCCCACCTCGGCCTCCCATAGCATTGGGATTACAAGTGTGAGCCACTGCACCTGGCCCTTTCCAAACTTCTTGACAATGCATTCCTTTATTCCCTAACTGGAAGTAACTTCTTTCTCTTTATAAAATTGTATCTGTACCTTTTCTGGGTCATTTCTACCTTTATATTCTAGTTACGTATGTCCTACCTCCCTCCTAGGGAGGGAGGTAAGTAAGACTGGAAAGTAGACTTCATGTGTGATGAATGAACGAACAAAAGGAAGTCTAACATATGGATATAGTCAACTGGATGCAAATTAAAAATTTTTAAATATTGATTTGCAAGATTTCATTAAGGTCAACTCTTAATAGTTTGTATCATATATGTTAGGAACCAAATATTAATAACTTCTTCAGCATTACCATTATCTTTATAGGACTGTCTAAAATGAGCAGCCATATCTTTAAACTGTGTTTTCTCTGATTACACGCTCACAGGTAAAACCCAAAGGGGCTGGGAACAAACAAGACTTTTTTTTTTTCTGTATGCCTGAATTATCTGTACTGTTGCTTGTTTTCCCACCTTTGGCCATAGAAACTTAGTTCTAACATGCTACAATTTTTGCAATTCTTTCTCTTAGAAAAAGACCACATTGTCTGAAATTTCATCCATTGAAGTAATCAAGCCTTAAAGTTGAAGGATCTTGGTCATGATTAATCTAGACCTACAAAGTAGTATCTTAATGGCACTCCCTTTAGAAAGTTAGGTTCCAGGACACACACAGCTGCAGAAAACTGTGTCCACATTTTGTAAGCTCCTTCATTGTCACAGCCACTCTCTTCTCTGTGGCTGATATTCTAAAACTGGCAACACATCCTGATGGTAAAAGCTTCGTTCAGGAGACAGGTGACCTACTAGCTTTACAGCATTTGACAGGTTACCTAACCTCTCTGACGCATAATTGCCTCATCTATATAATGGGGATAATAATACCCATCCTGTCTCCTTGTAAAAATCAAATTAGATGACTCCTGTGAATGTTCTATAGTCTCTTAGACAAATGTAAGTTATGACTACAGCAAGAGTAAAAGAGCATGTTGTTATGGACATTCTTTCAGTGAAATGTCTAAGACTTGTGAGTCACACTTAAAGCTAAACTTGATATCTACTTCATTGATTTTCTTTTTAGTTCTATGTACTATATTGAATTTCCTGACAGTGGGGCTATGAAAGCCTTCCTAGCATTTTATAGATGTGGTTGAATTAATGGTTGTAAGCCTTAAAGCAGAATTAGACAGCATCAATGAATTTATTAAGTATAAATAAATATATAATCTACTTAGCAATATTACACAGCCTCTTTATCTTATGTGTGATAAAGAGTCATCCGAAGGTTGAAAATGAAAAATTGTCCTGGAAGCTCTTATTTAATCTTTTATTATTTCCTAATACAGTATATAAAATTACTCATTGAAAGCTTAGCAGAATAAGAAACAAGAAGTTAAAAGGCTGAAAACTACAAATTTTGCTATTATTATTGTTATTACTAGTACTGATTACTTCCCAAGTCTCTTATTGATCTGTTAGAAATAGAGCTACACAGGAAATTGTAGGACAGTTAGTATGTGGTAGTGTTATCTGCTTTTTAATTATTCAAGTAAGGTTTTATTCCATTAGAGGAACTCAAGAAGTTGGTCATGGCTGATAATTGCTATCTGTCAAATTCCTTAGAGCAGGGATCCGCAACCCCCAGGCCATGGATTGTTACCAGTCCCTGGCCTGTTAGGAACCAGGCTGCACAGTAGGAAGTGAGCGGCGGGTGAGCAAACATTGCCATCTGAGCTCTGTCTCCTTTCAGATCAGCAGCAGCATTAGATTCTCATAGAAGCATGAGCCCTATTGTGAACTGCACATGCAAGGGATCTAGGTTGCGTGCTCCTTATGAGAATCCAATTCCTTATGATAATTTAACTGATGATCTAAGGTGGAACCATTTCATCCCAAAACCATCCACCCTGCTACTCCCAGACCGTGGAGAAATTGTCTTCCACAAAACTGGTTCCTGCTGCCAAAAAGGTTGGGACCACTGCCTTAGAGTTTATAATTTGGGGTTAGCACAGTCTATATTTACCTGAGAATTTCAATGGGTTCACTAATCTTTCCAAATGAAAAGGCTTCTTACGAAAATTATATCCAAACTGTCTTTTCTCTTAGTTTAATAAACCTATCAGTAAGTTTTTACTGAGTACTGCTATTACATTTTTCTCTGTTAAGCATTATGGGGGCTCAGACATGATCCATTCCCTCAAAGAACTTACCTTTCAGCTGAAGACTGACTAGAATGAGCAAATACGGTTAACAATTAACAAGTGAGTAGGCCAGCTCGGCCAACATGGTGAAACCCTATCTCTACTAAAAATACAAAAATTAGCCGGGCATGGTGGTGGGCGCCTGTAATCCCAGCTACCTCCTGCTGAGGCAGGAGAATTGCTTGAACCCAGGAGGTGGAGATTGCAGTGAGCCGAAATCGCACCATTGCACTCCAGCCTGGGCGACAGAGCAAGACTCTGTCTTGGGAAAAAAACAAAACAAAACAAGTGAGAAGGGAATCAAGTACTACGTAAGATGTAATGTGGAATTTTAGGGAAGGAAGGCAGTGTATGCTGGAGTAATTAGAGAAAGGGGCATGCATGATTTGATGCTTGAACTGGATCATGAAGGATAAGCAAGATTTTGGCAGCGAGTGAGAGGGAGAGAGGAGTTTGTCAGAGGAATGGAACAAGTCAGGAGGCAGTAATGTGTATGGCACTCCAAGGGCTCTGTCCTGATCGGAGCAGAAGTGATGAAGCATTGAGTAGTTTGAGAAAGTTAGCTAAGAAGGGTGAGGGCAGATGTTGGAGAGAGTTGAATATCAGAAGACATTAGATTTGAGCAGATAGAACAAAAATGCCATTGCCAGTTTTTGTGTAAGAGAATAATATGAGAGTGGTTACCCAGGAAGTGGTCATCAGAGTTGAATGGAGCAGAAAGAGTGTCTGATACAGCATGGGGACGTTGTGGTCACAAAATGAGGTGGTGAGGGCTGAGCCAAGATGGTGGCAGTGGGATGGATAAAAAGGGATGGCCAGGACAAATATTTTAAAGGAAAAATTAACAGGACATCTTTACTGACTGGATTGGAAGGCTATGCAGGAAATATATTGTCAAACTTGATTCCAGGATTTCTATCCTATGCCTGGGTTGCCCAAAATATCAGGGAACCATTGTTAGAAAAGGTAGGAGATACCACTGTTCCAACAAAAAGTATTGAGTTTGGTGTTGCACCCACTTGACTTCAAGGCCTTACAAGTGAGTAGACAGTTAGAATTGCAGAAGTGCCACTCAGAGAGCAGGGCTTGCAATGTGGGGTTGGACTTTGTCACCATTGTGTTAATTCCTAATTCTATGCAGATGCTCAGCTTGAGGAATACCCATGTTTGGGCTTCAGAATGAAAGCCAAGTAATATTTACTCAGATGCCAATTATCCCTCTGAAATATTTGCTCATGGAACTGAGAGAACAATATATAAAGCATTAATTATTTTTCTCATAAAGTTATTAATAAAAAGATAAGATCAGTGAAAGGCAGAGTAAACTAGAAGCCAAGTATAGAAAATGGTATCATTCAAAGACTCATTACTGTAGTGGTGAAAACAAAACAATTTTCCAACAGCTTAAGATGCCTCAGTATTTTGGACCATTTTTAAGTAGTTAGTGTGGGCACTTAGTAAATATGTATTAAACTATAGTTCATTAATTCTTTTTTTTTTTTTTGAGATGGAGTTTCACTCGTCACCCAGGCTGCATTTTTGCTTTCTTAGTGATATATAAAATGTCGAGTTTCACAATGATGGTATCTTAGATTTGATTAAATATGGTATTAAAAAATAGCTGATCACAGAAAGTCTCTACCAGTGTGACGTAGATGGCTAAAGTATTCCACATTTGCAAACTTTTATTGACCTAAATAAGAGATGCCCCTTGGGTTGTTTTCATTTGGACTGGGAATATTAGGAGAAAGCTTTTTCATTCAGTGTGTAAGTACAATCTACCAGAAATAGAAACCCCCATGGATGATCTATTTCTTTGATGGTACAGGACTCAGAACATTCACAAAGATTTAGTTATTAGCGGAATAGACATCTGTATTTTATTCAAACCAATTTTCCCTTCCTAATCTGAGAACATTGTGCAATCTAAGCAGTTCTAAGCATGTTTGCTATTCGTGCAAAGTGAGAGTAAATCTAAAAGAAATTTTTTTGTGTGTTTAGGGATGGTAATAAAGTCTCTTAGTGGTTGAAAATGTTATTTCTTACAAAAGTGGAGAACATTTGCTTTTCAATACCAGAGTTTTCAGCCATTTCTGCATTCTGACCTATTGACTGGAGGTAGGTTGCCTTTGAATTCAGTAAAACTTCATGGGCAGAAACACAGTTCCTTTTCCTACTTATTTGGATATCATGATGGCCATTGCATGTATGTGTCTTTTTGTAAGTCCATGCCTCAGAACTGAGAAGTAGGAATAAAATTAGGGTCAGGGCTGGGGATGCTACTCTTTGCTGCTGAGAGACACAATGCTTCAGGTAAGTGATTCTGAAGTCCTTCACCACCTGATGGTAACCTTGGGTTGGTCCATAGGTATGTTTTCATTTTGCTTGTTCATCCATTTTAATTGGCTTCCTAGAGCATGCTTGTAGATGTAGAGCCAAATTTAGAGTAGAGCAACCCTCTGGCAAACAGGAAGAGATTAATTTTGTGGTATGCTTTTAAGGGACTTCCCAGGAAACTTCAAAAGCAGAAAAAGAAGCACTAGCTGCCTATTCCAAAATGTGTAAAACACCACTCAGCTTTTTAAAAGTAGGATAAACTCAGAGCGCGCGCGCGCACACACACACACACACACAGAGAGAGAGAGAACATCTCCAGTAAAAAGAAAAGTTGAGCTTTCTTAGCTAGATGTGTGTATTAGCCAGAAAAAGCCAAGGAGTGAAGGGTTTTAGAGAACTGGAGGAGATAAAGTGGAGTCTGCATATGGGAGGCATTTGAAATGGACTTAAATGTCTTTTTAATGCTGATTTTTTCAGTTTTCTCCTTACCAGACACATTGTTTTCATGATATTAGCCCCAGGCATAGACACATCATTAAAATGAACATGTCAAAAAATGATTTCTGTTTAGAAATAAGCAAAACATTTTCAGTTGTGACCACCCAGGTGTAGAATAAAGAACAGTGGAATTGGGAGCCCTGAGTTCTAACATAAACTTTCTTCATGACATAAGGCAAGTCTTCTATGGCCTTTGGTTTCCTTACCTGTAAAACAGGATGGCTCAATGAAATTATCTTTCTTCTTTGCTGTAATAGAGTATCTCTGTGGGAAGAGAAAAAAAAAAAAGTCAATTTAAAGGCTCCTTATAGTTCCCCAACTGCTGTTTTATTGTGCTATTCATGCCTAGACATCACATAGCTAGAAAGGACCATCAGACCCCTCAGGCCACTGCAGTTCCTGTCACACATTCCTGCAAAGGACCATGTTGCTAACTTGAAAAAAATTACTATTAATTACACTTGCAGTTGTTGCTTAGTAACATTTATGATTTTGTGTTTCTTGTGACAGCATGAGCAGAGATCATTAAAAATTAAACTTACAAAGCTGCTAAAGTGGGAGGAAGGAGATCTTGAAGCCACAAAATTTGCACTTGCTTAAAAGCCATCTAATCTCAGGTTTATATGCTAGATCTTGGGGGAAACACTGCACGTCTCTGGTTTATATTAAACCACATACAGCACACTACTGACATTGATTTGTGTCTGGTGCAGCTGGAGTTTATCACCAAGACATAAAAAAACCTTGACCCTACAGAATGGCCTGGAATTATAATCAGATGGGCCACATGGCATCCCGGTGAAAGAAAGCCCTAACCAGTTTTCTGTCTTGTTTCTGCTTTCTCCCTACAGTTCCACCAGGTGAGAAGAGTGATGACCATCCTTTTCCTTACTATGGTTATTTCATACTTTGGTTGCATGAAGGCTGCCCCCATGAAAGAAGCAAACATCCGAGGACAAGGTGGCTTGGCCTACCCAGGTGTGCGGACCCATGGGACTCTGGAGAGCGTGAATGGGCCCAAGGCAGGTTCAAGAGGCTTGACATCGTTGGCTGACACTTTCGAACACGTGATAGAAGAGCTGTTGGATGAGGACCAGAAAGTTCGGCCCAATGAAGAAAACAATAAGGACGCAGACTTGTACACGTCCAGGGTGATGCTCAGTAGTCAAGTGCCTTTGGAGCCTCCTCTTCTCTTTCTGCTGGAGGAATACAAAAATTACCTAGATGCTGCAAACATGTCCATGAGGGTCCGGCGCCACTCTGACCCTGCCCGCCGAGGGGAGCTGAGCGTGTGTGACAGTATTAGCGAGTGGGTAACGGCGGCAGACAAAAAGACTGCAGTGGACATGTCGGGCGGGACGGTCACGGTCCTTGAAAAGGTCCCTGTATCAAAAGGCCAACTGAAGCAATACTTCTACGAGACCAAGTGCAATCCCATGGGTTACACAAAAGAAGGCTGCAGGGGCATAGACAAAAGGCATTGGAACTCCCAGTGCCGAACTACCCAGTCGTACGTGCGGGCCCTTACCATGGATAGCAAAAAGAGAATTGGCTGGCGATTCATAAGGATAGACACTTCTTGTGTATGTACATTGACCATTAAAAGGGGAAGATAGTGGATTTATGTTGTATAGATTAGATTATATTGAGACAAAAATTATCTATTTGTATATATACATAACAGGGTAAATTATTCAGTTAAGAAAAAAATAATTTTATGAACTGCATGTATAAATGAAGTTTATACAGTACAGTGGTTCTACAATCTATTTATTGGACATGTCCATGACCAGAAGGGAAACAGTCATTTGCGCACAACTTAAAAAGTCTGCATTACATTCCTTGATAATGTTGTGGTTTGTTGCCGTTGCCAAGAATTGAAAACATAAAAAGTTAAAAAAAATAATAAATTGCATGCTGCTTTAATTGTGAATTGATAATAAACTGTCCTCTTTCAGAAAACAGAAAAAAACACACACACACACAACAAAAACAACAAAAATTTGAACCAAAACATTCCGTTTACATTTTAGACAGTAAGTATCTTCGTTCTTGTTAGTACTATATCTGTTTTACTGCTTTTAACTTCTGATAGCGTTGGAATTAAAACAATGTCAAGGTGCTGTTGTCATTGCTTTACTGGCTTAGGGGATGGGGGATGGGGGGTATATTTTTGTTTGTTTTGTGTTTTTTTTTCGTTTGTTTGTTTTGTTTTTTAGTTCCCACAGGGAGTAGAGATGGGGAAAGAATTCCTTCAATATATATTCTGGCTGATAAAAGATACATTTGTATGTTGTGAAGATGTTTGCAATATCGATCAGATGACTGGAAAGTGAATAAAAATTAAGGCAACTGAACAAAAAATGCTCACACTCCACATCCCGTGATGCACCTCCCAGGCCCCGCTCATTCTTTGGGCGTTGGTCAGAGTAAGCTGCTTTTGACGGAAGGACCTATGTTTGCTCAGAACACATTCTTTCCCCCCCTCCCCCTCTGGTCTCCTCTTTGTTTTGTTTTAAGGAAGAAAAATCAGTTGCGCGTTCTGAAATATTTTACCACTGCTGTGAACAAGTGAACACATTGTGTCACATCATGACACTCGTATAAGCATGGAGAACAGTGATTTTTTTTTTAGAACAGAAAACAACAAAAAATAACCCCAAAATGAAGATTATTTTTTATGAGGAGTAAACATTTGGGTAAATCATGGCAAAGCTTAAAAAAAACTCATGGTGAGGCTTAACAATGTCTTGTAAGCAAAAGGTAGAGCCCTGTATCAACCCAGAAACACCTAGATCAGAACAGGAATCCACATTGCCAGTGACATGAGACTGAACAGCCAAATGGAGGCTATGTGGAGTTGGCATTGCATTTACCGGCAGTGCGGGAGGAATTTCTGAGTGGCCATCCCAAGGTCTAGGTGGAGGTGGGGCATGGTATTTGAGACATTCCAAAATGAAGGCCTCTGAAGGACCCTTCAGAGGTGGCTCTGGAATGACATGTGTCAAGCTGCTTGGACCTCGTGCTTTAAGTGCCTACATTATCTAACTGTGCTCAAGAGGTTCTCGACTGGAGGACCACACTCAAGCCGACTTATGCCCACCATCCCACCTCTGGATAATTTTGCATAAAATTGGATTAGCCTGGAGCAGGTTGGGAGCCAAATGTGGCATTTGTGATCATGAGATTGATGCAATGAGATAGAAGATGTTTGCTACCTGAACACTTATTGCTTTGAAACTAGACTTGAGGAAACCAGGGTTTATCTTTTAAGAACTTTTGGTAAGGGAAAAGGGAACAGGAAAAGAAACCCCAAACTCAGGCCGAATGATCAAGGGGACCCATAGGAAATCTTGTCCAGAGACAAGACTTCAGGAAGGTGTCTGGACATTCAGAACACCAAGACTTGAAGGTGCCTTGCTCAATGGAAGAGGCCAGGACAGAGCTGACAAAATTGTGCTCCCCAGTGAAGGCCACAGCAACCTTCTGCCCATCCTGTCTGTTCATGGAGAGGGTCCCTGCCTCACCTCTGCCATTTTGGGTTAGGAGAAGTCAAGTTGGGAGCCTGAAATAGTGGTTCTTGGAAAAATGGATCCCCAGTGAAAACTAGAGCTCTAAGCCCATTCAGCCCATTTCACACCTGAAAATGTTAGTGATCACCACTTGGACCAGCATCCTTAAGTATCAGAAAGCCCCAAGCAATTGCTGCATCTTAGTAGGGTGAGGGATAAGTAAAAGAGGATGTTCACCATAACCCACGAATGAAGATACCATCAGCAAAGAATTTCAATTTGTTCAGTCTTTCATTTAGAGCTAGTCTTTCACAGTACCATCTGAATACCTCTTTGAAAGAAGGAAGACTTTACGTAGTGTAGATTTGTTTTGTGTTGTTTGAAAATATTATCTTTGTAATTATTTTTAATATGTAAGGAATGCTTGGAATATCTGCTGTATGTTAACTTTATGCAGCTTCCTTTTGAGGGACAAATTTAAAACCAACAACCCCCCATCACAAACTTAAAGGATTGCAAGGGCCAGATCTGTTAAGTGGTTTCATAGGAGACACATCCAGCAATTGTGTGGTCAGTGGCTCTTTTACCCAATAAGATACATCACAGTCACATGCTTGATGGTTTATGTTGACCTAAGATTTATTTTGTTAAAATCTCTCTCTGTTGTGTTCGTTCTTGTTCTGTTTTGTTTTTTAAAGTCTTGCTGTGGTCTCTTTGTGGCAGAAGTGTTTCATGCATGGCAGCAGGCCTGTTGCTTTTTTATGGTGATTCCCATTGAAAATGTAAGTAAATGTCTGTGGCCTTGTTCTCTCTATGGTAAAGATATTATTCACCATGTAAAACAAAAAACAATATTTATTGTATTTTAGTATATTTATATAATTATGTTATTGAAAAAAATTGGCATTAAAACTTAACCGCATCAGAAGCCTATTGTAAATACAAGTTCTATTTAAGTGTACTAATTAACATATAATATATGTTTTAAATATAGAATTTTTAATGTTTTTAAATATATTTTCAAAGTACATAAAATCTGGGGGTTCTGGGTTTTTTTCTCTTTACTGTAAAACAAACATGAAAACGTGTTTTATTATAAATACGTGTGTTCCTTGCTTTAAGACTAATCTGACTAGTTTTAGTAATTAAACAGCCCTCCAGAGAGGATACTTATTTGAAAGCCTGGGAGGCCAATCCTGCAGTCTGTGAGCTTCTGAGAAGTTGTAGGATTGGATCTGTCTTCCATGGTGGAAGATGGGAGTGTCATTTTCTCGGACACTTGAAAGTTTTACCCCTTTGAAGTGATATACTTTCATCAGATACCAAACCATGTATCCTAGCAACATCAGGATCCACGAATTATGGCTGGCTGGCTGGCTCTATTTGACTATAAAATAACTGTTAAAAAAAATCAAAGTAGGTTTACTTAGGGATAATGAGAATAAATTGGCTCAAATTTAGAAAGTCAAGTACTGGGGAAAAAAACAAAAAAAGAAATTCAATATTTGGAGACAGGTCACATACCCTTGGTTTGGAAGTGGTACCATTTGCAGTATGTATTTGTATCCATAGCACTGATTTAATTTTTGTACATGGAGCACACAGATTTTATATCATAGTACCCACAATCTAACAGATTGCTAGGATTTCTAAAAGGATTTGCCTCCGTGATGGCTGCCAAGCCGCTGGGTAATTTAGTTAAAGTGTTTAAAGTTATCACTAAATCTTAGGGAAATAAATGGAAGGATTTTAAATCAGAGAAAGGGCCATTAAGGAAAAAAAGCATCTGTTCTTACTCTTCAGCCTCCCCATTTGAACACTGACAACCCATCCCATAACGTGGTGAACTATATCTGTGCAATGTATCATTTCTATTTCTAAACATACACACATGGTTTCCTCTTGTATTGTCTTATAAATAAGGATCAGGAAAGTCATAACAAACATTGACTTGTGTTGTGTATATGGAAAAACAGATCTAATGAGATGAATTACTCTATCCTAATCTGTCCAGTGAACTTGAAAAGTAGTCTAAGAGAAGCCCTTGACTGCCAGTCATGACAGCCCAGCCATGGACTTAGAACTTTGATAAACTTCAGGCTTGACCAATTTTCATAGTCAGAGGACTAAAATATTTTTTAAATGGTTGAGTAAAAAAAGTAAAAATTAAACATGACATCCAAATTACTTGAAGTTAAACGAGTTTGGTAAACATGACTGAAAGTTTTCATTAGAAGATGAGGTTGGAGAAAAAAACAAAATAGAGACATCTACTAAATTATCCAACTTGGAGTTAATAGGAGTAACCAATGTGTACTGCATTCATTGAGTAAGCAGTTAAACTTGTTTAATTACTAAGATGCCAGGAAATAACTCAGATCATTGCTTTGATCTGTTGTTTTTCACCATACTGATAAGCCTCTGTGGTCATTAGCTGTGTCTATGAAATCTTTTTATGAGCTGTACTAATTCAATGAATAATAAGACAGTTCGAAATGAGAATCTGAACTGAGTCTTAGAATGGGTCAGTGTTAAATTGTTCCTCATTCATTTAAGTGACTTCTAGATCTGGATAAAATGTCAAACACTTTTTGAACTGCAACAAATGGCTTCAGGCATTGCCTCAGTTCGGCCAGCACTCCCAGTAGTGTTAAGGTTTAAGGTTATTGTAAAACATACTTGTCTCCATCATGTTCTAACATCAAGCCTGGTCTATAAGTTAAAGTAGAAATGGCTGCATATTTTGATAAGCCATTGTTAAATAAAGACTGTTAATTGGGATAAGAAACAATATATGTGTACATAAATTTAGGAAGATGAAGCATTTAGCTTGCAAAAAGCCATTCATGGATTTGATCCAACCTCAGAATGTTGACTAGCAAAATTAGTATTTTATGGAACATAGGCCATCCTTTTAGCTGTGGGTTTTTAAACTGTGGTTTTAAAGGTTGGTTGGCTGCTTGGTTTGGTGACAAGCGGGGGTAATGGTTGGGAATCTGACTTTTGTTGGTTACATTGAACTAACTGGTGGTTGGTGAACTCCCCACCTAATAGCTAAACTTAGCAACTAGAGTAGGTGAAGCCACTCCAAACCAGCCCATGTTTATGGACATTCCTTCTAATAAACACACTGCCTGCATGTCTATCCCCAACCTTGTGAGTATGATCATCCATTCTCTCAATTCTGGCCACCATTTGAATTATTTGTAGGGAAAAAAAAGCAAACTCCTTGCTTTTTAATATGTGATTATTTGCAGTAAATTACTGGAAGACTATGTTTAAATATTAACAGAAAAAGCACTGTGATCTTACACATTATCATAATTGAGAAGACCCATTTCTGTGACACTCTGTAGGATTTCCATAGGCCTTTACCTCACCCCCGCACCCTAATTATTTACAAGGCACAGACCACCAGATTAGGAGCTCCCCAGCCTGGCATTTGCTTTTCTAACAACAATCCTGTGTGCTTGGTAATGTCAGTAGCATGGAATTGTAAAAAGCAGGCCTTCCAATTAAACCTCACCACACAAACAATAAACAAGACCTTTGCATTTAAGTGTGAGCTGCTATTTTATATCTGGCAAAACAAAAGTCCTTTCCTTTAGAAAAACAAGCTTATCTCTCCTGAAAAAAGCCTCACACACAACGTTGTAGTTAATGACAGGACTTGTCTCAAGCCTGTAAATTGACCAAAAAGTGTTAGTTGAAATCCTGAGCTTGAGGTGTATGTTCTACATTTAGAAAGGACATAAAGATGCTTCTGCAGCTCTGCACTTTGGTACTGTACTCTATTTCAAATGGTTCCTTAGAAACCAGGGGCTGGTCTGCACAGAATGGCTGAACCCAGGGGAAATATTTTTGTCTGGCTTAAGTGCTCACAATTTGAAAAAATCCATGTCAAGTACTGCAGTACACATTTAAATTTATTTAGTCAAGCTGCATTCTCCATTGAGCCCTAACATTTAAAAAATAGTTGCTAAACTGGGATTTGGTGCATATCAGGAAGGAAAGAGGAAAAAGACATAAAATAGAAACCTTACCCAGCAGAGACCCGCTCCAACAGATACCAAGCAGTGTTTACTTGGAGATAACAGTACCCATACTCTCCTCCAGTTAGACTCAAGGGATGATCTCAAAGTGTGGTCTGCAACCAGCATCTGCATCTCTGGGAACTTTTTACAAATGCAGACTCTCAGTTCCCATCCTAGACTTACTAAATAAGAAGCTCTGGGGGTAGAGTACAACAGTCTGAGTTTTAACAACCCCTCTAGGTGATTCTGTGCCCACTCAAATTTTTGAGGATCATTGGACTAAGGGGATTAAACAGCCTTTCACATGTTCTAGATAATAGGAAGATAGCACAACCCAAGAATTTGAAACTGTAGATCTGATCCCAATCATGTCACTACCTGTTTGCTTGGCCCTGAAAACATCAAACTATCTATGTTTGCATTTCCTAAACAACACAAAAGTGATGGGTGCTCGCAGGTGGAGCAAGGCTTAGTGTTGTAAGAGAAGAGTGCACTGATGGTTTGAAAGTGAGCATGCAAATGTGAGCCAGGAAAGCTCAGTGCCGTTCATAGTCAACAATTTTTTTTTCTTTCAAAGCAACAGCAGTAGTGGATTCAGGACCCAGAGCATGTAGTCGTTTGTAACACATTTGGAATGACTGTGAGAAATGAGAAGCAACATGCAGCAAATTAATAAGGAAAAGATTATTCCATCTGGGGAGCTGGTCTCTGCACATGCCAACACAGCCCATTCTCTGTGAAACAGCGTTTTATAGGCCACAAATTAAATCAGCATCCTGAATTAATCAGCTATTAACATCCAGCTGAGGAAATCTAGGTTCACACCTCTAGAATGACCAGACTATAAATACAAAGGGCTTCCTCAGACTTTGTGGCAAAGCTTTTCTATATTGTAGGAACTGGTTTCTGGAAATGAGGACCTGAACATAGCTATTCCCATCTCTGTGTGTATGTGTATGTGTGTGTGCACACTCCTGCACATTTTACAAGGCAAATTGCATTAGAAGATTTTTCTATTTCTAGGATGGAGGGGAGGGTGTCCAAATGTATTACCCATCCATTAGGCAATACAGAAGCCTGAATTCTAACAAGCCTACCTTGGGAGCCAGGTATCTTGGTAGTTCAATCATCAGGTTGGCCAACCCTTTCCGGTATCTGAGCCTCCATGCCCTCAACTGTCAGAGGAAGAGGCTGAACTTGGGGGATCTCCCAAGAGGATGGTCTTGGAGGTAAATTTCAGTTTTAATATTACAATTTCATTCTTCCTGCTTCATTATTTGCCATAAAAAGAGATTAAAGAGGTTTCTGAAGCACTTAAAGGCTGGGAAGCATTCTGATAATTCACTGTGCATCTCCTGCCTCCCTCCATAGTTGGTGTCCTTATTTCTTGGCACTTGCCACAAGATTAAAAGCAGGAGGGCACCTTGGGTTAGTGTGGCGGTTGGGGAGGATGTGACCAAAGGAAGGTTTCTACTTCATATGCAACTATAAAAATATTACCAACTGTCTGACAAGCAGGCAGAAAATACCTTGGGGAAGGTGCCCATACATTCCTCAAGATGCAAACTTTCTACCAGGGTCTAACCTTACTTTCAAAGCCAGGCAATGTATTTACCTTTGTTTTATGTCACTCATTCTTACTGTATTACATGGTGCCTGGCAAGGAGAGATTCCTTGTGTTTTGCCAAGTTGCAGGGTCAGGAAACTCTGCATGAAACTGCTGGATTAGCATCCTGTAGAGTCACTGTTTACAGAGCTGTTTGAATGAAATGGGTTTGCATCGCTGTTCTTTGGGGCTTTATAAATTCACCAAGGATGTACAGTTCCCAATCTGTTTCACCACCACCTCCCGAGTACTCTGGATAGTTCCTCCTCCTGAGAGGATGGCCTTGAGAACAAAAGTATCTCATAACAAATCACAGCAACACCACATTCAGCAGCAGATTTCCTCAGAGCAACAGCAGATATTTCAGAATGGTAAAGAGGTCATTCTGAGTGGAGCTTTGGCTAGCTTAGGAGACAAACCTCACTGGCATGCCAGTGTTTGAAACTCCTCATTTCAGCAATCCAACTTTGGTTTATTCCTGGCCCTGAGTCCTTTGTGCCTGAATCTCTGAGAAATCTATGTTTTTGTTCAATCCACCTCTGCTCCCACTTCATGCCCTGCTTTCCTTCCTGATGACCTCAGAGCTCTGCTTCCTCTGGGATCCAACATCTCACCACTCAGGGGGCACATAATATAGTAAAGAGTGGAGTCTGAATCCCAACTCTGCTACAAGAGCTGTGTGACTGTAGGCAAGTCACTTAACTTCTCCGTGCCTCAGTTCCTCACCTGCAAAGGACAGGTAAAAATATTCCCAGTTACCTCATGGGATTTTGTGACAATTAAATGAGGTAATACATATAAAGCACTTAGGAAAGTTATAGACCCATGAGAAAGCCTCAGAAAATGTTTACAAACTCTTGGAAGTCACTCTGCTGACTGGTAATAAGCTGGGCTCATCTAGTACACACTTCAGAGACTCTTTTCTCATATTCAGACTCCTGGAAGAGATCCCATCTCATCTGTGCCATTAGCATCCAGGGTCACTTTGTCTTTTCTGGAAGACTCAGAGAGATAACTCTTGTTTACCCACTAGCAATAATACTGCTTGGCAGTTAAACTGTGGCCACTACATACACTCAGGCAAATGGAAGAGATATACTACAATAAAGGGTGTTTTTCTAGACTGTACATTCCAAATGAAGCCCATTATTCCTAAGTGTCTATCCCAGCTGAATGGCAATGACTGAAGCCAGGGTGAAATAGATGAACTCACATAGTCTGAAAGAAACAAGGGGCCACAGTCACATTTCTAAAAATAGACATGGCACATTAGGAAAATCCTACCTCAACCTCTGCCCCATGTCCGTGACATACATTTAACCCATTGCACAATTATAGTGACTAATACTTACTATAAGCAGGCAGTGTTCAAGGCATCTTATGCAGATTTTCTCACTGCACAACAATCCATAAACTAGGTGGTAGTTTTAGTACTCCCATTTTAGAGATGAAAAAACTAAGGCACAGAGAATTCAATTAAGTTGGCAAAGGCTGCAACACTTGTGAGTAGCAGGGCAGCCTGGATCTGGAGCCACTCTTAAACCACTGAAAAATTTAAAAGTGCAAAGGGCATTGAGAACATACAGAAGGAAAAAAAAAAAAAAGGCCATAGTTGGGGGGAGGGGGGTGGAATAGCTAGTTACATGTCCAAGGGATTTGGCTTCCTTCAAAAAGGGAGACCACCAGTGGTGCTTAGAATTTTTAGCTTTCAAAAGAGTCCTGGATTGATCTTTTAAGGTTAACATGCAAACAGTCTTTCATTGCATGGAGGCCTTTCCAAAAGTGGATACAACCCTGCTCTGTGCTGAAAAACCTGAATGTAGGGTTTCTAGAGCTTCATGTCAGCTATTTCCAATACTTGGATATGGGGCAGTTGTCACCCCTTTAACCTCATGGCCAATCTGATGAGCTTCCGGTGAATTGTTGGGATTGGGCAGATAGGCAGAGTGTTGTGGAACCACTTGCAAGACTCAGGAACGCCCAATCCTCCCTAGGTCAATACTTTACAGTTATTTTGTGTTTGGGATTGGTGGAGAAGAGAAAGGATAATGACTCAGGCCTGCTGGGTCTGCAATAGCCCTGGCCACCAGCGCCAGCCTTCTCTCCCCCTTTCCTCCATGTATGGCTGACATCACTTGTAAGTCTTTGCTGCACCTCAGCCTCACAAGTCATGTCAAGGTCATGCTCCACTGCCAACTGAATTGAACTGAACCAAAAGATGAACTCAGTTTGCTATCTTGGCTTTCCCACTTTCTTAAGAACAGATCCCATTGATGATGAGGTAGATCAGGTAGTAAAGTCAAGGTGCTGAGGACTGATGTGTCCCTCGAGTTCAGCAGAAGTTAGATGCGAAAGGGTGAAGAATGTTCTATAATGAGTATAAAGAGTTCTATCGATGGGCTTCAGACAGATGATCCATATGCAAAGAATCATATGTAAATCAAGTAAAGGGTAAGATTACCCTAGGAATTGGTTGAACACAAGGACAAGTGTTTGGCAATAGGCAATACTGTTACATCCCTATTTTGTACCAGATGCCATGCTAAATGCTTTCCATGCTATCTAAAATAATCATGAGATAGATGTAATTTGAGAGACAAGAAAACTGACAACACAGTAGCCTAAATAACTTGCCCAAGGTCATACAGTTAATAAATGATATAGTCAGATTTGAAGCCACATCTATATAATCCCAAGGCCTCAAATTTTAACCACCAGACTGGTGGCTCTCAATCCTGACCTGTACATTTGAATCACATAGGGAATTTTAAAAATTTACCTCGTCTGATTTACCAGATGAGGTAAATCAGAATCTCTGGGGGTGGGGCCCAAGCATCTGTATTTCTTAAAGATCTTTCCAGTGGTTTTGTTGACCAGCCAGGGTAGAACTGCTGCCCCAGATTCTTCTTCCTCCAGGTAAACAGGAGTCAGAGGTATCAGAGATTTCTGCCCATGGGACTCAGAGCCCTAACCTGGTCCCAAACTTGGGTGTGGGATTCTAATGACTGGGAATTAACAAGACAGGATGCTAGTTCTATAGGAAATTGAATATAAGTAGGACCCTAGCCATAGAAACAAGAATAATGATTTTAGATAGTAAAATCAACATTCAGAGTCAGAATGGACCCACCAGAAAGCTCAGTCTAACACTGAGCTCCTGAACGAGGCTCCTTAAATTTCTTTAGATTCCCTGTGATTAGAAACACGAGAGGCACTAATGGCTGCAGGAGGGCTGAGTCTACAGATGAGGATCTCTCATCTACAGATGAGGATCAACTGACCCAGTGGTGAGGGGAAGAGAGCTCTATGGGCTTCTCACAGGCAGATCGTCACCTGTCCCACCTCCAAGCAACCTGCTCTGAGCCAACAACGTGTTTCCACACATTTCACACTGCTTGGCTCATTCTGCTGGACTCCAAAAGGCTTTATTAACTTGAAGCAAAGAGGAAAAAAAAAAAATCCATGTTGACTGTTTGGAGTGTTTTCTCTGTTTTCAGAAGTGACTGTTAGATTAGTATTTGGTTTTATCTTCTGCATCTTCTAATATTTTTATCTCCTCCCCATCCCTACCTCAAACTGCCAAGCAGTGAGTCCTGCTTGACAGTAGGAAAAAACATCTCCGAGTCTCGCAGCCCCTTCCTGGAGGGCTTGTTTTAGAAGCAGTGCAGGACATGCCCAGCTTAGCCAGGCCACGGGGCTAATCGAATTTGGCAGATGCTCTGCGTCAGCAGGCACCAGGGTGCTAATGCCCTGGGTCAGCTGGTGAGAGGGTAAGTGGGCAAATGCCTGGCTTCTTCCCCATGTTTTCAGGACAGGAATCTGAGTCCCAGTAATCACTAGCCTATGGGACCAGAGGCTATTTTGGGCCTTCTTTCATCCAATGGAAAGTTAGGGGTGGTGACATCTGAAACTGCCAAGGAGCATCCAGTTTCACCCTTATCCAGGACATGTCCCTAGAGGAAATGGAAGCAATGTCAAGGAGACCAAAACGCGGGTCTCAGAACTTCCCTTTGTTTTTATTTCTGTGCCGTTTGTTTTCATCCATTCCTTTCACTTTCAGCTCATCTTTCCACTGCTCTGGTTCAGGTCTTCATTGCATCTCGCCTGGGCTATCACAGCAGCCTTCCAACCCATCTCTCTACCCCCAATCTCTCTACCCTAACCCACTTCCAATATCCTCCCATGATAGCAGAATGATCTCTCTGAAGGTTCAATGAAAATAATGAACGTGAAAACACTTCATAATACATTACACAAATAGCAACACCTACCTATACACAAATGTACCGATGTGGCAGGAGAGACAGAAATGCTGTCTTTACTCACTGTTGACTATGCAGGTGTAAAGGCCAGTGCATTGCAAGGGAATGAAATCGATAGACTAAGAGGAATGTTTCTGGGAAATAATGGTCTAAGTTGGCACACACAGTACTGGAACCCTCAAACGAGTCAAAAAGGCATTCAAGGTGGACTTGTCTGCTTGGCAGTTGTATGTCACTGTGATAAACCTGATGAGAGATGTAAGATGTATATCTAATTATGCCTATTTTGCAGGTAACTGAGGCTGAGAGAGGCAGTAATTTGCAGAAGATCACTCAGTGAGCATATAGCAGAACTAGAATATAAATTCAAAGGACATATGCTTTTCAAGTTTGCCATATTGATACAGATACATTAATGTGGATGGATGGATGGATGGATGGATAGATGAATGGATGAATACAGCATATGATTTCCCTCCTTTTAATATATCAAAGGGCTATCCATTGCTGACAGAGTAACAAATTGATGATATTGGCATTATGGCCTTATAGGATGTAGCTTTATTTTCCTACTTTAATGTCCAGACAACTTCCAACACACTTGACAGTGCACTCCAACCCTACTTCTCCCTATTCCCTAAATGTACCTTACACTCTACCTCCTCTGCACCTTTGTCCATTTCCTGTCTCCCTCTCTGATTATAAAATCTCTACCCGACCATAACCCATAATAGGGCTGCCAGAAAAAACATCAAACCAAATGAATAATTGTTTAATATAAGTGTGTGCAAATACTCTATGGAACATATTTATAGTAAAAAATGATTTGTATTTATTTAAATTCAAATTTCACTGGGTGTCCTGCAATTTTAATTGTAAAATCTAGCAAACCCACACATCAGGCAGTTGCCCCATGTGTACCCTCTGGTTTTCTTCTGCCATCTCAAGGTGGGATTTAGCACTTCTTCGAATTTTTCATACACAATTCACTCTCACTAAATAATGAGCAATGTGTATTTTATGGAAGACTTCTTAATAAATGTGAAAATGAAGTTTACATTCCATAATTGACATTTTTAACAGTTCTTCTTAAAAATGGCCTTATGGCTGGGCATGGAGGCTCAGGCCTGTAATCTCAACACATTGGCAGGCTGGAGCAAAATGATTGCTTGAGACCTGAAGTTTGAGAACAGCCTGGGCAACATAGCGAGACCCTGTCTCTACAAAAAAATTTAAAAAATATATATATAGCTGGGTGTGGTGGCATGTGCCTATAGTCCCAGTTACTCAGGAGGCTGAAGCGAGAGGGTCACTTGAGCCCACGAGTTTGAGGCTGCAGTGAGCTAAGATCGTGCCATTACACTCCAGCCTGGGTGACAGATTGAGATCCCATCTCTAAAAGTCATTAAGTGTCCTTTTGACCATTTCCCTACACAGCATTTAGTGCTGATCACCTGCTCTCACTCTCTGTTATGCAGAGAAGCTTTCACTTTTCAAACCTAGGCACTAGTCCACGGCTTGTTTGTATACCATGGTAGACTTATCAAAGCAAATTTTCGATTAGGCAGGTTTCTCTTAACAAATGAATTTTCTATGAATATAAAAAATGTTTCTATATGTTAAAGGTTCAATTGCATGAAGCCTTTAGCATTTTCTTGGGAAAAATAATTGCTCCCTTACTAAGCCGCAGTTATTTGTATAAACTCTTCTACAGCAGTGGACATTTTCATTCACCTATGTACCCACTGCAGTTCACCTAGCCATGTACCAGAAAGCACTCAACAAGTGTCTATTAAATTGAATGAATGCAGTGTAAGGCCACATTATAAGTGTATTTAGCCCTAAGTGGCTACAACATTGTTTGCAGCAGCCAAGAAAGGGATCCCAGCAGTCAGGGAAAGCAACTTGATAGTTTAATTGAGTAATTCTCCACCCTAGTTGCACATTAGGCATCTGGGGAGTTTTAAAAAAAATTATGAATTGTAGACCCCATCCTGCATCAGGTAAATCAGAATCTCTGGGGGTGAAGCTCAGGCATCAATATTATTTTCAAAGCTCCCAGGTTATTTTACCAGGCAGGAAAGGTTAAAAATGATGAACAGTTGCTGGAGATTTGGACTAGTATTCTTCTCTGGGTCTAATCCATGACAGAAGAGAGAGACCAAGATAATCAGAGGGAGAAATACGGATTTCTTTTTGCTTTTCCCTGTTGTAGATGTTTTAGAGTTTACACTGTTCTTTCACACGCATGCACACCTTGCCACATCCCACCCCCACCACATAGTCTGGCCACTGAGCCTTGAGCTGTGTGTTCACTTTGTGAGTGTGAAGAACATGGCTACAGCCATTCTATGTAAATATGCAATCTTAGTTTTGGCTTGGCTGAGTATTGCTTCCCCAGGTTCCCAACTCCACTTTTACTGTTTTAGGTTCTGGTTTCACCAAGAATTCAGTAGCTGTGGTACTTCCTGGGTATGAGAGAATAAAGAACTTGTAAAGTGGAATTGGCCAGCTTTCCACACCCCTACCTTCACCGCACACCAACCTGCGCTGACATCCAGAGGAGAACCAAGGGAATTGTTTCCTCCTGGTTCGGACACATTCCACTTGAAGCTCCTCCAGGCACTGTGAAGCAGAATTCCTTTCAGTATATGTGACTGCAAAGAGATGAATTTTTGAACTGGAGACTTTGAAAATAAGGATGAGCATGTACAGAGTGAAAACATGGGCCTCGAGTCAGCAGATTGGAATCCCTGACCTTGCTCTGTACGTCTCTAGCCACATAAGCTAAGCAGGTCCCCCCTCACTTCTTTCAGCTTTGATCTTCTCCTCTGCAAAAGGAGTTTCTTCACCCATTTGCATTGTTTTAACAGAATTGCTGAGACTGGGTAATTTATAAAGAATGGAAATTTATTTCTGACTGTTCTGGAGGCTGGGAGGTCCAAGATCATGGCACCAGCAGGTTCAGCTGTCTGGTGAGGGCTGCTCTCTGTTTACAAGATGGCACCTTGATGCTGCATTTTTCAGATGGGAGGACACTGTGTTCTCAAATAGAAGAAGGGATGGGAGAGTGAAAACCGGCCAAACTCTCATCAAGCCCTTTTATAGTGGCATTAGTCTGTTTACCTAAACATCTCCCAAAAAGGCCCCACCTCCCAACACTGTTGCACGGGGGATTCTTTTCAACACATGAATTTTGGAGGGACCATTTAGACCATAGCCAGGACGATGCAGAATTTGAGGATCTTAAGGTTCCCTCCAGCTCTAAATACTTTATAGATTCTAAGTCCTGCAGCAGTACATGAGAAGTCTATTGAGACTCCCTAAACAATTCTCAAGAAGGTAAAGGCCCAGAGCCCTGCCTACACATGTGCTCAGATGATGCACTGAAATGAGCACTAGAAAGGAGCCAGAAAACAAGTCCAAGTCCCACTTCTGCCTTGAACTCACTCTGTGTTTTTGAAAAAGTCATGTTCTTTCTCTGAGCCTTCATTGTCTCAGCTGTAAGACGAATGTTAGAATAGATCATCTCTACTGTTCATTTCAACTCTGCCATTCTAGGGATGTTGGATGTCCTAGTGGCTGAGGGTTCATATTACAATAAATATGAAATTGAAACATAAAACAGCACTCAAAACATGAAGGAGAAATTGGGGTTAAGAAACGAGAAAATACCTTTTGTCTAAGAGAGAAGAGTGAACCAAACACAAATGCAAGCGGACGGAAGGAAGGGAGAGGGGGAGGGAGGGGAACAATTCACAAATAAAATTTAAATTCTAGATCTATTTTATCCAATCAAGGAAAAATACCTATAATTGCATTTTAACTTAAATATAAAAATTATATCACATTTCAGAAAAAATGCTTCAACTCTTCAAATGAACAAGTATGTTGTTTGCAAAATCAACTTTTTTTTCTGTAAAACCTATGTGGCTTTTTCAGAAGAGAACTAACTAGGTTAATAAGCCCATATTCCACCAATTCTTACTGACAAATAATCACCATGTCTCAAAGTCTTAGGTCTTATTTTTTCCTTTTTCCCATTTGGTCTTTTTCCCCCCCATTTAGTCTTTTAAAAAGCTATTTAAGGACCTTCAATTTTAGATGCACACTCTTTAGCTTGGTACTTGAGGCCCCTTGTGATCTGACTTCACCTAGGGAGGGTTGCAGGCCTCACCTTTCCCTGCTCTCCTGCACATATCCCAGGGTCCACTTTTATTGAACCATCTACTGCCTGTTTCCAAACTATACCTCACCCCTCTCATCCTTGGTTTTTTGTTTGTCCTTTCTCACTCCTGCTTCTGCACAAATAAATCATTCAAGACTCAAATTCCATTTCTTCCTTAAAACTTCCTCTGATTTTCTAAGCTGGAAACAATTTCCCACAGGCCCTGTTGTGAAATCCCCATCCACATTATTTCTATCTCTCTAGTGGCACTTAGTGTTTTCAGCCCTGCAATAAGGCTTCTAGAATATGACTTTCTGGAGAGCAACGTTTGTGTCTGAGGACAGCACACAGAACAGTGTTTATGAGGCCAGGCCTGGCTGTCGGACAGACCTGGGCTTGACTTTTGGCTCTGTTGCTGGTTGCAGGGTGACCTAAGCAGGCTACTTGACCTCTTAACTTCAGTTTACTCCTCTATAAAAGGTGAATGCTACCTACTTCACAGGCTTAGGGTGAGACCCAGGGAGATAATAAATGTAAAATAACTGTTACTATAGCACTTATTATATGTCGGACCCTGAAAGCACTTGATATTTTTTTTTTCCACTGTTAAAATAACTTTATCTTGCATTTTACAGAAGTCTATGAATGATTTTTAAAAAGCACCTCCTTACCCCACATCATGTTTCTCTGACAGTTGTTAAAGTAGGCAATGAGTAGGTCAACAGCTTGAGCATCAGCATCTTGCAAAGATTTCAGACTAACCAACCACTCACGAAAGAACTTGGCAGCTTTTTTTTATCTTGTTTTTAATACAACGGTATATCGACTCTGATGGCAAACCTGTCCAGCCACATCTCCACAACACGCTTTGCAAAATCAGTGATTAGCAAATTAGTTAGCTTTGGCAAGGAGCTTGATATTTGTTAAATTCACAACTTCACAGAAACTATTAAGTAAGCCACACTTTATACATGAAGAACCTGACTCCCAAAGAGCTTAAGGGTCTTGCTCGAAATTAATCATTCTGCTAGTAAGTAGCTAGTCTGGCTCCATAATCCATGGTCTTGTCCACTGGGCTATATTGATTCTATTCTCTTGATTGTTATTTATTTATTCATTTATTGAGATGGAGTCTCACTCTGTTACCCAGGCTGGAGTGCAATGGTGCGATCTTGGCTCATTGCAACCTCTGCCTCCCGGATTCAAGCGTTTCTCATGCCTTAGCCTCCTGAGTAGCTGGGATTGCAGGTGTGTGCCACCATGCCCACTTAATTTTTGCATTTTCAGTAGCGATGGGGTTTCACCATGTTGGCCAAGCTGGTCTTGAACTCCTGACCTCCAGTGATACACCCCACTCGGCCTCTCAAAGTGCTGGGATTACAGGCATGAGCCACTGTACGCAGCCTGATTGTTATTTATTTTTATCTGTGAGTACTTCACATTTATTTTCTTATAGAATCTAGCACACCATTGGCATGAAGTAGATGCTCAAGAAATAATTATTTGAAGTGACTCGAAGAAACTCACCTGATTAGATGCATTAGTGCTGTTGTAAGATTAGCCACTTGAATGACATGTTTGTAGGGAGCCAACAAACAACTGGTGAGCCTGGGGGGCTCTTCTGGTTTCCCTCCTTGGGATCATCTCTACAGCTTCCTTAAGTGAGCCTAAGATACATTGCTCTAGCCCTGGAAAGAAAAGATTTCATTTTAAAAATTGTTCTTTTTCCAAGGAAATGTCAACAATACTAAACACACCCACATATTTCAGAGAACGAATAATGACAGAAAAAAGATTACTATTTTGCTGTGTGACCTTAGGCCAGTCATTTTGTGTCCCTTAGAAGTAGTCTCCTCGTCTGTACAATGGCAGGGCTGAACATAATGATCTTTAAGCTTCAACCTTTTGTGATTCCAGGTTGTTATATGTTTTTTTCTTCTTTTGATATCTCAACATATGTCTTAAGGCACACAGGATGCAGAAATGTAGAAATTTGATTTATATAGGCTATATTTGCACAATGCAAAGAACAAAACAGAAATAGAAGCATTTTTGCTCATAGAGTTATTATTTCCACAACTACTCATAAATTTGCACAGTATTAGTAGTAACAGCACCTCCTGTAAATTTAAAATACTTTTGCATTTATACAGGCTTTTAGAGATTTTTCGAAGCCTTTCACTCCATTGTTAAGAGGTCTCCAGACTGTTGAAAAACATCCCAACAAAAACATGAAAGACAGATGCATAGAAAGCTTGAATGTTATCTGTACATCTAGCGTTTATTAAACATCCATTATTTCTAAGTTCTGTAAAGAAACTTGAAAGACACACCCTAGACTCAAAACTCCTGCCACTTAAAAAGTAAGACATGCAAACATATGCAGCTACAAATTAAGAGTATGAAAATACTGTGCAAACAATGGCCTTCCCGAAACCGCTTTTGCAAAATTATAACTAAGGAAATTATGACAGTGAAAGATATCAGACATAACCAACTCCATCTTGCTTCCAACCTCTAAACTGTCCTTGTTCATTCCTGGGCGTAGGCTGAACTAACCTTGGGAAGGAATTTAGTTTATAGTTTAAATAATAGCCCTTCCCCAAAACTAAACTGTTCTTATAAAATGAAGGAAAGGCCACCAGCCACCAAGTTAGAATGAGAGGGGCTGGAATTCTAGATATTACCAGCCATTATTCTGGAGGTCATAAGATTTGCAACTTCCCCAGTTACTCTTAAAGGTAACATCACTATTGTGAACTTAAGATGGGCCTTTTGAGATGTCTTTTCAGGTTTTTGTATTTCTACCAACTGGACGGCCCCACCTGGACCTGCCAACCAGTTCTGTGGTCTCCACCCAGGAACTGACTCAGCATAAGAGAAGAGCTTTGACTCCCTGTTATTTCATCCCTGAGCCAACCAATCAGCACTCCTGACTCACTGGCCCCCTACCCACCAAATTATCCTTGAAAACTCTGATCCCCGAGTTTTTGGGGAGACTGATTTGAGTAATAATAAAACTCCAGTCTCCTGCACAGCTGGCTCTGGGTGAATTACTCTTTCTCTATTGCAATTCCCCTGTCTTAATAAATCAGCTCTGTCTAAGCAGTGGGCAAGGTGAATCCATTGGGTGGTTACAAATTTAGAGGCTCATCCAGGATTGCCCTTGTGGCTACCTGCCCGTGGTTCAGTAGCCCCCTCCAGCAATGGATCCAGAGGCCAGCCCAAGCAGCCACCTAGTTCACTTGGACTGGGAGCTGACTCTGGTACTCTCTCTACTGATAGGGCACTCCCGACCCAATGGGCATGGATTTAATTGCAATAGAGAAATAGTCCTGGGGAGACGTCCCATAACTGTAGCCCTATCACAGGGTGTCTGTCTATAGCCCCATTGTAGGGTGTCTGGGTTGGTGAGTATCCTAGGTGCTGCCAATGTCTCCTTCCTTTTCGCAACTAGTTCTGTAGCTCCATTGTGAGGTGTCTGTAGCTACAACATGGGGTGTCTGTCTTGGTTTGGCTCCTGGAGGGTCTCGGTTGGCTCTGCCTAACTAGTAAAAAGAGTCTTGGTTCGGGAGACTTCTCCTCAATCAAGAAGATTTCAGGGAGATTTCTCAAACAGAGAATAGGAGGATAGTTTGGAAGAGATACTCTGGAATTCCTGGTTAGGAATCTTGATTTGGAAAGCCTTCTGTCTGTCTTGTCTATATGTGTGTATTTGTATATGTGGAGGAGATCTCTGAAGGAATTGCTGATGGAAGTCTAGCAGGCCTAACTCAGAGAACTCTCCTTATCTATCTGGTCACATTCAGTGAGTCCTGAAAGAAGTTTAACAGCCCTAGATTGGGTTTGTGACTGGTCTTCATCTTGCCCAGAGATCACCCATTGAATTCCCAGATGGAGGTCACCATTCCCCACTTTGTGTAGATCAAAGACAACAGGGACCAACGGGAAAAATTTCGAGTCTTGCCAGGTCGATGTTGGGTGCTGAACAAGGTGACCAATGTCTGTAGCGTTATGTGTATTTTGCTTCCACTGGAATGGAAAATGTTAATTTGGTTCCCCATGTAGCCCATCAGGCAGCATCTTGCAACATTGAGAAGCTTTTGCCTATGGTTCCATAAAACAGAAAAGGATCATTTTCTTTTGTAATGGGGCTTGGTCCCCCCACGTCTATGGCACGGTGAACAGGGCCATCAAATGCTGCTCCATTCTTCTAGAAGCTGCAGAGAAAGGGGACCCAGAAACCTGATATGCTGGCACAAAGGGCAAGAATTCTTACCAGAAAAGTGTCTGGCCTCTCTCTCTCTCTTTCTCTCTGTCTCTCTGCATTGTGTGTCTGTGTGAGTGTGTGTGTGTGTGTGTGTTGGAGGGGGGCAGTGGTAAGCGATAAATGTCACTGTGTGTCTCTGCAAAGGTTTGATGAATAGTAAAAAAGGATTTGTGAGACTAGTCTTAGGCTATGGCAAATCTGGTGCACTTTGTACTAAGAATTTGTCTTTCCATAATGGAGAGAAGGGTGTCACAGGATAGAACATGAGTTTAGGACCCCCGTAATCCTGCTTTTCAAGCCAACCCGGCAGGCTGGTCAGTTATAAACTTTGCTGTGGGTCCCTGAAACCAATACCAGATGAAATTTCTGTCTTGTTTTGTGTCTTTAAGAGCTTAACCTTGTGACCATGTAGAGGTACTTCATCCTGGCCTCCACCATCCAGAGGACAGGAATTTGGGGGTTCATATCACAGCCCTAAAAATTATCTTGAGCACTTAAAAGCCTTTGCAAGCTTGAAATCAGCTGCTGTAGACTTCTTTGGGGGAGAGCAGTAGAAACTGCTCAATGCTGTGTAGCTCAGTAGCTAAGGTTTTTATCTCTTGACAATGGTGGCCCAGGTTCAATTCTTGGCTTACAGAATGATTCCTTTCTGGTTTGTTATTTGTGGAACTTTGCCATTTATTGAGGTTTTTTTTTTCACCCCATAGATACCTTCTGATTTCCTGTCTTGAATTTTCCTTTCACTGAACTACCTTTGGGGATATTCTAAATCTTGTTTAAAAAAAAAAAAAAAAGCTGCTTACCATCTCCTTAAAACACCTTTTGTATCCATGGTTAAGTTATAACCTTAATTAAAACTTACTAATTTCATGTGGGCGATTACCTGGGGTAGAATTCAAAGGCCAGAAATATTGGCTGTCCTGACTAGAGTCTGGTAATAAGAGATTTAAAAGAGATTTTCTTTAAACAAAAGAGCTCTATGGTTAAAATTTGCTTAATTAAACATCAATATCCAAGCTATATATATTTAAAAGAACTTTATCTTTTTTCTTTTTGCTCTGCATTAAGTACTCTTTCTCTGTTGCAATTCCCCTGTCTTGATAAATTGGCTCTGTTACATTTCCAAAGCATTCTGGGAACAAGGCTATAGGACAAAAAGTCATTCTAGAATTTTTCTGCCTTAATAAGAATTGAGAGAGGAAAAAGAAAGAAACCGGTCAGGCAGGCAGTTAGGACGGGCCCTGGATTGAATTTTTAGAAACAAAAGAACAGCCTGCAGCCACAGATAAGGGAACTTGCACTGGGGGACTTGCCTAAGACATGCCCACAGCTGCACAGATAAGAAAGGCTACACAGGTGACTTGCCCAGACATGCCAGCAGTGGAAAATTTCATCCCCTGACATATGCATAATAAGGGCAACAAAGCAATACGGGTAACTCAAGCTAAGGGCCCACATGCGCCTTAGGAGGATGGGGTGGAGCTACCAGAAATACATGCCTTATGCAAACAAGATGCTCAGCCCTCATCAGTTTCCTATAAAAGCCTTTGCATTCAACTGTGAAAAACAGCAATCCTCTTCCAGGTCCCCTTTCTGCAACAGGGAGCTTTCTTCATTCACTTATTAAACTTTCACTCCAGCATCACCCTTTGGGTCCATACTCCTTAATTCTCTTGGTCTTGGGTGATACCTCACAAGGAGAGACTGCTACATTGTGGTGCGTTGGTGAGACTGTAACAGACTCCTTTCCAAGTGTTTGGTGTCTGAGTTTTCAGAAGGTTTGACATGCATTTCTTCATTTAATGCTTAGAACAGACCACCACCAATAACAACAACTCCACATCTTATTTTTCAGATGGGGAAACTATGATTCAGAATGATAACAATTAATACAAAGCTGAAGCAAGATTCAAATCCAAGTCTTCTGACTTGAAATCCTACTTTCTTGCCACTTTTTAAACTATTTATCTGATGTTGGCAATTCATGGCAATCAGCGGATGGATGAAGGGCTCTGGAGGTTTTGGTTACAGTCAGGGAGCATTAGAAAGAACAAGTGTGCTTAGATGAGGCGGGAAAGCCCAGGTACATGAAGGAAAATAATAATTTGCCTAAGTTGCCTAGTTTAAAATCATTTTTAATTGGAAAGGTATTTTTATCTTCATTTACAGATGTGGAAACTAAGATTCAGAATGATTATTCAAAGATCACATAGCTAGTGGCAACCTCAAGGATTGAAACCAGGTGTGTCTGTCTCTAAATATAGTGATAAAAAGCATGCATTTTGGGTTGAACTCTGCTCTCCACATAGATCTTTGTCCAGCCTGCCCCCTAACCCTGGTGTCCTCATGTGAAATGAGGCTAATAATTGTCAGGCCTCTGAGCCCAAGCCAAGCCATCACATCCTCTGTGACTTGCACATATACGCCCAGATGGCCTGAAGTAACTGAAGAATCACAAAAGAAGTGAATATGCCCTGCCCCACCTTAACTGATGACATTCCACCACAAAAGAAGTGTAAATGGCCGGTCCGGTCCTTGCCTTAAGTGATGACATTACCTTGTGAAAGTCCTTTTCCTGGCTCATCCTGGCTCAAAAAGCACCCCCACTGAGCACCTTGCGACCCCCTACTCCTGCCTGCCAGAGAACAACCCCCTTTGACTGTAATTTTCCCTTACCTACCCAAATCCTATAAACGGCCCCACCCCATCTCCCTTTGCTGACTCTCTTTTCGGACTCAGCCCACCTGCACCCAGGTGATTAAAAGCTTTATTGCTCACACAAAGCCTGTTTGGTGGTCTCTTCACATGGACACACATGAAATTTAGTGCCGTGACTCGGATCGGGGGGGGGGTCCTCCCTTGGGAGATCCATCCCCTGTCCTCCTGTTCTTTGCTCCGTGAGAAAGATCCACCTACGACCTCAGGTCCTCAGATCGACCAGCCCAACCAATATCTCACCAATTTTAAATCAGGTAAGCGGCCTCTTCTTACTCTCTTCTCCAACCTCTCTCACTGTCCCTCAACCACTTTCTCCTTTCCACTCTTCAATCTCTCCCTTCTCTTAATTTCAATTCGTTTCATTTTCTGGGAGAGACAAAGGAGACACGTTTTATCCGTGGATCTAAAACTCCAGCACCAGTCACGGACTGGGAAGGCAGCCTTCCCTTGGTGTTTAATCATTGCAGGGACACCTCTGATTATTCACCCACGTTTCAAAGGTGTCAGACCACGCAGGGATGCCTGCCTTGGTCCCTCACCCTTAGCGGCAAGTCCCGCTTTTCTGGGAAAGGGGCAAGTACCCCAACCCCTTCTCTCCTTGTCTCTACCCCTTCTCTGCTTTTCTGGAGGAGGGGCAAGTACCCCTCAACCCCTTCTCCTTCACCCTTAGCAGCAAGTTACACTTTTCTGGGGGAGGGGCAAGTACCCCTCAACCCCTTCTCCTTCACTCTTAGTGGCAAGTCCCGCTTTTCTAGAGGAGGGGCAAGTACCCCAACCTCGTATCTCTGTGCCCCAATCCCTTATTTCCGTGCCCTGACCCCTTATTTCCGTGCCCCTATCCCTTATTTCCATGCCTCATCCCTTATTTCCATGCCCCATCCCTTATTTCCATGCCCCAACCTCTTATATCTGCACCCCAACCCCTTTTCCCACTTTTCTGGAAGGTAAGAACCCCCAAACCTCTTCCCTCTGTTTCTCTACTCTCTCTTTTCTCTAGGCTTGCTTCCTTCACTATAGGCAACCTTCCACCCTCCATTCCTCCTTCTACTCCCTTGGCCTGTGTTCTCAAAAACTTAAAACCTCTTCAACTCACACCTGACCTAAAACCTAAATGTCTTATTTTCTTCTGCAATGTCGCCTGACCCCAATACAAACTCGACAGCAGTTCCAAATAGCCAGAAAATGGCACTTTGAATTTTTCCATCCTACAAGATCTAAATAATTCTTGTCATAAAATAGGCAAATGGTCTGAGGTGCCTGACATCCAGGTATTCTTTTACACATCAGTCCCTTCCTAGTCTCTGTGCCCAGTGCAACTCGTCCCAAATCTTCCTTCTTTCCCTCCCGCCTGTCCCCTCAGTCCCAACACCAAGCGTCGCTGAGTCTTTCTAATCTTCCTTTTCTACAGACCCATCTGACCTCTCCCTTCCTCCCCAGGCTACTCCTCGCCAGGCTGAGCTAGGTCCCAATTCTTCCTCAGCCTCTGCTCCTTCACCCTATAATCTTTTTATCACCTCCCCTCCTCACACCTGGTCCGGCTTACAGTTTCGTTCCGTGAGTAGCCTTCCCCCTCCTGCCCAGCAATTTACTCTTAAAAAGGTGGCTGGAGCTAAAGGCATAGTCAAGGTTAATGCTCCTTTTTCTTTATCCCAAATCAGATAGCGTTTAGGCTCTTTTTCATCAAATATAATAATCCAGCCCAGTTCATGACTTGTTTGGCAGCAACCCTGAGACACTTTACAGCCCTACACCCTAAAAAGTCAAAAGGCCGTCTTATTCTCAAAATAAATTTTATTACCCACTCTGCTCCTGACATTAAATAAAACTCCAAAAATTAAATTCCGGCCCTCAAACCCCACAACAGGATTTAATTAACCTCACCTTCAAGGTGTACAATAATAGAAAAAAGTTGCAATTCCTTGCCTCCACTGTGAGACAAACCCCAGCCACATCTCCAGCACACAAGAACTTCCAAACGCCTGAAACTCAGCGGCCAGGCGTTCCTCCAGAACCTCCTCCCCCAGGAGCTTGCCACAAGTGCCAGAAATCTGACCACCAGGCCAAGGAATGCCTGCACCCCAGGATTCCTCCTAAGCCGTGTCCCATCTGTGTGGGACCCCACTGAAAATCGGACTGTTCAACTCACCTGGCAGCCACTCCCAGAGCCCCTGGAACTCTGGCCCAAGGCTCTCTGACTGACTCCTTCCCAGATCTTCTCGGCTTAGCAGCTGAAGACTGACACTGCCCGATGGCCTCGGAAGCCCCCTAGACCATCACAGACGCCGAGCTTCGGGTAACTCTCACAGTGGAAGGCAAGCCTGTCCCCTTCTTAATCAATACGGAGGCTACCCACTCCACATTACCTTCTTTTCAAGGGCCTGTTTCCCTTGCCTCCATAACTGTTGTGGGTATTGACGGCCAGGCCTCTAAACCTCTTAAAACTCCCCAACTCTGGTGCCAATTTAGAAAACACTCTTTTAAGCACTCCTTTTTAGTTATCCCCACCTGCCCAGTTCCCTTATTAGGCTGAGACACTTTAACTAAATTATCTGCTTCCCTGACTATTCCTGGACTACAGCTATATGTCATTGCCACCCTTCTTCCTAATCCAAAGCCTCCTTTGCGTCCTCCCTCTTGTATCCCCCGACCTTAACCCACAAGTATAAGATACCTCTACTCCCTCCTTGGCGACCGATCATGCACCCCCTACCATCTCATTAAAACCTAATCACCCTTACCCCACTCAACGCCAATATCCCATCCGGCAGCAGGCTTTAAAAAGATTAAAGCCTGTTATCACTTGCCTGCTATAGCATGGCCTTTTAAAGCCTATAAACTCTCCTTACAATTCCCCCATTTTACCTGTCCTAAAACCAGACAAGCCTTACAAGTTAGTTCAGGATCTGCGCCTTATCAACCAAATTGTTTTGCCTATCCACCCCGTGGTGCCAAACCCATATAGTCTCCTATCCTCAATACCTGTCTCTACAACCCATTATTCTGTTCTAGATCTCAAACATGCTTTCTTTACTATTCCTTTGCACCCTTAATCCCAGCCTCTCTTCGCTTTCACTTGGACTGACCCTGACACCCATCAAGCTCAGCAAATTACCTAGGCTGTACTGCTGCAAAGCTTCACAGACAGCCCCCATTACTTCAATCAAGCCCAAATTTCTTCCTCATCTGTTACCTATCTCGGCATAATTCTCATAAAAACACACGTGCTCTCCCTGCCAATCGTGTCCGACTGATCTCTCAAACCCAAGCACCTTCTACAAAACAACAACTCCTTTCCTTCCTAGGCATGGTTAGCATGGTCAGAATTCTTACACAAGAGCCAGGACCACACCCTGTAGCCTTTCTGTCCAAACAACTTGACCTTACTGTTTTAACCTAGCCCTCATGTCTGCATGCAGTGGCTGCCGCTGCTTTAATACTTTTAGAGGCCCTCAAAATCACAAGCTATGCTCAACTCACTCTCTACAGTTCTCATAACTTCCAAAATCTATTTTCTTCCTCATACCTGACGCATATACTTTCTGCTCCCCGGCTCCTTCAGCTATACTCACTCTTTGTTGAGTCTCCCACAATTACCGTTGTTCCTGGCCCAGACTTCAATCCGGCCTCCCACATTATTCCTGATACCACACCTGACCCCCATGACTGTATCTCTCTGATCCACCTGACATTCACCCCATTTCCCCAAATTTCCTTCTTTCCTGTTCCTCACCCTGATCACGCTTGATTTATTGATGGCAGTTCCACCAGGCCTAATCGCCACACACCAGCAAAGGCAGGTTATACTATAGTACAAGCCACTAGCCCGCCTCTTAGAACCTCTCATTTCCTTTCCATCGTGGAAATCTATCCTCAAGGAAACAACTTCTCAGCGTTCCATCTGCTGTTCTACTACTCCTCAGGGATTATTCAGGCCCCCTCCCTTCCCTACACATCAAGCTCGAGGATTTGCCCCACCCGGGACTGGCAAATTAGCTTTACTCAACATGCCCTGAGTCAGATAACTAAAATACCTCTTAGTCTAGGTAGATACTTTCACTGGATAGGTAGAGGCCTCTCCTACAGGGTCTGAGAAGGCCACCGCAGTCATTTCTTCCATTCTGTCAGACATAATTCCTCAGTTTAGCCTTCCCACCTCTATACAGTCTGCCTTTATTAGTTAAATCAGCCAAGCAGTTTTTCAGGCTCTTAGTATTCAGTGAAACCTTTATATCCCTTACGGTCCTCCGTCTTCAAGAAAAGTAGAATGGACTAAAGGTCTTTTAAAAACACACCTCACCAAGCTCAGCCACCAACTTAAAAAGGACTGGACAATACTTTTACCACTTTCCCTTCTCAGAATTCAGGCCTGTCCTCGGAATGCTACAGGGTACAGCCCATTTAAGCTCCTGTATAGATGCTCCTTTTTATGAGGCCCCGGTCTCATTCCAGACACCAGACCAACTTAGACTGTGCCCCAAAAAAACCTGTCATCGCTACTATCTTCTGTCTAGTCATACTCCTATTCACCATTCTCAACTACTCATACATGCCCTGCTTTTGTTTACACTGCCGGTTTACACTGTTTTTCCAAACCATCACAGCTGATATCTCCTGATGCTATCCCCAAACTGCCACTGTTAACTCTTGAAGTAAATAAATAATCTTTGCTGGCAGGACTATGCTGAATCTCCTTAGGCATTCTCTAATCAGATATCCTGAGTCGTCCCAATTCTTAGACCTTTTATACCTGTTTTTCTCCTTCTGTTATTCCATTTAGTTTCTCAATTCATCCAAAACCGTATCTAGGCCATCACCAATCATTCTATACAACAAATGTTTCTTCTAACATCCCCACAATATCACCCCTTACCACAAGACCTCCCTTCAGCTTAATCTCTTCCACTCTAGGTTCCCACGCTGCCCCTAATCCCGCTTGAAGCAGCCCTGAGAAACATCACCCATTCTGTCTCCATACCACCCCCCAAAAACTTTTGCCGCCCCAACACTTCAATACTATTTTGTTTTATTTTTCTTATTAATAGAAGAAGGCAGGAATGTCAGGCCTCTGAGCCCAAGCCAAGCCATCACATCCCCTGTGACTTGCATGTATACGCCCAGATGGCCTGAAGTAACTGAAGAATCACAAAAGAAGTGAATATGCCCTGCCCCACCTTAACTGATGACATTCCACCACAAAAGAAGTGTAAATGGCCGGTCCTTGCCTTAAGTGATGACATTACCTTGTGAAAGTCCTTTTCCTGGCTCATCCTGGCTCAAAAAGCACCCCCACTGAGCACCTTGCGACCCCCACTCCTGCCCACCAGAGAACAACCCCCCTTGGACTGTAATTTTCCCTTACCTACCCAAATCCTATAAACGGCCCCACCCCATCTCCCTTTGCTGACTCTCTTTTCGGACTCAGCCCACCTGCACCCAGGTGATTAAAAGCTTTATTGCTCACACAAAGCCTGTTTGGTGGTTTCTTCACATGGACGCACATGAAAATAATAATAATCAATGATAAGATCTTCTTGTATGTAATAGGTGAGATAATTCCTGTGATGCACTCAATACAGTATCTGTTACATACGAAATGCCTAGTAAACATTAGCTACTAGGATTCTTTGTTAGGGTTGAGTGCGGTGGCTCATGCTTGTAATCCCAGCACTTTGGGAAGCTGATGTGGGGGGATCACTTGAGGCTAACAGTTCGAGACCAGCCTGGCCAACATGGCAAAACCCCGTTTCTATTAAAAATACAGAAATTAGCTGGTGTGGTCGTGTGCGCCTGTAATCGCAGATGCTCAGGAGGCTGAGGCATAAGAATCACTTGAACCCAGGAAGCAGAGGTTGCAGTGAGCTGAGATCACACTACTGCACTCCAGCCTGGGTGACAGAGTGAGACCCTGTCACAGAAAAAAAAAAAAGAAAGAAAAGAAAAGAAAGAAAACATTATTGTTAGCTTTCATTGCTTCTCTTGAGTATTGCCCCTCTACTCCTCAGTGCCTTTCCAGAAAGGTACAAGTAAATGTGAGAAAATGGGGAAAAAAAAATGGTCAAGTAGAATGGATGTGTATGTGGCTGTCAGCTCACTGTAACCTCTCTGGTCTATCTTTGATCCTTAGACACAGACTTGGTGGATGGAACACAGTTGATTGAATCAGAGATGAACACTGACCTAAACAGAAACAATCAGGTTCTTCCTCTTTGGAATTTTAAATTGGGACTAGAAAAGTCTTGCATATTTCTGGAACTATTATATGTAAACCTGAAAAGAATGGGATGGTCATATGCCACCTTGTGAACTGGGAGTCAAAGGTAGACAGTCTGCATAAAGATACAGAGGAAGGCAGGAACAAGAGGAAGTTCACTGCCTCAATCCCTTCTTCCCAAGACCTAGCCATAATCCTTTCCTTGGGTTCCACTTCCATTTCCTCCTTGTGGCTTAAACTGGCTCAAGGAGTCCCACCTATTGCAGTGGTGTCTGTAGTCTTATAACCGTGCTACTCAGCTTACATCAAGCAAGAATCCAAATTTCAAAATCTTTGAGTTACAGGCTTGTTTCTTTAGGAAAGAAGACAACGAAGCTGCGTACCCAAGCACTTAGAGGAACACTTAAGCCAATCTGTGTCTGGGTTGATGCTGTATGATAAAACTATTTCAGATGATTTGGGCTTTAAGGACACAAAATTATATAAAATACTGCCACCTAAGATTTCAGGGGTTCCGGCCAGGCATGGTGGCCCCTGTCTGTAATCTCAGCACTTTCTGAGGCCAAGGCAGGTGGATCGCTTGAGCCCAGAGTTCAAGACCAGCCTGGGCAACATGGCAAAACCCCACCTCTACAAAATATACACAAAATGAGCCACACATGGTGGCATGTGTCTGTAGTGCCAGCTACTCAGGAAGCTAAGGTGGGAGGATCACTTGGGCCCAGGAGATTGAGGCTGCAGTGAGCCAAGAGTGTGCCACTTCACTCTGGAGTAGGTGAGAGAGTGAGACCTTGTCAAAACAAAAAAAACAAACAAACAAAACAAAAAAACAGAAAACAAAAAAACAGATTTCAGGGGTTCCAATTTGACTGCGAGCCACCAAGACATATCCATCACTTAGACCCAGTCATGCCCAATACATGCAAGATAGCAAGGGTTGCACAGGGGAGTAAAGAGCCACCTGGGAGAAAACTCAGCCTAAGGGAAGAGGGTACTAGGCAGATAGTCTTGATGCAAAAATAAAGCCTTAGTCATCAAAGAGAAGGAGCAAACCCTAGCTCAGTGTATTATATCTCCCAGCCCAGTTCCCCACGGCATCTCCTCTGAATCCTGTGGAGCAATGCAAAGGTATGTATGGAGGCAGAGGGATGTTGTGACAAAAACCAACCAAGCTAAGCTCCCTAAGACATGGCACTACCAGCAGTTTGGTAGCCATGTGAAACACAGACCATGAGAAAGAAACATTCATTCTACCCACCAGTGCATGCAACCCCAAATGACCTTAAACACCTCTTGGCAGCGGTGTGGGAGACGGTGGTACCCAGCAAAAATAGCTCACAGGGAGCTTTGACAGAACAAGGTAGAAGCCATGTAGAAACCCAGAGGACACGGTGTCTGATACACATGCAGTAACCCCTGTGGGCTCTTGGAAATAATTGGGAAAGGGAAGACTTTAAAAAAAAATACCAGAAGTACTGCAAGATCAATTAAGGGTAGTGGGAGGTGGGAGCAGTTAAGCACAGGTTAGAAATGGCAATAACTCATGGGACATAAATATACACTTGGGTAACCACAAAGATTGGGACCAGATGACCTGAAAGAATTTAATGAGGCTGAAAATTCAGGCCAGTGATGTGAAGTACAGATGGCTGCTGAATTGCCGAACTGAGAGTCTCTTTTCCCTTAATGCAAATGGTAACCTCAGTGATACACAAAGAAGTTTCTCCTACCCTATTTGAATACCACTGTACACATTCTCATTAGAGACTCAGGGAGCAGAGAGGATGCCAGCCAGCATCAGAGAAAAACAAGACTCCTCTTGAATTTTCTTGGTATCAAGAATGATGACTGGTATAACATTAACTCTTTGATATCTGACAGAGCATCCGGTGCCCTGGATAAGCAGAAGTGTGAGGGCATCCTGTTAATCAAAGGGAAGCAGATTCTGGGGGAGGCCACTGTAGCAAAGTGGGATTTTGTGGTCACATGACTTGGAGTCAAAGAGACCAAACCTCAAATTTTGGTTGTACCATTTACCAACACTTTAAGCAGCTTAATTCACTTCTCTGGTCTCCAATTTATCTTTCTGCAAAACTGGATGTTTTGCGTGATATGTAAGGGAAATAGTTACCTGAAGCGCCTTTTACTTTTCCTGTTATTAACTGTGTTAGGTTGTAAGTCTTGTAACTCTATTGTTATTTTCCTTCCCGTTCCTTCTTTCAAAACTCAAATGCCCAGGGAACAAGACAGGTAACCTAAGGGAGCATGGGGTCAGGTGGGGACTGGGGCACACAGGACTGCACCTGCCCCACCTGAAGAGGCTTCCCTAGATCCAGCCTACTCTTGCCCATAGAAATGCTAGCCCAGGATTATCAGGTGTGATTTTTCAAGGGAAGCCAGAAATCTGGAGTTTCATGTGAAGTCTCCCATTTTAAATGTTGCACCTGATTCAAATTTTTAACAAACACATTAAAAGGCAAATCCATAACAGGCTTCAATCAGGCCATGACAGCTGGCTTGCATCTTCTGGCTCCATTTTGAGGAAGGAGATAACCATGAGATCCCTGCCTCAACCTCTCATCAGAAACCAGCTCAAACTTTCTAAGGCATTGCTGCCTCCCCGCAAGAAGACTCCCAGAGAAGATCATATTGAAGGAGAAAGGAAGACATGACTCAGGGATGGTTTCTATGGCTCTCTAACAGGGCTCCTTATTATCCACATTGGACCAAGGTCTCTAAGGTTCCACCTGCAGCTCCCAGAAGTCCCAGGGGATGACACCTCCTCAGCTCCCATCTTCCCACACTAGGACTCAGATGCTATGAGGCTGACATCCCCTCATGCATGAGATTTCATGTTCTAGGATGTGTTCTAACCTCCTGATTCTCCTTTGGGTGGCCCCATTGCTCCAGGAAGAATTGGGCAATAGAGATACCCTTTCTGCAAAGCCAAGGGATTGTATTTACAAAGCTTGTAGGAGGATTGATTGATTTTGACATCATCTCTCAGGCTGCTGAAGCTCAAATGAAAAACAAATTATCTTGAGAATCAGGTAAAGGAGGAAATGTCACTGAGAGGGACAGCCACAAACAAATGCAGATGGAGGTCCCTCGAGAGAAACACTGGCGGTAGAGGAAGTCAACACATTACAAGAAGGTCATGGCCTCGGTGGATTAAAAGGCTATCAAATTCACAAAGAACATGATGATAGTTAAACTCTAGTCCAGCAGAGAGGGAGTGCTCTTCCAAGGGTTTTTTCTTCAAAAATCAGACAATTTTAAAATCTTCTATGGCTAGCATTGCAAGCAGAGTGAAAGGAGAAAACTCACATGTGTTAAACACCTACTGTATTCTATGTGTGATGATTTATATATATTCTTTAGCGAGACATGGCACAAGTTACTTAATCACACTGAAACTCAATTTGCAGCTGTAAAATAAGAATCTATGGTACTTACCTTGTAGGCTAATTTTAGAAAGTAAGACCAAGTATGGGAAAACCCTTGGTACTGTGCCTGCAAATATTAAGTATTCAGTAGACCACTGCTGTCATTATCTTCTTATCTTAATAATTCCTCACAACAGCCCAGGAATATTATGTGTATTTCATGATGAAAAGTTAAATGCAGAGAACTTGCTTGTCCAAACTGTTTGCCCAAATTCGTCCAGCTGTTAACTCAAGTAGACTGGATTCAAATCTGGATTTGCTCTTGTTTTTCTTTTTTATATATATTTTTGAAAATTTTTTTTTCTGGTTTAGTGATACTAGCAAGCCTGCGTTCTAAAATATTCTAACCAGAGTTATTTTTCTTTTCAAGCAAAATTAAATGAGGCAATGTTTAATATCTGACTAAACCCTCCCAACGCTCATGGTTCATCATCAATGCCTTCTTCTCCTCCATCCCCAACAGTTTCACCCACCTGATGTCCAGGGCCAGACCCTGTACTGCCAGTGTCCCCTCTGCCATGGATCTTGGTTTTGGGGTGTCCATTCCAGGCCAGCTCACTGTCATTTAATGCAGGATAACTTCTTGGCTGGGTGTGCATCTCTGTGCTGAGTTCCTACTTCTCACTCTCTTGCTACTGTCACTCCGTTCCTCAACTGTGTCCCCTATTGCCCATTTTGTTGGCTCCTCCATCCTGACATCTGATTTGGCATCTCTGTCTTGACCTTCCAACATGCCATCAAACTAGTTCTTCTGTCCCTTCCCACTCCTAGGACCTACCAGTCTGCCCTGCTCATACTTGATCTGGATGAGACTGATACCCTGCGAGACGCAACAGAATCAGCTCCTGGGATTGTGTTAGCAGAATGACGGGAGTGTGAGATCCACCACATGGCGAGGCACCCCAGGAACCTGTTTTCTTCTTGAAGAGCAACCGAGAACTATTTCCAAGTTATCCTTCACTTTGAGGTCTAAACCATACATTTGTCAATTTTAATACTAGAGTCTAGCATTTATTTAATAATAGCCTACTTTGTGAAAGAAAGGCAGATAAAATGAAAAACAAATCTCAGTATTAAGACTGACAACCTGATTTCAGAAATACTAAGCAGTGGTTTTGTGTGTGCATGTGTGTGTGTGTGTGTGTGTGTGTGTGTGTGTGTGTTTTAAGGGAGCAGTGTCGGCAATGTATGTGTTAGGATAAAGAAAGTGTATTGTTACTACAGTTTGATGAAATTTACGTTTTACTCAGGGTCAATCTTAAAGCAAAGGTTTATTTATGAGTGAATGAAAGCAAAGTCTCTGTCTATTACTCATTAACAGAATGGCAGGTTAGGTCCTGCAAGAATTGCAGAGGACGCAGACCTGAGTAAGCCACAGTGACGCCTTCCTGGACTCACTGTCCATAGGAGAAGATAAACTTGCATATGGAAAATGTCATCATAATGTGTTAAGAAGGGGCCTGAGCCCTTAACCCTGCCTGGAGTCTCAGGGATGCTTTCTTCAAGGCACTACCACTTGAAGTAGCTATTGAAGGATAATAAATATGATGACATTTACTGAAGACTTATTAAGTGGTAGGCACTGCCATAAGTGCTTTCCACCATTACCATTTGATCCTAACAACTGTTTAATGAGATGAGAATTATCACTATGCCTATTTCCAGATGAGGAAACTGAGGCACGGAGAGCTTAAGTAACATGCCCAAAGTCACTCAGCTAGGAAGTAGCAGAGGCAGGACACAAACATAGGAAGTCTGAGGATTTGAAATTGATCAGAAAGGGAAAGGAGTGAATACAACACGAGCAAAGACACAAAAGAGTAAAGCAACACTGATGTGAGGGGAACTGTGAGAGTTACACAGTAGACACTGTGGCCATGCCCACATCCCTTAGCTGTGTTCCAGAAAACTCTTTTTGCACTCTTGACCTGAAGGCTTTTCCTTAAACCAAGGCAGGCTGTTCAGCCTTTGCATGGCAGGCTAGATGTGCTGGTAATTAGCACATTAGCACATTACAGTGTGCTGATGGGATTTCATGTATAAACACCCCAGCACCCTTGATCTAAAGGCAGATAACTCTGAAGCATGGGTTTTAACGCTGTTTCTCAGCATTGCCCTTTGGGATTAAGCCCGGTGACAGCTGGCTTGATAACATACCTTATATCAGCCACCTCCCTTACTGATCTTTCCTGCACTTTCCAAATATAAACCTCTTAAACTTGAACCCTTGTCCCCGGGTCAGCTTTTGGAGGAACACAAGCTAATACAAATGTATTATACCGTTCCAAAAATATAAAGTAGGAAACTGAAGAGGCATAGCAAAGTCAATATAGCCCAAAGTCTGTCATCAATCCACAGACAGATACTTGTTACCTGCCCAGGACAGTGTATGTTTAGGAATGCAGAGTATGTATAACAATATGTATGGTATCACTTCAGGAAGTCTTTAGGAGATTATCTGTGTCCCATCTCCATTTTACATGATCTACCTGAGACCTCGAGGGGGAACATGGTTTGTCCAGGGTCTCTTAGCTGGTTAGTTGTAAAGCCCAGATTATTGTTTCCTATACACTAACAATGAGAGTCCTATTCACCGAGGCTAATTAGAGAGATGTTTAGAATAATCTTTGCACCAACTCCACCAACTTTATCAAATGCATGAAGACTACGATCTTGAGAAATGCATTTTCAGGCTCTTTCTCTAAAACCAGCATATGCTAACCAACCCACCAGAGTTGGCCGGGGCTCGCAGTGCAGAGAAACAGATAACTATGCTCCTGTTTGCAAATAAACTTCTGTATTGATTCACTAGCCACTTGGTCAACCTAGTCAGTTCACTTCTAGAAAGTGATGATAGAAAAAGAACACAGAGACGTTCAAGTATGTGCACAATACAGCACTGTGTGAAAGAGCAAAATAATAGAAACCACCTGAGTACCCATCAGTGGAGCAGTACCCAATGTCACAAATAAAATAAGGACACTCTAGGAAGTGTCCTTATTATTTCACATAGTATAGTGTCCACACTATACTATGTGAAAAAAAAAGCAAGCTGTAACTGCATATATATAGTACAATCCCCTTTTTGCTTAAAAAAGAAAAGCTTATGTGTAGAGAGATTTTTGCTTTATAAGCACAAGAACATTCTGGAAAGAGACTTAGAAAACGGTCAACAGTTTGTGGTGGTATAATTTTTGGAATATTAACTTGTGTTTGTCCTCCCAGTGTTTCTTCCCCTCCTCCCTTGTAAGCAGATGGTCAGGGCTTTTTGTGGCCTCCTGCCACAAGGGAGATGTTTGTCATAGGGCCAGAAGCCAAAGTTGTCTGCAAGACACTTCCGATTCTGGTACTGAATTTTGTAAAACCTAAACCCATTAAGGAGATTACGCTCGGTGTCCTGGAGGAACTGGAGAGAGAAGGGAAGGTGTTTGGAGTGTAAATGGAATCGTAGTCTGAATTCTGGAGCACTTTGATGAGGAGGAAGACCCTAGGGAGGCTGGACTAGGGAGCTGGGAATTCCAAAGCCTCACCAAAGATTCTCCTGATTTGAAAAGCGGCAGCAGAGAAGCCAGAACCGGAAGACACCTTGTAGTCTGAGACCATGGACACCTCAGCAGTTAATATTGTAGAGTAAGTTCAATGGCTGAAGAGATCTTATTAGGGTTTGGTGCTACACAAAACCCTGAGACCCTTGTCCATCCCTGAGGGTGACAATAATATCTGAGTCCAAATTCCTAATTACCTAATATGATAAAGAGAGTTGCTATAGGCTTAGAATTAATTTTATGTAAAAAGTAAAGTGGTATTTTTTTTTGCATGTCTGAGTTTGTGGAATAAGATTCATATTTACTACAAGTAACGGAATTTGAGATTCAGAGGGGAGAAAGTCACTTACCACATTAGTGTAATTTTCTGATGGTAGGATTATGGAGAGTTTTAGGTTTTCCCTTTTTTTCCCCAACTTCTCTCCCCTCAGTATTTTAAAAATAACATTGTGTGGGTTGGTTTTTTTTGTTCTTGATTGTTTTTTGTTTTTCAAACAGGTCTCACTCCTATCCATGTAGGCTAGAGTGCAGTAGTGCAATCTTGGCTCACTGCAGCCTCGACTTCCTGAGCTCAGGTGATCTTCCCACCTCAGTCTCCTGAGTAGCTGGGACTCCAGGTGTGTGCCACCATGCCTGGCTAAATTTTTGTATTTTTATTAGATACAGGGTCTCACCATGTTGCCCAGACTGGTCTTGAACTCCTGGGCCTGCCCACCTCAGCCTCCCAAAGTGCTAGAATTACAGGCATGTGCCACCATATCCAGCCTAATAACATTGTTTTTAATGTTCATTAAGTCATCCCACCCTCTCAGTCTTGCAGAAGCCTCTCAAGAGGGACAGAATCAGTTGCAAAGTACCATTTCTGACCCTGAGACATGGATATTATTTGTTCATTTACATGTCACCTGAAAAACCCACTCACTCAAACGGTCTGTGAAGCTTGCAAAAACAGGAATGCTTACCCTCCTGGGTCCTGAATTTTTGGTTCTCTTGGACTCTTTGAAATTCTCCTTTCTCAGAAAGGAGCCCTCTTTCTATTTCCCCTCAAAGTTGTGACTTGACCCTCACATCCCTTTCTTCTCCAGGGCCCCTTGATAAGATTCTTTTAAAATTTCTTTGGAGGGCATCCCTTTTAGGAAGAGCAAATGCCTTTTGGGATAGATATGAAAGACAGAGGATATGGTGATAGCTGGGGACAGCTGCACAGTCTGAAGTGGACTCTGTTGTAGAGTACTACAGAAAAGATGACTCAGTGTTTAAAAAATGCAATAATTCTAAGCCCCCTGCGTGGAAAAAAAAGAAGAGGCTCTTTTCTACACATCAGTTCTTGGGTCCTACCAATCCATCCAGTCTTAGTACCCACTGCTCTCTAACACAGTCTCCAGACTCTCAGACTCTCAGGCTCTCTCCCTCCATTCTCCCCCTCAAAAGCACAGACCCCATCTCCTGGTCTTTGTACAAGCTGCTTCCCCTTCCTGATGGACCACCTGCATTGCACTTCTCATAGCCTAGTCCTATTTATCTCTCCATGATTCTACTTCCTCCTGGCTATAGTCACTTTCTCTGAATCCAGATGTTACATATACACATGTGTACTAGTCGAGAGGGAGAGGAGAAAGAGAGGAGATTTTAGGGAATTGGCTTATTCAATTGTGGGGGCCAGCCAGTCCAAAATCTGTAGGGCAAGCTGGTGGTCTGAAAATTCAGATGAGTTGATGTTTCAGTCAGTGTTGAGTCCACAATCTGCAGGTCAGGCCAGGCTGGAAATTCTAGTAGGGTTTCTATGCTGTAGTTTTGAGGCCAATTTCTTTTTTCTTCAGGAAACCTTAGTCTTTGCTCCTAAGGCCTTCAATTGATTGGAGTAGACCCACCCATAATATATTAAGTAATCGGCTGTACTAAAAATTTACTGACTTAAATCAGTAACAGAGAACAGAATGACCTCATAAGCTTAGGCAGAGATACATTGATTGAAAGTCTTTATATCTGTACAGTTCCTGTGACTGTGAACTTAACCATCCAGGGACAGAAAATGTGGATTTCTCATTCTTGCTGCTACAGCCTCTAGGATTCTTGATGTAGAAATGGCGTTTTCATTGGGGGTGAGTTCAACAAGGGGACAGGAAGCAACTCTCTGCTAAGCCCCGAGTTATCAACTGTCATAAAGTGCCCATAGGTGCAGACTGTTAAAAGTTGTGATCGAAATGAAATTCATGATTTTTCTCTGGATTTCTTTAAGCCATGCTAAACATAACGGCTTAAATGGTTGGTCAAATAGTTGATGAAATGCTAATTGGGTCATCCTCTCTCCTCTCTGAACCCCTGCCTTGAGAAACAGACAGCAGACAGACACCACACTCACACACGTGCACACACACACACACGCACACACACACACTCTGATATGAATGAATCTTTGCCCCAATTAACTGAAGGCTGACCAATTAACTTAAACTCAAGTCTGACATATTAATCTTAGAATATATCTTCATGAAAGCTCCTGAGGATCTGAGTCAGAGAAAAGAAGGATGCCAAAAGGGACAAACGTGTCTGTCTCACAGCTTTGCCTCTGCCAGCCTCTAGAGTTAACCACAATAAATAGCACTTAAAAAAGGGTCCCCATTGCAGTTGACAGTGACCATAAGACATAACCCTGCTTATAGATAGAATATCTCTGGTATGGTAGGGTTGAAACATCTCTTGGCTGTTGTTTTTTTCCCTGAAACCTGTCATCTCCGAGAGGGATGGTATATGTAATATTTTAATATTTAATATAAAACACACACAAGTAGTATTTCATCTGCCTGTATCATGTTCCTAGAAGTATATTTAGAATTTTAAGCTCTTCCAACTATTATACATTTTGCCAAATTTTAGTCATTGAGGGAGTTGTGTTTAAACATCTGTTGACTGCAGATGTTAAGCAGTGTGAAATATTCTTTTAAGATGCCAAAATGCAATTAAAATCATAATATTTTTCCTAGTAACAAATCATGCTAATCAGTGAAAATTTAGAAAGATAAAACTCAATGAACAATGAATGGTAATAATTCTCTAAATAATCAGCTGTGGCTCATGGCAGGGGAGAACTAACTTTTAACTAAATTATGTTAAATCAATGCCAATTTTCTCAGCTCCTGAAAAGTGTTCTCTTTTTTTCTTCAAGCCAGGCAATGGTCAGGTGGAGTAAAACATAAGGAAGAACATCTTTTTGGTTCAAAGGATGAAAAAAATTGGGTAACACACCTTCCTTACATCTAGCTGGGCCATTGAACCAGAATATGCCAGTGTTTAAAACACTGAAATGCCAGCTTTTCTCTTAAAGGACAGCATGGAGGTGTCTGATTTCTGCTTGGGCTGAGGATTCAGGAGAAGACGTGTGGAACACAGCCTGGACATGCCCCAACCTGGTTGATGAATTCCACCCCAAGTAGTGGAAGAAACACACCTACAACATGAGCAGAGAAGATTTTTCTTCTGTACTTTCCAGGACTTGAAGCTGCTTTGTTTTTTGGTCGCTGGGTGGGGAAGGAGGAACAATAGTATAGCTTCCAGAAGAGAGAAGAGAGATATCTCTTGAGTGTGAATTAAGCAGTACCAAGAGGCCTCAAGCTAGCTCTCTCTCCTGCTTGAAATTCTACTGTTAAGGGTTTTTCTTTAAGTTTAAAACCCTGAAAGCTCCATGATGCTCCTGAGTAGAACAATAAAGCCATTAGTAGTCAATGGCCTTCTTTAATATTTTTCTTCCATTTCAATTTTAGTTCTAATTTTATCTGACTCCTAAAAATATGTTTCATATTCTCATGAGGGCTGGGCCCATATGTGTAAATGGTTGAAACATCTTACTTTGTTGACTGAACTAGTCTAAATATTCAGTCAAATTTTTTTTTTAGGCAAAAGTGAATTTCATCAAATTGGTTGGCCCACAATTTCTTAAATTCATCATTGATTGATTATCTGTTATGTGCCAATCCCTGTGCAAGTTCCTAGGGCAACAGAAGTAAAAATCCATAATCTCTGTTTCCAGGACCCTATCAGTTTGATAGGGACACAGGCACATAAGCAGACAATCATAATGCAGCGGTAGTAGGGATATGCCACTCTCATCCAGGCAGTGTATTGATGACCATGTCCTTGAGTTCCCAAGTACATTGAAAAAGGTGTAATAAGGAAATGCTAAATTAGCAGGTAGTACTTATATGAAGTTCTACTGTGTCTACTCCTGTGCCAGGTGTTTCGGTTGGGAATGAATATTGGGTAAGAGGAGAATAGAAGATGGAAAGGCAGAAAACACCAACTCAGCTGATATGGTTGGGATGTTTGTCTCCTCTAAACCTCACATTGAAATGTAATCCCCAGTGTTAGAGGTGGGGCCTAGTGAAAGGTATTGGATGAGGGGAGTGGATCCTTCATGAATGGCTTAGTGTCATCCCCTTGGTGATGAGTGAGTTCTCGTTCTGTTAGTTTACACAAGATCTGGTTACTTAAAAGGGTGTGGTACCTCCCCCTCCTCTCTCTTACTCCCTCTCACCATGTGACATGTTGGCTCCCCTTCCCCCCCATCATGACTGTAAGCTTCCTGAAGCCCTTTCCAGAAGCAGAAACTGGCACCATGCTTCATGTACAGTCTGCAGAACTGTGAGCCAATTAAACCTCTTTCCTTCATAAAGCACACAGCTTCAGATATTTCTTTGTAACAAAGCAAAAACTGACTAACACATCACCCATTAAAGAGTTTACAATTTATTTGGAGGAAATAAGATGGAAGTGTAGGGAGTTATTAGAAAGCAAGACAACCTACAAATCTGTAAAGTATAAGCATCAAACTTTGTGAACAAAGAGTATGATGTAGGTATTAAGAAAAGAAAAAGTGGGATATAGGGTGGAACAGTCTCAGAAAAGTCCTCCCAAAGGACACAGGTAAGAGAAAGACATGGAAGAACTGGTCCAATTTACATTGGTAGAATCAGAGGGCTTAGGTCTTTTTTTTTTTTTTTTTTTTTTTTTTTTTTTGAGACAGTTTCACTCTTGCTGCCCAGTCTGGAGTGCAACGGCACGATCTTGGCTCACTGCAACCTTGCCTCCCGGGTTCAAGTGATTCTCCTGCCTCAGCCTCTCAAGTAGCTGGGATTACAGGCGCCCGCCACTACGCCTGGCTAATTTTCGTATTTTTAGTAGAGATGGGGTTTCACCACGTTGGCCAGGGTGCTCTTGAACTCCTGACATCAGGTGATCTGCCTGCCTTGGTCTCCCAAAGTGCTGGGACTACAGGCATGAGCCACTGTGCCTGGCTGGGCCTAGGTCTTCTAAGCAGTGGAAATGGCAGAGGCAAGTGTCCAGAGCTGGGAATAAGGGGATGTTATGTGGGTATCATAGGGATGGGGGCAGGGGACTTCACAATAAGACACCAGCCAGTCTAAAGTTGAGTTTGTGTAGGATTTTTTACTCGTATATTATTGAGGGCCATGCATTGAACTACATATTACGAATAAAGAATTAATACATTCCTGCCATCTTGAAGTTTATAATCTAGTCCTACAAAGAAACTTATCAGAGAGGTTTCTCTGAGGCTTAGTGTGTTGCAGTCTATGCCTTTTCATTTCATCCTTCAAATACTGTCTACTCAATGAAATTTACCTGGCCTGTTCAGCCAAAATAATTTATAAAGGCAATAATAGCTAACATTATTAACACTCTCCTAGACCAGTGTACTGTACTAACTACTTTGCATGCCTTATTCATAATAAGTTAAGGTCTCTTATATTTTTCAGTGTACTACGCACCATGTTATGGTCTTTACAAAGATTACATAGTGTAATCTTTACACTAAACTTTGCAAGGGTGTACTACTATTATCCCCATTGTCTCTATGAGAAAGCTGAGGCTCTGCAAGGTTAAATGATTTCCCCAAGGTTCTCTTAAACTTCGTAGGGGAAGATGGAGGATGCTTAGAGAGTGGTATGAACAACATTGTGTGCCTCCTGATGTGATACAATGTGCAGCACATAGCACCACTTTTGAAGTACTGCATGCTTGCCAAAAGAAAAATTGAACATAAACTTTCAAGTTTATTGAAAATGGAGGGTCCAGGAGTAGTGACTCATGTCTATAATCCCAGAACTTTGGGAGGCCAAGCCAGGCTGATCACTTGGGCCAGGAGTTCAAGAGCAGCCTAGCCAACACGGTGAAACCCTGTCTCTACTAAAAATACAAAAATTAGCTGGGCATGGTGGCTCATGCCTGTAATCCCAGCTACTTGGGAGGCTGAGACATGAGAATCACTTGAGCCTGGGAGGTGGAGGCTGCAGTGAGCTGAGATCACGCCATTGCACTCCAGCCTGGGCAACAGAGCAAGACTGTATCTCAGAAAAGAAAAAAAAATGAGAAAAGAAAATGGAGGGATAAAGGATTAAGATAAATGATGCCACAAAGAAGTAAACAGAAAAATTTAGAATTTTGGAGTGCAGGGACTGCAGGACAACTGACCAAATTTCTTCAACATGTCAAATATATGTGTGTTTGTGTGTGTTTATTCTATAAATATAATAAAAATATTTTTATATAAAAGTATATTATATATAAAAGAAAATTTGGATTGGATTAATATAATGTTTACAGTTATGGTAATGGCTATGTTAATGTAATGTAATGTTAGGCCTTGTTTAGTTCCTGATTTGAACGAACTAATTTTTAAAAAGGCATTTTTTTAATAAGTAGGAAAATTTGAATATGGACTGGTTATTGGAGGCTACAGGGAAATATTCTCAATTTTCTTGGGTGTGATCATGGCACTGTAGTTATGGGAGAAAATGCTAATATTTTTTAGAGATATGTACAAATGTGTTGGGAAGTCACATCAAATGCGGGATTTGCTTAAAAATATTTAGCAACAATAACTACAACAGAAAAGAATAAGTGATGCAAACATGATGAATGCTTGCTAATTGTTAAAGCTAGGTGATGACTATATAAAGGATCATTGTATTAGTCTTTCAATCTTCCTGTGTTTGAAATTGTTTTAAATAAAGATTCATTTAAAATGCATGGCTTAAAATAGCCAATGAGGCTGAAAACAGATTCTCTTGTACCACTGAGCCCAGTTCTTTGCACACAGTAGGTGCTTAATAGGTGCATTATGAATTACTAGAATTGGAGCATGGAAAACAGCTACAGGATGAATGAAAATCACCCTGTTCTCCTAAACATACAATCACAGCAGTGTGGGCTCCAGACAGAAAACCTCTCTTCTTTTTAAGTATGTTTATGCTGCATGTTGCTTTTTTTTTTTTTTTTTTTTTGGTGGAATCTTCTCATCTCTTTGGCTTCAAGCCTTCCTTTACTGTTAATCTTGATCAAAATTCACATAGATAAAATTTTAAATGTGAGGCAGAAGGGCCTTTGCAGTGTGGTTCACCTAGTAAGTATAAATTGCTTTACTACAGAGAGCTTTGAATACAGGCTGACATTGGCCTTGTCTCCAAAAATAGCAAACTGCAGCCGCAACTTAAACACAGACATGATGAAATCAATGTTTTAAGGAGATCAGTTTCCAGCTTCTCTGCTCAACATACCTCCAAATCTGCCTTTCACAAAAGCATTTCTCTTGTATCAGGATATAGAACCACTCCCAAACCGTGATTGCAGAGGAATGAGGGCTCCCACAGGCCGAAAGACACTACCAGAACTAATCTATTGCTTTGAACATGACCAGGATATTTTTCCATATAAAATCCATGAGGGATATAAAAAATGACATCAGCAAACGTTCTTCCGGAAACTGATTTATTAGACCAAATATGAAATTACTGGTGCTTTTCCAAGGGGAAACAAGATTGAAAGCTCCTGCATATAGCCTGTTTATATTAAGATATTTGTGTCTCAATTCCAGAAGCTGGCAATTGAACTCCCAGAAATAAACTGGCACCAATTCCCATGAATGAAATGACTATGAATCATTTCATTTTTGAAAATTAAACAAAGATGTGACTTAACAGGTGATGAGTTGGGTGGATGTGCAATATTTCCACAAACACTCAGCCATAATACATGCTCATATTATTGGTATGATTAGGAACCCTTTAAACATTTCTATATCTGAGTCTTATGAGAGAGAAGAAACCCAGCCTGTCTGTTTAAACAAGCTTAGCAAATTATTTTGGCGGAAGTCTGTCTTTCAGTGTTTCCGATGAGGTGATGTGTAGTTTTAGGGCATGGAATGTCTCACATAGTCAGGACATCCTATTAGAAACAAGTGTCTGCTTGTGAATTGTCCCCTCACCTAAACGAGAAATGAGGAGAGGACCAGAATTAGCAATCAACCTTTTTTTTTTTCTTGTAGCGATGGAATCTCACTATGTTGTCCAGGCTGGTGTCAAACTCTTGGCCTCAAGCAATTCTTCCACCTCAGCCTCCCAATGTGCTGGAATTACAAGCATGAGCGACTGTGCTTGGCTAACAGTCCCTTCTTGACTCTCTTCTTTTACAAATCCAGAAGCCCATTTATCCATCACTTTGAGCATATAAAGCTGTGCTGTGATATACACTAATCATCAGCTACATGCGACTATGTAACCTTAAGTTAATTAAATTAAATTTAAAATTCAGGTTCTCAGTGCACTAATCACATTTCAAGTGTTCAATAATCACATGTCGCTAGTGCTACCATATTGAACAGCCAAGATTTAGAACATTTTCATTGCTCCAAAGAGAAGTGGGCTATTGACATAATCCCTATTTCTTCATTTTTTGAAGTCAGAAGAGAAGTATTTGTCCTATATTTCTCACAGAAAGACATCATAGGATCAGTAAGAATATACCTGGAATTAGTTTCTCTAAAACTCATTCTGAAACTCTGTAGCCTCAGTTTAAATAGTATAAAATTTTGACTCAATAAATCTTGAAATATTCACTAAGAATGGCCAAACAGAAAAAATTTTGGAGTCTACTTGAATAGCTAATTGGATTTTTGATATTTGGTATAAAATAGCATTTAATTAGATCTCATTTGAAATGAACAGAGTGCATTATATGCATGTATATATTTGGAATACTGATTGGAAAAGGCCAGGCATGATGAAGACATGTTCGTGTAATACTTATCTTTTATCCTGTGTCTTGTCCTTAAGGAAAAGAAGACATCAAACAGGACACAAAGTAGCAAATGGGAGTTTCTTCTTAAATGTTATGTGAATGACTCACTTGTTAGGCAAGTGAGATGATCAAGGACGGGAGGAGAAGACAGCAGAAGAGCTGGAAGTAAAGTCACTTCCAAAGCTCTAGAGTTGGTAGTTCACGTCTATTTCCAGGAAGACTTCTAAATCTAATGAAATGATTTGAATGCAATGCTTTATCCAAAAATAAAAGCAATGTTAGATTATGCAGCACCTGTTAGCCAGTGAAGATAAATGAAAAAAAGCACTGCTGTGGAGAAAATGTATCCACCATTATTTATTCAAAAAAAGAATGGAGCATCCACCAGTACTAATTATTGTGTTAGGTGTTTAGAGTATGTTAAGAGTAATAAGCATTCAAGAGATAACAGAATGGATAATTAATTACAACTGAAATAATATTACAAAGGAAAAGTAAAGGGTCCCATAAAAGCACATAACAGGAGGACCAAAGCTTTTGAGAGTCAGAGGTTTTTCTAAAGAAATGACATTCAAGGAGACACCTAAAAGAGGAGTAGAGTTTATTCAGGTGAAGAAGTGGAGAAAGAGCATTTTGGGTGGAGGATATGTGTATGGAATTTCTAAAACAGGAAACAGCATTAGGCATTTGTTGTGTGGTAAGGCATAGCAAGCAAGAAAAAGGAGAATGTGACACAAGACTGGGAGGTAGGTGGACATCTGCTCATGCAGAACCTTATAGACCATGATCAGTGTATAAACTAATGAATGAAACATGCCTTGATATAAATATTGCTAGTTTGTGTTTTTATGAACAGTTATAATTCACAGAAAAAGACATAAGTATGCAGAAATATATGGTATAGAATGTTACTTAGTTATCCAAATCTATGAAAAGAAAGATTTCCAGATGGAAAGAGACAGTGTTTTCAAAGTTGTGGAGGTAAGAAAGAATATGGTGTTTTCTAGAAATAGTAAGGGGAAGGACAAGAGAAAAAGTTAAATTGTAGATGAGGCCAGATTGTCAAAATTTTCAAATGACAGGATAGGGTGAATGAACATCACCTGTTATGCAGCCAGAACTCAGACAACTTTCAGTAAAGAAGGGGCAAAGTGAGAGCTGTTTTAGGATAATAGATCAAGTGGTGGAATGGTTGGGGAGGGAAAAATTTAAATAGATATGAGAGTTTGGCTTTGATGTTGTGGCCAAAAGCAAGCTATGTTAGATTCTTAAAGTGGTCATAAAACCTTAATGAGGAAAATAATTCAGTAGGTAGGTGGAATAAAACTGTCACAAAAATGAAGTAACAAAGAGTTAAAGAGTGGCAGTTGGGAGGGTGGGGGTACTGGGGGGTGGATATAAAAGCCAGTGAGAATGAGTGGCTTCCCAGCCTTCATTTTCCTCTTCCCCTACTAACAGCAGCCAAATTTCCCTTCGGAGACCTACCCACCCAACTCAGCTTCATGGTAATTAGTATTGAGTAATGAATTTGGTATTTAGTAGTTAGATATTTAGAAATTGGTTCAGGAATTTACAGGTGACCCTATTTGGGCAAATAAGAAACAGACATTTGCTGAGGTTTCTCTAGGAAAGAAGTTTCTTCATGGTTTCCCAGGACCTATCAGGGGCGATGGTCTTTCTCCAGCTGAAGAGAGGAAGGTAAGGATGTGGAGACTGTAATAGCTGCAGCTTTTTATACAAGGATGAGGAAGCAGAATGCGAATGAGCCTATCAAAGCGGGGAGAGTAGAGGGAAAGGAATCACAGAGAAGTTGTTTCGATGCCCTGATGACACTGAGAATCTCTGACTCAACCTCTGTGCTCCAGTTATAACTCAATACATTTCCCTTTTTCATACAGGTCAGTTTGTGCTGTAGCTTGATGCCACTACAATATTAATGACACAGGGAGAACAGATTAAAATGAGTTAATCTTTAAAAATAGAAAACTGATGAGAAATTATTGCCAGGCAGGATTAACTTTGTCCCAAATATTTGATAATATGAGAATTGGCTTAATAATCAAAAGTAGAAGGAAGAAATAAAATGAAAAAGATTATCATCTATAAATGATACAGCAGCACATGGTATTAAAACCAAAGATCTCACGTCTGGCCATGTGCTGCTGCTTTTTTTTTCCCCCAGAGTTGTTGCTTGCAATAAAGAACCATGACTGAAAAACACTCCCTGAAAAGTGAAATCCAAAAATTTAAAGAAGAATATTTTAAACCACTGGGAATTGCTATTAACATTTAGGAATCTATCTTTCCAGCCATTTTTGTACATATGTAAATTTATTTTTAAAAGAATGGGATCCTGATGCCTACCCTGTATTACAATCTGAGTTTTTTACATAGCAATTTATAATAGACATATTTCCATGTCAACCAATGAAGATTTATGTTATCTTCTTACCAGCAGTTTCACATTTATGTCTTTATAAAGAATATCGGCAGAGTGGTAAAGGGAAGGGGTTTTAAAAGCCAAAGTGCATGCTCAGATATTGGCTCTGCCTCTTGTCTCTCAAATACTCTGTGGTTCCTCATTTCTGTTTTGCAGCTTAAATGAAAAGTTACCTGTACAGTCCTGAGCACAATGCCTGGCACAGGGAATAAGGGTTACTATCATCATTTTTTAAATTACTAATATAAGGTATCCTGCAGGGGACCAAAGTGAGGAGATATAAAAGATATGTATGAGGTATGGAGATGGAATAGAATTGGGCCCTATCTACACAATACACAGTACATGACAGAAAAAAAAATCAGTAAGAGAAGTAACAAGAAATAACAAGAAATGACCATATTTTTTCATATAAAAATTACGTTACTGATTTGGGGGTCAAATAATTTTTAGAGCATAACTGATATAAAATTTGAGTGATGAGATTATTTAAACAAATGAACCCGTATGCCCCCCTATTTGATTTCTTCCCACTTTCTACAAATTAAAATGAACAGAAACATGAGTGGAGTTTATGGTCTTTATGAAGAAGTGATTTTCTCTGTGTCCTTAGGCAAAATGCCTTCAATTGACACAGGCTCCATCTGTACTCCAGGCAAAACTGCACGTTCTTCCTTTTTTAAATGTGTGTTTTTAAAATACCATTTGGCACCTACCCTACAAAGCTTAAAAATTAGATTTTGAAAAAAAAAAATCACCCAAAATGTTGCCTCTCATATAGAGGCAAGCAAATTGGATTCATGTAAATGATCCTTAAGAAATGTCTTTAAGTCTGTATTCCAACAATTGCATTTTTTAAAATACACATTGATTTGCTTTTAAAATTTAGCCTCCTCATTTTTTTCTCCTGTATTAGAAAAGAATCTGCATTATGCAAGTATATCTTGCATTGAGAAACTTAGTAAATAAAAACTCCTATTTGCATCATAGAAAAATTAGGGAGTCATTATTTACCCTTTAAGATGATTTTCAAAAATAATTCAAAGTAAAATCCCTTTAAAGAGAACACTTGCCAGGGGAACTAAAAATATGATTTTAATGTAATACAACTTTTCTGAAACTCATCTACTGTGTATAGTAACAAAACAATGAACATGAAAAAGTTGATTATATATCCTCCATTATATTCCCAACAGTATATGTATTTCTGTAAATATTTTGAGCTAAAAGAGATGGAAGTATCTCTAGCATGGACAGCCCTGGTGATTCAAGAAGCTGACCACATCCAGTGCAGACTGGTAAGACAGTAATAATAGGAGTTGGCCTTGCTTTGGAAGATTTTATACTTTGTATTAGTGTTCTTTTCCCTATCACATATTGAGTATTTACATTCTAAAACTTCCATTCTGTGAATTATTCAATAAACAGTGTTGTTTTGTGTTTACTGGATGACTTTGAAAAAATAAAGCAGGATTCCCTACCATACCCTTTACTATATCAAAATTAAGTCTGTATGGATCAAAGATCTGAGTGTAAAAAACATTAGTCTCCAAAGGCACTGATGAAATAAACAAACCAACCCCCCAAAACAAAAAATAAATAAATAAACAAAAAAGATACCATAGACTTCTATTTCAGCAACGTGAAAGACTAGGTTTTTGGAGACTTCCTCATGGTACAGAACATCTACAAATTTGAATTAAATTAAAAAAAATTTAATGCATGAATGAGCTTTCAGGAGATTAAAGGGAATTCCCAAAGCCCTTGAGGCCAGAATCAACAATAAGGAGAAATAATCTAGTACTAAAATTCCTTACTCCTGGTAGCAAAAAGCCTTGGTTTTATTGGGGCAGACATGAGATGTGAGGGAATAAAGCAGAATGAGAAGGTAAAGCAGAGATTCTAGAATAAAGTTTCCCACAACCCAAAGGTTGACATCCTCATTAGATGATTAATGAACTTGCAATGAGAAGAAAGTCATGGCCTGTCTCAGACTTGAGACAGTTGGAGCTGGAAAGGAGGGCGTATGGGAGGAAGGATCTCTCCTCTCACCAAATCCCTAAGCACAGGCTCCCATTTACACAAGTTGGGAGGATAAAATTAACATGACTTGTACAACCTGTCCTTTCCACTTCCCAAAAAAGCCTCTAGTCAAGATTTAGATGGAAATGATAAAATGTAGTTATTGGAATAAATAAAATTATATTTAAATAATGACTAACCATATAAGGGAAAATGAAATTGTATTTTCCTACCTTATACTATATGCAAAATATAAATTCTTGATGGTTTGATGACCTCCGAGAGAGATAAAGTTTTCAAAACTTTAATAAAAAATAAAGAAGTATATATTTTTAACCTTGATCTAGAAGAGAATTTCTTAAACAAGGTATAAAATGTGCAAACCAAAAAGGGAAAGGTTGATAGATTTGATAATTGAAATTAAGAGCTGTTCATAAAAAGCAAAATATACAACGTGGAAAATGGCAATCTCTACATGGAGACTCTGATGAGCTTAGAAGGGAGCCTTCCAACGACTACTATAGAGCCCTTTCTTCAGTTCAATATGGGTCTCTTAACCTGTATTCTTCAGATAGAGACATTCATTTGGTTATAATGCCACTATGCTCAGGCCATCTTATCTAAAATATCATCGCTAGAGTTGCTATAAACACAGCATAAATTAAATTTCTGTGCAGCATTATATTGATCTAGTTTGACAATATCCTTTAGGAAATTCTTTTACTTGTTCATTCAATTGCTTATTCATTCATTCATTCATTCATTCATACTAATTAGTAAACATTCATTAGGCATTTACTCTATGCCTAGCACTGCACTAACTCCTGAACATCCTCAAAAGAATCAGATCAGATTTTTAAAATTTATTCATTCATTCATTCAACAGCTATCTATTGAGCAACTACAATATACCAGGTACTGTTCTAAACATTGAAATACAGCAGGGAAATAAAGGGGAAATGTTCCTGTCCTTATGGAGTTTACCCTCTAGTGATATCTATCAATATCACATTAACATTAACATCTAAAGCTCTCTACACCCACCCCTTAGCTGTTGACTCAAGAATTCCAATCCCTTGCAAAAACTCCCCCACCGTCAATGTATTTCTGGTGGCCACCAAGGAAGTATCATTCATTCCCATAAATCAGGGCAGGCTGTCAGTTACCAGTTGATTATGTCATTTAATTCTATGAGACATTCTATGTGGTCTTTAACTTTAAAATGTATCAGCATAGACAGTAGTTTGTCTGTGAGAGAGTGTTTGCATACATATTTTAATCCACATCTTAAAGTAGTTAATGACCCTAGTTAATTGCCCTAATTAAAACCGCCTTAGGGTGGTCAATTAATATTCAAAGAATTCTAATCAGGAAAACACTCTCCAAAAATGACTAGCTTTTGTGAGACCATATTAGAATACAGTATTCCAGAAAGAGTTCCCACAGAACTACTTTATTCTTTAGCTATCATGATTTCTGGTCAACACCAAAGGTTTATTCATTAGCATAAAAATGTTAGAAATCATTTTTCATTGGTGAAATAAATAAAAGTGTTCCAGGCACTGCACTGTCTATAAGTATCATACAGACACACCCCCTTTACTAAAATAGCCCAATTGCTTCAAAAAAGAATCCCTAGATTTAGGATTCTGAAGAGAGGCTGGTGTTACCTAGAATCTACTAGAAATTTAAGTTGAATTCTACCTCTAAAAATTGTCCTATTAACCAATAGAGAATTACAGAGAGAGCTGGGATTTTGTCACACTTACAGAATGAGTTAGATGACTGTTTTTGTGCCTACCTATCTGGAAGAATTTGAGAATCTGGCCTGAGACTTGCTTTCATGTAGCAAGTAGCACCTGGTAGAGAAATTTTGAGGAGGAAACTGAAAGTCTTCTACCTGCAATGATTATAACATCTACCATCTACCTACCATCTACCAAAAAGAACCCAACCACAATCCTTGAAGGATCTAGTATTTGTGAATGAGCAAACTGGCTTAGGTCCATTTGCCACAAGTAGGCATTGTTATCCCACTTTAAAGAGGAGGAAACTAGTAAGATTTAGAGATGTTAAATCACTTCATCAAGTTTTCAAAATTAGTAAGTGGAGGAACTGAAATTTGAAAAGCAGATCTGTGCAATTCCATAACCTTTATTTCAAACCCTTAACCATTATATTATTATGAAATTCTGCCTCATTATTGGCCATCTGGCCATTTTTTACACTCTAGCCTTTGGAGGCAGAGATTGGCTCTCAATCCATGGGTGAGTTATAAGCACACTCATTGCAAGGTTTACCAACCAAGAATACACATTAATCCTATTAAACCTCCTGTCCACAATACCACTCCCTTGACTTTGGGCACATTTCTCTGGCACATTTTGGGGTGTACAGGTGGTTCTAGTGGACATGAAGGTCTTTTTTAGCTGTATCTGCCTCAGGAGGGCAGATGCAGGGCATCATGAAATCCTACTACTTCCCTAAGACACTCTTCTCCAGAGGATTCTGAATGGAATCCTGTAGAGAGAAAAACTATAGGAAAGGGCCAAGTTGCTAATCTTATTAAAATAGTTCGATTGTTTGAACTCAGATGCTTGACAGCATATGAAGATGCACTGATCAGTTTACAAGCATGTAATCCAATCTAGATAATGTTCTGCCTAAAAAGGGACTACTTATACCCACTCTGGCAGCAGCCCAGGCGAGGAGCTTTCCGGTTAGATCAGCAAGACGCCCAAGCCAGTAGACTCTAGGACTTCATCGCTGCTGGGTAGGGTGGCTGCCTTCTCCCCACATTTTGATATTCCGTACATGTGCATAGGCATGCCAGGGTGACATTGCCTTTCTGTTAATTCCAGCACTGCACATCTGACTTGTGTTCTACTCAGCCCTTTATCCTTCCTCATCACCCATACAAATGGCCCCAAAGCTCCCCGACTGGTGCCTGGTGTTGAGCAGAAGGATCCACTCACTTTGGGATTAATAATATCTTAGCCCATTTGACCCTCATAACAAAATATTATAAACTGGGTACCTTCTAAGCAACAGAAATTTATTTCACACAGCTCTGGAGGCCGGGCTGTCCAAGATCAAGGCAGATTTGGTGGTGTCTGGTGAGGGCCTGCCTTCTGGCTCATCAACAGTGCCACCTTGCTGTGTTCTCACATGGTGAAAGGGTGACCAGAGTTATTAGCACCTTATAAGGGCACTAATTCCATCATGAGGGCCCTATGTTCATGACCTAACCAGTTCCCCACAGCTCCACCTCCTAATACCATCACCTTGGGGGTTAGGTTTCGACATATTAATTTTGAGGGGACACAAACATTCAGTCTAGAGCAAACAACAGTAATAATAATAAAGCAATCATTTACTAAATATTTTCTCAGGGAGCAGCCTATATCCAATGACAGCTGATATGAAGATGCAAAGACCCACGATTCTGTGATTCAATCTGGGACAACTCTGAGGGCCCTTCCCAGCAACAGAGCTCGCCACAGGACAGCAAGGCCTGAGTTAGAACTGCCTTGTAGGTCAGCTTTTCCCTTTGCACAATGCAGCCTTCCTCATTTCCTTATAGCTGTATTTCCCAAGAGCACTTTCTAATAAACCTTCTGCATGCAGCTCTCCATCTCAAAGACTGTTTCCATAGAACTCGATCTAAGATAAGACACATCTTTTCAAAGGACAGATCCATTGTGAACTTTAGCAAGTAGGATCCCTCCGTGTATCACAGGGGCTCAGGGAGCCATGGAGGCTCCAAGAGGTGGGACAGCTATGAGACTGAGGCCCTGACAATTGGAAATGTTCATTAGTGAAACTATGCAGTATAATTTCATAGAAGATTATTCTATCTGGAGGCTAACAGATGGCTCTGAAGCCAAATTCGGGACTCTAATTCAACAGAGAGATTCTGCTGATGTCACCAGCACTTGAGCTGTGTGTTCCAGTGTGGGCTTTTTAAGGGTTTTGGTTGTCTTTTTTATTTTTTCTTTCCACAAACAGCCATAGAGACTTGAGAGTTAATTCAGCCTTGTAGTCACTCCAAGGCCATCTGTTGTTCAAATTAAAATACATATTTTTAACTTTAACCTTTCAATCTCTAAAGTTTTAAACCTTTGCAATAGAAACAGTCATTTTGCAACAGCTTTTCGGCTTCCTGATTCAGTGACATCAATGAAAGGGGAATGTCAGTTTCGGGAACGTCAGTAAGGAACGTTGGCAGGGCTGACATTGGTAGAGTGACATGGAGAATCTACCAGGTTATTTTCTGTTCTTGCATGACATGGTAACTAACATGCTGTGCTCTCGTTTGTTGGAGTCCATCAAAACTCTGATTAGATTTAATAAAGGATAATTTGAGAATTCACATTGCTTCTGAGGCATAAATAAATAAAAAAGGAGCTAGAAAAAAATGTTGCAGAATTTAGGCTCCTTTGTTAGTTCTATTAATCTGCTGGCATACTCTAATGAGGAAGCCAGAATAAAATATAACCAAAATGCTAATTTCTTTTGAATGATTTTTTTTCTTATTTTAAAAGTCATGTACATTCATTGTAAAAAATAAGGAAAATGTGGAAAACTAAAAAGATACTTCTCCTGCTGTCTAGAGATTAATGCTTTTAACATCTTGGTGTATTACATTCCTATTTACTTATTTACTTTTATTATTTTAGAGACAGAGTCTTGCTGCGTTGCCCAGGCAAGACTCAAACTCCTGGGCTCAAGCAATCCTCCCACCTCAGCCTCTCAAGAAGCTTCGACTACAGCTGTATACAACCCTGTCTGGCTGTGTTCCTGTTTTTAAAGGTGAATTTAAATATCTATTTTATGCAGAGATCGGGTCATTATAATCCATGATGTGTTGTCCTTGATATTTGAATATGCTATTGCTAATCCCTGATTAAAAGGAGCATATGTTTTGAATCTGTTTGATCTTATTTCTTCTTACTAAAATGTATGATTTTTTTGTGCCATCCACTTTATCTGTGACAAATGAATACATTTGCTAAAACTATTTTAAACTACACAAATTAAAATGGTATATTACCCTTCTCAGTTCAAATTAATTCAACAACCCTTTTTAAATGACAGTTACTATGTATTCTGCACTGTGCTAGAGAAAGAATAAGGATGGAGTTGGAACAGGGAGATACAACTGTGAAGACCACACAGCCCCAGACTCTAGGAGCTCGTATTTCCTTATTCATGCAACAAATATGTATTGAACACCTACTTTGTGCTGGCCATATGGTCATGAACAATAAGGACATGGTCCCTACCTTCACGGGGCTTACCTTCTGTTAAAGTAGACAGACAAAAATAAATGAGATTATTTCATATAGTTTGTATTAATCATATTTTTTTATTTTGTATATCTTATGACATTTTGACGCCTGAAAAATCTTGTTGCTGGAAAGAGACTTTTCCTGCAACACTAGCCAATTCTTAGAGATAGTTAAAAGCTCAGGATTGAGCTCTTATGAAAGGCATACCTTTCACATGCCAACCAACCTATCCAGAGTCTGTATCCCCAACTACCCCCTTTATCTAACTCTCACACACCAAGCTAATATTTTCCCTGCCCTAAATTATACTGGAACCACATATGAGGCAATTAGAGACCACCTTTATAGCCCAAAGCCCACTGAAATTATCAAAACTAGCCAGTCCTAAAGTATTTATTCTGCCCTGTCTTGACTTTCCCATGGAATCTCTGAAAAAGACCGTGGCCTAGACTCTCCCCTTTCTGGCTTCTGCCTCCTACCAAAACCTGGTGCTTTCTCTGTGGCCCTGCGTGGTGTCGTATATCCCCTTCTCTTGGGAAATGTAAAGTAATAAGTCTTGTTCCAATGGCATTGACCTCTCCATGTTGTCACCTCCATTAACTAAAATCACTGAGACATAGTGGTAAATACAGTTGGCCCTCCACATTCGTGGGTTCTGCATTCATGGATTCAGCTGCCTGCGGGTCAAAAATATTCGGGAAAAAAAAGTTCCACAAAATTCCAAAAAGCAAAACTTGAATTTGCCACATGCCAAGTGCTATGTTGAATTCAAGCAAATGAAGTGATGTGTAGGCATTGTATTAGGTATTATAAGTAATCTAGAGATGATGTCAAGTATACAGGAGGATGTGTGTATGTTATATGCAAATACTATGCTATTTTACATAAAGGACTTGAGCATCCTAGGATTTTAATATCCTCCAGGGGTACTGGGACAAATCTCTTACAGATACCAAGGGAAGACTGTACAATGAAGGCAAAAAAAATAAAATAAAATAAAAGTATGTTCTAGAGAAAAGCTGAGGGCTGCTACTTCATAGTAGTGACGAGAAAACGCTTCTCTAAGGAGGTGGTATTTTGGCTGAGACCTGTATGGTGGAAAGAGCCAGCCAAGCAAAGGATATTCTAAGCAGAAGTAACAGCAAGTGCAAATATCCTGAGGCAAGGCTAGCTTTGCTGGTTCAGCGAACAAGAAGGCCGGGTTGGCTGAAGCAGAGAGGGACAGAAAGAGATGGGAGAGGCAGGTGGGGCAAAGTTCATGGAGGGCCAAGGAATAGAACAGACCAGACACACATGCAAATAAGCATGACGATGCATTATGAACAGTACATAATTTTTGCACTTCTTTCAAAGTCTTTGGGGATACAATACTGGTGTATCCACAAGTTTAAATCTCTGAGGCAATTCCAGGAACTGTGTCACAGCAAAATTGGTGACACTTTCAGGTGGATGTATTTGATAGCATTCATTAATCTGTACTCTGGCCTTTCTCCTACGTTTCCTGTAAAGTGCGTTTTTGTAAACTGAAAGAGGACTGTTTTCATCCAGCAGTGTTGAGTGAAGTAATAAATGTTACACTGTGCATAATAAGGTCAAAAACCTAGTGCAAGGTGCATATCCCTTTGTGGTTTGTGGGTGGGGATTGAGGGTGGTAATAAGTGGGGGGTGGGAAGAGGGTGGTTCTCCTTAATTAAGTTCTTTGTTGAAGCCCAGCTTACCAACTGTTGGGTTCAGAGCCTGCACATGACTCACGATTCACAAGCTGGCCCTGAATCCTCATTAGAATGAAATCTAGGTGCTTAGACCTGACAGCTTTTAAAGTCAGATGCAAAAAGATGCATTCGCCTTTTCAGTTTGGTGTGACATAATTTTGTTTTCATTTACCTGCCAAGTTGATAAGAATATTTAGTTTCTAGGTTCATAAAACAGACTCCAGGTATCATAGAGAAGGGATTTTTTAAAAATTCCCCTTTTCCCATAATGCAAAATATTTTCTTTTGAGTAAAGCTTGGGCTGCAGATTTACTCAAATGAAAGGGAGTGGGTGGAGAATAGTTTATTAACAACAATAACACAAGCCAAGCTTTAAGCTTAGGGCTGTACAACTTTATACATTCATTGTTATTACAACCCTGTTCTGTAGCTACTATTATTTTCCCCCACTTAATAGATGAGGAACCTGGGCTCGGAGAGTTTAAATGACTAGGCCAAGGCCAGACAGGGAGTGTGGACCCAGATGCTTGGTGGACCTTGCATTCAACCCAGGTCTGTTTGGCTTCAGCCTGCATTTCCCACTGTACAACACCATCTCCCCAAGTGCCATCTCACCATCTGCAGAACAGGAGCCAGCCTACCCCACCTTTCATGGTTGTTGTCAAGAACATAGGAGACATATGGTGGCTTCCAGAAGACTCTACAGATGGCCATTTTAAAACAAGAAAATAAAAGGAAGCCATATATTGGGCTGTACCCTAACTCGTTCACAGGCCTCACCTCAGTGGTAAAGCAAATGGCTTTCTTAGTGCTGAATAGGAAAGAATGTGCATCCTGTGAACATGAACTGTGCAGCAGCTCCTGGTGAGTTCTCCTTTTTACGGAACTGGGTTTTAAATACACATTTCAAGGTAAAGGAGTTTCCCATTTAGTAGAGAAAGTAGCACCTTTAAAATGCTTGTGCCAAGGCCTAGACCACTAATATCATATATTTTCTCTATAACACATTCTCTCTATAATATTATCTCTCGATAATATATTCTATACATAATTCCCCCAATATACTTCCCCAAGACAATAGTAATCATAACAATTCATTAAATGTTGATTTTATGTATATTTTTGTTTATTCCACACCATATTTCAAAAAGGAGATGAGGCACCTTAAAATATGAAAACAATTTAGCATTATACAAACAATTATAAATAAGTTTTGAATGAATGCAAAGGAAATAGACAAATGGAAACACAGAGAGGATATGTTACTTGATATCTGTGCTTTAAAGCCCTTTCTCCCTTCTAGAATTCACATGCATTACCCTATTTGATCCTTGACACAACCCTATGAAGTGGGAAGAAGACTGGGTGTGGCATTATTAATCCACTTTTACAGATGAGGAGACTGAGGTTCTAAGAACTTCAATGATCTTCTCAAGGTGACAGAACTAGAAAACAAAAAACAAAAGACAAAAAAAAAAAAAAAAACAACCCAGGGTAATACCAGATACAAGTTTTCCTAAGGGCTAGCCCAGAGTTCAATGAATTCTGATGCCCAAGTCTCCAGGGTGGGAGAGATCCCAGAGAAAGTAGGAATGAATGCAAGTGAACCATGTCTTGGCACACCTGATTCTTCTATGGTCTGTCTTCCTGTCTTCAAGTGTCATTCAAAGCCCTCTTGGTGCTTGCTGGCTGTCCAACGGTCCTTGCCAGAGCTGCTGCCCTCCTCCACTCCTCACCCAACCCCCACCAAGAATTTCACTTGGAACTAACATAAAACACTCTTAAATAGTTTGGCTGTGTCCCCACCCAAATCTCATCTTGAATTGTAATCCGAATTGTAATCCCCACATGTTGACGGAGGGAGGTGATTGGATCATGGGGGTGGTTTCCCCCATGCTGTTGTCATGATAGTGACTGAGTTCTCATGAGATCTGATGGTTTTATAAGTGTTTGAAAGTCTCTCCTTTGTTCTTTTCTCTCCTGCCACCTTGAGAAGAAGGTGCTTGCTTCCCCTTCCACCATAATTGTGTTTCCTGAGGCCTCCCCAGCCATGCAGAACCGTTAGTCAATTAAACCTCTTTCCTTATAAACTGCACAGTATTGGGTAGTATCTTTATAGCAGTATGAAAACAGACTAATACATACTCCTATGTCATGAAAGGCACCCAATCCAGTGTGCAGGTCCCTTGGTGTCAATTCTTGGCTAGGTGAGCACTAGCTGACATGTACACTCAAGATTAGACATGTAGGCTGGGCTCGGTAGCTCACACCTGTAATCTCAGCATTTTGGGAGGCTGAGGTGGGAGGATCACTTGGGGCCAGGAGTTCAAGACCAGCCTGGGCAACACAGTGAGACCCCCCATCTCTACAAAAAACTTAAAAATTAGCCACGAAGCATGGTAGCCCATGGCTGTAGTTCCAGCTACTCGGGAGGCTGAGGTGGGAGGATCACTTGAGCCCAGGTGTTTGAGGCTGCAGTGGGCTATGATTGCACCACTGCACTCTTGCTTGCTTGGGCAATGAAGCAAGACCCTGTCTTTAAAAAAAAAAAAAAAAAAAAAAAAAAAAGATTAGATGTGATTAAGCCAAATTTTAAGCCAAAGGTGATGTTTATAGAGAAAGTTTTGGTCTCAATAAAACAAAGATTTTTCTAACAACAAGGCTGTCCCAAACCACAGTGGGCTACTCAGGTGAGGGTAGGCATGAGTAGTCTTGAGCTCCCATCCCTGCAGTGGTTCCAGCAGAGGCTTTATGCCTGCCTGTTAGGGACTGACAGTGCAGGGAGCACATGGGGAATCTGTGTTGATGTGCTACTATAGTGCCACCTCACTCTGCTCAGGCAACCATTTCACAAAAGCCCTTTGGCATGAATGCCAACCAAGTGTCACTACACAAGGGAAAATTCTCCTGGCCTGTTGGGTGTAAGGTCAGAAGGACTTTCATGTCCTTTAGTTATACCATACAAGAAGCCACCATACCCATATAACCTTACCTCCTGGGACAACCAGGCTCTGACTATAGGTTCTTTCCAAACTTTTCTTTTTAGATTGCTGTTTAAAGGTTTTCCCCAAAAATCACTGAATTATATCTCTATATTTTAAAGCTTAAGGGCATTTTTCACTGAATTTGAATACTGGGAAACTTTTTACCATTAAAGCAGCCTTATATTTTAATCTGCTCTGGTCCCATAGTGGTTGTCTCCACCAAGAACAGCAGTTGAGGCTGGAATAGCAAGGAGAGGAAAATAAGAAGAGCAATTTTTCAGCCTGTGTGCCTCCTTCCAAAGGGACTCCTTTCAGCATTTTCAGTGTAATATATGTTGACAGTACTGTTACTAAAATGATCATTAAAAAGATATTGGGGAAGAAAAGTAAATGCAGGAGCATAGAACATATAGATAAGATTACCAAAGGCTTGGACACAGGGACACAAATGTTCTGTGTTCTACATCACCCCCAGCCAAGGTGCAGGCATCCCCTGACTCCCCACTGCATTCACGTCACCTATAGGTTAGAACAGAGTGTTACTTGTGCCAATGAACACACGTGTCAAACATCCCCTTTGTGCTAAACATGTGCTGGACACTACCTTTAAGGAGCTTATTGTCTTATTGAAGATGAAAACTATGAATGTATTTAAGCTGCACACTGCTCATAAAATAATTAAAGGCAGTTTACAGAGAAAACAAGGGCAACAACATAAAATTGGCTAATATAAAAATGGAAACCGTAGATGAATAGATAAACAAAACATGGAATATGGAATATATATAAATCAAATATTATTCAGCCTTAAAAGGAAGGAGGTTCTTACACATGCCACAACGCTGACGAATCTTGAGGACATTATGCTGAGTAAAATAAGCTAGACGCAAAAGGACAAATGGTGTGCAATTCCTCTTACATGAGGTATTTGGAGTAGTCAAATTCATAGAGACAGAAAATAGAATGGTGGTTGCCATGGGCTGGGGAAAGGGGAGTATGAGGAGTTATTGTTTAATGGTATGGAGTTTTCTCTTGGAAAGATGAAAAAGTTCTGCTGGTAGATAGTGGTGATGGTTGCACAACAATGTGAATGTACTTAATGTCAGTAAACTGTATACTTAAAAATGGTTAAAAGGTCAATTTTATGTTATATATGTTTTACAACAATAAAAAACAGATTGGACTCTAAAGGTTTAGTACAAAAAAATGAAAAATATCTCATTAATACTTTTTTTCTGCATTGATTGCAAGTTGATATGATAACATTTTGAATACGGTGGGTTAAATTAAAAATATTATTCTTAAAAATTTTTTTTAATGCAAGCTATAGAGGAAGAATAATAAAATCAAAGAACTTCAAGGGGGCCAGCGTGTGCATACATATATGAAGTGACAAGTGGTGTTTACAACAGGGGGTGAGTATGTTTGAGGCAACCAAGACTCTATGCCCAACCTCAATGCATTCAGGTTAATTTATTTTATTCATTTATTTATTTTCTTTTTGAGACAGAGTCTCACTCTGTCGCCCAGGCTGGAGTGCAGTGGTGCAATCTCGGCTCACAGCAACCTCCAGCTCCTGGGTTGAAGCAATTCTCCTGCCTCAGCCTCCAGAATAGCTGGGACTACAGGCATATGTCTCCATGCCTGGCTAATTTTTCTGTAGTTTTAGTAGAGATGGGGGTTCACCATGTTGGCCAGGATGGTCTCGATCTCCTGACCTCTTGATCCACCCACCTCGGCCTCCCAGAGTGCTGGGATTACAGGCGTGAGCCACTGTGCCTGGCCCAGGTTAAATTTTTAAGAAACCCCATGTGTTGGTCTGTTCTCATGCTGCTAATAAAGACATAACCAAAACTGGGTAACTTATAAAGGAAAGAGGTTTAATGGACTCACAGTTCCACATGGCTGGGGAGGCCAGACAATCATGGTAGAAGACAAAGTCAGAGAGCAAAGGGACATCTTACATGGCAGCAGGCAAAAGAGCTTGTGCAGGGGAATGCCCCTCTATAAAACCGTCAGATCTTCTGAGACTTACTTACTACCATGAGAACAGTATGGGGGAAAGTGCCCCCATGATTCAGTTATCCCCCGCTGGCTCCATGCTTGACATGTGAGGATTATTACAACTCAAGGTGAGATTTTGGTGGGGACACAGCCAAACCATATCAACACACTTAAACAAACAATCACGTCCTCAGTCTCAATGACCTGGAGGCAACAGTTACTGGCATCTGACATAGTATGTTACACATTTGCTAAGGGTGTGCAAGTTTGGCTTGAGTTATCCAGCAGCCAATGTGAAAAGAGAAATTTAGCCAGTTGCACAGTTCACAAGGTAGTGAGATAAAAACCAAGCAGTTATTCAGAAGCACATGCAGTATTGATATTGAGATAGAAAAGAAATATCTCCTGAGGGTCTTGTAGAAAGAACACTGCAATGTAGTGAACAACATCCTTAGAGGTTGGGACAAAGTCCCATGGAATTTTTCTCACCCCATCCTTCATTTGAGACCCATTATTTCATAAAACAGTGTCACAAAAAACAGTTCTGCCAGAGGCCAGCCATCCAATGGAAGACAAAGTAGTGCTGGACGAATGGTAGAGGTGATGAGGAATGTGAGTGCTATTGTCATTCAAAGGAGAGCAGACTTCATAAGGAGTCGTGTGCAAAGAAAGGCAGTGGGCTGAAGCTTTAGGAAAGGGAGGGTTTAGATTCTTGCCTGATCCATGGTGGGTACACTGGAAGTATCTGTCGCACGAATGACTGTATAGATGTCCTAGTCCATTCAGGATGCTGTAACAAAACACCTTAGACTGGGCAGTTTACAAACAACAGAAATTTATTTCTCACAGTTCTGGAGCCTGGGAAGTCCAAGTTCATGGTGCAGCAGATTCAATGTCTGCTTCATGAACTACGCCTTCTACCTGTGTCCTCATGTGGCAGAAGGAACAAGAGAGTCCATTGAAGGCTGTTTTATAAGAGTGCTAATCTCATCCATGAGGGTGGAAACTGCATGATTTATTTATTTACTTCCCAAAGGCTCCACCCCACCCCCCTCCCTTTTTTTTTTTTTTTTTCCTGAGGTGGAGTCTTGCTCTTGTTGCCCAGGCTGGAGTGCAGTGGCACGATCTCGGCTCACTGCAACCTCCACCTTCTGGCTTCAAGCAATTCTCCTGCCTCAGCCTCCTGCGAAGCTGGGATTACAGGCACCCACCATCATGTCCCGCTAATTTTTGTATTTTTAGTAGAGATGGGGTTTCACCATGTTGGTCAAGCTGGTCTCGAACTCCTGACCTCGTGATCCACCTGCCTCAGCCTCTCAAAGTGCTGGGATCACAGGCTTGAGCCACTGCACCTGGCCAAGGCTGCACCTCTTAATACTATCACACTGGTTTTCCAGTTCCAACATACGAATTTGGAGAAGGCACCAACATTCAGACCTTAGCAGTAGAGAATAACACACACACACACACACACACACACACACACACACGTATTTCAAAACCAAAAGGATAGAAGGGTATTCTGGAGGGCAATCTGGCTGGCTGAAGGATATCAGTCAGGATGTTCATAGCAAGTGACAACAACCTAACTTGACCTTGATTTTTTAAAAAATGGAAACGTATACCATCCAGGACATAGGCATAGGCAAAGACTTCATGACTAAAACACCAAAAGCAATGGCAACAAAAGCCAAAACTGACAAATGAGATCTAATTAAACTAAAGAGCTTCGGCACAACAAAAGAAACTATCATCAGAGTGAACAGGCAACCTACAGAATGGGAGAAAATTTTTGCAAACTATCCATATGATGAAGGGCTAATATACAGAATCTACAAGGAGCATAAACAAATTTACAAGAAAAAAACAAACAACCCCATCAAAAAGTCGGTGAAGGATATGAACAGACACTTCTCAAAAGAAGACATTTATGCGGCCAACAAACATGAAAAAAAGCCCATCATCACTGGTCATTAGAAAAATGCAAATCAAAACCACAATGAGATACCATCTCACACCAGTTAGAATGGTGATCATTAAAAATTTAGGAAACAACAGATGCTGGAGAGGAAGTACAGAAATAGGAATGCTTTTACACTGTTGGTGGGAGTGTAAATTAGTTCAACCATTGTGGAAGACAGTGTGGCAATTCCTCAAGGATCTAGAACCAGAAATACCATTTGACCCAGCAATCTCATTACTGGGTACATACCCAAAGTATTATAAATCATTCTACTATAAAGACACATGCACACGTATGTTTATTACAGCACTGTTCACAATAGCAAAGACTTGGAACCAACCCAAATGCCCATCAATGATAGACTGGATAAAGACAATGTGGCACATATACACCATGCAATACTATGCAGCCACAAAAAAGGATGAGTTCATGTCCTTCGTAGGGACGTGGATGAAGCTGGAAACCATCATTCTCAGCAAACTAACACAGGAACAGAAAACCAGACACCACATGTTCTCACTCATAAGTGGGAGTTGAACAATGAGAACACATGGGCACAGGAAGGGGAACATCACACACTATGGCCTATGAGGGGGGTGGGGGGCTAGGGGAGGGATAACATCAGGAGAAATACCTAATATAGATGATGGGTTGATGGGTGCAGCAAACCTCCATGGCACATGTATAGCTATGTAACAAACCTGCACATTCTGCACATGTATCCCAGAACTTAAGTATAATCATAATAAAAAAAGAATGCGAAAAAAACAAAAAAAAGGAAATGTATTGGAAGCATATTGGAATATCTCACATCATTAAAAGAAGTTGAAGATCAAACATGTTGAAGGCAGGGTAAAGGTGGGCCTACATGGTGGACATGGAGAAGTGCCACTCAGATACCCTTTCACAGAACAATATGTTTTCCCAGATGCTGGCCATGTGGTCAGTAGACAGCCTTCATCTATCATCTACTTCAGGGTTTGCCTCAGCTGCTGAGAGTTGCCTTGTCCAAGAGCTTGCCCTTCCCTGGGTAGCCCATATCCAGTGACTAATCACTGTGGAAGTATAAAGGCCAGAACATCTCAGCTCATGCAGCACAATTTCAATGGGCCATTTATGCTCAATGGACTTATTATGCTCAATAATTCTCTGTGGAGTTGTCAGACTTGCATTGAGTTCAGTTTCTTCCTCTTCCCAATCTTGCTTTCTCTTCCTCCTTCCCATAAGTGCTGGTCCCTAATAAATATCCTACACCACAAATTCTATCACAGGAACTATTTCAGTAAAACCCAACCTTCGACAGCCTTGGAAATGAACTGAAATACCAGTAGGATGCTCTCTCTGTCTCTCGTATCTCCATCTTTCTGGATCTTTGCTTCTGACTCTTCCACTCTAGTTTGCTTCTCCAAACACTGGGAAATCTGATCATGAAGAGTTTATCTTAATGTTAGCCACCGGGGGAAAAACGTTAGCCACAGAAATGATCAGATTGTTATTGCTTGGTTTCTGATAAAAACTGTTTAAAATCCTGGGAAAGGATAATAAATGGCCCAGCTGGGGTCAGGTATCTACCCACAAACAAATTCAGGCCTGGATGTCAAGACATTACAACTGGCCAGGCCTGGGTCAAAACCTATTTCTCAGGAACGGGATCATATACTAACAAATATGGCAGCCCCATAGACACATGGGGTTTTGGAGAGGATTGCTGGTCAAAAAAACAAAAAACAAAAAAAAAACCAGCAGAAGCAACAACAACAACAACAACAAACCACATTATATTCTCTGTATTTTGGGGAGTACTAGCAGGTTCCTTTGAAAGATTAATTTAGGATTTGTATGTTAGGTGTACGAGTTAAAATATTTTTAGTTAATTGGCTTTCAAATACTGAGAGCAACAGGACTCTTTTTCAGACAAAACTTACTCAAAACACCTACATAATAAGCAGATAATAATGGAGCTGCTGATTTGATAGGAAGTAGGAGCCCCAGAATCCAATTTCTTGTCTTTCTCTAATTCCATTTCCCAGCAACCAATGAGCCACCTCATTCACTCATTCAACAAATATTCATTGAATACTTCTGCCTCCACATTGTGCTAAGTGATAGAAAGATATTCGTTGAGTAAAAACAAACATAATCTCTCTTTCTGGAGCATACTATGTATGATCGTAGGACACGGTTTGAAACCCACTATTCTGGGTAATATTGGGGGGTTGGGGAGAAGGACAATGAAGGATTAAGATAGAAAAGTGCTGTTTTAGAAATACTGACCTGGTGGTTTTAGATGTTGTCAACCCGATTTGGGGAATACTAGTCATGTTGATTAACTGGAAAACTATTGAAATAGCCAAGACACGAAATGTGTGGTCCAAACTAGAGAAAAGGCAGAGGAAGTGAAGAGTGAATACAAGAAATATAAGGTAAGAAAAATTGATGAGTCTTGGTGACAACCTCTTAATGGATCTGGCTAGTATCTATTAATGCATGATATTAAAACAATCCCACATACATTTAGAGGCACTAAGTCTCCCCTCCCACTTTTCCCACTCAATCAAATTTGCAATATATTCCAATCCACATCACTGCACTTACATATTAATCATTCATGCATTCTTGACAGCCCATTTCAGTCCTATTCTTTCAGCACCCTGACCAATCACACATGTTTCTTATGGTTCCAAGTACAACAGTCTCTCCTGGCTGATGGCAGCCCATCACATTCCTCATGTCCTCTTTGCATATAACTGTAATCAATATTAAATTCCTAAAAATTTACAGTTCAACTAACATCAAATACTCCTTTAGCCAAGATATCATTATCTGGCTTCTCAGGGACTTGTTTTGTGTAATATGCAAAAAATTTTTAATTTCCCTTTACATATTTTAAGTTCAGTGTGTGGTTATATAAGATAAGGTCTATTTTTCTGGCCTTGGTGATGACTCAGTATTTTTGAAGCATCTTGGGCTGAAGATGCTTGCACAATTACCCCCTTGTACATTCACTTTGCAATTTAGATTTTTCTAAGAATTTTGCAAGATTACCTCTAGAAAGATCCTTTTGAATTATTGCTCCCCACTAACCTGTCACAGTTGAGGGAAACTGAAGAGACTACATGCTGGACTTTTAAGCTGCAGCCTTGTGTTCTTTTGCTACTAGAAGATACAAGAAAAGGCAGGGGCACATATACTTTATGACAACTCACAGGAGCAGGGTAATTTTTATTGGTCACTGAAATCCTATTCACAGGAAAATCACTGCAGGCAAAGATTCAAACATAATTTCTGCTTCAGTGCCTTTTTTCTTTGTGTATTAGAGTTTTGTCTGCATATTACTAAGTATCTACCTAGGCCACAAGCAACTTGAAAACAGAGACTGTGTATTGCATGTCCTAATATCTCATACACTACTTTATTGGGCACACAGATTCTAGACCACATTTCATTTATGTATTTATTCACCTCACAAAAATTTATTGAGTACTTACTATACACCAGGCACTGTTCTAGGTGCTCGGGTTACGGAAATAATGAAGGAAAACATGGTCCCTACCCTCATGGGGCATACTGCATAACAGAAAAATTAGAAATTGAACAGGGAGGATCTGGTAGAAAAGACAATATTGAACAACTAATAGAAGTATGATGAGGTTTCTAAAAGGGAAGTGCAAAGTCTGAAAGAACAACTATCAGGAGATTACCACCCCTCCCTCACTTATCTTCTGAACATCCCTCCTCCCCTGCCTCATCCCTCCCTTGATCCATGAGTGAAACTGGCATCGGGGACACAAAGCAGGAGTGTCACCATTCTGTGACTTCTGTGTCTCTTGGGGCCCCTATTGGTTAACATATTTTGGCGCATCAAAGCAAGTGACTCAAGCACAAGCTTGATAGTAGCTCCCAGGAGGGAACAACTGAGAGTGACAAACCTACATTCATTCATTCATTCATTCAGCAAACATTTATTGAGCATTTATTCTGTGCCAGGTACTATGAGCAAAACAGTCACTGCCATCATTGGAGTACTCATGTGCTGAGAAAGATGTATTTTAAGCAAAGGATCACACAAATAAATGTAAAATAAGTCCTACATCATGCTCTAGAGGGTTAGGAGTATATATAATGGAGGGATTCGACTTCTGTAATATATCCAACACAAGTAACCCATGATCTTATGATCCCAAAGCCTGAACTCTCAATGTTTATGTCACACTGAAAAGTCAGCAAGTGCATGATCGCTGCCAGGCCATTTTCCCCCATATTTAGGCAACTCTGATTATTAGAAGAGTTCTTCCTTCTATGGAACCTGAGTTGGCACTCTACACAATATCATTGTTCTAACCACAGGAATCACACATAAAAAGTTGACATGACTTTTTTTTCTAATGTTAAAAACAATAACAACAACAACAACAAAAAACTAGCAAAACTTCTTCCATCCCAATCCTGGATTTCAAACCTTCCATTCCATGGCATGCTTATAAAGTTCCCACCCCATCTTTGTCACTTCCCTTTGGACTTGTTGTATAGCCCAAGGTTGACTGACAGATAGCTGACACACCCCATTTCCCTATCTTCATACCCATGGAAAACACTGCATATTGATCCCTACGTACTTTACTAGTATGCCCAGATGAAGTCTTGTAATCAATTTCAGCACAGCTCTCTAGCTCTGATCAATCAATTAGTGTTAACAAGAGGGTGAAATCTTGTTGCTATCCAAGCCTAGCCATGTCCCTCTAAAAGTGAAGTGTGCAGAACTAAATACAAGGCTCAACACTGGGTGCTAATACTGGATCTAAGCTAACCACCATTCTAGCCTCATTCTGAAGATTTTAAACTTTATTATCAATGCTTCCTTCCCTAGATGTTCCATTACCTGGCATGCTCTTGCAAATAATATATGGAGTGGTGACATACAGGCACATAAATTTATATCCTGCCTTCACTATTGACCACTTTCTATTTATTTAATACTTAAGGCTCATTATAACCATTTGTAAAATGTAGCTAACAATGCCTGCTTCACAGAGTGGTTGTGAAGAACTTTGAGACAATGTAAGCATATTTACCAGATCTTTGATACATTTTCTAGTGTATTTTTTCTTTCCTGACCACTTATGGCCTAGGACAGTCTTTTCCTAGTTCTAGATCAACCAAAAGACTCCACAAAAAATTGTAAATTACTCCAGAAAAACTAAAATAAAATAAAATAAAATAAAATGTTCTTGGTTTAGGTAAGTCAACAGCATAAAGATGTCAGTTTTCTCACTGCTGAAAGAAATCAAAGATTACACAAACAAATGGAAAAACATTCCAACCTCATGGATTGGAAGAATTAATATTGTTAAAACAGCCATACAGCTCAAAGCCATCTGCAGATTCAGCACTTATTCCTATCAAACTACCAATGTCATTTTTCACAGAATTAGAAAAAAACTATTCTAAAATTCACGTGGAACCAGAAAAGAGCCCAAATAGCCAAAGCAATCCTAAGCAAAAAAGAATAAAGCCAGAGGCATCACATTACCTGACTTCAAAGGTACATTACCTGACTATAAGGCTACAGTAACCAAAGCAGCATTGTACTGGTACAAAAACAGACACATAGACCAATGAAACAGAATAGAGAACCCAGAAATAAAGCTGCACACCTACAGCCATCTGATCTTCAACAAAATCAACAAAAATAAGCAATGGAGAAAGGACTTCCTGTTCAATAAATGGTCCTGGTATAGCTAGCTAGCCATATGCAGAAGAATGAAACCAGCCTGCTACCTTTTACCATTTACAAAAATTAAAATGAATTAAAGATTTAAATGTAAGACCTCAAACTCTAAGAATCCTAGGAGAAAACCTAGAAAACACCATTCTGGACATCAGTCTTGGGAAAGAATTTATGACTAAGTCCTCAAAAGCAATTGCAACAAAAACAAAAGTTGACAAGTAGGACCTAATTAAACTAAAGAGCTTCTGCACAGCAAAAGAAACTATCAACAGAGTAAACAGATAACCTACAGAATGGGAGAAAATACGACAAACTATGCATCCAACAAATGTCTAATATCCAGAATCTATAAGGGACCTAAAAAACTCAACAAGAAAAAAAAAAAAACTCATGAAAAAGTGGGCAAAAGACACGGACACTTCTAAAAAGAAGACATATAAGTGGCCAAGAAATAAACGGGAAAATGCTCCACATAAGTAATCATCAGAGATAATGCAAATCAAAACCACAATGAGATACCATGTCATAGCAGTCAAAATGGCAATCATTAAAAAGTCAAAAAACAAATGCTGGCAGGGCTGTGGAGAAAAGGGAATGCTTATACACTGTTGATGAGAATGTAAATTAGTTCAGCCACTGTGGAAAGCAGTTTTGATATTTTTTTTTTAAATATGGAATCTCACTCTTTTGCCCAGGGTGGAGTGCAGTAGCATGGTCTTGGCTCACTGCAACCTCCGCCTCCCGGGTTCAAGTGATTCTCCTGCCTCAGCCTCCTGAGTAGCTGGGATTACAGACATGTGCCACCACACCCAGCTAATTTTTGTATTTTTGTAGAGATGGGATTTTGCCATGTTGACCCGGCTGGTCTGGTCTGGAACTCCTGACCTCAAGTGATCCGCCTACCTCAGTGTCCCAAAGTGCTGGGATGTCCCAAAGTGCATCAGCCACTTTGCCTGGCTGAGATTTTTCAAAAAACTTAAAACAGATCCACCAATCAACTCAGCAATGCCATTACTAGGTATATATCCAAAAGAAAATAGGTTGTTCCACCAAAAAGACGTATACACTTGTGTGTTCATCGCAGCACTATTCACAAAAGCAAAGACATGGAATCAAACTAGGTGTCCATCCACACTGAACTAGATAAAGAAAATATAGTACATATATACTATAGAATACTATACAGTCATAAAAGGAATGAAATCACATCCTTTGCAGCAACATGGATGCAGCTGGAGGCCATTATTGCAAGAGAATTAATGCAGGAACAGAAAACAAAATATCATGTTCTCATTTATAAGCTCAAATCACTGGAGTAAAGATGGACACTCTTAAACAAATGGTCCTGGGTAGTCATTTGGAGAAAGACAAAATTAGATCCATCTCTCACATCATCCATATTAATAAACTTCAAATAAATTAGGGATCTAAATATTTAAAAATAAAACTGTAAAAGTACTAGAAGAAACTATGAGTAAACTCACTTTTAATCTCAGTGTAGGGAAAAGTTTTCTAAGGATGACTCAAAATCCCAAGGCAATAAAAAATAAAAAAAATCAGAGGCAATAAAAAACAAAATTTATAAATTTTACTACTTGAAAATAAAAAATATTTTATATAACAAAAGCACCACAAAGAAAGTCAAAAAGCAACTGACAAAACTGAGAGAAAAGATTTACAGCATATACCACAGACAAAGGGCTAATAGTTTTAACATATGAAGAACTCTTAATAACTGAGACACAAAAGACTGAAAACTCAATTTAAAAAAATAGGAGGACAGGCGTGGTGGGTCATACCTATAATCCCAGCACTTTGGGAGGCCAAGGAAGGAGGATCACTTGAGCCCAGGAATTCAGGACCAGCCTGGGCAAAATAGTGAGACCCCCATCACCAAAATAATAATAATAATAGAGCATGGTGGTATGTCCCTATAGTTCCAGCTACTGGGGAAGCCAAGGCAAAATGATCACTTGAACCCAGGAGTTGGAGGCTGCCACGAGCCATGATCACACCAGTGCATTCCAGCGTGGGCAATAGAGAAATTCTGTCTCAAAAAAAAATTAAAATTAAGAGTATAAAAAATGGGAAAAGACATGAATGGGCAATTCACAAAAACTGGACATTAAAAATGGCCTTCAGATATATGGGAAAATGCTGAAATTCATTCATAATTAGAGAAATACAAATTAAAACACAGTAAGTATCATTTCTCACCAGACTGGTTAAAGTTTAAAAACTTGACGACACATTCTGTTGGTGATGCTGTGAGGAAAAAGTCATTTTTATGGGTTTTATGTACCAATTATGCAAATGGTACAACCCTTCTGGAAATAAATTTGGCAATACCTAACAAAACTACATACATTTTTACCTTTCAACAGCAATCCCACTTCTAGGAATCTACCCCAAACATATACTTTCAACTACGCATTAATACGTATATGCAAGGTTATTCATTGCAGCTTTGTTTGTAGCTGTACAATACTGGAAGCGACCCAAATGCCCATACATAGTAAAGTGGTTGAATAAACTATGATACATCCACACCATGAAATACTATGCAGTGGTAAAAAAAGAATGAAGAAGGTCTCTGAACAGGCATGGCATGATTTCCAGGACATACTGTTAAGCGAAAAAAGCAAGGCCCGAAAGAGTATCTCTAGGACATAAGAAGAAGATAGAAAATGCAAAGGTGTCTGCTCCTTTGTGCAAAAGATCTAAAAGAAGGATAAATAGAAGCTTAGTAGTGTGGTTACCTAAGGAAGCAAGTGGAAAAAGAGAAGAAAAGAGGTGAATGGAAACAGAGTTTTAGGGATGAGGAGGGAGTCACACTTCTCCAAGTACTATTTTTGTATAGCTCTGACTCTTAGAACCACAGTTTCACAAACCCTTCACATATCCTCAAAATAAACAAAAACTTAAAATCAACCAGGATGCAAGGAAAGGAGAACCCAGAACCGAGTAGAAACACCAACAAATGAACCTAATCATACACAAATGAATAACATAACCACACTGAAATGGATGGGTAACTAACCTAAGTAAATATGGGAGATAGTGTCTCGATAGGCCACTGTGTGGCTAAAAAACATTAATTTGGCCTAACTGATCAGACACCGACTTAAAACAACTGATCAAGATAAAGTCCTCCAGCAATAAGACATATCAAGATCATTACTCCTGGATAATGATACCTTGAGAAAGATACAGGTGTATTTTTGTAGTGCTCTTGCCAAAAACACACAGCCTCAATCCAATCATGAGAAAACATTCCAAATTGAATGACATTCTACAAATTAACTGACTGGTACTTATTAAAAGTGTGAATGTCACAAAAAAAAAAAAAGGAAAGACTGAGGAACTGTTATAGACTTATAGACTGAAAGAAACTGAGGAGAAATAAATAAATGCAATCTGGGATCATTGTTAGCATCCTAGTACAGAAAACAGGCATTAATGGAAACATTGATGAAATTCAAATAAGGTCTTCTGTTTAGTTGCCAGTATTGTACCAATGTTAATATCCTGTTCCTGATCATTTTATTATTCTTATGTAAGATGTTAACTTTAAGGAACATGGGGTAAGGAATATAAGGAATTCTGTACTACTTTTACTATTTCATAAGTCTAAAATTGGTTTAAAATTTTAAAAGTATTTTTTAAAAGACTTCAATGGGAAGTAGAGAGGTCCATTGGGTCTTATGATGTTGGGAACCCCCAGCAGAGCAGGTATCCCAGTCCTTGAAAGTCTGTGGCCTTTTGTGCCTATGTTCATATGAGAGCCTAGAGCTCAGTAATTATGTCAACCTCACCACTAGAGTTGAGGTAATGCTCTTCAACCCTGTGGCCTGTGGCCCAAACTAGGGGACTGGTTAATAACTCACGGTATATTCATACACTGAGATGCCAAAGGCCAATTAAAAACAAAGTTGTAGACTATTTAATAATTCTATATCATGTTTTCCAGAAATTAAATAGGTTAATATAGACAGATAGAGACAGAGAGAGAGAGAGATTGACGGAGAGAAAGTTTGGAAAAATATTCTCCCAAATGTTAATAGTAGTTACCACTGATTGGTGACCATATATCCTCTGCTAAATAAATAAAAAAGAGTTATTTTAAAATTAAGCAAGGAAACTTCTGGTTTTAAAATGGTGGAGTAAAAACATCTGTCTCCTTTCTCTTCTCCAAAGTCACACTGCAACAAGCAGAAGAAGGAAAACAGAATGCAAGTTCCATCCTTGAGAAAACTAGGAAATGACTGTAAATCTGAACCATGCTGTAAGGAAGGGGCTGCCTAATGTAGAGTCTACTGGGAAGAGCCCATTAAATTGGCCCATGAGGAAGACAAAGCCAGGACCCACCGGAAAATGTAGAGCCCAGACAACCCTGCAGAGCATGTGCTCTCCTAAGAAGTGGGACAGCAACCACCAATTCCTTGTCTAAACAATGGTGTTGGAACATGCAGGCTTAGAGGGGAAACTTCTTTGGTGCTTGTTTGGCACCTTAGAGAAGTAGGGAAGCTGGGACTGAAAGCAGAACTGCACAGACATGACATTTCAACAGGAAGCAAGTTATTGGTGAGATGAGGCAGGATAGAGGAAGATCCTGAACTCCAAGCTGGCACTTTTGGTAAGCAGTGAAAAAATAAAGGCAAAGCGATTCTCTTGCATACCCACATACTCACACTAACACAACTCTGTGTTATAAAAAGCTTTATTACCATATCAGTTAAGATGAAGTTCAACTACGTAACAAAAAAACCCAAAAAACTTTAACATGATTATTTTTCTCTCATTTAAAAGAATTTCAAATGTTCTAAAATTGATTGTGGTGATGGTTGCACAACTCTGTGAACAAACTAAAAACCATTGGATTGTACACTTTCAAGGGGTGAACTGTATATATAAGTTATATCTCAAAAAAGCTATTTTTTGTTTTAAAATTTCCAGGAATAAGACTTGTATAGTGACTTCATGGTGTCATCAGGAAGCCAGGCTCCTAACTTTCTGCTCTGCTACCCTCCGTACATGGCTTCCATCTTCAAGCACACCTCATGGTTTTAGATGGCTTCTGGAGCTCTGGTCATTAAATCCATATTCTAGGCTGCAGAGATGAGGAAGAAGGCTCCATTTCCCTCTCACATTTAAGATACTTACCTAAAAGCCAACTCAACACTTTTGCTTTACATATTCTTGGACAAAGATCAGTCACATGGCTATAACCCCCTGCAAGGAAAGTTGAGAATTTTAGGGCTATAACTGAGCACAGTGACAAGGAATAGAACCTGTTCTATTGTTTTAGAAGAAAGGAGAAATGAGTGTTGAAAGATACAATTAGTAGTTTATGCCACAACTATGAACCATAGAAAATTCTTTACAGCTCAAAACATAACCCTGTCCTATCTCCTGCAAATAGTCAGAAAGAACTTATCTCATTGAAAGATAAACAGTGATTAAAAATAAACCAGTATACAAACTATGTAAAGATATTGCAAGAAAAAAAAAGAGGAAGGAAACAGAAAAAACAAATGGCAGATGAAGAAGGAACATTTGTTTTTTTTAAAAAAAAAAAATGTTGTCACCAGGCAGACAAAATTATGATCAAGCATATTGTCATATATTTTAAGAATTTTTAACAATCTTAAAGCAGAGATACAAGAGCCAGGGAAAAGATGAATAGGCATTACTGAAAATACTATAAGATACACGGAATACGGGGCTAAAAAAGTAAGTAATAGGAATATATATGAAAAAAGATAGAACTATACAAGCCCATCAAAGTTAAATGAAAATGTAGATAACTGGCATCCTTGGATTATAGGTGTTCAAAACAACATTCAAAAATAACAAAAAAGAGCTCTCCCTCTCCCTCTCCCTCTTCCCTCTCCCCTCTCCTCTCTCCCCTCTCCCCTCTCCCCTCTTTCCACGGTCTCCCTCTGATGCTGAGCCGAAGCTGGACGGTACTGCTGCCAAGCCGAAGCTGGACGGTACTGCTGCCATCTCAGCTCACTGCAACCTCCCTGCCTGATTCTCCTGCCTCAGCCTGCCGAGTGCCTGCGATTTCAGGCGTGCGCCGCCCCACCTGACTGGTTTTCGTATTTTTTTGGTGGAGACGGGGTTTCGCTGTGTTGGCTGGGCTGGTCTCCAGCTCCTAACCGCGAGTGATCTGCCATCCTCGGCCTCCCGAGGTGCCGGGATTGCAGACAGAGTCTGGTTAACTCAGTGCTCAATGGTGCCCAGGCTGGAGTGCAGTGGCGTGATCTCGGCCCGCTACAACCACCTCCCAGCCGCCTGCCTTGGCCTCCCAAAGTGCCGAGATTGCAGCCTCTGCCCGGCTGCCGCCCCGTCTGGGAAGTGAGGAGCGTCTCCGCCTGGCCGCCCATCGTCCGGGATGTGAGGAGCCCCTCTGCCTGGCTGCCCAGTCTGGAAAGTGAGGAGCGTCTCTGCCCGGCCGCCATCCCATCTAGGAAACAAGGAGCGCCTCTTCCCGGCCGCCATCACATCTGGGAAGTGAGGAGCCTCTCTGCCCGGCCGCCCATCGTCTGAGATGTGGGGAGCACCTCTGCCCTGCCGCCCAGTCCGGGATGTGAGGAGTGTCTCTGCCCTGCCGCCCCGTCTGAGAAGTGAGGAGACCCTCTGCCTGGCAACCGCCCCGTCTGAGAAGTGAGGAGCCCCTCCACCCGGCAGCCGCCCCGCCCGAGAAGTGAGGAGCCCCTCCGCCCAGCAGCCACCCCGTCTGGGAAGTGAGGAGCGTCTCCGCCCGGCAGCCACCTCGTCCGGGAGGGAGGTGGGGGGGTCAGCCCCCCACCCGGCCAGCCACCCCGTCCGGGAGGGAGGTGGAGGGATCAGCCCCCCGCCCGGCCAGCCACCCTGTCCGGGAGGTGAGGGGCGCCTCTGCCCGGCCACCCCTACTGGGAAGTGAGGAGCCCCTCTGCCCGGCCAGCCGCTCCGTCCGGGAGGGAGGTGGGGGGGTCAGCCCCCCGCCCGGCCAGCCAACCCGTCCAGGAGGGAGGTGGGGGGGGTCAGTCCCCCGCCCGGCCAGCCGCCCCGTCCGGGAGGGAGGTGGGGGGGTTAGCCCACCGCCCAGCCTGCCGCCCTGTCCGGGAGGGAGGTGGGGGTTCGGCCCCCCGCCTGGCCGGCCACCCGGTCCGAGAGGTGAGGGGCGCCTCTGCCCGGCCGCCCCTACTGGGAAGTGAGGAGCCCCTCTGCCCGGCCAGCCGCTCTGTCCGGGAGGGAGGTGGGGGGGTCAGCCCCCCGCCCGGCCAGCCACCCCGTCCGGAAGGGAGGTGGGGGGGTCAACCCCCCGCCCGGCCAGCCGCCCCGTCCGGGAGGGAGGTGGGGGGGTCAGCCCCCCGCCTGGCCAGCCGCCCCGTCCGGGAGGTGAGGGGCACCTCTGCCCGGCCGCCCCTACTGGGAAGTGAGGAGCCCCCCCGCCCGGCCAGCCGCCCCGTCCGGGAGGGAGGTGGGGGGGTCAGCCCTCTACCCGGCCAGCCGCCCCGTCCGGGAGGTGAGGGGCGCCTCTGCCCGGCCGCCCCTACTGGGAAGTGAGGAGCCCCTCAGCCCGGCCAGCCGCCCCGTCCGGGAGGGAGGTGGGGGGGTCAGCCCCCCGCCCGGCCAGCCGCCCCGTCCGGGAGGTGAGGGGCGCCTCTGCCCGGCCGCCCCTACTGGGAAGTGAGGAGCCCCTCAGCCCAGCCAGCCGCCCCGTCCGGGAGGGAGGTGGGGGGGTCAGCCCACCGCCCAGCCTGCCGCCCTGTCCGGGAGGGAGGTGGAGGGTCAGCCCCCCGCCTGGCCAGCCGCCCTGTCCGGGAGGGAGGTGGGGGGGTCAGCCCACCGCCCAGCCTGCCGCCCTGTCCGGGAGGGAGGTGGGGGTTCGGCCCCCCGCCTGGCCAGCCGCCCCATCCGGGAGGTGAGGGGCGCCTCTGCCCGGCCGCCCCTACTGGGAAGTGAGGAGCCCCTCTGCCCGGCCAGCCGCCCCGACCAGGAGGGAGGTGGGGGGGGTCAGCCCCCTGCCCGGCCAGCCGCCCCGTCCGGGAGGTGAGGGGCACCTCTGCCCGGCCGCCCCTACTGGGAAGTGAGGAGCCCCTCTGCCCGGCCACCACCCCGGCTTGGAGGTGTACCCAACAGCTCATTGAGAACGGGTCATGATGACAATGGCGGTTTTGTGGAATGGAAAGGGGGGAAAGGTGGGGAAAAGATTGAGAAATCGGATGGTTGCCGTGTCTGTGTAGAAAGAGGTAGACATGGGAGACTTTTCATTTTGTTCTGTACTAAGAAAAAATTCTTCTGCCTTGGGATCCTGTTGATCTGTGACCCTACCCCCAACCCTGTGCTCTCTGAAACATGTGCTGTATCCACTCAGGGTTGAATGGATTAAGGGCAGTGCAAGATGTGCTTTGTTAAACAGATGCTTGAAGGCAGCATGCTCGTTAAGAGCCATCACCACTCCCTAATCTCAGGTACCCAGGGACACAAACACTGCGGAAGGCCGCAGGGTCCTCTGCCTAGGAAAACCAGAGAACTTTGTTCACTTGCTTATCTGCTGACCTTCCCTCCACTATTGTCCTGTAACCCTACCAAATCCCCCTCTGCGAGAAACACCCAAGAATGATCAATAAAAAAAAAAAAAAAAAAAAAAAAAAATAACAAAAAAGAATCAAACGTACAGTGTGGTAAGAAAAACTGATGAAGAATAAGTGACACTAAGATTAGCTTAAAAGTTATGAGATTTCAGAGATAAAGGAAAAAACCCTTTAATCATGCAAAAAGACCAAGTCATTAATGTAGGTAATGGAAGTGTAGGTGGGAATCAAGTTGACCTCTGGTATCTCTACAGCTTTATTTACCTTTAGAAGATAGAGGTGCAATGCTTACAAATCTCTTGCAGTCCAGAGAGTTTAATTAGCTAATCAGTTAGAAAACTTTTAAAGTAAAGGACCAGATGGTAAATATTTTCAGCTTTGTGGCTCGTACAATCTCTGTCACAGCTACTCAATTCTGCTGTTGTGCCTGAAAGCAGCTGTGGACAACATATAAATCAAAGGGCATGGTTGTGTTCTAATAAAACTTTATAAAGACAGGCAGCTTATTGGATTTGGCCCTTGGGCCATAATTTGCTGACCCCTGAGCTAAACTATCATTCAAATATAAAGGCAAAAGAGAAGCATTTTTGAAGTTTGACATCTTCAGGCATGTAATCCACATAATCTAAAGTGTTAGAAGACAAACTTTAGTGCACAAAAGATAAATGAAGAAAGTGAAGCAAGAATACTGGCAAGAAATAAAAAGCTAAAATATGCTCTACTACCTGGAGAACAGAAAAAGAGGCATACCTTCCGGCTCCTTTGGCAGCAAGTGCCTTAGAAGCCCCATGACGTGAAAGGATAATTCAAGAAACCAAGACATCTGTTGGAAGCCATAAAAATTATGATCAGTTCTAAATAAAGAAGGTGATGTCACATTTGCAGAGCCCTTTTAAAAGCATCTAGAGATTCACAGAGATATTTAGATTGTTAACCCACAGTAACAGCTAAGTAAGAGGGGCCTCAATTTTCTCAGATGTGAAACACCAGGGTTGAATTAAATCAGAGACGCCTCAGCCCTGACTGCTCATGAGAATCACCTGAGGCATTTTTTTTTAATGTCTATGCCTGGGTTCCATCCCAGACCACTTAAATTAGAATTTCTGGAGATAGAAAAGACAGTATTTTTTTAAAGCTCTCCAAATATTCAGATATGCAGCCAAGGGGGAAAACCACCAAATTAGATGGTTTGTGAGGTAATTATCAATTCAGATATTCTATAAATATATATGTATATAATGTATATATAAAGAATTATCCAAAACTTAAAAATTTAGAAATTGCTACATAAAAGAGGCAAAACTACTTAGTCAATTTTGGATGCATGTTTCTATTACAGAACTTTGAATTATGGTCCATACTGGTCTACATCACAGGGGCTTCTAAAAAAAAAAACCTAAAGACTTAATGCCATCCTAAGGTACATAAACTAGTACTTATTTGTGAACAAAGAAAAAAGTAGGTAACTTCTTCTGACAAGGTAATCAATTCCTTTTAAAAGGAAAGTGTCCATGTCAAGTATTTGTAAAATGTCAAATGTTCCTTAGTTTTGAAAGTCTAAGGTTTTGGCATGGCGTTTGTTCGCTTTTAAAGAGCATTTCTTTCCTTTTTTTTTTTTAATAAAGTTTTATTTTTCCAAATGTACAGTTGGTTGGACCTATTCATGCATCTTCACCAGCAGCTGCAGCATCTCCGCCCTTGGTATTTCTGGTGTAAATTACTTTAGCTCTGTGCTTTGAAACCAGTTTGATAAGTCCTTTACTAAGGAGCTCCTGAAGGGCTGCCCTGGCCAGGGAGCCTCGAATCTTCAGTCTCTCAGAGACCACAGCTGGGGTTATAAGTTTATAACTGGGAACTTCCTTACAGAGTTTGTCATAGGTAGCTTTGTCAAACAAGACTAAGTTATTGAGCTTGTCCCGAACTTTGCCTTTGGACCACTTCTTCTTTTTGGCCTTGCCCCCGGATTTGTTAACTGGGTCTTTGTCTTTCTTGGCCGACTTTCCAGCATCCTTCTTCTTGTCATCCTTGGGTGGCATTGTGAAGCTCGGACAGCAGCAGCAGACACCGCAGCCTCGCTAAGATGTCGGACAAAAAGGACTAAAGAGCATTTCAATAAGACTGATCTCTAATCTACTTACTGAACTGCTTATTTCCAGAAATTAGCAAACTCAAAAAGAGATTTAAACACATGAAGAAAAATAAATGAATCTCAATACAGAAACAAAATATTTTCCTAGAGAAGCCAGATAATCAGTAATGATTAGGGTGACAATAGTCTCAGTCTGCCCAGGGCAATCCTGATGTGCACCTGTTATTCCAGAGTAATTATTAATAGTGTTCCCTTTCACTCTTACATATTTTCTGATGTAGGTAAGAAATTATATGGTAACTCTACTTTTGATGCTAACAATAATAAACGAGTTGTATCTCTTCATTAGAGCAGATACAAAGATCCACGCTTGGAAATATATTAACGATGAACAATGAGGCCGGGTGCAGTGGCTGACGCCTGTAATCTCAGCACTTTGGGAGGCAGAGGCGGGCAGATAACCTGAGATCGGGAGTTCAAGCCCAGCCTGGCCAACATGGCAAAACCTCATCTCTACTAAAAATACAAAAATTAGCCAGGTGTTGCGGCGTGCACCTGTAGTCCCAGCTACTTGGGAGGCTGAGGCAGGATAATCGCTTGAACCCAGGAGGCAGAGGTTGCAGTGAGCCGAGATTGTGCCGCTGCACTCCAGCCTGGGCAATAGAGCGAGACTCCACCTCAACAACATCAACAACAACAAAAAACAAACAAACAAACAAACAAAAACAATGTATCCTCACAATTAGGAACCAAATCTTTACCAGCAGTGCATAATTGGTAATCAGTCTTAGTCTGTGGTGTGGGAGGCAGAGCTAAATCATGCAGTAGAGGCAACAATTAATGTTGTCACAAAGGGATGTCAAGAGATATTTAAAGATAGATGCTAGAAATCCAGTTGGAATTGTTGGTAATGGGAGCAGAAGAGTTTGGGTGGGAATCAGAAATGACTTGCTAAGATGCTGGGAGGAAAGCAGATCCAAAGACCAGGGTCCCAGGGACCAATTCTGATGAGGAACAATAAGGGGAGGGAAAAACCCCAGACAGGAGCCAGGGAGGTTCTGGTATAGAACAATTGTGCGAAGAAACTTCTGGCTGTTTTCTCCAGCTTTTTATTGACCTAATCTCACCACAAGGGTGTCACTCAGAGAATTAAATTCCTGGCACTTTTGTAATTTCTACAAAAAAAAAATTAAATGAAGTCTATTCTGGCAGATTTTGTTAATTCAGACTTTTAATTAATTCACACTGCTCAATTACTTAAAAAAATTTTTTTTCAAGTCAGTAAGCCTGACTTTCAAAGAAAACCAATCAAATGGTTTTTGAAGATAATTATCCTGGACTAGTGTTATTTGATCTTCTAAGATTTTCATGTGTTAGGTGGAAAATTAAAGTCTGCAAGGAACACAAAGATAAAGTGTCAGATCAGTCACATCAATCCTGCCCAGGGCAATACTGATGTGCATAATCAGTCAATGGAGGAACAAATGTCACTGTCACATCTTCATGTAAAAGAAGGAATGTGACAGCATTCTAAAAGTGAGTTATAATACTTATTCATTCAACAAATGTTTACTCATCTATTATGTACATGGCAGCATGCTTACGTGGCAAATTACGGGTGTTTGTGAAAACGTGAAAAATGAACTACGACAGCAATAAATAGGTATATAATGGTAATGGAAAGACACTTCATGGCATCCTTGATCTATCATTCTGAGAATGGTTCATTACTTATGGCTCCTAAAAAAGGCATGGACTTAATCACTAAGTTAGTAATCTATGACCCCTCGAAAGCAGAGAGCAACACGTCAAGCTCTTGGCTTTGCATGTGCTGGGTTCAGATCCTCAAAAGTCTCAGCTTCATTTCTTATCCTAGGGTTTAGTAAGCCATCCCCATTCCCTTCCAATAAATTCATTTACTTAAGTTAATTTCAGTGGATTTATGTTTGTTGCAAATAAAGACCCTAAGACAGATAACAAGGGTGAATTTGATATTTTAATATAAGAAAGTAACAATTAATAGTGTTCCCTTTCACTCTCACACATTTTCTGATGTAGGTAAGAAATTATATGGTAACTCTACCATTGATGCTAACAATAATAAATGAGTTATTATTAATATTTGGTATAATTCTTGTGAAGAATATGACAACTAAAGAGAATTTCTTCTAGAAATGAATGGATTAAATATAAAAGGAAGGGGGAAAGCCCAGTGATACATAAGATATAATCTTAACGGGAATTCTTAAACTTGTCACCAGGAGCATAGTGAAGACCATTTGGGTTAAGACAAAGTGAGAGAGAAACAGAGTTAATCGTTATAGAAGAATGCTACAGCCTATTCAATCAAATAAAAATTACAGATAATCAATTCCTTTTTAAAATATACTGGCAGCCCTGAGTTTTCATAATGACATATTTATACTCCTAAATTTACTTTAATACTTGAATTTGGACATTCATCCATGAACTTTTTTAAATTTTTAATTTAAGTTCCAGGATACATGCGCAGGACGTGTGGGTTTGTTACATAGGTAAACCTGTGCCACGGTGGTTTACTGCACCTGTGAACACACCACCTAAGTATTAAGCTATCCATGAACTTTTGAAAAATGTTTCAAGCTATCATTGGGTGAAATTGGCCATTGGTTGGCCAAAACAGCTTAGTTTTAACAATGTAGCCACCTTTGACCTTAATACAGTGTATATGCAATTATGAGTATCTATTATATCTCTGTAGTTATTTTCTAAACTATGAGTGTGGAATAAAAGGGTGAACATATTAATGCTACTAATAAAGACTATATTTTCCTAAACTAATTAAAACCAAGATTGAGGTCATTAGGTATGTCAAAAGTAGCCCATCCCAGCCTGGGCAACATAGTGAGACCCTGTTTCTGCAAAAAATTAAAAATTAGCCTGGGGTGGTGGCACATGCCTGTAGTCTCAGTTACCCTGGAAGGTGAAGTAGGAGGATCACTTGAACCCAGGAGGTCAAGCCTGCAGTGAGCTGTGATCATACCACTGCACTCCAGCATAAGTGACAGAGTGAAATCCTGTCTGAAAACAAAAATAGCAGAGCCTTTGCCATCAATTGAGGTCATTGGGGTCAAGATGCCAAACTGATGCTTGGTTATAAAGGAACAAACTAATATTAAAGAAATTGAATTAAAAAGTAGAACATCATCAACTTTTATTTTATCTTTTCTTTCACTCTGTCATCCAGGCTGGAGTGCAGTGGTGCAATCATAGCTCACCGCAGCTTCAACCTCCCAGGCTCAAGCAATCCTCCCACCTCAGCCTCCCAAGTAGCTGAGACTACAGGAATGCACCTCCATGCCCATTTGCTTTTTTTTTTGTAGAGATAGGGTCTTGCCATTGATCAGGCTGGTCTCGAACTTCTGGGCTTAACCAATCCTCTCATCTCAGCCTCCCAAAGTGCTTGGATTACAGATGTCAACCACTATGTCCTGTCAACTTTTGTCTTTTCTAAAAGTTGTGGTATAATTAAGGATTCTTTATTCTTCTGGAAACAGAGTCCTCCATTATAATGCCTAAGTCTATGATTCAGTATGTGTGGATCTGATTTCCTGCACAGTCTTGGGGACATTCATGTACTAAATATAATGGACTGCTTCTATGACAAAACTGGCACAGAGGTAAGCTATATGTTCATGGGAAACTCTCACAACATTTACTAGAAGTCTTCGCAGCTCAAAGTAAAGTAGTTAAAAACTGTTTTACTTACCTTACTGACAATATCATCTCTGAAATGATAGCAGATACAGCAAAGAGACTGTTATTTTTGGACCAATTTCTGTCTTACAAGGAAGAACTGAATGGTTACCATGTCATCTTGGAATTTGTAATAAGAAAGAAAATACAGGGCAGAGGCTGGCATGTGCTGAAGATGTTAAGAAAGCAGATGTCAAGAACTTCAAAGGAAAGGAAGGAGCTATAGCACAGAGGGTAAAAGCTCAGACTATAGACTCAAGAAACATATAAGTTTGAATCCTAGGTGCGAGACTTACCAGTTGTGTGACATTGAGCAAGATATTTAACCTCTTTAAGTCTCAGAGTTTTCCTTTGTAAAGCAAGAACAGCAAAAAGAGCACAAACTGCCTAGGAAAATCACTTAACCTAAGCTTGTTGTTTTCACTTGGAAAAATGAAGGAAGTAATAGTATATACCACGTAGGTTTGTTGGGAATATTAACTAAGAAAATGCACATAAAATACCTAGCACTGAGTTTAACAAAAAGCGAACATTTTTAAAGACACACACACACACACACACACACACACATTATTTACAGTATTTCATGGACTCTAAAATTCTAAGAAAGAAGTAAGAAATTCATGAAAGAAACTAGTCTGCCTAGCTCCGATTTAGAATAAATAGAAGGTGAAATAAAGGAGGATACAACTAATAACACAAAAGGCTATCATTGCTATTATTATCTTCTAAGAATAAAGTTTTAAAAAGCTATTGCTCAGAAAGAAATGAGGTTGGCCAGGCACAGTGGCTCACACCTGTAATCCTGTACAGTGAGCCAGGCACAGTGGCTCACACCTGTACTTTGGGAGGCTGAGGCAGGTGTATTACTGGAGTCCAGGAGTTCGAGACCAGCCTGGGTAACATGGCAAAACTCTGTCTCTATAAATAACATAAAAATTAGCTGGGCTTGGTGGTGTGTGCCTGTAGTTGCAGCTACTATGGAGGCTGAGGTGGAAGGATCGCTTTGAGCCCAAGAGGCCAAGGCTGCAGTAAGCTGAGATCGCACCACTGCACTCCAGCCTGCGTGACAGAGTGAGACCCTGCCTCAAAAGGAAAGAGAGTGAGAAAGGAGGGGGACAGGGAGGGAGGGAGGGAGGCAGGGAGAGAAAAAGAAAGTAAAAGATTATATTTCTCAAGACAAAATGATTTCCTCAGCATTCAAATACTTCTTGGGAACATCTATGCATAATTACCAGAAGAAAAGAAGGCGAGGCTGCATAATTTCTATTTGAGGTCTACATTTTCCAGCAAGAATGGTCCTCAACTGGCTATGGAAGAAGAAGCCAGGCAGAGTGTATGTATCAACAGGAGTATGTTAACAGAGAGAAAGGGAAGACACAGTTCCTACTTTACACGGATTCAAGTCTCCAGACCTCTACACTAGGTGGTATCTCAAGACTTTTTGCAGGATAATAAATGCAATTGTTTGCAATAAAAAGATTTGTTGGAACAATGAAGATCTGAAATTATTCCGTCAAAGAAGCATATATAAAGATAGAGATATGTTTATTTAAATAAATTGGCCATCTAGATTCTTCATGGATTTTATTGTGCTTTATAAAGCACACATAGTTTACTTTGATGCATTCTTATGTAGAATATTTAATTATTTAAGCCAAATAAGATGTTTCTAAAGCCAGTCAACCATTAGTAGTTATTATCCATTACAAAAATTTGCTCCATCATTCTTAGGACTGACAAGGAGGTCAGTGAAACTAATTCTTAATCATCCAACAAGGTTTTGAGTACTTATTATGTGCCAAGCGAACTGGGAATATAAAAAATGATCCCTTTTTTATATGGGGAGGTACCCAACTATGTGAGCAGGTTGGAGTTCAAAACATAGTTTGACATACTAAGCATAGGGGCAAGAAAACTGCTGCAGGAACACAAAGATAAATTCTGAGTCAAAAGATAAAAGAAAAGGAAGGTTGTAGGTAGGGGTGATAGAAAAACCAACAAATTATATGGCACCACAAATCAGAATGGGCCTCCAACAAAGCAGAACAGACTTGGGCTATAAGTACTCAGTAAAGGAATACTTACAGGTGCTAGCTGAAAGCTAGCCCTAGTTAGAGGGGAGGCCTCAAAAGAGTAACAAAATTTTGATAAGTGTAGAGTGGAGGGTTGGGAGGGACTCTAATTTGAGGGAAGAAAATAGACCAAAAAAAGTATTGCATAATATGCAACCAAGGACTTCAAGTTTTTTGATAGGCTGTCATGGCTGATCCACAAGATTTGCATAAAGATGTACGAGATGTGGCTGAAAAAGCTATTGAGGATCATTAGTAACTTTGAGTACCAGAATAAGAGTTTGAATTTAATTACATAATAACCACAATAATAGCTATGATTTATTGAGCACATACTATGTGACATAATCTTTACATGCATTATCTCATTTAATTCTCACAATAACCCTACAAGGAAGGGAAAATTATAATCTCTGCTTTACAAACTGAGGCTTAAAGATGTTTATTCACTGCCCATGTTCATAAAGTTAGTTAAGTGTTGGAATTTAAATTCAAATCCATAGCTCTCTAAATCAAAAACTCGTAGCCCAAATGACAAAGCTATACTCCCTTGACAGTGGAGAAAACTGGCAGCAATGAGAATTTTTAAAGGGGGAGATATAATCAAAACTACATTTCTATAAGACAGAATACAGTGGATATAGGGGCAGTGGATTTCCTGGAGAAGTGAAAAATTGAAAATGACAAGACTAGTTAGAAAGTTATTAGTTCAGGTGAGAGACATGAAGACATAAATGAGGGCCATAGTAATAGAGAAAAGGGGATAGATAAAGACACCAGAAGGGGAGAATGAAGAGAACTTAATGTGTTAGTTTTCTATGCTGCATAGCAAGCTAATGCAAGTGTAGTCAGTTAAAGCAACATACATTTGCTGTCTCACAGTTTGTGGGTTGAGTCCAGGTGTGGCTTAGCTAGGTCTCTGCTCAGGTCTCACAAGGCTGCAGTAAAGGTTTCAGTTGGGTTACATTCCTATCTGAAGGTTTGACTAGGGAAGAATCTGCTTCCAAGCTTAATTGGGTTGTTGGCAGAATTCAATTTTTTTTGTAGTTATATGACTGACTTCCCCATTTTTCTTGGTACTTACTGGCTGGAAACCACCTCTTAGCTCCTAGAGGTCACTCTCATATTCTCACCGCATGCTCTTTCTTCTGATCACATTACAGTTTATTTCTTCAGAACCAGCAAGAGTACATCTGCTACTCCAAATGTCTGGGCTCAGGAAGGCTAAATCCCTGTTTTAAAGGGCTCATCTGATTAGATCAGGCCCACCTAGGATAATCCACTTTGATTAAGTCAAAATCAAGTGACTAGGGACCTTAATTCCATCTGTGAAATCCCTTTGCCTTTGCCATATAATGTAACCTAATCGCTAGAGTGACATCATCATATTCATAGGACCCACCTACGCTTAAAGGGAAGAAATTCTATAGAAAGTGTTAAACCAGGTTGCAGGAATCTTGGGGACCATCTTAGAATTCTGCCTACCACATTTAACAACTGGTTTGATATAAAGAGAAGACAAAAATAAGTCAAAGTTTTTAGCCTGAGTAATTTAGAGGATGGTGATAATATTAACTGAGATATGAACTGAGATATGACACATAAGAGGAAAAGAGATTTAATGAGAAAGATTGTGAATCTTGCCTATGAGTATTCATCTTGCAGTAACAGTGGTACAACCATTTATCCTAAACCAATTCCATCCATTTGTTTCAACAGTACCTAATGTTTAATTAAATGGTGTGGAGAAGAGGGGTTTCTTACATCTGAAAGTAATTCTATCATAATGTACATAATTATTTTTAAATGTTACAAATGGCCATGAACTTGAGAAACAATTAGTAATTTATTATGTTTTAGATTCATGTCTTCTTCCTTTAATCCAGCAACCAGTCACAGAGATTTTTTTTTAGTTGTTTTGATAAATGCTCCTTTCAAGCTCCGTTATTTCTGAGAAATAGCCAAACATCTTTTTCCTCCAGGAATGTTTATTCTAAAATACACCCAGTAATAGCTGAATGAGTTGTTAGGCAAGTAGATAAGTGAAATACCCAAAATAACCAAGGCAATATTAGGGTTAGTACTAATATAAATTAGAATAAATAATCTAAACTCTCATTTTAAACTATCTGAATTATCCCATGGCTTTTGGGTTAAGGCAGATCACACATTCCATGGCACACATGGTAAAATGCAGAACGCTATTATTGCTTGGAAAAGCGTAGAAAATAAACATTTACTGGGTGTCTTCCTAATGCCAAGCCTTATGTTAAAACTTTCACATATGCTATGCTATCTCATTTCATTCTAACAACTCTGAAATAGGGATAATATTAGCCTCATTTTTTTTTTAATAGATAAGGCAGTTTATTTTACCCAAGCTAAGAGGTAGGAATGGCCAGGTTTCCAACCTAAATATAGCTTATTCTTCATGCCTTATTCTTTTCACTATTATTCTCTCTTCAATCCTCAGATTAGTTGTAACTTCCTCTAAGAAGCCTTCTGTAACCACCCTCTGGGACTTCCAAGACTATGCCAGATGTACATTCCCACCACCATGTTTTCCCATAGCAACCAATTAGTGTCAAAGTTAAGTGCTTGAGTTCTAGGACTGCACAAACAGGATTCAAATTCCACAGGCCAGGATTCAAATTCCAGCTTTACACTTGCTAAGTTTATGAACTTGCAAAATTGACCAAGCCTCAAGCTTTTTCAGTAAAACAGGAATAAAATTACTACCTAGCTCAACGGATAGTTGAGAGAATGACCTAAGAAATACACCCCTATTATTGTTGTAATTATAATCAGAAGATGTATTCTACTTATTACACTGAGTTGCAATTGCCTGTTCACTTTTCTGTATTCCATACTGGAATGTAAAATCATCCCTGAAACACAGGCTGCATGTCGTTAGTTGTGATTTCCCCAGAGCCTAGCACAGTGCCTATCTGGCACATGGCAAGCACTTGAAAACCTCTGCTGAAGGAAGGAATGAAGAAAGGAAGGGAGGGTGGGTCGGAGGAAGATATGACACTTCCCATTAAATGGATGTTCTTGCTTTTCCCTGGCATAGTCTCAACAAAGGCATGAGAATGCATGCAGATGAAAATAAACCATTACTTCTCTTGATTATATTTAAGGATCAGAAACCTTAGAAAGTGGAGTTTGTTATGACATCCTTAATGCCAAGTATGATCTAGAACTCCTAATAGTTAAATGGTGCCTGGAAAAGGACAAAGTCCAGGCAGGGTTTCAGTAAGTGAACATTCTCTCTCTACAAGATATGAGCATCACCCTTACCCCCATAGCCTGAGAATAATGTCCTAAATGTGAATGACTTCCACATAACTTCAAAGCCACACACAGGACAGTCCCTCCTCCCAGCCAACCACTAACTCCAGGGCTGTTATGAAAAATGCCCAAGGCTCCCATTTTTTTTTAATTTATCTCAGCTACGCCTATTTCCACTTTCTCATCTTCAGCTGGTAACAGACTAGTGCCTGTTTTTATTCTTCTGGTGGAAAGAGCACATTTAGATTTAACTGTATATTATTTGCACCCATTTGAAACCCTACATACAGGGAGAACAAAATATCCAAAAAAGTGTATTTAATTCATATAGGGTCAAACAGTTTGGGCACTCATAGGCCATGATAATAAAAGAGGATTCTTCATATTTTTCACATTTCTTATAGGCAAAGTGACAGGTAAAAACGCAAATTAGGAAGAAGTAACCACAGAGAAGAGAGATGAATATAAAGACAAAGAACCCTATTCATTTGTGATGCAAAAATCCATTATTAGGAACAAATCTTCTCCGACAGTCTTGTGGATGCTGCATAATTCAGAGAGCCCAACTGTACTTAGGAAGTGATGGTTAAATATTGAAAATCTGATTGGAAGACGGAGGTGGCTTCCTGCTCTTTCCTGTAATTGCCTTGTCTGATTTTTCTCATGAACAATGTATCACTGGAATTTTTGACTATGATAGAGTGCACCTCCTGAGAGTTCTGCCCTGAAGGCTAGGACTCCAACTCTGAGGGAGCTATCTGATGGAGAACTTCATATATCTCCTCCGCACCTGTCATTCCTCTTCCCTTGTGAAGCCCCAGGGTGTTGTGTGGAACTCACGAGCCTCTCCCCAGCCCATCTCCCTTCACCCTACCACCTCATGCAGCCTAATGAGTTGGAGAGACACAGCCAGCCCAGGCTTCTTATTACAATCACATTCCATTTTCTTCAAATAAACCCTGCTCAGAACAAAGGCTTCTGGGCACAGCCTTTGTTGTGGATGTTTAAATCATAACATTTTGGTGGGATCCAGAATATCATGATGATTGCTGTCAAGTAATTTGTAATATACATGCTTAGCAGATGATGTAACCGCATATTGCTGCTGTGCTTTTTGCTCCATTGCTTCATGCGGCGTAGTTTTCTATGACAGTATACTCCACAAATGCAAACAGATGTATTTCCCATGACCTTAACCCCAACAAACAAAGTTGTTTTATGTATTTCCCGGTTCACATTTTTGAGGGCTTCAAAATGCAGTCTCCTAAGGTCTTTCAATACTTGTGCTTTTCATGCTTTTAACCATTTTAGGTATTTCAGGAATGTGATAACACTAATGAGATATCAGAGCAAGAAAAATAACAAAAAGCATGTAGTCTCCAACCCTAAAAAGTTTATTTTAAACATGTTGGTTTCCTTTAAGCTTTGCTTTCAATTAACTGACTAAAATGATAGAAAAGAGCTTTGTGAAGTTAAAAATATTAACAAAAAGAACACCCAAGAGAAAAACATCTAGAGTAAGGTGATTTGAAATACTGATGTGAAAATCTACCAAAGAGAATTCATAACACATTTTGAGATCACTGAACAACGAAGTGGGATTTAACCTAAAAGAGTTAAAATGGTATATAAGGTCTATAAAACCATCCCACCTCAAATGTTATAGTTATCTCAGTTAGCCATTTCTTGTTTTGTGCTTTTTTATTTTAGGGTTTAAGAAGACAAAAATAATTTTGAATAGCTAGGAGTGTCCCTTATTTGTGCCTGCTAACATAGGCATTTTTCTAAGGGATCTTTACCATGTGGTGTAGTGGTTTAATCACACTGGCTTTGAAGTCAGACAGGCTTGAGGCTAGAACATTTTTAAAAATTTCTTACAACTGATTTTTTAAAATTATAACTCTTATTTTGAAATAGTTTTAGATGCAAAAGAAATTCCATATATAGTACAGAGAATTTTCATGTACCCCTCATTCAGCCTTTCCTAATGATAATATCTTGCATAACCATAGAACGTTGTCAAAAGTAAGAAACTGACATTGTTACATACAATACAATAATAATAAGTGTATCACAATAGTACAATACATTATTTGGATTTCACCAGATTTTGTGTGGACTTCTTTTGGGGGTATGTGCATGTGTATATCGTTCTATGATTGGTGTAACCATCACCAGTCAGTATACAGAACTGTTTTATCACCACAAAGAAATTCCCTTGAGTTATACCTTAATGATCATATCCTACCCCCAATCCTAACTCCTGGCAATCATAGATCTATGCAGCATTATGATTTTGCCACATCAATAATATTATATAAACGGAATCATACAATATGCAACCTTTTGAGACTGGCCTCTTTCACTATGCATAACTCTTTTGAGATCCATCCAAGATGTTACATGAACCAGTTAATTCCATTTAATTTTTGAGCAGTATTCTATAGTATAGATGGCCCACAGTTTGTTTTTGTATTCATCAGTTGTAGGACATTTGGGTTGTTTCCAGTTTTGACCGGTACAGTATAAAGCTGCTATAAACATTCATGTACAGGTTTTTGTGTGAACATAACTTTTCATTTTTCTAAGATAAACACTGATGAAAGAGATTGCTGGGTCCTATGGTGTGTGTATATTTATAGGAAACTGCCAAACTATTTTCCAAATTAGCTATGCCATTTAACATTCCTCATCAGCACTTGGTACTATCAGTAATTTTTATTTTGGTTATTCTAATAGGTGTGGTAGCACATATAGCTTTAATTCGCATTTTCCTAGAGGCTATTTTTTCTTATACTGATTTGCCACCAGTATGTCATCTTTAGAAAAGTGTCTGTTTAAGATTTTGACCATATTCTAATTGCATTGTTTGTTTTCTTACTACTGAATTTAGAGAGTCCTTTATATATTCTGGATATAAGTCCTTTATTAGGTAAGTAATTTGCAAGTATTTTCTCTCAGTCTGCAGCTTGTTTTTTCATCTTTGTAGCAGGTATTTTACAGAGCAAAATACTGTAATTTTGATGAAGTTTAATTTACCAGTTTTGTTTCCTTGTTAATGCCGGGCAGAGATGGAAGTCAGGGTTTCACACACAGGCTCCACCAGAGAGGGCAGGGCATTACTGCAGGACAGGGGTTCAGGGTAGTTATGGACTGAATTATATCCCCCAAAATTCGTATGTTGAAGCCCTAACCCCCCATGTGATTTTCTTGTGGCTTTTTTTAAACTTGACTATATAGATATCCAAAATGAAGGCAAAAGAAATGAGAAACTATCTTATGAAAAGTGAAAATAATCATATTAGGAATACAGGATGAAATACTTGGAAAATACTTTTTATCTGGTCTTCCTGCCAGCCATAGGAAAAATGAAAACTCATTGGTTATCTAATTTTCCTCCTTTCTTTTTGCTTCTTTTTTTCCTCCTTTTCTACCTCCTGGGGTACTGATAAAATTTTCTATACTCCTTTTTGCTCTGTGAATTCAGAAGCTATGGAGAATATTACTCTCATTTTAATGGCTATTCTTAAGTTTTAAAATGATAAAATATGTATTTAAATAAGTTTTAAAAATATGTACTTTATAATTTTAAAACTATATCCTTTTTTAAGTGTTTTTTTTTGGAGAGTATAAAGTCATTCAGCATAGTATCTCTATCTTCCTCTCAAATAGGACAAAGATGTTAACACATTAAGTATCCAGTGAAGACTCACCTTATCTTTTATTATTGTGGTTTAGCAATTTGTTTCACTTTTTAATTGAAAAAAAAAACCTTATCCACTTAATATTTTTTGAGTTTCCATTCAACTTTTAAAAAAATTTTTTCATTTCCATAGGTCATTGGGGAACAGATGGTGTTTGGTTACATGAGCAAGTTCTTTAGTGGTGATTTGTGAGATTTTGGTGCACCCATCACCAGAGTAGTATACACTGAACCCAATTTGTACTCGTTTATCCCTCAGACCCTTCTCACCCTTTCCCCAGGTCCCCAAATTTTATTGTGTCAATTCTTATGCCTTTGCATTCTCATAGCTTAGCTGCCACTTATGAGTGAGAACATAAGATGTTTGCTTCTCCATTCCTGAGTTACTCCAATAATGGTCTCCAATCCCATCCAGGTTGCTGCAGATGCCATTAATTCATTCCTTTTTGGGCTGAGTAGTATTCCATTATATATATATATGTATGTATATATCACAGTTACCACATATATATCCATATATATATCTATATCTAGATATAGATATATCTAGATACTAGATATAAATATAGATATATCTAGATACTAGATATAAATATAGATATAGCTAGATACTAGATATAAATATAGATATATCTAGATGCTAGATATATAGATATAGCTAGATACTAGATATAAGTATAGATATATCTAGATATAGATATATATATCTCACAGTTTCTTTATCCACTCGTTGATTGGTGGGCATTTGGGTTGGCTTACATTTTTTGCAATTGTGAACTGTGCTGCTATAAACATGTGTGTGCAAGTATCTTTTTTCATATAATTACTTATTTTCCTTTGGGTAGATAACCATTAGTTATCCACTTAATTTTTAAGTTTCTCTACTTGGTTTTGTTTCTTGCATCTCAGTCTTCCTCCTTGAGTTCAATTTTCTTCTTACTAAAGTACATCCTTTATAGTTCATTCCAAAATAGTTTGTGAGTGGAAAAGTCTCCTAATTTTTGTATGTGAAAAAATGTTTTATTTTACTAGCAGTGATCACAAGACTGGAAATCAAATTCATGTAACACAATAGGATTTAATCTATCATTAAATTATTCAGATTTATAGAAGCATAGAAGTCAAGAAAAACAGCCTTATTACTACTTAGAGGTCCTAAAAGTATATGTATGCACAGCTTCTTGTATCTCCCCTTACCTACACAGCATGTGTACAGAAAATGGGGATGACTTCAACACATATATGGTTTCACTTAGCACAGAGAAGCTACTGCCTTAGTTTCCCACCTCTCTTATATATTGTTCCTGTCATATAGGCCCAAAACTTGTATGCCCACGTAGAGTAATCTCAGTCCAGATATGCTCTCTCTAATCAGGAATTTCACAGTAAACAAGACAGATCATTAGCTCTTAGCATGCAGTATTCCACATTTATCTTTTTGGGTTTTTTTTCTTGAGACGTAGTTTCGCTCGTCACCCAGGTTGGAGTGCAATGGTGTGATCTCGGCTCACTGCAACCTCCGCCTCCCAGGTTCAAGGGATTCTCCTGAGTAGCTGGGTATAGATGCCTGCCACCATGCCCAGCAAATTTTTATATTTTTAGTAGAGATAGGGTTTCGCAATGTTGGCCAGGCTGGTCTCAAACTCCTGACCTCTAGTGATCCACCTGCCTCGGCCTCCCACAGTGCTCGGATTACAGACATGAGCCACCGTGCCTGGCCTTCCATATTTATGTTAACTCAGTAAGCATCCAAGGAAATGATGTTGTGAGAACCGATGTTTCCTTCCCAGGAAAGCCTTGTTATGTTTAGGTACCTGGCCTGATGTAACCTTTTACACATAGGTGGTTTTGCCAGGCATATAATTCTAGATTGACAGTGGCTTTCCCTCAGCAATTTGTAGATATTGCTCTATTGGACAGTTCTTAATTGGAAGTCAACTGTCTGCCTAGTGGCCATTCTTTTTTTTTTTTTTTTTTTTTTTTTTTGAGACGGTGTTTCATTCTTGTTGCCCAGGCTGGAGTGCAATGGCACCATCTCGGCTCGCCACAACCTCCTCCTCCCAGGTTCAAGCGATTCTCCTGCCTCAGCCTCCCTAGTAGATGGAATTACAGGCATGTGCCACCATGCCCGGCTAATTTTGTATTTTTATTTTGTATTTTTAGTAGAGACGGGGTTTCTCCATGTTGGTCAGGCTGGTCTCGAACGCCCGATCTCAGGTGATCCGCCCACCTTGGGCTCCCAAAGTGCTGGGATAACAGGCATGAGCCACCGCGCCCGGCCGAGGCCATTCTTTAAGAATCTGATTTTTCCTTCAAATAGTTTTTTGTTTTGCTTTGTGTTTTATTGTGGTAAGAACATAGCATGAGATCTACTCTCTCAACAAATGTTTATGTACAAAACACAGTACTGTTAACTACAGGCACAATGTTGTACACCTGATCTCTAGAACTTATTCATCTTGCATAACTAAAACTTTATAATATTTTCTCCTTATCTTCAAGTTTACTAAGATGTATCTAAGTATGCATTTATTTTCATTCATCCTTCTTAGAACCTGGATTACATGTGTCATCTGAGACTTGTGTCTTCAACACTGAAAAATGCATAGCCAAAGTCTCTTCAACTGTTGCTACTTCACTCTTTTCTCTCTTCTTCTGGAGCTTCTGCTATACCTTTCACCTCCTCAGTCCTCCTTCCCTTTCTCTGAACTGCTTTTTCATAATGTCTCAGGTCTATTTTTTTGATTTACTAATTCTCTCTTTGCTTTTGCCTTTTCAAAAGTTTATGCCATGTTATTTCTCTAATTTTTAATAAGCTATTTTTAGATCTGCCTGTTATCATATCATTTTTGCATGGTTTTGTTTTATATTTTCTTAGTCTTCATTATGAATGTTTTTCCTTTTTATCTTATCTGTGAAAGATCATAAATGTCTTATTATAAAGCATTTTTCAGATTGTATAATTATTTTCACTTCATCTGAGAAGGAATTGATGTCAATAATTTATCTTCACAGCTATTTTTAGCATTTTTTTCTTCATTAATTATGGAATTTAGATTTTCAGGTTTGTCTTGGGTAGGCGGAAGCTTTGTCAATTATTTAGGCTTTTCTTCCTCCATCTCTTTCCTCCCTTTCTGGTGGGTTTTCAATGGCCCTCAGCCAACCCTGTTAGGATCCCAAATTAGAAATACATCTTATATTGTTATATCGGTGTTCCTGCCTCATTGGGATAATTGTGACATTATCACTCATCACTGAGCCAGAAGGCAGCTTCACAGAAGCTCTGGCTTCAAAACTGTAGCTTCATCTTTACTTCCTTTCTTGATATTCTGATAGTATTAGACAGCAGTTTTTTGTTTTTGTTTTTTTTAAGCTTCCTTTTATGGAGTGGTACTCCACCTCAGACCCTGATTTCAAACAATGATCCAATGTCTGGTTGCCACCTGCTTGGCACTTTTAGATCCTGTCACCCTGTGAGTGCTGAACTCCTAATCATCTCTGCCTGCCTACAGTGCTACAGCCCAGCAGACACTTATCTCCAGTCCTAGTGCTTTGCATTTCTGTTCTTTTCTAGTCAAAGACATATTTAGTTTGTTCCTTAAAGTGTTACTGTCTTTTAAATTTTCTCTTTTGTTATTTTATCTATAGTTACTATTATCCAAAGAAGAGGGATAGCTCAGATGTTGAAACTTTGTCTTGAACAGAACTATAGTAGTTCTCATTACCCAATATAAGAAGCATGCTACTTCTTTAGAAGTATTTTTTTTCTCAAAGACACATTAAGATAATGGAAAAATACTTTGGGGGTGATTCTTCAGTAGCAAGCATCTTTTTATCAATCCTGCACAAAATCAGAAAGCACAGGCCGGGCACCAGTGGCTCACGCCTGTAATCCCAGCCCTTTGGGAAGCCCAGGCAGGCGGATCACGAGGTCAAGAGATTGAGACCATCCTGGCCAATATTGTGAAACCCCATCTCTACTAAAAATACAAAAATTAGCTGGCCCTGGTGGTGCACACCTATAGTCCCAGCTACTCGGGACGCTGAGGCAGGAGAATCACTTGAACCTAGGAGGAGGAGGTTGCAGTGAGCCGAGATTGCGCCACTGCACTCCAGTCTGGGTGACAGTGCGAGACTCTGTCTCAAAAAAAAAAAAAGGAAAAAAAATCAGAAAGCACATTACTTAAATGTTATTCACTGATGACATTTCTAATGGAATTAGAGCTGTGGTCCAAACGAATTTTTAACTTGTAGTCCAAACTTAGAGACTGAATGATTAGCTCCAAATATCTCTCAAATATCACTCTTTTTAGCTGAGCTTCTTGGATAGGGCTGAATATCAGTCAGTCCAAGATTGAGCTCTTTAGAGGAAGTGAAGACGTTGTGTTGATTGAAAAGAGATCCATATGCTTTGGGCATATGTTTTAGACTGTCAGGTGGCAAGGCTGACATTCCGTTATGAAAATTTAGGAGCCTGACTTGTATTCTCACCCCAGCAGAAGGCCTTCCCACCTCCCCAGTGAGCCATAACAGTGCCTGTGAAAAAGCTAAACTTTTTATTTTAAAAAAGCTTCAAATCTTCTCAAAGTCTTGGTAGAAACCTCATTTGAGGTCTTCCATAGCATAGGAGGAATTTTCTAGGAACCAGAAGGAAGATACTGACAAGAGAAGATCTTAGATCAGGAGTATCAAAAGGAAAAGACACATGTGATCCTGATTTTCCTCTTTATTTAAATTGGTGCATATTCAACAAGGACCTTCCTTCTGTGTTCCCATCTCATCCTCAGTTCTGAGGCTACTAAAATGATGGTCATTTTGTTCCTGTCCTTGAAGGATTAGATCAGAACAAGACAAGAGGCAGAGAGACAAGCCAGGAAATGACTAGTCATTATGAGACATAAAAAGACTAAACTAAGGCAGCAAGAATGTAGAAGAGATAAGGATTTTTAAAATGTATTTAAGAGACAGAATCCTGATAGATTGTAGAGTAAGGAAATAGGAAGAATTTATAACTCCAAGATGACTTCCACATCTTTTGCTTGTGTGACAGGATTGATTGGTGGGGCCATTCATTAGCACAAAGGATATGGGAGGAAGAAAAGGAAAAGGAGCAATAAGATAAAGGTTTCAGGTTTTAGACAGATTGAACCTTGAGTGTTTTGGTAAAATCCAGGTGGAGGAATTCAGTGGAAGCTGGATATATGCTAGATTCTAGGACAGAAACTAGGAAGTTATCAGCATACAGGGATATAGAATAAACAAAGACAGAACCCTAGAGGGAAGACTAAAACAGAGTTATCTTTTCTCATTCCATCAAAAATTATTAATCAGTTGAGATAAGTGAATAAAAATCAAAGAATTAGCACTTTTAATATAATGAAGCCCCAGGATACCCACCTACTCTTCTTTACCTTTGGAATTGGCCCAGTACATCTCAAGTACTGTAAAAGAACCAAGCAAACTGTGAGAATTTGGATTTAGAGCTATATTCATTTCCTGGAATACACAACTGCTAGCAGAAAGTTCAGCCTGACAGAGAAATCACAGAACCTCTCACAGAGGTTTCTGCCTATAATATCAGAAGGCAATGCAAGTCCAAGTTAGCAGTATCTTCTACTGGTGGACAAAGACAAGAGACATGGATCCTAATACTGAATTCCCCTAATTGCCTCACAGAGGATAGTCAAGAGGCAGCAGAGCCCTAGCAATCAGGCAAAAGTAGGAAAATAGAACTCTAATGCTCCAGTGGGGTTAGAAGAAGACCCAGACAGGAATCGGGAGACCACAGAAACAAAGAAGCAAATCCATGATCAGACTTGTAGTACCTAGAGCCTGGGGGCTGAGTGTCAGAGAAGAGGCATGAAGCACCTGATCCATTATCACGTTTTATCATTTCTACCTCCTCAATAGTTCTCAAATCCATCACCTCTCTGCATTTTCACTGTTGTTCCTTTGGTTCAGGCCACCATCACCTCTTCTCTGAATTACTGGAACAGCCTCTTATCTGGTCTCTGTCTAGTTTTATTTTCCCACCCTGAGTTCACTCTTGTCACTACAACTGGAGTGACCTTTGAAAAGTATAAATCTGATCATATCACCCACTTTTAATTTTAAAACAATTCCTTGAATGATTTTATGGATGAGATAAAGAACTGACAATCTTTTTCTGTAAAAGTCCAGATAGTAAATATTTTTGACTTTGTAGGTCATACCATCTCTGTCATAACCTCAACTCTGCCAGTGTAGTATAATAGCAGCCATAAACAATATATAAATAAAATAGGTGTTGCTGGGTTTCAGTGAAATTTTATTTATAAAAACAAGTGGATTTGGCCCCTGAGTTAGTTTGCTGATCCCTGGACTAGAGGAAGAAAGGAATTCCTCTATTTCTGTTGGGCCATTTGTACTGAAATCCTAGGTATCAAACCCTCAGAGAAATTCCATCATTGGGAGTAAGCAGCCATTGTACAACTGGGGAGGCTAGAAGAGTGTAGTAAGAGCAAGTCTGGGCTTTCCACAAGCATATATGCTGGTCCTCTTACATCAGCTGCAGCTGTGGGTGTAGAAGTGCAGAGATGATGGCTGGAGAAGAGGCCAGTCTCAGGGAAGTGACAGAGCCACCCTCAAACCTCAGGAGATTCTGTCACAGTTCCATTCCATGTAGAAAACAAACTATCTCAGCCTTTGAGCCCAACAGTAGCAGTGCCGACATGACCAATGGAAATGAACAAACGTAGTAAGGGGTTCAGGAGTGGTGGGAATAAAGAAAGGTAGTGATGGGTTCATGGGAGGTGGGAATGAACAAAGATAGGCACAGAAAAGCAGTGAACCACAAGGAGAACACAGCATGGACAATAGCATGAAACTCAGAGAAGAAGAGAAGAGGTGGAGAAACTCAGGTAGGAAGAGCCCAAGGGATCTATTCCATCCCCATGGAAATACCCAGAAATAGCTGGATGATACTTTGAGTGGGGTCAACTTTCAAGCCACAATAATTTGTAGAGCAAAAGGAGTTGTAACTGTATTTGTTGTCACAGACCGATAAGGCAAGAGGCAGAGGGGTTATATGCATAACAGCTAAAAGCTCCCAGGAATTCAGGAGTACATTGAAATGAATTTGAGTTTTATTCATCATAACATCTATATTCATTTGGAAAGTAGTAGCACATGAAAATGCAGAACATGTTATTTACTCATACTAAGACTGGTGTGCAACTAGGTTTATGTACTTATGCTAATTTTATGTCCTCCTTTCCCCACCTCCCACCTCACTTGAGAGGCTCAAAGACTGGTACCATTTGGTATCAGCAAAGGTCCAAAGAAATGCACGTTGATCCTATTTAGAAAGGAAACTGCTGGTGAGTGTGAGATTTAGCTAAATAAGTAAAATGCTAGCCCTCAAAGGCTTCAGAATCTGGCCCCTGCTACATGTTTAGCCTCATCTTACACCAGTGTCCATATTGCTTTTCCTGCTCTTGCTCTACGGGTCTGCTCTGTGTTCTTAGGAACCACCATTCTCTCTCATTCCTCAGGGTCTTGCAAGTGCTATTTCCTCTACTTGGAATACTGCCTTCCCCACCCATACACCCCCACCTGTGCCTAATATACTTCTAGATATCCTGCAGATCAGACAGTTCTGTTTTAGATCTCAGTGGCCTTGCAGGATAGTAGGAAAGGCTCTGATCTATAAGTTGAAAGAACTCATTTCTGGTCCTAGATCAGCTTCCATCTAGCTGTGTACTTTTGGGTTACTTTACCTTCTCTGAAAATTAACTTATTAAGAAAAACAGAACTAAAAATATCAAGTGTACCCAATCCAAAGAGTAGTAAGAGAATTATACAAGACAATAGGAAGGGCTTTGAGTAGTATAAGGCACTATATTTGGAAACCTCCACACAGGCCTTTCTGTCGCTCAACCTAGAGCTTCCCTGTCAGTCTATTCTTCACATTCTCTTTTCCTCTTTACTGTAGTTACCAGAAATCCAACTTGCTTTCCTATCCTGCAATAATTTTCATCACTCACTCAATCCCTTGAAATCATGTTGCTCAAGACTGGCTGTTCTCCCTACCCACAATAATATTTGATGACCCAAAGCACACATGTTGTTTGACTGCTAATTACCACCAGGAAACAAAACTAGCAAACTTGGTGTCATTAATCCCAGAGCTTTGGAAATATTTTATACTTCTCTTCTTCATGTTTTACTTTTCAAAATAACTGACACACCCTTGGACTTCTGCCTTCTAGCTTTCTTCTCAAATATGAAACTCAACAAAACTTCCTTTTCCTTCTGACTCTGATGTTACCCAAATCCCTGAGAACTCTTCCACAGGAATGCTCCTCTTTCTAGACTAAGAATGTCACCCACTAAGAAAGGTCGTCTCCTTGTCTTAGGTACAGTTTGTAATTTGGAAGCCTCCAGCTTAGGTGACTCCATGGAGTCTCAGCCCATACAAAACTGACCTGAAAGAAGAGAGAAAATACATGGCCCTAGTGCTGCCATTCCCCATGCCAATACACACACACACACACACACACACACACACAAACACACACACACACACACACACACACACACACACACACTGCCAAATGAACATAGTGCTCTTTCCAGCTGATTCCAACTCAACCTCAGAGTTCTATTCAATCCAACCCTTCAGCCAGCTTCATCAATCAAGAGCTGGCAAGTAAGATAAAGCCAATTAGTTGCAAATACCATTGAGGTAGAACCTTTCTCTAAAAGTTCACTCTTAAAAGGACTAGGGTAACCTTTTACATAAACGTTGTGCCAGAATTGGAAAGTGCCCACAACCCTGTAATTTACATGTACTCTGGCTCCCTGCAGTGATACTCAGTTCAGGTTGTAGACTGCTTTAAGAAACTATTCATTAAATGGAACAATTCTCTTCTGCGTAAAAATTTACAGGCTGGAATGGTCCTTATGAGGTGATTTGGTCCTTCCTCTGAAGCAGTTGCATACTTTATTTTCTGCAATTGCTATTTAGGTGCTAGAAACCAAGACTTTTGTTTCCAACTTCTTCCTTGTTGGTTGAACCAGATTTCATTTGGGTATTTATAGGGTTTTCTTTGCTCTATTTGGGTAGCATGCCCATTTTGACTGGTTGGTCCATGCTCCATCCATTGTTCAGTATTTTGAAGATCATTCTCTAGTTGTTCATCCTCCATACAGCTATGTGCTCAAGGGAAGGTGCTCCTTCTCATTGCCAAAAGTGAATGGCAATTTGTCCAAGCCAAAGTGACCTCATTCCCCTTGCCAGTGATTGGCTTATGACTCTGTCTTCTGCATACAGCATATAGCTCCATCTTGGCCAATGATATGGGAGGGGAAGTCTAGTGAGAAAACTTCTCAAGTAAATGTCTTTCATCTTAAAAGAGAGACGCAAGGGACTTCACAATAAAGTTGGCAGATCAGATTAAATGATTAAATACATGTATTTACCACTGGTTCCTCTCAAAACACCACTAAAATAATAGTATTATTTCCTTTAAGGCATAAATTTGTAATAATGAGGAAAATAGGAGGGGAGAGAAGACCAAGAAAATTTTACAAAGTAGGAAGCATACAGACAAGTAGAACTGACTTGCAGACCCAAGAAAGCTGAATGAGCTGAATGTAAGCCCTCCGTGGAGAAAGCTGAAAAGTGACTCAATTTCACAAGAATGCACCAAAGTCAGCCAAAATGTTGAGTACAGCACATAGGAAAGATAGAACGGAACTGTATCCCTGATGACATCACTGAGACAGCCTAAAACCGTGCTGGTCTCCACACTTCATGTTATGTGAGATAATAAATGTCCCTAGTTTACACTGCTTTCAGATGACTATTTTTATTTCTTGCAGCCCAAATCATCTAACTGACACAGACTCTCAAGTTCTTTAAGAAAAAATGGGAATAGGGTGCATGGCATGAGGTCTGGGAAGACACAAATTAAAGCAGTTCTCTCATTAGTCACATGAGCACTCTTGCTCATTTTTCTCTCTCCTGCGTCTATCCAACCTCCGCTTTCTAGTCATAATTTCCTCTGCTTGTTAATATTACCTGCTACTTTTTTCATTTTTATTTTTAATTTTTGTGGGTACATATTAGGTTTATGGGGTATATAATGCATATATTTATGGGGTACATGAGATACTTTGATATGGGCATGCAATGCGTAATAATCACATCATGGAAAATGGAGTACCCATCCCCTCAACTATTTATCCATTGTGTTACAAACAATCAGTTATACTCTTTTAGTTATTTATAAATGTACAATTAAATTATTGACTATAGTCACCCTGTTGTGTTATCAAATAGTAAGTAGGTCTTATGTCTTATTGTTTTTATTTTGTATGTGTGTGTGTGTCCCTGCTACTTTTCTAAGCAAATGGCTAGAGACAACTCCCCTCTATTTCATGGCTTCCCTTCAACTTCAGCTCCCATTGTTAAAATACATTTTCTCTAGAGTAATTTACTGAAAAAGTAAACAGGATAGGTGCGGTTCATTCTTTAATGTCAGGCTACATGGTGTCTCTGAACAGTTTTCTAATTGGTTTCCCTTCATTACAATTCCCATCCCTGGTCCAATCAGCACACGTTGTGGGGGAAAGAAAGGTGTATCAGGGTTGTGGTGATATAAAACTACTTCCCTAGACTCACCCACTGTGGGTAGGAAGGCGCCATTTCTTTTTAGAATAGGCTGTCGAACAGACTGACTTAACCTCAAAGAACTGGTTACCTTATTGAAACATCGAAAAAAGGAAGAATATACAAACTTCTTTAATGGCCCATTCCTTCTATGTTAACCTCACAGCAAAGGCATTTTAAAGCCTAAACCACAACTTCTTGCTACAACAATTTTCTCTTGTGGCCTCACTGAAAATGAGATACAGCAACTTCCTACAACTTCATAGTATTCATTCTGGAAATATTATACCCTTGGGTAATCTCATCTCCAGGCAAAATAATTCCATTTCCTTACACTATCATTTTAAGGACTAAGGAAGAAAATATCTCACTTATCACATTTATACAACTTATCTCCACAGAATGAATGCATAGATTAGTTTTTGTTCAACAGTAATGAAAGGCACTATGCAAATACCAAGGGCAATATTTTAAGTTATGGCATTTTTATTCACAGAGTATGTATTGAATATAATTTAAGGATGCAAAATCTTTTGTCCTTGCATTGATCATAAAATACAAGGTCATTTCCTGTGGGGGGGCCAGAAATTTATGATGGATGATAGAATAATGTATTAGTATACATACAGATATACAGTACATTATAGAGAAATATGCCTGGATAGAATTAATGTGCCTTTAAGTGTGCATAAACTTTACAGTAGCTTAATGCATATGTATCCATTTCTAGATAAAGCTAATGTGCCATTTGTATACATATGTACACACACATACACACACAGAGATTTAAGTGTGTATGTATGTGTGTACATATGCTGAGAGAGAAAAAGAAAGAATGTGGCATATCTTTACAGACATAAAGACTTAATGTATACTACAGACACATTCGCATTATAATGTATCTTTAATACATTTTTGGGGGGGGGGGACAGGGTCTCACTCTGTTGCCTAGGCTGGAGTGCAGTGGCATGATCATAGCTCACTGTAGCCTCGACTTCCAGGCTCAAGCAATCATCTCACCTCCAAATAGCTGGGACTATAGGCATGCACCACTATGCCAGGCTAATTTTTGTATTTTTTGTAGAGACAGGGTTTCACCATGTTGCCCAGACTGGTCTTAAACTCCTCAAGTGTTCCACCTGTCTCACCCTCCTAAAGTGGTAGGACTACAGGCATGAGCCACCACTATTGGCCTTTTAATACATATTTTAATGTGCCTTTAATTCTAACCCTATGGCAGCCCAGCAAAAACATAAAATTGGCCTAGCAAGTTAGGCTTCTTCAAGTATAGGAATTTTCTCATTAGTAGCCTGTATGTTCAGTCTATGGTCAGTAAAAGCTCATGTTTCTTGAGTACTTACCAAATGCTAGAAATGGTGCTACAGGATTTTCATTTCATTTAAGGATGAACCAAGGAAGATAGTCTCTATACAAACATGGTCAAATCTTCTTATATGTTCTTCTCACATTTTGTCTTTCCTCACCATTCAAGCTGCCATCATCCCAGGCAGACCTGGTCACCTTACACCTGGGCTTGGCAATTGCTTTGTTCTTCTATCTTCTTTTCTCCAGCACTTGCCTCTGCCACTTCTTCCTTTTCTACAATAAATGCTTTATGGGATCTCCTTCCATCAGCCTGTGAGTTTTGAGAGGCAGAAATTATCTTCCTCCCTACAGTTCTCCCCAGTTTCATCACAAGAGACAGCGTTGGTGGGAGGCCCAGAGGGAAATCACTGCGAGAACATTACCTGGGCAAACTAAATTCTACCTTTCCCACTCCGTGTAGTCTTGGATAAACTGTGGCAAGCTTCATCAACTGGGAAATGGCACAGGTAAGCAGATGACCTCTTAACTTTATATGTCAACTTAACTGGGGTAAGAGACGCCCAGATAGCTGGCAACACATTATTTATGGGTGTATCTCTGAGGGTGTTTCCAGAAGAGATTAGCATCTGAATTGGTAGACTAGGTAAAGAAGATCACACTCACCTACGTGGGTGGGCATTATCCGTTCCATTGAGGGCCCACATAAAACAAAAAGGCAGAATCAGGACAAATTATCTCTTTCTTTAGCTGGGACATCCATCTTCTCCTGCCCTTGGACAGCTCCTTGTTCTCAGGGCTTCAGACTCTAGGACTGACTAACATCAGCCACCACCCCAACCACCCACCCTAGTTCTCAGGCCTTTGGACTTAGACTGGGAGTTACATCATCGGTTCTTTGGTTCTTAGGCCTCTGTACTTAAAACTGAATTATACCACTGGCTTTTATTGGTTCTCTAGTCAGCCCTCTGTATCTGTGGGTTCCAAATCTGTAGATTCAACCAATTGCAAACCAAAAATATTCAGAAAAAAATGGATGGTTGCATCTGTACTGAACATATACAGACTTTTGTCACATCATTATTCCCTAAGCAATACAGTATTAGATATTGTCAGTAATCTAGAGATGACTTAAAGTATATGGGAGGATTGTGTGGGTTATATGCAGATTCTACATAATTTCACATAAAGGACTTGAGCATCTTCAGATTTTGGTATCCACTAGAGGGTCCTGAAACCAATACCCCACAGATACCAAGGGATGACTACACACACATACATACACACACACACACACACACACACCACCACCACCACCACATAGTACATATTGGTTCTGTTTCTCTGGAGAACGTTGGCTAATACAGATTTTGGTATTGAGATTGGCTCTGGAGAAACAGATTTTCAAAAGTGAGGGTTTTTTAAAAAAAATTCATTCTGCAGTTTCTGAAATTGGCTTTCTAATCTGACACAGTTTAAAGATGATAATGATTCCTTTTCCAGTAGTAAAGAGGCAAACAGTTCATGGCACAAACTGTAGATATATACAAAATATGGATATTCCTAATCAAACACTTCTAAGATGCAAGGAGCTTAGTAACTCTGTATATATTAGCTTTGAACACTTTTGGAAAACTAAGGAATATGACACTGAATCACTGGAAAAAGTAGTTTACCAAAAAAAAAAAAAAAATGAGCTAAGGGATTCAAATTCCCATCTCAAGTGCTACATAAATGACCTAAGAGCTTATAGGTGTGCCCTGAGGGACAGCATTATCTCCTGCAGTGCAGGGCTGAAATTGCTGAAAATCAAATGTAGGATCTCATCCTGTAATTGGCTGAATTACAACACAAGTGAAACTCTCAGCCTCACAAGGTATATACTGTAAAGTGAGGACACTGTGAAAAAATGGGATCTTGCAAGTTGGGATGGGGGTATGTGGGAAGACTCTAAAGAAGCTGGGGACACTCAGTCCCTAAACTGTGATTATCTATTTTGGCAGTGAAAGAAGTCTCCCCCCACTCAGTAGAGCTTAGATCCCACCCCCAGAGTAGTTGGTCTCCCTAATCCCAGCAAAAGTGGCATCCCTAATACCAGCAGAAATGACCCTCTACTCCCAGTGTCAACAGCATCCCCACCTCCAGTAGGAGCCATCTCCTCATTCACATTGGTCTGAGTCATTTACCTCCATCTGAAGGGATTAGCCCTGCATTGCCTGAAGAATGGCCTCCTCTGAGGCAGCTGCCATGCAAGACACTGCTGATTCTCCACAAGAGCTACCTCCAACACTCCTCTTTTCTTCTAGACAAATAACTAGACTCAAGACCCTAGCAGGCCCTTAAAGGGGAAGTACAAAGTGTGGCCCATGAGGAGGCATGCTATATTCCAAAAGAACTACCTAACCTTTCTAATTTATACAAGCAGAAATCTAGGAAACATGTCTGGGAATTGATATTAAGGGTGTGGGATAATGAAGGAAGGAACATAATGTTGGATCAGGTCAAATTTATTGATGTGGGCCCACTAAGCAGAGATTCTGCATTTAATATTACAGTTTGGGACTTAAGGCTCTAATAATGTGGTTGATTGGTTGGCTGAAACACAATCAAAAGATGGCCCATTGTAAGCAAATTGGAAATGTCGGCTCTCCCTAGGTTTAATATAGAGGAAGGGATTCACAGGCTTAGGGAGATTAGAAAGAGTGGATTTATAATTTATGATATATTCCCCAACACTGAGAAGATCTAGAAGACACACTTTTATCAATACTTTAAGAAATAAATTACTAAAGGAAGCCCCAGTATTCTTGAAGAACTCTGTGATTACTCTTTGTAGGCCAGACCTTATAGTGGGAACCACGGCCACTTAATTGGAAAATCTAAATGCAATGGGAGTAATTGGATCCAGAGTGGTGAGGCCAAGTGGCAGCATTCCACTGCCAAAGGCGAGGTGGGCGTAGTTACTGTGTTGGGTGGCAGAGTCAAAGCAGCAATTAGAATAGTCTGACTCACACAGATCTGTGGCGTGGGCTAGTTAATCATGGTGTTCCTAGAAGTGAAATAGATAGAAAGCCTATTAAATTTTTACTTGATCTGTATAAACAGAAAAGTTCCAGGTCAAATGAACCAAAGTTTAAACTGAATCATAAAATTAGAGAGTCAGAGCCCCTCAATCAATTTTCAGATTTGAGCCTGTTTACAGACCCAGAAGCCCTCAAATGAAAATTTATACTGTGAATCTTTCTCCCAGCTTTCTCCGAAAGGACCTACAGAATTTTAGCAGGGTGACTGTGCACCAGGGTAAAACATATAATCAGACCTCTGGGGGACTACTGAACACTAGATTTGAACTGACACTGATTCCAGGAAACCCAAAATGTCACTGTAGCCTCTCATTCAGAGGAGGGGCTTATATAGGTCAGGTGATCAATGGAAGTTTTAGCTCAAGTTCATCTCACAATAGGTGTCAGAATCCATCCTGTAGTTATTTCCCAGTTCCAGAAGAAATAATTGGAATGACATACTTAGCCACTGGCAGAATCTCCACATTGGTTCCTTAACTTGTGGACTGGGGGCTATGATGAAGAAGGCCAAGGAGAAGCAGTTCCTAGAATTGCTTCCACCTCAAAAAATAGTAAATAAAAAGCAATACTGCATTCCTGGAGGGACTGCAGAGATTAGTGCTACCATTAAGGACTTGAAAGATGCAGGGGTGGCGATTCCCATCACATTCCCATTCAACACTCCTGTTTGGTCTATGCAGAAGACAGATGGAGCTTGGAGAATAACAGTGGATTATGGTAAGCTTAACCAAGTGGTGACTACAATTGCAGCTGCTGTACTAGATTTAGTTTCATTGCTTGAGCAAAGTAACACACCCGTTGGTACCTGGTATGTAGCTATCATCTGGCAGATGCCCCCTTCTCCATTTCTGTCAATAAGGCCCACCAGAAGCAGTTTTCTTTCAGCTGGCAAGGCCAGCAACACACCTTCATTTTCCTTCCTCAGGGTTATATTAACTCTCCAGTTATATGTCATAATTTAGACAATGTCAAGCACACAGGGATCTTGATCACCTTCCCCTTCCACAAGACATCATACTGGTTCATTACATTGATGACATTATGCTGATTGGACCTAGTGAGCAAAAAGTAGCAACTGCTTTAGATTTGATTGGTAATCATTTACATGTTACAGGGTGGGAAATAAATCCAATTAAAGTTTAGGTGTGATCTATCTACCTCAGTTAAATTTCTAGGGGTCTATGGTGTGGGCATATTGAAATAGCCCTTCCAAGGAGAAGGCTAAGTTGTTGCACCTGGCCTCTAACCAAAAAAAAAAAAGGCACAATGGCTAGCAGGCCTATGTGGATTTTGGAGGCAATGCATTTCTTATTTAAGCATGTTATTCTGGCCCATTTACCAACTGACTCAAAAAAACTACTAGTTTTGAGTAGGTCCCAGAACAGGAAAAGGCTCTGCAACAGATCCAGGAGACTACGTAAGCTGCTCTGCCACTTAGGCCATATGATCCAGCAGATCCAATGGTACTTGAGGTGTCAATGGCAGACAGGGATGCTGTTTAGATCCTTTGGCAAGCTCCCATAGGTGAATTGCAGTTTAAGGCTTCAGGATTTTAGAGCAAAGCTATGCCATCATCTGCAGGTAATGATTCTTCTTTTGAGAGACAGCTCTGGGCCTGCTACTGGGCTTTAGTAGAAACTGAATACTTGACCAGGAGTCAACAAGTTACTATGCAACCTGAGCTGCCTATCATGAACTGGGTATTATCTGACCCATCAAATCATAAAATTGGGCATGCACAGCAACACTCTATCATCAAATGGAAGTGGTATATATGTAATTGGGCCCAAGCAAGCCCTGAAGACACAAAGAAGTCACATCAAGTGATCCATGGTCCTCATTCCTGCTACTGCCTTCTCTTCTTCCAGCTCCATGGGGAGTTCCCTACAGTCAGTTGACAGAGGAAGTGAAGACTTGGCTATGGTTTACAGATGGTTCTGTGTGATATACAGGCACTACCCAAGAGTGGACAGCTGTAGCACTATAACATCTCTCTGGGACATCTCTGAAACGCAGTGTTGAAGGGATATTCTCCCAGTGGGCAGAATTTCAGGCAGTGCACTTGGTTGTGCACTTTGCTTAAAAGGAAAAATGTCCAGACATGTGATTATATACTGATTCAAGAACTATAGTCAATGGTTTGGCTGGATGGTCAGGAACTTGGAAGGTACATAATTAGAAAATTGGTGACAAGAAATTTGGGGAAGAGATATATGGATAGATCTCTTTGAGCAAAAAATATGAAGATATTTGTAGCCCACAAGAATGCTCACCAAAAGGTGACTTCGGCCAAAGGGTATTTTAATAGTCAAGTGAATAGGACGACCTGTTCTGTGGATACTAATCAGCCTCTTTCCCTAGCTACTCCTGTCATCACGCAGTGGGCTCATGAACAAAGTGGCCATGGTGGCAGGGATGGAGGTCATGAATGAACTTAGCAACATGGACTTCCACTCACCTAGGCTAACCTTGTTATGGCCAGTGCTAAGTGCCTAATGTGTCAGCAGCAGGGACCAACACAGAGCCTCCAGTATGGCATCATTCTCCAGGGTGATTAGCCAGCTACCTGGTGGCAGATTCATTACACTGACCACTTCTACCATGGAAGGAGCAGCATTTTGTCCTTACTGGAATAGACAACAGTGCATATGGATTTTCCTTCCTTGCACACAAAACTACTGTCCATGGATTTACAAAATGCCTTATCCACCATCATGGTATTCTACCAGGCATTACTTCTGATCACAGCAAAAGAATTGCAGCAATGGGCCCATACTCAGGGAATTCACTGGTGTTACCTTGTTCCCTACCATCCTGAAGCAGCTGTCTTGATAAAATGGTGGAATGGCCTTTTGAGACTCACGTTACAGCTCCAGCTAGGTGCAGTGCTTGGGCATGGTCCTCCATAAGGCTCTATATACTTTGAATCAGCAACCAGTATATGGTGCTGTTTCTCCCATAGCCAGAATCACAGGTCCAGGAATCAAGGGGTGAAAATGGTTGTGGCAACATTCACTATTACCCCTGGAGACACACTGGCAAAATTTTTGCTTCTTGTTTCCATGACTTTATGCTCTACTGGCCTAGAGGTCATAGTTCTAGAGGGAAGACTGCTTCCACCAGGAGATACAACAATGACTCCATTGAACTGGAAGTTAAGACTGCCACCCAACCATGTTGGGCTCCTAATGCCTCTATGTCAATAAGCAAAGAAGGGAGTTACAGTGTTGGCTGGGGTGATTGATCCAAACCACCAAAACTGAATTACTCCTAAACAATGGAGGTAAAGAAGAGTATGTGTGGAATACAGATTTCTTAAAGAGTTTCTGAGTATTGCCATGTCCTGTGATTAAGGTCAACAGGAACTACAACAACCCAGTCCAGGCAAAACTATGAATGGCCCAGACCCTTCAAGAATAAAGGTTTGGGTCACCTTTATCCTGTGGTAAAGAACCACAACCAGCTGAGGTGCTTGCTGAAAGCAATGAGAATACAGAATGGTAGTAGAAGAAGGTCCTTATAAATATCAGCTACAACCATGTAACCAGTTACAGAAATGAGAACTGTAATTGTCCTGCATATATTCTCCTTCTGTTATAAATATATTTGTGCATGTGTGTATGTGTAAAGAAAACATCTTTGTATTCTTTCCTATTCCCTTATCATAGTAACAAAAGATATATTGACTTTACATCCATATTTAAATGGTGTTAATTTTACATCATAGTATTTAAGTTACAGGATTCCAGGAGAAGAGTAAACATCACTCAAGAATTTTACCTCCTCTTTGAGGGAAGGGATTAGTGTGTTTTTGGTTGTACACAGGTTAGTTGTATGATGTTACATGGGATTTTGACCTTGTTATTGTATTTACTTGGAGATTAAGTATGGTTTAAAGAGATATGCATAAGTGAGGACTTGACAAGGGGTTAGTGAACTTGTGATGATTAATTTTATGTGTTAACTTGATTGGGCTAAAGGATGCCAAGATAGTTGGTAAAACATTATTTCTGGGTGTGTCTGTGAGAGTGTTTCCAGAAGAGATTAGCATTTGAATTGATAGGGTAAGAATAATCACTTTCACTAATTCTTACCTCACAGGATAAGAATAATCACCCCCATTAAGGTTCCCAATCTGTTGAGGGCCCAAATAGAACTAAAAGGTGGAGAAAGGAAGAATTTGCCCTCTTCTTGAGCTGGGATATCCATTTTCTCCTGCCCTTCGACATCAGAGCGCCTGGTTCTCAGGTCTTCAGACTCCAGGACTAGCATCAGCCACCTCATCCTGGTTCTCAGGCCTTTGGACATGGACCAAACTACACCACTGGCATTTCTGGTTCTCCAGTTTGCAAAGAAACAATCATGGATCTTCTGGGCCTCCAGTTAGTTCTGGTTCTCTGGAGAATCCTGACTAATACAATCACCAAGGCTCATCTTCAGCCATCGATTTTTCCCTTTCCGAAGTTCAACCAGTCTCCACTATTAGAGATGACAGTGATGTGGGAGGTGAGGCTTCAGAATGACTCCTCCAGCTGTCACCAGAGGCCCAGCTCCTTCTAGGTGCATCTTTCCCTTGGAGAGAGGTGTCATAGGGGCTTTCTGGTTCAGTTCAGTTTGGGAACAAACCTATCAAGACACACAAAACAACTAGGAAATATACTCAAGGAATGAGACTTTTTTTTTTCCTTTTAGTCCATAAAGTTACTAGGATCAACCACACCTCACCTACTCTTTCACAAGGGATAATGATATATCTTCAAACAGTGTAGTGTTGAATTCATCTCATCTTTAGCTTCTTGGTTGATCTGAACTCCCATCAACTTGAAGGAGAAGTGAGTCTGCTCACTTTTGTGGTTTACATCGAATGCCCAATTAATTAATATTATTGTGTTCTCCAGGTTTAACAACAAATGTTGAAAGACACTTTTTTTGGAAAATGTAAATGTTATTCCACCATGTCACAACAGTCCAGTTCTTCCACATGATACTTAAATTAAACATTTTAAAACAGAATATATAAATTTGCCAGCCCACCTCCTTGCCTATTTCACCTATTCTTTAATTACAGAGATTGATTTAACTTCAGGAGATGGAGGTTTGAAAGGAGGGAAAAAAACGTACTGCACAGCTCATAGCAGCTGTTCCTCATTATAACACATTAAGGAAGAAAGCAGCCTATTAGTTCAGAACAACTGCAAAAACCAATCACAGAGCATAAAATTTCATCTTCCTCTACCTTTGTCAAATTAAGCCAGTTGTTCCAGACTCCACTTCCTAAATCAAAGTCATACATTGAAGAAGGATTTACCTATGGTTACTTTCACACAAAAATCAAGAGTGTTTTTATAAGCCTATTTTATTTATGGAATCTATTCACACAGGTAGCATATGCAAAATGGTGTCAGTTACTTTAAACATATGAAGTGGGCAGCTCCACAGAGTAGTATTTTAATATAAATCTTTAGAGTTCTATAACTGCTTTTAATTTAATAGCATTGTTCTCTTTATAAAAATAATTCATGCTTAGTATAGAAAATCTGAAAAATAATATGAGGCCTAAGGAAGAGTATAAAAATCATCACATTTCTCATGCTATTTCTTTATAATGCATATCACTATTTTGGAATATATTCATTTGGTCTTTTTTCTATTCAAATGGGTTTTTTTCAAAGAAGTATATCTCACCATACTTGAATAATATCTTTCTTTTCTCTTTATGAATTGCATGCATGTTATATGCATTAAATTCTTCTCTTACATTATTTTTAATGGCTAGAAAGTAGACCTCTAAATGGATGTACCATGCTTGAAAGAAAAATCTCTTCTTATTGCACATTTATAATGCGTCTGATTCTTATTATTAAAAGTATTATTGTAATGACTCAAGACTGATACATTTTTGCATGCATCTATGACCATTTCCTCCTGCTCTATTTCCCAGGATGGATATGCTGGGTCAGAGTTTACAAAGTTTTAATACTCCCAAAGTTATTCACAGAAGATTCATTAAGTCAAGAATTTTGTTATAAGAGCTAAAAATGTTGTGCCAACTTGAATTTTATTTTTATTATTATTTTTTGAGATGGAGTCTCACTCTGTCACCCAGGCTGGAGTGCAGTGGTAGGATCTCAGCTCACTGCAACCTCTGCTTCCCAGGTTCAGGCTATTCCCATGCCTCAGTCTCTGAAGTAGCTGGGATTACAGGCATGCGTCACCACGCCTGGCTGATTTTTGTATTTTTAGTAGAGATGGTGTTTTACCATGTTGGCCAGGCTGGTCTCGAACTCCAGACCTAAAGTGATCTGCCCACCTCGGCCTCCCAAAGTGCTGGGATTACAGGCATGAGCCACCCTGCCCGGCCTGGTTTTTTAAAATCTTAAATTTTTATAGTGTAAACTGAAGACAATTACTTCTAGAGAGTCTAACTTAAATGCTCTGGAATGAGACCCAGGCCAGGCACAGACTTTTTTTGTTTTTGTTTTTGTTTGTTTGTTGGTTTTAAATTTACAGGTGATTTTGCATGCAGCCAGGGTTTAAGACCACTGGGGCTCCTTAGTGAGTTTTCTGGTCTACCCTGGAATTTTACTTCCAGGGAAGAGGTAACTGAATTACAAGCCCATAAAAATTTTTTTTTAATGACTGGAGCAGAAATTTTTCTGAGAGGTGCAACTGTGAGTCCTCATAAATGAATTTTATAGAATATCTTTTGCCCATATGTATCTGTGTATAGGCATAAATATACTAAATATCTAAGTTGCAGCAATGATTGATGAAAGGAATATAAACAGCACCCCCTGTGCCATTGCCTCTTTACTTTGGAATCCAAGAGTAAATCTACAATAAACAAACAAGTTAGACATTTTTTCACCTATGTTTTCATCTTTATTTTAAAATAACTTTTTAAAGGAATGGATAAAATAAGAAGCATTGGAAACATGGTATCCAGCAGCATAAATTCCCAGGGGCAGGAAGATGTGATTCTACTACTTCCTCTTTCTAAGCTTCAGTAATCTCTCAGAACATTATAATCCCCTCATCCTCCTAAAGAAACCTGATCAGCAGTTTGCTCATGCTGCTCTCTGTTTCCAGGTCCCTTTTGCAACAGCAACTGCCATCTCCTCTCCTCACACAGACACAGTCAGCTGTGTACATTGATGCCACTTGACAAATAATGCCTCCACTCCCACCCACCAGCCCCCTGGTGTAGTGTGCCTATCCATTTATATCTTTAGTAGTGCTTCATCATTTATCCCATTTGAGCTCAGGCTTTGCATTCAACTCTAAATATCTCTGCAATTCCCATCGAGGGGCCTAGTCATGCCAGCTGAAGCCACACAAAGATCAATTTACAAAAGACAGGAACTATTTCTGTCTGAAAATCTTGGCTTGCCGTGTCTTTGGTCATTTCCTAAAGAATAGAACCACATTTCTAATTAATCATAAAATTAAAATCTAATATGAAGTATTTTGTTTAATAAGTCTGGCACTGCACTAGGTATATTGTATATCTTTTGTACTCACAAGGAACCCATTTTACAGAGGGGGAAACTGAGTCTTAAAGAGGTCAAGATACTTTTTTTAAGGTTACACACCCCATAAGTAACTGAATGAACTCAAGCAGACATCCAACCACCGAACCTGAGCATGAACATGTTTATTCACTGTGCTTCTAAACTTAGTCTTGCTTTAAAGGCCATCCACTCTTCCTCTCCAATTTATCTTGGAGGCAAACTCCAGCCATATTGTCCTATTCCATGTTCCCTCAAAACACTAACTGGAATTATGGTAAAGAAACTGCCTGTCTCATTAGAGCAAACCAAGAATCCTTTAGAGTTTCAGCAAAGAATTCTAGAAGAATAATCCCCAGGTAGGGAGACAGTCAAATATCTGTTAATATGTACCTATCTACCCCAATATTTTTCTGCCAAAGGTCTTGTTTTGTTTTCAAAAGGCAATCTATTTCCTAATACCTCTTCTTCCTTAACACAACCATTTGCAATCACACCCTCCGCACACTGAATTTGTTGCCAGCTACTGCCTAGGTAGGTACTTTCTCTTTTCTTATAAATATCTGATTCAAGGCCAGGTGCGGTGGCTCACGCCCGTAATCCCAACACTTTGGGAAGCTGAGGTGGGCAGATCACTTGAGGTCAGGAGTTCGAGACCAGCCTCGCCAACATGGTGAAACTCAGTCTCTACTATAAATACAAAAACTAGCTGGGCATGGTGGCGCACGCCTGTAATCCCAGCTACTCAGGAGGCTGAGGCACGAGGATCACTTGAACCCGGGAAGCAGAGGTTTCAGTGAGCCGAGATCTTACCACTGCACTCCAGCCTGGGTGACAGAGCAAGACTCTGTCTCAAAAAAAAAAAAAAAATCTGATTCAACAAACTACATGAATACATTTAGAAATGGACTAGCCATGTAGTTATGAGTATCTTCTGCATGTGTACTATATTTGTGGTGGAGAGTAGCTTATGTAAAGGGAAAAATTGGGGAACTAGCAAAATATGGCAATGGGAGAGGAGGGAGGCAGATTAAGCATGTCCTTGGGCCAAGTTATTTCCTTCCTAAGTCTCAGCTTCTTTATCTTTAAAATGAGAAGGTTGGGTTAAATAAATTCAGTTCTTATTTCTTGTACACGTTTGTATACCTTTCACCATCTGCAACACTGTAGGTGCTCAGCTAGTGTTGAACTGACATTAATTTTGAGTACTACGAAAAAAAAAAAGATTATGTCTAAAGCTTAAGTCCAGGCCACTATTACTTGGCTTTAAGTTTTGCCAGAAATGCAAAATTTCACTAAAATTCTTACTTAGCTTGGCCTAATGATTTGACATAAGAGCAATCTTCCCACCAAAACTTTATTCAAGAATCCAAATACAGGTAAGCCAAAGCTTTATGAGGGCACTTCCTTACCTCTCATGTATTTCTAAAGCTATGTCCCTAAGATTCTTGCCCCCACATCAACCCTAAAAGTGCTTTTGCAACATTACCAATGACCTTCTAGAGCAGGGGTCCCCAACCACTGGGACACTGACAGATACTGGTCCATGGCCTGTTAAAAATTGAGATGCACAGCATGAGGTGAGCAGTGGGCCAGCGAGCATTACTGCCTGAGCTCTGCCTCCTGTCAGATCAGCTGGGCATTAGATTCTCACAGGAGTGTGAACTCTATTGTGAAATGTGCATGTGGGAGATCTAGGTTGTCCACTCCTTCTGAGAATCTAAATAATGCCTGATGATCTGAGGTGGAAGAGTTTCATCCCCAAACCATCCCATCCCCTCACCTCCATGAAAAAATTATATTCCACAAAACCAGTCCTTGGTGCCAAAAAGGTTGAGAACTGCTCTTCTATTGGACAAACACACTGAGGACTTTTCAAACCTCATCTTACTCAACTTCTCCATGCCATTGGAGAGTGCTGCCTCTTCTTTCTCAACTTTCTTGGCCTCTGATATGTGTCCCCATCCAAATCTCATCTTGAATTATAGTTCCTATAATCCCCACGTCTGGTGGGAGGGGCCCGGTGGGAGGTAATTGAGTCATAGGGGCAGCTTCTCCATGGTATTCTCCTGAAAGTAAGTTCTCAGGAGATCTGATGGTTTTATAAGGGTATCCCCCATTGCTTGGCTCTCATTCTTCTCCTTCCTGCTACCATGTGAAGAAGGATGTGTTTGCTTCCTTTTCTGCTATGATTGTAAGTTTCCACAGGCCTCCCCAGCCCTGTGGAACTGTGAGTCAATTAAACCTCTTTCCTTTATAATTTACCCAGTCTCGGGTAGTTCTTCATAGCAGTGTGAGAATGAACTATTACAGCCTCCATGGCCTTTTTCTTTTCTTCAATGCCCTGTTTCTCCTCCTACACTCATGAGTTCCTTTATGAGTTCCTTTTCTCATTTTCCCTCAAATATTAGTATCCTTGAGTTCTATTCTCAGTTTTTTTCTTCGACCTATGTATTCTCTTTCATCTACATCTACATCTCTTACTTTCTAAATAAAATTCCCCACCCTTACTTGAATTTTAGATACATCTATAACAAATATCTCCACCAGAAATATTCCACATATACCTTAATGCATAAATCATCCCACAAAATCATTATATTTCACCCAAAAGTTTTTCCAACTTCATTAGTGTGTATAAGTATATAAACTAATAAACTTTCTTTCTCCCTCTTTCTCTCTCTGTCTCTCTGCTGGTGATAGATGAATACAGACAACCCAGGGAGCAAATGAAACCAAATTTTGGAAAGTCTGATTTTAAGATACAAATCAAGCTCTTCAGCACCAAAAGTTCAAGTAAATATTTTATTTTTAGATTACCATACAATGTAACTGATGTTTTTGTGTCCAATTTTAGAGTTTAACACATATATAGGTTTCTGTAACTACCTCCACAATAATGATACAGAAGAGTTCCATATAACCAAAAGATAAATTCTCTTGTTATCCCTTTTGTAGTCATATCCTCTCTCTATTCCTAATCCCTGGAAATGACTGATCTTTTCCCTATCATTACAGTTCTGTCTTTTAGAAAATGGCATATGAATGGAATTAATTATATGTATGCAGCCTCATGAAACTGGCTTCTTCCAACTACTATAATACCTTTCAGAATCATCCAAGTTGTTTTGTAAACAAATAGTTTGTTCCTTTTATTGCTGAGTAGTATTCCATTGGATAAATGTAACAGAGATTGTTTATACATTCACTTGTTGAAAGACATTTAGGTATTTCCATTTTGGGTGATTATGAATAGAGCTGTTATAAACATTCATGTACAGGTTTTTGTGTGAACATGTTTTCATTTATTTAAGGCAAGTACCTAGAAATGGGACTGCTGGGTCATATGGAAAGTGTTTGTTTAGTTTTACAAGAGACTGCCAAACTGTTATCCAGAGTGGCTGTTTTTCATTTTGCTACCAGCAATGTATACAAGTTCCAGTTGCTCCACATCCCTACCAGCCCTTGTCAATATTTTTTTATTTCAGCTATTCTAATAGATGTGCCATGGTACCTCATGGTGGTTTTAACTTTCATTTTCTGAATAGCAAATTAACATTTGTTAATTTGCTTATTTGCATTCCTTTTGCCCAAATTGTCATATTTTAGTTCCTTTGTCTTTCACATAACCTATTTTTATTTTCTACTTTTCAACAGTTTTATTGAACTATCACTGACATGAAAAAATAGCATATATTTAAGGTATACAACTTGATGTTTTGATATATGTATACATTACGAAATAATGACCACATTCCCCATAATGAACACATCTATTACCTCTACAGTTACTATTTGTGTATGTGTATAGTGAGGAGATTTAAGATCTATCTTCTTAGCAGATTGCAAGTATACAATACAGTATTTTTAACTATTGTCCCTATGCTATACGGTCTTTTCATATAAATTCCAGAATCAGCTTTATATACCTACAAAAAGTCCTGTTGGGATTTTGATTTGAATTGAGTTGAATCTATGAATCAATTTGATGAGAACTAAATCTTTACTATGTTGAGACTTCTAGTTGATGAACGCAGTACTTTCTTTAATGTGGGTAGTTTATTTTCTTATGGTTGGGTTATGAGAGTTTTTTTGTGTTCCAGATACAAGTCCTTTATTGGATATGTGATTTGCAAATATTTTATCCCAGTCTGTAGCCTCTCTTTTCATTCTTATACAGTGTCTTTGATAGAGCAAAAGTTTTCATTTTGTTGAAATCCAATACATAAATCTTTTCTTTCATGATTGTGCTCTTGGTATCATGTCTAATAACTCTTTGTCTAACTCTGGGCCAGTTTTTCTCCTAAATTTTTTCCTTTAAATTTTTATAATTTTGTATTTTACATGTAAATCTTTTAGTTAATTCTTATGTAAGATTTCAAATTAAGATGAAGGTTCATTTTTTTGCACATGATTGTCTGGCTGTTCCAACACCATTTGTTGAATGGCTATCATTCCTTTATGAAATAGCTTTTGCAACTTTCTGAAAAATAACTAGAATATATTTGTGTGGGTCTGTTTCTGGCTTCTCTGTTCCATTGATCTATGTCTATCCTTTTGCCAATATCACACTGAATTGATTGCTACAGCTTTATATTAAATCTTAAAATCTGATAGTGTGATTTCTCCAACTTTACTAGTCTGCTTCAAAATTGTTTTGGTTATTACAGTTCCCTTGACTTTCCATATAAATTTTAGAATCAGCTTGTCTGGATTTGTAAAAATACTCCTGAGGTTTGCTTGGAATTGCATTAAATCTATAGATCAATTTGGGCAGAGTTACATATTTTCTTTTCTTTCTTTTTTTTTTTTTTTGAGACTGAGTTTCGCTCTTGTTGTCCAGGCTGGAGTGAAATGGCACAGTCTCAGCTCACTGCAACCTCTGCCTCCCGGGTTCAAGTGATTCTCCTGCCTCAGCCTCCCTAGCTGGGATTACAGGCATGAGCCACCATGCCTGGCTAATTTTGTATTTTTAGTAGAGACAGGGTTTCTCTATGCTGGTCAGGGTGGTCTCGAACTCCCGAGCTCAGGTGATCCATCCGCCTCGGCCTCCCAAAGTGCTGGGATTACAGGCATGAGCCACTGTGCCCAGCTGAGTTACATTTTTTCTATGTTAATTCTTTCAATCCATAAAACTGTATATCTCTCCATTTATTTAGGTCTTTTTTGCTTTATTTCACTAAGTTTTTGTAATTTTCAGCATACAGACCCTGTTCATGCTTTGTTTCACTTATACCTATGTATTTCATTTTTTGGAGCTAATGTAAATTTTTAAAAAATGTTTAGTTGCCAATTATTCATTGCTAGTATAAAGAAATACATTTGATTCTTGTGTGTTGAACCTTGTACCCTGTAATCTCATTAAACTCACTTTTTAGTACTTGGAATTTGCTTATGAATTCCTTGAAATTTTTGGCATAGACAATCATATCATCTGAAAATCTGCATGCCTTTTATTTAATTTCCTAACTTCATTAACTGGATAGGGCACCCAGTAAAATGTTTGTTGAATGATGGGAGTAGATATCTGTATTAGTCTGTTCTCATGCTGCTAATAAAAACATACCCAAGACTGGGTAATTTATAAAGGAAAGAAGTTTAATTGACTCACGGTTCCGCAGGGCTGAGGAGGCCTCAGGAAACTTACAATCATGGCAAAAGGGGAAGCAAACACATCCTTCTTCATACAATGGCAGGAAGGAGAAGTGCTGAGCAAAAGGGAAAAAATCGCCATATAAAACCATCAGATCTCATGAGAACTCACTCCCTATCACAAGAACAACATGAGGGTAAACACCTCCATGATTAAATTACCTCCCACTGGGTCCCTCCCATGACACATGGGGATTATGGGAACTACAATTCAAGGTGAGATTTAGGTGGGCACACAGAGACAAAAAGTATCAATATCCTTGCCTTATTCCTAAATTGAGGGAAAAAGCATTCAGTCTTTCACCATTAAGTATAATGTTAGCTTTTCTGTATGCCTTTTATTAGGTTGAGAAAGTTTTTATTTCTAGTTTGCAGAGAGTCTTTATCATGAATGAATGTTGAATTTTGTCAAATACTTTTCCTGCAACAATTGATATGATCATGTGATTTTTCTTCTTTAGACTGTTAATATGGTGTACTACAATGAAAAATTTTCCAGTATTGAGCCAGTCTTATATTCCCCCTACAATCTCTACTTGGTCATGGTGTATTATTATTGTTTTTATATGTTTAAGAATTCAGCTGGTTAATATTTTACTGAAGATTTTTACATTTATGTTAATCAGGTATATTTGGTTGTGTTTAAAAGATTTTTTTTTCTTATGCGGTCTTTTGCATCGGGGTAATGCTGGCCTCATAAATTGAGAGTGTTCTCATCTCTTCTTATTTCTGGAAGAGATTGTATGGAATTGGTATTAATTTTCCACAAATAATTGGTAGAATTTGCCAGTGCAACCATCTGAGCTAGAAGGTTGCTTTTTTGGAAACTTTTAACTGAAAGTTCAGTTTCACTAATATAATTTTAATTTAATTTCATCTAGGTTTTCAAAACTATGTCTATAGAGTTGTTCTTAGTATTCCTTCATTATCTGTTTAGTGTTTATGGGATCTGTAATGATACCCCCTCTTTCATTCTTGATATTAATAATTTATGGCTTATCTCTTTTTTTGGTCAGTTTTGCTAATGTCATTAATGTCAAAAAATCAGCTTTTGTTTTTATTTATTTTTTTCTATTGTTTTTCTGGTTTTAATTTAATTGCTCTCTGCTCTTGTCTTTGTTATATTCTTCCATCTGCTTGTTTGGGTTTATTTTAGTTTTATTTTTCTAGTTGTTTAAAGTGAAAGGTTTGAGGACTTTCTTCTTTTCTCAGGTAACCATTTAATGTTATCAATTTTTTTAATTTTTGCAAAAAACTTTGTGTGGTAGAAAAAATACTCAGACCTGTGAGTTAAGGGTGCAACAGATTTACATTTGCATGTAAGATAAGATATTTGCGACATAATGAACCCATCAACTTATTTGAGAGACGGGGACAAAATGATCCCAAATGTGAAAGCTCTAGACAGCCTAGTGCAGAATTAATCACAGAGTGATAATAGGCAAGAGTTTTCAGAAAGCAAAGAACAGGCAACACATTCTCTGTACAGGGTGGGAAGCTCTTCCGCAAGGCTCTAGACCTCTTCTACTAAAAGGCATCTGATGGCCCTGTGTACACTAGCATTCTTTAGTCCTACCTGCTCCGACTTTCATGTTTCTTCTACTAGGAAATACTGATGAAGATTGTCGGTGTGTTGATGGTATACTTTTTACAATATACTCATTTGTGCCCAATGTGATTCACTCAATAAATGTTTTTTGTGGTTGCTATCATCTTTGTTTTTTAAAAAGTTATTATTTCTAATTATTATGGAAATATAGTAGTTGTACATACTCAATAAATAATAAATATTTCTGATGTCCTTGAGGCCACTAAATAATTATTTTAAGTCCCATATTTTAATGAATTTATAGTTCCCTTAGGTAGAAGCACAATATACACAAATGAGATCTATATTAATCTGTAACAGCTGTCACTTAATTTAAATATACTATGCACCAGACGTTGTATATGCTGGGTGTGTTACATACATTTAATCTTTACCACCTTTTTGCAAGGCATAAATAATAGGGAGGATAGTTTCGTAGAAAGAAAGCCAACCAACCAGAAAAAGCCCAGGACCAGATTCACAGCCAAATTCTACCAGATGTATGAAGAAGAACTGGTACCATTCCTACTGAAACTATTCCAAAAAATTGAGGAGGAGGGACTCCTCTCTAAGTGAAGTCAGTATCATCCTGATACCCAAACCTGGCAGAGACACAACTAAAAAGGAAAACTTCAGGCCAATATCCTCAGTGGAAATAGATGCAAAAATCCTCAACAAAATACTGGCAAAGCAAACCCAGCAACACATCAAAAAGCTAATCCACCACAATCAAGTAGGCTTTATCTCTGGGATGCAAGGTTGGTTCAACATATGCAAATCAATAAATGTGATCCACTATATAAACAGAACTAAAAACAGAAACCACATGATCGTCTCAATAAATACAGAAAAGGCTTTCAATAAAATTCAACATCTCTTCATGTTAAAATCCCTCAACAAATTAAGCATTGGAGGAACATACATAAAAATAGTAAGAGTCAGCTATGAAAAATCCAAGCCAATATCATACTGAATAGGCAAAAGCTGGAAGCAAACCCCCTGAAAATTTGAACAAGACAAGGATGCCCTCTCTCATCACTCCTATTCAACATAGTAGTGGAAGTCCTAACCAGAACAATCAGGCAACAGAAAGAAATAAAAGGAATCCAGGTCAGGCGCAGTGGCTCACAACTGTAATCCCAACACTTTGGGAGGCCGAGATGGGTGGATCACTTGAGGTCAGGAGCTCGAGACCAGCCTGGCCAACATGGTGAAACCCAATCCCTACTAAAAATTTACAAAATTAGCTGGGCCTAGTGGTACATGCCTGTAATCTCAGCTGCTTGGGAGGCTGAGGCAGGAGAATCGCTTGTAGCTGGGAGGTGGGGGTTACAGTGAGCCGAGATTGCACCACTGCACTTCAGCCTGGGCAACAAGAGTGAAACTCTTTTTAAAAAAAAAAAGAAAGAAAGAAGGCATCCAAATAGGAAGAGAGGAAGTCAAACTATTTCTGTTTGCAGACAATATGATTCTATACCTAGAAAACCTCATAGTCTCTGCCCAAAAGCTCCTAGATCTGATAAACAACTTCAGCAAAGTTTCAGGATACAAAATCAATGTACAAAAATCAGTAGCATTCCTATACACCAAGAACATCTAAACTGAGAGCCAAATGAAGAATGCAGTTCCATTCACAACAGGCATAAAAAGAATAAACACCTAGGAATACAGCTAACCAGGGAGGTGAAAGATCTCTACAAGGAGAACTACAAAACACTGCTCAAAGAAATGAGAGCTTATACAAATAAATGGAAAAACATTCCATGCTTATGGATAGGAAGAATCAATATCATAAAAATGGCCATGCTGCCCGAAGCAATTTATAGATTCAATGCTATTCTTATAAACTACCAATGACATTCTTCACAGAATGAGAAAAACTATTCTAAAATCCATATGGAACCAAAAAGGAGCCCAAATAACCAAAGCAATCCTAAGCAAAAAGAACAAAACAACAAGCATCACACTACGTAACTTCAAATTATACTACAAGCCTACAGTAACCAAAATAGCATGGTACTGGTACAAAAACAGACATATAGACAAATGGAATGGAATAGAGAGCCCATAAACTATGCCGCACACCTAGAACTATCTGATCTTTGACAAAATCAACAAAAACAAGTAATGGGGAAAGGACTCCCTATTCAGTAAATGGTGCTGTGATAACTGGCTAGTCACATGCAGAAGTTTGAAATTAGACCCCTTCCTTACACCATACACAAAAACTCAAGATGGATTAAAGACTTAAATGTACAACTCAAAACTATAAAAACCCTGGAAGATAACCTAGGCAACACCATTCTGGACATAGGAGCAGACAAAGATTTCATGATGAAAATGCCAAAAGCAATAACAATGAAAGCAAAAATTGACAAATGGAACCTAATTAAACTAAAAACTTTCTGCACAGCAAAAGAAACTATCAACAGAGTAAACAGACAACCTACAGAATGGGAGAAAATATTTACAAACTATGCATCTGACAATAAAGTCCAGAATCTATAAGGAACTCAAACAAATTTACAAGCAAAAAACAACCCCACAAACAAAAAGCCCACAGAGTGGGCAAAGAACATGAATAGACACTTTTCAAAAGAAGACATAAATGCAGTCAACAAGCACGTGAAAAAAGGCTCAACATCACTAATCATTAGAGAAATGCAATTCAAAACCACAGTGAGATACCATCTCACCCAGTCAGAATGGCTATGATTAAAAAGTCAAAAAATAACAGATGCTGACGAGGTTGTAAAGAAAAGGGAATGCTTACACACTGCCGGCGGGAATGTAAATTAGTTCAGCCATATGGAAAGCAGTTTGGCAATTTCTCAAAGAACTTAAAACAAAATTACCACTTGACCCAGCAAATCCCATTATTAATTATATACCTGAAGGAATGTAAATTGTTCTACCATAAAGACACATGCATGTATATGTTCATTGTGGCACTATTCACAATAGCAAAGACATGGAATAAACCTAAATGCCCAGCAATAGTAGAATGGATAAAGAAAACATGGTACATATATACCATGGAATACTATGTAGCCATAAAAAGAACAATATCATGTCTTTTATAGTGTAATATGGATGGAGCTGGAGGCCTTTGTCATAAGCAAACTAACACAAGAACAGAAAATCAAATAGCATGTTCTCACTTCTAAGTGGGAGCTAAACACTGAGTACATATAGACACAAAAAAGGCAACAACAGACACTGGGGCCTACTTGAGGGTAGAGAGTGGGAAGAGGGTAAGAATAAAAAACTACCTATTTGGTGCTATGCTTGATGACAAAATAATCTGCACACCAAATCCCTGTGACATGCAATTTACCTATATAACAAACCTGCACATGTACCCCTGAACCTAAAATAAAAGTGAAAAAAAAAGAATATGAATTTTGGAGTCAGAAACCAGTTTGAATCTCTGGTATCTCACTAGCTGCATGACTTAGGCCAGTTGTGTAAACTCTCTAAACTTTAGGTTTTATAATTTTAAAATGTGGATAAAAGCTGTTGTGAAGATTAAAAGCAATGATATATGAAAAAGGTCTGGTAGGGTAGGGAAACTAGGGATTTTGAAGTCTATACAGGAATACTTCACTTCAAACTCAGCATCACCCATGTTAGCTATGAGATCTTCAGCCAGATACCTAACATCTTGAGTTTTAATACCTCATGTATAAAACATCTGATTAGATAGATAGATAGATAGATAGATAGATAGATAGATAGATGGATAGATAGAGACAGGTAAGTATGTAGACAGCTAGACAGATACATAGATAGATAAGTAGATAAATAGCTAGAGAAAGAGAAAGAGACAGATAGATCATCTTCCCCTTTACCTCAAAACCTCTTCTTTAGGAATCCCTTTCTCAATTACTGGCAACTCCATCCATCCACTGAGCCATTCAGATCAAACAACTTGGGATAATTTTTCACTCTTTCCCATGATTCATGATCAATCTGAGGGTTAATTCTATTAGTTCTATCTTCAACATCTATTCAGATTCTTTAACATACACTACTTCCTCTTCTATCATCATGGTCTGAGACACCTGTCTTATTACCATAATTTCCTAACTGATTTTCTTGTTTCCCTCTTTACCTTCCCACCCACCATTTTTATCCTGGCAGCAAAAATAACCCTTTCAACCTTAAATCAAATCAAATTCTTCAATGGTTTCCCATCTCAGTCAGAGTAAAGGCTGGTCTTTACAATGACAGGTCCCTCCAAAGCTCTTCCAACACTGCCACTCAGCTGTCCAGCCACTCCCGTGATCTCTTATCCTACACTCTAACCTGCACTGCTCCACTCCAGGCCAACTGCCTGCATCATCCTGGAAACTCCTGAATTTCTGTCTCACCTCAGAGACTTTACACTTCCTATTCCTCCCACCTGGAATATTCTTCACCCAAATAGCTTCAAGACTCTCAGCCTCACCTCCTTCAAGTCTTTGCTCAAGTTTCATCTTCACAGCGAGGACTTCCCTGTCTACTCCATTTTAAAATCCAATAGCCCACTCCATCCAGCACTCTCTATTCCCTTACTCTAACTTATTTTTCTCTATAGCATTGATTATGATCTAACACTATTATATTGTACTTACTTTTTTGTTTTTGTCTGTTTCCTCATTACATGCATGCACACACACACACACACACACATACACACGCAAGAGTGGAAACTCTGAGAGCAAGTATTTTGGGCAGTTTTGTTCATTTTCGTATCCCAACACCTTAAATAGTATCAAGAACTTAGTATTATCTCTCTCTCACCCTTCCTTTTGTTCCTCTCTCCTCCCTTCCCCTCCTCTCCCTTCCCTTTTCCTCCCCGCTCCTTTCTTTCTCTAAAATATATATGTGTACATATCATGGCAAAATTTATTTGTTCATGGAACCCTAGAGAAAGTGGTATACAAAGCAAATCTTAGTTTCCTTAGCTTGTTAAAAACAACCTCTTTCATTGGGAAAGAATGTACAATTTATGGTACATTTAACATGTATGTACTAGAACCTACTGTGCACCAGGTACTATTTTATTTAGGATAAATAAGAAATAATCTCTGTCCTCAATGCACTGTCCAGTTTAAGAAAGAAACAAATAGACACATATGAAATAAAAGAAAGGTGCTCACAAAAACAATATTTTACTTAGTGAGAAGGCAATTATGAGAGGTTTAAAAATAGGTCTGATGTGGTTGAGACAAATCTGGCAATAACAATCAATTACAGAGAAGACTAATGGCACGGTGTGAGTTTGGTGCAGAAGTTTCCTCATTTGATCAACCTAGGGGGTTGCTCAAAATGATCCAAGTGTTCCTTTGACAATGAGTCATCCATAATTTCATGATTGCTTTTGCTGTGTTTGTGGTTATGAAATGATCCTCACACCACCATTCCTAATATTAGAAGATTCCGTTCTAACCAGTGCAAATTGTCAGGCAAGAGAGTGGGTGTTTATAGTACGGGTTAATTTGTTCTCCAGCAGGCCTGAGTTCCAGTGAACTCAGCATTTGCTGCATAAGAAACGCATACTAGAACCTTCCTTAATTTGCTGAATGGGAATAAACAAGAGGTGCTTGGGGGCACATTCAGGGGAGCTCAAAGAGCTAGAAAGGAGCAATGGGGAGGGTGAGTAGTAATAGCTAAAGTGTCCTTGTATTCTGAAAACGAAATTGCCCTTCTGAGTATGCATTTAGCAAACTGGCAGATTCATAACTCCAAGGTTCAGAGGGCTGAACATGCCAATAGCAACAGCAAAACAAGCCTTAACGACATTCCTTTAATTTCCAAACCTTATTTCATTAGTGGAAACTTTTGGAGCTCTGTTTCATGCCCTACAAGTCTAACTCTGTGTAAGGTTGAGGGTGGAAACTTTGAACACAAAGGGAACATCTAGGGGGAAACACACACACACACACACACAATCTTAATGGAGTTCTTCGGAAAACAGCAGGAATAGCTGGTGCTTGGTTATTCCACCTGCATTATCCCATCTAACCCTCATGGCCTCCCTGAAAGGTACGTACTGCTCATTTTCCTCATTTTATGAAATAAAAAACTGAGGCTCAGAGAGATGAAGTGACATTCCCAAGAGGCAGAGCCAGGACTTGAATCCTGGTCTTCTTACTCCAGACATGTGACAGTTCTACACTTGTCTTTTCCTTCTTGCTGTGCTGAAATTCTGAAAAACAGAGTTTGTAAAGCTCTAGTCTATAGCAGTGTTTCTCAACCTTAGTTCCACATTGGAATCACCTGGAGATACTTACAAACCCTCTGATGCCTGGGTCCCAGCACTAGAAATTCTAACTTAATTTGTCTGGAATACAATCTGGGAAATGTTTTTTGTTGTTGCTGTTGTTTGTTTTTTAAACAGAGTCTCACTCTGTCACCCAGGCTGAAGTGCAGCAGCATGATCACAGCTCACTGCAGCCTCAACCTCCTGGGCTCAAGTGATTCTCCAGTGGGATTTTCTAAAGCCCCTCCCTGCCAGGTAATTCTAATGTTTAGTCAAAATTGAGAACAACTATGAAGAAATTATTTTAATGACAGATTCCCTGAGCCCCATCCCAGGTTTATTGAATTAGAGCCCCAGAGGCAAGTTGGCATAATTGTGTTATTTTATAATCCTCCCATGCCATTCTAGTAAGCAGCCAAGTTTGGGAACCACTCACTGGTCTACTCTATGACCTTCAGAGCTGCTCAAGGTGAGTAATTACTGAAGAACCAGTTATTAGTCCGACCTCTGTCCCTGTCCATGTTATCATGGGGAACTGAGTTATCTTCACAGCATCTGCGTTTCTTAATCTTAAAATGAGGTGATTGGTATTTGTCCTGTCAATCTCTTTGGAATGTTCAAGAGAAAAGGGACAAATATGAAAGTGTTTTAAAAGGTATTTTAACTTGTAAGGTATTTATTATTATTATTATTATTGAACTGGTGTTCCTGATTTTTATCTCTAAAATTGCCTCCTGAATAGACCATGTCCATAGGAGAAGGTTTCTAGTCTTGGCTTCTGATTCACATTTTATCCTCTTTATAACTCACAAGAAGGTAGTCTATTGGCTGAGAAGAAAAGTAGCTGCAGATGCTCTTTCCCATCAGAGGAAAAAATACACAGAGGAAGCCTGCCCCAGTGAGGGGAAATGGAAAGAGATGAGAATTGTATAACTTCAACCACAAGCATTTGTTGTCAAAGACACAAATTCAACCAAAGGACTGAAACATTAGCCAATATGCTTTCCCAGCACTCAAATTCAATTCAGAAATGAGACTTCCCATTACCAATATCATCCCATCCCATCGGGAGCATGCAGCTTCTTCATCTGGGTTTTCTGTGTCTAAATCTATAATGGAAATATTAGCAGTGACTTGGGAGTGGGGAGAAGCTACACGAAGAAATAGAGCACAATGCACAGATGCTTTCTCAGTTTAGATCCAACTCTTGACTTCTAATAGGTCACTACTGTTCAAATTTTTAGGAGGAAGACACAAAAGGACTGATGATTGTCTAGAAGGTTTAACCCTTTTAAGCCTGAAGAAGACTTTGAGAGACACTAATGCTTGGGGTCCACTCCCAGACATTCTGACTTAAATGTTCTCAGGTGACATCATGTGTTTTTTTAAAACCTTCCATGGAGATTCTAATGGTTCATCAGTGCTGAGATTACAAGGAGAGAAGGATGACAGAATAAAAAAGGCCATGTCTTTATCCCCAGGCCTTTACCTTCCCCTGGGGGTTCTTCTGTGGTCTAACCACCAATCCACCACCATTCTAACCTTAATGGAGTATCTAACCTTCTGTAAAGCTCCTGACCAAGTGTCTCAGGGATGGGAGTGACTCTGCCATAATTTTTTTTGAAGACTTGATTAAATTCTGAGGGAAAAGCAAGTTAAAATGAACAAGAAAATACAAGAAATTGATATAGTTATAAATACAGATTTTTGGCCAAAGTTTCTGTCACATACAGCACTTGCTAGCAGCCTATTCTCAAGAAAAATCCTGATGAAAACAATTACCCACTATGCCACCATTACCACGAGGGTGTTTCTAGCACGTAAACAGGTATTTCAGCACACATATACACATTCACATACAAACAACACTAGGTTATGTAAGTATAGGTATGAGACAAGGTTTTTCCTCAAATTATCCCTCAGAAAAGAAAGAATTGTCATATATTCCCGTTCTTATAGCAGCTCCTGTATTACTGGGCTCTCTTATAATTGCTTTATCAACCATGTATTATTTAGGGCGAACATACTAACCAAATAAATGCTAGTTTTGGTGTCAAATTAGTAGAAGTTACCTGACAAAAAGTATTAAATGGAAGGCCAGTAAATTTAACTACAATTCACAATTATTTCTGAGATTACAACCTCACAATTTTACTTGCTTTTTTTTTTAAAAAAAAACCTTTTAAAGATCATTTATTATAACAATTATAAAAATACACTAGGATGAATTTTTTAATTCAGGTATTATACAAATGGATACTTATAACTAGAAATAAAATCTACTGTGGCAAATCATACACATTTAAAAACTGCTGTGACTCAAACCAGTGAGCCAGTAAGTGCTCCAGAAAATTATATGACTCCAAAGGTGGTGCTAATAAGGAGGAAAACACTGATGTCTTTCTCATAAAATTTGAGTGGAAAAAAGACATAAAATTTGAGTTAAAAGCCATATTTCTAAACATATTTTTCTATAATATGAAATCATGAATACCTATATTCATCTAAATTTATATATTACATATCATCTTTTTAAAATTTCATGGAGAAAATGGAGAAATCACTTATGATTAGGTATAAATAGAAGAAGGGTTGATTCTCACAGTATTTTTCAGAGCCTTAAATATACTTACATGCACTGTGGCTCCCTGAAGTGGAAAAGGGATATATATGGTATATTTCTCATTCTTATTTGATCCATTGAGACAAGAATCCTACAGAACATATATTGGGAAATACTGCTCTGACCCAAAATGACCCGATCAACCTCAAAAATGCCTCTCACAGGTTCCTTTCCTTTGACATCCAAGCAGAATGCCTCTTTGTGTGGGTGCCATCCTACGGTCCACCACACTGAAACCCAAAAATCACACACTGAGCAATGGGAGGTCAAGTGGCACTTGCCATTTGCCAGGCACACGATAATGAGTAATAATATGAATTGCAATTACAATGAATTGAGAATCCCTGGGGCTGTGATACTGATAACAAAATGAATAATAATAACTGCCAATGATACTAATGAACACATGTGGAGTACATACTATGTGGTAGGCTCCTTACTAATTTCTTAAAATTTAATTTTCCCTACAGTGATCCCTACAAGATTGGTAGTTATAACCATTTCATAACTAACTAAACTGGGAGTCACAGTCAAAATAATTTGCCCAAATCGCATAACTAGTAAGTGATCAATAGCAATTACTTAACCATCTATGACATTGCATTTCTCAATCTTTAATTCCTTGCAATTTATTCTCAAATTGTTTAAGAGCAAAAGTAGTCTACCTTCACATTGCAGAGTTATATTTTGAACTCAAAATGGTTGGCTTTTATACAGTAGCTCCAGCTGGTGGCAGACAGAAGGAAATAAAATGCATTAGTAAAAGGCCTACCTGATATTAACCCAGAACTTCGAAAGAAGTTCAACAGTTGACTAGAAATGTTTTGTTTTCATATTTTTTAAAAGATACTTGTTCTATTGTATTTTTACAATACAATATCTATCTGTCAAGGTAGGGGGAAGTAACTACAATTTAGGAAAGATAAAATGTTTCAAAAATGTAAATGCCATAGACCAAAACACATAGTGAATTAGACTTTTCATAGGGGTATAGCACAGGTATCTTTAAACTCTGGTGATGTAACTTGTTCCCTTTAAATATTTTTTTACTTGTGAAAAAAATGTAGATCATATTATATAATATAGAGTTGCTATGAGGATTATGTAAAATGATATGTGTAAAGAGCCTCGCATGAGACCCAGCATGTAGTGAACATTCAATTAATATTAGTTCCTTTTGCTTTTTCCTATGTAAAGATGGGCTTCACCTAACATTCTGATTATACAAAAGTGGCTTAACTATTCTTTGGAGACAAAGATAGCAGCTTTTTGCAGACAGCTTAAAACCCTCAGAAACCCAGGGTGAACACCAACCAAAAATAAAATAAGTTAAAATAAGTTAAAGCCAGTGTGAAAATTGTAAACATAGACTGAGTTATTTTCTTTACAAAGCCTGTAGAAAATATGTTAAATGCGGAAATGAAAAAGAAGATGAGAAGCTGTCACAACTCAGACAACTTCTGTGGAGTCTCTGTCCCTCAATGTGTCCATCTTCCTTACAGGTACAAAAATAATGAAAACAAAGAATATAGTAAAGGGCTCAGAGCTCTTCCTCTCAACACTCATTATTCTGACATGAAAGCAGCTATTTGTAAAGTAATGCCTAGAATTCCCGTTGCTTTATAATTAGAATGAATAACATTCTGTTATCCTCCTTTTATGAAAATCAAGGGGAAATCAAATTTTGAGCAGCAGCTATTAGGATGGAAATGCTTAATCTCCGAAGGATTTATAATATTGCCTCTTATTTCACAGTACTGGCAGCTGAAGGCAACCTATATCCAAATGAAAAGAAGACAAACAACATACATAATAATTGGATGAACTACCCAACAAAGAAAATGTTCTCACATTGGTTCATTTCTAATCATTTTCTTGAGGCTTTGAAATGGTCCTCAACTTACCAGAAACAGCAAGCCTTCCACATTTGAAACACGACAAGGTCAGCTAGACTATGTAGCTAGCTAACGAAGAACAGTAAGTAAATGATACTGACAATAGCTTGCATTTGTAGAAATAAAGCACTTTCCTATCCCATTATCTCATTTGATCCTCAATAGCTGTGTGACATTGGCAAGGCAGGTGTTTCTTATTATCTCCATTTTACTCCTGAGGAAACTGAGGCTCAGCAGGTTATACAGTAGATAGTAAAGCTGGAAGTAGGAATGAGAATAGGATGGGAAAGGGGAAATGTTGACTCTCTCAATGGGAAGGAAAGGATGGGCAACAATGATATCAGAATGCCAAGAGCTCTCCATGGGGACAGGGCAGTATATAATAAATGCAATTTTCTGATCAGGTGTGGTGGCTCACGCCTGTAATCCCAGCACTTTGGGAGGCCGGGGCAGGTGGCCAAACCAGCCCGGCCAACATGGTGAAAACCCGTCTTTACTAAAAATACAAAAAAATTAGCCAGGCATGGTGGCAGGCCCCCTGTAGTCCCAGCTACTTGGGAGACTGAGGCAGGAGAATTGCTTGAACCCAGGAGGCAGAGGTTGCAGTGAGCTGAAATCATGCCACTGCCACTCCAGCCTGGGCAACAGAGCAAGACTCCATCTCAAAAACAAATAAATAAATAAATGCATTTTTTTAGCAGAGCAGGAGTAGATAAGACAGCAGTGACCCTCTCTGCCTGCATGCAATCTTGTGTTCCTGGGCTTGAGCCTGGCATGACTTGCAGCTGGGTATAAGAACACAAGCAATGTGATTCATTCTGGCACTATTTAAACTTTAAGTACGTCTCAGATGTAAAAACAAAGGAGAATATGCCACCAACCTGGTTTATTTGGGTGAATATAAAAAGGAGATTACTCAAAGCTTTAAAAAAATTTTTTTTAATGGGCTGTGTTTCTTACCCCACCCTTAGGGAGTGCTGGCTAGGAAGACTTATGTATTGTGTTAGTTAGCATGAAAGGTGGGGAAAAACAGAGTAGGGCAACCCAAAGTCAAAATCAACAACCTTTATGAATCTGAGCCATGGACTCTTTGCCTAAAGGGGATGAGGGAGGAACCAAGTTTCCACCCTCTTAATGCAGAAAAGAGAGCAATTGTTGATAGAAAAAGGAAAATATTTTCCACTCCTCCCCTCCCCAGAAAAAGCATGATTAAATAACAAAGGTTGCTGCCCCAAATCCCCATATCCTAATTAGAAAGTAAAAATGGTGTGCTTTTAAAAAATTATACAGAATTCGTATATAAGACAACAACAGAGTAGGGTGTCTCCCTCCAACCTTGGGTCTAGTGTAATTACACACAGTAATTAACAATGAATTTGTAACAAGTCCTGTTGGCTCTGTTCAGGTGCCAAGTGTGGTAGTCCAGTGGATCATCAGCTATGGGTGTAGAACCCTAATCTAAAGGCACTGAAACCTCTAGATGATGAGTGATGGATTCCAAACGATTGCATAGACTTGAGGGAAAAGAATAAGGCTTTGGGACTGAAAAAGAGCCAGACACCTGGGTTACTTTCTTGGTGCCAAATGTCATCCCTCTGGTCCACAGACCTCTTTTGGACAGAATCAAATGCAAGTCCAGCACATGCAGCAAAGCACAGACTCAGCCCAGCACTTAACTCTCTGCCAGCCTGAGATTAGGCCTGAGGACATCAGGCTCAGCCAGAAGAGGAGTGCCAGAAAGCTTGAATTTGGCCTGCCATCCTGTGTTTGCTGGGACTTGTAGCATCAGTATTGGTGCTGGATGGCAAATTCCTGTAGGCCTGGCTATGTGTGAGGCTGAACAGAATTATCTCCTTAATGAAGGCTTGGGGTAATGGATTATGGTCCCATGGTGATCAAACCATTTCAGCTATTCCCACACATAGGGATCATATCACCATCAATGAAACCAGGCCAGCCTTAAATTAAAATGTAGACCAAATCTACCCTTGGCCTGCTCAAAGAGGGTGACTTTATCCACCTCTCTTCTCTCAACATGCTCCACCTTCCCTGTCTTCCTCCTACCCTCCATGCTAGCAAAGCCCAAACCCTCTTTGCTGCCTCTGCCTATCCAAGGATCTCTCTCAGTAAACTGGTTATCTGAAGTGAGGTCCTGCCCCACTCCAACAGACATTCATTGAGTCTTAACTATGGGACAGACAATATGCTATGTACAAAAAATACAAATATATATTTTTTAAAAATGTGTTCCTCAGCCTTGATGAGAAGAGCCATATAATTCACTCAAAAATAAGTACTGAGCCTTCTGCTGTGGGCAGGACATAGTGCTGGGCATGTCAGAGGGCGCAGAGACTAAGAATACACATTCTCTCACTCCAGAAATTCGTTGAAATCAAGAAAAGACTTAGAGGCAAGAGAAGAAGAGCTGTGTAGTGGAAAGAACCATAATGTATTGCCCAGTTAGTGTAAAAGCTTCTAATTGCTCTCCTTGCTTCTACTTTTGTCTCTTGTAATAATAATAGCAATAATAATTAGTATAATACAAATCCATGCGCCATCCAGGAGCCAGAGTTTTCTTTGTAATACATAAATCAGATCATGCTACGTCTAGCTTAAAACCTCCCAAAGGCTTCCTTCAGTGCATAAAATAGCATCCAAACTCCTTCACTGTGACTGACAAGGCACTGTATGACTGGTCCCTATCTGCTTCTCCATCTTACCCACTTCAGACACATTGGCCGCTTTTCTGTCTCTCAGATATTCCTGCCTCCAAGCTTTTATCTTTGTAGTACCCTCTAACTAAAAACGATTTTCTTCCAGATTTTTGTTTGGCTGGCCTCATTTCATCATTCAGGACTCAGTTCAAATGCCCCTTCTTCAGAGACGCTTTCACTGACAAGCTTGTCTAAGAAACTCCTCCTCAGTCACTCTATGGCTATTTTCTTTTCTTCATGACACATGTCGCTATCAGAAGCTATCTTCATTTTTTTGTTGTTGTTTGTTTGTGCTTTTCGTCTGTTTGTTTAATGGAAAACTCAAACTTAACAAATCCAAAATTCAAACTACTGATCTCTGCTTCTCCAAAATTTATTGATCTCAGTCCTCCCCATCTCACCTAAAGGCAACTCTATTCTTCCAATTCCTCCAGTGGTTCAGATTAAAAATCCAGGAATCACCCTGGACTGCTTTCTTTCTGTACAATCCATCTGGAAATCCCATTCTTCAACATGTTCTACCTTCAACATACCACTTTTCTTCCAGTCTATCCCACTCTCTCCTTCATCTTTGACCTATACTAACCTTCTAGCTGGTCTCTCTGCTGCCCCCTTACTCCCACATTGTTTATTTTCAACGGAGCAGCCAGGATGGCCTTTTAAAAATGAGTAGTCTGGCTGGGCATGCTGGCTCACGCCTGTAATGCCAGAATTCTGGGAGGCCGAGGCGGGTGACTCGCTTGAGGTCAGGAGTTCAAGACCAGCCTGACCAACGTGGTGAAACCCCGTCTTTACTAAAAAAAAAAAAAAAAAAAAAATACAAAATTAGCCAGGCATGGTGGCACACGCCTGTAATCCCAGCTACTTGGGAGGCTGAGGCAGAAGAATCGCTTGAACCCAGGAGGCAGAGGTTGCAGTGGGCCAAGATCATGCCATTGCACTCCAGCCTGGGCAACAAAAGTGAAACTCCATCTCAAAAAAAAAAAAAGAGTAGTCATGTCATTTCCCTCCCCAACACTTTCCATTTGGGCTGGGCACAGTGGCTCATGCCTGTAAATCCCAGCACTTTGGGAAGCTGAGATGGGAGGATCACTTGAGGCCAGGAGTTTGAGACCAGCCTGGTCAACATAGTAAGACCCCATCTGTATATATATTTTTAAATTTAAAACTTTGTATATAAAAAACCTTTCCACTGGCTATCTCACTCAGTAAAAGCCAATGTCCAGCATATAGGTCTGTGCTATCTAATATAGTAGCCACTAGCCACATGCAGCTACTGAGCACTCAAAACGTGGCTAGTTCAAATTGAGATGTGCTATAAATGCCAATGCACACTGAAATTCAAATAATATTTTTAAAAAATGAAAAACATCTCATTACTCATTTTACATTGATTACATGTTGAAATGTTAATTTTTTAATATGTTGGGCTGAATAAAATATGTTACCAAATTAATCTAACCTGTTTCCTTTTCATTTTTTAACGTGGCCATTAGAAAATTCAAAATTATATCTGTGACTCACCTATCTACAATGTGGCTTGCATTATATTTATATGGGATAGCACTGATAGTATATAGTTATTAGATAGTATGTAGTTATTAGACCAAATGAGGTCATCTAGTGAGTGAGTGTAGACAAAGAACAGGTCTAAGGATAGAATTCTCAGGGTCCTCCAAAATTAAGAAGCCAAGTAAGAGAAACCATTAGAAAGATTGAGAAAGTACCCAATAAGGTCAGCGAAGATTTTGATAGAAGACTCAGACATCTCTATTTGAGATGGCCACACTGTAAGTGCTCAGACTTGAAAGGATGATATCCCAGAAATCAAATGAAGAAAATGTATCAAGGAGGCAGTGATCAATTGTTTCGAGTGAGATAAGGACTGAAAACTGACAATTCGCTTTGACAACGTGGAAGTCACTGGAGATGCTGACGGGGTTGTTTTGGTGGAGCGGTGTAGATAAAAGTCTACTTAGAGTTATTGAAGAGAGAGTAAGAGAGCAGAAATGGATACTACAAGTATGAACAATACTTTGAAGAAGTTTTGTTATAAAGAAGATAAGAAAAATGCAAAGGTAGCTGCAGGGAAGCTTGAGATCAAGGGAAAGTATTTTAATATAGAAATAAAGCATATTTATATACTGATGGACATAAATTGATCAGGAAGAAGAGAGAGCCTTGGCTGGGCGTTGTCACATATGCCTGTAATCCCAGCATTTTGGGAGGCCAAGGCAGGTGGATCATTTGAGGTCAGGAGTTTGAGACCAGCCTGGCCAACATGGTGAAACCCCGTCTCTACTAAAAATACAAAAATTAGCCAGGAGTGGTGGTGCACACCTGTAATCTCAGCTACTCAGGAGGCTAAGGCAGGAAAACCTCTTGAACCCGGGAGGTGGAGGTTGCAGTGAGCCACAATCATGCCACTGCACTCCAGCCTGGGTGACAGAGCAAGATTCCATCTAAAATAAATAAATAAATAAATAAATAAATAAAAATTAAAAAAATTAAAAAAACAAACAAACAGGAAGAGAGAGCCTCTCCAAAATGGCTAGAGTAAAATTGCTAGAGTGATCTCCTTGAGTAGATGTGAGATCCTGGGACCTAGTGTAGAATAGGAGGGCTGTGTCTTGGACAGACCCATGGACAGTTCCTCAGAGGACAGAATGGATGAGGGGACACAGGCGAAGATCCAAGCAGGTTTGGAAGAAGTGATGGGAACCACATGTGGTAGGTCTCTTCTGATTGTTTCCATTTTCGCCGTGTAAAAGAAATCAAGGCCATAAGCTGAGAATAAAGAACCAAGAAGTCGCAAAAGTTTGAGGAGAGAGCAGAAGGTTTGAGATCATGTTTGTGAAGCAAGAGTTCACAAACTCTTTGAATGAATTAGAATTGCTGGGCCCACTTAAATTTGGGGGCTCATGAGTTTAAAGTGATACCAAGCAGTAGATTGGCTACTTTCCTCCAGCCAAGTTCAGCAACCAGAAAACAGGTACAGAGTAAGAAAAGGGCTGCAAATAACTGGATTGGGGGTTTTCCAAAGAAGGAAAAAAACATGAAAGAGGCTCCAGGGAGTTACAGTTGTATAAAGTGAGTGATGATTATGATAGACTATAAGATCTAGGATGGATAAGGAGGTAAGGATACACGGGATGTAAAGGACAGTGAAAAGATGGTAGGACAAATTCATTGTTAGGTCAAAGGATTTTTAAGTCAGAATGTGAGGGACAGTGAGCTGGAAAGATATGAGGTGGTGGGCCTAGGGTAGAATGCTTGAGATTGAGATTTTGATCTATGGCTATACCACCCTGAACATGCTTGATCTTGTCTGAGCTCAGAAGCTAAGCATGGTCGGACCTGGTTAGTTCTTGGATGGGAGACAGAGATTATGGAAGATGAGGAGTTATGGATAAGGACAAAGTTGAGGGGAGGCTACGAATGGCTCATTCCATGAGCATGAGTGGCCGAGATTGGAAGAGAATGAAATCATTATAGAAGAAGAGGTCAAGGGACTCAGATGCCAGAGAGTATTGAAATGATCATCTAGGAATTGTGACAGACAAATTGTTGTCACAAACAAGTGAGGATAAGCTGGGAGTTTACATCTTCAAAGAACGTGGAAAGTAACCCAGTCAGCAGATAACTGCAATAAGAAAGGGTAGCTGGTAATGATGTCTAAATTTCACACCAAGGGAGAAGAGAACTTGGTCTAATAGGAGCAATAAAAACCAGGGAGACATCTCCCCATCTCTAAGTCCGGAATTCTATTCAAATTCACATTCCAAATATAGGCTATATGTTTCTGGTCTCACAAGAGTCATACTCTATCCTAAAGGAACCTGGAATAATTACAGGCTTCCTGCTTTAACTCAAAGGGGTGTGGAAAAGAAAATAAGCACCACTCAACCAGGCTACAAGAAAGCAGGACTCAGAGGTACAGGTTTCAGTTAAAAAAATAATGTGTAGGAGACACTAAGAGAAAAGGTTGAGAGTATGAGGGCTTTAGACGATAATGGGCCACAGAGCACAGAAAAGGGGTGGAAGTGGGAAATGGGCAATGGGGTCAGAATAGGGAATAAACAAACAGGATGTAGATCTAGACTATTAGGAATGACCTTATAGTTTGGTATATGGGATAAAGGGAGTGGTGAGATTGTCCTGGATTGTCTCTTAGGCAGATTGTGGTGGAGAGGCTGTCAGTGTTGGGGGACGAGGGATGAGGGTCATGCCAGAACCTTGCCAGGGTTCTGGGGCCCTTTGAAACTTTGGTGTCATATTTACGACTTCCTCAGATCCAGGATGAATGGCTCCCTCATTAAACCTTGCCCCCTAGCAGAGTTGAAAACCCCTAACCTGAGCCAGCTTATACTTTCATAAAGAATTTTACTAAATCCTGAAGGAAAACATAAGATGAAATAACAAACAGAAAAGACAAAATATCCACATTCCAAATATCGGTTTCTGATGCCAGAAGAGTCTTGCCCTATCTCAAAATGAGCTAGTGTGACTATATACTTCATGGTTTAACTCAAAAGGAAATACTTATTAATTGTTGAGACAGAGGCACTGCATAATACCAATGTGGGGAAGATGTTTTGAAAAGGCATCTTTAAACCATTCCCAGGCATTTACCCATATGAGCAGCTGTTCCTGTATAGGACTTTCCTCACATTAACAACAACAATAAAAACACATAAAAATCAGCTGAAGGGTAAATGTTTCCTAATGGTTAGAAAAATAACATTTTACCTGATACTGCAAATGAGAGATTTTCAGGTCACGTTTATTGAGAACTAGCAAGATGAGTCAGTAGCTAAGATCTGTGGAAATGCTCTTAATGAGTTTTACAATTGTTTCCTTAATAATGGACTCTTAATAAGCAGGTCAATGTTAAATTAATTACATGGAAGTATTCTAAAAAGCATATTGAAACCTGATTTTAGCCCATTCACTCAAGGATTAAAGTTGTACTTTGGGTTTTTTTTTTCTCTTCCTGATAGAATATCATCTATTGGAAGGAAATGTTTAAGCTTGGGGATGAAGTTTAAAATATAAAATTAATAAAGAGAAGAAAATGTAGTTCTAACAGCAACCAGGCAAAGGCTATGTAGGCCCAGAGCCACAATCTTTCTGCCACTCACTGATTTTATCATGGTTCATTCAGCAAATGATCACGGAGCTTCGGTAATATGCTTTGCTACCTGCTGGAGAGTCAGTGATGATTACAATGCCATTCTTAGCCGTGAAGGGGCTCACTCTCTGGTTGGGGAAAATAAACACTTTAGCAAACACAATACAATATTGATATTTTGTATACAGGGCAGAGCAGAGAATGGAACATTTGAAGTGGGTCTTGAAGGATGAGCAGAAGTTTGTTAGAAAAGGAAAGCATGCCAAGCAGAAAGAAGAGCATGTAAGTATGATGTAGACTGGCGTACTGGAGAAGCATGAGCAGTTCTGTGGGGCAGGACTACAGGATCTGAAAGTAAGAAGTAGGAGAAGAAACTGCCCATTATAGAAACATCCAAATTATTACTTCTATGCTACCATTGCACCATTGTCACCAACCTCCTCTCCCAATCTTCACAATCAACCCAAATATAGTCATTTTGCACAAGAAATCCAAGCACAAGCATATTATGATTTTTGTAAAGATTACCGAGGCTCTGGAAGCCATGAAGAAGGGTCTCACAGCACAAACATCAGCATTGCACCACTCTCTCATTCCCTCGGCCTTCCTCACCCCTCACTGCCCATCCAACCCAGGCCCAAATATGCAGAATTTCTCCCTTCTCTGCAGTTTTGCTATTTTCCAACAACCAGAGGTTAATAAACATCAGACAACACCCAAAATAAGGGTGACTCCCTTAAAGGAATTTTCTCACAATCTGCTATGAGAATCAAAGCTTTTCCCTCTGATTTTATTTCTAAAACACACTTTTAATCCTATTGCTTCCATTTTTTAAATCCTTCAATAGCTCACTCTGGCCAAAAGAATAAAATCCAAACTTTAGCAGCTTGCACTCAGCCTCAATCTAAATGCTAAGCCCCCTTTCCTTTTACAGCTTCCTCAGGTTCCGTTGTGTAACCTATACCCCACTGAAGCCCTCCCTCCTACTTCCTGAACAGGGCCTATATTTTTTTTCCAATGGGGCTTTGCTCATTTAGTACTCTCTCTGGGATTCTTGTCCCCATTCATCCACTTGTGAAAATTCTGATCCTCCTTGTACAACGTATCCATCTTATTCAAGCAGGGTTTCTCAACCTAGGTACTACTGACATTTTACGCTGAGTAAGTCTTTGTTGTAGGGAGTTGTCTTACGCATTGAAAAATGCTTAGCAGCATCTCTGACCTCTACTCACTATGTGCCAGTACCAACCCTCACCCTCACTATCCATCTATCCATTGTCATAACCATTAAAAATATCTCCAAATATTGCCAAATGTCCTGTGGGTTTGAAAATTGCCCCTGGTTGAGAACCACTGCTCTCTAATCTGTTTTCTGGTTACCTCCAGTGAGAAATAATTTCTCCCCACTCATTACTCCACAACACTTTGCAACTCTGTTAAAAAACCCCTATAACTAAAGCAACAACAAGAGCAACAATAAGCAGCAACAACTAAAGCAACAGGAGCAGAATAATATTTAATGCCATCTCCTTTGTTTCTGTTGGTTGCTTATATGTCTGACCCTTTCCACTGGGTTTGTGAGCTGTTGAGAGAAGGGTGAAGTCCTGGTGCCTCTAGACCCCAGCACAGTGTCTTACCATAGTAGGTCATAATTTGAATTGACTTTAATAAAGCTATTGTCTTCATCTATTTGTCTTCTGACTAGCCATTTGATGGCCACATCAGTTGGAAGATCGAAAAGCTAAAGATTATTGAAATGCTCTTTTGCAAGGTTTTGTTTATATCTGGGAAGTTATAAGAAACACTAAGAACAGGGAATGGTGCTTCATGCCTGTAATCCTAGCATTTTGGGAGGCTGAGGCAGGCAAATCACTTGAGATCAGGAGCTTGAGACCAGCCTAGCCAACAAGGTGATATCCCGTCTCTACTAAAAATAAAAAATAAATTACCCTGGCATGGGCGCAGGTGCCTTTAATCCTAGCTACTCGGGAGGCTGAGGCAGGCAAATCACTTGAGATCAGGAGCTTGAGACCAGCCTAGCCAACGAGGTGATATCCTGTCTCTACTAAAAATAAAAAATAAATTACCCTGGCATGGTCGCAGGTGCCTGTAATCCTAGCTACTCGGGAGGCTGAGGCAGGAGAATCAAGGCAGAGGTTGCAGTGAGCCAAGATTGGACCACTGCACTTCAGCCTGGGCGAGAAAGGAAGAAAGGAAGAAAGAAAGAAGGAAAGAAGGAAAGAAGGAAGGAAGGAAGAAGGAAAGAAAGAGAAGGAAAGAAGGAAGGAAGGAAGAAGGAAAGAAGGAAAGAAAGAAAAAGAAAGAAAGAAAAGAAAGGAAGGAAGGAAGGAAGGAAGGAAAGAAAGAAAGAAAGAAAGAAAGAAAGAAAGACAGACAGACAGGAAAGGAAGGAAGGGGAAACACGGATCTGGAGGATCTGGAGAGGGTTTTTTCGTTTGCTTGTTTGTTTAATCTTCACACTACTGAATGGTTTGTAGTTGAGTAAATACTAGCTTTCAGAATCAGTTTGGGTTAAAACAGTAATGTGGCTTATTTCAATTTAGTTTGAGTCAGTTTGCGGACAATGGGTTTTTAGGTTTAAAATATAAAGTAGTGGTCCAAACCATAAAACATAGCATTGTAGTACATACAGGTAGATAACATTCCTACTGTCTCATTGGTGTAGTTTCCGTTTGCTGAAATTGACTGAAAGTTCCTCAAGGACATGAACACATCTGACATTTCTCCTCTCTCCCGTAGCACCTGCTAGTAAATGTTTTTGAGTTAACAAGTTGAAAACTTTCCAACGAAGGGAAATAAATCTATTGACCGGGAATGCTGCAGGAACTAGGTTTAAAGGTAATTTCCAGAAGTTGTGGTGTAGTATGGCAAAGCTTGCTGAAGGCTTATCCCCATATTTATTTTGCCTTTCTTCCTTGGGGACAGAGTTGAGATTTTGTAGCTGGGCTCTTTGTCACTCAAAATAAAAGATTTTACTTCCTAGTTCTTTTGCAGTAAGATGGAGACATGTAACTGAGTCTGGCTAAGAAGATATAGGTCAAAATATTATGTTGGACATCTGAAAAGGGTGCTTTAAAGATGCTTATTCAACTGGGAAGGGTGATTTTTACCCTTCTGCAATTCCTTATTCTTTTTTTCTGGCATGCAACTCACATGTAATGACTGAAATTCCTGCAGCCATCTCAGATTATGAGTGAACTTGACTATGGAAGCCATGTCCTAGGATGGTGATGCAAAATGAAAAAAGCTGGGATCCCGGTGATACCATGGGGCTGTCATACTTGCACCAAGTTACCTATCTATGGATTTCTTTCATTCACTTTAAATGCACTACTATTTTGGACTTTTGTGAGGTTTTTTTTTTTTTTTTCAAAACAGTTTTTTGTTTGTTTTCCAAAACAGGGTCTTGCTCTGCCACTGAAGCTGGAGTGTAGTGGTACACTACAACCTTGAACTTCTGGGCCTGAGCAATCTCCCCGCCCCAGCCTCCCAAGTAGTTAGGACTACAAGCACACACTATTATGACTAGCTAATTTTTTTATTTTTTATTTTTGTAGAGACAGGGTCTTGCTATGTTGCCCAAGCTGATCTCAAACTCCTGGCCTCAAGTGATCCTCCTGCCTTAGCCTACCAAAATGCTGGGAATAGCTGGGCGTGGTGGCTCACACCTGTAATCCCAGCACTCTGGAAGGTCAAGGTGGGTGGGTCACTTGAGGTCAGGAGTTCAAGACCAGCCTGGTCAACATGATGAAATCCAATCTCTACTAAAAACACAAAAAATTAGCTGAGCGTCGAGGCAGGCGCCTGTAATGCCAGCTAATGGGGAGGCTGAGGCAGAAGAATTGCTTGAACCCGGGAGGCGGAGGTTGCAGTGAGCTGAGATCATGCCAAAGTTGGGATTATAGGAATGAGCCAACATGCCCAGCCTGGATTTTTGTGTTTATATGCAGCTATACCTAATTCTAATTGATGCATATTTAATTGTAATTCAACAATTTTTATGCCTTCTATGTAGTAGATCAATGGTTCTCAACAAAAAGTACATGTCACTCACAAAAACCTTTATATTTTCAGAAAATACAAATGTTCATGCCATACTCGAGTTTTTGAATCAAAATTTACATGGTGACCCTCTGACGTGAATTGTGTGACAAATATAAATTATATTTTTCAACAAATTAGATAAGTTACATGACATACATTCAGTTATATATAGTATATACTGCGTGTGTGGCAAGAGAGAGAGATTTTTATAGTATTTCCTAATATTCTTTTTTATTCTTGTAAGGTTAGTAGAAATGTCCCATTTCATTCCTGATTTTAGTAATTCCTCTTTTTTTCCTGGTCAGTCTAGTTAAAGCATCGTCAATTTTGTTGATCTTTTCAAGGAACCAGATTTTGGTTTCATCATCTTTCTCAATTGTTTTTATTTATATTCTATGTTTTCCTATTCTGTATCATTTTTATTTTATTCTAGTTCTGCCCTAACTTTTGTTGTTTCCTTTCTGCTACTTAGTTTGAGTTTAGTTTGTTTTGCTTTAAGTGTCTTAAGAGAGAAGTTTAGGTTGCTAATTTGATATTTTTCTTTTTTTTAATATAGGCACTTATAGCTATAAATTTCCCTCTAAGCACTGCTGTAGCTGCATCAGGAATATATTTTTAAAGCCCTACAGAGAATTCTGATGTGCACGCTTGGTGAGAGTATACTGTACTTCTTTGCCACTATAAGGTTTTTGTTTTTTTCAGTTCCCCAGCATGACTGCTGATCTTCTTCATAGACAAAGGTTTTTTTTATAAAGCAAAATACTTTGGCTTTGGTTTGGTTAGATATTGCAGAAAGACTCTTGATTGCAGCTCAGAAATTTCTTTCATAGCCTAATATAAAAATCAAGGACATGTTTGCTTTACTTGATTTTCTCTAAGAAGTGAAGACTTCTTGGATTACAGGGGCCCTACTTTAAGGGCCCTTTCAGTTGGAAGTTTTCCTTTCTGCCTGTATTTTTACTATGCATATTTTTGGCAGCCCTAAAACAATGTTTTATGTCCATTCATCTGATAGTGAAAGCTTACTGTGCTACCTAAGTCCTTTCTCTTGGTCTGTGTACTTTCCTATTTGCCTTGCTTTTTCCACAATTTGGCAGCATTATCACTTACTCCACGTGACAAGTGACATCATTGCTATAATGAGAATTCCAAGCAGCACCACTGGATCAAAGCCCATCTGTGTGCCTGCTCCCACACTTGACAAAACAAATTCCAAATTCATTCAGCATGCCGGTGCCATTTAGTCACTGTGACATATCCTAAATTTTGGACTCTGTGCAAAAACCAATCTGTGCCCACAAAATTAATCACGGAACACATTTTATGACGTTTGACAACAACTTAAAAGGTTCTCATCTCTGGCACTTGGCTCTGCCAATCTGCAAGTATGTGCACGACAAATCCTGAACAATACATTGTGTGGCTGAAAATACATTGTGCAGGATGCACAACCTGAAGAGGGCCAGAGTGAGTCCAACCAATCCTGAAGTCTTTCTCAGGGACAACTAAGCCAGACTGCTGCTTTGTGAAGGAAGGATGATGGCCCCAGGTACATGCAGAAAGCCAAAGAAAAGGCAATAGTTCATGTGCCAGTAGATGCTGAGAACATTGGCACAATCGGCTGTGTTGGCAGGACCAAGAGTTTGCAATCGCTAATTTAAGCAACAAGATCCTGGCAAACCGATTTATATAGGGCAAGGGTGCGTCAGGAAGATGCCAGAAAAATACATCAGTCTGTGCCTTTACATGTATTACAGAGTGATGATGAAACAAGTGACATTAAAAAAGTCAACCCTTACACTTTAATAGAATCTGCAACTCATCCTACAAGGAAAAGTAGGGTTTATGTTAGATCTCTGGAACTCACAGATGGGTTTCTATGTTCTGATCTGAGATCTGTGATAAAATTTCCCTTCAAAGGTGCTCTTGAAGAGATTTTTCCATACTGTTATGTTTACTTAATTAGGCCAAGTGTTTTTATATATTGTTTAAATTATTTTAAAATGCAGACTCTTTAACATTTGACAATATCATTCACTTCAAATAAAAGAATCTATTTATTCAAAATTTTACTTTGCTGAGTACATCAGAGAAATTCTGTTAAAAAAAGAAGATTGAGACTTTAATTGTACTGTTAGAAGCCTTTACTTGAGAGTAATGTTCTACCCTGCAATGGCATAACTGTTTCAAATAGCTATTTTATGTAGTAGTGCCTATTTGTGTACAGCTCAACAGGCAATGAAATAGTAAAACACTCCACTTGGAGCACGTTGCTTCTCCATATTACTTTCCATTTTCCTAGCTTCCCTTTAGACAGCCTTCTACCCCCACTGTTCCCTACCCACTCCTTTTTTCACTTAGTACGTTGTATTTGCAATGTCTCGGGTTAAGAAAGCTTTTGTACCTTGGCAGCCTACTTAGGGTTTTCATTTTTTATACAAAGACTAAATTTCCATAATTTAGCTTTCACTGGGATTTGTCTAGACCCAAACATCCTATTCTAATTTTACAGTTCCTCTACATCTCTGAGGCAGGAAGTAATATGAGGAAGCAACAGGTGAAGAGGAGTTCTTCCACACAAAGAGCAATTCTTGATTAGGAGGCCTGGTGATTTAATAACCTGGGAGAGGCATAGAAGGAAAATCAGCTTCCCTTGGTTCATGCTCCTAATGGCCTCCTTTGAATGTAGGACAGCAATCCATCTTCTCTTCTTTAAAATGAGGGAGTTGGACTCTCTAGATCTTTCCCGACGCTAATACTCTTGAATTTCGATTAACGAGGAACATTTCGGGGTTCTCTCCTTACACAATAGTTGATTCTTTTGTTTATTTTGTATGTTAAGTACAAGCTGGCTGTTGGTTAATTTCAGGCATATTTTTCCCTCTCAGAAGTAGTTTCCAAAACTTTTTTCTTCCTTATCTATGCCTAAAATAATATAAAATAAATTTTAAAATTAGCTAGAAATGCTGCCCTTTATGCAAGAGCTACATATTCTTTTATAATGAAAATCATTTTCTCAATAATTTTTCTCTGCAGTTTTATAGGGAAACTGAATTTTAGTAGAAAAAGGCCCTAGAAATAATCTTTTAAATCCTGAACACAGGTCCCTGTGTCAGGCTAGCTGTGTCAGAATCACTAGGGATTTTTTAAAATATAGATTCCCAGAGCCTTCTCCTAAGGATTCTGATTTGATAAGTCCATGAAGTTCAAGGGAATCTGTATTTATATTAATTACTTTATTGACATAGAGTAAAGTAATTTTTATGTGCTGACAGATTTTTTTAAAGATTTGGGGTGTTGCTGTGATGCTCAGGCTGAAGAAAAGTGGCTATTTACAGGCGCAATCATACAGCCTCAAACTCCCAGCCTCCATCCTCCTGCCTCAGTCTTCCAAGAACTGGGACTACATACAGGTGGATGTCAATGCAGCTAGCTCAGACAGATCTTATTCAGTGGTCGTGCCAAATAAGGAAACAGGTCCAGAGTGAGAATGTGACATTGTCAAGATCACACTATCACAAGGTGGCTCATCTATGATTAGTAACCAGAGCTCCTGACACTTAGTCCTGTGCTCTTCCCATAATGTCAGGCTGCTACTCTTATGGAATTTGCAACATTTTTCCCAAATGTATATGTAATGTACTATATTAGACAGGCCAAATACATTGCCTGCTGTACTCTAGCCTTTTCTAAGGGAAGATGTTCTACCCCCAGACTTATCAGAGACCTGGGTGAACCATTACTTCCACTGTACCAGATAGAATTGATTGAACCAAGGGAGAGTATCTGATCAAGGGTAGCAAATCCACAGACTACAGCACAATGAGATTCAAATACCAAACAAAGCAGATGTACAAATCTATTAAATGAAAATTGTCTAATCATTAAACACTACTTTAAACCTAGTAAGTCTGTGCTTTTTCAGCAAATTGTGCTTATAATTAAGTTTTCTTATTCCCCTTCCCAAGAGCAAAGATTTCAAATTGAAAACATGAGGCCAATACAAATTAAATATTTCAAAATAAAATATATCAAATATTATCTTTAGTATTGTGATTCCTATTTATTAATTTTCATTTTTATTAAAATGTCTTTAAAAATGCAAACAGCATTACAGGGTTTATACTCAAAAAAATTAAAAGTTGCTGAATATGTTGTATGCAGCTGATCCACCTTATACTCATTATATATTTCCTTTATTACAGGGCTTTTCAGGTTTTTTTGGAGTTAATAATTGCTTTATTTCCTCCCATTTGCTTAGTTTTCTATGTGCCTATCACCAATTTATTCCCAAACTCTCCACTAAAATGCATAAATGTGTTATCAGTATGCTCACCCACACTGGTGAACTACATATTTCATTTTTTTCTTGGCAACACCTCACCTCCACTTCTGCCCTGCTTCAGTGTGAATGGATTGCTCTCTTTGCCAGCTGCATGTCTGCTACCCCTAGGCTTCCCTTCACAATTGTGGTGGATTAATTTTATGTGTCAATTTGACTGGGCTAAGTGATGCTCAGATAGCTGGTAAAACAATATTTCTGAGTGTGTCAGGAAGTTTCTAGAAGAGATTAGCATTTTAATCAGTAAACTGAGTAAAGATCACTCTCACTAATGTGAACAGACATCATCCAATCCACTGAGGGCCCAAATAGAGCAAAAAGACAGAGGAAGGGCATATTTGCCCTTTCTGTTTGAGCTCAGATATCTTTCTCCTGCCCTTGGACTCCAGTGTTCTCAGTTCTCAGGCCTTCGGACTCAGACTAGTACTTACACCAGAGGCTCTTCTGGTTCTCAGGCCTTGGTTCTTCATGCTTGGACTGGAACTAAAGCATCTTTTCTGGGTCTCCCACTTGAAGACAGCAAATTACGGGATTTCTTGGCTTCTGTAGTCTCCTGAGCCAATACATCATAATAAATCCTTTCTATATATCTAAATATATTCTATTGGTTCTGTTTCTGTGAGGCACCCTGATACACTAATCATTTTGAAATCACCTTAATCTCCTCTATATTGGATCCTCTTTTTCTTGGATTACACATACCTTTACTGGCTTTTTTTTTTTTTTTTTTTTTTTGAGACAGATTCTTGCACTGTTGCCCAGGCTGGAGTGCAGTGGCACAATCTTGGCTCACTGCACCTCCCGGGTTCAAGTGATTCTCCTGCCTCAGCCTCCCGAGGGGCTGGGATTACCACCCCTGGCTAATTTTTGTATTTTTAGTAGAGATGGAGTTTCGCGATGTTGGCCAGGCTGGGTTCGAACTCCTGACCTCAAGTGATAAACATGTCTCAGCCTCCCGAAGTGCTGGGATTACAGGCATGAGCCACCGGCCCTGGCCAGCGAACTTTTTTTCTTAAAGATGGGGTCTCACTCTGTCACCCAGGCTGGAGTGCAGTGGCACAATCATAGCTCACTGCAGCCTCAAACTCCTGGGCTCAAGTGATTCTCCCACCTCAGCCTCCTGAGTTGTTTGAACTAATGTATGAGCTACTGTACTTGGCTTGGCTCACTTCCTACTATTGATGGAGCACATTTTCTAGCAGCTCTTGAGAAAGTATGTATGGAAGGTTAACAATTTTTAGAACTTACATGTGTAAAATATTTTTCATTATTCCTTCATACCTGATTGATACTCTGGTTGGTGTTATGGGGTGAACTGTATCTCTTCCCTTCAAAAAAAAAAATTAAAGTTCTAACTCCCAGAACCTCAAAATGTGACTTTATATGGAAATGAGGTCACTGATGATGCAACTAATTTAGGGTAAGGTCATACCAAAATAGGAAGTTCTTATAAGATGATTTCCAGCTGACAACAGATACACAAGGGAAGACGCCATGTGATAATGACAACAGAGACTGAAGTAATGCAGTTGCAGGCCAAGGAACACCAAAGCCTGCCAGCAAACTACCAGAAAGCTAGGAAGAGACAAGGAAGGAATCCTCTACACTTTCAGAGAGCACATGACATCTTGGCTTCTGACTTCTCGCCTCCAGAAGTGTGAGACAGTGACTATCTATTGTTTTAAGTCACCCAGTTTGTTGTATCTTGTTATGGCAGCCCTAGAAACCTAATACAGTTGGATATAGAATTCTAGTTTGCAAATAATTTTTTCTAAAAATTTAATTGCTCTCTGTGTCTTAGCTTCCAGTGCTGCTGAGGAGAAGTACAATCTTGTTCTGATTTCCAATCCTTAGAATATAATTTTTTATCCTCTCTGGAAACTTCTAGGATCTTCTATCTATTCCTAGGATTCTGAAATTTTATGATGATTACATGTGTTAATCATCCACCCGGGTGTGGCGGCTCACGCCTGTAATCCAGCACTTTGGGAAATCAAGGTGGGTGAATCACTTGAGGACAAGAGTTTGAGGCCAGCTAGCCAAACATGGTGAAATCCCATCTCAACGAAAAATACAAAAATTAGCAGGGTGTGGTGGCAGGTGCCTGTAAACCTAGCTACTCAGGTGGCTGACGCATGAGAATCACTTGAACCCAGGAGGCAGAGGCTGCAGTGAGCCGAGACTGCGTCACTGAATTCCAGCCTGGGTGACAGAGCGAGACTCCATCTGAAGAAGAAGAAGAAAGAAGAAGAAGAAGGAGAAGGAAGAAAGAAGAAGAAAGAAGAAGAAATAAATTACCAGACAGGGAAAGGAAAAGAGCAAAAAAAAGTCCACAAACTCAGTTCCCGTTCCTACCAAAGTAGAAAAACCACCTAATTCACTTTGGGTATGGGGTAAGGAACTTTGAAGGGTACTGTCTTAGTAGTGGGACACAATTAACCCTACATAAATGACTGAATTGGTTCCACCTAAAAAAAATCAAAACCCAAAAGAACAAAATTGTTTTTCAAGTAAGTAAATTTTACAAAGTCTAGCATCTTGTTAAAAAAAAAAAAATTTCCAGGCATGCAAGAAGCAGGAAATTATGAACTGTAAAGAAAAGAAAAATCAATCAATAGAAACTGTGCCAGAAATAGCATAGATCATAGAATTAGTAGACAAGGATATTAAAACTGTCATTATAATTGTAGTCTATGTGTTTAAGAAGCTGCAGAAAAGTTGAGCATGTTAAGACATAAAAGATGTAAAACACACACCCACACCCAAATCAAACTGGTAGAGGCAACAACTACAATGTTTTATATGAAGAATGAACTGGACAGGATTTCAATATTAGATATTGAAAAAAGATTAATGAATATGAAAACATAGCAATTATCCAAAAGGAAACATAAAGAAAATCTTGAAAAAAAAATGAACAGAGCATCACTGAGCTGTGAGACAATGCCAGTTAGCTCAATATACATGTATATTATGTACATGCACATGACTCCAATAGTCACATCAAAGGAGAGGAGCAAGAGAATGGAAAGAAAAAATATTTGAAGAAATAAGGGCAATGTTTGCATTTGTCTTGCTCTACCTGGTATTCCTATCAAGGCACCTGGTAGATATTAGGTGTTTAATAAACATTTCTTGAACACATCTGCAGCAAAAAAAAATGACAACAATGAGTAAGAGATAAGCACCTGAGTGTTATTGCAACGTATTTAGGCCATCAGAGGACAAAAAAGGGGAATAATATGGAGAAAAGGCTTGGTAGAAGTGGCATGTCTTCAGCAGGGACCCATGAAATGGGTTCAACTGAGTGTGTACAAAGTTTGGAGACTAGGAAGGGATGAGGAAGGGCATTCCACACAAGAACAACACAAATGAAGATTTGGAGCCTGGCACAGTGGCCCACGCCTGTAATCCCAGCACTTTGGGAGGCCAAAGCAGGAGGACTGCTTGAGCTCGGGAGTTTGAGACCAGCCTGGGCAACATAGCAAGACCCCCATCTCTACTAAAAATTTAAAAATTTGCCAGGCATGGTGGTGCTTGCCTGTAGTCCTCGCTACTGGCAAGGCTGAGACAGGAGGCTCTCTTGAGCTGTGATCGCACCACTGCACTCCAGTCTGGACAACAGAGAGAAACTCTGTCTCTAAAACAAACAAAAAGACTTGGAATCAGGAATAAATATGGTTGAAACTATACTATCTGGACTGAAGTGGTGGTTGCACTTAGAGGTAATGAGAAATGAAGTTAGTTGGATGAGTCAGGGTCAGAGTATGCAAGACTTTAGAAATAGGAAACAGGACAGAAACCATTGAAAGTTTCTGAACACAACTTGTGATGATGAAATCAGAATTCAAGGGGAGAAAAAGGAGCATAGTGGTGGCATCCATGATGGATTTGGAGAAGAAAATACTAAAGGTGAATGGAAAGGGTGGACCAGGGGCAAACAGGTTATTAAAACAGTCACATCATGAAGTGTCGAAATGCTGGATGTAAACACACCTACCACAGTATCAGTACAGACTAAGGGCTTGGATAAATGTTAGTCAAATCCAAATACTAAAATTCTTCTTGGTTCGCGAAAATTTCAGAAGTGGCTCAAAAATCTGTAATGCATTAAGAATATTATTTGCTTCACAATATTTCATTTACTTAAGATTTTATAAGAATCAGCTGCTTATAAAATTGTTACTTTGTGGTGCACCAAAGCACCTTGTTCTCTCCCTCACCCAGATGTTTCATGCTCTTTGTACTTTCCACCCCTTAACAGATTTGGAGGGAAGATTCAAGCCGTGGATTTTTAAATTTAAAGCAATGCTGTCACAAATTGAGAACTGACAACATGTCATTACACATTTAATTGCCACCGAATCCCAGAGTTTAAAAATTGTAAGGACCTAAGAGATAGGACCTCTCGTTGTACAGATGCGGAAACTGAGGCTGAGAGAGGGTAAGTGAACAGTCCCAGGTCACAGAGCTGCTAATGGGCAAGGTGGGACTAGAATCCAGGCTTGACTCCTCTACGCGGAGCCAAGGGTTCGAAGCGATTGGGATAAGGGAAGCCTGAGTCAGGAAAGCAGCTCTTCCCAACCCTAGGAGGCCGGGGGACCTCGTCACCGCGGAAGGAGCGGAGCCAGGCCGACCTAAAAAGCCGCAAGTCCAGGTACCCTTACCCTGATGGCCGCGGCGACACACTCGGCCACCTTCCTGATCTCGCGATACTAGGCGGTACTCACTTTTCCGGCTTCCCCTAGGCCCCGCCCCTCCACCTCAGCCCTTCTGTCGTCATTTCCTGTGGGTCTGTAGGTTAAGGGAGAAGATGGCGGCGCTAGGGGAACCCGTGCGGCTGGAGAGAGGTGAGTGCAGCCGAGGCTCGGCGGAGGTGGGCGGAAGGGTTGGGGGAGTGCTGTGTCGCTGGAGGGGAGGAGGAGTGACCCAGGCTCTGAGATCCGGAGCCAGGCTGTCCCTTGTGCCGGCGCCAGAGGCCGCCGTTGTCTCTGTGCCTGGCTCTAGGAAGGGCGCTTACGGTATTTTGTCTGTTAACCGTAAGCCCTCCTCTGTTCACACGGACTGTTCCAAGGCACAGCACAACTAAACAAACACAACCTGCCCGCTTCGCAGACACGCCGCACACGCGCTCCCTTGGTGAGCACAGCAGAAGCAGCATTCGGAGACCCGTACACCCGAAAAGCAAACGTCACACACCCGGTTCGCACAGACTACACTCATTGCCTGTACAACACGAGAACGGACACACGGTACAATTCAACAGAACCCCCTTTCCCCGTTGTTTGCACACAAACTCCTTCATTACTTTCTCCACAACCTCGCTTGTATTTGGGTTGGGGTATTTGCTAGCTTTTGTGCCCCTCCTAGAAATGGAGAGGTTGCTTTAAAAACAATCCTACTGACTTGGTCTTGGGAAGGAGGTTACGTAAGTAAGCCGAATAGTGGTAGATGCTAAAACACTCGCAGGTGCAGTGTTTTTCATTTCTTACAAACCCTATAATTGCAAACCGGTTGGCTGATTGCTTCCTAGAGCAGACTGTCAAGGAAAATAAAACCACCTCTGCTGAGTAATTAGAGATAGAGAAGCCTACGAAAATAACTGGCTATGCGCCTACCATGATTTCCAGCATTCCAGCGTTTCCAGTCCTTTTACAGATTTCCAGCATTCCACTCTGTCCCTAAGTCCTTTATTTCAAACAATTTCAAGCATGCTTTTCATACACCAGCATTAGAAATCACTGATAGGAGTTGAGAAGTACAAATAAACATTTTGAGTACTGGTGGTAAAAAAAATGTATATGTAGGATGGAGACTGAAATTATATTGCACATATTAACATTTGCAATTAGTCTAAATATTACTATTGTTCCCTAAGAAAACACATTTTTAGAATTACTGTACTTAGAAAAACCTCTTTCCTAATGCCTTCCCACAAACAAATGTGCACTTAATGTTGCTGATTTGCTCTTTACCGTGTTCACCATTTGGAAGCCTCACTGTAAATGAGATTCTTTCCGTTAAGCCTATTAAAGCATCATTTTAGAGGACTAGCTACTCTGGGAAGACTTGCCGAGTTAGGCCTAAGTCTCTGACATCTTCCTCTTGAGCACAGTGGCACTGTGTTTTATAGATGGGAGCAAATCTGTTTGGTGTTAACAGGAGTAAGTTTTTTCTTTGAAAGCTAGTTAAGATTCTAACGTATTGGTGGTCTTTTGTGTTTTTGTTGTTGCTGTTTGGAGACATAGTCTTGCTCTGTCGCCCAGGCTGGAGTGCAGTGGCGCGATCTCGGCTCACTGCAACCTCTGCCTCCCGGGTTCAAGCAATTCTCCTGCCTCAGCCTCCCGAGTAGCTGGGACTGCAGGCGAACGCCGCCAAACCCGGCTGTTTTTTGTATTTTAGTAGAGACGGGGTTTCACCGTGTTGCCCAGGCTGGTCTCGAACTCTTGAGCTCAGGAAGTCCGCCCGCCTCGGCTTCCCAAAGTGCTAGGATTACAGGCGTGAGCCGCTGCACCCGGCCGGTCTTTGTATGTTTAAATGCAACACAAAATGTGGAACTTCTGTGGCATTTAGTTTTGATAGTCATGGCTTTGTTTTTTGCTGTTACAGATTTCTTTTCTGTTCTTCAGTAGAAGACTCCACCCCTTAGTAGGATGAATTACAGTCAGCCCTCCATATCCATGGGTTCCATATTTCAACCAACTGCAGATTGAAAATACTCAGAAAAAAATCGTGTCTGTATAGAACATGTACAGACATTTTTTTCTTGTCCTTATTCCCTAAACAATGTAATATAACAACTATTTACGTAGCATCAGATATTGTAAGTAATCTAGAGATTATTTAAAGTATAGAGGGGGGATATGCATAGGTTTTATGCCAATACTATATCATTTTATATCAGAGACTTGAGCATCTGCAGATCTTGATATCTGTGGTATCTGAAGAAGGTACTAACGAATCCCCCACTGTTACCAAGACAGCTGTACTAGTCGTTGCCATTTAGCGGGGTAAGAAAGTCAGATTACATCACCTCTGATTCTTGTTTAGAATTCTAACAGACTCTATTAACAAACACTCCCAACAATCCTAAAGTAGAAAATCCTACAGTACAATTACAATACAGTGCCTGATCACATATGATGATTTAGAGTGCCTTCTAAATCATCAAACTATGATTTAATGAAACACAAATTTGAGCACATAGTAGGTACATTTTAGATTTAGTCAAAAGCATTTTACTTTTTTCCGTTTTTTTCTTCATTGGAAATTTTTATATGGCTTATATATTATAACTTTATAAATCAAAATAATTGATGAACCAACAGTCCCCATGTATCAGTCATTCTGGTGATGGGAAATCAGAATGGTGAAGGTCTATTTGCTTCCATTGCATTTGATTAACTTTTTAAGTTTAAGCTTTCTTTACCTCAAATTTAAAAATCTGCTTTCTGGCCAGGCGCAGTGGCTCACGCCTGTAATCCCAGCACTTTGGGAGGCCGAGGCAAGCAGATCACTTGAGGTCAGGAGTTCGAGACTAGCCTGGCCAACATGGTGAAACCCTGTCTCTACTAAAAATACAAAAATTAGCTGGGCGTGGTGGCAGGTACCTGTAGTCCCAGCTACTCGGGAGACTGAGGCACGAGAATCACTTGAACCCTGGAGGCAGAGGTTGCAGTGAGCCAAGATCGTACCACTGCACCCCAGCCTCAGCAACAGAGGGAGACTCCATCTCAAATAAATAAATAAATTATCTTTCGGCCGGGCGTGATGGCCCAAGCCTGTAATCCCAGCACCTTGGGAAGCCGAGGTGGGTGGATCATGAGGTCAGGAGTTTGAGGCCAGCCTGACCAACAGGGTGAAACCCTGTCTCTACTAAAAATACAAAAATTAGCCAAGCGTGGTGGTGGACTCCTGTAATCCCAGCTACTCAGGAGGCTGAGGCAGGAGACTTGCTTGAACCTGGGAGGCAGAGGTTGCAGTGAGTGGAGATTGCACCACTGCACTCCAGCCTGGGCAACAGAGTGAGACTCCATCTCAAATAAATAAATAAATGTCTTTCTTTACTACATTTATTCATAGTTTTCTATCTGCAAACACGAAGAAGGCCATACTAACTCTATAAAGAAAAATTTCCAGTCCTTGAGTGTAACAAAATCAGGAACTTCTACTTAAGTCAGAAGGAAGCAAAGCAATAATAGAATACTGGGCATTGTAGTACCAGGGGTACAAAAACAGTATACCAAAACAGTTTTTGGAAAAATAAAAGTAGAGATAGTTAACAGTATTATAGCTGACCTCCTGAATCTTCTAAAATGTCTCAATTCATAAAACACTTATCCTCACACTTCTCAGTGAGAATTCCCTAACGTGCTTCATACATTTGTATAAATGTATACAACCTCTTAGGGTTTTTTGTTTGTTTTTTTGTTTTGTTTTGTTTTGTTTTTTGTAGATGGAGTTTCACTCTTGTCACCCAGGCTGGAGTGCAGTGGCACAATCTCAGCTCACTGCAACCTCCACCTCCTGGGATCAAGCGCTTCTCCTGCCTCGGCCTCCCAAGTAGCTGGGATTACAGGCACCCGCCACCATGCCTGGCTAATTTTTGTATTTTTTTTAGTAGAGTTGGGGTTTCACCATGTTGGCCAGGCTGGTCTTGAACTCTTGACCTCAGGTGATCCACCCACCTCGGCCTCCCAAAGTGCTGGGATTACAGGCATAAGCCACTATTCCCAGCCAATATTCCTTATGATTAATTGGTACCAATGTAACATAACACTTTTGCTTGCTAAGCCCTTTTTTATGTATTGTGTGGTTCAGTTGTTAACTGAACTCATAACTCTTCCTCATAACCCTTATGTGGAAGGTACTGTTATTTCCATTGTACAGTGAAAGAAACTGAGACATAAGGAGGTCATGTAGCTTGCCCAAGGTCACACAGGTGGTATTGAGACCAGATTGATAAAGCTAATTGTTTTTATTTTTCTTTTTTGTAAACGTAAGTGTTGGAGCTTGTTTGAATTAACAGTGTTAATTAAGTTGAAAAAAATCAGTTTATTTCATTTGTACTGCTTGTTTTTTGCATTTTTATGGTTGTTTTAAATGTGTCCCTGCCACTAACTGCATCTGCTCTCGAGTGGTTATCTACCTATGTATCATGTTTCTTTCGAGGAATGACCAGTGATTTTACTAGCTTATAGTGCCTTGTACTGTTCAGTGCTTTGGTTACTAATAATAATTAGGTAAATTTTTATTGACTAGTTTCTGACAATATTGCTAGCTTTTCTGAAGCAATACAATGTTCATGTATCGGTCACATTTGAGTCACAGTCCTTTCCGATGACATTTGGTATTTTGTGTTCAATTTGCCTGTGTTTCTCCAAGGTCTTATTTTATGCTTCTGTAATCTCAGTAGTTTTTCCTATCTACTGTAAAATTTAGTGTTCTTACATTTTACATTCTCACCCTCCATGTGTGTACACACACACAGTCTCCTTCCCACCAAACACATGTGCAAATTCAATGCTTTTTTTCCCCTCTATTGTCTGTATATTATTAGCCCTTGAGGAATGAATCCTAACTACCACACTGTTACATAGGCATTGAGAAAACCCTTGGAGAAAATTATCTGTGTGTGTGTTTAACTCTAGATATTTGTAGAGCAATTGAATTATTGGAAAAACTACAAAGGAGTGGAGAAGTACCACCACAGAAACTTCAGGCTTTGCAAAGAGTCCTTCAAAGTGAATTCTGCAATGCTGTGAGAGAGGTGAGTAAACATCATTAAAATTTACTAAAAATTTGAGTTAATTAGGTCAGATAATACTCTAAATTTGGGTTCAACATTTCTTAAGAAAAACTTTAGAAAACATTAAAACCAGTCCCTCTCATTTTTGAAATTTCTGATAAAACCATTTTATAAAGATGCATAACTTTGCCTGAAATTTTAACTTCACAGAGAACTCAAGCATGGTATATTCTGAGATATAACTTTGGCTTTTACAGGTATATGAACATGTCTATGAGACTGTGGACATCAGTAGCAGTCCTGAAGTGAGAGCGAACGCTACTGCAAAGGTAAATTTTTTTGTTTTCCAAAAGTGAGAATTCTTCATAAATTAGAAGTTTAAAATATGGAGTTATTAAATTCATAATAAACTTATTTTGAAGACTAACATGTATCTTTCAAGCTACACCAAATTTCTCAAGTACTAAGAAATAAGACATTTGTTTCTATTGCCTTTACATAAATGCTGCATGATAAATAGCTTACATAAGCTATTTTATCATGCAGTTTAGATAATGCAATAGAAATGTACTTGCATACAATATGTATCATGCAATATATAATTGTGTTGTATATGTTATATATATGATACTATATAATATTCATTATACAAAATCTAATCAGAATTTTAAGATATGAATTACTATCCTCATCTTATTGATGAGGAAGCATGAGGTTATTTGCCGCAAACCACACAAATAGCATATGATAGAGCTGGGGTACGTCCCCGAGTTGATTTTTGCTTTCTTCTTTACATTATCTGCATTTCTGTGCCATTGTTTTCCTCAAATAATTTAGGTATTGACTTCACTATTCATGATAGGGGGTTTGAACAGGGTAATATCAGCAGTCGGTGACTTAATCATCAGCAGATAGTTTTTTATGGATAGTTACTGGCTCACAAAAGGAAATGGTGGATTCTTTGTTGAATACAAATACTTAAACACGTGGATATAGTTTGTCAGTGTAGAAAAGACCAGAGAAACATGGTTTTAATTGCTGAGTTGTGTGACTTTGATAGCCTACTGAATTTCTGAGCCTTAATTCCATTATCTGAAAAATGAGGCCTTTTTCAGAGCTTCGAAGATAACGGGTATTCAGTAAATCTTGATTTCTTCGAAGATAACGGGTGTTCAGTAAATCTTGATTTCTTTCCTCCTCCCCATTTTTGTGATCCATCACAAAAAAATGGTACTAGATAATTACCCTTTAAAGCAAAGTGAAACAAAATCTCAACTTTATAATTAGTTTGGATTAGTCTAAATTTGAGCTTTAAAGAAGATACGGCTCTGTTTCATCTTCTGTGGGGATTTTTAGTTGTGACTAGTTAACTAAAGCAACAAAACATTCAGATTGGCTATATGTACCTCTCTTTTTCTCAATATTGAGTTATTTCTTGACATCTTAGATATTTAGTATATAGTACAAATAGTACAGAAGCCAAAATGATTACATATAAGGGCAACTCCATGTTGATTATATAGGTAGGTTGTGTCCTGCACAAAGGCTCCTGAAGGAGTTGGGCGATCCAGATCTAAAGCCCAGGGCTGCTAGCATGCTGGGGGAGGGGTTTTCCTCCTTACCATGTACAATATCCGTCTGCCCAGTAAGTCTGCTTGCCAAGCCCTACGCATACAGGACTGCACAAAAGACTGGGCACTGAATGGGCTAGGAATGACCTAAAAAATCATAACAAAAAATCATAACATTTCCTGCATAACTCGAAATTATTCATTTGTCGTCTCTAAAATACCTTCTGTTTAGCTTACCTTCTCAGAATCACCAGTGAATTTGTGAGCATTCAGACGTCAAAAATACGTGCTCAAAAGTAGTTTTTAAGAAGAGACAAAAGAGGCCAGGCGCAGTGGCTCACGCCTGTAATCCCAGCACTTTGGGAGGCCGAGGCGGGCGGATCACAAGGTCAGGAGATCGAGACCATCCTGGCTAACGTGGTGAAACCCCATCTCTACTAAAAAAAAATACAAAAAAATTAGCCGGGCGTGGTGGCAGGCGCCTGTAGTCTCAGCTACTCAGGAGGCTGAGGCCAGAGAATGGCGTGAAGCCAGGAGGTGGAGCTTGCAGTGAGCCAAGATCACGCCACTGCACTCCAGCCTGTGCGACAGAGTGAGACTCCATCTCGGGGGGAAACAAAAGATGAAAGAACTGAAGTAAATAAAAGTCATATTTTTAATATGTAAAACTTTCTTTCAGGCTACTGTTGCTGCATTTGCTGCCAGTGAAGGACATTCTCATCCTCGAGTTGTTGAGCTACCAAAAACAGAAGAAGGCCTTGGATTCAATATTATGGGAGGCAAAGAACAAAACTCTCCAATCTATATATCTCGAATAATTCCAGGTGGAATTGCTGATAGACATGGGGGCCTCAAACGTGGAGATCAACTCCTCTCTGTTAATGGAGTGGTAAGGATGAATTTTATTTCTATTTGTAGTGATCCGTTGTGACCACCTGGGGGCGTATTTGAGTAATAGGAGAAACCTAAGAAACTTGTGGTTTAGAAATGCCTTGAGGGAATCCTAGGCAGTACTATTAATACAGTGATCCTTTTTTTTAAGCACTATAAGTGTATTTTGCAGTGTAAATTAGCAGTGCTTACTGTCATTTTTATGACATAAGCTCTTTATTAAAGGCAATACATTAAATTAGAAGTCTACCCTCATTTTACTCTTATCAAATGGCAATTGCTTGATCTACTGAAATAAGGCATATAGATTAATATGCTATTATTTGGAACTTAAAAGCCAGCTTTTAGACTATAAACAGAATATGATGTAAGAGAGGATTTCATATAGATTAAAATGGTAAGGCAGGATTATTTCTTAGTTTTGTAATGTTGGAATAATATAACATTAAAACTTTTCTTCATTATATATATTGTAAACATTTTTGCATTTTGAGTTACTTTCAAAACTTAGATATTAGTGTATGGTTGTTTGTTTTTTTTTCCCCTAGAGTGTTGAAGGAGAACATCATGAAAAAGCTGTAGAATTGCTGAAAGCCGCACAAGGAAAGGTTAAATTAGTGGTACGATACACACCCAAAGTCTTAGAAGAAATGGAGTCGCGCTTTGAAAAAATGAGATCAGCAAAACGCAGGCAACAGACCTAATACATTTCAAAACTTGATATTTCATTTTGCGTTTTAGCTAGAGAAGTTTTCCTTGTGACTTACTAATGGCTGCAATGCCAATGATTGTAAGAAAACAAACAAATTTATCATGAAATTCTCCTTGCCATTTTATAAATGCCTATTTTAACATCATTTATGGTTCCAGAGATGCATACACTTTTTTCTGACAAGAAAAAGTAAAAGGTGATGAGGGCAATTCTGTCCTACTGTTTTTACAGGCCTTTTTCAAATGCAGATTTTGTCATAAAGTTGTTATAGATTTTTTAAAATGCTTTTTTAATATTAAAATGTACTTTTACATTCTTAATCTTTTTTTAGAAAGGAAAAGTTTTCTTCATTTAGCTGCTGATTTAAAAGTAAAGTTCTCCAATTCTTTTTTTTTGCTTACTCTATTTTTTTTAACCTGTGAAATTTCTTTACAGTTTTCCAAGAAATTAAGCATAACAGTCTCATCTACGGCAGTTCATTACACTGTCAATGTTAACATCATTGCTGCATTTTGTACTTTGAACACACACGTAATATATATAACCAGTGGTAAATCATGACTCAGTACAGTGCAAGTTTTTTCACTTTTACTTAAACATAATATATAATGGATATTCATTTATACTGATTTATGAAAGTTTTTAAACACTGAAACAATCATTGCTAAAATACATATTCTTAATATTTGAGCATTGAGGCAAGAGGATGTAATCGATAGCATTACTTATTACATCCCTATTTATATTCAACCGTACATCAAATTATAAATGCAAAACAGGTTCAGATTTCATCTTTTGCGATTTCTTTTAAATACTATTCATTTTTATTTAAATGCACAGTATTTCCCCTATATTTTAGTCCTTCCATTCCTAGAGACAAACCAGTTATTTGGTGATGGGAAGTAGCTGAAGCAAAGAAGGAAAAGTAATACCTTTAACCTCACTAGCTTCAAGAGTAGACATTCTTACTAGCTCAATTTAAATAATTGATTTTAAATAGGAAGAAAAGAGGATATATTTAAGATACATAGAAATTATGATGTGAAGTATTCATGAGAATCTGTAGATTCCATAAAATAAATAGGAACTCATACTAAAATTGTTGGATTTAGAGAGGCAACTTTTGTTTATGATTCAAATATGGGAATTTGAGAAATATTTCATTTGTCCACTGGATGTCACTATTTTACTAAAAGGCAGCTATTAGTGTGGGACTGTGACTGAGGTCTTAAAGACTGAAAGAGTTGGGGTTCATTTTCTGTCACAACTTACAGGAACATTTGTACTTTAAGAAAAATTTAAGTGACAAATGTTAGAAGATGATGGATTGAAAAATATAAGTAATTTGGCATATTGACCCTGTATAAAAAGTGGGCATTTTGTAACATTCCTTCAGGAAGAATAGAATTGTATGCTTTTTTCTGCATGTTTGTGATCACTGTGAGTCTCAGATGATTATTCCAGTTTTCAATGATTTTTCAAAATAAAAGTCAATCAGCATTGTTATTTATCATTAAGGTATTGAACACTGGATTGCATGGTTGAATGTGTCTTTAATCCACTACAAAATGTGCTTGTTATTGATAGGATCATGTTGTTAAATTGTAAATTTTCAAAATTAATTGATGTTTTAAAAATGTTGAGACCAAAGTAGTATAGAAGTATGGACTTAATTTAATTGTAAAATTATTAGAGGTATTTGTTGTAGAGCTTTATATATTAAAGAGAGGTATTGGTGCATATAAAAACAGTAATATTATTGTTATGCCTGTATTCTTGCATTTCAGGGTAAGTGAACCCTGAAGAAATCTTATTTTAGTATAGCTACAGCTGCAGTAGCTTTTAAGTATGTATCAACATTTCATTATAAATTATAGCTTCCTGGTTCTGTGTCTCAGCTGTTTCAGAACTTTCAGCCAAGTTAAATCTTTTTTGGTGTTGAAACTTTTAGTAAGTTGAGTAAGCTATTTTTTTCCCTACGGTAATCCACAATCTGTTCTTTGTGTGGGTTGACACCTATTTATAATTCTTAAAATAAGGGTAGCTCAAAGGAGCCAAATACAGTAGTTTAGCTTGCTACTGTTGAGCATGAATAGCAGTAGGTTGTTTTCATTAATGCAGTTTTCATAATGTATCCCAGAATTTTAAATCTTGACCATAGAAAAATACAGTCATTCATTGGCAAAGATGTACAGTGGTGGTTTAGTGCAGTGAGGAAATGATGGGAATTTTTATCTTAGAAATGGATGATTCATGAATAAAACTAGGTACATAGTAAGTGTATGATAGATGTTTGATTTGTAAATTACAAATATAAATTATCACCCCCATTTCCATTTATTTTCTTGATATATCAAAATGTGTTGACTTAGTGATTCTCAGTCTTAGCTACATATTAGCCTGGCAGAGCTTTAAAAAATTGATACCTGGGTCCTATTCCATAACAACTAAATCAAAACCACCCTTTTTTTTTTTTTTTTTTGTAAAGCTTTCCAGGTGGTTCTAAAGGACACCTAGGGTCAATAACCCATTATAAAATGATCTGATTACACTGGACACTCTTAGGAAGTATCAAAATAGAACAGTTCAATTTGCAGCTACTTAATGATTAATTACATTTCGTAGGGTTTTTTTTGTTTTTTTGTTTGTTTGTTTGTTTTTTTGTTTTAAAAGAGACAGGATCTTGCTTTGTCTCCCAGGCTGGAACACAGTGGTGTGATCATAGCTCACTGCAGCCTGAAACTCCTTGGCTTCCACCTCAGCCTCCCAAAGCATTAGGATTATATGCGTGAGCCACTGCACCTGGCCAAGTAATTTCTTTTAGGAATAAAAGGTACTTGGCATTCCTTATTTGGGAAGTAATTATAGTCTTATCTTTTTTTTTCTTTTTTTTTTTAATAAAATCTACCAGTAATTTAAATGTGAGCTTTTTATGTCTGTCATCATTCTGCCCCCTTTGCCTTTAAAACTTACAAAAATACTTGTTTGTTATTTGAGAAAGCATGTTTAAAAATTGCAGATGAGAAATATTGTTGTTAATAATTATGTGCTGTCTTAATGTGGGCACTTCATTTGTTAGTATAATACTAGATAATAGCAGCCTGGTTCTTTAGGATTTGACGATTCAAATATTTTTTTTTGTTTTTTTTTGTTTTGTTTTTTTTTGAGACGGAGTCTTGCTCTGCTGCCCAGGCTGGCGTGCAGTGGTGTGATCTCGGCTCACTTCAGCCTCCGCCACCTCAAGGCAGTTCAAGCAATTCTCCTGCCTCAGCCTCCCGAGTAGCTAGGACTACAGGCGTGTGCCACCTCTCCCGGCTAATTTTTTTGTATTTTTAGTAGAGACGGGGTTTCACCGTGTTAGCCAGGATGATCTCGATCTCCTGACCTCGTGATTCACCCCCCTTGGCCTCCCAAAGTGCTGGAATTACTGGCGTGAGCCACCATGCCCAGCCTCAAATATGTTTTTAAAAAATATCATTGTCCTCCTCCTCTTAAGATTTTTTTAAGTTCTTTTGCTCAAGTACTTAAGTAGTCTGGCTCAAGTACTTTGTTTACAATTAAAATGGATATTATAGCATTTAATAGAAGAAATGGTTATGGCTTATCCAAAAAGAATGTCAGCATGACCTGGTGTAGACTTAAAAAACTACATGTTTGTGAATATTTTATAATGTGGAATGATCATTGAAATATCAAGGATTCTAGTAATTGTATTTCCTGAATAAATGTATGTTTATGAATTTTCTAACTTACATTTTGTTGTGTCCTCTGCCAACAATCTGGTTTTATAATTGTTGTCTAAAGTTTGCTAGTAGTGTTTCTTCAAAGGTTATTCCAGGTATGGTTAAGTAGTGAGAAAAATCACTTATTAATTTTCAAGAACTTTGAGACTAATTTGTATTGACTCGGTTTTTTAAAATACTGGCAAATGCTATGCTTCTACTTTTAAAATTTGTGGTAATACCCAGAATGGATGTAAAATAACATTTTTCAATAGATTACTTCATTTATCAATTTAATTCTGATTTTAAGGCTTATTTAAAATAAATTTGTATGAGTTATGTCCTCGTTCTTTGGATTTGAAAAAAGTCGATATAACTACACAATAGATAACGTTTATGAAAGGTATGTATAAAAAAACATAATTCCTGGTGGCTGCTGAAATGAAACTTTGAATTTCTATATTTTGCTTTGTCTTTCATAAAATTTAAAGAAAACATTTTCTTGTGTTATTTCAAGAGCGGCAGTATGACGTGATTGAGAGCACAGATTCTGAAGCCAAACAACTCTGGTTTCAATCCCAGTTCCACCATTACCGTGTGTCACCTTAGACAAGTTGCTTGATTTCTTTGTGCCTTAGTTCCCTCACCTGTCATTTGTTAATAAGAATGCCTGTAAGTGTCATGCCATTTTGTGTAAGGCCCTTAAAAAGGTGCCTGGCATAGTAAATACTGTTTGTGTTTGCTTTTGTTCATGTAAAATAGCTTCAGAACCTTATGAGCTAAAGGAAATAATTCTGGTCAAAAAATTAAAATTAGCAAGTTTTTATTTTTGGTATTTAGAAAACAACCTTTATGCTTAAAAACTTTAGAAGAATAAGATTCATAAGAAATTATCAAATTTATATTTTGATCAAAGAAACTCGGAATTTTTAAATTGGAGCTTTGAGGATTGAAGCCATATTCTAATGAAAATCATTGGAAAATAAGTCCAAGTAAGGATTTGTTAAATTAACCTTTAAGGTGATGACCTAGGCATAGAGACAGGAGACTACTGGACTAGGTGTTAGACAGTACAAGGCATCACCACCATTAACTTTAAAAAAGTGTGGAAATGTGCCACACAGCCGAGGAACAACAAAAAGCATTTAGTGTTAGGACTCAGGTTTTTTCAAAACTTTAGTAGACCAGAGTATCCATTCACTAAATTTTTCTATTCGGGTTTTGTTATATTCACTATTTTGATTATTCTGATTTTAATATAATGAATTGCTGACCCATATTTTGTACGTTTACTTATTAGTGGCAGATAATCTCCCTGATGGAATCTTGAAGATTTACTTTATATACGGGGCAAAAGGTAAATTCATACAGAACCCATTTGTCAATTTTATTTTTTGAATTTTAAATTTTAAAGGGACAAATACTTCATTTTAACAAGGTATATGTAAGGCCTCTCCTAATTCTCATGAACTATACCTATTGGTTAGAATGAGAAATCATCCACACTTTCTTACCTAGAGACAACTTTAAAAACACCAAATCTTTTTTTTTTTTTTTTTTTTGAGACAGGGTCTATTTGGACACCACAGTATGTATATTTAAAATCACCAAACATCAAGATTTGGTGTTTTGGGGCCAGGTGCAGTGGCTCACACCTGTAAACCCAGCACTCTGGGAGGCCTGTAATCCCAGCACTCTGGGAGGCCGAGGCAGGTGGATCGCTTGAGCCCAGGAGTTTGAGACCAGCCTGGGCAACATGGCAAAACCCCGTCTCTACTAAAAATACAAAAATTGAGGCCCAGCATAGTGGCGCACACCTGTAAATCCCAGCACTTTGGGAGGCTGAGGAGGGTGGATCGCTTGAGGACAGGAGTTCAAGACCAGCCTGGCCAACATGGCGAAACCTCGTCTCTACTAAAAATACAAAAATTAGCGGTGCGTGGTGGCATGTTCCTGTAATCCCAGCTACTTGGGAGGCTGAGGCAGGAGAATTGCTTGAACCCGGGAGCCAGAGGTTGCAGTGAGCTAAGATTTCACCACTGCACTCCAGCCTAGGTGACAGAATGAGACTCTTGTCTCAGTCAGTCAATAAATAAAAGTACAAAAATTAGCTGGGTGTGGTGGCACGTCCCTGTAGTCCTAGCTACTGGGGAAGCTGAGGCTTTCATGAGAATTGCTTGAGCCCCGGAGGCAGAGATTGCACTGAACCGAGATAGCATCACTACACTCCAGCCTGTGCAACAGAGTGAGACCCCCATCTCAAAAAAAAAGATTTGGTGTTTTTAAAGTTTGTCTCTAGGTAAGAAAGTGTGGATGATTTCTCATTCTAACCAATAGGGATAGAAAGTTTAGCCCCTGCAGCAGGTAAGTTTCCTGTATACGGCAGTTACTGAAAGTAATTCATTTCATCAGAGGGTATTAAAAACCCAAAACTTATTTTGTGTTTGTTTTTTATTTGGCAAAGAAATGCAATAAAACCATGAAGTAGGAAGTTATTACTGGTATCTCTTGACATAATTTTGAGCCCAGACTTTAAATGATATCTAACCTTTGTGTTTTACAGTGTTATGGGTTGAACTGTGTTCCCCTAAGATAGGTTGGAGTCCTAACCCCCAGTACCTCAGAATGTGACCTCATTTGGAGATAAGATCTTTACAGAGGTAATCCAATTAAAATGAGGTCATTAGGGTGGGCCCTAATTCAGTATGGCTAGTGTCCATATTTTTTGAAAAGTTGGGAGAGATTTGAACACAGACGCACACCCAGGGAGAACACCATGGGTAGATGAAGGCAAAGATTGGGGTGATGCTTCTACAAATCAAGAAATATTGAAGATTGCCAACAAACTACCAGAAGCAAGAAGAAAGGCATAGACCAAATTCTCCCTCACACTTAGAAGGAACCAAGTCTCCTGACACTTTGATCTTGGACTTAGCAGCCTCCAGAACTGTGAAACAATTAACTTTCACTTAAGCCACCCAGTTTGTGGTACTTTGTTATGCCAGCCCTAGAAAATTAATATGTGAGAGAATCCACTTTTCAGCGGCATCACTACCAAAACTGGGTACAGAAGCAAAATTAAATGTGGGTTCTCCAGTGTGATAAAAACATTCCAGTAGAAGTGGCTTTGGCTAAGAAAGGATGAGATTCCTGGCCCTTGGGGATGAGGAGAATGCTGGTTTCTTTGTTTTCTGTGGTTGAAATGCTTCCTTGGACACCTGTGCAGCTGTATAACTGAGCTTGTGCCTCCACTTTGGCCCCCTGGACTCATGAGCACCTAAGCACCTAGCCGTTTCTTCACTTTAGGTTGTCAGTTACTGCATGGCTGCGTCTTAACTCCAGGACTCGTCAGGAGTTGGTATCGTCAGGGCATTGTCTCCTTCAGCACTGAGAGTAGTTCATGCAGCAGTCCTTGCTCCAGCTGGGTGAGATGAGGATTTGTCTTTGACATGGGACATTTCAGCCTGTAAAGGTTTGTACAGGTTCCTTATGATCCATGGGCCTGGTACCAAGCATTAATTAAGCCAGAACCAATTGTGTTGCTCCCTTTTTAAAACTCTGCATTGTACTTAGGATAAAATCCAAATACCTTGCCATGACCTCAAAGGTTCTGCATAATCCATGCCCTACTTCCTCTCAGGCCTCATCTCAGTCCACTGCCCTACTTGTTCTGCTCCACAGCCTGTTCCCTTGCTGGAAGGCTTCCCTCTGGTTCTTCCACTAACTGGCTGCCCCTCATTCAGGTGTCAGCCAAAGTTGCGTTGCCTGTTAAGTTCACCATCTAAAGGCTGATTCCTCATCCTTTAACATGGCAACACCTTGTCGTTTTTGATTTTTGGGGTGTTTTTGTTTTTTTGAGAGACAGTTTCGCTCATTTCCCAGGCTGGAGTGCAGTGGCATGATCCCAGCTCACTGCAACCTCCGCCTCCCAGGTTCAAGAGATTTTCCTGCCTCAGCCTCTCAAGTAGCTGGGATTACAGACATGCCACGATGCCCAGCTAATTTTGTATTTTTAGTAGAGATGGGGTTTCACAATGTTGGACAGGCTGGTCTCAAACTCCTGACCTCAGGTGATCCACCCACCTCGGCCTGCCAAAGTGCTGAGATTACAGGCATCAGCCATCGTGCCCAACCAACACCTTGTTTATATTAACATGCTTAATTGTGTCTTTTCCATTAAAATTTAAGTTACATGACAGCAAGAAGGACACGACTGTACCCCCATTACTTAACACAGTGCCTAAAACATGGTATGATGTCTTGTTATACCTTGTTGAATTGACTGGCTTTCCATAATTCCACAGGTAGATCAATAACTTATATTGGCACTGTATAAAAACAATGATGTGTGTATCAGGTAGACACAGTATTTATCAACTGATCTTGATGTTAGATGTCCTAGAAAGGATCAAAATACTATAGGGACAATACCCTTGTCAATCTTTTATTACCTCGCTCCATTAACATGCCAAGTACCATTTGTGGAGGACAACAGTGAAGGTTACTTTCATCTTTTATGTAAAACTGTTCCAACTAATGTTAATAGTAGATAAAATTTGTACAGTAACACCTAATTTTTAAAAATAGAACAAAGATTTTCTTTGGGTATTGCCACAACCAAAATTAAATGAAAAATTGTGTACTGCTAACCAAGACCTAATTTTTAAAATGTCTATTGTGTAATTTTAAATAAAAAATAACAAGGCTGGACACAGTGGCTCACACCTGTAATCCCACCACTTTGAGAGGCCAAGGCAGGCAGACCGTTTGAGCCCAGAAGTTCAGGACCAGCCTGGGCAACATGGTGAAACCCTGTCTCTACAAAAAATACAAAAGTTAGCCAGGCATGGTGGTGCACACCTTTAGTCCCAGCTACTGGAGAGGCTGAGGCAGAGAATCAGTTAAGCCTGGGAGTTCGAGGCTGCAGTGAGCCCTGATCGTGCTACTGCCCTCCATCCTGGGTGACAGAATGAGACCCTGTCTCAAAAAATAACAGCAATGACATAGTGTAGCGGAAGAAACGCTGGACTTACATTCCAATTATGCCATTAACATATGATCCTTAAGTCTTCATTTTCTTGATTGTATAATAAGGGAGGTTGGTAGTTTCCAATCTGGTTTCATTTCTTTATTCCTTAGAAAAGTCCTCTCTTCAGCCAAAGCCTAATATATAGAACTACGCCGGTTCAAGAAGGCTGTCCCCTTCAACCCCCCTTCCCATGCTGCAGACAGGAGTTCCTCTGAGCACAGTTTGAAAACCTTTGTCCTAGAGCTGGGGTCCCCAACTCCATGCCGCAGATCTGCTAGGATCTGGTAAATCTGTTAGGAACCAGGCTGCACACCAGGAGGTGAGTGTCGGGAGAGCAAGCATTATCGCCTGAGCTCCGCCTCCTGTCAGATCAGCAATGATGGCGTTAGATTCTCACAGGAGCGTGAACCTTCTTGTGAACTGCGCATGCATGCAAGGGACCTAGGTTGCCCACTTGTTGTGAGAATCTAATGCCTGATGATCTGAGGTGGAACAGTTTCATCCTGAAACCATCCCTATCTCCCTGTGAACCACAGCCTTCCCCCGCAACCCCGGTGGAAAATATTATCTTCCACAAAACCATTCCCTGGTGCCAAAAAGGTCAGGGACCAGTTTAAAGTCCATTCCTGTTCTAAAAGTGCAATAACATTAACACGCAATTGGTTTGATGTGAACTATTTTGTATCATGTAATGACATATAAGCTAGTTTATGCACAAGGGGTATTTTCTAAAATATCAGAAATATTGATAATCATGCATGGCTGCCTTTTATAAAGCATCTACTAAGCACTGCATCTAATCCTTATAACCCCCCAATAAGATGGGTGTTATTCTGTTTCACAGAATCAGGAACACCAAATAGTTTATTCATAATTACACACTTATACTGACTCATGGACCAGATTCTAATCCCAAGTTTATTTTCAAAACCCTTAATTTTCCCCCAATACCACACTGCACTTTTCACAAGATTTTGTCTCTCATTCATTTTATTTTTTTAGGTTTCTTGTTGGATTTGTTGTGGTTTTTTTTTTAATCTAGAGCCCTGTAAGAACAACAAAAAAAGCAGAATATGAATCTAACTCGTATATTATGTCAATATTCAATTGGATATTTTTAAGTTGGCATCTCTTCCCCAGTATATAGGTATTATTTCATTAAATAGCATTAGCACATTGAAAATACCACCTATTATTTTCTACCTATTGTTACTTTGTATCACAAAATTATAAATAATACGTATGTTGTAGCAATTAAAAATTTTTAAGAGATGAATTCTACGGAAAATGGCAGCAATTTAAGTGAATTATTTCCATAGGGGGAAAAAAATTTTAAAAAAATAGGTTGGGTGTAGTGGCTCACGCCTGTAATCCCAACAGTTTCAGAGGCCGAGGGTGGAGGATTGCTTGCGGCCAGGATTTGGAGACCAGCCCGGGCAACGTAGACCCCATTTCTACATAAATTTTTCATTAAAAAATAATGAAATAGCATTCTATTAACTGTTAATGATGGTGGAAGGAACTAACTGAAGAAATGACAATGGGAAAAATTGGAAGAAGAAAGTGATCAGCTATGGTTTTATACATTTCAATAAAATGAGCATGATTCTGAGTCTTGTTTTACTGGGTACATACCATAAAATTCATTCATTCATTTATTCATTCACTCAACAGTATTTATTGAGCATCTATTATGTACTGGACAGTCTAGTTAAGATATAGCAGTCTACAAGATAAAATCCTGATAAGGAACACATATTCTAGTGGGAGAAGCAGAAGAACAAGAGAACAAATAACGTAATTTTAGGTAGTGACAAGTATTATAAAGTCCAGCAGGCTACGAGGGCTAGAGAGCAATAAAAAAAATTAGACTCACGGACATTCAGTCACTTGTCAAGGTGCCAGCTAAATCCCACAGTCCCTTCTCCTCACACTGGGGTATGTCTGGAGTGGACTCAGGGACATGGGCTCAACATGTCTAAGCAGCTTATTGTGGCTTTTGTCAAAACCTCCATACAGCACCAACTGCACTTCCCATCATGCTTGTCATCACTAAGCACTCACATTGCCTTTTTTTTTTTTTTTTTTTTTTTTGAGACAGAGTTTTGAGCTCATATTCTGGCCCTCTGTCGCCCAGGCTGGGGTGCAATGGTGCAATCTCAGCTCAGTGCAACCTCCACCTCCCAGGTTCAAGTGATTCTCCCTGCCTCAGCCTCCCAAGTAGTTGGGATTACAGGCACCACCATGCCCGACTAATTTTTGTATTTTTAGTAGACACGGGGTTTCGCCATGTTGGCCAGGCTAGACTTGAACTCCTGACCTCAGGTGATCCGCCTGCCTTGGCCTCCCAAAGTGCTGGGATTACAGGTGTGAGCCACTGCACCTAACCAGCACTCATTATCTTGAAAGCACCTGCTGTGTGCTGGTGAGCCCTTTCCACCAGTTATCCTTAACACATCCATTGGCTGCCCAGCCCAGTTAGAATAGAAACCCAAGCCCCTCTCTATGACCCACCAAGCCCTGCATAATCCAGCTTCTGCTTCCCTCCCCAGCCTTCACTCATACACTTTTTCCCTCTCTGTCTCCAAGTGTCTCCAACAGGACAGGCCTTCACACTTGCGGTTCTCTCTACCTGGAACCTCCTTTGCCCTCTATTGCTATGTATTTGTCAATTTTGGCTACCCCCTCCTCAAGATTATAAACTTGTTGAGGGCAGGCAGGCCCCTGTTTAGTTTTCTGTTATATATTTAGAGCGGACAACAGCACCTACCACATAGTAAACAATATTTGTTCACAGAAGAAACAATTTGAAAGAAGACTGTGGTGTTATTTTTGATAGGACAGGAAAGGACATCTGAGATGACATTTAAAGAGACCCGAATGGCGTGAACTGAAGAAGGCACTCTCGGACTATCTGGGAAATCGGGGTTTTTGACAGGGACCAATAAAGACTATCTCCCTTCCCCACTTGGGTTCTAGGTACAGTAGGAAATAAATGAGTGGCAGATGAGGGCCAGAATATGAGCTTTATTATTTATTAATTTATACTGACCACAAATGTTTGTCGGATGTCCACTGTTTGCCAGCCACGGTTAGGGGCTGGGAATTCTGTGGAGAACAAAACAAAGCTCTTGCTCTCACAGAGCTGACACTCTGCTCAAGGCTGGGCAGGGGCATGTACCTGAGGCCTGAGAAGAAAATGGGCATTCTGAAAACTGGCCAGAGAAAACTTCTCAGAGAAGCCTGTGGCTGGGGGGCTCAGTCTGGCCAATTTTCAGGCATGGAATGGGCATGGTCGGGACTGAACTCTGATGGTGCCCATCCCGCAGGGGCAGAGGTTGCCCCCTCTCTAGGCGTGGCTAGGATAAGGGCCTGTTGCCTCTCAGATTACCAGTCAGATGCCACTCCACTCCCATGGAGTGAATTTTACCAAGGGTGGAAGCGGGTAGGAGTGATCACTCACATGATAAAAGCTAGAAAGGATGGTATCCCTGCATCCAGGCAAACACATGAACCTATCAATAATTATAAAATAGAATGGCTGCAGACAAAATTAAACCTTTATTGCAAATATTGGCAGTATTGGAATTTATAATATGATATTTTTCTTTTAAAGCTAAGGAGGGAAGGACTTAATCACACACACACACACACATACACACAGACACACACTTTCCCCCCATTGCCTTCTGTAAATACATATAACTCCTCACAAATTTATTATGCTATATGCATAACCCTTTTCTCCTACCTTTTCACATTTGACCACAAGGTGACGCCAAAGTGCTATTGTTTCTATTTTAGAATTTTCTAGCAGTTCTTGCTAACTGAAGCTCAGACCAAAGATTTAAAATGTACTCCATCTTTTCTTTTTAATTCAAAATTTAAATTGAAATGTATTTTATAAAATTCAAAGCTTTGTAAATGTGGAGAAACAACTCCTCCCAAATAAACCCTAAATAAAACAAACATGTAAAATACCAAACTACATGAATAGTCATCTACCATTTAGTATAAAGGTTTGGGAAGGTGGTGGGGTGGTGTATTTAATACTGCTTTTTCGGTCCTTCTACTAAATATAAACAACTTTAGATGACTGGAAATTATATTTGGCTTTGCTTCTCTTACGTGTCTTCACCGCTCACAGGATGTTTGAGAAAAGTAATTTCATAGGGGATGTGGCAACTTCTTTTAAATAAACTGGAGACCATCGGAATCATTGCGATTAACTTGTTGTGTGTGACAATAAACTTGTCAAAAATGTTCTTTTCCATGAAAATTTAAAATAAAAATTAAACCGAGTACAGAGTAGAAAGAGCAGTTGACCTAGATATTAGCTCCAGTTCTGTCTATAACTAGGTACGTTGTGGCCTTGGGTAATTTGGTTATCCTCTGTGGGTCTGATTTCACACTATTAAATGAGAGGATTTAGCACATATCCCCAAAGTTTCTTCTATTTCTGAGGATTTTTTTTTTTTTTTTTGGAAACAGTGTCTTTTTTTGTCGTCCAGGCTGGAGTGCAATGGTGTGATCATGGCTCACTGTAACCTCAACCTCCCAGGCTCACGTGACCTCCCACCTCAGCCTCCTGAGTAGCTGGGACTATAGGTGCAGGCCACCACACCCGGCTAATTATCATTTTATATATATATATATATATATGCATACGTATCCATATATAGAGAGAGACATTTAATGGGAAATTATAATTGTTTCATATTGTTTCCTGAAAATGCTGATACAGTGTAGGTCAAAGAAAACACCAAAAGTATAATAGAAGAGGCAGTATACGTGTATTATTTAGTATATCCTATACCTTTAGAAACTTTTTTTGGAGACAAGAGTCTCCGTCACCCAGGCTGGAGTGCAGTGGCATGATCTCAGCTCAGTGTAACCTCTGCCTCCTGGGTTCAAGTGATTCTGGTGCCTGAGCTTCCCAAATAGCTGAGATTACAGGCATGCACCACCACACCCAGCTATTTTTTGTATTTTTAGTAGTGACAGGGTTTCGCTGTGTTGGCCAGGCTGGTCTCAAATTCCTGGCCTCAAGTAATCCACCTGCCTCGGCTGCCCAAAGTGCTGGGATTACAGGCCTGAGTCACCGCACCCAGCCTAAAAACAATTTTTTAAAAATATTAACTGTAATTTTAAAACTAAACTGCCAGGTGCAGTGGCTCACACCTATAATCCCTGCACTTTGGGAGGCCGAAGCAGGTAGATCACGAGGTCAGGAGTTCAAGAGCAGCCTGGCCAACATGGTGAAACCCTGTCGCTACTAAAAATACAAAAATTAGCCAGGCATGGTGGCGGGCACCTGTAATCCCAGCTACTCGGGAGGCTGAGGCAGAGAATTGCCTGAACCCAGGAGGTGGAGGTTGTGGTGAGCAGAGATCGCCCCACTGCACTCTAGCCTGGGCAACAGAGCAAGACTCCGTCTCAAAAAACAAACTAACAAACAAACACTAAAGTTTGCAGTTTGCTCCAATGTATCTCAAAATCAAACTGGTAGGAACAGACTTATAAAAAGCTAATAGATATATCTAACTTGGAAGACTTGTATCCTTATGCCGTATTTTATCATTTGACTACTAAAAAAAGAAACTGAATTAAAATAATCCATCTCAGCATGCTTCTCCAAAACGATAGTATTAACACAATGCAAACATCAGAATGTCCAATAAAGTTAACAAGCCAAGGCAATTTTGTTACACACATTAACCCATTTATTATAGGCCAGTGATGTCTCAAAGAGTAGAAGAGCGTCTACTGGTCTTTGAATTCCTTCAGTCTTCTGATGGCGACTTTACCGTGACAGCAGAAGTGGTATTGTAGGTCCAGGCACTGCCAGCCACTGTCTTCATGCAGGAACCACAGTGCCAGATCCCCGTAGCTCATCTCTTCATCTTGGTTTTGCCACAGAAACAGCAAATGTACTTGGTGTGCTGGGTGATTTCAATTCTTCTTCGCCATTTTCCGGAGGGAGGCCCCATAGCGGGTCCCATATTTACTGACGATTCTGACTTTCTTGGTGCATTTGGCCATGTGACCGCAAACTAAGTCTGAGCCCAGAGAGCTATGTGTTTTTTTGTTTGTTTGTTTGTTTTTTTAAGAAGAGATGAGGTCTCGCTGTTGCCCAGGCTGGTCTTGAACTCCTGAGCTCAAGCAATCCTCCCGCCTCAGCTTCTCAAAGTGCTGGGATTACAGGCGTAAGCCACCACACCCAGCCTTATTTCTAATTTTTAAAGCATCAAGAAGAAACAGTTTGTCACAACATAATATAACTTTGTAACAGCCAGAAGTGCCCAAAGATGGACTACTCCCCATGGAGGTATGAATATGCCAACTCTAAGGTATCCAAGAATAGCAGGGATGCTGTTCAGCCTTCTTAAGCCTTAGGAAGGTAATTAAACTAGCGTTAATGTCTTTTCTAACCCTGTGTTTCTACATTCTGAAAGTTGAATTGTAAACTGCTTGTAGGAGAGCTCCATGTCGTACCTTATATCCTGGGGCTGCAGTGAAAGGCACCTGTCAGACCTCTCACTGTGGGGACACTAATTGACTAACAGTCCTAAGGTAAAATCCTTCACCCTGTTTGTGCCAAGGCCACACTTCCTATGGGCTGGTCCCAGCCAATGACTGATCATGGCTGAGATACTAAGGCAGTCCTGTTCCTGGGAGATGTGAGACTCTGGCAGATAATTTTTGTGGCTTTGCTGAAATTTTATAGAACTGCACTGAAATCTAAGACTCTTTTCCTTCCTTCACCTCCTCACCTGGGGCCAGACCCACATCTCAATCTGATGGTTTCTCAGACGCCCTTAGCTCCCTCCCCATTTTCCCTTCACAATCACTTCCCCTAATAAATCTCTTGCATGAGTAATCCCATATTGATGTCTGCTTCTCAGAGGACCCACACTTGCCTTATCTTGTAGCAAAAAGTCATTCATCTTGGTTAGTGGTGGAGGCCTACATCAGGAACTTTTTAAACACTGGGAATTCAGGGACCCACAGAGACCTTCTATAATAGAATCAATGGAGATGGAATCTTGGAACTTCTGTATTACAAACCTTCCCAGGGTGATTTACATGCAGACAGCCCTGCATCAGTCAAAACTCTTCAGTACCTAGCGGAGTACATTCTGAAAAGTAGGCATGTGGTAAATAGTCCTTGAAAAACAAAATCCAGCTGGGTGCAGTGGCTCATGCCTGTAATTCCAGCACTTTGGGAGGCCGAGGCGGGGTGGATCACCTGAGGTCAGGAGTTCGAGACCAGCCTGGCCAACATGGTGAAACCCCATCTCTACCAAAAATACAAAATTAGCCAGGCATGGTAGTGCAGGCCTGTAATCCCAGCTACTTGGGAGGCTGAGACAGGAGAATTGCTTGAACCCAGGAGGTGGAGGTTGCAGTGAGCCAAGATCATGTCACTGCACTCCAGCCTGGGCAACAGAGTGAAACTCCATCTCAAAAAAAAAAAAAAAAAAAAAAAAAAAAATTTCAAAAAATGTTGAAAAGCTTGACAAGTTTGTGTTATTTTAGAATAAAAGGGGCAAATTGGCAGAATTACTATAATGTTTTTCCCTATTATCTCAACATCCTTCATTTTCTCTTTCATATCAAACATTTTCTAAATTTTCTCTTACGTTCTACAGATCACGAAGTATGTTTTAACATTAGCCTGAGGCAGAGCGAGAACGAGAGAGAGAGAGAGAGAGGTATTAGCAGATATTACCAGATTTTGCCAACCAGTCCTAGAAAATACCATCTTCAGCATCATCCTGACACCCAGCACCACTAACCCAGCCTTGAAGCTTTCTTTGCTTTGCCCCTTTCCAAAGTAATCTTGGAAATTACAAATGGCTGGCAGTTTGCCTGTGTTTTTAAAAGCACTGCTTCAGGGTGTTTTATTTTGAAAATTAAAAGACATTTTCAAAAACTTTTGGATTGTTAACCTTCTCATTCTGGCTGCCGCTTTTCTTATTTGAAGATAGCCATGGTAGCTGTCACTAGAAAAAAAATAACTTAACAGCTTGGGAATTAGCAAACAGGTATTTAAGAGTGTCTTTTTTTTTTTTTTTTTTTTTGAGACAGTATTTGGTGTCTAGTTAGGAAAAAGACAATTTACAGAATATGGAGTTTTCCCTCCACATCCTACCCAATATTTCTCCTTGGGTCTACATTTAATTTCCTCTTTCCATTCCAGATTTCTTTCAAAATATTTGACGTAGACAAAGAAGAGCTTTTCAGAACATTTCAGCACCACCACCACCACCACAGCCCCCTACTCCACCCTAAGTGCTGGTTTTCTGATTACGCATCATCATGGCATGCGCAGATTTTGCATGTAGTTTCTTGAAATTGTGTCATGCTAAGATCTTTCTAAAATGTTCACTTTTATTTGGGATTCTGAGGAAGTGAAAACTACCCAATTCCATGGCTGAACTTCGTGTTGGTATTTTGGTCTTAACAAATTATCAGCTTGACCAGGTGGTAATCTTCCTGCTTTTCTATTCTGATTTTTCTACCTTTACTTTTCTATCTCTTTTCTTATAACATCTAGTTTCTTTAAGAATCGTTTAATTTTTGCCTACTTCTATTTCTCACCAGTAGTTTATGCACTCAGACTTTGGAACAAACCCACACGTGGTTCTGTAATTCAGAAGTTGCTCCCTTGAGTCTCATTTTCCTCTTGTGTTAGAATTGAAAGGGAAAGATCAGGAAAAGAAAATCAGATTTAGAAAAGATTAGGCATTGCCGGGCACGGTGGCTCACGCCTGTAATCCCAGCACTTTGGCAGGCCAAGGCGGGCAGATCACCTGAGGTCAGGAGTTCGAGACCAGCCTAACCAACAGGAAGAAACCCTGTCTCTACTAAAAATACAAAATTAGCCAGGTACGGTGGCACATGCCTGTAATCCCAGCTACTCGGGAGGCTGAGGCATGAAAATCACTTGAACCCAGGAGGCGGAGGTTGTGGTAAGCCAAGACTGTGCCATGGCACTGAAGCCTGGGCAACAAGAGCGAAACTCTCTCGAAAAAAACAAACAAGAAAAAAGAAAATGAAAAGATTAGGCATTTCCATATTTCTGGTATTTATCCAAATGTTTTCAAATTTTGGGTCAATATGGATCTTCAGAAGTATTGAAAGGCTATCTAACCCCGTAGTATCCAACCAGCTCAAAAGAGTAAGATGCTTTTTGGTGATGTTTTGAAAAAGGGCTGTCTTCAAGAATGGCCTTCAACCAGTCGTGCCAGAAGCCTCACTACGAGCCCTCGCATCCCAGAGGTCCCATCAGTTCTACACAAGTGGCGTGTGCTGCTCCCAGACATCGTTCACCCTTGCTCGAGCTCTAGGTACAGTAAAGAGGGCCCAGAGCCCAAATTTGGTCACTTGTGTAGCTTAAAAGGATGTTTAAAATTTGTCGACAATTTTACATTGTTATTTTTTGTTCAAAATAAATCATTGTTTTCAATTAGCCCTAAAAAATAAGATGCTGTTTCCTGCGTCCAATAGGACCACACTAGAGATGTTGATGAGGTGTGTAAAAGTATCTTATTTGAGACCATGATAGAATGACTGCAAGCCTCTGGGGCTTAATGTGAAAGCTCTTCCATCCCAAAGCTTCCCATGCAAATATGGAGGCATCAAAGCCTAGAAACTATGCACTACCTTGAAGATTCCTTCACTAGAGTAGGTGCATATAAGATATCTGATCAGTAGGGATTAGACTTGATATTCTTTTCTTTATTCCCTAACCCTATCATGTCTTGAAATATTTATGTATGTATATTTATGCATTTATGTATACAAATCTTTGTGTGTGTATTTATATGTATATGTATATAAATTTATATGCATATAAATACACACACACACATAGTTCCTTTTTTTTTTTTTTTAGACAGAGTCTTACTCTATTGCCCAGGCTGGAGAGCAGTGGCATGATCTTGGCTCACTGCAGCCTCCGCCTCCCAGGTTCAAGCGATTCTCCTGCCTCAGCCTCCCCAGTAGCTGGGATTACAGGTACCCACCAATTTTGTATTTTTAGTAGAGATGGGGTTTCACCACGTTAGCCAGGCTGGACTCGAATTCCTGACCTCAAGTGATCAGCCAGCCTGGGCCTCCCAAGGTTGGGATTACAGACATGAGCTACTGCACCCAGCATAGGTACATGTATGTATGTATGTATGTATGTATGTGTGTGTATATATATATATATATATACACGCACACACGCGCACACACACACGCACACACACACACATATATATATATATATTTTTTTTTTTTTTTGAGATGCAGTTTCACTCTGTCACCCAAGGCTGGAGTGCAGTGGCGCGATCTCCGCTCACTGCAACCTCCGCCTCCTGGGTTCAAGCGATTCTTTTGCCTCAGCCTTCTGAGTAGCTTGGACTACAGGTGTGCGTTGCCCCACCGGGCTAATTTTTGTATTTTTAATAGAGACAGGGTTTCACCATGTTGGTCAGGCTGGTCTGGTTTTAGACTCCTGACCTCGTGATCCGCCCATCTCGGCCTCCCAAAGTGCTGGGATTACAGGCATGAGCCACGGCGCCCGGCTGATACATGTATATTTTTAATGTATAGCCAGCTTCTCACTTCAGGTAGCTTTTTGGCACCTATGCTTTTATTTAAGCTCGATAACTATTTCTCACAGGTTATGTTATTATTTGGGTCAAAAATATTTAGGGTGCCTTTTACACAAAGGGTGAGGTAAACTCTAAGTGCCCAGGACGCCCTCTGTGTCCTTCATTCCAGAAAGCAGGGCATTTTTAAGCTTGCACTCTGCTTGGCTCATTCTGCAACATAATCTTCAGCATGAGGTCATCATGGAGACTGGAATTTTGAAAGTGCTTGATCTTGGCCGGGCGCGGTGGCTCATGCCTGTAATCCCAGCACTTTGGGAGGCCGAGGTGGGCGGATCACCTGAGGTTGGGAGTTCAAGACCAGCCTGACGAACACGGAGAAACCCCATCTCTACTAAAAATACAAAATTAGCTGGGGTGGTGGCGCATGCCTGTAATCCCAGCTACTTGGGAGGCTGAGGCAGGAGAATCGCTTGAACCCAGGAGGCGGAGGTTGTGGTGAGCGAGATGGCGCCATTGCACTCCAGCCGGGGCAACAAGAGCAAAATTCCGTCTCAAAAAAAAAAGAAAGAAAAGAAAGTGCGTGATCTTAACTTGCAAGAAAAGATGGTTACCCTTTGAGGTATGTCTCTCTGAATTTTACATAATCACGTAAATTGTTTCCAAAACAATCAGTAGGCTGGGCATGATGGCTCACGCCTATAACCCTAGCACTTTGGGAGGCTGAGGTGGGAGGCTCCCTTGAAGCCAGGAATTTGAGACCAGTCTGGGCAACATAGCAATACTAGGTCTCAACAAAAAAATAATAATAATTAGCTGGCATGGTGGTGTGAACCTACAGTCATAGCTACTCTGGAGGCTGAGGAGGATGGATCCCTTGAGCTCAGGCGTTTGAGGCTGCAATGAGCTAAGATCATTGCATGCAACTGGGTGACACAGGAAGAGCCTGTCCTTTAAAAACAAGCAAGCAAACAAAAACAAACAGAAATAATGAGTATATTTTAATAAAGGATTAACATCCTATAAAACAGGGTTAGCAAACTATGGCCTATGGGCCAGAACTAGTCCAACACCTGTTTTTGTCAAAAAAATCTTATTGGAATACAATGACATCTATTTGGTATTATGGGTGCTTTTGTGCTGCGTGGCAGAGTTGAATAGTTGTGACAGAGACCATATGGCCCACAAAGTCCAAAATATTTACTACTGGGCCCTTAACAGAAAACCTTTGCTGATCCCCACTATAAAACAATAAAAGCAAATATAAACAACCCAATGGAAAACAAACAGGCCAAGGAAATGAATGGGCAATGCATAGAACAGCACACAAGAATGTCCAATAAATACATGAAAATATGCTGTTGGAATCAGGGAAATTCAAATTTAAACCACACAGATTTCATTTCCTATGCATTAGATTCGTAAACATTTAAGCCTTACAATATCAGGTATTGGTAAGATGTTGAGTAACAGGGGTTGTTATTCCCTTCTGAGGGAAGCACAGCTAACTGCAGTCACTTTTGAGAGCAATTTAGCAACAACATCTAATAATGGTAAATGCACGTAATCTGCAACCTAATAATTCTGCTTTTTTTTTTTTTTTTTTTTTTTAAAGACAGGGTCTTGCTCTTGTCCCAGGCTGGAGGGCAATGGTCCAATCATGCACTCCCAAGCTAGAGTGCAGTGGTGCAACTTTGACCTCCTGAGCTCAAGCCTCCTAAGTAGGTGGGACTACAAGTGTGGACCACCAAGCTTGGCCAATTTTTAAAATTTTTTGTAGAGATGGGGTCTTGCTATGTTGCCCAGGCTGGTCTCAAACTCCTGGGCTCAAATGATCCTCCCACCTTGACCTTTCAAAGTATTGGGATTACATGCATGAGCCACTGTGCCCAGCAGCAATTCCACTTCCAGACACACACAATACACACATATACACATGAATATTTAAAGAAAATATACACATTTTAGAGAAACTCTTACATGTATGAACAAGCAAATATATACAAAAATATTCATAGTTGAATTGTCATTAGAAAAAATAAAAATAATCTTAACCAAGAGGATGGATAAATAAATACTGAGTATAATGATGAATTTTATGTGTCAACTTGACTGGGCAAAGGATGGCCAGATAGCTGGTAAAACATTACATCTTGGATGTGTCTGTGAGGGTATTTCTGGAAGAGATTCAGTAGACTGAGTAAGAAGATGCCCTTGTGCATCTCTTTGAGGGCCTGAATAGAACAAAAAGACAATGGAAGGCCAGGTGCAGTGGGTCACATCTGTAATCGCAGCATTTTGGGAGGCTGAGGTGGGTGGATCACTTGAGGTCAGGAGTTCAAGACCAGCCTGGCCAACACGGCGAAACCCCTTGTCTACTAAAAATACAAAAATTAGCCGGGTGTGGTGGTGCATGCCTGTAGTCCCAGCTACTTGAGAGCTGAGGCAGGAGAATCGCTTGAACCCAGGAGGTGGAGGCTGCAGTGAGCTGAGATCACACCACTACACTCCATCCTGGGCCGCAGAGAGAGACTCCATCTCAAAAACAAAACAAAACAAAACACCATTTAAAAAAACAAACAAACAAAAAATGGTGGAAGAGTGAAAAGATAAATTTGCTTTCTGCTTGAGCTGGGACATCTGTCTTCTCTTCCCCTCAGGCTTCACTGCTCCTGGTTCTCAGGCCTTCAGACTTGGACCAAAACATCATTGACTCCCCTGGGTCTCAGGCGTTCAAGTTTGGACTAAAACAAATCCACTAGCTTTCCTGAGCCTTTGGCATGTAGATGGAAGATTGTCACTTAGTCTCCACATTTGTATAAGTCAATGCCTCACAATAAATCTCTTTCTGTATTTCTATATATATCCTATTGGTTCTGTTCTCTGGAGAACCCTAACACACTGGGCATATTCATTAAGTGGAATATTATATAGTAATGAAAATGAAGTTACAAGCCTCATAGTTCGTGAACATCAATTACACTCACAGGTTGAGTGAAAAAGCAGGTTGCAGAACAGTACACAATGATGTTGATTTATATATGAAAAACAATGCTGTTTATTGTTTAGGGATACATGCATATGAAAAGCATGAAAATATGCATGGGAATTAACTACAAAGTTTAGGAAACTGCTTACTTCTCAGGGAGAGGAAGAAAAGGAATATGATTGGGGAGTGGTACAAAGGGAGCTTCAACTACATCTGTAACATTTCTTAAGCTGATTGCTGTTAACTCTTTTTCTAAGTTGAAATAGTTCATAAAAAGTGAAATTCTACATGTTTGAGGACTTTTATCCAGTCAATCATTACAGCACTCAGAGCCCCCACTGTCTCTGAGCTGTTGTTGTTGTAACAGGGCACCTTGAACCGTTCACCAACAGGTAGGGCCTCTGCATATACTTGTTCAGGTTCTATGTTTACAAGAGTTCTTGGGTAAAGGGGTGGTAGAACCGAAGTCCAGCTTATCCATCAGTCAACAAGTCCTGTGTGCTCTGCACAAAGACACCAAGGCAAGCATCACTACGACAGGGTACTTTCTTCATGGCCCACAAGCTCCATGCCACATATGTGGAGGGGTTGCAGCCCAGTTCTATTTTTTATCTAGCCTGTGGATGCCGCAAATTTACTTATACACAACCAATGAAAACTTTAAGAGGAACCGATCTGTAGACAGAGACCCCATTATTTTTTGCTTGCCGTCAGTTTTTATTTGGTTTATCTCAGTATCTTTCCAGTCCTTATGATTTAAGAGCTGAACATTTTTCTCTAGTTATCTGAGATATTACCCTAATCACTGGTTTTTTGTTTTTTGTCTTTATACTCTCTTGGGACATCTTATCCAAGAGATGGAGACTAATTGACCAATTTATCTCTAATGCAAAGCATGCAAAATGTACCAAATAAGAAATACAAACACTTTAATATATCTTATCTTTTCTGTTCCCTACCCAAGTCTTTTGTTCCTGATCTTTTATCTTCTTGGCTAAGCTGAAAATTTGAATCTTCCTTTCTTACATTTGTCATCTAATAGACAATAGGAATTTATTTTTTAGTAAAATCTGCATCTCCCCTTTTTTCAAAATATAAATCTCTCCTTTCACCTAAGTTTTCAGCCATAAGATTTTATTATTTGAAGACAAAGAATAAAGTTCTCCAAGTGTGGTTCATGAATCACCTGTGTCACTTTCACTTGCTGTGCAACAAAATGCTGGTTTCTGGGCCCCACTTAGGCCTACTAAATCATTCTGCATTTTTAATCAAGATTTGCCTATAAGCCAGACTCCGTGGCTCATTACTGTAATCCCAGCACTTTGGGAGGCCAAGGCAGGTGGATCACTTGAGGTGAGGAGTTTGAGGCCAGCCTGGCCAACATGAGAAACCCCATCTCTACTAAAAAAAAAAAAAAGTAGCTAAACATGGTGGTGGGCACCTGTAATACCAGCTACTGGGGAGGCTGAGGCAGGAGAATCACTGGAACCCGGGAGGTAGAGGTTGCAGTGAGCCAAGATCATGCCACTGGACACAGTGAGTGAGAGTCCATTTCAAAAAAAAAAAAAGAAGAGATCTTAAAGAAACCATTACAGAAAACTAACTTTACAATTTCTTCCTTACTTCATTTGTCCATGAAAGTTGCTAGAAAATAATGGAAATGATTTAGACGATGAAAGCCAATCTAGGGAAGGCTCTAAGAGCACCAGATTAGGAGCCAGGAGCCCAGGAGCTGTTCCGTGATGATGTTGGGCAGAACACACTCTCTCTCGAGCCTCAGATTTCTTATCTATAAAACCAGAGTTTTCTGGGGGTCTTTAAGTTGTCTTTCAGCCCTGCAGTGAGAGGAGATATGTCATTCCTAAAACTTGAAATGAAGGCATATGTGTATTTATTAACTCTCTAGCTTCTAGACAGATTTACTGTATGTGACTTATGTGCCCAACCTGACATTATCTTTTAGATAAACTCCCAAATACAAAGATGATAGAATTTTTTCATTTTAAACTTATAGGTCTGCATCAACCTGTTTCCATTGTCCTAAGTTTTATTTACATACGATGGCTAGTCAACTTTATATGATAATTATTTTTAAATCCTGTTTTTTTTGTTTTGTTTTGTTTTTTGTTTTTGAGACAGAGTTTTGCTCTTGTTGCCCAGGCTGGAATGCAATGGCGCGATCTCCAGCTCACCGCAACCTCCGCCTCCCGGGCTCAAGCAATTCGTCTGCCTCAGCCTCCCGAGTAGCTGGGATTACAGGCATGTGCCACCACACCCGGCTAATTTTGTATTTTTAGTAGAGACGGGGTTTCTTCATGTTGGTCAGGGTGGTCTAGAACTCCCAACCTCAGGTGATCCGCCCGCCGCAGCCTCCCAAAGTGTTGGGATTACAGGCGTGAGCCACTGCGCCCGGCTGAATCCTGCTTGTTTTAATGTATTCATTAAAAATGTCTCCATTATAGAGTAAAACGACTCAACGCCATAGCAGAGAGCAAGAAACGAAGTACCCTTAAAGCCATAGTTGGTACAGGTAATGATTCCGTGGGGTCTATTAGGCCACAGGGACTCAAACTCCAGAAGAGGAGGGAATGCTGATAATTACCTAACACCAACGTTGTTGCTGGCTTCTCAGCCGTAGTCACCTCCCACTCAGATGTTTTGGAAATTGTCCAGTGTTCAGAAACATCACTTTCTCTGACCTTTTACAAAATTCCTCTGTTTCAGGATTTTAAAGTGAGTGAGAAAGGAGTCTAATTTGCAGTCACCAAAAACACCAAATACAGAGAGAGGACTGGGGAGAATGAATTGCTAAGACTTAGCTACCAAATGTGTATCAAGATAGGTGTAAAGATCCCAGGTGAAGTGAGGCACTGGAGAGGGTACACTTTTAACTTAGTGTATAGCTAAAACCCAAAGATGTGTGTCAGATCGAGGGAAACTTTTTTCTTCCTCTTCAAAATCTTTTTTCCGTTTGCAGAGCTCCAGACGTCCTCGCCCTTTGGAACAGCGGAGAGTCATTTAAAACTTAACTGAACGCTGGAGGGAAGTTCTACTTTCCAGGTCATCCAATTTCGGAGATCCAATTTCTGCGGAGGGAACAAAAAGACGGGTGGGGGAGGGAAAAACTAGACCCCTTGTCCTACTATCCTTCTACCTTCAATCCACAACCTGCCAGACAAATCCAGCCAAGTCAAGATTTTGCCTTGAACCACCACCACCACCACCGCCACCACCACAACCACCACCACCTTGTCACTCACGCCCGAGAAACACGCCCCTCTGGTCCTACTCTTGGCCAATGGCGGCTCTCCTCTCTGCATAGTAATGAGCTCGAGACCTCCCCGGGCCAATGGCGCTCCGGGAGAAGGGATACTTTTGCATGTACCTAAGTGATTTGCATAAGCCAGCGGCCGGGGGCTTGGGAACCAGAGCGTGCAACCCTAGAAGGGAAAAGGACGAGAAGAGATTGAGCCGCGGCTGGGAGACAGCGAGCCAGAGTCTGGGTGTTTGTGCGAGAGCCACGGCGGGGGCTGGGGCGAGTGGCCGGCATGGCTGAAGGCTGCGCTCTGCAACCTTGAAGAGCCGCTGCATTGAGAGGCCAGGGACAGGGAGACCGGTGCGATGGCAGAGCGCGGCCCCCGCCGCTGCGCCGGGCCGGCCCGGCTGGCCTGAGCCGCCGGAGGAGCGGGGCTGCCTCTGCGCGTCCATGGAGCAGCGGGAAGGGCGAAACTCCGGAGCGCCGCGTCCCTGCGCCGCTGCGGCGGACTGCTGAAGGGGCCGAGCCCGCGCGGACAGCCGAGGAAGAGACCCCCGCTCCAGCCCGCAGGCCGGCTGCCCGGGGGCGGCGGGGGACATCGGAGGGCAGCGGAGCGAGCAGCGCCGCGGGAGAGGCCGGCGCGGGAGGCGGCCGCAGCAATGCCGGGCCCGCTGGGGCTGCTCTGCTTCCTCGCCCTGGGGCTGCTCGGCTCGGCCGGGCCCAGCGGCGCGGCGCCGCCTCTCTGCGCGGCGCCCTGCAGCTGCGACGGCGACCGTCGGGTGGACTGCTCCGGGAAGGGGCTGACGGCCGTGCCCGAAGGGCTCAGCGCCTTCACCCAAGCGCTGTGAGTGCGGGCGGCGGGGACGCGGTGGAGGGGGCCCAGCGGGGGGCGCCGCGGGGCGGAGCCAGGGGTCAGTCCCACCCCACCCCGCCCCGCCGCCGCCCGGGCCTGGGGAGGGGGTCCGCCGGTCACCTGCGTGCGGGCTGCCTGGCACCCACTCCTGTGCCACGGGCTTTCCGCACTTTGCTAGTCCGGGTTCGAGCCAGCAGTAGCTTTCGTTCCCAGACTTTTTGGGGACAAGCACCCTCCCACCCCACCGCGCACACCCCCAACTCACAAGTGCATCTGGGGCCAAGGAGGAGGAAGTAATCTAAAAACGCTTGCCCCTGGCAGCCTGTCCACGCGACCTTCCCTTCTCATGAGGGCCCTCGCTCAGCGGGCAGGAGTTCCGCCACTGGCGGGGCTGAGGGCGCCGAGAACTTGGCCTCAGTCTGCATACCGAGGCATGTCTCTTGGGGAAGCACCTGGAGCCTCCTGGGTTCCAGCATGTGGGGAGAAGAAACACCTGTACCTCAGTCAGGGCGAATCTCCTTCCAATTTGGCCCCATCCAGGTAGTACGTCCCGGCACCTACCTCGGCCCATTTCCACTCGGGACTACCCCACTAACGCCCAGGCTTCTGCAGCACGCAGGGGAGTCCGAGAAAACAAGGGAGAATTACAGGGTTCTGTTGGTGGACATGCTCTTACCCAACAAGGCCTTTTAAAGAAGGAATGCTGACCTGAGGTGCAGGATGTTGGAAGAGAAGCAAGTTCCGGAGCATATGCTCAGCCCAGGCTGCAAGGTAGCAGCAGGTTTCTAACGCACCTTCACGCAGCCAGCAGATCTTTTCTTTTGAGCTGCCTGAGATCGAGAGACACACTCAAATGTTTCAGACTTCCAAAATCGCCCTGCTGAAACGGACTTTAGAGCTTTAGACGTTCCCTTGAGAAAAGAAGAGGAATCTGAACTAGGTTGTGGAGGTGGTGGCAAAGGCCACGGATAGAGGAGGAACAGGGTAGGGCTTTTGTGTTCTTATTGCTTCTTGTGTTGCGTGGCCAGCTGAATGCTTAAATCAGGAGCAGTCGAAGAAACGTGTGAGAGAGGAAGGGATCCTGAGGGGCCTTAGGGTAGAGGGAATTTCCTTTTACCTGTAGTGGAAGGGACCTCTTAGAAATAGACAGTTTTAAAGGACCCTGTGAAGAAATCTTCTTTATGCAGGCAGGAGCATTGCTGTATTTCCAGGTAGGTGGTGGCAAAGGTGTTCCGCTTGCCCTCTCAGGATGAACTTTTAGTGAGCATCGAGGCCTGTTGTCTTGGAACCTGTTTCATTCTTCTACCTTCATCCTTCCCCTCCCCATTTGTTATTTTTCCTGTCTCAGGTTAGTTTTAGTTATGTATTTGAGGTCTTTTTTTTTTTTTCAGTATAGTGAAGTTTAACTTGTCATTAAAAAAAAAAGTTAAGTTTGCAGTGAAGAGCATTTTGTTCATAAAGTTACATTAAGTGGGAAAGTTTGAGCAGGAATTGATTGAATCAAGAGAAAGAAGACCTGTGGAGAGGAAATGGGACTAATTTTTCCCCAAGTTCTCTAGAAACGTTTAGGGAATTCGTGCAGAAAGAAAGGCAGAAAGAAAGGTCCCTTTACCTGAACCTCTTGCAAGGCTCTGCATAGAATAGAAAAGCACAATTTTACTGTTTTGACTAGTTGTAAAGACCTTGTTTAGCAGATTCCTCACATTTTAGTGAGTAGACTTGTCCTATAAGGAAATGGGCTGTTTTACATTAGTATCTAAAACCACAGAGAAATAATCACACTTTTATGAGAGCATACTCCTCTCTCCAAAGCATCTTCTGGTAGAACTCACTGAAGGTGGTGAAATGCTGTATCTTCAATTTTGGGCCTTAGAATAAGTTAGTGTTCATGGCTTAGGAAACAGAAAAATAATTGGTACCAGTCTCAATTAGAGTGCCTAAACTAGCATTATCTTAGCACTTTCTGAGCTTTGGTGGTGTGCAAATGTGTTTTATTTTCTCAGATTTGTGACCTGTAGGTAGAGTGATCGTACATTCTGGTGACTCCTTATTTCTCCCTAGTACTCATTTCACCCTGAAAAATATATATAACCACCCTCTGTAAAAGAGTTTTCAAGGACAGCATATTTGCATTTTACTCATGGGGAAACTAGCTCATTCAGTGATTCTCAAAAGCAATGTATGAAGCGAGGCCAGTGCTGCAGGTTTGCACACTCCAGTCGATCATCTATGGGACATGTTGCGATCACCTAGGGTCTTTTTCCAAGTATTTCCAGTCTGCTCTCCCATCGCAGCTTTACTGAGATACAGTTACACATCAGGAGACTAGTTCCGTGGTCTCAAAGCGTTTGTTCACCTATTCTTAATTGCTGGAGCATGTGAACCAAAAACCTCTGTAGTTATACAGAAAATTACAATCATGAAAGTAGAAGTTAAAAAGATGAGACTATAATTACTAATCAGAGTTCTCCATTTTCTTCTCATTGCTCAATGGCTTGTCCTGGAGTAGTGCTTTCACCTTCCCTGGGGACAGGGGTGGGGGGTGCATTCCACTTTAGAGATCCTGGGACTGACAGAGCAGTGATTTTATTTTACTCAACTTGGGATCCCCAGAGCCTGGTACATAGGAGGCACTTAAAAATGCTGGAGTGAATAAATAAGGATGCAAGGCCACACCGAGGAGCAGAACCGTGGCATGGAATTCAGACACCATTCCCACAGGGGATTTTCAGATTCATTCTCAGCACTTAGCCTTTTGTCCAGATTTGAGAAGGTCCCAGAGAGAGAATACCTGCTTCTTCTCCTTGAGGCTGGTTGAAACTTGTTCAGTCTAACAGTGTCTATTTCCTGGTGAAAGCCGCTTTACCGGAGTCTGGGGACAGTGTCAGATGTGATCCTCAGTACTGTGAGTGGGATTCCTGTATTCACACCATTTGCTGCACCTGTAGCAACTATTTATATTTTTGAACAACAGTGTTCAATCTTGTGTCACAATGCACTGGCCTGTCACAATTCACCCTGAGGAGTGTTCAAGGCAGTAATCTTACTAATATTAAAATTCCGAAGTTTAATCAGAAGGATTCAAGGTTATTACTGTATTTGTGCTAATAACTCAATCACCTACATTCCAAGATTGGGAGAAGAGATGAAGTCATGGGGAGGGGAATGTGTATGTGAGTCCTCTGGTTTGTGTGTTATTGCTACGGTGTTTGAGAAACGTAGACCTCGAGCACAAATTTGCACGTCCTAGGTTATGTTTGGCACATAGTTTTAAGATTAGCAAGGCTATTTCTGTGACTTCGTGAAGAAAGTGGTGGACCTGAGTCCTTGATCATAGCTTTACTATGCCACTGAGTAATTGAATGGCCTTGGGCAAGTCATTCACTTTTTTTTTTTTTTTTCTCGTGACAATTTCCTCATCTGAAAAGTGAAGCAATTGGATTCGCTTGATCACCTCTAAGGCTGCTGCTTACTTCCAGAAGTTCTATGATTTTATATTTTTTACACCATTTTAGGATGGCAAGGTGACAATAAGGTTATGATCCTCTCATAAAAATATCCCAGGAGTAGCAGAATATCCTTTTAGTTGAACTCACACCAACCTCTTTATTACTTGGAGGAGTTCTTTGTGTTTAGAAGTGTGTGTTAGGAAATTTGCCATGGAGACTTGTTGCAGAATGCATGACTAGCTAAGGCACTTTGCTAGGGTAGAATAGCCCTGGTTGTTTCCTGTGGGTATGGCTTAACACTTGGAAAATAAAATCACTCTGTTTCAGTAATTTGGATACTGTACAAAAAGTTACTCAACATCCTCACTTCCATATAATTAGTCATAATCTCTCAAACCTTCACAGTGTATGTATCCTGTACATGAGCAGGTTGTTGAGCTTTTTATTTAGAATTGAGTTACCTGAAGGACTTTAAAGTGTTTTTAAAGAATCTCCTTTTGGAAAGATCATCTCAGATTCTTCCCTAAGGTGTATTTTTTTTTCCCACTACTCCAAGCACCTTTCTTCTTTTACTAATACCGTTTGAAAGTACTTTTTAACGTATTCTCTGATATCTACTGTGTATTTCCTGGCAGGTCAGGTCAGTAATCAGTGGCTACATGTTTGTATTTATTGATGGTAGAGTTTTGTTATCTTTTGATTTCTGAATTACAGAAATCAATTGTTGGCTTAGTTTGTGTTGTGTGTCTTTCTAGAGATGCATTAGTTTTATATACAAGTGAACCTTGTTCAAAACAAGAACGATGTATGAATATCTTTAAGTACAGGTCCTTTACTTTCCAAACTAGTGAACCATGGGTTCTGTTTAAATATAAGCGAGGAAAAAATATTCTGCCAGGCATAGGGAGTGCTGGGTTCCAGATCTGTCAATAATTCACAGGAGTGACCTTGAATGAGTCATATTCTTAACCCTTCAGGACCTTATTTTCCTCATCTGTAAATCTGTAAAACAAGTCAACAACTCTTAACTGCTAGAAGTGTTTTTTGTTGTTCTCTATTTAATTTGATTTTTTTTTTTTTTTTTTTGAGACGGACTCTTGCGCTGTTGCCCAGGCTGGAGTGCAGTGGCATGACCTTGGCTCACTGCAACCTCCACCTCCCGGGTTCAAGCAATTCTCTGTCTCAGCCTCCCGAGTAGCTGGGATTACAGGCACCCGCCACCATGCCTGGCTAATTTTTTTGTATCTTTAGTAGAGTCGGGGTTTTACCATCTTGGCCAGGCTGGTCTTGAATTCCTGACCTCGTGGTCCACCTGCCTCGGCCTCCCAAAGTGCTGGGATTACAGGTATAAGCCATCGTGCCCCGCCTTATTTTGATTTTTATACATTCCTTGGGTCCTCTCTATTGTGTTAAATAAAGTATAGGTGTCTAAACTGTAGAATCTCTCACCCACCCAGGAGACTCTTCCAGTTGTCCAGTTCACCTGGAATATTTCCATTGCATGGGGAACTCATGCCTCACAGGCAAGAGTGTACTGGATATGATCTGAGCAATTCTTAAGACTTGAGGCCAGGTGTGGTGGCTCACGCCTGTAATCTCAACACTTTGGGAGGCCAAAGTGTATAGATCCCTTGAAGTCAGGAATTCAAGACCAGCCTGGCTAACATGGTGAAACCCCGTCTCTACTTAAAATAAAAAAAATTAGCCGGGCATGGTGGTGCACGCCTGTAGTCCCAGCTACTTGGGAGGCTGAGGGAGGAGAATCTCTTGAACCCCAGAGGTAGAGGTTGCAGTGAACCGAGATTGTGCCACTGCACTCCAGCCTGGGCAACAGAGCGAGACTCCTCTCAAGAAAAAAAAAAAAAAAGACATGAACCAGTAATTCCCTCACTTAGGGTTCCTTAACACTTGCAGTAACCAATAATGTTTTATAATTTCCAGTCAAACTAAATGCTATGCCGGTTATGGTATCATAAGTGTTTAATGTCCAGGCCCTTGGCTCTTAACATGAGGATTGTAAGGTAACATTTGACAACTTAATCTCTTAAGAAAGATCAAAGTTCTGTATTAGTAGGTAGATCCAGGCAAGTTTAGGCATATTCTTGGCCTCTGTCTCTGTCAAGTCTATCTCTCAGCTTCTTATTTTAGTCATCTTTATAATAATGGAAAGTACTGGCAGCCTGCAAGTTTGGATTTTGGTTTCTGGTCTCCTTGATTGTGCCTTTTATTCTCATTCTTCTAATCAATAAATAATGGACATTTGACTAGATGATGGCTAATGCCTCTCTCTTTGCTTTGAATTTCTGTGAATCTGAGTAGAATATTAAGTAAAGTTGTAAGAATCATTTAGTAATTTATGGAAATATTTTTAAGACTGTCTCCCACCTTTTCTCTATTAAAAAAGATAAATATCTATAAAAGTACAGTATTTGTTGGTATACTTGGGTTAAAAGTTAAAACCCTGCCAAATGTGCCTTTAACTCTGAAAAATAAAAGTAATGTAACTTAGAGTATTCTTTATAAGACACCTTTGCTCTTTTAATTTTTTAAACTTGATCTCAAGGTTTTGGAGTGAGAAATATGTTACCCAGCTTGCTATTTAACCGTCCCGTGCAGCCTTCAAGTTGTTGGCAATGTTAAAGCTTGTTTTCCTATATATAAAAGAATATGGATGACTTTTTTTCTTTTTTCCCCCAACTTTGTTCGGTGAAGTGCGGTTTTTTAAAAGCTTGATTGAAGATGATAAAATGCTGTAATTGTAAATCCTGTCAGTGAAGAAAAAAATCTAGGACATTTAGCAAATCAGTACTCTTACACAATGGCTAATTTGTCTGCCTCTCTTGACATTTCTTTTGTGCCTTTCAGCACCTGATGGTCACACTGTGTGCTAGGTGTCAACTCTATTGTCTAAAATTGTGTGAGTTAAAAATTGAGTTTAGAAATCAGTCTTAGCATGAGACAGATCGTGATTTTTTAGCTCATGTACAGTTGATAACTTCTCAACTTTCCGAAGACTAACAAGTTAGTATTCAAACACCTCTTTTAAATTGCAAGATGTAATTGTGTGGTAGTATACTCTGAGTTCACTCACACATAGACAAATATTTGTTATTAAACTTTATGTATGGCTGAGCTATTTTTAGCAAGATTTCTAAAGCATACTAAAATATTCTGTGTCGTGTCCAGGCAATTAAAACTCTGAATGATTGGGTTGGTTGGTTTTAATCTCTAAAACATGTTTTTTATACCATTACGTATTTTAATTGTCAAAAAAGCTCACTAGCCTGGTCTTCCCCCAACCACAAGATTTGGCGTTATGCATCTCTTATTTTAGATGCAAGTGACCGAGGTTTAGCAATGCCTTTCTAATAGTCCAGGTCCCTGAAATGAATATTTAAAATATATATCCTTCTTAGCTTTCTGTCATGAAAGATCTTATGGGTAAGGCAGTGAACCACCCTCCTGTGGCAACATGTTGGTTCATAAGAATATAAGCATATCCTTGTAAGGAAATGTAAACCATAGATATTTTGGGAGGCAGCTGGGCCAAGATTGGGTATACGTTTAGATCCCAGGCTGGCCTGCTGTTTGTGCTATTGAGAAAATGTGCAGAGGAAGCATGTTTAATATGTTACAAGACATTTAGTGGTTCTTTATTCCTTATATTTAATTTGTAATTAAGTATTCTGAATCAAGATAAGCCTTTTTAAAAGGCTGCGTAAACCCCTTTAGCTGGTTGTGTTTTCTAGATTTACACTAAGAGAATGCAGGTTTTTTTTTTCAAAGTTTTAAAAACAAAATTGACCCTTGAAAGAGTGAAAATCTCATTGTACCCTGGCAGCAAAGTACTTTTGGTATTTGAATCGGAGTGTAGAACCCGATATCCAGAAAAAATAACAAGTTAGATTCTCTCTATCCCCTTATATTTTTAAAGTTCTATTTGGGGAAATTTTTCTTCCTAAGAAGAGTGACATAAATTTGGCAGGGAGATAGCTCCTTACCTTGGAGCTGTACTAGGCATAGCTAAGGAATGTGCCTGGGATTGCTTCAGGTCACACTTCTCCACTCCCCTCAGGCTTTGAGGTTCCTTATGTAGCTCTTAGTGTAAACAGCAGAGTCATTTAGTACAAGTGGTGACATCGAAACTCCCCTAAAGAGCTTTATTAGAGCTGTTTTCATGTGAGGGGAGATGAATTTTATAATTCGCACTCTCTTCAAGTGTCTGGTTTTGAAGTTGCTGAATGGGAGGTGTGTTTGCAAACTGGCAATCTCTTCTCTGAAACTCTAGGGAGTAAGGAGTGGGCTATGGCTAACTTCCTGGTTTCTCCCATTTCCCTAAGGGATCAGCTGTATGCCTAGAAGCCCTTGAAGAAACCATAAGGGTCATATATGAAGGGCTTGGCAGACCAGGTATTTTCAGGAGGGAGGAAACTCATGGTTGCCACTCCATTCTAGATTGCCAGCCTTCTCCTGTGTGCAAACCATGTCAGAGAGCTGCATTTTTGCAGAATAATTCTCCAGAAAATGAGAGAACACTCTCTCTTGAGTAACTTAACAGGAACTCTTAGGCCAGCCTATCAACTCTTTTCTGTAGTAGGGGAGAGAAAGCAGATATGTTAACTGTGGACCTTCAGATTTCAGCTCGTGGAAACTGTTCATGTGCTCTTCAGCCTTCTGTTTTAGGTACTAAATTAATTCAGATTTTGCATATTTTAAATGTGATAATTGCTCTTTAGTTGCCCTTCAGGATCTCCTTCTCTCACACAAGTTGAAGTGTACGCAGAATTCTTACTTAATGTAATCAGAGTTCATAAGAAGGGAACATTAAATGAATTTAATACATTTCAAATATGTTTCTGTCTTTTGTTTTGTTTTGTTTTGTTTTTTTGAGATGGAGTTTCATTCTTGTTGCCCAGGCTAGAGTGCAGTGGCACGATCTCGGTTCACTGCAACCTCCGCCTCCTGGGTTCAAGTGATTCTCCAGCCTCAGCCTCCCGAGTAGCTGGGATTACAGGCACCTGCTACCGCACCCGGCTAATTTTTGTATTTTTAGTAGAGACGGGGTTTCACCATGTTGGCCAGGCTGCTCTCGAACTCCTGAGCTCAGGTGATCCGCCCGCCTCAGCCTCCCAAAGTGCTGGGATTACAGGTGTGAGCCACCACGCCCAGCCAAGTGTCATGTTTTAAATATTACACATTATGGGTTTATTAACTGATATTTAGCAGTTTATCATAATCTCAGTTTTCATCCCTTCTCTGCTATTTCTGCTGTTTATCTCATTTGATTAGTTTTTAAACATCTTAATTTTTTCTACAAGGAAAAATTTTCTTGTTGGCCTTCCGTTCTCCAAGTTCATTTTGAGTCCATGGTCATGTCATCTAGCTTTTTATGTTACTATCAACTCCCCAGTCTTTTTATTTTTGAGACAGGATCTCACTGTGTCACCCAGGCTGAAGTGCAGTGGCGCAATCATGGCTCACTGCAGCCTCAACGTCCCAGGCTAAGGGCATCCTCGTACCTCAGTCTCCGAAGTAGCTAGGACTACAGGTGAGTGCCACCATGCCTGGCTAATTTTTGTATTTTTTTTTTTTTTTTTTTTTTAGAGACAGGGTCTCACCATGTTGCCCAGGTTGGTCTTGAACTCCTGGGCTCAAGTGATCTGACTGCCTTGGCCTCCCAAAATGCTGGGATTACAGGTATGAGCCACTGCGCCAGGCCTTCAGGCTTCTTTTGTAGGCATATTTTTATGAATAGATTTTCAAAAATGGTTTGTTTTTTTCCTTTCTTTTTCTTTTTTTTAAGAGTCTGGCACAGGAAATGAAGACATCCGAGTTCAGGAGGGCATTGTAGAGCTTGGGCAGGTCACTTAACCACTTTGGACTTAGCATTTCCCATGTGCAAGAAGAGGCAGCTTGCATTATCTTCAGGGTTGCACCAAGGAAACGCTTCAGCATGACTTTTTTGAGTGACGCTGAGTGAGAATGCAATTTGTTGTCATTTCTTGTGGGAGTGACTAAGCCGTTGTCTGTGTGTTGTAACAGTGAATTAAAATTCTAACCCTGTTTCTTTGGTTCTTTGAATGTATATCAGGTTCAAAGCCCATAGACTTCACAGGTGAGCCACTGTGCTAATGGAAAAAGGCTACTCATCTGGTGGATTTTTCATATAAAAATCCATGAAGACCCTGGTAGAGAAACAGTAGTACATCTGATTTTATAAAGATACCTTCTTGTAGATGGTGCTACTTCCCTCTAACAAGAAAGCCTTATGGAGGAGAGGTACAGTTTATCTGGAGGAGGGAACTCAAGGGAAATCTTACATTTTTGCCTGGGTCTCTGTGACTTGTTGCTGCCTTCCTGAGATGGCTGGTCAAGTAGAAAGGTGCCGTCCTAACATGGGAACGCAGGGTTTCTCTTCAGAGCAAATGGGCGTGTGATAGCCCATCCTTTAAAGACAGTGTCAATGTGATCTGTAGATACTGACTTTCTACTTCCAGACTTTGTGACACTGAGGACTTTCATTAAAAGTCCTAACTCAGTGGCTGGGGGCTGTGGCTCACGCTTGTAACCCCAGCACTTTGGGAGGCCGGGTAGATTACCTGAGATCAGGAGTTCGAGACCAGCCAGGCCAATGTGGTGAAACCCTTCTCTACTAAAAATACAAAAAAGAAATTAGGCTGGCGTGGCGACGGGCACCTGTAATCCCAGCTACTTGGGAGACTGAGGCAGGAGAATTGCCTGAATCCGGAAGGGGGAGGTTGCAGTGAGCCAAGATCCAGCCTGGACAACCGAGTGAGACTCCACCTCAAAAAAAAAAAAAAAAAAAAATCCTAACTCAGTCTTTGGGAACCTTCATGCCAATGAGAGCCCACTGTAGTTTCTTGGATCACTTTCTTTCTTTCCATGTGGACATAAGGAGCAGGGGTGTCCAATCTTTTGGCTTCCCTGGGCCACACTGGAAGAAGAATTGTCTTTGGCCACACATAAAATATACTAACGGTAACAATAGTTGATGAGCTAAAAAAAAAAGAAATGTGCAGAAAAATCCCATAATGTTTTTAGAAAGTTTATGAATTTGTGTTGGGCTGCATTCAAAGCCATCCTAGGCTGCATGGGGCCTGTGGGCTGTGGGTTGGACAAGCTTGATGTAGAAGATGGGTAAGATTTACTTATCATGGACAATTTGGCTGCATTCTTATTTTTCACATCACTTTGGTTCTAGAAATATGCAGATTACAAATGAACTTTTTAAGTATTTTGAAAGTATTTATTTTATGATTTTACTGGTTATGGGGTACCTATGTGTTTTTTATTTTTTTTTTAATTTACGGAGATAGGATCTCATTTTGTTGTCCAGGCTGGTCTCGAACTCCTGGCCTCAAGCAATCCTCCTGCCTCAGCCTCCGAAAGTGCTGGGATTACAGGTGTGAGCCACGGTGCTCCTATGTTTTTTTTACATTTGAGATTAATGCTTGGTTTTGTGGCTAAAGAAAAGCTTATTATCTTAAAAGTAAATTTAGAACTAAAATCCTTTCTTTAAAGTATTACATATTTTTAAAAAGTTATATGACATTCTTAAGCACGGTTAAATCTTTCTCAGAAACTAAAAACTTCTCTGAGTTTTGATTCAGACCTGATTTAAACATGAATTACAAAGCCAGAATAGTAGCTAACGTATGCAGTAGCCCTCACAACCTATTTAGATTGGCTGAGTGTTTCAAATACAGTTGTGCATTTTCTACCCTGGGTCTCTTTCTTTAAAAAAAAAAAAAAAAAAGTTTGAGATGTTTTTCCCATTACCATCTTGACATCTGCCTGGTTACACATGAATAGCTTGACCCAGTCCCTCAGCAGGGAGACTACCGTGGCCTTGCTTTCAATAGCCATGTCACTGACAAAGAAAACATATGGAATATTTCATTCCTACCCTTCACACACAGAGTCTGGGGCTGTGAGGGCATGCAGCAGAACGCTTCATACTTCATGGTAGGTTGGCAAATCTGTGCACAAACCACAGGCTGTGCTGTTAGTAGTCAAACTGTGTTTTCCAGAGCCTCATTACATTCTGTAGAAAGAAAATCCCTTGTTTTGGATAAATCAATTTCTAATATCAGTTTGAATTAACTTAGGATGGCCGGCTTCCATGATGGGTTTTCCACCTAATCATGTATTTCACCAAAGGACATTTGTGTATGCATGAGCACAGGGGATTTGGGTATTGCTCTGCCAGATTTGGTATGTGGTGTGTGTTGGGATCACAGATGCTTGAATTCCCAGTAGGATAGGCCTTGAAGACTGCCTGCCTTTATGTTTATCTTCTTGTCAGCCCACAGAAAGAGATCAATTGATCATTGTCCTGCTAGCCAAACACTGCTGCAATGACCTTTAAAGGTTTCCGTTGCATATAGTATTAGCCTTCTACTTGGGAGCTCGGTTTCAGGTCAGCTAGCATTGAGGGCTTTGGTCTGTGGCATCTGAAGCTGTATTATTGAGGCTCATCAGCAGGTGTGACAGGAGATGGTCAAGAACATGAAATAGAAGGGTAAGTTAATTCCTTTCTCAGCTCTTATTCTTTTTTTTGAGACGGAGTCTTGTTCGGTTGCCCAGGCTTAAGCATAGTGGCGCCATCTCGGCTCACTGTAGCCTCCGCTTCCCGGTTCAAGTGATTCTCATGCTTCAGCCTCCCGAGTAGCTGGGACCACAGGCACAAGTCATCACGCTTGGCTGATTTTTGTATTTTTAGTAGAGATGGGGTTTCACTATGTTGGCCCCGCTGGTCTCGAACTCCTGACCTCAGGTGATCCACCTGCCTTGGCCTCTCAAAGTACTGGGATTACAGGAGTGAGCCATTGCACCCGGACTCTCAGCGCTTATTCTGTGTTAAAAGAATTTGCTAGCCAGGTGCTGTGGCTCATGCCTGTAATTGCAGCACTTTGGGAGGCCGAGGTGGGTGGATCATGAGGTCAGGAGTTCGAGACCAGCCTGGCCAAGATGGTGAAACCCCGTCTCTACTAAAAATACAAAAATTAGGCAGGTGCAGTGGTGGGCACCTGTAATCCCAGCTATTTGGGAGGATGAGGCAGGAGAATCACTTGAACCCAGGAGGTGGAGGTTGCAGTGAACCGAGATCGCACCACTGCACTCTAGCCTGGGTGACGGAGCAAGACTCTGTCTCAAAAAAAAAAAAAAAGAATTTGCCCTTCACACCATCCTGGCTGAGGTGGCATTCCGGAATTCCAGAAGGAGGAAAAACCCCCCGCTGTGACATCCAAGGATAAGAAGATTTATGACGTTGGCAGAGGAAGTAATGACATCCATTTCATCAGGGTCCTTCCCAACCCTCAAGTTACTCGAGCCTGAGTTTCTAGTTTCATTGTTTTTCAGACATGTAGACTGGTTTTGACAGACAGAAGTTGATGATTTATCTAAAAGGAAGCAAGCTCCTGTTGATTATTTTATCTCAGATATAGCCCCATATTTAAATTTATATAGACATCTCTTCTAGAAGTTATTTCTGATGGTTCTTGGTATCATTACTGAACATAAGCTGAATAACAACATGCTAAAAGAAATTATTGCCTTTCACATTTTCTCATAAAAGTGATTCCTTTTGTAGTTCTTGATTATAATAGATTTCCTTTAAATTTATTGGCTCATTTAAGGTTAAATTTTTAAAAGTTTCTGTTTTATGGTTCTTCATAAATGAATCTATTTGTGGTTCCCTTTTTATTTATTGCCTCCATATTTTTATCCTAAAATAAATGGTTTAATCTTAGATGTTCCATCTTCCTTACTTTGACTGCTTCCCTGACTTTCAAAACTGTGAATTCAAGGCCCGGCATGGTAACTCATGCCTGTAGTCCCAGCACTTTGGGAGGCCAAGGTGGGTGGATCACCTGAGGTCAGGAGTTCGAGACCAGCCTGGCCAACATGGTGAAACCCCGTCTCTACTAAAAATACAAAAATTAGCTGGGCATGGTGGCAGGTGCCTGTAATCCTAGCTACTCGGGAGGCTGAGATAGGAGAATTGCTTGAAACCGGGAGGCGAAGGTTGTAGTAACCTGAGATCGTGCCATTGCATTCCAGCCTGGGTGAAAAGAGCGAAATTCCATCTCAAAAAAAAAAAAAAATACTTAAAAAAATTAAGAAAACAAAAAAACTATGAATTTATAGAGAAAACTCCCCCAAGCTCCTCAATTTTAAAAGTCATCCTTTTTAGTGTTCAGTTCTATGAGTTTCAAAATGTATACAGTCATGTGACCACCATCACTGTGAAGATATAGAGCATTTCTTCACTTGCTGAATTTCCATGCCTCTCTGTAGTTATCTCCTCTCTTCACCTCCAACCTCTGACAACTGCTGAACTATTTTCTACCTTGGTTTCCTCACTTTATGTAGTTTTGCCTTTATTAGGATGCCATTTAAATGTAATAAAACAATGTAACCTTTTGCGTCTGGCCTCTTTTACTCACCATAGTGCATTTGAGATTCTAACATGTTGCATATATTAATATGTAATACTCACTTTCTTTTCTTTTTCTTTTTGAGATGGGGACTTGCTTTGTTGCCCAAGCCGGAGCACAGTGGCATGATCACAGTTCACTGCAGCCTCTAACTCCTGGGCTCAAGCAGTCCTCCTACCTTAGCCCTCCAAATAGATGGGACTACAGGCATGTGCCACCATGCCTGGCTAATTTTTTTTTATTTTTTGCAGAGATGGGGTCTTGCTGTGTTTCCCAGGCTAGTCTTGAACTTCTGGCCTCAAATGATCCTCCTGCCCTGGCTCCCAAAGTACTGGGGTTACAGGTGTGAGCCACTGTGCCTGGCCAGTACTTGTTTTCATTGCTAAGGAGTGTTCCATTTTGTACGTATACTATAATTTGTTTCTCCATTCACCAGTCAAGGGACATTTGCCCTATTTCTAGCTTTTTGGCTATTATAAATAAAGCCACCATAAATATTCACATAGAGTTTTTGTATGAACATAGGTGTTTATTTCACTTGCATAAACACCTAGAGTGAGATCCTGGGTCATATGGTAAATGTATGTTTATAAGAAAATGTTGGTCTCAATTTTAATGTCTTAGACTGTGGTGAGGTTTGTTATCACCAATTACTTATAGTCACAATATATTGTTAGCATGGTATGTAGTATTAGCAAAAGCTGTTAAAAACTGATTTTGTTTAAATGTCTGCTTTCTTTAAGTTCTTTAAACTCCTCTATGCTGAGAATGTCTGCTTTTAAAAGAGAAGAATTCTTAGCTCCCTTTATGATACCTAGCAGTTGCCGTAATCCCCGCCAGAGACTCCTGTAGAAATTACCCTAATGTGAAGCATTTTTCTTACAGTGAAAAAAGTTTGAATTATTAATGTATTCATATTTGGAATGTCTGATTTTTTAAAAAATGGAAATTTAGTGAAGAATTGCTGGGCCTACCTATACATTATGCATTTTACATGTGCTAACTAGAATTTCCACAGTAACCATCTTGGTCCATGGCAGGATTCCCATTTTATCACTGAGCAAACTGGGATTTAAAAGGATTAGGTAACTTGTTCAAATATCCCACAGTTAGTGGGTGGTAGTTTGTGAAGCTCAGGTGTTCCATATTTAAGTTTGCTCATCCCTGTAGTTTGCTTAGATATTTGACAATTTATCAGAAGAGGAAAAGGTGAAATGAGAAACAAAATGGTGAGAAGCTACAGGTTATTACAGGAAAAAAAAATCAGAACAGAAAAAAATGTGTACCCAAAAAGCACACATACATCTATATGTCTGCATACACTGGGAGACTATGACTTGATTCAGAGTCAAAAATCTACACAATAGATTCAAAATCTATTGTGTAAAATGAAGTTGTCTGTTATTCATAGCAGAACTTTTAAAAAGTATCTCTAACTTGGTCTTTTTGCTTTTTATACATACTTGTTTAAAAGCTTTCACATCATTTCCCATGTTAATAGTGTTTTTTTGTGTGTGTCTGGAAAGTATCAGTCATATGCTTTTTGACTGGCTTTTTCTTTCTTCCGTGGACTTCACTTACATGGTATATGAGGATCAGACCTGTTAGCGGACTCACTTTTCTGTTTCTAAAGGAGCAAATTTCTGAATGTGCTCCTTTAAACCAAAACTTTGCAGTAGATTAAAAAGCAAAATGTGCAGTATGATGGTTTCCATATAGCTGCCCCCTTTCACTCGCTGGAATTTCCTGCCTCTCCTGTTGAAGATGTTTTTATAGGGAAGTCAGCATAAAAGTGAATCACCCATGAGCCTTTTTTTCCCCCAAGGCATTTCATTTAGTCAACTTGGTATTAATTTAGTTGGTACTCTTTAGTTGACTCGAACACTATGTGTGTTGATGGTGTGAGCTGATGTTTATTAAGCTGTTAATGTTTTACAGACTTGATGGGTTCCCATTTGGATCTGTGTGCTCTTTCCTTTAGCAGCAGGGCTATTATTCATGATTGAATCTGTGGCCACAGTTTTAATTTGAATGTACTGGTGATAGCCAGCCTCATGCTAAACAGTCATTTGCTTGGTGATTCTAAAGGTTGTCTTCTTCCCCTGGAAGCATTTTGCTTTCTCATTTCACTTATGTTGCATTCTTAGTCATGAAGAGCTCTCTGGTCTGTCCTGCCATTCAGATAATATCATCACCATCCTCTTGTTATTAACTTAGATGCTCATAATAATGTTATTGAATGCCAGGCACTAAATGAAGTGCGTAACACGTGTTATCTATTTAATCCTCCCAATAGGCCTCCAAAGCAATGCTATTATTCTCCCCATTTTAGAGATGGAGAAACCATGGCAAGTGAGGACTTATTACCACTAGTAATGAGAGGTTTTGCAGGTAGGGTGTTGGATCTTGCTTTTATAGACTAGGGTTATTTGGTTGAGTGGGCTGTATAACAGTATCTTTCAGTGCTCTTCCTAAATGTAGGCGTTCATCCATTGTACATGTCTTAGGTATCGGAAACTTCTCATTATGTAGATGGGGAATTAATTCTGGAGAGGTTTTGTTTTGTTCTGTGCTTGAAGTGTTCTCAGCTCCTTAGAATGTAGATTTGGAAAGGATCTTAAAGGTCATCTAATGCAGTGGATCTAAAACTCTTGTTTATTATGGCCCACCCATCAAAAAGGCTATGTCGTTCCATGGGGAAAGCAAAAAGTCAATTTCTCCCAATGATGTATATTATATTAACCTGTTTATAGACATGGTAGTTATTATTTGTTAAACTTTTCAATCACATAAATCATAACACCAAATTCTTGTTGATTTTTTTTTTTTAGACTTTTCCTCCCTTCTCTGTGTACTTCTATTAAGAGCTGGCAGTTGATCTGGCTCAAATTCCCCATTTAATGGGGGAGAAATCCAGTTACATTTAGTTGTATGACATGACCAGAATCATTTATAGTGCTCCAGGGTATGTTAAAAATGAAACACCCCATCTGTACACAAAATAAATTAGCCTGGCGTGGTGGCACACACTTGTAGTCTCAGCTACTCAGAAGGCTGAGACAGGAGGATCACTTAGAGACCAGGAATTTGAGGCTGCAGGGAACTATGATGGTGCCACTGCACTCCAGCGTGGGTGACAAAGTGAGACCTGGAAAAAAGAAAGACAGACAAGGCAAGTGGAAGAGCATTATCAGAAGAGATGGTCCTTTCTTTGACTGTGTTAATCTTTAACATTTAATTTAATATTAACATTTAGTGAGACTTTTGACTTGTGTTGCTGTGGCTTGTGTCTGTTGGATGACAAGATAAAATTTCCTGTGCTTCTTCCTTGTCTTCCCAGTTTTCCATGGGCTCAGTACTTTGTTGAAATTGTAGGAGATAATTTGTGGAGGTGAATAAAAATGTTTAATGCAAATAATTTTGCTTTTTTTTTTTTTTTTTGAGACAGAGTCTTGCTCTGTCTTCCAGGCTAGAGAGCAGGTGGCATGATCTCAGCTCACTGCAACCACCACCACCCTGGTTCAAGCAATTCCCCTGCCTCAGCCCCCCATGTAGCTGGGATTACAGGTGTATGCCACCACATCTGGCTAAGTTTTAGTATTTTTAGTAGAGACAGGGTTTCACCATCTTGGCCAGACTGGTCTCGAACTCCTGACCTCAGGCAATCTATCTGCCTTGGCCTCCCAAAGTGCTGGGATTACAGGCATGAGCCACTGTGCCGGGCCAATAATTTTATTTATTCAAACTATTCTTTGAGAGCTACAAATATTTGTATAATGGTTCATGGAATTGTCAACCCAAAAGTATCTGTGACAGATCTCAATCAATTTAGAAAGTTTATTTTGCCAAGGCTAAGGACTTGCCTGTGACACAGCCACAGACAGTCTTGAAGACGTGGTTGGGGTACAGCTTACTTTTATACTTTTTAGGGAGACATAATATATCAATCAATACCTGTGAGATGACATGGGTTTGATCTGGAAAGGTGGGACAACTTGAAGCCAGGGAGCTTCCAGGTTATACGTAGATTTAAAAATTTTCGGATTGGCAATTGGCTGAAAGAGTTTAGTTTTTATCTAAAAGCCTGGAATAAATAGAAAGGAATGTCCGAGTTCCAATGATAAGGGATTGTGGAGACCAAAGTTGTATCATGCAGATGAAGCCTCCAGGTAGCAGGCTTCAAAGAGAATAGATTGTATTATAAATGTTTCTTATAAGTCTTCAGGTCTGTGTTGATGCTAATGCTGGTTGGCTCTTACTAAATTCCAAAAGGGTGTAGGATATAATGAGGCATGTCCAACTTCCCCTTCCCATCATGGTCTGAACTAGTTTTTCAGGTTAACTTTGGAATGCCTTTGGCCAAGAGGAGGGTTCCATTCAGAAGGCTGGGGCCCTTAGAATTTTATTTTTGGTTTACAGAATCAGTACTCTTTCAACTTTAAAATAATAATTACTTACTGAGATAATAAGTCAGAACTTTAAAAATTAATTTGTTCAACATTTGTTTATTAAGTGTCTGATGTGTTAGGGACTGTTTTTGGTGCTGGGGACACAGAATTGAACAGTATCTGATGCCATCCTTGCATTCCTATAACTTACCTGGCAGGGGGGTGGGGGATTAGTGGTAGACAGTAAATAAGCACAATGAATATAAAAGGTCAGGTAATGTTAAATACCATCAAGGAAAATAAAGCAAGATGAAGGTGGTTTGCTGTTAAGGTAGGGTAGCCAGGGAAGGCTGGAATGAAATTTAGATATTAAGATAATTAGTCAATATCTATAGGAATATGAATCCATCTTAAGCAATGGCAAAACAAAATTTAAAAAGTTCCTCTTGGCTGGGCGTGGTGGCTCACGCCTGTAATCCCAGCACTTTGGGAGGCCGAGGTGGGCACATCATGAGGTTGGGAGTCCGAGACCAGCCTGGCCAACACAGTGAAACCCTGTCTTTACTAAAAGTACAAAAATTAGCTGGGCATGGTGGCAGGCGCCTGTAATCCCAGCTACTCGGGAGGCTGAGGCAGGAGATTTGCTTGAACCTGGGAGGTGGAGGTTGCGGTGAGCTGAGATCGCACCACTGCACTCCAGCCTGGGCGACAGAGCTAGACCCCGTCTCAAAAAAAAAGGTTTCTCCCTACCCCATAGTGACAACTTAATTAAACATAAAAGTCACTGTGCATGTAGGAACATTAAAAAAGAAAATAAAAGATAAAAGAAAAAACATAAAAAGGTTTGAAATCAATGTGGCAGAATAAATTGGTATGTCAATACAACAGGCTATTACACAGAAGTATACAAACTATTGATACACATGACTATGGATAGTTTTCAACGGTATTAAGGCTGAGTGATTAAAACCCAGTTCAGCAGTGAAACCCCGTCTCTACTAAAAATACAAAAAAAAAAAAAATCAGCCGGACGTGGTGGCAAGCACCTGTAGTCCCAGCTACTCGGGAGGCTGAGGCAGGAGAATGGCGTGAACCCGGGAGGCGGAGCTTGCAGTGAGCCGAGATCGCGCCACTGCACTCCAGCCTGGGCGACAGAGACTCTGTCTCAAAAAAAAAAAAAAAAAACGCAAAAAGTTGTATACTGTATGATTCCAGGTTTACTATAAATGACAAAATTATAGTGTTGGCGAACAGGCCAGTGGTTGCTAGGGTTGGAGATAGGAAAATGATGCGAGAGAAAAGTGTTGCAGGAGGGCATTTCTTTGCAGTGGTGGAGCAGTTCCTTATCATGATTGTAGTGGTAGTTACATGAATCCATCTGAGTAGGGTCTGTAACTTTAGTAAATAGTGTTGCATCAAAGTAAATTTCCCGGTTTAGCTGATATATTATGGTTATGTAAGATGTTGCCATTGGGAAAAGCTGGGTGAAGGGTATGCAGGAACTGTCTGCACTATTTTTGCAACTTCTAGTGAGTCTTAAATTATTTTTTAAAATAACAACAACAAACATACCAGATCTGTTGAGAGTCCTGAGAAGTCTTAGCCATGGCCTTACCCCTTAAAGAAGATGAGGAAACTGAGTCTCTGAGGTAAGATGACAGCCTGAGGTTGCAGAGCCAGAGTCTCAATCTAGATCTTTTAACTTTCACATCAACGTTATTTTGCTCCCTGAGAGCATAACCAGTTTTAATTTGCTATTGAGCAATTGTTGGAAGATTACGTGGGTGTCCATTTTTTCCCCCAGCTTCATGCCCACATTCCCCCCAGCTATGTATGTGTGTATGTGAATTCTCTTTTATGTTCTAAAGCAGAGAAAGTACAATATGCAAATTATGCATTAGGTTTACAATTTAAATGGTTTGAATCATATTTTTGAATGGAATGGACATGGCTCTCCTATTATGAAAGTATTTTATTACTGAGTGCTTGGTACAGTCTAAGTAGTATGAGGAATGACCTTGGATCTCTGCCTGTGAATTAGTAGCTGAATGGTGTTTTACTTCTGATGATTCAGTATATTTGCCTTAATTACTGGATTAACCAATTTCTTGCCTCCCACTAAAAGCACACACATTTATCTAAACAGGGGATGAATGAATGAAGTTTTAGGGACTAATTTTTGTGGTATTTAAGCAACAATAGTCTAGATTACCCACAACCTTAATTTCCTTTCATGAGTCCTGTAGATGGGCTTTGTCACCATTTACACTTGATTACTTCATTGTTAACCCCAGTGATGTGATTTAGCATGCAAAGACTTAATTATTCCTTTCTGGCCTAGTGAGAAATTTCCTTCCAATAATTGCCTCCACTGCCCTTTAGCCTCCTTAAAACATTTAGTTTGTTTGAAACAACATGGTTGCTCAGTAAGCAATTCCAAGCTCAGCAGTGCCTGGCGCTGTCTTTGGACCATAATTTATACCTTTGATATAGTGACTTAGGCCTCAGTTCTTAAGTGATGTCTGGTGGGTACTCTTCATTAAAATAGTGGTGTGAAGCATTTGTCTGAAGTTATGGTTCCAAACTAAATGGTTCTAAACAGTTCTCTGGTGGTCTCTTTAAATTTAACATTTCCTTATTTTAAGTGAAAAATTGTGCCAACTTTGGAAATAAAAGTTGACTCTTTAAACTTTAGTTTTAAGCATTGAAAAGTACCGTTCATCTAGTTGTGAATACTAAAAACTGTAGAGTTTTTAAGAAGTGTTTTTGTAAGGAGTCCTAGAAATAGTATAGATCCTTACATAACCTAGAAATAGTAATCCTGGAAGTAGTATATAGATCATTACATAACCTGCCACTGGACATTATTCTGTCCCAGGGTATCAGACTTGTTGGAGAAATTGAAAGGTTTATGAAGAGTTGGCAAAGAAATGGTTGTTTTGTTTTTAAATATAGGTGCATTGCATCTAGCACCCCAAAGCAAGGAATGGATGTGGGAGCACAATTTTCTTTCTTTTTTTTTTTTTTCGTTTTTTTTTTGAGACGCAGTTTTGCTCTTGTTGCCCAGGCTGGAGTGCAATGGCGCGATCTCAGCTCACCGTAACCTCCGCCTCCCGGGTTCAAGGGATTCTCCTGCCTCAGCCTCCCGAGTAGCTGGGATTACAGGCATGTGTCACCACCCCCAGCTAATTTTGTATTTTTACTAGAGATGAGGTTTCTCCATGTTGGTCAGGCTAGTCTCAAACTCCCGACCTCAGGTGATCCACCCGCCTCGGCTTCTCAAAGTACTGGGATTACAGACGTGAGCCACCGTGCCTGGCCTGAGAGCACAATTTTCTGTGTTGAGTATTTTTTATTATACAGCAACAACATTATGGGAAGTTCCGTTTCATTTCCAAGTGGAAGTTTGTGGAATTGAAAGTGTCTATTTTCTACCAGGAGAAATTGAAGATATTCTGCCGGAAGGAAAGTATTCTGCCAGGAGGAGTTGAAAAGGTATTAATTGTACCATGTTTCAAGTAGAGGAATATACCCATGTCTCTACTGACAATTTATAAGGCTTGTTGAATGTTGCTTTTTAAATTTTTTTGGTAGCATAGTTTTAAGCTTTAGTCTTAAGGCCCTATTGCCCATCTTCAAAATTCTGTCCCTTCCGGTGTCCTTAATATTAACAGCTTCATTTTGCTCAGAGGATCTAGAATAACAATAGCATATAGGGAATTGGATATTATACAATAAAGATATTAGTATGCCAGTCTTTTGGAAAGCAGAATATCACATTCATCAGACTTAACGAAAGCGTTTTTCAGGGAGATGTAGCCAAGTTCTGCCTTTCAGTTTCCATGTTGTACAAGGCATTTTTGCCTCAAATCATCAGCTTCTAGGGGAACCAACTTTTAGCTAACCTAGAAATAAGTCAAAGGAACACTGAAGAGATATTGGTAATAAAGCAGTTCTAATTGTTAAAATATTGATCAGGAAGCATAGCAGAAACAATTGAAGGTCATCCTGTTATATTTTCTGGAGTGTTTTTAAAGAGTTTAGAATATTCAGCTAATTATAGACATACGACCTTTGAATTCTGGAAGTGGTATCTCCTACAGAATTTTTCTCAGAAATGATATAATTGTCAACATTTTAAACTTTATTTTTATTTTATTTACTTTTTATTTATTGGTCTTCTTTTTTTTTTCTTTTTTTAATAATAGTAAATAACCAAGCAAGTTTTTGATTTTTTTAAGAGACAGCGTCTCACTTTGTCGCCCAGGCTGGTGTGCAGTGGCGTGATCATGGGTCACTGCAGGCTCAAGCTCTTAGGCTCAAGTCACCCTCCTGCCTCAGCCTTTTGAGTAGCTAGGACCACAGGCACAGGCCACCATACCTGGCTAATTTTTTATTTTTTGTAGAGACAGTGTCTCGCTGTGTTGCCCAGGCTGGTCTTGAACTCCTGAGCTCAAATGATCATCTTACCTTGGCCTCCTGAAGTGCTGGGATTACAGGCATGAGCCATCTCGCCTGGCCGACATTTGACAAAATGATTGAATAGATTTTTGTTAAACTTTAATTATTATGATACTATACATTCAATATTAAAAAATAAACTCTTAGGCATGTCTTGAGGATTCACTCATTATACTTAAGTAGGTATTTATTATTTTACAGCAGCTGATAAATACTGGACAGTGTTGATGATGGGCAGCATGTTCTCTTGGATGAAGATAATGCAAATAATATTCTTGACTTCTGATAGTTTTATTATTATAAGTTAGCTAACTTATGATAGTTAGATATTGTCAACTAGGTGAGTTTTACCTCCCATTTGCATACTTCCATAGAAAAATAAGAAAAGATGTAAAAATTTATTATAGTATGTGTTTATTATGTTTTATTTAGTTTTTATTAAGTATCAGTGAGTGAATGAGAAAGGCATTTGTTGATAGTCTTAATCTAGTGAGAGTAGAAGTGAAAGGCAATACTTCTGTCCTCAGGGGGCTTGCTCCAATGGTTGATTTAAGGAGCTCATTTTTGTTAGTCTCATTACTCTCTTCTAGAAAAACAGAATACAGTAAACCTACCTGATATTTTCAAATGCAAATACATATCTGTAGCTTTAATGTTTTATTCAGACTCATGAAATTAGTGTTTCATGACAAAATAACTTGGATTATGAACAAATGTACAGCAAAATCATTTTGTTTCCATACATTCTTTTCAGCTAAAGAACAACTGAGGCAGGGCGCGGTGGCTCACGCCTGTAATCCTAGCACTTTGGGAGGCTGAGGCGAGCGGATCACCTGAGGTTGGGAGTTCGAGACCAGCCTGACCAACATGGAGAAACCCCATGTCTACTAAAAATACAAAATTAGCCAGGCATGGAAGCGCATGCCTGTAATCCCAGCTACTCGGGAGGCTGAGGCAGGAGAATTGCCTGAAGCCAGGAGGCGGAGCTTGTGGTGAGCTGAGATCACACCATTGCACTCCAGCCTGGGCAACAAGAGCAAAAACTCTGTCTCAAAAAAAAAAAAAAAAAAAGAAAGAAAAAAAAGAACAACTGAAACTCTGGATGATTTATTTTAATTTAAACATGATTCTAACTTACTGATGATTTTATTAAACTAGGTCTTACTAGATTGCCACGTTTAAGCCAGTGATCCTGTATTTCATGGTAAGGCCTTTGAAAAGAGCATTATGGAAACAAAATGATTTTACCACACATTTGTTCATGATCCAAATTCTTTAATTTCATACATAAGTAGTTTTGACTCTTATACAGTGCTACAGAGAGCAATAACTGTAATCATAGAACCACAGGATATAGACCTGGAATGCATACATGGTGCTATGTTAACATGGAGCATTAGTGAGAATTATAAGGTTCATTGAAGTATATTAAATATAACATGCATAAACCCTATTACTTTCTATTCCTTTAGTGAAATGCGATACTTTGGTTGTACATATATTTTTAAAAATTTAAAGACTTAACACACTGTTGACAAAATGCACATTAGTCAAACATATTGTGAAAGCATAGTGTCAGCCATGAATACAATAGACATACATTTCTAGATGCTTTGTCATAGGATGAACCCCCAAATTGGGGTTCAGCCTAGGAGACCACAGGAATTCTTGGCTTTGCACAGGAAGGAATTCAATAAGAGTGACAAAGTTAAGTGAAAACAAGTTTATTAAGAATGTAAAGGAATAAATTGGCAGAGCAACCCCAAGGGTTGCTGGTTAGCTATTTTTATGGTTATTTCTTTATCATATGCTAAACAAAGTGTGGATTATTTATGCGTTTTCCAGGAAAGGGGCAGGGAGTTCGCCAGAACTGAGGGTTCTTCCCCCTTTCAGACCATATAGGGTAACTTCTGGACATCGCCATGACATTTGTAAACTGTCATGGCACTGGTGGGAGGTTCCTTTAGTAAGCTAATATATTATAATTAGCATATAATGAGCAGTGAGGATGTCCAGAGGACGCTTACACCACCTTGGTTTTGGCAGGTTTTGGCTAGCTTCTTTATTGCATCCTGTTTTATCAGAGTGGTCTTTACCACTTGTATCTTGTGCAACCACTCCTGCTGACCTCCTATCAGCTTCATGCTCAGAATCGTTTGTAAGCTCTTTTTTTTATTATTATTATTATACTTTAAGTTCTAGGGTACATGTGTACAACATGCAGGTTTGTTACATATGTATACATGTGCCATGTTGGTGTGCTGCACCCGTTAACTTGTCATTTACATTAGGTATATCTCCTAATGCTATCCCTCCCCCCTCCCCTGACCACATGACAGGCCCCGGTGTGTGATGTTCCCCACCCTGAGTCCAAGTGTTCTCATTGTTCAGTTCCCACCTATGAGTGAGAACATGCGGTGTTTGGTTTTCTGTCCTTGCGATAGTTTGCTCAGAATGATGGTTTCCAGCTTCATCCATGTCCCTACAAAGGACATGAACTCATCATTTTTTTATGGCTGCATAGTATTCCATGGTGTATATGTGCCACATTTTCTTAATCCAGTCTATCATTGATGGACATTTGGGTTGGTTCCAAGTCTTTGCTATTGTGAATAGTGCCACAATAAACATACGTGTGCATGTGTCTTTATAGCAACATGATTTATAATCCTTTGGGTATATACCCAGTAATGGGATGGCTGGGTCAAATGGTATTTCTAGTTCTAGATCCCTGAGGAATCGCCACACCAACTTCCACAATGGTTGAACTAGTTTACAGTCCCACCAACAGTGTAGAAGTGTTCCTATTTCTCCACATCCTCTCCAGCACCTGTTGTTTCCTGACTTTTTAATGATCGCCATTCTAACTGGTGTGAAATGGTATCTCATTGTGGTTTTGATTTGCATTTCTCTGATGGCCAGTGATGATGAGAATTTTTTCATGTGTCTTTTGGCTGCATAAATGTCTTCTTTTGAGAAGTGTCTGTTCATATCCTTCGCCCACTTTTTGATGGGGTTGTTGCATGACTAAAACACCAAAAGCAATGGCAGCAAAAGCCAAAGTTGACAAATGGGATCTAATTAAACTAAAGAGCTTCTGCACAGCAAAAGAAACTACCATCAGAGTGAACAGGTAACCTACAGAATGGGAGAAAATTTTTACAATCTACCCATCTGACAAAGGGCTAATAACCAGAATCTGCAAAGAACTTAAACAAATTTACAAGAAAAAATCAAACAACCCCATTTTTAAGCTCTCTACGGGCAGGAATCAACTCTCACTCAGCGTCATTTTAGTTCTTCCCTTGCTTATATTTGTGCCTTGCATGTAACATACTCTTAAATGTTGAATAATTTGAAGGACATAGACAGATTGTCTTTTGATATTCTATTATATTTTACTGGTGACATTTTATTAATTAACTTGCTTAGCCAAAGTTTATACCATGAACATCAAATATGTGGCTACTGCACTTTTTTTTTTTGTTTTTTGAGACAGGGTGTCACTCTGTTGCCCAGCCTGTAGTACAGTGGCGCCATCTCAGCTCACTGCAACCTTCACCTCTGGGCTCAAGTGATCTACTGGCCTCTGCCTTCAGAGTAGCTGGGACTGCAGGCATGCACCACCAGGCTTGAATAATTTTTAAATTTTTCTGTGGAGATGAAGTCTTACTGTCTTGCCTAGCTGGTCTCAAAGTCTTTACCTTATACCATCCTTTTACTCAGCCTCCCAAAATGCTTGGATTACAGGTGTGAGCCACTGAAACCAGCCTCTATTGTACTTCTAAGTGTGCTGCTGTATTCGTGGGGGGAGGAGGGACAATATGAACTGTGCTTCCTGTTTTAACATTTATGAAGCCCTTCATGTGTACCAGATATCATGCTAAGAGCTTTATATATGTGAGTTTACTTGATCGTCATAACAGCTGTATAAGAGGTATTCTTCACTCCATTTTAAGCTCAGAAAACTGAAGTACAAAATGTTTAAATAAGCATTAGTCAAATATATTGAAAATATATATCCAGGGTCATGATTTATAATCTGTAACCAGAATTTGAACCCACATAGTCTGACTCCAGAGTTTGTGCCCTCCAGTCTCTCACACTGGCCCGCACATGTCCATAGGTGATAGGGTTTGGTAGAAAAGACAGACATGCACGAATCAAATACAGTATGAGAGTACCCTAAAGGAGGGATGAACAAAGGGCTGTGGGAGCAAAGAGGAGGGGAATTTACTCTGCCTTGGGGATTGGAAGGCTTCACAGCAGAGGTGACATTTGAGCTGGGTCATTTAGTCTTCTGTAGGGCAGCTGCCCGAGTTCTGCCTTGTTTGAAATAAGCACATTTACAAGAGAATAGTGGAGCACATTCCACTTGATGGATTGGATTGACAGATTGAAAGTAACTCCCCAGAATGATGGCTTTGTTAGGTATTTGTTCTCTGAGAACCCTACCTGCCACTCCCCTTTGGTGAATTGTGGCAAGAAAGCTGTCACATTAAGCTGTCACTCAGGATACTTGTGAGAGGGGGAGGGAAGAACAAATTATGGGCAGAACTAGGTATTTTCAGAACAGTCTAAAACCCGGAAAGATTATATTTCAGAGCATTTAAAAGTGAACACAACAGCCTTTATTTAAGTTGTGCAAAAAGAAAATTGAATAATGAAAACTTAATTAGGCTATGGATATTTTTAAAGCTGGACATTCTGATTCTTATCCACCCTAATTATATGAAGCTTTTTAAAGGCCAAGATAGAAAAATAAATCAATTATAGACCTACACAAAGTTCTTATAGAGATTGTTTAATTGTAAAAATATCTTTCTTGTGTGTGATTTTTAAGGAGTGTTTCAGAAGTAGATTCAATTCCAACTTGTATGACCCTTTGTCTCGGTTGACTAGTTGTTTGCTCTAAGAATATTTCATGTTTTGCTGTTTCTTTCAGTTTGTAGGTGCTAAGCTATTGAAAGGTTTAGAGACTAATCTAGGTCTTTCTAAATTATGGCTGCTTGCAGTTTTATTCCTGGAGAAATGGTTTAACAGCACTTCTTTGAGTTGGCACTCTTCTGCCTGTCTCAGCTCTAACTTTCCCGCCTCCTTCTCAGTAGTCCCTCTTTCACCCTCCACTCCCCAAGCCTGAAATGGAAAGAACTTGCTTTGTTACTGATGATAATATTTAAGCTCTAAAATTTTAACAGTATTTCAGTTGCAAATAAATGGAAATTGTGTATTCTGTTTAATGTGTTTCAGAAAATCCCTGCTATTTTTTTTTTCTTTAAATACAAGAAAACAGGCGTGTAATGCCTCATTGAAAAAAGCCTGTAGGGGTGCTTTGTGCAGGTCTTAATTAAGGGCTTTGAAAGACCAAACAAAAGGAAAAAGGAAAATGCTACAGGGTTATTGTTATTCCACCCCATTGGCTCAGCTAGCTGACCATCCATTGGAGCATTTTGTCCATTTTGAAACTGAATGACACTTTTGTTCGTGATTAACAGAGGTGAAAGAAGCCAATTATTGGGCCGTCTTTTTCCATAGAGCAGCTGCTGTTGGATTTAACTGCAGGCAAATATGGCCTTTTACTACCACAAGGATGTTGTGATGACAGTTTATTTTTATAGAACTCTGGTAGAAAACAAAATCTGTCTGACTCCTGTTATGAATATGCCCTGGAATTTTCATGAAAGGGTCATTTTAATGCTCTAGCTGTCCCAGAGTTCTCTTTAAAAAACAATGTATATGTATATAAATACCTATGTACATATTTTTAACAGCTCCTTGTGTATGGATTCAGCCTTAAAGTTATGTAAAGATATTTTTAAATTTGTACATTTGTAAGCTGCTTCAGCCTTTCCTCATTTTCATTTTAATAAAATCCCCCAAAGCTTGTTAAAGTGGCCAAGTAATTAGGGGAAAACAGAGTCATCTTGCTCAAGCTGTTTTGATATACAGGCTACTTAGGTGGGACACATGAGTCTCAGAGACCACCTACCCATTAGTTCAGACTTCTAACCTCTCTGGTGTTCAGTGGTAGGAATGAGCTTGGGGAGGAATACCACACTCGTGCAGTGGTATTACTTGAGTGTGTAATAACAGGTGTACCTGGGAGAGGGGCACATGGTTCAGCTGTCAGGATCCACCCAACTCTGATATGCCCTTAGACAATGGAGTGGGAGATGGGGTTTGGAGACCAGAGATCAGCCAGGATTTCTTTCAGTAAGACTCTAGGCCTTCCATTTTTGAGGCATCCTTGTGTTGTGGATAAAGTGCCCTGTCCAGTGTTTCCTTGGGCAAGTTTCTTAACCTTTCTGAGCCTCAGTTTCATCCTCCAGTTGGAGTTAATAATACCTGTCTCTCAGAATGGTTGTGAGAATTAAATGAGTTGAGCACGATATGTGTCTAGTACAGTCCCTGTTATATAGGAAATATTTGATGAATACTAACTTCCTTTATTTCTCTTTTGCTGTGAACAGCTCCTTATACCAGAATCTGAAACCAAACTCTGCTTCTTACCCAATTAGTCTTCTTCCTTCCAGATTTTCAAGTAGTAGAGGATTCAGTTTTCAGGGATAATTTAATGAAAATAACTGGCTTCTCTCTACAGCCCTCTCTTCTTCATTTGTCTAGAATAGAACCAACACAGCTCTGTGTATAATGTGAAGAACATGGAATATTGACTCTTTCTTTGTGAATGATTGTCATAATTCATTTTAGAGTCTTCTCAGGTCTGGTGCTGTTTTGCTCTGTAATCTTTTGAAAATCACCTGTGTTTTTTTGTTGTTGTTGTTGTTGACAACATAGTGGTAATAACATTTAACTCACTACCCCTCAGATGTGTTTGAAGATGATTATAAGTGGTTTATAAGCCCTCTGTAGATATCACTACATTAAAATGGAAGAATGAGGCCCCTAAAATTGTAAAACAAAACAAAATAAAGTTTTGCGGCAAGGTAGGTAACGTAGTTGTGTAGCTGCATGGGACTAAGTTATTAGTTGAACAAGGTGTTTAATATTGAGGTTCATCTTGTGGCCTATCAGGCTCTTTGGATGGCATTTTCACCCCTACAAAAGAGTGAGTAGTTCCATTTGTAGACCTCCCACAAAAGGTGGTATTGGAGCTGGGTTGCTAGTCTCTTCTTCTCTGGTTTGATTTCCCACTCCTCTTCTTAATCCCAAGCCCTTGCTTGCCCCATTCTGTCTAACCCTCTTCCATGGTTGATATGCTTTTCTCCATCTCAGCCTCTTCACTAGCTCTTCCCTGAAGAACTGCTTCCCCTGCAGACTTCTGGTTAGAGGCTGCTCATCTTCCTACACTGTTAAGAGAATAGGATTGATTCTCACCGCTCCTTATTGCTGCCCATAGGTCACTGGGCTTTCATCTTAACTCACAATCTCTGTTCCATCTGTGGTCCCTGACCTTTAGTTCTGATCCTTCGCAAATACTGTCATCTACTGGCTTGTCTGTTGGTCCCCTTTAAAGGAGAACTGGGTGCCAAGTTCATGATCTTATGATTTCTGCCATCCTCTCCCCTGCCGTAAGTTCTGTCATTCACCCAACATGGACAATCCTTTTGACACTTTTGCCTCTCATTTCATTTATCTCCATCACATTGGTGAGCCCTGTCTCAACTCCACTTCAGCCTTTTCTTCCCATGACCAAATCTTGGACCTTGTGACCACAGAACTGCTAAATCCCTCTGACTACAACCCCTCTCTCTCTCTTTTTAAGAAAATTTTTAGCTCAGTGTATACAAATTTTTCAGCCTCATTAAGCCTTCATGTCCCTTGAACTTTTTACTTTCTCTCTATCATTCATTTCTTTCTCTGGTTAGATTAAGATCTGTCCATTCCTTTAGCCTCAGTGTCCTTAACCCTCTTACCCTGTTGTCTTATTAAAGGCGATGTTTTATGTAATGATGAAATCAGTCTTATTTAGTCACCCATGCCACTTTTTTTGTGTGTGAAATACCTAGTAAGTCCCAAACTAAGTACTTGTCATACACGACTTAACTCATCATTTGAGGAGGTAGTTAACTAGTAGAGGCTGACTGCTTAGATGTAATGGTTTAATGGAGAATGAGAATGGAACTTTGACAGGAGAAAAGGCTTTCCATTATGGCACTGTGTGATCTTGTTCACATCATTTAGCCTCTGGGTTCTAGTTGCCTCACCTATGCATTGAGGATACTTGGCTACGTGATCCCCAATATTTCTCTAGTTCTATGAATTTCTTATTCTGTTTGCTTAACTGTGTCACTTTAGGTAAGTCAGTGTCACTTTAGGTAAGACTCCTCTGGGCCTCAATTTCCCTGTTTGTAAAAGGGGACACTCTCCCAACCCTACCTGCCTTGTAAAGTTGCTGTGAAGTCCAAATACTTTCACGAGCATTAAAGTGCTTTGTGAGAGCTGGGCTGTGGTTCCCCGTTGTGCCACCATAATGTGTATTCGAATCACCAGGAGGGCTGTGTAAAACACATTGCTGGGACCCACCTCTAGGATTTTTGATTCCATCGACCTGGGTGGGGGCCCAGTTACTTGAATTTCTGTCAAATTTCCAGGTGATATTGGTGCTGCTAGTTCTGAGAGCACAATTTGAGAACCCCTACTTTAAGGAGTTCTAGATATGTGAGATACTACCTTACCCTTTCAGACAGTTCCATGCGAGTATGTTAACCATACTTCTTAGTCAAAAATAAAGAGAAGCCTCCGGGTCTTTGTGGGAACAAAGTTACAAATTAATTGAAATCCATACTCTTCCTAAGCAGCTTGGACCTACTACTGTCCCACGTGTAAGTATGCAAAACTACATTTTGCCAAGAATTAACTCATGAGAACCATTGAACTTGTATTGAAAGTCACCTTAACAGTGGTACTGTGCTCTGTAAAACCAGAATCTTTTCCCACAAGATGCATGTAAATAAGAGGTCTCAAAAACAGAAAGACTCTCTTTCTCAAAGAATACAAACAGGTGTCACATAGAAAACTCGAGATGACATGGGGATTATTTTTCTCAGGTTTCACAGACTGCGGTCTGGGTTGGCTTTCAGGATTGGTTTGGAGAAGGGTCCATCTGCTGGGTGGGCAGGTGTATTCCTTCCCATGTGCTCCGTGCCTCTCCACACCCCTCCACTGTGGTCAAGATGCATTGTAGAAATCCTACCTCAAGGCTGGGTGCAGTGGCTCACGCCTGTAATCCCCGTACTTTGGGAGGCCGAGGCGGGCAGATCACCTGAGGTCAGGAGTTCAAGACCATCCTGGCCAACATGGTGAAACCACGTCTCTACTAAAAATACAAAAATTAGCTGGGCGTGGTGGTGGGTGCCTATAATCTCAGCTACTTGGGAGGCTGAGGTGGGAGAATCGCTTGAACCTGAGAGGCGGAGGTTGCAGTGAGCTGAGATCGTGCCACTGCACTCCTGCCTGAGCAACAGAGCGAGACTCCGTCTCAAAAAAAAAAAAAAAAAAAAAAAAAGAGAAATCCTACCTCAAGGAAAACCAGAGAGTGACAATTCATATTTAAAAAATCACTCCCTAGGGTGTCTTTAAGAGTGTCCCAGTTTTTAAAGTATTCGCTCACTACCTGCTTCATAAAATGGCCAGGGTACAGGGAGGGAAGTGGAGCAGAGAGAGGTAGACAAAAGAAAACTGCTATTGAGAGCATTGCCGAGTAAAAATGCACCCAAGGGAATGTAAAATGACGTAGTTTCTGTGGAAAACAGTGTGGTGGTTCCTCAAAAAATTAAAAATAGAGTTGCCATATGGCCCAGCAATTTCACTCCTGGGTATATGTATTCCCCCCAAATTGAAAGCAGGATTTTAAAAGAAATATTTGCACACCTGTGCTCATAGCAGCATTATTCACAATAGTCAAAATGTAGAAGCACCCCACATGTCCATTGATGGGTAACTGGATAAACAAAATATGGCATATACACACATACAATAGAATATCATTTAGCCTTAAAAAGGAAGGAAATCCATCCTGACACATGCTACAAAATGGATGAACTTTGAAGACATGCTAAGTGAAATAAGCCAGTCACAAAAGGAGAAACACTGTATAATTCCATTCATATAGGTACTTAGAGTAGTCAAAATTCATAGAGACAGAAAGTAGCATGGTGGATGCCAAGGGCTAGGGGGAGTGGGGAATAGGGAGTTACTGATTAATGGGTAGAGTTTCAGTTTTGCAAAATGAAAAAAGTTCTGTGTGGATGGTTGGTAGTGATGGATGCTACTGAACTGTACATTTAAAATGGTAAATCTCCATTTACCATCACGACATCTCCATTATGAAAATGTCAATATTCTTATACATCAGGGTTTTTTAACCTTGGCATTGACATTTTGTGCTGGATAATTCTTGTTGTAGGGGCCGGTATTAGCCTGGGTTTTCCAAAGAAATAGGGCCAGTAGAATATATATAGGATATATGTATATATGTTTACTGAGATTGATTAAAAGGAATTGGCTCAGGTGGTTATTGGAGGTATAGTTCCAGTCCACGACTGAAGGCCTGGGACCCAGGAGAGCTGATGGGGTAAGTTTCAGTTAGAGTCTGAAGGCCTGAGAGCCAAGAGAGTCAATGGTGTAAGTTCTAGTTCGAGCATGAGTCAGAAGGCCAAAGTCTCAGCTCAAAGACAGTTAGGCAGAGAGAGCAAATTCTCCTTTACTTTACCTTTTAATTGTTTTCTAACCTTCAACAGATTGGATGAGGCCCACCCATATTAAGGAGTGCAATCTGGTTTACTCAGTTTACTGATTACAATGATAATCTAATCCAGAAACACCCTTACATATATACCAAGAATAACGTTTAACCAAATATCTGGGAACTCCATGGCTTAGTAAGTTGACACATAAAATTAACCATCATAGGGTCTGTCTTAGGCATTGTAGGAGGCTTAACACCATCCCTGGCCCCTACTTACTAGATACCAGTAACCTCCCAGCTTCTGCCTGCCAAGTGGTGGCAATCAAAAATATCCTCAGACATTGCCAACTGTCTCCAATGCCAGATCACCCCTGGTTGAGAACTATTGCTATACATTTTTCAGAAGAGTATAAATGTCTTAGGTAAGGAAAATAGATATTCATTCTAGACTTGCATTTGTTTTGCCATCCCTTGCAATTTTTAGATAATGATGTTTTTATGTAATACATACTAGTTATCAGTTTGTATTGGGAGAAATGTGGAAAATGCACAGACCAAGATTTGGGTCTTGATTCTGGTTGTGTGGCTTTGAATAAAGAAATGGCCTTTGATTTACTCATCAGTACAAGTTCCAAAGGTGGGGGTGAGAATGACTTGAACTAGGTCATCTCTATGGTTTCTATTTCTTTTTTTTCCTGGGGCGGGTGGAGAGTCTTGCTTTGTTGCTCAGGCCGGAGTGCACTGGAGCGATCATAGCTCACTGCAATCTTAACCTTCCAAGCTCAAGTTGTCCTTCCATCTCAGCCGCCTCACCCCTGTCCTGAGTATCTGGGACTACAGGGCTCGCCACCCCTCCTGGCTGTATTTTTTAATATTTTTTGTAGAGACAGAATCTCACTATGTTACCCAGGCTGATCTCAGACTCCTGGGCTCAAGAGTCCTCCTGCCTGGACCTCCCAAAGTGCTGGAATTATAAGCTTGAGCCATTGTGCCTAGCTTTATGATTTCTTTTAGCATAAACACACACACACACACACACACACACACACACACACTAGTCCTTTAAAAGAGATTCAAGTAAAAATCCATAAAGACTTTAAAAATAGGACCACCTTCTTTTCATGCCTAGCATTACAAGGATTGGAAGGACGGATCTAGTCCCTGTTCTTGCAGGAAATACCTGACCAGGTGACATGCAATAAAAATAGTCACTCCTTCTCAATTTTAACTCACTATTTATTTATAAAGCATTTGATAAAAAATGCATTTTATGGAGGTACGTTGGTTTTAATGATTGCTTCTAGGTAGCACTTTGAAACTTTTCTCAACACTAGAAAATAGTAGCATGTCTTTGGTCTGTTCAACACACATGGATAATTATAATTTCTTTTCAAAATAGCAATTTATAAAAAAAAAATTGGCCAAAACAGTAGGGTTCCTTGGGTATTTTTAGGGAAGAAATTACTAAGATGCAAAATAAGTTTTAAAATATAAACAAGTGTGTGTATATTTGGACTAACTTACATGTTTACATTGGTTGTCCTGAGTCAGCCACATAAGTGGCAGTTTGCATTCTGGGCCAAGCTTTTTAGCCTGCTGGCCCCCAAATTTAAGACCCATCCCAACTTTTTTGGCTCATGTTTCTATCTAAATATTGGGTGGAAACAGCAGAAGAACCAAAGTAAAATGGAAGGGGGGATTTTTTGAAATTAAAACTAGTTAGTAACCAAACAGGCAGATATATGCCAGATTTTTTAGTGCCATTCCCACCCCCTCAAATCCCTCCATCTCCCTTCAACACCCCCTCCTATCCCCGCAATGCAGTGCAAAGACTGGTATAGCTAAGGGCCTATCTATCAAACAGATTCAAGATTTGCAAGCGTAAGACATGTAGGGTTAGAGTTACCTGCAGCTGTGTGATAGGTACGTAATAACATATGAACAAACGATATTAACACCTGTGGTGAGTGAGTGGTCCAATAGCTATTTTTATTGCCATGTTGTAAACTATAATGACAAAAATTGTAGGGCTTATAGAAAATATCTTTACTGCTATCATGATTTATTTTCCTGGGATTTTGTTCTTTTTCCTCTCCATATACATTATAAAAAAATATGGTGAAAACACTATTACATATATATTTTTAGTTATATAAGTGTTGTCTTCACTTTTCACCAAGCCAAGTGAAACATCCATCCTTATAATTTATCCATCCAGGATAAATTTCCTGGATAAATAAGTAGTTTTAGAACATTTCTTAAAATCATTCATTAGTGCCTGACAGTTTCTTTCCTTCCTTCCTCCCCTCCCCTCCCCTCCCTTCCCCTCCCCTCCTCTCTCTCTTTCTTTCTTTCTTTCTTTCTTTCTTTCTCTCTCTCTCTCTGTCTCTTTCTTTCTTTCTTTCTTTCTTTGCATTATGGTGTAATGATTCGGGAGACAGGATTTTGAAGATTGTCTGGGTATTCAGATCCTGGCTTGACATCATTTCGAGGTGACTTTAAGAAGTTCCATTTGGCCAGGCGCAGTGGCTCATACCTGTAATCCCAGCACTTTGGGAGGCCAAGGTGGGTGGATCACGAGGTCAGGAGATCAAGACCATCCTGGCTAACACGGTGAAACCCCATCTCTACTAAAAATACAAAAAATTAGCCAGGCGTGGTAGTGGGCGCCTGTAGTCCCAGCAACTCAGGAGGCTGAGGCAGGAGAATGGCATAAACCCAGGAGGCGGAGCTTGCAGTGAGCCCCAGATCGCACCACTGCACTCCAGCCTGGGTGACAGAGCGAGACTCCGTCTCAAAAAAAAAAAAAAGAAATTCCATTTCCAGTTCTGTAAAATGAGAATAGCGATAGAACCTACCTCTTAGGATTATTGTGAGGTTAAGATATGTGAACCATTTGCCTCCAGCCTGGCACTAGATGCATTCAAAGTAGTTGATGAGCTGGGCACAGTGGCTTATACCTGTAATCACAGCACTTTGGGAGGCTGAGGTGGGAGGATCACTTGAGGTCAGGAGTTCAAGACCAGCCTGGCTAACATGATGAAACCCCATCTCTACTAAAAATACAAAAATTAGCTGGGTGTGGTGGCAGGCATCTGTAATCCCAGCTACTTGGGAGGCTGAGGCAGGAGAATAGCTTGAACCCAGGAGGCGGAGGTTGCAGTGAACTGAGATTGCACCACTGCACTCCAGCCTGGGCAACAGAGTGAGACTCCATCTCAAAAAAAAAAAAAAAAAGTAGTTGATGAACAGAACAGAAGAGGCACTTGGTCAAATAAGTGTTATCTAGAAAGGATAATACCATTATTAGAATTTGATCATTTAAGAGACTGTCTAGTAGCATTGTTATCTCTGAGTTTTTGTTGTTGTTGTTGTTGTTGTTTGTTTGTTTGTTTTTTGAGACAGAGTCTCACTCTGTTGCCCAGGCTGGAGTATAGTGGTGTAATCTCAGCTCACTGCAGGCTCTGCTTCCTGGGTTCAAGCTATTCTCCTTCCTCAGCCTCCCAAGCAACTGGGATTACAGGCATGCGTCACCATGCCTAGCTAATTTGTATTTTTAGTAGACATGGGTTTTCACCATATTGGCCAGGCTGGTCTCGAACGCCTGATCTCAAGTGATCTCCCGACTTGGCCTCCCAAAGTGCTGGGATTACAGCCATGAGCCTCTGCACCTGGCCAAGTTTTATCTATAAGTAGCTCGTCAGGAAGGTCATCTGGTGTAGTGGTGTGGGTTTCCAGCTGCCTGTTTGACACATTGCATGGTGAAATATGAAAACTAGGGGTATTGTCGTGATTTTTAAGTGACTCTATTATTAGTCACTTTAAAGGGCCATCTTTTATTCTAAGATCATACCGTTTGGCTTTTGGGGGAGAATATTAAATTTAATGTTCCTCCCCTCTCCCCTCTTTAGATTGATGGAGTTGTTTTATAATTGTGCTTATAAGTCAAAATAAAAAAGTTGACAACCTTGAATTGGTCTCTCCAGTTGTGTGGTATTTCAGGGGCTATGAATAGGCATTGTATTGATTTAAGGTACCAGAATTCTAGGAGTCACATTCATGGTAGGAAGCTCTTCTCTAGTGTCCTTGACAGATTGTCTTTAGCCACTGCCTTTAGTATCTCTGGCAAGGCAGGGGCTTCTCTTACTGAACAGCTCAAGACATTAACAGTAATCTTTTTTGTTATTTTTTGTGATACAGTTAGCTTCCCAGTTCAGTATAGTGGACAGACCAAAGGCCTCTACTTCACCAAAAATTATTTTACTTTGGGTATGTAAGGCCAGAGTTGTGAATATTAAAAGGGGAAATGAGATGTAAACACTAAGCTCTATTAAACATTTTGGAATTATTAGTTCCTTTCTTCCTTCCTTTCCCATCGAAAGCATCTATTGATTGTACTTAATTCATGCATCTAGAGCAATGGAGATATTCTTCTCTTATTTACATGAGAGCTCTTCAGGTTTCTTCCTCAATCTCATCTTCTCCAGAACAAATAGCCTCTCTTTTCAGTGGCTGCCTCGTCAGGTTCCAGATCCCTCACTGTCCTGGCCTTCAGTTTTGGAGGCTGAATATGTGAAGTTTCTATGTTTGGTTCATGAATTCTGCATGGGCACCTAGTATATGTAGGATAGTAATAAAAATGCCTTAAGTTCCCAGAAGGCTCTGTGGTTTTAATGGTGCTTTCCAATCTTCCCAACCCTGGGGTAGGGGAGATATTTTCCCATTTGACTGTGAGGAACCTGAGAGCCTTTCTAAGAACAAACAGACATCATTTAATTTTAGAGTTGGGAAGGCTTTGCATGCCATGCCGACCTCACATCCCAGAAGAGAAACTAGAAGCTCAGAAGAGTTAAGGGACTTGCTTCAGGTCACATGGCCAAAGTTTGGCTGTGGCCCATGGGAATTGGACTCCATTTTTAAGTCCCTTTTAAACCCAGAAGTTGAACCACCACACTGTGCTGCGTCTGTGTTGTGCAAAGGATGAGAGAAGCATAAAGCAAATAACGGGCTCCTTAGTGCAAAGAACTTGCACAGGAATAGAATGAATGATTTGTTTTGCGTTTCTGTTTAGTTCATTTAAAAAATTCCAGCCGCTTACATGATAATAGGGTATAAACTGTAGGAGAAACATTCACAGGGAGGATAGTTTAGAGCACACTTGAAGAACATTAGGTTGTGGGAGAAAAGAATAGAAGAGTGGGCCGGGCATGGTGGCTCACGCTGTAATCCCAGCACTTTGGGAGGCTGAGGTGGGCAGATTACGAGGTCAGGAGATGGAGACCATCCTGGCTAACACCGTGAAATCCCATCTCTACTAAAAAAAAAAAAAAAAGAAATAAAAATAAATTAGCCGGGCGTGCGTGGTGGCAGGCGCCTGTGGTCCCAACTACTGGGGAGGCTGAGGCAGGAGAATGGCGAGAACCCGGGAGGCGGAGCTTGTAGTGAGCCGAGTTGGCGCCACTGCACTCCAGCCTGGACGACAGAGCGAGACTCCATCTCAAAAAAAAAAAAAGAGAAAGAATAGACGAGTGTTCCCTGTGACTGATCTAGGGTAGTGTTCTTTAACATTCCTTTGCTGATGTGTCAGTTTTTTGTTTTAGTTTTTAATTTCCAATCCAATATGGTTCGTGTTTTTATAAAATATAAACATTAATTTTCAGGAAAATAAAATGGAACAAAGAAAGCCTACATAATACAAACCCAAAGTTCTTATTATTGATTCAAAATCATAAAATTTGTCATGTTGCCATGATGTGAACTTTCAGTAGCTCTGCTTGTCTCACTGTGGAATGTTAACAGTTTACAGACTACTCAGGTTTTGAGTAGCCATGGTGTAGTGGGAAAAAAAGTGGGAAGAAACCAGCTGTTGTGGTGGGGAGAATATAGGGGTAAGGAGATCTAAGGGAAGAGGACCTAGCCAGAGCGGAAGAGTATAGGTGAAGCATGCAAAGAAAAAGATTAAGGTAGTATAACTGATGGAGAATCTCAATTTCTTCCAGTGGGTGGAGAGGAGTTTAAATTTGCCTCCAGAAGCAATGGGGGGCCTCTATAAGATCTTAGGCTTGTCAGCGCTGTGCTTTAGACACTCTCGGGTGTCCTAGTAATTCTAAAATATTTGCTGCTGTCTGTAAGTTCTAGGTATATCCAGAACTTCTTCGTTATATGTCAATTGTTCTTCCATGATTTCTTTTCTCTTTATTTTCCTCTGTTATTTGAAGGGCAGAAATAGGCTGCTTTTTTCCATGTCCTCCTCTTTGAATTTTGCCATTGGGTCTTCTCTGGGACAAACACTTTATATGAAGTAGGTGAGCCAGTCTCCTGTACTCCTTATCCTGTGGCTTGACCACCTCTGGGCAATTTCATTCAATTGCAGTCATCTTCCAGGAAATGTCTAATTTGTTAAACAAATACTTGTTTTATTTCTGAGCATTTTGAAAGCAAGGTCAAAGATGGTGGCTGGGGAGAGAAGGTGTTCAAGTGGAAAAGGCTGCTAGAGTACAGTAGGAAACTGTGGGAAGGAGGATTTAGGGAATTGTAAAGACTAGCCCATCTTAAGTAGGGTTAGTGCTCCTGGTATGTGGAATGCCTTTTTATTCTTTGCCTAGGAGTGAGTGGCAATGCTCTGCTATGTAGATCAGTATTTCAGTCCTGAACCACCAGGGCCAAGAATTTGCCATCCTGCTGGGGATAATAACCGGCAGGATGTGACCTATTACAATCAATGTGCTTATGTCAGCATGATCCAAACACTTTACATGGTGAATTACTTTATTCTCACAGCAACCTTGTGAGGTGGATGCCATGATTAATTATTTATAGATGAGGAAGCTAAACACAGAATTTAATCCATCTGTGGAAGATCACGCAGCTAATACATGGTAGAACTTGGATTTGAACTCAGGCAGCCTTGCTGAAAGTCATGTTCTACTGCCTGAGACTGAAATAATATTGTATGGATGGAGTGCTCTTGAAGATTGGTCATCTTACACAGATTAGTAAGTTCTTTGGATGGACAATCCTTTTGTCCTGAGTGCCAAGAAATATGGAAGAAAAAGATAGTGACCCAAGAGTCATGGAAGAAGAAAAACAGAAGGAAGAGCAAACCCAGGCTAGGCAGTGTCTTTGGGGGACGATGAAAAACAGCAGACCATTTAAACGTCCATGGTGTGTACATAGCTTTAGTTTAGTTGCACAAATATTGGTTATGAAATAGGATATCTCCTCCCCGTGAATGTTTATAGTATGTTAGGTGTTGGGCTAGGGGTTAGAAAATTGGTAGTGAACAAGGTAGACTAGCTCTTTGTCCTCATAAATGTTCTTTTCTGGTGGGGAAGACCATGAACGCATAAGGGGCCATTGTAATATACTGCAGTGGTTCTCACATGTGAATGTGCATCAAAATCACATGGAAAGTTTGTTAATACCCCTAGAGTGTTTGATTAGTTGGTCTGGAGTAGGGCACAAGAAAGTGCCTTTCTATCAAATTCTCATTCCCAGGTGACATTGGACCACTTTCTGAGAACCCCTCGCTCAGTGGTTAATGCTGAAGAAAGTTTGTTTTCTAATAAAGTAAAAGGAAAGAAGATAAATCCAATGATAACTAGACAGAGGAAATAAACTGGTTGGTAATATAGAGTTTACTGGGGGCCATTTTAGGGGGGCTAAGAAGAGACTGTCTGAAGGGGTGACATTTGAGAGAAAACCAGGAGGTAAGAAGGAGGTGCTATGGGAAGAGCTAGGGAAGAATAGACCAGGCAGAGAACAAGTGCAAAGGTGGAAGGAGGAGAGGTTTGCGTGCTTGTGGGGGTTGGGGGAGTTGGGAGTGGGGTGGGGATGATTTGAGATGATGTTGGGGAGGATGCAGGAGCAAGTTCAGGTAGGGCCTTGATATAGAACAAAGAGACTGCTAAGCACTGGATTGGCATGAATTGTCTTCTTGTTTTAAAAAGATTGCTTTGACTGCCATGTGTAGGTCAAATTCAGAGGGGCAAGCATGGAAAGAGGGAGACCAAACAGAAGGCTACTGTCGTGGTCCCGGGAGAGATGGTGATGGCTTGGATTGACACAAGGGGTCGAGGGGTGGAGAAACAAGATAGAAGCGAGCTGGAGGAATGCACTGTTTTTGTTTCTACTGGCTTATCACCGCCTGGGGGTGCTCATAATGGAGGCCCATGAAAAGCTTAAATTATATTTCCTGTGTGCTGTTTTAGAAAACAGAGAAGCACAGATAACATTTTAGAAAAATAGTCATTATCAAGTTATTTAAGTGTCTGTGCCTCCACCTCCTCCATTCCCCTGAAGGTAAACCTCAGCTATCTGGAAAGCTTGGCTGTCCAGGGCAACTTGTTCTCTGAGATCTCTGATTTAGCCCTGTTAACGTGGAGTATAATCTGTGTGTGTCATTGCTTAATTGTTGGCATGTAGTGACTCAACTGGTAATTTAAATTAAAAGACTGCATATAAGCATACTATTGTTCTTCTTGGATCTCGATGGAGCTTTGATTGGCACTTAAGTGATAGTGTCTTTGAATTAATTACTATAGCTGGGGAAAAGCTGGGAAAACACACTAGGGAAAAAATGCATAGTTGTGATGTAGGAGTGAGAGGAGTATGTTCGATGTGAGAGTGAGCCTAGAATGAACCATACTGGAGTTAGAGAATAAAGGAATAGATGCCAAGTACTCACAGATGTCTGGGGCCCCATCTACACCACTGCACCCTGCTGAGGTGTGGTCAGCTGGTAGCCCCACCTGCTCACTGATGGGGGAACTTCCCCCTGCCCTGCAGGGCTGCAGGGGGAACAGTCACATGGAGGTCCCCCCTCTTCCTGTCTCTCAGGATCCCAGCCCAGGCAGTTCCACCTCAGGCAGTCTCTTTCTCACATGTTTACACACATCCTCTTCAAACCTTGTGTTTCTTTTCCTTTGCTCTTTTAAATCTTGCCCAGTCACCTCAGGAAATTCTCTCCTTTTCTTTGTTCTATTCCAGAGCCAAAATAAGGGAAAAAACTTTTTAGTCATGGTTAATATGCGTGAGATTCATGCTATGATAAACATATTGACAAATGATCTAATTACCAAATCCTGTGGCTCCTCTATTTGCAGGTTGTTTGGACAGCAGAACACTTTCTATCCTGGAAGCTTTTCTTTTAGGTTCCTCCTCCACTTCCTGATCACTCCTGTTTCCCACCTCCCCACCTCCTCTTCCTGTTTCTATTCCCTTTTTTTTTTCTTTTTGAGATGGAATCTCGTTCTGTCGCTCAAGCTAGGGTGCAGTGGCGCGATCTCAGCCCACTGCAACCTCCGCCTCCAGGGTTCGTGATTCTGCTGCCTCAGCCTCTTGAGTAGCTGGGACTACAGGTACCTGCCACCATGCCCAGCTAATTTTTGTATTTTTACTAGAGATAAGGTTTCACCATGTTGGCCAGGCTGATCTTGAACTCCTGACCTCAAGTGATCTGCCCACCTCAGCCTCCCAAAGTGCTGGGATTACAGGCGTGAACCACCGTGCCTGGCCTGTTTCTATTCCTCAACTCTGGTTATATCTAGAAATGTTTTTCTCAGCCGTTTTCTTTATTTTTCTCCTCTTTATCTCTAAGTGATGCCATCTACTTCTGCAGTTTTAATGCTCCGTGTTGCCCACTCCCTCACCTTTACCTCCTCTTTGGCATTTCTTCTCAATTCTAGGCTTGAAGTTACAACTCCCTGCTGGATAACATCACATGACCCAACAGACCCAACACACTTTTTCCTCCTGTTGTGTCTCCAGGTGACAGCAGCATCACTCTACCGGCTACATGGACAAAAAAACCACCATGTCATCTTCAGACTTTGCCTTTAAGCTGTGCACAGTGGTACATGCCTGTAGTTCCAGCTACTTGGGAGGCCAAAGCAGGAGGATCCCTTGAGCCCAGGAGTTTGAGTCCAGCCTGGGCAACATAGCAAGAGCCTATGTCGTAAAAAAAAACAAAAAAAAGAAAGAAAGAAAAGTTCACCTTTTTTTCCAACCTCTAATCAGTAACATTCAGTAACAAAGTTCTACTGGTTCTGCCCTTGAGGGGGCTCTTATCTATCTATACCTTTCTGTCCCCTGTGCTGCTGTATTGGTTCAGGATCTCATTTATCCCTCATGGTTGATCTTTCCTTCTTGACTCTGCAATCACTTTTTTATACTTCCAAGCAAGACATGTTTGTGTATTTGTTGGCGTATGCATGCCAGGCAGGTAGAGGGTACTCACAAGATACTAACATAATCCATTTTATTCCAAAAAGAGCGCAAGATAGGCTGGGCGTGGTGGCTCACGCCTGTAATCCCAGTACTTTGGGAGGCTGAGGCAGGCAAATCACTCAAGGTCAGGAGTTTGAGACCAGCCTGGCCAACATGGTGAAACATCGTCTCTACTAAAAATATAAAAAAATTAGCCAGACGTGGTGGTGGATGCCTGTAATCCTAGCTCTCGGGAGGCTGGAGAAGGAGAATCACTTGAACCTGGGAGGCGGAGGTTGCAGTGAGCTGAGATCGTGCCATTGCTCTCCTGCCTGGGTGACTGCATCTCAAAAAAAGGAAAAGAAAAAAAAAGAATGCAAGATAGCTTACCAAAAAATGCGTAAGATAAAATGCAAAATAAGTCGATGCGATGACCAGGAACCACTCCCACCCCCCCGACTCTTGCCAAACAGGGCAAGAAAATATGAATCCAGGACAGGAATTACTGAAGCTACTCACCTAATGTATGCATTTGTAAACATGGGGTTACAATTTTGGCTCACAGAATCTTTAGCTGATAGGGAAAGAGGGTCCATTTCTGTGATTCCACATTGTCCATAAGATAAAAAAGACAAGTTGTGAAGGAGAAACGCAGCTATTCTTGGAATGGAGGTCAGAGAGAACTTTTTTCCCAAGGGCTCTAATAAGGGAATTCGGTGTAACTTCCTGAATAGTAACTTCATTGGCATTCTTGGAATAGTCATAGCAATCAGTTTCTTGAAGCTGCTACTTCTAACATCACTCATTGGGGGCCAGGAGAAGAGTGCCAACGTGCTGTTTCAATAAAGGTAGTTGCAAAGGTGTAGGAATTGTAAAAATTGTGCCCACCCACCAGAATTTCTTTGTAAAGCAACCTTGTTTATGTTTCTTAAAAAATATTTCATACCTTCTTGCTCCATTCTCAAACTCTGTATTATATGGAGCTTCCCTGGCAACTGTAGTATGAGCCTGGGTTATCTTTCTAGGTTGTTCCGAGACTGCAGCCTCTACCTGCCAATGTGCAGCCCCATAACCCAGCCATACTTGTCTACTTGCAGTTTCCTGAATGGCTCTGTCCTCTAGACTCTACCTTCATGCCAGCTGTTCTTTCGTTTCGGAGGCCCTTCCCTGTACTCCTTTACTTGGCTGTTTTCCCTACTTGCATACAGCTGCTCTTTTTCCCCTTAAGATCAGAGGGAATGTTTTGCTCATCATGCCAATAAAGATATGTTGATCAACAACCAGAAAAGCTGTGAGTTTTTTAAGTAAAACTGAACATACTACCATCAATAATACATCCACTCCTTTTAAAGGTACCCAGAATTCCATGTTATAAATTTTGCCTCATTTTAAATTTATTAAACTTCTCCGAGCACCACTATTATTAATAAGCAAGAAGAGACTCTTCCTGCATTTCCTTGGTTAGATACAGGTAGTACTGTTTTTCTCTTTGTTTGATGTTTTGTTGTAACATTAGGTCATTACTTTAGCTACAGGGAGGGGCTCACCCCACTCTGACCCATTAACCTCATAGTCTAAGCACCATTTGACCATTGTTTCTGGGGAAATTATTTTCCCAAATTCCAAAGCATATTTTTAAAACATCACTGCAACGCAATCCAGCTTAAGGTAGTGGAAAGAATCATGGACCAGGATTTATCATTTGGAGTCTGATCTTGATACTTTAATGAATTATTTAACCCCTCTGGGTCTCAGTTCCCTCATTATTAAAATGAGATGGTGAGATTAGATGGTGATTGCATGTTGGTGGTTAATAGAAAAATAATAATAACTGATTTTTTGCTATGAGCTGGGGACTCGCCAGAGGTCATGTCATCTAATCTTTATAGCAGTGTTCTAAAGTCAGAATTGTTATCTCTGTTTACACTTGCAGAAACTGAGGCACAGAGATTAAGGGACTTGCCCAGGGTTATACAGCTAGTAAGAGTTATACAGCAGGCTCTTGGGCTGGCTTGGGGAAATTGTTAACCACTATGCTTTCTAGTTCAGTGGTTCTGTGAGATACTATTTATAGGATAAAGCCTGTATTTTGAAATTTTGAGGAAGAAAAATTAGTTTTACTGAAATCCAATTTTACATCATTCCTCCCAAGCTATTTTTAATGCAGTAACTTGTATTTAAATGAAAACCTTACTCTCTTTCCTGCTTTTCCCCCAATGTGTTTGCATGTAAAGTTATTATTTGGTTGTAGCAATAGACAGGGAGGAAATCTGTCGTTAACGCTCTTTACTGTCCATAGGAAATGTTGGTCTTTCCCAGAAACTTATTAGGTGTCACATGTAAAGAAGATATTTTATATGTCTTCCCTTTCTTTCCTCCTGCAACCAGCCCTTTGATTTAGATGGTTGGAAAATTGTTAAGCCTGTTTTTCTTTGGAAGTGCCAAGTAAGTACTTACTACTATTACTATGTAAAGCATTTAATGCAATGTCTGGCACATCATTCACTCAACAGATGGTATGACCACACATGGTACTAGAGGCTTGGCATATAATAGTGAGCAAAACACAGACCCTACCCTAACAGAGGAGCATAGCGGTCCAGGGAGAAGAGCAGGGAATCCATCAAAGAGATATTTATAAACTTTACAGATTCTCCATAAGTTTAAGTTTTTCATATTATCATAATATTGTACAGATGAGGAATTAGCCTTTTATTCAAGCCCTTTTCCCAAGGCAGTCCAAACCAAAAATTCCACCTCTTCCCATCACAACCCACCCAACTTCATTCATCCATATCTACTGCTATTAGTGGGATGGTCAGTTCATTTACTGTCCATAGTAGGATACCTTTGAGAGTGAAAGGGTGTACTATTAATATTTATCATGGAGGCTGGTTATGGTGGCTCCTTTCTATAATCCCAGCACTTTGAGAGGCTGAGGTGGGATCTTCACTGAGGCCAAGAGTTCCAGACCAGCCCGGGCAACAAAGCAAGACCCTGTCTCTACAAAAAAATTTTAAAAATCAGCCCCTGCATGCCTGTAGTCCTAGCTACTGAGGAGACTGAGGTGGGAGAATCTCTTGAGACCAGGAGGTCGAGGCTGCAGTGAGCTCTGATTGTGCCACATGTACTCCAGCCTGAGTGACAGAGTGAGACTGTTTCAAAAAAAAAAAAAAAAAAAAAACTATGCTGAGACAATAACTATAAACTGGGATTGTACAAGGCCAACCAGAATATATTATTGTTGTCACCTAATTCATGGTATCTGAGTTGACCCTTCAATCTTACATTCTTTATTTTTTATTTTATTGCTATGTATCTCTTCAACCATGTGAAGATCCATTACTTTATTTCTGATTGTCAACATATCGAAGTTCAAAAGCTGACTCCACATTATGCAAATAGACTGATAAAGTTAAGCAGAGGGGATCGATGTACTGGATGGCTACTAACCTTAATATTATCGCCAGGCAGGTGTCTCACGCCTATAATCCCAGCAACTTTGGGAGCCTGAGGCGGGTGGATTGCCTGAGGTCAAGAGTATAGACCAGCCTGGCCAACATGGTGAAACCCCGTCTCTACTAAAAATACAAAGATTAGCCAGGTGTGGTGGCACGCGCCTATAATCCCAACTACTTGGGAGGCTGAAGGAGGAGAATTGCCTGAACCGGGAGGCAGAGGCTGCAGGGAGCTGAGATCGCGCCATTGCACTCCAGCCTGGGTGACAAGAGTGAAACTCTGTCTCAAAAACAAACAAACAGACAAAAAACCTAATCTTAATATTACAAACATGATCAGGTCGGGTTGCTAGTTTAGCTGAGCATCCACGGCGATGGGGCTTCTACTGTCATGGGCTCCCTCTGTGATGTGGCCTTCTTTCTGTGATGAGCTCCGTGAGCTCCGTGGGGTTTCTCCTGCAATGGGCTTCCACTGTGATCAGCTCTCATTGCATTCTGGTTTTAGGTGACAGCAGAGGGACTACCTGGAGAAAGTGTGCATCTAGGCCTGGGAGAATTAGTAAGTGTGGGGTCTCACTTTATCGCCTAGGCTGGAGTGCAGTGGTGCCATCTTGGCTCACTGCAGCCTCAACCTCCCAGGCTTAAGCAGTCATCCCACCTCAGCCTCTGAGTAGCCTCCCTCAGGCTCCCGAGCAGCCTCACTATGTTGCTGAGGCTCGTCTCAAACTCCTGGGCTCAAGCAATCTTCCTTCCTCGGCCTCCCGAAGTACTGGAATTGCAGGGGTGAGCCAATATAATTGGCCTTATATTCTTTAAGATTATGGTCTTTATAATGTGTATGTGTGTGTATGTAAGTGAATTAGAGGTGTGTGGCTGGTTTTGCTGGAGGTTAGAGGAATTAGATATTCTCTTCCTTGTAGGAGCTTATTTTCTAAGACATTCGTTTCTCTGCTTACTAATTTAGTAACAGAAACTGCTTCAATAAAACACCAGATCAACTGCAGAATTGAGAAATTTTCTCAGGTAAATGTCATAAAGCAGTAACTCTCAGTCATCTTTCTCTGGACAGAAAACTATGTTCTGCCTTGAAATTTATGTTTGTGTCTGGGTGTGTGTATGCTTTTTCTCTATTTTTTTCTTATTAAGCAAATTCCATGGTAGCACGTTGTTTTCTCCCTGGAGAAAGAAACAAGGGGACCATATGATTCATTCTGATTGCAAAAATTAAAAAGAATTTAACCTTTTTGTTTGTTTCTGGGACTTTTTAGAACTTAAAGACTTGTCACAAGTGGAGCTGTCCAAGAGTATTAAAAACCAGGTTTAAGAATATTTGCTCCCCAAGATTCAGGACATTGTCATGCTCTGATGGCATAGCCTCTTCTCTGCTGAATAAATCATTAGTGATTTTAATGAGTTATAAGTCATTCCCAAGGGACTATCTCTAGTGACATTTTATAAACCATCATTATCAATGTCTATTGTCTTACAGTTAATAGAAACAATTGAATCATCCCAGTTATAATTTTGAGTCATTTCTTTAAGGATAGAATACATTTTTATAAGCCTTTAAAAAATGGCCATCAGAGCAGAGGGGAGAAGGAGAGAGAGTGTGTGTGGGGTATGTGTTTGGGAGGGGAGTCTGCACGCCTTATCGCCTGAGGGGAAGTGATTGCTCCACAAGCCTGCATTATGGGGATGGTGAAATCCCAGGAAGCTTGCCTTTGGGTTCAGGCTCTGACGGTTGGCAGCTGGTCTTCAGGGTATATAGATTGCCTCATCATTTAGAATTCTTCTCTTGCCTCAACATAATGAGGTCAGTGCCTTAGTGTCTTAGAAACTGGAGCTGTTCTTGCCTAGGTCACTTATTGGATGTACAAACAGTGCTTATTGGAAGGCCCTTTTCAGACTGGGGGCATTAGGAGGGATTTACTGGAGTGTAGGTTTTTTGTGTTTTTTTCCCCTTGTTTTGTTTTTTTAATCTTAAAATCAGTATGTTATCTAGGGATGGTTTTATCAGGTTATGTATAAACATTTTATGCACAGTAAGTGAAAAAAATGTCACGATGTTAATGTATACTTCTAAAAACTCAATAGAACCCAGGAGTAGCAGAGTGAAAATACAGCTAACTCAGTTTATCACCAGTTCTATAGAAACAGTTGAAAATAGAAGTGTAAGAAATTCTTGTAAATACCCCATGGGATCTCAGTGGCATTCTCTCATACTGTTACTGTCAGTTTTAGGGGGCCCATGTCACTAAAATATTAAAGATTAGGGTGTGGACAAAGAAAAGGGAAACTTTAAAGGTTTTTAAAATCACTGGGCTAAGCTTGTGGTACTAGGAAGGCAGCTGTAATTTTGATTCAGTTTAAATGGAGGAATAAGAAATATTTGACTTGAGTAGGCAATTCCTTGAACTCATGGTTTTGAGTCTATTTCATGGACAATATATTCGAACTTGAGGCTAAATCAGGGCATTCAGAGTTTGCAATCAGGAAGAGAGAAGCAGATACATGCTGAAACATTTTCCTGAATTGATACTTACCTTTACAACATTTGATGCATTCTGGCATTTTTCTGTTCTATTCTTTCCTATTTCAATTTTTTTAAAAAGTTGGCTATGACCCATTGAAATGATTTCACAATCTATTAATTGGTTGTGAGCTGAAGTTTAAAAAATACGCGTCTAAACAGAAGTTTTCGTGGGCGTGCATGTTTGAAGGCAAGGACGGTGAAGTAATGTTTTCCTATCAGTCGCGTTAATAAGTGTAGCCATAATAAAACATAAACCATTTAGTTAATTAGAATATTTACCATAGTAAATGCTGTTGCATTGTTTTCTTTATGAATAGTGCATTTTGTCTGCTAGGATGAAGTAATTGAGTGTTTCCAATTTGCCCAGACGATAATCTTTATAATACTTCTTGTTGATGTTAAATGGACTATTGAAATAGTATTTTGTCTGTGTGTTTTGGCTGGTAATAAACACTGTTTTGTCATCGTAGGGTTACCAGAACAGCTGTTGACACCCAAAGAATGCCTGGGAACACCAGTTAGGTAGGAAGAAAACAAGGAATATTATAGTTTTAACCCTTATCTATTCCCTGTGTTGCCAGATGGTAGGGTTCTTGATCAAATTAGAGACAGGAAAGTAATTTTTTTTTGTCTTTGGCATTTATTTTTCTTTGCCATTTAATAGACATTACTCCAGAATTAGAGCATTTTATATTTTTATCTTTAGAACATATCCCACACTTGTGAAAACTAGCCTGTTTAAAAAGACCAAAAGAAAAACAAACAAATAAACAAAATCAAAAGAAGCTGAACTTGTTTTAAAGCTAGAAAATATTGAATTAGTCTAACTAGTTTTATTTGTTTTATTTTCTTTCTTTCTTTGTAGGTGGGCACCATCTAATAGTTTTATTTTTTAGTTACCCTTTTAAGAATTTGTAATTTAAGCCACACATACCTTTTGTTGTGTTGTGATATTTACACACCAGTGTTTTATCGTCACTCTTTTCTACCTTCTAGTGTTAGCTTCCCCTTGAAGAACACACCCTTAAATGTCTCCTAGGCTGTATTGCTTCATCAAGAGTGTAAACAATTACAGCATAAAATGGTACCTTTGGAAATGAAGTCATGCGTCTTTCTTAATTGCTGAACTCTTGTAATTCTGAAGGGGGTCTATTTTAGCCTGTACTTACTACCATACTTGCTAACACAAGCAAATGGGCCTACACATACAGCTAGGAAAAGCATGAATCTAAGGGTTTCTTAGGGTTCCATAATTATGCATGGAATGTGCAGGAGCAGGAATGTCAAAGTAGGAGTAATCATGATAGATTTAGAAAGGGCCTTAGAGGTTAGTTGGTACAAAATATTTTACAGTGAAGGAAGCTGGAATTAAGCAGGTCTGGGTTTCTTCTTCCTAGCTTCCCCTCCCTTCGTCCCATTGTAATATATGGCTGTCAGGATGACGTTTCTACAGCAAATTTGATGTGCATAAACTTTGCTGGCAGCTTTCCACACTTTTAGATTAAAGTTCTGATTTCTAAAGGTCACATATGAAGGCCTTTTGGGATGTAGTTTTTGCTTGTCTTGGTAGCTTTTCTCACCACTTGTACACATACTGCCTATAATGATCAAATTCCTTGGTGGTCTTATCTTTTTGGACCATACTGCTTGTAATTCTCTAATTCCTTGATGGTTTTATCTCTTTGACCACTCTGGTTTTATCTCATTTGACCATGCTTTCACACATGATATTCTTTCTGACAAGAAGGCGCCCTCCACCTTCCCCCAAGATGCACATTATCTAGTTCAGAGGCTTTCAACAAATTTTTTCTTTTAGTATGAACCCAGTGTGGATTACAATTATATTATGACCATATACATATATAGGTGTGTGTGTATGAATGTACATGTGTGTATGTATATTATACGTAATATATATTTTATATAAAAATCTAAATAATTGTTATGAACATACTTATTTTTATATGTGATATACTTAACTTTGATATTAGTAATATCTGCCCTTTGTACCTGTGCACAACAGCTTTGGTGTTGGAAGCCTTTTTTGAGCTCCAGGTCTGATTCGATCATCTTCACTTGCTGAGTCACACATGTCATAGTATTTACTTGTTTTGTTCCTCTCACTGCCTCAGACAGCTCTTGAGGGTAGAGACTGTGTCTCACTTGTCCTAGCACACAGGCACAGACCTAATAGGTGCTCAGTAAAGAGATAATGAAGAAACTGGACCCAGTGTTCTGCTACAAATTGATAGCCAAAATCGCAAAGACAGAAAAGAGCCCCATATTTCTCGATTCTCAAGACAGAGCTATGCATCAGAATTTCATTTAGAGTAGGACTTGGAGAATGGCTAGACATAGGATGAATTATTTTTTTTCTGAGGGGGAAATGTGAGAAGACACTATCATATATACTCTTAGTTATAAAAGAAAAAACCCACAAAATACAGGTATTAAGACTTAATTACATACAGCCAAATTAACACTTTTTAATATACAATTGTTTTGAAAAACTGTACAATTGTGTAACTGCTATCAAAATCAAGATATAGATCATTTCTATCACCATATAAATTTTTTTAATGCCTCTTCGTAGCCAGCCTTTTCTCCACCCCCCAACTGTTGCCACCACTGATCAATTTTCTGTGTCTATAGGTTCACCTTTTCCAGAATGCTGTATAAATGGAATCGTGCAATATGTAGCCTGTTGCATCTAGCCTCTTTTACTTAGCATAAGGTGTTTGAAATCATCCATATTGTTGCTTGTATCAGTAGTCTGCTCCTTTTTGTGCTGGATAACATTCCATTGTATAGACATACCAAAATTTCTTTATCCATTCACTAATTCAGGTTGTTTCCAGTTTGGGGATATATATACACATATATATGTGTATATATATAATTATATATATAATTATATATTATATTTATATATAATATATAATATATTAAAACATATAATTATATATATATAATTTATGTCTAGGATTGCTGGGTCATATAGTCATAAGTATATGTTTTATAAGAAATTACCAAACTGTTTTCCAAATTGGTTGTACCATCTTGCTTGTTGCCAACAGCATATGAGAGTTCCAGTTGTTCCACATCTTTATCAGTACTTGGTATTGTCAGCTGCTATTTAAAAAAAATTTAGCCGTTCTAAAAGTTGTATCGTGTCTCATTGTGGTCTGATTTGCATTTCCTTCATAACTACTATGAACATCTTTTCATGTGCTTATTTGCCATTTGTGTATCTTATTTGGTGAAGTATCTGTTCAAATCTTAAAAGCCCGTTTTAAAATCAGACTTTTCTTATTATTGATTATAAGAGTTCTTTCTACATTGTAATATAAATTCTTTATATGTTTTGCAAATATTTCTTCCCAATCTTTTTTGTGTTGTTTCATTTTCTTAACAATGACAGCACAGCTTTGAAAGTCTTTGAAGGGAATATCCTAAAAGGTACTAAAGTAGAGGTTTTACCAGCCTGGGCAACACAGTGAAACCTGGTCTCTACAAATATTGATAAAATAATTAGCTGAGTAAGGTGGTGCTTGCCTGTAGTCACAGCCACTTGGGAAGCTGAGGTGGGAGAATTGCTTGAGCCTGGGCAGTTGAGGCTGCAGTGAGCCATGATTGTGCCACTGCATTCTAGCCTGGGGCAACAAAGTGAGACTCCAGTCTCAAAAAAAAAAAAAAAGATTTCAATCCACGAAAGTAGATGATCATAAAATGAATTAAACATTTTTCTGATAGAAACAAGTTTTTTTAAATTCATTTCTAAGATTTGAAGGTGACATTTTCTCTAGCCTTTCCAAGTTGTTAAGAAAGATTATACTTAGGGTGTTGAAGTACCTTAAATAGATAATGACTTTACAAGTTGATAACTTGTCTCTGCCATAATTAATGTTTATTTTTAAGTGTCAATATGGGTGTTGTGGCATCTGTCCTCTTAAGGATTCCAAGGCTGTAGAGAAGCATGTTTTGGATTCCTCTTGCTGGGAAGTACTCAGTCTTGGTACCTGAAAAAAACAGAAGATGTCAGACAGCATGGAGCCAGTTTATCCTGCTGCTCAAAACTGTTTGTAGTAGAAATGGAACACAGACATTAGAAGGGTGTCTATTGTGACACTTGGTTGGATTCTAGTCGTGCTAAAACATGTAGGGTCAAAAAAATATCTTTGGAGCAAAATCTAACATGGCACATATACTGTTTTGGCCGCATTTCTGCGGCCGTATAAATAGCCGTATCTTCATGTAGCTGTTCTTGTTGTTTTCAAAATGAAATAATGCAATTTGAAAACAGTTAAATTTAATTGAATGTTGCAACAGTGTCTTAAACAGTAATAGCAAGTTAAGAATAGAGTGGACTAATGGAGTTTAATACAAAAAAAACCTATTGATAATAACATCTTTTGACATAAAAGCCTTACTATCCACGTACAGTACCTTGCACATATGTGCATAATGGATATTTTGTAAATATTTGTTCAATGGATGACAGGATATCTCCTTTTCCTCTTGTAAAGGAAGCCCTTAATTAACCTCTATTCCTTTTGGCATGGTGGCTTTCAATACCAAAGATGTTCCAATCCCATGATGTATGGGCTGCTAAAAATAGCATTGATATATATTAGACTTCAGTGTTTACACTTTCATTCAAAGGTATTTTCAAGGAAGATTTTTTTCATTTTGCAAATGAAGAATCTTTTAGGTGTGAGGAGATGAACATGTTCAGAACTATACAATTTCAGATTTGTAAAAATATATACCATACATAGAAAAAAATCTGTAATGAAATCCATGAAATATGGCTGCGGTTACCAGTGGGTGTTGATATTGTGGATGGTTTTCTCTGTATTTCAATTTTTTAAAAACAACAGTGGTTACTTTTGTTATTATAAAAAGGTGGGGAGAAAATGAGATTACTTGCCCAAAAATATGGAATAGTGTCAGAAATCAAATTCTTAATGAACTTTGATTAGAACTTTGGTGTTATGTGTGTCTTTACTACTTGTGGTTGAGAGAGACCTTCCCTTCCAATTTGTTCCACTGGAGGCATTTTGCAAAGTTCATTTTTAGTTTTCAGTTTTTGGTCATATTGTAGACATCCGTTAACTGGAGATTGGCCTGAAATTTCTGGTTGATTACCAAAGACCCTGGAAAAGTCATTGGGAGAGTTTTTTTATTTATTTCTAAGATTGGAAGGTGACATTCTTGGTCATTATCAACATGTGTTTTTTGAGTTTATGGACGTCACCATCATTTTTTTTTTCTTTTCCTAGAGAACATTTTAGAGAACCCTGTGTTCTCTTGAACCTGTATATAATTTAGTGACTTTTTAAACTGCCAGATAATATTTGAGATAAAATCAACAATATAGTAGTAGCAGTACAGTTTTATCTAATACAAATAGGAGGGCTTGTTCAAATTTAGATAACATTGGGTCAATCACGGTATATTTAAAATTAAATAATTCTGTGGCAGAAGGCCCAGACCCAGTAAGGATGCAGTGTTAGAGTCCACAGTGGTACATGCTTAGCCATCAGCAAACAGGTTAGGCTCGCTTAGGGATCATTTTACAGGGATCTTAAAAGGTACCTTGTTGAAACATGATATTCTTTACTCTGTAGATACTTTAGCATTAGTGAATTTTATGGGGGAAAAGAAGATGAGAGTTTAACCGCTGGAGAGATTTGGCAGTTTCAATTAAACAGTTGCACCCTTTAAATTTTAATTTTGAAATCAATGACTGCTGGTATTTGGGAGTTCATGTTTATTTTTCGAGGAAGGTGATGTGCTTTTGTATGTCTAATCTTTTGTTTAAATGAAGTATTTGATCTTGAAGGGTTCTCCCAGCTTAAAATCTTTGTCTCATGGGGTTCTGGAGTTTAGTTTTGTGTTTAGGAACAACTGCTCCAAGTTTTAGGTCTTCTGCAACATTTAGTGTCTTCTGTAAAAGTGGTTTCTTTCTGAGAAGGCCAACAAAGGCAGTGTGGTGTCTCCTTTTAGTCTGGTCGTGGTCCACTGGATTCATATGGCTTCCAGGAGCAGCGAAAACATGGATGATGATAAGATAACAGCTCTTTCTTGTTGAACTTATTATACATGACCTGACATTTTCTGATCTTCACAGCAATCTATAAGGTTCAGTTATTACTGCCTCCATTTTACAAACGAAGAAGCCAGGGCAGAGAAAAGATCAATTTGCCAAAGATCACACAGCTGGTGGTAGTAAGTCCATATGTAAACCTTGGTCTGTCTGGCGCCAAAGCCCGTACTCCAAGTAAGGCCATCAGCTCTCTGGAAATTGCCCTTCTGAGACATTTGGGAGTTGGTGGTGCTTTGACCTCATATGATATATATTTATATTTGGTTTTCTATCCCAGAAGGTGAATTCCTGGGATTTATTACTGATGCCACTGGTAAGATTGTACAACTCATGTGAATTTGAAGGTACTAATCTGTAGGAGCATCTTCTGGCTGAAAATTCTTTAAACAACTTCCTTATATTTATGTATCGTAATAATTTATATGGCTTTTGAGCCTCATATATTTGTAATTATTGTCATAGGTCATCCTTTCTAACCTCTTATTTATAAAGTCTGTGTACTTCAGATTCTCTTCATGGTGTTGGTAATGTCAGATCTAGAATCTACTCTTAAGACTATCTATAGATTGTTTATCACCATCAGCCCTCATTATTTTAAATGGATACCCACGCAACTATAGTCTGTAACCACAGGTTTCCAGAGCTTCTCCGGAGATAACATCTTGTAGCTCACCACTGCCCCCACACCCAACTTTTTACTTCATAAATGTTGTAACTGAATCCCAGAAAGTATGAGAGAAAACATCTGTAACGAGGGAACTTCTCCAGGTGTGTGAAATTAAGAAAAATTTAGAAATAAGTATTACTCCTGAATCTGAAGCTTTGAAATAAAAACTCACTGTGTGTTTTACATATGTTAGTTTGTAAATATGGAGTCTCACTAGTTGCATTTACAGCTCACAGCAAAACTACCTGTTACGTCTTGTTACTATAAGGAAAAAAATGAGAGCTGTGCGTGTGTGTGTGCATGTTTTAAAAAACTGGAATGCAGAGAATAGTGTGGTGTAAATTGTCTCTAATTATGTGTCTTTTTCTGGTGAGGCAATTAATTGGTTCTCTCCAGACCTTTTTCTGATAAGGAAATTAATCAGTTTTTCTGTTACAGTGATAATTCACCTGAATTCAGGTGTGCCAAGCTTAGAGGAAACTGTACAGAATGCCTCATTTTGTAAAGCAATCAATTATTGTTGTCCTTTCTCTTTTTATTAGAATGACTGAAAAGCACCAAAACTGTCTGATATTTTACAGAATCATTGTTTACTCATTTTGGATCATTATTTTCTTTCGATATGATTAAATGTTTTGTTGTATTCTTGAGAATGATTTTATTGGTTAAGGCCAAATGTATCTCCCGTGAGAGTGACTTAGTAATTTAATAATGACAGAGGGATAGTCTTTAAACTTTGCATTATGATAAACTTTTCAGAAACATTCTATAAAATGAATCTCATCTGTTTTTATCTGAAAAGGTAGACTCCTCCATGAGTAAACTACAGAAAAGGGTGAATCAGTATATAATGTCAGTATAAAGGTGACAGCATATCATGTCAGGCCAGGAAGCCACCCAACCAATCAGCTTCAATTTACTGATGAGCAGATGGAGGCCCAGTATCGTACAATGGCTATGTGGCAGTGCGGGAGTTGCGCCTGCCTTTTCTGACCCCTGTTTTGGTGCCATTTCTCCAGTATCTTGCTAGAGTGTTTATGAAAAACAAAACATTTCCTCGACCCTTCCCCCAGGGATAATGATCACTGACTAAAGTAGTATTGGGGCCTGGGTTTTAAAATAGTAATTCCTAGAGAAGCATAGTAATTTGGCTTTTCTTTTAAGTTTCTTTAGTAGGATTTGAGTTGTTTTCAATGATATAACATTTTAGAGTGCATGTATGTCTCTATGGTCATAAGATTCATCTAAAGGGAAATTTCTTGTGCTAAGAAATATATATTAATGTTGGTTAATGTTGGTTGCTTAATTGCTAAAGCTATTCCTGGTCCTCTTTTTCTTTTTTCTTTTTTTTTTTAAACCCCGGTTGTCAAGCAAAAGTGTTCTTCCAGAGATTCATGGATAATTATGTCAAGGTGTTAGGGGCATTATTCTTCCCAGTTTTTAAGCTTGATGGGACTCAAGTATTTGTTTTACATCTTGGCTACCACTGGAGAGAAGTATTAATAACAGGATTCAAATAATACTTAAGAAGACTCATCGTTTGCACTTAAGGTCTTGGGCTCTGGTGTTTTCTGTTACACTGCTTATTGAATGGTCTTGGGGAAGCTTTTTTAACCTCAGTAAGCCTCAGTTTCCCCATTTGTAAAGTAGAGGGATTTTCTGTGTAGTCTTACCATGTTAAAAGCATGCACTGCATCTTAGCTGCTGCTCCTGCTGTTTTTGTTGCTGCTACTGTTACTGTTATTCCCAAGCCAAAAACTTTTCCAAACCTGCTTTGGGAAAGGCTAGTAAGAAAGGATGTAGATTCCATTTCTAAATTTTAGTGAGAGGAAAGATGGGGAGAAAGGACGTACCTAGCATGATACTGAAGGTGTCGCCTCCTTTAAAAGAAAATTTTACCTGATGGAATGGATGGAATAACACAGTATTATTGTTGTTAGCTGACTTCGGTATGCTTCATTTCTCTTCTCCTTTCTCATACCAATATATGTACTGTACTAATGGACATGTCCTACATGTGAACTTTCATGCCAGGTTCTAGAGAGGGGAGACCCAAGGGCTCAGCCACAGAATTAAACACCATGGAACGGAAGGAGGCAACTCCATTGCCCCAGCGCATGCTGGGACTTTCCCTTACGGGGCTGTTTTAACCTGTCTTTCACGGTGCTGATGTCAAGTGGAGTGTGGCAGAGAAAGCCAGTTCAAAAGGCAGCTGCCAGGGAGGAGGGAAATGGTTAATAAAGTGTTTTTTAGCTCTTTGAATTAGTGAATTGTTGAGTTATATTGCTGGGTGAGTTTTCTTTCTGCGGACGCTCTTAAGGGAAAACTGGAAATGGACCGCATACCTATCATGTATGCACTTGTCCTTAGCCTGCATCTGTTCATAGGCGGAACATGAAATCCACTGACAACTGTTACCTGGAGGACTTTTATAGGTTTTGAAGAAAATATGACTAGGGTAGAGCTAGGACATGTTTTTATTGTCCTTGAGTGACTCCAGAAGCCACCCTCACCTGTAAATTCTACATATCGTTCCTAGGGTATTCATTTGTTTATTTTGATCAGGTATAGGTAGTACTGTGAATACCAGAGGACTGGGAAGCCACCCTGGCCCACTTATTTTAGGTGGTTTGAGACTTTTTTCCAAGGATACTTAAGAGGGGAAAATACAGGATCTGAGTACATTTCTAAATTATGGGACATAATTTATAACAGAACATTTAACTTTTCTGTGTTTTCTGAATATTGCATTCTGAAGCCAAATTGTGACTGTTTCTATGTGTCTTCTACGCTCTTTCACAAAATTGTAACACCTAGTTAGTTTTCTGTTGGATTAAATACTTTAAGCTTCATACCACTTAATTAACAATATTCTTAACTTTACGTTTTCCAGGGATATCAGTATGAACAACATTACTCAGTTGCCAGAAGATGCATTTAAGAACTTTCCTTTTCTAGAAGAGCTGTAAGTATTACTTTGAGAAATGTGTGTGTATGTCTTTTTCCCCAATTCATTTTGGAAGCTTTTGCTACAGAGAAAGTCTGATGTTTTCTGTTAGACATTCTGATAGCTTAATTTCAGTGGGCTTTGTGAGGAGGAAATCATGTTTCTTGGGGGAAGTAAACTTGGTTTTCTAAGCAGCATAGTTGCTGAAGCTATTTTTGAAAGCCATAACTAAAAAAATGCTACTTCCATAGGACTTCTTTTTTGCTGCAATTATTATAACTGCAAATGCTGCAGTGACACCAGTTAATTACAGTGTTATTCTGAGATAACAAGGCTGCTGTATAATTACCATTGTTACCAAGGAGTTGCTATATGGGTAACAGAACCATAAAAAATAACAGGGCCATGAGCAACAATCTCAACAGTGAGCCAGCAGAAAACTGAGGGTAGGTCCCCTTGGACAATTGCAGATGACCTTTGGAAATGGGGTGAAGGCATGAAACACTGTCCAGGTCTCTAAGAGCACCTTTAACTTTAAGAATGTTTCTGAACTTGTCAGTTGCATCTCACATTTCCAATTTAACAGTTTGCACTGTGGAAATATTTTCTCCTTGTTTCAACCTCTTTTTTGTTGTGCTCTCCACACTTTTTTGAAGTCCATAATCAAAATAGGCACTTTCGGGTTTTAAAAGAATTGGGAACTGTATATTATATTTTAAGAATCCCAGTGAAAAAATAAAATCTACTTGAATTAAGTTAATATAGGCTTCTACAGGCCAAGATAATGGATTATATAATATATAGAGGTAGGAAGGTGACGGTTTGATACTAAGAACATCAAAGAGATATAGCCCTGAAGGAATCTAAATTCATATTACAGATTGTGTCGTACAGCCCAGCTGTTGAGTATTAGATCCAAGTCAGCGAATGTCTTCCATCTTTTAGCTCGGCCACTCCCCTAGAGAATGGGGAACAGGAGTCTAATAAGATATCCAGGTTATGTACTCTGATAGAATATTGAAATAGTAGTTAAAGATTTAATAAAGTTAAAGAGAAATGTTTCTTCCCGCACTAGTTAGTCGAACATAATGCTCCCGCTGCAAAAGTTGAACAGAGAGTATTTGCCACTTACAAGTTTATGAGCTAGGTCAAATTATTCTCTCTGCTCAATTTCTTTGAAAAAGGTGCAGCTAATAATAGTCCCTCCCTCATAGTATTCTAGAGAAGAAAGAGTGAATTCATTTATGTTAAATGCTTAGGACAGTACATGAAACGTAATGAATGTTATATAAATGCTGACTAATGTTTATTTTACTATTTTCAAAGTGCATAAGAAAAAAAGCAGAAGAGTATATACCAAATGTTATCCTTGGGTAGAAGTATATGTTTTATTTTTGCCTCCTGTGTTTTTTTTTTTTCTTATAGTGAACATTAATTATTTTGTAATAAAGTTATTTTTAATTAAGATTTTTCAATTGAGTTTAAAAGAAGCAAACCATCCATTTGAAGTTTCCACCTCCACCCCCCTTATGAAGCCTTAAGATGCTTTACCTCTTCCTTTTTATTTCACATACAATTTTAGACTATAGGATTAGTCTCTCTTTACAGAAGTAATTATGCGATGGAAGGACATTAACAAATGGTTGTTCAGCCATTGTATAATATAATCACTATGGGATGGGTAATGTACCAGGCCAGCAATGGAGAAGCTCCCCTCATTCTGGGTGGGGCCACTGTGTACAGACCATCTTCGCTGATGCCTTCGATTGCCAGTTATACTTTAAGGAATTTCGAAGTGAAGACCTGGATGTGGAGTCAAACCTGGTTAATCTGCTTAGTGAAGTTCACATCTTGGATTTCTTAAAATCTCAAATGACCAACCATATGCCAACCTCATGAATTCTGCCAACCAGGACTTTTAATTGGAACCAAATTGAATTTGACTGCTGATTCTTTGTAGCAAGGTCATATCCTCTCCATATTCTCCTATCATAGTAGTGAAACCCATGAAATCAAGTCCATATACTCTCTCTGAATGTTGTATGGTATTTCAAAAATGAATTCAGTTAGGAGAGCAGAATGTTATTTTTAAAGAATACTTCAAAATAGTCTTTAATAACTTTTACAGTACTGTAGGCACTCAAGGGAATTTATTTTCCACATTAATATAAATACTAAAATAAATATAAAAAGCCTATGCTTTTTCTTTATTAAACAGTGTAGTTGATTTTGACATTCCAAAATGATGCTGCCATGACTATTGTAATATTTCATAAACAGCATAACTGTTTGTCTAGGAGTCATCTGGAAGTCATTTAAGAGTGATCATGAAGCCAAATGCCCTGAGTAGAAATTATTTGCTGAGGGTTTTTCCATGTTAGTTAATGAGGTGTTCTTTACAAGATGTGACTGGGTTTGGCAAAATTTGATGTGATAATGTTTAAATGTGATAGAATGCTTGGGGTATTGGGAGAAATCACTTCCCAAGAATACAGAAGAAGTATGTATAGATACTTACACATTTCCTTATTCTTTCAATAAACTCTGAATCCTACTCTATGCCAGGTGGCAGGTGCTGGGAATACAGATACAAGCATGACCCATCTTCAGAGTTGACAGACCCTCTAGAGTTGTGCTGTCCAGCATCATAGCCACTAGCCACAGGTGGCTATTATGTTTAGATTTAAAATGAATAAAATTAAATAAAATGAAAAATTCAGTTCCCTTAGTTGAACTAGCCACATTTCACGTGCTCATATAGCTGCCTGTGGTTAGTTGCTACTATATTAGACAGTGCAGATGTGGATCATTTCCATCATTGCAGAAAGTTCTATTGGACAACATTGATCTAGAGGGAGAAATGAAACTAACACTTGTTGCATCATAGTGAAGACGTGTGTGCAGGGAGCAAAGGCCTAAAACAGTGTATTTTCTTAAGACTGTAGGATTTGGGATGGTATTCCACAATAGCTTCTGCTGAGTGTTGAAGGACATGTAGGAATTAACCAAATGAGGGTAGTAGTAAGGGTGTTCTAGGAAGAACTTCATAGTATGTAGAAGGCATGGAGATAGAAAATTTCAGAAGTTTTAGGACGCATAAAGTTGTGTCTTGTTATGACAAGACTAAAGGGTACATAGGGAAAAATGTCAGGCCAGATAATGAAGGGTCATTTTAAGATAAGAAATTTAGACTTGTCCTGAAGGAGTTTAATTTGATATTTGGGGAGTGATAGGAATGAGACTAGGGTTTTTGCCCTGAATAACTGGGTGCCATTTGCTGAGACCGGGAACACAGAGAGCTGATCTATTTGGGACCCAAAGAATTCCATTTGATAAAGATAAGAGTGTAAATAGTATGTATTTAGAGCTTTACAATGAACAGAAGTCCATTCCCATAACTCTGTAAGGAAAGTCAGTTTCACAAAAGTTGAAGCTGAACTGACGAGGTTAAGGGCCTTATTGGAGTTCATGAGCCTGGTATGCTGTTTTGCTGGGACTTGAAGTCAGGCCCACAGAGCCCAGTTCTTTCTGGAACACTGTGAGTGATGTGCTGGGACTTGAAGTCAGGCCCCTAGAGCCCAGTGCTTTCTGGAACACTGTGAGTGATATGTATTTGTTCTCAGGAAAATATTCCATCCAACTTTTTCAGTGAAATGTACTTTAGATACTATTGTTGCCATTTGTTTTGTTTTCACATTTAACCTACTTTTTTTCCTCCTTCTTTTTCCAATCCTGCTTCTTCTGTATATTTAACCTACTTTTTGAAAGTTTTATAGTTCATAAATAGTGTTACCTAGTGATTCCTGCTCTCCCCCAACACCTGTTGGGAATATAGAAACATAGATTGTGTCCCCAAATTCAGTACATGCAAGGTTCTGAAATCTTTGCACTTTACTTTCCTATTCTTTACAATGGAACTTCTCACAGAACTACCGTAAAGGAAATATGGGACAATTTATGTAAAAGTGATTTGTAACCATAAAATGCTATGTCACCGTGAGAAATTTTACTAATCATCTTAAACATCGCAGTCTTCCTTGACGTTATTTGGAAGAGAGATGGTTTTGCTTGGGGGTAGAAGTTGGAGTTTCTGTTCACAATGTAAAAGGAAAGCCAGAATTTTAAGAAAATATTCACTTAGCGTTGACAGGCTCTGCTGCCTGATGTGACGTTGTCAGACATGTTTTTGGCTCTCCTTTAGGCTTGTTGGGTATTGGTAGTCATTTGGGGGATGGCTGAAATTTGGAGCTGTGAAAATGTTGGAGTTAGAAACAGCAGAAAGGAATATCCAGCTAATTTTCCATAAGCTGTCACTGAAAAAATTGCTGTGGCTGTTACTTTGATGTGGCAACAGCAGTAGAAGCCATTGCCAGCGTTGGCACTTGGACAGTTATTGTTTAATGCACACTATATGACTAGGATAATTCCAGTCGTTTCAAAACATGATTTGACTTTGGAAGACTTCACAATGCTAAAGTGAAACTTAGGTCTGTGAATACTAATTGAAGATTACCTGTCATTTTGTTTCATCTGTAGGACAGTTAATTCTAAATGGAATTACTACTTTACCGAAGGGGACTAGTAAATAATTTAAACAGAAAGGTTTAAAATCAAATAAAAACAGGGGTGGGTCAAATTAAATGGTTTTAAATAATTGAATTACATATTTATACACACACACATAACATATGTCAAATACAGCTATTCAATTCATATATGTAATTCAATCCATGATAATAACATATACAAACATATTTAAGACATTCTGCACACAGATCTATATAATATTCTGTATCAAGGTAATTTCAGACTTTCAAAATATTGCAAGCATAATTTTTCATATACCCTTCACTCCAATTTCCCAAATGTTAACTTTCTCTCTCTCTTTCTCTCCACACACATACAAAATATATGTACATTTTTTTTCTGAACCATTTGAGAGTAAGTTTTAGATAAATCTTTAAATATTGCAGTGTGTAGTCCAGAAACACAAGGATATTCTCTTGTAACCACAAGATGACTGTCAAACTCAGAAAAGTAGCTTTGATATATGTTATCATCTGATCTACAATTCTTATTCAAATTTCAACAGCTGTCCCACTGATATCCTTTAGAGAAAAAGAAAAAAATATTCTGGTCCAGGATATTATCCAGAATAATAAACTATATCTGGTTCCTGTGTTTCAATAATTCATTTTAAATTTCTAAAAGTATTTTTTCATAGTCTTTACCTAAGTTAATGCTAAAAACTTAATTATGTGCTAAGAATATATTCTACTGCATTTAATACTCATGAGACCCCTATGAGGAGTTTATTATTACTTATTTACAGGTGATGACACGGAGGCTTTAGAGAGGTGGAAAACCTAAGTGTGCTCATAGAGTAAAAGCACAGCCAGGAATTGAATCTATATTCATCTGATTCAAGTCATTGCTCTTAGTTTCTAAGCTATAATGTTGCCTCAAAAGGCACAGAATTGGAGGGGAGCTAAAGGGACCATCCAGTCACTATTACCTGCAACTCTAAGTAGGTCAACATCTAAGTGTCAAAAGGGATCAGCTGCCCAGTATTTCCTGTAGTAAGTTTGCTGACCAAATTTGTGAACAAGGAGTTCTTCCTAGAATAAAATTTCCTTATCTAGCCATACCATTTTACAGATGGGAATATCAAGACCCAATAGTAGATAAGTGGCTTGTCCAAAGTAACACAGTTAGTATGTAACTGAGCCAGAATTAGACCTTACAGAGTTCAATGTCATCTCTTCTATATCTTACCAATTTTTATATCTCTGAGATGCATAGTCTCAAATAGTCTTCCTGGGTTGTTCAGAGCTGTAGAAAGTAGCTATTGTTCTCTTCTAATACAAGGAATTCCCTTTGCTTCCCAACTAAAGTTTGACTCACTTAACGTTTACTCCCTTGATGCAGCTTTCTCAGATAAGCTCTCTTGACTGCAGTAATTTCCCAGAAAAAGCAAAATAGTTCCTCAGTTGCTCTGGTGATGTTTCACAGTTAAAAATATTAACTTCTTTGGGAGCATTCTCTTGTTCCACTTTGCAGCCCTCTGGTAGGATGACTTGGTAGCAAAGATCATGACCCTTACTGTTGGGAAGCACATACAGAAGTCATAGAGGAGTGTTACTTATCTTACTCAAGCCATTCCCTATAGTGTGTCATTTGGGGAGCTCTCAGAGTAGAGATTAAGGGTGAAAACAGATAAATCATAAGGGAGTTTGTACTAATATGCCATATAGGCCCTTCTAGAAAACATTGTTTTGTTTTATTTTAACTCATAAAACTCTGTGAGCTATCATTATTCCCATTTTGCTGATTGGGAGCCGAAGCTTTTCATCAGAGAGGTTAAGTAACTGACCCAAGTTTACATAGCTCATTATAAGCTGGGTGTCAATCCCAGATCTGCCTATGCCCCTGTAGATGCGGAGAGGGTGAGGAAGGACTTGCTAGATAATGTATAGTAAATTCAACAAACTTTTGTTGGCTGAACCACTATGTTCAGTGCTGGATCAAATGGGATTCTTGCTTTCAAGGGAGAGGGATAGTATACTCGCTATGGGAGTTCAAATTGGAAGGAAAATTACTTCTAGCAAGAAGGAACGATGGCATTTCTGGAGAGCCTAGAGGGGATAGGAGGAGTTATTCAAGAGGACATGTACAAAGACCTGCAGAGGAGCATGAGCAAAGATGGGGACACAGACTGGGATATGTGGTAAAAATGGTTGGTTTGGTTGCAATTTTGAATTATTGAAAGGAAGTTATGGAAAAGATACACAGAGCTTGGGGCTAGACTAAGGACATTTTGGCAGACTGAAACAGAGTTTAAACTCTCGAGTGACTCTTGAAGTTTTTTTGAGCTAGGGAATGATTTATTCAGATATGACCTTCAATAAATGTAGTCTCATAGCAGAGAGTTTGAAATTGAGAGAGTTCAGGGAGAAATGAAAATGCCACTGGCAATCGTCTAGGTAAGAATTATGAGAATCCAAATTAGGGCAGATGGGAGGCAGGGAGAGGGGGGAGGGCACCTATTCAAAAGATGTTATGGAAATAGAATCAAGAGAATGTCTTGGCTGGGATGATAAGGGTAACATCATTAACAATGAATTTTAAGATTACCAGGAGTCTGTTGGTGCTTTGACAAAAATTAGCAATAATGCAGAAAGAGAAATTTTTTTAGAAGATAATTAAATGCTGTTTTTAACATACATGTGGAGTTCAGGTGGGCTATGGGTGGAGGCATCTGGAAATTCAGGAGTGGAGTCCAGGATAGAGATCGAAGGGCATAGATTATAGAATAGTGTATCGTGGGTATAGATTTAGGAGTCTTTTATTTTGAGGTCATTACTGGAAACATTAGATTGAAAGAGCTTGCCAAGGGAGAGAGGGTAGAAGAAAAGGGAAGAAGGCCAAAGACAACTCCTTGGGAAACACTTGAATCAGGGTGTGGGAAGAAGACCAAGTGCCGGAGGAGCAGGAGAACTGGGGCAGAACTCTGCCCCAGGAGCTGTGGGAGGAGAGGTTTTTCACAAAGAAATGAGAGATCAACACTGACATGCTGGAGAAAGATGCCCATGACCAGTGAGAAAGGGCCTTGACTTCTTTAAGTATTTTTGGAATCATTTCAGTAAGTTGTTGAAAGTGACTTTGGGTAAAGAAGCTCATCAGGAAACAGACATTTGGGGACTGCTAATAGGTGATTTTTGGAGAGTGGTTAAAGCTTAGAAGTTGTACTGCATTTGACTGGAGTCTATTGGGTTTAAGAGACAGAAACCCAGCTGAGGCATAATAGAGGATTTATTGTTGCATGTAGATAGAACTAGACAGTCCAGAAGTGGAGTTGGCTTCATATGTTACTGGATCTCGAGGCTTAAAAGCTACAAGAGTTTTCTCATGCTTTCCATTTCTTAGCTTCAGTTGTCTCTGCTTTTGTGTTTTGGCTTCATTCTTTCCTGTTGCAAATAGCCTGTCTCCATAGAGTGGGAAATATACCTTTCAGTACATTGTTGCATCTAGGCACCCAAAATAAATATCTAAAAGTGTTCCTCACTGCAGAACTCCTAGGGGGATCCTGATTGGCCAGACTGACCTCATATGCCTGTCCTTGTACCATCACTCTGTTTGGGATGGTATGGTGCAACCTGGGTTTTGGACTCATCCTAATAGGACTGCTTAGAGTTGAGAATTCCCCAAAGGAAGCAGAAGAAAAGAGAAAGGAAGACCTGCTGGGCAGAAAGAAACCATAGTTATTCACTGGCCACTAGGATCTAGGAACTAGGCATACTGTGGGAAACATTTGTTTAATTGGGCCAGTCTGAAATGAACAAAGTATTATTGAAGAATTGTAAGCCCTCAGTTGGGCTTAGATAATATAAATTTGTAGTGAAACCAAGTAGATCCTTAATTTTGTCCCATAGTGCTTAGCAGCCCAGGAATGAAGGTGATGAAAGATGTGATGGACTCAAAATTTGGATTTGATAAATCAGGACTTCATAGGAGACTAGTAGAAATCAAGCAGGAGAATCAAGTGGTTCAGTATTATAGTGTGTGGCATGGGGTTCCAAAAGTGTAGAGAGGCAAATGAAACCATGGTTTGCTGGCTCATTTATTTATTTTAATCAATACTGACTATTATTTGGCTAAATATAGTACTGACTGTAAGTAAATGAAAATGTATTTGATTTTCTACTAGCAAGGATTCAATTTTCCAGCAAGAAAATAGGCTAAGTCATTTCTTTCATACATTGACCACTCTTAGTCAAGCCATGCTTATTCAATACAATAAATATGTGCTTTAGTAGGACCTTTGACTTAGAATTTGTTCATCATTTTCCCCTGTTCACTACCTGTTAGTTTGGACTACATGCATACTTCAAAGGTGATCATTTTAGAGATGCTAGAATATTTGTATCACAGATACATTCAGCTTTTTTAAAAAATCATAGTTATAAAAATGCTTAATACAAACTGGACTTTTAAAAAGCACTTACAAAAATAAGTGGATACTGTTTTTTAAATCTTGAAGATGTATCATATTTGAAAGATATGGAGCCATTATCCTACCATGGAGAGATAACTATGGTTAATATTTTGTACATGTTTCCAAACTTTTCTCTGAGTATATGTATACAATTTCCTTTAAAACATAGACTCCTACTATATTTACCACTTATGCTATATCTGCCTTATTATAATTTTACATATTAATACATCTAGTGTTTACCATTTAATAAATGCATAGTGCTTTATCATTTGGATGATTCACATTTTATGTAACAAGTCTCTTGCTTTGTGGTGTTGTTATGAACAGCAGTTTTAGAAACTTTCTGTTTTTTTGAGACAGGGTCTCACTCTATTGTCCAGGCTGGAATGCAGTGCAGCTCACTGCAACCTTGACCTCACGGGCTCAAGAGATCCTCCCACCTCAGCTTCCTGAGTAGCTGGCACATGCCATCATGCCCAGCTAATTTTTGTATTTTTTGTAGAGATGGGGTTGCCCTGGCTGGTCTCTAACTCCTGGGTTCAAGCAATCATCCTGCCTTGGCCTCCCAAAGTATTGGGACTACAGGCATGAGCCATCGCACCCAGCTGTGAAACATTCTTATCCTATCTAGTCTTTGTTTATTGGATGTACTGTCTTTAATTGTGCTGCTTTTATTACAGTGTGGCTTGCCAAATTTAGCTCTTTTCCTAAATTCTTATATTACAATTAGATTTAGCTGTTTATAAGGGAAAACTCCAAGTAACAGTGTCTTTAAACACATCAGGCTTTATTTTATTTACCTGAATATGAAATCTGCAGCCTGGTGACCTGGAGCTGCTATGGTGCATCACAAAGTTAGCAGAGATGTAGGCCCTGACATTCTGCTCTGTATTTGTGTATTCGCTTCCATGTCAAGATCACTAAGATGACTGTGTACTGGAGCTGCAGCCATCAAAACCCTATCCTCAGCAGTAGATAGGATGAAGTAGGGAATAAAGCGGGGCAATGCCAGTTTTCTTTAAGAAGGCATCTTGAGCATACCACACAATGATTCTATTCACATCTCACTGACTAGAACTTAGTCACATGGCCAAACGGCAGGGGATGCTGGGAAACAGGACCTTTGAGCTGGCTATATCGTTGCCTGGACTAAAATCAGCATTCTATTACTAGGTAAGAAAAGAAGAGTAGTTATCATTTAGGCAGTTAAGGTGCTTTTGGCAGCAAGTGACAAAACTCAATTAAAAGTAACTTAAACAGTAAGGAAGTGTATTATCTTACATGACAAGGTGGTAGAACTATTCCAGGGTTGATTTATGGAGTTGCTCAGCCACGTCGTCAAGAACCCGGGGTATCTCCTACTTTCTAGTGTGCTCTTCCCCAGGAGGGTCTGTACCATCCTGTTATCACTCCACATAGAATATTCAGAGAGGAAAGCACCTAGAAGGAGAAAAGGGTCATCCTTCTAATGCGTTCTCATTTAGGAGTAGAGCTGTCTTTCTCAGAAATCCCTAGTAGACTTCCTCTCACTTCATTAACCAGAGCTGGGGTCACAGGTCTATCCTAAACCAGTTACTGGAATGGGACCAGCAGGAAGGGTTAAGGCCAGTTGGTATTTACTCATGGAGCTGAGTCATGTGGACGGGAGGATATTTGAACAAATATAGGCTCTGCCAGGAAGGCGTGAATGGGTGTTAGGTAGGCAACCAACAGGGTCTGCCAGAGTACCTCTCTATATTCACATTTTACCCATTTTTATAGAGCCATTTTGAGCCCTTTCTGCCATATGAAGCCTTCTCTGATCTTCCTCTTCCAAGCCCCTCTTGCACTCTCTCTACTTCTCACCACTTAGCAGCGTATTGCATGCCTTGTTATTTCATGCTTCAAGTGTGTCAGTGTGTACTTATCCCCTCAACTCTATTGACTTTTCTCTAAGGAAGGGCAGGGCCTGTTGTCACACTTCTATATGACCTTGGTGACAGTTACCACATTCTTGAACTTGAAATTGAGGGAGGGGTTAAGACAAAGGATTTCTTCTCATTTTGAATTGATTGATATAAGAAACCTTATCAGTCTATATAAAAACAGAATTCCATTGAAGTTTGTGATTAATGAACTGTCCTTATTTAAAAGAAATGAAATGAGAAATGTCCTGGGAAAACTCAATACCTCCTTTGCCATGCTTAGGGTACTTGGCCTGTAGTAAAAACTCAATAAATATTTGTTGGTTGACGTTAGCTGTATTTTTTTTTTTTTAAAGCTGGAACATATTATTTCCTCACATGGGTGGATATTGCATGTGTTTATTGCCAGAGGGTAAATGACTAGGTTGTCAGGATAACTTTGCTCAGGAAGTATAACTGTTGCCTGGGTTTTTACTGATTTACCTCTAAAATAAAGTATTGCATGGGTTCCTATAAGAAGTGGGAGACGCAAAGGCCAATTCGGTGCAGGTGGAACTTAAAGTTTCCGTGAATTGAATATAAAGCTCTTTAGTAGGTAGAAGAGTTCTAGATGGCCTATAAACCAAGTTTTAGCAGAAACGTACTTATTTTTTGTTAAACATTACTGCTTTCATTGTTGTACATTTAAATGGAAATATATAATATGAAATATATGTGAAATAACTTCTCCCTTCTCGGCAAAGGAAAGCTATTCTAAAGCCTTGAGAATTTCCATAATAAGGGTTTCTTAATTCATGTATATTCTTAAAACATATAAAATTTTTACATATACTTTCATAAGAGTTATATGAAGATGCAAAAGTCTTCCCTAGTATGTGAAGAAATGGGGTAGTACATCATTAGTTGATATAGGACTATTCTGATGTGCTTTCTTAGATGAGGTTTATACTGATAGCAACAGTGTCGAAGTAGAACTATAAAGGATGCTATTAGTTGTTAGCCCTCTTTATTCACTAAGAAAGGAACAATATCCTCTGGTCCTCTTGAAGTCAATGGTAGAAAATAACACAAAACAGGCCAGGCGTGGTGGCTCACACCTGTAATCCCAGCACTTTGGGAGGCCAAGGTGGGTGGATCATTTGAGGTCAGGAGACCAGCCTGGCCAACATGGTGAAACTCCGTCTCTACTAAAAATACAAAAATTAGCTAGGCATACTGGCGGGCGCCTGTAATCCCAGCTACTCAAGAGGCTGAGGCAAGGGAATCACTTGAACCTGGGAGGTAGAGGTTGCAGTCAGCCGAGATTGCACCACTGCACTCCAGCCTGGGCGACAGAGTGAGACTCCTTCTCAAAAAAAAAAAAAAAGGAGAAGAAAATAACACAAAACAACACTTTTTTGTTTCTAGGATTTACATTAGTTTATTTACATTGTTTTATTCCTGGGATTTACATTATTTAGGTGCTGTAGGTCTTTGGAGAAGGCACGTAGGAAACAGGCTCACATTCCTTATCTGTTAAAAAAGAAAAAAAAAACAGGAGGAGTAGGGGGCGATAAGCTTGCTTGACCCATGACACAGGGTGGTTTTGAGGGCCAGTAGGTTGAGTACCTCTTATTTGAAATACTTGGGACCAGAAGTGTTTTGTATTTCAGATTTTTTCAGATTTTAGAATATTTACATCGCTTGAGCATCCTAAATCTGAATATCTGAAATTCAAAATACCCAATGAACATTTCCTTTGAGTGTCATGCATGTCAACACTCAAAAAGCTTCAAATTTTGGAGCATTTCAGATTTCACATTTTCAGATTAGGGATGCTCAACGTATGTAATAATAGGATGACGAAAATGAGAAGTACTACACAAATGATAGTTTTTTATTACATATATTGATACCAAATGCCCCTACATGGGAACCAGTGTATCTCTTTCAGTTTTTATTTCTCACAGAAGCCAACATAGTTCTGAACACATAGTCAGCCCTTGACATATTAATAAATATATGGCTCAGGACTTTAAGAAGTATGTATTTTGCTTTTTAAAACAGTTGCCAGCCGGGTGCGGTGGCTCATGCCTGTAATCCCAGCACTTTGGGAGGCCGAGGCAGGTGGATCACCTGAGGTCAGGAGTTTGAGAGAAGCCTGGCCAATGTGGTGAAACCTGTCTCTACTAAAAGTACAAAAATTAGCTGGGCATGGTGGTGGGCGCCTGTAATCTCAGCTACTCCAAAGGCTGAGGCAGGAGAATTGCTTGAACCCAGGAGGCTGAGGTTGCAGTGAGCGGAGATCACGCCACTGCACTCCAGCCTGGGAGACAGCGCGAGACTCCACTCCATCTCAAAAAGAAAAAAAAAAAAAGTAGTTGCCAAAATTTTGGAGCTTGCTGATTTCAAATTACATTTAATAGAAGAATGTCACTCACATCCTGTTAAATGCCTCAGTTCAGTTTTGAACTAGAAATGCTTTCTCTGGAGGCAGTATCATGGGCTGGTGGTTGTGCCTAGTGTGCTTTACACGTATGCGGCACTGTGGTGATCCATCCACTTGAGGGAATAGAATGGCATCCCAGGAGAAGCAGCCTGGCTGTGTTTGGGTACCACCTGTGATACTTCCTATGTGTGGCTTCAAAAGTAGGTATAGAAAGAAACAAGGAGGGCCAGGCCCGGTGACTCAGACTCACACCTGTAATCCCAGGACTTTGGCAGGCTGAGAGGGGTGGATCACCTGAGGTTAGGAGTTTGAGACCAGCCTGACCAACTTGGTAAAACCCCAGTCTCTACTGAAAATACAGAATTAGCCGAGTGTGGTGGTACATGCCTGTAATCCCAGCTACTTGGGAGGCTGAGGCAGGAGGAGAAATCGCTTGAACCTGGGAGGCGGCAGTTGCAGTGAGCCAAGATCCTGCCATTGCACTCCAGCCTGGGCAACAAGAACGAAACTCCGTCTCAAAAAAAAAGAAAGAGAGAGAGAGAAAGAGGAAGAGGAGAAAACATTGTTGAGGGGTAGATAAATGTTGGTCAGAAGGGAATGGTGGTGCTCGAAGTACTTTTCAGGCAGGGCTTGACAGAAGCACAATGCCAGGCCATCTGGTAACCACCTCTGCAAAGGGAAGGTAGGAACATGAGTGAATGGGAGGCTGTGGTCACTGTCTTCTGGCTTTATTATCTAGTCTCCAACCTCTCCATAAGGGGAAAGGGAAATTGCCATTCGTAAGAAAGCACTCTATTATTTGTGTGCACAGTTGCTGTAGTCTCCCTCTGCTTTTTCTGCCCGACGTCTCCTCACAACAGCTGCTGAAAGCCACTGAATCCTCATGTGCCCTCCCTGCTGCTCAGTCCATATGTCTAATCAGTGTATATATGGTATTTCTTACTCCACTAATTCTTGGCTAGAATTCCAGCCAAAAGGCTACAGTGAAATTTCTGTAATAGACCACAAGAAACCTAAGTCCCATCATTTCTCAGAGAAATAACACCAATTGGTAAATTCTCTATTTCACACTTGCCTCTCTTGTTTTTTAAGCTGCTTCCCAAGTGAAGAAACTCTAGTGTCGCTCAGTGCATTTCATGAAGGAGTTAACTTTGGCCCAGATTACCATCTGAAATGTGGCCTAGTCCTTCACACACACCCTTGACCAGTGCCCCATATTTAAGACAGCACAGTTCCTGCTTTTTCCCCCTGCTGGAAGGGAGAGCAGATAGGAAATTTCAGGTCATATATGCATTAAGAGTCAAGGATATTATTGAAAATTCTTGCTTTCCAAAAAGCTTTCCCTGGAAGGAGCCCCTAATGTCAATCCATGGTCTTTATGAATAATAAATGCACACAAAAGAGATTCATAGAGACATTGCACACTGAGCCACTTGTATGCCGCTTCCTGGAATGGTTCCAAATCCAGTGGGAAAGCGGAAATCTAGAGGATTGCTTTTTGCTTCTCCTCTGCCCTTTCTCTTTCTCTCCATTCTCTGTCTTTGCTCTCTTTGCTTCTGGGGCTGTTGTAGCAAACAGACTAAGTGGGAGTTGCCTTGAGGTAAACGGTGTCCCCTTTGAAATCCTGCTAGACTTGTTTTAATTCTGTGTGATCATGTGCACAACACAGCGTGTGTTGAGATACTACTTGGACCAGTGGACTGATGTTCCCATGTTTAGAGTTCCTCCCCACCTTTCCTTAAGAAAATATGCTTCCAGCATATGTCGAGAAAGAAAATGTTTGCCCTGGCATTTGACACTTTAGCCACGTAGTTCTTTCCTGTTAGGAGAGTGAAGGAGAGTGAGGGAGTAGAAATGAAATGAGAAAAGTTGCAGAAAAGGGAAGATAATCAGGAAGCTTTCTCACCCTTTCAGGAGTAATATTAGCTTTGCAAATCCAGAGTCTTACAGTGGGGCTTAGCGGAGACATTATAGCAAATACCAAGTGTCTTGTCTTTGTAAGGGGTCATACAAGGGAATATAGAATAAAGATGACCTAGTCCCTGCTCATGAGGGACATATAAGATCATTGAAGAAGATCAGAGCAGTACAAAGGAACTAAAGGCAGAATAAGATGCACCCAATGGGATAGCTTTGTCTAAGGTACCCGTGGAATCAAAGGAAGGTGATATCATGAGTTCATACCGGTGGTAGCGTACCCTACTTGGACAACTTGAACAAGGCTTCAGTTTGTAGAGGGCAGAGTTGTGGATATTTCAAGTGAAGGAGATGGTGTGAGCAAAGAGTCAGAGGTGGCAATGCATGGTGTGTTTGGATGTAATAACGGTGCTTAGTTGCAGCAGGGGGAAAGAGAGCCTTTGGGAAAATGCTTAGAATTGTGCTTTTTCAGATTAAGTGGTTTGAGACAGGAATCCTGTGGAAGTTCATGGCAGTAGTCCAGGAGGAAAAAAAATCAGGTGATAACAGGAAGAGTCAAAGAGTGGATGGGTTGAAACCTTGCAGAGAGACACTCTCGTGGTCTTTGGAAACAGAACACGGAGGGGAAAGAACTGATGCCTGGGACTCTCCACCTTCACAAATAGAAAACCATACCACTTTCACTCTTATTTTTTCACCCTAATTATTTTTTTCCTTTAGTATTTCACAGCCACTGGAAAATAGTAAAAGAATATTGTTTGTGGAACAAAAAGAAAAATATAAATAACATGATTTAGTCAATGAAAAAGGTTTTCTGAGGGCAGCCAATAGGTCCTGAAGTAGTGAGAAGCTAAGAAAACTGTTGGCTATAGCACAGAAGTGCAAACCCAGGCATGGAATGGGAAGTGGCTGGTCTTTGCTAATAGAGGGCCAAATTCCTGCTCAGGATCAGCCACCTCTTTTTCCTCGGGAGTTGCCTAAAAAAATAAAAATAATAATAATAAAAAACAAACAACAGAGAATGGTATGTATCCTTAACTAAGTCTCACTGAGTTTAGGACATGCCCTACCTTTGGGCACTCAGGGAATCCCATTCTCAGCCCCTCTTGCTGTTCATCTTTGGCTATGGGAAGGATGGCACTGTAGGTCTGTTAGGAACTTCTCTGTAATTGCAGTTCTGGGCTCCTAATGCATAGTCTCTCCTTACTAGCTTTATTCTGCTAGGTGACATCTATTGATACTCAGACAAGGCTGTTAACTTGCTCAAGTCCACTCTGCCCCACCTTTTCTGTGAATTATTTCCTAATCTTTTGGTGACTACCAGAGGCATCACAATACAGGTAGAAGTGGATAAGTATTTCAGCCAGCCGGGCAAGAGAACTTGAATGCTGGCTCCTTCATGTACAAGCAGTGTGACTTGTGCCAAGTCACCTAACCACTCAGGGACTCAGAAAAGCAGGGCAGTTGTCTTGAGATGATTAAAATGAAAGAATGTTTGTGTACCAGCTATCACTATCACAGTGTCTGCAACTACTGTAGGCTTATAGTTTTTTTCTTCCAAAGAATTTGGGATTTTTTTCCTAACCTTGCTATTTATTTACTTTGCTCTTTTCTGAATCTGAGCTTTTAGACATGAAGCATCCCCAAGGTTTACTATAAGAAATACTAGCTCATAAAATAAGCAACATGTGAAGAGCTTCTGGAGGGTGCAATTACTGGAGCTGCAGAGCTTTTACCAAGCTGCTGTGCTTGTTACTCATTAACACAGCAGCTCCGTAAACTTAGGTAGATACATTCCTGAAGGCTCCACAGGATATGTTTACTCTACTAACAAACTAAGTAATCAAAGTAGGGTGTCCTCTTGGACGGCATTATCACTGTCCACCACATACTAGTAGTGTTTATTTCTCCAGATCATTGGCTTGTATTTCAGGATAAGCCTCATGCAGAGCTCATTTTGTCATTTATATTAAAGATAAATAGAGGAGAAAGAGAATGCTTTTTGAAGTTAGGTGACTTTAGTTTTCTCATGGTTTATAAAACGGGCAGAGATTTGGGAAAAGGAAGCAAATATTTTGGCTAATGTGGTCAAACACTCTTTTCTGTTGACAAGTTAAGATAATCAGGTGTTCTGCATTTTGCCACTTTGTTACTTTATAAAATACTTTTTTTTTATGAGCCCAGCACAATAGGCTGAACTCAAGGAAAGCCCATAGATACAAGGACATTCACAACTAATGTTAGAGACAAAAGAATAATAAGAATCATGTAACAGCCTTACTCTGTTTATAGTGTTTCTTTTTTGGAGGACTCTAGCTTTTTAACACTTGGAAGAGCAGTCACAGGGCTATCTGAGGCCCTGGGGAAAGATGGCTACTGCCTCTTATGGCTTTTATGGTGCAATTTGATCTTTTAAAATGTGACTTTTTAAGCACTTTGCATTACAGCTGTGAGCATTATCAGTTGAATTTAATGAGTGAGACTGGGGTCCCTTTGAGATTGCTTGTACCAAGCTTGCACTAAGGTAGACTTTGGGATGCTATGGCATCGGAATGGTGAGCATTTTCAAGGAGGAGCTTCTGAGAAAGCAGTTTCTGTTTAATGAATTGGCATGTTGGTGGGTGGTAACAGAAGTTTGAGATGCACACCCTGTTCTTGAAGGCATTTGTACTTGGCCCGCAAGACTAATATGCAAGAAACAACCAGTAGACGGTAGCTTGTGACCAAGTTTATGAGCTCTGAGTGTTCATGCATAGGGCACATTTATAAGAACTGAAGCTTTCAAGAGGAGCAGCATTGCAGTTGGGTGTTTAAGGGGGTACAAATGAGGTTGCTAGGTGAAACATTTAAAAGATGTAGTGCTTTGGGAGGCCAAGGCAGGCGGATCGTTTGAGGTCAGGAATTCGAAACCAGCCTGGCCAACATGGTGAAACCCCGTCTCTACTAAAAATACAAAAATTAGCTGGGCGTGGTGGTGGGCGTTTATAATCCCAGCTACTCTGGAGGCTGAGGTAGGAGAATTGCTTGAATCCAGGAGGCAGAGATTGCAGTGAGCTGAGATTGCACCACTGCACTCCAGCCTGGGCGACAGAGTGAGACTCTGTCTCAAAAAATAAATAAATAAAATAAATAAGTAAGTAAAAAATGTAGTGATAAAGCTAGCTAGTCTAGAACCAAGAGGATTTGCTAAAGAGAAATATTTTAAAATGGAAACAACTGAAGAGGCCTTAAAACCATCTTCTTCGGTCTCTTGTTTTACTTCTGGTGAGCCCTGGTTGGTGAAGGCTACAGGGCTGACAGCACAAAGCAAGCTGTTGTGAGCCTGGGTTATGGGGAAACCTTGAAAGGCAATGCAGTGTAGAATTTAGGTACTTGGATGCCTTGTAAGAAACAAAGTGCATGGTGGGAGGACTTTTTAGGAAGAATTTAGTTTAGGAGCATGAACTGTGCTAAACTTGGTGGTATTGCCTGAGAATCCAGCATTGTTATTCTTGCCATTGAAGAAATAATTCTTCATACTTACCCCTTTGGTTTCTGGGTCTTTTGGCTGTTTGCTTTTCTGTCCCCTTCCCACCCCCCCATCTTCAGTGCAATTGCCTCTGTGTTAATGCTAGGTAAGGATTACACTTCCCAGGGCAATTTGCATTTTATTAGTAACTGGAACACCACTTCAAGAGAAAATAATGCATCTAAAAGTAGAGCTTCAGGCCACAGTGACTTCACATTTTAAGGCTGGTAAAGTGTCTTTCTTGTATCCCTAAAATCAGGATATACAAGTAGAACAGATTAGAAGGGGGGGAACCTAAAGATGTTGTGTGTCTGGCACTTAGTAGGTACTCATTTTTAAATGAATGAATGAATTGGTGAATAAGGCTTAGGGATGCAGAGTTTTTAGGGAGGGAATAGGAAGAATAGTGGAAATACATACCTTTTAAAGGAGGGATTATAAATGTTAAGTTTTATATATTTTTAAATTAAAAAATTTAATTATAAATTTTAACAGAGGAATTTTAAAGGAGGACTTGGTGACTCTGTGGTCCTGAGACATGCGTAGAAGAGAGCATTAAAATATATATATACATAGTTACAGAATCTAGCTGTTTAGGAGAGTATCCCTGACAGAACCAGGACCCAGGAGAGTCCTGTGTTTGATCATATGAACACACAATCATCATTTTTGAGTACACATTTGAAAACCTTCCTTCACTTCACCTGTCTACAAGTTAACTTATGTGAATCACTGCCCTGCATCCTGATTCTTCTCCGTAATATCCTCTGTTCAAGTTTTTCTTCTATTTCTCTATGCCCAGGGAAATAGGAGGAAAAGTAGGGCTCAGTATGAATTGGGTGCCCAGAGTTCTTACAAAAGGATCCAAAGAATTCTTATCCTTTCCTTATTCTACTTTTATCTCCACTTGAATTTGTCATGTCAAAATTTCTTTAGGAAAACCTGTTTACTTCAGAAAAAAATATATAGGCCATTGTTTGGAAAGTTGTGCTTTCAGTGACTCACACTTTTTGCCTCTCTTTTGCACTGGATATGCTGCCCTTGGTTATGCAGAGATAACAGGCTGACTTTCCTCCCGAAAGCATTCTTCCTTGACAGACTGGTTTGCTCTAATCTGTATAAACACTCTTGCCTGCTGACCAGTAGTCTTGTATTTATGAGGCCCTTAGAAAACACTGCAAGCTGCAGAGTGACCATGAATAGCAAACTTAATTTGGTTTAATGTGTTTTGGCTTGCTTGACCTCACCAGAATAAAAATGTGCCTGCTTAAATTATTGTATTGGGACTTAAAAAAAAATTCTAGAGACATTTATCTCATTGGAAGATTCACAGGATCATTTTAGCAAGGGTTTAAGTCCATGTTTAATGTCAGATAGACTTGAGAAATGTTTAACATAGAGTTTTAATCACAGATTAGGTTTTTGTAAGTTCTGAATTTTAAGTCTGAATTACTATTTTTTTCTTGCTACTTTTTTTTTTTTTCTCTAGACAATTGGCGGGCAACGACCTTTCTTTTATCCACCCAAAGGCCTTGTCTGGGTTGAAAGAACTCAAAGTTCTGTAAGTAATGCAATTTTAGAGTTTCACAGCTGGCTGTGTATTTTCTTTCTGCGTAGTCAACATGCTTGGAACTAGGTTAAGCACAGTTTCTTTTAGTTCAGGATTAAAAGATTTAAGGAGTGGCCAGTGAGTAGTATGGGAGGCTAGAGTATGATTTAGGCAACCCTGCATCTAGATAACAAAAGTTAAAACTCTAAATAATACGTATTCTGACTTCCAGTATATTACAGTTGAATGTTAGGCTTTTTGGGTGCCTAATGCATTGGAGCAAACCCTTACTTCAGTTTTACTGGTAGGGTTTTGTTTCTACTTATTTCATAGCTATAAGAACTTTGAATTACCTGACTCTAAAAGGGAAAAAGGCTTACAAGTGCTCCAAATGTTAAAATAATTTTAGAGCTCAAGGGAATTCAGATGCCTACAATTTGTATAGCCAGCGAATGGTGAGGAAATAAATTCTTGGCAGTGGTCAGGAGCCTGGAGTATGGCAGATTAGGAAACAGATGAGCTGACTGCCCCCACTTCTGCCACTACCATGCTGGATGACCTTCAGCAGGTCATTAGACCTCTCTGGTTCAGTGAGCTAGGTGGGACCTTTATCTCTTCTATTCTGTGGTTATGACTCATGTCAGGCAGTCATTTTATTAATGTGACAGGAATGGCTTCAGGCAAAAAAATCAAAAGGATTTCATTTTCAGTATGGATCTATGCATCTATTTGGCAGGCCCTAACTAGTAGATGATCAAAGCTCTATTTCTCTTCTGGCCCCACATGCATTGAGGACATGCCTGCTGTTCCTTAAGAGCTTGGGATCTGCCATCCGCTTGAAAAAATTGGCTTTACCTGATGTCCATGTTTCCGGGCTCTGCTTTATTCCAATTTGAAAAGGCATTAGGAATTCCAATGGATTTGCTTATTATACCTCCCAGTTAACTTGTTATAGCTCCTAATTAACATTAACTAATAGCACCCAGGGTGATGAACATTAACTAGTGTGCCTTAATTACCAGAAACAAAACCACCCTTGGAAACATGGATTATCCAGCAAGTCTGTATTAGGGCATGGCTTGGGATAGCAGTATAGATTTCCTTTCTGGCTTTACAACAAGTGCTTCTTGAAGTTTTGCAATTCTCTTGTCTTAGATGCTTTCCACCTCCACCTCCCCCCCATTTTCCCATTGGAAATATTTTTTGAAAAAAAAAAAAAAAGGCTCTGAATTTTTCTAAGAAAAAATGGTAACTATCACTTGTTACTCACTAACCAAAAATTTTCTTTCAGAACGCTCCAGAATAATCAGTTGAAAACAGTACCCAGTGAAGCCATTCGAGGGCTGAGTGCTTTGCAGTCTTTGTAAGTAACTTCTTGGTTTCTTGACTCACCAAGAGACTACTCTGGCTGTTAAAGGTGTAAAGAACTAGAATTGTAAGGAAAGAGGAGATTTATCCTTTCATCTGAAGTAAAAACAGAGATAGCTAGTCGATGTTATCAAAACATCCTTTGGTGAGGGAAAAGGAGGTGCTTCTGTTTACCTCTTCTCTTGTCTTAGAGGCTGAGAGAAAGCTACTGGGTATTCACTGCTGGGTGTACTTCCATGAACTTGTGCACTGCTGGTGATCAGCACCCCTTTGGAACCAGTTATGTGTGTACAGAAGTTTTAGTGTCTTGTGCTTTGACTGTCAAGAAACAGCCACAAAGAGGTTTCTGTTTCGTGTGGTAATGATAATCAGAACAAATTGATTGTAATTCCTCAATTTTGTCAAGGGAACTTCTCGGAAAAAATGAAAAAGTATTCTTCAAAACAAGGAACTTCATTAGCTTCTACTAGAATAATGAATACAAATTTGCATTGCCTCACTTCATGTCCTAAATACCAAATGCAATGGGACTCTGGGGCATAGTTTCTCTAAGTGTGGTACTTTGACCACACTTTGCAACAGACTCACTAGGGGGAGATTGCTAAAATGCAGATCCCTAGGCTATATCCTAGAAGTAATGCTGGTTTTCTTTTTAAAGGTAGAATTCAGAAGTCTAATTTTAGATAACAAATAATCTCCCCAGAAGCACTCTGAATAAAAAATGTTAATAGTTATCACCCTTATGTGTGCTGGTATAAAATTGTGTTTTAGCGACATCACATATTTGTATACAATTTGTCTCTTAGGTTTTGTATTATACTTTGAAATAACTGCAAATAGTAGGAAATGCATGCAAGTTAGAAAATACAGCGTGAAAATGATTGAGCTGCTTGTCCCATCAGTTTGCTAACATAAAGCCATTTTTAACGGCACCAAAGAGACATCCCTGGAAATTATAAATTATAGGTTACCATTTGATTTTAGATTAGATATTCTAGTAGTTAATGAGCAATGAATGTGAAAATAAAAATATATGCTGTAAAGTTAAACTTTAAACTGTATCTAACCCATAAACAAGGAATATCCACAGTGTTGGCCATTCAATTCTTAGTTGAAATGAAAGTTTAATTTAAGGTGGTTGTATTAAGTAGCTTCCTTCACTAAAATGGTGAGTTATGGAACATAAGGATTTGTTTTTCACCACAGCTAATTGGGTATGTTCTAGGTAGACTCTTAAAATGAATCAATGGGAATGAGTTCCCTTATAGAAATGTTATTCGGCTGACTTCACACACTCTCTCACCTCGGGTGGATATACACAGGACAAGTCATCTGACCTCTCTTGGACCTGAATTCATCAGGCATTTTAAATGGTCATGTTTTCTTTTGCTTCTTAAGAATATATTTTACTTCAAGACCTTCATGTTGAATTGTCATTTTGTAAGATTTAATAATCAAAATACTCAATTATTTTGTCTAGTTTAAAGGGTAATAAAGAGAAGACTAAAATCTCATTTTCAACTGTAGAACAGAAAAATTACCAAAAAAATACAAATATTCTCTCTAATTTGTGGTCAATAAGTACATTAAAGTATGAGACATTTATTGGTAATGTAGATGATTTAAAGTGATTTTTTCACAGAAATCATAGGTTTCTCTTCCATGTTTTAGAAAAGCATACTGTGCTTATCATTCATGGAGCAAATTGCTTAGTTTAAATTATCTCCAAAATTGGGATGAGTGTATGGAGTGGAGGTAAAACAAACTTTTTTTTAAAGGCATTGGGATGTTTTCATATACATCAGAAACACAAGGAGCTGCTCTGTGTCAGGCCTGTTTTCTTTAAGGAGGAAATGTTCATGCGTTTGTTAGTAGAGTGGGTGCAGTGGTGAAGTTAGATAGAGTTAAAGTTCTCTCATGGTGTAAAACAGTCTTATCAGCACTTGAGTCATTTTGAAAATCTGTTCTTCAGATCTGAATTACATGAAAGATTTCATTGTGGTTTTGAATAGTGCTTAAAAGAAGCAAAGTTCATTAGGGATTGAAATTGACCAGAAGTGGTTTGATGCAAGTGTATGTTTGATAATGACTATAAAATCTGAAAGCCAATTGTTGATACTAATAAAAAGGTAGCATAATTGCCTCCCATAAAGTTAAAATAACTAAAACATTACCTCAGCAGGGTATTAAAATGACATGTCATAATTATCTCCACTAGAAATTTTTTAACATCAGATTACATTTTTATTGACTATTAAAAGATCTCAAAGATTAACTTTCCTAGGTTTTTCTCAGTTTTAAAATATGTTTATAACACTTACATTATTGGTAAGTTAGAACAGAGAGAAAGGAGATCTTTTGATTATACAGGTGTTTATTGATAACAAAGACTTTCAACAGTTAAATATCTGCATTTAATATTATTTTGTTACTGTAGTTTGTTTAGACAAGAAATTTAAAAATACATGAGTCTCAGTCAATTGTAAAATAGGCTTTTGAGAATAGAAAATAGAAGCATGTCTTCCAGACAAAAATAACAAAGAAATTGAGTGAATAAATATGTTATTCACCGTTTAACAAGAAAACTGCGATTAACAAAGCAATAGTTTAATCTCTTACCACATGGAGTTTAAAAATACCTTGAATAAACCCTCATATTCTTTCTACTTTGTGAGATAGCTGATGCTTTTCAGCATCTACTTAAAGAATTATAGTATTTTCTTCATCTGTTAGTTAGGGTGAATACTAATAGAATAGATAATTGTTACAAAGCCACACTGAGACAGTGCTCTGAAGCACTGGTCTCAGTATAAGTACATACTCTTCACTTTTATGGGTGCCTCACCACACCCACATGTGAATTGAGAGATAAGGATTAACCATTTGAGTCACCACAAATTGTTTTTCTCATTTAACCTCTTATTTAAGAGTTTCATTTTTCCATAGTTCTTTTTAATCCCTACTTATATTGTGACTTCACAATTTTTTGGAAATTTTTAGTACGGAGGAAATTGTATCCATGCTTTTATTGTTGTATTATGCTATTTTGTATAGAAGATAGCTTTATTACTGTCTTAGCTCAAAACTCACCTAGTTTTCTAGCAGTAAGTTAAGGCTATCTTTTTTCCTTGATGACACAGAATTCACAAGAGTTTAACGGTTGTATACAGTACTGAATTTATATTAAAAAGGCACTGACCACTTTCCTTGTTATACTATTTTCTGTATCAGTGGAGGCATTGTAGGTATTTGGAGGTGCATTACATACTATTTTATTGAATATGAATATACATCATCAACATGATAAAATAAACAATTTAAACTTTTCAGCTGCAATAACACTAAGGAACTTCAATGTGTAATGAAAATACAACCCAAACCCCCTACCTGGCCTATAGGGACTTAAGGAATGTGGACCCTGTTTGCATCCTCTGCCACATGTGTGTCCCTGGTCCCTCTACTCTCCTCCTCCTGTGTTTTAATCACTCTTAACCTTCTGGGAGTTGCTGGATCATACTAAGTTGGTTTCTGCTACTGGGTCTCTGCCCTGGCTCTTTCCTTTGCCTAAAACACTCCTTGCCCAGCTCCTACTTTGACTCGTTCTTGCTTTTTCTTTAGGTCTCACTTTAAATGTCACCTTAGAAATACTTTTCTTGACCAAATGCATTTTGAGTAACTACCCTCCTCCTCAGAGTCCGTCAGTCTTTAACCTCAGTGCCCTGTTTATCTATTCCAGAGGTAGTTTTTAAAGTACTTCGTTATCATTTTGTAACGTGTTTATTGTGTTGTATGTTACCTCCGCCACTGGAATGTCAGTCTCTTGAGGACAGGCCTCATGCCTGTTGTGTTAACTATTTTATCCTTTGTACCTAACAAGATGCTCAATTTAACTGCGTTGAGTGAATTGCAGGTAATTAAGTTATCTACAAGTATAATTTAGCTACATTAATATTTATTTATATAATATGCTTAATTGTATGATTATGTATTTAAGCCTTTTTCTTCCTAAGAATGGAAAAGTTCCATGAGGGGTGTGTGTGCGTGTGCGCGTGTGTGTGTGCACACATGTTTGAACACACTTCTATCTGCTCATTAAAGCAAATCTCCTAAACAGCTCTGTAGCCAGTACTTTGCCGCTCTGTTGCCAGTACTTGGCCAGTCTGTTATTAAAAGTTGCCTGTCTCAGGGCAAGTTCTAAAAGCCCCCAAAATAAACAAATCTAAAAATGTGTGTTTCTAGGTAGATTCTTAAGGCAGCCGCTCAGTGTCCTAAGCTCTCCCTTTTTAAGTGTTCTTTCAGTTATCTTGACTCTATTAGAAAGAAAGCTTCCATCAGATACTCACCAGGACCAATGATCTTTAACCCCTGCTAATCTGTCATTAGGAAGGGAAAATGCATCTGGGGCTGGGAGCAGTTAATTGGGACCAGGGGCCCAGAACTTGACTGTGGTGGAAAGGGACAATTATGGCAGGAACTGAAGTTGGAACAGCGCAAGGAAACAGGAGGCACGAAAACCACTCTAAAACTCAGAATTTCCTGAACCTGAAAGTTGTCAAACTATTTCTTTAAAAAGATGCAGTCATTTTGAATTTTTAACAGTTTTTTTCTGTTCTGTAATTTTCACAAAGAAGTCCAAGGCTGTGAGGCATGAATGTAAGTAATGAAGATACATCAACAAGGGATTTGTGAGGAAAGCTGTGATTTGCCTGGCACGTAGTGTCCCTCATCATGTTAATACCAGATTGTCTTTGTGTTGAAAAGCAATTATTCCAACAATTACATCTTGTTGTGCCAACAATAATACGTAGGACTTAGTTTCCTGATTTTCAGATGGGGACTTAATTTTAAATATAAGTAATCCTATTAGAAAGGTGTTCTTAATTCCAAAATTTTTGGAAAAATTGAAGAACCTTTAAAGCCACAGTAACATTGATCCGAGGAGCTGCTTGGTTTTCCCAACAGATAATTTGACCTTAATAACTGTTAATTTTGGCACACTGATTTTTCAAAAGCACTTAACTGCTAAGAGAAGAAGAAAAAGTTGCTTTGCCTGTACATGACACTTATATTTTTAACTTGCCTAGAGGTAATAAGGATGATTGAAAATCTATTTAGATTCTTTATTGCTATACAAAAATTTTAAGCATTTTCTAATATTTCTCTTTGGTACAGAATCAGAGTAGCAACTAAATTTAATGTCTAATGTTAGTTATAATGTAACATTGGAAGTAAAGTAGCTTATTTGGTCTGTTTAGTTTCTTTTTTTTTTGTATGTTTGATAATTATGCTCTAAAACATAATTTCAATATGAACTTTGCAAGTGTTTTTAAAAAATATATCTTTCTGCTATAAAGTTACTTCTTAGCCAAAAGCCAAAGATAGTTGAAGAATATAGATTTGGATACATGCCATTCTTATGAAGAAAGAGAAAGAACTGACTTTCATACACTATACAGATCATGAAAAAGTTATTAGATGTTATGAGGACTTCTAGTAAAATTAAAGATGATAATTTTTATAAGTCCTTTTTGTTTTGAAAGCTTTGAGTTGTGAGACTTGAACTGACTCATTTCACTAGAATTTGTTACTGAACATGGTTGTTTTTGTTTCTGTTAGGCGTTTAGATGCCAACCATATTACCTCAGTCCCGGAGGACAGTTTTGAAGGACTTGTTCAGTTACGGCATCTGTGGCTGGATGACAACAGCTTGACGGAGGTGCCTGTGCACCCCCTCAGCAATCTGCCCACCCTACAGGCGCTGACCCTGGCTCTCAACAAGATCTCAAGCATCCCTGACTTTGCATTTACCAACCTTTCAAGCCTGGTAGTTCTGTAAGTATCTATCCCTTTTAATTCCATATATTTGTGTTAATTGGGGTACAAAAACAGATTTCTTCTGACAGATTATTATCAAGGCATCTCGCTGAATATGCTCCTGAATAGTTAGTGCTTTGGGAGCTGCTTTTGTACAATATTAAACAGAATAGGATAATTTAAAACATTACCAGCTGATGATAATTGTTGAATCTCCCTAAGACAAATGACCGGTTGTAATCATGAGAAGAAATTGGGTCATTCAGCACACACTTATACAGCTTTTACTTGTGTCCCAGCAGCGTATTCAATGTTAAAAGAAGGGAAATCATTTCGAGGTGTCCATAGAAGTTAGTCCCAGGGATATTTCATGTTTTCCACTTGTTCAGAGAGTATGTGATGCAGTGTGTTTTTAATCTTCCAAGACATAACAAAATAGTGCTTCTTTTAAAATCTGTTGGAGATCTCACTGGTGTAAACTACACACTTCCTCCACACCATTACCCTCATGTCCTCTGTAAGAGAGCTCATCAAATTTTTCTTCATATATTTAAGAGCTAATCAAAACTTTATTTTGATGTGAATAAATATTAATCTTCCATGTATGTACCATATTTCCACTAGAGATACTTTTTCTTTCCATGAGGTAGTCTATGTTTAGTGAGTCTGTGCAGTGTACCTAGCAAGAGATAACTACCCAATGTCACTTGTTTTCTGTGGTCAACAGAAAACTGTTTAGCTGTTTAGCTGTTGATATGTTTAGCTACATCATTCCTTTACACACCAACTCAGACATATAAAACAATGATAATAGTTGCCAATGGGAGATGGAAAAGTCATTTTATGCTTTTTTTCCTGCTTAGGCATCTTCATAACAATAAAATTAAAAGCCTGAGTCAACACTGTTTTGATGGACTAGATAACCTGGAGACCTTGTAAGTATATTCATATTTTGGGCAACTGCATTGTGATATTGAAAGTATAATTTTGTACTTCATTGCAGAAAAAGAAAAAAATATTGGCCTTAAGTTCAGCTCCTTATTAATTCACTTTGATACTGGATTAAATTCTTGCTATCAAATAACCTAATTATGAATACTAATCTAAGTCCATGGCTAAAAATGGCAAAGTGTGAATTGCATATTTTCCCCCAAAGAATACACATTCAAAACAGCTCAGTCTACAAAGATGTATACCTTTCTGGAAATGTTGGTTTTGTTAAATGTATGACAGTTTTGGAAGTTAGAAAATTCTAAAATGAATTCTGGATAGTGTTATTTTTTCCATGATCTCAGTTGCCTTCTAATTGTTAACACTGGGTTTGAATACTATATCTGCTTTTACATGTAACAAATGAAGATTTTATATTCTGCTATGATACTTTTGTTGTTGTTTCCATGAGCTAAAGTGTTTGAGACCTCTGGCTGTTTCAACTGTACATTGCACCACTATATAAGTAAAAGGCATTGTGTAGCTGTGTATAATTGAGAATAGGATATTTATTTTTGTTCTTTTAGCCTATATTAGTTGCCTTTATTGCCTTCATTCAAAGATAATGTAATTTTTGCTGTTGTGATGAGTAAATGATTCAGAGAAGGTCCCAATTACATGGGTGAGTAAAACCTGATTAGAATGCTCAGGGTATGTAGTATTTTATTTGACTGAATTTTCTGGTTAACTGTCAATTAATGAGAAGACTTAAAATCTTTTAGGACTCTATTAATTCACTTTTCTATCTAAATTAGAGGATAGGAAACATCAATGGATATATGAAAGTTGAAAATCTTGTAGAAGATAGTTCCAAACTCAGATCTCCTTTGCTAAGTTGTGTGAGTTCTAGTGTTATAAATAAAAGATTGAATAGGTTTCCTAATCCTAAGCTGTGTACACTATTTCAATTACGTTAAAATTAAACCTCTTCCCAGTTAAATTTTTATTTGCCATTTTTTCTTCTATGTTACAAAAAGGAAAAGGAAACCAAAATAGGTCTCAAAGGAGCTGAGCTTTTAATTTTATTTTACTTTCATTCTGAAATCAATCATGCAAATCATATGCCAGTGTGCTCTTTATGTTAAAAGAAATTAAACTTTAAACACTCTCAGAACTAAGACTTTTTAGTACAGATCACTATGGCTTGTCTTTCTCCTAACTAGTGTAAAATTCCCAATAATTCATAACTTGTATGAGGACAACAGTTGTGTGAATCTACCCTGGTCCTTCTGATTATTTTTTATTTTTTATTTTTTTTGAGACGGAGTCTCACTTTGTCACCAGGCTGGAGTGCAGTGGCATGATCTCGGCTCACTGCAACCTCCGTCTCCCAGGTTCAAGAGATTCTCCTGTCTCAGCTTCCTGAGTAGCTGGGACTACAGGCATGTGCCACCATGCCCTGCTAATTTTGGTATTTTTAGTAGAGATGGGGTTTCACCATGTTGGCCAGGATGGTCTTGATCTCTTGACCTCATGATCTGCCCGCCTCAGCCTCCCAAAGTGCTGGGATTACAGGCATGAACCACTGTGCCTGGCCTCTTTCTGATTATTTTTATCTCAGGTCATCACGCTGATGGTGGAACTGAGGTCAGCTGCTCTTATACCAGAATTTCAGGAAGCCACTGTGAACTCCAAATGGAAACCTCAGTTTCACGCTGTCATTTACAAATGGATATTCAATGAATTATATTCTAGAATGAATTTTCAGAGAAATACCATTCAGATGATTTATGTATTTAATGCATCAGTAATACATGATTCTGAAAATTATTTGAACTTGTAAGTTTCTTGACCTAAAAACATCATGGAAGAAGAATGATTTCTCTCTATTCATTATTGTAAGAAAAGGTGTAAATTCAGTTAAACTCCTACATGGTTTTGAATGACAATATGGTTGATAAAGATTACCATACAGAGAATATGATTTAAAAAAATATTTGTCTGTAACAAAATGCCTTATGAATTATGACCACTATTTAATATTTTGATATATTTTCACCCATTTTTTTCTAGAGACTTGAATTATAATAACTTGGGGGAATTTCCTCAGGCTATTAAAGCCCTTCCTAGCCTTAAAGAGCTGTGAGTATTGCTTCATTCTCTTTATGTCTTCATATCCCTGAAACTCACCATTTAATGTTCCAACAATGGGATTTTAGAACATCTTGTTCCATTATGTATAACCATAATACATGCACACAAACACACAAATAATCATAAAGTTGGATTGTGTTCGATGACAGAGACAATTTTGAGTATAGATTGCTGTATAGGGTTAGATGCTGGTAAAACAAGAAGGCCTGATATACAGCGTCTGCCTTTAAGGAGCTTGTAGTCTTAGTCTTACTGGGGAAACTGATCATGTTAAGACAGACAGCTGTTTCTAGGTAGAAATAAATGCTGAATGAATAGGATAAATAAATCATTCTGGAAGAATACCTAATTGAAGTTTGGAGTTACTGCAGAAAACATCACCAAAAGGAATGAGTTTGACTGGACTTGAAAGAATAAAAATATTTAAACACAGGAATGAGGGAGCATTTTTTTTTTTTTTTGATTGTTTGTATGTTTTGAGACGGAGTCTCACTCTGTCGCCCAGGCTGGAGTGTCACGGTGCAGTGGCATGATCACAGCTCACTGCAGCCTTGACCTCCCAGGCTCAGGTGATCCTCCCGTCTTAGCTTCCTGGGTAGCTGGGACTGCAGGCATGCACCACCACGCCCAGCTAATTTTTAAATTTTTTCTAGAGATAGGGTTTCATCATGTTGCCCATGCTGGTCTCAAACTCCTGGGCTCAAGTGATCCCCTCAGAATGCTGGGATTACAGGCGTGAGCCACTGTGCCCTGCCTGAGGGAACATTTTGGACGTCGGGTTTGTCATGGGTAGAGTTAGTGACTGTATATGGCACAACAGGGACTGTGTGTCATGAGCTAGTTGATGGTTAACATTCTAAGATGCATTGCCAAGAGGCTAAATACAGGCTACAGTGAGAGAGATTTTGAGGTTAGAACACCTGTTTCTCATGGTCTAAAGCTTTTTTTTATGATGAAGCAACAGATAAATGCATATGAGGGATCTGATAGATACCAAGCTAAGCAGTGGGTTAAAAAAGAATTAGGTATGATACTGAAAAAGATAAAATCAAATTAAAATTTGAGATTTCCTATGCTTTTGAAAATTTTCATGTAGTCATTATCAGTTGTATTTTATATAATGCTGAACAGCAGTAGATACTTGGGTTTTATTTCGCAAGAGGATAATGCATTTCAAAATACTTTTCTCCTATCTTTCTAGAGGATTTCATAGTAATTCTATTTCTGTTATCCCTGATGGAGCATTTGATGGTAATCCACTCTTAAGAACTATGTAAGTATTTTTGAAAGTTTCTTTTAATGTATAATTATGTGAAGCTGTGTCCGTACAGTGCCAAACACCCTGATAAAGAATGAGAAGTCAGGATTTTAGATATATGTACATTGTGAACATAGATTTAATATTAGAGTGCTTGTGAACATATGAAAATTTTACTTTTTTTGGATATTTTCACAGACATTTGTATGATAATCCTCTGTCTTTTGTGGGGAACTCAGCATTTCACAATTTATCTGATCTTCATTCCCTGTAAGTATGTGAATTTAAAAACAAACCTGGATATTTATACAGTTGTTTTAGTGGAAAACAAGAATTTATTACTGGAACTCCAGAAAACAAAATCTTTAAAATTTTTTTCTCCCTTGGGCAGAATTTATAATTGTTCTTATTTTTGTGAATACTTGGCCAAATTATCATACTTTCAAGTACATTCAAGAGATGAAACTAGTTTTATTTTTAGTTATAGTTGCACTGCAATTTTAAACTGTTTAAAACATAAAATATGAAAAAAAATTTAAAAATTACCTTGTCTTTCTCAATTTCTTAAAGAGTCATTCGTGGTGCAAGCATGGTGCAGCAGTTCCCCAATCTTACAGGAACTGTCCACCTGGAAAGTCTGTAAGTAAGGCCCTTTGAAGAGGGGTTGTATAAAGATAACACTACTGGACTGCTAGCAGGGTGCCAGGGTCTTTTAGTGACAATGATGGGTTTATGTTGATTCCTCCGGTTTCCCTTTGTATATATCATGCATGGAGAAGAATATATTGGGTTTGGGGTCAGTGAGCTTAGGCAGAGTAGAGCCGATTATGTGGATAAGATCTGAAAAGTTCACAGAAAATACAAGGCAGTAACAAAGTGCCAAATTAGAAGCAGTGCTTTCAGAATTTAGAAGTGGGGGCATTCGATGTAGACTATCACAGAAGGCTTCACAGAGGAGGTAGAAGGTTTGAATACTGTCAGGTTTCCCAGAGCTGAGTCTTTTATTTAAGGCAGGATTAGTAAAACTGGAAATACCAAAAGTATTCTCAGAGATAGCATATAGATGAGCAAATATAGCTAGAATTGCATGTTTATAATAGAATGGGAATGGTATGGAGAAATTGGAGAATTGTTTGGTATTAGACTTCGAAATGACAAGCTTTGAACGTTGCACATTTGGTTGTGGCAGTTTCCCAGTGAGTGGTCTGTGCATGAGTTTACAGGTGCACTTAAGATCTTGATGACCTCAGCCCTCCAGACAGTCAGTTGGGGCCTGAGGCAGCTAGGGCCTCTAGCCACAGGAGTCTTACTGCAGCGTGCCATTTAAATGTTACAATGGTCACATGTGACAAGATTTTTTTAAAAAAGAACTTGGGAAGCACTGAGGTAAGGAGTTTAAACTTGACTCTTAAGGCAGTTGGAGGTGTTGAGAATGTTTAAGCAGGTAATGTGAGGAGGGTAAGGAGAAAGAGACTAGAGATGGGGAGAACAGTGAGGCGGCTGTGGGAATAGTCTACCTGACCAGATGAACACATTGAATTATGACAGCTCCAGGTCTTTAATCCATCACTGGATTTGCACCAGGACAAATAGCATGGTCTGTCTGAGAGTCCTCCATCCCTCTCTGCCTCACTTCACTCTTTTTCTGAAAGAATTAGATGCTAGAAACACAACAGAGGAAGAAATAACAGGAACTGGTGATAGACTACAGAAGGGAGGGGAATAAGAGAACATTTTCGAATGCTGAGCCAGTTTGACTGAAAGAAAAGACAGAAACAAGATTTGGGGGCAGAATGCAAGTTGGTTTCAAAGGTCTTGGGTGTAAGAAGGTGACAACTTGCAATTAACTGTGATCAGACTGTGTGACTGTAGATTAGTGTTTTCCTCCTGGTCCATGTGGGAAATCAAGCCCAGTATCAACATCTAATGTCCCAAGTGTTTTTGAGTTACTGTGAAGATGATATCAGAATTGGGGTTCAGTTCACCTTCTTGCATGTCTAACTTTATGGAATAATTAGGCCATGGGATGTATAGAATCTAGTCCATATGTAAATATGTGAGCACTTATTCTGTATGGAAATAAATTTTGCTTACTATCTTGAGTTGAATTATTTCTTACATGAGTAATGTTTTTCCGCAGGACTTTGACAGGTACAAAGATAAGCAGCATACCTAATAATTTGTGTCAAGAACAAAAGATGCTTAGGACTTTGTAAGTTGGATTCTTCTTCCCTTCCCCTCATACCTTTTGTTTATATATTCACACATGTTCAATTTTATTTTAAGGATCTACTTTCATAAGGTGGTTTTGAGGTATAATTACTTCTTAGTTGTTGTAAAGGAGCAGATAATTTGAGTCATCTCCAGGGTGGGTAATGTGCACTTGAATTAGGTTTTAGGGTTTTGAATATATCATATACTTGTGACTTTATTTTGAACAAAGTAAAACCAAGATAGGTTCTTTCTTCATTTATTCTCATCCTGCTCTTTGTCTTTATTCTAGTTTCTCCAGCGGTATCTCTCCTCATAGTCTCCTCCTTTCATCTGCAGCCTAAGCAGAGCCTAACTCTTTATTCAGTCTGGAATGAACTAAAGCTTGTCGCTTTCTAAAAACTTTAGGCTGACCTAGAAACTAAAAGTAAATAAAGGATGTAAAAATGTCTCCAGAATAAACAATTAAGTTATTAAGTTGTTAATAAGTATTCAGTGGCAGGAAATAGTAATAAAATAAATGACTGATTGATTAAGCAAGTAAAGTCACACATCCACTTAACAATAGGAATACATTCTAAGAAATGTGTCATGGGGCAATTTTGTCGTTGTGCAAAAATCATAGAGTATGCTTACACAAACCTTGGTGGTTTCTTCTACACACCTGGGCTACATGATATAATCTGTTACTCCTAGCCTACAAACCTGTACAGCATAATACTGTACTGAATACTGTAGGCAATTGTAACATAATAGTAAATATTTGTATATCTAAACATAGAAAAGTTGGAGCAGAAATATGGTATTATACTCTTATGGGACCGTATCATTGTATATGGTGTCTGTCATTGACCAAAACTGTTATTTGGGTCATGACTATAATTTAGTGATATAGTGGTGTATCAAACTTAAACATAATGATCACTGTTGAGGAAAAACTGCAGTGGGACTGAAAGTTAACTAGTTCTGGTGTTTGATGTAATATAACTTTTTTAAAATGTTGATAAGCATACCATTTCTTTTAGAGCTTTTCAATAAAAGAACATATAAGTTATTTATGGGATAAACAATATTGAAAAAATATAAATTTTTAAACCGTATAAATACAAATTTTAAAAAAATGTGACTTTACCACTTAAATTTTATATATTTTGTATATTTTTCTATATTTGCATATTTAATTTTATATATTTATGTTATGTACTTTATATATATACTTTATAGAAATGTATTTTTACATATATTAGTGTCTATGCTCAACAATATATTCTTGAACTTTATCAATCTGAGGCTTATTGTATCACTGAGGTATTTGAGAAGCTGACAAGTCTTAGGAAAAAAATAATTGCTTTTCTTATTCAGGCATATCTCTTTATTACTTATCTTAGCTCTGCTTTCAACGCTTCTGAGTACCACTCTTTTAATATAATACTCTGATAACATAGCATTAATTTGTTAATTTCCACTGTTTTAAGGGACTTGTCTTACAACAATATAAGAGACCTTCCAAGTTTTAATGGTTGCCATGCTCTGGAAGAAATGTGAGTTGGTCTTTGACTTACTCCTTTTGTTGTGGTATATTGTTAGTTTGTTGAGCATTTCGTATTTTTAATAGATGGCTTTAATAGTAAGAAATTAGAAATTCCTGTAATCAGATGTTCCCATAAATAACATGTCAAGTTGAACCAGATGTGTTCATGCAACCAGCATGTATTAGGCACTTAGCTGTCAGGCATCCCATGAAACACTATGGGAGGGAAGTTGGAAGTTGGTGTATATTTAAAAGAAATAGAAGACAAAAACTTGTCCAGCTGTTGAGGGAAACCAGACATGAATGCCAGTTCCCATCATGTCCTGTGTTGCACAGCTCTGGTGGAAGTTGGTTGGGAGATGGGAAGGGGGAGGCATTAATTCTCCCATTTTAACTCTATGTAGTCCTGTAACTTTATTCCTACGGTATTTGTCATAGTTGTGTTGTCTTGGTTCCTTTTCTCCCTGCATCATCTTCCTTCTCTTATGCCTGAGTGGGGTTGATGGGGAAATTTAGATAGCATACCAGTTAATTCCCAGTATAATATGTGATGAAGTACCAATTAGTCTCTTTCATTTTATAGATGAGAAAAGGGCAATTCTCTTTCAACAAGATCACTGTTACATAAGAATAGTTATTTAAATTTAGAAAAAACTCAACTAAGAAATGTTATAATGTTATTTTTCAAAATAGAAAGTAGCTTTTTTCTTTTTCTCTATCCCTTTCTCTTTCCTCCTCCTCCTGTTCTCTTCTTTGTCTTTGTCTTCATCTTCTTTCTTCTTCTTTTTTTATTTAGTTCTTTACAGCGTAATCAGATCTACCAAATAAAGGAAGGCACCTTTCAAGGCCTGATATCTCTAAGGATTCTGTAAGTTTGTCTATGATTATTAAAGACAATAAATTTTTTCCAAACTATGTTAATATGTTGTTATGATTTCCATGTTACTAGATATACTTAAAGATATAATTTTAATTTCAGCCTGAACAACGTGGTGAAACCCCATCTCTACTAAATACAAAAAATTAGCCGGGCATAGTGGTGCATGCCTGTAATCCCAGCTACTCGGGAGGCTGAGGCGGGAGAATCGCTTGAACCCTGGAGGTGGAGATTGCAGTGAGCTGAGATTGTGCCATTGCACTCCAGGCTGAACAAGAAGAGTGAAACTCCGTCTCAAAAAAAAAAAAAAAAAAGATATAATTTGTGTTCAATAAATATTATTTTTAGACTTTACCTAAAATATTATTTCAGACATTGCAAGATATTTAGACTTGCAACTTTATAAATAATCTTTCAATATTTTTTACTTTAGCTAATTGTACATTGGCAAGTAGAAAAATGTGTAATGTGTATAACTGAAGTGATGTAGCTTGTTTGTTTTCAAGTTATAATAGTGAGGTTTGCGAATTCATTAGGGCAAGGGTAGGCAGACTACAGCCCATGAGCCACATCCAGCCTGCTTCCTGGTTTATCAATTAAGTTTAATTGAACACTGCCAGGCCTTTATTATTAAAGTGCCATCTAAAGCTGCTCTCACCCCACTATAGCAGAATTGAGTAGTTGCAGTGGAGAGTATATGACCCACAAAGGTGAAAATATTTACTATCTGGCCCTCTACAGAAGAAGTTTGCTGACCCCTGCGCTGGAGTATCTATCATGACAAATAGAGTTCATAAGCCACAGAAGCACTTACTTAAAAAATCATCTGTATTTGACTACATATTTGTTCCAGGTACTCTCATAAGCGCTTGGGAATATACAGGTGACTGAGACAAACCTTGCCACTCACTATCTTCCTAGAACTTTAGCACAGAAACATAGTACACTAAATTAGTGAACATTTTTCTTTTCTTTTTTTTGAGACAGGGTCTCTCACTCTGTCGCTCAGGCTAGAATGCAGTGGTGTAATCACAGCTCACTGCATCCTCCAGCGCCTGAGCTCAAACAATCCTCCTGCCTCAACCTCCTGAATAGCTGAGGGACTACAGGTGCACACCACAATCTCCAGCTAATTTTTTTCTTTTTTTTGGGTAGAGATGGGGTCTCCCTATGTTGCCCAGGCTTGTCTCAAACTCCTGAGCTCAAGTGATCCACCCACCTTGGCCTCCCAAAGTGTTTGGATTACAGGTGTGAGCTACCTTGCCCAGCACAACATTTTTCTATTATAGAAAATTTTGAAAAATTGATAGTGAAGTGAAATTACATATATTGAATACAGTTTTTTAGTATATCCCCTTTAAAAAATATGACATGTACTCTACTAGAAACTATTTAATTGGTAGTTGGGTTGCTGGATCATCTCAAGTTGTGGACTAACTTTGTGTAAGCCTGGGCAGTCATAGGGAAGAAGATTGGCTCCTAGTTGCCATCACTTTTAGAAACTGATAAGTGACAATAAGAAGCTGGTCTTTTCGTGATTTGGAACCAAGTGTGTTGAGTTTCCTTGTTATCTAGGAAATGTGTCTCAGAATGAATTTACTCAATGTTTAAATTTCCTTTAAGGTTCAGTGTAAGTGTGTTTGTAGATTATTTCTGTTTTATTAATTCTATAATATCAGAATTTCTCAGGGTGTGTTCCTGAATACGGAGCTGGCTGTACTGTTGATGCAATTTTTATTTCGTGCTTAGGAAAAGAAGGGTATCTGCAGCCCTCCTGGAATGCTCTTGTTTGCATATTGATTGTTTGTCTTCTCTCGGGGCCTTATCACTAACCTTTGAGAAGGCAAACAATACGAAGTCTGTTTTTATTTTCAGCTTTTTCAGAAACTGAGCTTTTCCTCACTGAGTTAGCAGTACCAAAGGTTATATCATATCATTTATGTTTTTGAATTGGTATCAGAATGATAAAGTGGGAAAATTCACAACTGTTTTGAAACAGATGCCAGCTAGAATTACTGCTGTACAGAACATATTCCAAGAAATAGATTGTTGTGAAGGAGAGGCATTCAACATAAACATGAAAAAATATTGCTGGCCGAGATTGAAGATCTTTGTTATCTTATCAGTGATATTGTGTTACTACCTCTAATTCTAAAGTATAGTCTAAGTAAGTGGCATTCTGAGTGTTTATTTGAAAGATTAACATGTTACTCTTATAATTGCAGAGATCTGAGTAGAAACCTGATACATGAAATTCACAGTAGAGCTTTTGCCACACTTGGGCCAATAACTAACCTGTAAGTAGATGACTATGCAGTAATGTCATGAAAGTAGTAACTAGTGCTGTAGAAACATCTGTTTTAACATTGTCGAATCAAAATATTTTTCTGTTTAGTTATTCCCTTGTATAAATGCTAAGCTGTATTTATAGTAAAAGTCTTCTTAAATGGCAAGATACATGCTAGAACTATAATTTTAGCACCCCCACTTGAACTTCATCTTAGGGATCTAATATTTATGATGTTAATACATGTACAGATGTTTTTATGTGATTTATATATTGGGCATTAACTTGAAGTCTCATTCATATTTTAGAGATGTAAGTTTCAATGAATTAACTTCCTTTCCTACGGAAGGCCTGAATGGGCTAAATCAACTGAAACTTGTGGGCAACTTGAAGCTGAAAGAAGCCTTAGCAGCAAAAGACTTTGTTAACCTCAGGTGTGTTTTTGCTTATTTTTCTTTTTTGTTGAAGTTATGGTAGGCTCCAAAATTATAGAGTGTCCTGGTTTTTTGCTGTGGTTCTCAGATTTTCTGATAGGCTGTAATTTAAGGGTGTTTTCTACGTCAATCTTTGCAAATTTGGTGAAAAATAGAATATGAACATTATTCCACAGTCTTTAAGAATGTGAACTGGAGCCCTTGATGGCCTCAAAGAGATAATACAGCTATTCACCAGAATGGTTTTTTAATACAGTGGACTTTTCATTAGCAATAAGATGGCAGAAACCATGTAAATGTGAACCTGCAGAAAACAATGCTATAATACTTCATGAAGGTTTTAGAGTTATGGGGGACTGCATTAAATATAATAGAGAATATTGTTATGAGGCCGAGCGTGGTGGCTCGCACCTGTAATCCCAGTACTCTGGGGAAGGCCAAGGTGGGCTGATCACTTGACACCAGCAGTTCAAGACCAGCCTGGGCAACATGCTGAGACCCTGTCTCTACAAAAACTATAAAAGTTAGCTGGATGTGGTGGCACGTGCCTGTAGTCCCAGCTACTTGGGAGGCTGAAATGGGAGGATCACTTCAGCCTGGGAGTTCTAGGCTGCACTGAGCTGTGATTGCACCATTACACTATAGCCTGGGTGACAGGGCAAGACCCTGTCTCTAAAAAAAGAGAGAGAATATTATTGTTGGAGAAGAGAATAAATATTTTCATTACATTTATTTAAACCAAGTAAATATATTTAATGGTATAAAGTCACAAATGACCTGGGGCATTAATTTTAAGTGAAACTATCAGTTTCGTATGATAAATTGAGCATAGTTAATACATTTATAAAAGGAGTCATAAGATATTACTTTAAATTACAGTACTGCTGTTAAATTTTAAACAGTTTGATTTACATCCAACTGTTAAGAGAGATCTTATAGAAAGGGAGAAAGTCTCGTTGTCATCTGATACCAGAGCTGTTTTCACAGATGAGGAAACTGAGGCCCAGAGAGGATGAACGACCAGCCTAAAGCACATGACAGATCTTTCTGACTCCTAGGCTGAGGTTTTCAAAGTTTAAAATAGTTTTACAAAACAAAACCATATCTGCGGAGTTGCTGTTCAGTGTAGATTTTACAACTTTTTTTTCCAGGTCTTTATCAGTACCATATGCTTATCAGTGCTGTGCATTTTGGGGTTGTGACTCTTATGCAAATTTAAACACAGAAGATAACAGCCTCCAGGACCACAGTGTGGCACAGGAGAAAGGCAAGTGCATGAGTTTTAAAAAATAGAACACTCCTTCAAGGCATTGATTAAAGTTCCTGTTATTATAATTACTTTGTGAATGATCAATAGGAAATCTGTGAGAAAAATGGCATTGTCTGGCCAGGCGTGATGGCTCATGCCTGTAATCTCAGCACTTAGGGAGGCCAAGGCGGGAGGGTCATTTGAGGCTAAGAGTTCGAGACCAGCCTGGGCAACAAAGTGAGACTCTCTCTATATAAAAAATTTTAAAACTAGCTGAGTGTAGTGGCATGTGCCTGTATTCCCCACTACTTGGGAGACTGAGGTGGGAGAATCCTTTGAGCGGAGCCCAGGAGTTCAAGGTTGCATTGAGCTATGATTGTGCCAATGCATTCCAGACTGGGCAACAGAGCAAGACCTTGTCTCTAAAAAAAACCAAAACCAAAAAAACAATGGCATTCACTATGCTACCAGCATCTTTTATATGTTATTGAACCTTCTATAAGGAGAACTCACACTTATATACAGAGAAAATTGCAGGAAAATACGGTTCTTTTGAGTTGCATAAGGTTTTAATTAAACATGCTTTGTGTTATATGTTCAGGTACTGCTGATGCAGCAAATGTCACAAGCACTGTTGAAAATGAAGAACATAGGCAAATAATTATCCACTGTACACCTTCAACAGGTATGCCCGGCCTATTTTTTCACAGTTACTCATGTTAAACAAACATTAGGCAAATATATCTAAATGTCCTGGATATAGATGTGATTTCTGTAATAGGGATGGTACTAGAGGATCCTGTGAGGCCTTCTGATTTGTGCTTTGTGTACCAACCAGCAGCTTAGGAATTTTTTGCAGAATCTCAGGCCCAGACCTACTGAATCAGAATCTGCATGTTAACAAGCTCCCCCAGGTGAAGGTTGTACACGTTAGAATTTCAGAGGCACTTTCTTAATGCTCCTTTAACTCTGGGACTAATTCTGTAAGTTAGTAGTCTATGAAGATTGTATGTGTGTGCTTAATGTAGCCTTGCCTTTCCTTATTTCCCCTCATTTACTTCATTGAACTTTGTAGTCTTGGGAAAGTTATTAAACTGATACCACATACTTGGTCATGATTGTCATAGTCTGCCTGATCTACTAGATAAGATGTATTTATAATTTTACTGTAAAAGGAAGGCTTAAATATTTTAGTCAAATTGTGTGCTACAAAGTAGATTCCTTTGTTGGTATAGTATCACAGGATAACCTGGACATTAATTTTATGACTCAGAATTATAAGTATTATGGATTCACTAGTGATTGCTGCTGAATTGTGAGCTTCTTAAGGGGCTGCGTATGTATTTTATGAATACTTTCTTTTGTAGAGAATAAGCTCTAAGAGATAAGTGAATGCAATTGGCAAGAATCATCTAAGTTTATGTAATTTATTTTATTGTGTGTTAGTGTCTATATTAATTTTTAAAGGTTGGGGTGCAGCTTGCTTACTTGTCTCACTGGAGTTCATGTGCCAGAGAATGTACATAAAGAAGTGATGATCCAATGAGAAGGGAACAGGTTTATTAAAGGGGGGGCTGGACTTCAACATGCAGCGTTTCCATTTCTTCCACCCCAAATGTAAACTTGAAGATTGGCCAGGAGGAAAGCTGGTCTGAGCTCATCTCCTTGGGCTGCCATGGGGATGAAATGCAGGCCTGCCTCCCCCTACTCAGTTGTAGTAACACACAGACACCGATGTGCTTGCTGCAGAAGCAGGAAGTGGAGGAGAGCTGGGATCCTTCTGTTAGCACCAGAGGAGGTAGCAGGCTTCCAAAGACAGGGACGGTGGAGGCTGCTTCCCAGGCTTTTTTGGAAAAGTAACCTTTCTCACCCATAAAAGGGTTCTCAAAAGGTGTCTTATTCTCTCAGGTAGATGAGCTACCCCTCCTTCCATGAAGGATGAGTTTAGATAACAGAGATAAAGGTGATAACGAGCTTTCTCTTAGCACTTCCTGAAGGGGGAATAGAAAGGAAATTTAAAATAAGAGTTTCTTGTGTTATTTGGAAGTCTGATAAATGGTGCAGAACTGGCTTTTGAGGTCTGTGAATATCTTAACAATTTAAAACATTTTATTGGATATGTCATTTTCATGACAGTTCATAAAACATGTTTTTTAGACAGTTGTAATACATAGTTTTCTTGTGTTTCATAGTCAAAATCTTGTTTTTCTTTTCTAATTTTTCAGTAAAACAGTTGTAATTTGTGTCATAACTAGCATGTCAAAGTCAGTTACTGGAACATAGAGTTCAGCGACTGAATGAGTTCTTGCAATGCTAGTTTGTATTATGTAGGATTTTATTGTACATAGCTTTGTATGAATAGTTAACATCACCAAGGTGTAATCCTAGCTATATTATCTTACTGAATGGCCTTTGTCAGTTTCTTTGAAATATCAGTTTCTCTGGATGAAAAAATGGGGATAATTATACTGTCTTAACCTGCTTCATCAGGTTGCTTTTGAAAGTCATAAGAAAATATATAAAAAATATGTGTAGATACATGCATATACATACATGATTATAAAGTATATTGGGGCTAGAAAGGAAGAAGAAAAGGGAGCTAATATTTATTGAAGTCTAACTATATATCCAGCATCCTGCTTAGTTCCTTATGTGTATAATTTTACTTAAGCTGCACAACTGTATGAAACAGGCATTATTATCCACAAGTGAGAAAATGAATACAGGTTAAAATTTATACAATTTTAAGTTGCTTTCTTAAGGTAAGAATAGCAAGTTATGAACCATCTCATTCCAGACCCTCAGTCATCAAATACCTCTTATGCTCTAGATATTGTGCTATGTAAATTAGGTTAGATGCAAAAAAAAAATAAAAATTTCATCTAAATATCACTCTTTATCAAATATTTAATAAAAGAAATATTTATAGCCTTATCAAATATTTAATAAAATAAAGTCAGTTTATTTTTAAAATAGCCTGGTCCATGACCAAGATATCTTAGAACTAGTAATCAGTTCAGTTTTGTTCAAGTAGAGAGCAGATTTAATTAGTCTATATCATTAGTTTTTCTATCAAGCCATATCATTTTCTAAATTGTTTTCTAAGTTATCTTTTATTTCTCTCTCTCTCTCTGTGTTTTGTTTTAGGTGCTTTTAAGCCCTGTGAATATTTACTGGGAAGCTGGATGATTCGTCTTACTGTGTGGTTCATTTTCTTGGTTGCATTATTTTTCAACCTGCTTGTTATTTTAACAACATTTGCATCTTGTACATCACTGCCTTCGTCCAAATTGTTTATAGGCTTGATTTCTGTGTCTAACTTATTCATGGGAATCTATACTGGCATCCTAACTTTTCTTGATGCTGTGTCCTGGGGCAGATTCGCTGAATTTGGCATTTGGTGGGAAACTGGCAGTGGCTGCAAAGTAGCTGGGTTTCTTGCAGTTTTCTCCTCAGAAAGTGCCATATTTTTATTAATGCTAGCAACTGTCGAAAGAAGCTTATCTGCAAAAGATATAATGAAAAATGGGAAGAGCAATCATCTCAAACAGTTCCGGGTTGCTGCCCTTTTGGCTTTCCTAGGTGCTACAGTAGCAGGCTGTTTTCCCCTTTTCCATAGAGGGGAATATTCTGCATCACCCCTTTGTTTGCCGTTTCCTACAGGTGAAACGCCATCATTAGGATTCACTGTAACATTAGTGCTATTAAACTCACTAGCATTTTTATTAATGGCCATTATCTACACTAAGCTCTACTGCAACTTGGAAAAAGAGGACCTCTCAGAAAACTCACAATCTAGCATGATTAAGCATGTCGCTTGGCTAATCTTCACCAATTGCATCTTTTTCTGCCCTGTGGCATTTTTTTCATTTGCACCATTGATCACTGCAATCTCTATCAGCCCCGAAATAATGAAGTCTGTTACTCTGATATTTTTTCCATTGCCTGCTTGCCTGAATCCAGTCCTGTATGTTTTCTTCAACCCAAAGTTTAAAGAAGACTGGAAGTTACTGAAGCGACGTGTTACCAAGAAAAGTGGATCAGTTTCAGTTTCCATCAGTAGCCAAGGTGGTTGTCTGGAACAGGATTTCTACTACGACTGTGGCATGTACTCACATTTGCAGGGCAACCTGACTGTTTGCGACTGCTGCGAATCGTTTCTTTTAACAAAGCCAGTATCATGCAAACACTTGATAAAATCACACAGCTGTCCCGCGTTGGCAGTGGCTTCTTGCCAAAGACCGGAGGGCTACTGGTCCGACTGTGGCACACAGTCGGCCCACTCTGATTATGCAGATGAAGAAGATTCCTTTGTCTCAGACAGTTCTGACCAGGTGCAGGCCTGTGGACGAGCCTGCTTCTACCAGAGTAGAGGATTCCCTCTGGTGCGCTATGCTTACAATCTACCAAGAGTTAAAGACTGAACTACTGTGTGTGTAACCGTTTCCCCCGTCAACCAAAATCAGTGTTTATACAGTGAACCCTATTCTGATCTTTCATCTGGGAAGCACTTCTGTAATCACTGCCTGGTGTCACTTAGAAGAAGGAGAGGTGGCAGTTTATTTCTCAAACCAGTCATTTTCAAAGAACAGGTGCCTAAATTATAAATTGGTGAAAAATGCAATGTCCAAGCAATGTATGGTCTGTTTGAAACAAATATATGACTTGAAAAGGATCTTAGGTGTAGTATAGCAATATAATGTTAGGTTTTTCTGATCCATAAGAAGCAAATTTATACCTATTTGTGTATTAAGCAGAAGATAAAGAACAGCTGTTAATATTTTTAAAAAATCTATTTTAAATGTGATTTTCTATAACCGAAGAAAATATCTTGCTAATTTTACCTAATGTTTCATCCTTAATCTCAGGACAACTTACTGCAGGGCCAAAAAAGGGACTGTCCCAGCTAGAACTGTGAGAGTATACATAGGCATTACTTTATTATGTTTTCACTTGCCATCCTTGACATAAGAGAACTATAAATTTTGTTTAAGCAATTTATAAATCTAAAACCTGAAGATGTTTTTAAAACAATATTAACAGCTGTTAGGTTAAAAAAATAGCTGGACATTTGTTTTCAGTCATTATACATTGCTTTGGTCCAATCAGTAATTTTTTGCTAAGTGTTTTGTGATTACACTACTAGAAAAAAAGTAAAAGGCTAATTGCTGTGTGGGTTTAGTCGATTTGGCTAAACTACTAACTAATGTGGGGGTTTAATAGTATCTGAGGGATTTGGTGGCTTCATGTAATGTTCTCATTAATGAATACTTCCTAATATCGTTGGCTCTACTAATATTTTCCAATTTGCTGGGATGTCACCTAGCAATAGTTTGGATTATATAGAAAGTAAACTGTGGTCAATACTTGCATTTAATTAGACGAAACGGGGAGTAATTATGACACGAAATACTTATGTTTATTTCTTAGTAAGCTGGATTATCTTGAACCTGTGCTATTAAATGGAAACTTCCATACATCTTCCCCATACTATTTTTTACAAAAGAGCCTATTCAATAGCTCAGAGGTTGAACTCTGGTTAAACAAGATAATATGTTATTAATAAAAATAGAAGAAGAAAGAATAAAGCTTAGTCCTGTGTCTTTAAAAATTAAAAATTTTACTTGATTCCCATCTATGGGCTTTAGACCTATTACTGGGTGGAGTCTTAAAGTTATAATTGTTCAATATGTTTTTTGAACAGTGTGCTAAATCAATAGCAAACCCACTGCCATATTAGTTATTCTGAATATACTAAAAAACATCCAGCTAGATTGCAGTTTAATAATTAAACTGTACATACTGTGCATATAATGAATTTTTATCTTATGTAAATTATTTTTAGAACACAAGTTGGGAAATGTGGCTTCTGTTCATTTCGTTTAATTAAAGCTACCTCCTAAACTATAGTGGCTGCCAGTAGCAGACTGTTAAATTGTGGTTTATATACTTTTTGCATTGTAAATAGTCTTTGTTGTACATTGTCAGTGTAATAAAAACAGAATCTTTGTATATCAAAATCATGTAGTTTGTATAAAATGTGGGAAGGATTTATTTACAGTGTGTTGTAATTTTGTAAGGCCAACTATTTACAAGTTTTAAAAATTGCTATCATGTATATTTACACATCTGATAAATATTAAATCATAACTTGGTAAGAAACTCCTAATTAAAAGGTTTTTTCCAAAATTCAGGTTATTGAAAATTTTTCATTTTATTCATTTAAAAACTAGAATAACAGATATATAAAATGTGTTAATCTTTGTGCTATATGGTATGAAATACAATATTGTACTCAGTGTTTTGAATTATTAAAGTTTCTAGAAAGCAATCTATTTTGCCTTAATTTAAAACTAGGTATATTAATGAATTTAGTTTTAAAGTAAGCAAATTAAATATTTGTAAGTGGACAGTATTAGAAGAAATGTTGGAAGTAACCATTAGAAAACACTATTTTGATATTTATTTGTAAACATATAAGAACATTTTGCTGAAACTTAGAAATAAGGTTTTATCCTAAGTCTGAACTATACTCATGGAAAACAGATTATGAAATTTCAGAAAAACCATTGATTCAATCTTTATCTAAAAAGCAAATGATTAAAAAATCTGTATGATATTAAATGTAGTCAGTTGCCCAGATGCTTAGAAATACTTCAGTATTTACAATCATTAAGTCCTCATTTTACAGATGAGAAAACAAAAGGCTTAATGAAATTTAAGTGAATCCCTGAGTCACAGCAAATTTGACCCCAAACCAGAACCCAATGCCTCTTCATTTGGGACATAATTTTGTGTGTGTGTTTGTTTTAAATTTCATATATGCTTGAAATTTCCATAACAAAAAGTAGAGTAGTATAATTACCCCACCTCCCTACCCTTCACCCCATACCTGTCACTGCTTTGACAATTATCTGCAGCATGTAGTGAACCTTGTTTCATCTTCATCCTATTCACTAACCCCCTCCAATCCCTCTGCCCCTTGCATTATTTTGAAGCAAATTTAAGACATTATATTGTTTCATCTGTAAATACTAATGTCTAGGGATAAATTTTTAAAGTTGCATAATATATGCCACAGGGCTAACTGATGATGCAATTATTTAAGCAAAAGTCACTCTTATACAAGTTTCCAGAGCCAGCAAAACATAATTACCTGAAATATAGCATGGCCAAAGTACTAATTGTATGAAAAGATGTCACTAAGTCAATACCCTAAAACTTAAAGGGAGAGACACTCTTTTATACATTTGTACATTTATATATAATTCTACCCATCTCGATTATGGCTTCTCAGCTCCAGTAATGAAAAGGCACTGTAAGAAATGAGACCGCTGGACTTAATTATGTTCAAACACCAGCATCAGCACCATCTGACTCTGCCTTATACCCTTGGGGGGGGTCCAGCATTGCTAGTGCATAATGTCACCGTTGGTCATAATGATGACCCTGGCGCATCAAGAGAAGGGTATACTTTGTTTAGGAAAACATTTTAAGGGGACAAAGAAGTATATGACATTTAGATTCCCATGCGTAGAGGTTAAAGTGAAAAAGTTCTGAAGTTTACACACAACTTTTCATTGTATCTTTCTGATTCTGAGCTTAGAAACTTTGAGAATTAATAAGATAATATGACCCTGTGAGGTAAATTTTTCCCCCATTTTCAGAGGAGTGTTAGGAACGGAAAACCTATCAAGTACCAAGAAAACCACTGATTCCAGGTCCCTTTCATACTAGTGTTTTTCCCACTACAGTTATGTTTGGTTATATCTATTGGAAAACAGCTTCTCAAGCTTACCTCTTTATGAGGCCCTAAGGCAGCTCAGTGCCTTTCGATGTTACTGATTGTAGAGATGTTCTGATAAAAGGTTTTTAAATGCCAATATTGAATAACTAGGGTCGAGAACGAAAACTCCATTAGGTCAGTTTTATTCCTTGATCAACTTTATTACTCATTTGGAGTGCTCCAATTTTCTTTCATTTTGTTTTCACCGGAATTTTAAGGAAAATATTCAATTTAAATAGATTTAACCATGTCATATTTTATTAATTATAGCTCTGCCTTCTGAATTGTCTTTGGTTGCTATTACTTCTACCATAGCTAATTCTCCTGTGTTAAATTTTGCAGATCTAGATTTCATCAAAGTTTTTGTATCACTCTGGTCACTAAAAAGTTTTGTGTGATGTGTTAGCCATGGTCAATTTTCGTTTATGGTATTTCTACCGGTAATATACATTATGAACTGGACAAAAGCCCTATTTATTTACAAATGTACAGTTTTGTCAGCATGAATAAAGCATCCACCTCTCCTTTACTGCCTTTATCCCCATTCCCGAGAGTGCCCCTCAGATCCCACATAAAATGCACATCAGCATATTTACTGAGATCATTTTTCCCCACAACAGGATGAGGAACTTAAGGGCGAGACTTTTAAATCATCTATCCCTTGTGCTTTACGCAGACCCTACAATACACTAGAGGCTTCAAAGAGGTCAAAAATTCACATGTGTAGACAAATTAGGTCCCTTAAGATGCCAGGCAAACGAAGTGCTACCAAAACACGCAATGACTGTCCTAAAAGTGCGTTCTGGGATACACCTGTAAACTTGGATCAAGTTCCCTCCCCTCTCCTCAAAATATATCGACTTGTGCTGAAAGAAATCACGACCGATGCTCACAATTCTGACCTCGTAATTATACAGGGGGTGGTTTTGGTTTCTGCGTCTTTCCCTGATTCAGTGACAGGTAACATATTTCATGTACAAAATGAACTGCAACACCACGGCAAACAAGGGACAGGCCCTCAAAGTTGTCGGTAGGGAGCCAGGACCCCGCCAGTGGCGTGGGGAGACACCGTACTAAACAAGCTTGCAAACAGCAGGCACCTTCCTGCCACTGAGGAGGAAGGGCTGGCTAAGGGAGGCCGGGGCGGAGGAAGCCAAGCTCTGCAGGCCCTGACAAAGTCCTCCCGGCCTCCACGCGTCGCCATGGCAACGCGGGGTCTGTGCCGGCCGGGATTGGCCGGCCTGGCGCGCGCAGGGCCCGCTGGGAAAGCGCGTCCCCGCCGCGGCTCCGCCAGTTTGAACTTGGCGGGCCAGATGTGGGCGGCGGGGCGCTGGGGGCCTACTTTTCCCTCTTACTACGCCGGTTTCTCTGCTGACTGCAGACCCAGGTCTCGGCCCTCCTCGGGCTCCTTCTCAGTCCCTATGATGGGCGCACGTGGGCAGGGGCTGGAGGTGGTGCGCTCGCCGTCGCCGCCGCTGCCGCTGAGCTGCAGCAATTCCACCAGGTCGCTGTTGTCTCCCCTTGGCCACCAGAGCTTCCAGTTTGACGAGGACGACGGTGACGGGGAGGATGAGGAAGACGTGGATGAAGATGCCCATGATTCAGAGGCCAAAGTGGCCAGCCTGAGAGGAATGGAGTTACAGGGGTGCGCCAGGTAAACCCGAGGCCGCCCGGCCGATTCAGCCCTTGTCAAGATTCCTTAGACCCTCTTAAGTACCCCCTTCTAACACCCTCCTGCCCTCCGCCCCAAAGGCAGAGCAGGCACTTGCAGACTGAGGTGCCGTTTTTTTTTTTTTGCACATAAAGAGCCCTGTGCAAATTCTTGCAAATGACCATAGATTTCCTATGGCTCTTAATCCTTTTTTCCTGAGATATTATGATTGCTGCAGTCTCACTTCCCAGAAAAGTGCACATAGTCTCAAACACACAAAACTCTGCTACCATTTCAGGCGTTCTATGAATCCTCAAAAGCCAGATTGTGCACTGCAGAACTCTTATCCCAAACGTGAACACCAGAACGTGGTTTACTGCACGTTAGTAGTACCTATGGTTGGTTATTCTGAAAACATACTGATTGCTAGTGAAGTAGGTTGTAGTAAACAGGTCACTTTTTATAACATAAAGTGCTGAAGCACAGAGATTAGCAATGTCAACCTCAGCATGTGGAGACATGGTTAGATAGGATCTGAGCATGCACAGAGGAATGGATGTCATTGTATCAATGTTAGGACCAATGGGGTTATTAAAACTGTCTTAATTTGTTTCTTTCTACTGTTACTCACTCAGCAAACATTGTGTGCCACATATTAGTCTACGTACTGGAGACCGTAAACAAGATACTGGTCTCTACTCTCATGAATTGAAGCCTAAATCAATCCACTTATTTTACAGATAATAAAACCATGGCTCAGAATGCAAAAAGTGACTCAAAGGCATGCACCTGGTTATTAGCAGACCTGGGTCTACTACGAAGATAGACAGATCATGTTCTCTTTCCTAAACTGCATGCGTAGTATTGGGTATACAGAAGTAGGAGCAAAGGGCCTATCCCTGTAGGAATATTTCTGAGACAGGCCCAGTAATGCAGGTCTATTCTGGGATAGACTCATTACGTTTTCTTCGGAAATCATTTACAAGTTTATGATTGTCAAGCTGTGTAAGGCACAGTACAGGAGCTCTGAGAAATACAGGCCAGAGAACTCATGCTTTATGTGTAAATAGCAAGATACCCCCTTCAGTACAGGGTGTTCATATCCAGCATGAGTGAATGGAATATGGAACCCATGTGAAGTAACCTGTATACATGGTTACAGGAGTGAATTAGTTACGGATGAGAAGTAAAAGTAAGTACATTGGTGGGAATGGAGATCAGAAAGAGTAACCAAGCAAGCCACTCATCCAGGCTGATTGTAGCAACAAGAAACAGGCCTCCTCTGATCAACCTGATAGTAAAATTTAATGGTAGAGTTAGGGTTTCAGTAAATTGTTTTCATCTGGGCCTTTGTAGGTATTCTTCAGGACTGAGTTGGTTGGTCTCGAAGGTATTTAAAGTAAATTTGAAGGCTTTAGGAAATACTTTCTGAGCATAATCAACTGGACTAAGCAATCTGGACACAAGTTAGTGACCTGCGGAATAAATGACCATCGGAACTATAGCTCAGCTACTGAAACCTCGCATTAGTTTCCAAGAGCCAAAGCCCTGACTAAGTGGAGCCTGCCAGGGGAGGAGGTGAACGTATGTACGTCTCACTTATCCAAAGCCAGAATGAGCTGGTAGCATCACAGGGCTAAGGCTGCCTTCCTTATCACATTTCAGTCCCTATGAATCAAAGGAGTAGCTGGGACGTGGGTTTGAAAAGAGAATGCTGAAGTTGTCAAGCATTGTGTGTGGCAAGTATCAGATGCTTATTAGGTGCTCAATAAATGTTTGCTGACTGCATGCCCATTTCCCACTTCCTAAAGAACAGATGCATGCAGTGATTATTGTCAAATGCTTCAGAAACTTAGCACTTCCTTTCAGGAAAGGTAGATTTTTAGAAAATTTCCTCATTCTTCCTCTCCATTGGTCCTAACATTCTTTGATACAATGACATCCATTCCTCTGTGCATGCTCAGATCCTATCTAACCATGTCTCCACATGCTGAGGTTGACATTGCTAATCTCTGTGCTTCAGCACTTTGTGTTATAAAAAGTGACCTGTTTACTACAACCTACTTCACTAGCAATCAGTATGTTTTCAGAATAACCAACCACAGGTACTACTAAGGTGCAGTAAACCACGTTCTGGTGTTCAGGTTTGGGATAAGAGTTCTGGAGTCCACAATCTGGCTTTTGAGGTCAAACTGCTGACCTCTCTTTGGTGCCCTGGACAGCTTGGGGGTGACAGGATGAAGAGAGCAGGCAACCTGAGTCAGCCCTTTCATTGTTCTGGGTTTTGAGTATTCTGTGTGAAGCAGAGAGCAACCTAGAGCTGTGTGGGATTTTATGCCTTTTCTCCATGCCTCACCTGCCGTATTGATCTGACTGGCAAAACGAATCGGGTAAGGCTTCTTTGAGCTAGGCTCAGGCATCAGCTGCACATAATGGATATTACCTCAAGGTGTTTTTGGTATAAATAGTGCCATGTTTAGAGGATGCATTGACCTTCAAGGGTATTGGTCAGAACTGAGATTAAGCTCAAAGTTAGCTTCAGACAAGATAATGAGAAGTGTTTTCCTGGAATATTTTATAATGTGCTCTGGGCCTGCTGTTTATTCAGCTTTATCCTGGTTTTTCTACCACTATCCATTAGGAAAACCATGCTGTAATAAATATCGTGTTCACAAATGGCCACTTGTCAAGCCTTTCTTGATTGTAAGTAGAGCTGTAGTGTATGCACCACACATTTTGAACACATTTGTTATAAATATTAAGGAAGGAAATTTAATATTCAAAGTGTCATTTCTTAAAAGAAAAGCCCACTGATCTGTTTGTCTTTCAACGACTGTTTCCTAGGAACCTACTATATTCTAGACCCTAAGCCAGGCTCTTGAAATAAAAAAATGAGTTGAGATATATTGTCTTTAAGGAATCATGGCCTGTGGCAGAGATGAGCAAGTGACAGGAAGCCCAAGAGTTGTGGCTCCAGGCAGTGCTGGAGTTGAATTTTGAAGGGACAGTAGGAGTTCGTCATAGTAATAATAATAAATGACTTACTAAGTACTTACTGAGTTCCTGGAACTATATTAAGTGCTTTAGCGTGGATAGTTTCATGCAATTCTGCCTGTAAGGTAGCCAGCCACAACTGTCATCTCCATTTTATAGACAAGAAAACAGAAGCTTAAAGAAGTTTTTTAAAAAATGTACATAGCTTAGCTGGGCGTAGTGGCGGGTGTCTGTAATCTCAGCTACTCGGGAGGCTGAGGCAGGAGAATGGTGTGAACCAGGTAGGCGGAGCTTGCAGTGAGCGGAGATCGCGCCACTGCACTCCAGCCTAGACGACAGAGCGAGACACCGTCTCAAAAAAAAGAAAAAAGAAAAAAATGTACATAGCTAGGAAGAAGCAGATAGGATTTCACCCCAGGCTGTTTTACGCCCAAATCTAAGCTCTTAATCTGACTTTATGCGGAGGTGGAAGAAAGGAATTTCAGATTTAGGTGAAAGTTACAGGGCATGGGGCGTGGCACATTCATCAACCTGCAGGGGTTCCTAGTGAGTGAAATGTAGAGTCTGGATCAGCTGTTGGTGAAAGAAGAGGCTGGAAGATAGGCAAAGGGCTGATTCATGGGTGTCAGGCTAAGGAGTTTGGATTTTATCCTGTGGGTAAAGATGCCATTGAAGAACTTTAAGATGAGGAGTGACATGATAGAAAGATAACATTTGAGGGATGAATCTGGCAAGAGGTGTGGATAATGGTTTGAAAGGGAGAAAGGGAGACCAGTTTTGTCCAGATGGTGGTTGTAAGGTTGGAGGAAACAAGAATGGCTTTCAAAAATGGAACGAGGAATTAACATGACTAGGTGATCATGTGGGTATGGGAGGTGGGGGGGGGTCCACATGTTGACGAGGAGCAGGTGGAGTCAAAGAGCTAGGGCTTCTGGCTTGAGTAACTGGCTGGAGGGTGATAACATTCACTGACGTAGGATTGTAAGAGGAGTACACTTTCTTGGTGAGAAGGGTGGTGGGTGGATGGTAGAGGATGATTAGATTTGTTTTCAACTGATTGATATTTAAGTTGAGTTATGTATCACATAGTTGGAAATAAGGATCTGGAACTCAAGATGACGGTCTGGCCTGGAATTACTGATATAGACATCATCAGCATGTAGTGGTAGTTGAAACTACACTACAGTGGGGGCAGATGGGTTCCTTCTGCAAGACTGGGAAGGAAAGACGCATATAAGAAATAACACATCAACAGTGTCGCTTTCCCACTAGAATGCAAATTTCATAAGGGCATGAATGAATGAAGAAATAATAGTAGCAGAAAATAATGAGTAAGCTGAATCTATGAAGTAGAAAAGTTGTGCAAAGCAGTGGGTGAAGCAATTGGTTGCTATAAGCAGGAATGTGAAAGAGACAAAGAACTGAGTCTGTAATAAACTAGTCTTTAGAGCTACCTTATGTCCTGAACAACCTTGCTTTCTATGGCTGCTGATTGTTAAGCTTTTTCTCAGTTTCATGAGGCTTGTGTATCTGGCCAAGACCCTGTGTTCTTTATTTATGTATATACTTATTTCCCTGCCCCTCTTCTCTTTACCCTGAGTTGTTATTTTTCCTTACCCTCAGAAGAGACAGACTGACAGAGGTGCATGGTGGAGATGGAGACTATGGTAGGAGGTAACCAGACTAGAGAGTCATACACACCCTGTCTAAGGATTGGCAAAAGGGTGTCAACCAAAATGTTAAAGAATGTTTTGTGGCTTCTTATTTCAAAACAATTTCAAACTTATAAAAAAGGTGAAATAATATAAAGAACTTTCATTTACCCTTCACCCACAGTCCCTAATTGTTAACATGTTTGCTCTATTATTCTCTTTGTGTGCACTACATAATCTTTTTTTCCTGAACTACTTAAGGGCGGGAAAGGCAAGAGTCTGCTTTAGTATCTGATTAGGATTATATGTTGTAATGAGTAATTAGTTATCCAGGTAAGATTTTTAGAAATAAAAAAGTGTTGGCATTGAGGCAAATGTATAGGGTGTGGGTTATCCCAATGGGGTTTTAAATAACGTGGTTTTAGAAGGTGAAGGAATTCAAAGGCAGTTTGATAGGTAAACTAATTCAAATATTAGAATTTCTTTTCATGATTTTTTAAATGTATACTTATGTATAATTCATGTATATTTGTAAAAATCACAATATTGAAAATACACTGTTAAGTTTTGCTTTTACTGTACAGTTAAGTGATTTGGACTAGGAAGCAAAAGAGGTTCTTGCACAAGTACTATAGTAGCCTCTCTTTTGTAGCACTCAGGTTGAATCAGAAAATAACCAAGAAGAACAGAAACAGGTGCGCTTACCAGAAAGCCGCCTGACACCATGGGAGGTGTGGTTTATTGGCAAAGAAAAAGAAGAACGTGACCGGCTGCAATTGAAAGCTCTAGAGGTAAAACTAGACAGTGTTCTTTTTATTTAATCTGTGAGCTCACAAAGTAGAGCTGCAGTTGTAATTTAAAATGTTAATGTTATTATTCCTGAAAACAAAGTCTTTGCATTTATGTTAGTTTACTATATCAAATTTAATAACTAATAAGTTATAATAATAGAAATATGTTCATTGTTAGAGCATTTGGAAAATACAGCTAAGCATAATTAAGAAAATTAAAATCTCTTCTAATTTCACTGTCTGAAGATAATCATTGTTAGTATTATGACATAGCTTTCCAGATTTTCTTCTATGTAAATTATTTTGAAATATGTACAAATGTATGTATATGTTGTATGTCTACATACACTGGAGCATCAACATATGTACATTTAATTAAAGTAAATTCAACTGTATACACTCAGCAAAATTTTTAACTTTACTGAAACAAAATAGAGTCAAGAATCTACCTGCCCCCGCACCACCCCCAACCCCACCCCACCCCACCGTGTGTCACTCAGTGAGCATGTGCCCTATGTGCTGGGCAGTAGGAAACTGCTTGCTAGTCTTTCAGGGTGTTTCGGTTTCTCTGTGCCTCCTTCACTTATGGACATTTCCATGCGTGAGTCTCTTTTGAATTTTTACTATATGAACTCAAAAAATAAATAGTTTTAGATGCATTTTCACATCTCTTCTTTAATGAGAATATTCACATATTTTTTGAACTCTTACTGTTTCAGAACATGGCAACCAAATAGATTTGGATAATTTGGCATCCCCTAAACCCACTATCTAGACTATCTGAATTCTTCCTATCCAAACACTGAAGCCAGATAGATTTGAATGATGAGGGACACTTCTTCTTTTTAATGAAACACGATAAAACTCTTTTTCTCTATCATTAAACATTTTTATAACATTTAAAAATGGCTGTCTAATACTATTTAAATATATTTAAAATGTATTACATATTTGTTAAAATATAGTTATCTGGTTCACTCTTGTTGGATGTTTCAGTCTATTAGTAACTGTTGCTAAAAAAAAATCCTGGGAATTGGCCGGGCATGGCGGCTCACACCTGTAATGCCAGCACTTTGGGAGGCCGAGGCAGGTGGATCACCTGAGGTTGGGAGTTTGAGACCAGCCTGACCAACACGGAGAGACCGTCTGTACTAAAAATACAAAATCATCTGGGCGTGGTGGTGCATGCCTGTAATCCCAGCTACTCGGGAGGCTGAGGCAGGAGAACCGCTTGAACCCAGGAGGCGGAGGTTGTGGTGAGCCGAGTTCACACCATTGTACTCCAGCCTGGCCAACAAGAGCAAAACTCTGTCTAAAAAAAAAAAAAAAAAAAAAAAAAAATCCTGGGAACAAAAGCTTCATGATCTTCCTTAGAATAACTTTTCTGTTAGTTTTGAAACCAGTTATTATTTGATAAGTTTCTAACCAGGCAAGCAGTCACATGTCCCAGAGGCTTGGCATAATTCAAATGATTATGAAAACTAATACATTCTGCTGTTTTCCTATTGTATGATACTTTGTATTCTAGATTACAAATTTATTCCTGGAAAAGTGCGCTGTGAGAGTGGCACTTATTTCCTCTTGGCAGTGCACAGGGCTTGAGAAAGACCTTACGGTTGATGTTAGGCAAGAATAATAAAAACCCTGGTTCTTTTTATTTGCTGGGTGTAAGCAAGTTATTTAAACTTTTATGTTTCTATTTTCTCGTCTGCTTAAGAGGAATAAAATAATACCTGTGTCACAGGGGTTTTGTGAGGATTAAATGTAACAAAGTATAAAGATGCCTGGCTTTGTTTTTATTTGTATTGTTATTTATATCATTACTATTCATAGTCTTCTTAAAGCTTTTTCATTTATTTTCAGAATTAGGGTGTATTTTTGAATTCCCAGACTTACTTCTCTTACCTCAATGACTAAGTCCATTATTTAGTTAGTAGCTTTTAAGAATATTTGTTCATAGTGAGCACTCTATTTTTTTATGTTATAAAAACACATACCTACATATATCTCTCTATATATATGTATTTATACATATGTATGTGAAATAGCATCTTAATTTTGTGCAAAACCTGGTATTCTATTCTTTTTTCAAAAGGCTGGTCATAATTCATTAAATTGGTTTTAAACTTACAATTCGGAAAATACTGATCCAGTGAGTTAATGGTAGAACAAAATTCAATTTCTGGTATTGGGCTTTATCTACAGTCTCACAAGAAGTTACTTGTTATATTCAGAAAAGGAGGGTCACTTCAAGTCATTTTTAGTCAGTGTACAGAGAAAAGTTAATTGAATTTCAGAAGGTTAGTAAAGCCCGGGCTTGGTAGTCACACAGAACAAGGCTGAAATTTTAGCCTTGCCATTCTAATTCTGTGACATTAGAAAAGTTAATTAACTTCTCTGAGCCTCAGTTTCTTCATCTATAAGCCAGATGTTAGAGAGGCAATAGTGGAGTAGTTAAAAGTGTAAATTCTGGGTTTTGTTTTCGTTTTTTGAGACAGGGTCTCACTCTGTCACCCTTGCTGGAGTGTAGTGGTGCGATCACAGCTCACTGCAGCTTTGACCTCCCCTCCTCTTCCACTTCAGCTTCCTGAGTAGCTGGGACTGTAGGCACACGCTACCACGCCTGGCTAATTTTTGTTTTTATTGTTGTTTGTTGGGGTGGGGGGGTGGTTTGCCACGTTGCCCAGGCTGGCCTCCAACTCCTGGGCTCAAGTGACACCTCCCAAATTGCTGGGGTTACAGGTGTGAGCCACGGCGCCTGGTTTAAAAGCGTAAATTCTTGAGCCATACTTCCTGCATTCAAAATTTGGTCTTTCGGCAAATCCTTAACCTTTCTGTGTCTCAATTTCCTTATCAGTGAAAGGGGGAGAATAATATTTGCTTCATAGTGTTGTTATGAGGACTAGATGAACATCAGGATATGGACTAATATGTACAAAGCACTCAAAGTTATTATATGTGAAAGGAGATCATAATAACTCCTATGAAGATTTGTTTTGAGAACAGATTAATAAATATAAACCCTATCACAATGATAAGCATGTAGCAGGGTATAATTATTTGTAATTTGGTTCAAAGATTAAAACCTTTTTATATATTTAGTAGTTTGACATTTCTTATGGCTACTTTATTACTCAACTCTGAAGTGATTCAGTTTTAGCATGACTCTTACATATCAGTTATGCCAGGGATATCCTAACATAGGCCAACTACTCAGCTTGTTGTAAGCTCATGTTGAGCTTTTGTGGTATTCACATTCTTTCGCTGCCTTTTCCTTTATTTTGTTTTTATCTCATGTTTTCCTTATTTTTCTGTATTTACTGTATCCCTAATTTGTTTATAAACCATATCAAATTTTTAACCATAAAGAATAGTCATCTCAGATCCCTATTAAAACTAAAAAGCATGAAAGGCAGAAAAATAATTTTGCCAAGGCTTCATCCATGGCAGAACCGGGACTGGCACCTAATTCTTTGACTTCCATTTAAATGCTTTTCCCACAATATCAAGATGTATTTTAGAAATAAGTGAGTCAGACTTAGTATTTATTTTTTGATGAACTCTGGCTTTCGTATTTTCTTCCTTTAAGATTTAAGAGAACATTTGTAGGATAATTTAATCATTAAAAAGATCATCCACACTCATAAATTTGATTTGAGCATCAGACATTTGATTTGTTTCAGACGCCTCTGTGGGACTAAGTTAAAAAATTATTTTAATTCATAAAAATTACCCACTTACAAAATGGTATACATTTGTAACTTTTGTTGAGATGATAAATATGGTAAATATTGAATCAATTATCAAGCATTATGAAAAACTAGTATATTGGTTTTGTAGGTCATTTAATTTTTATTTACTTTTTAATTATTATAAATAATTATTTAGCCAACTGCTCCAGGTTCTCTATGGTCATTGGCTGATTCTAATTCTTAATATTTGCTTTAATATATTATTATAATCAGTTGTAAATTATAAAAATTACCTAGTTTGTGAGTAGTTCTGGTGCCTTCTTTTTTCTTTTTTTTTTTTAACCATCTTGCCTTTGGCCATTTTATTCATTAGCCCTTTGCCCTTAATGAGCCCTTAACGAATGAATAGGGCAGGATATAGAGCTGTTGGTGAAACTCAAAACTGTCAGTTTTTCTGATTATTATTACCTTCAGTGGTAAAAAATTATTTGAAAGTAGGCAAAACCTATTAAAATAAAAATGCATGTTTAAGATCTTCTTTGGATTTTGGTTTTCCATAATCAAGTGTTGTATTCCACGGGAAAATATTAATAGCTATCTGTAATCCTATTGAAATTCAGTGGTATACCAGAAGACCATGTAGGGGCCTTTCGAAGGAAGACTCCAGCTGTGTCCTGAAGGAGACTGGCCTTTGTGGTAAACATGGAGTCATTCAGGGTGGGAAATTCTAAGAAGGGCCAGACTTGGAAGGGAGGGTTGTGTCTCAAAATGTGATGTATATTCTGGTTTGACAAATTACTTGAACAGACATCCGAGATTAGAACACTGTTTGGGTTATTGGTAGCATTTTCTAGATACATTTTGACCCTTTTTCTTTAACCCTTCAATCAACATTAGCTAAAATTTGTTAGCCATCAAATAGGAGTACAGGGTTTCTTTTTTTCTGATTTTTTAGTTTAGGTAAATGAAGAATCTTAAAAGGTACATAAATATATAGTCAATCATGTCTTTAGTTATACATTTAAATAATTACTTTTCTTGAAAATAAAATTTGGGACTATTTTGGAAAATTTTTGATATATAGTTATCAGGTCTATATCTAGCCAATTAATTAATGTCTTTCATATTTATATATTTGTATATATACATACATATGCACATATAAACATACATATATACACATGTATTTGTATGTGTACATGTATATATATGTATAATTTTTCCCCCTTTTGTTTCCTAAGTCCAAACCCTCTTTCCCTTTTCCTTTTCCTTTTTTTTTTTTGAGATGGAGTCTCACTTTGTCACCCAGGCTGGAGTACAGTGGTACGATTTCAGCTCACTGAAACCTCTGCCTCCCAGGTTCAGGCGATTCTCCGGCCTCAGCCTCCCCAGTAGCTGGAATTACAGCCGCCTGCCACCAGACCTGGCTAATTTTTGTATTTTTAGTAAAGACAGCGTTTTACTATTTTGCCCAGGCTGGTCTCGAACCCTTGACCTCAAGTGATCCATCCGCTTCAGCTTCCCAAAGTGCTGGGATTACAGGCATGAGCCACCATGCCTGGCCCAGAGGCCCAGGCCTTCTTTTTCTTATAACTCATATACTATGGCACACTGTTAGTCAGTCTTCCTCAGAATAGTTCTCATCCCTTCAAATGCAGTCTTCAGCCTTTGTCATTAAGAGCTCTGAATTTTCCCTTTTGCTGGGTATTCTTGTTTCATATAGTTCACTTTACTTTGCCTGTCTCAAAAGACCTTCTCCATCTAGCTAGTACCACACTCAAATTTTCTACCCCCTCCCACCTCCCAATCTCTCTCCTTTCGAAGCCATCTTTTCACTGTTCCTTGTATGGTGCTCATTTCTGACTAGCCTGGTAGACTAGGCTAGGGGGAAGGAAAGATGTTTCTCCTCACCTTCCCTTCCCTTCTCTGAACTTTTATGATATGCAATAACTCGCAATGTAGCACTTATTTCTTTAGTGTATAGAGAATCAGATCAGAGACTTCTGGGATTTCATCTTTATATCAGATTTTTATCAGTTATTGCTAGGTCCATAGTAGGTGTACCATAAAAGTATACTGAGTAAGTCATCAAAGAACAATAGCTGCTGAAGTGATGAAAAATCCTTAAAGATAGATATTTGCTTTTGGGGGTATAGTGTTTAAAAGTTGGAAGACTTCCTGAGTGAGGGCGGCTATCTTCTATGCAGCAGAATTTTAGGATGAGTGATTATGGAAGACAGATTTCCTGTGACCAGTTGTTTAAAATGCAAAAGAGATGTTCTTGGTGTCAAGTTTTATCTTCATTTAAGACACTGGAATTAGTCTGAGGGTTGGAAAATTGTCTTTCCCACTACCACCCATGCCCAAGTAGGTAGGTCTTTGGGAAAGAAAGGGCTATGGAGGAGAGTGGAGACCAACAGAGGATACGTAAGGTATCTGACTATTAGTATCTAAAGACGGAGAAGAAAAATAACCAGTAATTATGGTTGTGGAGTCCTAGTGAAGTCTAATTTGAACAGCATTCTCAACCAATGCAGTAATTTAACTGATGAGTGACAGAGTGGTGACATTCAACTTGTAGTTTTATTTGGCCATACCTTTCACATTCTTTTTCCTGAGGAAATGCCCAAACGTGTAGATTCGAGTGACAGCAAGGCAGTTAAATAATCTGGGATGTGAATGTGATTTTGTTTTACACTTCAGCAGCTATAAAATCAGTGAAGAAAACTCTGGGTTCTTTTTTTCCCTAAGGAAAATTGAATGGTTTCTTTGTATTTCTTTTGTGTAACTGAATTAAATTTTTAATATAGGGATTATTTAATTTCTATGCTTTATCTTCATCAGGAATCCAGAAGCTTCTTATAACTGTTTAAAAAGTTGCAATTCTCTTGAGCTTCTGCCAGTAGCTTAGAGTGATGCCAAAATTTATGTGTGGGAAAGTTGATTTCAATGAGGGTAATTTAGCTGAAGTTTAGTCTAGGAAACTAGTGTTTTGCTGCCAAGCAATTATTTGCACATTTCTAAAAAATGACTGATACTTTTACCAATGCTTTTTTCCGTCATAGACTGGTTACTTAAGTAAGTTATTGCCACTAGTGGCATATGCTCCATAAAGGAAACTATATTCTTGTTTAATTTGGTTAATAACCTCAGACTTTTAAAATATATGTTATTTGGGTACTTCTATTAAATGTTGCCTTTTGTCTAAATAAAATCCGCAGGAATTAAATCAACAACTAGAAAAAAGAAAAGAAATGGAAGAACGTGAAAAAAGAAAGATAATTGCTGAAGAAAAGCACAAGGAATGGGTTCAGAAAAAGAATGAGCAAGTAAGGAGGGGAAAATGGATACACACGTTGACATCTCTTTTGCAAAATATTTCTTCCTATTATACTTCATTACCTAGGTTTTAAAAAATACTTCTCTTAGAGTCTTTCTTCTTTGGCTTGTTTTGTTTTTTCTATCCTGGTGGACATTTATCAAGTCTCTATCTTCTGCCCTTTGCCCTCTACTTTTCTCCTTTTTCCCTCCTGTGGCTTGCACTAATATTTGCCTGCAGGCAGTCACCAAGTCTGTATTTCTAGGCCTGACCTTCTGGATCCTTATGGCAAGTGCCTCCAAGTCTGCAAATCTAAAACAACCCATTTTGCCCATTTCTCCTTCGTAAAACCATTCTCCCATTTCCCTGTTTCGCTGTCTTCTCGGTCACCAAGGCTTAATTAGAATTCTTCCGTTGTTCCTAATCATCTCCTCCTTTTTTTGCAATTACTACTCCCCTGTTTGTGATCTCTTTCCATTATATCTTTCAACTTGTTGTTTACTTCTTATACTGGATTGTAAGCTACATAAAGGCAGGGATTTTTGCCTCTTTTGTTCAGTTTGCCAGGAGCTAGATGAGTACCTGCGCATGATATATGTCCAAAAATAGTTTAATTGAGTGAAGATGTTCATTGAATGGCTGCATTTTTTCCTTTTAATTTTAATATATTATTGTATGGATCACACACATTCGAAATTTTAAAAATACTTATTCTGTGGTCAATTTGTCTTCTGTTGTGATTTTTACATATTTAGAGTGGTACTGCTTTTATTATTATAATCCAGTTTTACAAATGTGGAAAAATGTTTAAATTGTAGGACAATATTTTAAATTTTAATTCTGACTTTTTATCTTTATTGTTGAATCTAATGCCCAATGGTATTAATAAGAGTACTAAGTAAATAATTTCAGTAAATTGAAGATGATATAACCTTCTTCATCCAAGTATTATAAGAAGGAAATTGGTTAGATGTATGTGTGTGTTATAACCATATTTGTTTAGAAGTCAGTTACTTTGTTTTTTTAAAAAAGTTTACTTCATCCCATGATATAACATGAAAGAGATCTTTGTGAAAAAATTCAAAAATCAAAATAAATCTCTGTGACTGTTATAAAACTTTAGGTAATATCTTTTTGAAATTTGTAACTATAAAACAAAATTATTTTACACATGCAGAATAGTTTGCTCTTTCCTCTAAAAGTCCTTTTTATCTTCTAACTCCATTAAGCTAATTTCACCATGCCAATCAAACCTAGTTGTTGTTTGTCTAGGAATGTAAGATACTTCTGGGAGACAATATATTCACTGTTTTAATTAGTGGCAGTAGACCTAATCCAATTATTTGAAGAAAAAAAAATTATTTCTTTTGGAGGGAAGTGGCTTGCCCTGACATAAATCACTAGTTGTTGAAGGCAAAATTCCGTAATGTTGAGAATTATTTAAAAATAAAACTGAGAAGTTATATTTACCTGTTCTGCAGAACTCTTGTTCATGTTAAGGAATAATTGATTATTCTTTTTTTTTTTTTTTTCTTTAAGACCTATCAGATTTCTTCTTTCAGACATAGTTACATTTACCTCTATTTGTAAAGACTGTTCTCCTGGTTCTTCTCTTCCTGTCCGGCATCTAGCTTTTTTCTCCTCTGTTTACATTTCATGGTGTGTGGTCCTCAGCTGCCTCCAGCTTCATTCACATTTTAGCTGTATCTGTGGCTGCTATTTTCTCTAAGTCATATTCACTGTGTTTTATCAAAAAATCAGACACAAAGAATTTATGCATTCATTAGCAAAGCTAGTTTCTTATAATATGACTGTAAATTCTTAAGTGCTTTTAAAATAAATGTTCTATCTCATCTGGTACTCCTAACATTTGTGTTGCCATGGTAATTTATTTTCTGGATGTGTTTATTACAGTGTTATCACATATTTTGTAAAAGGTCCTTTACTTTTAATGTTTTTAAAAATTATTTAAAAATAAAATCATTTTTCATTCTCAAAACACAACTGATTTTCTAATGTAAAACATTAATTCAGATCAACAAGGTATGTGATTGATAACACTGTTATCATTGCATTATTCATGCTTTCAACAAATATTTACTCAGCTTTTACTATGTGCGAGGCACTATTGGAGAAAGCAAAACAGAAATCCAGAAACTTTAAGTAGCCAATTGTTATGTTAGTTTCCTTTAGTTGTATGAAACAAAGGTTCTCTCAGTGCAGCGTCTTTAAAAAAGGAAGATTTATTGTTGTGCTCTGTGTGGTGTAGAACTAGCATGCCAGAAAATCTGAAGCCACTTAGTGGCTGGTTCCTCTCTCAGTAGTGGTGACTGCTCTGAGTGCCTGTTGTGTCTTCCTTTTGCTAACTAAAGGCATTCTGTTCACACTTCTTTAGTTTAAATCCTACAGAAGTCTGTCTGATTTTTTTTCAGAATTAATTCTATTGAGATATAGTTTGCATACAATAAAATACAACTATTTTAGGTTTGATGACTTTGGCAAATTTAGGTACCCATGTAACCATCACCATTAAAGATATAGAACATTTCCATCACCCAGAAAGTTTCCTTTTGCCCCTTTGCATTCACCCCCACTCCCTGCCCCCAGCCAGCCTCAGCTCCAAGGAAACCATTAATCTGCTTTCTGTACTTGTAGATTAGAGTTGCCTTTTCTATAATTTCATATAAATGGAATGATAGAATATATACTCTTTTGTGTTGGTCTTTTGTTTTAAAACTTATCCTGATATTTCATGTATTATTCCTTTTTATTGCTGACTATAGTATTCTATGAAATACACTTCATAGAATATGTTTATCTGTTTCATTCAATTTCACAGAAATTGTTTATCTGTTCACTGGTGGATGGACAATTGAGTTGTTTTCAGTTTGGGATATTATGAATAAAATTCTGTGACCACTCATGTACAAGTCTTTTTGTGGACACTTGTTTTCATTTCTCTTGTGTGAATGCCTAGGAACTAAATTACTGGGCTATATGGTAAGTATGTGTTTAACTTTATAAGAAATTGCCAAACATTTGTCTAAAGTACATGTACCATTTTACATCTCCACTACTATTATAATAAGAAAGTTCCAGTTGCTCCACATCTTTGGCATATTTGGTATGGCCAATCTTTTTCATTTTAAGTCCTTCTAGTGAGTGTGGAGTGGTATGCCATTGTTTTAATTTTCATTTCCCTGAGATCTGATGATGTTTAGCATATTTTCATAAGCTTATTATATTAGTCTTCTAGAGCTTCCATAACAAAATACCACAAATTGGGTGGTTTAAACAACAGAAATATATCTTTACTCACAGTTCTGGAGACTGGAAATCAAGATAAAGGCATCTGTAGGTTTGGTTTCTCCTGTGGCCTCTCTCCACGGCTGTCTTTTTATGTCCCCACAGGGCTTTTCTCTGTTCACATATATCCCTGGTGTCTCTTCCTCTTCTTGTAAGGACACCAGTCCTATTGAATTAGGGTCCTACCCTTATGACCTCATTTAAACTTGATTACCTCTTTAAAGATCCAATCTCCAAATACAGTCACATTGGGGATTAGAGATTCAACATAGGAATTTGGGAGAGGGACAGGAATACAATTCAGTCCATAACACATATTGACCATTTCTACATCTCTTTTGTTGTTGGCTTGTTTTGTGTTGTTGGCTTGTTTTCTGTTGTGTTAAGTCATTTGCCCATTTTTGAAGGGGTTGTATGGCTTATTATTAAGATATGAGAATTTGTATATTCAGACTATAAGTCCCTTCTCAGATATATGTATTGCAAATATTTCTTCCCATTTAATTTTTCCCTCCTTCCTTCCTTCCTTCCTTCCTTCCTTCCTTCCTCTGTCTTCCCTCCCTTCCTTCCTCCCCTCCCCTCCCTCCCCTCCCCTTCCCCTCTCTTCTGTCTCTTTTTTTTTTGAGTCAGAGTCTCACTCTGTTGCCCAGGCTGGAGTGCAGTGGCATGATCTTGGCTCACTGCACCTCTGCCTCCCGGGCTCAAGCAATTCTCGTGCCTCAGCCTCCTGAGTAGCTGGGATTATAGGAGTATACCACCACACCTGGCTAATTTTTGTATTTTCAGTAGAGATGGGGTTTCGCCATGTTGGCCAGGCTGGTCATGAAATCCCCATTTAATTTTTCTTAATGGTATTTTTTTTTTTTTCACTAACAAGAAGAAGCACTGATTAATAGTATTTTTTAAAGAGAAGTTTTAAATTTTGATGAATTTCCATATTTCAGTTTTTTTAATAGTTGGTAGTTTTTGTGTTCTATTTAAGAAATGGCCATCAGAGAAATGCAAATCAAAACCACAATGAGATACCATCTCACACCAGTTAGAATGGCGATCATTAAAAAGTCAGGAAACAACAGGTGCTGGAGAGGATGTGGAGAAATAGGAACACTTTTACACTGTTGGTGGGACTGTAAACTAGTTCAACCATTGTGGAAGTTGGTATGGCGATTCCTCAGGGATCTAGAACTAGAAATACCATTTGACCCAGCCATCCCATTACTGAGTATATACCCAAAGGATTATAAATCATGCTGCTATAAAGACACATGCATGTGTATGTTCATTGCGGCACTATTCACAATAGCAAAGACTTGGAACCAACCCAAATGTCCAACAATGATAGACTGGATTAAGAAAATGTGGCACATATACACCATGGAATACTATGCAGCCATAAAAAATGATGAGTTCATGTCCTTTGTAGGGACATGGATGAAGCTGGAAACCATCATTCTCAGCAAACTATCGCAAGGACAAAAAACCAAACATTGCATGTTCTCACTCATAGGTGGGAACTGAACAATGAGAACACATGGACACAGGAAGGGGAACATCACACACCGGGGCCTGTCATGGGGTCAGGGGAGTGGGGAGGGATAGCATTAGGAGATATACCTAATGCTAAATGACAAGTTAATGGGTGCAGCACACCAACATGGCACATGTATACATATGTAACAAACCTGCACGTTGTGCACCTGTACCCTAAAACTTAAAATATAATAAAATTTAAAAAAAAAGAAATGTTTGCCTACCACAAGAGGGTAAAAATACTCTCCACTGTTTTCTTCCAGAAGCTTTATAGCTTTAGCTTTACCTGTATGTCTATTTGAGTTTAATTTTAATGTATAGTATGCATTAATGGTCAAGATTCATTTGTTTGCATGTGGATATCCAATTGTCCTAACAATATTGACGAGATAATCTTTTCCCTATTAAACTACCTTTGGCACCTTTGTTTAAAATCAATTGACCACATATTTATAGGTCTGTTTCTGGATTCTAGTCTATTCTATTGATTTATATCCTGTGCAGTACCACACTAACTTGTTAGTATAGTTTTATAGTTCCGAATTTATTATTCTTGAAATCAGATAGTGTAAATCCTCCAGGTCTTCAATTCTTTTTCAAACTTGTTTTAGTTGCCCTGCATCTTTCCATATACAGTTTAGAATCAGCTTATCAATTTCCCTAATAATGCCTGTCCTAATAGTGCTTGGCACTGTTGGGATTCTGCTAAATATAAACACATAGATCATTTTGGAGAAAATTCCTATCTTAATAATATCAAATTTTAAATCTATAAACATGGTTTTTCTTTCCAGTTATTTATGTCTTCTTTAATTTCTCTTAGCAGTGTTTTTTAGTTTTCAATGTATAGCAGTATTTTGTTAAATATATTTCTCAGTATTTCATGTTTTTGCTGAGGGCAGTTATCTTGCCTTGTTCCTGATATATAATATATATATTATATATATACACGTATGTACAACACACGTTTATAGCATATATGTAACATACACATGTTTATAACATGTAACACATGCTTATAACATAAGCAACATGTTATAGCATATATGTAACACATGTTTATAATATATAGCATACATGTTTGTAACATGCAGCATGCATGTGTTTATAACATATACATATGTTTATAACATATATATATGTTTTTTTCCCAGCCACACTCATGTGGAACGTTTCTGATATTACCTTGTAATTTCCATGCCTGGTTTTGATATCAGAATAATGCTGGACTCTTAAAATGAGCTTTGATGTGTTTACTTTTTCTCTGTGTTCTAAAATCATTTTTTAAGGTTTGATACTATTAAGATATGCCACAATAATATTTTATATTATTAAAATATGGAGTATCTTTAACTGTAATGGAATCAACTAGTGAAGCTTTCAGTGACTGGAGTTTTTGTAGGAAAGTTTTTAATTTTGAATTGTTTTTATAAGTAGAGGGTTATTTAGACACTACGTTTTCTCAAATTCATTTTGGGAAGTGGCATATTTTAAGGAATTTTGACATTTCATTTAAAATATTGAATTTATTGGCATAAAATTGTTTTTAAGATTCTCCCATTTTGATTTCTGTATGATGTCTGTGGTGATCTGCCACTCACCGTCTCTATGACCTTAGGCAAATTAGCCTCCATGTGCTTTAGTTTCCTCCTTTGTAAAATGGGATAATAATGGTATCTACCTCACATCATGATTATAAGAATTGAGAGTGTGTACAAATAAACTATGTAGAATGGTAACAGGCATAGTTAGCACTCAATAAATGTCAGCTGCTATAATTAAAAACAAGGTAAGAACTGGTTGATTTCTTGTAGGTAAAGTTGTGGAGGACAGTCATGAGTCACATGGAGATTAAGCAAGATATACTCCAAGGTCCTTTTCAATTTGTAGATCTTCTGACAGTTTGAAGTAGTTAAAATCCAGTATTGTTCCAATGGCTATGGAGTTCTCAGCATGAAAAGATTCTGTTTCACAGCTATTGGCTGCCCAGCAAGAAGGAAATACAGCAACTTTGATACAACTTGGGGAATTACTTGAGCTTTGATTTTTTTTTTTTTTTTTTTTTTTTTGAGACGGAGTCTTGCTCTGTCTCCCAGGCTGGAGTTCAATGGCACGATCTCGGCTAACTGTAACCTCCGCCTCCTGGGTTCAAGCAATTCTCCTGCCTCAGCCTCCCAAGTAGCTGGGATTACAGGCGTATGCCACCACGCCCAACTAATTTTTTTTATTTTTAGTAGAGACAGGGTTTCACCATGTTGGCCAGCCTGGTCTCGAACTCCTGACTTCAGGTGATCCACCTGCCTTGGCCCCCCAAAGTGCTGGGATTACAGGCATGAACGACCATGCCCGTCCTGAGCTTTGATTTTTAAGACCTGTCTTTCCTGCACAGCCCTGGACATATCTTGTCTATAACTGATGTTTGTTGGTTGAGTCTTCATTGCATTGCTTATATTAATGTATTCTATAAGCTGCTTTCAAGGGAAGAATTTCTTTTCTTGGCTCATAATTATTTGCCTGGGTGATATGTATGGCATTTGTATTGCATATACTTTTTATGCCTTCCAGGTTTGTTTCCAAACCTTTGATAAAGAAGACTAGCTATGTCATTGGTTATTTAGAATCTAGCTGTGTTGGTAGATTATCGTTTAAATAAGGAGGAAAAAATATTGAGTTATGGTCTGTGTCAAGGATCAATTTTTTTTTTCTATAAAGGGCCAGTTAATGAATATTTTAAACTTTTGGGGTCATGCAGTCTCCGTTGCAGCCATTCAGCTTTGCTATCGTAGTGCAAAAGCAACTATAAACAATAAATATGTAAACAAATGAGTGTGGCCACATTCGTATAAAACTTCATTTACAAATACAGGTGATGGTAGATCAGATGTGATTGTCAGTGCTTAGTTTGCCACCCTTTGGTCTATGGAAGAATTATATAGCCAGAGGTTTGCCTGGATGTGCCCTTACATACAGTGTTTAATGAGCATTATTCACTTCTTCTCTCTTAATTCACTGATGGCAAAGATTTATGCAAATATTGATATTGACAAACTGTCATGGAAATATGTGTGTGTGTATATATAAAAGTATATATACATATATTTACATATACCTATATATACATATATTTATATATAAATGTATGTGTGTGTGTGTGTGTGTGTGTATATATATATATATAGCCCCTGTTTTAGAATGAGAGTAAGCATCCATTAAAAAATACTAAGATTCAGACAATCTTAACAGATTGTAATTTTTACTCACTATCATTTATTCAACAAATTTTGATTTAACACTGTATTAGTCTGTTTTCATGCTGCTAATAAAGACATACCTGAGACTGGGAAATTTACAAAAGAAAGAAGTTTAATTGGACTTACAGTTCCATGTGGCTGGGGAAGCCTAATAATCATGGCGGAAGGCAAGGAGGAGCAAGTCACATCTTACATGGATGGCAGCAGGCAAAGAGAGAGAGCTTGTGCAGGGGAACTCCTTTTTTTAAAAACCATCAGATCTTGCAAGACTTATTCACCATCATGAGAACAGCATGGGAAAGAATTGCCCCTATGATCCAGTTACCTCCCACCAGGTCCCTCAAAGATGATATTTGGGTGGAGACACAGCCAAACCATATCAAACACCTGCTGTTCACTCAGTACTGCCCCAGGCTCTGAGTGGACATTGGTGAGCAAGATCTTTGTCACTGACCTCATGAAACTTATAGCCCAGCAGGTAGATTGACATTGTACTGTTAATTGCAGGTATGTTATATATTTTCATAAACCATGCTGTGCCAACTGCCATGATACCATGTCTATTTTTAAAAATAATTGAAGTTTAGAAAATTGCTGAATGCAGCAGTCTTTCCTTAGATGAGTATAATTACTGGTATTACAATTAAACTTAATCTATTTTTATTTAAGAAAAGAAAAGAAAGAGAACAAAAAATTAATAAAGAATTGGAGGAAAAAGCAGCAAAGGAACTGGAGAAAGAATACTTGCAAGAAAAAGCAAAAGAAAAATATCAAGAATGGTTAAAGAAAAAAAATGCTGAAGAATGTGAGAGGAAGAAGAAAGAAAAGGTATTTTTATTAAAGTGACCAGTTAGAATACATAACTTTGGTGTTCATATGTGTCAACTATATCTTAGAAAAAGTATCTAATAGAAAATTGGCACTATCTTAGCATAAAATAAACACATGAAGCTATCCTGTTATGCTGTGTTTAAACTTCAAAAATGAATATGCATTTGTAGTTTTCTTAAGTTGAGAAATAGTAAGCCTGTTGATATTTTTTCAGTCAGGTTTAAAACTTGTTGCTGTTATTCCTTTTAAATATTTTTCAGTGCATTTTATGGGAAGTCTTACTGCCATTTTATAAATTACTATTCTTTGAAAACAGCAAATACTTTTTTCTTTGTGGGTTTGATGTCTTATTGTTTTTCAGAGCCAGACACCTTAATGTATGTCCATGATCATGTTCAATATTCTACTCATATTATAAAAATATGATTCAGTATTATGGCCAGTAAGCCATTGGGGTAGGAAGCTACTGGAGAAAAAAAAATCAGTAGAATTTGAATGGAATGTATAGTTACAGAATATCCCTGCAAATATTTTGGTCTTGTCATTTTAAGGAAAAAGAAAAACAACAGCAAGCTGAAATACAGGAGAAAAAGGAAATAGCAGAAAAAAAGTTTCAAGAATGGTTGGAAAATGCGAAACATAAACCTCGTCCAGCTGCAAAGAGCTATGGTTATGCCAATGGAAAACTTACAGGTTGGTTTTTATGTTGTGTGGCTTACATAAATATGGTTTGCAGAAGCAAATATTATACTCCTTTTGACAGAAATAGAAATGTGTAAAAATTATTTTTCTTTCAAATTACTATTTTCCAGAAGATTATATTATAAACATGCCATGTTCCTATGGAGATGCTACAAATGTACTGTCATTCTCCACATTTGTATTTCTTAAAAGCAGTAGTTACAAAACTGCAAACTTATGCTTTAAAGTAATGATTTGTAACATTAAGAAATGAATAATGTTCTCTTAAATGTTTTCAGTGATAAAGCCTTAATCAGGATATATTTTAAGGGGTCGCTTTGCCTCCTCTCCTTCTAACCCTCTCTAAGGCAGAGCTTCCCATGTCCTTGGCACATTCTTTGTGTGAGGTAGAATACTAGACAGCACATGAACCAGACACAAAACCGATTGGCCTTTAGTCTTGGTCTGATTATAAAGGGTAGTGCATGTTTTTCTTTGTGCTTCATGTTGGAAGCTCATACCTTGCTGACAGCTGCCTTCACTTGTTTAAGTGATTTATTATTAAAATACTCCCATTCTGTTTTGTTCACACAATAGAACATATTCCAGACTTTGTTTTGACCATCTTGGTGAAGTGAGTGTTGACATATCTATGCCAAGTGGGTTGCCAGTGTCTGAAAGACACATTCCTGCTGTCAGGATTAGGCCTCTCTCATATGTCACGAAGGTCATCTGTTTTAGCTACTGAGCATGTCCCGCTCCTTCTATTTGTTTCTTGCTTGAAAAAAAGAGTAATAAGCAGTGGCTTTAACCCAGTAATTGGGTAGTAAAGTTAAAAGTTTAGGTGGGAATACTAAACATATTGACTAGAAGTTAACTGCTAAAATAATGGATTGTTTTATTAATTTTTTGCATTTTTAATGAGTTTAATTCTAACAAGCAGCATATTTGTCTGCAAATGCTGTACTTAAGTTTCTTCATTCTTTATGCTCATATCATTTTTATAAGTTATGAAATAAAGGAATTTTTGTGTCAGTAGTGACTGAAGGATTTGGAGATGATATGTAAAATGTTCTTCCTTCAAATGTGTTTATTAGATGGCAGACATCACAATACTTTAAACACTTCATATACATTAGCAAAAGAATGCTCCGTAACTCATAATCACAATTACAGTGATATTGTGAAATCTTATTGACACTGATTCAGAATTTCTGTGATTCTAAACAAGAATCTTGATTTACTATAACTTCATATGAAAAATAAATGTTTTTCTGTAAACTTCAGTATCTGACAAGAGGAAGCTAGTACACAATCAGTAGTTTCCCAGACTGAGTTAAGAAAATGAAAGTTTTGTTGAATTTAAGGATCATAAAATTAATTTCTTAGTAAAAATTTTATAGGAGTTTGATTTACATAGGTTTTAACACTGTTATTTGGATTCTTAGAATTATCATTTATGCTTTAATTTTAACTAAATATTTACTGTATTTGGAAAGTGTTACTTCTTTGAAAATATCAAGGAGTTTAAGTTTCAAATAAGTCACATTGGCTTATTAGTGATAATTTGTCCATTTGACATTTTAACATTTTTCTAGAAGTTTTAAGTGGTTTCTTTGATGTCAAGAAAGTTTTTCCTTGTTTTGATCTGATTTTTCAATAATTTTAGGTTTTTACAGTGGAAATTCCTATCCAGAACCAGCGTTTTATAATCCAATTCCGTGGAAACCAATTCATATGCCACCTCCCAAAGAAGCTAAGGATCTATCAGGAAGGAAGAGTAAAAGACCTGTGATAAGTCAGCCACACAAGTCATCATCTCTGGTAATTCATAAAGCCAGGAGCAATCTTTGCCTTGGAACTCAGTGCAGAATACAAAGATAGCGTATGTGGAAAATAACATGCTTTTATCTGGAGCTATTTAATTTAAAAATCAGAAGTTGTTTTTTACTGCTCAGTCAATAACTCAACACTTAATGTGATTATTGACAAATAGCAATTTTTGCATTTGTATATGGAGTCCTTAGAGTTGAGGAAGATATTTTCTGGATTTTGGTTTTTATAAACTTTTCAAGGTTGATCTTGGCATGTTGTTTTGCAGAATAAGTGGCTGAATATGTAAGAATTGTGTTTGTATTTAGCTTGTATTAAAAGTACACTGTAATACCAATAAAACAATTTTTCTTGTATTGTTTTATATTGTTACTAGTTTACATTTATGAACATAAGATTAATTTGTTCAAAACAAGCACCTCTAAACTGCATGCTTGAGTAACCGTTAGAAGAATTTAAAGCAAAAAAAAGGAAATAGAAAAAAAGTTTAAGGGATGGTGGGTTAGAATTTAAGTGGGTTAGCACCCTAGAGTAATCAAAAACAGTCTTTGCTGATGGGTTTTGGCATATTTTTCCCTGTGTAAATATTTTAATTTTATTTATATTACATTAATTTATTTATTTTGAGACAGGGTCTCCCTCTGGCTCTGTTGCCCAGGCTGGAGTGTAATGGCATGATCATAGCTTACTGTAACCTTGAACTCGTGGGCTCAAATGATCCTCTTACCTCAGCCTCCTGAGTAGCTGGAATCACAGGAGCATGCCACCAGGTACAGCTAATTTTTTTTTTTTCTTTTGGCAGAGACGGGGTCTTCCTATGTTGCCCAGCCTCGGATATTTTTAAATTAATAACTGAAGGCATGTTTGGTTACAAATAAATCAGGGTTGGGGTTTCCAAAGGAAATTTTTTTATTTTTTTATTTTTTATTTATTTTTATTTTGGAGATGGAGTCTCGCTCTGTTGCACAGGCTGGAGTGTAGTGGTGCGATCTTGGCTCACTGCAATCTCTGCCTCTCAGGTTCAAGCGATTCTCCTGCCCCAGCCTCCTGAGTAGCTGGGACTACAGGGGCACGCCACCATGCCCAGCCAATTTTTGTATTTTTTGTAGAGACGGGGTTTCACCACATTGGCCAGGATGGTCTCGATCTCTTGACCTTGTGATCTGTCCACCTCGGTCTCCCAAAGTGCTGGGATTACAGGCGTGAGCCACCGCGCCGGCCTCCGAAGGAAAATTTTAAAACATTATTTTATACGCTGGCTGGGTGCGGTGGTTCATGCCTGTACTCTCAACTCTTAGGGAGGCAGAGGCAGGAGCATAGCTTGAGCCCAGGAATTCAAGACCTGCCTGAGCCGTATAGTGAGACCCCATTCTCCACAAAACTGAAAAAACAAAAGGCAAAGCCATTGTTTTGTACTCTGATCTTAGATTAACGTGTAGTAATCTTGAGACACGGATAATATTTTGCCACACTGTAAGAATACGTAAACATTAATTATAATTAGGTTGCTAGTTTCAAAATTAGGATTACTGCATTATTTTTTAATATTAAAAATGTTGAATGTTAAGTGATATTTTACTGAGGTAGAAATCACAGATCTTATTAATAAATATATTTTAAGAATAGTGGTTCAACCGGGAGGCGGAGGTTGCAGTGAGCCGAGATCACGCCACTGCACTCCAGCCTGGGCGACAGAGCGAACTCCATCTCAAAAAAAATAAATAAATAAAATAAAATAAAAGAATGGTGGTTCAAATGATTACCAAAACAATGCCTAGCATTTTTTATTAAATTTAAAAGTGTTTTATCTTTTTTAGAGGATGATCAAGAAATGAAAATTTATTGTGGCAGTATAAGAATCAATCAATCCATTTAAAAGTGACTTCTATTTAGAATATATTCCATGTTTCTGCCAGATGAGTCATCTGCCAAGTTTCTGGTGATCTGCAGTGGTGTTGGTCAATGCAAGAAAACAGCAATACACTCTTTGAAGGGTATTCATGTCATCAGAAGTCTAGGAAAATTTAATTCTAAGCAGAGAACAGTTTATTAGGAATCAGTAGGGTTCATTGGGTCCAAATGTTGCTGAGATTTAGAGGCATGAGCATACTTCTCAGAACCTGTCAGATACAGTGAAACTTCCAGATGATCATTCTACTTGAGCAAATTCACTTATATAGAGAGAACATAGAGTTTGCCTGGGTAGCAATAATCTTGTTTATAAGAAACATATATAGTATACATATTCCTGAATTTGTGAGGGCTTTATATACAGTTGTTACATCTTACAAACCAATTCTACAGAGTAGATTAACTTTCAACTATAACTATAATCCTAATAAGTCTTTACAGTCATTCAGTCATTAATCATTCATGTGTATACCGAGTTCACTAGTTTGAATTTTATTCTAATCATAATAGGAAGTGTCTGGAAGATTTTAAGCAGGCAATTGATAAGATCTGGTTTATCTTTTGAGATTACTATGGCTGCTCTGAGGAAGTTGGCCTGTTGGGGGCAAATAATGGCAGCAATGACACCCATTGGGATGACTTTGCCGTATCTGGCAGAGAAGTCATGATAGCTTGGATTAAAATGGCAGCAGTGACATGGTAAGAAGTAGAGATAAATTTGGGATTTATTTTGGAGTGGAGCAAACAAACACTAACATTTGGATGTCAGATTGAGAGAAGGAAGAAAAATCAGATTTGACTAGTTTTTTGGCCTGATAACTAGGTGAATGATGATACTATACCAGAAATATGAAGATTGAGAAGAGCAGGTGTATGGGCTGAGATGGGGAGAGGGAAGTCTTTAAGAATTCTGTCCTAGATTTGTTAGGTTTGCGATACCAACTTAATGACCTGGTAGAGATGGTTAAATATATGATGCTCTGGGGAGAGCCAGGATAGGAAATACAAATTTGAGCAACATCAGCACATACATGGTATTTAAAAGCATGGGACTTGATCAGGTTACCTCAGAAGAGTTTAGATAGTAAAAAGGGAAGGCTGAGTAATCCAATATTTAGAGATTAAGCAGCCGGCAATGATCCTGAAAATATGCAGCCAGTGAAGTAGAAGGAAACCCAATAGAGTAGGATGTCACAGAATCCATGAGTAGAAGTGAGATGTGGACTCTGTCCAGTGCTGCTTGACAGAGAGGAGTCTTCACTGTTGGATTTCATAAGATGAAGGAGAGTCATTGTTGACTACAATGGCAAGCATGTATTGAACAATTTCTATATAACTGGTATTCTTGTGCTTTTATATGTGCTATTTTAATCCTCACAACAGCCCTATGAGATAGTTACTTTTATTATCCTCATTTTAAGTTGGGGAAACTGAGGCACGAAGTTACGTTGCTTTTATACCTAGTAAATCACAGAACATGGATTAGAACCCATGAGGTCAAAGCCCAAACTTAATAACTATATTTCCTCTCCTATATAATATATATGATAAGAAAAACAGGTATAAAACTACAGTCGAATAGGCTGGAGAGAGAATGGAAGGTGAGAAAGAGCCTATAACTAAAGACATTCTGGAAACGTTTTATAGTGAAGAAGAGAAGAAAAGTGGGATAGGGGCCGGGCGCAGTGTCTCATGCCTGTAATCCCAGCACTTTGGGAGGCCGAGATGAGAGAATCATCTGAGGTCAGGAGTTTGAGACCAGCCTGGCCAACATGGCGAAACCCCGTCTCTACTAAAAATACAAAAATTAGCCGGGCATGGTGGCAGGAGCCACCCAGCTCCTTGGGAGGCTACTTGGGAGGTTGAGGCAGGAGAATTGCTTGACCCCGGGAGGCGGAGGTTGCAGTGAGCTGAGATCACACCACTGCACTCCAGCCTGGGCAACAGAGCAAAACTCTGTCTCAAAAAAAAAAAAAGAAAAGAAAAAAAAGTGGGATAGGAGCTAGAAGAGAATATAGGGTCAAGGACATTTTCTGTTTGTTTTGCTTAGGCTGGGTGATACTAAATATGCTTCTCTGAGGCTGGTAATGATCCAATTGAAAGGGAACCTGAAGATTTAGGAGAGATTAGGGGTGATTTTAGGAATGCAGTTCTTAAATAGCAAAAATGCTGGTTTATATAGAAGCAAGGAAATTTCTTCTATTCACAGGGAGAACAAATTGTACATATAGGTTCTGATGTGGCTGGATTGATAATATTGGTGGCAGGAAGACAAGATAGGCAGTTCTTGTCAAATCACTTCTTGTTTCTCAGTGAAGTGTGAAGGGAAGGCAAGGTCATCAGCAGAGGGATAGAATAGGATGTTCCAAGTTTGAGGAAAAGGAAAAGGTTAATAGAAAAGTAAGCATTTTGGAGAAAGAAAAATTTGCCAGAGAGATTAGCGAGACTGATGGGCAATGTTGTTTGCCATTTGATATTTTTGGGCATAAAGACCAATTAATGAAGTTCTGTTATGTTTCTCTTTATTTCTGGAGAAAATTTAGCTAGTTAGAGGTAGACCCAGAATCACTTATAATTGGAGCTGGACAAGTGGGCAAGTAGGATGGAGGGAAAAAGGAACAAAGCAGTTAAAGTGTTTTCAAGGGAGTGATTATGGTACTGAAACATATTACTTAACACAGGTGGTGAGGAAGGGGTCTTCGTAGATTTCCCGTGCTGTTTTGAGGTTGAGTTGGGGGTGCTTGAGGGAAGCTAGAGAGATAGGGGCTTTTGGTCAGGATGTTGATGACAAGAACCAGAGTATGGCCATGGCAGTCAGTGGCCCAGATGGAACATAACAACAAAGTTGAAGAAATTAAGAATGTTAGAGGCCAGAGCCAGGTGCAGTGGCCTGCACTTACAGTCCCAGCTACTCAGGAGGCTGAGGCAGGAGGATCACTTGAGGCCAGGAGCTGGAGTTTCCATGCACTGTGAGTGCACCTATGAATAGCCATGGCACTCCACCCTGGCAATGCAGTGAGACCCTGCTCTAAAAAAACAAAAAGTATGGAAGTAACTTTTTAATGTGGATATTGAAATTGCCAAGATTATGATAGAAGTTGTGGTAGAGAGGAAGATGGCAAGCTGGGTGCTAGAATTTCAGCAAACCAGGGTAACTGGCTAGCCAGATGACAGTCAAAAGGAGTAATATTGGCTAATGTGGTCAGATGGAATAATCTTCAGAAGAGTAGGAAGTTTTGAAGGAGGAAGGAGATGAAGTGGTTTGGAGGTGCCAATGGGGAACAGGGTGGGTAGGGAAAACACCTTCCTACCTACCAACTCCAAGCCCCTGGAGGTTGGAGGCTACAAACGGTTAAAAAACTGTTCTCAGGAGTCCATTGCAGGCATGAAAAACGTTTAAAGCATGGCTGTAGCAAGATGGTTTTGAGGGACAGAGACCAAAGACAGAGCCGCCAATAATGACATTATGGAACATTCCAGGAAGAGGTGATTGAGGATCCAATGAGGGTAGTAGGGTTGAAGAGAAGAAATGTGTGAAAGATCCATCAGAAGTAGAACTTAGGCCAGGTGTGGTGGCTCATGCCTATAATCCCAACACTTTGGGAGGCCGAGGTGGGAGGATCACTTGAGCCCAGGAGTTTAAGACCAGCCTGGACAACATAGGGAGACCCCATCTCTACAAAACATTAAAAAATTAGCTTGGCATGGAGGCTTGTGCCTATAGTTTCAGCTACTCAAGAGGCTGAAGTGGGGGGATCGTTTGAGCTCAGGAAGTCAAAGCTGCAGTGAACTGTGATCATGCCACTGTACTCCAATCTGGGTGACGAGCGAGACCTTGTCTCAAAAAAAAAAAAGTAGAAATTAAAGGGCTGTTTTGGAGCTGACGGGTGATGATAATATTAGCAGAGAAAGGGAATACAGAAAGGAATGATAGCTTTGGGGGTGAGAAACTGAGGGGTTTTTTTTTCCCCCCTTTCAAATTGTTTATCAAAGTAATATATGCACATAGTTTAAAATTCAAATAGTACTAAATGTTGTTTGATGGAAAACAGGAGCATTTTGCTTACTTCTCACTGCCTCACAGTCTTGCTCCCAAGGGGATATTTTATTGTATTATTTCTTTGATAATTTCCTCTCATAATATTCTCTGGTCCCTTTTTTTCTAGAATCCTGTTAGGCAATTACTGGTCTTCCTGAATTAATTCTCTAATAATTTAAAAGGAAATATTTTTCTCCTGTCTTACTTTTTTCCCCCTACCCTGGTGAGGGAGACCACTTTCTGTGAGAAGTCCTTGATGTTATTTTCCAATTCTCGAATAATTTTTTTATGGCTACCTTATTTTAAATTCCAAACATTCTTTTCTGTTTATTCCTTTTTCATAGCCTCCTATACTTATTTTATGGATGCAATATCTTTTTTCATCTCTAAGGACATTAGTTGCAGTTTTTTTTCTTAATTGGCTCTGTTTCTTCCAGATGCCTTTTTTTCTTCATTTTCTCTTTTTCTGAGGTTTTATTAGAGGTTTTCCTCAAACGTTTTTTTAATCCTTGTCTGACATTTATATTTGTTATATGAATTCCTGTCTGTTCCTATTTAAGAATAGGGCATTAAAAGGCTGAATAGAAGCTAGGTGGGCATAGGTAGTGCTTGTTAATGGTGGATTTTTTATTGTTGTGGGTAGACTTCCAAATACCTGGAAGTCTTTCCCCCTTAGGCTGTTCATTTTCTCAGAGAAGGATCTTCTAATCTTCCGGAGAGATATAAGCCTAGCTGCCAGCATTCCGGAGTAGGACCTGGGAATGTAGTTCTGTATATCACAGTTCATTTCTTGGTAAACTGTCACTTCCTGTGTTTTCAGTCTAGCTAGTTAGTGTATAAGCTTCATTCTCCTTAGTAGCTAGTGTTCCCCTATGCTGAGCCCTTCCAGGATTCTGCAGGCTGAATTTTTGTTGTTGTTGTTGTATTTATTTCAGCATTTAGAAACCTTTAAACAGTAAAAGAGAAAAAGAAAAAAAAAGGCACTCAGAGGAAACAGAGCCAATTAAGAAAGAAGAAAAAAAATTGCAACTATCATTAATGTCCTTCAAGATGAGGAAAAACACTACATCCATACTGTCCTAACTCCAGTACTCTCCTAAGTCGGTTGTTTCACCTCTATCCTGTTTGCACCATCCCAAAATTTGTAGGAATCTATGGTTAACCATTGTATTCTCTTCTGTTTGCCCTTGTGGATTTGTACATTTTTTCTTAAAAGAAATTCCTTTGCCATCATCTTAGCAGAGATTGGAGTGGGAAAGGAGATAATTCTGTATGATTAATCTGCTATGTTTAATTGGACATCCTGAATTTAGTTATGAACATATTGACATAAGGGGGTGTTACAGATATAGGTTTGTTGCCCAGATGAGAAGTGTAGTTTTGGGAATATTTAGACCTTATTAGTTTAACATAATCATTGAAACTATGGAGATGAATAGCATTTCTCAAGAAGAATCTGAAGCATGACATTCTTTTATTCCTTCATTCCACCCATATTAAGTGCCTGCCATATTTGGCCCAGAAAAGATAGACTAGGATGGAATGTAGAGGTTGAGTATAAAGGTAAGGCAGAAGGAAAGAAGCCACTGGAAGACCAGTGAAAATGGTGGGAGGTGCAAAAGAGGAAAGTGTGCCACAGTGAGAGAGGGGAGCTTTCAGGAAGGGGAAGTAGAAGGTCTTCTAGAATATCAAATGCTGTGCAAGGGGTCAGGTAGAATGAGCAAGGCATTCTAGTATGTATTGAATTCCTAGCACTATGCTAGAATCTGGGGATTCTAGTGGTAAACAAGACTGAACTAATCCTGAATCTGTTAGCATTTACATTCTAGCAGAGATTACAGTTAAAGCCATACTTACCTTAAAGCACAAGCTGTGAGGGCATATGAGGAGGTAGCTAACCTTTGTTGGAGTCAGGAAAAGCTTCTGGGAGAAAGTGATTAAGCTGAGACTCAGGCTTGAGGCACCCGAATAAACAAAACTTAGAATTTAATCATTTTGGAGGCTGGAGAGTAAGGAATGGACTTAGAACACTGGTGGTTCCCTATGTAACCTTTCTTTCTTTCAGATTCCAAGGATAGGTGATATGACAGCTTTTGAACATCAAAGGGACTTTCAGATGCTTGTATATATTGACACATTACTACAGTTACAAAGGAAATTTCTAAAATCCTGGTCATTTGTAAAGAAAATATTTAACATTCTATGGGAAAATATACTTTGAGGTTTGATGACAAACATAGGCCATCTGTGGCCTCAGAGTAATACAGACGGGGCTTCTTATTTTGAAAATAAATTGCTAATGATCTAATTAGCAATTCAAAGCTTATTCTTTCATGGACTTGCTTATTATGATACCTAAGGCCTAGGTGAATCAAGAATACAGTAGTTATGTTACACTAACAAATTACACTGTGATTTAAATGTAATACCTCAAACTATAACAGTCCTAGAAGAAAACCTCAGAAACACCATTGTGGATATCAACGTTGAGAAAGAATTTATGACTAAGTCCTCAAAAACAATTGCAACAAAAACAAAAATTGACAGATGGGACCTAATTAAACGAAAGAGCTTCTGCACAGCAAATGAAACTATCAACAGAGTTAAATAGACAACCTACAGAATGGGAGAAAATATTTGCAAATTGTGCATCCAGCAAAGGTCTAATATCCAGAATCTGTAAGTAACTGAAACAATTGAACAAGTAAAAAAAAAAAAAAACAATTAAAAAGTGAGCAAAGGTTATGAACAGACACTTCTCAAAACAAGACATACAAGTGGCCAAGAAACATGAAAAATGCTCATCATGACTAATCATCACAGAAACGCAAATCAAAACCACAATGAGATACAATTCTCACACCAGTCAGAATGGTTATTATTAAAAAGTCAAAAAACAACAGGTGTTGGTGAGGCTGTGGAGCAAAGGGAATGCTTATACACGTTGGTGGGAATGTAAATTAGTTCAGCCATTGTGGAAAGTAGCTTGGAGATTTCTCAAAGAACTTAAGGCAAACTACCGTTTGAACCAGCAATCCCATTACTGGATATATACTCAAAAGAAAACAAATTGTTCTACCAAAAAGACACATGCATGTGTATATGTTCATCACAGCACTATTCACAATAGCAAAGACATGGAATCAACCTAGGTGCCCATCAGCAGTGGATTGGATAAAGAAGATGTGGTGCATATACACCATGTAATACTACACAACCATAAAAATGAACAAAGTCATGTCCTATGCAGCAACATGGATGAAGCTGGAGGCCATTATCTTAAGTGAATGAATACAGGAACAGAAAACCAAATACTGCGTGTTCTCACTTATAAGTGGGAGCTAAACATTGAGTGCTCATGGACATAAAGATGGGAACAGTAGACACTGGGGATGACTAGAGGGGGAAGGGAGGGAGAGGGACAAGAGTTGAAAAATTAAATGTTGGTTACTATGCTCAGTACCTCGGTGGGCGGGGGGGGGCGGTCATTCATACCCCAAACCTCAGCATCATGCAATATATCCAGGTAGCAAACCTGCCCATGTACCCTGAGTCTAAAATAAAAGCTGAAAAGGAAAAAAAGAGTGTTTTCTCAAGCTCTAAAAAAAAAAATAGTAATACACTTTATGACAAAAAACTAATTTTTCTTTCTCCAAAAAAAATATAGTAAATGATATTCATGTATTTGCCGTGGTCATTAATATCATAAATTAAATTCATAAATGTTGGCTTGAGGGAAAAAACACACAGTTACTTTTCAGTGAATATTTACCTACTACTGTTGATAATGGCAGTCTGCCTAAGAGAGCAAATTTTTCAGAAAGGGCAATTGTATCTCGAATTACCTTTTAAAATTGAGAAGGGAAAATATTCAATTATCTGTCATTTGGGAGAAAGGTATGCCTTATGCGCAGAAGTCAGAGGGAACACTACCCTTTCCTTTGCTAGAAACAACAGAGCCACCTCTCCCTTTTCTCGTTCCTGGGCTCTTAGCTGATAGAATGCGCATATGACCTTGGAAAAAGAAAGAGCCTCTCCCTTCCTCCTTGTTTCATGTCCCTGGGAACCACCTGAGGGGCAGCTGGAGATGGAAACTATCATTGTTTCTCTGGTGGTGGCAGCACAGGGTGGCGTGGGAGTGGAATGTGTTCTTAGTTGGAAAAATTTACCAAAACAACTATCCAGTACATACCAGTCTGCAACTCCCTCTCCCTGGGCCAAGAGTTTTCTTCCCTTGGTATAGGCTGAGATGCAAAGTGCTTACATAGGTAAATCTAAAAGGTAAGTCTTGAAAGATATCTCTCAATAAAATAGAGGAAATGCTCACCGGTTTATTGGTTCAATGAAGATGTTAGGCTGATGTCAAAGGCCCCTTTCTATTCTAAAAATTCTATTTTGTGTGGTTCATTTTTTGTGTTTTTAGTATGTGAACATTGGTCACTGCTTATCTCTAGTAAAGGTGGTGAGGACAATGTCATTCCCATCTTGAAAGAGTGGGTGGTTCATAAACAATTGACTTCAGGAAGCCTTCCTCTGGGCCAAGCCCAGTTTCTGCTGAGAGGCACCCTGGCTCAGGAGAGCTGTAGGGACTCACCTGAGGTTAAAAACACGGTCTGAGCCAGGCACAGTGCCTCATGCCTGTAATCCCAGCACTTTGGGAGGCCGAGCCCGGTGGATCACCTGAGATCAGGAGTCCGAGACCAGCCTGACCAACATGATGAAACCCCATCTCTACTAAAAATACAAAAATTAGCTGGCAGTGGTGGCGGGCGCCTATAATCCCAGCTACTTGAGGGGCTGAGGCAGGAGAATCACTTGAACCCTGGAGCTGGAGGTTGCAGTGAGCCGAGATCATGCCACTGCACTCCAGTGTAGGCAGCAAGAGTGAAACTCCGTCTCAAAAAACAAACAAAATACATGATCTACTACCTACGCTGTGGGAACTTAGACAAGTCTCTTAATCTCTCTAAGGCTCAGTTTACTCTTCTAAAAAAATGCGCTTAATAATACTTGCTTCATAAGGTGATTGCAAAGATTAACAAACCATGTAAAGTACCTCATACAATATTTGACACATAGAAGATGCTTAATAAATCATTTTGTGTACTTGTTAATAACAGCAGTAGCATATGCCTACTGACAAATTATGTGATGTTACACATTTTCCAACACGTGAGGCTTTATGGGATTTAGAAGCTTTAATGCAATCAGTTTCTTTGTTGTGATTTTGCAGAAATCTTCCAAATGAATTCTGTAAGGGAAATCTAGACATATTTTGGTTTTCTCTGGCTAGATTGGTTTGCCTAATTAAATTTGATGCTTTTTTTTCTTTTTTTTAAATTATACTGTAAGTTCTAGGGTACAATGTGCAGGTTTGATACATAGGTATACATGTGCCATGTTGGTTTGCTGCACCCAGCAATTCATTTACATTAGGTATTTCTCCTAATGCTATCCCTCTCCCAGCCCCCAACCCTACAACAGGCCCTGGTGTGTGATGTTCCCCACCCTGTGTCCAAGTGTTCTCATTGTTCAATTCCCACCTATGAGTGAGAACATGCAGTGTTTGGTTTTCTGTCCTTGTGATAGTTTGCTGAGAATGATGGTTTCCAGCTTCATCCATGTCCCTGCAAAGGACATGAACTCATCCTTTTTTATGGCTGCATAGTATTCCATGGTGTATATGTGCCACATTTTCTTAATCCAGTCTATCACTGATGGACATTTGGGTTGTTTCCAAGTCTTTGCTATTGTGAATAGTGTAGCAATAAACATACGCGTGGATGTGTCTTTATAGTAGCATGATTTATAATCCTTTGGGTATAAACCCAGTAATGGGATGGCTGGGTCAAATGGTATTTCTAGTTCTAGATCCTTGAGGAATCACCACACTGTCTTCCAGAATGGTTGAATTAATTTATACTCCCACCAACAGTATAGAAGTGTTTCTATTTCTCTACATCCTCTCCAGCATCTGTTGTTTCCTGACTTTTTAATGATCGCCATTCTAACTGGCATGAGATGGTATCTCATTGTGGTTTTGATTTGCATTTCTCTGATGACCAGTGATGATGAGCGTTTTTTCATGTCTCCGTTGGCTGCATAGATATCTTCTTTTGAGAAGTGTCTGTTCATATCCTTTGCTCACTTTTTGATGGGATTGTTTGTTTTTTTCTTGTAAATTTGAGTTCTTTGTAGATTCTGGACATTAGCCCTTCTTCAGCTGGGTAGATTGCAAAAATTTTCTCCCATTCTGTAGGTTGCCTGTTCACTCTGATGGTGGTTTCTTTTGCTGTGCAGAAGCACTTTAGTTTAATTAGATACCATTTGTCTATTTTGGCTTTTGTTGCCGTTGCTTTTGGTGTTTTAGTCATGAAGTCCTTGCCCATGCCTATGGCCTGAATGGTATTGCCTAGGTTTTCTTCTAGGGATTTTATGGTTTTAGGTCTAACATTTAAGTCTTTAATCCATCTTGAATTAATTTTTGTATAAGATGTAAGAAAGGGATCCGGTTTCAGCTTTCTACATATGGCTAGCCACTTTTCCCAGCATCATTTATTAAGTAGGGAATCCTTTCCCCATTTCTTGTTTTTGTCAGGTTTGTCAAAGATCAGATGGTTTTAGATGTGTTATTTCTGAGGGCTCTGTTCTGTTCCATTGGTCTATATCTGTTTTGGTACCAGTACCATGCTGTTTTGGTTACTGTAGCTTAGTAATATAGTTTGAAGTCAGGTAGTGTGATGCCTCCAGCTTTGTTCTTTTGGCTTAGGATTGTCTTGGCAATGCGGGCTCTTTTTTGGTTCTATATGAACTTTAAAGTAGTTTTTTCCAATTCTGTGAAGAAAGTCATTTGTAGCTTGATGGAGATGGCATTGAATCTATAAATTACCTTGGGCAGTATGGCCATTTTCACAATATTGATTCTTCCTATGCATGAGCATGGAATGTTCTTCCGTTTGTTTGTGTCCTCTTTTATTTCATTGAGCAGTGGTTTGTAGTTCTCCTTGAAAAGGCCCTTTACATCCCTTGTAAGTTTTATTCCTAGGTATTTTATTCTCTTTGAAGCAATTGTGAATGGGAGTTTACTCATGATTTGGCTCTCTGTTTGTCTGTTATTGGTGTATAGGAATGCTTGTGATTTTTGCACGTTGATTTTGTATCCTGAGACTTTGCTGAAGTTGCTTATCAGCCTGAGATTTTGGGCTGAGATGACAGGGTTTTCTAAATATACAATCATGTCATCTGCAAACAGGGACAATTTGACTTCCTCATTTCCTAATTGAATACCATTTATTTCTTTCTCTTGACTGATTGCCCTGGCCAGAACTTCCAACACTATGTTGAATAGGAGTGGTGAGAGAGGGCGTCCTTGTCTTGTGCCAGTTTTCGAAGGCAATGCTTCCAGTTTTTGCCCTTTCAGTATGATATTGGCTGTGGGTTTGTCATAAATAGCTCTTATTATTTTGAGATACATTCCATCGATATCTAGTTTATTGAGAGTTTTTAGCATGAAGGGCTGTTGAATTTTGTCAAAGGCCTTTTCTGCATCTATTGAGATAATCATGTGATTTTTGTCATTGGTTCTGTTTATGTGATGGATTACGTTTATTGATTTGCAAATGTTGAGCAAGCCTTGCATCCCAGAGATGAAGCCAACTTGATCGTGGTGGATAAGGTTTTTGATGTGCTGCTGGTTTCGGCTTGCCAGTATTTTACTGAGGATTTTTATATCGATGTTCATCAGGGACATTGGTCTAAAATTCTCTTTTTTTGTTGTGTCTTTGCCAGGCTTTGGTATCAGGATGATGCTAGCCTCATAAAATGAATTAGGGAGGATTCCCTCTTTTTCTATTGTTTGGAATAGTTTCAGAAGGAATGGTAGCAGCTCATCTTTGTACCTCTGGTAGAATTCAACTGTGAATCCATCTAGTCCTGGGCTTTTTTTTTTGGTTGGTAGGCTATTAATTATTGCCTCAATTTCACAGCCTGTTATTGGTCTATTCAGAGATTCAACTTCTTCCTGGTTTAGTGTTGGGAGGGTGTATGTGTCCAGGAATTTATCTATTTCTTCTAGATTTTCTAGTTTATTTGCGTAGAGGCGTTTATAGTATTCTCTGATGGTAGTTTGTATTTCTGTGGGATCAGTGGTGATATCCCCTTTATTATTTTTTATTGCATCTATTTGATTCTTCTCTCTTTTCATCTTTATTAGTCTTGCTAGCAGTCTATCAATTTTGTTTATCTTTTCAAAAACCAGCTCCTGGATTCATTGATTTCTTGAAGGGTTTTTTATGTCTCTATCTCGTTCAGTTCTGCTCTCGTCTTAGTTATTTCTTGCCTTCTGCTGGTTTTTGAATTTGTTTGCTCTTGCTTCTCTAGTTCTTTTAATTGTGATGTTAGGGTGTCGATTTTAGATCTTTCCTGCTTTCTCTTGTGGGCATTTAGTGCTATAAATTTCCCTCTACACACTGCTTTAAATGTGTCCCAGAGATTCTGGTACATTGTGTCTTTGTTCTCATTGGTTTCAAAGAACATCTTTATTTCTGCCTTCATTTCATTATTTACCCAGTAGTCATTCAAGAGCAGGTTGTTCAGTTTCCATGTAGTTGTGTGGTTTTGAGTCAGTTTCTTAATCCTGAGTTCTAATTTGATTGCACTGTGGTCTGAGAGACAGTTTGTTGTGATTTCTATTTTACATTTGCTGAGGAGTGCTTTACTTCCAATTATGTGGTCAATTTTAGAATAAGTGCAATGTGTGCTGAGAAGAATGTATATTCTGTTGATTTGGGGTAGAGAGTTCTGGTGCATTAGGTCCTCTTGGTGCAGAGCTGAGTTCAAGTCCTGGATATCCTTGTTAACCTTCTGTTTCACTGTTCTGTCTAATATTGACAGTGGGGTATTAAAGTGTTCCATTATTATTGTGGGGGAGTCTAAGTCTCTTTGTAGATCTCTAAGGACTTACTTTATGAATCTGGGTGCTCCTGTATTGGGTGCATATATATTTAGGATAGTTAGCTCTTCTTGTTGAATTGATCCCTTTATGATTATGTAATGGCCTTCTTTATCTCTTTTGATCTTTGTTAGTTTAAAGTCTGTTTTAGCAGAGAGTAGGATTGCAAATTCTGCTCTTTTTTGCTTTCCATTTGCTTGGTAGATCTTCCTCCATCCGTTTATTTTGAGCCTATTTGTGTCTTTGCATGTGAGATGAGTCTGCTGAATACAGCACACTGATGGGTCTTGACTCTATCCAATTTGCCAGTCTGTGTCTTTTAATTGGGGCATTTAGCCCATTTCCATTTAAAGTTAATACTGTTGTGTGTGAATTTGGTCTTGTCATTATAGTGTTAGCTGGTTATTTTGCCCGTTAATTGATGCAGTTTCTTCATAGCATCAATGGTCTTTACAATTTGGCATGTTTTTGCAGTGGCTGGTACGGGTTGTTTCTTTCCATGTTCAGTGCTTCCTTCAGGAGCTCTTGTAAGGCAGGCCTGCTGGTGGTACAATCTCTTAACATTTCCTTGTCTGTAAAGGATTTTATTTCTCCTTCACTTATGAAGTTTAGTTTGGCTGGATATGAAATTCTGGGTTGAAAATTCTTTTCTTTAAGAATGTTGAATATTGGCCCCCACTCTCTTCTGGCTTGTAGGGTTTCTGCTGAGAGATCCAATGTTAGTCTGATGGGCTTCCCTTTGTGGGTAACCCAACCTTTTTCTGTGGCTGCCCTTAACGTTTTTTTCCTTCATTTCAACCTTGGTGAATCTGACAATTATGTGTCTTGGTGTTGCTCTTCTTGAGGAGTATCTTTGTGGTGGTCTTTGTATTTCCTGAATTTGAATGTTGGCCTGCCTTGCCAGGTTAGGGAAGTTCTCCTGGATAATATCCTGAAGAGTGTTTTCCAACTTGGTTCCATTCTCCCCATCAATTTCAGATAAACCAATCAAACGTAGATTTGGTTTTTTCACATAGTCCCATATTTCTTTTTTCTTTTTTTTTTTTTTGAGATGGAATCTTGCTGTGTCACCCAGGCTGGAGTGCAGTGGCGCCATCTCAGCTCACTGCAAGCTCCGCCTCCCAGGTTCACACCATTCTCCTGCCTCAGCCTCCAGAGTAGCTGGGACTACAGGCTCCCGCCACCGTGCCTGGCTAATTTTTTGTATTTTTAGTAGAGACGGGGTTTCTCCGTGGTCTCGATCTCCTGACCTCGTGATCCGCCCGCCTCGGCCTCCCAAAGTGCTGGGGTTACAGGCGTGAGCCACCGCTCCCGGCCTAGTCCCATATTTCATGGAGGCTTTTTTCATTTCTTTTTACCTTTTTTTCTCTAACCTTGTCTTCTCGCTTTATTTCATTAATTTGATCTTCAATCACTGATATCCTTCTTTCCACTTGATTGAATCAGCTATTGAAGCTTGTGCATGCATCACAAAGTTCTCATGCCATAGTTTTCAGCTCCATCAGGTCATTTAAGGTCTTCTCTACACTGTTTATTCTAGTTAGCCATTCATCTAACCTTTTTTCACAGTTTTTACCTTCCTTGCAATGGGTTTGAACATTCTCCTTTAGCTCACAGAAGTTTGTTATTACTGTCCTTCTGAAGCCTACTTCTGTCAACTCATCAAAGTCATTCTCCATCCAGCTTTGTTCCGTTTCTGGCGAGGAGCTGCGATCCTTTAGAGGAGAAGAGGTGCTCTGGTTTTTAGAATTTTTAGCTTTTCTGCTCTGGTTTCTCCCCATCTTTGTGGTTTTATCTACCTTTTGTCTTTGATGTTGGTGACCTACAGATGGGGTTTTGGTGTAGATGTCCTTTTTTGTTGATGTTGATGCTATTCCTTTCTGTTTGTTAGTTTTCCTTCTAACAGTCAGGTCTCTCAGCTGCACGTCTGTTGGAGTTTGCTGGAGGTCCACTCCAGACCCTTTTTGCCTGGGTATCACCAGCGGAGGCTGCAGAACAGCAAACATTGCCAAACAGCAAATATTGCTGCCTGATCCTTCCTCTGGAATCTTTGTCCCAGAGTGGTACCCCCCTATATGAGGTATCTGTCGGACCCTACTGAGAGGTGTCTCCCAGTTAGGCTAAACGGGGGTCAGGGACCCACTTGAGGAGGCAGTCTGTCCATTCTCAGAGCTCAAACACTGTGCTGGGAGAACCATTGCTCTTTTCAGAGCTGTCAGACAGGGACATTTAAGTCTGCAGAAGTTGTCTGCTGCCTGTTGTTCAGCTATGCCCTGCATACAGAGGTGGAGTCTATGGAGACAGTAGGCCTTGCTGAGCTGCAGTGGGCTCTGCCCAGTTCAAGCTTCCTGGCTGCTTTGTTTACCTACTCAAGCCTCAGCAATGGTGACGCCCCTCCCCCAGCCAGGCTGCCACCTTGCAGTTTGATCTCAGACTGCTGCACTAGCAGTGAGCAAGGCTCCGTGGGCGTGGGACCCACCGAGCCAGGCATGGGGGAGAATCGCCTTGTCTGCCAGTCGCTAAGACCTCGCAAAAAGTGCACTATTTGGGCGGGATTGTCCCGTTTTTCCAGATAAGTCTTTCACAGCTTCCCTTGGCTAGGAAAAGGAAATCCCCCGACACCTTGCACTTCCCAGGTGAGGCGATGCTCTGCCCTGCTTCATTAAAATTAATTTTAAAACAGTTAAAACCTTAGTGTGTTATATTGGATCCTCTGAGAAACAGTAAGACAGTATTAGTCATGCAAGAGATTATCTGGGTAATAGTCTGTGAGGGAAAATGGGGAGGGAGCCAGAGGAGGCCAGAAGAGCCATCAGGCCATGATATAATTCTAATCCCTGTGGAGGAGAGAGGGAAGGAAGAAAAGTTGGGTAGGAAGTCTTAGATTGCAGTGCAGTTCTAAAAACAGTTCAGCAGGGCTGATGTGGGAGTCCTCCAACCAAAACTGTCCATCAGAGGAGTCTACTTCTTGCAGTTATGAGCCTTAGAATCCCTGCTGTCTTCAGTCATTGTCTGGGAGCACACAGGGGAGGGATGGCCTCAGCTGGAACACAGTGATAGATTCAGAGCTCAGCATCTAGGGCCTTCGGGCAATGATGTTTCTGACAGTAGATCTCAAAGTCCCATTTTCATGGCCACCACACTTAAATACCACACCACCACACTTCCAATAGCCTATGTTTTATCTCCTATATAGTGAATATTCAAGTTTTGATGTCACAAAATTATTGAAAAGGAATATGTAATGCTGCTTTGAGATATACTTGACAGCATTTTAAAAGCACTTTCAATTGCAACCTGGAGCTAAGGTAGAGATTGGGCCCCAGTCCTGTTCTCCCAGCCGTCAGTGGCATACTGGGTAACGGTAGAATATGAATGGTCTGCCCTGAGAGCAGGCAATAAGGGGGTAATTGATCTGTAGAGAATTTAAAAACAATAAAACCAACTAAAATGTAGTCTGCTTTTTTATGATCACCATGTGCTGGCAACTTAAGGGATGTCAGTTATTCCATCCCACCGGGGCAGACTGCCACCCACCCACCCTCTACCACCACCACCTTTGTGTGCCACTGCCAGGCTGCCTTTTCCTTTTTTGCATTTCCAGGCATGAAAGTGGATCAAAACATTCACATTTCTTCTTCAGATTACTAAAATGAATGTGTTTCAGAGAATCTTTGGGAATGCTAGATGTCAGAGGGCTTTCATGTACAGTGCCACATCGCTTCAAAAGGGGAGGAAATTACTTTCTTAAAGAGTGGTCAGGGAAGCTCCAAGGAACCAACATTGGATGCTGGAAGATGGTAGATTTTGACTTGGCAGAGAGGAAGACAGTGAGCTTGCAGGCTGGAGGGAGAGTGTCCAAGGGCTCAAGGGGCAGGGAAGTAAAGGATGTATTTGGGAAACTATGAATAGACAAAAATAACCAGCATCTCATGGGGTATGAGTGGCAAATAAGATGGAAAAGTACATTAAAACCATGAATTTTAAGGTTTTTAAATGCCTAAGGAGTCATGTAGCTAAATATGATTGAAGATTTTTGAGTAGGGAAATGACCCAATGAAAGCTCTATTTTACGAAAATTAGTCTGGCATTGTGGTGTGCAGCATGGAGCTAGTTGGAGGTTAATTCAGAGGAGCCTTGGACAGTCATCTTAAATATCAGGATACAAGGGCCTGAACTAGGGTAGAGGAGGAGGGTTTGGAAACTGATCCAAGGGATAGGAAGGAAGCATCAATATCTCAAGTTCAATGCATATGAGACTAAAATTATTGTCTTCTCTCCCAAAACCTGCTCTCTGTCATCTTCTCATCTCTTCAACAGATATGTATCGAATGTCCACCATGGACCAGCAGCCATGTGGGGTCCTGGTAACTTGTTTGTTGGTTCAACTCTGCCAAGTGACCCTTGTTAGAAACCCGGGGTTTCGTTTATCCTTGATTCCTGTCCCACATTCTCACCTGCATCTAATCAGTAACTGATTTCTACTGATTTTATACCCTTAGTCATTCCCTCTACATTAAAATAATCTGGGCAAAATTCCAAAGGCCAGGCCACACCCAGATCAATTAAATCACAAGCTTCTTTGAAGACCTCCCAAATGACACGCAGACAAGTTTGGAAACCACTGCCTTTAATGTTTTTCAAGTCTGACTCTGCATTCCTACTACCAAGGCCCTAGTCATTTCTCACTTGGATTACTCACCCACTTTCTGTTTGTCACGATGCTTCTAATGTTATCCCCCTCGTATTTATCGTCTCTACAGTAACCTGGTGACCTCCCAGAAATGCAAATCTGACTATGTCACTTCACTGCTGTGCTTTCATCTCTTCCAGGGCTCCCACATATACAGCATTACTTCTCAAGCCTTTCTCTTTTCCTGCCTCCATAGCATTCACCAGCATAATACATGTCCTTATGTCCTTCAGTATTGTACATGATGATTTTCAACCTATTTGGGGATGTTGCCCCTGGGGGAACAGTGTAAGAATAATGGAGAAGGACTTAATCTGTGCAACTTTAAAAATACTTTCTCTCCACCACCTCTTTTTCTCTCTGTCCCCTTCTCCCCATTCTGATATGTTCTTGCCCACTAAGGGCCCAACCTTTAAAATGGAGTACAGCACCACACCACCTTTTGATCTAGCCCTGTCTCCCTAATCTCATCTTTTATTATACTAGTTTTTACCTTGTTATTTTACTTCATGTACTCCAAACTTCTGAACGTTTCTAGTATAAACCATATTGTTCCCGTCCTTTAGGCCTTTGCTTATATCTTCTCTTTATGGAATGTCTTACCTTTTACTTTCCCCTTCAATGCTGTCACTTAAAGCAACTTGAAATTTTGAAAGTAACCAATAAGTCTCAATTCAGGGGTTACCTCTAATAAAGCCTTGGACTCCCTACTCCAGCTGGGTTGAGGACCCTTTTTTATCAAGGTTTCTTTGTATTTTTCTCATTAATCTTGCTATGTTGTACTATAATTAGCTGTTGTAATGGGTCTAGATTTGTTTTTCTCTAAGTTCTCCAGATTTAAAAATTTTGTAATACTTTTGTTTTATTTACTCTGAGGTTTTGAAGCTAAGTAATTCAGAGAAGGGCATTGTGATTAACAGAAGCTAGAATCATAAAACATCAATATTGGAAAGGACTTTTAAAAGGAATTTTGTTCAATCACCAAAGTTGATTTTTTTATAATTAATGAATTTTAAGATAGTGCTGTCTATCCAAATGGAAATATCCCAGCATATTTTAGAATATGAAATTATAGTACATGCTGGAGAAATTAATAGAAAAAGTATGTGAAGCTTCCAAAAGAGAGAGTATAGGAAGAAAAGAACAAAACACAGAAGACTGATCATTAAACAACACCTGCCTTCAGGAAACATGAAGAAATTAAGAGCTGCCAGTTAAGAAGACAGAAGATTTGCAAAAGGGAATCAGTGTAGTGTCACAAAAATCAGAGAAAGGGGTGTTTTATGAAGCAGGGATTGCCTGTGAGGCCAGTACTCCAGGGGAGGCTCAGACAGCACGTGTTCCTGCAAAGTGACTCTCTGCTGTGACTCATGCTCTAGGAGGGATCATCCACTGGGGGATAATCTGAACCTCTAAGGAATCAGACTTGTAAATTTATGGAGACCCCAAGGCCTCGGCCATAACCTAAACTGAAGTAGTTCTTGAAATTTTTTGGGACTCAGGACCTTTTGATAATCTGATGAACCCTAATGACTCCATTCTCAGAAAAATGCACATCAGCACACATACGCATACAATTTTACATGCAATTTCTCGTGGCTCACTCTACCACCACCCCAAATATCCTCGAACCTCTCCATGTTTTCCCACATTAGTACTTACGGTTCCACTGTCAGATACCAAAACTTGCTGGGGTCACAAGGACAGGTGATGGTCTAAATCCATGGAGGCCTTAGAAGAAATCCTCCGTCTTGCTTTATCCTAAGGAGCAATAGGCTGAGTAGAGGTATTTCTTGGTGCCTCCAAGACTGCCCAGCTTGCCAATTGAACATTTTCTGGATTCGTGGCTACTGACTAACCAAGTCACTAACTTAAGGACTGCTGGCCACTGTACTTCTCCAAGCCTGGTTTCTGAAAAGACCTCCTTCAGAATTTTAACCAGCAACACGACTTACCTCCTTTCCACCTGTCTGGCTTTTGACTTTCACTTCTGTTAAGTGGCTCACCCTCATTTCTTCCTTTTTCAAAGTAAAGAATTTAGGAAAGCAATGAAAACATTTTTAGCTTGCACAAATAGAAAAAATGATTGCTTAAATTTTTATGGGAAAAAGTAGTACAATTAGTTAACTTTTGTCAATCTCAGCCTTAGAAAAGAGCAAAGATGTGGAAAATTCAAACACTGGACAATAAAATGCTATATTTGATTGTGATTTATATTATGAAGCTATTTTTTTACCTACTTTTCTGATTTTAATTTCTTTGGTTGAGCATGGAAATGATTCTGCAATGGCTGTATGGACAAGGACATGTTGGGAACTATACTAAGATCAAAGTGTGTTCAGTTGATTCATACATGTCATTAGTAATTGAGACTTGAAATGTCTTCAAGAGAGAATTTTAGAGTTCTGTAAATAATGGAAGTTTCTTAATGTGGAATATGAACTTTGAGTGAAAAAAAGTAAAAGCAAATGTGAAAGAATATTAGTCTAGAAATAATTACGGTGGTCAATTATATATTTGAGATTTTTTTGTTTTTAATTTTTAAATTTTTTTTAGAGACAGAATCTTGCTCTGTTGCCCAGGCTGGCACAATAATAGCTCACTATAACCTCAAACTCGTGGGCTCAAGCTATCCTCCCACCTCAGTCTCCTGAGTAGCTGGGACTACAGGCATGTAGCCATGCCCGGCTAATTTTTGTATTTTTTAAAATAGAAACAGGCTCTCACCGTGTTGTCCAGGCTGTTCTCAAACTTCTGGCCTCAACCAGTTCTCCTGCCTCAGCCTCCCAAAGTGCTGGGATTAATGGCGTGAGCTACCATGTCTGGCTGTATATTTGAGTTTTAAAGGAATATGGGTCTAGATAAAAATGCTGCCCCACTGCACAAGATTTTTTTAAGGTGAGAAGCTGGTCTAATAGCGCTGCGGTATGGGATTGCTTTACTCTGCATTTTCCAAAACCCATAGAATTGTATAACACAAAAGTGACTTTTGCTGTATGCAAATAAAAAAAAACACCCAAGATGTTAGGAGAATCCAGGATGGAATGCAGACTGTAACAAATGAATCTAACTCTATTACAAATATAGCTCCTCTGAAGGGGCTGGGGAAAGAAGGAGTTGAGCTAAATAACTATGGAAAACCATATTTTGTCTAGATACTATTGTAAGGATCTAAAAGAAAAGACTAAGGAACTGTAACAGATTAAAGGAGACTTCAACAGTCAACTAAATGCAATGCAGTGTCCTGGATTGGAGCCTGGAATAGCATAAGGCCATTAGTGGATACAGTGGAGAAATCCAAATAAGGTTTGTAGTTAATGGTATTGTGCCAATGAAAATTTATTAGTTTTGATAAATGTATCATAGTTATATAAATGTTTATAAATGGTTATATGTTAATGAACCATAGTTATAGCTAAGAGTAAGACGAAAGAAGAGGACATCTCAATACTATGCTTTCAACTCTTGTAAATCCAAAATTATTTTAATATGAAAGTTAAAAAAAAGCTGCCCTGCAAATTTATACAAATTCAAAGGGTGTTTATTATTTACTTATTCTTTAAAATGTTAGCTATCTTGTTATTCTTCTATTTTAACATGATAACTTGTCATTTGGTAGGATAGCATTTAAGCATACTTATAAATACCTGGAATTTATTTAAAGTAAGAGCTTCACTCCACTTATTTACAGGTCTTAAACAGAACTAAAGTCAAACTGAATAATAATCATGGCTAAGGTAAGGTAGGTTATGAATGTGCAAGAATGGCTACATTTCATTCAACATAATGCTTTTGCTGAGCAGAGAACTAGTGTTTAAAATATTTCCAACAGAACATTACCCACAGAGAAAAATTCATTATTTCAGATTAAATACATGAAAGGGAACTGTAATTTCATGGTGTTGTTGAGGGGAGAAAGTAGCTTCTTTTTTATATCATGGCGTCATCTATCTAAAATAAGTGCATGTTTGTGTATAGCTATACATATTAAGGTAAAACACATTATCTTAATCCACCTCTAAGAATTTGAAATCACAAAAAATACAATAAGCTTATAGACAATTAAAAATATTCTGATTTAAATTGGGATTGACTATAACAAGTTTGCAAATTGGTAGCTCATGGGATGCCCTTAGCCCTGTATTTTCATTGACTGGCATAATTTTAAATTTTTTGAATTAATTGGCAATATTTAAAATAGGGAGTTTTTACATTAAAATCTGAGTTTCCATTCTCTCTTAAACAATCAGATCTGACAACACCAAGCCCACATTCTGATATGGCAGAACTTGGTAAGGCTGGGTAGTAGATGCCTCTATTGGAAGGTATGCCCTTTCTAGTTTACCATAGTTCTTTTGTTGTTTTTGTAGATAGATTTCTTTTTAATTGAGGTGAAATTCACATAACAAAAAATTGACCTTCTCAAATTGAACATTTCAGTGGCATTTAGTACATTCAGAAAGCTGTGCAACCACCACCACTATCGACTTCCAAACTTTTCATCACTCCAAAATAAAACTGCATTCCAATCAAACAGTTACTTCTCATTCTTCATTTCTTCTAGCTCTCCTGACAACCACCAGTCTGCTTTCTGCTTCTATGGGTTTATCTATTCTAGATGTTTCATATAAACACAATCATACAGTATGTCACCTTTTGTCTGTGTCTCTCTCACTTAGCATAATGTTTCCCAGGTTCATCCATGTAGCATGTGTCAGTACTTCATTCCTTTTTATGGCCAAATAACACTTTCATTATATGGATATACCACGTTTTGTTTATTCATTTACAGGTTGATGGACATTTGGCTATTACTACCTTTTAACTATTATGAATGGTGCTGCTATGAATGCTTGTGTACAAGATTTTGTTGGAATGAATATCACATTTCTGGTATTTTTGATTCATGTTGGGGTATTTCAGCCACAGTTCTTTTTTTTTTTCTTTTTTTTTTTTGAGACCGAGTCTTGCTCTGTCGCCCAGGCCGGAGTGCAATGGCACAATCTCAGCTCACTGCAACCTCTACATCGGATTCAAGCGATTCTCCTGCCTCAGCCTCCTGAGTAGCTGGGATTACAGGTGTGTGCCACCACGCCCAGCTAATTTTTTATTTTTTTTTTTGTATTTTTAGTAGAGATGGGTTTTCACCATGTTGACCAGGCTGGTCTTGAACTCCTGACCTCAGGTGATCCGCCTGCCTCGGGCTCCCAAAGTGCCTATTTCCCCGCACCCTGGCCTGATCTACCCTCCTGCTATATTATTCTGCCCCCATAAGCTTTGCATTTACATTTTCTGGCCTTTGTAAAGGGCATGAGCATATTCATTTCTCCACAATTTCTGCACTTTTTTTCAGTACAAAACTTGAACTAATTAATAAAAATATTTCTTTTTTTTTCTTAAAAATATACCTATACACTAAATTTCTTTGTTTTTTTCTCCCACAGTTGTGGTTACTCTCTGGTAAATATTGACGATGGATGAGGGTTGTTTTTATTTTCTTCTATTTTTAACATTAAAAAATTGGACAGTTTGAGAAGATCTAAACTGGAGATAGAGCTTTGCCCCATTTATACTAAGCAGTGACTTTATGTATGCATCTGGGTTTAATTATAGTTGGCATCGCTGAACTCTGAGGCAAAATATGCATTGCTGAGATGTCATGTGTTTTTGGCAATCCAAGAATATAATCACTCCAATGTATAATCACCCCTCTGGCTTTTTAAAACTCAGCCTCAAGGTCTGTCTAACCTCCTTCCTTCTGCCTATGCACTCCTGCAAAGGCCTATTTTTCACTTCAATCCCTATCAGTGCCTCCTCTGATTTCTCTTTATTTGCCGTTTTGTCCTTTACTCTAACATGACTTAACTTCTCTGTGGTTATATTTTGCCTCTCTAACTAGATTATAAATCCTTACTAAGCAGAATCTAGTTTTATGTTTAGTTTTTAAATGTTACATTGCAGGACAAATGTGATAAGTGTGCAATAAATATTTGAATTAGTGACTCCCCAAACCAGAAGAATGACTCTTTGCAGTATACCTAATTTCTCAGCATTATGTTGAACAATTCCATGTTTTAGTATAATGCTTATAATCAGGATTAACAGACAGCACATTAAAAAAATAAGTTTTGTACTGTATTATTGCAACTAAATCCCTTTTCAAGTCTAATTAACGCATTGGTGTAAGTTGGTGATTCTAAAGATGTGTATTGCGAACCACCTGCATCAGAATTGCCTGTAGTGTTGGTTAAAAATGGAGATCCTGAAACCGAACTTTGCATTTACACACTAGTACAGTCTAATGGTTGAGCCCAAGAATCTGCATTTTTTAAAAAAGCTCTCCTGGAGTCTTATGTACTCTAAATTTTGAGAACCACTGAGATTGTTTGAGAAGTTAGTACCATTGTTTGGCGTAACTCAGGTAGATTGGAAGTTTAACTTAAGTTGGTATGGGGGAAAATAAACAATGAAATTGTATGTTTAATGTATGAATGATTTCAACTTGATATTTGGGAAGTAATTTTTTTTGGTGCGAGTCTACAAGTAAATGTTACTGATCTTGCAGTTTTAAAATTTAACAAATATAATCTAAAAATTTAAGAAGTCCTAATAACCTGAGCATTATTGAGGTTAAATGGAATAAAATCATTGAAAAACACTGTATATGATTAACACATAAGTTACTCCCACATAACTAGATAAAGAAATGCTACTTTTTCTTCCAAAAGCTGAAGGTGTAGTCGAAAACAATTGCTACCTAACACCTTCCAAATTAGAGTTAATATTCACTGTTATTTTAAAAAAATCCTGCACCATTTATTGCTATTAGAAGGAAGTTCTGAACAGGGTTGAACAGACTTTTAAAAGCATTGCATTCAGATAATGCACACTTTTGTGTCCTAGGAATTAAATAAACAAACCATTAATAAGTAATCCAGGAGTATTACGAAATGATCACAAAATAAAAGTGACACAGTACATTGCTTGCTAGTAGCAAGTAATTGAAATGAAATAAGTTTGTTATACTTTGGATAATGTAAGGGAATATGTTGCAGGCAATAAACTAGGGCTTTTTGTTAGAAAAATCAGTAGTTTTTTTGGCAATCTCTTTCATCCACTTGCAAATGTTTTCCTCCGTCTTGACCTTTTGACATTTTTCACTTCTTAAACATATCACTTTATGTAAGTCTTCATTGGGTTGCATTGGTGTTTTTCCTTTACTCTGCACAGGTGTTTAAATATATTTTTCTTGTGGGATTATATTTAATTCTTATCCATACATTGATAATTCATCATGTGATTTAGCTTGAGGTTGAGCTTCCCACCTAAAGCTAATATAATGAAGCTATCATTTTTACAGAATTAAATATGATTTGCCACACCATCTCATTTAACCCTAACCAGAATCAGCTCATATGCAAAGGAAAGGAAACTGAGGGCAGTAACTTACTTAAGATCATCCAAAATCTGTTTATCCTTATTTATGCATTGTGTGGCCCTATTAATAGCCACTAGAAGGGTTTTCCACTCCATATGCAATTTTCTCCCTTACTTAATGGAAGATGTAAGCCTCAAAGACTGCAGGCTAAAAAAGGAAAAGCTCCACTTGGGTTGTTAATCTGGCAAATAAAACCTCAACTCCTGATGGAACTGAAAGCAGAAGGGGCTGAAGACAAGTTCAAGGTAGAGAATCTGGGCTGCTTTTCCTGGTTCTTTGAGTCAAATAGTGTGACTTCATTGTTTTGTTTCAGTTTCCAATTCCAGGAACTCAAGATATGCCCAAGATCAAATGTAAATACAAAACGCATTCCAAAATTGAATAAATAATGTTTGGATTATCTGGGTCACTGGTCCCCTCCACTAATGTGTATCATCAGGAGGTGATGATGCCACGTATAATCAGCAATCCTTGATGGAAGACTTGATGCTTCATTCCTTGTAGGAGTTTAGAGTTCTGTCAGTTTTGACAACACTATTTTTGAAGAATGCCCTGTTCAGTCCTCTGGATTTTAGAATGTCATTTGAAATTCTTAGCCATTAAAGAAAAGGAAAATGAAGTCAAGTTTCAGAAAAAAATGACTCCAACTGGGAATAACAACTTGAGCGAGGTAGGACATCATAAAGCATTAACTATGACTGTTGAAATAACAAGTTGGCAATCATAAACCAGAGTTCCATCAAAAATGAAGCAGTTGGCCCCCGCTTTATTCTTTTCTCTTACTTACAACTTTTATAATGCACTTGTCAGGCCAGTCATTAAATTCACATATGTATGCTGACCATGAAGACTGTTTTGGCTCCCAAGTTGGTCAAGTTGAACTGCTTTGAAGCTAGTAATCTGCTGAATTAGCTGACTTCTTTCATGGTATTCCAGAACAAACAGATCCCCTAAAAAAAAATCCCCACTTTTGTTATTTCAGGTGGTTTGAGTCTGTTATTCTTACATAAAGATGTTAAGGTTCTTCCAAGAGAGGTTCAAAGAGAATTTAGAAATAAAATGTTAAACAGATTAAAAGGACCTTTAATATAATGATCATGTCACTGGGTGAAAGATGAGGTTAAAATTGGTCATCACTTTACTGTATAGACAATCAATTTTTTTAAAAAAAAACTTGCATAGAAAGTTTCAAGGTAGCCCTAAATATCAGAAAGAAATATCATCATTAGGACAAACATCAGACTAATAATAATAATATTTATAGAGTGCTTACTCTAACAACCCTGGGATGTAGGCACTGTTGTTGTCTCCACTTTACAGATGAGGAAACTGAGGCACAGAGACTAAGAGCATATGTTTAAGGTAAGGTTGAAAACTTATCAGATTGAGGAGGCAATGTGGAATAATAGGAAGCATGGGCTTCAAAGGCATGAAGAAATGGGTTCAAATTCCAGCTGTGGCTTTAATTAGCTGAGTGTGCATGTTTATTGGCCTCTGAACCTCAACATCCTCATCTGTAAAATGGGATTATTATACCTTCTTTAAAGGGTGGTTTTGGGGATTAATTTAAATAATAGTAAGTAATAATAGCACTGGACATTTATTGAGTACTTTCTATGTACCACACATTTTTCTAACTACTTATTGGTAATTTTTACAGCAACCCTATTATGTAGGTACTTTTATCTTTGTTTTTACAAATAAGGAAACATAGAGAAGTTAAATTGCTAATAGACAGCAGAACTGGGTTTCAAAATATCTAGCACAACAGTTGACATATAATAAGCATTTCATAAAAATAACTCTATTATTGGTAGCTAGAGAAAGGGAAATGTTTGTAATATATCAGAATAACAGAATAACAGCAAATATTCCTTTTTCTCCTGATGGCTTTACTAATATATCTTGGAGAAGGACAAGGGTACAAAAAAAACAGGTTCATGGTGTCTAGTTAGGATGATCTAAACCTATGCATTAGGATGAAATCAGAAAGGAATAAATAATTTTTAGCAAATTCAATTTCAACTCTGTTACATATGATACACTAAAACAACAGTTGCTACTTTTTCATCAATGGGGCCAGTCGAATGGATATATCTAAGCAAAGTATGAAGAATAATTGACAGTCATATCTAGATATGTATCCCCATGTTTGTGTATAATTAGGTTTTGTTGTCTCCTAAATGAATTTAGTCAGTGAGAGTCCTAAAATTATGTTTTGGGACTGTTTTTCTTTTGCACATTTTGCTAACTATCTTTTTTGACTATGAATGGTTGCCATGTGAGTTCACTTTTAAAATACTGTCAGTCCTTCAAGCTCCGTTTTGTCTTTTTTTCTCCTTTATCCCCAGCCCTATCCACGGCCCCAATACACACACACACACACACACACACACACACACACGTGCGCACGCACACACAGAGCTATACAAAAATAGGCTTTTAAAACTCCATCATTAAGCACAAAAAAAGCCAAGGAATGTTTGGAACTGGTATGTTGGAGCCAAAAAGGTTTATCACATTCTAAAAAAGAATCTTTGGCATTAATGGCAGAACCAATTGTAAAGTGTAATTACTGCACAAACATGCAGTATGTGTGAAGCTATGATCATTCCTTTAATCACTCATACCAGAGAAAATCTAGACAATGTGTCTGTTGTTTGAATTCCCGTGCACACTCCTCCCATATCCTGCCAAAACATTGCTTTGCTTATACATATATTCATATAAAATGCAAGCAAACACCCAAGCTTAACTTCTTGGAAAATATGGTTTGAGTTCTTGAAGTAGACTTAGAGTCTGGGCTCCTCATACACATAAAAAGGGTGGGTCACATAGCTTTATGGCTCTAATTCAATAGCCAAAGGGTCTCATGCAAATGAATGGACACCTTTCACTCCCAAGCAATGGTGCTACTTAGGGAAGCTATGTGGTAAACCCACTTTTAGGAAGGAAATCTATTTTTCACATTTGTGAAACAAATTTCCCAGCAGTATCTTAAAAGTGTCTTGGGTTTCTTTATACCACACAAGGATTTCTGTAACCTTCACAAACTTTTTTTTCTTCATAACACAATTACAATGAATATTATTATTGTAACGAATAGATTATTATGATGATATTAACGTGGGGGGGAGGGCTTGCTATGTTCTAAGCACCTTGCTAAGCCATTTATATGCATAGCTCACATAATTCATTCAACACCACCACTTGGTAGATGCTATTATTATATTCATTTTCTTGATGATTTTATTTGGTCTGTCAATTTGTTAAAACACCATTCCCTAACTCTTCAGTTTTTAGATAAGATGTTTTTTTCATGAGAGTCATTTTAATTATTATGCTTCAAGTATTAATTTCTTCTTGATTTTCCTAAAATATATTTTTGTTCATTCAGTACATGGTTTTAGGAAGAAATGTAGGGAAGGGATGGAAGACATCAAGGAAAACTGGCTGGATGAGCTAATACATGAACTGGAGTTTAAAGGACAAGAAGAGCTAACCAGATGAACAAAGGAGAAAGAACAAGAGCAAGCGAGAGCAAGAACATGTGCAAAGGCACAAGGCATAAAACCACTTTGTATGTTTAGATAATTATAAACTCGCTATGTATATTATCAGCAATAATGTTTGAAGTGAAAGGGAAAGAAAAGAAGGTAGGCATCTGGTTGTGAAGGGCCAAGAAAGCAACACTAAGGCACTGAGACTCTATTCCATAAGTAATTAACTTGTATAGGGCTTTAAAGGAACAAGACAGGCTTATGTTTTAAAAAACCCACTTCAATGGCTACTGTGTCAGTCTAAGCAAAAAATATTAAAGTCCTGAACTTATATTCTGGCAGTATGAAATGAGCAGTAAGGGAAGATTTGAGAGCTATTTAGGAATCAAAATAAGCAAAATGTGTTTAATGCGGTGCAGGGTAGGGGGCAAGGAGGGGGTGGCAAGGAAAAGAAAATAACCTAGCATGACTGAGGTTTGAGATTTCGGAGAGGTACTAGTTAGGCCTAGACTCGCTGCTTATAACACTCCCTCTCTCTTCCAAAATAACGGAAGCTCACACATAGAGATTTACTTCTCTCTCATAAAGAAGTTCAGAGATCGACGGTTCAGGCTAATATGGCTCCATGGGGTCAGTAAGGACCTATCCTGTTTTCATGCCTTATCCTCGTAGTACATGGCTTCCAACCCCACAGTCATCTCTTGTCCCAAGACGGATGCTGAAGGTCCATAATCATTCCAGTCACGTTGTAGGACAGAAGATGGAGGGAAGACAAGCACAGAGAGGGGCCCCTCCCAGCCAAACCAGCTCTCTTCTTTTCTTCCTGGAAATCCCATACAACACTGCCATGTCATTGGCCATAACTTAGTCACAAGGCTCTATTTAAATGCAAAGAAGGCTGGGAAATGAGTCATTCTGAGCAGTATTATGCCAGATAAAATCTGCAAATTTTGGCCAGGTGCAGTGGCTCACACCTGTAATCCCAGCAACTTTGGGAGGCTGAGGTGAGTGGATTACTTGAATCTAGGAGTTCAAGACCAGTCTGGGCACATGGCAAGACCTCATCTCTACAAAAAAATTAGCCAGGTATGGTGGTGTGGACCTGTACTCCCAGCTACTTGGGAGGCTGAAGTGGAAGTATCACCTGAGCCCAGGTGGTCAAAGCTTCAGCGAGTCAAGATCATGCCACTGCACTCTAGCCTGAGCAACACAGCAAGACCATGTCTCAAAAAAACAAAACAAAACAAAACAAAACACTCTGGGGATTTTTACTGAGGAAGGGAAAAAAATGGTTTTCAAGATGGCATCTAGTAGTATAAGGTTTGTGAGATTTGGTAAAAGATGATGCTACAAAGAGAAAATGAAGGAAAAACTTTTGCAAAGTATTGAAAAGAAGTGAGCAGAGAAAGAGGATCCAATGAGAAGAAATGACACGGGAGGCAGAAGTAGAATTAGAATGATGTAAAAGAACCTAAAGAGGAGAGAATGTCATACTGGAGAGAGTGATCCAAAATACCAGATGTTACAGATTAGTCCAGAAAGATAAGAATGTTTATTGGAGTTGGTAGGTGGAGGTAATCACTGTTGGTTTTCTAAAGACCAGTTTTATTGGAGATGTGGAGGCAGATGCAGATGACAATGGGTTAAAAGATGAATTAAAGATTATAAAATCACGATGACTGTAGTCAATTCTTTTTAAAAACTTGGCTGGGAGGTAGTGTGAGAGAGTGCTACATTTAAAAGAGAGGATCCAGGGTTAAGCAAGGATTTTTTTAAGGATGTTGGATACTTGAGTATGTTACCAGCTGATGAGAATGAGCCCCTAGAAAGGGTCTAAAGATACAAACAAGAGTCTTTATTCTGTCATGATAACAGAATAGGCATTGTCAAATTAAAATAGCTAAAATTCAGAAGTGACACTTTAAAGGGAAAATGCTGAACTGCCATAAAAATAAGGAATCTAAAAATACTTAAAACAATATGAAAAAGTAAACCCTGGGAGATAAACCAACAAAGCTGGTTTTTGTTTGGAGGATTTCTGAACTCTGAAGATGCTGAGCTTCTCTTTTGATGGCTGCATGGCATGTGGGGGACAAGACTTAACACCTAGGCCCTATGTTGCATTCCCAATAGAAGCAGCATGCATAAAGCTGGGATCCCAAAGGCTAACAACTCAGTATAATGGTGAACAAGAAATAAGCCTTGTCTTGCAGTAGGTGGCATTAAGAGAACTTTCCTCTCTTAACAGTAGTGTCACAGGATCCTTGGGGTGTCACTTCACCAGCCAGAAACCTCTGTGGCCAGTGGTGCCTTTGCCCAAGTTTTGCTCAAGCCAGCTGGGCTTGTTCCACCCACTCGGCCTGGCAGGCTGCACTTGTTTTGCGCTACAGGCTGGGATCCCATGCCTGCCAAGGGTGAGCCAAATGCAGAGTGGCAAGGGGTAGGTGAACAAGCAAGTGCAGTGTCCAGCCACTGCGCACAGCCAGGCATGCTGGGGAATGTGGTGGCGCCCAGAAGCTTGGAGGTGCCAGGAACCACAGAGCCCCAAAGAGGGTGTCACAGCCCTGGCTCAGGGAGCTCCTGGGTCTGGGGTCCCCAAAGGGCTGCTGCTCTTCTCTCTCCTTTTCATTGATCACAACATGACAAGCCAGTGGCGGGAGTGGGGCAGGCATGTTTCAGCCTTGTTTGCGTTACAGCTCTTTCAGTCCTGCCATTTGGTGGGTCCCAAGTTCTTGTCCCACATCCAGGAAGAATGAGGTATGCAGATATCTGGAGGGTGAGCAAGGTGAAGAGGTGCTTTACTAAGTGATAGTACAGCTCTCAGGAGACTGGAAATGGGTAGCTCCTTTCCACAGGCAAGTCATTCCAGCATCTGTGCAGCCCTCAGCAAAGAGGAGACCTGGAGTGGGCAGCTTCTCTCTGCAGGCAGGTCGTCCTGGTGTCTGTGCAACCCTCAGTGGAGAGGAGACCTGGAGTGGGTAGTTCCTTTCTTCAGGCAGGTCATCTCAATGAGTGTACAGCTCTCAGTGGAGAGGAGACCCACAGTGGGTAGCTCCTCTCTGCAGGCAGGGTGTCCCCATCTGCCCAAGTCTGTCTGAGTCCTGGGGTTTTATGGGCTTCAGAGGGGAGGTAGTATCTGCTGATTGGTCCATGGGCAGTCGCGAGCATACCTGGAGAAAGCACCATAAGGTCTCATTCTGGTTTGTGGAACTGGCAGCCAAGCCCAAGCCCCCAGGCTTCAGGCCATCCCTGACTTGAAGATAAGGTTTCACTGGGGACCTTCCCCTTTCAGCCCAGGAGCCTGCCTGCCTCCTACTGCTATTCATGGTGCCCAGGCTGTTCATGTTGAGGGGTGCGTGCAGGCCTGCACCAAGCCACCCTCAGCACCCCCTCGGCCTTCCTCCCATGCTTGTCAGTGCCCAAAGTCTGGAGGGAGCTGAGGCGGCAGGGGGCTGGTGTATCAGTGCCACCCTGAGCGTGTGGATACCTGGCCGGATCATGACAGCACCTGGGCTCAGCCACAACTTTGCTCCAAAATCAGAGCAGGCGCCAGGGGCAGGGAGAGGCCAGGCAGCAGGAGCAGACACTTCCAAGCCTGCAGAGGGAGCAGGGCTTCCTGAGGCCCGGGGAGCACAGAATGCCCGGGTCTGTACTCATGGCTGGGTGGCTGCAGTTGCGCCTGGGAGCGGGGGCTCCTGCCCCACCAACTTGGAAGGAGGCGGGGCTCCCGCCTGTTCCTGGCTCCCGTTGGATCTGTGGAGTGCAGCTCCTGCTACACCCCCTAGACTACAGCCCAAGTTTTTGCAGCAGCCACTCCAGATGGGCTGCTGCTGTTATCGGTAGTGCTGAGTCGGGGGTGGGGGTAATTCTGCCTGAGAATTGGTAACCACACGTTCATTCACACAATTCAAGTGAAGAATTTAACTTTAAAGTGGTCCTTAACTGATAATGTTTCCAAGTCATCCACAGAAGCAAACACAAATCTCTTCTGAAGGAAATCAGCTCTAAATTGAGCCTCAAAGAATTACCCTAAAAGGTAAGTTCCAAGGAACATCTGCAACTCCTAGTTAGATGTCACAAAGTACATAAGGATACGAGTCAGGACTTTCACCTCCAGCCGTGATAGAGTAAGAGGAACCAGGTTTATCCTCCCACCCAAAAAAATAGAAGAAAGTACATGAAATAACAGTTTTTCAGACTTTGGACATCAGGCCACAATAGACAGTGACCTCTGAGAGATGGGAAACAAGCCAGGTGATCCCTAACATTGTTTCAGTTTACTGCCTGGAGAGAATTTCCTGCCTGTGTGCAGGTAGGGGGACCCCAGGCTGAGAGCAGTGGTAGGCCTGAGTTGAGGAGATAGAGCTGGAAGTCTAGGAAGATCAAGATGACTAGACATTGCAGGGCACCATTACTGGCGTGGGAAGAACGGCACAGAAAGAGGACTCTGAAGATTTGCAGAGAGTCTCCCTCATGTTTTCAGCTCAGTACTACTGAGTGCATGCAGGCTAAAAAGTTACCTAAGGCTAGGAAAGAACCACCTGAAAGGATTACAAGATACAATCTCAAATGCCCACAGAAGACTAGTAATTGTTCCTGCTTCCACTAGCCAGAGTCAAAAATCTCCTACTCATGTGGTGGAATACTACTTAGCAGTGAAAAAAGAATGTGCTATAGACACGCAATATGAATAGACCTCAGAATAATTATACTGAGTAAAAGAAGCAGACTAAAAAGAATACATACTGTATGATTTTATTTATCATAGTTCATTAACTACAAGTTAATCTATTCTGATGACAAACTGGTTTCTTAGAAACAGAAGTGTGGGTAGGGGCAGGGAAGTTGTTGAGGGAGGATTCACACAGGGACAGGAGAAAACTTGGGTTCTATCCATTATTTTGATTGTGGTGATGGTTCACAGATGTATACATATGTCAAAATTTATCAGACTGAACACCTTAAATATGTACAGTTCATTGTATGCCAATTATATCTCAATAGTGCCATTTTAATGATGCTATTAAAATTTTAAGAAAAATCGCAAGAAAAGAAGGAGCCACAAGTAAGGATCATGAAGATGACAGATAAAATAATAAAAATTCTTTATATAGAAAGGAACCTCCTTAACTTATAAGGGGAACTACAAAACCTACAGCAAGTATGTTTTATGATGAAATGTTGAAAGTATTTCCTTTAGGATCAAGGGAAAAGAGGGAGGTCAGCTAGGATCTGAATGCACTGTGTATCCTGGCCAGTACAATAAGGTAAGAAAACGAAATGAAATGATAAAGACTAGAAAATAAGAACAAAAGATCATCATTAATGCCAATAATTCTAAAGAGCCTACAGATAAAACATTTTATCTAATGAGAGAAGTAGGCAAAGCTGGATATAGTCTCAACATAGAAAAATTAGATGCATTTCTATTTACCAGTAGCAATTAGTTAGTTGCCTTTTTATAATAGCAATGCAAAATACAAAGTTCTAAGAAGTATAGACCTCTTTATGAAGAAAATTATTAAATATTAATGAACATATTGAAAATTATTTATTAATTGAACCAGATAACCTAAATTATATATATACCATAATCTTGAGTAGAAAAACTCAGTGTTGTAAGATGCCAAGCATCTCTAGATTCACCAGTAGAGTCAAAGTGATTCCAATAAAAATCCAAATGGGTTTGTGAGCAAATTGAAACAGTGATTTTAAAATGTATATGGAAGGAAAAAAAGTCAACAACAGACTAGAAACTTGTGAAGAAGAACAAGGTGTAGGGGGGATTGCTTTACCAAGATTTAAGTCTCATTAGACAGCTGTAATGATGAAGACATTGTATTGCCCCAGAGGTAGAAAAAGGGATTCATGGATCAGAATAGAAAAGATCTAGAAACAAACCCACTCACATGCAGTCTTGATTCATGATGAAGTCACTGCAGATCACTGAAGAAAAGATGAACCATTAAATAAAAAGTGCTGGGGTGGTCCATGTATATTAATAACATAAATATCTCAACCTTGCACCATACATATAAATCAATTTTTGGTGGATAAGAGATTTAAATGTGAAAGCATTTAAGCTTAGCGCTTTTAGAAGACTAGGTAGTAGAATATAATCTTTTGATACAGAAAGAGGCCTTATGACATTAAACAAGGACAAAAAATGCAAATCATAGAGGAAAAGATTGATAAATTCGACCATGTTACATAACTGCAGTTAATTAAGAAACACAATAAAATTAAAAGACAAGCCATGAAGTGGGAGATGATATTTCAATTTATTTCCAAAAAACAATCAGTACCCAGAAAATATTTAGGACTTCTATGAATATATCAGATGTGGATACCCTAATAGGAAAATGGCCAAAATATAAACAGGCATTTCATGAAAGAGGAAACACAGATGGCCTATAACATAGGAAAATATTGTCTATCTAACTGTGAAAATGTAAATTAAAACCACAATGAAATACCATGTAATAACAACAAATGGAAAAAAAATTACAAATTAAAAAGTTAGCGAGGCCATAGAACAATGCAACTTACATTTTCTGTTGGTGGTAGTATAAATTGAGAGTGTGCCATTGGAACATGATTTATTGAAAAGTTAAAATATACATGTGCTTCAAAACTCCGCAATGTCACTCCTAGGTATGTCCTATGGCACTTTCTAATTTTTCTTAATTGGGGTCAGGTCACACTAGTGGGTGAACCAGCATTTAAAACAATGAATTAGAACAGGATATGATAGAGTTAAACAGAACAACAAAGAAACAGAAAATATCAGAATGCATTACTGCAGTTTTGTTAATCTTTTGGGTTGCTAATAGTCATGTTTTGTATTGTTCTGTTCATCTTTTTTCGTTGTGTTGTAAAATGTGTTTCTTATTGTGAGTTGTGATCGAGAAATTTTGAAAGCCACCTCCCTAGAGAAATCTTCATATGCATCAGGACACAGTACAGGAGTGTCATAAATAATAGCATTTCTTATAATAACTAAGAGCTCAAAACAGCTCAAATACCCAACAACAGTAACATGATAAATACATTGTAGATTAGTCACGTAATGGAATATTCTACAGATGAAAGAGCCTTGTGGATCAGTCATGAAATGAAATACTCCACAGAAGTGAAAATAAAGAAACTAACACTATACACACCCGCATGGATAAACCTCTGGAGCATAATATTGAGAAAAAGAAATGAGTCAGAGTATAATCAGTATGATTCAATTTACATAAAATTTAAAACTAAGCAAAACTAAATGATACACTGCTTAAGTCTACATACACAGGTAGTAAAACTATAAAGAATGGCTAGTTTACACTTGGGTGAGAGGGAGAGAGATACAACAAGGAGGTGCACAAAGTGTGTTTGAAGGTATCAATAGTGCTCTATTAACCTGAGTGATGGTTATACGGGTGCTTGTATTTTCTTTTTTATTTAATTTAATTTATTTTTTTGAGACGGAGTCTTGCTCTGTCGCCCAGGCTGGATTGCAGTGGTACGATCTCCGCTCACTGCAAGTTCCGCCTCCCGGGTTCACGCCATTCTCCTGCCTCAGCCTCCCGAGTAGCTGGGACTGCAGGCGCCCGCCATGATGCCTGGCTAATTTTTTGTATTTTTTAGTAGAGACGGGGTTTCACCGTGTTAGCCAGGATGGTCTCCATCTCCTGACCTCGTTATCTGCCTGCCTCGGCCTCCCAAAGTGCTGGGATTACAGGTGTGAGCCACTGCCCCCGGCCTGTATTTTCATTATTATTTAATTTAAACAAATATGTTTATATTCTTTTCTATGCGTAACATTTCACAATTCAAAATAATTAAGATAACGACAAGCAAGAGAGAAGTTATTTGATGGAGTAAGGTCCTTAAGGCAGTCCACTGGGATAAGCTTCAGAACGCAAGCAAGTGGACATTTCTTGAACAGAAAGAAGGGCAACTTCTCTTCTGAGAGCAGAGCAAGTAGATGCAAGGATGGGAACCAGATGAAGGAATGCTTTCAGGTCTGTGTATGGAGTAGGAAAATATGGCGAGAAGCAAGTTGGGGGAATTCAAGTCTGACGGACTGTCTTTTTCAAGAAGGTGGGGTGGTCTGCTGAGAATGAAGGGATAGGTTTGGATAGGAGGCACGAGGTGGGTAGTGGGGGCTTTAAAGAGTATTTCACCACGCCTGCAATTCCAGCACTTTGGGAGGCCAAGGCGGGGGGATCACGAGGTCAGGAGATCGAGACCATCCTGGCTAACACGGTGAAACCCCGTCGCTACTAAAAATACAAAAAAAAATTAGCCGGTTGTGGTGGCGGGCGCCTGTAGTCCCAGCTACTGGGGAGGCTGAGGCAGGAGAATAGCGTGAACCCGGGAGACAGAGCTTGCAGTGAGCGGAGATCAGGCCACTGCACTCCAGCTTGGGCAACAGAGCAAGACTCCGTCTCAAAAAAAAAAAAAAGAGTATTTCACAAAGTGGAGCAGGTATGCCATGGATAATACTTGGAGGTGATTTTCATGGCTACATAGGTGTTTTTAAACTTTTAACAGTTATGAGATTATTTTAATGCATTTTTTCATTTTAATAGTTTTTTGTTTTATGTGTATTCATGAAAAATGGCATGTCAAATCTCATATTGCATGGATATTACAGTACTTACAAAGCAAAAGTGATGTTTAAAAGTTGAGTTAAAGAAAGCTTTTCAGTAAATATTAGCTCAGGTGCTACTTTAATATGGCAAAAATCTTGAAGGTGGAACTCAAACACCTAAAATTTGGGAAATTTTGATTTAAATAAGATAACCAATGATTGTGAAAAGAGGAGCACTATGGGTGAAAAGTCTAGTGAGCGGTGGTTAGGACCCAACTGCACCTAAAATCCCAGCTTTGTAGTGGTTTAGACCTTAATTTTTTATTTAGAAGCCTCTGTGCCTTCATGACAGTGTTGCCAGTAACTGCTAAACAAAATTGGATGTGTCAGAATCAAAACAAAAAAATTGAATTTGCAATCAAGATAAGCAAAATAAACTGGAGAATGAGAGGTATAGTTCGTTCTTGAACTCAGCACCTCCCGCTCCTGTTGTTGGATTTACTGCCATATGGGGAAAAATATATATAATCATGATAGTATCATAGCACAGTCATAAATGTATGAACTCTGCTATGGAAACAAGCAGGAGTTGCCAACCAGGGGAGCTGGAAAAGACATTTTTGAGGTGACATTGTAGTAGGTGGGCAGAGTCTATGAAAAACTCAGGAAAGTTGTGTGATAGAAGCTCAGACACATGCAAAGGCATGATGAGTAGGCAGTACATAAGATCCAAAAAAACCCTTCCTAATTCAGAGGAACACTTAGGGGTCTGCCTTGATATTGAAATGTTCTTCTAGTCATTAGAATCTTGCATTTTTACTCACATTTTAAAATATCCCTTTTAAACTGTGACACCATTTCTGGGAGGTTTAAGGTAGGAAGCTGTTGTTATTGCTTAGGTTGGTTTGTCACCCAATCTAGACTGCAGGAGAGGATCACGGGGTAAAGAACAGAACTTTTCATAAGAGTGGCCCAGTATCCAGAGCCTGAGGTTGTCTATATGTAGAGTTCTAGATAACCCTACATACAGATAGATACAGATAGATAACAAACCCAGATAACCAGAGGCCATTGATTAGGGGGAAATGAGTGGGTTCCCAGAGGGGCTGACTCAATGAGGACCATTCACATATTCATTCATTAAATATTTGTTGAGTGTGCACTAGTGTCGAGGGTGGTGTTTGGTGTCCAGAATTTGAATGAACAATATAAACATGCTCCCTACCCTCGTGGAGCTTACCTGGAAGAGACTCATGTTAATTAGTGAATTAGTCACTGTTCATTCACGCTTTTCCAAAGCCATTAGAAATGCCAGGATGTACCTAATGTAAATGACGAGTTAACGGGTGCAGCACACCAACATGACACATGTATACATATGCAACAAACCTGCACGTTGTGCACATGTACCCTAGAACTTAAAGTATAATAAAAATATATATATAAAAAATTAAACAATTAAAAAAAAAAAGAAATGCCAGGATGAAAAGAGCTAAGAATTTAGTCAGTGCTGGGTTTTGTTGACTGAAAAAAGCTCTTCCTATATTCACTGTGTTGCTTGTTTAAGCTCTTCACAGAGCTAGCCAGTGAGACTGTGGTGTGCTCCTACATTTGAAAAAAATGCTTCCAAATTGCTACTTTCCTAGAAACGTCTCAATTTGCTACTAATCCTAGACATGCCTGTGGGAATGCTAGAATGCCTTCCTTGATTGCAATATCCACAGACTTTTTCTTAAATGTTAGTGAATATACACTGATTTATTCATTATTTGAAAATACTCTGAATGATGGGCTGAAAAGATAACTGGATAAGCATGGAAAACACCATAATTAAGGGAAAGAGTAAGAGCTACAAAGTTAATCTTCCTTGGGTTCTTGACATCTCAAGATTGTAACCAGTAGGTATTGATGGGTTCTTAACTTGGGGTCCTTGGAGTCATGGAGGATCAGTGGACGCCCTTCAATGTGGTCCACAAATTTCCTGATATTGTATGGAAACATTTGTAAGTATGGGCTCATAACTCTCATCTGATTTCTAATGGGATCCCTTGAAAATCAAGAATCACTTCCATAAATTCCCTGAAAGTGATTTCATGAAGGTAGAAAGGATAGTAGCATTTATGACAGTATTCATGGATAATCACTATGGTGTGAATATTTATCCCCTCCAAAACTCATGTTGAACTTTGATCCCTGATGTGGCAATATTGAGAAGTAGGGTCATTAAAAGGTGATTGAGTCATGAAGGCTCTGCCCTTGTGAATGGATTAATCCATTCGTAGATTAATGAATTAGTGGGTTAATGGGTTATCACGGGAGTGGGACTGGTGGCTTTATAAGAAGAGGAATAGAGACTGGAGCTAGCCTTCTCAGCCCTCCCTGTCATGTGATGCCCTGTGCCACCCTGGGACTCTGCAGAGAGTCCCCACCAGCAAGAAGGCTCTCACCAGATATGACCCCTCAACCTTGGACTTCTTAGCCTTCATAACTGTAAGAAATAAATTATTTTTCTTTATAAATTACCCAGTTTCAGTTATTCTGTTATAAGCCACAGAAAATGGACTATGACCATGACTTTATGTAATTGCCATAGAATATGAGGCAGTGCAACAGAGCAATAGGGCCTAGGAGTCAGCAGACCTGATCTCTAGCTCCGGTTTCCTAGTTACCAGCCATGTGACCTTGCATAAGTGTCGGTCCCATTTCAGCCTCAGTTTGCCTACCTTTTAAATGGAGGAAACCATACTTCATGTGGCCTTATTTTAAATGATCAGATGTGTGTGAAAATGCTATTGAAACTTCAAGGCGTTATCTAAAAGCAAGAGATGTTAGATCACGTTTACTCTCATACCTGTAGTTGGTGTATGTTCTTGGTCACTAGAGGGAGCCTTAGCATTCAGGGGAAGAATAAGCCAGTGATACTTATTCTTGAAAGCTTGAGGCCTCTATGAGAAGTAATTCTTTAAAAAACTTGCGCTTTATAAATATCCACTTCGATTTTTTAGAAAATTCAGAGAAAGGTCTATAAAAGCAAATATGACCACAGTTCCTTGTGACACAGATTTTCCCACCCATTAACCCACAGGATTCTTCCTTTTAACTTTCTCTATGATAAATTTAGCTTGTTGAAAATCCTAATATTTATGTAGAATTAATTTAACAACAAGAAAAAGAAAGTAGAAAACACAATTTTCCAGAAGGCCATAGGAAAAAAGTACTTTTCCATTAGCAAAAACAATCCATTGTAAATTCCATGGCACATGGTAATGCTGTTAGAGGATTTTTGTATCCAGGCAGGACAGGGGAAGTACATTGTCTAACTTTGGCTTTCGATGTCCTATTGGGACCTTCTGAAGTTCTTAACTGGTGTGTTTTCCTCCTGCTAGTGCTAGAGTGGGAGGAATCTTACTCATTTGAAAAGAGCTTGACTGTTACATCAGAGGACCCCAGGATGGTCTGAAGGAGGAGGTATGAGAGAATGAAACATACTGGACTTAGGCTGGGTGTGGTGGCTCACACCTGTAATCCCAACAATTTGGGAGTCTGAGGTAGACGGATTACTTTAGGTCAGGAGTTTGAGACCAGCCTGGCCAACATGGTGAAACCTTGTCTCTACTAAAAATACCAAAAATTAGCTGGGCATGGTGGTGTGCATGTGTATTCCCAGCTACTTGAGAGGCTGAGGTGGGAGAATTGCTTGAACCTGGGAGGTGGAGGTTGCAGTGAGCTGAGATGGCATCACGGCACTCCAGCCTAGGTGACAGGGTGAGACTCCATCTTTTTTTAAAAAAAGGTACTGAACTTGTACTTCAGGGAATCAGAATTTCACTGACTCGTTGTGTATTTTGGAGACAATATTTGTCCCCCTTTGGGGCCTCAGTTTTTCTCTCTGATTCTGACCAATACCCTATCCCATGTACTCCACATGTATACACTCATGGTCTGATGGGCATTCCTTATCAAGTATGGAACATTAGGTGATTAGACTCAGGCCCCAGATCGTGAAAGGCAGTGTTTTGCAGGAGCACAAAGCCGCTAGATTTATCTAATTTTCAACCCAAATGTTTCTGGAGAAGGTGGAGTCTTGATATTTCTCTTTATGGCCCTTCAGATTGTGTTTTCATTCTGCAGTACAACAAATGCCTTCAAAAAACAGTGAACTTCATTTTTTCACATACATTTGCAGGAAGCAATGTAAAAACTTAATTGCTAATGTTTGTTAGCAAAACTGGCCAATGAAATTGTCAAGCACTGATCTGCCAAGTTTCCTTGATTCTAAGATATACTCCCACAAACCCTCCCCTCCTTAATTTAACTTTTTTTAAAAACAGGGACATGTCTGTGTCTCATTTAAAGAAGCATTGACTAACCCTCCTGAAGAGCTATTATTAAATCTATGGTGTTTCCTACAGTGAATGGCCTTTTTGAATTCAGCAAGTATTTTTGGAAATACTTTATATTTGTTTTGTGTATTTATCATACGTGGAGGTGCAATAAGCTCTTCTTTACTACCATTCAAGCTCGAGCTTGCGTTGCAGCTATTAGTGTCTCCAAAGTCATCCCAGCAGGAAGGGATTTCTCTCTGTTGACAAAGGCAGGAGACTGAAGGTTATAAAGGATGAATGAAGCCCAGCTAGGCTTGTTCATTGCAGTTTATGAGAAACAGCTGCCTTTCTTTGTCAAGGCGCTTGTTTAAGGCTTTCCTTTCCTTTCCCCTGAAGTGTAATAACTACCTGAGACTAATCAGCTGACTTGGGTCAGAACAAGCCAGAGGCTCTGCTAGCCCAGTTAAAGCATGCCTGCACCATGTTAGCAATAGGAAATTTTCTAGAACAAGGCAAATGGATTGATCAATGATTCCATTCATGATTATAGTCCAAGTAATTTTCTCCTTGTTTTGTTTTTCAGAGGCTGTTTCTTCTTAAAGCTTTCAAGTGGTGTATAAGTCCCTTTATGCTGCTATAAAGGAATACCCAAGACTGGGTAACTTATAAAGAAAAGAGATTTATTTGGCTCATTGTTCTGCTGGCTATACATGAAGCATAATGCCAGCATTTTCTCTGGTGAGGGCCTCAAGAAGCTTATAATCATGGAAGAAGGAGATGGAGAGCCAGCATGTCACATGGAAGCGTGAGAGGAAGCAAGAGAGAGGGGGAGGAGGTGCTAGGTTCTTTTAAACAACCAGTTCTCTTGTGAACTCAGAGAAAACTCACTCATTACTATGAGGACAACAGCAGCAAGTCATTCATGAGGCATCCACCCCCATGACTCAAACACCTCCCACTAGGCCCACCTCCAACACTGGAGGCCACATTTCAACATGTGATTTGGAGGGGACAAGCATCCAATCCATATCAGGTGGGGAAGGTCAGGAGGTGGACAACAGAATCATTGTTGCCCAGTTTAGGACTTCTCAAATTTTAGTGTACATGGAAATCACTGGAGTTCTCGTTAAAATGCAAATTCCGATTCCATAGGTCTGGGAGTGAAGTCAGTGGGTAGAAGAGCTGATTCAGCATTGCCAAGGCATTCCCAGGTGATCCAGTATGGCTGGTCTTTGGACCACACTGAGTAGCAAGGCCTTAAATAATTTGTATGTCTTGTGTTTCCTGTTTCAAGCTGATGCACAATGTTAGTAGGATGAGGAATACATTTTATAAGCTATCCTCCTATCTGTCAGAAATGAAGAATGAATAAGTAATGATTGCAAAGCATATGAAAAATCATGAGGTCACACATTCTGTCTTCTGAATTAACACTTGAAGCAGATCTGGTTTTTCTCATGAGATTGCAAAGCAACTGTTTATTTGAGCATCCTCTCCCCTCCCCTCCCCTCCCCCTCCGCCTCCCCTCCCCTCCCCCTCCGCCTCCCCTCCCCTCCCCCTCCGCCTCCCCTCCCCTCCCCCTCCGCCTCCCCCACCTCCTCCCCTCCCCTCCCCCTCCACCTCCCCTCCCCTCCCCCTCCGCCTCCCCTCCCCTCCCCCTCTGCCTCCCCCACCTCCTCCCCTCCCCTCCCCCTCCGCCTCCCCTCCCCTCCCCCTCTGCCTCCCCCACCTCCTCCCCTCCCCTCTTTTCTTTTCTCTTTTCTTTTCTTTTTTTCTTTCTTTTCATCTTAGTCTGTTGCCCAGGCTAGCTCACTCACTACAGCCTCCACCTCCTGGGTTCAAGCGATTCTCATGCCTCAGCCTCCCGAGTAGCTGGGATTACAGGTGTATGCCACCACACCTGGCTAATTTTTGTATTTTTAGTAGAGACAGGGTTTTGCCGTGTTGGCCATGCTGGTCTCAAACTCCTGACCTTAAGTAATCTGCCTGCCTCAGCCTCCCAAAGTGCTGGGATTACAGGCATGAGCCACCATGCTCAGCCTATTTGAGGTTATTTTTCATTGGTGGGCATCACGTTCTATACCACATTTATGCAGGAACACAGTAGGACAGCATGAGACTCAGTCTACCAATTCCTCTGGCTCTAAATCATCTGTTTTCTTCTTCTTTCTCTTACTACCAGGAAGTAATCCAATTATTGCTTATGCAAAGGGATGAGAAATTTCAGGTTTTTCTTGAATATTCTCTGGAGAGCTGCATTTTGGAATTGTTATAGTGAGTTTTTAGACCATTAATTTGGCTCATTTTATGTTGCTTTGGAGCTGCTGTTATTTTTACAATTTGTCTTATCTTGGTGAAACTGTAAGTTCATTGTAGTTGGAGGTCATGCCTCTATCTTTATAGGACTGGAAGATTGGAAGTGAACTTTACACTCATCAAGTCCCATTTCCTCTTTAATATTTGAATTTCTACAAGCCAGCCTCTGCTTGAAATACAGTTGGTGATGAGGATCTTACTACTTTATATTCTAACCTTTGAACAGCTCTAAGTATGAGAAAGCTTTTCTATTATTGAATTTAGAGTGGTCTCCCTGTGGCTTTTGTCCACTAGCCCAGTTTTATTGACTGAGGGTAATTCTTTTGTCTTGAGTAGGGTGTGGACACTTAATGCATATAGTTGGATAATGACTTGTTCAGGCCCAGGTTGTGGGGTTCTCTGTGCCTTTGGCAATTCCTCATGCAGCAGAGTAGCCTTTAACTTCCGAGCTGAGGAATAAACCTGGGGCAAGGTCCAAAGCTGCACTGCCAGAAATTGCCTGAGCCAGGGTGAAGTAAAATAGTCACTCCTCATACGGACTTTATCTTGCTTGATTACAGGGGTTTACCATTTCCTGCATTTCCTTCTTACACCCATCCTGACTTAAGCCTTAAATCAAATGCAGGATGAAAATTCGTGATTACTCATGAATTTTCACACAACAAGATCATTCAATAGGAATCTTTAAAATGGTGTCAATTTACAAAATATTTTTTTCTTTAGTCCTTACCTAATGCAAAATTTTAAAACTGGCAAAGTTGGACTTTGGTCCTTCTTTCCTATCCCTCTTCTGGAACCTTTCCACCCTTCCTGTTTTATGTTCCATGGGTGATCTGATCTCCAGGGATTCTCCCTTGCAGTATCATCTATGCCTTAGACCATACATTTCCTCTTTCCTCATCAAAACTTACCTGTTTCCACTGTCTCATTCTTTCAGCAACTGGCTTTATGCAATGGGAACTTGGTTGCTAATGGGTTTTTCTCCCCTTAACAAATCCTTCATAATGTGTAAGATAGCTCTTGCTTTATCTGTCTACCTCAGTGTCATAATCTCTTAATCTTGTCAAACATCTGTTTCCAGATGGCCCTTATGGAATGGCTTTATAGTGAGGAAGGATAGGTATCATGATAAGATCATGGATGAGAAAATGTTTTGGTCTGTGTGTCCCTCAGTACAAGTTCACATCATGCATTTCCCTCATTACATCATACTAGTCTCTATAAACAACAATAATAACAGCTCTTATTACATGTGATTATTAATTACAGCTACTTGCTATGTTCCAGGCACTGTGTCCAGGGCTTAACCGATTTCTCATTTAATGTTCACAACAATCCTGCCATGTAGGAAGAATTATTCTCATTTTACAGCAAACTGAAGTTCAGAGAGCATAAAGGAAATGGTTGTGCTTTAGTCAGGGGTAGGCTGAGGTGGCATAGCATGACTCAGCGGGTTTGGAGTGCAGGTGCACAACTCCGCACATTATGTAACCACGCCACATGAGGTGCATTAGGTAATCACCCACATGAGTTCCTGCTTGGCTCAGAGCCACTATTGTCTGTAAAAGGTATAACTACCCTGCTGTCGCTGTACATGCAGCTTGCGCCCAGGCTCACTCATGCCCAGAGAGAGAGTAAAGCCATATCAAAACCGTTTATGCTTCCTTGAGTGTTTTTCCAGCTACCTGCCACTTGCCCACCAACTCCCCTCGGACCTCAGTTAGAACCTAACAGAGAGGTTAGGTAATTTGCTTATCATCACATAGCTACTACATTGCAGAGACAGGGTTCAAACCAAGTTCTGTCTGACTGAAGCCCATGTGGCCTTCTTTTCTCTGATCACCCGAAGAACAGAAACCTAGGATTAGTGAAATTCCTTAGACAAGCCCTGCTTTGTCCACTTGGAATGTAACCTTCCTACTTCATCTAAGTGTGAAAAAACTACCACCTTGTTCTTCCCTGTTCTCTCAGCTTTCATCTCTCCTAGTTTTCTATGCTGAGAAAGGCTTTTTCTGGCTTCTGCATGCACAAGAATAACAAATATTTGTTATTGAATTATAAGAATTTATTATGGAATGGGAGGGGGAATACTAAAAAATCCCATCTGGGGCCAATTAAAAAGAACTGTGTTCCCAAGTGTATGTGGTTTTTCTTTTTTCAAGAGAAGAACAGCTTCATCAACTCTTTGGTGCAGGAAGCATGGCATGGCTTCAGGGGAGCTGGGTGACTGAGATATCTCTGTACTATTTCTCAGAAAGCAAGATGGGTTCATCACTTTTAAATGACCAAGGCTCTACAGTGTCAGCCTTGGACCAAAGCATTTGTATCTGTGCCTAGATTTGTCACATTTTTTTAAAGGGCATCCCCATGAAAGTTTTTTGGAGGGACAGAGGGAATAAAAAGATGCCAAAATGCTGCTTTCAGGATAAACACATCAGTTTGCAAAAATTCATAGAGTTTCCCAGGATGGCCACCCACAGAGGAGGCAACATCTGGTGGCCATGCTGTCACAACAGGGAGAGCAGTGCTTGGGCACAGGACAAAACAAAACATTCCTTATAACTGGATGGAATACATGTAGTTAGACTGGAGCCACGAGGCAACAGACCTCTGCAGGTCCAGAAAGTGCTGAGCTGAGAAAGTCACAGGACCCTATGTGCAGTCACACTTATCCTATGATGCCTCAGCAATTTTGAAATAGACTTATACATTAATCAGAAAAATATGAATCTCCAGAGAGATTGTTGCATGTTTTTAGAACACAAATATAATAAATTTATATTTTTAAGATGAATAAGGAAACATCTCCATTCTTTAAAATGTGTTTGAGGTCCCCTTCTCCATGAAAGACAATTTCCATTTATTCATTCATCAAATGTTTATGAAGTGTCCCCGCTGTGTTGAGATCTGTGCTGTGTGCTTGAGGTACAAAGAGGAATGAGAGACTGCCTCTACCCTCAGGAAGCTCATAGACTAGCAAAGACTTAAATCTAAATGTGCTTCTAGGAACCCTGAGGAGGGCACGTAACCAGCCTGCAGGCATCCATGAAAGCTGCCTGGAGGAGGTGTCATCTCAGCTGGCTCTTGCAAGCATAGTCAAAAGTTATGCTCCAGAAATCTATATTTGCATAATATTCCTCTGCCATGTAATAAGGGAAGACATGAAAAGGCTAAATAGATATTGTGGGGTGTGGGCATTGGAAGGTAATAAGTAAATAATAGGAATTAAAACATTCAAACTGGAATGTTTGAGGGAGCGTGTCGGACGGTGCAGGTTCTGACTTTGGATGACTGAAGTTGGGATCTCTACCATTTCTAGGTGTGAGAACCACAGTAAACTGTTTAACATTTCTAAAGATCCAGTTCCTCATGGGGTTTTCAGGTTTCAGGTACTTTGCTCAGGGCCTGGCTTATTTAAATGTTAATAAGTAAATGTTAGCTCTTATTATTAATGTTGTTATTATCATCAATGTTTCCTTTTATTATTTTCCTTCTATGATTTTCCTTCTAAGCTCCCTGAAACTCCTCTCCTTGGTTATTGCCCCAAAAGAAAAATAAGGGAATAGGGAAAAAAAGAAACCTAAGAGGTTTTTTTTTTTTTTTTTTTTTAATGAGGGTATGATAGTGATCTCAGTCAGAGTTGGTGGACTGAAAAGAATATCTTCCAAAGAACAGGAACACAATGCTGTTTTCTCCGTCCTGTCACTAATCTTGCTTTCAGCCCCCTGATCTCTTTGCTCAGACAGGCAAAAGCATTAGTGACATGCAGTTATAAAATATAATTAAAGCTGGGTGTGGTGGCTCATGCCTATAATCTCAGCACTTTGGAAGGCTGAGGCAGGTGGATCACTTGAGATCAGGAGTTCGAGACCAGCCTGGCCAAGATGGCAAAACCCTGTCTCTACTAAAAATACAAAAATGAGCCTGGTGTGATGGTGTGTGCCTGTAGTCCCAGCTACTCTGGAGGCTGAGGCAGGAGAATCACTTGAACCCAGGAGGTGGAGGTTGCAGTGAGCCAAGATCGCACCATTGCACTGCTGCCTGGGCAACAGAGTGAGACTCTCAAAAAATTAATTAAATAAAAAATAAAAATAAAATATAATTAAGACAACTAGGTCTGCTGGGACCAGGTAATCTGTACTGTAAAATTTCTTTTAGAAAGTGCTAGTGTACTTTCTACTCCTACTGTAAAATTTCTTTTAGAAAGTACTAGTAAGATAAGTGAAATTTCCAGAGGCAGGGGGAAAAAAAAAAGAACAAAAGGGCATAAAAACTGAAGGAGAAAGGGTGTGAGTTGAGCTGATGCTGTGGCTACAAGTGGTGAAGGGAGATGAGGCAGTGGGCCTGCCTGTGGTGAAAAGTTGAAACTTAGACCATTCATGGAGAAGGGGTATGTCTTTACTACAGGGGGGCTAGAAAACAATCTACCGTCCATACAAGAAGATGACAAGGAAGAGAGGCCTACATCACAGGGGCTTGGGGCTTGAATTTAAACCATGCGTGCAGTCCTAAAATCACATGCCACACTTCCCCAGCTGGGAAGTTAATATGAAAGGTGGCTAAGGCCAGTGATGTCCCAGGCAGTGACAACTTTGGAGCACCTTACAGAAGCAACTCTGACAAATAGATTTTAAAACAAAGGTTGTTTTACTAGTCTAAGGCAGTTCACCACTTGCATGTACTTAAGGGGTCCTCAAATATATTTAAAGCAGAAATCAATCAAGAGAAATTTAAAAACCTATAGACAGTCAGTTATAAAAAACATCTCTCTTAGTAATTGATGGAGTAAAAAATATAAAATAATAAGTATATCGAATATCTGAATAACCAAATTAACTAGCTTAATCTAGTCAACACATGCAAAACCCAAAAACTGATTGCTTGCTAGGCCATAAAGAAAATCTCATCAAATACCAAAGACTCAGTAACATATAAGACATATCCTCTGGCCACCTTCTAATAAAATATAAACTTGAAAGAGACAGTTGAGCTGGCCTGGCGCAGTGGCTCACGCCTGTAATCCCAGCACTTTGGGAGGCCGAGGCAGGTGGATCACCTGAGGTCGGGAGTTTGAGACCAGCCTGACCAACACGGAGAAACCCCGTCTCTACTAAAAATACAAAATTAGTGGGGGGCGTGGTGGCACATGCCTGTAATCCCAGCTATTTGGGAGGCTGAGGCAGGAGAATTGCTTGAACCTGGGAGGTGGAGGTTGCAGTGAGCCAGGATCGCACCATGGCACTCCAGCCTGGGCAACGAGCAAAACTCCATCTCCAAAAAAAAAAAAAAAAAAAAAGACACTTGAAATTACTCTATGCATTTGAAAATTAAAAACAGAGAAGGAAAGATACTTCTAAAGACTATTTGGTCAAAGTAGCATTTGGAATTGTATAAGTTATGCTGCAATAATACACAAACTGAAAATATCTTAATATTTTAAAACAATGAAGGTTTATTTCCCATTCATGGTACATTTCCAATGTAAGTCAGCTGGGAGCTCCCTTCCACATTTTCTTATGTTGGGACTCAAGCTAATGGAGACTCCATCACCTGGCATATTGCCAGTTGCAGTGGTGGAATGAACACACATCACTTTCACTCATATTCTGTTGACCAAAACATATTCATTGGCATAGCTGACTTCAAGAGGATGGGGACCTGGCCAGAAAGAGGAGAGCTGGACAGGTCAGTGACCAGTACTAGTGATTATCACAGAGAAAATAAATATGAAAATGAGAAAACATTTACACTTTAAAAATAATGAAAATGAAACACATTAAAACTTGGGGAATGGTGCCGGGCACAGTGGCTCACGCCTGTAATCTCAGCACTTTAGGAGGCCGAGGGGGGGTGGATCACTTGAGGTCAGGAGTTAGAGACCAGCCTGGCCACATGGTGAAACTCTGTCTCTACTAAAAATACAAAAAATTAGCCAGGCGTGATGGCACATGCCTGTAGTCCCAGCTACTCGGGAGGCTGAGGCAGGAGAATAGCTAGAACCTGGGAGGTGGAGGTTGCAGGGAGCCAAGATTGCATCACTGCACTCCAGCCTGGGCGGCGGAGAGAGACTCCATCTCAAAAAAACAAACAAAACAAAAAAACCAAAAACTTGTGGGCTGCAGTGCTTAGAGTAGAGCTTAGAGTAAAATTTCCAGCCTTAGATAATTATATTAAGAAAAAGAGACTGTGAATTAAGGAGCTAATCATCTAATCTAAGAAAATTAAATATCCCAGAAATAGTAGGGGAAAAAAAGAAAGGTAAGAGATGCATTAATGACACAGTCTTAGAAAACAGAACACAATAAAAAGAATAAGAAAAAAAGAAAAACTGCTGTTGTCTTGGTTTCTTCGGAAGCAGACTCTGAGATGAAGATGAGTGTGTATTTCACCCGTGAAGGAAAAGCTCCATAGAGAAGCAGGTAAGGGGGCAGTGAAAACTGGCCAGGGAAAAACAGGCAAGGGTACCATTTCAGGCCAGGTCCCAGGGAGAACAGCTCCCATCTGATCCCACGGTGGGTTTCTGATGTGTGAAGTACACTCAGCGTTCTTTCTCTTGGGGCCTCCATACTCCCACAGCTGTCAGTTATTGGCTAAGGGCTAACTGGAGTGGATGTGGATTCCTAGACACTTCAGTGTCTCTGTGTAAGTGGCCAAAGTGCCTCCAGTAGCCTGAGGGCAGTCTTCTGAAAAAAAAGTTTTAGGTACTGGCCCTGGGAAGGGAAACCACCCTGAATCTGGAAGAGGAATAAAAGAGCCCTAGGGAATCTGGATGGAACTAAAGCAGTGTCTACTATAATTGAATCTGTGAAAAAAAAACGAATGGACAAGCATTTGGCCAAACTTTTTGAAAAAACAAGTCAGCATTTACAAACAATATTAGAAATGAAAAAGGGGTCATAACTGCTGATGCCATACAGATGAAAAAGAAGATACTACACCAATAAATTTGAAAAGACGGAAATGATCAATGTCCAAGGAAAATATGATTTATCAAAACTACCTTAAGAAGAAATTGAAGCAGGAGTACAGCCTTAACCATTAAAGACATGGAATCAACTGTTAAAAAGCTTACTCTTGTCCCCCACATAGGCCCAGATGAGTTTGGCTGAGCATTCAAGGAACAGATAATCTCATGTTGGTGTCAATTTAACTGAAGAATAATTAACAAAGGAATATTCCCCAACTCAGACAAATAGAGTATAAAAAAAGGAGATTGCAAATCAGCCTTACTTATAAATGTATATTATATGTACAACTAAACAAATGACAAGAAAGTTAATAAGTGTATTAAAATAAAATAAAATTCGTCATAGGAATGCACAGATAGATTTATATTAAAAAGATTAAACGAGAAAAGCCATATGATTATCTCAATAGCATTTGATAAAACTCAATATCTATTCATGATTAGAAAATTGTCTTAGCCAACCCCTCACAAAATAGGAATAAAAGGAGTCTTTCTAAATGAAAGATAGGTACTAAAAACCTCGAATGACCTTTTTTTTTTTTTTACTTTTACATATTCTTTCTTTTCTTCAACTTTTATTTTAGACACAGGGGTACATGTGCAGGTTTGCTACCTGGGTATATTGTACCTTGCACCCAGGTAATGAGCATGGTACCCAATAGGTATTTTTTTTTTTTTTGAGACGTAGTCTCGCTCTGTTGCCAGGCTGGAGTGCAGTGGCTCATTCTTGGCTCACTGCAACCTCCGACTCCTGGGTTCAAGTGATTCTCCTACCTTAGCCTCCTGAGTAGCTAGGCCTACAGGCGGGCGCCACCATGCCCAGCTAATTTTTGCATTTTTAGTAGAGACAGGATTTCACTATGTTGGCCAGGATAGTCTCGATCTCTTGACTTGGTGATCCATCTGCCTCGGCCTCCTAAAGGTCTTGACCCATTCCCTGCTCCCTCCCACCCATCTTTGGTAGTCCACACGGTCTATTGTTCCCATGTTTATGTCCATGTGTGCTCAATGGTTAGCTCCCACTTATAAATGAGAACATGTAGTATTTGGTTTTCTGTTCTTGCATTAATTCACTTAGGATTATGACCTCCAGCTCCATCTATATTGCTGCAAATATAGACATAATTTTATTTCTTTTGTGGGACAGCAATCATCTTTAATGATGAAATTTTAAAATCTTTCTCTCCAAAATAAGGAACAAAACAAAGATTCCTTATGTCGATGGGCAAAAGAAAGTATAAAATAATTTAAGAAGAAAAAAACTGTTATTATTCACAGGCAATATGAGTATCTCAATAGAAAACCCAAGGACATCTATAAATTATTAGAACTAATAAACCTCAGCAAGATTTCTGGATAAGTTATTAATATACAAACTTCATCTGAATTTCCATAAAATAATTAGAAAAATATCTTGTAAAAACACATCACGTTAGCATAAAAATTAGTGCATTTGAGAATATGCGTGAAATAATGTACAAGACGTTTATGGTAAAATTTTATTTTTAGAAATTTTTCTCAAAAATTTTTAAGAAAAGCTAAAGAAATGGAGAAGCATATCACGTTCATTAATGTGATGATTCAGTATCAAGAAGATATCAGTTCCACCTCCAAATTGCCTTGCAGATTATGACAAAAATCTCAATAGGATTTTCCTAGGACTTAATCGAGTGATCCTAAAATTGATATAAAAGGGCAAAGGTTAATGTCAAAAAAGAAGATAGATAAAATGGAGTGGGGAGGGTATTGGAATTGTCCTACCAAATATAAACATATTACAAAGCTGTAGTAATTAAGATTGTGGATATCATAACAGGAATAGAAAGAACAGAGCTCAGAAGATAACCCATACAGATATGTAAACTTGACATACAAAAAATGTGGCATTACCAATGTGGAAAGGATGGAGGTAGTGGGAATAAGTGAGATTGGGAAAATTTATTCTCCAGTGGGAAAAAGTAAATTAGATTGCTATCTCATTATTTAATCCAAAATAAGTTCCAAATAATTTATATACCTAAATATAAAAATTGAATATTTAAACCTTGTAGAATAAAATGCAGAGGAATTATTTTGATTTTTGGGGTTTAAAAAAATTCTTAAACAAGAGAAAGAACAGCTGAAATGATTGATAAATATGACTCCATTAAAATAAAAATAAAACTTCTGGACAATAATAGCAATCATGCAGATTATCTGGACAATAATAGCATACATGGAGAGGAGTGAAGCTTCATTGTGACTGAACACACAGTAAAGACTACTAGGTATTTGCTATTACTTCATGTATAGGTTATTTTCCCCCACAATAATTACAATAAAGCTATTTTTACAATGTATTTCTTTTCTCCTTCAGGGAGGAAAAAATGTACCTTCTAGCTTTCCATCTAATGATGTAACTAAAGGAAGAGAATATTATCTGAAAAACATGTTTTCATGTTAATGAAAATAAGTATTTTACTCTTAGGCAAACTTGCCAATTTTAATACAAGCATTTCTTCCATGGGAACCAGTCGTCATTTGCATAAACTCTGTAGCTTGTGGTCTTTTCTTGGTAATGTTAACATGGAGCAAATTTCTCCTGGTGACTTGTTTTGTGTGCCCAAAAATGCAGCCACTGGCTTTTCACAGGAATGTAACTGTTGGCAGGCCCCCAGCAGGTCTGACGCTGCCATATTGCTGGGGACTGAACTGGTTAGTGTGAAAACCAGGGGTCGTCTCTGTTTTCCCTTTTGACCCTGGGTCATCATTTCACATTTTCATCTGGGCCCTTCTCCATTTGTCTCTTGCAGGCTGCTGAAATAAACAAGTGAACTTCATTCCTGCTTCTATATTAGACTGCACCAAAATATTGGTGTAATTAGAAGAGAAACATTTGTAGAAGCTCTGGAGGTCTTATTAATAAAAGATAAAAGATAAAAATCGGATGATCTTGGGTTAATGTTGATCATTGGAGGTGAAGGGTGGCCATTTATAAGAAAAAGTCTTTCCTCAAAATGATATTATTTCTGGCTCTGTGGCCAAGTCCCTACTATTTTAAATGGTGATCTCTCTAAACCCAAGCTCTTCCACATTACAAATAAACTATTACCATGCACCTCTTAAGGAGCAGCAAGAGCTGTTTTTGCTTCAACCCATAGCACAGTTCAGAAGGTCAGACGTGACCACAGTATCTCCTGTTATTTCAGAGCTCACATGTGTTTGCTTTGGCTCTATTTCCCTGGCATTTGGTTTCCGTTATTTTTCCATGGGTTTGGCTTGCAGGAATCAAAGAAACATTTTTTAAAATAAGCAAAGTTTGTAAAGATGAAGTATTCTGAACTGGTCGTGACTGGACACAGTTGGAGGGAATGCAGGCCTCCCAGTTTATGTTCAGTAGCACGGCCCTGACCCCAACATGACGAATATGAGTAATGGTGAGGGCAGAGGGCTGTCCCACTTGGCCAGACTGGCCAGTGCCTCCCTGCTTGCTCTCCATGCAGACTCCAGTGCAGCTCAGCTGTCTTGGTTCAGGGTACTTACTAAGGCCAAAAGCTAAATACCTAGGAGAGCTGAGGGCCTCCCTTGATGAAACATTTTCTATTTCAGCCTCAGTTGCAGCTGATTGTTCTCAATGGAGAGATACTGTGATTGTCTCATTGCTGGGGCTGGTTTTGGTTCCTGCTGTTAGCTCTCTGCAGAATGTGTCTGGGAAATAGGCATTCACTCTGTATAAAGCATGATTAAGAACACTACTGTGGGGTTAAACCGACAGCAGAGACCTCAAGGCCAGATGTTATCAGCCTGTTGGTTTGATATGGGAGAAATGTGGTAGACTGGGTGGGGAGGAATGGAGTGAAGTACAGTAGTTCCCAAGCTTGTCTGCACAATGGGATCACCTGGGGGGTTTTAGAAACTACAAATACCCGTGTTCCACCCCAAGAGGTTGTGATTTAATTGGCCACCTGAAGTTAGGATGTTTTAAAAGATTCCTGGGTGATTTGGGAACCACTGATACAGTGGTAAAGAGCCCAAACTTTGATGTTGTGCAGCCCTAGTTTGAATCCCAATCCCACCACTTAATAACTGTGTGACTTTGACCAAGACATTAAACCTTTCTGAGTCTCAACTTTCTCATCTTTAATATGGGGATGATCTTTTCTCCTTTATGTGGTTCTTGTGGGAGTGAGTATAAACATGACGAGTTTTAAATACTAAAAATGTTGTATTAACAGTCAGTGAGCTGAGCAGCAGTGCAAACTCTGCCACTTCCTAGTCATACACTAGAGAGGCCATATGGTAAGAGTTGTTGCCAGTCTGGGTTTTGGAATCATGTTGGCCTGGGTTTGAATCCTGGCTCCCCTCTTTGACCTTGGGCAAATGTCTTCACTTTTAAGTCTTCATTTTCCCTGTTGATAAAATAGACATTTTTACCCTATAGGCTTCATAGGAGGATTAACTTACATAACGCATTTAGCGTTTAGGTTGAACAATATAAAATTACCTTTCCTGACAGGTTAAATGATAAATATCAGCAATTTCATTTGTTCTTCACATGAGTCTTCAAAAATGTTAGCAGTAGTGGCTGTTATTACTATTAATCAGCATGACCTTGATGGAATTACTTTACATCAGAGGGTCTCAGTTTCCCCAACCATAAAAAGGACACATTGAAATTCTGCCTCTTTCAACCAATTGCTATAAAATTTAAGTGAGCTGATGTTTGTGTAATGACTTTGAAGGTTATAAACTATGAGAAAATCATGATAATTTAGAAAAAAATTTTCTTAGAGCCAGGCACAGTGGCTCATGCCTGTAATCCCAACACTTTGGGAGGCCGAGGCAGGTGGATCACCTGAGGTCAGGAGTTCGAGACCAGCCTGGCCAATATGGATGAACCCTGTCTCTACTAAAAATAAAAATAGAAAAAAAATAGCTGGGTGGGGTGGCACACACCTGTAATCTCAGCTACTCGGCAGGCTGAGGCACAAGAATGGCTTGAACCTGGGAGGCAGAGATTGCAGTCAGCTGAGATCGTGCCACTGCACTCCAATCTGGAAACAAGGTTCTGTCTCACAAAAAAAAAAAAAAAAAAAGAAGAAGAAGAAAAAAGAAAAAAAATCTTAGAAACTGAGCATTTCATGTATATAATGGTAAATATTCTGGGAAAGAGGGGTACATCTGTAAAGTATGAAACATGGGAAGGAAATTGAGTTACACAGAGCTTGGCCTTTGGGATTCAGACAGGAAATCATTTTTTAAGTCTACTCTGAGTTGAGCACCACTAAGCATTGTGGAGAACAGAAGGGGAGTGAAACCCGTGGCTCCTGCCAAAGAAAAACTTGTGTCATGATTGAGAAGATGCATTGCATTATCTGTGCGGAGAATAATAACTAATACTTACATAATGCTTACCACATGCCAGACCCTGCTAAAGTTTCCTACATGTATTATTTCATTTCATCCTCACAAAGTCCCATCATTATCCTAGTTTTTCATAGGTGATTAACTGAGGCACAGGCAATTTAAATAATGTGTCCAGGTATAATAATAAAAGACATTGAAGCAATGATTTTTGTGAAGAGTATTTGTGTCAAATAAATAAGTTCAAATTGTAACAAATTAATAACAAAATATTTTACCTAGAGCTCTCTGTGCTTTCCTACTTTTTACTTTTAACATAGACATTTTCACTAGTATTATAAACATTCCTCACTGAAAATGTCTCATGGCTCATGTTGAGGACTGATTACCCATATTTTTGGTTCTTAACCTTGTTTTTATCCCTGACACTTTGGGTGGCCTTGGGTGGGCACAATGACATCCCTATGGCTATAGTTTCTCCACCTACTATGTAAGTCTAATAATGTCTCCCTTGAAAGCATGTTGTGGAGGCTAATTATCATAAAGTCATTTTTTTTTTTTTTTTGCCTCGGATGTAGACTGGAAACCCAAAGGGCCACCCAGACTTCAGCCCTGTGGTAAAATCTTGGCTTCTCTGGGACAAAGACAAGAGTATTGCTTCTTGGTGGGCTTCCAAACCCTCTTACTGTCTGCTCTTTGCATAGGGCAGTTCTCGGTGTCTTTTTTCACATGCAACATTACTTGGAGTGAGTTACCATAAATACCCTGTGGTCGAGGAGTAAGTGATACCATTTATTATAAAGCTAGCTGGGAAATATTTCAACTAATAGGGATCATTAAGGCAGTAGCAATGTCACTTGATATGCTCATGATCTAATAGGGAAAATATTATTCCATATGGGAAAAACTTAAAAAGGATTGACTTTCTTTAAGGGCAGAGATAGTGGCTCCTGTGGACTCTATAGCCTCCGCTCTCCAGGTGTGGTCCACAGGTCAGCATAGATATCACCTGGGAGCTTATCAGAAATGCAGGTCCCACTCCAGTCCCTTTGAATCAGACTCTGCATTCCAACAACATCCACAGGTGTTTGGCACACCCATTAAAGCTTGAGATGCACCGCTCCACTTGGAGCCATAACCAAGATGATACAGAAAGTGGTGAAGCTAGAAACCCAGATGAGGTCTGTCATGTTCTCTCCTCTTGACTGCTCTGCCTCCTCTTTTGGTGGATGCAGGTAGGGTCTGAGTTATTGCTGAAATGCAGTCTGACCTGCATGTAAGAAGCCTGAGCATTGCTCCTACAGCAGGTTGCAAACTCCTCAGCTCAGGGAACTTCTGAATAAAAACAGTTTTAACCACAGTGTTTGTAATTTTGTTACATTTTGATTTTCTGCCTTTATTTTTTAAAAAAGTTTAAGATATTTTCTTACCTGAGGGAAAAAAGAGAGAGGCAAGCAAACAGGGAGTAAAGACAGAAAAGAGAGCAGAGAAGAAAGAAAAGCAAAAGCAGTCATTTGAGCAAACCAAAAGTTTATTTTCATACTCCAGTTATTTATCCTGATTATGGGGCAAATGAATTTATTGTTAATCTTTAAGGGCTCTTGTTTTATTTCAAAAATTTTTTTAAAATAAAAATCTTTCTGAAATCATGGAACAGCGTCAGTGAAAGAGAATGACAAAACAACTTATTCCTGTTTTCTTTACCTTTCAACTTACTTATTTTTACAGACTATTAAAATTCCCAAACCAGCAGGAGGTACCCAATAAATATTCATATTGTTAGAACTTGATTTTGATTGTCATTCTCATGAGGTTGCACACAATTAAAGAGCTATTACATTTATTCATTTTTAAGATAACTTGTACTATAGTCGGAATGACTTTGAAAAATGCAAATTTAAACTTCTGATGAATTATTTTATCTAGGCATTTGATAATCAATGGCTGTTAATATCATAAAAAGACAAACATCATGTGTTATGTGCCTCCCAATGGAAGCACACCATACCACCATAGGAAATATTCTTATTAAAAGATAGAATCTAGATCTCATCAATATTCTATATCTAATTATCAAAGTACAGGAAATATGGAAGTCACTTAACTGTCACCTGAGCCTTTTGGAGTGCTTGCTCTTGGGTCATTCTGTCTTGGAATCTAACTGCCATACCCTGAGAAGCCCAAGTCACATGAAGAAGCTATGCAGAGGCAATTCGGTTGACAGCTCCAGCTGAGCTTCCAGCTGACAGTCACCATCAGCTGTCATTGTATGAATGAGCCATTTGGATGTCCAGCTGACACATGACTGCAACTGCATGAGAGACCCCAAATGAGAACCACCCAGCGAATCCCAGTCAACCCACAGAACAAAGAGGGTTAATAATAAATGTTTTGAGGCACTAAGTTTGGGGAGGTGATAGTAGTATGGACTGAATGTTTGTGTTCTCTCTCTCTGTCTCTCTCTGACATGTGAAGACACAACCAGAAGGTAGCTGTGTGCAAACGAGGAGGTGAGCTCCTACCAGGAACTGAATCTGCTGCCACCTTGATCACGGACTTTACCTAGCCTCTAGAACTGTGAGAAATAAATGTCTGTTATTTAAACCATTCAGTCTATGGTATTTTGTCATAGCAGTCTGAGTTGACTAAGGCAAGGAGCAATAATCATCTCGGTGTGTAGATCTCATTGACTCTGAAAGATAAAGCATAGTGAGGATACTAACATGATCCCAGGTTTTGGGCTTGGAAAAATGTGAAGATCATGGTGGCATTCACTGAGCTAGGAAATGCAGGAGGAGGAGCAGTTTGGTGGTGGGAGGGCAAGAAGAAATAACTTAAATGTTTTCCATAATTATCTTAATAATATATACCAATTTTAGAAAATTTGTAATATACACAAAAAGTGAAGAAAAGGAAATAAAAATAACTTGTAATCCTACTACACAGAGCTAACCATTCTTGTTATTTATTATAGTCCTCTCCAGTGTTGTTTGTTTGTTCTTTGTTTTTTACAAACTTTCAGAGGCAATTTTCCCCAAACTATATTAAAGCTTACCAACTTGGCAACCCTATTGGAGAGGATTTAGTTAACTCAAGATCTTGGACCAAAAATTATAATGTTAACTTCTTGTTGCAACTCTTTTTATTCCCTGCGTAAAACTTCAAAATAAAAAAATGGCATTAATGTTGGGAATTATTTGTTTTGGGGAAAAAAGGTAATTGTTTTCCAAAGAGTTAAATTTTCAGGGAAATTCTAAACATTTTCTCTGTGATGGAATTGCTGGCCTATGACAAAGGGGCAGATGAGGCCATGCTTCACTGTGTGCAGAAACAAAATTCACTGGATAATTATTTGTCTATTCAGTCTAAATGGGAAAGGTAAGGTGAACCCGGAGAATTTATGGAAATAATATGAATCCCTGGTTGTCCTTTGGTCTGTTCACTCAATCATGTATTTTTAAATCAAGAAATATTTATTGAGCACCTACCATATATCAGCTCCTGAAGTAAGTGTCAGAGATCCAATGGTAAGCAAAAGTCATTAATTCCCTTCTGTTCAGTGGGTGAGACAATCATTAATCAAATAGTTTCACAAATATAGACATAAATATTATGACCAAAAAGCCTATAACAAGTAGCTACTGAGTGCCTACCATGTGCCTGTCCTGTGCTTAGTGTCGTGATGCTACCAGAAAGGTTGAGGGGGCGTTGGTCTTCAGCATCATTACCATCCAACTGGAGAAGCATGTGTTCCCTGCAGTGATGAGGGAACCTGAGTGCCCCTTTGTGTAGTGTAGACTTGCTATGACAGGAGATCAGAGACAGAAGTAGTCAGTGTTGGAGCCAACCAATATCTTAAAATGGAAAACGAATACATAATAAATACACTGGTGTCTTAGTTATGGATGCTATAACAAAAATACCATACACTGAATGGCTTAAACAGCAAACATTCATTTTCTTATAGTTCTGGAGGCTGGAAGTCCAAAGATCAAGGTGCCAGCATGGTTGAGTTCTGATGAGGGTTCTCTTCCTGGTTTGCAGATGGTTGCCCTCTTGCTGTGTCTTCATGTGGTGGAGAGAGAGAGATCATCTGTCTTGTGATCTCTCCTTATAAGGACTCTAATTCCCAATCTCGGTTTGGTAACTCTTGCCTTTAAGTTCATTTCTGGAATTTGCATTGTCAGTGAACCCAGTGAAGGCACAATGGCTGTGAAATAGATGGAGAGTGAGGTTGAAGCCTTGGGTTTCAGTCTCCATCCTGCTCACAACTAGCCTGATGCAAGTCTAGCCAAGGTGCAAGGCACCTTAAGCAAGTGCCTTCCCTTATCAGGATTGTAGTTTGATTAACTGAAAAATGAGTTGCTTAGAGAATAACATTGAATTGAATAGGAAATATTTTGCATGCATTAAAAGTACTATCTGTACTTTTAATTGACAAACAAAAAGCTCAGCTCTGAAATTTCATTAGCACCACCAGAATGTTTGCCTCACAGCTTCCAGGTGGGACAGGAGGAGAAAAGGTATTTTCTGAGCCCCACCTTAAATATGCAAGCACCAATTTCAAGGAGGAGCTATAGAGCCTAGAGCTCTCTCTCCAGTTGGATTGAGAGAAAGAGAGAGAGTATGTTTAGTGGGTCATAGTATACAATGTATTTCTCAGGTGAGCCATGGCCAAAAAGTTTGAAAGTTGATAGACTAGAGGACTTTATGCCATGGGTTTAAGTGACTGGCCAAAGACTGTGAAAATGAAGGAACTTGAGATTTTCAGTGCAATAGACCATTGGGATAGAAAGAACTCTCTTGTGGTATAAGCAATGGGTATGGAGCCGCTTCTTCCCTGATTTTATTTGTTGCTGAGGTCCAGGGCCAGGAAAAAGATCCCCTTTCAATCAATTGTCCGGGTACTACATATTTGGGGGCATTTTGTTCACCTAGCATGTTTTGAGCAATTCCCAGATTGGTGCCAGTCCTAAAATCGTGCTCTATCATCTTGGTTTAACTTCTTCTGACTCCTCCAGTCTTGGTTGTCTTTCTGGTTATGCTGCCTGCATCCTGGACCAGACTGTGTTTGCAATGTCCTTGAACTTCTGTTGCCACTGTGACACAGTGAAGAGTGCATTTCTGTGACACTCAATGGCTTCTTTGTTCTTTGTGTCTCCTGATTCATATTTAGGACAGAGGAGATGGTGCTCCAAATAGCTGAAATGTCTGCACTCTAGGTTGGAAGTAGAAGGCTAATTTACAAGTGCTAGCAAGGAGGCAAAACATTTTTAGACCATTGTTTATTTTTGGACTGACATTCGGAAATGGAAACTGGATTTGACACCAGATGGTCAAGAGTGGGAAGGTGGAAAGCCCTCAAGGCACAGGCTTACCAGGATCCCCCAGTATATTTATCCTTTTTCTTCCTGATGTCTTTCAAGGGCTGTGGAGAAAGTCACATGATCTAGAGCTCTAGGCTCTATAGCTCCTCCTTGAACTTGGCACTTGCATATTTAACGGGGGGCTCAGAAAATGCTTTTTCTCCTCCTGTCCCACCTGGAAGCTGTGAGGCAAACATTCTGGTGGTGCTAATGAAATTTCAGAGGTGAGTTTTGTTTGTCAATCCTAGGGCAGGCCCTGGGAGATTTGGGGGAAAGAGCACAAAGAGGTGTACATTTAAGTGTACGCAGATGTGTACACTTAAGTGGAACCCGTTATGATGCTGTCTTGGGGAGCTGGGATTTATTTTTTTCCAGCCACGCATAGCCCTGGGAGCTGTTAGATTTCTCTAAAGCCTTCACAACTCATGACCCTAGGTAAGCTCAGGTTCCATTTTCCTACCTCCTCAACTTTATTAGCCTTGCTCTCCAAAATAAAAAGAGCAAAGTCTGTTAGAGTGGACACTTTTTGGAAAGGACATCCCTGATCAATTTTGGGAAAGCACTTTACAAGCTTAAATTGACCATACATTTGGGAGGTGGGATAGCCATTCTGAGGTACTTGTTTCTGGAGGTTGATTTTTCACACATGTTTTCAAATGACTGAACAAGGCTTATCTTTCAAAATGGTTGTATTGTAGGCTTGTTACCTTCTTCCATATTTGTGCCAGGGCTCAGAGAATGTTTGCAATGGTCTCCAGAGCTAGTTAGAAGACATGTGATAGATTTGGTATCTGTAAAATTTCACCTCATTTTTGACCTGAACATCCATCTCTGGCTTGGTCTCCAGGCTTGTTCACTAGCTTTGGTGTTGAATACCAGATGGTTTTTCCAGAAATGAAAACTTTCTGGGCTATGTGCAGTGGCTCACACCTGTAGTCCACACAGTTCGGAAGTCTGAGGTGGGTGGATCTCTTGAGCCCAGGAGTTTGAGACCAGCCTCCATGGCGAAACCCCGTCTTCACAAAAACACATACAAAATTAGCCAGGAATGGTGGCACGCCCCTGTAGTCCCAGCTACTTGGGAAGCTGAGGTGGGAGGATCTCTTGAGCCTGGAAGAAGTTTGCAGTGAGCCAAGATCATGCCACTGCACTCCAGCCTGGGCAACAGAGTGAGACCCTGTCTCAAAACAACAACAACAACAACAAAACACAACAAAAACCCTCTTTCTGAAGGTCATAATTTTGCCATTATTGAGGAAATCCAAAAGAATATACTGAGACTTTCCAGGCAAGTTCCAAAGAGGTGTTTTAGAAGTACACTAAATTGCTCTCCAGATTCCTCCTCTCTGGGCAGGGCATATCTGAAAGAAGGGCAGCAGCCCCAGTCAGGGGTTTATAGATAAAACTCCCATCTTCCTGGGACAGAACACCTGGGGGAAGGGGCAACTCTGGGCGCAGCTTCAGCAGACTTAAATGTTCCTGCCTGCTGGCTCTGAAGAGAGCAGTGGATCTCCCAGCACAGTGCTCAAGCTCTGCTAAGGGACAGAGTACCTCCTCAGGTGGGTCCCTGACCCCCGTGCCTCCTGACTGGGAGACACCTCCCAACAGGGGTTGACAGACACCTCATACAGAAGAGCTCTGGCTGGCATCTGGTGGTTGCCCCTCTGGGACAAAGCTTCCAGAGGAAGGAATAGGCAGCAATCTTTGCTATTCTGCAGCCTCTGCACGTGATACCCAGGAAAACAGGGTCCGGAGTGGACCTCCAGCAAACTCCAGCAGACCTGCAGCAAAGGGTCCTGACTGTTAGAAGGAAAACCAACAAACAGAAGGGAATAGCATCAATATCAACAAAAAGGATGTTCACATAAAAACCCCATCTGAAGGTCACCAGCATCAAAGATCAAAGGTAGATAAATCCATGAAGATGAGAAAACACCAGTGCAAAAAGGTTGAAAATTCAAAAAACCAGAATGCCTCTTTTCCTCCAAAGGATCACAACTCCTCACCAGCAAGGGAACAAAACTGGACAGAGAATGAGTTTGATGAATTGACAGAAGTAGGCTTCAGAAAGTGGGTAATAACAAACTCCTCTGAGCTAAAGAGGCATGTTCTAACCCAATGCAAGGAAACTAAGAACTTTGAAAAAAGGTTAGACGAATTGCTAACTAGAATAACAGGTTTAGAGAAGAACATAAATGACCTGATGAAGCTGAAAAACACAGCACTAGAACTTCGTGAAGCATACACAAGTATCAACAGCTGAATCAATCAAGCAGAAGAAAGGATATCAGAGATTGAAATTCAACTTAATGAAATAAAGCATGAAGACAAGATTAGAGAAAAAAGAATGAAAAGGAATGAACAAAGCCTCCAAGAAATATGGGAGTATGTGAACAGACCAAACCTATGTTTGATTGGTGTACTTGAAAGTGACGGGGAGAATGAAACCAAGTTGGAAAACACTCTTCAGGATATTATCCAGGAGAATTACCCCAACTTAGCAAGATAGGCCAACATTCAAATTCAGGAAATACAGAGAACACCACAAAGATACTCCTCGAGAACAGCAACCCCAAGACACATAATTGTCAGATTCACCAAGGTTAAAATGAAGGAAAAATTGTTACAGGCAGCCAGAGAGAAAGGTTGTGTTACTAACAAAGGGAAGCCCATCAGACTAATAGTAGATCTCTCTGCAGAAACCCTGCAAGCCAAAAGAGAGTGAAGGCCAATATTCAACATTCTTAAAGAATTTTCAACCCAGAATTTTATATCCAGACAAACTAAGCTTCATAAGCAAACGAGAAATAAAATCCTTTACGGACAAACAAATGCTGAGAGATTTTGTCACCACCAGGCCTACCTTACAAGAGCTCCTGAAGGAAGCATTAAATTTGGAGAGGAAGAACCGGTACCAGCCACTGCAAAAACATACCAAATTGTAAAGACCGTTGATGCTATGAAGAAACTGTATCAACTAACGAGCAAAATAACCAGCTAGCATTATAGTGACAGGATCAAATTCACACATAGCAATATTAACCTTAAATGTAAATGGGCTAAATGTCCCAATTAAAAGACACAGACTGGCAAACTGAATAAAGAGTCAAGACCCATCAGTGTGCTGTATTCAGGAGACCTATCTCACGTGTAAAGACACACATAGGCTCAAATAAAGGGATGGAGGAATATACACCAAGTAAATGGAAAGCAAAAAAAAGCAGGGGTTGCAATCTTAGTCTCTGATAAAACAGACTTTAAGCCAACAAAGATCAAAAAAGACAAAGAAGGGCATTACATAATGGTAAAGGGATCAATGCAACAAGAAGAGCTAACTATCCTAAATATATATGCACCCAATACAGAAGCACCCAGATTGATGAAGCAAGTTCTTAGAGACTTACAAAGAGACTTAGACTCCCACACAATAATAGTGGGAGACTTTAACACCCCATTGTTAATATTAGACAGATCAACAAGACAGAAAATTAACAAGGATGTTCAGGACTTGAACTCAGCTCTGGACCAAGTAAACCTAATATATATCTACAGAACTCTCCACCCAAAATCAACAGAATATACATTCTTCTCAGCACCACATCACACTTATTCTAAAATTGACCACATAATTGGAAGTAAAACACTCCTCAGCAAATGCAAAAGAAGAGAAATCCTAACAAACAGTCTCTCAGACCAAAGTCCAATCAAATTAGAACTCAGGATTAAGAAACTCACTTAAAACCTCACAACTACATGGAAACTAAACAACTTGCTCCTGAGTAACTACTGGGTAAATAACGAAATGAAGGCAGAAATAAATTAATTATTTGAAACCAATGAGAACAAAGACACAACATACCAGAATCTCTGGGACACAGCTAAAGCAGTGTTTAGAGGGACATTTACAGCACTAAATGCCCACAGGAGAAAGCAAGAAAGATCTAAAATCGACACCCTAACATCACAATTAAAAGAACTAGAAAGGCAAGAGCAAACAAATTCAAAAGCTAGCAGAAGGCAAGAAATAACTAAGATCAGAACAGAACTGAAGGAGATAGAGACACGAAAAACCCTTCAAAAATCAATGAATCCAGGAGCCGGTTTTTTGAAAAGCTTAGCAAAATAGACTGCTAGCCAGACTAATAAAGAAGAAAAGAGAGAAGAATCAAATAGACACAATAAAAAATGATAAAAACGGATATCACCACTGACCCCACAGAAATACAAACTACCATCAGAGAATACTATAAACACTTCTATGCAAGTAAACCAGAAAATCTAGAAGAAATGGATAAATTCCTGGACACTTACACACTCCCACCTTATACAAAGAGTCCCAAGACTAAACCAGGAAGAAATCAAATCGCGGAATAGACCAATTACAAGTTCTGAAATTGAATGAGTAATTAATAGCCTACCAACCAAAAAAAGCCCAGGACCAGACAGATTCACAGCCAAATTCTACCAGAGGTACAAAGAGGAGCTGGTACTATTCCTTCTGAAACTATTCCAAATAAAAGAAAAAAAGGGAATCCTCCCTAACTCATTTTATGAGGCCAGCATCATCCTGATACCAAAACCTGGCAGAGACACAACAATAAAAGAAAATTTTAGGCCGATACTCCTGATGAACATCGATGTGAAAATTCTCAATAAAATACTGGCAAACCGAATCCAGCAGCACATCGAAAAGCTTATCCACCATGATCAAGTCGGGTTCATGCCTGGGATGCAAGGTTGGCTCAACATATGCAAATCAATAAATGTAATCCATCACATAAACAGAACCAACGACAAAAACCACATGATTATCTCAATAGATGCAGAAAAGGCCTCCAATAAAATTCAACACCACTTCATGCTAAAAACTCTCAATAAACTAGGTATTGATGGAACATATCTCAAAATAATAAGAGCTATTTATGACAAACCCACAGCCAATATCATATTGAATGGGCAAAACCTGGAAGCATTCCCTCTAAAAACCAGCACAAGACAAGGATGCCTTCTCTCACCACTCCTATTCAACATAGTATTGGAAGTTCTGGCCAGGGCAATCAGGCAAGAGAAAGAAATAAAGCGTATTCAAATAGGAAGAGAGGAAGTCAAATTGTCTCTGTTTGCAGATGACATGATTGTATATTTAGAAAATCCCATCTCAGCCCAAAATCTCCTTAAGCTGATAAGCAACTTCAGCAAAGTCACAGGATACAAAATCAGTGTGCAAAAATCACAAGCATTCCTATACACCAATAACAGGCAAACAGAGAGCCAAATCATGAGTGAACTCCCTTTCAGAATTGGTACAAAAATAATAAAATACCTAGGAATACAACTTACAAGGGATGTGAAAGGCTTCTTCAAGGAGAACTACAAACCACTGCTCAAGGAAATAAGAGAAGACACAAACAAATGGAAAAACATTCCATGCTCATGGATAGGAAGAATCTATATCATGAAAATGACTATACTGCCCAAAGTAATTTATATATTCAATGCTATCCCCATCAAGCTACGAATGTCTTTCTTACAGAATTAGAAAAAACTACTTTAAATTTCATAGAGAACCAAAAAAGAACCCATATAGCCAAGACAATCCTAAGCAAAAAGAACAAAGCTGGAAGCATCACGCTACCTGACTTCAGACTATACTACAAGGCTACAGTAACCAAAACAGCATGGTACTGGTACCAAAACAGATATATAGACCAATGGAACAGAACAGAGACCTCAGAAATAACACCACATATCTACAACCATCTGATCTTTGACAAACCTGACAAAAACAAGAAATGGGGAAAGGATTCCCTATTTAATAAATGGTGCTGGGAAAACTGGCTAGCCATATGCAGAAAACTGAAACTGGACCCCTTCTTTACACCTTATACAAAAATTAACTCAAGATGGATTAAAGACTTAAATGTAAGACCTAAAACCATAAAAACCCTAGAAGAAAACCTAGGCAATACCATTTAGGACATAGGCATGGGCAAAGACTTCACGACTAAAACACCAAAAGCAATGGCAACAAAAGCCAAAATTGACAAATGGGATCTAATTAAACTAAAGAGCTTCTGCACAGCAAAAGAAACTATCATCAGTGTGAACAGACAACCAACAGAATGAGAGAAAATTTTTGCAACCTATCCATCTGACAAAGGGCCAATAACCAGAATCTACAAGGAACTTAAACAAATTTACAAGAAAAAAACAAATGACCCCATCAAAAAATGGGTTAAAGATATGAACCAACACTTCTTAAAAGAAGGCATTTATGTAGCCAACAAACATATGAAAAAAAGCTCATCGTCACTGGTCATTAGAGAAATGCAAATCAAAACCACGATGAGATACCACCTCATGCCAGTTAGAATGGTGATCATTAAAAAGTCAGGAAACAACAGATAGTGGAGAGGATGTGGAGAAATAGGAATGCTTTTACACTGTTGGTCGGAGTGTAAAGTAGTTCAACCATTGTGGAAGACAGTGTGGTGATTCCTCAAGGATCTAGAACCAGAAATACCATTTGACCCATCATTCCCATTACTGGGCATATACTCAAAGGATTATAAATCATTCTACTATAAAGACTCATGCATACATATGTTTATTGCAGCACTGTTCACAATAGCAAACACTTGGAACCAACCCAAATGCCCATCAATGATAGACTGGATAAAGAAAATGTGGCACATATACACCATGGAATACTATGCAGCCATAATAAAGGATGAGTTCACGTCCTTTGCAGGGACATGGATGAAGCTGGAAACCATTATTCTCAGCAAACCAACACAGGAACAGAAAACCAAACACTGCATGTTCTCACTCATAAGTGGGAGTTGAACAATGAGAACACATGGACACAGGGAGGGGAACATCACACACTGGGGCCTGTCAGGGAGTGGGGGCTATGGGAGGAATAGCATTAGGAGAAATGCCTAATGTAAATGATGGGTTGATGTGTGCAGGAAGCCACCACGGCACATGTATACCTATGCAACAAACCTGCACGTTCTGCACATGTATCCCAGAACTTAAAGTATACAAAAAAAAAAAAAAAAGAAAGAAAGAAAAAGAAAACATTATGCTAAGTGAAAAAAAAATCACAAAAGACTACATGTTGTATGATTCCTTTTTTTTTTTGAGACAGAGTCTCACTCTGTCGCCAGGCTGGAGAGCAGTAGCACGATCTTGGCTTACTGAAAGCTCCACCTCCCCGATTCAAGCAATTCTCCGTCTCAGCATCCCGAGTAGCCGGGATTACAGGCACCTGCCACTATGCCCAGCTAAGTTGTGTATTTCCTTTTTCTTTTTTTTTTTTTAGTAGAGACGGGGTTTCACCATCTTGGCCAGGCTGGTCTTGAACTCCTGATCTCGTGATCCACCCGTCTCGGCCTCCCAAAGTTTTGGGATTACAGGCGTGAGCCACCACACCCAGCCTGTATGATTTCATTTATATGAAGTGTTGAGAATAGGTCAATCTATTAAAAAAAAAGTACACTGAATTATTGTTTTATCTTTGGGAAAAGAGTCCAGCTTTAAGAGGAAAACAGTATGAAAGTCAATATTTCAAAAACCTATATATATATGTATATATACACACACATATATATTTATAACTATATTATAAAGGGCACCAGTAGGTTATCTCCTACCATTTTCTAAATGTATTAATACATATATTTTTTTTTCTTTTTATTTGGCAGGAGAAGACAGTGGGTAACCAGTTATTCATCATTGATTTGTTTATTCATTCATTCTGTCAAAATCTGCCTACTGTTCAGCTTTCAAAGATGAAGAATAGATGGTTCCTGCCCACATTCAAATGGGAGAGATAGTTGAACATTGATCAAAGAATCAGGCAAATAAAGACGTCTTCAGGCAAATAAAATCCACTGTGATAAGGGTTGTGGAGAGGAGGTGCATCCTTGGAGCTAAGGAGCAGTCTAAGGGAGAGCTCCCTGGCCAGGGAGAAGCTGGAGGAGGAGGAGGAGGAGGAGGAGGAGGAGGAGGAGGAGGAGGAGGAGGAGGAGTGGTTTGGTGAAAGGGAGGGAAGTGGAAAAGGTTTCCAGCCAGAGAGGATACCTGATGTAAAGTCTCTAACAGGAGGATAATAGGGAGTTGGAGGAACAGAAAGAAGCCTAGTGGGGCTACTGCTCAGAGCACAGTAGGAGATGAGGATGGAGATATCTGTGATGAAAAGACCTCATGGGACATTAAAAGGAGGGGGAACCACATAATTTACCATCTAAACTGAAACACTTGTGAGAGTAAAATAAAGGGGTATGAATAACTACCCAAACAGGCATAAACTCCAATTACCCTGGGGACACCAGGACATATGCTCACCTTACTTATAGAACGTGTTAGGGATTTTGGTCTTCAACCTAAAAGCAATGCTAAGCCACTGCAAGGTTCATGATTGGGGATGAGAATGAATAAGGACATGATCACATTGGCATTTTGAATAGATCTTTCTGGTTATGCTGTGGAGACAGGAATAGTAGTTATTTCCTTATATGCCAAGAGACCTGGCTTGATTGGGATCTTCTTTATGTGCCACTCTCCTTTCTCTGCTCCCAGCCCAGTGCTCCACACACATCTGTGCAGCAGCTGCAGAATTGGATTCCAGAGGCTCTGGTAATTTGTAGCATTATGGAGATGGTGTCTGGCAGTGGACTGCTCCCATTAGTGCTGCTCATGTAAGCTTGATGCCTTCCACATGCCCCTATTTTATTCCAGTCCTCCTGGAGCCAGGCCAGTAATTAACTCTTTGGGGAAATCTGCCCTGACCTAGTGTCTTTCATTGCTCAATATGCAAGAAAAACAGGGCCTGTGCATGTAAATCAGTGGGAACAGTGCCTCAAACCCACAAGGTAGCTATGTCTCTTCCAGAATCTCTTCTCTGTTTCCCATAGAGTCGTAGACTCAGAAGGGGCTTCAAAAGATCTGAAACCCTTCTTTTGAGGGATATCGAGGGATGGCCTATTGAGAAGTGGTCATCCCAGTTCTTTTGAGGGATGGCCTGTTGAGAAGGGGTCATCCAAGTTCTTCCAGGGACCTGGACCACACTCTCTCCCAGGATTCTATCCCAGATCTGCTCTCTTCTCTCTATCTCCATTGCCACCCCCTTGGTCCAAGCTACCATCTCTCACCTGGATCACTGCAATAGCCTCCTAACAGGCCTCCCTGTTTCCACTACAGCCTCTCTGGAATCCATTATCCATAGCAAAGCCAGTGATCATTTTTAAAACAAAAATCAATCAAGTCTTAAACTTGACTGCTTAAACGTCTTCAACAGCTTCAGCTTCTTGTAGCCTTCGATTAGGATCCAAACTCCTTACTATGCCCATAGGGTGCTGTTTTCTGCTTATTTCCCCAACCTTCCCTCTCTCTCTCCATTCTCCTCTTCTCACACTATGCTCCAGCATCATTAGCCTTCTTTCAGTATTTCAAACACATAAGCTCTTTTTTTTTTTTTTTTTTTTTTGCCTCCGAGCTATAGCCTGGAATATTTTGTTGCTGTTTATATGACTGGCTCCTTCCTATTCTTTAGATTTCTGCTGAAGTGTCACCTACATGGAAAAGTTTTTCTTGACTATTTGTTTGCAGTGATCCCTCTCACTAATCTCTATTGCAAGCCCTTTTCTTGTTTATAACACACAATTTGTGAATTTTTTTTTTTTTGAGACAGAGTGTCGCTCTGTTGCCCAGGCTGGAGTGCAGTGGCGCTATCTTGGCTCACTGCAACCTCCACCTCCTGGGTTCAAGTGATTCTCCTGCCTCAGCCTCCCGAGTAGCTGGGAGTACAGATGTGTGACACAATGCCCGGCTAATTGTTTCATATTTTTAGTAGAGACGGGGTTTCATCATGTTGGCCAGGCTGGTGTTGAACTCCTGACCTCAAGGGATCCATCTGCCTCGGCCTCCCATAGTGCTGGGATTATAGATGTGAGCCACTGTGCCTGGCCTGTGAGTTTTAATTGGTGTATTTGATTGTTTTGTTTCAGTTTTGTCTCTGGCTAAAATGTGGGCACCCCGAGAGGGGAGCTGAGCATGATTGCCTTGTTCCCTGCTAGCACATAGTACTTGGCACACAGCAGGTGTGCTCAATAAATATTTATGGAATAAATGGACAAATGACAGTGGCCGTCTTTTTGTTTAACAGCTCCATTTGTTAGGAAGTAATTTCTTAATTTGAATCTTATAGTCATATTTACCTTTTGTTACAGTTCTCTTTAGAATTCCCTTTTCATAATGAAAATCCCTCAGATATTTGAAAACCATTATCTTGTCCATTCTAAGACATCTTTTCTCTAGTCAAAACATCCTCAGTTCTTTCAATTCTTACCCTGTGAAATGCCATCTTGTTTGATTCATTGTATCGTATTTTCAGCCTATCAAATTCTCTTTGGATTCAGAATCTGTCATCTACCATAGTGGTTATGACTCTCAACTCCTGGGCCACTTACAAATTTGATAAATATGCTAGCTAAGGCCTCATCGAATTTACAAGCAAATGTGTTGAATGTCCCTGGAGTCCTTTCTTCAGGCAATGATAACTTAATATGACCACAGAAAAAATTACAGAGACCGCTGCGTTAAATAGAAAGCAAAGAGTTGAATGCTTCAACCAAGAAATACATTCTTTGTGGAGCTGTCTAGATGACATTTCCAATTGGATCTCTTGCCTGCTGCATACACTTAACATGTTTGAAAAGAAACTCACAAATTAAGATACATAATAGTAAGTGGCCATTTAAATGGTGGTTATAAAGACTATGTAGCAACGTAGAATAATGATTCTGCTATGTGATATATGGTAAATGGAAAAAGTACGATGCCAAATTATGAGCAAATCTTATTCTTTATTTTGAAATATGTGTTTTCACATTTATAATGAAAACATACATTTATAGGAAAACTACTTCTATTCCTCTTATAAAAATCAGTACTTTCTACTAAGGAGTCTTGCTTTCTCATAGAAATAGGAATCAGGATTTTTTTTTTTTTTTTTAGGAAATAGAAGGCATATGAACTTTTAGGGACTGGGAGAATCAATGCTCTTGAATCTTAACCACTTAGAGAGCTTAAAATTGTACCTACATACCATTTTGTAAGTTTGTGGCTCTTTTCTTTTGAATGACACTTTTTTTTTCTATGAAACTTTTTAGGAAAAATTGTGAAATGAAGACAGTTTTTTTTTTAATTTCCCTTTTTCCTTTACCTTTTTTCAGTCCTCAGGTACCTTGACTTCGTGCTGTCCCCACTATAGCACCCACCTTAATCCCAGAACTCTTTCTTTAATTCTCCTGACCTTCATCAAAGTTTACTGATTCTGATTCCTACTTCTTCCTACTCCAAGAGTAATATAGATCAGGAAAGGTCTCTCTATTTAAAAAACACATATGATAATTCAATTTGGCCTAAAATGTTTATGGATGGTAATGCCTTCATCTCCCCTGTGCCTTTTTCACTCTAAATGAATAGTGGTCTTTAAACTCCTGAACTGGAGCTAGTGGCTTATTGGCGGACATTTTATTCCCTGTAATGAGGCTGCAGGAGAATTTTCTTAGGAAGACCAGAAAGAAAGAGCTGTTCACCTTCTTCAAATGAGACCAGTAAGCAGCCACTTACTCTGTCTTCTTAGAAATGCATCCTTCTCTTCAAGCTCCCATGTGGAGAAAATGCAATGTAATACTCTTCCCTTATTTCTTCATTCAATAATTAATCTCAGTCCTCACTTCCCACTCCTAGGCAGCTCTCCAGCTTCCAGTGCTGTTTATTGGGGACAGGCCACCCAGCTAGTCTATGTCTTCTCTGAATTCCTATTATATTTCATTGTCTATTCTGCTTGATTCTTTCCAGCCTTGTGTTTTTCCTTAGTTGTTTCTTATAAAGAGGCCAGCCTTTCACCTGGACATGACTCAAAGGGCCAAATCTGTGCCTCACATAGGAAAATCTCATTTAATCAGAATGATTGAGGGGGCTTAGGGCTGGTACACTTTACTATAAATGTGAGTAAATAAAAAACTAATCTGAGATTTTTTCCTTCAAAATATATGCAAGAGAACTGATTCTTCTTTTATGCCTCCGTAATAAAGTTTAGAGAATATCATGAAATTTACCATAATTTTTAAAGAACTTGTAGATTCAGTATTCTGGACAAAGGTTCTCATTTCCAAAACTCTTACTGCTAAAGCAAGAATATAAGATCCAAGCTTTCATAGTCTCTTTCAGTCTTTATTCCCAAGACAACCTTCAGTCATTATCACTTGAGGTATCCAAGTCAATAGAAGTGATGTTGAAAGGCAGGATGAAAGATGATGTTGGTGAGACAAGAGAAACTCAAAGTCATGGCTGGGGCTACTCATGTGATGAGGAGAGAAAGTAGGGCACCAGGAGCCCCAGATTAGGGCAGTCAATGCATTAAGTTTCCCTGAAGGAGTGTCAGTCCTGTACAATTTTTCATAGGGCAAAGGGTGGTTGTTTGTGATGCTGGATCCCAGAGACTCAACTTTTGACTAGAGGTAAAAACACATTTTACTATAATTTTTCTTTCCCCTTCCCAGCATCCAGTCATCTGTTCTCTTTGGAACTCCTCTGGGTATGTGGTTGAGATGATACTGTTGAACATTTAATGGGTGAAAATATAAAATAAAAATTCAGAGTCTGAGACATAGAAAGCGTTCAATAAATTTCTGGTGGCTGGATGAATAAGTACACAGATTTGAATTCTGCCTTTGCCTTTAATTTCTTGAGGGACCCTGGAAAGTTGCCTAATCTCACTGAGCCTTACTGTTCTCATCTGTAAAATGGGGTGCTAGTACCTTCCTTATAGGATTTCTGTGATGATTAAATGAGCTAATTGATATGGTTTGGCTCTATGTCCCCAGCAAATTTCATGTTAAATTGTAATCCCCAGTGTTAAAGGTGAGGCCTGGTGGGAGGTGATTGAATCGTGGGGACAGATTTCTCATGAATGGTGTAGTACCATCTCCTTGGTACAGTCCCCACGATAGAGAGTGAGTGAGTTCTTGTGAGATCTGATTGCTTAAAAGTGTGTAGCACCTCCCACTCTGTCTCTTCTTGCTCCTGCTCCTGCCATGTGAAGTGCCTGCTCCCCCTTCGCCTTCCGGAGGCCTCCCGAGAAGCCAGCAGTTGCCAGCATCATGCTTCCTGTACAACCTGTGGAACTGTGAGCCAATTAAAACTTGTCCTTTTAATAAATTACCCAGTCTCAGGTATTTCTTTTTTTTTTCATGATTTTTTTTTCTTATACTTTAAGTTTTAGGGTACATGTGCACATTGTGCAGGTTAGTTACATATGTATACATGTGCCATGCTGGTGCGCTGCACCCACTAACTCGTCATCTAGCATTAGGTATATCTCCCAATGCTATCCCTCCCCCCTCCCCCCACCCCACAACAGTCCCCAGAGTGTGATATTCCCCTTCCTGTGTCCATGAGATCTCATTGTTCAATTCCCACCTATGAGTGAGAATATGTGGTGTTTGGTTTTTTGTTCTTGCGATAGTTTACTGAGAATGATGATTTCCAATTTCATCCTTGTCCCTACAAAGGACATGAACTCATCATTTTTTATGGCTGCATAGTATTCCATGGTGTATATGTGCCACATTTTCTTAATCCAGTCTATCATTGTTGGACATTTGGGTTGGTTCCAAGTCTTTGCTATTGTGAATAATGCCACAATAAACATACCTGTGCATGTGTCTTTATAGCAGCATGATTTATAATCCTTTGGGTATATACCCAGTAATGGGATGGCTGGGTCAAATGGTATTTCTAGTTGTAGATCCCTGAGGAATCACCACACCAACTTCCACAATGGTTGAACTAGTTTACGGTCCCACCAACAGTGTAAAAGTGTTCCTATTTCTCCACATCCTCTCCAGCACCTGTTGTTTCCTGACTTTTTAATGATTGCCATTCTAACTGGTGTGAGATGGTATCTCATTGTGCTTTTGATTTGCATTTCTCTGATGGCCAGTGATGATGAGCATTTTTTCGTGTTTTTTGGCTGCATAAATGTCTTCTTTTGAGAAGTGTCTGTTCATGTCCTTTGCCCACTTTTTGATGGGGTTGTTTGTTTTTTTCTTGTAAATTTGTTTGAGTTCATTGTAGATTCTGGATATTAGCCCTTTGTCAGATGAGTAGGTTGGGAAAATTTTCTCCCATTCTGTAGGTTGCCTGTTCACTCTGATGGTAGTTTCTTTTGCTGTGCAGAAGCTCTTTAGTTTAATTAGATCCCATTTGTCAATTTTGTCTTTTATTGCCATTGCTTTTGGTGTTTTAGACATGAAGTCCTTGCCCATGCCTATGTCCTGAATGGTAATGCCTAAGTTTTCTTCTAGGGTTTTTATGGTTTTAGGTGTAATGTTTAAGTCTTTAATCCATCTTGAATTAATTTTTGTATAAGGTGTAAGGAAGGGATCCAGTTTCAGCTTTCTACATATGGCTAGCCAGTTTTCCCAGCACCATTTATTAAATAAGGAATCCTTTCCCCATTGCTTCTTTTTCTCAGGTTTGTCAAAGATCAGATAGTTGTAGATATGCGGCGTTATTTCTGAGGGCTCTGTTCTGTTCCATTGATCTATATCTCTGTTTTGGTACCAGTACCATGCTGTTTTGGTTACTGTAGCCTTGTAGTATAGTTTCAAGTCAGGTAGTGTGATGCCTCCAGCTTTGTTCTTTTGGCTTAGGATTGCCTTGGTGATGTGGGCTCTTTTTTGGTTCCATATGAACTTTAAAGTAGTTTTTTCCAAATCTGTGAAGAAAGTCATTGGTAGCTTGATGGGGATGGCATTGAATCTGTAAATTACCTTGGGCAGTATGGCCATTTTCATGATATTGATTCTTCCTACCCATGAGCATGGAATGTTCTTCCATTTGTTTGTATCCTCTTTTATTTCCTTGAGCAGTGGTTTGTAGTTCTCCTTGAAGAGGTCCTTCACATCCCTTGTAAGTTGGATTCCTAGGTATTTTATTCTCTTTGAAGCAATTGTGAATGGGAGTTCACTCATGATTTGGCTCTCCGTTTGTCTGTTGTTGGTGTAGAAGAATGCTTGTGATTTTCGTACATTGATTATGTATCCTGAGACTTTGCTGAAGTTGCTTATCAGCTTAAGGAGATTTTGGGCTGAGACAATGGAGTTTTCTAGATATACAATCATGTCGTCTGCAAACAGGGACAATTTGGCTTCCTCTTTTCCTAATTGAATACCCTTTATTTCCTTCTCCTGCCTAATTGCCCTGGCCAGAACTTCCAACACTATGTTGAATAGGAGTGGTGAGAGAGGGCATCCCTGTCTTGTGCCAGTTTTCAAAGGGAATGCTTCCAGTTTTTGCCCATTCAGTATGATATTGGCTGTGGGTCTGTCATAGATAGCTCTTATTATTTTGAAATACATCCCATCAATGCCTAATTTATTGAGAGTTTTTAGCATGAAGGGTTGTTGAATTTTGTCAAAGGCCTTTTCTGCATCTATTGAGGTAATCATGTGGTTTTTGTCTTTGGCTCTGTTTATATGCTGGATTACATTTATTGATTTGCATATATTGAACCAGCCTTGCATCCCAGGGATGAAGCCCACTTGATCATGGTGGATAAGCTTTTTGATGTGCTGCTGGATTTGTTTTGCCAGTATTTTATTGAGGATTTTTGCATCAATGTTCATCAAGGATATTGGTCTAAAATTCTCTTTTTTCTTTGTGTCTCTGCCCGGCTTTGGTATCAGAATAATGCTGGCCTCATAAAATGAATTAGGGAGGATTCCCTCTTTTTCTATTGATTGGAATAGTTTCAGAAGGAATGGTACCAGTTCCTCCTTGTACGTCTGGTAGAATTCAGCTGTGAATCCATCTGGTCCTGGACACTTTTTGGTTGGTAAACTATTGATTATTGCCACAATTTCAGCTCCTGTTATTGGTCTATTCAGAGATTCAACTTCTTCCTGGTTTAGTCATGGGAGAGTGTATGTGTGGAGGAATTTATCCATTTCTTCTAGATTTTCTAGTTTATTTGCATAGAGGTGTTTGTAGTATTCTCTGATGGTAGTTTGTATTTCTGTGGGATTGGTGGTGATATCCCTTTTATCATTTTTTACTGCATCTATTTGATTCTTCTCTCTTTTTTTCTTTATTAGTCTTGCTAGTGGTCTATCAGTTTTGTTGATCCTTTCAAAAAACCAGCTCCTGGATTCATTAATTTTTTGAAGGGTTTTTTGTGTCTCTGTTTCCTTCAGTTCTGCTCTGATTTTAGTTATTTCTTGCCTTCTGCTAGCTTTTGAATGTGTTTGCTCTTGCTTCTCTAGTTCTTTTAATTGTGATGTTAGGGTGTCAATTTTGGATCTTTCCTGCTTTCTCTTGTGGGCATTTAGTGCTATAAATTTCCCTCTACACACTGCTTTGAATGTGTCCCAGAGATTCTGGTATGTTGTGTCTTTGTTCTCGTTGGTTTCAAAGAACATCTTTATTTCTGCCTTCATTTCGTTATGTACCCAGTAGTCATTCAGGAGCAGGTTGTTCAGTTTCCATGTAGTTGAGCGGTTTTGAGTGAGATTCTTAATCCTGAGTTCTAGTTTGATTGCACTGTGGTCTGAGAGATAGTTTGTTATAATTTCTGTTCTTTTACATTTGCTGAGGAGAGCTTTACTTCCCAATATGTGGTCAGTTTTGGAATAGGTGTGGTGTGGTGCTGAAAAAAATGTATATTCTGTTGATTTGGGGTGGAGAGTTCTGTAGATGTCTATGAGGTCCGCTTGGTGCAGAGCTGAGTTCAATTCCTGGGTATCCTTGTTGACCTTCTGTCTCATTGATCTGTCTAATGTTGACAGTGGGGTGTTAAAGTCTCCCATTATTAATGTGTGGGAGTCTAAGTCTCTTTGTAGGTCGCTCAGGACTTGCTTTATGAATCTGGGTGCTCCTGTATTGGGTGCATGTATATTTAGGATAGGTAGCTCTTCTTGATGAATTGATCCCTTTACCATTATGTAATGGCCTTCTTTGTCTCTTTTGATCTTTGTTGGTTTAAAGTCTGTTTTATCAGAGACTAGGATTGGAACCCCTGCCTTTTTTTGTTTTCCATTTGCTTGGTAGATCTTCCTCGATCCTTTTATTTTGAGCCTATGTGTGTCTCTGCACATGAGATGGGTTTCCTGAATACAGCACACTGATGGGTCTTGACTCTTTATCCAATTTGCCTGTCTGTGTCTTTTAATTGGAGCATTTAGTCCATTTACATTTAAAGTTAATACTGTTGTGTGTGAATTTGATCCTGTCATTATGATGTTAGCTGGTTATTTTGCTCGTTAGTTGATGCAGTTTCTTCCTAGTCTCGATGGTCTTTACATTTTGGCATGATTTTGCAGCAGCTGGTACCGGTTGTTCCTTTCCATGTTTAGTGCTTCCTTCAGGAGCTCTTTTAGGGCAGGCCTGGTGGTGACAAAATCTCTCAGCATTTGCTTGTCTGTAAAGGATTTTATTTCTCCTTCACTTATAAAGCTTAGTTTGGCTGGATATGAAATTCTGGGTTGAAAATTCTTTTCTTTAAGAATGTTGAATATTGGCCCCCACTCTCTTCTGGCTTGTAGGGTTTCTGCCGAGAGATCCGCTGTTAGTCTGATGGGTTTCCCTTTGAGGGTAACCCGACCTTTCTCTCTGGCTGCCCTTAACGTTTTTTCCTTCATTTCAACTTTGGTGAATCTGACAATTATGTGTCTTGGAGTTGCTCTTCTTGAGGAGGTTCTTTGTGGCATTCTCTGTATTTCCTGAATCTGAACGTTGACCTGCCTTGCTAGATTGGGGAAGTTCTCCTGGATAATATCCTGCAGAGTGTTTTCCAACTTGGTTCCATTCTCCCCATCACTTTCAGGTACACCAATCAGACGTAGATTTGGTCTTTTCACATAGTCCCATATTTCTTGGAGGCTTTGCTCATTTCTTTTTATTCTTTTTTCTCTAAACATCCTTCTCAATTCATTTCATTCATTTCATCTTCCATTGCTGATACCCTTTCTTCCAGTTGATCGCATCCACTCCTCAGGCTTCTGCATTCTTCACGTAGTTCTCGAGCCTTGGTTTTCAGCTCCGTCAGCTCCTTTAAGCACTTCTCTGTATTGGTTATTCTAGTTATACATTCTTCTACATTTTTTTCAAAGTTTTCAACTTCTTTGCCTTTGGTTTGAATGTCCTCCCGTAGCTCAGAGTAATTTGATGGTCTGAAGACTTCTTCTCTCAGCTCGTCAAAGTCATTCTCTATCCAGCTTTGTTCCGTTGCTGGTGAGGAACTGCGTTCCTTTGGAGGAGGAGAGGCGCTCTGCTTTTTAGAGTTTCCAGTTTTTCTGTTCTGTTTTTTCCCCATCTTTGTGGTTTTATCTACTTTTGGTCTTTGATGATGGTGATGTACAGATGGGTTTTTGGTGTGGATGTCCTTTCTGTTTGTTAGTTTTCCTTCTAACAGACAGGACCCTCAGCTGCAGGTCTGTTGGAATACCCTGCCATGTGAGGTGTCAGTGTGCCCCTGCTGGGGGGTGCCTCCCAGTTAGGCTGCTGGGGGTCAGGGTCAGGGACCCACCTGAGGAGGCAGTCTGCCCGTTCTCAGATCTCCAGCTGCGTGCTGGGAGAACCACTGCTCTCTTCAAAGCTGTCAGACAGGGACATTTAAGTCTGCAGAGGTTACTGCTGTCTTTTTGTTTGTCTGTGCCCTGCCCCCAGAGGTGGAGCCTACAGAGGCAGGCAGGCCTCCTTGAGCTGTGGTGGGCTCCACCCAGTTCGAGCTTCCCGGCTGCTTTGTTTACCTAATCAAGCCTGGGCAATGGCGGGCGCCCCTCCCCCAGCCTCGCTGCCGCCTTGCAGTTTGATCTCAGACTGCTGTACTAGCAATCAGCGAGACTCCATGGGCGTAGGACCCTCCGAGCCAGGTGCGGGATATAATCTCGTGGCGCGCCGTTTTTTAAGCCGGTCCGAAAAGCGCAATGTTCGGGTGGGAGTGACCCAAATTTCCAGGTGCGTCCGTCACCCCTTTCTTTGACTCGGAAAGGGAACTCCCTGACCCCTTGCACTTCCCAAGTGAGGCAATGCCTCGCCCTGCTCCGGCTCACGCACGGTGTGCGCACCCACTGACCTGCAGCCACTGTCTGGCACTCCCTAGTGAGATGAACCCGGTACCTCAGATGGAAATGCAGAAATCACCCATCTTCTGCGTCACTCACACTGGGAGCTGTCTCAGGTATTTCTTTATAGCAATGGGAGAAAGGATTAATACACTAATGCATGTAAAATATAGATTACAGTGGGGTTTTGTGTGTGTGTGTTTTCTGTACTTTTAGTTGTGTTTTCTTTCTTTCCTTTTAACATTAAAAAAACTTTTATTTTGGGTTCAGGGTACTTGTGCAGGTTTGTTATGTAAGTAAATTGCATGTTGTGAGAATTTGGTATGCAGATTATTTCCTCACCCAAGTAATAAGCATAGTATCCGATAGGCAGTTCTTTGACCTTCACCCTCCTCCCATCCTCCACCCTCAGGTAGGTTCCAGTGTCTGTTGTTCCCTTCTTTGTGACCATATGTACTTGATGTTTAGCTCCCACTTATAAGTGAGAACACGCGGTATTTGATTTCAGGCGGTATTTAGTTCACTTAGGATAATGGTCTCCCTGTGTTGTATTCCATGGTAAGTATGTACCACATTTTCTTTGTTCAGTCTACTGTTGATAGGCAGATAGGTTGATTCCTTGTCTTTGCTGTTGTGAATAGTCCTAAAATGAACAAACATGTGCATGTGTCTAAATGATTTATATTCCTTTGGGTATATACCCAATAATGGGATTGCTGGGTTGAATGGTTATTCTGTTTTAAGTTCTTTGAGGAATCTCCAAACTGCTTTCCACAATGGCTGAACTACTTTAAATTCTCATCAGCAGCGTATAAATGTTCCCTTTACTCCACAACCTCTCCAGCTTCTCTTGTTGTTTGACTTTTTAATAACAGCCATTCTGACTGGTATGAGATGGTATCTCGTTGTGGTTTCTATTCACATTTTTCTAATGATTAGTGATGTTGACCATTTTTCATGTTTGTTGGTACATGTATGTTTTCTTTTGAAAAGTGTCTGTTCATGTCCTTTGCCCACTTTTTATTTTATTTTACTTTATTTATTTATTTTGCTTGTAAATTTAAGTTCCTTATAGATCCTGGATATTAGACCTTTGTTGGATGCATAGTTTGTAAATATTTTCTCCCATTCTGTAGTTTGCCTATTTACTCTGTTGATATTTTCCCTTACTATGCAGAAGCTCTTTAGTTTAGACCCCATTTGTCAAGTTTTGTTTTTGTTGCAATTGCTATTGGCATCTTCATCATGGAATCTTTGCCAGGTCCTGTGTCCAGAATGGTATTTCCTAGAATATCTTCCAGAAGTTTTTATATTTTAGGTTTTATATTTAAGTCTTTAATTCATCTTGAGTTGATTTTTGTATATGGTGTAAAGAAGGGGTCCAGGTTCAGTCTTCTGCATATGGCTAGCCAGTTATCCCAGCACCATTTAGTGAACAGGGATTTAGTGAATAGGGAGTCCTTTCCCCATTGCTTGCTTTTGTCGACTTTTTTGATCAGATGGTTGTAGGTGTGCAACTTTATTTCTGGGTCCCTATTCTGTTCCATTGATCTATGTGTCTGTTTTTGTACCAGAGTACAGTCGTTTTTATAAAGCAAAATAGTAGCAATAGTAGAAGTAAGCGCAATAATAACTGCTATTATTGTTATTTTTAGTATGTAATGCCAGTAAATTAAGACTACTTTTAGTTATATTTTGATGTGTGTTGAAATTTGTATTTTACTTTTATAATGTAACAGTCTAGGTGCCCAGTATAGGTCTGAGTACACTGTAGGGCCTCAATAAATGCTGTTGCTGTGTTTTTCTTCTAGGGGCAGAACTGAAATCTATTCCTTTGATTCTTTCTCTAGTCTGTTCCTTCCTCATTATTCTCTAGATTATTGCAATGAACTTAATTATTGGTGGCAAAAATATTTCATGTATAAAAATGTCAGATAACTTCTTTAATGATGAAATTGCCACTTATGTCATAAGTGTATTTTGGGGGAAAAATGCTTAATTATTTTAAGATGTTGATCTACCCAGTCAGAAGCAATGACCTCTAGTGTCTAGTAGAATTTGTGGATCAAGCAAATAGTTTCCTTGGGAGAAGACAACCAGTGATGGCTTGGATCTGTGTCCTCACCCAAATCTCATGTCAGATTGTAATCCCAGTGCTGGAGGTAGGGCCTGGTGGTAGGTGACTGGATCATGGGGGTGGTTTCCAATGGTTTAGCACCATGCCTGTAGAGCTGTTCTCGTGATAGAGTTCGTATGAGACCTGGTTGTTTAAAAGTGTGTAACATTTCCCTGCCAGCCTTCCTCCTGTTCTGGCCATGTAAGACGTCCCTGCTCCCCTCTTTGCCTTCTGCCATGATTGAAAGTCTCCTAAGGCCTCCCCAGCCGTGCTTTCTGTACAGCCTGTGGAACTGTGGGCCAATTAAACCTCTTTTCTTTATAGATTAGCCAGTCTCAGGTATTTGTTTATAGTAGTGGGAGAATGGACTAATACAACCAGGTTATGCAGAAACATCTTAATCTTCAAAGTCCTGTCTTCATTTTGCATTTCTTGCTCTTATAATGAACCACACCTCCTGGTATTCATACCTTTGCGTAGTCCTCATCTTCGTACTTTGATTGTAGGCTTGACCAAGTTACTTGCATTGGCCAATGGAATATTAATAATTGTGATGCAAGCAGAGACCTGATAAACACTTGCACATGGGAGCATGTCCTCTTGGAAAGCTTCCTCTTGGACTCCATGCTTCATGCTGTAAATATGCTTGGGACAGGCCACTAAATGATGAGAGACCATGCGAAAAGAGCCTGAAGGATAAGAACCAACTTGGACATTCCTACTTGAGCTGAACTCAGAGTTGAATGCAGTACCTGAGTGACTTCAGCTGTACCATATGAAACAGATGAACCACCCAGATAATCCCAGACAACCACAGACTTGTGGAATATAACAATACATTGTTATTTTAAGACATTACATTTTGGGGTGTTTTTTTTTATGTCGCAATATACAATGGCTACATAACCTCTTTTCTCCCTTCCTCCAGCACTCATGGACAGACCAAATGGAAGCATCCCATGATGTATCACCAAAAATATATTGGTGTTCAGAATAGTCACAGCTCTTATTTATCCTGGGAAAAGGTCATTCATCTCTTCAAGTGCCTTTGCTTTAAAAATGTAAATACTGAGGCTCAGAGAGAGTAAGTAACTTATCCGAAATCACTTGTTTAGGTCTTTGGATTCGGCATCCAATGCCTTTTCTATGAAGAGCCATGAAAATATCTTCAGTTTCAGAGAGAATTCCAGACCAAAATCACATCATAACATCCAACGTATACATAGAAGTTTCTGTCTACTCACACAACAATCCTTGTTGATGGGATGGGATTCTTTTCTAACATGAACTAGTAATCAAAATATCCTAATGAGAGTCATGTTGGCCATGGAAGTTAAAAGCTAACTTAGCCCAAGGAATGCAAATTAGATGCTAGCAAAAATATCATAGAAAGAATAAAGATGCAATTCCTACTGATTCTTGCTAAAACTTACACAGCCTTTTATAAGTTCAAATTATGCCTCACCTAGTTCTGCAAACCCACTCATTCAGCACCTACTGATTGGGCACTGTCTTTGTGCCAGGCACTGTGGTGGATGCTAGGGATATACTGTGAACAAGACAGTCCTTGCCCTCAAGGGAATTTAACGTAAAGTTTAAGCGAATCGTTCAGGGTCATATAGTTAGTTAGTGACAGATTTGGGGCTGTACCAAGGGATGGTCTGGTCTCCCTAGTGGCTGCCAAACATATGCCTGATGGCACACTGGAATTGTCGCATACTCTTAAATTGAGTAACTGTGATCTCAACAGGGGATATTTTCCTTGGGCCTCTATCTCCTTTTAAGATTAGGGTTATGATTTCTGAGGCTTTGCTATAATTTACTCTTTTTAATACTCTCCTTTGTATGTCAAGAAAAATTTTCTTATAGATTAGATTCAGATTTTCTGTCTCATTCATTGAGGCAGGAGTATAATCTGTGCTACAGTGTTATACTTGCATTCCTGAGAAGTCTTTTTATATAAATCACTTTAAAAATAATTATTTCAAAGAGTAAATAGGGGATTTGAGGCTGGGCCATTTCAACTCACAATAATAATTTTGCCTGCAGGCATTTCAATAATACTGGTGTTTTCATAGCTTTAAGTCTATAGATATAAAGCTAAATACCCCTGGGCAAATCCAGCCTTGATTACATCTCTCTTTTGATGAAGAGGAATGGCCTTTTTTTCCCTATCCTCCCAAGACTATCATTGGCTCAAAGCTTTTTAGTGGTTTTTATCACATTTATCACCCATTGTTGGATAAACATATCACAAAGCCACTCAAAAAAGCTGAGAGCAAGTTTTTTCCTCTTTGTCTGATATGCTAGTTATAGCATTATAACCATGTGCATAATGAAAATCACATGTCCCATCATTTATTTGACAAATATTTTTTGATGCCTACCTAGTGATAGACATTGAGCTAGGCAATGGGGATATACTAGTAAATAAGATAGACAAGTTCCTGCTGTCATGGAGCTTCCATTTCAGTAGAGGAGATAGTCCATAAACAGATAAACAAACATACAATATCATGTCACCTGATGGTAAGTGGTATGGAGCAAACCATGATAGGATCAGAGAATGGCCAGTAGCCAGATCATGGTGAGTCTCAGGAGTCATTGAAAGTACTTTGGATTTTATTCTGTGTGTGATGGAAACAATTAGAAGTTTTTGATCAGGAGAATGGCATAGTATGATTTATATTCTAGAAAACCTACTCTGGCTGCTGTAGAACAGACTCTAGAAGATTAAAAGGGATAGCTGGGAAAAATTAAGAGGCTATTGTAGCTAGAGTTGCTCTACAAAACCAAGCTTGAGACAAGAGCTTGTGTGTAGCCATTTATTTTAGGAAGTTATTGAACGAATAGAAGTGGAGGAAAGGGAAGTGTTAGACAAGAAAGGACGTAAAGTCAATCTGGTGGGGTGGAAGATGCTGATAAACTCTGTAGGGCTCTGAGCCACCAGAGATCCTCTAAGAGATCGGGTGGGGATACAGCTCTGATGTGCTCAGCTCCTGCCCCACATTGGTCCAGGCTGCCCATGGGGATAACTGTCTTGAACTGAGGGATGAGGCAGACTGAAGCAGAATGACTGAGCAATCCCCATAGGCATCCCACACTTCAAATAGCAGTTACAGAAGCAGGAGTTCTGTGAAGCAGCTGAGACTCAGTGAAGGCCAGTTACATGCAATAGGTATCCAATATAGATAAGCTGGTGGCATGCGAGATGACGGGAGGTTGAAGTTGGGAGGCAGAGGGAAGGTGGTGAGGACTGGACAGATGCCCAGGTAATATGGTTTGGATTTATGTCCCTGAATAAATCCCATATCAAATTGTAATACCCAGTGTTGGAGGAAGGGTCTGGTGGCAGGTAGGGGCAGATTTCCCCATTGCTTTTCTTGTGACAGTGAGGAGTTCTCATGAGATGTGTTTGTTTAAAAGTGTGTAGTGCCTCCTACTTCTCTCTCTTTCTCTTGCTCCAGCCATGTAATATGTACCTCTTTCCTCTTTCCCCTCTGCCATGGTTGTAAGATTCCCGAGACTTCCCCAGCCATGTTTCCTGTACAGCCTGCAGAAATGTGAGTCAATTAAATGAGTCAATTAAACCTTTTTTCTTTATTGATTACCCAGCCTCAGGTAGTTTTTTATAGCAATGCAAGAATGGACTGATACATCAGATTACATCCAAATTAGTGAAAATTTGCACTGGAATAGAAATATCTATATTTCCACAGTGACGGCAGGCCACTAATTTCATAATTACTTGCCTCTATGATGTTGTATTGGTCCATTTTCACGCTGCTGATAATGAGATGCCTGAGAATGGGCAATTTACAAAAGAAAGAGGTTTAATATGGACTTACAGTTCCACGTGACTGGGGAAGCCTCCCAATCATGGCAGAAGGCAAAGAAGAGCAAGTCATGTCTTACATGGATGGCAGCAGGCAAAGAGGGAGAGCTTGTGCAGGGGAACTTCTCCTCTTTTTAAAACCATCAGATCTCCTAAGACTTATTCCTATCATGAGAACAGCATGGGAAACACTTGCCCCCATGATTCAATTACCTCCCACTGAGTCCCTCCCACAACTCTTGGAAATTCAAGATGAGATCTGGATGGGGATACAGCCAAACCATATCAGATGTTGTCTTCATTCCATAGCCCTGTTCTCATTCATACTTACACAATTACCCATTTTGTGAGCATCAAAACTTAACATTTACAGTAAGGAAACTGATGAATGAAGAGTAAAAACCACAAGGAAACATAAGGTAACTAGGAAAGGTGATAGATATGTTAATTTGCTTGACTCTAATCATTGCACTATGTATATGAATATCAAAACATCATGTATTCCTTAAATATATACCGTAAAAATAAATTAATTAATTGAAAAAAGATTCAAGAACCCACAAACAAGTCTCTGTAGCCTTAGATGTCTTCTGTGTAATGTATTTGATAGATTGTAGAGGCAAAGGAAGGTGAAGTAATGGGAACAAGCTTGAACTTGCTATATATTAGGACAGGAAAATTCATTTTGGTGTTTAGACAAATGTCTGAAAGGGTAGAAGACTTATGGGCAATGTCAAAAATGTCTGTTTAAAAGTCAAAAAACAAAAGATTATCCCTGCATTGGTCATGGTTATTCAAGTTTCTTATATCATGCTAACCCAAGGCCAGGAATACAATTTTCATGGCATGAAACTCAACATTTTGAAAAACAATATGTGTTAGGGTGTTTCTCAGGAAAAGAAGAACATCTGTAACTTGTCAAAAAATATTTCCTTGTTGATGAAGGTGCCTAGGAGAGTGATTCTGGAGAACAGCAATCCAAAGAATGCTGTCAAAACCCTCGGTAAAGAGGTTGAAGAGAAATGTATTATGGTGTCAGAGGTAGCTGTGCATCTCCTGGGAAGTATTTCAGAGTATTTTCACAGAAGCATTGTCTCTCTTGCCTAGAACCTGGCCCTTCTGCATTTCTGTCATTCTCTACAGTCACTGTAAGCTTTCTGTTAAAACTCACTTAGGCAAAGTGACAATAATAATGCTAATAGCAATAATAATAATTTCCATTTAATGAGTCCTCTTTTGTGCAAGCACTATGCAAATCCCTATGCATACATATGCATTGATAAAGAAAAAATGTTTTCTTAGTAGATGATGTGAGAATTCTTTGTGGAGAGACATTTTTTTTTGTGGAAAAGTTAGTTTCTTCAACCCACTGAGGTATAGAAGGAAACCTCTGGGGCTTGGGCAGGGCAGGTTTAAAATGAGGAGGGTTCTTTGTAGTAGAAAGTGGGGCAAAAGGAGCTGATAGAGGATACTAGCCTGCCATACATGAAGGGTGAGGAAAGAACTGGCATCACATGGCTAGAACCAGGAGAAGCGACTTGGCAATAAGACTTGTCCAAAGGGGACTCTTGTTTTTTTTTTCTTTTTCTTTTTTGAGAAGGAGTTTCACTCTTGTTGCCCAGGCTGGAGTGCAATGATCTCTGCTGTGTTTTAGTTTTTCTCCACTTTCAAGTCCTGGTCCACTCTGGGCCCTATTCTGTGCCCTGGGATGTTGACTTCTATGTCCAATGTCACCTGGGATCCTTTGACCTATGACTTCCAGTTGAGTTTGATCTATAAGTACTGACAGGCAACCTCCGCCTCCCGGGTTCAAGCGATTCTCCTGCCTCAGCCTCCCAAGTAGCTGGGATTACAGGCATGTGCCACCACTCACAGCTAATTTTGTATTTTTAGTAGAGACGGGGTTTCTTCATGTTGGTCAGGGGTCTCGAACTCCCCAACCTCGGGTGATCTGCCCGCCTCTGCCTCCCAAAGTGCTGGGATTACAGGCCTGAGCCACTGCACCTGGCCTAATGGGGACTCTTTTAAGAAAACCATTTGTGCTCCTTGTTTAGTGAATCCTCCGGGTGAAAGTCATGCCTTTAAGTGAAAGTGCTGTCTGCTCTCAAGATGGACATGGAACTGAGGCACCAAGGGCTTTGCAGATATGGAGGAGAGAAGCTAACTGGTTTACTCTCAAAAGGCAATGGAGTGAGTGGTTAATAATATGGATTTGAATCCTACCTCTGCTGTGTTTTAGTTTTTCTTCACTTGCAAGTCCTTGTCCATTCTGGGCCCTATTCTGTGCCCTGGGATGCTGACCTCTATGTCCAATGTCACCTGGGATCCCTTGACCTATGACTTCCAGTTGAGTTTGATCTATGAGAAGTACTGACAGAAGATTAGAGGCAGAGAGAAAAGAGAGGTCAGGATATTAATCCCCTTTCTTCTTTCTTGCCAAGCTGTGGTTTTGGCAATGGCTGGGTTTCTCTATGACCATCTCTCACATGTGTACATGGTTTCAGCTATACTGGTCTCTCTTTTTGTCCCTTCTGGCTGAGAGGTGAGAATGACTCTATTGGGTAGTCCCTGGATCTGCCATGATATTAGTCGGTCTTCATACTGCTATAAAGATTCTACCTGTGACTGGGTAATTTATAAGAAAAGGAGATTTAATTGACTCACAGTTCTGCATGGCTGGGGAGGCCTCAGGAAACTTACAATCATGGTGGAAGAGGAAGCAAGCACCTTCTTCACAGGTGGCAGCAGAGGGAGCACATGTGAAGGAGGAACTGTCAAACACTTATAAAACCATCAGATCTCATGAGAACTCACTCACTATCAGGACAACAGCATGGGGGAAGCTGCTCCCATGATCCAATCACCTCCCATCAGGTCCCTCCCTCGACACATGGGGATTACGGGGATTATAGTTCAAGATGAGATTTGGGTGGGGACATGGAGCCAAACCATGTCAGTCACTGTTAAACATTCTCAGTTCCCCCTTTGAACATGTCTGCCTCCCTGTCTTAGTCTGTTCACAGTGCTAAAACAAGTATACCTTAAATGGAGTCTGTTCAAAGTGCTAAAATAAATATACCTTAAACTGGGTGGCTTGTAAAAAAAAAAAAAACAGAAATGTATTTCTTACAGGTATGGAGGCTGGGATGTCCAAGATCAAGGTGCTGGCAGATTTGTGTCTCGTGAGAGCCTGCTACTTCTTAGAGAGCACCTTCTCACTGTGTCCTCACATAGTAGAGGGGGCAAGTGGTCTTGCTTTGGTTTCTTTTATAAGGGCACTAGTTCCATTCATGAGGGCTTCATCCACATGACCTAATCACCTCCCAAGGGCCCCACTTCCTAATACCATTGCCTTGGAAGTTAGGATTTTGATATATAAATTTTGGAGGAACATAAACTTTCAGTCCATTGTACTCCCTGACTGTTGCAGTGAGTGACCTTGAGCAAGTTACTTAACTGTTTTGTGCCTCTGTAGTCTCATCTGCAAAATGAAGTTGATAATAGTGTATACCATATGGGATTGATTGTTGGAGGATTAATTAACATATATAAGGTACTTTGCATGCAATAAGTGTTAGCTACTATTATAAATTCAGTTTCTTATTTAATCCTTAAAACTATAATGTAGGCATTTTCTTATTTTATATATGGGGTAACTAAGACATAATAAAATTTAGATGATAGAGTTGTGATTCAAAAACCAAGTCTGATTTGAAAGTTATTTTTTACCTCATTGTATTAAATGAGATTTCTCCTCTAGTTAAGGGGCAGAGAACAAATGGTAAGATTAATAGCTAGCAAAAAAACTACTGAAATACTCTAGTGATGATGGAGTATGGAATAGATTTGTTTTTAGAGAAACCAATCTCCTCAAAATGACTTTGGACAGTAAAAAGAACATTGATCAATGTGATGCCAATCATGCCATGAAAAATGGCTTTTTCCCCCCTCAAAAAGAGGTTGTCACTTATGTTTTTATTTATTTTTTAAGCCAATTGATTTTTTCTTTGGCCTCAGGGGACTTTCCCTTTTAGTATGCTCTTGTGTCCTCAAACATTGATTCTAGAAAAGGACGATTTTCACCTTCCCTATTGCCCACTGGAAAAGTCTGAAATCCTGTGATTAACCAAATAATTATTACTCTCATTTTCCAAGGTAGGGCTTTTGTACTGAAGGTAGAATGGAAAAAGTGAAACTGGAAAGTCTCAGTTTCACATTAAACCTTCCTTTAGAAGGTTTTGTGTTGTTTGAGGGAAGACAAGGAGACAATGCATGTAATCAAGCTTGATTTGTCTAAGTCAGTGATACAGGATCTCCTGAAACCTCTTTGGAAGGAAATAAATTCTTCTTGGCTTCTACAGCATGAAGGAGGCATTATTTTTCAGACTGAAAACAAAATGATGGGCCCCAGACAAAGATAACTTGGGAATCTGTGCATGCCAAGTTCTGTCGAACAGTCTCCCCTAAGGCAGCTGGACCAGAAGGAGGAAGTGTAAAGCAGCTGTGTTAGAAAGGAGATTGGCCAGAGCTGTTAGGAACAATGTTTCTCTACAAGAAGGCACACTGAGGGTAGAAACTGGTAATTAATTATATTCAAATTGAGTAAATGAATATATATTATTTTTATATATATTCATATGTATTATGAATATATATATGTTATTTTTCTTCCTGGGAGATTACATGAAGATTCTCCCAGGAAGAAAAATAATTCACTTGAAAATAAATAGAGGAAAGATTTGGTGGCATGGGAGAAAAACCAAGCCTAACACATTTGATTTTATGAGGTTTTGGACAGAGGTCATCATTCACTTGACTCTGTATAAAACATATCCAATTCACCAACTTCCTTTCCTTTCCTTTTCCTTTCCCTTTCCCTTTTTCTTCTTCTTTTCCTTTTTCTATTTTTTTTTTAACAGGATCTCACTCTGTTGCCCAGGCTGGAGTGTGGTGGCGCAATCATGGCTCACTGTAGCCCAGACTTCGCGGGCTTAGGTGATCCTCCCACCTCAGCCTCCGAGTAGCTGGGACTACAGGCGTACACCACCAAACCTAGCTAACTTTCTGTATCTTTTGTAGAGACAAGGTTTCACCATGCTGCCCTGGCTGGTCTCAAACTCCTAGGCTCAAGTGATCTGCCCGCCTAGGTATCCCAAAGTGTTGCGATTACAGGTGTGAGCCACCACGCCCAGCCCTCTTTTCTTTTCATATCCCCGCCAAACCTGGCCAGTGTGTAGTGGTGCCCACGTTAGCACACATAGGCTAATTGTGATAAGAAACAATCTTTGCATCTCAAGACAAGCACAGTAAAGCTTATATTGTGCTCACTTGTAGACCAATACAGAGCAGTAGAACAGATTTCCCAAATTTGTTTCCTTTTATCTTAAATTTTTTTTAAGCCATCCTTTTTTTCCCTCTCCCCAATGACAGGAGCACTACAATCAGGAACTGTCCTTGTCAGTGTGCCTGTCATCATTATCAGCATCATCACTAACAGGTGGATGAGAGCAACCACCATTTATTGCATGTTACTTTGTGTCAGTTACCACAGCAAACATTTCACATAGATTGTCTCATTGATCCTTTATAAGGAATGATCATTAAAAGGAATATGTCATTGGTTCCTACTTAATAGATTAGGAAACTGAGGCTTAGAATCACATAGCCATTAAAGCAGACCTGGAACACAGACCCATATTTGTTGAAATCCTAAGTTTATATTCATTACCACTTTTCCATAGTGCCCTAATATGTCTTAAACATGGAACAAAATTGAAAAAGGTAGAAGGTAAATGATCAATTCAATTCACTTTCCACTTAGAATAAAAGGGAGAAAGCACTAGAAGATTTAGTCAATTCTTAGGGGTTGAACCCAGTATCATCACGGTCCCTAACCGCTGCAACCTGAGTTTAGCAACACATACAACTATCTCTTTTCCATGTTGACCTAGAAGTGAAACTCAGGCCTTTTTTGGGTTTGCACAAGGCCATACTCACACAAAGCCATGTATGTATTTATTAGATTTTACTGAAATGTTGAGATGTGGTTAGGGGATAGAAGAACAGTTTATATCGCCCAAAAACAAAGAACTGTAAGTTGAACCTCAGGTGCCCCTATCCCCAGGACTTTGTATTGGTTGCTTGGCCCTAGCCTCAGGCCATCTCCTCTCCTGGCCACCTTCCCCTTCTGTCCTGGATGGTTATTCAAACTCTAACTTTTCCTTATTCTATTAAGTAGGATCATTCAGTGTTCTCTCATTTCATACTCTGCTTCATGCCCACCTTTTTGCACATGAATCCATCAAGGTGCCCAACAGAGCAACAGGCGTGTCTGCTTAACAGATTCCACCTTCCTTAGAAGACATTAGAGATTTCCTGTACTACCTTCTCTGGAGCCAGTGCCCTGGAGAGATTGGATCTATTCCTGCAAGGACCTAGCAGAGCCTAAGATCAGCATTAATGGTAACTCCAGCATCTCACACGTCTCCCGACAGCTTGGATTAAGCAGATTCCCTGGAGACTAATTTGACTGAAGTCTGGGTCTGTGTCTCTACCTCCCACTGACTCTGGGTTAGGCTGGGGTTTCTGGAACCCAGGAGACTGCTTTGGGTTTCTAGGCTCCTTAAAGGGCATTTGGCACCTAGTAAAAGCTGCTCATTAAAGGAAACAGTAGGACTGCTTTCCCTTTAATAGCCTAGCCATGGAAAGCTTGATCCATTTGGGGAGGCTGGAGGTGGAAGACTGCAGAGTTTGAGAGGGTGGGACGAGCCTGTTTGGCAAGGCGATAGCAAGGCTGCAGAGGGAAGACCAGGCCTCTGGAGCCCTGAGGCCTGGTCCTCGGTGGTCAGGAAAAGCCCAGGGAAGGCTCTGTAAAAAATAATGATAGCAGCTAAACGTTCAAGGGCCCAGTTTGGAGCTGCAATTCCAGATTTTACTTTTTTTCTCCTCACTCTTGAGGTTTGGCTCACTGCTATTTCCCCTCTCCTAAGGTCCTGTTGACACGAGTGTTATGAAGGCTTCCGGAGGGTGGGATGAAGGGCCGCAATGTCACAAAGGAAGGCTAATTGGCTGGAACTTCCCGCTCTGCCCCCTCCAGCTGGCCTGAATCTCTTTGGTTTTTAGTTATTCCTAAAGGGTCTTGGCATTGGTGGCCTGCCTCTCTTTTCAAAATAATTAAAACCAAAGAAATTCAAATGAGAGCCTTTCTCATTGTCAGTGCCGTTTTGCCTTTGTTTGTGAGGTTGGCGGAAGCAGAGTTCTGTTGGGACTTTGAGCCTCCCTGGCTGGACCTGAACCAGTTAACTCCTCCTGCAGACTATGTCCAGGTTGTGACATCCCCTAAGGAGGAACGGCAAATTCTGGGCAGGCGAGTGGCTCCCAAACTTGTGGCAGATCTTAATAATGGGCCGAGGCATTTATTTATTTATTTATTTTAACTTTTCCAGCTAAGCCTGGGCAAAGCCTCATGTTTCTTATTACTAGAACTGTCTCAGCAGCTACCAACAGGAAGCAATGTTGGTGCAGGGGTTGGAGTCTATTTAGTATCCTTGCCCTTACCCTAAATTGCTCTAAAACTCAGAAGGCATTGCCTTCTTGGTAGGGGCTGGGTCACAGTTAATTGTGTCAATTTTAGGTTTGTTTCCAAATCCAAAAGAACCTCCTTTCTATGCCTTCAGGCTTCTTATGCCTTCCTTCTTCTCTCTCCCATCTGCCTCCAGTCTTCTTCTTCAAAATACATCATTATAGCTTCTGAGGGGAGGCTCTCTGCTTTCTAAGATGCCTGCTACTGAGAATCTCAGTATTAGTGATGCAAAGTTTCACCCAGTCCAATTGAGGCACCCCCAGCCCAAAAGTTATACCACTTACAGACAAACTTTCGGGTTAGACCCTCAGCTAAAATGAAAAATATGTTACCTAGAAGGAATTGAGCCCATGACGGCGTTTCTGTAATGTTGAGTGAGTAGAGCAGAGTGATTTAGATTCAATGTACTAGGACCTGACACAGCTGGACTTAAATTGCAGCTGGACTACTTCCTTGCTGGATGACCTTCAGGAAGTTAATTAAACTTCTTTGAACATCTGCTTCCTAATCAGTGAAATGGAGAAAATAATAAAATCTTATCTTTTGTTGTGTTTTGAGGATAAAGTAAATTCATATCTGTAAGGCACTTGGCACATTTTGGCAAATTCTGGGCATGCATGAGGCCCCTTTCTTCCTCAAACTTGTGGCAGACAATATTAATGAACAAAGCACTTAATAAAGTTGTGCTGATTTTATCCTCTACTTATTAACTACTTGAGAAAGAGGTGAAATTTGTTGTCCAAGGTCACATAGCTAATAAGACAGATTTAAGCTTTGGTTCTGTCTGCTGGATTTCAAAGACCATGTTCTTAAACACCCTGATGCTTCACGTTTGACCTTAAATAAGCTACTATGATTTTTAGCTTCCTGGAGGGAGAATGAGTTTCCTCACCAGTAAAATACAAATAATAAGCTCAATTTCATTGAGTTATTGTAAGGATTAAATGCATCATTGCTTGTAGAGTAGTGCTTGGTTAGAAACACATGCTATTGCATATTTATCATCATCATCAGTGTTATTGTTTTTATCTGAGTTCACTCCCTCTTCCCTATCATCTAGCACCGTAGTTGGCACATACCAGGTGTTCAGTATATGAGTAGCTCTTTTGAAGCAATATATGGCATTATTACTTCAGTAAGAGAGGCGGAATGAATGTCAGGACTGCGTACTCTGGCTGACCTTCCAGTATCCTCATAAATAATTCCAGGAAATCTCTTTCTGGCTACCTAGGGAAAACCCTGGAGAAGAAGCTTAGCCAAGCAAGGATCAGAAGCTCTTCCCACTCCCAACAGAATCCCTGCTTTTTGTGACTATTCTGTAGAGGTTGGCCTTCTGAAGAGTCAGTGGATAAAAATTGAAGGAGATCTCATTAACTGTTGTGTCCCTATCTTTAACAGCCAATGCCTGGGATAGACAACTCATTTTGAGATTGTTAAGAGAGGTGTATTTTGTCACTAAGAGTTCTAAGAAAAGCAGAATTCCTTGAGCTTTTGCTTGAACTGTGCCCAGACAAATGCTAATACAGGATGTATTATCTGGATTCTTATACTTCCCCATCCCCATTAGGGGATCGCTATGATTCAGGCAGTCTTCCTTAAGCTCTGAGTGATCATTTCCTTCTTAAAAACATGTTAATTTCAGTGATGCCAACTTTATATTTCCAATGGGCAAATGACAGTGGTATTCCTTGCTTCCAGTCTGCACGTATCTGTTATTCTTCATGGTTCACCTATTTTTTTTAATCAACTTTTTTCTAGATTACATTTTTTAGGGTAGTTTTAGGTTCAGAGCAAACTTGAGAGGGAGGTACAGAGATTTGCTCCCACATATGCATCACCTCCTTCATTATCAACATTGCCCTCCAGAGTGGTACAACTGTTACAATTAATGAACTTAAAATGATACATCATAATCAACCATAGTTTACTTAGGGAAAGTTTACTTAGGGTCCATTCTTGGTGTTGTACATTTCATGGATTTGGACAAATGTATTGTGATGGTTAATACTGACTGTCAACTTGATTGGATTGAAGTATGCAAAGTATTGACCCTGGGTGTGTCTGTGAGGGTGTTGCCAAAGAAGACTAACGTTTGAGTCAGTGGGCTAGGAAAGGCAGACCCACCCTTAATCTGGGTGGGCACCATCTAATCAGCTGCCAGTGTAGCTAGAATATAAAGCAGGCAGAAGAACGTGAAAAGACTAGACTGGCTGAGCCTCCCAGCCTACATCTTTCTCCCGTGCTGGATGCTTCCTGCCCTCGAACATCAGACTCCAAGTTCTTCAGCTTTGGGGCTTGGACTGGCTTCCTCGTTCCTCAGCTTGCAGACGGCCAATGTGGGACCTTGTGATTGTGTGAGTTAATAGTCCTTAATAAACTCCCCTTTATATATATATCTATCCTATTAGTTCTGTATATGTATATGATGACATGTACCCTCTGTGCTTGGCCTGTTTATTCCTCTTCCCTTTCAGCCTCTGTCTTTTTACTGTCACCATATTTTTGCCCTTTCTAGAATGTTATATAGTTGGAATCATATAATATGTAGACAAAATTTTTCTTGAAACTTTTAATTTCCAAATAATTGTAGATTTACAGAAAAGTTGGAAAGAGAGTGCTGACAGTTTCTGTATACTTTTGTGGTACATTTGTCAAAACTAAGAAATTGGTTTTGGTACAATACTATTAACTAAACTACAGGCTTTATTTGAATTTCATTAGTTTTTCCACTAGTATCTTTTTTGTTCTGTGGTCCAATCCAGAATATCACAGTTTCTGAGTTTTTCTTAGGTTTTCATGGCACTGACAAGATACTTTGCAGAAAGTATCTCTATTTGTTTTTTTAATGCACTTATTTATTTAAATAAATTTTTTAGTAGTTTTTGATTTACAAAAACTGCAAAAATAGAACAGAGAATTCCATACACCCCACATCAATTTTTCCTTATTCCTAACATTATCTTACATTATTGTGGCATATTTGTCACAATTAGTAAACCAATATTGATACATTATTATTAACTAAACTCTATAGTTTATAAATATTTTCTTATTTTTTTTTTTTTACCTAATGCACTTTTTCTGTTCCAGAATCCCACCTAGGCTACCAAATGTAATGTACATTTAGTTGTCATATCTCCTTAGGCTCCTGTGGTCTGTGACAGTTTCTTAAGCTTTCCTTATTTTTGATGACCTTGACAGTTTTGAGGAGTACTAGACAGGTATTTAGTAGAATGTCCCTTAATTGAGATTCATCTTATGTTTTTCTCATGATAAGACTGGGGTTATGCTTGTTTGGTAGGAAGACAACAGAGGTAAAGTGCCACTCTTGCTACATCATATGAAGGGTAAATATTATCATTATTTATCACTGTTGGTGTTGACCATGTACCCTGGCTGAAGTAATTATTCTTCAGATTTCTCCACTGTAATGTCACTCCTCCCTCTCTCATCTTTCTTATCCTGTAATCTTTATAAAAATGTCATTTAAGGACTGAGGAGTCATGTTCCACCTCCTTGAGGGCAGAGTATCTAAATATATTATTTGGAATTCTTTCACATGTAATATTTGTGTTATTGCTCCTGCTTATTGATTGATCATTTATTTATATCTAAATAGACTCATTGATATTAATTTTATAACTCAAGACTACTTTAATTATTCTGTTGCTCAAATTGTTCTAACTTTGGTCACTGGGAGCTCCGTCACTTGGCTCTTGTAGGTCCATCATTTTGTATTTAGTTTTTTCACTCCTTGTTTTCTGGTATTACAAGATGATTCAAACTCATCTTGTGTAATTCATGCCCCAATTCTGAAATCAGCCATTTCTCTATGAAGCTCTGGCTCTTTTTATTAGAGACTGGCATTAGAAACCAAGATCTGGGTGCTAAGAGTGCCCATTGCTATTGGGGTGTTATTTTTCTAGCCCTCTCAGCTGAGTGAGCAAGGAAATATATGTGTGTATACTAACCTATGTATCAATTAATATTCCTATTGTTAACATCTATATCTATATTGTGCCAAACAGGAATTTGTCTCAGTTTCTCTGGTTCTAAATACAAAAATTATTGAGGCATGGTGGCATGCATCTGTAATCCCAGCTACTCAGGAGGCTGAGGCAGGAGGATCACTTGTGCCTGGGAGGTGGAGGTTGCAATGAGCCAAGATTGCACCACTGCACTCCAGGTTGGGCAACAGAGTGAGATTCTGTCTCCAAAAAAAAAAAGAAAAAAAAAAAAGATTATCTGTTCCATGGGAAGGAAATTATTTCCGTCTCTACTGGACAAAAATGTTCCAGGAGAGCTTTAAAATAGCTTATATAATAAAGACCAGTACTGTACTGGGAAAATATTCCATAATTGCTTTTCAAGTTTCAGATACTTTCTGATACTGAGTTGATAAAAAAAAATGAAGTGTAGGTGTCTAACAAAAGTACATAATTGGGAATAGGACAAAAATTGGCAAAGAGATAACATTAAGAGAGGAAAGGGCTAGCCAGAGCCCCTTACTAATTAAACCAAGGTCATGGGTCTACCTGCTATAAGCCAGAGAAAAGACAGCTCTCTGATGTTCCCCACTGTGATGTGTCTGGCTAAGCTCATTTTCAATATATATCACTTGAAAAGGTGATAAGTTTGTGTTAATGGTGATAGAATAACAAATCCCCACCAAACTGCCTGTCACTAGAGCTGGTATTCCCAGTCTTTTGAAACACACACATTCAAGAGCTGGGGGACTAAGCTCGTTAGGCTTAGTCCTAAAGAACACAAAGAGAGCTCTTTAGGCTAGAACAGGGCTCAGAGCAGAACAGAATTAGAAGGTCAACCATGGAAAAGTCAGAAACTTGCTCCTGCTTCTAGCTTGCTTTGACTTTTTTTGGTTAATCTCCCTATCATGTTTTTGCATTTTAGTTAGAGGTCCTTTTGAAATGTGTAACCTTTGTTCCTTCATCTTCATTGCAGCAGCAGAGAAAAGGGCACATTAAATCTCCATAGGTGGCATTGGAATTATCATGAAAGAAATCCTAGGACGGGAGGAAAATATCAGAGGCCAAAAGTTGAGGTTACTTTTGTGGCTGGGTCCTCCCAAGAGCTGCACTTCCTAGGAGCACATCTCTGCCCTGGTTTTAGAAGGAAAACTTTATAATTGGTTCTTTTAAGGGGTGATTCCCTGACTGTGTCTTTATGTAGAGCTGGAGTTGAGATCCTTTTTGCCTGAATCATGATCTCTCAGTCAAGAAGCAGGCTGTAGGATCTTTCCTCCATATATTAATACTATTAATAGAAAACAGCTTTGTTTGTTTGTTTGAAAGGGTGTTGGAAACAGAATCCCTTCACTGGTCTCAAATTCAGGCAGTGTTCTCTATTGACAAGTGTTCCCTATTGAACCATTTTCATTTTCCCAGTGAGGTCACCACTTGCCTCCCTGGGAAGCCTCCCACATAGGGGAACATCACACCATCTTTCTCAGCCCTGGAGATCCTATCTGGCTGCCCTGGCAAGTGTCCTGAGCCTGAGACATGGTAAGAGCAGATATGGCTCCTCCTTGTCTCACCCACAAAGATGTGAATCTCAGCACTTTGAGTGATGGTTTTGTGGTTTGCACATGGTGAGAAGTGCTTATGGCAGCAAAGGAGCATTGTTTCATTTGAGGGTGCTTCATAAAACACAAATGTCAGGTTTAAGGCTGCAAAAACTTTGAGGAATTTTCCATTTTCATCAGTATTGCTTTGTTATAAATTACCATAATGATTAGCATCTGGAAAATTCTAGGGACCAAAAGCACGAATATTCTACATATCACAAAAATGCAATGTCATATCTATACCCAGATACTATTTTTTTATTATTTACGCCACCACCACTGCCAGCACAGAAAACAACAAAACTGCCTATAGCTGCATAAAAATGTCTCCTTCATATTTCTCAAGATTCTACTTACAGAATATTTTTCTGAATTAAGAAATCTCTCCAAAATTATAAGTTATCCTCTAAATTGAAGCCCATGAGACATAAATCATTCATGCTTCAGTCTTGTTTAATTATATAACTTGCTTTTTTCTTTCCATCATCCTTCTGAGAATTGGCCCCTAGGGAATTGGAAACTTTTATCAGAAAGGAGTGGGGTGGGGGTTTGGGGTGGGAAGGACTTGAATTGGGAAATACTGGACCATATCATAGGATCCTTTCAGCCTTTAGACTTTTTTCTTGTTCAAAATATCCTTTACTTACAAATGTATGCCCTGTATGTAAGCCAATCTAGAGTATAATATGTGGTTACATTAATACACACAGGAGGATAGTCACTTAAACCAAACACCCAGTCAGACTCTGGAATTAAATTTAAGTAGTGGTAAGAGAGCAGTTCCAAGTAAATGGTTTATTGTTTCGTGTGTGGCTCCTAAAGGGATTTCAAGCTATTGGTAGCTGTGACTACAGAGTGAGTCAAAAAGTAGGAGGGGAAAAGTGGTGTCCTAACTTCTAAGATGCTTACAGGCAATCAACATGTAGCATATTCCACATCTTCCTCATCCCATAATGAGGTCTGTCACCCTTTTACATTACCCTGTTCAACACTCACTCTTGGATTGTTTGATCCATCCATTAATACATTCATCCATCCATCCATCCATCCATCCATTCATTCATTCATTCATTCATTCTCAAGCAGTTATACATTATGATTTTTAAAGGGCAAACAACAGAAGCTGACTTTGATTAACTTAAAATTAAAAAGGGATGTAGTAGAAAATTAACAGGCAACTGAATAACAAAGCTGTGATGGTTTGCAGATATGACCATATTTTTCCACCCTCTCTGCATCCACACCCTTTGGAACATGACTTTGCAACTCCTCCTATCAAGAAGGAGAACCTAGTTTTCACCCTCTTCAATCTAGGCTGATCCTATGACTTACTTTGGCCAATAGAATGCAGTGGAAATGGTGATATACCCAGTCTGAGTGTAGGCCTCAACAGGTCTTGTGTATTTCTATTCTCTTTCTTGGAAATCTGCCCAACTGCATGTGAATAAGTTCAGGCTAGAATGCTGGAAAACAGCAAGACCCAGCTAAAGCCACCCTAGACCAGCAAGTTTCCTGTTCACCAACAGTCAGTTGTAGATGCATGTGTGAATCCCTCCAAGACAAGAGAAATGCCCAGCCTAACCAAGTTCAAATTGCTGATCTCTAAAATTTTGAGATAAACAAATAGATATTATTTTATACTACAATTATTTGTTACACAGCAAACACTCACTGGTTCAAAACATTGAGAAGAATAGACTCTAGGAACCAGGGCACTTGTAGCTCTTCTAGAGTGCTGCCACCAGGTAACATAGCTCCAGTTGCCTTTTATTCTTTTTGAATCCTCTTCATTCCTGGGTACAAAAAAAAATTGATTGGTCTATCTTGGGTCATATGCCCTCCCCTAGGATAGCGATGGAGTCCTCTGGTTGCATAGCTTTACCTAAACCACAAGGAGCAGAGAAAGGACAGTTCCTTAAAGGATAGTAGCAGCTGCTATTTCCATGAATAGGGAAGAAGAGGTTCTGTATAGACAAAACATATGTCTGCTATAAGCATTTACTCTGTGTACTTACTCAGGGAGAGTAAGACATTCACTATCAGCAAGGAAGTCCTGGTCTGTTAAGGAGTCAGGTAAGCCATGGTGTCAGGCAAGTAACAGTGTGGCTACTGCTGTCACAAAGGGGCCAGAGATAGCTTTGAGAGCTGGAGGAAGACAACTAACCCAGAATGAATACCAGGAAGATTTTTGGGGAGATGGCATTGGAACCGAGCTCTGTGAGATAAATAATGAGCTAGGTGAAGGAGTAGCAGTGGTGAGGGACACAGGAGGCCTTTTTAGGCACTCGGATTTTAGCATGAGTGAAAACCTGGAGTGAGAGTCTTCATCTGTCACCATGGGCCAAATATAAACCATGTTTATGCCTGGTTTGGCCTAATTTCTCTAAAAAAAATGAGATAACTCAATTCACAGACTCTACTAGTTCCTACTGTTTCATCTCCTCCAGTTCTCACACTTGTTATCATTGGCTTGGTCCTTGTAGGCACCTGAGTTTGCCACTCTTAGCTAAGAGGCCAGAGAGCATCACTGTGGTTAGAGTGGTAGAGAGGGTATGAGAAGGTAAGGGAGAAGGGTTTGAGGCTGAATAGCTAGTGGGGAATTATGGAGAACCTTGTATGCTTGCTAAGAAACATGTACTTTCTCTTATAAACAATGCAGAACTATTACAGGTATTTGAGCAAGGGTGGTAGTCATGCTTAGACTTCAAAAGGATCAGTCTGGTAGCAAATAGAAGATGGATGGCAAGGGCAACAAAGGAGGCAGGTAGAACAATTAGGAAGTGATTTTTGTTTTCTAGATAATAAGTACTGGCTTCAACTAAAGGGAGTGGGATGAGGAAATGGTGAGGATGGGACACATCTTTTCATGATGTCCTCCAGGGAGATCTGGAGATGTTGTTTGCTTCTATCTTTAAAAACTACTGTTGTTCCCTTAGAGCAAAATCATAATTCAAAAGGCCTTTTGCATCTGATAACAGAACTTCCCTATGTCAAAAGAAGACACATCTGTTCTGGAGAAATTGGTGATAAGCTTTAGTCTACATGATGCTGAGACACAAAATCCCTCCTCAGTCTTGCTAGGAAAAATAAACGGCTCCCTTGGACCAAATCAACTTGCCAGAGACCACAGCAGTTTCCACACCACTTAGAGTCATGGATGGAGGGCTGTCAAAGGTCGGCCCTGAACTAGAAGCAGATGGGAAAGGCTTCTTGCCAGAGACATCATCCAAACCTCTTGCTATTCAGCGATCAGAGGTTGAATGTTCAGAGAAAGTGCATCTGATGCCTTATTCACAACTGGATCAACTGAAATAACAATGAAAGGCGGTGTCTGCCTCAAGAGGGATAAATGGAGCAGCTGCCAGGAGATTCGTGTTTGCCTTCTGGGGAGAGGGTAACGGGAAAGGGCAGTGTCCTTACTCAAAAGGGTTTGGAGAGAAAGCAAAGAGAAAGCATTGATATGAGAGTTCTTTTTCCATATCATAGAGTAGGCATGATGGGGAGGGTGTATATGAGTTGGGATGGTAAAGAAAAAGTATGAATTTATGATGGAGAGAGATCAATTTTTTGTTAGCTAGTTTTTTTTTAAAACAAGTATCAGTAGTTCAATTAATATGTTGCATGTCTGTTACAAGCATGAAAAGTTATAGCAGAGTGTATGACCCTTTTACTCTGGTTGGGAAGCCCAGACATTTGCATGGAAAAATGCCAATAATAATACAAGGAATAAAGGCTAATGGTGCAATCAGAATCCATTGGTGGTGATAAAAGGAGGAGGTGTTTAAGGGAAGCAATTTGGCAACAAATCTCAATTTTAGACTTGTTTTTAATCTCCAAATGATGCCATTGAGTCACAGAGCTTCAGGGAAAGGATTGAAAGAAGGTGTACGTCAGAGAGCTCTACAGTTTTGTCTCCTTACTAGGCCACCTTGCCAACACAATGTGTTCACAATCCATTACTTGCTTTCCATAAATCTTGAAATTATATTGTCAATTGCACAATTTGATTGTATTTTGGTTTCGCATGTATATGCGTAATTAAAGCATTGACTTGTTAAATGAAACATTTCAAATACATTGCACATTTTCTAACTCTGTTTTTCCATTTTTCTATTTTTATTTTTATTTTTTACTAAACTAGGCAGCTGCAGGAAATGAAAGTGAATCCATTCACTCTCAACAGGTAAGATCTCCTGATTTCCATGCAGGAGAAGTTAGGGCACTGTGTGATGAATTGCCAAATAATAGTGATTACTATTTATCAAAGACCTATAATGAGCCGGTTACTTTACTGATCTTTTAAAAAATGTTTAAAAGAAAGCAAATGCATTTATAGCAGAAACTACAGAAAAATCAGATGAGAAAGAAAATAAGCAAACTGCAATACTGTGGGATATCCCATTCTTGGAGCCCTTCTAAAAGGCAACCACATTATCTCAGAGTCTTGACACCTCAAAGTTGGATGGCGACAACACTGCTTCACTCTGGTCAGTGGGGCTGAGAGAATGAGGGGAAGGTGAGAAAACACTTTGCAAGGGAATGAAGTTGAGAGAGGTCTTGGTGATCCTGGGCACTGCTGGTCAGCAAGGGCGCCTAGTCCTGAGGTACCAGCAAGGGCAAGGGACCCAGAATAGAGGTGGGGAGGATCACTGGGGGACTTTTTGCTTTAAGCTGGCTAGCCTTTAGAAAGTACTCCCAGACTTTTTTGTCAAACATTCTGTTTCCCTAGTGAGATGTCTGGGGCTCTGCTAAGCTATCAGTCCTGCTTTGCTCAAGATGACAGTCTGGGTGTGAGAGGCTGTGGTAACCCCTTCTGCCTGTGGGACAGAAACCTGGCTGGCTGTGCCATTGTTGGGTCCCAAAGAACAGCATCTGGCCTTTCTTTCCTTCATGATTTTATTACTCTTCTGATGGGTTTATGGTATTTACCTTATGTGTTTCTCTTCCCCAGGCCTGCCAAAGGTCAGGGTGAAATGTTTTGCCTGGTGAAGATATCTCCTTAGCCTAGTGAAGATGTCTGCTTTCACCAGAATCTTTCTCAGGAGGGGTGTAATTTAAAGGAAATAGGATGCTGTGTTTAAAACAGGGCCTTCATGAGCCCTACATATTCTGACTTTTGGAGGCCTTACCATACAACATATCAAACATACTAATGGCACCCATATCCCACATTAAATATACTTTTTGGCTTTAAATTCTTTTTGTAAGGGCCTTTATATTTGTGCTTTAGAAATTATTTGGCTCTATGTAACTTTCATTTAATTTATGATTGGCTATGAGTTCCCAACAATCACTGTGTATACTTAGGGGAATGTGTGAAGTGAGAAAATTGAATCTATAAATCGTATTAGATGTAATGAAATCTTTATGAATATTAAATTTTAACAGTTAATGAAGTTGGCATGTTGGTGCATTTTTGTAGACATTTAATTAAACATTTATTCATTTTAATTTTTTTATTGGTTTCTTTTGTAGTTTTGGAGCCAACAACTATTTTTCTACCTGAGGCTTATATATTTTCTAAGCCCCTGAAAAGCTCTTAGCTCTGGGATCACATTGCATTGATGACATATTGATGAAACAGTGCTTCTCAAAGATTTTGGCTTCAGGACCCTTTTAAAATTACTGAGGATTCCAAAGATTTAAAGATTATTGTGGACTTCAAAGATTAATTTTAAAAAATTTTTAAATGTGGGTTATATCTATCAACATTTATTGCAGTAGAAATTATAACTGAGAAATTTTAAAATCATTTATTTACTAGTGAGCTGACTGCATGTTACATAATTCACTTTTTAATGATAAATAACTATATTTTTCACCCCAAAACTGTAGTGAGAACAGCAACATTTTTATAAATCTCTCTAATGTGTGACTTAAGAGAAGATAGATTCTCATAATCTCTTTGGCATTCAATGTGTTGCCATAGATTGTTTTGGTTGCAGTATAGGAAAATATTTAGCTTCATGCAGATATGCATTTGGAAAAAAGAGGTGTGATTTAATAGTCTTTTTTTGGGCCGGGCGCGGTGGCTCACGCCTGTAATCCCAGCACTTTGGGAGGCCGAGGCAAGCGGATCATGAGGTCAGGAGATCTAGACCATCCTGTCTAACATGGTGAAACCCTGCCTCTGCTAAAAAACAGAAAAAGTTAGCTGGGTGTGGTGGCGGGTGCCTGTAGTCCCAGCTACTCGGGAGGCTGAGGCAGGAGAATGGCATGAACCTGGGAGGCAGAGCTTGCAGTGAGCCGAGATCGCACCACTGCACTCCAACCTGGGCGACAGAGTGAGACTCTGTCTCAAAAAAAAAAAAAAAAAAAAGGCATTTTTTTGATACTATATCAAAACTTGACTGCCAGTTTCTTAAAAGGTAGTTGTAATATAGAACCTGAAACTATGCAAATGAAATTTTCGTGCTATGTTACCTTAAAATCCACTGGCCATTTTATGCTTTGAATCAACGTTTACCTGTGCATGATTTTGCAGTATGATACTGTGGACATTTAAAAAATATTGGTTCACTGAATTATACACATTTTCCAAATGTTGACACATTGCCTTATACACTATCAAAAGATCACATTCTTTAATGCCAGCACAGATCTGAACAGAAAAGTCTTAATATATTGGGAAGCTGATGAGTTAACAGTAACATATATATTTTCCAAAATTCTAATTTTCACATGGAAGTTCAAATGTTACCATTGGCAACAAACATGGTCTGCTGTTTCCTTCCTTCCTTCCTTCCTTCCTTCCTTCCTTCCTTCCTTCCTTCCTCTCTCCCTTCCTTCCTTCCTTCCTTCCTTCTTTCCTTCCTCCCTCCCTCCCTTCCTTCCTTCCTCCCTCCCTCCCTTCCTTCCTTCCTCTCTTTCTTCTTTCTTTCTTTCGACGGAGTTTTGCTCTGTCACCCAGGCTGGACTGCAATGGCACAATCTCAGCTCACTGCAACCTCCGCCTCCCAGGTTCAAGTGATTCTCCTGCCTCTGCCTCCCGAGTAGCTGGGACTACAGGCATGCACCACCACACCAGACTAATTTTTGTATTTTTAGTAGAGACGGGGTTTCATCATGTTGGCCAGGCTGGTCTTGAGCTCCTGACCTCGTGATCTACCCACCTCGGCCTCCAAAAGTGCTGGGATTACAAGCGTGAGCCACTGTGCCCAGCTAAGCTGTTTTCTTTGAAGTAAGAGGCTCACTTAGTTAAGTTTTGAGAACATGTCTGCCAACTACCAGAGTCTGAACACCCATAGTTTCTCTTTTGTTCTTTCAAGTAGAAATGGTGATCTATGAAAACCGAGCTTAGTTCAGATTGCAACACAACAACTGTGCAGGTGCCTTTTCTTTGAGACAACCATGGTACTTAGACATGCCTTATGAGTTCTTCCTGTTTCCTCGTGCAGAATCTTAAAAAGATGTTCACGTGCTCAAGGGTTAAAATTTAATAAAATTAAAAATGATTCTGCTTTATCAAAGTCATGCTTATATGAATGGCCACATTTTTCTACCACAAGTGGGTGGCCTTGAAGAATTCAATGACTGCTAGTGCAGTTTGGTGCACTGCCTTGATTTGTGCTATGGTGCTGGCAGTTTTCCCATCAGCAGTGCAAATGTAAATACAGTGGAAAAGGCGAACACTGTTTTATTGTTTTTATGAATATTGTTTTGACCTTGTAGATCTCCTGTAAGGGGGCTGGGAACTCAGAGAGGTCCACGAACTGCACTTTGAGAACTGCTGGGATACCCAGCCCTATGGCAAGCACATAATAAATGTTCAATCAACTGCAGCTAAGACCATATTCTGTTTGCCTTTCTAAGCATCATTTTTCTGTTTTTAAAAATAGGGTTAATGTTACTTCTCAGGGCGATTGTGGAAATTAAATGAAGCAAAGTACGTAAAATGCTTACCATAGTGTTCAGTATATAATAAATGTGCTATGAAGATTCAGTATTATCATTAATATTAATATTACTAATAAGAAGTTACTTAAAAACTTTTCCTGCAGAGGAACAGCAGGGTTCCTTCATATTTCTACCGCTAGTGCTTGACTGGAGTCTCTTTCCTATGGAGACTTTTAAAGGCAGTGGTACCTCTTTTCCCTTTTAATCTTCATCCTTCAAGCCAAGGCTGCTGCTGCTGCTGCTGCTTCTGGGGATTTGCTCCTGTGTACTTTGGGAAAAGGGCCCCAGCCAGGAATTCCCACTTGTTTGAGGACCACAGAAAGCTGCAGTCATTTTTTTTCCCCCAGCCTTCGTAATCTAGTCTAGACACTCTGAGGAGGTGAAGGATATAATTACAGCTTGAAACACTTCACATGCACCAGCAATGCAGCTCCTCCCGCACATGTGTGATTCAAGCCCCAAGAGGGCAGTGAAATCTGATGATTCACTTGTCTAGATAAGCTGGAAGTGAAACCCCAGCGGTCCAGGGTCCAGTTGCCTTTACCACATAACGCCCTTTACTTGCAACCAGTTTCTCCATTCGGTTCAGTTGAATTCAAAGCAGCACATGGGCCTTGAGGTCTTACTGGAAGCGCGCGCCCTTTGTGTACCGCACTGCGTCAGCTACCGTGCTGGTTATTCACTCTTGGCTGCCCCAGTCTCATTTCTGCTTTTCTCTGGGCTGCTCAGAGGCCGACCTTCATAGATGGCATTTCCAGGCTCTTCTGCTTTCTGGCCTCCAGTTGGAGTCCATCTCTGGCAAGTGCTGGCAAGAAAGAGATTGGAGGGTCATAGGAGAAACAGGTTGGTGCCACCTGACTAATTGTATAGCTGGTCTGCTCTGGCTAAAACTTCTGTTGGGCCACCCCTCTTCCACTGTTACAGCAGGCTATAGCTCTCGTCACAGTCTGGTAATAATATTTTCTCCCTTTGTCCCTTTCAGGGTGGTAAGAGCCTCTCACTCTGTGGCTAGTCCCTGGCAAGCCGCTACCTCCATTGTTCCCTTGTGCTGCCTGCCCACACAGCTATAAATATGGCCTTTGTTACACCCTTTCCAGTTAACCCTTTCAGTGTGCCATCTGTTCCCTGGCTGGACCCTACTGACACAGACAGAAAGCTGCCTTGAGAAACTTATGGTCTACTTAGACTAGTTATCCCAAGCACTAGTCAGATGCATACCATCTTCACAGTTGTTAAAGCTAAGAACCAGCTCTACTATTATTATACATTTAATACTTGTGCTTAACTTGCTTCACTTTTTAACCATACATTATTTAATTCAGATAAAAAAGAGGAAGGGGCCGGGCACGGCGGCTCATGCCTGTAATCCCAGCACTTTGGGAGGCCGAGGCGGGCGGATCACCTGAGGTCAGGAGTTCGAGACCAGCCTGACCAATGTGATGAAACCTCATCTCTACTAAAAGTACAAAAATTAGCTGGGTGTGGTAGCATACGCCTGTAATCCCAGCTACTCAGGAGGCTGAGACAGGAAAATCACTTGAACCTGGGAGGCAGAGGTTGCAGTGAGCCAAGATCGTGCCATTGCACTCCAGCCTGAGCAACGAGAGCAAAACTCCATCTCAAAAGAAAAAGAAAAAGAAAAAAAAAAAGAGAGAGGGAGGGAGAGAGAGAGAGAGACTTTTTATCACCAGATAAGCAGGAAATAAATATGCTTGCTGCTACGGTCTGAATGCTTGTGTCCTCCCAAAATTTGTACGTTGAAATCCTAACAGGTAAGGCCTTTGGGAGGTTATTAGATCATGAGAGTGGAGCCCTCATGAGTAGGATGAGTGCCTTCATAAAAGACACCTCAAGAGTTAGGTTGTCTCTTCCACCCTATGAGGATGCAGTGAGAAAGTGCCATTCATGAAACAGGAGATGGGCCCTCCCCAGACAGTGAATCTGCCAGTGTCTTCATCTTGGATACCTCAGCCTCCAGAATGGTGGGAAATATATTTCTGTTGTCTATAAGCTACCTAGTTTATGATATTTTGTGATAGCAGCCCAAACAGACTAAGACATTTGCCAAAAATATAAGAAGAGGGTAACAACAAATCACATGAAAACAAAACAGTATTGCTAAACCCCAGCACAGCATCACTGTGGTTAAAGGGCACCTGCTCCGTATACGCTGCCTAGGTTTGAATCCTGGTTCTCTGACTTTCCAGCCAAGTGACCACGAGCAAGTCACATAACTCTTCTGTGCCTCAGGGTCTTTATCTTTAAACTGGGAATGAGTCTACTTCATAGAGTTGTGAGGCTAAGTGAATTAATATGTGTAAATATATGTAAAGTGCTTATAACACTGCCAGGCACACAGAAAGCACTGTGTGAATTTAAGTATCTTTTTTTTTTTTTTTTTTTTTTGAGACAGAGTTTTACTCTGTCACCCAGGCTGGAGTGCAGTGGCATGATCTTAGCTCACTGCAACCTCTGCCTCCCGAGTTCAAGCGATTCTCCTGCCTCAGCCTCCCGAGTAGCTGGGATTACAGGTGTGAGCCACCACACCAGGCTAATTTTTGTATTTTTAGTAGAGACGGGGTTTCACCATGTTGGCCAGTCTGGTCTCAAACTCCTGACCTCAGGCGATCTGCCCACCTTGGCCTTCCAAGTGCTGGGATTACAGATGTGTGAACCACTGCACCCAGCCAAGTAACATTATTTTTTTATGATCATGATGATGATGGTGATGATGGAATTACCTGACTCAGGCTCTGAGCTGGAGGTTTATTAGCAAGAGGAGAAAGACACATCAGCTCCAGACTGAGGCTTTCTCCTGGTGTAATCAGTAGAGTTTGCAGAGAACTGAAAATAATAACTTCCTTACCATGTGGTTCGGTGTCATTTGTTTCTCTGTTATCATCCAAAATTATTGATATTCCACAAAAATTTGCCTCAGGTCCAACAGTGGAGCACGTCCTGCACTTTGGGAAATGCAGGGAAACAATAGTTATACTACAGCAAACAAACAACAAGCAAGGTGGAAGAGGCGGCCCAGAGAAAAACCAGCGACAAACTCGGGGGTGGAGAGTGAGAAGGAAGCTGTTGGCCAGGTTTATCGGAGTCTGAGTTAGGGCTGGAAAATTGGCAGACAAAGGGGGTTCTTGGGGATTAGAGGAAATAGCTGTTTGAAGACGGTTGGGTGTGGGAGGGATGAGTTAACAATGGTAAGGTTAGGAAAGAACAACATTCACAAAGAAATAACTCCCCCCAACAGAGAGACAGTAATGGCTTATGAAGAGCTGCCTAGAGAAGCAGTTCTCCAAGGGTGGTTCAGAGAGCTACCTCATCAAGACCTGGGAACCTGTTAGAAAAGCAATTGTCAGGCTTTATCCCCAGACTTACTTAATCAGAGACTCTGGAGGAAGATTCCAGCAATCTGGAATTTGATAAACCCCCAGGTGATTCTTACGCATGTCAGAGTTTGAGAACCACTGGCCTAGAGGAGGTTGGGAGAATATCAACAGCAGCTGAGCTTGAGATTTTGTCCACAATAACAGTAAGAGCCGTTTACTGAGTACTTTCTATGCACTGGCAATTGTGCCTATTATTTTACCTGCTCTAGCTTCTGCAATCCTCACAACAATCCTGAGAGATACATTATTATGCCCATTTTACAACTGAGAAAATTGAGGCTTATGTTGAAGTTTAATAACCATTTGTTCCAAGGCAATGGAGCCTAGGGTAATGAGACAATTAGGTGTTGGAAAGAAAGGCAGAGGACAGACTGGAACAGACTGTTGGAAGATTGTCTACAGCAGCTTTGTCTGGTAGAACTTTCTTTTTTTATTTTTTTGAGACATAGTCTTGCTCTGTCACCCAGGCTGGAGTGCAGTGGCATGACCTCAGCTCACTGCCTTCTTCTTCTTCTGGGCTCAAGTGATCCTGTCACTACAGCCCTCCAAGTAGCTGGGACTACAGGGGTGCACCACCGTGCCTGGCTAATTTTTGTACTTCTGGTAGAGATGGGATTTCGCCATGTTGCCCAGGCTGGTCTCAAACTCCTGAGCTCAAGTGATCTGCCCACCTCAGCCTCCCCGAGTGCTGGGATTACAGGCATGAGCCATGGCACCCTGCCTGGTAGAACTTTCTATAGTGGTGGAAATGTCCTGTATCTATATGGTCTAATATGATGGCTACTAGCTGTATGCAGATAGTGAGTTGACTAGTGTGGCTAGTGTGATGGAGGAGCTGAATATTAAATTTTATTTAATTTTAATGAATTTAAGTGTAAATAGCCATACGCAGGGCAAGTCTAAATTCATAGAACAAGGTTCAAGGGCAGGACTTCACCTTAGGTCTGTCTGACTCACGAGCTATGGTCTTTTCTACTATTGCTCCTAATGTAGAGCCATTCTTGTCCATTGTCTGAAAAGAACTGGGATCTCTTTCTGGCCAAGTCCCTATGAAATTACCTCATAGACCCAGAATGGCTCTCTGAGAACCCTCTTTCTTAGCTGATCAGTATGGTTGGAGGGAAGGCATAGAAAAAAGCCACAACAGGCTGCACTCAAAATGTTCCCTATGATATAAATGACAGCTGACTGGTGGCTTTCAGGGCAAAGAGAGTGCAGGTTGACCAGGTCCTTCCTTAGCCTTTACTGTGTTCCTGGTGCTCTTTGTGTCAATATTAAACATTGGATGGACCAGCCAGAGACCCCAGGAGATCCCCTGGAAAAGATTTTTCTAAGCTAAATGCCAGAACTTGAGCATGCTTTTTTATTTGCTTGATTCTCCATGGAGCTGATGGAACACTGAAAAACTCCTGCTCCCAGGAATTCTTGGCCTGATCAGCCCTATAACTTCTTCAGATCCACCCCCTGCCTTTCTTTCCACCATCCAATGACCTCATTATTTTAGACAAGAGGTTGGCAAACTTTTTTCTGTAAAGAGCCAGATAGTAAATATTTTAGGCGTTATGAGCCATGTAAGGTCTCTGTTCCATATTCTGTGCATGAGGTTTTTTTTTTAGACAACTAAAAATGTAAAAGCCATTCTTAATGCTCATGCAAGATTTGGCTTACCAGCTGTGATTTGCTCCCATTCTAGGCTCTCTTGCCTTGGAAATAAATGTTTATGAAACTTCAAGAAGCACAAGGATCTTCTATGTGAGTTTGTAAACCCCAGATTCCTGTGCTCTGAGAAGATTGTGATTTCGTGGGGTTGGGCTAGGGTGTAGGAATGCATGTTTTAACAAACAGTTTAAGTAACTGTTCTCATGCAAGTGGTCTGTAGTCTACATTTTGAGAAATGCTATTACAGGTGGAAGGGCTCTTAGACTCCTTTAGTGACCAACCCCTGTATTTTACAGATTAGGGAATTGAGGTCCAGGGAAGGGAAGTAATTTGTCCCAAGAGTTATTGAGTTAAGGCCACGAAGTATCTGTAGGAAGATCCCACTGCCCAAAGCAGGGCAAGGAGATGGAGACAAACTGGATCTCTTTGATTTAGCCGAGGGAACAAACATCCCCTGAAGGTGGTCATACTGGTGCATTTTCAACAAAATTTCCATTATGACTTAAGCCAATTTGAGTCAGATTCTCTGTTGCTGGTATGTGAAAGCACCCTAACTGATACAGACCCCTCTTGTTACCAGCCTTCTTTGATCCATCTCTTTTGAGAGAACTATCTTTGAAGAAATACTCCCAAGGCATCATCCAAATGTTTAATCCTTTAAACGTCAAGGCCTTTGTAATGAATGGGGTTAGTTACACACACCTCCCTGCACCTGAAGGCAGAGTGTATAGAGTTGAAAGTGGGCCAGGCCTGGAATTGGGAAATTTGGCTTCTATTCTTGCTTCTATCATCATATATCTGTTTGAAATGGGCAAATTACCTAATTTCTCTGTGCCTAGCTTTCTCATTTGGAAAATGAAGGGGGTGGAAAAAGCCATTTTTAGGCCCTTTTGTCCTAGGTATTATCATAGCTTTTTAATTGTTGACACTACTTTTCTTGATTTTCATAACTTATTCCTTGCCTGTTTCTCTCACTCTCTTTCTTTCCAGAAAATAAACACAAAAATAAATGACAGCATTGACTTTGGGCCAGTCTATTCTTTCCTGGCAGAAATTATACCCCTGAAGAGCTGATATATGTTTGCATTTGAATCAACATCCCTAAAAGGTTTCTCTAGGGAATGTGAACGTTTCCTTCCCGGTTTGAAGAATGCAGCTAATCGACACAACATAGCTTTGTGTCAGGTGGAAACACGTTTTTTTTTTCATTTGCTAAAAAATAATCAGGCTAGTCAGTTAAACTGCAACAACAATAAAAAAAAATGCACTGGTGCCTTAATTTAGTGGTGCTGGTGGAATAAATTACCTGTGTCCGGCACTCCAGGGAGAGCAGCCACCATGTCTTGGCAGGTTTTCCTTTTCACTGAGGGAGGGAGGACATTACCTAATTTTGCCTTCAACATGTTGTGACAGGAGCCAGGGAGTCCTAGGTAGTTACAGCCCACATTCATGTGAAATCATTCTTGTTTGGGTTTCAATAACGTTTGTTCTTTTTTCTTTTAAACCCGAATGCATTACATGTTCAAAGCATAAGCTTGTAGCTTTACTCTAAGAAAATATAGTAAAGCAAAAAAACACACAAAGCAACACAAATCATCCTGTAAGTTCACAACTCAGAGATGACCACTTGTCGTTCTTTAATTGTTTTGTTTCAACAACTTCTTTTCTAATCACCAAAGCAATATAGGCTCAATGCTCAAGCAAACACTGAAGAGGAAAATTAATCACAGCGAATCCTACAGCCAATGACAGTCACATGAAGTCTTTGAATAAATACCCCACCCCACTGTGGCCTCCCAGCTTGCTGCCTTTCCTCATGTTTTCATCGTTCCCATGCTCCAGGATTTCATGTTCCATGAACTGGAGGCATTGGGCCCAGCAAAGAGGCACCAGTGTATTTGCTTTAGCGCTTTGGAAAGATGCCTCCCCAAGGGCTGGACCTCAGGGAGGGTCTGTGTGCAGGAAAACCAGCTCCACAGAAACATACAGCCACCACGACTCCCCCTGCCCCTCCCCTCATCAAAATTTAAACAGTGTGTCTGGAACTCTCCCAAAAAAAGTTTTTCAAATTGGTGTGGATGCCAACTGTACTCACAGGCTGTAATATCACCTAAAACACTGTTGTTTGATTTGCACAGTTAGTTTCTGATGCCATAATGTCATCGATCACCTTTCTTCCCAAACCAGTTCTCTTTTCCTGGTATTTCTTTTATTTGCCAGGAACCCCATCATTCTCTCTAACTCCCAGGATCCACATTCTCTGGTCCCATCTTTTCTGCCTTGAAAAATGTCTGGATATTTTCTTACCAGGTGATAAAGAGTAGTGGAAGAAACATTCCATTGGCTTTGGAGTCAAAGTGACTTGGATTTAAATTCTACTCTTGCTGCTTACAAGCCTGTGAGCTTGGATGAATCAATTTGCCTCACTGAACCTCAGTTTCAGCTTCTGTAAAAGATAATAGTAGACATTATGTGTTGAGTGTTTACTATGTGAATAATACTCTTCTTAGTGCTTTATATATATTAACTTATTTAATCCTCACTACTACCTTATAGGTACCATTATTCTCATTTTACTTGACAAAGAAATTGGCCCAGCGAGATTAAGCCACTTACCCAGGTAACACAACTAAGTGAAATTCAAACTCAGGTAATATGTTCCCAACCATGCCTCTGTTTGCCCCTCTGTTGAGGGAAGTATTTCCTCCGAAGGGTACAATAAAGGTTAAATGAGAATTTATGTGTAGTATCTATAGCAGAACCTAACCCATTCATGCGCTTCACTTTTCTTTAAAAAAATTGTTAGAAATAGTTTTTTCTTTCTAAATTTTGTCATCCATCCTTGTCCCTCTTTTTTTTTTTTTTTTTTTTTTTGAGAGAGGGTTTTCAAATGCTAATAGTCTATAACTCTATACATCTTCAATGGCCAGGTCACAATAACACAACTGTATACTGATATGGTTTGGCTCTGTGTCCCCACCCAAATCTCATCTTGAATTGTCCTCCTGTAATTCCCACATGTTGTGGGAGGGACCTGGTAGGAGATAGTTGAATCATGGGGGCAGTTTCCCCCATACTGTTTTTTTGGTAGTGAATAAGTCTCACAAGATCCGATGGTTTTATAAGGAGTTTCTGCTTTTGCTTCTTTTTCATTTCTCTCTTGCCACTGCCACTTAAGATGTGCCTTCTGCCCTTGCCATAGTTGTGAGGCCTTCCCAGCCACGAGGAACTGTGAGTGCATTAAACCTGTTTTTCTTCCCAGTCTCCTGTATGTCAGCAGTGCAAAAACAGACTAATACATATACTGTGCATTTACTATGTTTCAGGTACTGTGCTAAATATTTTAAGTGAATGATTTTTATGAATCCTCATGGTAGCCTTGTCAGTATGCACTGTAATACCCTCATCCCGTGGAAGACATGCTTCTTCTTGGTGTGGTTAGGTCAACACTGCCAAGGTCAAGCAGGTGAGTGACAAAGCCAAGATTCAGACTGAGGTCGCTTCATTTCAGAGCCTGAACTCTTAATCACTTTTGCTAAAAAAATATCATTCTTTGTGGTGTAATGTCTTTCCCGGGGTGAGAGGTGAAGCTGGGCAGAAATAGATAAGATCCTCTTTGAGAGATTATCAAATGATCATCCAAAGAGGGGCATTGGTAAAGACTGCTGTGGCGTCTCGGGGAAGGGGCATCATTGCAGGACCTGGAGTCACTGAGACATCGGATGGAGCAAAGCATCGACCTGTGGGTGGATGCATTCACAGGGTCTTGACAATGTGGGTCCCCTAGCCTTGTGCTTGAATATACCTAGAGAGCTACCCTGATTAACAATGGGAAGGAGAAGACTTTCAGATATTTTCTTAGCACAGGTGACCAGAATGTGGGGATTTGGGATATAGGTGGTGGGATTAGGAAACAGAGGTAGAGGAGTGGGATTTGGGATGCAAGGTTTTCTGTTTTTTTAGTTACTGTAATATTTCCTGTGCCCAGTTTAAGGAGTTGAGGGGAAATAATTAAATGTATAGAGCCTCTACTATGTTTCTAGATGCTTTCTGTATGCATTATCTCTTTTGAGCTTTGTAACAATTTCTTTTTTTTTTTATTATACTTTAAGTTTTAGGGTACATGTGCACATTGTGCAGGTTAGTTACATATGTATACATGTGCCATGCTGGTGCGCTGCACCCACTAACTCATCATCTAGCATTAGGTATATCTCCCAATGCTATCACTCCCCCCTCCCCCCACCCCACAACAGTCCCCAGAGTGTGATATTCCCCTTCCTGTGTCCATGTGATCTCATTGTTCAATTCCCACCTATGAGTGAGAATATGAGGTATTTGATTTTTTGTTCTTGCGATAGTTTACTGAGAATGATGATTTCCAATTTCATCCTTGTCCCTACAAAGGACATGAACTCATCATTTTTTATGGCTGCATAGTATTCCATGGTGTATATGTGCCACATTTTCTTAATCCACTCTATCATTGTTGGACATTTGGGTTGGTTCCAAGTCTTCGCTGTAGTGAATAATGCCGCAATAAACATACGTGTGCATGTGTCTTTATAGCAGCATGATTTATAGTCCTTTGGTTATATACCCAGTAATGGGATAGCTGGGTCAGATGGTATTTCCAGTTCTAGATCCCTGAGGAATCGCCACACTGACTTCCGCAATGGTTGAACTAGTTTACAGTCCCACCAACAGTGTAAAAGTGTTCCTATTTCTCCACATCCTCTCCAGCACCTGTTGTTTCCTGACTTTTTAATGATTGCCATTCTAACTGGTGTGAGATGGTATCTCACTGTGGTTTTGATTTGCATTTCTCTGATGGCCAGTGATGATGAGCATTTTTTCATGTGTTTTTTGGCTGCATAAATGTCTTCTTTTGAGAAGTGTCTGTTCATGTCCTTCACCCACTTTTTGATGGGGTTGTTTGTTTTTTTCTTGTAAATTTGTTTGAGCTCATTGTAGATTCTGGATATTAACCCTTTGTCAGATGAGTAGGTTGGGAAAATTTTCTCCCATTTTGTAGGTTGCCTGTTCACGCTGATGGTAGTTTCTTTTGCTGTGCAGAAGTTCTTTAGTTTAATTAGATCCCATTTGTCAATTTTGTCTTTTGTTGCCATTGCTTTTGGTGTTTTAGACATGAAGTCCTTGCCCATGCCTATGTCCTGAATGGTAATGCCTAGGTTTTCTTCTAGGGTTTTTATGGTTTTAGGTCCAATGTTTAAGTCTTTAATCCATCTTGAATTGATTTTTGTATAAGGTGTAAGGAAGGGATCCAGTTTCAGCTTTCTACATATGGCTAGCCAGTTTTCCCAGCACCATTTATTAAATAAGGAATCCTTTCCCCATTGCTTGTTTTTCTCAGGTTTGTCAAAGATCAGATAGTTGTAGATATGCGGCATTATTTCTGAGGGCTCTGTTCTGTTCCATTGGTCTATATCTCTGTTTTGGTACCAGTACCATGCTGTTTTGGTTACTGTAGCCTTGTAGTATAGTTTCAAGTCAGGTAGTGTGATGCCTCCAGCTTTGTTCTTTTGGCTTAGGATTGACTTGGCGATGCGGGCTCTTTTTTGGTTCCATATGAACTTTAAAGTAGTTTTTTCCAATTCTGTGAAGAAAGTCATTGGTAGCTTGATGGGGATGGCATTGAATCTGTAAATTACCTTGGGCAGTATGGCCATTTTCATGATATTGATTCTTCCTACCCATGAGCATGGAATGTTCTTCCATTTGTTTGTATCCTCTTTTATTTCCTTGAGCAGTGGTTTGTAGTTCTCCTTGAAGAGGTCCTTCACATCCCTTGTAAGTTGGATTCCTAGGTATTTTATTCTCTTTGAAGCAATTGTGAATGGGAGTTCACTCATGATTTGGCTCTCTGTTTGTCTGTTGTTGGTGTATAAGAATGCTTGTGATTTTTGTACATTGATTTTGTATCCTGAGACTTTGCTGAAGTTGCTTATCAGCTTAAGGAGATTTTGGGCTGAGACAATGGAGTTTTCTAGATATACAATCATGTCGTCTGCAAACAGGGACAATTTGGCTTCCTCTTTTCCTAATTGAATACCCTTTATTTCCTTCTCCTGCCTAATTGCCCTGGCCAGAACTTCCAACACTATGTTGAATAGGAGTGGTGAGAGAGGGCATCCCTGTCTTGTGCCAGTTTTCAAAGGGAATGCTTCCAGTATTTGCCCATTCAGTATGATATTGGCTGTGGGTTTGTCATAGATAGCTCTTATTATTTTGAAATACATCCCATCAATACCTAATTTATTGAGAGTTTTTAGCATGAAGGGTTGTTGAATTTTGTCAAAGGCTTTTTCTGCATCTATTGAGGTAATCATGTGGTTTTTGTCTTTGGCTCTGTTTATATGCTGGATTACATTTATTGATTTGCGTATATTGAACCGGCCTTGCATCCCAGGGATGAAGCCCACTTGATCATGGTGGATAAGCTTTTTGATGTGCTGCTGGATTTGTTTTGCCAGTATTTTATTGAGGATTTTTGCATCAATATTCATCAAGGATATTGGTCTAAAATTCTCTTTTTTTGTTGTGTCTCTGCCTGGCTTTGGTATCAGAATGATGCTGGCCTCATAAAATGAGTTAGGGAGGATTCCCTCTTTTTCTATTGATTGGAATAGTTTCAGAAGGAATGGTACCAGTTCCTCCTTGTACGTCTGGTAGAATTCAGCTGTGAATCCATCTGGTCCTGGACTCTTTGGTTGGTAAGCTATTGATTATTGCCACAATTTCAGCTCCTGTTGGTGGTCTATTCAGAGATTCAACTTCTTCCTGGTGTAGTCTTGGGAGAGTGTATATGTCAAGGAATTTATCCATTTCTTCTAGATTTTCTAGTTTATTTGTGTAGAGGTGTTTGTAGTATTCTCTGATGGTAGTTTGTATTTCTGTGGGATTGGTGGTGATATCCCCTTTATCATTTTTTATTGCGCCTATTTGATTCTTCTCTCTTTTTTTCTTTATTAGTCTCGCTAGCGGTCTATCAATTTTGTTGATCCTTTCAAAAAACCAGCTCCTGGATTCACTAATTTTTTGAAGGGTTTTTTGTGTCTCTATTTCCTTCAGTTCTGCTCTGATTTTAGTTATTTCTTGCCTTTTGCTAGCTTTTGAATGTGTTTGCTCTTGCTTTTCTAGTTCTTTTAATTGTGATGTTAGGGTATCAATTTTGGATCTTTCCTGCTTTCTCTTGTGGGCATTTAGTGCTATAAATTTCCCTCTACACACTGCTTTGAATGCGTCCCAGAGATTCTGGTATGTTGTGTCTTTGTTCTCGTTGGTTTCAAAGAACATCTTTATTTCTGCCTTCATTTTGTTATTTACCCAGTAGTCATTCAGGAGCAGGTTGCTCAGTTTCCATGTAGTTGAGCGGTTTTGAGTGAGTTTCTTAATCCTGAGTTCTAGTTTGATTGCACTGTGGTCTGAGAGATAGTTTGTTATAATTTCTGTTCTTTTACATTTGCTGAGGAGAGCTTTACTTCCCAGTATGTTGTCAATTTTGGAATAGGTGTGGTGTGGTGCTGAAAAAAATGTATATTCTGTTGATTTGGGGTGGAGAGTTCTGTAGATGTCTATGAGGTCCGCTTGGTGCAGAGCTGAGTTCAATTCCTGGGTATCCTTGTTGACTTTCTGTCTCATTGATCTGTCTAATGTTGACAGTGGGGTGTTAAAATCTCCCATTATTAATGTGTGGGAGTCTAAGTCTCTTTGTAGGTCACTCAGGACTTGCTTTATGAATCTTGGTGCTCCTGTATTGGGTGCATATATATTTAGGATAGTTAGCTCTTCTTGTTGAATTGATCCCTTTACCATTATGTAATGGCCTTCTTTGTCTCTTTTGATCTTTGTTGGTTGAAAGTCTGTGTTATCAGAGACTAGGATTGCAACCCCTGCCTTTTTTTGTTTTCCATTTGCTTGGTAGATCTTCCTCCATCCTTTTATTTTGAGCCTATGTGTGTCTCTGCAAGTGAGATGGGTTTCCTGAATACAGCACACTGATGGGTCTTGACTCTTTATCCAATTTGCCAGTCTGTGTCTTTTAATTGAAGCATTTAGTCCATTTACATTTAAAGTTAATATTGTTATGTGTGAATTTGATCCCATCATTATGATATTAGCTGGTTATTTTGCTCGTTAGTTGATGCAGTTTCTTCCTAGTCTCGATGGTCTTTACATTTTGGCATGATTTTGCAGCGGCCGGTACCGGTTGTTCCTTTCCATGTTTAGTGCTTCCTTCAGGAGCTCTTTTAGGGCAGGCCTGGTGGTGACAAAATCTCTCAGCATTTGCTTGTCTGTAAAGGATTTTATTTCTCCTTCATTTATGAAGCTTAGTTTGGCTGGATATGAAATTCTGGGTTGAAAATTCTTTTCTTTAAGAATGTTGAATATTGGCCCCCACTCTCTTCTGGCTTGTAGGGTTTCTGCCGAGAGATCTGCTGTTAGTCTGATGGGCTTCCCTTTGAGGGTAACCCGACCTTTCTCTCTGGCTGCCCTTAACATTTTTTCCTTCATTTCAACTTTGGTGAATCTGACAATTATGTGTCTTGGAGTTGCTCTTCTCGAGGAGTAGCTTTGTGGCGTTCTCTGTATTTCCTGAATCTGAATGTTGGCCTGCCTTGCTAGATTGGGGAAGTTCTCCTGGATAATATCCTGCAGAGTGTTTTCCAGCTTGGTTCCATTCTCCCCATTACTTTCAGGTACACCAATCAGACGTAGATTTGGTCTTTTCACATAGTCCCATATTTCTTGGAGGCTTTTCTCATTTCTTTTTATCCTTTTTTCTCTAAACTTCCCTTCTCGCTTCATTTCATTCATTTCATCTTCCATCGCTGATACCCTTTCTTCCAGTTGATCACATCGGCTCCTGAGGCTTCTGCACTCTTCACGTAGTTCTCGAGCCTTGGTTTTCAGCTCCATCAGCTCCTTTAAGCACTTCTCTGTATTGGTTATTCTAGTTATACATTCTTCTACATTTTTTTCAAAGTTTTCAACTTCTTTGCCTTTGGTTTGAATGTCCTCCCGTAGCTCAGAGTAAGTTGATGGTCTGAAGCCTTCTTCTCTCAGCTCGTCAAAGTCATTCTCCATCCAGCTGTTTTCCGTTGCTGGTGAGGAACTGCGTTCCTTTGGAGGAGGAGAGGCGCTCTGCTTTTTAGAGTTTCCAGTTTTTCTGTTCTGTTTTTTCCCCATCTTTGTGGTTTTATTTACTTTTGGTCTTTGATGATGGTGATGTACAGATGGGTTTTTGGTGTGGATGTCCTTTCTGTTTGTTAGTTTTCCTTCTAACAGAGAGGACCCTCAGCTGCAGGTCAGTTGGAGTACCCTGTCGTGTGAGGTGTCAGTGTGCCCCTGCTGGGGGGTGCCTCCCAGTTAGGCTGCTCGGGGGTCAGGGGTCAGGGACCCACTTGAGGAGGCAGTCTGCCCGTTCTCAGATCTCCAGTTGCATGCTGGGAGAACCACTGCTCTCTTCAAAGCTGTCAGACAGGGACATTTAAGTCTGCAGAGGTTACTGCTGTCTTTTTGTTTGTCTGTGCCCTGCCCCCAGAGGTGGAGCCTACAGAGGCAGGCAGGCCTCCTTGAGCTGTGGTGGGCTCCACCCAGTTCGAGCTTCCCGGCTGCTTTGTTTACCTAATCAAGCCTGGGCAATGGCGGGCGCCCCTCCCCCAGCCTCGCTGCCGCCTTGCAGTTTGATCTCAGACTGCTGTGCTAGCAATCAGCGAGACTCCGTGGGCGTAGGACCCTCCGAGCCATGTGTGGGATATAATCTCGTGGTGCACCGTTTTTTAAGCCGGTCGGAAAAGTGCAGTATTCGGGTGGGAGTGACCCGATTTTCCAGGTGCCGTCCGTCACCCATTTCTTTGACTCAGAAAGGGAACTCCCTGACCCCTTGCGCTTCCCAAGTGAGGCAATGCCTCGCCCTGGTTCGGCTCGCGCACGGTGCACACACCCACTGACCTGCGCCCACTGTCTGGCACTCCCTAGTGAGATGAACCCGGTACCTCAGATGGAAATGCAGAAATCACCCGTCTTCTGCGTCGCTCACGCTGGGAGCTGTAGACCGGAGCTGTTCCTATTCGGCCATCTTGGCTCCTCCTGTAACAATTTCTTGAGGTAGGTAGTGCTAGGACTAGCTCCATTTTTGTAGATGGGAAAACTAAGGCTGAGAAAGCATAGGTTATTTGTTTAGGATCTTGAAGAAATAAAATGGCTGAGCTGAAGTTTGAAATCAGATCGTTGTGGCCCCAAATTCCCTTGGGGCCGAGGAATAAAATGATACCACTGTGATTGAAAGCTAACAAACCTATACCAATGATGTATTGATAAGGTGCTGTTTCACTGAGAAAAAACTCAGTGACCAGTGCAATCAAAAACACACAGTAAAGGGACAAGACTAGTCCTCTTGTGGGTAAGAAATAGGATTCTTGACATGTCTACACTGTTTGTGAAAGTGAATATATTTGTGATTTTGTTCCAGAAATTACTAGGGTTTTTTTTTCTTTTAACTGATAGAACAGAGAAGGTTCTGAATAAATGCTAGCAACTGTTTTTGGGGAGCAAAGTACAGGTAGTGTGATGTGGTGACCTTGGTTGTAGTTGTTACCAGTGGGGGGTGTCCAGGTTCTTGGCATCTTGGACAAAGAATTGGACAAAACACACAAAGCAAGGAAAGAATAAAGGAACCAAAGCAGAGATTTATTGAAAATGAAAGCACACTCCACAGGGTGGGAGCGGGCCAAGCACAGGGGCTCAAGACCCCCGTTACAGAATTTTCTGGGGTTTAAATATGCACTAGAGGTTTCCATTGGTTACTCAGTGTACACCCTATGTAGATGAAGAGGAAGAAGCAAAGTTACAAAGAAGTTACAAAGTCATTTACTCAGTGTATGCCCTGTGTAAATGGAGAGGGTATTTCCTGTCATAGCTGAAGTGTTTCCATTTGATTTAGTTCTAGGAAGTCAGCATGAATCGGCTTTATGTTCCCTGCCTCCAGACCCTATTCTCCTGCCTCACAGGGAGTGACCTTACAGAAAGGCATTTTTTTTTTTTTAATTGGAAGTTTCTTTCAAACTCTGCCTGCTTTTAGATGGCTCCTCTTGGAACTATGCCTCAACATCTCTCCTGATACTTGGATGTTTTTCCTCTGACTGGTGAGACCTCCATCTCTGATCCCATCTGCAGTCATTTGGGTGCAGTTCAACCCACAGGATTAGAAAAATCTGTGGCCGGACCAGTGAGATCTGGCCTGGAGTGCTGGTCAGTGACTTCTGTGACTGACCATCCCCTTGGGACGGACAGACCCTGGGTCTCTTCACCCTCCCCTCTCCTTTCCTGGAGAAGCCAGCTCTTTCAGGTTGGGCTGCTTCCTAGAATTTCTTGGTTTACTTAGTTCCAAGTGAGGTGGGAGGTGGAAAAGGGGGCAGCTTCCAAGTTCTCCTGGGGAGAGCAAACTCAGGGCCATATCATCATTTCACCACAGACAACCACTCACGGAATTTTTCCTGATGTCTGTGTGGTTCTCAAGTTTCCCAACCTGTTCACCCTGAACACTTGGAGTTGGCTTTTGAGCTCAGAGAAAATACTCGCTGTTGCCAGGCCACCAGTTTAGCCTTGGGGAGCGATGACTAAATAAATAAGGGGACCCCTCCCCCAATCTTGTTAGTTTACTTCATAGATAGGACTTTCCACTAATGCTGCCCAGAAAGCCCACAGAAAGGACTGTGGGCAGTGGCTGCTGTGGCTGTGCATGGCAGCTGGGGACTCCTTACCCTGATCCATTTAAGTCACACTATGATTGATGATCAGAATGGAAGAAAAACAACTGCAGATGGATAGTCAGTGGGGCAACCAAAAACCAACACAGCCTGTTCCTGGTGTCTGCCCTTGCCTGACGTTGAGGGGGCACTTGAAGTAGTACAGTGATTAAAAGCATGGGTTATGGAGTCAGAAAAATCTGGGTTCAAACCCCAAGAGCAGCACTTAATGATTGGGAGACTTTGACTAGCTTTGTATCATTCTTCTGAGCCTTAGATCCTTGAGGGTGGTGGGGATAATAATACCTTCCTCTTAGTGTTGTTCTGGGGATTAAATGAGATAATACAGGGGGAAGTACTTACAGCAGAGCCTGGCAAATAACCAGTGCTCCATCAGTTGCAGCTCCATCACAGCTATTTGTTGGCTGTGATGATTTTGCAATTATGTGAAATACTCAGCACAGTATCTGGCACAGAGGAAATAATAAATGGTAGCTGTTTCATAGGATTATGGAATGTCAGGGTTGGAAGGAATCTTGTCGAAGCCAAATTACTTTTATCTTCTCCTTTTACAGATGAAGATCCTGAATACCAAAGAGGGCCGCTGACAGGCCCAGGAGTATACTTCTAGCACCTAGCAGAGAGAGGCTTCACTACATCATGCTTCCTGACATCTCTCCCTTTGAAGAGCAGTCAGACTCCTGCTTTGCTCTTCAGACTTAATTTGGGGGTTTAACAGGTGAGGTTGCTGGGGGAACTCTTTTACAACATCTCTCTGAAAGAATCCGGGCTGCCAGTTTCATTTGGTTTGGGTGTCAGTAGCATGATGGAAAGACAAAAAAACACAACTTGACATCTGCAGAAATGGGTTCAAATTTTACCTGCAACTCACCAATTCTGTGGCCTTGGTTCAGCAATTAAACTCCCTAAAATTCAGTTTTTTCTTTGTAAAATGGGGTTATGAACAGTACCTACTTCAAAATGTGTTTGTGAAGATTAAAAAAGTTAACATAAAGAGTTTAGAAGAGTGTCTGGCATATTGTGCTCAATAAGTGTTTATTTATTTATTGCTGAATAAACCAGTAATTTAATTAGTATTAATAATTAGCTATTACTAATTAAACTAGTATAATGTAGTAATAAATTATTACTAAAGATCAGGTTGCAAAGACTTAGTGCTTAGGAACTCATTTCCTGCCTCCAGCCAATTTTGTGCCTCAGTGACAGTGTTGGTGGCCTTGGTCACAAGACAAGGGGGAGGCAGAGCTGCCTGCAGGTAGAGGGTTAACACAGGAGCTACCAGAATCCACGGGACAGCAGGGGATTGGTTTGGAATCCTGGTGTGGATTTGGGGTACAGATCCGGAAGCCTGGACTTTCTCTGTGGCTGGTGGCCTTGAGAGACACGTGTTACATCATTCTTGTTATTTATTTTTTTGTCACTGGAGCAAAGCAGAGGCTTTTCTTGGTTCAATCAGGAGTCATGAGCAAGGACAAGTAGAGAAGCTGAGCAGCTGTCGGGAGAATTCAGGCTGGAGTGGGCTCAGTGCCCAGGCCTTGCAGCCTGAGCTAGGGAGGAACACATCGAAATGTGACATCTGCTGCCCAAGCTCCCCCTGACGCCCACCCCCTTCCTTGTCCAGCTGCTCAGGAGAAGGGAGGAAGCTAGCATTTTCCCATTGCCATTGTATACCTGACAAGTTCATTAATCTTAGCTTATCTTATCCTCATGACCTCTCAAGCTGGTTATCATTTCTTTTTTATGGAAAAGGAAAAGGAAGAGGAAGAGGAGATTCAGAAGTGCCCAAGGGCACACATGGGGGCAGAGCCAGCATGCAAGCCCAGAGTCTTGGACTCTAAAACCCATGTTCCTTTCACGGCACTTGATAGTTCTTGTGGACCCAGCCAAGATATCACTGGCAGCATCTGGTTTATCATGAATCTGTGCAGTGTATGGCCAGAGGAGACAGAAATAAACCCAGAGGCAGGTGGCTCCTGGCATTAATGGCCTGAAGAAAAGAGAAGTCCAGGCCCAAGACTCCTTCCTAGTTTGCATATCCTTCCCTCCCCTGCTACCTCCCCACTTCACCTTCCTGCCCCTAATGCCCTGGACCAATCCTTGACCTGGAGAGGGCAGCTTGTCCTGGTGCCAGCCCAGCATGCTCAGGCCTAACAACAATAGCTGGAAGGGCCTCTTGGAGCAAGTACTTCCTGAAGTGCCCAGAACAGCCACTGTCCTTGCGGCTCAGGAACAATCACAGCCCACGCCAGCTTCCGTGCTCCATTTCAGAGCCTCCAGCACTCTCAGTGGAGCCCCTGCGCCTGCTGTTGCAGGTTCCAAGCTTCAGGAGAGACAGGTAGACAAGGAGTCCAGGAGGCTACCCCTCAGACTGCTCAAATGCCTGCGGTTTAGGAGGACCTCAAGTTTTTTTTTTTTTTTTTCTTAAAGTAAAGTTGGAAGAAAAATCTGGATAGTCATTGTCCTTTACCCTTCCTGTAAACCAGTGGCCTCCTCCTTCATCTTTGTTCTTCTGTCATCTTTCTTTGGGCTTTGAAAACAAAGAGGGAGAAAAAGAAAACCACAAGTAAAAATTTAATTCTGGAATAACATTATACGCTTGACTCTTCATTCAGCAACACTGAATGAGGCCTGCTATGTGTAACCACTTTGGGGTACAAAAAACTATTCAAATTTATTCACTTATTTATAAATGTATCTGGTCATTTCACAGTAATGATAGAGCCCCTGCCAAGCTGCAGGCATTGTAGATACAGAAATGCCTGGGTAGCTTGGACCCTGTCCTGTGCAGCTTCAAGTCAAGGGTGGGAGGTGGACAGAGAACCTGTAGTTGAAATACCCAGTTTATGTGCTGAGTGCTGGGAAGGGGAAGCACAGGGTGATGGGGTAGCACACACAGAAGGGGCAGCTGACCCTGACCAAGAATCCTGGAGGATGGATAGGAGGGAGCCCAAGGGAAAGTGAGGTTAGGTGGAGTAGGCGAATGCATAGGAAGAGACATTGACATTTGAGAAGGCTGGAGGTGAAAAACAATGCATATTTTGCATTAAATATAAAGGAGGTTCATGTGGCTGGATTGCGAAAGGAACAATAATCTCTAGTTGTCAGGAGTCCAAGCTCTGGATCCAGTCGGCCTGGGTTAGAATCTTTGTTGGGCCGCTTATTACTGTGTGTCCTTGGTGAAGCTATTAATGCTTCTGCAACTCAGTTCTCTTATCTGAAAAATGGAGAGGATGAAAATAATAGTACCTACTTCATAGGTTGTGGCAAAAATGAAAATGAGCAAATATGCATGAAGTACTAGAACCATAGCTGGCATGCAGTAAGTAAGGGCTTTAGAAGTGTCACCTATGATTAGGTGAGTAGTAGGGGACAGGAGGCTTGGACAAGCAAGGAAGTTAGTTCCACACACCTGTAATGCCTGTGGGCCATGCATTAGCAAACCAAGCAGAATCAGAAAGACCCAGCTGCTGACTGCAGGGAACTTGCAGTATTGACTTGTTAAAAACTTGGACCTTGGAATCAGAGAGACCTGCCTTCCAACCTGTCTCATCTGTGTAGTCATAGGCAGATTATTTGCCCTCTTTGAGCCTTCTTCTTTTCATCTGTAAAATGGGCATAATGATAGTATATTCTTTATAGAGTTGGGGTGAGGATTGGTGAGACCATATGTGTGTGTGTATGTGTGTGTGTGTGTGTGTAGTCTCTCTGTATATAAAAACACATATAATGTGAATATATATATATGTGTATATATAAAATAGTGCTAGCAAAATAGTAGCTATTATGACAATCAGGGTAGGAGATGACAGGGAAATAACCATAATACAGGGAGAATATTTTATAATAATCAGGATGGTGACGCCCTTAGACACGGTGGCTACAGGCTCTCAGTGGTTTCCCATAGCTCTAAAATAAAGATGTACTTAGCTCACTGGCTTCATCTATCTTCATTTTCTCTGCTCTCTCTACTTCATCTACCCCACTTTGTGCTACACTGCCTAGATGTTCCTGCTCCCCAGACCTACAGATTCCAGGTGAAACATCATTCACTAGCAGAAGCTTTTCTTGAACCCCAAATGGGGTCAAGTTTATGTCCCCCACTAGATACTCTCACAGTATCCTTTATTTTGATTAGTGTCTGTTGTCCATCTAGACTATAAGCTTCATAAAGTCAGGGGTCATATCTTTTTTACTTATTGTTGTCTCTCCATCAATTATTATGGTCCCCATATTAAGAAACCAATAAATATTTACTAAATACGTAAACACAAATGCAGCTAAGATTGAACTTTTATAAAGGGAGAAGCTGGAACCTGCTCCACTTCCACTCAGAGAACACAATTTTCCAGGGCCCTCTGCAGATTCCAAGACCCCATTTCTTTGCCTGAACAGCAGTGTAACTGATATGTCACACTGTAATGAACCAGAGGGCTGATTAAGAGCTTATGTAAATGTTGGGACTTTTGGCAGCATTCATTTCCCTCTGATTTTGGTATGACTCAAAGCATGGGAATTTTTCAAAAGAGAGAGCTTTCAGAAAATACCCACACCCAACGGTGGAAACCTTAGAAGAACACAGTGCAGAGGAACGTTCCTCAGCGAGGGATTAAGGGACTCTCAGCAGGTTTTCAAAGGCATATGGAGACAAGATGTCAGTGTGAGCTTGTTTCTCTGACAGAATCTGAAACGCTTTTAACCAGCAAGTTACCAAGAGGCTTTTAAGTGAAGAGGCTAATGTTGTAGGTTTATAAATAAATGGATGTTTGTGGTGACTTCTTTGTAGTTCATGTGACAGGGAGAACATCAGGGAGGGGAGATTATGCCTTGTATTAACAGGTAAATTGCTTTTTCTGCCTCTTGGTTAGGTGAGCAGGAGGACAGAGTGCCCTGGGTAAGGAATCGGGAGACCCCCCTTTTCTTTTCAACTGATCCTGGCTTTCCCTGTGATAAGCAGTGTGACCATGGACAAGATATTAACTGTTCTCTGCCTCAGTTTCCTCATCTGCCCAATGAGATTTATAACGCCTTGTCAAATTTTTATAAAATTAACTTGTAATACTGGTGGCTAAAACTTACTGAGCACTTAATATATGTCAGCCCCATATGAACTCGGTCAATCTTCACAACCACCCGTGAGATGGATTACTACTATTACCCCTACTTTATAGAAGAGAAAACTGAGGCACAGACACTCTAAATACCTTGTCCAACGTCACAAAGCTGGTAAGTAGTGGCACTGGGATTTGAACCTAGGCTACCTGGCTCTGGAACCAGATTTAATGACTGTGCTCTATGCTACTGCCTTTCTAAGTAGAGAGGGCCTTCTTAAAGGCCTTAAGAAGAATAAAGCCCGCTGGCTGGTTGGCTGGGCAGGATCTCAACAGAAAGTCTGCAGAGGAAAGGAGAAGATAGAGTGTCTACCAAGGGGAGACGTAATGGGTAATCATCTCTAGAAGGGGAGCTTTACCTTTTTATGGCTAGTATGGGAGAATGAGAGTGCTTAGACCTTGGGCTTGGAGACAGATATGGGCTTGAATCCATGTTTGGTCACTTAATATGTAACTTTTGGGGTAAATTACTAATCTGATCTGAGTTTCACAGCTCACCTTAAAGACAGAGCTATCAAGGTTACAGGATGTTGTGTGGATTATGTGAGAACATGTCAGGCATATGGTGCTCAACGAGTTTCTCCCTTCCCCTTTTTAACATGGTCCCCCCAAAATGAATTTATCTGGTGTCAATCACACTTTGAAACTGGTTTGGGATATGTTTATTCTCTGGGCTGCATTTTACATTGATAGTGTTTTTTCGGGTCAGGGTAATTGATAGGTTTTTGGGGTTCACTCCCACACTCACATTTGTCTTCCAATGGGCAATTTTCTTGTCCTTTGGTGTGAGGCACATAGCCATTTCAGAGGAGGTTTTAGCCTTGTTGAGGATAGGGTCTCAGCCCCATCCCAGTGATGAACTGGAAATGGACAGGAAACATAAGGACACTGGATTCCATACACTTTTCCTGGGTACCATTTCTGTGCTGGACCCAGGGGGGTTGGTTGTTCAACCAGGAAGCCAGCTGGCTAGTTGGCTGTGGTCTCAGCTGAGGGGGACTTGAAGACATGACAAGAACTTCCTATCAAGGAAGTGGGGAGCCAGGAGAGTCAGCAGACAAACCCATGCCAGAGTCTATGAGGGCTGCTTGGACTCATACTCCAGAGAGTCCAGAGGCAAAGTCCAGTAAGGTCGGGAGAGATGGGGATTACACATAAAATCTTAAAAGCTGGATTGCATCTGGAAAAGGCCACAGTGCAAGTTCTGGATACGTCCAGGTAAATAGGTACAATCTGGATTTAAGGAAAAGAGGGTACATTGTGTGTGCGAGTGCCAGGTGATTTCAAATTAGGTGTCATATTAGGCATTGAAAGATAGCCAGATAAAACCTAGCATTCCCTGGCAACACCACAAGGGGGCAGACATTCAGGTGGGAGGGTTATGTTATAACAGGAAGAAACATTGATTTTGGTTCTTAGTCCCTTCTTAGCTCGCAATAATAGCAGTTGCATGTATTGAACACTTACTATGGGTCACAGACTGTGAGCATGCAATCTCCTTTAATCTCCGCAGCAAAAGTATAATATTAAGACCTATTTTTCCATCTTTTTTTTTTCTTTCTTTGAGACAAGTTCTCGCTCTGCTGAACAGGCTGAATGCAGTAGTGCCATCATAGCTCACTATAGCCTCGAACTCCTAGGCTCAAGTGATCCTCTTGCCTCAGCCTCCTCAGTATCTGGGACTACAGGAACATGCCAACACATCTGACTAACTTTTAGTTTTTTCAGTAGAGATGAGGTTTCACTACGTTACCTGGGCTGATCTGAAACTCCTGGGCTTAAGTGATCCCCTGCCTGGGCCTCCCAAAGTGTTGGGATTATAGGTTTGAGCCACTGTGGCCAGCCAGATTCTCTTTTATTGGACAGGAAACTATAAGCCTTGATCCATATCCACAAGATATTGATGTTGCCATGACCACAGAATGATAGAATATCAGAAACATCCCTCTGATCAGTCCTGTCCTCATCTTCTCTACCAAGTTTAGGCCAAGTCTGGGGGCCTGAAGGCCAGTTTTGGGGTTTGCTCAGTTGTAGAAGGCTGTAGAAGGTGGCCCATCTACTCACTCACTCACTATATGTTAGTTGAGGTGCCCACTATGTGTCAGAGAATGTTCTTGACATAGGTGACGAGATAGACCCTGCTCTTACAGACCTTGCAGTCATAGGAGTGACCAAATTACCAGTGTGATAAGCTCTTTTGTTAAGGAAGTAGCAGGTGTTATAGGGACTCATAAACGGAGCACCGCTTATATAAATAAGAGGAGACTTCCTGAAAGAAGTAACAACTAAACTACATACACGGAGTCAAGCTTTGCATGAAAGGTGCCATCAAGGCTTAACATTCAAAGGGCATGGTCATATTCACTGTATACATTGGCATGGAGCAGAAATTTGAAACAAAAATGAAAAAGTATAATTAAAAACCTAGGCTTAAAATTTAAAAAAAAAATATATGTATGTATATATATAAAACAGAGCCCTTGTCTGCCATCTCTCTCACCCTCAGCACTGTGCAAACCCATCTGGGTATTGTTCAGTTCTTTGAATGCTGCTTGACACTGACAAACAAGAGGGCATTAAAAGGGGAGGTCACAGCTGGGCGCGGTGGCTCATGCCTGTAATCCCAGCACTTTGGGAGGCCAAGGCGTGTGGATCACCTGAGGTCAGGAGTTCGAGACCAGCCTGACCAACATGGCAAAACCCTGTCTCTACTAAAAATACAAAAATTAGCTGGGCCTGCTGGTGGGTGCTTTTAATCCCAGCTACTTGGGAGGCTGAGGCAGGAGAATCACTTGAACCTGGGAGGTAGAGATTGCAGTGAGCTGAGATCACGCCACTGCATTCCAGCCTGGTCGACAAGAGCAAAACTCAATCTCATAAAAAAAAAAAAAAAAAAAAGGAGTTCACCAAGAAGTGGAGAGATTTGAAGCATTATAATGCAAGAAATTGGTTGCATTTTGAAGGGTACACAGTGAGGCAGGGGCATAGCAAGAGGAAACCTCACTTCTTGTCTGGGCTACAGTAGCCCTCCATCTTCCTCCTCTTTACACACACTCCAGATGAAATACCCTATATGATGACTCAGAGTCATTAATAACATGACCACTTGTGCAGCCCAAAGATTAGACAGCCAAAAGCCAAGAGTCTGTTGTGTTGAAGTGGCTCTGGGTGGGAAACATTCTCCCCAGAGACTGGGGCAGGGTATGACTTGCCAGGGGAGGGTTTGCAGAATGTTTAGACTGTGACTCATGAAGGTCTTAGATGAATAAATAGCTCTCTTTCTGCTGTGACTGTTGACAGGGCTGGTGACAGCTTACCTTTGCAGTTGCCAAGGAGAATCTCACTCTGATTTTTGACAAGTTCAATTTTCCTAACCAGCTGGGGTCTCCAGAACGGCCACCATGAATAAAGGCCTGGCCAAATATAAAGGGCAATGAAGCAATAGGTAATATTTGGAGGTAGGAAATCTGAAGTGCAAACATCTCCACCCAGCCAAGGAAGAGTCATCATTGGGAAGGGAAGATTAAAGGAAGAAAGTTTTCTGCTTTCTGGATTGGGAAAACAATATCTTGCATCTTCGTGTGGCTAGTTGGCCATTTTATTAATAGTCTTAGAGCTTCATAATCCTGGTGAGAAGAAAGATAGTCCTATTTCTGGAAACATCTATATAATTTAAAATCTATTTGGCGATAAGTAATAAAACCCTGACTGATAGTGGCCCACACCGTATCACTTTGATTATCTCACATAATAGGAAGTCTGGAGGTAAGTAGTCTAAAGTGAGAACAGCAGTTCCACAGTATTATTGAGTTGACAGACACTTTTTCATCTCCATATTTATGTAGGTCATTGATTCTTCTGCCTGTTTCTCATGGTTTCAAGATGGCTGCCGTGTCTCCAGATATCACAACAGTATTCAAAAGTAGACAGGTGACAAGGAGTGGGAGTGTGGAGTGGCAAAAGATCCTTTTCTTGGAATGACTATGTCATTTTATCAGTGAGGAAACAGAAGTATCCCAGAAGCCCTCCCAGCTGATTCACTCTTATACCTAAATGACCAGAATATTATTGACCAGAACTGGGTCCCATGACTGCCCTTAGATGCAAGGGAGCCTGGAAAAGTGAGTGTCTGGCAAATGTTAATGAAATAGTCATGACTGACTTAGGTCAATCATGATTTAACCCCCACCAACCCAGGGCTGGCACTTTTCTGTCTTGAATAAAGCTAATGTTTTGTTGGTAAGGAAGAAGGTTGTTGGGGATGGGGCCTGTTTCTACCGCATGCCTTTGGAAAGCTAGTCCAACATTATACTATGATAATACATCATTAGTACAAAATAAAAAACTAGAAATAGAGATGTGAATTTGCAGGATTTTCAAGGCATGAAGGTCTTTGAGAGCGTGATGGACTCCAAAGACTGTCAGTATGTGCTAATAGAAGATTGCAGAGAAAAATAACAAGTCACTTAACACACCCATTGTTGTACTCACCCCTTAAGGCCCAAGCCAACTTTGCCTGCTTGTGAATCTTCCCATCCCTTGCAGGTAGAGCTAGCCCGTCCCTCCTCTTTGCTCCCATTGCACTTTTCACATACCTTGATTATACGAATCACCAGCTTGAATTCAGAATCAACAGGTATTTATTGTGTTCCTATTCTGTCCTGGCCCCATGCTTGGTATCTCTCTGTGTCAGTTTAGAGTAGACCTTCCATGGCTTCCCCTTGTAATCAGGTAATGGACATTCAGGGATAGTAAACTCAAGTGAATTTTAAACTTAGCTCGCAAGGCCCTTTGTAGCCACTCTGGTTTACTTCTCTTATCTCAACTATCCTGACCACCATCTCTTTAAACCCTGTGTTTCATCCATTCTCTTGACTCATGGAAGCTATCCATTTCTTCTCTCCCTGCTATTCCTTCTACAAAAAAACAATATTCTTTTCTTCTATGCCTGGTCAGTTTTCACTTATCTTTCACGCCTTATTTTAGATGTCATTTCCTGGAAATGAGCTAGGTAGGACTGAGCTAGGTAGCCTTTGTCTGTGATCTGTCTTGCCATCTTAGTCTGCTTGCATTGCTATCAAAGAATAACCAAGGCTGGGTAATTTATAAAGAAAAGATGTTTATTTGGCTTATGGTTCTGCAGGCTGTACAAGAAGCATGGTACCAGCATCTGCTTCTGGTGAGAGCTTCAGGGAGCTTCCAATCATGGAGGAAAGGGAAGGGAAGATGGCTGTGCAGAGATCACATGGTGAGAAAGGAAGCAAGAGAGAGAGGTGAGAGGTGCCAGGGTCTTTTTTAGAAACCAGCTCTTGTGGGAATGAATAAAGCAAGATCTCATTTATTACCATGAGGAGTGGACCAAGCCATTGAGAGGGATCTGTTCCCATGACCCAAACACTTCCCATTAGACCCCACCTCCAACACTGGGGATCACATTTCAGCATGAGGTTTGGAGAGGTCAAACAAACCACAGAACCTGCCCTGCATATCATAATTCTAGTCACTGTAATGTAAGTGCCTGAGTTTCCCGGTGGTGGGACTGAGGTGCATTCATCCCTTCATTGCCAATGCATGGTACAGTGTCTGATCCATCCTGGGGGATATTTGTTGAGTGGCTGAGTGACAAAGCTTTTCATCAAATATTTAGTGCCGGATTATGCGTCAGAGCCCAAAGTTGTAGCCCTGCCTCAGAGGAGGAGGTTCCTGAGCACTCAGTGGGGCTGCAGTTGAGTAAACACTGGGCTTGTTGCCCTGTCATGGTGTGACCACAGAAAAAGCACATTCTATCTCTAGGCATAAGCATTATTCTTCTGGGGGAGAAAAAAGAGGAATTGGTTTTCAACTTTTTTTAAAAAAACAGGAAAAGTCACCTTTGTTTTCTTTCTCATATAAACGATCACACTGAAAAGCATCTCAAAAACATAGTGGAGATGATTTGCCTAACACAAGGGTATACTAAGTTGCTATTTCTGTCATAACAAATTACCACAAATTAAGTCGTTTAAAAGAACACACGATTGGACCGGGCGTGGTAGCTCATGCCTGTAATCCCAGCACTTTGGGAGGACAAGGCAGGCAGATCACTTGAGGCCAAGACTTTGAGACCAGCCTGGCCAACATGACCAGCCTTAGCCGGGCATGGTGGCACATGCCTGTGGTCCCAGCTTCTTGGGAGGCCAAGGCATGAGAATTGCTTGAACCCAGGAGGCAGAAGTTGCAGTGAGCCAAGATGGCGTCAGTGCATTCCAGCCTGGGAGACAGAGTGAGACTCTGTCTCAAAACAAAACAAAACACATGATTATCATTTTATAGTTCAACAGGTTAGAAGTCAGATGGGTTTCACTGGGCTAAAATCAAGATGTTGGCAGGACTGAATTCCTTTCTCGAGGTTCTGTGGTAGCAGCCTTTTTTTTTTTTTTTTTTTTGCCTTTTCCAGTTTCTAGACACTCCACTTTTGGGGCTCATGGCCCTTCCTCCATCATCAAAATTAGCAACATTGCATCTCTCTAATCATTCTTCCACAGTCACAGCTCCTGACCACAGCTGGGAAAGGTTCTTTATTTTCAAGGTCCTGTGTAATTAGATTGGCCCCACTTGGATAATCCTAGATAATCTCCCTGTCTCCCAGTCCTGAACTTAGTCATATCTGCAAAGTTCCTTTTGCCATGTAAGATAACATATCACAGATTCTAGAGGTTAGAACATGGACATCTTTGGGAGGCCATTATTCTGTCTACCACAGGGAGAAAGAAAAGTAAGATGGGTAGGGGCCTTTCTCTTTGACTTTCCCTTCTTGGACAGCCCTTGTGTCTGCAGTGGTCCTAGAAGCCCTAGAGCAGAGTTAAGACCTCACTGGTCTCTAAGATGTATTGTGGCTCTAATGAAAGGGCTAAATAGCTGTAGGACCTTGGAATGTTATTTATCTCTCCGTCTCTTTGTTTCAGTATCTGTAAAACAGGAAAAATTAGTCTATCTAGCTGATAGGGTTGTGCTGAGGTTATAGGAAACAATCTATGTGAAATACTTAGCCCAGTGCACGGCACACAGTAAACATTCAGGAAATGCTAGGTATTTTCATTACTAGGTGCCCTAGGGTCCCTTTCCATTCAAATAGCTGGCTCCATCATCCTAGTTTAAAACAGAGCTGCAACAGATGGAATGAGAACTGCTTTTCCTGGGTCATTTAGCCATCACAATGAACTTTTTTTTTTAAAGTTTCACTTATTTTCCCTAAAAAACAAAGCACATTTTTGTGCCTGTAGGGTTAAAAACTTCTTTTGTCCTTTTGAGCATCTATAAAATAATGGAAAATATGGTAGGTACCAATGAGAACCAAGAGGCTGGGTGACAGCAGAGTTCTGCTCTGACCAGAAGGCAGTGAGCAGGACCTGGTGTTTATTTAGGAACATATAAAGAGAGCTGAGGCTACAGCTGGGAGACAGTTTACGAAACACAAACACTAGGGAAGTTTACCAAATATTAGGCTTGAATTTTATAGCGTCTGGAAGAAGCATTGTATTCCAGAGGACAATAAAAATCTGGCCTTCTAAAGGTAAATAGTCCCTCATGTCACTTTTGAAGACAGGAATGTTCATGGGAGGGGTCCATTCCTGTTTGAGAGATGCAGGTCTTCCTTCTCTTGTCTCCAAAGCCTCTTGTGGCATCGTTGAGCTGGAGCTAAACAGAGCAGGGAGTGTCAATACCCTTAAGTGTGTACTCATCCTTTCTGATTCGATCATACCACTTGGGGGATTCTACCCTCATATGGAAACTCCAAATGTGGAAAAAACTTTATGCACAAAGATGCTTAGTGCAGCTTTATTAGTAATAGCCCTAGATGGAAAGCATCTGAAATTGTTTGTTGTTAGGGGAAGGTCTTGGCAAATTATGGCACATCTTGACAATCGAATAGAAGGTGGCCAATGCTTACAAGGAGCCTTGAAAGCATTACAATAACGGAAAAAATAGACACAGGATACACATTTGTATATTTAGTCTAATTTCTGTGTTGTTAGGAAATATATCAGAAAGTTATCTGTGGTTGTTCTCAGGTGTTTGGAGTAAAGGAAAATTTTCCCTTCCCCTTTTTATTACTATTTTTCTCTATTTTCCATCTTTTACAACTGAATGAATAACCTAGTGTTTAAACACCTTGGGTATGGAGGCTGCTGCCTGCGTTTGAACCCCGCCCCCTGCTGGCTGGCTGCTGAACCTTTCTGAGTCTCAGTATTCTCTTCTGTCTTGTGGGGGTAATAATCATTCCTACCTTGCAAGATGGATGTGAGCATGAAAGAGATAATCCAAGTGAAGGGCTTGACACAGCACTTTGCAGAGTAAGTGCTCATAAGATGCCAGCTGGTATTGTATTGCTATGTTCGGATTTCATAACTATTTCCAACAAATCTAAAAATCTTAGAGATGGGGCCAGGCGCAGTGGCTCACGCCTGTAACCCCAGCACTTTGGGAGGCTGAGGCAGGCAGATCATTCGAGGTCAGGTGTTCAAAACCAGCCTGACCAACGTGGTGAAACCCCGTCTCTACCAAAGATATTTTAAAAACTAGCCAGGCATGGTGGCTGCTGCCTGTAATCCCAGCTACTTGGGAGGCTGAGGCAGGAGAATCGCTTGAACCTGGGAGGTGGGGGTTGCCGTGAGCCAAGATCGTGCCATTGCATTCCAGCCTAGGCAACAAGAGTGAAACTCCGTCTCAAAGAAAAAAAATCTTAGAGATGGAAGGCATCTCAAATAGTCTGCGATTAGAGGAAGGACTTGGTAAATTATGGCACATCTTGATAATTGAATGGAAGGCAGCCAATTGCTCACAAAGAGCCTTGAATATCAAAAGAAACTACTACTCTCCTACCTTAATCAGTGAAAGACTTACTCCAAAGGTTTATCAAACAAACTTTCTTTTTCCTAGTTCTTAATCACTTATGGTATTTTGGAGAGCATCTACATAGTTAGCAGCTAAAGGCCTTCTGAATGAGAATACTCAGTTTTTCTCTTGGGAGAAAAATGTCTAAGACTGCAGCTGTCTCTTCAGTTGCTGACAATCCCTGCTCTTCTACCTTCTCTAAGCATCAGTTCCCGTTCCTCCCATTTTGGGAGGTCTCCCTAGATGATCATCTGTGTATCCACCAACTATGTATCAGTTTGGCTGCACGTAAAGAAAAGCTGACTAGAGCTGTGTAAAGGAGTGTGTTAGTCATTTATTGCTGCATAACGAATTATCACAAACGTCATGGCTTAATGCAACATGCATTGATTATCTCGAAGTTTCTGTGGATGAAGAGTCCAGGCAAGGTTTAATTGGGTCCTCTGCTCAGGGTCTCACCAGTTGTTATGAATGTGTCAGGTGGGCTGCATTCTTATATGGAGGCTTGGCTTGGGAAGAATCCACTTCCAAGCTCATTCAGATGGTTGGCAGAATGCATTTCCTTGCTGCAGTAGGACTAAGTGCCCTGGCTTCTTGCTGATTGGAGGCCAACTTCAGCTCCTAAAGGCCACTCACAGTTCCTAGAGGCCATTTGCAGTTCCTTGCCATGTAGGCTTTCCCGACAAGGCTGCTTACTTCATCAAGTCAGCAGGGAGAATCTCGAGAGTAAGCCTGCTAAGAAGAAGCTTTGCATAACATGACATAAGCAGCAGAGTCACATTCCGTCCCCTTTGCCACACTGGTTAGAAGCAAGTCACAGGCCCTACCTATATTCAAGGGGAGTGGAGCACATACAGACATGACCACCAGCAGGTGGGGATCATGGGGGCCACCTTAGAGTGTCCAGCACAACAAGGAAGGGTTTATTTTTTCATGGTGACAAGGAGCCCAGCACAGGCAGATTGGGGTGAGGGAACGTATCCATGGTGCTATCCATATTTCAGCCTCTTCTGTGTGTTTTGCCATTTTTCACCCCACTTTTTTTGTTTGTTTGTTTGTTTTTTGAGACAGAGTTTCACTCTTGTTGCTGAGGTTGGAGTGCAGTGGAGTGGTCTCGGCTCACTGCAACCTCTGCCTCCTGGGTTCAAGCGATTCTCCTGTCTCAGCTTCCCAAATAGCTGGAATTACAAGCACACACCACCACGCCTGGCTAATCTTTGTATTTTTAGTAAAGACGGGGTTTCACCATGTTGACCAGGCTGCTCTCAAACTCCTGACCTCAGGTAATCTGCCCGCCTCAGCCTCCCAAAGTGCTGGGATTACAGGCATAAGCCACCACGCCCGGCCCACCCTTTTGATCATAAAATGGTTCTTCTAAGCTTCACATCATCATCATTCAAAGAACTTCCAACAATAGATTCCTGGAAGCCCTACCCAGACACATGGCCCACTGGCTCTTGCATTTGTATCAGTGGGCCATTTCCACAGCAAAGACCATTGGAAAACACACACAGTTAATAAACAATATCCACTGTGACCCCAGCAAAAATGCCAAATATAGTTGGCATGTGTCTTTTGACCTTCAATACATGGGCACATGGGTTAACGCTTCCACTGAGGGCTGGCCTATGAATAAGTTACAAAGCTTGAATGAGAAAATGCATAAATAATCATTTGCACAGTGCCTGGCACATGACATCTTCTCAATCAATGTTGCCTCTTTTCACCATTCCCTACCTGCTCCCCGACAACTCTGACGCCTTTTTTTTTTTTCTGCGTCGCCCCTGCCTCTGGGTTTAAATGCTCCAAACACAGCAGCACCTCCAGAGTTAAGCACCCTGTCAGGCAGACAAGCCTGTATTTATGAGGGAGGAATGTAATAGCCCCAGCTGGAACCCTGCCAGGGGACTAGCAACTGCAACACCCTTATTTGCTCTGGGGAGGAGCAGCTTGGAAACTTTTTATGAGATTCCAGAAGCGGCAAGGTCATCAGTTTTATGGTCATCCCACTTCGTTTGTGAATACGGCCTTTGAATGATAATGTTTGGGTTCCTTGACACAAACAAGGCTAGTGTTAGCTCCGTTGGAATGGGAGACAATAAAATAAAATATATTCTGTTCCACGTGACTGCAAGGCGTTCTGAGTAATTTCAGACCCCAACAAACAACAACAAACCAGTTGTACATTCAGAGAGCTTGATTTTTAGATAGCCTCACTATAAAGCCCCTGTGTGTGTCTGAGGCAGGTAATCTGATTTGTCAGGTCACAAGCGAAGCAACATGTGTTTACTATCACACTCATTTCCCAGCCAGCTGCAAGTGTCTGAAGGAAAGCTCTTGGTCAGGCCTGTTTGCTGTGATAAAGTCAAGGCCAAGGAAGAGGGCTGCCTGCTCACCAGGCTCCATGTGTTCTTGTAAATAAGAACTACCCTCTCCAGTGACACCTGGGCATCTTTCTCTAATTGCTCACTGGACCGTGGCTTTTATTACAGTTGAATATTTACTAAGCTGAGCCCAGGAAACATTCAGCTTCCATTGTCTGGCTGGCTGCCACCGTCTGCTCTGCATTACAGTTGGCCATGGGTACAAGGTCAACCCATTTCTGGGTTTCTTTATTTTGGGCCAGCCACATGGCAGCAAAGACAGAGGCCAGCCTCTGTGTGTGTGTATGTATGTGTGTGTGTGTGTGTGTGTGTGGACTGAGGGGGAGTATGGGCAGAGGAGGCAGGAAGTGGTAGAAAGGCAGGAAGACACTTCATAAATGAATGAAATTCATTCTCCTTTACAGGCACAATTCCTGGTACCAAATACACTTTTGTTGAATGTTTGTTGAATGAACAAATGAGTGAATCTATTCATGTAACCAGCATTTATTGAATACCTACTGTTTGCCAGGTGCCTAAAGTCTGATGATAATGCATAACTTTACAAACAAGAGTTGTATTCTCCTGGAAAATGAATTCTGTTTGGGGAGTGAAGAGGATCAACAAATGAATGAGCGAGATGTAATTGACAAATGCCCTATGAAAAACAGGAGTCGGGGTGTGGAGGTGGAGGTGGAGGGGGCTGGGGATGGAGAGCTACTATAGATAGGAGACTTTCCTGAGGAGGTGATATTTGAGCTAAGACTTGAATGATGAGAGGGCACCAGTCATGAGATCTCTGGGAATGCATGTTCCTGGCAGAGACAGAACACATTTCTAGAAGGTGTAAGGAAGGCTGAAGCTGCAAGAGACAGGAAACTATAGCTTACACACTTCAGCTGAAGAGAGGGCTCATCTTTCCTTTAGAATGTGGGCAAAGATCAGGAAATTAAAAACAGAGGTATAAGGAGTAGGAGTAGGAGTAAGGAGTGGTGTTGGAAATAAGAAGTTAATAGAAAGTCTGCTTTCTGAGCAGGTGGCCCTCTACCTTTGCAATGGAACTCCTGGGAGCTAGGCTGTATCCCCAAGGCAGGCACATTGAAAGGCTATTCTCTAAAGAAATTGGATGGGCCTAGACAAATGACTTCCCCATTGAGGAGCTTAGGGGATCCCCCTGACTGATCATCCTACAGGGAAGCCTGCTAATCAGTCCAAGGCTCACTGGGGTACACAGAGCTCCCAAGCAGTCATTTATTCTTTGTAAATAATGACAATTAAGCTTCACTAGACAGATGAACAACACTTGCAATAAAAATGAATGAATAATGTTTCCACTTAGTAGACTGCTGACCTGTGAAAGTCTTGCTTAGGGCCTATCAGAGTTAGAGGGACCTGGGGAGTTAGGGAGGTCATTTGGCTTTCAGTTGCACAGAGGCCTAAAGCTTTCTAAGTTGGGCTTTTAACATTGTCTAGAAATGCACACATAGGTTTGAAAGAGGAAGATGTTCATAATTAAACCTATATGCCATTACTGAACAAAATGCCTACAGTATACTGTGAATTAACGTATTACATAAATCCTAAATTAACTTTTGAACAGCATAAGTACATAGCATGTATTTTTGAACATTAGAAGTATACCTTTGTTAAACACAAAAATTTAACACATATCATAATTTCAAAAACTATTTTGGCATATATATATTTTGTAATTTGCTACAAACCTCAAGGAATAGAAGTAGTCTGCCTGCATACCTGAATCATCTGGATCGAAGTTCAAATGTACCCCGAAGTGTCATTATATACTTGCAACAGCTTCTTAGATGATTTTCTCTTACCTATGACCAGTACCACTTGCATGCAAATTTGTCTAATTTATCATTCAGAAGTCCTTATGTCTGAGGTTATGGGAACCCCTTATAATGGACAGAACTAACAATTTAGATGATGTTGTCCGCCTACTCAGGAGAGAGCATTGGGCCTCCCTCAGCACCCTCTTGGAGTATTTTCTATATGGTAAGAGAAGTCCTAGGTAATAAAGATGTAGAATTAAAACCACATTAAAATATAGGAAGTGAGAAGTGTAAGAGGGTCAGAAATGTGAATAGAAGAATATAGTATGCCCTGAGAAGCCCCAGCTCTTAAACTCAATGCCAGCTTTATGCTGAATGCCTTCTGTACATATTTCCAAATGGACTTTTGCAGGCTTCCCATCATTATTGCCAGTCAGTTAAAATCCTACCCATTTGTCAAGGTCCATCTAAATGCCCTATTTTCTGTGAAGCTTTTCTTGGATGCCTGGCTGGAAATCATCACTCATTTCTACATGTTCTCATGGTGCATTCATCATATTCTCTCTCTCTCTGTTTCTGTCTCTATTATCTATCTATCTATATCTATCTATCTATCTATCTATCTATCTATCTATCATCTATCTATCATCTGTCTATATCTCATCATCTATCTATCCATATATTTAAATGCCTATTCAGTTCTTCACTCTCTGCTAGGTGCTAATATTTGTACAGTGCTTTATGGCTCGCAAGTGACTTTCATGTGCATTTTCTCACTTAATTCTTAATTCTATAACTCTCAGCACCTACGAGACACAGAGCCCAGAGACAAGAAGTTGTAAGCAAACTGACTTCATAAATTGTGGCTACAAGTCAGACAAAGTTATGTGAGATATCCAAAATTCAGTAGCCAAAGAATGCAGGATTCCATTAAGCACAAAGATCTTTAGAGTTAGACTGAAAAGACGTTCACATATTTTTAGATTCTATTGCATTCAAAAGTCTATAACATGAGATAGAAGAGACATACAAAGATCTTAGGAACCAAAGAAAATACATAATCTAATCAAGAGATTGAGCTGGGCTGCAGTTTCAGATATCTGTGAATAGATGGCCGAATCAGGGGTTGTGTATAACTTGAGTCCCGTGATTTGACCATGCCTCCTTTGAAGTTATAAAACCATTGATATAACCACCAAAAATAGAGTTCAATTGTCACATCAAGGCCACCAACATCTCTGATAATTACAACGCCCCACATTTCTTTGGATGATTTGATAGTTTTCTTAGTTTTTGTAAAAGCCATCACAAGGAAGTCTGAATCTCCAAATCTTATGTCCAGTCTAACAGCTCTTTGAAAGGTAATTTCAATTAACAAGGATGACGTTTGTGTTTCTTACTGGATAAGTATCTTTAATTTCCTGGAAATCTTAGATTATATATACAAATGATGATTCAAATCATCATAAAAATATTTTTGTATTAAGAGCCAGACTACATTTGCCATTTCTATATACTTGTAATATTTAAGATAAAAGAATATTTATATTATTCTAATTTAAAATGCATACTAATAAATTATTGACATACAATTTTAAATGGAAATTCATATCAATCATATTTATAAGTATAATTTATTAGATTAAGTATTTGGGAACATTATTGATCAGACAATTGGGGCCCTGAAAGTGAAATTGAATTTCTAAATGTAGTTTAGACAATTTGAAGAAATGTAATTACCTAAGTCTGCAAATATAATCAAGCATTGGTTAAAGACTCTTTAAAAGTGACTAAAAAAGGTGACATTAAAATTTGCTCCATTTCTAAATGGGAAAATAAAGATTCATAAGTTGAATGTGAAACCCAAAGATAAAATATGTTCTTAGATTTATAACTTTAGTAAATTGACTATTAAAATTCAAGATAAACTCTTCATTAGTCTTATCAATGCACACAACTTGCTCTCAGGGCCGCAAAATAACTTAGATTCAAAGAGGTGTCCTCCTGAGGTCACATGGCTCATAAGTGGCACAGTCATAACTTGAGCCCAGGGTCCAGGCCCTGTATCTTTTGGTTGAACCTTGCTGCCCCTCTTGGCTGCATTTTCAGTACCTCCTTTATTAGCACCTGTAATATTTTGTCCTGGATTTTAGGTTGTTTATCTGTGTCTACTTGCGTCTTCCCAGCTGCCAACACTAGGTCAGATATGGGGTGGAGGTGGGGGTAACTCAATAAATGTGTCAGATTCAAATGATGGTAACCCATAAGCAGCCTCTGAGAAAGGGCGTCTTCCTGGTGTGGGGGATGGATAGATAATGTTTTCTCTCTGTGATACTGTTTAGCTTTAAGGGGGTCTAAGTCTGCAGCCCTGGACTCCAGAGACCCATGCTCTGATGAAGTGGATGTAAACTAGCCCTGTTCTGTCTGCCTTATTTAAGATTTAATTCCATGGATAAGCTTCCTACTGCTCTCAGGATAAAGAATAAAATCCTTCCAAGCTCAGGGAGACCAATATTGTCTAGCCCCTGCCCATCTCTCTAGATTCTTATTCCACCTGCTCTGAGTACCCTGGCCTTCATTGAGTTCCTTGAACAAACCAAGATTATCCCTAGATGTAGGCAGGTCTCCACATTGGCCATTCTTAGAGCTCTCTGAACCTCCTCTCTTTCACAGCACTTGCTAGAGGTTGTAACTATCCACTTTTATTTGTAGTTATTTATTTAACATCTTCCTCCTATGGAAAGTCTTTAGCTCTGTGCAAAGTGCCTGCTTTGCTCACCCTTATGCTTTGTGCACTATAGGGTTTTAATAAATGCACACTTCTATTATTAATATCTTTACCATTTAATACGTATCTGTTGTTGTGATGGATGAATGAATTAATATGTGGGAATCGATTTTATGGTGATCTTTTGGACTGGCCTGATCTCCACTCAGCCGGGAAAGATTTCAGATGAAATCTTATCAGACAGATAGGGGACATGATGTCTGAGATTCCTTCCAGGCCAATGAGCCTTTTACTTCAGGAAGGCTGTTTGTCACTTTGCTTTAGCCATTGCTTTTATCATTCTTACGGGGATCTGTGGCTGTGTGTGTGTGTGTGTGTGTGTGTGTGTGTGTATCACCAGAAAGAGAGAGAGACAGAGAGAGACAGAAAAAGAGAGACAGAAAGTGTGCTGGCATGCAAGGTGATGGGAAATGACCCAGGGAGGCCCCTGGAAACGACTTTGGTTTCCCTGCTTGCCTCATTCAGGCAAGTGAGATCTCATTTGGCAGGGAGTGCATCAGCTGAAAAATGTCAAGCCCTGCACATCAGTGAGTTTTGCATTTCCAAATGATGGGTTTATGATTAAACTCCAATAACTCAAATGCAACATCCGTGAAGGATGCCAGTTCCATCTGGTAATTCTTGTTCTCTTTAATCCCTTCCCCTGTTTATTTTCTGGTCTGTGCCTCAAAATCCCTCAAACCACAGCCATGGGTGGGTGTTTAATCACATTTTCTGATGACATGTAGACGCTTACCCTCATGGGTAATCATCTACATTACCTATCCTGAAAATTGTAGAAAAAGACACCAAAGAGCATGAGGCTAGTGAGGGAGATAAGCTGATCCTAAAAACAGGATCCTTGCTTTCTTCCTTGGAAAGACCAGAGTAACCCTGACCTCTAGCTGGATGGAGACAGCTAGACAGAGAATTCAACTGGTCCCTCCTGCTCTGGTTGGTGGATGTTGCCTGATCCTCTGGGACTAAAAGATAGTATTTGGAAATCTCCGTCCTAAAAATGTTCACTGTACCCTGCCTGGCTTCTCTTCCCCTCCTGAAAGAATATCACCATTTATTTAGTCCTCAAGATTGGCAAGGCATGAATTCCTGTGTTAGTTCAAATTACACCCAACAACTCTGTGAGGTAGGTGTTACTGCACCCACTTCCCCAGCAGGAAAACGGAGACTTAGAATTTTGTAACTTGCCTGGCACATACCATTACGAGGTGGCCAAACCAGCATTCTTAATCAGGGTTGTCAACTCCAAAGCCTGTTTTCCTTTTAACTCTGAGTCTGGGAGAGACCCTAGGGAGGGTTCAGGTGTCTGGTCTTTTCCCCTCCTCTACGGGGACTTGCTTTGTGGGAAAGGTCTCTCAATCACTGTGCTTATTTGTTCTGCGTCTACCTAACTAATTCCTATTTATATTCAGAAGCCAGGCTGATTCTTGTTCCAGATACGTCAGTCCCTGTAAAAGCAAGCAGCTGTCTCCCAGGCCCTTCACTTTCTTGGTGATAACATCTTCATTCTTGCAGACTGAGAGCTCTGTTTGAAACCATGAGGTGAATCAATGAAGCTACCCAATAATGACCCAAAATGGAATTTGAAAGCCCACTGGGGGTTGAAATGTCCAAGAAAGTGTAATTCAGCTTTCTGTTTATCTTTCTCTGTGTGTTTTTAAGATGTTCTAGTCTCAACTAGAGATTTTTCTGGTTGATGAATGGGTTTCAAGCGAACTCTGTTCAGATGGGAATAGGGGGAGGACATAGAAAAACAGTTTCATTCTCTCTTTGATGAGATGATTGAGCTGAGCATGTGGGTGGTGAGATAGGTGCAGTAAGAGGAGGAATTCTAAAAAAAAAAAAATAAAAATTTCAATTCTTTAAAAATGCATTAGCTGATGTAAGGACAATGTTGCTTATGTAATGTGGGCATCTCAGCTTTCCATGGTGGGGTGTCTTCCAGTATGTGTCTGGGTTGATCCACTGACATGGCTAAGATTTTTCAGTGGCTTGTAAACTAACACATTAAGCTAATGGACTTTTTCTGTATTACTTTATTCAGAAGAACGAAGCTTGCCCAGGGCAGTTTGACATGTTCCTATTAAGATACAGTGTTTACCTGACTTCACAGTATCTTATTTTTCTCATTTTAAACTTTTATAGTCACTCAAATAATTAAAAATAACCACATGTTCTTTTAGACATTTTCTATAAAGAAAACATTTATTTAAAAAATTTGATTATGAGAGCAGACTATATTTTTTATTTGTTAGTATAACATTGTCCTTGTTCCCAGGCTACAAATACTTCTATGATATGGTTCTTTCATTTTCTCACATTTATTGAGCACACAATCTCATTCTATGAATGAATCATTATTTGGTTAATACATCTCTCATTGTTAAGAAATTTGATTGTTTACAATATTTTGAAACTATAAACATGCTGTGATAAACTTGCTTATACATATACAAGATTCTTTTCTCAGATTAAATTTTCAGAAGTGGAACTGCTAGGTCAAGAGTGGCATTCCTACTTCTGAAAAGGTATGTTTAAATTACTCTTTAGAAAAGTTATACTATTTACGCTTCATCCATGAGTGCGCATTTTCCTGTACTTTCGTCTGATCATAGAAACTTGTTTGTTTGTGTGTGTGCCTGTGACTTACCCAGAGACTTCTTAGCCTACTAATAAATGGCATGTTAAGAAAGCTGACAAAGTTGGAGACTTTAAATACATTCAGGAATCTCAATTTAAGAAACACTCACAGACTATAAGTAGTGAGGCATCCTGCAAGCTGGTGAGAACACAAATACCACTAAGACCAGCCACTGTCTGCAAGAAGCCCACTGAATACCAAAGGAATTAGACGTGGAAGTGCAGAGTGTGTCTGGAGAAATGCTGGCAGACTGGCATGGCAGGAGCAAAGCATAAGAAGATGGTGTTAGGATGGGGAAAGAAGGGTAAGTGTGGGGCTCTTGACTTCTCTAAAAAGCTGGACCATTCTGTTGGCTGTAGACAGACATGAAAGCTTGTGAGAAGGGGAATGTTGTGAGCAGATTTGATTTTTTTGAAAAATCTTTCTAGTTCTCTCTCTTCTTAGCCCTTCACCTCTTTATCACCTGTTTGCTTTTGCTTGCTTTGGGAGGCAAGAGGATAGGGTTGAGAAAATTCGTGTTTGTTTTTGTCTGCATGGATTATTTACTTCTTAAAATTGAAAGTTGGGGGTACAGAGGAATTTTCTTTTTTTTAATAAAGTTATATTTTTATTAAACAGCCAAAAACTTAAGACAAATACCTACAGACAATTTCTTCATTGGCAAATATTTTCCAGTCATAAAACATGATAATTTATGGGATTATATTCCAGTTTCTATACAGAGGAATTTTCTTGTTGTGTTAGTGTCCATGTGGAAAACTAGGGGAGCTTGAGAATAAAACAGAGGGCTGGTTAGAAGTGCTGATCACCTCATAATGCAAAATTAATAGCATATTCCACTTTTTTTTTTGTTCTGGAACCAAAAAAAGAGATTAATTTTGGAAAAATTATTCATTTAGCTTTTTTTCTTAAAAAAGGCACATTTTCTATTTATAGTTAAAAATTCATCATTTAAAAAAGTTAAATAATAGTTTGACTAATGTTTCAGGAAATTAAATATTATGCATTTTATTATGTATAAAGATAAATCAATACTACAGTCATCTAGTTCTGCAAAGAATGTTGCATTTGAAAGCCTGATGAGTTAGATTTGGATATTAAAGAAGAAAGAGCGACTCAAAGGAAAGAAGGAAGGGGAAAAGGTGAAGGAAGAAAGAAGGCAAGTGGAAAGCTTGAGCATGTTTTCTCAAGTCGTGTTTTGAAGCACAGGCTCCCTGCAGAAATTTTTTTTCCTCCCTCTCTGCATAATCTGTTAGAAACAAATTGAAATTTATAGCAAACTCATAATCACATTAAGTTCTGGTATCTGTAACTTTGTATTCCCTTCTTTGAGATCATACAGAAGGCAACTCAAGAGCCATAAAATTCCGCCCTCTGACATGACATGTGGCCAGAGTGCATCCAAAACCTGGAGCCTCATTCACTTTTGATCTTTACTCCTGGACCCTGAAGAAGATGTAAGATAACAGATATGGGAGTGCTCTGGAGGATAAAAAAAAAATTCTTTACAATTATCACGTTTTTTAAAAAATGGTTTTTTGTTTGTTTGTTGTTGTTGTTTTTTAGATTAGTTTAACATAATGCACTGAGACACACACATGACTCAGTGAAGCAGTGATCTATTTCCAGCACAGAAATCTCCTGGTAACATACCCCATCCCTCTCACATTGTCACCAATACAGAATGAATTCCAAGTGGTATTTGTTGCACTAATCTTGCTGTGCAGATGACAGGCAGTTTTTCTTAAATATCTGTTTCCAGTTCTTCCAGAGATATAGACCATACTTGTTTTGTTTCACGTGTGTGCGTTCCACATCCCCACCCCCAGCCCCAGTAGCTAAAATCAAGCATACTCATGATTACTTTGGTAAAAATAATGTTTACTAATTGTTCTTACAATATCTTACATGTTGACCAGAAGTTTTATTGACTCTTATTTAAAAATGAATAATAATATAAATAGGAATGACATTATCTTTCTGTTCAAGAATTTCTGATAGGGCCAACATTGTGTCTGGTCAGTGGCCTATAATCTGCTAGCATAAATCTCTCATTTTGTAGAAATGGAAGGGTCATTTTTTGCACTGTTGTTTTATGACATTTATTTACGCAGATACATAGCATAAGTTTATTATGAAAATTAAAGAAATATCCAGGTGATTTTCTTTTCTGAGCTCCTGCTTTAGACATTTGAACCTCTCAACCATCACTCCTTTAAACAGTTCAGGCCAGGCATGGTGGTTCACACCTGTAACCAACCCCAGCACTTTGGGAGGCTGAGGCAGACAGATCACCTGAGGTCAGGAGTTCGAGACCAGCCTGGCCAAAATGGCGAAAACTCGTCTTTACAAAAACAAAAATTAGCTAGGTGCGGTGGTGCGTGCCTGTAATCCCAGCTACTGGGGAGGCTGAGGTAGGAGAATTGCTTGAGCCCAGGAGGTGGAGGTTGCAGGGAGCTGAGATGGTGCCACAGCACTCCAGCCTGAGAGACAGAGCAAGACCCTGTCTCAAAACAAGACAAAATGAAACAAAACAAAATATCCAAAAGTTCAATAAATTTTCCTGAAGAGATCTACCCCTCCCCCACATTTTAATCCCTCATATTGTGAAGAAGTTATTTTCTGTGTACAGCTGGAAACTCCCCAACTTTCTTCAAATCCTGCTGGCTTTGGATAGGCCCCTGATGTCCTATTTGAGGCTAACCTAGTAAGGGGAAAGACCGTTAGATTATAAGAGGTCATTGGCTTAGGCTCTGATAGTGGGATGCTAGGTCTCAGCTGAGGTGAAGGGAATTGATGGTCCTGTCCTGGATGGGATTATTGATGGAGGACCCAAGTTGCCCAGAGCTGACCTTTTGGCCTTCAAAACTAGTGTTAACATGGAAAACCCCTCCCAGAGCCATCCTTCTTCATGGCAGTGTCAGGAGCCTTCTGTCTGAATATCTGACCTGTGTGGAGCATTATATATATAACAGAGACAGGGCACCTCTGAGAAAGGTGATGTTTACCATGAGCAGAAAGAAGACCGATGGAAAGTCCCAGCTTATCTAAAACCCAAGGACCAGTCCTCGAGATAACAGCACACTGTTTTTAAAGCATTCACATCCAGAAAGAGGAATTTAGCAAGGTGCCACAGCATGGCCTTTGTGGCATTAATTGGGTCTTGTTACCATTGCCCAACCGTGAAGGTCTATTTTGGAGAGTAGCACAAGGTGGTTGGGAAAAGGAAATTTATATAGTACTTATGAGTCTAAAATTTTAGCAATTGGTAATAACAAAGTAAGATAATCTTGGTTGTGGAGAAAGTGAGATTAAATATGTGGAGGGAGATTTCTTTATGAATATTCCCTCCTCATTTCTTAATAACAACTATCAACGTGAGGGCCTGCGATTCTCAATGCTTTGCAAAGACTTGCAACAACCTTGATTGTACCATCTCCTTTTACAGATGAGAAAACTGAGGGTCAGAGAATTTAAATAACTTGCCTGTGGCACAGAACTGCATACACAAATACACACGCATACGGGATGGAAAAATTGCACGAATAAGCCACTGAGAATCTCCATACTCCACTGTTAGGACCTAGAGGCCAATTAGTTGACAGACAAGTAAATAGCATAGGTTTTCTAAAAAACAATAATGAACAAGTCAATCTCAGTGAATTTTGTGAAAACAGTCAAGACTCAATCCCATACCTTTTTCATCTTCACTTATTGCCCTGAACAGTAGCAACTGAATGTTGTTACTGGTGAAAATGGTGCCAAGGCCCCATCAGATTTCCAGGTTACAAAGAACATTACTGTCATGTTTGCTGACTTTGACTTCCAGAGCACTACGCTGGCTTCACACTTTCTGGAAAGAGCTTCAATGGAAAATAGTAGAATCATGAACCTTGTCTTGCTTATTCCTCAGTTAATGACAGCATTCTAATTCATTAAGGTTCCTCTGTATTTATTTGGTACATTTCAAGGAACAGAATGGACAGGGTGGCTGGAGTGGAGTGAAAGGAAGGTGGGTGGCAGATGAGGCTGCAGAGGTGGCAGAACCAGCTCACAGTGTGATTTGTGGGCCCTGCCAAGAATCTGGGATTTTATTACAGTGCAAAGGGAAGCCACTAAGGAATTTGAAGCCAGAGAGTGACATGATCTGATGTAAAATTTAAAAAGATCATCCTGGCTGCTTTGTGTACTTAATGTTTGTGTAGTGAATGCATTGAAAGGGGACAAGAAAGGCCAGGACAGTTTGGACTTGGGTGGTGGCAATAAAGGTGGAGAAAAGTTGATGGATAGATTTGAGATATATTGGAAATAAGAATTACAGGATTTGGTGATGGATTGAATGTGGGAAGGCAAGAAACAAGAAAGAGTCAAGGATGATTCATGGTTTTTGGGTTGAGTAACTGAATAGATAATGGGACATTTGTTGAGATGGAGAAGACTGCCAGAGGAGAAAGCTTGAAGGAGATAATCAAAAGTTCAATTATGGATATGTTAAGCAGATATCCCAGCTCAGGCATGCAATAAGTAGTTGGAGGTATCGATTAGGAAGTCAAAGCAACTATCTTGAAGAGAGTCATTGGCATATGGGTAGTCTTTGAAGCCTTGGGAATGAGGAAGAGCCTTATGGTTAAAATGTCAAGTGAGAAGAAAAATGGATGCACAGCTGTGCTTTGAGTATTCCAATATTTAGCGATTTACTGGAGGAGGTGAAGCCAATAAATGAAATGGAAAGAAAGCTACCAAGGAGGAAACCAAAGGAAGGATACTTTGAAAAGGAGGGAATGAGGCCGGGTGCGGTGGCTCAGGCCTGTAATCCCAGCACTTTGGGAGGCTGAGGTGGGTGAATCATGAGCTTAGGAGTTCCAGACCAGCCTGGCCAACATGGTGAAACCCCGTCTCTACTAAAAATACAAAAAATTAGCTGGGCGTGGTGGCAGGTGCCTGTAATCCCAGCTACTCAGGAGGCTGAGGCAGGAGAATCGCTTGAACCTGGCAGGTGGAGGTTGCAGTGAACTGAGATTGCACCACTGCACTCCAGCCTGGGCAACAGAGCAAGACTCCATCTTAAAAAAAAAAAAACAAAAGAAAAGAAAAAAAGAAAAGAAAAGGAGGGAGTGGTCAGTTACATCGGTTGAGATCAAGTAAGACGAGGGTTACATTATAAAGTTAAATATGCACTTACTAGGGAAAGTTATATGCCTTGGCTAGTCACAAAATTAAAGATGTGAAAAAGTCTCAGGACATATATTGGGCAAATAGTAAGGATTGACTGTTAGTTTATAGAATATAAAAGCCGTTTAAAACACTTCTCAACCTAGCCAGGTTATTGGTGTGGTGGGGGTAGGACTTGGGACAAAGTTAGGACTCCTTTTCCAGTTGAGATTACCTAATGGACAACTCACACAGAACACAAAGTTCTTATCAAAGTGCTTCGTAAGTAAGGAGGGAGAGAATTCAGGGAACATGCTCTTTGGAAAATCTAGAGCCGTGTGGACAGGGCAGAGTATATTGGTATATTGCCTTTATGGTCACAGCAGAGTTATCAGGCACCTTTTTCTTTTCATTTTTTTTTCCTGATGTTTAGCTCCTCTTTTTTTTTTTCTTTAATTTCAATAGGTTTTTGGGGAACAGGTGGTGTTCGGTTACATAGATAAGTTCTTTAGTGGCGATTTCTGAGATTTTGGTGCACCCATCACCTGACGGTCACAGCAGAGTTATCAGGTACCTTTTTCATCTTCATTAACAGTATCTTTTGAGAGAAGATCCAGGAGGGGGATCTTGAGGGCACCAAACATCATATTAGGCTTTAAAGACTAGATCTTGCTTTTGGGGTCCTGACTAGGGACTGGGGTTCTTTTTGGGAGTGAGGGAAGGAGACTGTTATCTTCTAATCTGATTAGCATCAAGATTTCCCTTCAGGTGAATTTGAAAAAAACTGATCTGGGCCCGGCGAGGTGGCTCATGCCTGTAATCCCAGCACTTTGGGAGGCAGAGGCGGGTGGATCACCTGAAGTCAGGAGTTCAAGACAAGCCTGACCAACATGGAGAAACCCTGTCTCTACTAAAAATACAAAATTAGCCAGGCGTGGTGGCACATGCCTGTAATCCCAGCTACTCGGGATGCTGAGGTAGAAAGCAGGAGAATCGCTTGAATCCAGGTGGTGGAGGTTGTGGTGAGCCGAGATCATGCCATTGCACTCTAGCCTGGGCAAAAGAGCAAAACTCCATCTTAAAGAAAAAATGAAAGAAAGAAAGAAAATAAACTGATCAAACCTGTTTGCCAAATTTACGCTTCTTTTGAGATTGAAAAAAAAGAAAAGAAAAGAAAAATCTTGAAGACCAAAATAGAACAGGAGTTTATATCCAAAGGAGATTAACAGATTTCTGGCAATCACTGCAGAGAACTAGAAGGACACACATGCACAGTTAGGGAGACAGAGAACAGGACGCAGATCACAGAGAGAAGCTCGCAGCACTGGAACTGGAGAATGAGATTTTGTGGGGAAGAGATCACACGCTGGAATTCTCCCATGAGAGTAGCTTTATTTATGGAGGACCAACGTTTTTCTAATTAGGTCCCAGACCCTTCCCAGTATCCTACAAATCAGGAAAATAATGCACTTGGAAAAGAAAAGAGTTAAGGACATGGATGGTTTTATTTGCAGTGTAGGGGCATTTGAGTTTCTTTGAATTCCTCAAGTCAGTCCAGGGTGAAGTTAATGTCTCTTTTAGGGGATAGCAGTATAAATACCAAGGAGAACGCTCTCACTGAAGGATAAAAACATTAAGAAAATGCAGCCTTTGTGAACGTCCCTGCTAGGTCTGGTTGGGCTCTAGTGCTGCCATTAATGCCAAGATAACAACATTAAGTTCATTCATTAGTTCAACAATATTTACTGAGTATCTATCATGTGCTAGGCATTGTGCTGAATGCTGGAGGCACAGATTGAAACAAAGCAGACAGGGTCCTTGACCTCCTGGTACTTAGATCCTAGAGGTAAACACAGACAATAAACAGGTAAACAAAAAAGCAATTAATAATATAATTTCAGTTAGTAATAAGGAATGGGAAGAAAACAAACACAAGCACGAAGAGTGCCAGATAGAGAATGCCTTGGGGTGGGGTTGGGAATTGGTAGAGTTTTACTGGTGATCAAGAAAGGCTTTTCTGAGAAGATAACCTTTGTACTGAGATAAGAAGGAGCCAGCCATATACAGATCTGGAGAGGGAAGCTATCAGGCTTACAAAGCTGCAACTGCAAAGACTGTTGGAAGTTTGAGAAATGAAAAGAGTCCATATGGCTGGAGCTTAGTGCGAAGGAGAAGAGTAGACAACATGTTTGGAGAAATATTCAGGGAATAGACGGATTAGGGGCTTGAGGGCCAATGATAAAGGTTTGAATTTTGTTCTAAGTCAAATAGAAAGCCCTTGGAGGGTTTGAGTAAAAGAGTGTTGTGGTGCAGGGTAAAAGAACACACTGAAGAGAATGAGGAGAATAGATTGAAGGACACAAAGAGTGGATATGGGGATTGGTTAGGAATCTATTACAATAGTGGTCCAGGCAAGGACAAAATGGCAGGGGCACAGGCTAAAGGCGTTGCAATTTAGTATCTGAGCTGGGGGAAAACTAAGAGTTTTCAACATACGTTGCATGAAGCCCTAGGTTTTGGAGGAAGTGCATCAGGACTGGCCAAGGCAGCAGATAACTGAATAGGTGGAGCCACCGACTTGCACTTGGGGTTGCCTCAGGGTCAGAGCTAATCACAGGGGATCTGCTAACTGGGGGCTACAAGTGAGTGGGATTGCAGTGCTTTCAGTGGTGTGCTGGTAAATGTTTAACAGCAGGCACTAGGAGGAGGGAGAAGGCTGGATTTGTGGTGTTTGCCAATAAAACACTGCAAATGATCCCACAGTTGTTGATTTCAAGCTGCCAAGGTGATGCGAAGTGGGGAGGGGGTACATAAAATTGACTCCTTAGAACCTGTGCTACTGACCCCAGCCCACCACTGAACACCTTCCTCACATGGATTGCTGGCTCTGGCTACTGCACTAAACTTTGAGAACTGGGCTGCTGAAGCCATAGCAGGGAGTAGAGTGGAACCAGACTCAGTTGTAGCACTCTCCTCTACAGTCACAGGACATGTGGAGAGGTGGGCCTTTCTCCTTACAAGTAGGCAGCTACCTCCTATTCTTTCTGGAGTGAGTGTGGGTGGGACCTTTTTAAATCAGCCCCCACTGCCTCTATTTTTGCCTGCAGTTCTACCATTAGTAAATACTTCTTTCCTTTTCTTTCTGAAGTTCTTTAAGAAATTAAGAGTTCATGGGTTGGGTGCAGTAAGTTCCCAGCATTTTGATGTGAGCCTGTTTGGCACACTGGAGAGAGATCTCAAGCTGAACAGGCATAGGTAGGAGCTAAGGAACTCAGATAGTCTGGGGTCAGTGAGCTCATTCCTCACAATCTGCTCATTTAGTGAGGCCTCCAAAAGAATAGGGGAGGAGGCCAATTAGATTCTTCTTCCCCTGAAGTCCTTGGGTAAAGCCTATAGTTAAAAGACTTTGTCCTAGTGAATGAGCCTAGAAAATTGGCTTAGACAAAGGGAGGTGCAGGACAGTTCTGAAAGATTCTATTCTACCTTACTTACATCATAGCCCAAATCACTTCCAGATGGCATTAATGTGAAAGGCAAAACCTTAAACATTTTAGAAGAAAATATAGAAGAATAACAATATGACCCAGGGTAGGAAATGATTTATTAAATGAGACTCATAAAGTACTTGATGTAAAATAGATGAATTCAACCACATCAAAATTAAAATTAATTTCTGTTCTCAAAAGGCACAATTAAAAAAAGATGAACCTCAAATTCCTCAAATTGGGAGAAGATATTTGTGATATAATTAATTAATTGTGATTAATATACAAAATATTTTTAAAAATCCAGAAATCTATACAAACAATGCAAACAAACATAGTTAAAAGAGAAATGGGAAAATTACATGAACAGGCAAATCACAGAAGAGGAAACATAAATAGCCAACAGTCATATAAAAGATGCTCATCTCATTAGTAGTAGATAGTATATTCCACCCATTTTATTCCAACTAGATTGGCCAATATATGTATTTTTAAAAGCTAACAGTACCAAGTGTTGGATAAAATATGGAGCGATGAGACTTACATACTCCTGGTTGGTGTAGAAATTGGTACACTTTGGCAAGCAATGTGATACTATCTTGTAAATTTGAAGTTGGCACACTTATAACTCAGAAATTTCAACCCATGTGTATCCTCCAGAGCTGGGTTTCTCAGACTCAGCACTGCTGACATTTTGATCCGGATCATTCTTTGTTGTGCAGGGCTGTTCTTGGCTGGTTAACGGCATCCTTGGCCGCTAGCTTCTAGCCAGTAGAAGCCCTTTGTCCCCATTTCTCTCCAGGGGTCCCTCTGGTTGTGATGATCAAAAATGTGTCTGGATATTGTCAAATGTCCCTGGAGAGGGAAAATTGCTCTGATGAAGAACCACTGCTCTAGAGAAACTGTTGCACATGGGTGCCAGGAAATATTAAAAAAAATCATAGCAAAATTCTTAACAATTAAAAAACCCTGGAAACCATTCACATATTGATCAACAGTAGAATGGATACATAAATTATGGAATATTTACACAATGAAATACTATACAGTAGTATAGATGAATGAGCTACAACTTTGGAAATCTTTGAAATATAATTTTAAGTGAAAAATGAAACTACAAAAGAATGCAAGCTTCATGATTGCATTTGTATAACATCTAAAAATGAGTGAAACCAAAAAATGCAATGTCTAAAGATATGTACGCATGTATTAAAGCTTGAAAGAGAAACTAAGGGAATGAGGAAAGCAAAATTTAAGACAGTGGATACCTCTTGGCAGGGAGGTAGGGAGTGGGGTCAAGGAAGCACACATGTGTAGTTCCTACTTTTTTAAATTAAGGGGTTGACCATTTGTGTTTATTTTATTTTTACTCTTTATTTCATTGTGTGCTACACACATTCTTTTATATGTAACAACAATTTTATTAGAACAAAGTTAAGAAGGGAGAAGGAATTACAAAATATTTGTAGAAAGAGAAACAAATTGGTCCAAAGTGTGTCAGGACTACTTAGCTGAGGTGAGAGAATCACCCGTGGCTTTGAGAACAGAAACACAGGAGTGTTCCTTGTCTGTTGACCCTGTACCCTGAACTGAGCAGCCTCAGGGTTACAATGCTTTGAAAATTCACCTCTTGTCCTTTAGCTGAATGACCTTGACCACTTCCTTTTTCTTCTCTGGGCCTTAGTTTCCCAATCTGAAAAAAAGAGAAAAATGGTGGGTCCTGGATTAGAGGTCAGAGTTAGTAAATGCATGCATATCCTACTCCATCGTACGCTCCTGGCAGACATGAATGATTCATTGCAACACACATTCTTTCTTAATTGGGAAGAGGCATCCCAATTGATTTCAACATAGAACTTCAGGTAATTGATCACATGTAGCAAAAGAGAGTAAGTCTGTGTTCCTAAAACTTGATCTCTGAAGGCCCTTCAAGATTTTTCCCTTCTCACCCCTCAATTTTATATTTAGTCACCCTAATTATTTTGGGAGTTCTTTAAATGAAGGAACTATGTCTCACTTCCATTGTACCACCCATTTCCATTTCTCAAGGCTAATGGACAATAAGTTTCAGTAAAAAATGGCTGTCTGGAAAGCACCTTCTCTTCTACCTTTTGCACCATTCACATCCCAGATCAAGAATGAAGTGAATCTGCCAGAGCCCATTAAATGGATCCTTGCTGTTTATGTACTAACCCCATTCAGTATGCTAGGGCCATGTTAAAGAGGCCCAGGCCCTGGTTTCTGCTGGAGGTTTGCAAAAAAGAAAAGAGAACTTGGAGAAGCCATGTGCAGGAGTGAGGAGAAGAAGAGATGGGCTCACAGTCTCTTAAGAGTTCCTTTTCGAAAAAGTTAAGAGAGGATGTGGCATGAAGGGCTGTTTAGGGATAATATTATGGAGAAATAAAGGTAGCAGAATTGGCATCAGGCAGATTAAGCACACTTCTCTCTGTTGAGTTTTCTAACTCACCTCGTCTCTGCAGGCTGCACCTCCTCACCTATTAACTCTATCAAAGGAAGGAGGTGGTTTCTTTGATTCTTTGATTCCAATTCAATGGACTGAAATTGAAGTTGTGTGCAAGAGAGCTAAAACCTAGAAGGCCATTTTACAAACAAGTACTGCACGCCCTCCAGTGGCAGAAAACCAATAAGTCAAGTGGTAATTAACTCAATTTTTGCCTCAACTAATTTTTGGAGGTATTATAATTTTTTTCTTTTGCTCTCAACTGGATATTCAGGATTTCAAAAACAGCTTGGATGCTTCACAGGAGTGTTGTAGAATTTTATCAATTCACAAAATGTCAGAGCTGAAATTAATAAAAAAACCTATCCAATTTTTATTATACCTAAGAAGAAACGAAAGTTCAGAGAGGTATAGGGAGAAGGCTGATACTATGACCTCTGTCCTTTGGCTCAAATTCAGTGTTTGCTTCATTCTCTTGGCTTCTCTATAGCAGTGTTTTTTTTTTTTTTTTAGATAAAGTCTCACTGTGTCGCCCAGGCTGGAGTGCAATGGCATGATCTTGACTCATTGCAACCTCCACCTCCCAGGTTCAAGTAATTCTCCCACCTCAGCCTCCCAAGTAGCTGGGACTACAGGAGGGTGCCACCACGGCCTGCTAGTTTTTTGTATTTTTAAAGTAGAGACGGGGTTTCACCACGTTGGCCAGGCTGGTCTTGAACTCCTGACGTCAAGTGATCCACCCACTTCGGCCTCCCAAAGTGCTGGGATTACAGGCGTGAGCCACTGTGCCCAGCCTGTTTTTGAACATGAGCATGGCACCATGTTGGCCATTAGTGGGGGAATAACGATAACGGTAGCCGAACACTGAGTCTTACTCTGTCCTGGGTACTATTCTAAGAGCTTCATGTTGATTATCTTATTAATCCTCACAACAAGTCTACGAGATAAGATTATGATTCTTATTTTATAAATGCAGAAACTGAGGCTCAAAGTAGTAAGAAGGGAATTACCAAAAGAAGTGGATGATATGTCCCTGCCCTCAAGTCATTTAGGCTATTTTTGCGTTTTACCACATTTGTTAATTTTATTTTTCAATTAGGCTTCTGACAGCCTGGTCAGAAAGACAAGCTTGCTTATCTTAGCTGGAAGGAAAGGTATATCTGTTATTGACTGTGGCTAGTTTGTCTAGAACACACAGAGTTTTGGAGATAGGACAGTAAGACCCCAGAAAGGACGTGAGTTTTCTCGGTGGATTTCTCTGTAATGCCGCTGGATGGGACTAACATCAGTCCTCCACGTTTCATCTCACATGACCACTCCTATAAGCAGCGCCTGCCCTCTACAGTGCTCTATCTAATGGGCATATTTAGGCTCAGGAGGAACTTACGTTTGAACAATGAGTGATCTCTGCTATGGGTGAGGGATGGGGGTGATTGGCATATGACACATATTTGCCATAATTGCTCTAAACAACACATATTTGCCATAATTGCTTTAAATGAATTAAATAATACAAAGCCTACACATCTCTCAGTGTTGTCTACAGACACAGAAGGGCATCACCTAGTTGTTATACTCAGGCCCCATCTCAGATCCACTGAATGAGAATATTCATCCTAACCAAAGCCCCAAGGATTTTATGTGCCTATTAAAGTTAGAAAAGAGCCACTGCAAAACTTTTTTTTTTTTTTTTTTTTAATAAATCTAGTTGTGACATATCAGAGGTCAAGGCTGGACTTCTGCTACATGTAATTCAACAATGTGATTATTTTTGCATTTTATCACTTTTGTTAATTTTATTTTTAAATTATCATATAGTGAAATGGACTTTTTTGCTGTACAGTTCTATGAATTTTAAGACATGTATAGATTTGTGTGACCACCATCACAATTAGGATGCACTACAGTTCATTAAGCCCCCAAAGTCCCTTGTGCTATTCCTCAGTAGGCACACCTGCTTCCACCCTTAATCCCTGCTGACCACTCATCAATTCTCTGCTATTGTAATTTTGTCTTTTTTACAATGTCATTATAAATGGAACCATACACTGTGCAACCTTTTGAGACTGGCTTTTTTCATTCAGCATAGTAACTTTCATAACTAGGTTTTAATTTCTTTCTTTCTTTCTTTCTTTCTTTCCTTCTTTCTTTCCTTCTTTCTTTCTTTCCTTCTTTCTTTCTTTCCTTCTTTCTCTCTCTTTTCTTTCTTTCCTTTCTTTCTTTCTTTCTTTCTTTCTTTCTTTCTTTCTTTCTTTCTTTCTTTCTTTCTTTCTTTCTTTCTTTCTTTCCCAGCTATAAAGAAAATACTGTAGAGTAAGTAATATTCTGTGACTCCATTGAAAAATGCTGATTTCACTGACATAAATGTTGAGTCTAGATGATCCTAGGAATATATCAACATATTCCCTCCAGGGTGTCTATGCTCATTTAGGGGTGACAGTGTATATGGAGTTTACTTCCTAGGCACACTCAATCTGTTGTCACTTGGTATTTGCTGTACTTCATAAAATGCTCATTCATATTCTTCTTATTAGGCTAACATTTGTTTTATTTCTCTTTTTTAAAATGACATTTTTAGTCTGAGCCCGGTGGCTCACGCCTGTAATCCCAGCAAGGTGGGGGGATCACTTGAGGTCAGGAGTTTGATACCAGTCTGGCCAACATGGCAAAACCCCGTCTCTACTAAAAATACAAAAATTAGCTGGGCATAGTGGCAGGCACCTGTAATCCCAGCTACTCAGAAAGCTGAGGCAGGATAATCGCTTGAACCCAGGAGGCAGAGGTTGCAGTGAGCAGAGACTGAGCCTCTGCACTTCAGCCTGGGCGACAGAGCAAGATTCCATCAAAATAAAATAAAATAAAATAAAATAAAATTAAAACAAAACATAAAATTTTTAAAGGATGTATTCCTTACCTGTCTTTGTAAATCATGTTTTGGATGGAAAACTTAAATACATACATACCCCAATCCACCAGACATTATACAATGGGATAAAATTTAACATTCTTTTTTTTTTAAGTTTTGAAACAAATAGCTTTATAGAAATCTTTCTAAGAAGGAAAACAACAAACAGGATGTTTAAAATTCTGCGCTAGAATATAATCTTCGTTATCATAGCCATCCTTTATGTTTATAAATCAGTTTCCCCTCCATCCTCTGTTTGAAATCAAGAGTCCTGAAAAGGGAAGGAGCCCAATTATTTTTACTGTTATTGTGCAGATGAGAAATGTAAAAACCAAAGGGGAGAGGAGTAGTCAAAGGTTACACAGATGGTTGGTGATAGAGCCAGAATTAGAATGCAAAACTTTGGGTTCAATTCTGCTCACTAAGCCTCTGGTACTGCAAAAAATTTTTTTCTATTAGATAATCACAAAGACTTTGTTAGATCTTTGTTTTAAAAGACAGGAATAGTCTCTTATGAAAAACAAAGACTGTCTAATCATGGTACTTTTTTTTTATATAACCTCATGAATATTTTGATAGTAATCCTTTTCTGTTCTTTTTGTTTGCTTCTGGTCCCACAGAGCAGTGGGGTTTGAGGATACCACTCATTTGCCATCACAACCACACAAATAGACATTTTTGTTTCCAGAGAGTAAAACTGTAAAAGACTGAATTCATTTTCTAGTTCCCTATTCCCCTGCTTCCCATTTTAGAGCCTTCCAAAAATAAAGTCTACTACAAAGCAGGACTTATTAGAAAATAAGACAGGATTCTCTTCTCCCTTGGAATTGCCATGGGATCTGGTAGCCACTTCTTTATACCCTTGGGATCAGGTTTATGGGAAAATTTTACAATGCAGGGAATAAGTAATATTTCAATGGAAGTGGTTATGATTTTAGTTCATATCTTCACAGACATTTTGTTTGGGATTTTGTCTGAAATGTGCTGCACATTGGCAATTTGGAAACCATTATCTTCAAAATCATGGAAACAAAAGCTGAGAGCCTCTTTAAAGCTGACTGGGTCTTAGTAATGGAGGAAGGCAATGCTTAGCCCTGGTGCATAAAAATTGCTTTATGTTCTCTTAACCACCTTTTCACCCATCCCCGGGACATACCCTGCACTGCCTCCAATCAAGAACAGTGCCTAAGCTGGGCATGGTGGCTCACATCTATAATCCCAGCACTTTGGGAGGCTGAGGCATATGGATCACCTGAGGTCAGGAATTTGAGACCAGCCTGGCCAACATGGTGAAACCCTGTCTCTACTAAAAGTACAAAAATTAGCCGGGTCTGATGGTGCACGCCTGTAATGCCAGCTATTTGGGAGGCTGAGGCAGGATAATCGCTTGAACCCGGGAGGTGGAGGTTGCAGTGAGCCGAGATGCGCCACTGCCCTCCAGCTTGGGTGACAGAGCAAGACTGTCTCAAAAACAACAACAACAACAACAACAACAACAACAATAAACAGTGCCCAGATGTCATATGGCTCTCCTGCAGGGATGACCCGCAGCCACCCCATGCTGCAGAAGCCTACTCAGGGTAAGTAATAGGCCCAAAATGAATTCATTAATTAACAAGGGTGATGGGAAATTGTAAACACAGCTGCTGGCTGCTGGCTCTGCAGACCTGCCTGCATATGGCAAGCGCAGAAATCTTATGTGGTAATACAGCCATACTGTCTGGGGCTCCTTAACTGAACTTGACAGAATATCTTTGGCAGAGGAGCCAACAGCAATGTGGAAGTCTCTCCAGAGGTACCCTGAGGCAGGACTCATTTTTGCTTGGAGTTTTTCTCCTTACAGTCAAGCTGATGATGAGAGAGTCTTGGCAAAGAGTGGGAAGAGAGCAGCCACCCATTTACAAATGGGCATATTTTCCAGTCATTGAGCAATTATGTTTTTGATGAGTTCCCAGAAGAGACAATAGCTGACCTTTTCTTCATAGCTGCCTTTTAGCAGTGGTTACTTAACTTTCACCCAAAACTGGGCCACAGCAGTTTTCTGCCTGGGAGGGACACATTTATTCCTTTAGCAGACCAAGTTGTTTGATATACAAGATAGCACCTTAACTTTCCAGAGACCTAGAGTCTAGAAAATATTTCCATACTTGCTTTTTCATATGAACTCACCTATGGATGAAGAAAGCAAGGTTCAGAGACCTCAAGGAACTTGCATGAGGTCAAATAAAAAGCAAGTGGGAGGTCTGCACCTTGGATCTTCAGTCTCTGCACTCTGTGTTCTTTCCACTACATCCTACGTGCCCCACCAGGCCTTTGGAGAGGAGCAGGAACTCATAACGAAGTCTGACTATTGGCCCAAAGTGTTGGAATCCCTCAACACGCTGCTGGAACCAGGGCTCAGACTTGCTGACGAACACTTGCTGCATCAATATTTGGACCAAAACAAAGCTCATTGACAGTATGTTCTGGTAGCAGAAAAAGAAAACACATGAGGCAGCTTGTTTGTAATTAAAAATGAGGAAAACAAGTGGACTCACAGGCAGGCCCAAGATGAATTCCTGATGAATTCCTTCCTACTCTGGGCAAAGTGTTTTCCATTTGTGCTTCAGAAGGCCCACACGATGTCTAGCCCTCCAGGAATTTCTAATACTGGGTTCTTTGAACAATTCAACTTGACCCATATACATACAGGATTGTGTATCTGTGGTTTGCAAAGCACCATGGTAGAGGTGGGGGTATCAGAAATGATTAAAGTAGGCTTCCTGCTTTTGAATTGCTTCCAGTCTTGTGGAAAAGACTGACCTGTTGTAAACAACTTTTTGGAACATGAGGCAGAATGAAATAAATGCCATAACTGAATGAAAAATTAAGTGCTATGTGAACCAGAGGATCACGACAGACAAAATGGAAGACTTCAGGTAGAGGAGGGATTTGGGGTGGGCCTTGAGGGACAGTAGGATTTAGATAGAAGAAAGCAGGGGAAAAGCATGCTGAGGTCATGGCCCAAAGGAGCAGAAGCCTGTCTTCTGTGTTCTGTCTCACCAGGGGATGTCCGTAGGGTGAGGAACCTGTGAATGGCCAAGAACAGAGGAAAGGGGACCAGGCATCAAGGAGGAAGTTCAGAGAGGTGTTAGGACTTGAGATGAGGTTTTAATGCATTTATGCCCAGAGACCTGGGAAGGCTTAGAACTACTCCACCAGTCAGTTCTTTTCCCAGTTGATTTCTTGATGAAAATGGAGTCAAGGAATAGAACCTAAATGGAGATCTAATTAGTCCCACATGTACCCAATAGCCCTCAGTGCAGAACGCTGGGGAAAGTGCTGTCTTAAGCTTGAAGACTAAGTCGGGCTTTAAATCTCACAAAAGACTTGAATCTGAATCCTTCTAACCAGCTCAATTCTATATAGTGGCAAACAGCAGCATGCTCAGGCAAGCATATGGAGATGTAATACATTTGGTCTACCTGGATGTATACTCCCAGCCATGTGAAGATAATGGGACAGATAGCTTTGTGCCTTTAACACATAGCGATCTTGCCCCCAAAGAAAATGTGACATGAAAAATGTTCTAGAATTTTGATCAATCACATTAGTCACTTTCCCTCTCTTGAGAGGTCAGGGTGAGAGCTAGGAAGGGGTGGCAGAGGTCTCCATGACGTGGGGAGAAGGTGGGAGCATTCCTGTGATGACAGGCAGCAATGGGTGAAAAGTTGGGGGAACCTCTATGAACCAGAAAGACACAGGTTCTGGTTGGCAGAAAACAATGGGGGGCAGGGGTGGGCTCAGATCCTAGAAGGCAATTAGGAGCTGATAAAGCTGATGGAGTCCCTTAGCCACAAAAAGGTGGCCGGTCAAAGGACGGGGAGGTTAACAGGAAATAAGGAGCAAGGCAAGACAAACAAGAGAAGGAACACATGGTACTAACAAGGCAAATGGAAGTATCATTGTCCAGCGTTCCTCTTGTTGAGGTCAAGTCCCTGGTGAATGTCAGGCAATGCTGACCACCAGCAGCTGCCTTGGTAGCAATGGAGTGGGGGGTGGGGGCGTGTGGAGAGACATTTATCTGTGGCAGTGGGAAGTAGGGTAGGCAGCAGGCATTTTAGGTCCCCTCCACCAACTGCAACAAGGGCAGTTCTACTGTTACGCCTTGATGTGCCATGTAAATATATTCTTTCCTGAAAGAGGGATTTTGATCCTTTGAAATGTTTGAAAACTTTTAGTATGGCAGAAAAGATTGTATTGGAAGTCAGCAAACAGGAGTTTTAGTGCCGATTCTGCTATTTCAGCTACATGACCTTGAACACTAATTGAAAACTGTAATGATCCTGATGGTCACTAATTGATATTGTATGTTAAACTGAGTGTGAGATTGTATATATAATAAGTACCTTATATGTAATACTTAATTTAATACTCATAATAACTCTGCGAGATAGGCATATTATTCCCATTTCACAAATGAGATGCAAAAAGTAACTTGCTCAAGAAGATACAGCTGATATTAGACCCAGTCCTCAAACCCAGATCTGTCTAACATCAGGACTATGCTTTTATTGTACTAATTCTACTGCTTATTATGACTGTCACTCCCACCTGTAAGAGATGAATAAGGATGGATTCCTATTTTCCTCACAGAGTATGGTGGGGGATCAAATGAATGAATGTTTGTGAAAACAAAATTATAAGCTAAAAGTACTTTAAAAAAGACAAACCTGACAAAAACAAGCAATGGGGAAAGGATTCTCTATTTAATAAACGGTGCTGGGAAAACTGGCTAGCCATATGTAGAAAGCTGAAACTGGATCCCTTCCTTATACCTTATACAAAAATTAATTCAAGATGGATTAAAGACTTAGATGTTAGACCTAAAACCATAAAAACCCTAGAAGAAAACCTAGGCAATACCATTCAGGACATAGGCATGGGCAAGGACTTCATGTCTAAAACACCAAAAGCAATGGCAACAAAAGCCAAAATTGACAAATGGGATCTAATTAAACTAAAGAGCTTCTGCACAGTAAAAGAAACTACCATCAGAGTGAACAGGCAACCTACAGAATGGGAGAAAATTTTTGCAACCTACTCATCTGACAAAGGGCTAATATCCAGAATCTACAATGAACTCAAACAAACTTACAAGAAATAAACAACCCCATCGAAAAGTGGGCGAAGGATATGAACAGACACTTCTCAAAAGAAGACATTTATGCAGCCAAAAAACACATGAAAAAATGCTCATCATCACTGGCCATCAGAGAAATGCAAATCAAAACCACAGTGAGATACCATCTCACACCAGTTAGAATGGCAATCATTAAAAAGTCAGGAAACAACAGGTGCTGGAGAGGATGTGGAGAAATAGGAACACTTTTACACTGTTGGTGGGACTGTAAACTAGTTCAACCATTGTGGAAGTCAGTGTGGTGATTCCTCAGGGATCTAGAACTAGAAATACCATTTGACCCAGCCATCCCATTACTGGGTATATACCCAAAGGATTATAAATCATGCTGCTATAAAGACACATGCACATGTATGTTTATTGTGGCACTACTCACAATAGCAAAGACTTCGAAGCAAGCCAGATGTCCAACAATGATAGACTGGATTAAGAAAATGTGGCACATATACACCATGGAATACTATGCAGCCATAAAAAATGATGAGTTCATGTCCTTTGTAGGGACATGGATGAAGCTGGAAACCATCATTCTCAGCAAACTATGGCAAGGACAAAAAACCAAACACTGCATGTTCTCACTTATAGGTGGGAATTGAACAATGAGAACACATGGACACAGGAAGGGGAACATCACACACTGGGGCCTGTTGTGGGGTTGGGGGAGGGGGGAGGGATAGCATTAGGAGATATACCTAATGCTAAATGACGAGTTAATGGGTGCAGCACACCAACATGGCACATGTATACATGTGTAACAAACCTGCACATTGTGCACATGTACCCTAAAACTTAAAGTATAATAATGATAAAATTAAAAAAAAAAGAAGCAATTATTACCCTGTTCAAAGCCTGGTACTTTACAATTTTTGCTGAATGCATGCATACTTAATTGGGAATGCATTCTCTCTCTATATATTGATATTTTTTAAGGTCCCAATTGTGTGAAGAAATTGTCTAAGCCACAGAGAAACAATCTTTAAGAAAATCTTTTAGTAGGAGAACTTCCTCCCAAAATTTGGTTGGTTTAAGTGGGTCTAAGAATGATTGTGCTTGGATAACCTTCGTGAAAGGAATGATAGAAGAGTTCCCTATTTGTTTATTTTTAAGGCAGGGTCTCACTCTGTTGCCCAGGCTGCAGTGCAGCGGCACAATCACAGCTTATGCTGCAACCTTGACCTCCTGGGATCAAGTGATCCTCCCACCTCAGTCTCTTGAGTAACCAGGACTACAGGCACACACCACCACATCTGGCTAATTTTTAACTTTTTTGTAGAGACGGGGTCTCACTATGTTGCTCAGGTTGGTCTCAAACTCCTGTGCTCAAGCAGTCCTCCCACCTCGGCCTCCCAAAGTGCTGGGATTACAGGCCTGAGCCATCGCACCCAGCTGAGCTCCCTTTTATTAAGCACATGGGATCTGTCAGGTGTACGTGATGTCTCATTTAATCCTCAATGTGGGCGTTATTTTCATTTTACAGGTGAGTGAATTTAACCTTTAAGAGGTTGAGCAATTTACTCAAATTTATCTAGCTCTAAATGCAATCACGAAACTTAAAAATATCTGAAAAAATGAAATGTGAATATAGCCTTGGAGGCACAGTTTGGGAATAACTTATAACCTTTCACTTCCTACCAAGCCAAGAAAAGAAAATGTGTACCACTGCCTATTGGAAAGGCAATTCCCAGAAGGTTTGGATAAATAAGAAAAGTTTCAGCAGCCTGTGACCCTGAAGAATGAGGAACGATTTGAGGGCCAGGGCTGGGGGCCGGTTGCGCTCCCTGGAGCCCTGGTGTGATCTCCAGCTCTTCCCAGTAGCCTTGGCTCCAACACTCATCTGGCGAGAATTTTGTTTTTCTCCTCAGCATGGCTGGGCTGGAGTTTTTTTTGATAGTGTTCGACTTCAGCAAGTCTCTACGTGAGCCTCTGATCTAGTGTTGGAACAAAGCAATGGCGAAGGGAAGCCCAGCTTGGAATGAGTCAGGCCAAGACTGATGCCTTGTTTCTTGTTAAACACTGTTCTCCCTCCAGGTATGTACTTTCAGGTATGTACTTTTCCCTAACAGTCAAACTCTGTCAACACAAGTCTGGGCTTCCTTCTGCCACTAAAGCAAACACTGTCAATAGAAGGAAAGGAGAACAAGGTGATGGCTGAAATTTGCAATCCTGTGTTTTCAGATGGAGGATCAAGAGCCCTTTACCTTGCCAAACATTATTTGAATTTTGTAGAACAAACACTGGAGTTTAAGTTACATCCTCAAATTCAATATTTGGCGTAGGTGATTTCTCCCACTTAGTGTACCTGTTAATTGCTTTGAGATAATGCAGTAGGCACTATCAGAGGATTTTAGGAGTTTGTATGCATTACTCCACCTCTTTTTTAACTAGTGAAGAAACTGAGCCCCAGAGACGTGAAGTGATTCACCTAGGATTATATAGCTACTTGAAAAATGGACTCTAGAGAACCCCAGGCTCCTAACTCATATTACAGTGCCCTTTCAACTGTATGAGGTTTAATTCTGTTTTTGTTGGAATCTGTATCCATTAAAATAAAGCTATTTGACTTGGATCAACTTGAAAACACATTCTTTTTTTTTTTTTAGGTTTTCTTAAACCATTTTTTTTAAAAATTTCAACTTCTATTTTAGACCAGTGGGGTATGTGTGCGGATTTGTTACATGGGAATGTTATGTGATGCTAAGGTTTGGAGTACGGATCCTGTCACCTTGCTAGTAAGCATAGTACCCGATAGGTAGTTTTTTAAGCCACCCCATCCTCCCTCCTCTGTCCTCCCTCCAATAGTCCAGTGTCTATTGTTCCCATACTTGGGTCCATATGTGCTCAATGCTTAGCTCCCACTTATAAGTGAGAACATGCGGTATTTGGTTTTCTAAAAAACACATTCTTAAGAAGTGATCTGCTGGTAAATAACAGTATTTACTATTGTTAAATATTCTGATTCAATTTGCCAACACCTGTAAGGATGTGGTTAAGGGTGCACATTCTAGAGTCTGCCTGTATTGCATCTCAGCTGCACTCCTTACCAGCTCTATTATTCTCTTAGGAAGTTTTGTTTACCGCTCTGTACCTCAGCTTTCCTTTTCATAAAATGGGGATTCTGACATCAACCTAAAGGAGTTGTGAGAATCGAGATTATCCATATAACCGAAGTTAGAATGTGCCAAGTGCCTAGCAAATGCCCAATAAATGTCAAGTTATTTATTGCTAATCTTACATTGAACCTTGAGAAATGTTAGTTTTGGCTCTGTCATAAACTAGATTTGTTGTGCCTCAGCTTCCTCATCTGTGAGATAAAATTCTTATTTCTTTGCCATTCAAAACTGAAATGAGTTTATTTAGATGCTGTGCAATGGAGACAGTAATTCATTTAATTTATTCATTGATGGGTGAATATTTACCGCATGCCAGCTCTGCCAGGCATCATGTGAGCAAGACTGACAAGTTCTCTGTTTTCAAGGACTTTACAGCCTGTGGGGGAAGACAGAAAATTAACAAGTAGTTATGTTAAAGGATGATAATTGTTATGATAGTTCAAGCATGGGGTGCTGTGGAAAGCAGGGGTAACTCACATAGTTTGGGAGTGGAGGTGAAGAGGTTAAGGAAGACTTCTGAGAAATGTTGATTCAGCCAAAATCCAGAGGATGGTAATAGTTACCCAAGCAAAGAGAGAGAAAAAAGTGTTCTAGGAGGGAGAACAGAATGCATGAAAATCAGAGGTCAGAGAAAGCAAGAGAATAAGGTGGCTCCACTGTATTTAATCTAGTTCAAGATATCATGGATTTTAAGATACACCATCATTTCATATACCCACAAGAAAGAAAAAACATTGCCAGTTAAACTATGGCACAAGATTTTCTTATCACTTAGGGTTTTAATACTTTCTGAAAGAGCATTTTTAATCCTCAATTGGATGTGTATTTTATTATACGTCACTCTATCAAATATAACAAAATAAATATAAAATATGGCAAAATAAAAATATTTATGAAATAATTTTCTCTCAGTATTCCTGAAACTTTACTTTTAGAATCAGATTCTTCTGAAAGACTTGATTCAGAGGCATTGACGTAATGCTTTTCCACACAATATGGGCAAGAGCATTGCAGAGGCAGCATTTCTTAACAGAATTTATGGAAGATCTGAAAACCATCAGGACTGGGCTTTTAAGCTGGGTTTGTGAGTATGTGGCATGAACCTACTTTTGATTCCCACTTGTGCAGTGTTGCTAAACACCTCTGCTTTGCTGTCAACCACCTCCCCCACATTGGGTTCCTAGCGGTAAAAAGGATTGTACAGTGTTGTTTCTGAGATTTTCTTCCAAGCAAACATTCATTCTGATAGTTTTGAAGCTGGCGCTTTTTATGCTTGTGCATGCAAAGCCACAACAATTAGTTAAATCTCTTGTTTGTTCTACACTAATTTCCAGGTAATCTCAATCTCAGCTGTATTAGGATGTGTCAACATTGTGCATCTTCAAGGATAATGGAATATGGCTGAAGCAGAGAGGGGGTATGTGTGTGTGTGTGTGTGCACACGAGTGTGTGTTGTTGCAGTGGGCGGGGTGAGGTGAGTAATCTGTAGCTTATCATCAGCTCAAACATCTTAAGGCATTTTGACTTACCCACAAAGTGTTTGTTAAGCTAACAAGGATAGTAATCAGAAGAATGATAACCCTTGCTGCTGAGTGGAGAATAGATAGAATAGGAGCAAGATAAAATTTAGCGGATTCAGAGAAGAGGCAGGTTTTAGAGGATTCCTGCTTTGTGGGTAATTATTATAAAAAGGAGACAGAATGTTGATCATTTTAGGAGTTCTTAGTGGGGGCTTTAGCCATAAAGATTGCTTCTCTAGGGTAGCCAGCTCCCCACCCAATTCCTGGAACATGTGCTGTCTCAGGCAGAGGATTAAACACAGAAAAACTGCTAGGCTTTCACATTGAGTGAATATCCCAGATAACTGAAACTTATCTCTTTAAAAACTAAATTCTCTTTCTAATGAAAATCTCTTTCAGTTCAAATTTACATGCCTTCTTACTTTGGGGGCTACTAAATATATCTATTTTTAAACTGAGGGCTCTATTTAAGAATATTAATATTTTGATTTGCATTTCTCTGATGGCCAGTGATGATGAGCATTTTTTCAAGTGTTTTTTGGCTGCATAAATGTCTTCTTTTGAGAAGTGTCTGTTAAAGACTTGGAACCAACCCAAATGTCCAACAATGATAGACTGGATTAAGAAAATGTGGCACATATACACCATGGAATACTATGCAGCCATAAAAAATGTTGAGTTCATGTCCTTTGTAGGGACATGGATGAAGCTGGAAACCATCATTCTCAGCAAACTATCGCAAGGACAAAAAACCAAACACTGCATGTTCTCACTCATAGGTGGGAATTGAACAATGAGAACACATGGACACAGGAAGGGGAACTTCACACACCGGGGACTGTTGTGGGGTGGGGGGAAGGGGGAGGGATAGCATTGGGAGATATACCTAATGCTAAATGACGAGTTGGTGCCTGCAGCACACCAACATGGCACATGTATACATATGTAACAAACCTGCACGTTGTGCACATGTATCCTAAAACTTGAAGTATAATAATAATAATAAAAGAATATTAATATTAACTAAAGTACTTGGTGGCAGTGCAGCGCATTTCAGAAGACTGTTATTGGGTTGTCAAAACAATTTGCCCCTGTATTTTAAAAGTAATTAATACCTAATACTTGTTTCTCATTCTATGGCTTTCAAAAAATGTTCGTATTCATGATTTCATTTGATCCTCACAGCATCCTCCTGTGTCATGTCAGGTCCTCCTGGAAGCAGATGCTAAGATAAAATGAAAAGTGCAAGAGAGTTATTGTGGGAAATGCCTGTGAAAGATAAAGGAGAAGATATATAAATAAGCATTATTATATATGAATATATATAAAATGCTCAACATCGCTAATCATCAGAGAAATGCAAATGAAAACCACAATGAGATATTACCTCAAACTTCTTAGATTGGTTATTCTCAAAAAGATGGTGAAAGGTAGGGGGTCCAATTTCATTCTTCTGCATATGGCTAACCAGTTATCCCAGCACCATTTATTGAATAGGGAGTCCTTTTCCCTTTGCTTATTTCACCATATAAAAATTAACCTAAGATGGATTAAAGATTTAAACAGAAGACCTCATACTATGAAAATCCTAGAAGAAAACCTGGCAAGGACTATTCTGGACATCAGCCTTAGCAAAGAATTTATCGCTAAGTCCTCAAAAGAAATTGCAACACAACCAAAAATTAACAAATGGGACCTAACTAAATGAAAGAGCTTCTGCACAGCAAAAGAAACTAGCAACAGAATAGACATCCTACAGAATGGGAGAAAATATTTTACAAACTATGCATCTGACAAGGGTCTAATATCCAGAATCTGTAAGGAACTGAAAAATTCAAGAAGTAAAAAACAAATAACCCAATTAAAAAGGGGGCAAAAGACATGAACAGACACTTCTCAAAAGAAGACATACAAGTGGCAAGGAAACATATGAAAAAAGTTCTACATGACCAGTTATTGGAGAAACACAAATCAAAACCACAATGAATTCCTACCTCACTCCAGTAGGAATTGCTGTCATTAAAAAGTCAAAAATAACAGATACTGGTGAGGCTGTGGAGAAAAGAGAATGCTTATATGCTGTTGGTGGGAATGTAAGTTAGTTCAGCCACTGTGAAAAGCAGTTTGAGCTTTCTTAAAGAACTTAAAATAGAACTACCATTCAACCCAGCAATTCCATTACTGCGTATATACCCAAAGGATAATAAATTATCCTACCATAAAACCCCACATACACTCATATGTTCATCACAGCACTATTCACTATGGCCAAGACATAGAATTAACCTAGGTGACTATGGATGGAGGATTAAAGAAAATGTGGTACATATACACCACAAAATACTGTGCAGCCATGAAAAAGAACAAAATTACATCCTTTGTAGCAAGATAGATGCAGCTGGAGGCCATTATTCTAAGTGAATTAATATAGGAACAGAAAACCAAATACTGCATGTTCTCATTTATAAGCAGGAGCTAAATATTGGATACACATGGACAGAAAGAAGCAACACTAGGAACTACTAGAAGGGGGAAGTAAGGAAGGGGAGGAAGGGCTGAAAAACTACCTACTAGGTGCTATGCTGACTAGCTGGGTCGCAGGACCATTTGTACCACAAACCTCAGCACCATGCAGTATACCCATGTAATAAACCTACACATGTATCCCTTGAATCTAAAATAAAAATTTAGTGTTGGCAAGAGTCTGAAGGAAAGGGAATCCTTGAACACTGTTGGTATTGTAAATTGGTATAGCCATTTTGGAAAACAGTGTGGAAGTTCATCAGAAAACTAAAAATAGAACTACCAGATGACTCAACAATCCCACTTCTGGGTATATACCCAAAGGAATTGAAATCAGTATGTCAAAAAGATGTCTATACTCCCCTGTTCATTGCAGCATTAGTCACAATAGCCAAGATATGGAATCAGCCTAAGTGTCTATCAAGGGAGGGATAGATTTTTTTAAAAATATGGCATATGTACACAATGAAATACTATTCAGTCGTGCAAAAAACAGGAAATTCTGTCATTTGTAACAGCAAAGATGAACCTAGAGAGGATGATATGTTAAGTGAAATAAACCAGGCACAGAGAGACAGATGCCATATGGTCTCATTCATTTAAACTCATAGCACTAGAGAGTAGAATGGTGCTTACCAGAAGCTGGGGTGGGAGCGGAGGTAGTGGTGGGGTTGGATGGGAAAAGTATTATAGTAATACTAAAATTAAAAACTGTGGTAATACAAATTAATTCTAACAAACTTCATTACTAGAGTAAAGTTTGTCACGGGTACAAAGTTTAAGTTAGGAGGAATAAGTTCTGGTGTTCTATTGCACAGTGTAGTGACTATAGTTAATAGCAATTTATTGTATATTTCAAAATAGCTATTAGAGAGGATTTTAAATGTTCTCACCACTAAAAATGATAAATATTTGAGGTGATGGATTTGCTAATTAGTCTGATTGGATCATTCCACAGTGTATACATGTATCAAAACATCACATTATACCACATAAATATATAATTATTATATGTCACTTTAAAATAGAACAAAAAATGAATTGAAAAAGATAAAGGGAAGAGGGAACAGGAACTTGAAAAGGATGGCTTTCAAATTCAATGCAGGTTTCACACGCATGGAAGGACAAGAAGAGGGAGAACTGGGTAGAAAAAGCCTTAGATTGCAGTGTAGCTCTAAGTCTCTACTAGGTTGATGGGGAGCTTCTGAATGAAGAAGGCTTGCTAGAGGAACTCTGTGACAAGCAGAAACAGTTTGGTTCTTGTTCTACTGCCATACTTAGTCACTGGGGAAAAGCAAACTGGGGACAGTGTGGTCCTAGCATGAATGCTGTAGCAGATCCCCAAAATGTGGCAGCTGGAAGCTCTTGGCTAACTATCCTCCTCTGGCAAGTTTTTTTTTTTTTTTCCTCTCTCTCTTTTTTTTTCTTTTTTTCTTTTTTTTTTTTTTTTTGAGACAGGGTCTTACTCTGTCACCCAGGCTGGAGTGAAGTGGCGTGATCACAGCTCACTGCAGCTTTGACCTCCCAGGCTCAGGTGATCTTCCTGCCTCAGGTTCCCGAGTAGCTGGGACTACAGGTGCACACCACCATACCCAGCTAATTTTTGTATTTTTGATAGAGATGAGGTTTCACCATGTTGCTCAGGCTGGTCTCTAAGTCCTGGGATCAAGTGATTCACCACCTCCCAAAGTGCTGGGATTACAGGCATGAGCCACTGCACCAGGCCTGTTTTTCTTCTTTAAGGGAGATCTTAGCAGGAATCCAATCCTTCATGGCTGCCACACTCTGTGAAGTAGGCAAAGCAAGAACTATGAACTCTACTTTAAGAAGTTTCAGATAGTTAAAAATAATCAGTGTGATAATGGCAGATTCTTAGAGTTCAGAGTTGTCTTACTAGGTAGGTTTTTACAAGTATTTTTGTAAATCCAATTGTGATGGTTAGATAGTCTTCAAAGATGGTCACCATCTATTACTTCCTTTCTGCATCCAAAAGTGGAATCTATGGCTTCTCCCCTTGAATCTGGGCTGGCCCTATGCCTTGCTCTGACCAACAGAAGGCAGCTGAAGTGTTTGATGGCTACAGGCTTTAAGAGGAAACACAGCTTCCTCTCTTCCCTCTTAGAAGCCAGCCATCATGTGAATAGTCTGACCAGAACTTCATCCAATTATGAAAAAACATCCGACATAACCAAACTTAGAGATATTCTATAAAGTAATTGACTAGTACTTGTCTGTGTGTCGAGACCATGAAAGACAAAGTTGATGAACTGCAATAAGCTGGAGGAGAATAAGGAAAAATAACAACTAAATACAAATGTGGGATGCTGAATAGGATCTTGGGATAGAAAAAGATCATTGGTAGATCAACTGGTGCAATTTAGTACAACCTATAGTTTAGTTAGTAGTAAATGTAACATGTTAATTTCTTAGCTGTCATGATGTTTTAAGGAGTCTAAGGTGTTAACATCAGGGAAACCTGGGTGATGAGTATACAGGAATTCTACTCTTTTTATAATTCTTATGTTGGTCTAAAATTAGTTCACAACAAAAAGTTAAAAAAAATGGAAGTGTCTGATCACCCTGACGTCTCTGTGTTGAAAGAAAGCCAAAATTAGCCTTAAAGAGAGAAGAGAGAAAGGCCACATGGAGGAGCAGTGAGGTGCCACACATGTGAGTATAATCTTTCTGGATCAGCCAGCCTGATTTGGCTGTCTGGATATAGTCAGTGAGTGACTCCAATCTATGCCACGTGGGGCAGAAGAGCTTCTCAGCTGAGCTTTCCCTGAATTCCTGACCCAGAATCATGAGGAATTGTGCCATGGTTGTCTTAGGCCACCAAGTTTCAGGGTGATTGTAATGCAGCAGTAGGTTCCTGGAACATCTGTAGAAGAAGCAGCAGCTCAGATAATCCCGCAGAGTTTCTCCTGGGTTGGAGAGAAACGGGAGTCCTGTTAGAAAACAGGACTGATCCCATGATTGAGAAGTTGGTAGCTTTTTCTGCGATGTTATTGAAAGGGTCATCAGGTATTTGCTTACCAAACAACATTTTCACTTATCTATCTCAAACCTGAAATTCCATCATTTAGGTAATCCGTTAATTTAAGGCAAGCACCATAGAGGGTATCTAGTGTAATAGTAATATTGGGAGATCCACCACAAAAGAAAAATCTTTGTTTAATGTTTGAGAAAGAATTGGACAGTTCACTTCTTGAAGATTACCTATAAACATTAGCAGATGAAAGACTTGAGAAATCTTGCAGTGAAAAAAAAAATCTAAAGAACTTTATTTACCTAGCATTTATTCCCCAAATTTATTACCATGGAATCTTTTTTGCATTTTTTTTTTTTTTTATTTTTGAGACACGTCTTATTCTGTTTCCCAGGAGGGACTGCAGTGGTGCAATCTCAGCTCTCTGCAGTCTTGACCTCCCAGCCTCAGGTGATCCTCCCACCTCAGCCTCCTAAGTAGTTGGGATCACAGGTGCGCACCACCATGCCTGGCTGATTTTTATTTTTTTGTAGAGCTGAGGTCTCCCTATGCTGCCCAGGCTGGTCTCAAACTCCTGGGCTCAAGTGATCCTCCCACCTTGGCCTCCCAAAGTGCTGGGATTACAGGAGTGAGCCACTGTGCCCAACCACCACAGAATCTTAAGTGTGTGTATACAAACATGTTTCCATGGAAGATACTTTAGAAAATGCCATATGAAAGCATCTTGAGCTACAAGGGACTTCAAGTAACAAAAGTGAATCCTCTTTCCTTAGGAGAGATAAAAGTGAGGCTGAATATCAAGATTAATAAGAAGGTCTCCCACATTAGAAGATAGTTTGGACTTGCTAGCCTCTATATATTCTTTACCACTTAAAAAGTCTGTCAGTCAATAGACGGCCAAGGGTATATTAGCCAAGATTCTTGGTGGTGAATAACAGAATCCACTCTAGAACAGGGGTTTATGACAGTACATTACTTAGTTTATTTAATTTATTTATTTTTAATTTTATTATTATTATTTATTTGAGATGGAGTCTCACCCCATCACCCAGGCTGGAGTGCAGTGATGCAATCTTGGCTCACTGCAGCCTCTGCCTCCCAGGTTTAAGCGATTCTTGTGCCTCAGCCGCCCGAGTACCTGGGATTACAGGTGTGTGCCACATCACCTGGCTAATTTTTGTATTTTTAGTAGAGACAGGTTTCACCGTGTTGGCCAGACTGGTCTCAAATTCTTGGCCTCAAGTGATCCTCCCTCCTTGGCCTCCGAAAGTGCTGGGATTACAGAAGTGAGCCACTGCGCCGGCAGTTTATTCAGTTTAAATGAGGGCCAGGGAACCTGTTTTAATACCACAATATAGAACAACACAGGAAGGAGAAACCCTCAACTGCATTATGAAATCCCACCACCAATGATGTCCACCTGTTATTACCTGTGATGCCGGGACCTTAATCATAGCTACGCAGAAGAAGCCCAGAAGCTCTCACAGACTATAAGTTACATGAGTATCCTAGCAGCAAAGGCCTGTGGGAAAAGTAGTTTCCCTCGTTTTCTGGGAGTGATTGTATAGGAACACACATTAGAAGGGCTTTTTAATATTTGTTGGGTAATCTAATTTGCAGCACTGGCCACAGAGTACTACATTTACCCATTCTTCATTTGACACATGCAAACATGAGATTGGTTTCATACCATGATTGTCATTCCCCACCACCCCCTCTTCTATGTAGGCCTCAAAAGTAATTATTATTTTATTTATTTATTTATTTTGAGACAGGGTCTTGCTCTGTCACCAGGCTGGAGTACAGTGGCGCAATCTCGGCTCACTGCAACCTCTGCCTCCCGGGCTCAAGAGATTCTCCTGCCTCAGCCGCCTGAGTAGCTGGGACTACAGGCACACATCACCATGCTCTGCTAATTTTTGTATTTTTAGTAGAGACAGGGTTTCACCATGTTGGGCAGGATGGTCTCGATCTGTTGACCTCGTGATCCACCCGCCTCGGCCTCCCAAAGTGCTGGGATTACAGGCGTGAACCACTGTGCCTGACCAAAAGTAATTATTAAAACACTAAACATAGCAATAATAAAATCCTGAACTGTGACAATAATAACCATCACCATAAAACCCAGTACTAACATAATACATGCAATATATTATTAATATTAATCCAAGTGTTATACTAAAATTCAAAACTATGGTAATAAAAATTAATGCTAATAAAATTCATTACTAAAGTGAAATTCATTATTGTAATGGCAATACAACTTAATACTCTAATTAGACTGAATAACATAGTATGAACCTTAGTATTTGAATTTAGTTTCTTTCCTCTTCATGGTTAAGAACTTAGGTTCTGGAATCAGAGTTCTTGGCTCTATCCTGACTTTCTAAGGGACATTAGATTAGTTAGGTAAGCAATTTAGTTCTCAGTTTCACATTGTAGACTGGAGATAATAGTTGTGTCTTCCTCATAGGGCTGCTGCAAGAATTAAATAAGAAAATACTTATTAAGAAAAGTATCTTGCATATTGTAAGTATCTGTCTTAGTCCATTTGGGGCTACCATCACAGAATACCTGACACTGGATAATTTGTAAAGAACAGAAATTTATCTCTTATAGTTCTGGAGGTTGGGAAGTCCAAGATCAAGGCACCAGTAGGTTCATTCTCAGGTTCTAAGATGGTGCCTTGTTGCTGCATCCTCTGGAGAAGAGGAACCTTGTGTCCTCACATGGCAGAAGAACAGAAGAGAGAGGATCCACTTCTGCAATGTTTTTATACTGGCATTAATCCATTAATGAGAGAGAAGCTCTCATGACCTAAACATCTTCCATAAAGCCTCACCTCTCAACACTATTGCATTGAAGATTCAGTTTCCAACACATGAATTTTGGGGGACTCACTTAGATTATAGCATCACTCAATAAATGTTAGCTTATGGCTGGCATTCTCTGCTTCTGTGAGACAGGAAGCCTGCCTCTGTAATCCAGCCTTCTGTGACACCCTAGTATACCCCTATTGAGTCATTTCCCACTGTCATACCTACCTGTACTAAGAGGGATATGCCATTCATTTCTATTTTTAGATTTATCCCTACTTAACAAACATGGAGTTTGGGACCTGCATTCTGTCAGCATCATGAGGACCTTTCCGGATCTCCATCTGTAGGGCCTAGCCTTTCTTCGAGCTTAGGGGTCTGCCTATCCCTTTCACTATCCAAGACATGGGCTTTGGAGCCAGTGAAGTTGGACTCAAATACTGTCTTCATCATTGATTAGCTGATCTTAGGCAAATTATTTTACCTCTCTAAACCTTAGGTTCACATGTAAAATGGAGTTCATGACACTTTTCTCAAGCCGTTGCTATGAAAAGCAATGAAGTGATGCTAGATGGCGTCTGGCATAGTTCTTAGCACATAGCAGGTGTTTGCAAAGAATATTCCACTCCCTCCCTTGTCCCCTCCCCTGTCTGCTCTCTGCTCTGTTTTTACAGTGCCATTATCCTTTTTTCTAATAATGTTCCTGTGGTGGAAGAGGGTGGAGGCTGAACACTGAGTTTGTTCTGACCTCAAAAAACCCCTAGATGTTGTGATTTTTGTTCTAGGTCAAGGAAAATAAATCAGCTTGTTCCTGTGTGTGTGTGTGTTTTTTTCCCCTAGAAGTGAGACTCAGCTAAAGTTCTGGGAACGGAGAGTTCAGGTTAGCTGTGTTCTGCTTGAGAGGTTTTTCTGTGTCTCTCCATCGAGCAGGTTAGTCCTGGGTGTCTTGCTTGGGCAGATACTTCACTTTTTATTCAATAGGTTAATAGCTACATTTTCTTCAGGGCCTTGAAAGAGTTTGTATAGCTTCTGAGACTCTACATTGAATCAGTATGATCATATAATCTTAATATAATTATTAGCACAGTGTTGGAATTTAGTAATTTGGTTATAGGGCAGAGAGCTCAAGAGGTCACATTGTGGTGTCAGGTAGACCTAGGTTTAAATTATAGGCTGTGTACATTGAGAAAATTATACCAGAGCTTCTTGGTGTGCCTTGAAACAATTCACTAGTATCGTCAACTGTTGGATGGCTAGATAGGGCCTGAGGTGGCCAGTGCCCCCACAGATGGTTTCTTATGCCTGCCAGGACCCACAAAGTGCTGTACAAATGTTATTCTTTTCGATTTGTGCCTTGACATGACAAGCCTTGTGTTTCTCATCTGTAAAATGATTATAACAATAGTATTTACCTTAAAATAATTAATATATCCAAAGTGTTTAGAATAGGACCTACCACATAGTAATATATGTAATTATTGTTATCAGCTATAATTGTTTTCCAAATATTATCTATAAAAGGGAGATGGATAAATATTTATTTATACTTTGGATAATAATCTAATACTACATTATTTTGTTCTTCAAATTATTTTAGCTTTGGCCATCAGGTGCTCTTCCAGGTTGACTTGTATATACTTTTATCATCCTTTTGCTTTTTGAATACTTCCTTACTTTCTAGCATTGAAAGATGCTTCAGGCTCACTTTGTATTTTCTGTGCCCCAGCTCTGGAATCAGCCATTTCTCCAAGGATCCCTGGTTCCTTTTATTGAATAATAGTATTAGACATCAAGATCTGGGTACTAGGTGAGCCACTAGATTTTGATCCAAATACTTTTGCTATTATGTTGGTGTCTGTGAAATGACACATTGAGATGAGTTGGTCAGGGAGGCACTGCAGGGCAGGGTATAGAATAGTTATATCAAGCCAGGGTCACGGAATGAGAGTGTTTACTGGAACTTGAGTATACCCAGAAGGGAACGTTGCTGAGGAGAGTCTGTGGAAGAAATCAGTCTGTGGAAGAAATCAAGGATGTTTTTATAGACAGTGTGAGTCACAATGATTCTGCAGTGGTGATTACATTCTAATGATCCCTGACTTCTTTAGAATTGTTTCGATGCTTTCTTTTCATTCCAATTATCTATTGCCGTGTAACAAATTACTCCAGAACTTACTGGCTTAATACAACAATTGTTTTATCATCTCTCTTGGTTTCTGTGGGTTAGTGATTTGGGGAAAGGCTCTGCTGGATGGTTCTGGAGTCTTTAATGAAGTTTCAGTGAGCTGGTGGCTACAGCTGTAACAGTAGAGATATGGAGCAGCTGGGGACAGCTAGATCTCTCACTTATATCTCTTCTTCAGATAGTCTCAGGGCTTCTCCATGTCATCTCCTCATGTAAACTAGCTTGCTTCCTCAGAGCATGGCAGCCTCAGACCAGTTGGAGTGCTCACATGGGAATGAAAGACCCCAGTGCAGGTGTTCCATGGGACCCTCACCCTTTCTGACCTCACTTTAGAATTTACTTTCACTGCAATCTATTTGTTACAAGTGAGTTACAGACTGCTCAGATTCAAGGGGAGGGGATACAGACCCATCTCTCAATGGGCAGAATGCCAAAGTTGCATTTTAACAAGAGTCTCTGGGATGAGAGTCATTGTTCTGAGCATCTTTGGGGGAAAAAAATCCTCCACACATTCACATATGCTCCCAAGATTTCTAGCATTTGAAAATATGGCATACATTCATAAAAGCTGAAAGCTGCTGCCCTAAATTGGAAGGGTCTTTATCTGATGTCTTTCTGTACATTTCTTCCTTTATTTCTCACTGTCATGACTTCTTAGAATTTCTTTCTTACCCACTATCACTCATCTACTTTCCAATGTCATGTTTTCTGATTCTCTCTTGAGGGACATAAAGATTTTCTTTAAGTGGGCTCTTTGCTCTTAGTGTGGCTGAAAGAAGACATGTCTAATAAAGAAAACACATAAACGGAGAGAGATGACACAAATGAGTAACAGAAAACAGAAGGAAAAATGAACAACGATGGGGAAAACAGAGTCAGTGGCACTGAAAAATATGTGAGAGCACACACAGAAGGGACTGAAAAATGTTTAAGAGTGAAAATAAGGAAATATTAAACAAAAGAAAAAACTGCACCAGTGCTAAGAATTGTCACAGGCCTATTTTCTGCAAAATAGTAAAACTGGGAATCAGGGATGTCCTTAAATCATAAAAATTGTGTAAAAAATTAAATGTAAGTGAGAGAAGAGGGTCCATATTGCTTATCAGACCTGCCAAGGGGTATGTGGCTAAAGCAGCTTTAAGATCCAGTGATAAGGTCAGGTGCGCTGGCTCACGCCTGTAATCCCAGCACTTTGGGAGGCTGAGGAGGGTGGTCACCTGAGGTCAGGAGTTTGAGACCAGCCTGGCCAACATGGTGAAACCCCGTCTCTACTAAAAGTACAGAAAATTAGCCGGGTGTGGTGGCATATGCCTGTAATCCCAGCTATTCAGGAGGCTGAGGCAGGAGAATCACTTGAACTGAGGAGGCGAAGGTTGCAGTGAGGCGAGATCATGCCATTGCACGCCAGCCTGGGAAATAAGAGTGAAACTTTGTTTCAAAAAAAAAAAAAAAAAACAACAAATCCAGTGATAAAATGTCAGAAGCTCACATGGAGAAGGACTTGTTCAAAGTTACAGATAGGAGCAAGAGAGCTCTGAAAATCTGACGTCACTGATTCAGGGCCATGAACTATGTCCCAGCTGAGATTCAGCTTGTTTTGGCCCCATTCTGCTGCCTGGTGAGACATGATGTTCCTCCCTTGCAAGTTTGTTCATCTCCTTTTATCTCACTGTCCAGTTAACATTCATCCATTCTCCTGTTGTTCTTACTAATACTTATGTCCACACCTTTACTAATTGCTATTGTCTATTCTACAGCTGAGCTCTTTCTTAGCACACTCTACACACACACAGAGACACAGACACACATAGACACACACAGTTTTGTTTCTTTGGTTGTTAGAAATCACAGTTTTCTTCTATGTGCAAAGAGATACACTGGGTATGAAATCTCCATGAATGGAGAGGGCATGACAAAATCTAGAGGTTAAGAATGCTGCACTTCTTAGCAAGCAATGAAAGGACAGAATTCAGTGAGTTCAGGAGGGAAATTTTCCTCTGCCATGCTACATGAAGGAGTTCTAGTTTTCTGTTTTCATAAAGTTTGTGAAAAGAAGTAGTGTGTATTTAATAAAGGCTGTGGGTTAATTTCCAGGGCAAACCACTAGATGGAGGCCCTGCCTAAAGAACACACTTGAAGAATGAGTCACTCCAATCTGCAAGTTTCCTCTTCCAAACGTGAATTGGAAGGCTGGGAGCGGTGGCTCAGGCCTGTAATCCCAGCATTTTGGGAAGTCATAGGTGGGCAGATCACGAGGTCAGGAGATCGAAACCATCCTGGTTAACATGGTGAAATCCTATCTCTACTAAAAATAAAAAAAAGAAACAAAACAAAAAACAGCAACAACAAAAAACCCAACCAAACAAAAAAACGTGAATTGTGGGCACCAGCTGAAATCCTAATTTATCCAAAAGGCTCTGTAATCTTGTCTTGTTGTGGAACACCCCTCCTTTCTAACTGCTTTGTCAATTCTCTGTTTTCTTACTCACGAATTGCCCCAAAATTGGGTCATGCAATGCCCCATGGTTCCGTACACTTATACAACTAACTATAGGAATGTTTTTTACTCTTTAAAGACTTTTCCCCTCTGAATGCCAGAATGTCAACTTTGTCTTTATTCTCCATTTCATGAGCTTTAAGTGCTACCTGACCTGTGAAGAGTTTGTTGTTTCTTGAAAGGAAACCTTGACAACACAGGTAATCTCCCCAGTATGGGATTTAGAGTCTACATAGTAAATAAACAGAGACAAATCTGAAGGTAGCTAACCTCTTTTTCTGGGGGTGGAGTTAAGTTTTTCTGGCTGATACAGATTACTCCATAGCTAAGGCACTTGGGACAGGCCTTATTTTTTATTGTGAGTATTATTAGAAGCAGGTGTACGTTTACTCTGCCAATAAAACTCCATTAATTTAAACGTACTATAGCTGCATCTCATAAGCTTTACACTCACAAATATTTAACATTTTCATCAAATAAATCTTCACACTTGAGATATACAAGTCAATCAACAATTCACAGAGTTTGCTTTCTTTTATTTTGTGTATAAGAAAGCAAGACTGGAGATGGGCCTAGCTTCCCAACCTACATCTTTCTCTCGTGCTGGATGCTTCCAGGAGTACTTGAACATCAGACTCCAAGTTCTTCAGTTTTAAGATCCGGACTGGCTCTTCTTGCTCCTCCAGCTTGCAGACAGCCTATTGTTGGAACTTGTGATCATGGCTTGGGAGCCAAGATGGCCGAATAGGAACAGCTCCAGTCTACAGCACCCAACATGAGCGATGCAGAAGACGGGTGATTTCTGCATTTCCAACTGAGCTTTGAAGAGAGTAGTGGTTCCCCCAGCATGCAGCTTGAGATCTGAGAATGGACAGACTGCCTCCTCAAGTGGGTCCCTGACCCCCGAGTAGCCTAACTGGGAGGTACCCCCCCAAGTAGGGGTGGAATGACACCTCATACGGCCGGGTACTCCTCTGAGGCAAAACTTCCAGAGGAATGATCAGGCAGCAGCATTTGCGGTTCACCAATATCCGCTGTTCTGCAGCCACTGCTGCTGATACCCAGGCAAACTGGGTCTGGAGTGGACCTCCAGTAAACTCCAACAGACCTGCAGCTGAGGGTCCTGACTGTTAGAAGGAAAACTAACAAACAGAAAGGACATCCACACCAAAACCCCATCTGTACGTCACCATCATCAAAGACCAAAGGTAGATAAAACCCCAAAGATGGGGAAAAAACGGAGCAGAAAAACCAGAAACTCTAAAAATCAGAGGGCCTCTCCTCCTCCAAAGGAATGCAGCTCCTCACCAGCAATGGAACAAAGCTGGATTGAGAATGACTTTGATGAGTTGAGAGAGGAAGGCTTCAGATCAAACTAATCCGAGCTAAAGGAGGAAGTTCGAACCAATGGCAAAGAAGTTAAAAACTTTGAAAAAAAATTAGACAAATGGATAACTAGAATAACCAATGCAGAGAAGTCCTTAAAGGACCTGATGGAGCTGAAAACCATGGCATGAGAACTACGTGACGAATGCACAAGCCTCAGTAACCGATGTGATCAACTGGAAGAAAGGGTATCAGCGATGGAAGACGAAATGAATGAAATGAAGTATGAAGAGAAGCTTAGAGAAAAAAGAATAAAAAGAAATGAACAAAGCCTCCAAGAAATATGGAACTATGTGAAGAGACCAAATCTACGTATGACCGGTGTACCTGAAAGTGACGGGGAGAATGGAACCAAGTTGGAAAACACTCTGCAGGATATTATCCAGGAGAACTTCCCCAATCTAGCAAGGCAGGCCAACATTCAAATTCAGGAAATACAGAGAACGCCACAAAGATACTCCTCAAGAAGAGCAACTCCAAGACACATAATTGTCAGATTCACCAAAGTTGAAATGAAGGAAAAAATGTTAAGGGTAGCCAGAGAGAAAGGTTGGGTTACCCACAAAGGGAAGCCCATCAGACTAACAGCTGATTTCTTGGCAGAAACTCTACAAGCCAGAAGAGAGTGGGGCCCAATATTCAACATTCTTAAAGAAAAGAATTTTCAACCCAGAATTTCATATCCAGCCAAACTAAGCTTCATAAGTGAAGGAGAAATAAAATCCTTTACAGACAAGCAAATGCTGAGAGATTTTGTCACCACCAGGCCTGCCCTAAAAGAGCTCCTGAAGGAAGCACTAAACATGGAAAGGAACAACCAGTACCAGCCGCTGCAAAAACATGCACAATTGTAAAGACCATCGATGTTAGGAAGAAACTGCATCAACTAACGAGCAAAATAACCAGCTAACATCATAATGACAGGATCAAATTCACACATAACAATATTAACCTTAAATGTAAATGGGCTAAATGCTCCAATTAAAAGGCACAGACTGGCACATTGGATAAAGAGTCAAGACCCGTCAGTGTGCTGTATTCAGGAAACGCATCTCACGTGCAGAGACACACATAGGCTCAAAATAAAAGGATGGAGGAAGATCTACCAGCAAATGGAAAACAAAAAAAGGCAGGGGTTGCAATCCCAGTCTCAGATAAAACAGACTTTAAACCAACAAAGATCAAAAGAGACAAAGAAGGCCATTACATAATGGTAAAGGGATCAATTCAACAAGAAGAACTAACTATCCTAAATATATATGCACCCAATACAGGAGCACCCAGATTCATAAAGCAAGTCCTGAGTGACCTACAAAGAGACTTAGACTCCCACACAATAATAATAGGAGACTTTAACACCCCACTTTCAACATTAGACAGATCAACGAGACAGAAACTTAACAAGGATATCCAGGAATTGAACTCAGCTCTGCACCAAGCGGACCTCATAGACATCTACAGAACTCTCCACCCCAAATCAACAGAATATACATTTTTTTCAGCACCACACCACACCTATTCCAAAATTGACCACATAGTTGGAAGTAAAACACTCCTCAGCAAATGTAAAAGAACAGAAATTATAACAAACTGTCTCTCAGACCACAGTGCAATCAAACTAGAACTCAGGATTAAGAAACTCACTCAAAACTGCTCAACTACATGGAAACTGAACCACCTGCTCCTGAATGACTACTGGGTAAATAACGAAATGAAGGCAGAAATAAAGATGTTCTTTGAAACCAACGAGAACAAAGACACAACGTACCAGAATCTCTGGGACACATTTAAAGCAGTGTGTAGAGGGAAATTTATAGCACTAAATGCCCACAAGAGAAAGCAGGAAAGATCCAAAATTGACACCCTAACATCACAATTAAAAGAACTAGAAAAGCAAGAGCAAACACATTCAAAAGCTAGCAGAAGGCAAGAAATAACTAAGATCAGAGCAGAACTGAAGGAAATAGAGACACAAAAAACCCTTCAAAAAAATCAATGAATCCAGGAGCTGGTTTTTTGAAAAGATCAGCAAAACTGATAGACCGCTAGCAAGACTAATAAAGAAGAAAAGAGAGAAGAATCAAATAGATGCAATAAAAAATGACAAAGGGGATATCACCACTGATCCCACAGAAATACAAACTACCATCAGAGAACACTATAAACACCTCTATGCAAATAAACTAGAAAATCTAGAAGAAATGGATAAATTCCTCAACACATATACTCTCCCAAGGCTAAACCAGGAAGAAGTTGAATCTCTGAATAGACCAATAACAGGAGCTGCAATTGAGGCAATAATTAATAGCTTACCAACCAAAAAAAGTCCAGGACCAGATGGATTCACAGCCGACTTCTACCAGAGGTACAAGGAGGAACTGGTACCATTCTTTCTGAAACTATTCCAATCAATAGAAAAAGAGGGAATCCTCCCTAACTCATTTTATGAGGCCAGCATCATCCTGATACCAAAGCCGGGCAGAGACACAACCAAAAAAGAGAATTTTAGACCAATATCCTTGATGAACATTGATGCAAAAATCCTCAATAAAATACTGGCAAACTGAATCCAGCAACACATCTAAAAGCTTATCCACCATGATCAAGTGGGCTTCATCCCTGGGATGCAAGGCTGGTTCAACATACGCAAATCAATAAACGTAATCCATCACATAAACAGAACCAAAGACAAAAACCACATGATTATCTCAATAGATGCAGAAAAGGCCTTTGACAAAATTCAAGAACACTTCATGCTAAAAACTCTCAATAAATTAGGTATTGATGGGACATATCTCAAAATAATAAGAGCTATCTATGACAAACCCATAGCCAATATCATACTGAATGGACAAAAACTGGAAGCATTCCCTTTGAAAACTGGCACAAGACAGGGATGCGCTCTCTCACCACTCCTATTCAACATAGTGTTGGAAGTTCTGGCCAAGGCAATCAGGCAGGAGAGGGAAATAAAGGGCATTCAATTAGGAAAAGAGGAAGTCAAATTGTCCCTGTTTGCAGATGACATGACTGTATATCTAGAAAACCCCATCATCTCAGCCCAAAATCTCCTTAAGCTGATAAACAACTTCAGCAAAGTCTCAGGATACAAAATCAATGTACAAAAATCACAAGTATTCTTATACACCAACAACAGACAAACAGAGAGCCAAATCATGAGTGAACTCCCACTCACAATTGCTTCAAAGAGAATAAAATACCTAGGAATCCAACTTACAAGGGATGTGAAGGACCTCTTCAAGGAGAACTACAAACCACTGCTCAATGAAATAAAAGAGGATACAAACAAATGGAAGAACATTCCATGCTCATGGGTAGGAAGAATCAATATCGTGAAAAGGTAATCTATAGATTCAATGCCATCCCCATCAAGCTACCAATGACTTTCTTCACAGAATTGGAAAAAACTACTTTAAAGTTCATACGGAACCAAAAAGACCCCGCATTGCCAAGTCAATCCTAAGCCAAAAGAACAAAGCTGGAGGCATCACACTACCTGACTTCAAACTATACTACAAGGCTACAGTAACCAAAACAGCATGGTACTGGTACCAAAACAGAGATATAGACCGATGGAACAGAACAGAGCCCTCAGAAATAATGCTGCATATCTACAACTATCTGATCTTTGACAAACCTGAGAAAAACAAGCAATGGGGAAAGGATTCCCTATTTAATAAATGGTGCTGGGAAAACTGGCTAGCCATATGTAGAAAGCTGAAACTGGATCCCTTCCTTACACCTTATACAAAAATCAATTCAACATGGATTAAAGACTTAGATGTTAGACCTAAAACCATAAAAACCCTAGAAGAAAACCTAGGCAATACCATTCAGGACATAGGCATGGGCAAGGACTTCATGTCTAAAACACCAAAAGCAATGGCAACAAAAGCCAAAATTGACAAATGGGATCTAATTGAACTAAAGAACTTCTGCACAGCAAAAGAAACCACCATCAGAGTGAACAGGCGACCTACAGAATGGGAGAAAATTTTTGCAACCTACTCATCTGACAAAGGGCTAATATCCAGAATCTACAATGAACTCAAACAAATTTACAAGAAAAAAAACAAACAACCCCATCAAAAAGTGGGTGAAGGATATGAACAGACACTTCTCAAAAGAAGACATTTATGCAGCCAAAAAACACATGAAAAAATGCTCATCATCACTGGCCATCAGAGAAATGCAAATCAAAACCACAATGAGATATCATCTCACACCAGTTAGAATGGCGATCATTAAAAAGTCAGGAAACAACAGGTGCTGGAGAGGATATGGAGAAATAGGAACACTTTTACATTGTTGGTGGGACTGTAAACTAGTTCAACCATTGTGGAAGTTGGTGTGGCAATTCCTCAGGGATCTAGAACTAGAAATACCATTTCACCCAGCCATCCCATTACTGGGTACATACCCAAAGGATTATAAATCATGCTGCTATAAAGACACATGCACATGTATGTTTATTGCGGCACTATTCACAATAGCAAAGACTTGGAAGCAAGCCAAATGTCCAACAATGATAGACTGGATTAAGAAAATGTGCCACATATACACCATGGAATAGTATGCAGACATAAAAAATGATAAGTTCGTGTCCTTTGTAGGGACATGGATGAAGCTGGAAACCATCATTCTCAGCAAACTATGGCAAGGACAAAAAACCAAACACTGCATGTTCTCACTCATAGGTGGGAATTGAACAATGAGAACACATGGACACAGGAAGGGGAACATCATACACCGGGGACTGTCGTGGGGTGGGTGGAGTGGGGAGGGATAGCATTAGGAGATATACCTAATGCGAAATGACGAGTTAATGGGTGCAGCACGCCAACATGGCACATGTATACATATGTAACAAACCTACACGTTGTGCACATGTATCCTAAAACAAAGTGTAATAATGAAAAATAAATAAATAGGCCTGGAAATTTTATTTTTTTTGACTAAACAAACAAACGAACAAAAAACTAACAAAAAAAGCGAGAACTTTGGGCTGGGCACGGTGGCTCATGCCTGTAATCCCAGCATTTTGGGAGGCCGAGGCAGGTGGAGCACCTGAGGTCAGGAGTTCAAGACCAGCCTGGCCGACATGGTGAAACCTCGTCTCTACTAAAAATGCAAAAAATTAGCCTGGCGTGGTGGTGTGTGCCTGTAATCCCAGCCACTTGGGAGGCTGAGGCAAGAGAATCACTTGAACCTGGGAGGCAGAGGTTGCAGTGAGCCGGTGAGATCACGCCATTGCACTCTAGCCTGGGCCAGAGAGCAACACTCTGTCTCAATAAAAGAAAAAGAAAAAAAAAAAAAACAAGAACTTTGCATTTGACAAAGAATGACCTGTTTTCTAGCTTAGCTAGTTGAAGAGTTGGGCTACACTAATGTTAGCTTTGGGAAAGTTTGATACTGAGAAGCCTGTGAGTCCATCCTTGCTAGGATGGCCAAGGTCAAGATGGCAGAAAGAAAATTGGAGGCTCTCTAGTGTTCTCCACATTCTGTTAGGGCCCCTGCCACTGTTCAGCTTCCCTTCACCTCTGCACCCCTTGCAGTCAGGAGCAGGGGATGTGTGTGTCGGTTTGCCTACTTGCCTATATCACTGGTCAATAGTCTGGGGGCCATGTTATCTTACCCTCCTAGCTAACTGGACCAGGGGTGATTCTGTCAGGATTGACCAGGATAATACTACTTTAATTGTTTAAAATATAGACTATTTGAAGCAGAGAATTAAAACACGAGTGATGAAAGAGCTGAGAAGCCTGAGAGGGCAGTCAAGAAACTCAGAGATTATCAATAGTTGAGAAGTCAATACGGCTCCTAGGCTGGAAGGGACAAAAAGAGTATATGGTGTTTCCTGAGCCCAGGGGCTAGGATCACCAGTCAGAAACCAGAACCACAGGAGGCCTGATAGCAGGAACTGGAGCCGTGGGAAAGATACATTCTCTACCCGAGATGCCACCCACTCAGAGCAGGAAGGGGAATACCCCTCCTGACTCTCCAATCCTCCAATGGTGCCCAGATCCTAAACACTAAGTAGGACTGTATCTCCAAATAAGAGATAAAAGCACAGAAGGATATCTTGATTTAGGAAAGATTCTGTTGATGGAGTGCCTAATTTTAATTAGGAATGCTTATATTCTGTTACAAAATGGAACGAAAACAGAAATTCCCGTAATTTAGTAATATCTAAATCTGGTGACACATTCTAAAGAATCACTAAGACAACTTTTTTGATAACTGTTGCTTTGTAATATAATATTACTAAATAATATTATTTTAAAGAGGCAAAAATAGAGTGCTTTTGGGTATATTTGGGTTAAATTTTTATATTCCCCCAATGTAATCCCCCCAAATTAAAAAAAGCTAATGTCTTTCATTCAGTAGAAACTGCCCTGAATTTTCCAGTAACCTCAGCACCTGCAAAAAGTATTTTCTAATTAAATATTATAATGGTATACTGAGAAAAGTCAATTAAAGATGTCATTAATTTTATATTTATTAAGCAAAAAATAAAACTTTGAAGTTTGCAGACAATTTTATGAAAACATTTAAAAACAAGATTATGTAAAGAAAATCTCCAGAAGCATAACAGTGATATAGTTTTAGACTCAGGTATGTGTTTTAAGATACTCTGCTCAGTTATTTTTTAATGTTCACATTATTAGTTTAAATAAGCTTTAAAGATTATTTAATGTATATGGACCTATGCTGTTTTAACTTTTAAAAATGGATATTTAAAAATAGTTTTAGTTGGGCACAGTGGCTCATGCCTGTAATTCCAGCACTTTGGGAGGCCGAGGCAAGAGCATTGCATGAGCCCAGGAATTCGAGACTAGCCTGGGCAACACAGTGAGACCTTGTCTCTACAAAAAGTAGAAAAATTAGCTGAGTATCAGGGTGCACACCTGTAGTCCCAGCTACTCTGGAGGCTGAGCTGGGAGGATCACTTGAGTCCAGGTGTTCGAAGTTACAGTGAGCTATGATCGCACTACTGCACTCTAGTCTGGGCGATGGAGTGAGAGACTCAATCTCTAAATATTAGTAAGTACATAAATAAAATAAAAATAGTTAAACAACTATTTTACTTTTTAAATTGATCTGTTTTCTAGGTCAATATAGTGAAGTTTTTATTACTTTGTAATAAAAGCACAATTTGTTGGTCAGCAAATATATTTAACAATATTAAGAAATATTAAGAAGTAGGTCTTAATAAGACCCACTTCTCCCAAGAAGCCTTCCTTATTAGGCTTAGAAGAGCTCTTTACTGACTTTGAGCTCCCCGGGCCACCCATGGGGGAAGTACTTAAGCTTTTATCTCATACTCCCCTTTATTCTAACCCCTACTAACATCTTAGCTTACCACAGGGAGATTTAAGCCCCTGGTGCTCAGAGAGACTCCGAATTGTACTTGCTATAGTTCCCCGATCCACAGACTACTAATAATACTTACTAATGTCTAGAAATTACCAAGAGAACAAATTGGTAGTTTTCTGAAGAAGAAAACATTCTACTTCTCTTGCCTGGGTTATGGGCTATTCCTGCAGATTATCTCTTTATGCTTTCCAGTTACGTAATTTAAATAACCAGAAAAGATATAATAAAAATTAATTAGTTAGAAAAATTTTAAAATGCTAAAGCAACTAAAATTAGTATAAAAACAGGATAAAACAAGTAAAATGGAATCTTGATAAAGCCCTAAGAAGAATGGAGGTAAGAAAGCAGTATAAATAATCATAAGGAGGCAAAATAAACTAAGAACAATGAAAATAGAGTAAAAGGCCAGGCGTGGTGGCTCACACCTGTAATCCCAGCACTTTGGGAGGCTGAGGTGGGAAGATTGCTTGAGCCCAGGAGTTCGAGACCAGCCTGGGCAATGAGGCAAAACCCCATCTCTGCAAAAAATTTAAAAAATTAGCTCTGTGTGGAGGCATGCACGTGTAGTTCCAGCTACTTGGAAGGCTGAGGTGGGAGGATCACTTGACCCCAGGAGGTTGAGAATTCATGCCACTGCACTCCAGCCTGAGTGCCAGAGCAAGACCCTGTCTAAAAAAAAAAAAAAACAAAAAAAACAAAAAAAGAAAATACGGTAGAAAAGTTTACACAAAAAGAATAAAAGAGTCAAATAATAAATCTAGCTAAAATGATACAAAAGTGGGTACAGGTTTAGGTTTATAAAAATCAAATCAGTTAAAGAGAATGTGTACTCAGCAATATTAGGAATTCTATGTTTTAGCCCATCACATGAAAACAATTTTGGCCTAACTGGCTAAAGCAGGCCTATAAATTCTGGAGGCCTTGCAGGACTCTGTGGAAAGAACTCTAGGGCAGAGGACCCTCAGTGCTCTGAGGTAAAAGCTGGAAAGCAGCTTAAACCCATTAAGAAAAACCATTTTTTAGGCATATTTAGGTCACAGGTCATGATGCAGTAGATGATTCCTTAGAATAATTATCTAGTCCAATCTTCTTCCTATAGATCTGTGAAATAAGGCCTACATTGATGAAAAAGGTGCAATTTCAGTGATGGGAGTAGAGAGAGGTGGAGCCACAGGAAAGTGTTCCTGGCAGCACATGCTGATTGGGAGACCTACACATTTAAAGTTTTATCAGCGCCTTCTTGAGTAATCCGTTTTTTTTTTTTTTTTTTTTGTACTCAAAGTTTGGAATTGACACAGGTGTGTTGGATGTGTCCTAGGTGGGCATTTACCTCCCTGGGAACTTACTCCCTAGGCTGTGTGGGTATATCCAGTTGCTCAACGGAGAAGTACCTGAGAACAGTGATTTCTCACAAAGACACAAGCAGCTCTGCTGGCCTGGGGTGAATTAAGGTTGAGGCATAGGTGGAAAGTGGGATAGTCTTGTAGAGCCTTGCCTGGATTTGATGGGGCAGCTGGAGAAGGCCCATGAAGGGGGAAAAAGGAACAGAGTGGGCAACAATCCTGGCTGCCCCAGCTTCACTCAGCCTCCCAGGTGGTGCCTGGGGATCTCTGCAAGGCTGCCTCTGGGAAGAGAGCTACAAACACAAAGCTTGTGCAGGTAGGTCAAGGCTTCTACCGTAAGACTCAAAAGGCTTGCAGGCCTCTTCAATTGTGACAGTTTTGGAGCAAGGGACTGTGCTAGTTTCCTATTAGCTGCAGTAACCACTTATCGCAGATTTATTATCCTGTAATTCTGGAGGTCAAATATCTGAAATGAGTCTTACAAGGGCTAAAATCAAGATATCAGCAGGGTGCATTCCTTCTGGAGATTCTAGGGGAGAATATATTTCTTGCCTTTTTTAGCTTCTAGAGACCACTTACATTCCTTGGCTCATGACTTCCTTCTCCACCTTCAAGGCAAGCCATACAGCATCTTCAAATCTCCCCCCGACCCCATCCCCTCTTACCTTTGCTTCTCTTTGACTCTCCTGTATCACTCTTATAAGGACCTTTGTGATTATATTGGGCCTGTTTGGATTATACGGGATACTGTCCCCATGTCAAAATCCTTAACTTTATTGTAGCTGCAAAGTCCTTTCGGCCATGTAAGACAACACATTCACAGATTCAGGGGATAAGGATGTGGATATCCTTGAGGGACATTACTCAGCTTACCACAAGAGCTGTTCGTTCCCTGTTACTTCAGCAGATTTGTCTTTGTAGGAGACCCCACACTGAAGAAGTTCTTCAGCTCCTGGTAGGAGCTGGAGGCAGGCACTGGCTTGTGGTTTCATTAAAAATAATGAGTGATTGAGCCAGCTGCTTTAGGACTAGCTTGTAACTCCACTTCCTCTTGGAAGTTTCAGCAGCTTAAGCCCCTAACTGCTTAGGCAGGAAAGAGCTGAGGGTTGGCCAAAAATGTTACAGTACTAGACATGAGCAAATTCATTGAGCAAATTTATACTCAGTACTTGGTGGGTAGTGAATATTGTGCAGGACAGTAGAGACTCATTGGTGAATAAGATTGATTGCTTTCAGATACTGATTTTATTTATGTGCTATCTCCCCTTTTGTAGTAGAATCTAAGCTACATTAGAGAACATATTTTGTCTTAATCACTACTAAGTCCTGATGGCTGCTTTTCACGGATTTTGATGGTAAATTCTCAGTAAATTTTTGCTGCTTTAGTAAAAGATATGATCTTTGACCTCAGTGAGCTTATAATTTAATACATTGGACTAGAAGTTGGCTAATTACGGCCCTTGGGCCAAATCTGCCCCACTGCTTGTTTTAGCAAATAAAGTTTTATTGGAACTCTGATGTGCCCATTCATTTACATATTGTCTTTGGCTGTTTTGTCGTATAATGGTAGAGTTGAGTGGCTGTGCCAGACTGTATTGGTCACAATTTGGGGTTAAATATTTACTGTCTGGCCCTTTACAGAAAAAGTTTACTATCACCTGGGCTGACAATGGTAGCCAAAAATGGTAACAAAAAATGGTAGCTACATTGAGCATAATAAGATCCACGATAGGATGCCTTAGGAGCTCATGAGACAGACAACACTTTCATTATTCTTGGAGCTTGCCATGCTCCTAAGTTCACACATTTAGAGAGACCCTTTAGCGCATCAATCATCTGACCACAGTGGTTGTCATGGAGAGCCCATTGTTCCAGCCTTCATATCCTTTTGGTTCCTGCAGGTTTGTGGCTTTGTAGTCACCTATGAGACTCTTTGTTGAAGTGGGAACTCTAGTGTCTAGGATCTAGATTCTCTGGGTGGACCATTCCGCCTTTTATTCTGAGGTTTCTCTACCTTTCTACTGCACTGTTCGAGGAGTAGCGTTTAGATTCCTACTGTGCATACATTTTTCTATTTCACCCCCAATGTCCTACAATTGTTTCCTATGACCTCATCAGTTCTGTCTCCTCATCTTCCAGGTGATCTAACGTAATCTGAGTACTGTCTAGTCTTCAAAAGATGTAGACGTTTATAAAAGACCCCAGTTTCTAATTTTCTCCCATCAGAATCTCTAGGGCAAAGAACTGCAAGTCTTGGTTACCAGTTTGGAAGCAGCATTAGATGGTAAAGGAGATAACAAACAAAAATGGTATTTTAGGAAATTATCTCTCCTGCTTTGCATTGAATTATATCCTGAAGGCAACACATTTTAAATAAGAGAGTGGTTTTAAGGAAGAGAGTGGCAAGATCAACTCCCAGGATAACATTTAATATTTAGCAGGTGGTATGTATTTTAACCACACAGACTTAAACAATTGTGTGGCAATATGGGTACTTACTGGCTATGGATCAGTAGGATTTGCATTTTGGAAGTTGATCTGGCTGTCAAGGGCAGAATGGATGGGAGGCATTCCCATAAGATTAGAGGGAGGCTAGGGAGGAGGGTATTATACTAGTCTAGGGAAGAGATAATAGGATCTCTACTTGGAAAATGACAGTGGGAATGGAGTAGGGTACACAGAATCTAGTACCATTTTATATATGGAACCAAAGGGATTTGGTGAGTGGATATCTAGAGTGGGGAACTGGAAGAAGTGTGGATTGCTCATAGGTTACTGACTTCAGCAATGGGATGGATAGTGGAACTCTTAGGAGACAGGATGAAGAAGTAAGTGTCGAGTATGTTAGGAAGATGTAAAATTAACTTTGGTTGGGGGATTGGACCTTCTGCTTTACCTCTGGAATCTTCCCTTTCATTGCTTAGTGATATGGTTTGGATATGTGTCCCCACTCAAATCTCATGTTCAATTGTAATCCCCAATGTTGGAGGTGGGGCCTGGTGGGAGGTGATTTGATTATGGGGGCAGACTTCTTCCTTGGTACTGTTGTTTTAATAGTGAGTGAGTTCTTGTGAGATATGGTTGTTTAAAAGTAACAACTCCTTTTTCTTTCTCTTCCTCCTGCTCCAGCCATGTGAAGTGCTCACTCCCCCTTTGCCTTCTGCCATGATTGTAAGTTTCCTGAGGCCTCCCCAGAAGCTGAGCAGATGCTTCCTGTACAGCCTGCAGAACTGTGAGCCAACTAAACCTCTTCTCTTTATAAATTACCCAGTCTCTGATATTTCTTTACAGCAGTGTAAGAATTGACTAATACAGAAAATTGGTACTAAGGAGTGGGGCATTTCTATAAAGATACCTGAAAATGTGCAAGCAGCTTTGGAACTCAGTAATAGGCAGAAGCTGGAACAGGTTGGAGGGCTCAGAAGAAGACAGGAAAATGAGGGAAAGTGTGGAACTACCTAGAGACTTGTTGAATGGTTGTGACCAAAATGCTGGTAGTGATGTGGACAATGAAGTCCGTCTAGGCTGAGGAGATCTCAGATGGAAATGAGGAACTTACTGAGAACTAGAGTAAAGCTCACTTTTGCTATACTTTAGCAAAAAGCCTGGCTATATTGTGCCCTTGCTCTAGGGATCAGTGGAACTTTGAACTTGAGAGAGATGATTTAGGGTATCTGGTGGAAGAAATTTTTAAGGAGCAAAGGTGTTTAAGATATGGGTTGGCTGCTTCTAGCAACCTTTCCTCATATGTGTAAGCAAAGATATGGTCTGAAACTGGAACTTGTATTTAAAAGGGAAGAAGAGCTTAAAAGTTTGAAAAATTTGCAGCCTGGCCATGTGGTAGAAAAGAAGAGCCCATTTTTAGGGGAGGAATTCAAACAGGCTGCAGAAATTTGCATAAGTAAAGAGGAGCCAAATGCTAATAGCCAAGACAACTGGGAAAAAGTCTTGAAGGCATTTCAGAGAACTTCTTGGTAGCCCCTCCCATCACAGGCCCAGAGGCCTCTGAGGGAAGAATGGTTTTGTAGGCCAGACCCAAGACTTACTGCAATGCACAGCCTCAGAACCCTGCTTCCTGTGTCCCAGAAGCTCTAGCTTCAGCCATGGCTAAAAGGGGCCCATGTAAACCTTGGGCTGCTGCTCTGGAGGGTGCAAGCTATAAGCCTTGGCTGTTTCCACATGGTGTTAAGCCTGTGGGCACACAGAATGCAAGAATTGAGGCTTGGGAGCCTCTACCTAGATTTCAGAGAATGTATGGAAATGCATGGATGTACAGGCAGAAGCCTGAATGAGAGGTAGAACCCTCATGGAGAACCTCTACTAGGGTAGTGCAGAGGGGAAATGTGGGGTTGAAGCCCACACGCAGAGTCCCCACTGAGGCACTGCCTAGTGGATCTGTGAGAAGAGGGTCATCGTCCTCCAGCCCCCAGAATGATAAAGCATGGTAGAGCCACCAGCAGCTTGTACCCTCAGTCTGAGAAAGCCATAGCCACTCAACACTAGCCCTTGAGAGCTGCTGCAGGGGCTAAGTCCTGCAAAGCCACAGGCAGGACTGCCCAAGGCCTTGGAAGCCCACCCCTTGCAACAATGTGCCTGGGATGAGACGTGGAGTCAAAAGAAATTATTTTGGAGCTTTAAGATTTAATGACTGCCCTGCTTGGTTTCAGGCAAGCATGGGGCCAGGAGCCCTCCTTTTTTTTTTTTTTTTTTCAATTTTTTGGCTGATCTCTCCCTTTTGGAATGAGAATATTTACCCAATGCCGATACTCGCATTTTACCTTGGGGGTAATTAACTTGTTTTCGATTTTACAGGCTCAGAAGTGGAAGTGACTTGCTTTGTCTCAGATGAGACTTTGAACTTTGGACTTTTGATTTAATGCTGAAAGAAGTTAAGACTGTGGGGGACTGTTGAGAAGGGATTTTGAAAAGTGAGAAGGACATGAGTTTAGGGAGGGGCCAGGGGCAGAATGATATGGTTTGGATATATGTCCCTGCCCAAATCTCATGTTCAATTGTAATCTCCAGTGTTGGAGGTGGGGCCGAGTGGGAGGTGATTGGATCACGGAGGCAGATTTCTCCCAGGGTACTGTTGTCACAAGAGTGAGTGAGTTCTCATGAGATCTGGTTGTTTAAAAGTGTGTAGCACATCCCCTCTTGCTTTCTTTCTCCTGCTCTGGCCATGTGAAGTGCTTGCTCCCCCTTTGACTTCTGCAATGATTCTAAGTTTCCTGAGGCTTCCTCAGAAGCCAAGCAGGTGCCAGCATCATGCTTTCTGTACAGCCTGTAGAACCATGAGCCAATTAAACCTCTTTTCTTTATAAATTATCCAGTCTCAGGTATTTCTTTATAGCAGTGCAAGAACTGACTAATACACTTAGTAAATGCCTTAGCTATCCCAGGAAAGAGAAGTCCCTTTATACAGAAATGGCCAACAATCCCTGCATCAAGAGAACTGTCCTGTTTTATGCAAGTCAAGCTCAGGGATCTTGGAGGGTTGCATATTGTGATGGAGACATAACTGTTTTCTAAGTCACTTTCTGCTAGCCTGCCAGAATTTCTATATGTGGAGTCTATTTTATTAAATTTGGAGCCTTCTGGTATAATCTCTTTCTCCTCTATTTTAGGTCCAGATAGTTCTATGTAGCATTTAAGATCACATAAAATCACAATAAAACCTTTCCATTCTGATTCTATTGAGTTACTTTTTAAAAATTTTTGTCCCTTCAAAATAAATTATATAAACCACATAAAACACAACACATGCTGGTTCCATTTACTGTGATTCTACAGAGAGAGGTTTTCTGACAGGATGATATAGATAAGAAGTACAGGACAAAATTATAAAAAGAGAACTTGTTCTTCTTCTTCTCCTCTCTTCCTTCCACATTCTGTCATCTTTTTCCTTTTCTTCCTCATCCTTCTCTTCCTTCTTCCCATATTAGTAAGAACTGATTATCATACAGTAGCCTAAACACATTTCTCTGCCTATTACTCCCAAAATAGAAAATACAAGAGAGGTTAAGTAATGCACTTATTTTTAAAAAATGAAATTATGAAAACTGTTCAAAACTTTTCCAATAAAATTTTGATTCTGATTCAGTCCAAATTCTTTTTTAAGTGGTTGGCTCAAACTTAGCTCTTCAGGGAGTAAAATGAAATATTAAAAAGCAAAATCCTTCTGGTAATTTTAACAATACTAGAGCCTGCTGTTTTTGTCTTTCCATTAGATCTAAAGCCAATGTTCTTTTAGTAGATGTGCTCTTAGAGACAGTTTTATTATTATTTTTTAATCAAGAAATTCTATTTTTATAGAAGTTTTAGTTTTAGCAAAATTGAGCAGAAAGTGCAGAGAGTTCCTGTAAATCCCATGTCCCCACACACGTACAATCTACTCCGCTATCCACATCCCGCACCACAATGGTACATTAAATGAACCTGTGTTGCCATATCATCACCTAAAGTTTACATTAGGGTTCTCCCTTGGTATTGTACATTCTATAGGTTTTGACAAATGTCTACTGGCATGTATCTACTACTATAGTATCATACAGTTCCCTAAAAATCCTCTGTGTTCCACCAATTTTTCCCTTCTTCCCTACTAAACCCTGGCATCTACTAATCTTTTTTCTTTTCTTTTCTATTTCTATAGTTATCCCTTTTCCAGAATGTCATATAGTTGGAATTATACAGTAGGTAGCTCTTGAAGGTTGGCTTATTTCACTTAGTAATATGTATTTAAGTTTCTTCCATGTCTTTTCCTGGTTTGATAGGTCATTTCCTTTTAGTGCTGAGTAATATTCCATTGTCTGATGTACCATAGTTTATTTATCCATTCACTTACAAGGGACATCTTGGTTGTTTCCAGGTTTTGGCAATTATGGATAAGGCTGTTATAAATATCCATGTGCAGGTTTTTGTATGGACATAAGTTTTCAGTTCATCAGAGTAAACACCAAGGAGTGCAATTGCTGAATCATACATTAGTTTACTTTTTAAAAATCTAAGAAGTACTTAGTGCTCTTCAATCAACCCTGGTAACAATGAGACAAATTAACTCATCCAAAATAATTTTATGGAATAGATGTTAAATATAATTGTATTTAATATTCAAATTATTTAGTATTTAAATTATATTTAAATACAATTATATCAAATATTTAAATATAATTATAAAGTATTTTCTTTTCTTTCTGATTTTAGTTTAAGTTCTGGGATACATGTGCAGAACGTGCAGGTTTGTTACATAGGTATACATGTGCCATGGTGGTTTGCTGCACCTAACAACCCATCATCTAGGTTTTAAGCCCCGCATGCATTAGGTATTTATCCTAATGCTCTCCCTCCCCTTGCCCCCCATGCCCTGACAGGCCCTGGTGTGTGATGTTCCCCTCCCTGTGTCCATGTGTTCTCATTGTTCAACTCCCACTTATAAGTGAGAACATGTGGTGTTTGGTTTTCTGTTCCTGTATTAGTTTGCTGAGGATGATGGCTTCCAGTTTCATCCATGTCCCTGCAAAGGACATGAGCTCATTCTTTTTATGGCTGCATAGGGTGTATATGTACCACATTTCCTTTATCTGGTCTATCCTTGATGGGCATTTGGATTGGCTCAATGTCTTTTTTATAAATTTACAAATATGCAATTATGATTAAATGTTTCAGAATCTTTCAACTTCCAAAATACTGGTTTTCTACAATGTCTGGGATATTCTTGAACAGGAAATTTTGTCCTGAGACAACAGTTATTTGATGACTATGGATCAGAGGTAGGGGAAAAGGAACACATTGACCTGTAAGTGTGTAGCAGTCAATGTAAAATTATCTTTTGGGAAAGAGGAAGCCTTCCTCAAATGCACTTTAGTCTCATTTGTGGGCATATGTAAGCCATCACATTTTATTTCTTACAAACACTTAAAACACTTTTCATTTTTACCACCCTCTCTTGTGCTTGGTTTCTTAGACAACTCATTTCTTCCTACTATTTTTTTACTTTGAAATTTTTTCATCAATTTAATTGAATAATATTTTAGATACAATAAACTGCAGCCATTGGAGGTATATAGTACATAGATGAATTTTGACATCAGGAAAACCACAGTCAAAATCGAGTTACAGAACATTCCGATCACCTCAGAAGTTTCCTTGATGCTCTTTTGCAGTCCAAACATCCCTCTGCCCCAGCCTAGGAAACCCACTGATCTGTTTTTGGCATTGTAGATTATTTTACATTTTCTAGAATTTTTTTATAAATGGAGTCACACACACTGTGTATTCTTTGATTTTTTTTATACTTATGCATGGTGCATGCATCAGAAATTTGTTCCTTTTTATTTGCAGAGTAGTAGTTCGTTGTGTAAATACACCACATTTTATTTATCTAGTCACTGTTTGATAAGCATTTATATGTATCCAGTTTTTGGACATTGGCTATTGTGAATAATGCTGCTGTAAACATTTGTGGACATGTTTTCATTTCTCTTGGGTACATATATCTAGGAGTTGAATGGCTGGATCACATGGTAAATATAATACAACTTTTGCTTTAAGTATTTGTATATATTTTAAAGACATTAAGAAAGAAAAATTTGCTAGACATGGTAGCTCATTCTTGTAATCCTAGCACTTTGGGAGGCTGAAGTGGGAGAATTGCTTGAGGCCAGAAGTTTAAGACCAGCCTGGGCAACATAGTGAGATCCCATTTCTACAAAAACTAGAAAAAATTCTCCTGGCATGGTGGAATGTGCCTGTAGTCCTAACCACTCATGAGGCTGAGATGGGAAGATTACTTCAGCCTAGGATTTCTAGGTTTCAATGAGCTATGATTGCACCCCCATACTCCAGCCAAGATGACAGAGTGAGACCCTGTCTCAAAAAAAAAAAATTGGTTCTTATATGAACCAAGTTTTTACTATTTTGGATGCTTTTTGTTCATTCTTAAAAGATCTGTGTTTAACTCTGTCAAATTCATTTAGTCTGAAGAATTTCCTTTTAGCATGCCTTTTAGTGTGGATCTTCTGGCAATAAATTCTCTTAGTTTATTTTATATGAAAGTGACTTTTTTAAACCTTTATTTGTAAAGGATGTAGAATTCTAGGCTGACAATTTTCTTTCAGCAATTTAAAGCAAATCACACTGTTTTCTGGATCTCATAGTTTCTGAAAAGTTCACAGTTATTTGAATCTTTGTTCCCTTCCTGCAATATGCTTATTTCTGGTTGTTTTCATTTTTTTTTCTTTTTGTGTTTGGGTTCAGCAGTTAGTTATGATATGCCTAGATGTGGTTTTAGTAATGTTTATCCTGCTTAGTGTTTGCTAAGGTTCTTGAATGTGTGGATCAGTATAGATGTCCTTTACCATATTTAGGGGTTTTCAGCTATGGTTCTTGAATGTGTGAATCAGTATAGATGTCCTTTACCATATTTGGGGGTTTTCAGCTATTCTTTCTTCAAATAGTCTTTCTTTCTTTGTTCTCTCTTTTCTTCTTTTGGACAAAAATTACACATATTCTATAGTTTTGAGATCTCCCCACATGCTCCTGAGGTTCTGCATATTATTTTTCAATCTTTTCTCTCTTTTTCAGATGGAATAATTTTTATTGATTTATTTACAAGCTTATTGAATATTTCCTCCATTATGTTCATTTGTGTTTTTAAGCCCATTCAGCTAATTTTATTTCAGATTTCGTATATTTTAGTTCTAAAATTCCAATTTACTTTTAATTTTCTATTTCTCTGCCAAGATTCCTACTCTTTTGTTTCATTTAAACATATTTTTCTTCAACTTGTGGGCATAGTTTTAATAGCTTCTTTAAAGTCATTGTTGGCCGGGAGGAGCCAAGATGGCCGAATAGGAACAGCTCCGGTCTACAGCTCCCAGCGTGAGCGACGCAGAAGATGGGTGATTTCTGTATTTCCATCTGAGGTACCGGGTTCATCTCACTAGGGAGTGCCAGACAGTGGGCGCAGGTCAGTGGGTGCGCGCACCATGCGCGAGCCGAAGCAGGGCGAGGCATTGCCTCACTTGGGAAGCGCAAGCTTGGGTCAGGGAGTTCCCTTTCCGAGTCAAAGAAAGGGGTGACAGACGTACCTGGAAAATCGGGTCACTCCCACCCAAATATTGCGCTTTTCGGACTGGCTTAAAAAACGGTGCACCACGAGATTATATCCCGCACCTGGCTTGGAGGGTCCTATGCCCACGGAGTCTCGCTGATTGCTAGCACAGCAGTCTGAGATCAAACTGCAAGGCGGCAGCGAGGCTGGGGGAGGGGCGCCCGCCATTGCCCAGGCTTGATTAGGTAAACAAAGCAGCTGGGAAGCTCGAACTGGGTGGAGCCCACCACAGCTCAAGGAGGCCTGCCTGCCTCTGTAGGCTCCACCTCTGGGGGCAGGGCACAGACAAACAAAAAGACAGCAGTAACCTCTGCAGACTTAAATGTCCCTGTCTGACAGCTTTGAAGAGAGCAGTGGTTCTCCCAGCACGCAGCTGGAGATCTGAGAACGGGCAGACTGCCTCCTCTAGTGGGTCCCTGACCCCTGACCCCCGAGCAGCCTAACTGGGAGGCACCCCCCAGCAGGGGCACACCGACACCTCACACGGCAGGGTATTCCAACAGACCTGCAGCTGAGGGTCCTCTCTGTTAGAAGGAAAACTAACAAACAGAAAGGACATCCACACCAAAAACCCATCTGTACATCACCATCATCAAAGACCAAAAGTAGATAAAACCACAAAGATTGGGAAAAAACAGAACAGAAAAACTGGAAACTCTAAAAAGCAGAGCGCCTCTCCTCCTCCAAAGGAACGCAGTTCCTCACCAGCAACGGAACAAAGCTGGATGGAGAATGACTTTGACGAGCTGAGAGAAGAAGGCTTCAGACGATCAAATTACTCTGAGCTACGGGAGGACATTCAAACCAAAGGCAAAGAAGTTGAAAACTTTGAAAAAAATGTAGAAGAATGTATAACTAGAATAACCAATACAGAGAAGTGCTTAAAGGAGCTGATGGAGCTGAAAACCAAGGCTCGAGAACTACGTGAAGAATGCAGAAGCCTCAGGAGCCGATGCGATCAACTGGAAGAAAGGGTATCAGCGATGGAAGATGAAATGAATGAAATGAAGCGAGAAGGGAAGTTTAGAGAAAAAAGAATAAAAAGAAATGAGCAAAGCCTCCAAGAAATATGGGACTATGTGAAAAGACCAAATCTATGACTGATTGGTGTACCTGAAAGTGATGGGGAGAATGGAACCAAGTTGGAAAACACTCTGCAGGATATTATCCAGGAGAACTTCCCCAATCTAGCAAGGCAGGCCAACGTTCAGATTCAGGAACTACAGAGAACACCACAAAGATACTCCTCGAGAAGAGCAACTCCAAGACACATAATTGTCAGATTCACTAAAGTTGAAATGAAGGAAAAAATGTTAAGGGCAGCCAGAGAGAAAGGTTGGGTTACCCTCAAAGGGAAGCCCATCAGACTAACAGCGGATCTCTTGGCAGAAACCCTACAAGCCAGAAGAGAGTGGGGGCCAATATTCAACATTCTTAAAGAAAAGAATTTTCAACCCGGAATTTCATATCCAGCCAAACTAAGCTTCATAAGTGAAGGAGAAATAAAACACTTTACAGACAAGCAAATGCTGAGAGATTTTGTCACCACCAGACCTGCCCTAAAAGAGCTCCTGAAGGAAGCACTAAACATGGAAAGGAACAACCGGTACCAGCCGCTGCAAAATCATGCCAAAATGTAAAGACCATCGAGACTAGGAAGAAACTGCATCAACTAACGAGCAAAATAACCAGCTAACATCATAATGATGGGATCAAATTCACACATCACAATATTAACTTTAAATGTAAATGGACTAAATGCTCCAATTAAAAGACACAGACTGGCAAATTGGATAAAGAGTCAAGACCCATCAGTGTGCTGTATTCAGGAAACCCATCTCATGTGCAGAGACACACATAGGCTCAAAATAAAAGGATGGAGGAAGATCTACCAAGCCAATGGAAAACAAAAAAAGGCAGGGGTTGCAATCCTAGTCTCTGATAAAACAGACTTTAAACCAACAAAGATCAAAAGAGACAAAGAAGGCCATTACATAATGGTAAAGGGATCAATTCAACAAGAAGAGCTAACTATCCTAAATATATATGCACCCAATACAGGAGCACCCAGATTCATAAAGCAAGTCCTGAGCGACCTACAAAGAGACTTAGACTCCCACACAATAATAATAGGAGACTTTAACACCCCACTGTCAACATTAGACAGATCAACGAGACAGAAAGTCAACAAGGATACCCAGGAATTGAACTCAGCTCTGCACCAAGTGGACCTAATAGACATCTACAGAACTCTCCACCCCAAATCAACAGAATATACATTTTTTTCAGCACCACACCACACCTATTCCAAAATTGACCACATACTTGGAAGTAAAGCTCTCCTTATCAAATGTAAAAGAACAGAGATTACAACAAACTATCTCTCAGACCACAGTGCAATCAAACTAGAACTCAGGATTAAGAATCTCACTCAAAGCCGCTCAACTACATGGAAACTGAACCACCTGCTCCTGAATGACTACTGGATACATAACGAAATGAAGGCAGAAAGAAAGATGTTCTTTGAAACCAACGAGAACAAAGACACAACATACCAGAATCTCTGGGACACATTTAAAGCAGTGTGTAGAGGGAAATTTATAGCACTAAATGCCCACAAGAGAAAGCAGGAAAGATCCAAAATTGACACCCTAACATCACAATTAAAAGAACTAGAAAAGCAAGAGCAAACACATTCAAAAGCTAGCAGAAGGCAAGAAATAACTAAAATCAGAGCAGAACTGAAGGAAATAGAGACACAAAAAACCGTTCAAAAAATTAGTGAATCCAGGAGCTGGTTTTTTGAAAGGATCAGCAAAATTGATAGACTGCTAGCAAGACTAATAAAGAAAAAAAGAAGAATCAAATAGACGCAACAAAAAATGATAAAGGGGATATCACCACCGATCCCACAGAAATACAAACTACCATCAGAGAATACTACAAACACCTCTACGCAAATAAACTAGAAAATCTAGAAGAAATGGATAAATTCCTCGACACATACACTCTCCCAAGACTAAACCAGGAAGAAGTTGAATCTCTGAATAGACCAATAACAGGATCTGAAATTGTGGCAATAATCAATAGTTTACCAACCAAAAAGAGTCCAGGACCAGATGGATTCATAGCCGAATTCTATCAGAGGTACAAGGAGGAACTGATACCATTCCTTCGGAAACTATTCCAATCAATAGAAGAAGAGGGAATCCTCCCTAACTCATTTTATGAGGCTAGCATCATTCTGATACCAAAGCCGGGCAGAGACACAACCAAAAAAGAGAATTTTAGACCAATATCCTTGATGAACATTGATGCAAAAATCCTCAATAAAATACTGGCAAACTGAATCCAGCAGCACATTGAAAAGCTTATCCACCATGATCAAGTGGGCTTCATCCCTGGGATGCAAGGCTGGTTCAATATACACAAATCAATAAATGTAATCCAGGATATAAACAGAGCCAAAGACAAAAACCACATGATTATCTCAATAGATGCAGAAAAAGCCTTTGACAAAATTCAACAATCTTCATGCTAAAAACTCTCAATAAATTAGGTATTGATGGGATGTATTTCAAAATAATAAGAGCTATCTATGACAAACCCACAGCCAATATCATACTGAATGGGCAAAAACTGGAAGCATTCCCTTTGAAAACTGGCACAAGACAGGGATGCCCTCTCTCACCACTCCTATTCAACATAGTGTTGGAAGTTCTGGCCAGGGCAATTAGGCAGGAGAAGGAAATTAAGGGTATTCAGTTAGGAAAAGAGGAAGCCAAATTGTCCCTGTTTGCAGATGACATGATTGTATATCTAGAAAACCCCATCGTCTCAGCCCAAAATCTCCTTAAGCTGATAAGCAACTTCAGCAAAGTCTCAGGATACAAAATCAAAGTACAAAAATCACAAGCATTCTTATACACCAACAACAGACAAACAGAGAGCCAAATCATGAGTGAACTCCCATTCACAATTGCTTCAAAGAGAATAAAATACCTAGGTAATCCAACTTACAAGGGATGTGAAGGATGTCTTCAAGGAGAACTACAAACCACTGCTCAATGAAATAAAAGAGGATACAAACAAATGGAAGAACATTCCATGCTCATGGGTAGGAAGAATCAATATCGTGAAAATGGCCATACTGCCCAAGGTAATTTACAGATTCACTGCCATCCCCATCAAGCTACCAATGACTTTCTTCACAGAATTGGAAAAAACTACTTTAAAGTTCATATGGAACCAAAAAAGAGCCCGCATCGCCAAGGCAATCCTAAGCCAAAAGAACAAAGCTGGAGGCATCACACTACCTGACTTCAAACTATACTACAAGGCTACGGTAACCAAAACAGCATGGTACTGGTACCAAAACAGAGATATAGATCAATGGAACAGAACAGAGCCCTCAGAAATAATGCCGCATATCTACAACTATCTGATCTTTGACAAACCTGAGAAAAACAAGCAATGGGGAAAGGATTCCCTATTTAATAAATGGTGCTGGGAAAACTGGCTAGCCATATGTAGAAAGCTGAAACTGGATCCCTTCCTTACACCTTATACAAAAATCAATTCAAGATGGATTAAAGACTTAGATGTTAGACCTAAAACCATAAAAACCCTAGAAGAAAACCTAGGCATTACCATTCAGGACATAGGCATGGGCAAGGACTTCATGTCTAAAACACCAAAAGCAATGGCAACAAAAGCCAAAATTGACAAATGGGATCTAATTAAACTAAAGAGCTTCTGCACAGCAAAAGAAACTACCATCAGAGTGAACAGGCAACCTACAAAATGGGAGAAAATTTTCGCAACCTACTCATCTGACAAAGGGCTAATATCCAGAATCCACAATGAACTCAAACAAATTTACAAGAAAAAAACAAACAACCCCATCAAAAAGTGGGCAAAGGACATGAACAGACACTTCTCAAAAGAAGACATTTATGCAGCCAAAAAACACATGAAAAAATGCTCATCATCACTGGCCATCAGAGAAATGCAAATCAAAACCACAATGAGATACCATCTCACACCAGTTAGAATGGCAATCATTAAAATGTCAGGAAACAACAGGTGCTGGAGAGGATGTGGAGAAATAGGAACACTTTTACACTGTTGGTGGGACTGTAAACTAGTTCAACCATTGCGGAAGTCAGTGTGGCGATGCCTCAGGGATCTAGAATTAGAAATACCATTTGACCCAGCCATCCCATTACTGGGTATATACCCAAAGGATTATAAATCATGCTGCTGTAAAGACACATGCACACGTATGTTTATTGTGGCATTATTCACAATAGCAAAGACTTGGAACCAACCCAAATGTCCAAAATGATAGACTGGATTAAGAAAATGTGGCACATATACACCATGGAATACTATGCAGCCATAAAAAATGATGAGTTCATGTCCTTTGTAGGGACATGGATGAAATTGGAAATCATCATTCTTAGTAAACTATCGCAAGAACAAAAAACCAAACACTGCATATTCTCACTCATAGGTGGGAATCGAACAATGAGATCAGATGGACACAGGAAGGGGAGTATCACACTCTGAGGACTGTGGTTGGGTGGGGGGAGGTGGGAGGGATAGCATTGGGAGATATACCTAATGCTAGATGACCAGTTAGTGGGTGCAGCGCACCAGCATGGCACATGTATACATATGTAACTAACCTGCACAATGTGCACATGTACCCTAAAACATAAAGTATAATTAAAGAAAAAAAAAAAGAAATGGGAAAAGTCAAAGAAAAAAATAAAATAAAGTCATTGTCCGATAATCTCCAAATGTGGGTCATTTTGGGTTGACATCTAATGTTTGTCTTTCTTCACGAGAATGGCTCTTACTTTCCTAGCATGTTATAATTTGGGTAATTTGGGATTGTCTCCTAAATGTTGTGAATTTATGTGTGAGGACGCTATGTATGTTTTAATCATCTGAAGAGTGGTGATGTTTTTGTATTACTAGGCACTTAACTTGATTAAACTCAGATAAGAAAGTGAGTCTGTCTCACTTGCAGTGGAGGTTTAGATCTCAGATTAGTTTAGTTTTAGAGGGGTTGTTTTTTGAGTATATCCAGCACATATGTTTCAGAATTCTGTTTTTTTGTTTTCTTTTGTTTTGAGACGGAGTCTCACTCCGTCACCCAGGCTGGAGTGCAGTGGCGCAATCTTGGCCGCCTCCTGGGTTCAAGCAATTCTCTTGCCTCAGCCTCCTTAGTAGCTGGGATTACAGGAACCCACCATCATACCTGGCTAATTTTTGTATTTTTGTAGAGACGGGGTTTCACCATGTTGGCCAGACTGACCTCGAACTCCTGATCTCAGGTGATCCGCCTGCCTCGGCCTCCCAAAGTGCTGGGATTACAGGCATAAGCCATCGCGCCCAGCCTGTATTAGAAATCTTACACATCATTTGGAGCCCCCTTCTTTAGATTTCTACTCTCTAAGACTGCCTCTTCATTTTCTGGTGACTGTGAATCCTCCAGGCTCAATTGTTCAGTCCCTGCCTGGTGGAAGGCGTTCTTTCAGGGAGTTAGCCTGCCTCATTGCAATTTGTCCTCAGGCCAAAGGAACAAAAATTAAAATCCCATTCCATCCCAATTTCTTTGCCCAAGTTTTGAAGTCTCATCAAAATTTGCCTGTCTTGCTCACTCTGCAGAGACCACAATTAGGGTTTCTTTCTCCCCTGCATTTTCTCTCTCTCTCTCTTTTTTTTTTTTTTTTTGTTTTTTGATATGGAGTTTCACTCTTATTGCCCAGGCTGGTGTGCAGTGGCAAAATCTCAGCTCACTGCCACCTTCGCCTTCCAGGTTCAAGCGATTCTCCTGCCTCACCCTCCTGAGTAGCTGGGACTACAGGCACGCACCACCACGCTGGGCTAATTTTGTATTTTTAGTAGAGACGGGGTTTCTCCATGTTGGTCAGGCTGGTCTCCAGCTCCTGACCTCAGGTCATCTGCCCGCTTCGGCCTCCCAAAGTGCTGGGATTACAGGCGTGAGCTACCGTGCCCTGCCACTTTTCTTTTTTTTTTTTCTGAGATGGAGTTTTTGCTCTGTTGCCTAGGCAGGAGTGCAATGGCACAATCAGCTAACTGCAACCTCCGCTTCCTGGGTTCAAGTGATTCTCCTGCTTCAGCCTCTTGAGGAACTGGGATTACAGGCTCCCACCACCATGCCCAGCAAATTTTTGTATTTTTAGTAGAGAAGAGTTTCAACATGTTGGCCAGGCTGGTCTTGAACTCCTGACCACAGGTGATCTGCTCGCCTAGGCCTCCCAAAGTGCTGTGATTACAGGTGTGAGCCACCATGCCCGGACCTGAATGTTTTATACATTCTTTGTTTCTTACTTTCTCCCTTGCTGTCATCCTTTATGATTTGATGAGTTTTTAAATAGTGTTATGCTTCGATTTAATTCTCCTTTTTATTTGAATGTACTACGGTTTTTTTCTTAGTGGTTTCCAGGAGGCTTACATAAAATATTTATAATTATACCAGTATTTTATGCTGCTAATATATAACTTCATCTAGATACTGTACACTTAACAAAAACTGCACTTTTACCTCTCCCTCCACATTTATGTTATTGATGTCATAATTTATACTTTTTAATATTGTATATCTATTAACAAATTATTGTAGCTATAGTTATTTTTAATATTTTTGTCTTTTAACTTTTATATTAGAGTTAATAGTGATTTAAGGACCAATATTACCATATTAGAGTATTCTGAATTTGACTATACTGTTACCTTTATAGGGACTTTTATACTTTCATATGTTTTCATGTGGTTAGTTAGCATCCTTTCATGTTAACTTGAAGAACTCTCTTTAGTATTTCTTGTAAGGCAGGTTTACTGGTAATGAACTTCCTCAGCTTTTGTTTGTCTGGGAAAGTCTTTATCTCACCTTTATTTCTGAAGGGCAGCTTTTTTGTGTGTAAATTATTCTTAGTTGACAGTTATTTCATTTTAATGATTAAAGATATCATCCCACTCTTTCTTAGCCTGCAAAGTTTCTTCTGAGACACTTGCTAATAGCCTTATGGAAGTTTCCTTGTGTGAGATGAGTTTTCTTTTTTTTCTTGCTGCTTTCAAAATTCTTTCTTTGCCTTTGATTTTTGATGATTTTATTATTATAATGTGCCTTATGAAGTTCTTTATGAATTGACCTTGTATGGGGACATATGAGTTTCAGGCACCTGGATGTCCATAATTCTGCAAGATTTGGAAAAATTTAATTTATGTTTTTTAAAATAAGCTTTCTGTTTTTTTTTCCTTCTCTATACCTTCTGGAACTCTCATAATTGGATTGTTTACCTTGGTGGAGTCCCATAATTCACATATGTTTCTCCATTGCTTTTCTTTTTTTTTTCTTTTCTCTTCTGCATGGATAATTTCTAATGAGTTGTCTTCAAGCTCAAAGATTTTTCGGTTTGATCAAGTCTGTTGTGGATGCTCTCTATTGCAATTCTGATTTCATTCATTATATTTTTCAGCTTCAGAATTTCTGTTTGGTTCTTTTTAATGATTTCTGTGTGTTGGACTTCTCATTTTGTTTGTATATTCTTTCATTATTATTTTCCTGATTTCATTGAGTTATCAGCTTATCTTCCCTTAGAGCTCACAGAGCTTCCTTAAAACATTTATTTTGAATTATTTGTCCATGAAATTTTAGGTATTCATCTTTGGGTTTGTTACTACAAAATTATTGTGTCTCTTTGGTGTTGTCATCTTTCTTGATTTTAACAAAATTTTTGTTATAGTCTTGTGTTGATGTCTGCACATTTGATGGAGCCAGTTACCTCTTCCAGGTTTTATGGACTGGTTTTGGTGGGGAAGGACCTTCATCTGTGGGTAGATGTGAGGGTGCCAGCTGGGTGGAGTGTGGCAGTTACAGTTCTGGGAAAGGCCCAGTGGTATAGTATCTGTGCCTGTCTGTCACCTTTGATCAGCATCTTTGAAGATTTTAGGAGTCCTCAATGGCCAAGGCTCTGGGTATCTTCAGTAGCAGCAAGGGCTGTTGGTGTAATTGGTGGAAGGCTGCTGAGGACTTCCTGATCTCCTTTTGTTGTTGTTTGTTTCTCATGGGGGATTTCATGGCTGATGGGATTCCTCTTGGTGCCAGGTCCAGCACATGGGTGACATTGTGCTAGATAGCCCATTGTTTCAGTAGCTAGCCCACAGTGGTGATAGCTTCAGGGTGTGACATGCAAGTGCACATGGAACAGCCATGGAGCTGGGGTTAGGAGCATAGACACTTGTAGAATGACAGTGGCCATAGGGTCCAGGGCACAGGATAGCCAGCCCACAGTGGTTGCGGTTCCAGTGATTGAGATGGTGATACATACTGAGCAGCCATGAAGTTGGGATTGGGAGAATAGGTATGCAGGGAGAGACAGTGACTCTAGGGTCTGCGTTGCTGCTAAAGGAAAGTTAAGTGGTATCCTAGATTGTCTTAACTTAAAAGATTTTACAGGGGTACCCTGATTTAATTTTTTGCCCAATAATCCCAGTGGCAAACAACTTAGTGATGGCTTCAGATGTGAGCTTTTTCAAGCTTGAGACTAGGTCTCCCTTTGATTGCTGAGAAAGTACATTATTCATCATTACTAGAACTTTCAGCTATTTTCAAGAAAATGTATAGGACATTCCAGAGATCATTAAATGCTAGCTTTCATGAGAGTTTCATTTCAATTCTGGTTGAATCCAATATTTCAAGGACACTGGCTAAAATTTGAAAGCAAATTATATAAGGAAAAATAAAATCTTATAAATAAGTTTTCTTTTCCCTTGCACATTTATATTCATTACATCCTTTTTCTTCATCTGCCTTTGTCCCACCATTGGTCTGAGAATGAGGACTTAACTCAAACAACTAGGGTGGTAAGAACTGAGTTTTGCTTAGGTGTATTAAAAAAGGAAATATTATTATTTATGTCTTAAAGTGAAGCAGCATATCTATATTCACTGCATCTTCTGCACCCTGCTACCCTGCCACCAGCTGAATAATTAGGTCTCTCTGTGTATGACTTAACCCAGAACAGTCAGGTGACAAATTCTGCAATTTTACATGAGTGTATTAAAAGGGAAACCTTGTGATTTATATCTTTATATGTATAATGAAAACTAAGCCTCTGGGTCAGCACACTGACATTTCTTAGAGAGAAATTATAGCATTATTTAGGCTCATGAAACATCAGTGACAGTGATATTTTCCATATGGCTTGCAGAGATTGTCAAGCTTAGGTCAGGGCTTCTGCTTACATCATATACAAATAAACAAAAGTACTCATTTTGCACTCAGTATAAATGTTTTATTATTATATTGATTTCAGTTATTTGAGAGCAGTTATAATCAACATCTTCCCAGCCACATAATGGGATCATAATTATAAATGCAACTTTCTCTAAAAATAAAAGGAAGGGAAAATGTCTTCTACCTATCAAATGTGAGTTTTGGATTATTTCCAAAAAAAAATTCTACACTCAAAAGTGATACTTTACTTATTTATTCAGCAACTGTTTATTGAATGTCTGCTGGGTTCTGGGTATGCCATGTGTTGTTAATATAACTGTGCCAATGCCATCATGTTTGTCTAGGAAGGAAAAAAAATCTGGATCATTAATTATGCAGAAAACCTTTTGATTACAGCTGTGGTAAATGCTTCCAAGGAAAAGTTTAGGTTATAAGGAGAGCATGTGGTAAGTGAGAGGCTGAGGAAGATATATGACTTATTATGGCTGAAAAAAGGATCTAGTTATCAATCCCTAATGTCATAGGATAGGGTAAGCATACCCTGTCTGGATGCCTCTCATTGCTACTGACATACCAAAGGAAAATAATGGAAATCTTTGCCTGAGGAAAGTGAAACAAGTACAGACAAGGCATGGCCATTAAAGGTCCCTCAGGATTTTTTTAGTCAGAATGAAATGCTTCTTTTGTACCAGGTGATATGAATGCTATTTCTTAAAGTATGGTTCATGGACCACCCACACCCACATCTTTTGGATGATGGTTAAATATCCAGATTCTTAGACCTAGGTCAGCTGAATCTGAATAGGTGTGGCCTAGGGGTCAGCATTTTAAATAAGCTTCCCAGGTGATTCTAATGTGTTCTGCAATTTTAGAGCTTTTGCACTGATTTAGATTCTCATAAATATTAGACCCTCAGATGACCTCTTTGCCCCTTCATGTTTGTTCTTGAATCATTTCTGGGATTGCTTCAAAGCAAATGCAAAGTAAAGCCATTGGTCAGACATTTGGAAGCATCATGGAGCCAAGCTAATTCCACATGAAATTGAAATCCTCACAGTGTGAAACAGTGGAATGAGAAATAATGTGGAATCCAAAACTTGTGTTTGAATTCTGGCTCTGTTACTCACTATGTATAGCCATGGAAAATAATTACTCTTCTGTGATTCTGTTTGCTTGTTCATAAAATGATCAGCATTTTCCAAACTTTGGTCAATTCAGTACTACCTTCAAAATAGTACCACCTGCACTGTTAGTAGTATTTTTAAAATAGTTACTTAAGTTTAATTTTAAAAGGAGCTTTATGTAATTATTATAAATGGAAAATCAGCATCGCTTAACATAATTAGAAAATTTTAACTATAAAATATATAACAATTAAACATTTTTAAAAAGTTTAAATTCTGAAAATTTAAAATAACTTTATCTATTGCTAATGATATTGTTATCGTACTTTTGGAAATAGTGAATTTAATGACATTTAAGATGATTTCATGTTTTATAAATCTAAGTATTTATTGGAGTGTAATGCAAAAGGTTATTTCATTATTTCTAGAGGGAAGGGGAATCCAAGTTTATGAAGAAATTTCTGAAAAATCAATGTTGGGTGATTATCAGACAAAAATTTCGTAATAAAAGTTGTAGGAAAATAGTGGCTTTTCCTCTTCCTCTAAAAATGGCTTTTAAACATTACTCAAATATTTAGTTAAATGCTTACATTGGGTATGTAGCATTTAAGTAGGAAATATTTTTCTTAATAACATCTGCTAACCCCATCTGTTTCTATTTTCAAATCTTTAAAACTAAATTGGAATTGGAAAAAAATTTACAGTTTTAGCAGAAATAAAATTCCAAGTCTGTTCACGGTATACTCATTGTGCTTTCTTTAGGTTACTGGGTGGTGAGGATGGGGAAAGTTGGGAGGTGGGTGTTTGTGGTAATGAATCTGAGGGTAGAACCTTCTAAAGGGATACTTCCTAATAATTTCAGATTGTACTGTTGGGTTTTGCACTGACCTGTTCACACTGCTTATCTTAGTGATGGGAAGGGGCAGCTTCCATTAAGACTTAACACAGCGATCATCACTAAAGGCATTTATTATGGTTGTATACATGTTAACAAAATAATTGGTTAATTCAGTAGGAAAAAAAGGATAATCAAAACTAGCTATCACAAAGAGTAATATTGTAAAGAATAATAGCTAGTTTTGATTATCCTTTTTTTTTTCTATGAGACTGACTAGTCTTATCCACTAGCAGTATTGAAGTAAAGATGAACACAAACTCATCTCATTTTGATGTGGTGTTCTACCAAACAAAATGAAAAGACTGTCTCCTCTACTGGCATAAAGGCAGAACAACCTTGCCTTTTTCAGAGACCTGTTATGAATATAAGCAAATGGATGGATTGGAAGTGTTTTTGAAAAGCTGTAAAAGGCAAAAACCCAAGTAATGTTTTTTTCATCCAAGGGCTCAATAAGAACTTTATAAGAATAGTTTTTTGTTTGTTTATTTGTTTGTTTTTACAGGGGATCTCAGTTACCTACAAAAGTCTGATGAACTAATAATCTTTCGACTCAGAAAAACATGTGTGATACATACCACATGCATAAATACATAGTACATATAATTTCAGGGTGTTCATGAACTTTCTAAAGTCAAACACCTGAGCCTAGAATCCCACAAGAGAGCAAGATCCTCTGGTTTTATTACAATGATTGCAGTCTGATACCAACATGGTAATACTGTAGCCTGATATTAACATTATAAACATGGAAAACACTCAGTACTATCTACTAACATTAAATGAAAGAAAGAAGTCCTGAGACTTGATCAAGGTAGTTCATGTTCTAACTAAAGCTGGCAAAAGCTGATTCTCATCAGAGACATTGACTGAAGGATTCATGTAACCAAAAACTTGAGAACCTAATTACCACTCAAGGTATAGTCATGTTTTATTTTACTTTCACTTATTTATTCTCTGATGCTCTTCGTTTTTTATGTAGATTAGAGTTTCTGGCCTACATCTTTTTCTTTCTCACTGAAGAATTTCTTTTAACATTTCTTGTAAGGCAGGTCTACTGGCCACAAATTCCCTCAATTTTTGTTTTAGAAAGTCTCTATTTCTTTATCACTGTTAAAGGATTGTTTTTCTCTGGGTACAGAATTCTAGGCTGATGTTTTTCTTTCTCTCAACACTTAAATATTTCACTTCTATGTCTTCTTGCTTGTTTGTGTGCATGGTTTCTGAAGACAAGTATGGTGTAATTCTTATTCTTGTTTTTCTGTAGGTAAAGTGTTTTCTTCCCTCTGACTTCTAACAAGGTTTCTTTATTTTTGATTTTCAAACTTTGAATATAATATGCTTAGGTGTAGTTTTTGTTGCTATTGGGATTTATCTGGCTTGTTGTTTTCTGAAATTCTTGGATTTCTGGTTTAGCATCTGATATTAATTTGGGGAAATTAGTTATTATTGCTTCAAATACTGTTTCTTTACCTTTCCATCTTTCTCCTCCTTGTATTCCTGTTACATATCGGGGAAACCAGCCCCCAATATTTCAATGTAGGTTCTTTTCTATTTTCCCTAAGGGTCAACCAGTCTGAGAAGTAAAGAGTACAAAGAGAAAAATTTTACAGCTGGGCCTCTGGGGGTGACATCATGTATCGGCAGTTTCTGTGGTTGTCCGCCTGAGCTGCAAAACCAGCAAGTTTTTATTAGGGATTTCAAAAAGGGAGGGGTGTACGAATAGGGAGTAGGTCACAGGGATCCCATGCTTCAGAGGGCAATAAAAGATCACAAGGCAGAGGGTGAAATTAGAATTACTGATGAGGTTCCATGTCCCGCTGGGCACGTATTGTCTTGATAAACATCTTAACAGGAAACAGGGTTCGAGTGCAGACAACCAGACTGACTAGAATTTACCAGGCTGGAATTTCCCAATCCTGGTAAGCCTGAGTGCACTTCAGGAGACGAGGGCATATTTCATCCCTTATCTTCAACCACATAAGACAGACAGTCCCAGAGCGGCCATCTGTAGACCTAGCCCTGGGAATGCATTCTTTCCCCAGGGTTATTCCTTGCTGGGAAAAAAATTCAGCGATATTTCTCCTATTTGCTTTCTGCAAGAAGACAAATATGACTGTGTTCTGCCAGGCCCCACAGGCAGTCAGACCTTATGGTTATCTCCCTTGTTCCCTGAAAATTGCTGTTATCCTGTTCTTTTTCAGGATGGCCAGATTTCATATCATTCAAACACACATGTTTTACAAACAATTTGTAAAGATAACACAATCATCACAGGGTCCTGAGGCGACACACATCCTCAGCTTACAAACATGATGGGATTAAGAGATTAAAGTAAAGACAGGCATAGGAAATTATAAGAGTATTGATTGGGGAAGTGATAAATGTCCATGAAATCTTCACAATTTATGTTCAGAGATAGCAGTAAAGACAGGTGTAAGAAATTATAAAAGTATTAATTTGGGGAACTAATAAATGTCCATGAAATCTTCATAATTTATGTTTTTCTGCCACAGCTTCAGCTGTTCCCTCTGTTCAGGGTCCCTGACTTCCCACAACAGTTACACATTACGCCTTTTGTAGTTGTCCCGCAGTTCCTGGATATTCTGTTCTGTTTTTTTTTTTTTTTTTTTTATAAGCTTTTTCTCTTTATTTTTCAGTTTGGGAAGTTTCTATTGTTATGTCCTCTAACTCAGAGATTTTTTTTCCTCAGTCATGTCCAGTTTACTAATGAACCCATCAAAGGTGTTATACATTTCTGTTACAGTTGTTTTTATCTCCAGTATTTCTTTTTGATTCTATGAATTTCCATCTCTCTCTTTACATTATCCATCTGTGCTTGCATGCTGCCTACTTTTTTTCTGTTACAAGGACATATTAATCATAAAAAAATTCCTGGTCTAATAGTTCCAACATTTCTGCCATATCTGACTCACCATTTATTGAAGAGACTATCATTACCCCATGTGTGTTCTTGGGGTCCTTGTCAAAGATTTGTTGACCATATGTGTCTGGGTTTATTTCTGGACTTTGTGTTATGTTCTGTTCATCAATATGTCTGTTTTTATGCCAGTACCATACTGTTTTGATTACATAATTTTGTAAGAGAGTGTGAAATCAGGAAGTGTGATATTTCCAGCTTTGTTTTTCTTATTCAAGATTGCTTTGGCTATTTAGGACCTTTTTTTGCTACCTATGAATTTTAGGATTGTTTTTAGTGTTTGTGTCTTCTTTAATATTTATTTCTTTCATCAATGTCTTACAGTTTTCAGTACACAGATCTCTTACCTCTTTGGCTAAGTTCATTCTTAAGTGTTTTATTATTTTTAGTGCTGTTGTAAATAGGACTATCTTCTTAATTTATTTTTCAGATAGTTCATTATTAGTGTACAGAAATGTGACTAATTTTTTTGTATGCTGATTTTGTATCCTGAAAATTTACTAAATTTATTTATTAATTGTAACAATTTTTATGTGACATCTTTAGGGTTTTCTTTGTATAAGATCATGTCATTTACACAAGGAAACAGTTTAACTTTTTTCATCTTGTCTAAGTATAGTCAACCTTGTTCTCTTTTGGTTACCATTTGCATGTAATATTGTTTTCATCTCTTCAGTTAAAGCCTGTATATGTCCTTGAAGGTAAACTGAGTCTCTGCTAGGTAACATATAGTTGGGTCCTGTTATTTAATCGATTCAGTAACTCAATGTATTTTGGAGTATTTAATCAATTTACACTTAAAGTAATTATTGATAGGTAAAAAACGACTGCCATTTAAAACATTGTTTTCTGTTCGTAGTTATTTTTTCCTCTTTTTCTGTCTTCCTTTGTGATGTGATGATTATCTATAGGCATATGCTTTGATTCTAGAGGTTTTCTTTGTGGATACCATGAGGCTTGCATAAAGTACCTTACAGGTATAACAGTCTATTTTAAACTGATAACTTCAATTACATATTAAAATTCTACACTTTTACTTTACCCCTCACATTTTATGTTATTGATATGCTTTTTAAAAAATATTCTATTAATAAATTATTATAGCTGTAAACATTTTTAATACTTTTATCTTTTAACTTTTATACTGGGTTTAAAAATGACTTATGCACCACTATTATAGTATTCAAATATTCCAAATTTGACCATATATTTGCCTTTGCCAATGAATTTTATACTTTCTTATGTTTTCATGTTGTTACTCAGTGTCCTTTCATTTTACCTTGAAGATCTCCCTTTAGCATGTTTTGTAGTCTGGTCTAGTGGTGATGAATTTTCTCAGCTTCTGTTTTTCTAGGAATGACATGTTTGCCTCTATTCACTTTATCTCTTCTTCATTTCTGAAGGACAGCTTTGATGGGTATAGTATTCATGATTGATATCTCCCTCACACCCCCTGCCAGCCCCAACACTTTGAATATATCATCCCACTCTCTCCTGGCCTGTAAGATTTCTGCTAGGAGTCTGCTGATAGCTTTATGGAGGTTCCCTTGTAGGCTGCAGTTGCTGTTCTCTTGCTGGTTTCAAGATTCTCTCTTTGTCTTTGATTTTTGACAATTTGATTATAATGTATATTGGTGTAATCTTCTTTGAGCTAATGTTGCTTGAGCCTCATGATTATGGATAGCCACATTCCTACCAAGATTTGGGAAGTTTTCAGACATTATTTATTTAAATAAGCTTTCTACTGCTCTTATTCTTCTCCTTCTTGGACTCCCACAATGCATATGTTTGTTTGCTTGATGCTGTCCTGTAGGTCCCATATGCTCCCTTCCTTCTTTTCCATTCTTTTTTTCTGTTGTTGTTGTTGTTGTTCCTCTCATTGGATAATTTCAGGTGACTTGTCTTCAAGTATCCTGATTCTTTAGCACTATTGAGTTAGCTGGTGAAGCTATCTATTGCTTTTGCAACTCTGTCATTGTGTTCTTTAGTTCAGGTTTTCTTTTTAGGCTTTTTTTTTTTACGGTTTCCATTTCTTTATTAAACATCTAATTTTGTTCATGTATTTTATTCCTGATTTTGTTTAGTTGTCTATCCTGTCTTCTTGCATCTTGTCAAGCTTCTTTTAGATGATTACTTTGTGTTATTTATCAGAACATTGATAGATCTTCATTTCTCTGGGGTTGAGTACTAGAACTTTAATTTCCTTTAGTGATGACATATTTGCCTCCATTACTGTGGTTCATCTAGCCTTGCATTGGTATCTGCGCATTTGAAGGAGCAAACGCCTTTTCCAATTTTTACAGACTGGGTTTGGCAGGTAAAGACCTTTTCCTGTTGGGTCCTTGCCCTGATGGGATTGCCTCTAGGATCACAGTTGTATAGGATTGGGGTCAGTTTACATGGCTGCTGATTGGTCTATCGTGGGTTCAGTGATTGGTTGGCCTATTACCAGAGCTGGTCAGATATGGATCCTGTCTGGTCCCTGGTTAGACTGGACTGCCTCCATGACCTGGGTCAGTAAGATTGCAGCTGGGACAGGACCTACTTCAGGGTCTGCAGCAGTTAGGTTCACGGACAGCTGGCATGCTATCTGGTTTACAGACAATTGTGGCTCTTGCCAGGCCCCTTGGATGGCTCTTACCAGGTTACTAGGTAGGTTTCTGGGTGGGTTCTTTGGCAGGGTGGCTTGGAATCAAGTTATAGTACTGCTTCAGAATCTATATCTGAGAGTGTAGCCTGTATGTCTGCCTCCAGGTGTACGGATATGTATGCCACCTGCTGGGCTCACGGGAGCCATTTTCTAGGGCTACTTCAGGATATGTAGTCTGACTGAAGTTGGCAGATCTGCTTCTTGGGACATGAATGGGTATGTCTTTTGGCAGGTCACTGCAGAGGAGGACCATTCTTGGTCTGCAACTGAAAGGGGCTAGAGCCAAGTTGCAGGGTTGTTTCAAGATCTGCTATGGGATTGAGGTAGGAAAGTCTGCCTCCAGGGTCATGGATCCTGGTGGGTCACAGGACTGGAGCTGGGTCACAGGCTGCTTCAGTGTCCTCAGCTGACTGTGGTCAGCAGGCCTGTTATCTAAGGCATGGAGTGGGGGTGTGACTTCTCCTGGGTCCCTTGGCAGATGGTACTGCTGGCAAGACCAATGCTAAACAGGTGTGTATCTAAGTCCATAGGAAGTTGGGGGCTGTTTTGGGGTCTTTAGCTGGTACCATGGTCAGTGAACCCTACACCTGGGTGTAGACTTGCGTTTTCAAAACAGCCCTCTTTGGTCTTGAGCTTCACTGGATTTCAAACCTCCTATGTGGTTCCCAAAGCTTCTACAAAGGCACTTTTGTCTGTTGATGGCTGCCAAATTATAGTTGCTGTGGAGGGATATGAGTGGGAAACCTCCTGCTTTATCATCTTGCTGACCAATCTTAGGCTGAACTTTGAAGGAAGAAGGGGAGTTTTCCAGGCATAAAGGGTTGTAGAGCGGGGTATTCCAGACAGCTGGAAAAAATGTGCAGAGACTCAGAGGTATGCTCCAAACCATAAAGTCCAACCAAATTACATTTTCATTGCAAGAAATTTTGGTTGACATCCCTCCTCAAAATGTTATTTAACATAAAGGAATATTTTTGTTTATAAAATACCTCTTGTTTCACAGTTTAAATTCCTGAAGAGAAATTACCCTCAGCGTCACTCTGTTTTTCTATAGAATTTCTTTTTTTTGTTTAAATTCTTTATACCAATATTCTTTTGCCTGCCCTTTAATGGTTGACTGGGGAGAGAAGTAGAGACCAATGAAAATACTTTGTGACATGTAATTCTGGTGACCTGTGGAGTCATTTTGATGAACTAGCCAAGTAGCTAACATTCTCCAAGTCAAATCAGAGAAATGGAACAGAGAGTAAGAATCCATACTGCCAAATAAGGGTAAATTCTAATCCAACTTACATCAGGTCTATTATGAGGTTGGGGAGAAGTCAAATCTTTAGACAATTATATCCAGGAAACCTAATCATCTTCAGTTAGCACCAGCTGCTGTAGCCCATAATATGTCATGTCCTATATAACACTTTAGAAATTGTTTAACTGCATCCAAACCTTCTGTGTCTCCTTTCCAGGACAGAAATAATATTTGCAATAGAAAAGGAAACAGTCAGGCCATGGAGTAGTGGCATGGAATGCTGTTTTTTAGAGACAAAATATAATATGTAAGAGATATTTCGGATTTTGAATATAAGCCTTCTCTGATTCTGAGTGTAACTGATTCTATAAGCTTAGGCCAATATCATTAGCTTATCATCCAACCATTAGGGATGTGACTTTGGTCACATCACTAAATGTCTCCAGGAAAACATAAGATGATTTCAACTACCATCTATATACTTTCCAAGTGTAGACCTCTAATTCAGATTTCTGTTCTGTAGTCTATGTGCACATATATCCAACTGTCAGATGGAATAGCTCGGTGGCAACTCAATCTCAGTTTGTTCAAAATCGATTTTATTGCTGAACAAGCTTGATCCTACTACTGTGGCTTCTTTTCCCTGTGCACAACCCATTTCTCCTAACTATAAACCGATAAGACAACAAGCTAGACTCTCCCTCATTCTTTACATGCAGTGGGTCAAGTCCTCTAGATTTTGCTTTCTATGTATCTCTCGATTCCCTCTTCCAGTGTTCTAATTCAGTGCTCCTTAATTTTGCATCTGGCTTCCTGTAGTTACCTCATAAATAGTTTTATGACCTTTTTTCTTGCCTGTTTACAGTTCCCTTCACCATGAAGCTAGATGAATCCTTAAGAAATGAATATCTAATCAAGGCACTTTGCTGCTTAAAAACCTTTAAATGGCTCCTAATTGCTTTCAAGATGAAATACTAACTCCTTAATGCAACATGCATTTAGACATTTCATGACTTGATCATTGTTTCTGTTTCCAGCTTCATATATCCCTTCTCATCCTAAATCACCCTCTTCCTCTGCAAATTCTGCTTTTATAACTAGTTTATAGTTAATATCTATTGAGTACTAACCCTGATCCTGGAACTATGCTAAATGTCTTATATCAGTATTTTCCAAACTTCACTGATGATGAATATCACCTGGGATCCTTGCTAAAAATATAATTCCTGGTCCTCATCCCAGACCCATTGAATCATAATCCTCAGGGAATGATCTGGGAAGATGTATTTTTTAAAAAAGCACCATGGGTGTGACTTATCATCCAAGAAATTTGAGAAAACACTGCTTTACATGAACTTTCATTTAATCCTCATAAAAATGTAATGGGATAAGAACTGTTATTAGTTTCATTTATAGATAGAAATAATGAGGCTTAAGGGGAACAGTAACAGTTATTTGTCCAAAGACACGTGGTTTGAACCTAGGCATACAACCCCAGAATTCACATTACATCGTAATCTATTTCTTTCACTTGTAAGTCAACACATGCCATGTTTCTACTCTCAATTCTCTGTGCTTCTTCTGCTCTTTAACTTGGAGTTTTATTTCACCATCTTTGCCTGGAAAACTACTATGAACCTTTATAATTCAACTTAGACTGAAGTTTTTCTTAGCATTCCCAGTCTGGTTTGGTTGCCTTCCTGAGGGTCATTCTGTTAACTTAGCACATTATAATCTATATCCTTATCTGCTCCCCTACCAGACTCTAAGAAGGTAAATTTCAAGTCCTTTGGTATTCTTATTTTAGCAGAGTGCCTGACATATATCAGATATGTGATAAATATCTGTTAAATAAGTAAAAGTATAAGAAGTCACTTTAGCTGGGCAAGTGCCTTGGGTTTGGATGCTATGAATGGATGAATCTAGGGTCACTCCAGCAAATTATTTGTTTTTAGGTATTGAATGTTGCGTTTTAGAATCAGGCCATGCATCTTGAATTTACTTGTTTTTATTCTAGGAGCATTTTAGGAGGTATGGGATTGAGAACCCAACTCATTCCCTTTGTAGTTCAAAGGAATCAAACGTGTGATATACTACAGTAGCCCAAATCAAGACCAGATGATAGAAAGGGACAATGAGGACCCCAGAAAGGGGTAGTGTTATAAGGGAAGGAGGAGTCTTGGCTGGAGATGTGGACTTCATAGCAGAATTCAAAGTGTCCGAGTGGTGTGCCCACATAGGCTAAAGGTGGTCTTCATCTCGACTCCCTGTGCCATGGGCACACTTTGTGGAAATTGAAGTGGATGTGCAGCAAAAGTCAAAACAACAATGGAAGTAATGTTTTCTACTTGGTCTTGAGGCAACAAGTAGAGAGCTCTGCAGTGGTGGCAATAATTAAGACTCTTTGAACAGGAAGCTTGATTAGGTCCAAAAATCTATGAACTACCAGGATTTCAGCAAATGGTAATGCTAAGGCTTCTTGGCAGGGATAGAGAGAGACTGGATTCAATAAGAGTAGGACTTCCATTGCTGGCAGTGACACCTGTGTTCCATCACTAGGGCAAGGCAGTGACTATGGAGGAAGCTGGGACCAGCAGGGAAAGCTGTCCAGAGATTTGCAGACATCGTGTTATTCATAAGTAGTACCTGTCTCTTGGTTTTACCTTGTCCAGTTGTTAGTCAAAAACAAGAAATGAGGAGATCTGATTCATAGACACATGGAAGCAATGCTGACAGCGGTTGGGAGTATTTATTTGGGACAAGATAAAATTAGACTAGGCTGAGTGCAGTGGCTCACTCCTGTAAGCCCAGCACTTTGGGAGGTTGAGGCCGGTGGATCACCTGAGGTCAAGAGTTTGAGATCAGCCTGGCCAACATGGTGAAATCCTGTCTCTACTAAAAACACAAAAAATTTGCTGGGTGCGGTGGCAGGCACCTGTAATCCCAGCTACCCAGGAGGCTTAGGCAGGAGAGTTGCTTCAACCCCGGAGGTGGAGGTTGCAGTGATCTGAGATAGCGCCATTGCACTCCAACCTTGGCAACAAGAGTGAAACTCTGTTTAAAAAAAAAAAAAAAAAAAAAAGTGAGACTAGATTTTCTCTTTATTAATCATGCTTTGTTTAGATGTCATAATTTAGGTAGTAAAAGAAAATGTTGGAATCACTAAATTGGCAAGGTCTGGAAATTTGTATAAAAGAATTCTATAATAAAAGTGCATAAAACAGATCTTTGGAAATATAAAACCTTTTCCAAGCATGCTAAAGACGGTCATGTGCAGTCTTGGAAAATGAGATCCTATAGGCAACAGGGTAGAAGCATGTTTTGAGACAAGTTTTATTTGAAACAAAAGGCTTATTTGAAGAAATGTTTCATTTGCTACAAAAACTATTTGTAGACATTCTGGAGATATATATGGGCAAAAGAAATTAGAGCAGGCATGCAACAGAGCAGAAAGGATGCTTTATTTGCAAAAGAGTGGTGAAACATCTAAAAAGTTGACATTGTATATGATTACAAAGTAAAGAGTACTCTTGTGAGAGAAGTTACATGTTCATTGTTAAGGAAATTATATGTAAATCACGGAGATCATGGTCTGTGAATAATGTGCCATATCTCACAAAATATGGTCATTGGAATCTTATTAAAATTATCTACAGGTGACTTCAGTTTCCATTCTCAACCCTCTGCCTTAAGATACGAAGCCTTGACATGACCACATCCCAGTCAGCATAAGCTCCTTCTAGATGGCGGGATATCTCAGTTCCTGCTTCATAGCTACGTCGGCCATGAAGTAAGCGCCAGTTATCAAAAGTAATCACATCACCTAAAGAAAAGATTTTTTCCAGTATGAATAATTGTGTGTTTAAATGACTTACAGAGCTAGAAAATGTAACATGCAAAACACAGCTGCTACTTGGTTCACGTCAAGAATCATCGCTTATTTCTTTACATGAAACTGCACATTTACTTTTCCACACAAATCAGGCCACTGGATGCAAACTGCTTTAGACCTTATGACAATTAAACTACCTAGCAGCCTGGTAGTCTCCTGAAGGTATTTTAATCATTCTTATTTAAAATATTATCTCTGTGTAAAACATCTGTATCGTTTTGACTGATCAATACCTCATTAGAAATGTTTCTTCTGCCGGGCGCGGTGGCTCACGCCTGTAATCCCGGCACTTTGGGAGGCCGAGGTGGGCGGATCACGAGGTCAGCAGATCTAGACCATCCTGGCTAACATGGTGAAACCCTGTCTCTACTAAAAATAGAAAAAATTAGCCGGGCGTGGTGGCAGGTGCCTGTAGTCCCAGATACTCAGGAGGCTGAGGCAGGAGAATGGCGTGAACCCGGGAGGCGGAGCTTGCAGTGAGCCGAGATCACGCCACTGCACTCCAGCCTGGGCGACAGAGCGAGACTCCGTCTCAAAAAAAGAAAAAAAAAAAAAAAGAAATGTTTCTTCTCAGTTTAACAGCTTCAGAAAATAAAAAGGATAGTGAAATTCTTAGTTTGTCTTCTGTGTGCCTAGTATTTTATGCCACATTATTTCTAAGCCTCATAAGAATCCTGAAAAGAAAGTATTCTCTCATCTTTTCACACATGAAGAAACCGAAGCTTTAAAAAATTGAGGAATTTACCCAAAACTACACTGCCATTAAATAGTCGAAGCTTGGATTCTAACTTGTATTTTTTGTATTTTTTCCCCCATAATGTTTTCATTTTACATGTTGCCATTTTTAAAATTAACCTGCTGTGACTGCATGGCAGTGGATTTATGGAGATTCCTATTAACTTATTATACCAAAGATCAATTAAAAATATATACACAGGAAAAGAATCTTCCATCTGGCCAAATCGACAGCAGAGAGAAATTACACCTTTTACTGTAGATGCCAAAAGCCTCAGGTTTGATGGCACTTTACTGAGTAGAGATGGTCCAGAAAAAATATAATGCTTTCTGCTTTTTTTATTTCAAGTAACTGGAATACTTTAGGTACTACTTTATTTCACGTAGTACTGTCTCCACTAGTAAAGCCTAATGAGTAAGCATCACTTGTGTGTGTTAGAGTAAGAATCATGAGGATATTTCTATTTGTTTATCAGGATAAAATAATTAAGCATAAGCCTCAATGAGGGCCACGAGTCCACTACATAAGCAAGTCAGTTGCTCACCAAGATTCTGTTGTTGGTGTTCTACATGCCATACCTGAGAAAAACTGCTCTGGATATAATTCTAGGTGGTTAAGGTTGAAGAAAATCCATGCTTTTGGTTATTTGAGAAAATGTATTCACTGACCTGGATTCATCTTGAAGGTAAACTTGGATTCTTTGCTGTTCATGAGGTCAACAAACTCCTTCAGAGCAGCATAAAAAGGCTGAACTCTTTCAACAGGCACATCAAATATTGTGTCCCTAGTTGCGTTATTGAAGTTGATGCGAACCACTTGGCCTTTATCATCTAACCTGTTTTATTAAGAGAAAAAATTAATATATAATTCATGAAATATCTATTTACATTGATAAGAGTCAATTCCTCTTCGAATATATTTTTGAAACACCATATTAAAAAATCCAAATACATGTACAGAAGATATTAAGGCTACCTGTGGTACAATGTATTCTCTTTTTTTTTCATTCATTCATTTAGATTTTTTTCTAAATCTTACTACTTCAGTACCAGGAGAACTCAACTTAAATTAAAATAAGTATTACTGAGAGATTCAAGTTAAAAATTTTGTTATGCTTAGTTAAAGTCATTCATTCTTTGTTATTTGAAATAGGTATTAAAATCCTTTCATGTTACAAATTTATAGGTCAATTGTTCTATGTGTTTCATTTATTAAGGTTCTACATATGATGGTTTTATTTGGGGGTATGATGGGAAGAAAATTCTATTTTTTAAATAGTTTGAAATGCATGATTCTAATTCAATCCTTAGTTTACAGGTGGGAAAACCAAAGCACGAGAAAAGAAGGGACTAGCCTGAGGTATATTCTTTCTATCTATTTACTCATCCTACCTATCTTAGTATTGAGTCTTCCAGAAGATGGTGCTGTATCTCATTTAATGTTGTATTCCTAGCACTCAACATAGAGCCTGGACATAACAGACAGTTAATAAATGTTTGTTGCACATATCACTCTCTATATTTTCTAGTACCTTGGGAGGGCACTAAGGTTTTTATTTTTAGTAATTTGAGAGCTCTTAATGTTGTGATCTCTATTCTCTTTCTCAAAATATGGATTATGACCATGCCAATGTAAGATAATACAGCATTTAATATAAGGAAAGAAGGCCGGGCACGGTGGCTCACACCTGTAATCCCTGCCTCCTTTTTTTCTTAAGCACTTAATAATTTTTAACATTTATTATAATTTGCTCATCTGTTTAAAAATCTTTAAAATTTCCCTTCCCCCATTAGAGTATAAGCTATATGAGGGGAGAGATCTTTGTTTTGTCCACTGATGTATTCCAAGTACCAAGAAAAGTGGCTGGCCTCAATAAATATTTGTTGAATGAATAAATGAATGTACTAGGGATTTAATTATTTTCTAAATGAGTTTATTTTCATACCATTTGGCTATTTCTCTTAATAGAAAAATTTAAACTCAATTCTTTTTTTTTTTTTTTTTTTTGAGACGGAGTCTTGCTTTGTGGCCCAGGCTGGAGTGCAGTGGCGCGATCTCGGCTCACTGCAAGCTCCACCTCCCGGGTTCACGCCATTCTCCTGCCTCAGCCTCCCGAGTAGCTGGGACTACAGGCGCCCACTACCACGCCCGGCTAATTTTTTTTTTGTATTTTTAGTAGAGACGGGGTTTCACCGTGTTAGCCAGGATGGTCTCGATCTCCTGATCTCGTGATCCGCCCGCCTCGGCCTCCCAAAGTGCTGGGATTACAGGCGTGAGCCACCGCGCCCGGCCTAAACTCAATTCTAAAATTATACCCCCCTACCAAAATTAATCGAGGTATAATTAAATAAACTGTTGTAGAAACAAAATGTAAGTTAATTTGCAAATAAAAAGATGAATTTGTGGCCTTTGTAGGGACTTGGGAAAATTATAATAAAATAATATTAAATAAAAAGAAAGGGAGAATACAAAATGTTCTGTGTAGGTAATATATGATCTTTGTTGGCTTAGTATCTCTTTGGGGAGCCTCCCTGTTTCATTCTCAGTCCGTGTGATTCAAATGAGGCTGACCCTGCTCCAGAGTTGAACATGTGATCCAGGCATGGACAATCAGAATTCTCTAACCCACTGGCTATGATGATTGATTCAGGGATAGACTTGGACAGAAATTAGGGATTGAGTCATCTAGCTTTATTGGGAAGTAAAAGCGTTGTTTGTGGTGTGATTACTAGCTCTAAGGAAAATGAAATCTTGGAGCTTCTGCTGATCATCTTTGAAAATAAAGCTAACATAGAAGATGGCAAAGCTAAGAAGAAAAAAGAGACCAATATCAGATGACTTTGTTTAACTCTTGGAATCAACCTATTGTGAGTTATATTCTTTCACTTCTGGCCAAAAAAAAAGCCTTCTAACTAGTATAATCACATTGATTATAGCTATGTAGAACTTATATTCTAAAAATGAAGTATATGTGAAATCTTAGTTACTTTTCCTCTAATACTGATTAGGGATAAATTTTATGTAATTTAATAAAAACTTTTATGGTGAAAATACTATCACTCTAAAATTGGGTGAAATGTTAATAAAAATAAAGCTCTGAAGTTCGTTGAAGTTTTGTGCTGTTTAAACTTTAGATTAGTGGATCTTTTGCTGTCAATTCTTTTATTGCTATGGGAAATTTATAAATAGTACTTACTCTATAATTTTATGTTTTGATTGTACAGAAAAATCACAGTAATCCACTCCAATGTCTGTAAAGTCCACAAAGGTAGAGGACAAAATCTGGAATGCCTGAGGATTATTTTTCTTTAGTTTTTGGCACACATTAAACCCATCTACAATTTCTGAATCACCCCCTGTGACTGTTTGCTTTATGCAGTGAAGAAGCTGAACCTATAAAAAGAAAATATGCATTATTAAATAAATATTAAATTACATTTTAATTATTAGAATTAATCTGCAATAAAATAAATAATAAAATAATATACATGTACCATTTTTTGATACTATGTTAAAGATTCAAAAAGCTATGAATGAACCACAGCCAATAAACTTTTTTTTTTGTCTTTCTTATGTCTTCAGAAAAGAGTTGGGAAGAAAAAAGTTGCTTATAATCAATACTGTATAGTTCAAACATGTTACAGTTGATGACATAGATGCAGGCATGATAATGCTCATTAGCAAACAAAAAGAACAGCTTGTAAGAGCTGCAGAGATGGAGCAGTTGATGTTGGAGTAGGCAGGGAAGGATTTCAAAGGGAAGAGGCGGGTAAGTTAGTCAAAGGAGAATGGATGAGATTTGGGTTATGCAGAATAGAATGAGAAAGCAAATCAGGTGACAGAAATAATGATGTGCAAAAATGCACAGTTCACTGGGTAATAAAAAGTCTGGCTACAGCACAGGGCCATAAATAGAAAGAATGAATCAGGTTGGAAGGGCAATTTGAGGCCTCATGATGGAGAGTCTTAAATATCAGATGAAGGGCTTTTGTATTTGTGCATAGAGGGAATTCACTGAAGGCTTTTGAATATGAAAGTAATGTAGTCGGAACTGAGCTGCAAAGTAATAGGCCACTGCTGTTACATAGGATTATGTTTTTTTTTTTTTTGAGGAAGGAACTGGTCGGAGTAGCAAAACAATAGCATAACTTTGTTTTTGGAGGATCACAGTGTTCTTTAAATCCTTTTAGATTTTGCCATCATGAACTGACAGAATATTTCAAGTGCTAATTTTTAAAAAGATCATTTTTTAATGTTATTTACATATGTCAAGGCCCCTTGATACTTTCTTTTGTACAGTTACACTTTTAATACAGTCTTCAAATAGAAAAAAGATGATGGAGTCTGACAATACTTTTATTGCTAGGTTAAAAGGCAAATATATGCCTGTCATGTATAAAACCCAATTTTACTTCATATGAGTCATTCAGAACCAAAAATATTTTCCTTCTGAATGTTACTTTATGCAGTATATGACTTCTGCAAAAACAATGAGTGAAGCAACATCTCTGTTTCATTAAAGATGTGGTGACTTATCTCTGCCCCACATAATCCAAATCGATCAAACTGAACCCTCAACAGGTAGCTCATTTTTCAGATTATTTCATCTATACAGAAAAATATATTGGTTTGTTCTGTTTGTTATAGAAAATCTCAAACCTTGGCACAACTCCCCTGGAATAATTCAAAATGGAAGTTTGAACAACAGTACAAACAGGTTGCCTACATTTTATTATTCTAGTAGAATCTAGACATTTTAGGAATCGTCTGCTATTTTAAAATCTCCTATCAAGTCACTTAGTTTGGATGTTTCATTTGCTGGAGACAGGTACAGGTTTGTTGCACTTCTTTGCCTCTTTATAGTATATCTATGATGTCTCTATTACATGCAATGTGCGTGTAAATATTGAGATACAAAGTATTGAAATAAAAAGAACTTTTTTCTTCCCGAGTCAATTCTTGTCTTTAAGAAGTTTGTAAAGTATGATAAAATCTATAAACATTCTATTTTACTACATAAATTGTAATAGTTAGAAATTCCAGCTCAGGATCAGTGTGGTGTGACAGAAAACTAGATGGAGGCCTGGGTTCCAGTCCAAGTTCCTCCTTAATCAAATGTCACCCTATAAAAATATTGAATCTCGTGTTTCATTTTCTCATCTGACATAAAAAGACATGATCAATCTTGTCTACCTTAAAGGAATGTCAAGAAGAGTCAGATAAAATAATGAAAGCAAAACTGCTTTGAAATAGTATAATGTGCTATGACTATGAAAAAGTCAAGCGTTCTATTATACTTCAGGAACATTTATGAAGTCATTTGGTCACTTTTCCTTAGGCTTCAAATTTTAACTCAGAAACAAAACTTAAATTCTTAAAAGACAGAAGATAACTTAAAAATTCAAACAAAACTTTTAGTTTTCTAGTCTCATTCTTTAAGCCTTATTCCATCCAACTCCCTCAAGCTATGTTTGGAAGATGAGCTGAGCTGATTAATTTGGCTCTTAACCCTAGGGTTTTAGAAAAATCTGAGCCACATTTAGAATAAAATCACACTGGGTGTCTCCTGCCCCCAACCCTTACCCAAAAATGTGTCTACAGGGGTCATTTTACTGCCACTTAGTTCAAAGAAATCATGTGGTATTTTACAATCAACAAAATAATTTATAACATGTAAAGTTAAATACTAGACTAGCGTAGCTAATACTGGCGAGAAGAATGGGTAACAACAAGGGCACAGAGAAAACATGTACAGTGAAGATAATGAAAAAAGAATGGGCTAATTGTGATTTTGGCCCATTTCTCCTTTGTTAACTTAAGAATTGCCCAAATTTTCATTTGCCTTTGAAGATACAGATTTCTATGTGGTTATTTCACATAGTCTAATTTAGCTGTAAAAATAGGGATGGCATATCTTTTAAAAGGTAGTTTCCTAACCACTTATTTTTGGTGTAATAAAATGATGATTTTGTAAAAATGTAGCTCATTTAGTAAAATGAAACTTTTGTAAAAATGTAGAGAAAGAATGTCCACCCAGAGATTCTCCTGGGGATTTGTGGCTTCACACTGAGCATTTCCCTCCTTGACAAGGAATCTGATAGATGGGATGTTGGATGGTTTCCAAAAATAGCCACTGTTATTATGTTCCTTGTAGTCACACAGTTTATAATGCATTTTTGCAGCTTCCTCCATAAGCGGTCTATTTCCTCACCTCCTGAATGTGGGCTAGATTCCTTAGACCAATATAACATTGCAGAGGTGACTAGCCTAGGCCTTGAGAAGTTGTGTAGCTGTCTGAAAATTCTTCCAATTGCCATATGCATTAAACTTGGGCTAGCCTACTGGTGGTCAATAGACCGAGTGGAGCAGAAACCAGCCATCTCAGTGAAAGTTAATCTGTCCCAAGCCAACTTAGCAACCAATTGCAGGTATATGACTGAAGACAGGAGCTGCCTAGCTGAATACAGCCCAAATTGAAAAAACAAGGGCTAAGTAAATGGCTGTTTTCTTAAGCCATCAAGTCAGGGAGTGAGTTATTTTTTTTTTTTTTATTATACTTTAAGTTCTGGGATACATGTGCAGAATGTGCAGGTTTGTTACAGAGATATACAAGTGCCATGGTGGTTTGCTGCATCTGTCAACCCGTGATCTACATCAGGTATTTCTTCTAATGCTATCCCTCCTCTATTCTCCCAACGCCCCCCAACAGGCCCCAGTGTGTGATGTTCCTCTCTCTGTGTCCGTGTGTTCTCATTGTTCAACTCCCACTTATGGGCAAGAACATGCGGTGTTTGATTTTCGGTTCCTGTGTTAGTTTGCTGAGAATGATGGTTTCCATCTTCATCCATGTCCCTGCAAAAGACATGAACTCATCCTTTCTTATGGCTGCATAGTATTCTATGGTGTATATCTGCCACGTTTTCTTTATCCAGTCTGTCATTGATGGGCATTTGGATTGGTTCCAAATCTTTGCTATTGTGAACAGTGCTGCAATAAACATACATGTGCATGTGTCTTTATAGTAGAATGAGTTTTAATGCAGCAGTAGTTAATGGATATGAATGATGCCCATGTGACTTTGAGGGAAACCCTACATTTTGTTTACTGATTCCATTTTCTCTCTTAACTTTCTTAGAAATATATGTGCAAAAAGACCTCAAGATTTACTACTACCTTAAAATCTGTCTTGGCAAAGCAAAAAATGCTAATAGTAATTTCTAGGAAGAACAAAGAAATGTTTTTGTTGTTGTTGTTGTTGTTTTAAATGAATGAAATTATCCTCTCCTTTAGGAATGTGAAGATATTTAGGATTTAGGTACAGAGATTTTGTGAGCTTGGATTGTGTTTGGAGAAAAAATTTATATAAGACAAACTACCTGGTGAAATGTGTAATCTTCTAGACTCAAAATACGAAAAGATACTAGTCATCGTCATGCTTTGTGGAAAATATGTTGAAGCTCACCTTACCCCAGGTGGATGATGGAGGGCTGGATAATCAGTGTGAAAGCTTAGCTTCCCAGTTGTGTAAGCCACATTGTTTGCATCGATTTTGTCTTGCACTTGCCAAGTATGTCTGTAAAATGCAAGAAACACATGTTTAAACAGGTTGTCACTAGGCCAGAGGAAATGCATTAGAATGAATTTGATATGTGGGGAGAAAAGGAAACTTTTCATTTTTTGAAATAATTACCATAATGACTATGAGTGAGACAAGGAATCTGAACTTTCTCTGCCTAAAGTCACTATTTCAGAATTAACATCTCCTCATTTTTCCTCTCCTCTCCACAAAAGAGTACATCAGTCTATCCTACAGTTTATAAAGAAGTATATATGGAATTGTAGGTTATCTTCTTACTGGGTTAATGCATTTTAAAAAGTGATTTATTGAGGTGAAGTTCACATAACAGAAAATGAATCACTTTAAAGTGAACAATTCAGTGGCATTTAGTAAATTCACACTGTTGGCAACCACCACCTCTGCATATCTAGTTTCAAAATGTTTATATTGCTCCAGATCAAAACCTCTTATTTTAGTAAGCAGTTTCTTTCCATTCTACCCTTCTCCAAGACCTTGGCAATCACTAATTTGCTTTCTGTCTCTGTGGATTTACCTATTTTAGATATTTACCATAAGTGGAATTATATAGTAAGCTCATGCTTTTAATGTTATATCTAAGAATCCACTGCCCAATCCAAAGCCATGAAGATTTACCTCTATGTTTTCTTCTAAGAGTTTTATGGCTTTAACTCTTATATTTAGATAATTTGTTCATTTTGAATTAATTTTTGCATATGATATGAGTTGTGGGTCCAATTTAATTCTTTGCATGGGGGTATTCAGTTGCCTCAGAACAATTTGTTAAAGAGGTTGTTCTTTCTCTATTGAATGATATTGGCATGCTTGTTGAAAATTGATTGGCCACAGATGTGTGGGTTTATTTCTGGACTCTCAAAATTCTATTCCATTGATCTATTTGTCTATCCTTATGCCAATATCACACTACTTAGATTACTGTAGATTCGTAGTTAAATTTCAAAATCAGGAAGTGTGAGTCTTTTAATTTCAGTCTTCTTTTTAAATATTGTTTTGCCCACTTGGAGGCCCTCACAATTTCATATAAATTTGATACTGGCTTTTCCATTTCTAAAACAAGAAAATGATACTGAAATATTGGTAGGGATTGTAGACTGCTTTGGGGAGTATTGACATCTTAACAATTTTATGCCTTCCAATCCACGAATACAGGATGCCATTCTATTTCTTTAGGTTTTCTTTAATTTCTGTCAGCAATGTTTTATAGTATTCATTGTACAAGTCTTTTACCCCTGTGATTAAATTTATTCCTAAGTATTTTATTCTTCTGGATGCTGTTGTAAATGGATCTGTTGATTTCCTTTTCAGATTGTTCATTGCTACTATTTATAAAGACAACCAATTTTTGTGTTTGATCTTGTACCCTGCAACTTGCTAAATTCATTCATTAGCTTTAGTAGCTTTTTTTGGGTGGATTTTACGGAATTTATTATATGTAAGATCATACCATCTGTGAATAGAGATAGATTTACTTTTTTATTTCTCACTTGGATGCCTTTATTTCTATTGTCTAATTGCTCTGGCTGGAAATATTGGTGCGATGTTGAATCTCAATGGTGAAAGCTAGCATTTTTGTCTTGTTTCTGCTCTTAGGGAGAAACTTGATTTTTTTTTTTTTACTTTTAGGTTCAGGGGTACATGTGCAAGTTTGTTATATAGGTAAATTGCATGTCACAGGGGTTTATGTACAGAGTATTTTTGTCACTCAGGTAATATATATAGTAGCCAGTAGGTGGTTTTCTTGATCCTCACTGTCTTCCCAACCTCCACCCTCACAAAGGCCCAGGTGTCTAGTGTTCCCTTCTTTGTGCCCATGTGTACTCAATGTTTAGCTCTCACTTATAAGTGAAAACATGCTGTATTGGGTTTTCTGTTCCTGTGTTAGTTTGCTTAGGACAATGGCATCTGGCTCCATCCATGGTGCTACAAAGGACATAATCTTGTTGTTTCATATAGCTGTATAGTATTCCATGGTGTATATGTACCATATTTTCTTTATTCATTATATCACTGATGGACATTTAGGTTGATTCTATGTCTTTGCCATTGAGAATAGTGTTGTGATGAACATATGCGTGCATACGTGTTCTTTATAGTAGAACAATTTATATTCCTTTGGGTATACACTCAATAGTGGCATTGCTGGGTCAAATGGTAATGTTTTTAAGGCCTTTGAGAAATTGCCAAACTGCTTTCCACAATGGCTGGACTGATTTACATTCCCACCAGCAGTGTATAAGTGCTCCCTTGTCTCCACAACCTCACCAGCATCTGTTATTTTTTAACTTTTTATAATAGCCATTCTGACTGGTATGAGATAGTATTTCATTGTGGTTTTGATTTGCATTTCTCTAATGATTAGTGGTGTTAAGCACTTTTTCATATGCGTGTTGGCTGTGTATACGTCTTCTTTTGAAAAGTGTCTGTTCATGTTTTTTGCCCACTTATTAATGGGGTTGTTTGTTTTTTGCTTGTAAATTTGTTTAAGTTCCTTATAGATTCTGGATATTAGACTTTTGTCAGATACATACTTTGCAAATATTTTATTCCATTCTATATGTTGTCTGTTCACTTTGTTGTTAGTTTCTTTTGCTGTGTAGAAGCTCTTTTGTTGAATTAGGTCCTATTTGTCAATTTTTATTTTTGTTGCAATTGTTTTTGTTATATTCATCATGAAATCATTGCCAGGTCCTATGTCTAGAATGGTATTTCCTAGGTTATATTCCAAAGTTTTTATAGTTTTAGGTTTTACATTTAAGTCTTTAATTCATCTTGAGTTGAATTTTGTATGTGGTTTAAGGAAGGTATCCCATTTCAATCTTCTTCTTATGGCTATCCAGTTATCCCAGCACCATTTATTGAATAAGGAGTCCTTTCCCCATTTCTTGTTTTTGTCCACTTTGTTGAAAATCAGAGGGTTGTAGGTGTGTGGCATTATTTCTGGGGTCCCTATTCTGTTCCATTTGTGTATTTATCTGAGAAACTCAATTTTTAAATTACACTCTTGAAACTATTGCTCAGGTCAATAAATAAAACTTTAGGCACCTATGTGTGCCCTGTCACAGTCACAGACACTTCTGTCTTCTCCAAAGTAACTATGACTGTGACTTCTATAGCTATCATTTCCTTGCTTTTCTTTACAATTTTATCAACCAAATGTTCATCCAAGGACACTGTGTTTAAACTTGCTCATTAATAACAACTGCTATATGCTTTAAGTCTATTAATCTTCAAGTTTTTCCTTCAAGTTGTGCTCCTTACAATTGCTGAAGAACTAGGGAATTTGACCTATAGAGTTTCCCACAGTCTGGACTTCATTGAGTACATACTCATGGTGCAGTTTCTGGGAAACTGGCAGCAAAATGCAGAGGCTTAGACAGTGTCTATTCTTTCTCTTTGGCAAAGCCACAGATGGCATTATGTTCTTGTATTGCCAGACACATAACGCCTGGCTGTCTTTCTTTTTTGATGTTTGTACATGTTCATGTTCAATGGCTATATCCATTAATTCGTCAAGGATTTCAAACAATGAAATACCAAACTGATACTCTTTTTAAAAAGATTTATCACTCAGAATACTTTTAAAGGGAGCCACTTTCCCTCATCCACTATTTGATTACTCAGTATAACAGCTTACAGAGGGATGATGAGATAAACATTTGATTCTTTCTCTTTATTTACCGTTTGTAATATAACAAATTTGTTTCCTATCATTCCAAATTGAATAGTTTAGAAAATATTATTTATGAAAAAGTATTAAACTAGATAAAGGTGGTATTTGCACAAAATTGGGAATGTACTAAATGACACACAACAGAATATACTAAATAAAACTAATTACACTTTAAAATGGTAATAAAAAATAATTTCAGCTTTTAATTTCAGGGGGTACATGTACAGACTTGTTAGATGGGTATATTGCATGATCCTGAGGTTTGGGGTAAGATTGATCCCATCCCCAGATACTGAGCATAGTACCCAATGGGTAATTTTTCAGCCCTTTCCCATTCCCTCCTTCCCCACTCTAGTAGTTCCTAGTGTCTATTTTTGCCATCTTTATGTCCATGAGTACCCAATGTTTAGCTCCCACTTGTGAGAACATGTAGTATTTGGTTTTCTGTTCAGGTATTAATTTGCTGACAATAATGGCCTCCAGCTACATCCATGTTGCTGCAAAGGCTGTGATTTTGTTCTTTTATATGGTTGTGTAGTGTTCCATGGTGTCTATGTACCACAAAATGATTAATTTTATTGTTATGTAAATTTTACCTAAATTAAAAATACCTTAGCTTAAAAGTTAAAAAAAAGTGAATTAAAAAATGAACTAAGGTTACTTGCAACTCTGTAGCAAGAAAATAAACCATTATTCAGACTTTGTAAGCTATTACCCTTGGAAGATCCAGACAATGGGTAATTGAAAGGAGGCCATGTTTAAAAATAAACCAAATATGGCTTGAAAAATGTTCACTATATATACATGCCATTTGATTGCTGTTATAATGTTTATTAATATATATTCATATACATCAAATTATCTTTGAATAAATAAACACTGAACACCTATTTCAGTCACTGATTTAGCATCAGAGATACAGCAGGGAACAAAAAGACAAAATAGTAATTATTAAATTTAATAGAGATAGGTTCTACAAAGAAAGTGAGGCAAGGTAAAGAGATAAGGAATGGGGTCAGAGAAGTATTATTACAGAGATGATGCTGTGGGAAGTGCTCTATGAATAGGTGGCATTTTCCCCACAGAAACCCGAACAAAATAAGGGAAGGAGAAATGTGAATTTCTGGGAGACGTATTTTAGGCAGAACCCAAAGTGAAAAGGTTTTGAGTTCGGAGTATGTTTAGTGTATTTGTGGAAGAACAAGGGCAGAACAAGGTCAGCATGGTTGGGACAGAGCCACCAGGGGATCAAGAGTAGGAAATGCATCAGATGCACAGACAGAAGCCAGTTTCTGAAGGGCTTTGGGGACTAGGATGAGGATTTGAGATTTTGCTTTACATGTGATGGGAAGCCACTGAAGTTTTCCATTACGTAAATTATTCATTGGAATTGTAATTTCAAAGAATTGCTCTAGCCACTGAGTAAGGGGTAGATGGTACTGGGAAAAAGGTGGGAGGAGGGAGAGATGATGGTAACCAATTCTCTCCTAAACATGAGAATCATGACGGTTCTCTCTTGACTATGGCTACATGCATAGGAGAGAATGATTGGATTTGAACTTGAAAGGTAGAGTTATCAGGATTCTCTGATAAATTGGATGTAGGATATGAGAGAAATGGAGTCCAGAATGATGCCAAGGTTTTCAGGTTCAGAAACCAGGTGGGGGAGGTCCTATTTATTAAGATTCACTATATAAAAATTTATTATCTGGTGGAGGAAGAAGTTTGCTTCACCTAATTTAAAAAACTTTTAAATAAGTGCTTTTTAAAAAATCTCCATTCACATATGGACAAATGAGCACACAAAATAAGACCCTTGGTCTGCATATTTTAGCTTCCTAGAAAGTCACTCTAGGCTGGTATTCTACCCTGCCTCTGGTATTCCCCCATACACTACATACTACAACCAGGAAAACCTCCCTAGTGTTTCATGTTCATTTTGCCATTTCTCTGTCAGAAGCTCTTACTGATTCCTAAGTCCCAGAAGGATAGAATTCAGCGCTGCTGATCTAGAATTCAAAGACCCAATGCAATTTTCTAACCTTGCCAACTATTGCCATATTTGAGTCATCTATTCTAATCATGTTGATTTTAGCACTACACACTTTCCTGCCTTTTTTTCTGGTTTCTTTTTTCTGTCAGTTTTTTCTGTTCTTTTCCCCATCTCTGTACCCATTAATGAAAATCTAGCTCAGGTTCCAACTATTTCATAATCTCAATTCTAGAAAAAGTCTTGGTCTTTAGGTTCAAACGGTACTGGCTTCAAAGCCTTGGTTTCTAATTCATAACTATATAATCTTGGACAATCTGTCTATTATTTCTAAGCCTCAATTTATATATTTGGAAAATAGGACAATAATGTATTTCAAAAACTTGTAACAAATAAGAAAGGTCTATGTCTGACACACAGGAGATGCCCCATAGGACTTTTCCTTCCTCTCATTCTCCTGATTACCCAATATTTACTCCTACAGTCAGAACTCTCATAAGCATGTTTTATTCGTCTCATTTATTAGATCTGAATATGTTAGGTGTTTTATGAAGATGGTTATAATTTTTAAAGAGCTATTGTAAGTCTAAGCTCATTTAAATACACAAATACATAATTCCGCTTCCTCTTCTGGACTGTAAACTCTCTTAGAGTACAACAAATACTTTTGATCTCCTACCATCAACGAAACCAGTGCCAATTCTAAAGCAGGGAACCAATAAATTTTGACTGAATGAGTGTAAGCAGGGAAGGGGTGACTTTTATGAGCTTTCATTTTCATATGGTATATGGTAAAGGGTATTAGTAGGGTGGTAGTGGCAGGAGGAGAGTGGAAATACAATATATAATCTCTTCTCACATGTGGGGATATTTTTCTTAATGAGAAAAAGAGTTTCTCACCTGTTCCCTGGGATTGAGGTTAAAATTGGCTATTTTGCTCTATTTTTCTCATTTAAAATTAGGGTGGAACACTTGATATATCTTTCACTAAGGGTCAAGCAGCCATCCATATGTGGCCATGAAGTGGAAACAGGCTGAGTGAAAAAAGATGGAGTATTATAGTCTGCTGCAACTCATTTCAAATATGTGTCAGACAATCCATTATATTGCAGTGAGAGTCGCCAAGAAATACATGTTCTCTATGAAGTTCATGTCACTCCATAGACCATACAAAATATGGATCCAGACGATTGTCAACACTGGCATTTGAAAAATAATCAACATATGAGAAGAGATTTAAGGAGATCAAAAAAGTAATTTCATCAAGGTGCAGAATGCATAATATCTTCTGACTAAGAAAATGCTGCTGTTTGCACGATCAATAGGAAATGAGTATTTGAATTATTTTTCAAGAGTGGTGATGGTTTTGCATTGATTCACCTACATTCTTTTTCCTGGTTCCTTCTATGATCAAGGGTAAACTGACAGAATTTTACTCTAGCCAAAACCTGGTTGAGATGCAAGGTGTAAGCATTAGCCAGAGAACAGATCTTTTCTTTGACATTCACTGGCCTCTACAGGGATGGGGGTCTGTGACTTGGCTTCATCAGAGCAGTTCTCTGGCCCTCTGAGCTAACTGGCAGGGAATAATAAAACATTTATTAGCCCTAGAGTGTCTTAGGCACAGTATGGGATGTGTAGCCTAAAAGTCTATCTTCACATATTATGATAAATCCCATGAAAGGAGCTCACCAATTCCAATCATAAAACATTCTCCTAATGGTCATAGCACAAGTCTGGAAAAATCTTAGAAATGTCATCTGCTTTACCTTTCTACCTTGTCATAGAAATGAATCATGCCAAGAAAGCTGCTACTTATTGTTGAGGACACTAAGTTCTTACTTATGCATCCCAAATCCAACTCTCCAAGAAAACACAGCAGAAATAAAATGCAAACATATTTGCAGCCATATAACTCTGGACTTGCCTGATCTTGCAGCTAAGCAGGATTAGGCTTGGTTAGTACTTGGATGGGAGAAACAGGTGCAAATGTGATTCATTGGTCATGAAGGAACATTTTTAAAAGCCTAGTGGTGAGGCCTTGGTGAGATGAAGGTGTATTTACATGCACCCCTCATTAGAGACAGATTCTAATGCTATTCCAAGTAAGGCAACAACTCAAGCAGATTACTGAGAATGGCTGTGACTGAAGTAGAGGTATGGGACCAGATTCTTTTAAAACTGAAGAGGCAAGCTCAACATAATATCTTAATCCAATGGTATAGACTTGTTTACTGTTGTGCTGGGGTGAGTGACTGAAACTCTGCAAATTATCCTGCTTTTATCAAAGATGCTGTTTTAAACAAATCTAAGTATTTCCACTGAGCCATTTGTGTCATTCTCAACATTTCTTCTTTATTAGTCTTGCTAGCAGTCTATCAATTTTGTTAATCTTTTAAAAAAACCAGCTCCTGGATTCATTGATTTTTTGAAGGGTTTTTTTGTGTCTCTATCTCTTTCAGTTCTGCTCTGATCTTAGTTACTTCTTGCCTTCTGCTAGCTTTTGAATGTGTTTTCTCTTGGTTCTCTAGTTCTTTTAATTGTGATGTTAGGGTATCAATTTTAGATCTTTCCTGCTTTCTCTTTAGTGAAAGCATTTAGTGGGCATTTAGTGCTATAAATTTCCCTCTACACACTGCTTTAAATGTGTCCCAGAGATTCTGGTATGTTGTGTCTTTGTTCTCGTTGGTTTCAAAGAACATCTTTATTTCTGCCTTCATTTCACTATGTACCCAGTAGTAATTCAGGAGCAGGTTGTTCAGTTTCCATGTAGTTGAGTGGTTTTGAGTGAGTTTCTTAATCCTGAGTTCTAGTTTGATTGCACTGTGGTCTGAGAGACAGTTTGTTATAATTTCTGTTCTTTTATATTTGCTGAGGGGTGCTTTACTTCCAACCATGTGGTTAATTTTGGAGTAAGTGCGATGTGGTGCTGAGAAGAATGTATATTCTGTTGATTTGGGGTGGAGAGTTCTGTAGATGTCTATGAGGTCCGCTTGATGCAGAGCTGAGTTCAATTCCTGGATATCCTTGTTAACTTTCTGTCTCATTGATCTGTCTAATGTTGACAGTGGGGTGTTAAAGTCTCCCATTATTATTGTGTGGGAGACTAAGTCTCTTTGTAGGTCTCTAAGGACTTGCTTTATGAATCTGGGTGCTCCTGTATTGGGTGCATATATATTTAGAATAGTTAGTTCTTGTTGAACTGATCCCTTTACCATTATGTAATGGCCTTCTTTGTCTCTTTTGATCTTTGTTGTTTTACAGTCTGTTTTATCAGAGACTAGGATTGCAACCCCTACCTTTTTTTGTTTTCCATTTGCTGGTAGATCTTCCTCCATCCCTTTATTTTGAGCCTATTTGTGTCTCTGCACATAAGATGGGTCTCCTGAATACAGCATGCTGATGGATCTTGACTCTTTATCCAATTTGTCAGTCTGTGTCTTTTAATTGGAGCATTTAGCCCATTTACATTTAAGGTTAGTATTGTTATGTGTGAATTTGATCCTGTCATTATGATGTTAGCTGGTTATTTTGCTTGTTAGTTGATGCAGTTTCTTCCTACCCTCGACGGTCTTTACAATTGTGCATGTTTTTGCAGTGGCTGGTACCGGTTGTTCCTTTCCATGTTTAGTGCTTCCTTCAGGAGCTCTTTTAGGGCAGGCCTGGTGGTGACAAAATCTCTCAGCATTTGCTTGTCTGTAAAGGATTTTATTTCTCCTTCACTTATGAAGCTTAGTTTGGCTGGATATGAAATTCTGGGTTGAAAATTCTTTTCTTTAAGAATGTTGAATATTGGCCCCCACTCTCTTCTGGCTTGTAGAGTTTCTGCCGAGAGATCCACTCTTAGTCTGATGGGCTTCCCTTTGTGGGTAACCCGACCTTTCTCTTTGGCTGCCTTTAACATTTTTTCCTTCATTTCAACTTTGGTGAATCTGACAATTATGTGTCTTGGAGTTGCTCTTCTCGAGGAGTATCTTTGTGGCGTTCTCTGTATTTCCTGAATTTGAATGTTGGCCTGCCTTGCTAGATTGGGGAAGTTCTCCTGGATAATATCCTGCAGTGTTTTCCAACTTGTTTCCATTCTCCCCGTCACTTTCAGGTACACCAATCAGAAGTAGATTTGGTCTTTTCACATAGTCCCATATTTCTTGGAGGCTTTGATCGTTTCTTTTTACTCTTTTTTCTCTAAACTTCTGTTCTCACTTCATTTCATTCATTTGATCTTCAATCACTGATACCCTTTCTTCCAGTTGATCAAATTTGCTACTGAAGCTTGTGCATTCGTCACGTAGTTCTCGTGCCATGGTTTTCAGCTCCATCAGGTCATTTAAGGATTTCCCTACACTGGTTATTCTAGTTAGCCATTCGTCTAATCTTTTTTCAAGGTTTTTAGCTTCTTTGCGATGGGTTCGAACTTCCTCCTTTAGCTCGGAGAAGTTTGATCGTCTGAAGCCATCTTTTCTCAATTCATCAGTCATTCTCCATCCAGCTTTGTTCCGTTGCTGGTGAGGAGCTGTGTTCCTTTGGAGGGGGAGAGGTGCTCTGATTTTTAGAATTTTCAGCTTTTCTGCTCTGTTTTCTCCTCATCTTTGTGGTTTGATCTACCTTTGGTCTTTGATGATGGTGACGTACAGATGGGGTTTTGGTGTGGATGTCTTTTCTGTTTGTTAGTTTTCCTTCTAACAGTCAGGACTCTCAGCTGCAGGTCTGTTGGTTTGCTGGAGGTCCACTCCAGACCCTGTTTTCCTGGGTATCAGCAGCATAGGCTGCAGAACAGTGAATATTGCTGAACAGCAAATGTTGCTGCCTGATTCTTCCTCTGGAAGCTCTGTCTCAGAGGGGTACCCGGCTGTGTGAGGTGTCAGTCTGCCCCTAATGGGTGGTGTCTCCCAGTTAGGCTACTCAGGGGTCAGGGACCCACTTGAGGAGGCAGTCTGTCCGTTCTCAGATCTCTAACTCCATGCTGGGAAAACCACTACTCTCTTCAAAGCTGTCAGACAGGGACATTTAAGTCTGCAGAAGTTTCTGCTGCTTTTTGTTCTCATGCCATTTTTTTAAGGTGAAAATTAGTACCCCAAACACAAACTAGAGAAACGAAAATAACCTTTCCGATATCTAGAATAGCTCTTACTTAATCCATTAAACTAATATGAAAATCTCCACAAGACCTAAAGATATAAAGTAAAGAGAGAGGTTTAAATGATAGTGGTGAAATTATTTAAAAGAATCTCTCTGAATTCTCCCTATACAACATCTAGAGTGAAAATTCAAGAATTCAATGACAACATCTAAACAAAAATTAAGTGATAAGATATTCCCATGAACCAGGAAATAGGAGGGGATAGAGACAAACCTTTCAAAGCCAGAAGACCTATATGATATTGGCAACTGTGTAGGAGAAAGCAGAGAGAAGCAACTGGGTACATGATGGATCTAAAACATTCCCAAATCACTAACAGGTATTTACTGGACAGTGCAGTGGGGCAATGTGAGAATGGTGGTTAAACTTTGGAGGGGATTTCTACATTCCAGTATAGCTGAGTACATAAGGTCCATGATAAGGGATCTGAATAGTCTGGAATTCATGAATTCTAGAAACTAACCAGATAAATCTCCCTTCCATGACCTTCCTGCTGAGAAGAGTGCATATTGAGTAGTACAGGAAAAATGTAGACAAAGAAAAAAACAAGGTCCTGATAAAAGTGAAGGAGAGGAACTAGAAGGTCTTAGAAAGTTCTTAGCCAGTTTTGAAACATAGCTTAAAACCATGAATTTAAAAAGGTTTCTGAATCATGTCTCCTTTTAATAGTTAAGAAAAACAAGTTTAACGTAAAATTAGCAACAACAACAACAACAACAACAAAATCAAGGTTTAAACTCAAAATTATTTTAAGAGAAAAACCCAGGATAAGTAGAAAAATAGCATACCTACAGACAGGCAGTACATGTCAGAAAGACAGGCCATCCCCAATAAAAAAGATAAAATATTATTTTTTCTACCTTCTGTTTTTTTTATAACCACTTCTAATGAATCCAAAAGTCTTCATCAAAATGGTCCAATATGTAAAAGAATAACCTACATCAGAATTAGAAAGTCAAAAATGGACTGATGTATTAAGAAAAGAAAAAAATTTAAAAACTCCTTAAACAAAGAATAAATTAGAAGGAATGCAAGATCAAATAAGCGTAACTAGGAGACAAGAGGGAGAAGAATTTAAAAGAAATCAATAGAAATGATTTGAGAGAAAGTAACAAGAGGACCGGCAAAGAAGACTTAAGATATGCTTAATAGGGGTCCTCAAAAGAAGAAGCCCAAAGCAAAGGAACAGAACAGATACTAAAAAATATGATTCCAGAAACATTTTCTGAAAAAAATTTAAAGCTGTTCCCTAAAACAAATCATATCCTCCCAGAAAAATCTGTCCCAGAACAATCAATATCAAGACATAGTCTATAAAATTACTAGACTTTAAACAACAACAACACAAATTCAAAATCCAGGTAAAAACGTCAAATTACTTTTTTTTGTTGAGATGGAGTCTCACACTGTTGCCCGGGCTGGAGTGCAGTGGCATGATCACTGCAACCTCCACCTCCTGGGTTCAAGTGATTCTCCTGCCTTGGCCTCCCAAGTAGCTGGAATTACAGGCACCCACCATCAGGCTCAGCTATTTTTTTGTATTTTTAGTAGAGACAGGTTTTCACTGTGTTGGTCAGGCTAGTCTCAAACTCCTGACCTCGTGATCCACCTGCCTCAGCCTCCCGAAGTGCTGGGATTACAGGCGTGAGCCACCATGCCTGGCCATCAAATTATTTTTAAGGAAAAGAAAATCATATTGCCAGTAAAACCATAAGTGACATATTAAAGATGCTGTGACCCAATAATTTATATTTAGTCAAGCCAATTTTCAAGTATAAAGGCCTTAAAACTGCTGTCAACATGCAAGAATTCAGAGAATACTGTTCCTATGAGGCCTTCCTTAGGAATTTACGAGAGAATGGACTTCAGAAAACCAAAATGAATAGATACATTGAGCTAAGTTTGGTGCTGAGCAGTAAATTTATGTTTACGTGAGTTAAATTGTAGGGGAGGAAAAAAAGATATTGAAAAACTGAAAAGTAGAAGAATCAAACTGCAGTGGTAAGGATGCTTGTTGATGATAATACTCTAAACCAGGAAAGAAAGGAAGTGAACACCATAAAACTTAGGAAAGCCATTACACTTGGGGAAAAAGGCAAGGTTTATGCTTGGTTGGGATATGTCAATGGGTTTTGGGGTGGCTGGCAATGTTCCATTTTTTGACCTGGCTGGTGTTTAAGGGTGTTTGCCTTATGATAGTTCATTAAGCTATACATTTATTTTATGCGACTTTCTGTATCTGTATTATATTTTACCACACACGAAACCTATTTTAACAAACACAAACCTCACTTTTCTCCCCAAATGTAACAGCTTTCCTAAATTTTATGGTATTCACTTCCTTTCTTTCCTGGTTTAGAGTATTATCAACCACATGCATCCTTAGCACTGTACTTTGCTTTTTCTATTTTTTAGCTGTTCAATATCCTTTTTTCCCTCCCCTACAATTTAATTGACATAAACATAAATTTACTGCTCAGCACCAAGCTTATGTCAACGTATCTATTCATTTTGGTTGTCTGAAGTCCATTCTTAGTAACAGAGAATAGAACAGTGGTTACAAGGGATGGGAGTAGGAGAAAAGGGGAGATACTTGTCAAAATGGTAGAAACATTTGGTTATTATATGAATAAGTACTGGAGACCTAAAGAACAGCATGGTGACAATAGTTGATAATAATGTATCATATACTTGAAATTTCCTAACAAAGTAGATGTCAGGTCTTTTTGCCACAAAATATAAAGATAACTATGTGAAAGAATGGATATGTTAATCAGCTTGATTGTGGCAATCAAAATGTCATGTTGTACACTGTAAATATATACAATTTTTGTCTCTTGTACCTCAATAAAACTGCAAAGATAATTTAAAAATAAAATAAAAAAAGAAATCTTTGTTGTACATTTATTTTTAAAGGTTAATAATACTGCCATTAATAAAAATGAAGTCAGGTAGTGATAGAAGGATGAAAACTACCTGTAAAAACATAAAGAAAAAGTTATAGCAATTTGCTCCAAAGGAAGCCCCAAAGGCTTCATTATAAAAAACAAATAATGTAGTACATTGCAAAAATGTGAAATAATTAATGAGTATTCCACATTAAATATATTTAGTAGGGTTCTTTTTGAGTTGGAGGCAGTCAAATTTTGCTTAATGCATTTTATTAGAACAAGAATTGGGTATTAGTTTTGATTTTTTAATGTGAAATATTGAATAAAATGTTTTCTGATTCTGTATTAATTGCCATTTTCCCTTTATGTAAATGGTTGGTGATAATTTTAACTTAGGAGAAAGCAATGAATATTCTGGTGCTGTCATTCTACTTAATTTGATAAATTTCTGTATAATGCTGTCTAATCTCCTTGAATCTGAGCAATTAACAGTTATTATGGCATTGGAAATTAGGAGGTAAATGTCAGATAACAATGAACCACCATAGTAGCATGGTATAAAGGAAAGACTGCAGGCTGTTGAGTCAAGCAAACCTGGGTTTGTAGCCTGATTCTTCTGCCTCATGTTTTTGGGGGATAATGGGTGAATGATTCTTCTCTGAATTGTGAAGATTCAAAATAATGAGTGTAAACTGCTGAGCTCAATACTTAGTACATAAAAGGGGCTTAATAAAAAATTATTTCTACCATCCCAATAACAGCCACCTGTCCTGGCTGCACAGAGTACAAGCAAGGAAGGAAGGTTGTATGTGTGTGTGCTGGGGGTGGGGTGGGGTGTCAGAGGACCTGTTGAAAAGCAATTGCCTTAATTGGTTATCTCATACATTTCCTCAAGTGATTTCTAAAAGAGCATGAGACACAGAAATTATTTTTCCTTTCATTCATGAGATGACTTCATACTCAAGTGGTTTTGTTGGCAGCGGTATTAATTACTATGAAACTTAATATTACAAAGGGAACCCTGGAGACTGGCTCTTGGCTGATAACATAAGCTGAGGTTCACAATGGCTCAAAGAACATAGCTTGTTACTCTGCTCAAGAAACCCTAATACTTACTAGAATACACATTTTAAAGAGTTTTTTTGTCCCTCTACCCAAGCATTATAATTAGCACATTAAGTTATTAAGGAGTCCCAGTGTAAATTTTTAAAAAGTAGAATGGGATTACAATTAAATTTAGAACTCAGGCAATTTTTCTTTGTCTTCTTCTCAAGTTTAAATTATTTCTAGGTTGATTTTTCATAACCCAGAAGACATTTTTATTCAAGAAGGGTTGTGTGGTTTTCTCAAGCAATTTCCTAATTAGAAACATCAACAAATGGGTAAACTTGTTTTTTCTTTTTCTAATCCCCATACTTCACAACTGTTTTCTGGTAACAAGTATTTCAAACAAGTAGCTGTTTCAAAGTCAGATTTGGAGGCTGTATTCATGGTAGGAGCAATTTCTTAGGGGTGAGATGCCGAGAAATAATAATATTTTTCACTTGTACATCCTTGAATCCAATCTAATGTGTGAAATGCTGCTGGGCTGGCTTACAAGACAACTTTCAGAAATGCAAACAGGAGTCTAGTGGATATTGGAAAGCTATATATTATAGTTGTACTTCCCAGAGGCCATTTCAATGTTGTGAATCCTTAACTGGTCTGGCTGGTGGATTAGATCAACAACTCACTAGACACATTTCTATTTGACCTTATTTTATTTATCCAATGAAGCCTGCCTGCAAGGAACTCATGAAGATATAACACTGGGCAGTAGTAGTCGCATTCTACATTTTTCAAGCAAACTTTCACCCAAGGACCTCAAAGGACATAGCAGGTATTAAAACACCCCTGCAGAAAGAGTGAGGCAAGTCCTCAGTAGAGGAGGATCAGAGAGATCTGGGAAATCACATGAAAAGCTCAGATCGACTTCTCACTTACAAATAGCCCATGGTGAAGCCATGATTAGACTGCTTCCCTGTTGATCCTATGAGCAGCTCTCAAGGACGTAATCCAGTACAGATGCTGTGGGGCACTGGGTCCCCAATTCTTCCTAAACTTTTTGGGCGTAAAGTTTCCAAAGTATTTATTTATATTTTCTACTATAAACTTGTGGCCTTGTAAGTTTTATTCAACAGTTATATAGCTTCCATGCAGTGCTATACAAGATAAAACTTGACTACCACCAAGATCCACATTTATTTTATCTCCTTTTCCTATTGCCTCTTGCCTTCTTTATTTCATTCCTTGAAGTTGAATTTCATATTTCAGATTTTTGTTTCCACTTTTACCCCATTATTCTTACCAGTGTAACCCTCATTACATGTATTAATGCAACTTGCTGGTGCCAGCAAATAAAACATTCTTAGAAAAAAAACAAATCTGAACTTCTGGGCTCAGTTCTGAAAAGAAGGATGTCTCGCTAGCTAAGGTTAGAAGTTTTATTCTCTTCTGCTTGACTTTTTGGGGAAGAAGAGTCACTCTGAGTTGCCCATAAGGTTAACTTTTAAATTATGGACTGATAAATTTTGACAATGTTGTCAAAGAGTTTTTGTTGTCTTGTTCAGATGGAAGTCTACAATATCTTACTTAGCACATATTCCCTTTCATTAAAATTTCCTGAGACGTAATTGTGTGTCAGGTGCTGAGTTAACAGTAAAGATACAACCGTGATTACGCCACCATTTATGCCTATAAGAAGCTCAACATGACAGTGGCAATGGCAATGATATAAGCCTTCTTAGTTTTCAAAGGTTAGTTTGACTGGTAGAGTTACAAGCAGGATAGTTAATTAATAATATAAAATATAGTTGACAATATTTTTTAAAATGACACTGTACCCTTCCCACCAAGTCTTTCTTTCTCTCCCTTTCTCTGTGTCATGCACACAAACATAGTCACAGATCAGCTTATGTAAATAATAATTCCCTGGACTCTCCAGTTTATTTAGTTGTCCAACTCATTAAAAAAGGAATTTTCAGGGTTTGAGTTTTGCCATTTTAGAGAAGATTGTCTGAATTTCTCAATATTATCTTACCAGAATTATAGTATGAAAAGACCATGCATTGCTACAGTCCAGCATAAAAAACAGTAGTGACATCTTACACGAGTGTTGTTCATTTTCTTTTATTAATATAATGCATGTATTACTACTAAAAATAGAATCTGCAACAAAAAGTAGAAATTGCCTTACTTTATGTTACGAATTTGTGGGAGAGAATTTCCACTTCTCTTTCCTGATGGGCCATCAAGAGTGCAAAACTGGTTCATTTGAGTGAGGAGCATATAATTATTTTGGTTTATTATAATGCCAGGGCTTGGGGATGAGGTACTGGTAGTGGTTTCACAGAACAGAGGCTGGGAGAGAATTTCTACTGTAGTGCTGCAGAGGATGCCAGATCAATGGGAGGATGTAGCAGGTGTGGTGGTTGGAAGGGAAGAGGAAAAATGTTAGTAAGTCAAGTGAAAAGGGCAAGAAAGGCCAAAAAGCAGCCAAAAAGACATGAAGACTTGGCACAGGTTGTCTGTAGTGAGAATAAAGGTCCAGGAGATATAAAAGCAAGAGAGATACATGCAGCAAACAAAAGGTTAAGCAGGAAGAGAAAGAAGCGGTCCTGAACAAACAAGTGAGAAAGGGACTGATTTAGGGGATGGCCAGGAATAGGGAAGAATGGCATGTCATAGAAATGGCATGTGTCTGAGTTGGATTAGCTTGAGGATGGGGAGGAAGGGCTGCACGACATTGCATAATCTTAATTAAATTTATATTATTTTGCCACACCTATTTACACAACGGTAGCCTTTGTAAATTTTGAGGAGTGGATTCATTTTGTCTGAAGATAATATTGGTAGATGAGTATTTCCCCATCTTGACCATGCTTTGCATCATCCTAGGGATCACCTTCCTGTTATCCACCCTCTTTGAACTGCTATTGGCATATATTGACTGTCATGTTCCCTCAGCTGGAATGCCAAAAGTCCGGGGTTACTTTTCAGTCTGTTCCTTCACTTTATGGAATTTTTATTGGCCTAGATTATTTAAAGGGAGCCAATTCAAGTATTTACATTTACCCACATACAGCAATTGCAAAAGGTATTTTTTCATAAAGTAGAAACCCAAATCTAAACCCAACAAAATGCCTGGTACAGTGCCATGCATGTATTAGTATTCAAGAAAGATACTCTGTTTGATTGACAGAAATTGTACTTTCTTTGGGATTTACTTCATAGGATACATTCTGAAAAAACATCCTAACTTGGTATAATCATTGAAAATGACAGTGTATGATAGAATGTAGTTTACAATAACGGTTTCCCAATGGATTAAGTCATGTCATAAAATTCATTTCTTCAATAATATCACCTTTCCTAAAAGGGCTCCAGAAAATTATTTTCATTGATTTTCTTTTTTTTGGTGGGGGAGAAAGGACATGAGATGAGGCATTTTGGCGATAGTCTGTAAAAACTTTGTGCTAAATCAAAGGTTTAAATTCTCGAAAGGTTGTCTTTTTACATACTGCTCCATGTTTACATGTATTTGACAAAATTGACTATGAGAGTTTCTTTACCTACTCTTATTCTTTTGTCCTAGGAAAGTATTCATCATTATCAAGTGAGTAAAGTTACTGAGCATTTCACATGGTTGCATAAAAAAATATTGTCTAGATGATGATGTGCTGACAAAATAATGACAAGCATCTGAGAAAATACAGATGTGGAAAATGACATGCACTTTTGTCCTGAAAGTTATTGCCATTTTGATTTAGTTGAACATAGTTTATAATGGTGAAAGATTCTAATAATTATTGCATTCATCTGCTGGTTTATAGTCCTTTACAAAGATTTAGGCATGATTTATTCATTAAACATTTATTCCTTGCCTTCTGTATATGAAGACTACATGAAATGCTGGAATCTACTGTTCTTTTGTTCATCCAACCAACCACTTAACAACTGAGATGACAGCCAAGAACCAAAAATAGCTATTCTCATTCTCATTTTAGACTCATGCATTTAACATTTTTGAAACTAATAACCCTACTTGAATGGAAAAGTGCGAGGTGGGTACTAGTTTCCCAAGGAAGGCATGTCTAATGTGGCACCATCAGCAAGCTATTATTGTTTTAGGCATCTAACCAAGAGCAGTCATAAGCTTCCTTGAAAAATCTGCATGGAGAGCAAAGTTTACTTTTAATCTGTTCCTACTTTCCTTTTTCTATCCCTCTTCTATTGTTTAATCTCTTTTCTCCATTATTTATTGTGTGCATTTATTCATTCCATTCACTCACTCACCAACTAATTATTTTTGAAACAAGAGTAAGATACTTTTCCAGTAGAGAAACAAAGATATGAGAGGGAGGGACATTGTTTAAGGCAGCTACTGAGTCTGTTCTGAAGATGTCATATCCAGGCACAAACAAAGTAGAAAGAATAACGTGGTAAATGCCATTTTGTGCACATCATTGTGAGAGTTCAGATGATATAAAGCACCCCAGTTCTATCCCAATGGAGACCTGACTTCTATTGAAGTCCCCTTTCCTTTCAGCCAGAGGTTCTCAACCTTGGCTGCACATGAGAATCACCTGCAGAGTTTTGAAGAGTCCTGATACTCAGGCCAAATACCAGTACTGTTAAAAAAATAAAAAAAGAAAAACAAGCTCTGGAGATGGGATGCAGATGTCAGTATTTTTTAAATTGGCTATTCCAATAAACAGCTTAGGTTGAAAACCACTGTTCTAAGTATTGTTTCTTCTTTTAAATCTACGTTACCCAGACTTCAGTATCACTTTTGCACATTACTATGCAGAGAAATGGAAAAAGGGGACAATGTTAGAGAAAATATTTATTTTTCTTATTCTCTGAATATCAACAAAAACAAAAAAGCAAATAAAACAACAATAACAAAAACAACAAAACTGTTCTGTCAGTTCTTGAGGTAGAGAATTAAAAATTGTCAAAAAATATGTAGTGAGATCTTGATAACCAGTGGTAGAAGTAAGGGGCAAGCTGGAAAGAAAGGCGTTTTCTGGCATGCGCATAATTTGAGAGATTCAGGTAAGAAATGTGATCATCTAAGGAAGGTGAGATGGGTAGGTTAACTTATCTGGTTAGGTGGCAAGGTCCATAAAGGACATGGAATGGTAGTAGGAGTTCTGATTTGTTTTGACAACAGACCTTTAGTATTTATTCCAATAATTTCACAATATTAGATCAGTGGCCAAATTATTAAGCCCTTTTATAGGACCTGCAAAAACAAAACAAAACACACGTAATAAATCAAGCTTAGATTCTGACCCCTAGTATGATGGGTTTGCAGGGTAGTTTAGAGAACTCCAATAAAGAGCCCCAAATTTGGCCACTCTTATGAAATTGTGAAATGCCTTGGAACAGATACAAAAAGTTTGTTGTCAGCAAATAAAAACTAAGTAAAACGACTTAGAAGAGATTTGTTTCAAAGTGTCCTGTTTAACACCAGTGGCTAAAAGCTCTTCTTTTCCATGTGCTTTCTTCGTATTATTGACAGCAAGGTAGAGCAGAAAGTCCATAGATAGGACAGACTCTGGTTCCTTTATTACTATCTGTGGGCACTTGGGTTACAGATTAATTCTCTGGGCTTCAGTTTCCTTATCAGTGAACTGAAGGATAATATTTATTTCAGAAAGTTGTTGTGAGAATTAAATGAACAATACATAATACAGTTAAGGCTCTTAATAATTTTGAGACTTTTCCCCCTCTTTCCTTTGTTTGTTGTTGTTGCTGTAATCTCTAGGGCAGCTCAAATTCTTGCAGGTGTAAGGGAGATACAAATTTTATACAACACAAATCCACTAATGGTAAATGTAAGTTTCGGAGTCAGAGTAGGTGCTGTGTTGTCTAAGTCTAAACGTGGCAGAGATGGCCGAGTCTTTCAGTGATTGAATATTTTTGGTCTCCTGTTTATCTACAGACCAAGTCTTACTCTAGTTTAGGGGTGGCAAACGTAAAGAGTAGCAGGGCCCTTGCAGGTCTGGAGAGGGTGGAGGATTCTGGCAAACTGGAGAGTGAGTCTACACTCTCTTCAAGGGCAGCCTCTACTTGTATCCAGTAGATTGTTGGCATGCAAGGATTTAGGCTCTGTTGTTGCTAGATATGATTTTTCAAGAAAAGTCAGGTCCACATGTAATGTAAAATCTCCCAGTTTTCAAGTGTTGACAACTAATTCCATTTTCTTTCAACATCATGTGGGCCAAACCAAACATCTGAATACAGCTCATGTGCTTCCAGTTGTAACCTTTGGAGTTGGAAGGTCCCTTTCACTTTCAATGCTCTCTACTCTATGAGCCCAAGAATAATTGCATTAATCCCACATAAGGGACTCACTCTAAAGAAATACAGTTATACTCCCACGTCTACATAAGTGTTTCCTGTTGTTAGTGTTTAACTATCCATAATTAATGTTACCTCCCAGGAAATTCTTATGCAAACAGCCTCTTGTTCCAAAGTTAAAATCAATTATATCTCCCTGTTACTTACTAAAGCACATAGGCCTAATTTTATGAATGTTAGTTTTATCTTTTAAACATGTCTGTGACTGATTTTAATTTCTCAGGGCCCAACTTTATTTTCAACCAACTCTTGGGAGGTAAAAGTTTAATGAACTTTAACATAAAGTTTAATATGTTGTAAAGTCTTGGAGAAACACAGTCTTTCATCTCACCTGTTATGGAATAAATTATGTCCCCCCAAATTCATATGTTGAAGCCCTAACCCCCAATGCTTGGAGATGGAGCCCTGGGCCCTAAGCTAATAGGACTGGTTTCCATATCAGAAGAGACAGCAGGAGTGTGCTATGCACAGAAGAAAGGCCATGCGAGGACACAGTGAGAAGGCAGTCATCTGCACGCCAGAAGACATAAGCCTCATCAGAAACCAACACTGCCAGAACCTTGATCTTAGACTTCCAGTTTCCAGAACTGTAAAAAAAACAAATAAATAATTTTCTGCTGTTTAAGTTATCTGATCTGTGATATTTTGTTATGGCAGCCCAAGCAGATTATATACACCACCTATAACTAGCCTGATGTCTTTGGTGCCTGGTGTCTTTGGGCTTTTGGTCTCTTAAAAAATTATCATTCTCAGCAAAATACTACTTTTAGACTCTTCTTTTTATCTGACTTCCTACTCAAGACATTATGAGAATTTCGGTATCTTCAATCAAGGCGGTCGTCCTCAGTTGGGAACTATTTCGAACCTTATCTGTGATGGCAGAATACAAACCATTTGGTGACTCACCCATAAAATGTGAGATAGAGGAAACCCATCCTTTTCCCAAGTTTTGAAACTTCTCCTGGTTTGTCAGATGCTCCGGTGAGTCTTACTATGCCTACTTTCTTGAGGGTGGAGAGCCACTTGTATGCATGTTCATCATATCTTAAAACATCTTCAAAATCCAAAGTGGGTAGCTGGAGCTCTGAGCCCCAGTATTGGCATTCTGTGAATTGAGAAAATGAAGAAATCAGATGGGATTACATTCTTTTTACATAAGATGATAACCTCAGAGAAGGGGCTAGTTCATTAAAGTTGATTGTTGATTTATAATGGAGTTTATTAAATGTTATTCATATTAGAAATGCCCAAGTCACTAGGCCTTTCTTCCTTGGCACCACACCAGTCTGTTATATGCCTCCTGCTTATAACTGTGTCTGGCCCATAGCAGGTATTCAATATGCCCCATTTGTTAAGGGAATATTGTTTAGCTGATGAATGACTCTTGATCTGTGTGTTCTTAGGGCTTCTCTGCATGGACACTGCTTAGAAATAACTCTGAGATACTGTATGTGTTAACAGCCAAGTTATATTGCTCAACTCCAAATAGATGATAAAATCAAAATGGTAGATTAGAACAGCATATGTCTATTCTTGGGAGCTGGGGGTTGAGGAGAGCTTTGATATGGTAGGTACAGCTCTTCTTTCCTCTTATTTCACCTGTTAAGAAGCAACCTCTGGGATCAAGTGATCCTTTGGGGTCAGCAAGAAAAGATGAAGGTATATTCCTGGAATGCACAGACCTTTTAGTGGGAGCGCCACACAGATAAGGTCAAATGCTTTCCGTTAGCTCTCTCATTCTTCACGATTAAATGCTCATAAAAATGCTTAATTGAGAAAACAGAAAGAAAAATGTAAAAAATAATTGGCTTGCAAACCGGGCTCTCCCAAAGGAAGTGGAACACAGAGGAAATGCAAATTTGCCAAGGAAACTAAAACAGATATTACCAACTGAATTCAGGAAAAGCCTGACTCTAGCTAATCCATTTGATTTCTTCCTTCCTTGGTAAGAAAATTGCCCTAGGAAGGTAAGCCTTCCTAAAAAGTGACAGAATGAGAATTTGCAATCTCAATATCATTGTGAGCAATGCTCTTCTTTTCTAGCTGGGGAATGTGTCATTTTACAGAAACAAAATAAAGCCCCCTGTTTAAGAATGAAGAATGGTGCCTCTTGTAGTAGTTGTGGACTGGAAACCATTGCTTCTTTGATGTCAGCATAGCTGTTTCTCCAGAAATAGGAATTTTTGTAGGCGTCAGATAGTGGCTTTAGTAGTAAAAAGATACATGCAGGTGCACGGAGCCACTTCTTGCTCTTCCACCAGCTAGTTGCATAAGGACATTGGCATAGGTTAGTAGGTGTGTGTATGTATGAAAGCCTAATTAGGCTATAAATGCATATATTGTCAAAGTTTCTGGGTTATTAAGCACAGCAGTTTGCATAATGAGCCAGAATTTCCAGGACGAAAATTGCTAAGTGTAAATTAGGCCTCCCTAGAGCTGCATTAATTATTTTTTACTATGCTAGTATTCGTTAGTACTGAACACATTCCACAGGCCTCGGTGACTTACTGTATCATCTCTGAAAGTTGAGGTGATATCCAGCCACTGGTTCTGAATCCCTAATTTTAACTCTTTTCTCTCTGTGAGGAGTAACCAGAACTGAAAGAACTACAGTCTTTCCAGTTCCTTAAGCATTGCTTTTCAAGTGCTTCTGATATTTGAGAAAACCTTAGAATTTAATATTAACCAAGTCTCTTTGGCAAAGAGAAACAGGTCAGCACATGGGCCATGTTTTATTAGACCAGAGCAAGTTGGTTAAATCAATAACAGACAATGAGGCATGAAGGTTTCAGGATGATTATACATTTTGGGGGAGGGAGGAAGGATGGTTTGATACAGTTTATTGGTATTTCTTGTTTATATGAGCTGCCCAATCAATAGTCATTTGTTGGTTTATCTTTTCAATAAGGCTAATATTTTATCATGTCACAAGGCATGGTGATATGCAGTAGGTTTTGAAGAGTTCACAGTCTATGGGAGAATTTGACATGGAAGGTGGCAATTAAAACAAAATATAATCACTGCTATAGTTGAGATATGTTCAGGATACCAAGAAGTTGTCTGTTGCAGGAAGTCAGGGACCCTGAATGGAGGGACTGGCTGAAGCTGCAGCAGAGGAACATAAATTGTGAAGATTTCATGGACATTTATCTGTTCCCAAATAATACTTTTATAATTTCTTATGCCTGCCTTTACTTTAATCTCTTAATCCTGCTATCTTCATAAGCTGAGGATATACATCACCTCAGGACCACTGTGATAATTGTGTTAACTGTATAAATTGATTGTAAAACAGAAGACAACCATAAGGTCTGACTGCCTGCGGGGTTGGGCAAAAAGAGCCATGTTTTTCTTCTTGCAGAGAGCCTATAAATGGACATGCAAGTAGGGAAGAGATCGCTAAATTCTTTTCCTAGCAAGGAATATTAATATTAATACCCTGGGAAAGGAATGCATTCCTGGGGGAGGTCTATAAATGGCTGCTCTGGGAATGTCTGTTTTATGTGGTTGAGATAAGGACTGAGATATGCCCTGGTCTCCTGAAGTACCCTCAGGCTTACTAGTGTGGGGAAAAACTCTGCCCTGGTAAATTTGTGGTCAGACTGGCTCTCTGCTCTCAAACCCTGTTTTCTATTGTTTAAGATGTTTATCAAGACAATACGTGCACCGCTGAAAATAGACCCTTATCAGTAGTTCTGCTTTTGCCCTTTGCCTTGTGATCTTTGTTAAACCCTTACCAGTAGTTCTGCTTTTGCCCTTTGTCCTATTCCCTCAGAAGCATGTGATCTTTGTTAGACCCTTACTAGTAGTTCTGCTTTTTGCCCTTTGAAGCATGTGATCCTTGTACCTACTCCCTGTTCTTACACCCCCACCCTTTTTGAAACCCTTAATAAAAACTTGCTGGTCTGAGACTCAGGCTGGCATCATGGTCCTACTGATAAGCGATGTCACCCCCAGCAGCCCAGCTGTAAAATTCCTCTCTTTGTACTGTCTCTCTATTTCTCAGCCAGCTCACACTTATGGAAAATAGAAAGAACCTACGTTGAAATATTGGGGGCAGTTTCCCCCAATAGGTATTAAATTTTCTGATCCCTTGTCTAATGTTCTTTCTTGATGCCCAGCTACTCTTTCATGTTCGTGAAGTTCCCCAGGGCAGTCCCTCATACTTAAACTATTTCCAAAAGAAAACGGGATTGATTTCATATGGTAAGAGCCTCTTCTCAGAGAGGCAATAGATGTGGCTTTGTTTTGAATATTGGATTATGTGATTGTTTGCTTTGCCACTCCCATTTGCTCATTGTGTTTACAGTCCTCTGATTGTAATATCTGATACCAATTAAAAAGGTTGGCAGGAAGAGGATGATAAATGTTATACAAATTACATACTGACTGCCTAACTAGAAAGGTCATTTGGGTTTTAGTGAGAAGAAAAATTTACTGGCCAAAACATCAGTGTTAAGGGCATGAATAACAAATCACCATTTCCTCTTTCCAAAGCTCACACCTAAGTGGACCATGTCCAGAACATTAAAAGATTTATTGAAAACAGCTTTAAGCTTGTTAGAAATCAGGGGCTCATGGGGTATTAGAAGTGGATGGAATGTTAAAGACTCACTTGGCATTTTCATATTGATTTTTTGATTTCCCATCACCATTTGTTCTTATCACTGAATAAAACGTTTGCCTAAATAGCAGCTGAAAATTCTAGTTTTCTGGCACTGTGGTAATTGGTCCAAAAATGTATTTTCTATTCCTATGTAGACTGTTGTATGGAATTAGGTATTGTCTACATGATTATCTATAGTAAATGTGTTGCCTTTACTACAGCTGTTTAAGTAATTTATAGATGAGCATTTATTAAGATTTTAAGAAAAATGTATTGTTTCCTATTGAGAGTAAAGCAGCCTAGAGAGATGATAGTGGTACAGACTATAGTACTGTCCAATAGGGCTTTCTGCAATAATGGAAATATTCCATATCTGTGCTGTCCAATATCATAGCTACTAGAAACACATGGTTATTGAGATTTGACATCTGGCTGGCGAAACAGAGGCACTAAAGTGTTTACTTTATTTAATTTTAATTAATTTAAATAAATAGCCATATGTATGTGACTGGTACTGCACTAGATAGGTCATGCATGAAGAAAAGAGCATGGAGGCAAGAGACTTGGGTTTGAATCATTGTCCAGCCTCTTACCAGGTGCTATCATTTCTTGGCTTCTTCTCTGTGTCTCACTCTTTTATAAAATAGAGACAGTTATGCTTACTCTGCAGATCTTTTATGACCGTGTAATAATATTATGAAAGGAGTTTGGTACAGTACATGGCACATAGAAGATCCATAGTATCAATAATAATAGCTAATATTTGCTGAATAGGTCAGGCACAGTGCTAGTACCTTATTTCTTTTAATCTCCACAGCAAATATATGTAACAGATGCTTTCAGTGTTGCTGTGTTATAGAGAAGGGAACAGAGTTCCAAGTCATGCAGCTAATGATTTATAAGACTACTTAGTCAAATCCAAGTGACTGATTCAAAAATCTATAATTTTAACAACTGCATATAAAATAAACACTTGATGCCTTGAAGTACTATCATCATGGGTATTTTTATGTCCTGTGTCTGAATGTCCATAGCTTAGTCTGTCCCTCATAAAGGAAATCTACTAGATAAAAATGAAAGCAGAGCAAGTTACAATTAGGAACATTTTGTCTGAACTTGTTCAAGCATGGGTGTTTAAAGATAAACCTTGGCTCCTAGTCAGAATTTTAAATGCAGGAAAAGCACTATGAGCAGGTTTCATTGCACAACACTGAAACAACATTGCTATTCACCTTTGGTGAAGTGAACCGAGGCTTTGCACACTGAAAAATCAGCTAGCTTCTCTTCTTTAGTATGTGCCACTATATTTCAGTGATCCATGCCTTTTTGGTTTTACTTAAGGTCATTATCACTTTCCAGAGAGTTTCAGTGACCATGTGGCAGGGAAATATAATACACAGTGATTGAAAAATCATTTTCACAAGATGAATTTTCTTTAAACGTTGAGTTTATATTTTGACTACATTGTTCATTCAAGAAGCGAAGCGTCTGATTAGGGCACACACTACATACTTCCATAGCATGTTTCAATGAATTTTTGTTTCTATATGAGCTTTTTTTTCCATTATAAAATAGCACCCACACACACTCACCCATAATATTCTTTGTTTTAAAAATACAGAAAGATTTATATTCTTTAAAAAATATATTATCTTTTAGATGTGTAAAGTTAACCATATTCACACAAAGAGACTCTAGGATAATGCACAGCTGTCAATACAATAGGCAGCATAGTCTGTAGTATAAATAATTCCGATTTTACAGGACTTTACCATCACAGTATGGTTACAATGGTTTTTCATTTCTTCAAAATGTATACTTTTTCAACCATAGCTCTCTGTTGGAGTGCTCTAGTTAGGAGTTTTGCTGAAATCAGAGACTAAGGGCCATAGCCCATTAGAACCTGTGTACCAATATGAGCCTCTCCTAAATTTGATTATGCTAAATATGACTTTCACAGACGCTGCTGTGACTAACCAGTTTTCAAATTCTTCATAGTGGCCTGAATGCAAAATACTTTAATTTTCAGGGATATAGACATACCCTTGGAGTTACAGCGTGTTGGGTTCCAGACTGCCACAACAAAGTGAATAGCTAAATAAAGTGAGTCATGCAGAATTTTTGGTTTCCTAATGAATATAAAATTTATGTTTACATTATACTGTAGTCTGTAAGTATGAAACAGCACTACATCTGAAAGATATGTATACCTTATTTAAAAATGCTTTATTGCTAAAAATTGCTAATGATCATCTTAGTCTTCTGTGAGTCATAATCTTTTTGCTGGTGGAGGGTCTTGCCTCAACGTTGATGGTTGCTGACTGATCAGAGTGGAAGTTGGTGAGGGCTGGGGTGGCTGTGGCAGTTTCTTAAGACAACAGTGAAGTCTGCTCCATTATTAATTCTTTCTTTCACAAAGTATTTCTTTGTAGAATGTGATGCTGTTTGATAGCATTTTTCCACAGTGGAACTTCTTTCAAAATTTGGGTAAATCTTCTCAGACTCTGCCACTACTTTATAAACAGCATTTATGTAGTATTCTAAATCCTTTGTTTTCATTTCAACAATGTCCACATCATCTTCACCAGGAGTAGATTCCATCTCAAGAAACCACTTTCTTTGCCCATTCAAAAGAATCAACTCCTCATTCATTCAAGTTTTATTATGAGATTGTAGCAATTTAGTTACATCTTCAGGCTCTACTTCTAATTCTAGTTCTCTTGCTATTTCCACCACATCTTCAGTTACTTCCTCTGCTGAAGTCTTGAACCCCTCAAAGCCATCCATGAGGGCTGAAATCAACTTCTTCCAAACTCCTGTTAATGTTAGTATTTTTACCTCCTCCCATGAATCAAAAACGTTCATAATAGCATCTAGAATGGTGAATCCTTTCCAGAAGGTTTCCAATTTATTTTGCCCACAGCCATCAGAGGAAACACTATCTGTGGCAGCAATAACCTTATAAAATGTGTGTTTCTTAAATGATAAGACTGGAAGTCAAAATGACTCCTTGCTCCCTGGGCTGCAGAATGAATGTTGCGTTAGCAGGCATAAAAACAGCATCAATCTCCTTGTACATCTTAATAAGAGCTTTTGAATGACTAGTTACATTGTCAGTGAAAAGTAGTATTTTGAAAAGCATCTTCTCTTTCTGAGCAGTGAGTCTCAACAGCTATTGAACAAATATTCAGTAAGCCATGCTGTAAATAGACGTATGGTCATCCAGGTTTTGTTTTTCCATTGATAGAGCACAGGCAGAACAGATTCAGTATAATTCTTAACGGTCCTAGAACTTTCAGAATAGTAAATGATCATTGGTTTCAACTTAAAGTCAATAGCTGTATTGGTCCCTAACAAAAGGGTCAGTCTGTTTTTTGGAGTGTTGAAGCTAGGCATTGACCTCTCTTTTTTAGCTATGAAAATCCTAGATGGCATCTTTTCCAATATTAGGCATTTTATCTACATGGAAAATCTGCTACTTAGTGTATCCACCTTCATCAATGATCTTAGCTAGATCTTCCAGATCACTTGCTGCAGCTTCTCCATCACAATTGCTACTTCACCTTGCACTTTCATGTTATAAAGAAAACTTCTTTCCTTAAACCTCATGAACCAACCTCTGCTATTGCCAGACTTTTCTTCTATAGCTTCTTTACCTCTCTCAGGCTTCACAGAATTAAACAGAGTTAGGGCCTTGCTCTGAATTAGGCTTTGGCTTAAGGAAATGTGGCTGGTTTGATCTTCTATTCAGACCCCTCAAACTTTCTCCACATCAGCAGTAAGGCTGTTTTGCTTTCTTATCATTTGTGTGTTTACTGGAGTAGCACTTTCAATTTCCTTCTGTAACTTTTCCTTTGCATTCTTCACAACTTGGCTGACAGTCTGGTGCAAGAGGCCTAGCTTTTGGCCTCCCTCAGCTTTCATGCCTTTCTCACTAAACGTAATAATTTCTAGCTCTTGATTTAAAGTGAGAGACATGCAACTCTTTCTTTCACTGAAAGACTTAGAGGTCATAGTGGGGTTATTAATTTGCCTCACTTAAATATTGTTGTCTCTCAGGGAACAGGGAGGCCCAAAGAGAGAGAGAGAGAGCGAGAGAGAGAGAGAGAGATGGGGGAATGGCTGGACAGTAAAGTGGTCAGAACACATACATTTATTAAATTATCTGTCATATATGAGTGCTGGTTATGGTACCCCAGAAAAATTACAGTAGTAAGCTCAAAGATCACTGATCACAGATCACTATAACAGATATGAAAATAGTTAAACAGTTTGAGATACTAAGATAATTGCCAAAATGTGACACAGAGGCAAAAAGTGAGTACATGCTGTCGGAAAAATGTGCTGATAGACTTGCTTGCGTGTTGCTACAAGCCTTCAATTTGTAAAAAATGCAGTATCTGTGAAGCTCAGTAAAGTGAAGTGTAATAAAACAAAGTATGCCCTTACTAATATACCTGAAATCATACTACATTTTATTAAGTCCAGCAGGAAAATTATTCTATGATGTCTGCACAGAAATTTTAACTTTGTGTGTGTTGAAAGAGTAATTTAAAAGGATTTTCTTATCTTCCCCCAACTGTAAAACATAACTATCCAGGGAACCAAAAGAAAATACATTTGACTAGAGTAAATCATTTATCAGGAGAATACATTAAAAACAAATTTAAGTTTCACACTTGGGTCTGGATACATAAACATTACGAAAAATGATGGAATATTTAAGATATGAACCACCCTTCCTAATTTAACTTATGGTCTTACTAATAAATACTTCCTTGAACATGTGCTTCACACATCATAAAATTTATGAACAGGCTACATGCTGGTTTTCAAGGAACCATTTGCACAAGGTTTCCTTTTCAGGGTTAAGCATCACATTCCTGGATCCTGAGCTGTATTTCAAAAAAGGAAAAGACACAAAGAAGCTCTTTAGTTAAAGATTCATGAGCACAGCATGCTGGGTTGCAATGTGTTATTTCAAGAGTTTAGGACCTTCTGTCCACCTGCACTGAACTGAGCTGTTGGCTCTGAAATAGCTTATTGAATATGCAGGGGATCAGCCAATCTCTTACTGTCTCTTCCTGTAAATACCTTCTAGGGGCCCTGACAAAAACAAAGTCTGACCTGTCCTAGAGGAAAGGCAGCTGAGTGGAAAACAGAGCTTTGATTTTCTTCTCGTGCACTATGGAGATCCTGCCCTCTTCAGATTTTTTTTTAACTTCTTATCCAGTGAATTCTACATGTCTTTCAAGATTCTGATCACTTCTTTTATGTTGAGATTTTCCTGAAGCTGACCCTGTGATGAAGATTTAAATGCAAGAAATTTATTGAGGCAGTCTATCCAGAAACACTCATAGAAGATGGGGAATTAAGACAGGAAAGAAAACCTCTGGAAAGTGTTGTAATGAACACGTTACTGCTTTGGCAACAGGGGTTCAGCATCACTAGACTTCATAGGGACACTGTAGGGTATACTTTAGAGGTTTCCTACTTGGGGAAAAGACACTGAGGTGCTCAGGCTACCCATGCCTACCCCTTTTTGGTTGAGAGCTGCTCCTCTGGGCATCCACTCCTGGGTCTTTTTGTCCTTTCTTGTGTGCTGGCCAAGCATGCTGTCTCAGGCAGAGAGGGGAGATTAGCAGTCTTGCAACAAGAAGCTGCTGACATGTATGTGACAAGTGCTAAGGGGCTATGGCAGGGCACTGGCACCCTCTGCAATGCCCTTCTGGAAATCTCCTGCAACTGCTAAGGGTGCTCTGGTTGCCTGACTTCTCTGGCCCTCCAGCACCTCAGTCCCAGTCCTCATTATGTTATGTTGAAATCTTTCACTCATACAACACATTTGTTGAAATCCTTGCTATGCAAAGAGATTACATTTGTGAATAAAGATAGATATGATCACTTCTCTTGTTGGGGAAAAAGGGTGCAAAAGCAAGGAAGCAAACACATAAATATTAATACATAAGAATAAAAATTTTGGCAAGTGCTATGAGGGTAACAAATGGGGTGTATAACAATAATAAATGAATCTTGGGATTGGGATAGGGAATTCATTTAGACATGGTGATTAAGAAACACCAAGCTAAAGAGAAGCTATTTATGCCAAATTCTGAAGGATGAGAGAAGACTGTCATGCAAAGAGCAGGGGGAAGAGTGTTAGGTAGGAGGGACAGTGGGAAGATGGGAATTGTCTTGCTTGAAAAACTCAGTCACCAAGGCTAGAACTGGGGCAAGAGGGCGTGTACCAGATGAAGGTGGAAAAGTAGGCAAGGGCTGGTTCAGGCAAGGCTCTGTCTCTTCCGCTAGATTGTAAGTTCCTCATGACCTATGAGGATCATGTCACTTATCTTTATTTTTTCACCAATATTGCTCCTTTCCTTCCTCCCCAACTTGTGTAGCCCAACACTGAAGGTTTTCAGAAAACTTTTATGGTCTATATGCAAAACAAATCTTTGTTTATTTCCTAATGATGACTAGAGGCTCAAAGCAACCCCTGAAAAATGAGATTGTGTCTGAGTGCACTTTTCTATTTTAAAAGATGAAGAAATACATAAAATCTTTAGGTGGTAACCCCATAAAACTCTGAAAGTATTGCTGAGAATGTACAAGTGGGGCTTCTAAACAAGTGTAACCTGCTTGAAAGGAGAGACACACATTTTCATGTTGGACTGTTAGTAACCTGACATACTCTGTATGCTCAGTCCTATGACCAGAATGACCATCTAGCTGGAGAAAACAAAAATAACACAAAATAATGAAGAAACACTAATACTAACATAGTCTGTATACTCATGCCTATGACTGGAATGACCATCTATCTGAAGAAAACAAGAATTACACATAAAATAATAAAGAAACCATAAATGGCAGTGTATGAAAAATAATTTAAAAAACAATGAACCTAACGTCTATTGAGCACTTATGATTTCATGCACCCTTCTAAGGACTTTATATGGATTAATTTATATAAATCTCACAACAATCCCATAACAGATACTCTATCATTGTTCTTATTTTATTGATGAGGAGAAAGGCACAAGGAGCTTAGATAATTTGTCCAGCATCAGACAATATGTGTCAGATTTAGGATTCCCACACAATTTGACTGAAGACAATGGGAAAAGGGTTGTATGGTGAAGGAAAACACGCACCAAAGGATATCAGAAAGAAAGATTATTATCCCAGACTTCCTTAGAGTTGGCAGAAAAGATAGATAATTGTTTTACTCTCTGTCCTTGTGACTCTCCTCTATGACATCCATAAAAAGATCACAGAAGGCCCTCTTCATCCCTTTCAATGACATGCCACACACCTCCCCATGGAACAGGTTTCAAACAGCTCCAGTTTTCACAGCTTCCTTCTTCTGCTGAGGCACAATATACCTTTTAAACCCTAATTCTGTGTGCTCCAGAATTGCAGAATAGAGATATAGTTTGGATATTTGCCCCTACCCAAATCTCATGTTGAATTGTAATTCTCAGTATTGGAGGTGGGGCCTGCTGGGAGGTGATTGGATCATGGGGGTGAATTTCTCATAAATGGTTTAGCACCATCCACTTGGTGCTGTCCTCACAATAGTGAGTGAGTTCTCAAGAAATCTGGCCATTTAGAAGTCTGTGGCACCCAGCAAAAGAAACTATCATCAGAGTGAACAGGCAACCTACAGAATGGGAGAAAATTTTTGCAATCTATCCATCCGAAAAAGGGCTAATATCCAGAATCTACAAAGAACTTCAACAAATTTACAAGAAGAAAACAAACAACTCCATCAAAAAGTGGGCAAAGGATATGAACAGACACTTCTCAAAAGAAGACATTTATGCAGCCAACAGACATATGAAAAAATGCTCATCATCACTGGTCATTAGTGAAATGCAAATCAAAACCACAATGAAATACCATCTCATGCCAGTTAGAATGGCGATCATTAAAAAGTCAGGAAACAACAGATGCTAGAGAGGATGTGGAGAAATAAGAATGCTTTTACATTGTTGGTGGGAGTGTAAATTAGTTCAACCATTGTGGAAGACAGTGTGGTGATTCCTCAAGGATCTAGAACCAGAAATACCATTTGATCCAGCAATCCCATTACTATATATATATACCCAAAGGATTATATATCACTCTACTATAAAGATACATGCACACGTATGTTTATTGTGGCACTATTCACAATAGCAAAGACTTGGAACCCACCCAAATGTCCATCAATAATAGACTGGATAAAGAAAATGTGGCACATATGCACTATAGAATACTATGCAGCCATAAAAAAGGATGAGTTCATGTCCATTGCAGGGACATGGATGAAGCTGGAAACCATCATTCTCAGCAATCTATCACAAGAACAGAAAACCAAACACTGCATGTTGTCACTCATAAGTGAGAGTTGAACAATAAGAACACATGGACATAGGGAGGGGAACATCACACATTGGGGCCTGTCAGGCGGGGGAGCTAGGGGAGGGATAACATTGGGAGAAATACCTAATGTAGGTGACAGTTTAATGGGTGCAGCAAACCACCATGCCACGTGTATAACTATGGAACAAAACGGCACGTTCTGCACGTGTACCCCAGAACTTAAAGTATAATAATAATAAAAAAAAGTCTGTGGCACCTCTCTGTTTCTCTTGCTCCTGCTTGTACCTGTGATGTATCTGTTCCGCCTTCACCTTCTGCCATGATTGTAAACTTCCTGAGGCCTCCCTTGAAGCCGAGCAGATGCCAGCATTATGCTTCCTGTAAAGCCTACAGAATCTTGAGACAGTTAAACCTCTTTTTTAAATAAATTACCCAGTCTCAGGTATTTCTTTATAGCAACACAAGAACCACCTAACACAGGCAGTCTTGAAGATGTGCATAAAGACATCTACTGCATTAAGTATTTCTTTGTAAGGCTAAATGGTCTCTTTCCTCCCCAGTATTTCTTCATGCTTTCTGGGTACCATGCACTCTACTACCCTCTCTGCTTTTCTTCGGATGACATGTTTAAATTTGCTGATGTGCCCTGACAGCACTGGCATCTTGAATTGGACATAATACTACAGGTATGGTCTGGTCTATGCCTGCAGGGTGGGCTCATTCGTACATTTTTACTAATGCTGCCCATATCTAATTAGTCTTTTTTGGCAGTCCCAACTCTGATGACTCATAGTAACTTTTCAGCCTGCCAGAACATGTAAGAATTGCCTGTTAGCCAAGTATTTGTCTCCTGGATTCATGTACTTTATTTCTGAAGCTAGTTCATTGAAAAAGAACTTACTAAGCACATATAGAGATGAGAATAAAGGCTACATCTGATATGGTCCTTTGTCAAATTTAACAACTCAAGGTTTGAAGGTGAAAAATCTGGATTCAAATCCTAGTTCCAACATTTCCTATCTGCATGACCTTTGGAAAGTGAGAAATTCTCTAAGTTCAGTTTCCTTATCTGGAAAATACAGGATGAGAACAACCTACAGAGCTGTAAAATTTGAATGAGATAATATCTATCAAGAATTTAACATCGTGTGCCTGCTGTCTGGTTAAATCTTCACTTGAACCAAAGCAGCTAAATGTGGAGGAAAACACATGAGGATGACTGATTTTATTGTAATCTCTAGTTAACTATAACTTACACGTTCCTATCTGACTGTTTCTTATGTTTTCTATCCTCAAATCTTCCACACTTCATCCTCATATTTATGCTCTTCTGGTGACTTTGATTCTTACTTCAGTGAAAAGACAGAAGGACTCAGAAGAGAATTTCCATACACTGCTACCACCACATCCATCAACCTGCCTGAGTCTGTGTCCTTATCATTACTTGATGTATTATAGGAGTATTTGTACATTTATTTGTCTCTTTCTCTACCAAAATGTAAACTGCTAAGGGGCAGGATTTTTCTCTTATTTTGTTCACCACTGGTTCCCCAGTACCTAGAATAGTGCCTAGTATGTAGCAGACACACATTGAGTATGATGAATGAATAAATGCACAATCCATGGAAAGTGCCCAATAATGACATATATTACTAATATTAGTTCTTTCTCTAGATTTTAACTGTCTAGTGTGAAAGAGAGACAAATACTATAGAAAATGACCATTCAGTGTAGTAATGGTAGTGACAGAGAGAGGACCCATACAAATTGCTGTGAGCACATAGAAGAGGAGGAAAATGGAAGGCATTTAATAGTTCAGATACCCTTAAATCAAACTTTGGCTCTGATACTTCATGTCTCTTTGATTACAAACTAGTTATTTATTTCTATCAGCCTAATTTTTGTGTATAAAATGGTTACAATAATAATGCTGCCTGGGAGTTATTGCTAGGATTAAACAGTGCAGTAAATATTAAGTGCTGAGCTCAGTTGCTGGCATATGGAAAATGATTTTAAAGCATTTTTCAAAAAGAAAGAGCAGGATGGGAATAGGAAATAAGCTATAGGAGGAAGAAGAAGGGCATATGATTTTGGTAGTGCGGACAGCGGGTTAACAGTAGAAGCAGCAAGATATGGTTGGATTCTGAATTATTTTGACAATAGAGCAAATATAACTTTCTAATAAGTTGGATGAGTATCATGAGAGACAAACAGTAGTCAAGGGTAAGCCTGCTACTGGAGAGATGGAGTTGCCATCATCAGTTGAGATGGAAAATGCTGTATGTGGAGCAGAATTCATCTTAGAACATCTGCTCCCAGCAAAGGTTAATTTTTCCTTTGGTTTTCCTCATTTTTTTCCTTATTGTTTCAAGTAAATAACTTCAATAATCCCCTCTATCACTGCCCATCATATATCTTGATTCATCAATTTATTCTGGGCTAGAATCTCCTATTATGCCTTACTGAAGTTTGAGCTTAAAGACTGTGGTTCCTCATTACATGGGCATATTGTTTTCTTTAGATATTTTTCCTTTATATTCCCTATTGAGATCTGCTCTTCTATGATGATGAGATTGTACCAATTTTCAGTTTGGAATTTTTCTTTTTCAAGTATCTAGCACATATGTGACATATAATGTAGCCGATGATTGCTGGTATTTTCATCTGTAGCTATTCTTAACTAACTAATAGATAACACAGGATCACTTTCTTCCAAGTTTTCTGGTCATTCCAGCTTCACCAAACATTTCTATATTCTTGATTGGAATTAGGTTCATAATTGGCCAGTCTTTTCACTGCCTTCTTTAATTCTATTGAAGTGAATTTATCTACCAGGTAGGTAAATTTTTGCTAGAAATCAAACCAATGTAAGACTAAAGTTTTTTTCGTGGCAATTGTCCACCTTTGAGATACTCTCATGTGCTTAATCAGGAATAGAACATGATTGTTCTTCATGTAAGGGGAGCTCAAACATAAGATATTATAAGGCACTTTTCTTCTCTCCTGTCTTTTTCGCAAATGTTCTTTAATGTGCCTTTGCTCTTATGTATGGCGCTTTAACTAGAAGAAAAAGGGGAGACAGAAAGGATCTAACAAGTTTTGAGCATCCACAGTGTGCCAGACACTGTGCTAAGTACTTACAGTTTATCACTTATTCTTCATCTCCCAAGGCTAATAGGCATCGCCTCTTTTAAATATGGAAAAAGTGAGGCTCAGGTCATTTATGAAACTAAGTCAAGTTCACAGAAAAAGGTCAAAACCAGCTCTTCTGACTCCAAAGTATATGCTCTTTCTGTTAACACCATGTTATTTCATGAGTGAAGCACTTTCTTGATATAGTGCACTCTTTTACCTTCTCTTCTAACAAATTCTAACAAAATTCTTTTTGAAAAATGTGTATGTGTGTGATGTTCCTCTCCCTGTGTCCACGTGTTCTTCTTGTTCAACTCCCACTTATGATTGAGAACATGTGGTGTTTGATTTTCTGTTCTTGTGATAGTTTGCTGAGAATGATGGTTTCCAGCTTCATCCATGTCCCTGCAAAGGACATGAACTCATCCTTTTTTATGGCTGCATAGTATTCCATGGTGGGGGGATAGGGGAAGGATAGCATTAGGAGAAATACCTAATGTAGGTGATGGGTTGATGGGTGCAGCAAACCACTATGGTACGTGTATACATTGTAACAAAACTGCATGTTGTGCACATGTACCTCAGAACTTAAAGTATAATAAAAAAAAAGAAAAATGTGTATGTTTTCATTTATATATGAAAGCCTTGCTGTTTCAATGTTACCAGTGAAGTGATGCCTATTTCCTAGGCTTACTTTCTTTCCTATTGATATTTGTGGCTTGGTTTAGGGATAAATATAAATGTAGGGTGGAATAATTGATGAAGGTCTTCATTAGGATGTGAGTAAATCTTGTAGAATGGGTAGGTAAAGTTTGACCAGTCAGAAAGAGAAGAATAAGTCATGCAGGAGGCAAGCAGAACTTGGACAATAAAAGAAGTCCACATGCTCGTGGAGGGGGTACCAGATTGTGGGAGGATTGGAAAGCCCCAGTGAAGAATTTTATTCTGTAGGCAATGAGACACATGAGCAAGGGGAACGAGAGATGATTGTGAGTCTCAGGGGGATTGCCCTTAGAATTGTGCAAGCTGGGTATGAACAGAGAGGCCATGTTATGTCAGTAATACAGACATGGGATGATAAAAGACTCCAACTAAGCTGTTGGCAAGAGAGACAATCTATATGATCTTTCCCTCCATAAGCCTAACTTAAATGTAAGTCATCTCTGTACAAACAGCAAATATGCAATAAAATCGAAAGCCAATGGGAGACAGTGAGAAAGCAATTTTAATAATAATATTCTACATTTTTCAAGAACAAATATTCTGTTCAAGAGGGTCAAGAAAACTGTTTTTTTGGTTTTTTTTTTTTTTTTAGATGGTGGATTGGAGACATTGTTAGTATGCTTCTCCCTTTTGGAAAGACGAAATAGTGTGTAGAGACTCACACTGTGAACTTTTTTCCAAGAAGCAACACAGGAACTTAATAGGAAAACTGAAAGAAACTACAGGCCCTTTGAAAGAAGTGGCAGGCTATAGTCTTCACTGTAAGCCCAGTGGAAAACTGTAAGTCCCCAGAGTGTGAGGGCAGATAAACTGCCTCTGGGATATACCCTCCCACTGGGGAACCTGGCAATGCAGCCGATGGGGAAAGGCCTTAATCCTACCCAGCACTGGAGCTGATTTAGGGAGTGGTAGGGAATATAAAAGTAGGAGCAGCAGCGGGAAGACTTTTGTGCATTCCCAGTCTCCAGCATGGATGGAGGGAAGCCATTTTTGGTCCTACTTCACAGGGGACCTGACAGAAGTCTGTCAGCTAACACAGGTGGCAGTCACAGGTTGAGAGAGGCTCCCAACTGAAATTCGGGATATAATCTCAAGTGCAGACAAACACCCTTGGCCAGAACTTAAGGGTGGGTGGGAAATGTGCTGCTACCACAGGTGCAGGAGCTGGGTGTTCTGGCTTTGTGGGTGGACTGGAAGGGGTGAGATCTGAAAGTCATGGTAGCGTCTTCTGGGGAGTTCTGAACATAGACTGCTTAGGACTTAGCTAGCTGCTGCTAGTGGAGAGCACTGCAAGTCTGAGACCTGCCTTGCCAAGTGAATGGGAGCTGAGTGGGGCTTATTGCCACCTGCTACTCCCCACTTTCTGCACAAACTCTTCTGTGCAGCAGAGACAGCTGTGCTTCTCTCTGGAACATTACCCTAGTGGCAAGAGAACTGCCCTCCAATTTCACAAAAACTGCTGCTTGCCCTGCATGTGGAGAGCCAGAGTGTGGCCCTGTCTGACCCAGCCCCTACCTGGCTTTGTCCCTCCACCCACTCTGGTAACTTAACACAATGGACAGAAAGTTTTGGGAGCTTTATGGCCCCACTCATTGTCTGAGAATACAGAATACCTCCCCTAGGTAACAAAGCAAGCACAAATCCCACTGCTACTAACACAGCTGGTGCTCTTTTGCAAGTACCACCTCCTGGCTGGAGGCCAACTGACACAGTCCATTACAGCATCTGCAGGTAGAATAACACAGTGCTCAAGAAGGAGAAAATGTGTGTGTTACCTCAGCTATCACCATTGCCTGCAGCACCATGGCTAACCAGGAGGTCCTGAGTCTGCCCAAGTGACCAGTTCATTACTTCTTCAGCCAGCATTTGAGAAAGCCAACACACTAAGGTTATTTATAACCAAGGAACTTTATAGGGTCTACGTCACTCCCCTGCCATCTCCACCAGAGCTAGTGCTGGTATCTGCTGCTAGGAGACTAGAGGACAGATCACATCACTGGATCCCTTGCAGACATTTCCCAGCACCAACCTGGAGTATGGCAGCCCCACTAGGTGGCCAGACCCAGAGGAGCAGCAGCATTCACAGTAGTCTGGTTCTCAGAAAATCCTACTCCTAGGCGGAGAGTGAATGTACCACATTAAGAGAATACCTTGGGAGATAAACAAGTCTGGATGGCAGGCCTTGAGTCCCAGAACTTTCTGCTGGTCGGAAGTGTCTTTCAGTAGAGGCACAGATACAGTGCTGGGCTCAGTGGGGAAAGTCTGCAGCTCTGCCCCAACTGTTAGGCAGCCCTTGTGCTCACAAAGGGTCCTGGAGAAGAGGAATTCTTTTCCCTCCTGCCAATCACTGCAGACACAGCTAGGGCTTCTCCCGTAGGAGTTCAGCATGAGTGCACCTATAGGCAGCCTTTCTGGAACACTTCAGGGTGACTGGATCCCCACAAGAGGAGTGCCCTCTGGGTTCAGCCTTGCATGACGGGTAGAGTCACAATTCGTCTCTACTTGGAATATCAAATATTCAACTCTACTTGGAATTTCATTCCTGCAGATGAAAAGAGATGCCTGTCTGATTTGAATAGCTGTAGCACTGGGTCAGGAGTGTGACTGGGAGGTGGATTGCTTTCCTGCTGGCCTGGCAAGGGAGAGGCCATCCTTCCCCCTGGTAAGATCTCAGTGCATCTCCCCCAGCCACCTCTGTCAAGACTGGGACCTCTGCTGATGATTGGGTGTTGCATTTACCCACCTGCTTCAGCCACAGCTGGTTTCTATGCAGGGATACCTCTCCTACTGGGGAAAAATAAACAAAAATGTGCACACCATTGGGGAATGAGATAAGCTTAAAGAGACCTCTGCTATTCCAACCTCATAAGAGACAGTGAACTTAGTCATACACCAAGCACATCATTACTACAGCCAGCATCTGAGAAAGTCATCATACAAAGACTATAACGAGAAACTCTTACAGAGTCTTCACCCCTGAAAGCACCAAGAGCTGAATAAGGCTGCAATAAACTATAAACATTAAAGTCACATCCTTCAGGGGAAAAAAGAAATAAAACAGTCAAATAAAAAGAAGTCAACAATAATTAAAAGAAATAGTCTATCCAAATGAGAAGGAAACAGAAAAATAATTCTGGCAAGTATGAAAAAACAGGGTTCTATAACATCCCCAAGGTACCACATTAGCCACTGTCCTCCGGACCCCAGAATGGTAGATCCACTGACAGCTTGCACCATCTACCTAGAAATGCCACAGACACTCAATGCCAGCCTGTGAAAGCAGCCACAGGGGCTATACCCTGCAGACCCACAGAGGCAGAGCTGCCCAAGACCTTGGGAGTCCACCTCTTGTGGCCTGAATGTGAGATATGGAGTCAAAGGAGATCATTTTAAAGTGCTAAGATTTCATGACTGCAAAGTTTTCAAACTATTTATGCTCTTCTTCCCTTTTAAATGTAACTATCAGTTTTAGCTAATCTCTTTGTTCACACATATGAGTATAGACTTTTATAAACAGCCAGGTCACATCTTGAATGCTTTGCTGCTTAGAAATTTCTTCTGCCAGATACCCTAAATCATCTTTCTCAATTTCAAAGTTACACAGATCTCTAGGGCAGGGGCAAAATGCTGCCTTTCTTCTTGCTGAAGAGTGACCTTTACTCCAGTTCCCAATAAATTTCTCATCTCTATCTGAGACTACCTCAGCCTGGACTTCATTGTCTATATCACTATCAGCATTTTGGTTAAAACCATTCAACAAGCCTCTAGGAAGTTCCAAACTTTCCCACATCTTCCTGTCTTCTTCTGAGCCCTCCAGGCTGTTCCAACTTCTGCTTGTTGCCAAAGTCATTTCCACATTTTTAGGTTTCTTTATAACAGTGCCCCACTCCCAGTACCAATTTTCTGTATTAGTGCATTCTCACACTGCTATAAAGAACTACCTCAGACAGGGTGATTTATGAAGGAAAGCGGGTTTAATAGATTCACAGTTCCACAGGCTTATAGGAAGCATGACTGGGAGGCCTCAGGAAAGTTACAGTCATGGTGGAAGGTGAAGGGGAAGCAAGCATCTTTTTCACATGGTGTCAGGAGAGAAAGAGCAATGGGGGAAGTGCCACACACTTTTTTTTATATTATACTTTAAGTTCTAGGGTACATGTCCACAACGTGCAGGTTTGTTACACATGTATATATGTGTGTTAATGGTGTGCTGCACCCATTAACTCGTCATTTACATTAGGTATATCTCCTAATGCTATCCCTCCGCCTTACCCCCACCCCACAACAGGCCCCGGTGTGTGATGTTTCCCTTCCTGTGTCCAAGTGTTCTCATTGTTCAGTTCCCACCTATGAGTGAGAACATGCAGTGTTTGGTTTTTTGTCCTTGTGATAGTTTGCTGAGAATGATGGTTTCCAGCTGCATCCATGTTCCTACAAATGACATGAATTCATCCTTTTTTATGGCTGCATAGTATTCCATGGGTATATGTGCCACATTTTCTTAATACAGTCTATCATTGTGGGACATTTGGGTTGGTTCCAAGTATTTGCTATTGTGAATAGTGCCTCAATAAACATACGTGTGCATTTATCTTTATAGCAGCATGATTTATAATCCTTTGGGTATATACCCAGTAATGGGATGGCTGGGTCAAATGGTATTTCTAGTTCTAGATCCCTGAGGAATTGCCACACTGTCTTCCACAATGATTGAACTAGTTTACAGTCCCACCAACAATGTAAAAGTGTTCCTATTTCTCCACATCCTCTCCAGCACCTGTTGTTTCCTGACTTTTTAATGATCGCCATTCTAACTGGTGGGAGATGGTATCTCATTGTGGTTTTGATTTGCATTTCTCTGATGGCCAGTGATGATGAGTATTTTTCATGTGACTGTTGGCTGCATAAATGTCTTCTTGAGAAGTGTCTGTTCATATCCTTCACCCACTTTTTGATGGGGTTGTTTGTTTTTTTCTTGTAAATTTGTTTGAGTTCATTGTAGATTCTGGATATTAGCCCTTTGTCAGATGAGTAGATTGCAAAAATTTTCTCCCATTCTGTAGGTTGCCTGTTCACTCTGATGGTAGTTTCCTTTGCTGTGCAGAAGCTCTTTAGTTTAATTAGATCCCATTTGTCAATTTTGGCTTTTGTTGCCATTGCTTTTGGTGTTTTAGACATGAAGTCCTTGCCCATGCCTATGTCCTGAATGGTATTGCCTAGGTTTTCTTCTAGGGTTTATATGGTTTTAGGTCTAACATGTAAGTCTTTAATCCACCTTGAATTAATTTTTGTATAAAGTGTAAGGAAGAGATCCAGTTTCAGCATATGGCTAGCCAGTTTTCCCAGCACCATTTATTGAATAGGGAATCCTTTCCCCATTGCTTGTTTTTCTCAGGTTTGTCAAAGATCAGATGGTTGTAGATGTGTGGTATTATTTCTGAGGGCTCTGTTCTGTTCCATTGGTCTATTTCTCTGTTTGGGTACCAGTACCATGCTGTTTTGGTTACTGTAGCCTTGTAGTATAGTTTGAAATCAGGTAGCTTGATGCCTGCAGTTTTGTTCTTTTGGCGTAGAATTGACTTGGCAATGTGGGCTCTTTTTTGTTTCCATATAAACTTTAAAGTAGTTTTTTCCAATTCTGTGAAGAAAGTCATTGGTAGCTTGATGGGGATGGCATTGAATCTATAAATTACCTTGGGCAGCATGGCCATTTTCACAATATTGATTCTTCCTGTCCATGAGCATGAAATGTTCTTCCATTTGTTTGTGTCCTCTTTTATTTTGTTGAGCAGTGGTTTGTAGTTCTCCTTGAAGAGGTCCTTCACGTCCCTTGTAAGTTGGATTCCTAGGTATTTTATTCTCTTTGAAGCAATTGTGAATGGGAGTTCACTCATGATTTGGCTCTCTCTTTGTCTGTTATTAGTGTATAAGAATACTTATGATTTTTGCACATTGATTTTGTATCCTGAGATTTTGCTGAAGTTGCCTATCAGCTTAAGGAGATTTTGGGCTGAGATGATGGGGTTTTCTAAATATACAATCATGTCATCTGCAAACACGGACAATTTGACTTCCTCTTTTCCTAATTGAATACACTTTATTTCTTTCTCTTGACCGATGCCCTGGCCAGAACTTCCAACACTATGTTGAATAGGAGTGGTGAGAAAGGGCATCCTTGTCTTGTGCCAGTTTTCAAAGGGAATGCTTCCAGTTTTTGCCCATTCAGTATGATATTGGTTGTGGGTTTGTCATAAATAGCTCTTATTATTTTGAGATATGTCCCATTAATACCTAATTTATTGAGAGTTTTTAGCATGAAGGGCTGTTGAATTTTGTCAAAGGCCTTTTCTGCATCTATTGAGATAATCATGTGGTTTTTGTCTTTGGTTCTGTTTATATGCTGGATTATGCTTATTGATTTTTGTATGTTGAACCAGCCTTGCATCCCAGGGATGAAGCCCACTTGATCATGGTGGATAAGCTTTTTGATGTGCTGCTGGATTTGGTTTGCCAGTATCTTATTGAGGATTTTTGCATCGATGTTCATCAGGGATATTGGTCTAAAATTCTCTTTTTTTGTTGGTGCCACACACTTTTAAACCATAGATCTTATGAGAACTCGTTCACTATCATAGGAACAGCAAGGGGGAAGTCAGCCCCCATGATTCAATCGCCTCCCACCAGGCCTCTCCTCTCACACGTGTGGATTACAATTTGACATGAGATTTGGGTGAGGACACAGAGCCAAACAATATCACCTTACAAGCCCAAAGGGATTGGGATCCTATCTTTAGCCCTTTTTTTTTTTTTTTTTTTTGAGATGGAGTCTTGCTCTATTGCCCAGGCTAGAGTGCAGTGGTACAATCTTGGCTCACTGCAAGCTCTGCCTCCCAGGTTCATGCCATTCTCCTGCCTCAGCCTCCCTAGTAGCTGGGACTACAGGTGCCTGCCACCACGCCTGGCTAATTTTTTGTATTTTTTTTGTTTTATTAGAGATGGGGTTTCACTGTGTTAGCCAGGATGGTCTCGATTTCCTGACCTTGTGATCTGCCCTCCTTTGCCTCCTAAAGTGCTGGGATTACAGGCATGAGCCACTGCACCTGACCTCTTTAGTCTCTTTAAAGAGAATAATTGTCAGGCAAGAATTTTGTATCCTGCAAAACTAAGTTCCATAAATGAAGGAGAAATAAAGTAATTTTCAGACAAGGAAATGCTGAGGCAATTTGTTACTACTAGACAAGCCCTACAAGAATGCTAGGAGTTCTAAAACTTGAAACAAAAGGTTGATGTGCACCAGAATAGAATCTCTTGAAAGCATAAAACTCACAGGCCTATAAAACAATAATACAATGAGAAAATAAAGTAGGTAACAATCAACATGATGACGGAGAAAGTATCTCACATCTCAACATGAACATTGAATGTAAATGGCCTAAATGCTCCACTTAAGATACAGATTGGCAGAATGGACAAAAAAAAAAAAAAAAAAAAAAAAAAAAAAAAAAAAAAAATCACAAACCAAATATCTTCTGTCTTCAAGAGACTCACCTAACACATAAGGATTCATACAAATTCAAGGTAAAGAAGTGGGAAAAGATACTCCATGCAAATAGAAACCAAAAGCGAGCAGAAGTAGCTATTTTTATATCAGATTAAACAGACTTTAAAGCAACTATATTAAAAACAAAAAAGAAAGAAGGTCATTATACAATGATGAAAGAATCAATCCAACAAGAAGATATTACAATCCTAAATATATATGCCTCTAACTCTGGAGCTCCCAAATTTATAAAACAATTACTGTTAGACCTAAGAAGTAAGACAGACAGCAACATAATAATAGTGGGGAACTTCGATACCCCGCTGACAGCACTAAACAGATCACTGAGACAGAAAGTCAACAAAGCAACAATGGACTTAAACTACACTCTGTAACAAATGGACCTGATATTTATAGAACATTCTACCCAATAACTGCAGAACAGACATTCTTACTAACACATGGAAGGTTTTCCAAGACAGACCATATAATAGTTCACAAAACATTTCTCAATAAATTTAAGAAAATCAAAATTATATCAAGTACCCTCTCAGAACACAGTGGAATAAAACTGGAAATTAACTCCAAAAGGAACCCTGAAAACAATACAAACACATGGAAATTAAACAATCTTCTCTTAAATGATTTTGGGGTTAATAATGAAATCAAGATGGAAATTTAAAAATTCTTTGAAATAAATGATATTATTGACACAAGTTATGAAAACCTCTGTGATGCAGATGTTGACTACTATACATCACATAAACAGAATTAAAAACCAAAGCCATATAATCAGTTCAATAGATGCAGAAAAAGCATTTGATAAAATTCAGCATCCCTTTAGGTAACCCCCACTAATGAACTAGGCATTGAAGGAACGTACCTCAAAATGCTAGGAGGTGAATAAAGGCCATATATAACAAACCATCAGCCAACATCATACTGAATGGAGAAAAGTTAAAAACATAACTTAAAAGTTAAAAGCAAAAATTAAAAGTTAAAAGGTTAAAAATTAAAAGTTCCAGTTCCTGAGAACTGGAACAAGATAAGGATGCCCGCTTTCACCAGTTCTATTCAACATAGTACTGCAAGTCGTAGCTTGGGTAATTGGACAAGAGAAAGAAAAAAGGGCAACCAAATTGGAAAAGAGGAAGTCAAATTATCACTGTTCACTGATGATAAAATAATATACCTACAAAACCCTAAAGACTCCTCCAAAAGACTTCTAGATTTCATAAGCAAATTCAGTGAGGTCTCAGGTTACAAAATTAATGTACACAAATCAGTAGCACTACTATACACCAACAATAACCAAACTGAAAATCAAACCATGAACTCAGTCCTTTTTACAATAGCTGCAAAACAAAATCCAGGAATATTTTTAACCAGGGAGATGAAAGATCTCTCTAAGGAGAACTACAAAACGTTGCTGAAAGAAATCATACATGACACAAACAAATGGAAACACATCCCATGCTCATGAATTAGAAGACTCAATATTTTAAGAATGACCACATTGCCCAAAGCAATCTACAGATTCAAGGCAATGCCTATCAAAATATCAACATTATTCTTCCCAGAATTAGAAAAAAAATTCCCAAAATCCATATGGAACCAAAAAAATAAAAAAGAGCCCAAATAGCCAAAGCAGTCCTAAAAAAAAAAAGAGCAAATCTGAATGCATCATCTGAACTGATTTCAAATTTTACTATAATGCTATAGTTACCAAAACAGCATGGTACTGTATAAAAGTAAACACATAGAACAATGGAACAGAATAGAGAACACAGAAATAAAGCTAAATATCTGCAACCAATGGATCTTTGACAAAACATACAAAACTATAAATTGGAGAAAAGATACCTTATTTAATAAATGGTGCTGGAAAAACTGAATAGCGACATATAGAAGAATGTAACTGGGTCCCTATCTCATACCTTATAAAAAATCAACTCAAGATGGATTAAAGACTTAAATTGAAGATCTGAAATAATAAAAATTCTAGAGGATAACCTGGGAAAAACTCTTCTGGACATTGGCCTATGCAAAGAATTTATGACTAACACCCCAAAAGCAAATGTAACAAACAAAAATACATAAATAAATGGGGACTTATTAAACTAAAAAGCTCTGTATAGCAAAAAAGAAAAAAAAATTACCAGAGTAAACAACCCACAGAATGGGAGAAAATATTTGCAAACTATCCATCCCAACAAAGGACTAATATCGAGAATCTACAAGGAGCTCAAACAAATCAGCAAGAAAAAAACAACCCCATCAAAACGTGGGCAGATGACATGAATGGACATTTCTCAAAAGAAGATGTACAAATGGCCAACAAACATGAAAAAATGCTCAGCATCACTAGTCATCAGGGAAATGGAAATTAAAACCACCATGAGATGCCATTTTGCCCTCACCAGAATGGCTATTATTAAAAAGTCAAAAAACAACAGATATTTGCATGGATGTGGTGAAAAGGGAAGCGTTCACTGTGGGTAGGAATGTAAATTAGCACAACCTTTATGGAAAACAGTATGGAGATTTCTTAAAGAACTAAAAGTAGAACTACTATTCAATCCAGGAATCCCACTACTGGGTATCTACCCCAAAGGAAAAAAGTCATTATGTAAAAAAGACACCTGAAAATGTATGCTTATTACAGCACAATTCGCAATTTCAAAGTTATGAGACCAATCTAAGTGCCCATCGACTAATGAATGGATAAAGAAAATATGGTATATACACACCATGGAATACTACTCAACCATAAAAAGAATAAAATAATGTCTTTTGCAGCAACTTGAATGAAGCTGGAGGCCTTTATTCTAAATGAAGTAACTCAGAAATGGAAAACCAAATACTGTATGTCCTCACTTGCAAGCAGGAGCTCAACTATGTTTTTTAAAAATTTTTATTTTATTTTATTTTTGAGATGGAGTCTCGCTCTGTCGTACAGGCTGGAGTGCAGTGGCGGGATCTTGGCTCAGTGCAACTTCCACTTCCTGGGTTCAAGCAATTCTCCTGTCTCAGCCTCAGGGTTCAAGCAATTCTCCTGTCTCAGCCTCCAGAGTACCTGGGACTACAGTCGCATGCCACCACGCCTGGCTAATTTCTGTATTTTTAGTAGAAATGGGGTTTCACCATATTGGTCAGGCTCAAACTCCTGACCTCAGGTGATCCACCTGCCTCGGCCTCCCAAAATCCTGGGATTACAGACGTGAGCCACCGCGCCTGGCCTGGAGCTCAACTATGGGTATGCAAAAGCAAGCAGAGTGGTGGTATAATGGACTTTGGTGACTCAGAAGTGGGAGCGTGAGAAGAGGTAAGAAATAAAAAATGACATATTCGTTACAACGTACACTACTTGGGTGACGGGTGCGCTAAAACCTCAGACTCCACCACTATGCTATTCATTTACATAATAAAAAAACACTCTCCAAAAGCTATTGAAATAAATTAAAAAAAGAAATAAACCTATTTCAAAACAAACAAAAAAGAAAACTCTCAGAGTTGCTGTCTATAGTTACTTACAACCACTTTCAAGGAAATCTTTTGAAAAAAGTGATGAGTTGATATGTATGGTGCAACATTACCCTTCACCCAGCATTGCACTGCTTGAGAAGTTAAGTATATACTATTATTATATCTGTTGTGCAGATAAGGATATTGAAGCATAGAAAGGTTAAGTTGCTCAAAATCACAGACTTAGCAAGGCCTAGGGCCAAAAACACTCTTAATTTCAGTGCCCTACTTTCTTATTGATTAATAACAAAGTTACTGATTGAGAAAAATATAAAATTTTAAGAAAAAAAGAAAGAAAAAGGAGATGATTTATTGGATAGAGTAGAACTTGAACATTTTTATTTAATTTGCTAAGCCAGAAATTAGGCAAATCAATAGTATGTATGAATGTAAACATCAACAAATTCTTAAAATTGGCAAATCAATAGTATGTATGAACGTAAACATCAACAAATTCTTAAAATGGTTTTTTCTTTCTTTTTTTTTTTTTTTCCCCTGCAGGGATAGCCCAGAGCTATTCCATGGATGGGCACATTTGGAAGTTTGGTTCTAAAATCTAAAAGAAGAAATTTAAGTGTGCTGAAGATAACTGCAACTCCAAACCTAACGCTGTGTAGTTCTATGTTCTGCCATCTTGAAGCAAAGTGGAACCAGAAGTGAGAGGTAATGGTTTTTGAATCAATTGTCCCCTTTTTTATTGTCTGGCGAATCTGCTGATATATAGGCACTAGCAAAATTGGCAGGCTAAATTTATCCCTTATGTGTACATTTGGTAAACCTGAAGCCAGTGTAGAAAGTATTCCAACTTTACGTTTGGAAATTGGAACACTTTGGAATTTTCTAAATGTATAAATTCTAAACTTGTAGCCCAACTGCCAATGTTATAAAACTTATTCCTGGGCTGCAACAAAACAAAACAAAACAAAACAAAAACCAAAAAACCACACACACAAAAACACAAAAAAGCCTAGCTTGTAGAAATGGAGCTCGTCATTCACTAAGGAAAGCCCATTCTATTTTGTTTTCCTTGTTTAAAAAGTAATAACTTTAGTATAACTACAAAAATTATTTTTCCAAGAGCAAAAAAATTAGAATATTTTCCTTAATTCTCAATGTGGCAACTAAACTAAAAAGGTGTAAAAAGGGAATGGACTGTAATAATTATTTCTGGAAATATATTTGCTTTAGGTTCTCAAAAATATCCTCAAACTTTGCCAAGGCTTTTTAAATATTTTAAGATACCAGCTTTTCAAGGTCCCTTCTAGCACTAACATTGTCTTATGAAGTTGTTAAGTAATGAGAAAATAATTTTTGAAGAAGAATATAATTAATATACCTCTTACTCAAGCATTTAAAAAGTAATAGATGTAGTAGTATACAGGCTTTTAAAAAATTTTATTTAATACATCAATACATCTAGTAAAATAGGCTTGTTTTTAATATTTATATCTGAACATGTGGTATGTGTTTTCTAGCTGGAAGTATGGATGGAGTTTAGAAAAGGAAAGAGGAAGATAAGTTTATCTGGAGCTTACAAATGAAGCCCAAAATTAGGCAGATTTTGCGGGAGCAACCTGCAGATTAGTGGCACCTGAGAAAAGCACAGGGCACTGCAGTGTGCTTCCCAGGTTCTGAGTCTCCCCTGGTAGGTTTACAGTCAGAACAAGGGCAGCCCCATCTTGCATAGGTACATTAGACTCTTTAGATGTTATGCCTGATTTTACCAAGTGCAGTGCAGAAATTGAGAATAATAGATTACATATAATTCAGAAAAGAATAGGACACATTGAAAGACATCAATATGGCACAGAGGAAAAATGAAGCAAGATACACATTCGTAAATTGACATGCATTTGAGATAGCTGTATTCACTTAATCAAAACCCCAAAGATATTTCTCTGAAAGTCAATAGGTCCCTTTGCAAGAATTATACCAGTGAGAAAATTATGGCAATGAAAGAGATCTGATCTAACCCACCTCCTCCATCTTGCCTTTCCCTTAATCATTCCTGGGCTTAGGCTAAGCTGTCTTTGAGAGATATTTAATTTATAGTTTTAAATGGGAATAGGCCTTCCCCAAGAACTCAATGGCCTTTGCAAAACTAATGAAAGACCATCAGGTTAGGGGAAAGAGAGGAGCCTGATTCTGCTAAGGCATAGAAACAGATTGTCAGCCATTCCTGCAGGTAACACCACTATTGTATATGGGCCTTTGAGATGATTTTTCGTTTTTTTTTTTTTCATGTCTGACACCTATGGCTCCACTGGACCCCATGGGTCTACCTGGACCCACCAATCCTGCCCCTGTGGCCCCACTCAGAAATGATTTAGCCCACAGGAGAATGGCTTTGATCCCCTATGATTTCATCTCTATCCCAACAAATGAGCAGCAAGCCTAGTCGCTGCCACTCCTTTCCCAGAATGCCTTTGAAAAACTCCTAACCTATGAGCGTTGGATAGATTGATTTGAGTACTAACTCCATCTCCCCCATGGCATGGCTGGCCTCATGTCTATTAAACTCCTTTTTTACTGTAAAACCATGGTCTTTCTTTGAGCAGCAGGCAGAAGAACCCCTCAGGCAGTTATAATAAAGTCACATGCATTTGAGATAGCTATATTCGTTTCACAGAAACCCTAGAGATATTTCTCTGCAAGTCAGTAGGTCCATTTTGCATATAACAGGCAAAACAGAACAAAGACATGCTTCTTAAGCATATAAATCCAGTGAGCTATTCTCCCACCTGTGTATCTGAGTTATGAGTTTGGGTGACCTTAGGGAAGGAATCTTTATTAGTCTCTCTTGGGAATGGAATGCATTTCGGAAGATGATGTGGTGGCTTAATTGCTCTAAGGCAGCTGTTTTGACAGGGCTGTTTGGAAGCCATTCTGACCTGGCAGCCCTGATACTGTTGGGACATCCTAACGCAGCTTGAAAAAAAACAACAACCCACCAAGTCTTGCTAGTTCTTTTTATAATTACCAAACAATAGTGAAACAATACACTTACCCCATCCCTGATTTACATTGCAGGCTCCCACCTCTGAGAATTCAAGAATGGATGTAGCAAGGCTTAGAGATGGGGGCAAAATATCACATGGGCGAGGCATATTTATTTTGTACATTAATTGAATTAAGAAAAGCACACAAGATTTTTGCTTTATGACAAGGCTTTGTAAAAATGGCCTCTGCACCAAACCAAATCTGGTTTTTGCACTATCATAAAATCTCCATCTTCAAGTAAATATATGGTTCTCTGCAAGAAGGGAAGAACTCTCTACTTTTTCTTGCTATGTACAAGACGAATAGATTTTTGAGGGTCCTAAGAGTTATTTGTGAGTTTTCACTTCCTCTTATGGAATGCTACTTTTGAAACAAAGGAGTGCGTTATAGCTATAGACTGAAGGGCTATAATCTGATTAAGTAGATGGTAAAGACTGCCATGAGAGAGGCATGAAGAATTGTGGGGAAATATTCTTTTTTTTTTTTTGACTGTGTAATGTACTCCATCCCTGGATTACTGAGAAAACTGAGCAGCCTATCTCCATGGAAATAAAATATTTTCTTCAAGTTATAGCTTTTTAAATCTCAATATTCTATAAAAAATATTATTAAAGTTAGAGATTAATACAAAAATACTTCAGTACCAATTCAAAGAGATAAATCAAGCATTTATCATTCTGATATTGAGGATTAATAAAAAGAACAAATATTTAACTTCATATGTATATCATACTATATAGTGATTTTTTTTTCCATTTTGGTCCTGCCAGTTATATGTTGGGAACGTGGCATCTCAAAGTTAGTGACAAAAATGAGCATATAATTATGCCAAAATTTCACATGAGAGCTAAATTATAATTAGTACATAAAAATCTTGTCTCTAATATGATTTAAAGTCTTCCATTTTCACCCATATGTTTGGAAACATGTACTGCTAGGCTTCAAGTGTTAGGATTTCAGTTGATAGAGACTAGAGAATATGGCCGGCAACTTTCTGTCCTACAGGTCATATATGTTCCTTTTGAATACAGATTCTACACCCTCCTCCATCCTCCCTGCCTCTTAAAATTTGTCTTTTACAGGACTATTTCTAGGTCATGCTATGGTTACCCTGACCCCAGTCACTCCCTATGCTGGTCCATCCAAACTCAGAGCCACGATCAAGGCCCTTCTACAACACAGATCTGATTACTTCACTCTCTTTTGTGGGGTAAATATAAGCCAAGAGCCAAGCAGGTGCACTATGGAGGAGGGGAGAATGCAAGAAGAAAAAAAGAAAGCCCGCCAGGCGCGGTGGCTCACGCCTGCAATCCCAGCACTTTGGGAGGCCAAGGTGGGCGGATCATGAGGTCAAGAGATCAAGACCATCCTGGCCAACATGGTGAAACCCCATCTCTACTAAAAATACAAAAATTAGCTGGGTGTGGTGCCAGTAGTCCTTGTAGCACCTGTAGCTACTCGGGAGGCTGAGGCAAGAGAATCACTTGAACCCGGGGGCAGAGGTTGCAGTGAGCCAAGATCACTCCACTGCACTCTAGCCTGGTGACAGAAGAAGACTCCGTCTCAAAAAAAAAAGAAAGCCTAGGAGACATGTACAAACTTGTAGGCATTTGAGAAGTTATGTTCATCTGATTAAAATCAGAGAGACACAACTCGGAAAATGTAAAATACAGATGAAAAAATGAAAGCAATCATCTTCTTAAACTTATAAAGATCTTAAACTCATTTCTCTGGCTTTAAAAGAAGAGCATCAGTATGGAGAAGCTAAGGGGATGGCATATCTGAGCCCTTGTTGGGAAAACTCTTAATCGCCTACAGGTTTAGGACAAAGCAGGGCATATAAGCCACTTCATGCTTTGGCCCCTTCCTTCTTCTCTGTTGCCTAACAATTTTAACTTCACCAATATTAAACTAATTGCAGTTTTCCAAACCTATCCTACTATTTTACCCTTTGATGATTTTATGCCTGCCTTTTTCTTTGTTGAGAATTTCCTTACTTTCTATCTATCTTTGCCTGACAAACTGATTGATTCTCCAAAGTGCAACTCAAGTATTACCTCATTTCTGAGGATCATTCCTTCATCCCTTCAAGTTCCTTCTTCTGTGTCATCATTAACTTTCTATGTGTGGTTTTAATGTACTTCAAGTAATGTCTTATACTTATTTTCTCATGGCTATTGTTCCCTTTCAGACTTGATAAGTCCTCAAGGAGAGAATCTATGTCTTTTAAAAAAATCTTGATATTTCCTTACAGAGGTCCTGGCACAAAATAGATACCCAATATATGTGCAACTGAATAGAAATTTATGAGGGAGTGGTAATTATCCGTGTCTTCCTTTCAGCTATGACTGTGTCCCATGATAAAAGTTTTTTGGATGATGATCATTTGTCTTGTCATTTTTGAGTTCAACAGCAAGTGCCAGGGGGAAGATCAAGGAAAAATTGTCTGCATCTTGATTCCAGATTTTAAAAGCTCTGTTACCCTCACTCCAAGGGTTATGCTTGCAGAAGAGAAAACATTACTACTGGGACTAAAAAACAAAATCCTTTCACAAATGTAACTGAGTTTGTTTGCATGCTCTGGAATATAAATGTTTGAAAATCTGCAATGGCAATGAAATAAGGTATCAAATTCTACAGGCAAAAAGCCATAGAACCAATATTCCAAAAATGGCTCATTAATTTCTTTTTTTTACCCACCAACTGCACAGCTTGAGAATGTATTTTAAAAATCTGATCTTGTTTTAAACTATTAAAATATTTTCCAGTGTCTAAATAGCAGCCAGTTCTTATATTATTCATGATTGCAGCCTGTCATTGTGACCAGTTTTTTCCACTACTTAATTGAGTGTAGTATCATTTCCATTTTGCTACTGCCCGATAGTACTGAAAAATGTAAGCTATAAAACTGCACTCATCAAGAAATATTAATGGAGGAGGATGTCCATATCCTTTTACAATGCTTAAAAGCTTAAGCTGTAATAATAAAAAGTTGGCATGTATTTCCTGAAAAAATCAAAAGGAGAACTTGAAGGAAATGAAAGTAAAATCCAATAGGATTACAAAATTAGAGCAGAGTTAAGGAAAAATATTTTGAGTACCAGAAGAAGTCTAAAATAAATTAAAAAAAAATACATTTGTGACACTGCGATGTGACCCAGACAATCGGTACTAAATTATGTAATTGGAGACTGCTTGAAGAATTTAGCAATGCACTCATTGGAGGAAGGCAATAAAAACATCTTTCCCTGGATACCCATCTGGATTTAACCAGCTAGATACAGGGAAAAATAAACTGGTAGTTTAGAGAGAAAGCACTAGGACAAAACCTTGTCAGCCATCAGAATGGTGAGACTAAGGAAATGGAGGAACCAAATTCTTGACATGGCTGGTCTATGCTTAAAGAGAAAGGGGACAGTATCATGCTCTATTATTGATAACCAGAAAAAATGGTGAACCTGTTTGGTTCAAGTTGATTAGTAACATCTTCATACCTAGTAAAGTGTCGTAAGTCTCATTTAAAGCCACGGAGAGTTACCACACATGTTTAAGAATTTCAGATTTGAAAGGAGTTAAGGTAAAATCTCTCTCTTGGTATGTGGCTAAGAATTTCCAGGAGAGGTGTTACAAAACTCAACAAGGCTGGTATATTAGTCTGTTCTTGCATTGCTATAAATAAATACCTGAGACTGTGTAATTCATAAAGAAAAGGGATTTAGTTGGATCACTGTTCTACAGGCTTTATAGGAAGCATGGTGCTGACATCTGCTTGGCTTTTGGGGAGGCTTCAGGAGACTTAAAATCATGATGGAAGCTGAAAGGGGGAGCAGGCAGATCACATGGCAAAAGCAGGAGAAACAGATACAGGGAGGTGTTGCTACACACCTTAAAACAACCAGATCTTCAAAGAACTCATTTGCTATTGTGAGGATAGTACCAACAGGATGGTGCTAAACCATTCATGAGAAATCATCTCTTGTGATCCAGTCACCTCCCACGAGGCCCCACCTCCAACATTGGAGATTACAGTTCAACATGAGATTTGGGTGGAACATGCAAACCATATCATTTTGCTCCTGGCCCCCCAAATCTCATGTACTTCTCACATTGCAAAATACAGTCATGCCTTCCCAGTAGTCCCTGAAAGTCTTAACTCATTCTAGCATTAACTCAAAAGTCTGAAGTTTAAAGTTTCATCTAAGACAGGGTAAGTCTCTGCCACCCATAAGCCTGTAAAATTAAAGACAATTTATGTACTTCCAAGATATAATGGGGTTATAAGCATTGGGTAATCATTCTCATTACAAAAGGGAGAAATCAACCAAAAGAAAGGGGAGTACAGGGCCCATGCAAGTCCAAAACCCAGCAGGGCAGTCACTAAATCTTAAGGCTCCAAAATTATCTCCTTTGACTCCATGTCTTGCCTCCAGGACACAATGGTACAAGGGATGGGTTCCCAACGCCTTGGGCAGCTCTGCCCCTATGGCTTTGCAAAGTTCGGCTCCAGAGGCTGCTGTCACAGGTCGTTGAGTGCCTGTGGCTTTTGCATGCTGAGTATGCATGCTGGCGGTGGATCTACCATTATGGAGTCTGCAGTACAGTGGCTTTCTTACCACAGCTCCATTAGGCAGTGCCCCAGTGAGGACTCTAAGTGGGGCCTCCAACTCATTTTCCATCTGCATTTCCCTAGGGTTCTTTGTGAGGGCTCTGCCCCTGCAGCAGGCTTCTGCTTGGGCACCCAGGCTTTCTTATATTTACTATTACTTTTAATGGCAAAAATCGCAATTACTTTTGCACCAACATAATACATCCTCTGAAATCTAGACAGCAAACATCAAGCCTCATTCATTCTTGCACTGTGTGCGGCCACAGGCTTAAAGCCACATGGAAGCCACCAAGTCTTACAGTAGCTTATGCCCTCTGGAACTATGGCCCAACCTGTACCTGGGCCCCTTGGAGCTGAGGCTGGAGTGGGAGCAGCTGGGATGTGGGAGCTGCCTCCCGAGGCTACACACAGGGCCGTGGAGCCCTTGGCCCAGGAAAGCATTCTTCCTTCCTAGACCTCTGGGTCTGTGATGGGAGAGGCTGCTGTGCAGGTCTTTGAAATGTCTTCGAAGGCTTTTTCTTGTTGTCTTGGCTATTAGCACTGGCTTCTTCTTATATACAAATATCTCTAATAAGTGGTTGATCCACAGTCTGCTTGACTTCCTCTCCCAAAAAAGCTTTTTGTTTCTCTGCCTAGACATGAATAGGTTACAAAATTTTCAAACTTTTACACTCTGCTTTCCTTTTAAATATTTAAGTTCCAACTTATTTGTTTGCTCCTGTATCTGATCATAGGCTGTTAGAAGCAGTCATGTTACTTCTTAAACACTTACTTTGCTGCTTAGAAATTTATTTCACTAGATACCCTAGGTCATCACTCTCAATTTCAAACTTCCACATATCCCTAGGGCATGGATACAATCCAGCCAAGCTCTTTTGCTAAGGCATAGCATATGTGACCTTTGCTTCAGTTCCCAATAAGATCCTCATTTCCATCTGATACCTCGTCAGCCAGGCATTCACTGTCCATATCACCATCAGCATTTTGGTCACAACCATCTAACCAGTCTCTACAAAGTTCCAAACTTACCCTGTCTTCTTCTGAGCTCTCCAAACTCTTCCAACATTTGCCTGTTACCCAGTTCCAAAGCTGCTTCTAAATTTTAGGTATCTTTATAGCAATGCCCCACTTCTCAGGACCAATTTTCTGTATTAGTTTGTTCTTGCATCACTGTAAACAAATACCTGAGACTGGGTAATTTATAAAGAAAAGAAGTTAAATTGGCTCATGATTTTGCAGGCTGTATAGGAAGCATGGCACTGACATCTGCTCAACTTCTGGAGAGGCTTCAGGAACTTACAGTCATGATGGAAGGTGAAGGGAGAGCAGGCAGGTCACATGAGGAAAGCAGGAGCAAGAGAGAGAGGGGAGTGCTACACACTTTTAAATGACCAGATCTTGCAAGAACTGTTTTTCAGTCTATCTTTGATTCACATAGTTTCATGTAATAAATCTTCAAAATAGTCAGAGAATGAATTGTAAACAGCCCTTACTCCTTACCAGTTCCTCTGCTTGAGTTCTATTACTGTGTATCTCCTAGAATTTATGTTTAAAAATATTTCCACCTGTTTTAAGTATTTATTTTGCTTCTTTGCTCAGCAATAAAGTCCTCTTTATCCACTGAATCCACCCTTGCAGTTTTTCTGAACATTGTTCTGTTTATGGATCCCCTTGAAACCTATATAAATTCTTCCTAGACAAACGTGGCTTTGTGTGCATGTGTGTGTACATGCACACACACAGACAAATTGTCCCACACTCACTGGCATTTGCAGTGCTATGCATACTGTTTCATGGGTTCATCAATCCCATAATTCCATCTATGAATACCAGGTTAGGAATTCTTGCTTTGTTGATTTGTGTTGTTCTGGCCTTAGACAAAATTGTTATAAAGGGCCAGTCTGCCTCTAGTTCATCCTGCTTCTTTGTAGTGAACACTTACGGAGTGTCTGTGGTATGCTGTGCCAGGTTTTGCTTTAGATGACAAAGACACAAGTTTGCTGGACTTATTTTGTTTCTTTCTCTATAGAATGTCTAGAATTACTCTATACTCCTTTTCATCTCTACCCAAATGATCTTTGTCGGTAAAACTTTAAACACACCACATAATTTACATGTCACATATTTTAATCAAAGCACAAAGGTTTGAATTTTCTGTGAGCAAATTTCTTAATAAAAATCCTTTACTGTAAGGGTTTAAAAAGACATTGAAGACTTTGGCAAAGTTACCTGGAAAAAACAATTCTCTTTGGAGCTTTGCTCTGGCCTGCTTGGAAAAGCATCTTTTCTTCAGCCAATCAGCCTGGAATTCACTGTAATGCTCATCGGGCCATGTGATGTACACCTTATAACACAAAAAGCAAATTTCACCTATGTGGATTTTATTTCCGTTCTCCACTATTGCTCTGTTTTTGAATGCTGTTTAAGATAATCAGGGAATCCAATTATGCTTTGCTTATTTTTTTTTATTTTTATTTTTATTTTTAGGCGGAGTCTTCCTCTGTTGCCAGGCTGGAGTGCAGTGGCGCAATCTCGGCTCACTGCAACCTTTGCCTCCCAGGTTCCAGCGATTCCCCTGCCTCAGCCTCCCAAGTAGCTGGGATTCCAGGCATGCGACACCACGCCTGGCTAATTTTTTGTATTTTAGTTGAGACAGGGTTTCACCATGTTGGCTAAGACAGTCTCCATCTCCTGACCTTGTGATGCGCCCGCCTCAGCCTCCCAAAGTGCTGGGATTACAGGCGTGAGCCACCACGCCTGGCCAGCTTAATTTTTAAGATAGAGATTAAGCATACGCTTTTGGAAAACAAGGAAGCCAAAGTAATACATCTGAGGTCTGAGGCCCTTAAATAGCACTCAAGAAATAGAGCATGGATAGATCTACAGTTCTTGACCTACATCCTCTAAACCTGGGATCCCCAAACTTTCTGTGATAACTGAAGCTAGTTATCAATTAAGATTCCTGCCAAGAGTATTAGAAATAGTAATGATGCAGCTGGGTGTGGTGGCTCATGCCTGTAATCCCAGCACTTTGGGAGGCCGAGGCAGGCAGATCACAAGGTCAGGAGTTTGAGACCAGCCTGGTTAACATGGTGAAACCCCGTCTTTACTAAAAATACAAAAATTAGCCGGGCATGGTGGCCCATACGTGTAATCCCAGCTACTTGGGAGGCTGAGGCAGGAGAATTGCTTGAACCCAGGAGGCGGAAGTTGCAGTGAGCTGAGATCGCCCCACTGCATTCCAGCCTGGGCAATAGAGCAAGATTCCATCTCAAAAATAAATAAATAAATAAAAGAAAGTAATAGTGGTGATGATAAGGAGGACAACAGCAATAATAAAAATAACAGTATTTTGAGTATCCATAAAAAGTACTATAGACATAACACATTTAATCTTTACAACTCTAGGGGGAAGGTACTACTATTATTCTCATTTTTTTCAGGTGAGAAATGTAAGAGTAAACAACATTTCTATCTAGCTAGCAAGCAGTGAAATCTGGGAGTAAAGTCCGCAAGTCGGGATGTGGACAAGAGCGTAATAAGAATCCTAGTAAATTTGGAAGAGAGAAACATGGAATGGTGGCTGCCTCTGGTTTGTAGTTTTGAGAGCTGTGCTTTTGGGAATCCCAGAACAAGCCTTGTATCTCTACATACTAATTTGACTAAAAGACATTAGTCAATGCCATTTTTTTTTCAGTGCTCACTGTATGCCAGGCACTGTTAAACATTTTTATCTGTATTATCCCAGTGAATCCTCACATTTCTATGAGCAAGTTCTTTTAGTATTCCTATTTTACAAATGAATAAACTGAGGCTCAGAAGCATTGCTTTTAGTGTAGACAGTTTGTGTTTTTAAGGCTGCCACTCATTGAAAGAGTGACAAGTAACACTGCAAATTTTATTAAAAATAGTAGTAGTAATGATAATAGTAATAATAATAGCTGAAGCTTCCCTTTACTGAATATACTTAATTCGCACCAAGTACTATACAAACGTGGGTTCATATGTGGTTATATATGTGTGACCAAATAAAAAAGAGTTATCTAAATTATTGTTGACTAGCCCCATTATTGAACTTGAGAAAGGAGACATAATTTAGAGATAATTACCTTTTTTCTGTCAAATATCAAGCCTTTAATTCCAATGTTCACATCAAGAGCTTCCACTAGAAGTTTCCGTGCTTTTGCAGAATCCAGGTAGCAATCAGAGCATGGGCAGTTGTCTCTCAACCATACAGCTGGGTAGAGAGACTCTTCCTCATCATACCAGAGGATCTGCATCAAATGAGCCCCGTCAAGTGCTTCTGCCTTTTGGATGGTACAAGCCATGTTTCCGGTCTTCAGGAGCAGATGCTGTCAGCTACCTGCTGTGACAAATCAGTGTTAAAAGGAATCTCAGGCAGATAAGATCTAAACTTGGCCTCTGAGAGTATGAACACTTCAAGTGGACTCTGGCCTCTGCTATTCACTCAGCTGTCAGAGTCTGCGGTTTGGCTTATTGACGCTGGGACCTTTGTTCTGGTGAGAGTATTTCACATACTGTAAGCAGAAACACAGTGACTAAAAGTAAATGGGATATAAGTGCTGAGTCAGGATCCAAATGAAAAGAATTCCTTGTTTTTCTCACAGAAAATTCAGATATTAAGTTCAGAACCAATGACATATGGACTTTAATAATTATGTTTGCAAAAAAGGTCTGGAATGTTTAAGGAAGAAAAATGTTCCACAAATTGAAAGTGTAACAATCACCCCTGTCCTATTTTAACTGGTGCCCACTTGGACATGGCTTTTGAAAAAAAATATTTTTATGATACTAAATTAGTAAACACGTTTTTATGAAGAGAATGTTAATGCTTATTATTTACTTAAAGACCACTGTAATTCAGAATATTGCACTGTTTCTTCAATTCAGAATATTGTGCTGTTTCTGTTCTATCATTTGCTTTTTTACCTTTACAATACATTTTCTTAATGAAATATAGAAGTCCTTAGGTTCTGCAAGAAACTTGCTTGGTTTGTTGAGATTTTTTGTTTTAATGCATATCAATAGAGTGTGCCTTGTTACTTCAGTTACTTTATTCTGAACCTTTTTGGAGTACTTGTGTATACCTTCATATTACTTGGGATTACATGACTTACTTTTATTAAAAAATCCAGCAAATTTAAGGACATGGACTATTTACAGGAGAGGAAATTTAGTGAAACAGAGACACCATGGTATTATGCTTGAGCAACTGTGTTGATCCTGATTCCATTAGTGACTATATATTCGACCTTCAGAAATCATGCCAATGTTCTACATTTTACTTTCTTCATATGTTATTTTCCAGCACTCTAAACTTACGTGGATGAAGTAGAACTTACATAGGAAAAGTAGAATTTATATGCGAGAAGTAGAGCTCCCTAACTTCATCCATGTAGTGATCTGCTCATCATTAACAGAAGGTGACTTATGACAATGGAAACAATACTTCATTGCCTTGAGATGAAGGGGAAGTAGGAATGCATGTACACATGTGCATGCACACACACACACACACACAGACACACACACACACACCGCTTATAAAATCCCTTCCAGGCACTGCAATAGGCACTGGGGGATTTAGTGACAAGTAAGATAAAATTGCTCCCTGTCCTTCTTGAGATTATGGGAAGACTTTACGCAACATTAAGATAACTTAAAATATACCTTACAAAACATGAAAGTAAAATACTTCTAGGTGGTTTCACATATGCTTCCTCAAATCATTGGCTTGGATAATTTAGTCAAGTTATGGAGCAGAGTCAATAGGAAAAATATTGCTTTGTCCCTTTAGCTTCACATATAGAGTTATCCAATAATTGCATGGGTGAAATACAATTAATTGGCTCTCATGCTTATTTCTGCTTTGGAACTGTAATTTTTTTCTTTAAATTTGTATAGTGATAGGAGAACACTATTACTTAAAAATAATCAAAAATTATAGTGTACTTTCAAACCTGGACATTTAGCTCATAAGTCTGAGTGAGGAGCATTATGGAAGTCCTAACATCAGTTTCTCTGTGGAATGGGTAGGACATTTGAATTTCCTGACAAGAGAAAGGGTTGGCTGGCAAGTTTTCTCACATACATTGTTTCAAAAGACAAAGATGGCTCCAATGACCCTGGAATAATACAACTAGATCCTTAAATAACACTAAAAAAAAAGAATGTAGTACATTTTAACCTGTGTCAAGGGATGGCAAATATGTTCTGTAAAATGCCAGATGGCATATCTTTTAGGCTTTGCAGTTTATATACAGTCCCTGCTACATATTCCTGTTTTTATTTTTTAAAACCCTATAAGAATGTATCAACTATTCTTAGTTCATGGTGTGCACAAAAACAATGTAGGTGACATTTTGCCCCCAGGCAGTAGTTTGCTTACTCTTGATCAAGTTATCTAAGTTTATGCTTTCATTACGATGGAATACAATCATGCTTAAATGCAAAAATGGTTCTCTTTCCCTTGTCATTTATAAAGTTAAACTTACTCAAATATATAATAAGTATCTTCTTTGTGCATGCTGCACTAGATGGTACAAAGATGACTTTGAAGTTCCAGACAACCAGGAGAAGACAATTATGAAAATAAACAAATATTAAGGCCAACATTGCTGAATGCATATCGGTTTCACCTTATTTTCCTTCCTCACTAGTACAACATTTTTTGACTAGGAAATATTTTGTCAGCTTTCTTTATAGCTAAGATTAGTTATGATATAATTATGCCCAATGAAATATATTTGGAAGTTGCTGTGTAGGGAAATTTTTAAAAAGGTGATAAGACTTGGCTGCCATATACTGTTTTCCCTATTTTTTTCCACTTCCTTTCTGGAATGTGAGTGTAGTATTGGGGGTGAAGCAGTAATTTTGCAACCATTAGGCAAGAAGTAGAAGTATAAAATCTAAAAGACGTCAAGAGTTCCCCAGGGTTCTGTGAAAACGCTTTACCAGCAATAGATGGTCATGTCTGGACCTCTTTTTTACATGATAAAAGCTAAATACTTATTTAAACCTTTATTTGCTAGCTCATCTGGGTACAGATAAGTTGGATTTAAGAAGATTTGTGAAAGGTCATTCCACATTTAGGGTGCAGGCTGAGCCAACAACAAAGATATGAAAATACAGTGTTTGAGCAGTAGAAAACAAGTTGTTTGGCTGGAACAAAAGGCTATGAGGGGAAATGGTGGTTGAGAGAGATTAAAAGGCATGTTGATACCAGATCATGAAGCACCATGCATAGCAAGATAAGGAGTTTGGGTTTCATTCTGTTATGAATGGGACTTTTAAAATATTTTTTTCAGGTAGCAGATTTGACAATGAAGGTGATGACAGTGTGTATGGTATATTGAAAGAAGGTTAAAGGGTTAGAATCAGATACATTGTATGGAGCGGTTGTAAAAATGTAGTCTAGAAGAAATGAGAACTGTGGGAGTAAAAGCATATATGGGAGGACACATGTAAGCAATGTTCCAAAGATATTCGTTAAATTGCCTGCAGTTTATATTCTCACAAAAAGTTTTATTATTCTCTTTGCTATTGCATGAAATATCATTTTATGAAAGATAATGACTTTGTCATCAAATCAATACCAGGGGAAAAACTGAAAAACTCCTGTGAATTTTCAGTTTTCACAAATATGTGAAAATTAAACAACAAACTCCTGAACAACTAATGGGTCAAGGAAAAAATCAAAAGAGAAATTAAAAATATCTTGAGACAAATCAAAATAGCACACATAATAACAAACTTTTGAGATGCAGTAAAAGTAGTTTGAAGAAGGAAGTTAATAGTGATAAATGCCTTCATAAAAAATAAAAAAAGATCTTAAATAAACAATCTAGCTTTACACTTCAAGGAACTAGAAAAAAGAAGAACACATTAATCCCTAAGTTATCAGAAGGAAGGAAATAATAAAGATTAGAGCAGAAATAAATGAAATAGAGACAAGAAAAAAATTAAACTAAAACTTTTTTGAAAGGTAGAATTGACAAACCATTAGCTAACCTAAGAAACAAAGAGAGAAGACTCAAAATCAGGAATGAAAGAGGAGACATTACAGCTGATACCACAGAAATACAAAAGCTCATAAGAGACTACTATGAACAGTTACATGACAATAATTGAATAATCTAGAAGAAATGAATTCATTCCTAGAAATGTACAACTTACCAGGACTGAATCATGAATAGAAAATCTGAACAGAGTAAGTATGAAGATTAAGTCGGTAATCAAAAACCTTCCAACCATGGAAACTCCAGGACCTGATGGCTTCACCAGTGAATTCCATCAAACATTAAAGAAGAATTAACACAAATTCTACTCAAACTTTCCCCAAAAATTGACAGCGAGGGAATACTTCCAAACTCATTTTATGAGGCCAGCACTACCCTCAAACCAAAGGCAGACTAGAATACTGAAATAATAGAATATTACAGACCAATATTCCTGGTAAACATAGATGCAAAATCTTTAACAAAATACTAGCAAAATGAATTCAATAGCACATTAAAAGGATCATACAGTATGATCAAGTGAGATTTATCTCTGGGATGCAAAGATGGTTTGACACACACAAATCAGTAAATATGACAACACATTAGCAGAATTCAGGATAAAAATTAGGTGGTCATTTCAATAGATGCAGAAGTGGCATTTGATAAAATTCAACATCCTTTTATGATAATAATTATCAACAAAGATGTATAGAGGGAATGTATCTCAACATAATAAATGCCATCTGTGCCAAGCCCGCAGCTAACATCATATTCACTGATGAGAAGTTGAAAGCTTTTCCTCTAAGATTGGGAACAAGACAAGAATGCCCACTCTAACCACTTCTAATAACATAGTACTGGAAGTCCTAGCCAGAACAATTAGGCAAGAAGATGAAATGAAAGGCATCCAAATCTGAAAGGAAGAACTAAAATTGTCCTTGTTTTATGATGACATGATCTTATACACAGAAAACCCTAAAGACTGCAGAAAAAAGTTTTAGAACTAATAAATTTAGTAAAGTTGCAGAATGCAAAATCAACATACAAATATTCATAGCATTTATGTATAATAACAATTAACATTCTGAAAAAGATATCGATAAAACAATTCAATTTCCAGGATCACTAAAAATACTTAGAATTACATTTAACCAAGGAGTAAATGATCTATACACTGAAAGCTATAAGACGATGACAAAAAAATTAAATGAGACACAAATAAATGGAACAATACTCTGTGTTCTTGGATTTGAATGATTAATATTGGTAAAATATCCATACTACCAAAGTCATCTACAGATTCAGTGCAATTACTATCAAAACTCCAATGACATTTATCAAATAAATTTTAAAAGGCACTCTAAAATATGTATGGAACCACAAAAAATCTGAGTGGCCAAAGCAGTCCTGAGAAGGAAAAACAGAGTTGGAACTATCACTTTATCGGATCCCAAAATATCATACAAAACTATAATAATCAAAACAGCATGGTATTGGAATAAAAATACATATAAATCAATAGAAAGTTATAGTCAGCCTACAAATAAATTTGTGCATATAAGGTCAATTAATCTTTGACAAAGATCCCAAGAACACTAAATGGGGAAAAGAAAGTCTCTTCAACAAATGGTGGAGTGTTACTAAATATCCAGATGAAGAAGTATAAAATTGGACCCTCATCTCACATCATACATAAAAATCAACTCAAAATGGATTACAGACTTAAACATAAAATCTGAAACTCTAAAACTACTAGAAGAAAACATATGGGAAAACTCCATGACATTTGTCTGGGCATGGATTTTTTTGGATACGAACCCAAATGAACAGGCAACAAAAGCAAAAATAAACAAATGAGATGGTATTGAATTAAATCCCTGCACAGCAAAGGAAATAATAAAGAGAGTGAGGAGACAGCCTAAAAAATGAAGGAAAATATTTGTAAATCGTACATCTGAGGACCATCTATGTTTTTACTTATTTTAATCAAGTAAGTGAAGCAATCATCCTATATCATTCTGTATGCTAAAGTCACTTTCAAATGGAGCCATGCTGACTCTTCTGTAAGCCACAGCAGGGCCCATACATCTGATAAGGGGTTAATCTCCAAAATATATGAGGAATTCAAACAACTCAATAGAAATAAAACAAACTACTCAATTAAAAAATGGGCAGCTGGGTGCAGTGGTACATGCCTGTAATCCCAGCTATTCGAGGGGCTGAGGTAGGAGGATTGCTTGAACTCAGGAGTTTGAGGCCAACGTGGCCAACATAGAAAGACCCTACCTCTAAAACAATAAAAAATTAAAACTTTTAAAAATAGGCAAGGAAATGGAATAGACATTTCTCTAAAGAAGACATATAAATGGCCAGCAGGTATATAAAAATGCTATCAATTATCATCAGGTAAATACAAACCAAAACCACCTCATGAGATCATCTCACATCTGTTAGAATGACTGTTGTCAAAAAGACAAAAGAAAAGTCTTGGTGAGAATATGGAGAAAAGAAAACCTTTGTACACCATTAGTGGGAATGTAAATTATTTTAGTCATTATAGAAAACAGTACAGAAGTTCCCCCCCCAAATAACATATGTGGCACATATACACCATGGAATACTATGCAGCCATAAAAAATGATGAGTTCATGTCCTTTGTAGGGACATGGATGAAATTGGAAACCATCATTCTCAGTAAACTATCACAAGAACAAAAAACCAAACACCGCATATTCTCACTCATAGGTGGGAATTGAACAATGAGAACACATGGACACAGGAAGGGGAACATCACACTCTGGGGACTGTTGTGGGGTGGGGGGAGGGGGGAGGGATAGCACTGGGAGATATACCTAATGCTAGATGACGAGTTAGTGGGTGCAGTGCACCAGCATGGCACATGTATACATATGTAACCTGCAAAATGTGCACATGTACCCTAAAACTTAAAGTATAAAAAAAAAAAAAAAAAGAACTACCATTCCAGCAGTATCATTACTGGCCACATAGGGTAAGGAAATGAAATCAGTATGTCAATGAGATATTTGCATTCTCATGTTCATAGCAGCATTATTCAGAACAGCCAAAATATGGAATCAACTAATTGTCCATTGATAAATGAGTGGATTAAAAATGTGGTATATATCAAACCCATATCTATTTATCTATCTATCTATCTATCTATCTATCTATCTATCTATCTATCTATCTATCTATCTGTCTATCTATCTGTCTATCATCTATCTATATCATCTGTCTACACACACACACCTCAATATTATTCAGCCTTAAAAAAGAAGGAAAATTCTGTCATTTTTGATAACACAGATCAACCTGAAGGGCATTATGCTAAGTGAAATAAGTCAGGCACAGAAAGACAAATGCAATATGATCTCACTTATACATGGAATCTAAAAATGCCAAACTCATAGAAGTCATGAGTAGAACAGTGGGTGCCAGGGCCTGGGAGGTAGGAGAAATGGGGATATGTTGGTCAAAGCATACTACTTATTGAGGATAAATAAATTCTGGAGATCCAATGTACAATATAGTGACTATAGTTAATAATACTGTCTTGTGTATTCGAAATTTGCTGAAAGAGTAGATCTCAAGTGTTCTCGCCCCCCCAACATACAATGATAACTATGTAAAGTTATGGATATATTAATTAGTTTGATTGTGGTAATTATTTCACAATGTATAGATAAGCATCACATTGACCATTATGTTTACAACTTTTATTTGTCAATTTACCTCAATAAAACAGGAAAAATAACATAAAGTGAAAAAAGATTATTAGTTTTAATTGTATGGACAGTAAGATTACAATAGTAGTAATAGTAGTAGAAGTAGCAGTAGTAGTAAAAGTAATAATAGTTTACATTTATTGAATGCTTTCTTTATGCCACTCACTGTTCGAAGTTCTTTATATATAATAACTCATTGAATCCTCATTTCAAGCCAAAGAAAAAATCTACTGTAATTACCCCAAAAAACAGAAGTAGAAAGAGGCTAGGAAATACTAGCATACGGATGATTTATCTTAGGTTCTTGTAGGAATAAGACCATTTAAAAATTATTCTTATTTATTTTTATGAAGTTCTTTGTGTGCTGATATATATATTAAACTCAATACATTTAAAAAATATATTCATTCATGTGTTTGAAAATTTTTTGGCTGAAAGTATTTTTATATAACTTGAAATGTGAAACACTAATACTTAATGAATACCCAGTCCAGGGGTGCATTTTCTACCATGAGTAACATGGTTCCTCTGCTTAAAGATGGTGGTGTGCCCATGTCACACCAACTATTGAAGTGATCACTCCTATAGACATCTGTGCCAAGAAACATTAATTACATTTCAGACTGCTGTTTTGAGCTTTCCATCTGTTTTTTTCTTTTTCTTCTTCTACCTAGGTTTGAATGAGAGAGGGAGAAGCACATTTCCAATCATTGGGGGAACCTGAGACCATTCTCTCCAACCCATTTTGCCAAATGGATGTCCTGAGGAAGGTGTTCCAAGAGAGGTGATGTCAGGTTAGTGTCTGATTGGAGGGTGCCCAAGGCACATGGGAGAATGTGGAAGAACTGGAAAGACTTGGGTGTTGCTGATGTTAAATTACTTAGGTATCTCTGTAGAAACTTGGTGGGTCATTCCTTCTCTTCACAATCCCTTTCTTAAATTTATGATAAACATGAAAGGTAATCAAAACAAAAGCGGGCAAAATGGGAAAAGAAGTTCCCACTTTAACTTTTTCTGGATATTTAAAGGTCTACTGGGGCAAATGTGATGAAAATTAAAAAAAATAAAAAACATTGCAGATCATCAGTGTTTAAAAGCAAATGCTTTCTGAAAATTATAGCTTGTATGTTAACATGATTTGTTGAAATCTGTTTTTGTAATTTAACCAACTTGACTTGTTAGAATTGAGCTCAGTTGAAGCACCATAGCAATTTAGTTAGATGATAAGCTACTCTGTTTCTCTGAAGAAAAGAAAAATGTAGATATAGCTCCTATATATAGCTCCTAGCTATATAGGATGATTTTTTATCAGTGGGATTTCTTTGACAAATTAAAGAACACCTATAAAACAAAAATTCTTATTTTACACTTATTTTTCTTCTTACAATTGTAATTTAGTTTATGAAATATCAGATTGGTTTTGGTGGGAAACAGTAGTTTCACCTGTTCTGAAAAACAGCCCTTAGATTTTTGGCATATTCTTATCTGATGGGATAGGTTTCTTTTACTTCATATTAATACATGTGTGTAGTGTGTGTGTGTGTGTGTGGTGTGTTTCCCTCCTAATTTATTCACCTACCATATTTTTTCTCTTCAGAGTAATAGAAGTTTGTCTGGGACTTCTGTTGGGCACAAGTAAATTGCTTGTTTTTGAAATTACTTCAGTGATGGGTGTGGGTTTTCTCCTTTTTTTCTTTTTCTTAATATTACAAATTCAAATTTGTCTCCTGATTCTTCAGCACTGTTTGGAAAATCAAGAAAGTAGCTCTGAGATTTATTTTATGCATTGATCTTAGAAATAAAAGTAACTTAAAGCTAGAGCTTTTAGAGCCAGAAAGAAACAGCCTGTGCTATTGTTGGGTCACAGGGCCCTCATCAGACATGCAGGTAAAATGGAAGCTCAGAAATGTTGGGTGTGATTTGTCCAAGCTCACACTGCTCGTTAGTGAGAAAGGTTGCCCCAAACCTGGATTTGCCAGCTAAGTTTATATGTATTAAGTGATACTCTTCAAGTTCTCATAAAAGAAATTGCAAAAGTTCTTCAAACATTACTCACAACTAATTTCAATCATAGGCTTTGGAGGGAATTCACAGGAAGCAGATGCAGAAACTTTATAGTTATTATACATAAAATTAAAATTGTAGTAGATTAATATGTACCTGAGAAGGCTGATTTATCTACTAAATTACTTATCCCTCAGAATAAAAGGCTGTTATTTCTTGAGTGTTTTTAGTAAATGGAAAACAAGACCAGCATAGACCTATGTTAGCAAACATCAGTATCTGTTAATTTTCATCTCTTTCTCAGGAGAAGTATGATGCTTTGATAAAATTCAACAGCCCTTCATGCTAAAAACTCTCAATAAACTAGGTATTGAAGGAATATATATCAAAATAATAAGAGTTACTTATGACAAACCCACAGCCAATATCATACTGAATGGACAAAAACTGGAAGCATTCTCTTTGAAAACTGGCACAAGACAAGGATGCCCTCTGACACAACTACTATTCAACATAGTATTGGAAGTTCTGGCCAGGGTGATCAGTCAAGAGAAAGAAATAAAGCATATTCAATTAGGAAAAGAAGAAGTCAAATTGTCTTTGTTTGCAGATGACATGATTGTACATTTAGAAAACCCCATCGTCTCAGCCCAAAATCTCCTTAAGCTGATAAGCAACTTCAGCAAAGTCTCGGGATACAAAATCAATGTGCAAAAATCACAAGCATTCCTATACACCAATAACAGACAAACACAGAGCCAAATCATGAGTGAACTCCCATTCACGATTGCTTCAAAGAGAATAAAATATCTAGGAATCCAAGTTAGAAGGGATGTGAAGGACCTTTTCAAGGAGAACTACAAACCACTGCTCAAGGAAATAAGAGAGGACACAAACAATGGAAAAACATTCCATGCTTATAGATAGGAAGAATCAATATCATGAAAATGGCCATACTGCCCAAGGTAATTTATAGATTCAATGCTACCCCCATCAAGCTATCATTGACTTTCTTCACAGGATTGGAAAAAACTACTTTAAAGTTCACGTGGAACCAAAAAAGAGCCCACATAGCCAAGACAATCCTAAGCAAAAAGACAAAGTTGGAGGCATCATGCTACCTGACTTCAGACTATAGTACAAGGCCACAGTAACCAAAACAGCATGGTACTGGTGCAAAAACAGATAGACCAATGTAACAGAACAGAGGCCTCAGAAATAATGCCATACATCTACAACCATCTGATCTTTGACAAACCTGACAAAAACAAGCAATGGGGAAAGGATTTCCTATTTAATAAATGGTGTTGGGAAAACTGGCTAGCCATATGTAGAAAGCTGAAACTGGATCCATTCCTTACACCTTATCCAAAAATTAACTAAAGATGGATTAAAGACTTAAATGCAAGACCTAAAACCATAAAAACCCTAGAAGAAAACCTAGGCAATATCATTCAGGACATAAGCATGGGCAAAGACTTCATGACTAAAACACCAGAAGCAAGGGCAACAAAAGCCCAAATTGACAAACTGGATCTAATTAAACTAAAGAGCTTCTGCACAGCAGAACTATCATCAGAGTGAATAGGCAACCTACAGAATGGGAGAAAATTTTTGCAATATATCCATCCGACAAAGGTCTAATATCCAGAATCTACAAAGAACTTCAACAAATTTACACGAAAAAAAACCCATCAAAAAATGGGCAAAAGATATGAACAGACACTTCTCAAAAGAAGACATTTATGCAGCCAACAAACATATGAAGAAAAGCTCATCATCACTAGTCATTAGACAAATGCAAATCAAAACCACAATGAGATACCATCTCATGTCAGTTAGAATGGTGATCATTAAAAAGTCAGGAAACAACAGATGCTAGAGAGGATGTGGATAAATAGGAACACTTTTACACTGTTGGTGGGAATGTAAAGTAGTTCAAACATTGTGGAAGACAGTGTGGCAATTCCTTAAGGATCTAGAACCAGGAATACCATTTGACCCAGCAATCCATTACTGGGTATACACCCAAAGGATTATAAATCATTCTACTATAAAGACATGTGCACATGTATGTTTATTACAGCACTGTTCACAATAGCAAAGACTTGGAACCAACCCAAATGCTCATCAATGATAGACTGGATAAAGAAAATGTGGCATATATACACCATGGAATACTATGCAGCCACAAAAAAGGACGAGTTCATGTCCTTTGCAGGGACATGGGTGAAGCTGGAAACCATCATTCTTAGCAAACTATCACAAGAACAGAAGACCAAATACCGCATGTTCTCACTCATAAGTGGGACTTGAACAATGAGAACACATGGACACAGAGAGGGGAACATCACATACCAGGGCCTGTGGCGGGGTAGGGGGCTAGGGGAGGGATACCGTTAGGAGAAATGCTAGGGCAATTAGTCAAGAGAAAGAAAGAAAGGGTATTCAATGTAGATGACGCGTTGATAGGTGCAGCAAACCACCATGGCATGTGTATACCTGCACGTTCTGCACGTGTACCCCAAACCTGCACATGTACCCCAAACCTGCACATTCTGCACATGTACCCCAGCACTTAAAAGTATAACTTAAAAAAAATTAGGACAGGGCGCGGTGGCTCATGCCTGTAATCCCAGCACTTTGGGAGGCTGAGGTGGGCGGATCACGAGGTCAGGAAATCGAGACCACCTTGGCTAACACGGTGAAACCCCGTCTCTACTAAAAATATAAAAAGTTAGCCGGGCGTGGTGGCGGGCACCTGTAGTCCCAGCTACTCAGGAGGCTGAGGCAGGAGAATGGCGTGAACCCGGGAGGCGGAGCTTGCAGTGAGCCGAGATCGCGCCACTGCACTCCAGCCTGGGCGACAGAGTGAGACTCCATCTCAAAAAAAATAAAAATAGAAATAAAAATAAAAAATTAGTAGCTAAATCTCAAGATTGTTGTGTGTTAATTAACCTCACCATCTGACATTTCAGCTTTGGAGAGAAAGGGCAAGAAGTTTTCTAGACATTACACCATGAAGGCTTAACTACATTGTTATTATTTTATATTTTAACCTTTAAATAACAAAATCAATTAATTTTTACTTGGTAAGGTGGAGGTTGACCAGACAATATTTGTAGTGCCTGCAGTTTGACATCATTTGAGTACATACATACTCTACTCAAGATACCTGCTACCTAAGGTTCTTCAACTTGAAATCTTTTTAAAATTGTAAAATGGTTATTATTATTATTTTTAAACTTGGTTTAATAAGTGGCTGAGATACTTAACAATTTGTGAATATATTCTCATGTGAATAATGAATTCTATAAAGCAATTAGAAGCCAGGTACAGTGGCCTGTAATCCCAGCACTTTGGGAGGCCGGAGCAGAAGGATTGTTTGAGGCCAGGAATTTGAGACCAGCCTGGACAACATAGTGAGACCCCCATATCTACAAAAGAAAATTAGGCAGGCATGGTGGTGCATACACGTACTCTGAGTTACTTGGGAGGTTAAGACAGGAGAATCGCTTGAACCCAAGAGTTTGAGGTTACAGTGAGCTGTGATTGCATCACTGCATTCCAGCCTGGATGACAGAGCAAGACCCCATCTCAGCAACAATAACAACAAAAATAATGCCATTAGAAAAACCAGTCCATTCTCTAAAATAGGTTCACAATTCTGCCTGTCTTGCTTAAGGCATTAAATTTCATGCAAACACTTCATTTGTAAATTATACAAAGGAAAACTTTAGCTTCACTTTAGTGGAATCACCATTTTCAGATTGGAACTCAAATTATCAAGGCTTTGTTTTCTGATGTAATGCAAAGTACTGGGTTTAGATTTTAGGAAAATTTCTAAATTATTTAAACCAGAACATATATTCATTATGAGAAACCTTACGTTTTTAATCAAATCCATACCTGTAATATACCTTCTTGAGCTTCGTTAAGGGAACAAAACAATTGAAGATGTGCACAGTGGCTTTAATTGGCCAGCATTTTAAAGAGGCATGTTATAGTCAGCTTTTTGAGCTTAACAAAGAGCTAGGGTATCATACGCAGTCACCGTTATTTGGGATGGGTTGTGGATTATTCAGGGAACATTTTGAAAATCCAACCAGAATCCTCCTTGCCCCATCCCCAGTCTCTTTTTAGACAGCGTTCTCTCTGTCTCTTCTGTATACTTTCTGGATCAGCTTAGGGATTATAAAGTAATTTGACTATCAGACTAAGCCAAACATAATTGGGAAAGAGAAGCTGCCAAGAAGCAATCAGATCCACTGCATTCCAAAACCAAGCCTATTCTAAATGCTTGATGGACCATCCCCAGCACAGCCCACATGACTGTGAGCTACATGTGAATGGAGTTCTAATTGGATGCTCCCCATCACCTCAGTCCACAGACTTGAATTCACAAACCCTTGCAATAAGGAGAAAAGGAAGTTGAGCTCAATCATACCTGTTCTCAGATATGCTTTACACAGCAAACCACCCAAAACTTACCAAGTAAAGAAACTGTCAGCTTTGGTCCTTAGATCCTTTGGAGAGGGAGCATTCTGGTGCCCGTCACATCCCAGGAATGATCTGTCCCCAGTTTCCAATCTGATGTGGTACTTTTTCTTGGAAGCCTTTTTGCTCCTGGCAGTTTCACTGTGGCCCTGCCCCCAGACACAGCTGAGGTTTGTAAATGAGGAAGGATGTCTCAATCTGAAGGTGTAGCAACTACTGAAGGGAGCTTGGAGGTTTTTTTGTCTTTGTTTTTTTGTGCTGGTTTTTTTTTTTTAAAAAAAAAAAGAAAAGAGGCTTTATGGCCTAGAGGGGAAGCAGTTAGCAAGAGAAAATACTTTGAGTATTGTTGGTTCCCAAAACCACAAAACCCCAGGACTCAATGCAAAGCATTGCCTCAGTTTGGAATCTTTCTTGATAGAAGGAAAAGCAGTTCTCACCTGTCTTACCTTCTATTTCTGTACCAGCAGTGGCAACACCAGCAAGTGAACAAGCAGTTCACTTCTTTCCCACCTGTTCAGAGTGACAGCTCATTTATTGCACAACTCACTTAGGGCAGAGGCATTGAGATGTGCATTTAACAGGGAGGAGCTACCAGCGCTCACCCTAGCAGAGGTGAAGTGGTATCTACTTGTCAACAGAGTATTCCAATATGAGCCTCTTTAAAGGGAGCTTGAGTAGTTATCAGGGACTGGTAGAAAGACAGGGATTGGTCCCCTAAGCTTGATGCCCTCCTTTCTCTGCAATTTTGGCTGGAATAGGAAGTAGTTTCCAGAGAGCTTGGGGCTGTTTTTGGAGGTACTTGGTTGCCCAGTGATTTGATTCACAACACACAGCCCTTAGGGCAACAAAAGGGAAAGGCCAGAATAGGCAGCATGCCAGCATTCAGAGCCTGACTGCCAGGCATACTCTTGGAGAGTGCCCAGCGCGGGGGAGACGCTGTTGGACTGGTCTCAGGTCCTAGGTCCTAACAGAGTCTAGATTACATTAAAAGAAAGTCTACAGGTGGAAACTAAGGTCCAGGAGAGAGACGCTTGAGTCATCTGCCCTCCTCCCACCTAACACCCCCTTCCTAGGCAGATGTAGAAGCAGCCTGCAACTTGTTGCTTCTTGCCCGAAGGATTCACAGGGCTGTGAGTGAGACTCAGTCAAAAAAGAACAAGAAGTAGCCACAGAGAGAGAAAATGCAGCCCAACTGTCTGGTGGCCTCCTTTATGGGAAATCTCCCCTTCCAGAATGTCAGCATCCCCTCCCTGAACGATGTTTTTTCAGATCCTTTAACAATAAAATTTAAACTGTTTCCCTGCATCTGAAGAAAGGAACCTCTTTTCCACTTTCCTCCTTTCTTCCCCCAAGTCTCCAGGTCAAATTACTGACATCCACTGGCCAGTGAAAACAACAGCAGGTTTTGTTTTCCACGTATGAGAGGAGGGTGTGTATATGTGGGTGCCGTCATAAATGTGACCAGCATCTTAAACCCAAGGTAACTGAAGTTATAAGTATGCCAAAAGCAATCAGATAATTATATTTTAATAATTCATGACATCACAGAAATATACACAATTAATTTTTCCTTTACACTTTGTACTTTAGTAACAATTACTGGAATAAATTAGGTAAATTGTGCTTCAGCTTTAAGAAAGTTGCTGACAAGAATGTGCTGGATATAAATAGTTTCTAATAGAATGATTAAATAGAACAAACAATAAATAAACCAACAAGTAAATCTGTTAATAAAGTTTAAAGACTTGCACATAAAGAATTGATTCTCAGAAACAGGTAAATAATCAAAACTCTGCTCTACACTGTAAGAAGCTTCTTAAATGAACATGGGAGTGCAGCTATCTCTTTGACATACTTATTTTATATCCTCTGAATATATATCCGGAGGTAGGATTGCAGGATTATATGAGAGCTCTATTTTCAATTTTCTGAGGAACCACCATACTGTTTTCCATAACGGTTGTACCAATTTACATTTCCAGCAGCAGTGTATGTATTATTCTATTCTCACACTGCTATAAAGACATACCTGACTGGGTAATTTATCAAGTTTACTGACTCATCGTTCTGCATGTCTGGGGAGGCCTCAGGAAACTTACAATCATGGCAGAAGGCAAGAGAGAAGCAAAGGCATGTCTTACATGGTGGCAGGCAAGAGAGAGTAAATGAATGAAGGAAGAGCCCCTTATAAAACCATCACATCTCGTGAGAACTCACTCACTATTACAAGAACAGTATGGGGGAACCACTCCCATGATCCAATCACCCACCACCAGATCCTTCCCTTGACATGTGGGGATTATGGGTATTACAATTTGAGATGAGATTTGGGTGGGGACACAGAGCCAAACCATATTAGTATACAAAGATTCCTTTTTCTCTACGTTCTCTTCAATACTCATCTGTTGTCTTTTTGATGAAAGCCATTCCAACAGTGTAAGGTAGTTTCTCATTGTAGTTTGCGTTTTAATTTACATTTCCATGATGATTAGTGATTTGACCATTTTTTAAATATATCTGTTAGACATTTGTATGTCTTCTTTTGAGAAATGTCTATTCAGATACTTTGTCTATTTTTTTATCAGATTTTTTTTCTATTGAGTTGTTTGCTGTTGAGTGTTTCTTATATATTTTGGATACTCCTTGTCAGATGGATAGTTTACAAATATTTTTTCCCATTCCATAGATTATCTTTTCACCCTGTTGACTGTTGCTTTGGTTGTGCAAAAGCTTTTTGTTTTGATGCCACCTCATTTATTTGTACTTTTGTTGCCTGTGTTTGGGGTCATATACAAAAAACCACTGCCTAGACCAATGTCATTACAGCATTGTTCACAGTAATCAATAAGGGGAATCAACCTGGGCTCATCGGTCGATGAATGGATAAAGAAAATATATTATGTGTGTGTCTCTGTGTGTGTGTGTGTGTGTGTGTGTATGTATGTAATGGAATTCTATTCAGCCCTGAAAAAGAAGGAAATCTTATCATTTGTGACAACATGGATGAGCTTGCAAGACACGTACTAAGTGAATTAAGGCAGGCACAGAAATATGAGCACTGCATGATTTCACTTAGAAGTGGCAACCAAAAAAGTCAAACTCATAGAAGCATAGAGTAGTATGGTGGTTGTCAGGGCGTGAGAGTGAGGACAGGGGAGTGGCTAGATGATGGCCAAAAGGTACAAAAATTTAGTCAGATAGGATTAATAAGTTCAGGAGACCTACTGTGCTACAGTTAGTAATAATATCTCATATACTTGAAAATGGCTAAGAGGCTAGATAGTAAATGTCCTCACAACATAGAATGATAAGTATATGAGGTGATGGATATGTTAATTAGCTTGATTTCATGACTTCACAGTATATACATACATTAAAACATCAAGTTGTACACCATAAATGTATATAATTTTTACCTGCCAACTATACCTTAATTTTTTTTACTTTAAGTTCAGGGTTACAGATGCAGCTTTGTTATATAGGTAGACTCATATCATGGGGGTTTGTTGTACAGATTATTTTGTTACTCAGGTATTAGATCTAATACCCATTAGTTATTTTTCCGGATCCCCTCTCTCCTCCCATTCTCTACCTTGCAATAGGATGCAGTGCCTGTTGTTCTCTTCTGTGTATCCATGTGTTCTCATCTTTTAACCCTCATTTATAAGTGAGAACATGCAATATTCGGTTTTCTATCCCTGTATTAGTTTGCTAAGGGTAATGGCCTCCAACCCCAGCCATGTCCCTGCAAAGGATATGATCTCATCCTTTTTTATGGCTGCATAGTATCCCATGGTGTATATGTATCACATTTTCTTTATCCAGTCTACCATTGATGGGCATTTTGGTTGATTCCATGTCTTTTCTATGTGAATAGTGCTGCAATGAACATATGCTTGCATTTGTCTTTATGATAGAATTATTCCTTTGGGTATATACTCAGTAATGAGATTGCTGGGTTGAATGGCAGTTCTGTTTTGAGGTCTTTAAGGAATCATCAAACTGTTTTGCACTATGGTTGAACTAATTTACACTCCCACCAACAGTATATAAGCATTCCTTTTTCTCCGTAAACTCACCAGCATCTGTTTTTTTTTTTTTAACTTTTTAACAATAGCCATTTTGACTGGATGTGAAATGATATCTCATTGTGGTTTTGATTTGCATTTCTCTAATGATCAGTGATGTTGAGCTTTTTTTCATATGCTTTTTGGCTGCATGTATGTCTTCTTATGAAAAGTGTTCATGTCATTTGCCTACTTTTTAATGTAGTTTGCTTTTTCTTATAAATTTGCTTAAGTTTTCTTATGGAAGCTGGGTATTAGACCTTTGTCAGATGCATAGTTTGCAAATATTTTCTCTCATTTGTATAGGTTGTCTGTTTACTCTGTTAATAGTTTCTATTGCTGTCCAGAAGCTTTTTAGTTTAATTAGATCCCATTTGTAATTTTTGCTTTCGTTGTAATTGCTTTTGGCATCTTCAGCATGAAATTTTTGCCCATTCCTATGTTCAGAATGGTATTGCCTAGGTTGTCTTCCAGGGTTTTTATAGTCTTGAGTTTTAAATTTTTGTCTTTAATCTTGAGTTAATTTTTGTATAAGGTGTAAAGAAGGCATCCATTTTCAATCTTGTGCTTATGACTAGCTAGTTATCCCAGCACTATTTATTGAATAGGGAGTCCTTTCCTATTGTTTCCAATCTTCTGCTTATGGCTAGCTAGTTATCCCAGCACCATTTATTGAATAGGGAATCCTTTTCCTATTGCTTATTTTTGTCAGCTTTGTTGAAGATCAGCTAGTTGTAGGTGTACCACTTTATTTCTGGGCTTTTATTCTGTTCCACTGGTCTATTTGTCTGTTTTTGTGCTGGTACCATGCTGTTTTGGTTACTGATTCCCTATAATATAGTTTAAAGTTGTGTAGCATGATGCCTCCAGCTTTGGAGAAGAGGGAGTTTCTTCTCCTCAATTCTTCTTGCTTAGGATATTCGTGGCTATTAGGGGTGTTTTTTGGTTCATATGAATTTTAAAGTATTTTTTATAGTTCTGTGAAGAATGCCATTAATAGTTTGATAGGCACAGCACTGAATCTATTAATTGCTTTGGACATTATGGCTATCTTAATGACATTTATTGTTTTTCTTCATGAGCATGGAATGTTTTTTCATTTGTTTCATCTCTGATTTCTTTGAGCAGTGTTTTGTAGTTCTCCTTGCAGATATCTTTTAGCTGTATTCGTAGGTATTTTTTTCTTTTTGTGGCAATTGTGAATAGAATCGAGTTTCTGATTTGGCTCTCAGCTTGACTGTTGTTGATGTATAGGAGTGCTAGTGATTTTGGTATACTGATTATTTTTATCCTGAGATTTTGCTGAAGTTATTTATCAGCTTAAAGAGCTTTTGGGCTGAGACTATGAAGTTTTCTAGATATAAGATTATGTTGTTTGCAAAAAGGATAGTTTGACTTCTTCTCTTTCTGTATAGATACACTTTATTTCTTTCTGTTGCCTGATTGCCCTGGCCAGGATTTCCAGTACTATGGATAGGAGTGGTGAGAGCAGGCACCCACGTCTTATGCCAGATTTCAAGGGGAATGTTTCCAAATTTGCCTATTCAATATGATGTTGGCTGTGGTTTTCATAGATGGCTCTTATTATTTTGAGGTATGTTCCTTCCATACTTAGATTACTGAGAGTTTATAAACATGATGGTGTGTTGAATTTTATCAAAAGCCTTTTCTGCATCTATTGAGATAATCATGTGGTTTTTGTCTTTTGTTAAGTTTATCACACTTATTGTTTTGTGTAAGTTGAACCAACCTTGAATTACAGGGATAAAGCCTACTTGATTGTGGTGAATAAGCTTTTTGATGTGTTGCTGTATTTGGTTTGCCAGTATTTTGCGAGGATTTTTACACTGATGTTCATCAAGGATATTGGCCTGAAGGTTTTTTTTTTTGTCATGTCTCTGCCAGGTTTAGGTATGATATTGGCTTCATAGAATGAGTAAGGGAGGAGTCCTTTCTCCTCATTTTTTAAACTTTTTGTTGAATCGCTTCAGTAGGAACGGTACCAGCTCTTCTTTGTACGTTTGGTAGAATTTGGCTGTGGATCCTTCTGGCTTTTTATTTTTGGTTGGTAGGCTATTTATTAATGATTCAATTTCAGAGATTGTTATTGGTCTGTTCAGGGACTCAGTTTCTTCCTTCCTCCCAGTTTCTTGGGATGGAGTATGTGTCCAATAATATATCAATTTTTCTAGCTTTTCTAATTTTCGTGCATAGGAGTATTTATAATGTTCTCTGATAGTTATTTGTGTTTCTGTGAAGTCCCCCAGTGGTAATATCTCCTTTGTTGTTTCTATTTGTGTTTGTTTGGATCTTTTCTCTTTTCTTGTTAGTCTAGCCAGTGGTCTATTTTATTAATTTTTTCAAGAAACCAATTCCTTGATTCACTGTTTTTTTTGTTGTTGTTGTTTCTAATGTTTTTTTGTGTCTCAGTCTCCTTCAGTTCAGCTCTGATTTTGGCTATTTCCTGTCTTCTGCTAGCTTTGAGGTTAGTTTGCTCTTGGTTCTTTAGTTGTGATGTTAGATTCTTAACTTGAGATCTTTCTAACTTTTTGATGTATTTAGTGCTATTAATTTCCCTCTTAACACTACCTTAGCTGTATACCAGAGATTCTGGTATGTTGTATCTTTATTCTCATTAATTTCACAGAACTTCTTGATTTCTGCCTTACTTTCATTATTTACCCAAAAGTCGTTCAGGAGCAGATTACTCAATTTCCATGTAATTGTATAGTTTTGAGCAAATTTCTGATTTTCTGATTTCTAATTGCTTGTGCTGTGGTTTGAGAGAGTGGTTATTATGATTTCAATTCTTTTGCATTTGCTGAGGAGGGTTTTGTGTTTGATTATGTGGTCGATTTTAGATTATGTGCCATAAAGTGATGAGAAGAATGTATATTCTGTTGCTTTTGGGTGGAGAGTTCTGTACATATCTACCAGGTTCATTTGATCCAGTGCTGAGTACATGTCCTAAATATCTTTGTCAATTTTCTGCCTCAACAATCTGTCTAATACTGTCAGTGGGGTGTTGAAGTCTCACACTACTATTGTGTGAGTCTAAGTCTCTCTGAAGGTGGGGGGTGCTGTTGGCAACTGTGCCTGTTGTGGCACTGGTGATGGTGTTAGCACGTGGGTGGAGTGCTTGTAGGTGCAAGACTGTGTGTTTTCTGTGTGCCACAGGCAGGGGTAGTCACTCAGGGTTGGGGAGGGTCCGCTGATCTCTGTGCATAGTTTCACTCCCTTGGTAGTGTTGGCACCAGGGGTAGGCAATGGTGGGGGCTGGTTGGCTCTGTGCCTGCCAAGGCTCTACTACAGTGACGGTCCAGGAGGGAGAGGGGAGTGCACTCCCACCCCATCAGTGACAGGGCAGGGTGCACACATACACGTGTGGGGCAAGGAAGGCAAAACCTGCCCAGGTACATATGTGCCAGCAAAGCCATATCAGGGGTTGCTGTGGGCCCAGGGTAAGCTGCAGCATGGGGAGGGAGCAGGCAGGTTGGTGCATGGCAGTGAGGGCCGGGCACCATCAGCCAGTGCAGGAGCTATGATGCAGCCCCCTGGGCACCCTCTAGCTGCCCTGCAAGCAGGTGTGGCTAGGTTTGGCCCTGGGAGAGGCCATCAATCCAATGGGTGCTTAGGTCTTATTGACACAGTCTTATGGGCAAGATGTTGCTGCAGAGTTCAGGTCCGAGACAATTCCCCCAGAGCTAAAGTCTCCTATGGGAGCAAGTTGCGCCTAGGAAGATGGGCTTCCCTGGCTGTGTTCTGCTACAGATGCTCCCACACCAAACCCTGTAGGCCCTGCCTCCACTGGCATGATGCTCCTATCACTTCTCTAAGCAGCTCTGCCTGCCAACTCAAGTGTCTGTGGTGTTTGAGGGGTCTCCTCCCGCTGGGATTCCAGAGGCCTATGGCAAGAGTGAGTTTCTCCTCACTGGTTCCACTCACCCATTCCCTCGAGGTTCTTGGGGGCCAAGAATGAGTCCTGGTGCGTGATAGCCCAATGCACGGTTCCCAGCTTCCTCCCACTTCAATCCAGCTTCTGTGTCTTCCCTCTGTCCACTCTTGGTGCCTTCCCTCCGAAGATCTGTTGGGAGTGCACCAGTCATCTTGGTCCCTTGGTGGCAGCTGGTTCACCTGGCTATGAAAGCCTCTTTAAGACTGGGAAAAAAAAAAAAAAAGAGAGAAAGCATTTCCCTGAGGACTCTCTCTTCTCTATGTTAACTTTTTACAGGCTTCAGCTTGCCTTCACATAGAGCCTCTAAATGTACTATCCTAGAAGTAGCAAATAATGTTACTATTCTAGATTTCAGATGGAGAAAATGAGACCATAGGGTTTCATGAGCTACAAAAGGTTGCAAAACATGTAAGAGGCAGCATTGGTATCAGAGCCAGTGTTGCTGACACTTTGCCTTCCAGGTTATTATGAAGGTATATTTCTAAATTCTTAGGTAAATAATGAAAGTGCTCTTATTACCCATGGTGACAGGTGCCATGATCGGGGAGCAAAACTAATCCACAATTTGCAAAAGGATTCAGCTGGGAAGATAGAAAGAACATTTTTTTCATGGAATGCGAAGCTGCTCTGAGTCCTTCCAATGACAATTATTTTGTGATAAATAAATATCAGTAATTGTTTGTTTACTAAAATTAATACCCAGGCCATGAATTTTTAGTTATTCAGTCTCCAAGAACTTAGTAAGCTCTGAGTAAATAGTATGCTGCCAATAAATGGTAATTACTAATATTATTTTACTTGAGCTAAAAGAGGGGTGTTAATATAAACAATTAGATCTTTAAAATACTTTGATGATTTTATAACTTATCTAAGTGGAACAGGAATTCCATGAGGGCTTTGAAACTTCTGTATTTAGTACCATTCTTAGATCAGGCAATAGAGGCCTCTATCCTGAGCCCTGTGTTTTAGAGAGCTCTGTCTGAGCCCTCCTCCATCTGCACCACTCTCCAAGGGGTGATTTATGGGTAAGAAGAAGCGACTTACCCAGAGCCTACACCATCCTTCTTTTCTAGATAATGCTGAAATTTCAGACCTTTAAAGACTTGTGTCTGCTTCTAGAATCTGTGAGTATTCTCTCCCTTCATCCAGCCAACTGAGGTTGTTCTGCACCCCTGGTGTGTATGCCCCTAGGCCCAAAGGGGTGATCTACGGCAGCTCTTTCTATGTGTGTGTGGTATACAGATAGACAAAGCTTCAATGTGTGTGCTGAAGCATCCACAGGGGTTCACATGAACTCCTTCCCAGTGCATGATGAAACTTGGGTTGTGATGAGAAGTGGAGAGAGCTAGGGCCTCATACTGCAGGTTAGGGGCCAGAGTTCTGGGGAATGGCTCTGTCTTCTCTGCCAAATTCTGGTGTGGAACAACAAGGAATCTGGGACTAAATTCAAACTTGGCCTTCCATGTAACTATGAAGGTATATTTTTAAAAATTAAGAGTAGAACATATTTTATTCAAACGTTAGGTTGTTATAAGCAGTGCTGTGCTTGTAAATGCTTAAAAATAGGCTCTCTGAAGACAAACCAACAAGCAAAAAGACAATTTGTAGTGTCTGCCATTTACCATGGTCTACATATTCCCACCATGGCTGATTTCAAGCTACCAGTACAACATTAATAAATCTGAATTTGGGAAGAGAGGCCTATGGCCTGTAGTACCTGGCTCCAGCACACCAGTGTTTATAATTTTAAATATTTAGACATCTGGTATAGGGACCTCAATTTGTATGCTCATCCTGGGTCCCCCAAATATTAGTGATGGGCTCTAGGGCACAGGAAAGTACCAGCATGGGAACAGGCATGGTGGCTCACACCTGTAATCCCAGCACTTTGGGAGGCTGAGGTGGGCGGATCACCTGAGGTTGGGAGTTCGAGATCAGCCTGACCAACATGGAGAAACCCTGTTTCTATTAAAAATACAAAATTAGCCAGGCATGGTGGTGCATGCCTGTAATCCCAGCTATTTGGAAGGCTGAGGCAGGAGAATTGCTTGAACCCGGGAGGCGGAGGTTGCAGTAAGCCGAGATGGTGCCATTGCATTCCAGCCTGGGCAACAAGAGTGAAACTCCATCTTGGAAAAAAAAAAAAAAAAAAAAAGAAAAGAAAAGTGCCAGCATGTAGTAGAGTCCCTTAAATACTTCTCATATAAAAGACTCTGTTAGTTGTGTGACTTTGGGCAAGCCATTCATCTGTAAATTAATATGTACTTTACAGAGTTCTTGACTAAATGAGACAGTTCATGTGAAGGCATCTAGCATGGTTCTTGGCATCTTATATACAACCAATAAATGTTGTTGAACGAGTGAGTACTAGACATTCAATAAATTTTAAGTTCTTTTCTTATTATCATATTTAGGGAAAATTCAAGTTTTTTTTAGTTTAAATTATTCTTAGGTGTTTGTAATTTTCTGCAGTTCTTTCTAGGTCATGACAAATGCCCATTTTTGAAGGAATTTTTTTTCTTGGAGAACCCTTTGTGATAGATATCTCATTTTCATAAAGTTCCCAAAGGAACAGTGCTCACACAGTGTTACTCATTTTAGAAAGTTTGGTAAAATTCCATTTGGCCGCATGTCTGTTATCTGAGCCTAGGGGAAGAAAGTCTGTGTTTTATACTCTGACTTTGTTCTCAGCTGTGTTTTGTATCCTGGGATAGTGGAAAGAAAAATGGCTTTGAATTAAACTTGAGATTTAGTCATTCCATATGTTGCCCTCAGTGAAGAATGTCTTGAGTTTTCAAGATGAACACATGAGAAATAGAGACATGTACAAGATTCAGTGGCATTCTCTCTCTCATTTGCTTGGCTAATTGAATAAAGCTTAATGATGAGTGATAATTTATATTTGAAACAGTTGTCACCCGTGAACATATTCCATTGGTTGGTAATTTATACACAGTATAAGCATTGCTCTTTTCTCAGTAATTTCTAATAGCAGATGGTTTAACTCTGGTGAGGACTTTTTCTTTCTCCCAAAGTATTTCAGTGTTGTTACATGCCCTAAATGAGCCATTTTCTCCCTCCTCAGTATTTTTTCAGCAGCTAGACTTTCTTTCTTTTCTTTTTTTTTTAAATTTTTTACTTCATAGTGCTACAAATAGCTTTTTTTTAACCTACCAATTACTAAGAAAAAGTCACTTTTGCTGACTCCTGTTTCTATAAGCTCAAATCCCGAGGAAAATTAGCAAAGGTCTTCTCTACAGTTTTCCTTTGTACCAACAAAAAAAAGTCCTTTTTCAAAAAGATCTCCCAAAAGGAGAGTCCTATGATCGGATCACAAATATATTGAAAATGCACCAGAACAGGCTGCTGCGTGAAAACATAGATTTGTCAATATGGACATCAACTTAAAGTCAGAGTCTAGGGAAATAATCAGTAAATTTGGAAGTATATAGTAATTTGCAACTTGGAAGCCCTTACACACTTTCTTACACACTGATCTTATTTTATAGATGATGAACATGAGATAATTCTAAACTAAAATAAAAATGGATATCATCAGAGGATGGTCTAGAAGTTTTCATCTTTATATTAGTTGTAATGAGTTAAGTCATGGTATGTAAATAAATAACTGCAAAAGCTTAGTGGCTTAAGACAAAGGAAAGGTATTTCTCAAATACCTTTGCTCATCATGAGTTGCCAGGGGGATCTACTCCATGAGCTTGGGGATTAAAATTGGTGAAGCCTCTTGTATTAGTTCCTTTTGTGTTGCTATAGAGGAATACCCGAGGCTGGGTAATTTATAAAGAAAAGAGGTCTATTTTGGCTCATGGTTCTACAGACTGTACAAGAAGCACAGTACCAGCACCTGCTTTTGGTGAAGACCTCAGCAAGCTTTTACTCATGGCAGAAGGTGAAGGGGGAGTGGGTTTGTCACATGGTGGTAGAGGAAGAAAGGGAAATGTCAGGCTTTTAAAAATAACCAGCTCTCATGTGAACTGATAGATCGAGAACTCATTCATTGCTGCAGGGTTGGTACCAACACCCTCGTGGGGGATCTGCTCCCATGACCCAAGCACTTCCCACTAGAGCTCACCTACAACATTTGGGGATCACATTTTAACATGAGATTTGGAGGGGACAAACATCTAACCTATGTCACCTCTACTGCCTGGACCATCACCCAGTGCTGTGGCAGAGAGAAAGCAAGCGTGGCCAATCATGCCTGGAATTTAAAGACTGCCACCTGCAAATGCCACATATCATTTCCACTCATTTCATTAGTCTAGCAAGTTAATGGCCATGCATCCCTTCAAGGAGGTAGGGACTGCAATCCTTCTGTGCTCTTGGGAGGAAGAAAACTGGAAGATTTTTGAACAGTTAAAATACTTGCAAATCCTTATTACCCTTACAGTCGTTGATAATTTTCAAATGTGTTAACACATAAACTTAGATAGTAAACATGGAATATACTAAGGCATAGTAAGACCTTAAAAAAGAGGTGGGTGAATCATGAGGTCAGGAGTTCGAGACCAGCCTGGCCAACATGGTGAAACCCCGTCTGTACTAAAAATACAAAAAATTAACTGGGCGTAGTGGCGAGCGCCTGTATTCCCAGCTACTCAGGAGGCTGAGGCAGGAGAATCACTTGAACTCGGGAGGCAGAGGTTGCAGTGAGCCGAGATCGTGCCACTGCACTCCAGCCTGGGCGACAGAGTGAGACTCCGTCAAAAAAAAAAAAAAAAAAAAAAAGGAAAAAAATAGGATGTTTTGAGAATGCAATTGTGGAAAATGTAGAAAGTTATCTAGAAAATTATCATGTAACTGAGTGGCTGAAAAGTTTCTTCCATCCTAGAGAACATGCGATCACCTGGCTGAGTTAGTAAGACTCAAGCCACTGGAAGATAAATGATATTAAGATATCTAGGGAATGGATTAGTTGAAATATGAAGAAACATTGACAAACAAGAGTTAGGGGAAGAAAACTGATAGCATCCCTCCAGTGCCAGCTCGAGGATTTGCCAGTACAGATGGAAGTATTAGTCTCTACAGCACGTATCCAATAACATTTGAGACCTGCAAATCATTTCCCTTGCCAAAACCATTTTTGCAACAAAATCTGATTTTCATGGTTTTTTTTTTTGTTTCTTAGAAGAAAAGAATGGACTGCTCAGGCTAGTAGAGATATTTGACATTGGAAAATTAGGGTTTTTACTATAATTCAACAAATGGCCTTTTGTTCATATGCTTCAGTTTGGACATTGCGAGGCAGTCTCAGTAAGTGTTATCAGCCCTGGGAGACTGATATTTTCTCGACCTCCATGGCTAATATTTGACTGTGGTAAATTCATCCGGGAAATGCTACTGGTTAAGACCTTCTACTCACCAGCCAAGTGACCTTTTCTTGGCAAAATCTGACCTCTCTCACCATCTCTCACCCTGCAACAGATAGTTCCTGCTTGCTTCTCCATCAGTAATGTTATCCTCAAAGTGTAACATGAGAAGTGCTAGTTCTCTTCTTTTTTTTTTTTTAATATACTTTAAGTTTTAGGGTACATGTGCACAACGTGCAGGTTTGTTACATATGTATACACGTGCCATGTTGGTGTGCTGCACCCATTAACTCATCATTTAGCATTAGGTATATCTCCTAATGCTATCCCTCCCCGCTCCCCCCACCCCACAACAGGCCCCAGTGTGTGATGTTCCCCTTCCTGTGTCCATGTGTTCTCTCTGCCTAAACAAAGTACACCTATGGTAGCCAGGCACAGAATCTCCTGGTTAAAATTTAGCCTCTTCCTGAGATCTTTACAGATGCAAATATCCTTTGAGTGAAGGATTCTTTTGTCCCAATGTTTATCGAATATTTCTTGCAGGGCAGACATGTCAGTCAATGTTTTACGCTGTACTTTATTTAATATTCACAAAACCCAACGATACTATCATTTCTACTTTACGGATGATGAAACTAAAGCTTAGAGAAGTTAGGTAACTCGCCCAAGTTTACTCAGCTAATAATTAAAGAGGCTGGAATTCAAATGAACTTTGATTTTAAAGCCTGAGCTCTTCATTATTACGTAAAAGTGAAGAGACTAAATTGACTATAATATTCATTTACTCACTTATTCAATGAGCATGTCTAGTCTACTATAAATTCCTCAAGATTTTTCTTAAGGAGCTTTTATTCTGTTAAGGAATACAGACAATGAGTAAATTAATTGATAAGTTAATTTTAGTGGTATAATAGGATGGAGAGAAATTTGATAAAAATATATTAGTTATGTTGATCAGAGAAAGCTTTTTTCAAAATGAAGAAAATGCTCAAGCTGAGACTGGAATGATGTGGAAGTCAGCCTTTGGAAGAAGGTAAAAACATTCCAGGTAGAGAGAACAGTAGGGCTAGAGAGAGAATAAAATCATTCCATGCAGGGAAAAGGGCAATGGAAAAATGTTCGGGTCGAGGATCAGCTTGGTGCATCTGAGGAACAGGCAGGCCACTGTGAATGCACAGAGTGATAAAGGGGCGAATGGGAGGAGAGGAAGTTGGAGAGACGGGCAGGTATCAAATCATGCAGGGGATAGTAGCACATGAAAAGAGGGGAGCAACATCTACTCTTGGATTCGAGTAAAATGTATAAGAGGGAAAGTTGAGGAGTCTCAAAAGACAGTGACTTGCAGTGGCACATGCCTGTAATCCTGACACTTTGGGAAGCCGAGGCAAGAGGATTGCTTCAGGCCAGCAGTTCAAGACCAGCCTGGGCAACAGAATGAGACCCTGTCTCTATTAAAAACAAAAACAAAAAACAAGAAACAAAGAAAAAAGAAGACAGAAACTTTTTTTCTTTATACTTCTTTCCAAGGGCTATCCCTGTCCTCAGTTATTTTTAACTTTTACCCTCCAGAATACCCAGTGATGTATAATACAGATTTGGTTTTAGATATGCAAACCCTTGTATGCCTTCAAGCACTTGTTGAACACAAAGCAGGGGATTTTCTGTAGTGTTGACTAAAGTTATGTCAAGCATGTATTGTAACAAATAGCTTTATTAATGAATAATGATGTAAAGTAGAGTTCAGCCAATTCTAGCACCTCCAAAATTTAGTGTTTAGAATGTCTACATTCACAAAGATGTGTAACAGGCTGGGCATGGTGGCTCATGCCTATTATCCCAGCACTTTGGGAGGCTGAGGTGGGCAGATCACTTGAGGCCAGGAATTCAAGACTAGCCTGGATGACATGGTGAAACCCTGTCTCTACTAAAAATACAAAAAAATTTTAGCCAGGCATGGTGGTGCATGCCTGTAATCCCAGTTACTCGGGAGGCTGAGGCAGGAGAATTGCTTGAACCTGAGAGGCAGAGGTTGCAGTGTAGTGAGCCGAGATCTTGCCACTGCACTGCAGCCTGGGTAACAGAGCAAGACTCTGAAAGAAAAAAAAAAGAAGATAAGAAAAGGAAAAAAAGAAAAAGATGTGTAACAAACTGATGGTGGCTGAGGTTAACTCAACATTTTGGAAATGGGACAGAATAAATGTTACCTATGAATCTGATGACATAAACTGATGCCTTCTTATGATTATCAAATGGTGCCCAAATCAACACTGTAACATTGGTCTGAATCCTACAGATTCATCTTGAAATTAACTAGTGTCTTCTGAGTCTCAAAGCAAAGGTTCAAGTGATCCAGAAGGTGAAACATGTCTCTCATTCTTTGAGGCAATTCTAGGAAACCTAGTGAGACCCAAGGGAACTTTCCTTGCTATCTTCTTCTATCTCCTATATGAATCTTTTCTGCATGTAAACAATCAAATTACTTCTATAAAGTAACAGATAATTCTGTTGGCTGATTTGTTGTTTAGTAAGTGAAGCGTTCTCCAGGCTTTTTTCTACTTGTGAGGTATTTGTTAAATACCTCAGTCAAAGACTTCAACATACAACTGGGCAAATGAATTTAATATTTGACAATATGCTGTAGAAAATGAATTCAGAACGTGACTGGAAGAAAATATATGCTACACTGAAATCTCTTCAACAACACAGTCCAATGCATGCAATTCTGTGGGCAAACTTGTATATATTTGGGAGAGTATATTAATGTCTTTTGCTTACTTGAAGCTGTATTCTAAATCTCACATTTCTTCCATATCCAGATGTATTTACAATCCTTTTTATTTGTTCCTAGTTGTAAAGGCTTCTATAACATTCTTTTTTTTTTTCATGATCATTTTTCAATTAGCTGCCCAGGCTCTGATTGCATTGTTGGCACAGAGATGGCAACTCCTGACTCTACTCACTGTGTGATTTGAACAGTGGGAGAAGAGAGTTAGCACACTCTATATAAAGCGTCTTAAAAACAATAATTTGTGGGTTCATTATTTGGCTAGCCAAATCTCAATTCCTTAAAATACTATTTATTTTTTCCTACTTGAAAATGTCATGTTGAATATCAAAAGCCACTAAAAAATGCTTCATCCAGACATGTGTACTTGATTTGCAAATGTGGAAGTGATTTTTAAATTTTGAGATGCTTTTAGATAGATAAGCTGAAGATATGAAAACATCTCAATGGAAAAGTTGTTTTGCTCTCCCAATAAATTACTTAAAAGGCTGGCCCATTAATGGCTTTAAAAAATAATAAATACAGATCTCTGAGACTTAACGCCTTCTGAAATACAAATGGAAATCTGGAACTCATTTGTTTTATAGTACATTAACATTGCTTGGTTACTTCCATGAGCTCAGTCACAGATACATGCAGCATGAGGTTTTCTTTTTATTTCATCTCTCTTTAATTTGTAAGATGATTCTTGTTAGCTGCCTTATCAGTAAATGATGTTGATAATCTTTTAAATTTATAACTTGCTGCATTTGATATTATTAAGTTAAATAACACTACTGATAAATGCCAGGTACACATGAATTGTGACACCTCGTGAATATAGCAATTTATTTATTTATCTCAATAAGGTTGGAAATAAGAGAAATTATTAAATGGAGATGATGGCTACATAATTCCAGATAATGAAGATCTTTGTTTTATACTTAAAGAAGTATTCCTATTTCTATCACTTTCCTTTGTTACAAAGTATTACATGATTATAAAATTTTAAACAATACAGAAGTATATAAAGTACACAATTAGTTTTCTCCTCAATCCTCTGTCCCCAAACTAATTTATCAGGGATAATTACAGTAACAATCTGGGGACTATCTTTTCAGATTTTTAATGTGTATATAGACTTACATAAAAGTGTGTCTACATACACATACACACACATTTGTACAAGAGCCATGTATAAATTTGTGTGTGTAATAAGAAATGAGATCATGATATGTACAGTTTTATGCCTGTTATTTTTCTTTTATTGTGGAAACCTTTTCATGTGTGCACATAGGAATACCTCACCGTTTTAAACTGCTGATATTAAAACAACGAGATTCTATTTTTTACTTGTCAGTTTGGTAAAATTTTAAAACACTGTTAAGGCCAGACTTAGACGGGCATTGCGAAAAAGGTGCTCTTATATCCAGTAGGTGGGGATGTAAATAGTGTTGACATAAAAAGTTATAATATTTTTTCCAAGGAATTTAGACAGTTTATTAGTCAGTGTTCTTCAAAGAAACAGAGCCAATAAGGTATACAGATACATAAAATTTTGGCCCAGAAGTCGCTTTTCTAGTTTTCTGGTTTATAGAAATAATTTTTCATGTGCATAATCGTGTACGCAAAATGATGTTTATTACAGCACTCTATGAGTTAAAAAAAACTTGAAAAGGTAAGCAACCTAATGCCTACCTATATGGTGAATATATATATATGGAGATTTATTATGGAAATTGGCTCACGCAATCATGGAGGTTGAGACGTCTATAATATGCAGTCTGCAACCTGGAGAAGCAGGAAAGCTAGTGGTATAATTCAGTCCAACTTTGAAAGTCTAAGAACCAGGGAAGTCAATGACATCCTCCCAGTCTGAGGCTGAAGATCTGAGAACTGGGGTGGCAGGGAGTGAGGGGTGGTGTTGGTGTAAGTCTGAGTCTGAAGACCCAAGAACCAGGAACTCTGATGTCCAAGAACAGCAGAAGAAGGATGCCCCAACTCAAGTAAGGAGAGAGAGACAGAGGGGGAGAGAAAGAGAGAATCTGCCTTTCTTCTGCCCTTTTGTTCTATTTGAACCCACGATGGACTAGATGATGTCCACCCTCATTCCTGAAGGTGGATCTTCTTTATTCAGTCTACTGGTTCAAAAATACTAATTTCTTCTAGAAATACTCTTGGAGACACACCCAGAAATAATGTTTTACCAGCCATCTGAATATCCCTTAGCCTAGGTAAGTTGACACATAAAATTAGCCATCTGTGAGGATTTCTGGTTTATAGGAATAATTTTTCATATGCATAATCGTATATGCAAAATGATGTTTATTACAGCACTCTATGAGTTAAAAAACTTGAAAAAGTAAGCAACCTAATGCCTATCAATATGGTGAAATGGCTAAACTAACATATCTATCTACATATTTCTCACAAGTACACGAGTTGGCTAGGCTCCAGCTCTTCTTAAGTGAGCTTGGCTTCAGTGTTTGAGTTAGATTTATGTCTGCTCCACATGCCTCCCATTCTCCTTGAACCAGTGATGACCTGAAGCATGTTCTTTTCATGGCAAAAGGCAGGAGTGCTAGAGGGCCAGCCAATCCATGCAGTGCTTTTTAAGTCCTTGCTTATATGGGATCTGCCAATATTCTACAGGTCAAAACAAGACATATGACCAAGTCCAACATAAATGGGCAGGGAAGTAAGTTCCTCTTTTTGGAGGAGGTCAAGAGGAAAGGAATGACTACTTGCAAATAATCTAATGACACCTAAATACCAACATCTGGTAATCTAAAACATCTTCAATTTCACAGGTTTCCAGTAAATTTCAGGTACAAAGAAGTCCAATCCAGTGTAGTTGAATTGAAAGCTTTGATGTCATATTCAACTTACTGCTCACATCTCAGCCTTCTGCATCTAACTTGGGGTGGCCCCAGTGCTGGGGCCCCTGGAAAGATCTGCTTTTTCTTTTCATTTACTTGGTCTTTCCAGAATTGAAGAAGATAGAATAGTACAAGCACCTTTAATTCAGCAGGTCATGGCATTGTAGATGTCTCTTGGCAGTCTCTGAATCTATGCCTAAGACTGACTCCTTATGCCCTTGTACAGCAAGCATGTACATACTGGCTCTATTGTGAGAGGAAAGAGGGTCCTTCAAGGTTTTCTTACTGCCTAGTTTTCTACTGTGAGATTCTTCTTGGCTCAACTTTCTTGGACCCCTTCATCTTGTGCTCCTGGAAGTCCACCCTCTGGACTCTTTATGCTCTTGATATCACACTGGGTGCCCAGCCCTTTTGGATGTGCTATCAGCAAGATGTTTCCTGTTTAAATATCTATTGCAATGGCCACTTAACTTTGAACATTTTGCACACCTTTGCTAAGCTTCACCGCTGGTGCTCCCACTTCCACATTGCCATATCTTTCCAAATCCTTTGCCCCCTTCTTAAATAGGCATAAAAGGCAGATTCGCATGCATGCTACCTAAACACAGGTCTAACCGTGAATAAGATGACAATTCCACACAGGTGCAGGCACCCTCAGGCTCTTCAAGTGGTTCTCTGAGTGCCCTTCTCACTTGGTTTGGGATGAAGATAGGTGACATCTTTCTCTCTTCCACAGGAAGCAAGGGTTGAGAAGGAGTACAACACTTAACTCTAGACCAATGACTCCCTCCTTCCACACACCTTTGTGTCTCTAACTTTCTCTTTATTTAGACTGGAAGTTGTAGAGGGAGAGAGAGGAAGATGATTTAAGAGCTGAGACATGATCAGAGTTGGAAGAGTCAGTTCCACTGCTTTGAAATAAGCTTTGGGGAGACTCTGGCCCATCTTTATTTTCTCCTGTTTTTAAAATGTGGGGGTATTTAATACCTCTTTGTCATCAACATTGGCCCCCAACAGTCAATTCTAAGGAGATGGGAAAAGTCTTATTTCAGTTTCATATTACTTAGTGCAGAGAAGTCTGAGGTTTCCAGTCAAGAGAAACCATGCCACTGGAGAAATTCTTATCTCTGCATGATGTAATTTGAGTGCTCTGGAAAGCTCCCATCCTGGTTTAAAAATGCACACTCTTAAAATTCCAAAACAGATGGGAGTGTAGGGATAAGCAATGTTTCTACAAGGACTAAATTAAGAAAACATCTTAATCTCTTCTATTATTAGTCTAGCTGTCTGGCACTGTGTACCCTGGTGGGTCAGAACTGAGTGGGAAATTGGAACCATCCCGAGATGCAAGAATGTCACTTATACTCACCATTTATAGTACCAGCTGTAGCCTTCCTGGTAGAAATGCTCTAACCAAAAAAAGGAAACATCATTCTTTTTTGACACATTGTAATTAACATTATTGACTGAGCTAGAGTTCTTTCTCCTTATCATGATGGGGAAGAGTGAGGGTGCTGGAGTTGGAGATATCTGGACTGTAATCTTGATTCTGCTACTTTCTAGCTGAGTGACCTTAGGCAGTTTAAGCTCTCTAAGTTCAATATCTTTATCCTAAAACTGAGAATCATAACTTCCTCATAACATCATTGTGGTTAAATGATATAATGTGTATAAAGGTCTTAGCACACAGTAAGTACTTACAAAGGGTTACTATTATTATTTTTAAAAACTGAAAGAGATAACTGATTAGGTCAGCATGGCATATGCTTGGGTAAGGAATATTTGCCAGTCTCTTAAAAACTTAATCGTACTATATGCAGAAACTTTTGATTTTGTTTGAATAATCTTGTGTTTTTACACATCATAGTTTTGAAGAATGTGGCTATCATATTGATTATTCCTGAATATTTTGGACTACAGTGACTATCTGGCCAAAATGAAATGTGACCCAGGAAAGGTGATATTGGACAGCAACAAAAATACATTGATTTTTCAATGTTATGATTGTTTTTATATTTCATTATTTCACTGTATTCATTCCAAAGCACACATATACTCACTACATCAATACATCCCCTTCTCTCCTTCATAGTTACTAATTGTAGGATGACCAGTTCTTTTTATAATGCAGTTGTTTAGTGGGCATCCATGGATTTCAGCATAATGAGGAAGTACCTTACACAACTTTGCTTGAGATATGTTTTTTTATAGGCTAGCAAAATCAGTACATTAGTCCAGACAGCACATGTACCCCAGCAACACGGAACTTGTTACCCATGGCTTGCCAATATCATGTGATATTTCCATATCGTTTTTTACCTTTGCCATTTATCTTCATAAGAAGGCTACTGTGACATTTGGAAAGAGCTTGATATTTGGAGCCTGTGGTGGAAGTATCAGCTGTCCACTCAAATTCACTCTTCCCGCATTTCTGTGAGCCACCCTCCCAGGTAAGTGCACTGGTGTATGTGACTAAGTTAACTCTAATAACATGAGAGCAGCCAGGTGCAGTGGCTCATGCCTGTAATTCCAGCACTTGGGGAGGCTGAGGCAGGAGGATCACTTGAGGTGGGAGGATCACTTGAGCCCAGGAGTTTGGGACCAGCCTGGGCAACATAGTGAGACCCACAATCTCTGCAAAAAAATGAAAAAATTAGCCAAGCATGGTGGCACATGCCTGTGGTCCCCAGCTAATTGGGGGCTGAGGTAGGAGGACCCAGAAGGTCACGGCTTCAGTGAGCCATGATTGTGTCCCTGCACTCTAGTCTGGGTGACAGAGCAAGAACCTATCTCAAAAAAAAAAAAGAAAAGAAAAAAGAGAGTAGGAATAATGAGTATCATTCCAAACCGGCCTGTAGAAGTCACCACAGTGTATTCTTTCATACTCTTTCCTACAAACAATGATGAGAATCTGGACAGCTGTAGAGCCATAAAACAGGAGTTTGGGTCTTTACATGATCACGTAGAGGAGAGCCACTCCGCTGACTCAGATAATGCTCTTTGGACCTTCAGATGAATAAGAAATAAATATCTATTTTGTTAAGCTGCAGAATGTTTGGGGCTTATTTGTTACTGTAACTCAACTTAATGATAGTACATAATCAGACAGATTTAGGTCCAAATAGGATGTTTAATTCTTCTTAGATACTTAGTGCTGAGTGATTCTCTTATCTTCTCTGAGCCTGCTGTTTTACGTGAAATATAGATGTGATAATAGCTACATGTTCTGTGTTCTTTTATATGGTGGCCAGTCAGGTGTGTCCTGAGGGAAGCCACAGGAAAATAAAATTTGTAATACTCACAGGTTCTTGAAACAGGAAGTATGGAATGCCACAGAGAGCCACATGGGTCAGGAGGCAGGAAGGGCAGGCACCGGGTGGAGGCCAGGGCAATGGCCTTGACTGGGGTTTCCATGGGAAAGGCTAGGCAGGGCAGGGTATATAGTTTAGGATGGGCTAATTTGAAGAAGTTCAGCAGGCTTTTAACTATAGGGATGGTCCCTAGTTGCCTGGTCCCTGGCTCTGGGATGACGAAGGCGGGGGAATATATTGCCTCCTGGGGTGTATAGCCCAGATAGAGGATGGGCCAGGTAGAGGCTCTGGATTGATTAGTTTGCACATAAAAGGCATGCTCCTGGCTGAGCCCTTTGCTGTCTAAGAATTGGCTAGCCCAGGAGAGGCAAACTCTCCCCAGTCAAAAATTTTTTTAAGATGTCAAAACATTATAATATACAGAAAATTTAAAAATGTATATAAACAGTATACTGCATCGCAAATTACCATTGGGATTTACGTTAACTTAGGTGCTTCCTATACCTTATCTTAAATCCCAAGTTTTTGACTTTTTCTTTTTGTTTTTGACTCAGGAGTAGAGGATTGGATGAATCACTGACTCTAGTCATTACATACTCTCATCATTGGCTCATAAATAGTCTTGTTTTGTTGTCTATATGTTTACAGTTATTTATTTTCAACAATACAGAAACATTTGAAGACCCATCACCCAATGTAAGAAGTAGAATATTGCTTGAAAATCTCCTCTGCTCACCCTATTACAGGGTAGGTCACAGTTATCTCACATAGTCACAGACTATGTCTTAAGTCTTTTAAACAATCTGGTTTCCATGGAGCTTTGTAGGAGGCCAGCTCCTTTTTTCAGAGATCAGCCCACAGTGGATTGGTCTTGAAAAGTTTGTCTTTACCTCTCAATCCCATTCATCTACCTTTTCTCCAACTCTTGGTATTGTTAAACATTGTCATAACATTGTGGCCAATTAAATAAGTCTAAATAGTGTCATGTTATAATTTGTATTTTCCAGATATCTGTTGAAACTGAATATTTCCTTGTATGTGTATTAACCATATGTATTTTCTTTACCTTGAGGTGTTTGTTCATGTCTTTTAATAATTTTTATTGTGTTTTTGTCCTTATGATTTCCAAGAGTTTTTTTTACATTTTCTTGTTACTAGTTTTTTATTAGTTATACATGTTGAAAATATCTTCTTCCAGTTCGTAACATGTATTTTCACTTTCTTTAATGTGCCTTCTGATTAGCAAGTGGTCTTAAATTTAATATAGATTCACTAAATTTTTCTCTTCGTTGGTACATTTTGCACCTTAAGAAATTCTTTTCTACCTTAAGATCAGAAAGAAATTCACCTATATTTTCCATTAACACTTTTTCTTTTGACATTTAGGTCTTTAATTAATCTAGAATTTATTTTTGTGGGGCAAGAAGAAATCCAATTTTTTTATATAGATAACTAACTTGTGAGGACCTTTTTATTTCGTCATTCATGATTTCTGAGATTTGAATTTAGCATTTTACCCAGATTAAAATCATGCATGGTATAGCATGAGCCACATCACTTCTTTCCTTAGACAGACTCTTCAAATCATGACTGCTTTGGTCTGAATATTTGTGTGTCCCCAGAATTAACGTTGAAATCTAATCACCAATGTAATGGTTTTAGGAGGTAGGGTCTTTGAGGGGCTATTAGGTCATGAGGTTGGAGCCCTCATGAATGAGATTAGTGTCCTAATAAAAAAGATCCCAGAGACCTCCCCTGTCCCTTCTGCCACATGAGGACACAACAAGAAGATAGCATCTATGAACCAGGAAGCAGGCCCTCACCAGACACTGCATCTGTTGGTGCCTTGATTTTGGACATCCTAGCCTCTAGAACTGTGAGAGATAAATTTCTCTTGCTTATAAGAAACCTACTCTATGATATTCTGTTAGAACAGCCCAAAAAAACTAAGATAATTGCTCTGAGGTGAGAAAGGTTCTCTCATTACTAATGCTATTTTATTTACTTAACTATTTATGCCTCTATGCCTCTGAACAGGATGAATTACATCTGCACTTTGTTTCTTATATTCTTCTTAGTGTCAAAACTCTTTATTTTGTTTTGCTTTAAGTTACCTCTCTTAAAAAAATTCTCTTAGTGTGATTTTCTTGGACTGGGTCATATACCATTGCCCCTAAAGCCTCCCTTCATAATCATAATCAGTGACTGAAGGTGAAACTTGTGTGCCTTGAGTGTCTCATCTCCTTCAATAGACATTTTATCAAGGACATGCAAGGATCACTTTGAAGAAATTGATAGGTTTGAGTCTTCTGCAAGGTTGGGGAAGGACATACCAGGTCAAGAGTAAGAAGGCTGCTGAGATGGTATTGTCTGGGTGTCATATGTGTACCCAGTAGAAGTGTGAGGTGGTGTTCAGTGAGTTCTGTGGCCTCACTGATGAAACCCAGATTTGCTGTGGCTAGCAGTAACTAGTGGTTTCCAGTGATGTTTCTTCACAGGGATAGGTTTATTCTTAGGAACAAGTATAAATACTACTTGATAAAGTTAGCATATGGTCTTGCTTTGGTAAACTTTTGAGTCATTAATACTGACTATTTTTTAAAAATCAAAGTTTATTTGTATCCTTTTGAAAATGCATCTTATTGAACAGAGGAAGAGTTTCCCCAAAAGACAACTGCAATCTTTCATTTTTTTATTCAACAGACTTTTGCACAACTGCCAAATAGAATTGATCTAATGCTGGATAGAGGAGGGATTATAGAAACCAAGTAGCTTCAGAAGGAAAAAACCCAATTCGTACTATTACCTGCAGTTCTTATTCTGCATGCATTCCTCCATCTGAATCTGCAAACCAATTATGCTATTAATTCAGGGTCTGTGGTTAAACCAGAGGCTTGAGCTAACACTGCAGCGTGTTACATCCACTTCTTGATGACACACCACCTACAAAGATAGGCAGTTGCTTTTGACTATTTCACTTGCAGATACTTGCCAGAGCTCCTAGTAACAGAGTGTGACACATAATTTGCCTAAGAAGTGTTTAAATAAGGAGTTGCTGAAATCTTATCTGTCAAGATTCCAAAATCTAATCTTGTGAGCCCAATTTTCTGAATGGTGGTGAAATATTCTAGTATTATAGTTGCTATGGGCTGGAGCAAGTGCTGCTCAGTTCATTTGAATTAAACTCAACTCTGCTACAGTTGCTGAATATACAACACAGAATTATTCAATTATGTATACTTTATTGAGCACCCGTTATGTATGAGGCACTGCTCTGTGGGAGATGATGAAAAGCCATTTTCACTGCTTTCAATCTACTTGAGGAGACAAGAAAACTTCTTGGTAGCAAGCAATAAAAACGCCTCTGACTACTTTAAGCAAACAGACTTAATGGCAGGATTTCAGGGCCTCACAGAATCAAAAGGCAGTACAGAGACGAGTTTTAGGAATGAGAGGAATGAAAAACGAATCCGTCTGTTAATTTATCTGTTTGTCTGTCTGTGTCTGCTTGCCTGCTTTCTTTCTTTCTCTCTTTCTTTCTTTTTTCTTTCTTTCTTTCTTCCTTCTTTCTTTCTTCTTTCTCTTTCTTTCTTTCTTCTCTTGTCTTCTCTTCTTTCTCTTCTCTTCTCTTCATCATCCGTGTATCTATATTACACACACACACACACACACACACACACTCCAAGCTGGAGGCCCAAAATGCAGGAAACTGGGACCATTCAGAAAATATTTCTAGCAGGAGTCCACATTCTGTATGCTGGTAATATTGCCACTATTGCTACTTAATCTTCTTCTGTCATAAGAATGACTGCCACTCAAAGTTCCAGAAGAATCTGATGTCTAGTTACATGCCTCTCCTGGCAGAGCCAGAATTTGGTCTCCTAGCCTTCCCAAGTTAGAGATGGGCATTCACAAGCCAGGAACTACCCTTCCACCAAGGTTGAACACAATGGGAGAAGGCAATTCTCCAAAAGGAAATAGGGGGACTATTGAAGATAGAAAGGATTCTAGACATTGCTTACTGTAGGCAAGATCAATGTTGTCATGCTCAACAGACATGCAGGAGAATGAAGACCAAGAAGGGGCTATATAATTTGGAGATGAATTAGAAGTTCATTATTGTTGGTGACAAATGGAGCAATAATGAAGCACCCCCTAAGAATACAGGAAATAAGGAAGTAAAATGACCACATGAGAGTTAAACTGTAAACTGAACACTTTGGGTTTGGTAACTCAGAAATAGGCAAATATACATAAAAGAGACTGAATGTCCTCCAGGCCAGTAAGACTGAACTGGAACCTGATTGAAGGCATTACTTTATCTAAAGAAAGAATGTATCCTTAAGAAGAGATGCTGGCCAGCAAAGGAGAAGCAGAGAGACATAAGCCAGAGAAGAGAGTGCCCTGATAAGATGATGTAAACAGCCATTTTTCTCAGGGAGACACATCCTTATCACGGAAGCAGACACACCGATGTCATTAAACATTCCAATCACCCGTGTTAACTACAAGAGAACCAATTCTTTGCCCACCAAGGTATCTTCTGATAAATTGGCTTTCATGTAGCTTTTCTTCAGGAAATACGCAACAGAAAAAGATGGTTTAACGGTTCTATTTCCTTTTTCTAACACATACCCTGGTTCATATACCCAAATCAGTATGAGTCATCATCCTGAATATAATCAACTCTGTAAAACTGCTAAGGCTGTTTCTGCAGCTGCCAGACTGAGGGTCACAGCCTGCATTTATTGAGCTCACAGAAGTAAATGGCCTCTTGGCAGCCAGCTAGCTGATCTTCCCCGGCAACAAAACTACTTTGTTTCTTGCTTTGTCTCAAATGACTTCAGTAAGCAACTTCTGAGAAAAGAGTCCCAGTGAAGAGATGGTCAGATGAAAGCAGACTACAGAGGGTTAAAGCATGAAAGTGTCTTAATAATACTACTCCTTTATACTTGTGTTGTGTCTTACAGTTTTGAGAACATTTGCACTTATATTATCTCATTTGACTATTTTGTGAGGGAAGCAAGGATTTCAGAACCCACTTGACAAGTGGAAATGCTGGCACTTAGAGATTATGGGATTTACAGGCGAGAAGTGGTAGAGAGAGAACTCTTTCTCCCACAAGTCCAGGGTTTTCCCATTGGTCTGCACTTTCTAGAGTTTCTTAGGCATTGTGCTGATCACCATGGGACTGTGAAAGGTGATTGAGGCACTCTTCTGGGCCTTAAAGAGAAGGCAGTGCTACAAAGCTGCACGCTTAGATCGTTTATCTTGTTCTTAAGCTTTAAGAGGGATCAATTCACTCATTCACTACCTCAACCTAAGCATTAGAATTATAAAGGGGAATAGGCAGATATGTTTTTTTTTCACTTATCAATCTTTCAGATCTGGAACATCTGGGATGTCCACTTTCTGTCTGCTTCAATGCCAAGAGGCTGGGGAATTCCACATTGTTGAAAGTATGATGTGCCAAGCATAGTTCCAGGGACTTTATATGCCTTATATCACAAAATCATCTCAACTACTTTATAAGGGAACTTTGCTAAGTCAAAATCTTTTAAGGGGACTCTCAGCTGACTTATAATTTACTTTCTAGGTATCTTTTTCCCTAAATTTTAAACTCCATGAAAACAATTGCTTTCTGTCTTGCCATCTGCTATAGTTTCCGAACCTAGCAAAGAATGTTCGATAAATATTTCTTAAACTGGATAGAAAGAACCTATCTTTAAAGATAAATTATTAAATAAGTTTTCCAATATTTGGAGTATTGAATCAAAGATTCAAACAAACGTCTGAATTAATCCAGAGTCTGTGCTTACTTGTTGACCTGAATTTTATTATCTTTCTGTATACTAACTGGTAGTATTTTTGTGTTAAAACTCATCTCAGAGATTTATAACCATGAATTTTCATTTCTTTCATGCCAACAATTTATCTGTCTTTCTATTAAGAGAGCCAAAACTAAGCTTTAATTAAATATCAAATTTAAACGCAGATAGAACTTAAGCTACAAATAGGTAGGTACATAAGAAAGAAGATATTTTTCCTTTAATCTAGATTTCTAGCAGAGGAATAGAGTAGACTTCACATCTTTTGTCGATCAGTTTTACTAAAATTAATGTTCTTATAATTCAGGAGATTCCTTACTTACTAAATTAATAAGTAGTTAGCAACTGGATTGTCAGCAAGTTGCTCTAAAAATATTTGGAAAAAAAAGTTTCACCCTGCCACCACAGAAAGTTTAAAGTGATAATGTCACTTATAAGAGAATGGTAAATTAATAAGTAATTAGAAATAAATGTTTTCTCACTCCCATCCAGGACATAACATGTGAAGATTTTATCAAAGCCAGCCTTCCTTTTCCTGACCTCCCTCACCAGGACTAATCCTTTTATAGTTATAGCAACATTAACTTCTCAGTTGCCGCATATATCGTAGTTACAACTATCCATCTAGTCGTTTAATCTGTAAATATTTTCTGAGCTTCTGCTTTGTGACAGGCATTGTTGTGGACATAGGGGTTACAGCATGAAGCAAGGTGCCTGCTCTCACCAGGTTTTTCTCTTGTTGGGGAAGACAGACAACAGATAAAAATATAAAATAATTTTAGGTAGTAATAAGAATTACAATAAAAGTAAAACAGGATAATGTGATGAAAATGGGATGTGGTAGAGGCCTACTTTAGAAATTATGTGTTTTAGCTATCTATTGCTATATACAAATAACCCTCATATTTTGTGGCCTAAAACAATACAATTTAAAATTTCTACAATTTTTTAACTTGACTTGGTTTAGCTGGTTGGTTCTTCTGCTCCACATTGTGAAAACTGAGTTAACTCAAGTGGCTGTATTTAGCTAAGAGCTCTTTTGGCTCCAGCATGTTCAACATGGCGTCTGCATTTTTGGACCTCTTTTCATGTGGGTGCTTTCATTCAGATGTCTAGCCCAGCATTCTTTATACCTCAGTGGCTAGCATCTAAGTAGAAAAGGTGGAAGCTGCTGGGCCTTTTAAAGTTTGGGTCCCAAACTGTCACAAGTCATTTTTACCATATTCTATTGGTCAAAGCAAATACCTAGGCCATCCAGATTCAAGGAGAGGGAAGAAAATGCTACCCTCTGTTGGATGAAGCACAATTTGTGGCTATCTTTAATTCATCAGAGGATATATGAGTATTTACTTAAAGACACTTTCCACTAGACTTTAAGCTCTGAGAAAGCAGGAATAATATTTAGTATTGCTCACTATTGTTACACCAGTGTCTAGCATTGGTACCAAATGAATGACAGTGTCAACAAATGCTAGGAAAGGATGAAGAAAGCAAATACTTTGTTCTCATGTTACCTTCTCCCTTTCTTATGATCATGAAAGGCATTGCTAATGGATCACAGAACTCTTTCCTGTGGGATCCTAATACAACCTCAAAAATTTGCTTGGCACAGTGATCCAAGTAGTCCTTTGCCAATGAAAATTGTCATGTATGTTACTCACCATGGGCAGTAGCCCCGGGGAAGCCTTTAGGAAGGTGGAAAGAACTAGGCTTAAAAATATGTGTAGGATTTAGAAGTGCAGAATAAACGAACCTAGGCTTTCACTGGCTTTTATTGTTCCTTCAGATGAATTTATACAAGGAGTCTCCTCTTTGCAGATAAATTTAAAAAAATAACCAAACATATCACTCACTTTCTGGGTGAACGCATCCTCTTGAGGTACATGATTTTGTGAATATACAACAACTAGTGTGTGAAGAAAAATGAGCTGCTCTCTCCAGGAAGGTACAGCCCTGGTCTAGGGAATGTGGCTTGACTTAATGCTTTGATGAATAACACAAACTCCCAGGCATATAAGACATATCTGACAGGGTATTTGAACATGAACAATGGCAAGTAGACATAAATGAAGGTTATGCTTGAGTTATTCATTTTTACCTCTAGAATCATTTTTCTTATAAGCTGTAATCTTTTAGATTGAAGGTATGTACCTACAATACTTTATTTTAGGACTGTTGATTCTACCCTATGAACAGCTGGGCTTACAATGATAACTAGTTAGCATCCAACAATGATTATGTTTCCTCCCTGTCAAAACCACCAAGTGAAAAATGAAAGCACCAGCCAACCAGATGTTTTGTCTACATCATGCCAAACTATTAGTTAGAGTAAATCCGCTCCACTCATCCCCTTTAATTGTCTTGCCAAATTGCAGAAGTCATAATCAATGGGAAAACCAGAAATCCAGGCTTTTGGTTTGTTGAAGTCAAGGAGATAAAATTAACCTGTTGATTAATGCTTTCACTTTTCTTTCTTTTTTCTTTCTTTCTTTCTTTTTTTTTTTTTTTGAGATGGAGTCTTGCTCTGTCACCAGGCTGGAGTGCAGTGGCTCGATCTCGGCTCACTGCAACCTCTGCCTCCTGAGTTCAAGTGATTCTCCTGCCTCAGCCTCCAAAGTAGCTGGGACTACAGGTATATGCCACCATGCCCAGCTAATTTTTGTATTTTTAGTAGATACGGGGTTTCACCTTGTTGGCCAGGATGGTCGATGCTTTCACTTTTCAACTAGATGTTGGGACACCATAACCACAATTCAGTATAAAACATGAATTTGTATCAGGTTACCTGGAACTCTCTGGTATCTCTAAGTTCCTATATTAGACACAACTTTGCAAAACAAGTTATTCTAAAATTCTATTTTCTTCATGCCTTGAATCCTGTAATATACCCATTACTTTGGGAAAGAAATCTTAGCTATCTTAGCTTAGATATCCAAGATCCTCAATCTAACTGCCACCTCCATTTGTCCCACTACTCCCTTATGTTTTATATATTATAGCCCAGTGTTTCATCACCTTGATACTATTGACATTTTGGACTGGATAACTCTTTGTCATGGAGGGTTGTTATATGCACTGCAGGATGCTTAGCACCATCCCAGCCCTCTACCCTTTCCTTTCCATGTCATTCTCTTTTCCTAGTGCATGTGGTTCTTCTTCATGGATAAACTTTTTGTCGGGAAGAGAAGTGGATAATGTGTTTGTACAGTTTCTTTCCTTTCTACCAAGAGCCAGGAGGGAGATAGGAAGAGAAGGAGAGGCCAAACAGGCAATGGGGAGAAGAAAAAGTGTGGACTCATTTTAATTATTTGATCCCTTCATGTTAATAGGACAAAGATTGTTTGCTATATATACATTACTTTACATCTAGTGAAATAGTTTAACATACGTGCCAGACAGTATACAAGCTAGACTCTCTTATTTGTTCCTCTTTAAATTCCTATGAAATAAGGGACATTATCTCCATTTTACAGAGGAGGAAACTGAGGCCCAGGGAGTTTCAGTTATTTGCCACAAACAGCCCATATAATGAGGGGAACCATGATTCAAGATATGACAAGCTGTGCCCCAAAGCCCCTGCTTTAAGCGATGTTTTAAGTTTATAATGGTTTAGGAGATGTTATCCTTGAGACAGTTTGCTTTGGTTTCATCTTCCTGTTATTGAAAGATGGATCACCTGAGAGGAAAAGCCAATTGAATTTCCATCTTCCCTGTGTATTTCCATTCCAGGGCCTTCACTTGCCTTTAATGACTTTCTCAGGCCTTCCTCTTGAGTGTGAGACCTTCCAGGGCTGAGCTCAGCCTGAACATGAAGCTTTTGGGAAAGAGTTAGGAAAGTCTGTTCAGCTATTTTTTAAGAAGAAGAAGAAAAAAGATATAAAGTACCATTTATCCCATTCCCAAATAACTTAGCTTTTGGGATCTCAAATTCACAAGTGGTCACACCTTTATGAGAAAGCTCAGAGTTAGTTGAAAAGGACCTGAATTTATGAGTCTTCCCTCCTTTCCCCTTTGTGAGCACAGGTGAGTGTGAAGCACGCTGCTGTCAGATGGTTGGCGAACTTGTTACAGAAAGGGCTGAGGTTTCCTTACATATAAAGTTCGTCAGCCATGGCAGCTTTGGGTTCTCATTAAGGCTGTTTCTCCTTCATTCTCCCTCTGCTCCTTTCCCCTACACAAGGTCTTCTCCAGGTTTGCTTTTCATTCTACAATACTCACTTATGAGTGCCAAGTTTAAACAAAGCATCCAACTAGGGGTTCATTTATTTATCCATTCAAATATATATGTTGAACTTCTACAAAATGCTAGGTAAGGTGCTAGGCATTTTACATATGTTATTTCATTTACTTGCCCCAAGAACCCTTCAAAGTGGGTATCGTCATTACTGATTTAAATTAAAGAAACCCAAGTGTCAGGTTCACGACTATACCAAATGTCATACTGAGGTCCAAAGGGAGTGGTTGGATGAGCAGAAAGAACACTTGGGGGGCCGCAGGCAGGTGCAAGATGATTTTATTCAGCAGCAGCTCTCATCAACAGCTTTCTTACACTAGCTCTCTCTTTATCTCGGCTGTCTGCTCCGGCTCTGTGGTTCCTGCAGCCCCCATGCCTGCAGCTGCATGGTGAGCTCTCCCTTTGCTTCAGAGTCAGCAGCTTAACCCTTTATGTCTTTGGGCATGGACAAGCCTAGCAGTTCCCTGGCTCCCTCCTGTCCATCTGCAAAGATGGACAGCTCTGACTCTGTTTCTCTGGGCACCAGTGCACCTATACAGTGTCCACAGGGCAGTTATAGATTTTACAGACAACAGTGGCTTAAGGCCAAGGGGGGGCCTTCCCATGTTATGGCTACATGGCTGTGATAACAAGTGGAGTTAAATGCCTGTGCTCTGAACTCACTGAGTCATGCAGGTTGTAAACATCCTACTTCGGCCTATCCCTGACCAAAGCACAGCCATATTCCTTACACCAAGATATATTATATAAAGATATATTATATCTTTATATAGATATAGTTATAAAGATATATCTTTATATAGATATAGTTATAAAGATATATCTTTATATAGATATAGTTATAAAGATATATCTTTATATAGATATATTTATAAAGATATATCTTTATATATATCAAGATATATAAATTAAGTAAATTGTCCTTGGATATTAATATGAATGTAGAAATGAAATTCAACCTAGGGATTTGTCTTTCTGCAAAGCCCATGCTTTTAACTACTATACACCTTTTCTTCCTAGCAATAAACTAGAGCTGGGAGATCTGGGTTGTTGTTTATGTTACATAAGGAAAGGTAGTAGGAACTGGGGATATTGAGGCTGGCAAAAGGTGCCACCAGATATTTGATTAATTTGATGTGGAAAAGGGATAAATAATTGGGGGCTGTGGGTTTTTGAATGGTAGAAGATACATGGAGAAAGACTTTAGTTCAAAATGTAAAAGGGTTTTAGTTCAAAATGTAACACAATTTTTATGAGTTAGAACTCTACCACAAATGAATGTACCCACCTCCCTACCCTCAACCTGACCCCAGCCAGAGAGAAAGGAGTACCCATAATTTGAAGAATTGAAGCACAGCCTGTATAATCACTTGTCAAGGCTGTTCTATTATAAGGATTCAGGCAGCTGGTGACCAGGTAAATAAGATGAGCTGGCTTTGTGATTCTGTGACTTCTTGACCTTAATACCAGGAGTCTATAGGACCTGGAATCAGTTTCTTCACCTGTTTAGGCTTCTCCATTTGTTAAGGTTATTTCTCACTCTAATGTTCTTATACTGTGTAGTTCTCAAGATTAAAACTATATCTACGGATATAATTACAAGTATGGTTTTTTACTATTTTAATCTGACAGAGGTTAGCATAATGTTGAAATCTTGAGTTTTGTTCTGTGGCTTGCTGGCTCAATCCTGGCAAACTTGAGCCTGAAGTCAAGGTCTTCTCTTACTAATTTACTCTTGTCTCTTTCTCAGTTTAACCCAAAGTTCGTTTTATTTAGCATTTGGGATCACTGAGGAAGAACTCGTTTTACATATTCCCAACTCCCAGTCTGAAGATGCTGTGGTCCTTCTAGAATTATGGTTCAACTATAAAGAAGGGTGAGCCAGATCAAGAGAGACTGTCAGCCAGAGAAGGGACTTGTGGCAGGGCTGGAGATCAAGGAGAGTGACAGAGGATGGCTGGCACAGGCATCAGGTGACATTCTATAGATAGTAGAACAGTTTATAAGCAACCTTCCTAAAGGGTTGTTGCAAGGATTACCTGTGTTAAATACAAGTTACATGCTCAGAATGGTGTTACATAGTAATAGATATAGTAGGTAATACTATCTGTTTTGTTGTTATTGCCATTTTTATCCTCTATGCGCAGCAGCAACCGTACTTGGTAGGTGCTCAATAAATAGGTGGTGAATGAACAGAGGAATGAACAAATAGCCCTTTTGGAAGGTAGGTTTTTTTTAAAAAATAATGATTTAAAGGCAAAAGTGGTAGTCGCATCTTTTGGTAATGGTAAGAATTTTACAGAGGATGTGGGAAAGCCCTGTAAAACCTGACATCCTGTTGATATCATACCACTATTGTGAACTGTCAGTCCAGATATTTCACTGTGATCCTTTTTATGGTGAAACTCTTGGAAATAAGAGGGCCTATAAAAATATGATTATGGGATGAGTATTTATCATTATTGCCTTTGACAATTTCTAAGCCTGAATGAGTTTTTGTTTGAGCCAGTTAAAGATTTTTTCTTTTTCTGTTTTTTCTTCAAGTGACCCAAATGCCTTTAATTTAGAAAAGAAATATGCATATTTATTCTTTATATTTATAGCTAAATATATACATGTATTAATGTTCACTGGGTCAATTGTCTCCTCTTGTATTGAAAAGGGTGCAAATTCAAACTTCTTCTAGGGATGTGTGAGAGGGGCCACAATATCCTATCTTGACTACCTGTTCAATTGAGCCAAGGCCTCTTTGCAGCCCAGGTAGAGGTTGCATGGGGAGAAGCAGGCAAGCTGGAGAATTGCCAAATTGCCTTCTCACTTCAACAAGTCATCAAAGTTTCGTGCAAATGTACGCAGGTACTCTCAGTGAAGCTCATGTACGCCAGACCTGAAACAGGGCTTGAATCAGTCCAGTCTACCAGCTCTGCTAAGCTCCTGACCTGCCAGTTAGGGATACCAAATCATACAGAGTCTGGGGTTATAGAAGGAAGTGTGTGCTGTCACCCTAAGGTTTTCCATACTGAGATCACTTGGGGTGTAGCCTTCAGTCTTGTAGGCCTAAAAACTGGAATTTTCCAGGCTACCCAGTATTTAATATATAGTTAATAGCTCAATAAATACTAGAAATTAATACTGTTATTTTCTCTAACTTGGTGGCCTATTGCCAAGTTTTGAGAGTTCTTTCACTGCTGCTGTCTATATCCTGAAATTCCCAAGTTACTTTCGTGTGCATCACCTCCATGCACAAGGCATAAAGTAAAGGTCCTGTTAACATTTGGAAATAAAGGGTAAGAAAATTTTCTGTTATCTCCTGCTGCAGCATTCATTTTCTTGGCCCAAATAGGGAAGGGGTGTTTGTGGTGCAAACACACGTATAGGAACCTTTCTTATATGAATGGGAACAAGCACATATTTGGCTTCTGAGGAGCCTGCCAGGAAGAGGAGGTCAAGACTGTCTCATAGAAAATACATGGAATCCCAAAGGCATATTTGAAACACAGCTTTTTCAACCAAAGAACATATAAGGTATTCTTTCTTAAAAGAGGATCCTCAATGAACTACATGTTGCCAGATTGTGTGAGAATAGTGACATTATTTCTCAGTCTTATGTTAAGCCCCTTCCATACATTGGCTTATCGAATCCTTATAAGAACACTGCAAAGCATGTGTCATATTCCCCACTGTATGTGGAGGAAACCGAGGTTCTAAGAGGTTGTACAATTTGCCCAGATTCCCCAGCTAATATGTTGCAAAGGCACAATGTGAATCAGTTTCTGCCTTTACTTCTTTAGCCTCTAACAGTGAAATCTATACTGTCTGGAGGCAGAGAGGGAAAGAGAAAAAAGGAGGAGAGAACAGGAGAGAAGGGAACTGGGGCAGGAGAAAATGGATGTTTGAAGGGTAGGCAAAAATATAACTCAGAGCAATGCAAACTCACTAACTAGGTTTTCCACTTTATAATTTAATCTATAGTAGCATCTGGTGGAAATTGTTAGTGGTCAACTCGTGGAACTGCCAGCAAAGCTTACATTTTGAAAGTTGAGTGGAGCATACCCGTTCACTTGGTCTTGGGATGAGAGTTGGGAAAAGATCAAAGTGAGAGAAGACATTCAGGAAACACATTTCTTTAACTGCCTGCAGGAGGAAACTTTTCACAACTGGAAAATGCAAGCCATTACTGCCAACCCTGGAGCACGGAGACTTTACCTTATTAATCATAGCTGTCAGGGTCCTTTCAGTAAACAGCAAGCTGTTGACATACAAAATATCTTCTGTATTTCATGGAAAAGCAAAAGGGGGAAATGGTAAAATATACAAGTCATCAGAGTAAATGCTTACTAGAGTCAAAATAGAATGTTGCATGGCCTTACTAAATTCAAGGCAATGTAGAATACTGAAGACATTGGAAATCCTCAAGAGAGCATTTTTATATTTAGATATAGCTTATATTTTTTATATTTAGATACGGCTCTTGTGAAGAAAAATGCAGAATAAGTACAGATGCAGTGATGACAAGAGATCACTGATAAAGGGAAGATGTCTAAACTCTAATGCAGTGTTTATATGTAATTGTAAAATATGTGAGGTATGCGTGTGGTTGACTCTTCACCTTTATAGATCTGTCGATTCTAGTCCATAAGTAGGGTAAACAGGGCTTGGGCTGGTGGGCAGAGTTGGGACTTAGAGTCAGAGAGGTCATCTGGAATCCATACATTACCCGATATAGTTGGGAAGAGAAGCTAAATCCCATTCATACATTTCTTTGAGAGTCAGGAGAGGAAGGTGGTCAAGAATCAGAAGGAGGCAATACTAACATCAAACCCAAAAGGGGATAAATGGAATTAGAGATGGAAAATTGGATAAATGTAGGAGCAGGCTGGGAAGAATGTCACAGATTTTTTTGGAAAAAAGCCATAGTAGGACATATCGGTGTAAGATAAACACCAGTTTCTGCCATTTTCACCACTACTACCTTAGACCATCATCTACAATCGGCATATCTTAGGAGCTACCTGGCCAAGTGGCCTTCCTGCTTCCACTCTTGCCTCCCTGTAGACTAATCTTCCATAGTGGCCTTTTTGTGTAAATCAAGTAATACTACTCCTCTGCTTAGACACCCCAGTGCCTTTCCACTGAAGTCAGAATAATATCCAAATTTCTTATTATGGCCATCCAGTTCGTCTGTTACCAAACCCCAGTTGTTCTCTCAACCCAAATTCTTTTATTCTTTCTCTGATTTATTCTGCTATAATTCCACTGTTTTTCTTCTTCTTTTTTTATCATGCATATAAAGTTGTGTCTGCTTGAAGGACTTTGTAGTTACTGTTCTGTTACCAGGAACAGTTTTTCCTCTGACATTCACATTCTTGGCTTCTACCTAAGATTTAAGGTTCAATTCAGATATCTCCTACTTACTCAGAGGGGTCTTTTTAAACCTTCTTATCTAAAATAGTACACAGCACTTCCTAATAGTATATATTTTTTAGTCTGGGAGACCAGTAGGGACAAGAAATCTTTTTTTTTTTTTAAGACAGAGTCTCACTCTGTTGCCCAGGCTGGAGTGCAGTGGCACGATCTCAGCTCACTGCAACCTCTGCCTCCTGAATTAAAGTGATTCTCATGCCTCAGCCTTTCCCAAGTAGCTTGGATTACAGGCTTGCACCACCACACCCGGCTAATTTTTGTATTTTTTGTAGAGACGGGGTTTTGCCATGTTGGCCAGGCTGGCCTTGAACTCCTGACCTCAAGTGATCCGCCCACCTCAGCCTCCCAAAGTGCTGGGATTACAGGCATGAGTCACCGTGCCTGGTCTAAGAAATCGTTTTATATCTGGATTCAGATATAAAGTATAACAGAATGACAGAAGAACTTGCTAGCTGTGAACACTGGACTGCAGCCTGCCAAATGGTGAATACCATAAACTGTCTATGCCAGTTCAGCATCTATAAAAAATTGTTATAGTCAATGTGATAATGCATGTGAAAGGGCCTGGAAAATGTAAAAGAAGCCAGTTGCTCTTAGGCAAAGAATCATGGAGTGATACATGCAGGTATCAGGAATTTATATTTTACCCAACGTAAATTCAAGCAGAGAAAGAAAAAGTTTCTTCAAGAAAATGTGATTTTGAATTTTTTCAATTAATAAAATCATATAAGAGAAATATTCATTTTGGAGGCCATTTATCATCAATCCTAGAATAGGAAGACAGTTAGCAAATTATGTGTCCAGTCTACTGCCTTCAGAAAGGGAAAACATCATTCAGGAACTATCAGGAAAGCAAGGTGGTCAGACTGTGTTTGAATATTGACTCCATTCCTGTCTAGCTAGTTCAGGAAACGTAGTTATTTAACTGCCTGCAAGAGGGAACTTTTAAACACTTAAGCTCTTTGTGTCTTATTTTCTTTATCTGAAAAATTTATAAAATATAACATCAACCTGGAATATAATTCTAACCAGATTATATAAAATAATATGTGGAAAACACTTTGAGCAGTGCCTGTTTAGTAAATGGTAGCTATAATTATCTTCATCTTGCAAACAAAGTGACTGAATTTCAGAACATTTCAGGGACTCATTCAAAGTTACGTAGCCAATATATTGTGAGGCAAGATCTAGAACCTAGAACTTCTGCCTCCTGAAACATTGTGGATAGATCTAAGCATTTTAAAAACATTTATGCAATTAAATATTCTTAACACCTGAAATAGACATTGGTACAAAACTATGTATTTATTATAATAATTTTTCTAAAGAGAAAATATACACACAGATATGCATGAAAAGTATGGAAAGAAGTATACCAAAATGCAAACAGTGAGTATATGGCAGAAGGAGTTTGAGAATATGAATAATTTTGTTTTTCTTATGGTACTGTGTTTTCTATATTATTACATTTGGCAGATAATGACTTTTTTTTTTTTTTTTTTGAGATGGAGTTTTGCTCTGTCACCCAGGCTAGAGTGCAGAGGCACGATCTTGGCTCCCTGCAAACTCTGCCTCCTGGGTTCAAGTGATTCTCTTGCCTTAACCTCCCGAGTAGCTGAGATTACAGGCACCTGACACTGTGCATGGCTAATTTTTGTATTTTTAGTAGAGGCGAGGTTTCACCATCTTGGCCAGGCTGGTCTCGAACTCCTGACCTTGTGATCCACTCACCTTGGCCTCCCAAAGTGCTGAGATTACAGGCTTGAGCCATCACGCCTGGCCGATAATGACTTTTGTAATCAGAAAAGTCTTATTGAAAAGGCTAAACAACAATAATACTAGCAGCAAGAATAAAAATCCTGCATGTCTTGAATGTGTGTTTATGCCAAATCTTTGTTTTATTTGCACTGTGCTAAGGTTTGAATGTTTGGGACTTCCAAAACTCATGTTGAAATTTAATTGCCATTGTAGCAGCATTAAGAAGTAGGACCTTAATGAGGTTATAAGGCCGTGAGGGTTCCATGCTCATGGGTGTGGTTGGTGACAGTATAAAAGAATGAGTTTGGCCCCCTCTTGTTCTCTGTAGCCTTCTTTCTTTCCACCATGTTATGACATAACAAGAAGGCTCTCACAAGATGTTGATACCTTGATTTGGACTTCCCAGCCTTCAGAAATGTTAGCTAATAAATTTCTGTTCATTATAAATTACCCAGTCTCAGACATTCTGTTATGGCAGCACAAATCAGACTAAGGCACACTACTCTACATTTTCCAGACAATTCTAATTTAGATTCTTGCTGAGATCCCATAGAACCTTCTACATACTCCAATCTCCCACATTTCTGTACTTAAATTATTTGTTTAGGTGTCAGTTTCCTCACATATTTATAAACTATTATTATCCTGGGTACCTCATATAGTGGCATATTAAAATATTTAATGAATGATATATCCATCGAGATCCTGACTTTAGAAATAGTATTCCTAAGGACCACTTTAACTCCACAATTACTAAGATGATTGAAAGAATCTCATTTTCTATACTGGTTAGTTATTGTTGCAGCTTTTTGTATTCTATTTCAAACCAAATTTTCTTACGTCTTCAATTATTTTCTCTTTTATATTAAAATATTCATAAACCATATTTAGCATTTCTATTTTCTACCCAATATTATTATTCCATATAAAATGTTACATCCCAATTTTACATGGAATTTAATATTACATTCAATATCAAAAATAATTTGATAATCCTCCTCTGAAAAATGCATCAGAAATTTGACCACACTGCCCCTTAGTGTGATTTCATATCATTAGTGGGTTTCATGGACATTTTTATAACTCACTAAAATAGTTTATAATCTAAGTTTCAAGGCTCCTCCAGGGAAGTTTTGAGCCCATTTCCTTAGCAGAGTTGTAAATGAGAGTTTAAAAGGCAATGAAAAGTCTGTGAACTATTGGACACAGCTTCTTGGTACTGCTGTGCATAACACACCTGCTGGCTTCTTATAGCTTCTGATGGCTTCCAGGAGCCTGGCTTTGGTGGTTGCAGAGGCTAAAGTAGCCTGGTGTCTTTCATCAACAGCCTCCAGATAGATACCTATAGAACACTTCAAAATAGTTATATAGATGTTTTCATGTGGTCCAATTGAGAGAAGAATTAGTGGTACTGAACAAAACATCTCCCAGAGAAAGTATTAATGAGTAATTCTATAAACAGGGAAGCCAACCAGCTTCTGACTGCCAGACATTATCAAGGATCTGAACTGCAGAGGACATTTAAAGTGGATAACTGGAGGCCCCTTTAATCCCGTATCCTCCACATTCTTCTTTTATTTGCTCTTATATCTCATTAGAGAATCATCAGTTAAAACTGACAGCATAATAAGGTATATAAGATATCACACAGTTTTAGTCTTGAAAATAGTACCTAGGCTTTCTAGGCCTGAGCAATAAAAATAATGATAATAATAAAAACAGTAATAACAGCAACTAACATTTATTGAGGATTCACTGTGTCTCAGGTACTATTCTAAGTGCTTGACATGTATTACTTCATTTTATAAAATGCTTTCCTCATGCAGTTTGTTGTAAGAATTAAGAGAAATGACCCAGACAAAGTTCTTAGCACAGAGCCTTACCAATAATATTGACTTTTCTGAAAAGTTAGCTGTTTTTCAATTGTTGCTATACTTAACAACAACAACAATAATAATAAATGCCTCCTGTTCCAAATAAAACTCTAAGAGGCTTTTTAAATTTCTTGATTTACAGATGAAGCCCCAAGGCTTTTTAACATCCCAGAATGACCCACAACCCAGCTTAGTTCCTGGCACAAATTAAGTAGCCAACAAATATAAAAATAATTAATATCCTAACTTACATAGATTCATTTGCAAGTAGATTTTGCAGAGAAGAGCGTGTGTAGTTTTCTTTCAATTCTCAAAATAGTCCATGGTCTAAGAAATAAAAAGAACCACTACTTGAAAAGGGAATTTGTCACTGCGTGAATAACAAGGTCTAATAAGAATCATGAGGAAGTGGGGAGGAAAGATGTGAGTAGGTCTGGCTCCCCACCCTAAGAAGGTTTGGAACAGCCTTGTGATGTTATTCTCTGGGCTAGCAGTTCAGGATTGTTTCCTCTCCCCACCTGGAAATTCCCATTTGCCCTCTGAGGCCATTTACATAAGACTGTGGGATTACTGGCTGTACATCTAGGCTTGAGTGGAGTGACTGGATGCCAGATAATTTCGTTCTGGTTTTGTAGGAATCATAGAATGTTAGCACTGGAAAGAACCTCATACATAATCTATTTCAGGGTTTTCAAATTTGTAGCAGATGTGTTACCATTCCCCTTCCTGCACCCATGGAAGATATCTCTAATTAGGGATGACACTCTTCACTTCTGTGTCTTTTGAATCCTTGATAACATAATATGGTATGGAAGCATTACCAATAGATTGAAATTAGCATGCACAGGGAAAACAGTTTTCCATCACTGTCACATGCCCAATATCCTTCCATTACAGCTGGGAAAATCAAGGAGATGACATTTGTAAGTCTATGAATTACCAAATGATCACTATGAAGTGAGTGATATAAATGTTTTGAGGCATGAATGATTGTGACTTCAAACTACAAACATTTTAGTACCAAATATGATTTTATTTGCCACTGTTGTTATTTTTTCCTCATTTTTTCAGAATAAAGAAGGAAACTACTTTAAGTGATCATTAATCTTCTTTCTACACACAAGTCTAGACAGCAACAAAAAGTGGGGCCCTGAGTCACAAAAAGAAGTTATAATTGATTTTAAGTACAGTAAGTTACGCAAAATTTCAGGCATTCGACCACTCTCTCTCATTTTTCAGTATCCTTAAAAAAATTAGTTCGGGAAGTCCCGTATTTAAATTTAAGAGACCAGGGGCTGTTATAACTGATGGAGGATAAGTCATTTAGCCTTTCCCAACCTCAGTTTCCCCTTCTGTAATAGAAAGATATTAGACAGTTCATAGGAATAGAAAACTTATTTTCTTATTCAAGGGAGAGGAGAAAATAAATGTCTGTTGAACAGAAGAATATGAACATTTATTTATTTATTTTCGTGTGTGTGTGTGTGTATATCTGTGCATATATGCAACAAGAAAGCATATTTAAGGTGAGAGTAAGAATTAGCTAGGGAAAGACATTAAATAAAGTGCATCTCCACCTTTTAAAGCCATTAATTAAATAATGTAGACCTGGCTTCAAAATTAAACATCATTGTAGTTTATAACTTAGGATGGAATGCTTGCTCTGCATAAGGGTACAGGGTATGAGCCTTGTCAGAAACTTTTGCAATTGAATTTATGAGAGAAACTGGAGAAAATTTGAGTCTTTAAGCAGACCTATAGAGATCAAATTTAAAGTTCGGGCAATGGCTAGATTTGTTTTCTTGTGAGGATGTCAGGGTGACTACAGAGAGGAGAATTGCCAAATATGTAGCTATTCCTCTGCCTTCTTTATCATATACTCTAAGTAAACTGGCTTAAATCCAGTCCTTCTCTCTCCTTTTGCATTGGCCCCTTTTAGAAATATGAAAGTTACAGATGTAAATTACAAAGTAAGCCAGTATTACATGAAAACATGTTTATTGCCTGAATAATAAAACTTAGCTAAGGAGTTATTAGAATTAGGATTCCCCCTACTTGAAGTACAAGTTTCCAATAAACAGACAGAAGCAAAACCCCAAATGAGAAAGAATACATTGGTAACCTAAATCATAGGCATTTGTGGGTATGTTCATACGATCTACCTGCTTCTTTGTAATTTACTATAACACTGATGACAAAGCATAGACATACAATGAGAAAGAGCAAATCAGCATATCAGTGTGACTGTGCAACCACTACAAAGCTTGGCCTTCTTAAATGTGGCCACTTTAACTTACACACACCCACAGAGGCACCAGAAATCTCCCTGCAAACACGATTTGCCTATAGTTTTGTGGCAATGCTGTTACATAAAACAAAAACAACTCTCAGACCATGGTTAATAAATAAGAGAGAAAAGAAGTAAGAAACAACTTCCATGGGTTGGCAGGCATGCAAAGCAGCACCTTGAACCTCATTTGAAAAACAGGCAACTCGGATAGCTTTTGGAGCCCAGGAGTGAAGGCTAGAGGCTGAAAGGAGCTATGCACTATTATCTTCGGGTATTTCCACATAATCTGCAGGATGGGGAAGTTTAATTCCCCACCACATAAACTGTGCTCTTTTAGATGTGGCTGAAACGGGTATCTCTGCAGAATTAGAAACCCATCTAGAAATGACATTGCTTAAAATTGTTCTTTCCGGGTGACAATTCCATAACAATCACATAAATAATGTACAAAAACAAAACTAAAAACAAAATCACTCAAGTGTCCAATTTTTCTCTTTTTAAAGATGACCTCAGATTTATTCTCAAAGTGCAAATCGAGATATAAAAAAATAGTAGGTATGGGGGAAATGTAGCCCCATCTTCTGTCCCCCACCCTCCAAAACGGGGCTGATTTGATTCCCTCTCTCTAGCATTTGTATCCTTCCACCTATACTTTAAGATAATCATTTTTCAGCCGACCTAGTCGGGTCCCATGGCTCCTGATGGTGAGGGCCAGCAGCTCGTATTTGTCCCTGAGCCCCACAGAGATGTCCAGTGTCTCCTTCAGCAGGGACCTGGTGTGGACCAGCATTCCCAGAAAGTCCTCGTTGAGCCTGCTCTCCTGCCGGCTGTCCTGTTCCTGGCCCTGCTTGAACTTGCTCTCCAGCTCAGTGAGGGATTTGTCCGAGTTGGAGTAGGCATCCCCGATCTGGTGGGACTCCCGCCGCAGGTACTTGCCATAGCTCTCTTCCCCGTCTAGGTCGTAGGAGATGCTTTTGCTGATGCCCTCCAGCACGCGCCCAGCATCCTCCACCTGGCGGCCCAGCACGGTGAACTCCTCCCGCAGGGTGAGGCTCAGCAGGCTGCCAACCTGGCTTCCCTCCCCCTGGGAGCAGCGCCTGTGGTCACTCACCCTGAAGAGCAGCTGGCACTTCTCGGGGTCATCGTTCTCCTCATAGTCCCCATCGGGCACGAAGTAGTGGTGCAGAGTTCCATTGGACATCTCTGGGTAGAGGGGGCCATCGAAGTAGCCTTGACACAGGTGGCAGAAGAAACTCATGCAGAAGAACTTCAGAAACACCATTCTGGATATTCAGGATGGCCAGGGACCCCAGGAGGAGACTTTTTACCCAGGCACAAGGAAGGGAGTGTCTTTGCGAGTCAGCGTCTCCCTGAGACAGCGTCCGCCTCAGTCCCAGCCGGCTTGCTGCTCCCTGGCCCCCAGTCCCCAGCAGGCTTCATGTGGCTCTGCACACCAGCGTCTGGGTAGCGCGCCCGCCGCAGCGCAGGATGCACCCACCCTTGCGCCCCTCGCTCGGTGGCTGGAACTCCTCCGGCACAGGCGTAGCGGGGAACCCCTCCTCCGGGGCCGTGGCAAGATGCTGGCTCTGTTGCCCTCCTCTCGGAGTTTCCCCTTGCTCCCGGGAGATAGAATGTGTAGCTGGAGAGAAAGGCTCTTGCCCCCTGATAGTATTTCAATTTCTGGACTGGGTGGGAATGCGGAGCTTTTCCTTTGGCTAAAGATATCCTGAGGATCTCTCTGCTCTCAAATTACAGCTGGTTTCGTCACTTGGAAGCCAGGGAACAAGTTTGGAAAAGAACCTCTCACCAGGTCTCCACTATTAAAGGTACAGGGTCGCTTTTTAAAGGTTGGAAGGGAAGACTCTACAATAGAATTTAGCTCGAAAGAGAAAATGAGAAGAGAATAAATGGAATTTCCACCACAAAAATCCTGGTTTGTTATTGACATATTGGGAGGGGGAAGGAATGATTACCCTGGAAAAATGCCATTTCACGTGTCTCAATAAATATCAGGTTGGATTTTTTGAGTATATCTATTTTTATCTTTAAAACTTTGTGACTTTGAAGGCAAATTTAAAGTGTCAGAAATTACAGTTTTGTTTGAAAATGATTGGTTAATTAAAATTTATATCAACAATACTTTGGATGAAATGAAAATACAGAAAGTTGCTTAATGTGTAGTCTTTAGTATGTATAAGAACAGAAGCCGAAAAATGAAATTTTGCCAGCTTAGTAAGTTAAAGGACAATGAGATCCTTATTTAATTTTATGAAACAATGCTAAGCATCTGCATTGAATCTTGAACCTAATGCTTTTATAGTTGTTGCCTCTTTTGAGAGTCTTGAAAACTTTTGAAGAATGTTTCTGGTACTATTATGCCCATTTTCCAGATGGAGAAATGAAGGAGCAGAATGTTAAGCAAATTGATTATAGTCACACAGTTAGACTTTAGTTGAGCCAGAGCTAATTGTCACAAGGTCTTTTAATTTAACTTGGGGGGAGAAAAACAATGTTTTTTTTTTTAACCTGGCCATTTTAATTTCTAATTTATGAACTGATTGGCAAATGGCCATCCTAAAGGCCATTCATTTGTTTAATGAATATTTCTTGAGCATTTACTGCGTGCCAAAATCTATTTGAGGTAGTGGGAATACAGCTGTGAACAAAAATAAAGACAAATCCTTGCCTTCCTGGCACTTATATTTTGGGAAATAGAAAACTTAAATTTTTGAAAATAGGTCAGGCGTGGTGGCTCACGTCTGTAATTCCAACACTTTGGGAGGCAGAGGTGGATGGATCACTTGAGGTCAGAAGTTCGAGACCAGCCTGACCAACATGGTGAAACTCCATCTCTACTGAAAATACAAAAAAAAAAAAAAAATTAGCTGGACATGGTGATGCATGCCTGTAATCCCAGTTACTCAGGGGGCTAAGACAGGAGTATTGCTTGAATCCAGGAGAGGGAGGTTGCTGTGAGCCTAGATCGCACCACTGCAGTCCAGCCTGGGTGACAGAGTGAGACCTTTTCTCAAAAAAAGAAAAATATGTAAATAAATAAGATGTAAGTTGGACATCAATAGGGCTGTGGAAGAAAGGAAACAGAGGAAGCATGGGAAAGCAGAAGCAGGCAGCACTCCTGTTTCTATGGGTATTTTCTCCTTCTTCCTTGAAATATAACTGAAACATTCATGTTGACTTGCCAGTGTTCCATACCTATCTCCCTCCCCAAGTAATAAGGGACTGGCTTCATTCAGACTCACAGTGCCACACTGTTCTGGGACAGTGATACTCATTGTCATCACTTTCATGGATATAAGCAACCCAGACTCCTGCAGAGAAAATAAGAAGTCTGGTTAAGTAACTTGATATTTTGCTGATGTGGTATCACATGCATGGAGTTTCTGAAGCATGTTGACTGCACATTTTCATTCTTATCCAGATACTTAGCATCATGGAAACATAGACCAAAGGAGTTTTCTTACTGTTTATGCCAACTGGAAGACCAAGGCCTGTTTTCACTCTATCCCAGAAGAAAACTACAACTTCCTTCAGTTGAAAGACTGGACTGTTGGACTCAAGAGCTACATTGCTTCATTCCTTTTTCTCTGGGACATTCAGAAATGACAACAGATGGATTCATATTGGCTGCTCGGCCAAAGAAGCGAAGAGGAATTTACTCTGATTCATTCCATTTCTTGCACAATCTCTCTCTGACTTACTAACCAATTCAATTAAGCAAACCTATATTAAGCACTTACTACTTGCTCCCCACTTGCAGGGTGCAGTATTAAGGTAACTACAGACACAAAGATGTGCAATAAGAAGTTTCAGCCTACAAAGAGCTTGCTCCCTGGTTGAAGAGTCGGGCATATACCCATATAAAGTTATCATACGAAGGGTGAAGAGTGTGAAGAGTGTTTACTTTCTTCCTGCAATGACCTCATCTAAAGATACACACTCCATATTGTGTATTAAAAAGGAATCATTTTTGTACAAATAACTAAAAGTCCACTTCAGTCTAACTAAAGGCATTAACTTACAGGAAGCCTAAGATTAGATATTCAGAGAAGGCCTAGTCCAACCTAGTTTTTCTCTCACTATTTCTTGGTTCTATGTCCTCGGCTTATATTCATGCATGGGCAGTCTCTTTCGTTTGTGTTCTAAGATGATTACCAGTGTCTTCCAGAGCTTTGTGCTTCTTTATTCATATGTAACAGGAATGACAGATTGAATTTCCTGGTAGCTCAAATGCAGCTCCCTCAAATCAGCCTCAGTGGTCATGGTTGGCCTGATTTGGATCATGAATATGTCTTCAAACCAGGCTTACTGTAGTGAGATTTGGGATTAAACCACTGCTTAAGACAATAAGGGCCCCGTTCTGCAGCTGAAGGCAAGGTATCAAGCAAACTGTATGGCTGGGTTATTTAGTGTTCTGTTAAGGGAAGGAACAGTATGGGAGTACATTCTGGGGAAGTAACCATGAATAATTCCCCTACCTTATGGTTTTGTCTTCATTAACCACATTGAAGAGAAACTGCCACCCTTGCTGATAAGTGTTGATCAGTTGGGTATATGGAGGAAAACACCCTGATTTGTAGTATTTGTTGATTTCCTTAGTCTAAATACTCTCACAATGGCTAATGTCATTGAACTCAAAGTTGGGAAGACACGCACAGTGGTATACCATTATATAATCATCACACAGATACATTAGATGCAAATAACCCCAAGAGAATAGAAAATAGTAAAAATCTAGTAAAATAGTTAAGAAGTGATTAGTTTTGCATATATATTCCCTTTATTTTAACATAGCTTAGTTAAAAGTTTAATTAATTAATTAATTAATTTATTTTTTATGTATTTATTTTGAGACATGGCCTTGCTGTGTTGCCTAGGCTGGAGTGCAGTAGCACGATCACAGCTCACTGCATCCTCAACTTCCCAGGCTCAAGTGATCCTCGTGCCTCAGCCTCCTGTGTATCTGGGAGTACAGGTGTGCACCACCATGCCTGGCTAGTTTTTGTATTTTCTTTTGTAGACACAGGGTTTCACGACGTTGCCCAGGTTGGTCTGGAACTCCTGGGCTTAGGCAATCTGCCTGCCTTGGTCCACAAAGAGTTAGGATAACAGGCATGAGCCACTGCACCCAGCCAGTTTATTTTTAATAATGTCCATGTTTAACAACTGACTTGGAAAGTAGCACAACATGGCCTTTTGGTTAAATGCTTCATGTTCACTTTTAAAATGTTTTTAGTTCTGTTGTTCATATGTGCCCAAGTCCATCTTGGGCTGCTAAGGTTAGAACTGAGGTGGGTTTCTGAGGGTTGACCTAGAATGAATAAAGCCAGAGGAAATGTCTAAACACAGAGATGCCAGACAGAGGACTTTGAAGAGTAAAATCAAGAAGCACCATCTATAGATAAGGGCAGCAGTTGAGTTGCGTCTACGGCTGAAAACCAGGAACCAAATTAAAGGACAGAAACTGGGTGCATTTAAGCATAAAGGAGGACCTTGGGAGTAATGGCCAGAATCGCATAAGTAAATAGATGAGCATCATTGCCCAATTCCAGCCGCTTATATACACAGTGCCAGCAAAATTTGCTAGCTCAAGAATTACTTATCCTTTATCATTTTCAGTGCATTTTAAAATTTTCTTTAGATCATTTATCACTTTAGAGAAGAAAGTAGAAATTTACGTTGGAATTATGAGCCTAAAGATCTATGTGACAGATCTTTAAATTCTGTGACTTCTCCTTGTCAAAGGTTTTTGTGATCTTCTTACTATTTCTGATTATTGTGATAGAATAACTTTTATAGAAAGGAGTATAAGGAGGTTTTGGGGAGATTAGGTTCCACTATGCAGCCTAGAAACCCAAAGGGGAGATGGAAGCCCTCATTCTCAAGATTCCCTCAAACTGTCAGGTTGAGTCCCTGAACCGTGTCAAAGGAGAAAACAAAACAAAACAAAAAAACACAACAAAAACAGTGTTATTCTAAACCAGAGTAGGGGTCTCAAGGTGGAAGGAGAGGGGAAAGCAAGAATAGAGGGGGAGATAAGGGGAAGGACATAGAACTTAGCGCTTTAAGGATTAAAAAAAATCAATTAATAGGTAATCAGTAGCATTTACTGAGCAGACATTGTTTGCAGAAGGTGAAAAGGACAGAGGGGGAGAAATGGATAAAAGAAAGAAAGAAAAGCAAGAAGAAGGGAAGAAAAGGTAGTGAGGAAGGAAGGATAAAAGGAAAGAAGAAAAGAAAGGGGAGAGTGAAACAAATTTTGATTATTTAGTCTGTGCTTTTTGTTATGTTAACTCAATGAAGTGAATATGATTATTTACTACAAGAACATTGGTTAGAGGCAGAGGGACAATTAATTAAAAAGAATAATCACAAACAAACTTCCTATCAAATACAGAGAATAAAACACACCTATGAAGACAATGAGAATGCTTGCAAGGAAATAAGTATAATGTGGGAAGGGAGTCTGATCAATTCTCACAACCTTTCTGTATTAGTGAGAATATCAGAATATGCTTTGATATGCTATGATAACAGATGTCACAAAAATGCTAACATCAAATTCCAGTTCACTGCAGGTCAAGGTAACTCAGCAACTTTCCTCTATATAGCAACTCTGATGCACCTTCTGCAACGTGGGACCTCCTCGGTTGGTGCAGCAGGGGACCAGGGCTCTGGAGAGTCTTGTGCTGTACTTGAATGCACTGGCTCAGAAGTGACACATGTCACTTTGGCATTACAGCCCTTTGGCTAGTGACATGGCCCTGCCTCAGTGCAAAGAGAAAGGGAGTCTTACCCTTTTATGTGCCCAAAAGGAGAGAAAAACCAGATGTAAATGCTCAGTAGGTGTCTCTACCACACTTTTCTGCAGGAAAAATACCTATTAGAAATGCTCTAAAACTGCCAAACAGGGAGTGAGTATGTAAGTTGTGACATACATTCCACAGTAATGCAAATATTTCATATTTTCAGTCAAGATAGAAAACACAAGCAAAGAAAAAGACTACAAACAATTTATTATCATTATCAGATTCAATGAATCTGATCCTTTCTGCTCACTTCACCCACGAACACAGTACACACCAAATCATAGAAGAGAGGAGCTAGGGAGAGTCAGAGTAGTGGAAGTAAGAATCTGAAGGAAGGGAAGGAGGTTGAAGGGATTGGTGCTACAGGAAGCTAGAGGGGAGAAAACATCCTAAGAAGTTGGAAGACTACAGATCAGCTTGGCTAAAGGGGATTCTGGGGACACAGGTACTAGATGTAAGGTATGTGGGGACAGTCAGAGAGGGGAGACAGGAGACAGTTAAATCCTCAATAAGGAGATGTAATCACTGAAAATGAGTGCAGGAGTTCATTCAGAAGAGGAGAGTGCTACAAAGTGGTAGGGTCTTGCACCAGAGGATCAAATAGTGTTTATCTGTACAGTACTGTACCATGCTCATTTAAACATGCGAGAAGGACTCAGAGGAGATATTTGGGAGAAATTTGACTACCAATTTACACACTTTAATGGCCTCCCAGTGCACTTAGACAAAAATATAATCTCTTTAGCTGGCCTACCAGAACTTGAGTTGTCTGGTCCCAGCCTCTAAATTTCCATCTCCTGGGACTCCCAACTTAGTTTCCTATATTCAAGCTATACAGGCTTCTGTAAATACTTACATCTCATCTGAAGATCTTCACTCATGCTATCTCTCTGCTAGGATCCCCCTTTTGTCATTTCTTTCCTAGCTAATTCCAGCTCACCTCTCATATCTTGGTTGTAATTTCATTTCCTCTAAAAGCCCCTCCTTGATTTCTGAACATTAGTTAGTTCTTTTCATCATTCCCTTGTAACTGGATCACAGGAGGTACTCAGTGAATACATGTTGGCATTCCAGGTTAAGTTGTCACTTCCTATTTAATATTTCAACAAGATGATTTTGTCGTTAGTGTTTCAATGGCACTTTTTCTTTGTTCTTTTATAGTATGTATTGCATTGTATTGGAATATTTGTTAACTTGTCTGTCTCTCCCACTAGACTGAGAGTTCCTCAAGGGTATGGATAAGGGTATATTTTATTTGCTTTTATATTCCCTGTGATTAGCACAGAGCCAAGCATATAGCAAGGGCCAAACATTTGTTAGTTGTTGTGATAGCTAAACTGTAGAATTTAAGGAATTCTGTTATTTAATAATGGTCAGATAATTTGTCTGTTTGAATACATGTTTTGTCTGGCCAATAGTCAGCCAGTGATGGTCTCACTCAATCCTAATAATCTTGGCAAGAAAGAAAGGAGACAGCCCTATGAATTCCAATGTTCAGAACATTCAGAAGGGAGTATCACTCAGAAGGGAGACTTTTGACCCATTCTAAGTAAAGTATGCAGCAATCTGTACATGTAGTCCTAGTGCACTGTGGTCTGTAAAGTAGAGAAGTATCAGACCACCCTGCAGGGTAATGCGCGGTTTGCCCAGTCAATATTTTCATTTTTCTTCTGTTGAAAGTGCATATCCTGGATTATGATCCACGCAGGTCTGGAGAAAACTCAGACCTTGTTTATTTTCCCTCTGTAAGCAGTGTTTTATTTTTCCTTGTCTTAGCCTGTTTGGGCTACTATAACAGAATTCCATAGGCTGGATGGCGTACGAACAATAAAAATTGATTTCTCACAGTTCTGGAGGTTGGGAAGTCCAAAATCAAGGTACCAGCAGATTTGGTGTCTGTGAGCGCCCACTTCATAACTCACAGGTGGTGGTATTCTCAGTATGTCCTCACATGGTGCAAGGGGTGAAGGAGCTCTCTGAGATCCTTTTTATAAGGACAGTAATCCCATTCATGAGGGCTCCACCCTCATGACCTAATTACCTCCCAGGCATTCCACCTCATAATATCATCACATTGGTGATTACATTTTAACAGGTGAATTTATGGGGACACAAATATTCAGCCAATTATATTTCTCATCATTTTAATTTTCAGGCTCAAAAGAACTGGGGAAATGACAAAAGGCAGAGAGATAGAGTATAAGAAAGAGACTCTGCCAGTCTCACTTCAATTCTGCAAGCACTTTGTTCAGCAACCACAAAAGGAAACAAGGAGTATATGCATCGATACAATCTGTTGGGAGGGAGAAGAGTAGCATACAAAGATTCTGCAAATGAATGCAATGGTTGGAAGTATAGTCATACGCTGCATAACAATGTTTGGTCAATGCCACACCACATATATGATGGTGGTCTCATATGATTATAATAGTATACTTTGACTGTTCATTTCTAAATGCTTAGATAAGTTTAGATACACAAATATCATTGTAGTATAATTGCCTACAGTATTCAGTACAGTACCACGATGCTGTACAAGTTTGTAGCATAGGAGCAACAGGCTATACTGTATAGCCTAGGTGTGTAGTAGTCTATACTATCTTAGGTTTGTGTAAGTACACTCGATGACATGTGCATGATGATTACACTGCCCAAGAACACATTTATCTGAATGTATCTGCATCATTAAGCAATGCACGACTGTATACAGTGAGTGTCATACAATATGCACCTACCAGCATGTGCAAAGGATGATTTGGGAAAGAAAAGCTCATATCTATTTGGGAAGAGAAAAGGTGTCATGAGACTTTTAGGCCAAGAGCCACTGACTGAGGTTACTAAAGAAGAATGGGACTGAGTCAGTCTGTCTCCTTACTCAGTGTAGTATGCTGTTTTCAGTCTGAACAAAACTTGTAAAGGAGGCCATAAAATGGTCAAACTAATGACATTCAGAAATCAGCTGGGGTAGGGAGTGGAGGATATGGCGAGGTTAGTAACAGCATCTTTCTTTGCTTTGTCAGAAAACAAGAACATCTTCCACTGTTATGTTTCATGGTTCTTGGCTGCCTTTCTTCCAGATCTTGAAGATTTAAAAATTGTCCTGCAGTGAACAAGTCCTTGATTAGCTTTTTAATCCTAATCCAAATAGAATTTTAATTCTAAAGAAATGCTGTTGGAAGAGGATAACAGAGGCTATTTTGGAGATGAATCAAAATGGGCTTGGCATTATTGCCTTTGGGAGCAGAAGTCTGATTATGCTTCAGAAAGTTTATTTCCAGATTTTAGTTCCAGGGTGGAACCAACTTACTCCACTTCTTATTTTGCAGCTTTGTTTGTCATGCATAGTAAATATGCACACTTTACTTCTCACTTCCTTTACCTACTCATTATTTGACCTTTATTGCTGATGACCCTGATGACTTCAAATGTCAAACAGATGGAGGTGGAAGAGTAAGCTCATCCAGATGTTTGCTATGTAAGAAATCACTTAAATATACTTTTTAGGCATAGAATCTCAATTAAGAGAATAATTGTGGTTACAACTGTGATGCTCTTCAATCTGACCAACTTCAAGTAGGTGCTCAGTAAATATTTATTGATAGAAATATTAAGCAAATAATTTTTTTAATTTGATGTTTCTTATTTTATTTTATGTATTTATTTATTTTTAAATTATACGTTAAGTTCTGGGATAATGTGCAGAACATGCAGGTTTGTTACATAGGTATACATGTGCAATGGTGGTTTGCTGCACCCGTCAACCCATCATCTACATTAGGTATTTCTCCTAATGCTATCCCTCCCCTAGCCCCCCATACCTGGGCAGATCCCAGTGTGTGATGCTCCCCTCCCTGTGTCCATGTGTTCTCATTGCTAAATTCCCACTTATGAGTGAGAACATGCGGTGTTTGGTTTTTCTGTTCCTGTGTTAGTTTGCTGACTTAAGGAGGATACAGACTTGAGGTATAATTTGTCTTAGTCAGTTTTGTGTTGCTATAACAGAATACCTGAGACTAGGTAATTTATAAAAATAAAGTTTATTTGGCTCAGGATTCTGGAGCTGGAAAGTCCAAGATTGGGCAGCCCATATGATGAGGGTTTCACACTTCTTCAATTTATGGCAGAAAGTGGAAAGGGGAAGCAGGTGTGTGCAAAGAGACATGCAGGAGAGGTTGGAGTCACTGCTCTCTCAGGAACTAATTCATTCTCTAGAGAGTGAGAACTCACTTAACTCTTGCAAGAGGGCATTAATCTATTCACCCATGAAACAAACATCCTCTAGTAGACTCCATCATTTAACACGGCCATATTGGGAATCAAATTTCAACATGAGTTTTGGCAGGGGAAAACCACTCCAAATCATGGCACAATTCATTCACATGGTCAACACTATCCTATAGGGGTTACGTATGGTGTAATTAAGGATTATTTAGACAGAGGAGACATATTCGTTCACTGATGACGTTTTCCTGCAATCTTTCTGTTTATGACAAATGAATCTTGATGTGTTGGTAGAGAGTCTGGGTCACAGCTAGTCATATGTTTAGCATGCTATGGCAGCTGTGTAAAGAATGAAAAGCAAACAAAACAATGTAAAGAGCTATAGAAGACAAGTGTAATAGATATTATTTTATTAAAAATGTATGTAAAAATCATTACAGTCACAATGAAAAAAACTGGGACAAGATTTGCAACAAGTTTTGATAAGAAATGGTTAATCTGCAATAATAAGATGGCCCACTAGAAGCAATGGTGCTCGGAGTCTCCCATTGAAAAAACCGTAACAATCATGTGACTCCTTCACCAGCAACCAAGGGATCAAGGTTCTCTGATCAAAATTCACTAGAAGGCTGGCATGACCCACTGAAAGAAGGAAGAGCAGTGTGGTGCAGCAGCCCACCTGAGAGCCACACAGGGCAGGGATGCCCTTTTCCCCCAGCCAAGGAAGGAGGTAAGTGAGCCCACTACCCAGCCAAAGAAACTGCTTTTTCCACGGAACTGTGCAAACCACAGATTGGAAGATTCCACTCACAAACTCACGCCACTGAGGCCTAGTGTTCCAACCCTGGAACATGCAGATTCTTACAGCCTCTCAGCTGGAATCTGCTTAAGCCTACTGAACTCCCAGAGGGAGGGGCGACCAGCACCAGCTTTGGCTGCCTGCTGTCTAAGCCATTTGAGCTGTTTGGGGGAGGGGCAGCAGCCAGCAAAAAACAACCTGATGGAGCTGAAAAACACAGCATGAGAACTTCGTGAAGCATACACAAGTATCAACAGCTGAATCCACCAAATGGAAAAAAAAAAATCAGAGTTTGAAGACAACGTTACTGAAATAAGACATGCAGACAAGAATAGAGAAAAAAGAATGAAAAGGAATGAACAAAACCTCCAAGAAATATGAAACTTCATAAAAAGACTGAATCTATGATTGATTGGAGTACAAGAAGGAGACAGGGAGAATGGAAACAAGCTAGAAAACACACTTCAGGATATTATCCAGAACTTCCTCAACCTAGCAAGGCAGGCCAACACGCAAATTCAGGAAATACAGAGAACATCATTAAGATACTCCACGAGATCAATCACAAGATACATAATCATCAGATTCTCCAAGGTTGAAATGAAGGAAAAACTGTTCAGGGCAGCCAGAGAGAAAGGCAGGTCACCTACAAAGGGAAGCCCATTAGACTAACAGTGAACTCTTGGCAAAAACTCTACAAGCCAGAAGAGATTGGGGACCAATATTCAACATTCTTAAAGAAAAGAATTTTCAACCCAGAATTTCATATCCAGCCAAACTAAGCTTCATAAGAGAAGGAGAAATAAAATCCTTTATAGACAAGCAAATGCTGAGGGATTTTTTTTTTCCACCAGGCCTGCCCTGCAAGAGGTCCTGAAAGAAGCACTAAATATAGAAAGGAAAAACCGGTACCAGCCACTGCAAAAACACACCAAAATATAATGACAAATGACATTCTGAAGGAACTGCATCAATTAGTGTGCAAAATAACCAAATAGCATCATGATGACAGGATCAAATTTACACATAACAATACTAAACTTAAACATAAATGGGCTAAATGCCCCAATTAAAAGGCACAGACTGGCAAACTGGATAAAGAGTCAAGACCCATTGGTGTGCTGTATTCAGGAGACCCATCTATGTGTAAAGACACTCACAGGCTCAAAATAAAGGGATAGAGGAAAAATTACCATGCAAATGGAAGGCAAAAAAAAAAAAAAAAAAAAAAGCAGAGGTTGCAATACTAGTCTCTGACAAAACATACTTTAAACCAGCAAAGATCAAAAAAGACAAAGAAGGGCATTACATAATAATAAAGGGAACAATTCAACAAGAAGACCTAACTATTCTGAATATACATGCACCCAATACAGGAGCACTCAGATTCATAAAACAAGTTCTTAGAGATGTACAAAGAGACTTAGACTCCCACACAATAATAGTGGTAACCCACTGTCAGTATTAACACCCACTGTCAATATTAGACAGATCAATGAGACAGAAAATTAACAAGGATATTCAGGACTTGAGCTCAGCTCTGCACCAAGTGGACCAGTAGACATCTACAGAATGCTCTACTTCAAATCGACAGAATATGCATTCTTCTCTGTGCCACATGGCACTTATTCTAAAATTGACCATATAATTGGAAGTAAAACACTCCTCAGCAACTGCAAAAGAACTGAAATCGTAACAGTCTCTCAGACCACAGTCCAATCAAACTAAAACTCAGGATTAAGAAACTCACTCAAAACCACACAATTTCATGGAAATTGAACAACCTGCTTTGGAATGACTTGTGGGTAAATAAAGAAATTAAGGCAGAAATGAAGAAGTTCTTTGAAAGCAATGAGAACAAAGAAACAACATACCAGAATCACTGGAACACAGCTAAAGCAGTGTTAAGAGGGAAATTTATGGGACTAAATGCCCACATCAGACAGCTAGAAAGATCTCAGATTGATACCCTAACATCACAGTTAAAAGAGCTAGAGAGGCAAGAGGAAGCTAATCCAAAAGCTAGCAGAAGACAAGAAATAATTAAGATCAGAAAAGAATTGAAGGAGTTAGAGAAATGAAAAACTCTCCAAAAAATCAATGAATCCAGGAGCTTGGTATTAAAAAAATTAACAACATAGATAGACCACTAGCTAAACTAATAAAAGAGAAAAGAGAGAAGAATCAAATAGACACAGTAAAAAAATTATAAATGGGACATCACAACTGACCCCAAAGAAATACAAACTACCATCAGAGAATACTATAAACACCTCTATGAAAATAAACTAGAAAATCTAGAAGAAATGTATCAATTCCTGGACACATACATCCTTGATAGACTAAACCAGGAAGAAGTTGAATCCCCGAATAGACAAACAACAAGTTCTGAAGTTGAGGCAGTAATTAATGGCCTACCAACCAAAAAAAGCCCAGGACCAGACAGATTCAGAGCCGAATTCTACCAGAAATACAAAGAGGAGCTGGTACCATTGCTTCTATTCCAAACCATTAAAAAGGAGGGACTCCTCCCTAACTCATTTTATGAAGCCAGCATCATTCTGATACCAAAACTGGGAAGAGACACAACCATAAAAGAAAACTTCAGGCCAATATCCGTGATGAACATTGATGTGAAAATCCTCAATAAAATACTGGCAAACCAAGTCCAGCTGCACATCAAAAAACTTATCCACCACGATCAAGTCAGCTTCATTCCTGGGATGCAAGACTGGTTCAACATACACAAATCAATAAATGTAATCCATCACATAAAAAGAACCAAAGACAAAAACAACATGATTATCTCAATAGATGCAGAAAAGGCCTTTGATAAAATTCAACATCCCTTCATATTAAAAACTCTCCATAAACTAGGTATTGATGGAATGTATCTCAAAATAATAAGAGCTATTTATGACAAGCCCACAGCCAATATCATACTGAATAGGCAAAAGCTGGAAGCATTCCCTTTGAAAACTGGTACAAGACAAGGGTGCCCTCTCTCACCATTGACATTCAACACAGTACTGGATGTTGTGGCCAGGGCAATCAGGCAAGAGAAAGAAATAAAGGATATTCAAATAAGAAGAGAGGAAGTCAAATTTTCTCTGTTTGCAGATGACATGATTTTATATTCAGAAAACCCCATCATCTCAGCCCAAAAACTTCTTGAGCTGATAAGCAACTTCAGCAAAGTCTCAGGATACAAAATCAATGTGCAAAAATCACAAGCATTCCTTTACATCAACAATAGGCAAGCACAGAACCAAATCATGAATGAACTCCCATTCACGATTGCTACAAAAAGAATAAAATACCTAGGAATACAGCTAACAAGGGATGTGAAGGACTTCTTCAAGGAGATCTATAAACCACTGCTCAAGGAAATAAGAGAGGACAGAAACAAATGGAAAAACATTCCATCCTCATGGGTAAGAAGAATTAATATTGTGAAAATGGCCATACTGCCCAAAGTAATTTATGGATCCAGTGCTATTCCCATCAAACTACCATTGACTTTCTTCACAGAATTAGAAAAAAAAACTTTTTAAAATTTCATATGGAATCAAAGAAGACCCCATATAGCCAAGATAATCCTAATCAAAAAGAACAAAGCTGGAGGCATCATGCTACCTGACTTCAAACTATACTACAAGGCTACAGTAATCAAAACAGCATGGTACTGGTACCAAAGCACACATATAGACCAATGGAGCAGATCAGAGAGCTCATAAATAACACCACATATCTACAGCCATCTGATCTTTGACAAACCTGACAAAAGCAAGCAATGGGGAAAAGATCTCCTATTCAGTAAATGGTACTGGGAAAATTTGCTAGCCATATGCAGAAAACTGAAACCGGACCCCTTCCTTACATCTTATACAAAAATTAACTCAAGATGAATTAAAGTCTTAAATGCAAAACCCAAAACCATAAAATCCCTAGAAGAAAACCTAGGCAATACCATTCAGGACATAGGCATGGGCAAAGTCTTCATGACAAAAATGCCAAAACCAATAGCAACAAAAGCCAAAATTGACAAATGGGATCTAATTAAGCTAAAGAGCTTCTTCACAGCAAAAGAAACTATTGTCAGAGTGGACAGGAAACCTACAGAATGGGAGAAAAATTTTGCAATCAACCCATGTGACAAAGGTCTAATATCCAGAATTTACAAGGAAGTTAAACATATTCACAAGAAAAAACAACCCTATCAAAAAGTGGTCAAAGGATATGAACAGACAGACACTTCTCAAAAGAAGACATTTATGTGGCCAACAAACATATGACAAAAATCTCAACATTGCTGATCATCAGAGAAATGCAAATCAAAACCACAATAAGATACCATCTCATGCCACTCAGAATGGTGATTATTAAAAAGTCAGGAAACAACAGATGCTGGTGAGGATATGGAGAAATAGGAATGCTTTAACACTGTTGATGGGAATATAAGTTAGTTCAACCATTGTGGAAGACAGTATGGCAATTCCTTAAAGATCTAGAATCAGAAATACCATCTGATCCAGCAATCTCCTTACCAGGTATATATACCTAAAGGAATATAAGTCATTCTTTTATAAAGACACATCTACATGTAGGTTTACTGCAGCACTATTCACAACAGCAAAGACATGGAACTAACCCAAATGCCCATTAATGTTAGACTGGATAAAGAAAATGTGGTACATATACACCATGGAATACTATGCAGCCATAAAAAGGAATGAGATTTTGTCCTTTGCAGAGACATGGATAAAGCTGGAAGCCATCATCCTCAGCAAACTAATACAGGAACAGAAAACCAAACACTGCATGTTCTCACTCATAAGTGGGAGTTTAACAATAAGAACACATGGACACAAGAGAGGGCAACAACACACACTGAGGCCTCTTTGGGGGTTGGGGTGACGGGAGGGAACTTAAAGGATGGGTTAATAGGTGCAGCAAACCACCATGGCCCACATATACCTGTGCAACAAAGCTGCATGTTCTGCACATATATCCTGTTTTTTTTTTTTTTTCTTTTGAAAGAAGTAAAGGAAAAACAAATCCGGAAAAACAAATCCAAAAAAACCCAGAAATGGTTAATCTGCTTAGAGTAAACTGCTCACTGAAACTGGTAAGAAAAGCATAGCACCTCAAAAGATAAATGAGCAAGAAACATAAATAAGCAGATTTCAGTAGAGAAAATTACATACCTATTTAACATATAGCTTTAAAAGTAATAAAAAGCCAAAAATAAAAAAAAAAAGATTTTTTTTTCTTATATTTTAGTGACAAGAAATATATATCCTAACACCATATGGACACAGAGAAACAAACATTCTTATGTATTGGAGGTGAGGCTATAAATCTGTTTGATCTTTCTGCAAAGCAATATGGTTATTTGTGTCAGGAGATTTTAAAATGTTCATTTCATGGAATATTATGCAGCCATAAAAAGAATGAGCTCATGTTCTTTGCAGGGACATGGATGAAGCTGGAAACCATCATCGTCAGCAAACTAACACAGGAACAGAAAACCGAGCACCGCATGTTCTCACTCATTCAGTGGGAGTTGAGCAATAAGAACACATGGACACAGGAAGGGGAACATCACACACTGGGCCTGTCCTGGGGTGGGGGGAAAGGGGAGGAAGAGCATTAGGACAAATACCTAATGCATGCGGGGCTTAAAACCTAGACGACAGGTTGATAGGTGCAGCAAAGCACCATGACACATGTTTACCTATGTAACAAACCTGCACGTTCAGCACATGTATCCCAGAACTTGAAGTAAATTTTTTTAATAAGTTCATTTCCTTTGGCCCAGTAATTTTACTTCTAGAATATATGCCAGAGAAATAAACAGAAATGCATGAAAAATATTGTGAGCAAAGATGTTCATTGCTGCATTGTTTCTCAGAATAGAAACCTGGAAACAAGCAAGATGCCTCAAATAGAAAACAAACAAACAAACAAACCAAAACTTAATTACAGGGTTCCATGTGTTACAAATATTTTGCACATTCTGAAAATTAAATTTAAAAATGTTTCTAGCAAGATGAGAAATGATTATGATACAATACTGTATGAAATACGCTTAATACAGGAAGCAACAACAAAAGCAAGAATACAAAGCCAAGACAGCAGTATGACAAAATGTAGTATGTTTACTTCTATGGAGAGATTATAGGCAATACGGATATTCTTCTTTGATCTGGTCTTTAATTTGGTGTGCATTCCCCATATTTTCCACAATGGGATATATTATAAATTTTAGGAAGAAAAAAGAAACAACACAAAAGGAAATAGGGCCGGGCCCGGTGGCTCACGCCTGTAGTCCCAGCACTTTGGGAGGCCGAGGCGGGCGGATCACGAGGTCAGGAGATCGAGACCATCCTGGCTAACACACTGAAACCCCGTCTCTACTAAAAATACAAAAAAAAAAAAAAAAAGAAAAAAAAAATTAGCCGGGCGCCTGTAGTCCCAGCTACTGGAGAGGCTGAAGCAGGAGAATGGAGTGAACCCGGGAGGCGGAGCTTGACGTGAGCGGAGGTAGCGCCACAGCCTGGGTGGAGAGACAACGTCTCAGTTCAGGTCCTTTGTAGGGACATGGATGAAGCTGGAAACTATTATTCTCAGCAAACTATCGCAAGGACAAAAAACAAAACACCGCATGTTCTTACTCATAGGTGGGAACTGAACAATGAGAACACTTGGACACAGGAAGGGGAACATCACACACCGGAGACTGTTGTGGGGTGGGGGTAAGGGGGAGGGATAGCATTAGGAGATATACCTAATGTAAATGACGAGTTAATGGGTGCAGCACACCAACATGGCACATGTTTACATATGTAACAAACCTGCACATTGTGCACATGTACCCTAGAACTTAAAGTAGAATAATAATAATAGTAATAATAAAAGGAAATGGTACAGAGGGGCAGAAAAATTTTGGCCACATTCTAAAAGCATTCTCCTCTTCTGGCTTCTGACTTCACATTGTTTAGGCAGAAACTCCCCTGACATCCTGGTCCTGGGACTGCAAACTGCAGGCTCTCATTTGTATTAGTCTTCTAAACCATTTCGCTCTGTAGACAATACACAAGCTCTTTGGATTCAAGAGACTCATAAATTCATTCTGTGGTCGAAATACAATTAGCATGTTCCATTACTGTGGACTTTGAAGTTAAGTTTCTGGTTTTTCATGAGCTGGGATTTTTATTACTAGCAATGGAGTTTGGTTGGAAGGCCAGGTGAGGAAAGATGTAATCATTATGCGTTGTAGCATGTTATTTTGTGATAAAGCCTCTCTATATGAAGCTAGCTGTGTCAGAGGCGTTCGAACTAGCGTGACTCCATGTTGAATAGGGACTGGGTAAGCTGACCTGCTGGCTGCATTCCCAGGAGGCTAGGCATTCTTAGCCACAGGATGTTTATGGTTAAGGGAGCAGATTAGTAATGTTTGCTAAAGAGACCCAGGACTTCATAGAGCCAGGAAATATCCTGATGTCCTGATACCTCAAGAACAAAAGCATTTTTAGTTTAAGAATAAGTTTTGCTTAAAGATAATGTAGATTCTTGCAGAAGTCAGCAGTTACACAAAGGTTAACAATCCTATGTCGGGAGGCCTTGTACTACATGACATCTCCCCCATTTTTTTTTTTTTTTGCTTTGTTATCTTATATATAAACAAGCATCGTACCTAAGGGGGGTTTGTTCCTCCTTTTGCTGTCGGGAACACCCTGCTCTGTCTATGGAGTAGCCATTCTTTTGTTTTCTTTACTTCTTTAATAAACTTGCTTTCACTTTACTCTGTGGACTTAACCTTGAATTCTTTCTTGTGTGAGATCCAAGAACCCTTTTTGGGGTCTGGATTGGGCGCCCCTTTCTGGTAACAGAGAGCTAACCAGAAACTCTAAAATCCAGGAAGTATGGTCGACTGAAATGATCCAGAACAATTGGATTTAAATTTATTTTCCTTTCTCATTTTCAAGTCCCTTGTATATTTATTAAGACAATTACTGCTTCCCCAGATTTTGCCTCGCACCATCACATAAATGGAGGGGATTTCTATTAGGTAGTGTGAAAGGAAGATAAAATCTTGGGACCCTAAACTCACTATGCCAGGGGAAAAGTTAAGCTTGGGGACTGAGTCATGGAAGAAAAACTACCTTCCTTTTGTTCCGAAATAGATAGCAGCAAAATATTAATAGATGGCTACATAGCTCCTCAGGTGGCCTCTTTCACCCTGACAATGTTAGTTAACAGCTTACGTTCACAGGGGAGGGACAAAGACGAGACTAGAAATCATCCCTCCACCCACCCTAAGATGGACGCACATTTAACTTCTACTACTGTGTGTTTGCTTTATCTTATGTTAAATGCAGATTTGCTGAGCATGGGACGAATGGACGATTGACTCTTCCTCTTTCCCTTTCTGGACACCTTTTCCCCTTTAAATATTGAAGTCTTCAAAACCCTCTTTTGAAAAATCACAAGCCACAGATCCCACTGTAACTTATGTCTCTTTTTCTTAGGCGTGTCCTCAACCTTGGCAAAATAAACCTCTAATTTATTATAAATGCATATATGTAAAATAAATCTTTAATTGATTGAGACCTGTCTCAGACATTTTTTGGTTTACAGTAGCTTCATAGCCTAATTTGTATCTGGCAATGTACATGAGAAAAAATTTTAAGATCCACATCCCTAGATACTTACCACATTTTTTCCTTTGATTTCTTTTAATGTAAATAAAGTTTTCCCTCACGGCTGTTTAAACCAAGTTGGAAGATGTAAGACTGTCCACATGCTAATGTTATTGTAAAGAAAATAGAGGAAATGGTGTAATTTCCCTTTCTCAAAAGTGAAAAATAAAGAGGACAGGTTTTAATAGAATTTAATGACAGAATGTTCCTTGGTCCTAACATTAATCATGGAATATAACTTTTGAAATTTTTTTTTCAAAGCCATAGAAAAAATAAAAATGAAGTTTGGATTTTTAAAATGTTTAAAAACAGAGCATGTACTACTGGGGCAGTCTGCCTAGTAGCCAAGTAACTGATGGTGTTTAGAAAGACTCAATAATCTCTAAGACAGAGAACACTGTTTTTAGTTTCTCCCCAAAGTAGATCAGTGTCTTGCACAAACTGACAACAAATTATAATTTATGAATAGTGGAAAGACTGGTAATTTATAATAACACTGTTGTGGCAGTACAGTAATATAATAGGTCTGCAAATATTTGATATAGAGAGAACACAAGATAAAAGTGTTCTCAGTTTTTCTTAGATTCTATTAGTATAAGGAATAGCAGGCACTTCACTGCTGGGTATGTGGTAGAGGTCCATGCACACGTTTGGTTAAGATGAAATGGGGCTTTCTACCCAGGATATAATCTTTCTTTTGTCTCTTCCTCAAATGGTTTATTGATGATAGCTTTATCTCTGAAATGGAAGCCAAATGGAAAAGGACAAAATGATCTCAAGAGAAAAAAGAACTCTGTCAAGGATAATATAAGCAAGTTTAAAAACAATCATATATGACTTGTCATTAAAAAATTTGCTTTCCACTTGTAGAATAATTTTTTAATGATCCCTAATTAGAGGAAAATAGTTCTTATTTTTAACCTTGTGAGCTCTCCTTGACTCAGCTATGGCTGCATTCCAAAGCTGCTTGAAGGGAAGAAAGGGATTAGCTGTGGAATGGTGAATTCACTGTAGTTTCCACTCATGGATATAAACTTTAATAGCTGTCAGGAAAAACAAAAAGTAAGCATTCTGGTGTTACATGTATATGAAACCAAACATCAGGCTTTTTGGATTCATCGGAATTGTAAGTGCTTCGCAATGTTTAGGTTAATATTTCTGTGTTTTGTTCTTACTTTAGATATTTTAATATGTTAAAATTCTGGCCTTAGAATCCTAAATAAGAAGAGGTTTCTAAGTATTTTAATTTGGGGAAGAACACCTGTTGATTGAGAAATGCCATCCCAAATAACCAAAACCAAAATACCATGAGAATATATTAACCCAAATATTATAGTTAAGACATTAAAAAATCATATTGATGCACTTCTGGAAAAGATGAATAACAGACATTGACTGTACCTTCCAACCTGAAATAACTAAAATACCAGACACAATATATTAAACGACAGTTTTCAAGTCATTGGCATTAGACAATGGAGGACAGTGACTCCTGGGAGATAGGAAACCAGCCCTGTGTAGGGAAGGGGGAGCCCAGGTGGAGTCCAGTGGCCTCCTTGAATTGAGAAAATGGGGTTGAAAATCAAAATACCAGCAAACAGTTTTGTAAACTGACAAGCTGTTTCTAAAATTCATGTGGAAATGCAAAAGATCTAGTATAGTTAAAATAACTTTGAAAAAGATGAATACATTTGGATAACTTGTACTATGTCACTTGAAGATGCATTAAAAGCTTCAGTTATCTAAACAGTGCTATATTGGCATCAAAATAGAGAAAAAGATCAATGAAAAAGAACAGAGAATCCAGAAGTAGACCTGCACATTCATCATTAATTGATTTTTAACAAAGTTGCAAAAGTAATTCAATGGAAAAACAAGTTTTTCAACAAGTGGAATTGCAATACAAGTTGAGCATCCTTAATCATAAAATCCAAAATCTGAAATCCTCCAGAATCAGAAAGTTTTTTAGTTCTCACATGATGCCACAGGTGGAAAATTCTACACATAAGTACTTAACACAAATGTTTCATGCACAAAATTATTTAAAATATTGTATAAAATCATAGAAAAGACAAAATTGATAAAGGTGACTTGATCAAATTTAAGAACCTTTCTTTGAAAGTCTTTGTTAAGAAAACAAAAAGTTATGGTAAAAATTATTAGCATATCACATATCTGGCAAAGAATTTGCGATCAATATATATGAAGAACACCCAAAATTTGATAATAAGACAGCAAATAATCCAACAAAAATGAGCAAAAGATTTAAACAGACCTGTCATCTAAGAAAATATATGCATATATTGGGAAATATGCATACGAAAAATTTATCAACAATATTAGTCTTATGGATTTGCTCCCTCCAAAACTCATGTGGAAATTCATTCCCCAATGTGCCAATATCGAGAGGTGGTACCTTTAGGAGGTGATTAGGTCATGAGGCCTCTGCCCTCATAAATAGATTATCCATTCATGAATTAATGGAATTATGGGTTAATGAATTAATATGCTTACATAGGAGCAGTACTGGTGGCTTTATAAGAAGAGGATGAGATCAAAGCCTACTTGAGGTAAATTTAAGGAAAAAAAAAAGGAAGAGAAATCTGAGCTAACATGTTTAGCTTCTTCACCAAGGGATGGATTCCAAAGACATGGAGAGTCTTCCACCAGCATGAAGGCCCTCACCAGATGTCCCCCCTTGACCTTGGACAGCCTCTGGAACTGTAAAAAGTACATTTTGTTTGTTAATGAATTACCCAGTTTTAGGTATTCTGCTATAAGCAATAGAAAATGGACCAAGACAATTAGTCATCTGCAAAATGCAAATTAAAACCATAATGTAATACTACTGTATTACACACTTATAAGCACTTCTAAAATTTTAATATGACAATACTGTCCTTAGAAGGAGTACAGCATTGGAGCAGCTTGAACTCTCATATACTGTGAGCAAAAACGTAAAACTGTACAACCATGTTGGAAAATAGTTTGGTAGTTTAATAAAACTTTAAACATAAATCTACCATATGGCTCTGTCATTGTATTCCTAGATGTGTACCCAAGATAAATGGAAAAGTATGCTCATACATACTGACACACGGATAGTCATAGCAGCTTTATTAGTAATAGCTATAAACAGGAAATAACCCAAATGTTCATCAAGAGGTGCAAAAACAATTGCAGTATGTTTAAAATAGGGAATACTATTCAGCAACAAAAAGAAATGAACTACTGATAATGTCAACAACATGGAAGAATTTTAAAATAATTATGCTGAATGAAAGAAGCCAGATAAACAAGAGTACATATTGTATGATTTCATTTATATTTAATTCTAGGAAATTCAAATTAATTTATAGTGATTGCAGGAGGAAACTTCTGGGGATTATGAACATGTTCATTATCTTGATTGTGGTGATGGTTGCACAGATATATAAAATGTGAACCCATATGTCTGTCAAATAACCATATTTTATACTTGAACTGTAGCTTATCACATGTCAATTAAACCTGAATAAAGCTATTAAAATATTATTTCACCTAGCGTAATATTGTAAATATTTGTTAAGCAATCTTTCTTTTTGTAGTGTAGATGGAAAATCCAGACTTGAAAGACCTAGTTTCCCACACTTTGCCTTGGCAAAGCAACTTTCACTTTCTTTTTTAAAAAATTATATATATATATATATTTTTATTATACTTTAAGTTCTAGGGTACATGTGCACAATGTGCAGGTTTGTTACATATGTATACATGTGCCATGTTGGTGTGCTGCACCCATTAACTCGTCATTTACATTAGGTATATCTCCTAATGTTATCCCTCCCCCTTCCCCCCACCCCACAACAGGCCCCAGTGTGTGATGTTCCCCTTCCTGTGTCCAAGTGTTCTCATTGTTCAGTTCCCACCTTTGATTGAGAACATGCGGTGTTTGGTTTTTTGTCCTTGCGATAGTTTGCTGAGAATGATGCTTTCCAGCTTCATCCATGTCCCTACAAAGGACATGAACTCATCATTTTTATGGCTGCATAGTATTCCATGGTGTATATGTGCCACATTTTCTTAATCCAGTCTATCATTGTTGGACATTTGGGTTTGCATCACAAGTCTTTTTTTTTTTTTTAATACTTTAAGTTTTAGGGTACATGTGCACATTGTGCACGTTAGTTACATATGTATACATGTGCCATGCTGGTGCGCTGCACCCACTAACTCGTCATCTAGCATTAGGTATATCTCCCGATGCTATCCCTCCCCCTCCCCCCACCCCACAACAGTCCCCAGAGTGTGATATTCCCCTTCCTGTGTCCATGTGATCTCATTGTTCAATTCCCACCTATGAGTGAGAATATGCGGTGTTTGGTTTTTTGTTCTTGCGATAGTTTACTGAGAATGATGATTTCCAATTTCATCCATGTCCCTACAAAGGACATGAACTCATCATTTTTTATGGCTGCATAGTATTCCATGGTGTATATGTGCCACATTTTCTTAATCCAATCTATGATTGTTGGACATTTGGGTTGGTTCCAAGTCTTTGCTATTGTGAATAATGCCACAATAAACATACGTGTGCATGTGTCTTTATAGCAGCATGATTTATAGTCCTTTGGGTATATACCCAGTAATGGGATGGCTGGGTCAAATGGTATTTCCAGTTGTAGATCCCTGAGGCATTGCCACACTGACTTCCACAATGGTTGAACTAGTTTACAGTCCCACCAACAGTGTAAAAGTGTTCCTATTTCTCCACATCCTCTCCAGCACCTGTTGTTTCCTGACTTTTTAATGACTGCCATTCTAACTGGTGTGAGATGGTATCTCATTGTGGTTTTGATTTGCATTTCTCTGATGGCCAGTGATGATGAGCATTTTTTCATGTGTTTTTTGGCTGCATAAATATCTTCTTTTGAGAAGCGTCTGTTCATGTCCGCCCACTTTTTGATGGGGTTGTTTGTTTTTTTCTTGTAAATTTGTTTGAGTTCATTGTAGATTCTGGATATTAGCCCTTTGTCAGATGAGTAGGTTGCAAAAATTTTCTCCCATTTCGTAGGTTGCCTGTTCACTCTGATGGTAGTTTCTTTTGCTGTGCAGAAGCTCTTTAGTTTAATTAGATCCCATTTGTCAATTTTGGCTTTTGTTGCCATTGCTTTTGGTGTTTTAGACATGAAGTCCTTGCCCATGCCTATGTCCTGAATGGTAATACCTAGGTTTTCTTCTAGGGTTTTTATGGTTTTAGGTCTAACGTTTAAGTCTTTAGTCCATCTTGAATTGAGTTTTGTATAAGGTGTAAGGAAGGGATCCAGTTTCAGCTTTCTACATATGGCTAGCCAGTTTTCCCAGCACCATTTATTAAATAGGGAACCCTTTCCCCATTGCTTGTTTTTCTCAGGTTTGTCAAAGATCAGATAGTTGTAGATATGTGGCGTTATATCTGAGGGCTCTGTTCTGTTCCATTGATCTATATCTCTGTTTTGGTACCAGTACCATGCTGTTTTGGTTACTGTAGCCTTGTAGTATAGTTTGAAGTCAGGTAGTGTGATCCCTCCAGCTTTGTTCTTTTGGCTTAGGATTGACTTGGCAATGCGGGCTCTTTTTTGGTTCCATATGAACTTGAAAGTAGTTTTTCCCAGTTCTGTGAAGAAAGTCATTGGTAGCTTGATGGGGATGGCATTGAATCTATAAATTACCTGGGGCCGTATGGCCATTTTCACGATATTGATTCTTCCTACCCATGAGCATGGAATGTTCTTCCATTTGTTTGTATCCTCTTTTATTTCCTTGAGCAGTGGTTTGTAGTTCTCCTTGAAGAGGTCCTTCACGTCCCTTGTAAGTTGGATTCCTAGGTATTTTATTCTCTTTGAAGCAATTGTGAATGGGAGTTCACTCATGATTTGGCTCTCTGTTTGTCTGTTGTTGGTGTATAAGAATGCTTGTGATTTTTGTACATTAATTTTGTATCCTGAGACTTTGCTGAAGTTGCTTATCAGCTTAAGGGTATTTTGGGCTGAGACAGTGGGGTTTTCTAGATATACAATCATGTCGTCTGCAAACAGGGACAATTTGACTTCCTCTTTTCCTAACTGAATACTCTTTATTTCCTTCTCCTGCCTAATTGCCCTGGCCAGAACTTCCAACACTATGTTGAATAGGAGTGGTGAGAGAGGGCATCCCTGTCTTGTGCCAGTTTTCAAAGGGAATGCTTCCAGTTTTTGCCCATTCAGTATGATATTAGCTGTGGGTTTGTCATAGATAGCTCTTATTATTTTGAAATACGTCCCATGAATACCTAATTTGTTGAGTGTTTTTAGCATGAAAGGTTGTTGAATTTTGTCAAAGGCCTTTTCTGCATCTACTGAGATAATCATGTGGTTTTTGTCTTTGGCTCTGTTTATATGCTGGATTACATTTATTGATTTGCATATATTGAACCAGCCTTGCATCCCAGGGATGAAGCCCACTTGATCATGGTGGATAAGCTTTTTGATGTGCTGCTGGATTCGGTTTGCCAGTATTTTATTGAGGATTTTTGCATCAATGTTCATCAAGGATATTGGTCTAAAATTCTCTTTTTTTGTTGTGTCTCTGCCTGGCTTTGGTATCAGAATGATGCTGGCCTCATAAAATGAGTTAGGGAGGATTCCCTCTTTTTCTATTGATTGGAATAGTTTCAGAAGGAATGGTACCATTTCCTCCTTGTACCTCTGGTAGAATTCGGCTGTGAATCCATCTGGTCCTGAACCCTTTTTGGTTGGTAAGCTATTGATTATTGCCACAATTTCAGCTCCTGTTATTGGTCTATTCAGAGATTCAACTTCTTCCTGGTGTAGTCTTGGGAGAGTGTATGTGTCCAGGAATTTATCCATTTCTTCTAGATTTTCTAGTTTATTTGCTTAGAGGTGTTTGTAGTATTCTCTGATGGTAGTTTGTATTTCTGTGGGATTGGTGGTGATATCCCCTTTATCATTTTTTGTTGCGTCTATTTGATTCTTCTCTCTTTTCTTCTTTATTAGTCTTGCTAGTGTTCTATCAGTTTTGTTGATCCTTTCAAAAAACCAGCTCCTGGATTCGTTAATTTTTTGAAGTGTTTTTTGTGTCTCTATTTCCTTCAGTTCTGCTCTGATTTTAGTTATTTCTTGCCTTCTGCTAGCTTTTGAATGTGTTTGCTCTTGCTTTTCTAGTTCTTTTAATTGTGATGTTAGGGTGTCAATTTTGGATCTTTCCTGCTTTCTCTTGTGGGCATTTAGTGCTATAAATTTCCCTCTACACACAGCTTTGAATGCGTCCCAGAGATTCTGGTATGTTGTGTCTTTGTTCTCGTTGGTTTCAAAGAACATCGTTATTTCTGCCTTCATTTCGTTATGTACCCAGTAGTCATTCAGGAGCAGGTTGTTCAGTTTCCATGTAGTTGAGTGGTTTTGAGTGAGATTCTTAATCCTGAGTTCTAGTTTGATTGCACTGTGGTCTGAGAGATAGTTTGTTATAATTTCTGTTCTTTTACATTTGCTGAGGAGAGCTTTACTTCCCAGTATGTGGTCAATTTTGGAATAGGTGTGCTGTGGTGCTGAAAAAAATGTATATTCTGTTGATTTGGGGTGGAGAGTTCTGTAGATGTCTATTAGGTCCGCTTTGTGCAGAGCTGAGTTCAATTCCTGGGTATCCTTGTTGACCTTCTGTTTCGTTGATCTGTCTAATGTTGACAGTGGGGTGTTAAAGTTTCCCATTATTAATGTGTGGGAGTCTAAGTCTCTTTGTAGGTCACTCAGGACTTGCTTTATGAATCTTGGTGCTCCTGTATTGGGTGCATATATATTTAGGATAGTTAGCTCTTCTTGTTGAATTGATCCCTTTACCATTATGTAATGGCCTTCTTTGTCTCTTTTGATCTTTGTTGGTTTAAAGTCTGTTTTATCAGAGACTGGGATTGCAACCCCTGCCTTTTTTTGTTTTCCATTTGCTTGGTAGATCTTCCTCCATCCTTTTATTTTGAGCCTGTGTGTGTCTCTGCAAGTGAGTTGGGTTTCCCGATTACAGCACACTGATGGGTCTTGACTCTTTATCCAATTTGCCAGTCTGTGTCTTTTAATTGGAGCATTTAGTCCATTTACATTTAAAGTTAATATTGTTATGTGTGAATTTGATCCTGTCATTATGATGTTAGCTGGTTATTTTGCTCGTTAGTTGATGCAGTTTCTTCCTAGTCTCGATGGTCTTTACATTTTGGCATGATTTTGCAGTGGCTGGTACCGGTTGTTCCTTTCCATGTTTAGTGCTTCCTTCAGGAGCTCTTGTAAGGCAGGCCTGGTGGTGACAAAATCTCTCAGCATTTGCTTGTCTGTAAAATATTTTATTTCTCCTTCACTTATGAAGCTTAGTTTGGCTGGATATGAAATTCTGGGTTGAAAATTCTTTTCTTTAAGAATGTTGAATATTGGCCCCCACTCTCTTCTGGCTTGTAGGGTTTCTGCCGAGAGACCCACTGTTAGTCTGATGGGCTTCCCTTTGAGGGTAACCTGACCTTTCTCTCTGGCTGCCCTTAACATTTTTTCCCTCATTTCGACTTTGGTGAATCTGACAAGTATGTGTCTTGGAGTTGCTCTTCTCGAGGAGCATCTTTGTGGCATTCTCTGTATTTCCTGAATCTGAACATTGACCTGCCTTGCTAGATTGGGGACGTTCTCCTGGATAATATCCTGCAGAGTGTTTTCCAACTTGGTTCCATTCTCCCCATCACTTTCAGGTACACCAATCAGACGTAGATTTGGTCTTTTCACATAGTCCCATATTTCTTGGAGGCTTTGCTCATTTCTTTTTATTCTTTTTTCTCTAAACTTCCCTTCTCGCTTCATTTCATTCATTTCATCTTTCATCGCTGATACCCTTTCTTCCAGTTGATCGCATCGACTCCTGAGGCTTCTGCATTCTTCACGTAGTTCTCAAGCCTTGGTTTTCAGCTCCATCAGCTCCTTTAAGCACTTCTCTGTATTGGTTATTCTAGTCATACATTCTTCTACATTTTTTTCAAAGTTTTCAACTTCTTTGCCTTTGGTTTGAATGTCCTCCCGTAGCTCAGAGTAATTTGATCGTCTGAAGCCTTCTTCTCTCAGCTCGTCAAAGTCATTCTCCATCCAGCTTTGTTCCGTTGCTGGTGAGGAACTGCGTTCCTTTGGAGGAGGAGAGGCGCTCTGCTTTTTAGAGTTTCCAGTTTTTCTGTTCTGTTTTTTCCCCATCTTTGTGGTTTTATTTACTTTTGGTCTTTGATGATGGTGATGTACAGATGGGTTTTTGGTGCAGATGTCCTTTCTGTTTGTTAGTTTTCCTTCTAACAAAGAGGACCCTCAGCTGCAGGTCTGTTAGAGTACCCTGCCGTGTGAGGTGTCAGTGTGCCCCTGCTGGGGGGGGGGGGCCTCCCAGTTAGGCTGCTCAGGGGTCAGGGGTCAGGGACCCACTTGAGGAGGCAGTCTGCCCGTTCTCACATCTCCAGGTGCGTGCTGGGAGAACCACTGCTCTCTTCAAAGCTGTCAGACAGGGACATTTAAGTCTGCAGAGGTTACTGCTGTCTTTTTGTTTGTCTGTGCCCTGCCCCCAGAGGTGGAGCCTACAGAGGCAGGCAGGCCTCCTTGAGCTGTGGTGGGCTCCACCCAGTTCGAGTTTCCCGGCTGCTTTGTTTACCTAATCAGGCCTGGGCAATGGCGGGCGCCCCTCCCCCAGCCTCGCTGCCGCCTTGCAGTTTGATCTCAGACTGCTGTGCTAGCAATCAGCGAGACTCCGTGGGCGTAGGACCCTCCGAGCCATGTGTGGGATATAATCTCGTGGTGCACCGTTTTTTAAGCCCGTCAGAAAAGCACAGTATTCGGGTGGGAGTGACCCGATTTTCCAGGTGCCGTCCGTCACCCCTTTCTTTGACTCAGAAAGGGAACTCCCTGACTCCTCGCGCTTCCCGAGTGAGGCAATACCTCGCCCTGCTTCGGCTCGCGCACGGTGCGCGCACCTACTGACCTGCGCCCACTGTCTGGCACTCCCTAGTGAGATGAACCCGGTACCTCAGATGGAAATGGAGAAATCACCCGTCTTCTGCGTCGCTCACGCTGGGAGCTGTAGACCAGAGCTGTTCCTATTCGGCCATCTTGGCTCCTCTGCATCATAAGTCTTTGCTATTGTGAGTAGTGCTGCAACTTTCACTTTCTTATAGGTTCAAAATAAGCCATGAAAAAGGCAGCCAGGCAATGAGATGGTAGTGGCTCTGATTCAGTAAGATCACTCCTGGCATGACGGTGTAAGTTGCCCAATTCAAAATATACCACATGATAAATCCAGCAAAAGGATGCCACTAGAGCAGAAACCAGATATGATGAGGACACCAGAAGTTACAGCCAGCAAACGATTGATAATTTATGTAGTAACCTTTACTCTTTCTTCATATGGTATGGTAACATAAAAAATTCTGAGAGTCTCGCTGACCTCCAACACCTTCAGATGCAAAAGGTCCCTGTGCCCTATCTGCTACTGCTAGATCTTGGAAGTATGGGACATTTCTTTTAGTTGCCTATCATTTTGCAGAGCTTCACCCAGGAAAAAAGGCCTATGGATTTTCTACTTTTGAATTTGAGTTTGTATTAGGAGTTCTGTTACTTTCTCCTACTCCCACTGTAGGACTTGGAGCAAAAAAGATATAGGCTTACCACATTCTGCCCAACTGTTTTACTTCAAAAGTTTTCTTCTTGTTTCTTGTAGCTCATAGAAGTTCTATGTGTTCTCGCTGTAGTAGGAAATGCCGGCTAGCTAAATATTCCTGCGAACCTATTGTTAATGCCAGGATCTGAGTTTCTGGGAGCTTTAAAGTCATAAATTACATTATTTTTATTTTTATTTCTTCCATTCTATCCTTTCACAAATAGATTGCAGGGGACAAAAACATCACCTTTCAGGTTATCATCCCACTAGAATTGCAAATATTTTCTCCTAGAATATTGCTTGTGTTTAACTTTCTGTATTCTGGTATTTGACAGCCAGCTGAAAGCCTAGAAAGTACTGTGTGTGTATGCTTGCGTTGTGTGTATGCGTGTGTGTACATGCACATGTGTAACTCAAGCCTACAATGAGTTACTGATGGGGAAGGAGGGTAACACTCAAGACAAATTTAGATGACAGGCAACATTTCTCAAGGGCTGTCTTGGTTATGACCTTCAGAACTGTCTCCAGTATCTTTCTTGTTTGCAGACTATTAATAAGGTTGGGTTCTTACAGCCCTGGCTGGAAGATCACTGAAGAAAAAATTCATTGAATCACTTCTTGGACTAAACAGACAGATTGAGTCAATCATAAGGGTTAGCTGACGTGTTAATTCCATTTGTCTGAACCTTGCAAAAGTGTTTCCAAAAGCTACCCAGGAGAAAATTTCCAGGAAATTATACAACTGTACTTGAGATGAAGAAAGTAGGTAAATGGCTAATTTTTTTGGTCTAATAGCTTGGCTATTGTTGTACCTACTGTAAATTGGACCCCAGCAGCTATAGTGCAACTTTGAAAGTGAAAAGTCACTCTATTTTTCATCAATAAATATTTTGTGAGAGAAATCTTGCTAATACTATGGAGATACAGCTATATTGCAATAGCTAACGCTTAGATATTTTATCCATTCTAAGACCTTATCAATTTTAAGATGCACCATTATTTTGTTGGCCATAACAACAAAAAAGTTATTAGATTAGAACAGAATATTATCTTACTCAAATCTTTATTTTATTCTTATTTTAAAAATCTTTTAGATTTAAATTCAGGCTTTTAACATTTATCATTTTGGGGGAAGGTATTGAAAGAAAAACATAAAATAAATTAATTTTGTTGTGCACTTCCTAGAATTTTCCATTCATAGGCTACCACTTCTAAATCACTTCTGAACTCATCATTAATACCCACAAATGATAAAAATTCATAATACAATGTTCCACTATTGTCTCTAGGATTTTCTTTTAAGCCAATTATACCTATTCTACTAGTTTTACTGATGGTACTTTCCCTTCCTCCCTCTCTCCCTCCTGCCCTCCTTTCCTCCTTTCCTTCCTTTCTTCCTTCTTCTCTTCCTCCCTTCCTCTCTTTTTTCTCCCTCTCTTTTTTCCTTCCTCTTTTTCTCCCTTCCTCTCTTTTTTCTCTCTCTCTCTTTCTCTCTCCTTCTCTTCCTCCCTCCCTCCCTCCCTTTCTTTCTTCCTTTGTTTCTTTTTCTTTTTTTCTTCATTGATCTTATATCTTTGGAATTTAAGCTCAAAGTCAGATGTAGATTTTTCACAAATTTCTGTTTAATACTTTATCAGTTGTTCTCTGCAAAATATGAATTGGTCACATTAGCCTCTCATTGCTTTACTGCTTTACTAGTTACTGCTCTCTTTAATTCCGTAGCTAGGTGTGTAATAGGTAATTTTAGTAGCTATTTAGGTTACAAAAGGTAACAGCATCATTTATTTGTGGGTACCTTTCTTTCTTAGATCCTGTTAAGCACTTGATTGTTGCTTTGCCAGAAAATATGGAATTTTGGTGATTTTTGCAACAATGATATTTGTGTGCCTAAAATTAAATGTTTCAGTACTCTTTCTCTGTGATCTCTAGAATATACAGTAACTTTTATTTTAATGTGGAATCATAGTGTAACCTTCTTTAAGACACTTAAAATGTAGCAGATATAGAAACAACTATGTACATATACCAATTTAAATGAAAATAATATAACCATCCACAAGCACAGAAAACAACATCTAACAATTGGTACATGGTCAACAATGAGTATAAGTTGTCATTATTATAAAACACATCCTAATTAGAGAAATATTAAAGTGTCATAAGAGGCGTGTCTTAGAGCCAAAGAAATGCAACATTGAACATTTTGCATTGGGCAAGTGCTTTTCATACTTTATTTAATTCTTGTGACAGTCATAGGAAATCAGAATTATCATTTTTTTAATTCCTATTTTGCAGATGAAGTAATTGAGGCTCATAGAGGTAAATGCACTTGCCTAAGGTCATACAACCGGTAAAGTGAGGAGCTGTGAATTTAATGCAACTGTGCCTAATATAAGCACCCAAGCTCTTTACCACTGTGTTAACCTTTCCCTAAGACCTTTCCCTAAGAATGAAGGAATCTAAGGCTTCTCAAAATTAGTGTGGATCTCCATAACCACTCTGACATTATCTTTGCTCTAAATTTTCTGTTTTCTCTCTAAGGAAACTTCATTGTGTGATTGAGAATAGATGTTCAATATACATTTGTAGAATGAATAAAAGTTGCTTTAATCTGTTCTGTTTTTGAAATGTCATAATACACCAAAATAATGTTTTAGAAAAACATATTTTTTTTCAGAAAAACTTGTAATGGGAACTTATTTTCATAAGAATGCATGGAAAAGTCCAGAAAGTTCTAATACCCCTGGTGTCCAACAATGTTATCCGTACGGTTATTCATACTTACATCCCTATCCAACCACACAATATCCATTTCTGGGAGGCCAGGCCCAGATGTGATACAAGAAGCTGATGTTTGTTAAAGATCTAAGGGTTCTGCCACCTCTTTCACTTCTTTGAGTCAGTGTCAAATAAGTGAAGCATCAGCTGCTTTTCAATGCACTTCTTTGTATTGAGAATCACATATGATAGTACTCTTTCTTTTCTCCCAGCCAAGTCACCATCCATTGATAGAGCCCAGGGATGTGACTGCAAATTAATGCTCTGTTATCATTTGTCTGCTTTTTTTTTCTGGGGAATCTCGTATATAGTATCTATTCTGGATATGCACAGCACAGATTGTATTGGAAGATACATTGTGAGGCATGGCGTGACTTGCTTCCCTATAAAAAGCATAGTGAAATACCTGGATTTTATATGTGATATAACACTAATCAACTTGATTTTTCTTATGTTTTGCTATAGAGTCAACAAATCATGGAGTCTATTGGCAAGGAGGTTTCTTAGATATTGTCTAATCTAACTCTTAGCAATACAGGCATATTCTCAATCACATCACTAGCAAGTGGTCACTGAGGTCTGTTTGAACTCCTCCAGTGATGGAGAAAAAAGCAGTTTACTCAGTTATTGGAAATCATTTGTTTATTCTGCGCTGAGATTTATATCCTGTCTTCATGTATTTGTTGGTATTGGTGCTACCCTCTAAAGACGTGAGATTGTATTGTCTTCTTCTTGCTATGACATATTCATGCTGGACATTTCAGTCAACTTTTCCTTTTAGTTTAACCTGTCCTGTCCACTGCCCCACTGGCAAAAGAGGAATGAGCCAAGAACAAACACCTGGCCTACGAATTGCTCTCCCTTGAAAATTTGAACCCAGGGATGCTGAGGCTGTGACTGATCATAGAACCCTTCACAGTAGATCCCCCCAAATTTAGAGTCTGAATGGTACTGGGGCCTGCCATGGTGAAAACAAAGGGACCAAATGGAAAGACTGGCTGTATCTTGAATTATCATGAGCAAAACGTAGAGTTTATTCTTCCTTGTCTTTATATAAGGCTGTATATATGAATGTCAGATTATTCATGTATTTACTCTGAGAAGTCTTCATACTCAGTTACTTTAGTTAGCACACCCTAGATGCAAGATGAGTTAAGTAAAAATATTTTAAATATAACTGTACCAACATTAATTAAGCTGAGACATTCATCTCCAGATAGGGATTTGCCTACCACAGGGATTGAAGAGGCCACACCCTTAACCATGACACTATCTTGAACTGGGCTTTGCTTGCACTTTTAAGAACAGCCATTCTGACTCACAGTTTTTCTAAGTTCTTTGTGCATCAGCCTTCAACCTTCTACCTCCTCTCATTGAAATATTCAGGTTGAGACTATGAGTAAGTTACCATCACGTCTAATTTTTATGCAAGCCAGTGCTTGCATATTTTAATCTCAAATCTTCTCTTGTGTCTTTATTTTAAAATCAGACTCCCAGAAGCCAATGAATTTACACTGTTTTCACATTTTATTACTGCATTTTCTCCCATATATTGTCTACAGTATGAAGCTACGAGATTTAAGGCTGAATCAATCTTACCCTCCAGGGCTTATGTCCTAGTGCAAGTAAGGCAATTATGTGACATAGACCACACCACAGCCATAGCATAGATTACAATCAATCACAACATGCTTTCTCTTTTTTTTATTTTTTTGAGACAGGATCTCCCTCTGTCACCCAGACTGGAGTGCAGTGGTGCCATCTCAGCTCACTGCAACCTCTGCCTCTCAGGTTTAAGTGATTCTCCCACCTCAGCCTCCCAAGTAGCTGGGACTACAGGTGTGCACCACCACACCCAGATAATTTTTTTATTCTTAGTACAGACGGGGTTTCACCATGTTGGCCAGGCTGGTCTCGAACTCCTGACCTCATGATCTACCCGCCTTGGCCTTCCAAAGTGTGGGATTAGAGGCGTGAGCCACTGTGCCCAGCCACAACATGCTTTCTATCTTAGCTGTGCATCTTTCTCAGCAAGGGCTCTGAGGGCTCTAGGCAATAAATTCATTCATTTGTACTTATGTTCATTACCTCAGCAAGGATTTACTGAACACCTGTTGTGTGTCAGGCATTATTCTAAGCATTGATTTAAACTGGAAATTAAAATAATGGAATGCTTGAGTTTTAAAGATGAAGTGAGACAATGCATATAACCACCTTTTGTGAACTCTAAAGTTGTATTCAAATAGGGATAAAAATTAAAAAGTGGTTTTCATGTTCTTCAATTTCCCATTTTTCCTTTCAGTAATATTATTTTGGTAAAAGTATGATGCCTGATTTCTCATGGATATTGTATTTTTCAGTAAACCAGAGGCAGAAAGTTGTACAAACTATAGACTCCCGTATGTTTTTAAAACCTGGCTTTATATTTACAAGACCTCAGCCAAGTTATTTAACTTCTTTTGTTCTCTGCTTCCTTAATGTGGAAATGCTATGAAGAAATACCAGAGACTGGGTAATTTGTAAGGGAATGAGGCTTAATTGACTCACAGTTTTGCAGGGCTGGGGAGGCCTCAGGAAACTTAACAATCATGGTAGAAGGGGAAGCAAACACGTCCTTCTTCAAATGGCAGCAGGAAGGGGAAGAGCTGAGCAAAGGCGGATATGCCCCTTATGAAGCCATCAGATTTTGTGAGCACTCACTAGGTATCATGAGAACAGCATGGAGGTAACTTTCTCCATTATTCAATTACCTCCCACCAGGTCCTTCCCACAATACATGGGGATTGTGAGAACTACAATTCAAGATGAGATTTGGATGGGGACACAACCAAACCACATTAAGTTGTCATCCATTTTATTTATTGTCAAGGCCCAACTATATGACAGACATATGTATTCTTTATCTTCTTAAGTTTATTTGTTCTACATGACAGTTATGCAAGGTAGGCATTATTAGCTTCATGTTACAGGAAATGAAGCTGAGCCTCAGTGAGATTACAAATGCTTTAAAAGAACACAGAGTGAAAATGTAGAAAAGCTGGTCTTGAATCTAGGTTTGTTTCTCTCCAAATTATATGTGTTTTCCAATATATCAGTGCATCATTACTTCAGAGGCATTGCATTTCTGCTCTGTACATAATTAATCAAAGAGGCGGCTTTTCCTCCTTTCCAATAGATTGGAAACACAGGGTTCCATCTGTCCAAGAGTATTTATCTTGCTACATTAGTCCCTCCCCTTTTTATTGGCTCTTGAAATGGTGAGCATTGCAATTGAGAATAATTGAGCCAACATATGGTTTCAATTGGATAATTTCAGTGTATCATAAAAAAGAAATAAAAAAGAAAAACATAACCAACCTCTGTACTTTTGCAAATGTCTTTGAATAAAAAGTTGTGAAGTGAAAGGTTAGAGTTAAGTAGAGACATATTTTTATATTTGTTTATTTTTACCTTCACTGTTGGTCATGCCTAGTGTCCAGAGAGCATCAAACACAGCTTTCATTCAGCTGCTTTTATGATTTCCTGCAGTTTGAGGCACTGTTTACTAGAATTTCAATCTATAGCTTACTGTGTTTGCCTATGGCCTTGTGGTGGCTCAGTAGCTGCCAGCTTGAGTTGGTTCTTTGTCCCAGAAAAATTGTAAGGATTTAACACACCACTCCCATTCTACTGAAAGAGAGATTCATATACTTGGTTAGGTCTGCCTCTGAAATGCTTCAGGCTGGGAATCACTGAATTTCAATTAGACTGATTTTCCACACCCAAACTAGTTTGGTAAAATCTGATATGTTAAGTTGGAGGCAATGGTTAAGGTAGGTTATGGGAGAATTCTAACTCTTCAAGGAAGTTTGGCACAGAGTAGAGGTGCCTCTGTCATGTGACTGCAATGATACTTATTATCATAATTCCTGTAGGAATTATAGTACTTTCAAATACATAGTTGCCTTTCATCTTCATATTGGATCTTTTGAAGTAGATATTATCAATATATTATTACACAGGTGTGAGAAATTTGGTTCAAGGGAATTTTGAATTGTCTTAGTCACACTTAACACTTAGTAATTGATATCACAGACTATAACTCTCTCTTTTCATTTTGAGACTTTGTTGGGCTTTTGTGATATCAAAGTCTCCTGGTTTTCTTTCTCTTCTGGCTGTCATTCTCAACAGCCTTCTATATTTATTTTCCTCTTTCTGACTGGGCAGCTATATATCAAGGTGCGTTGGGGTATGTTCCTTGAGTGATTTTCCTCTTCTCATTCTATTTTCTTTGTATATGATCTCATTCATTACCATGTCATTAAATATTATCCTATTCTTGTGACTCTCAAATATGATCACAAGTGATACATCACTTCCATTCCAACCTAGATACACAGTTGTGAATTTTTCTTATTCTCTCCCTTTCAAATAAAAGTGTGAAAATAAAGAACTCCAAAATGACAGAATTGCAAGATGAAAGATGCCTGGATCCCTGTGTCACCACTGGAGGAGGGCATGAAGAATTGCAGGACCCACGTTAGGCTGAGCCATGAGCAGTAAATAAACTCCTCTTGTATTAAACCATTGACATTTCAGGGTTCATTTTAGCGCAGCATAGTTTATCTTGACCTGGGATTGGTAAACTTTTTCTGTAAAGGAACAGATATAAATATTTTAGACTTTGTTGTGGCAAACAGTCAAGAGGCAAAAATGGGAATTTCATAGATACTTATAATAAGAAAGAAGCCAAATTTCCCTAAATGTAATAATAATATAATGTTATACGTAATAATATAAGTCACATTATATATAATAATATGTTATTTGTGATACAGATCCACTAATGAGAAAACTGAATTTTTTTGGGAGGATAATGTTTTTCTTAATTGAAGTTCAAAGGTGGTGTTCTCGCTTAACAAAATCAACTGCAAATTTGCTTCTGTTAATGCTTACCTGTAATATTATGTGTAAAACACATTTCATCTTTATAACATTTTTCCCCACAAAGATACTGCCAAATATTGATATTAATCCATGTTAGTTGATCATTTATGGAATTCTGTTAGATTCTTCTCTTGATAGTTGCTTTTTAGCATGTCATTACGTTGCAGATTAATTACTTTAAATTGAAGGTGAGGTGGACTCTCTTTAATAATAAAGTTACATATATTTTGAAATATAAACATCTCCTTTGCACTTACATTGAAGGTAATAAAATCTTCTGGAACTCTGGTTTAAACTCAGAAATCTATTCATTGCAAATTTGTAAGGGAAGAGACATCTTAATTTTTGTTTTAATTTTTGGCAGCACAGAAAGTTTACAAGGCAGCTTGACATTTGTCCTTATCTATTAGGGCTACTATAAGAAAATACCCAAGACTGGGTAATTTGTAAACAATGGAAATCTATTTCTTACAGTTCTGGAGGCTAAGAAGTCCAAGATGAAGGCACTGGCAGGTTAAGCATCAGAGGAGGTCCTAGACTGACCCAGTCCCTCAACCCTTTATATACAGGCCTAGTTCCATCATGAGGGATCTATATAGGTACCATGGCAAACCCTATGCTATGGTCTGATGTTTGTGTCTCCCTAAACTTCATAAGTAACTTAATCACCAGTGTGATCATTTTAGGAGGTGAGGACGTTGGGAGGTGATCAGATCATTAGGGCAAAGCCTTCATAAAAGAGGCCCCAGAGAGCTGCCTTGTCTCTTCCACCATGTGAAGAACTATCATATGAGGGGCCATTTATGAATCAGAAAGTGAGCAGGCCCTCAACAAACAACAAATCTGCAGGCACTTTGAGCTCAGACTTCCAGCCTTCCAGACTGTGAGAAATAAATGACTGCTGTTTATATCTACTCAATTTCTGATATTTTGTTATAGCAGCCCAAAAGAACTAAGCCATCTTAATAACTGACATTATAGAATTTTATATACCTAGATGGTGAAAAAGTCCCTGGATCTTTCATATCTTTTCCATTTACTGTTTAATTTCAGAGGACTGCAACCTGGATTAAAGTCTAGAGAACTAAAAGAACAAAGGAAATCCAATAGGTAGCTGTATAGTCATTCAAAATAGTCCTGCCTTGAGAAACATCTTAGTATTAAATGGGGGAGAAAAAAACATTGAGAAGCTTTTCTGTCCCATAACTGTTCACGCTACTTGTATTATTAATATTAGACTTGAATACAAAACATAATATAAGTCTACTTTTCTTGCTTTCTCAGAGGCGCTTGTACTCCAGAACTTACAGACTACTTGTAGCTCCTCAAGTATGCTGTATTGCTTCCTTGAGAGTTTGCAATTCATTGCATCATTTGCAAAATGTTGATGGAACATCTAACTTAAAGATTTTTGGGACATACCTTGAGAGAATGCATATAAATTATTAAGCATGGTACTTAGCATAATCACATAGTAAATGCACATTATTATTATTAGTATCACTACTGCTTTCTGCCTGTTCAAATGCTCTTCCTTTTTACCTGAAAGTATCTTCATCTCATCCTTTTTTAGAATCTGTCCCCAATCTGGGTGACTTCTTTTCTGTGTTAGATAGAACTTTGATTATTTTATTTGCAATGACAGTAAAAATTCAGATCATAAAAATTAACCAAAGGGTTTCACACCCTCATTATTGCCCAAATAAATACAACAATCAAACATTATTAGATACTATCCTTATTACCTGTAGCCTTTGGAAGGTGGGAGACTTTACTCTCTCCAAGTGCCCCTTGTCCTGGAGTAGGAATGCCCTGAGGGTGAACAAACACAGACATTTTTTCTGAGCTTTATACTGGAGTTTCTGCAGGCTTCTGACCTCCTTCGTAGCACCAGCCTCTTTATAATATTTCAAAGTATGGGGTTTGTGGCTTCTCAAGGCTAGCTTACAATGGACATCCCATAGGCAATTATGTTAGACCCTAACAAAGGAATGAACCTCTTCCCAAATGCATTTGATAGAGTGAGTATGCAAGGCCATTTAAGTTATGCAGTTTGCAAATGTTATATATTTTTTCCTGACTGCAAACATGGAGATAACCTCCTTAAAAATGTGTAGCTCACTTTGGTACAACTTGATTAACAATAGTCAGTAATATTAATATTTTATGATATTACAAAAAGGAGAAATGTACACATGATTTGTACCAGAATTTCATAAAGTTATTTTTCCTCAGACTCTAATGCACACACAGTTTTCTACTATTTATGTACTCCACCAGTATGTCAGGACACATCTGTTACCTCTATAATTATACAATTTTAATTTATTCTGGAAGATTGAACCATTTATATATTTGTTCTCTGAAGGTACCATATCTATATATGTGGGTAAATATACACGTATTTCACCTCTGTGAATCTTGCTTATGGCACAGACATTGAAATAATGTTGGAACTTCCCTATTTGACCAAAGAATGAAAATCCGAGGCTTGCTGGCAGTTCAGTTCAGAAGCTGCCCCGTTGCATCAGAGCAAAACTGAATTCATGTCTTGAGGCCCTGGATTTGGCATTTTTTTGGCGTGTGTATATTTGGGCTGAATCCCCAGGGTGACCTCCTCTATGTATTTTTCACTAGCCATTGAATCCTTCCCAGGGAGAACAGGAAGTCTGGCACTGCTTTTGATGACACATCAATGACGTGATGTCTGGTTTCTATTAAAAATCAAAAAGCAAAAGTAAAGTATAGATAATGCCATATATAATCATTAGTATATTGCTTAATATACTAAGCAACCAGGCTCAAGGGCTGCCAGTAGATCCTGCATCACAGTGAACAGCTTGAGTAGAGGCCTAGTCAAGGGTGAGATAGGCAAATGCCACAGGCAATCACAGACTTCTATGATAGTCTCTGCATTTTTTGTTAAATGGCCCCCATTAAGATAGAATGGCAGTAGCTGTTCAGTTAGAAGCAAAGTAGTATACCAGTAGAGTGTCAGGTTTTAAAGCAAAGTAGATCCAACTGCTTAAATTGTGCACATATATATAATGTACCTGATTTTGCCACTTGTAAGGGGTACGACTTGGTTCCCTTATAGACTCAAGACGTAGCTGTCTTTGTGCCAGGATTTAAACTTGGTCCCAAGGAGTTCTTCTATCTAAAAATGTAAATAAGCATATTATACCTACTTTATGAGATTTTGGAAAAAAATAAATAAGATTAATGTTTTTCCCTTAAGAAGCACATAATCCAGTGGGAGAGAGAGAGACATGGAACGTACAACAGCAATTAGGTATAAGAAGAACTATGATGGGGGATATACAGACAAGATATCGAATAAATTGGGGCAAGAGTCACACGTGACTTCAGGAGGAGGCCATAATGGTCAGATTCCCAGTGCTCACCATTAGTCATTCATCCTTTTGTGGTCCAAGAATTGGAGTTGTTTAAAATGTCATATACTGGCTGGGCGCAGTGGCTCACACCTGTAATCCCAGCACTTTGGGAGGCCGAGGCAGGTGGATCATGAGGTCAGGAGATCCAGACCATCCTGTCTAAGACAGTGAAACCCCATCTCTACTAAAAAATAGAAGAAATTAGCTGGGTGTGGTGGCGGGCGCCTGTAGTCCCAGCTACCTAGGAGGCTAAGGCAGGAGAATGGCGTGAACCCAGGAGTCAGAGCTTGCAGTGAGCCGAGATCATGCCACTGCACTCCAGCCTGAGCAACAGAGTGAGACTCCGTCTCAAAAACAAAAAAAGTCATATACTGCATGAGCAGGATAACCTACTGATATAACAGAGAGTAAGTAGAAGGGCCATGAGGCCACACAGATAAAGGAGTTTTGTTTTTGTCAAGGGGAAAGGAGGAGTATTAATATTAGACATTAATAGCTGACACTTAACCATGTGCCAGCAACTACTCTAAGAACTTTACATGTATCATCTCATTGAATCTTCTCATAATTCCTGTATTATCTTGAGAATGAGAACCTTTTACAGAAAGAGGAATTACAGTTGCGGGTCAAGGAAGGGTCTTTATCGTGGAAGGCAGAGCAAGAAGTAGAAGTTGAGCTATCTCTGGAGAAAACATTCATGGGAGTATCCCACCCAGAGGGCATGTATCTTGGACTGGAATCTGAGGCACATGGAAATTTTGAGTATCTTAAAAGGACAAGTTGGAAGAGATGATGGGCACAGGAAGGTGGGGTGGAAAATTAACTTTTTCTGAAACTTATGTAACTTTATTTACAAGTTTGGCCCTCAACAGTTTGATACGTGGTCTATCCTCAGATTTTGACTTCCTTAGAAAAATAACCTCTTTCTTTCACATGGACAGAAGGGGATGAAAAATGATAGTCACTGCTAATTTTTAAAAAAAAATTTAGTAAGTGCTGGGATCTGTTTCAAGCACTTAGCATACATTATTTCATTTACTCCAAGTAACAGCTGTATAAGGAATGAGCTACTGTCATCTCTATTTACAGATGAGAAAATGGAGATTTAGCATGGTGAAGTAACTTATCTAAGGGTCACATCTCTAAATTAGGTATTTGAACCAACATTAGAAACCAGAGCAGTCTGATTCCAGAGCCTACACTCTCAACCCCAAAGAGAGGAAAGTGTTAGTTTATAACTCAAGGCAAAACATTTCTGTTAGGGTGGAAAAATAAAAAAAGTAAATTGCAGCAAGATGTGTCTTTTCAAAATTAAAATATAGTTTAAGCAGTTAAAGATTTTTTTGCTGCGAGGCATTACAGACCACTGATAAATGTGTGCTGTCTCAGGCGGAGATTGGAAACAATGCAGCGGTAGCTTTTAGCCGTCAGCCTGTGGTTTGCTGCAGCTGTGATTTTCCATGGATGCAGTTTTGGGCTATCTTGTCACTGGCTTTTTGGTGCCAGAGGCTTCAGAATGCTGAGTTTTTCTCCTTTTTTATTTTTATTTTCTGCAGACTTGACTATGCCTGTATCACCTAAAATTATTACCAGTCATGAGCCCTTTGTCATACTAATGTCTTGCTCCCAGTGCTATTTTTTCTTATTTTAATTTCCTTGTTGTTCCCCAGTGTGATTTTTACTCTGAGGCGGGGAAAAAAAACAGTCTGTCTTTTGATGACTTTGTTAGTTTTTCATTGGAAGAAACCTGCAAAAATGCTTTTCAAAACATTTTAAATGGCAGCAAACTGTCTGGGAGGTGTTTAAATGCAATGGAAAAATAAAGGATTCATGAGGAAAGGATTTTCAGAGAACGTGGACAGAAAAAAAGTAAAAGCTGTTTAAAACACAACTTTATCTACCAAAATGACCCATCTAGTGTCTTTACATGTGGCATTTCTTTCACAGGTGCTCAGGCTCCAAAATTTTGAGTTCAGAACAACAGGCAAATGCAGAATATTTGAGGCAGCAGAGCAGAGCACTGGCTTTAGCAGGCAGTCAATTATTGACATTTACTAGCTGGGAACCTTGGGCAAGGTTCTGTGATTTACCTCTGCCAGTCTCAGTTTTCTCTTTTGTGAATTGACAATAATGATAATAATTAACTCATAGTTGTTATGAAGACTAAATTATACATATATATATATATAGCTATTTGCCAAGTGCTTGGTACATATTAAAAGCTGAATACTGGTGGATATTTCCATTATTTTATAAGTATCTTTTCTTCTCCTGCATTGATGTTAAAATGACATCAGTAGAAGTGTGTTGGTATTGATTCTGGAAAACTTCTGGCTTCATCTAGTTCAATCTTCACCAGAGTAAAGAATCCGGCTTTTCTCCCAGAGAAATCCACAATGTACTCATTAGTGCCATCCGTGGGCACCTTACTTTCTCTCCTGATTGCATGTAGCATTATTGGAAAACTGGCTCAGACTCTTAGAAAGTTCCTATTCTCAGTACTGGTTTCAGTAATTTCTACTCATTGGCCTCAGTTCTGTTCCCTGGGGCCACCTAGGAGGGATTTGGTCTCTTTTCCACATGCCCCAAGTAAGTGAAAGTATCTGAACAAGTTACTTAACCACTCTGGGCCTGGGTTTACTCGTATGTAAAGTGCAGACTAGTGTTTCTCCCTCATGGTGGTCTCCTGAGGATTAAAAATATATAGACGTCTGAAGATAGCCTGTCTATAGCAGGTGCTCAATAAGGTGCTCAATAGCAGTCGCTGTAATGTGCTGGCCTTAGTTTAAGAGCCTCTGCAGATTCTGTGAGTGTTTGTCTATGTGGCTGATGACTCTCAATGAAGATTGCCCAATGTCAAATGTTTTCCTGCAGGCCACAGAAGGGATGTTTGGATTTTGATTAATCCACTTGGCAGCTCTCCATGGTGGGGGCTGTGTCTTTTTGGTACTCTATTACTTGGCCAAACAGCCCCACTGTGAGGAAGTTTCTTGCTGCCTTGTGTCGCTGGCTTTCATGACCTGGCGGTGGCTTGCCTCACTTTGTACTTCCCATGCCAGTGCTTCCCTGTTGCCCCTGAGGCTCAACAGACCTTGAGAGGTGCCCACATTGGTGCCTTGGTTTACTCAGCCAGGCCAGCAAGACTGCCAGTTGCAGGCTGCAGATGAGGCTCACGGGCACCTATGGGCTCACCCCTCATGCCGTGACTTGTGCCGTGGATGTCACTGCTGCTGCCTCGGGTTCTGGCTTCCCCAGGTGAGAAGGTGCAATTCTGAGATGAGGTGGACTCAATATCCTGTGAACACTTTGACTAACAGGAGCTCAGAGCTGGGCTTTCTTTTCGCTCCCTGACAGCTCTAGAGTGCAGTAATTTCAGGCAGTTCTCTCAAGATGCCCTGTGGGACTGAGCATTCAGCAGTGCTTGCTATGAGCATGCTATTGAGCCTTTCCATGACTCATTCCTCTCTTTATTTTACTTCTGTTTTCAGGGATTTCAGTCTCAATAATTTGGGGGGCGTTAGCATATAGCCTTTGTCTCAATCTCTGTGTTCTTGGGAACTCTGGTAAAGATGGGTAACTAGTATTACTATTGCCACTGCTCTTCCTCTTACTCAGATTTCATTTCTTCGGGTTCACCAACCATTGCTTTCATGGCTGATTATCAGCTCTTCACTCCCCTACTCACAAAACAAAGCTTATTTCTCTATTTTGTGAGTCAACATCTTTGGCCCAGTACTTCCCTTCTTTTATTGCCACCGTCAGAGTTTCTCCCTTAATTCTTACTATTTGCTTTCAAATCTCATCTGGTAATTTGATCTAAGGTAATATGACAACAAGTGCAAGTGACTTGACACATCACCTATTGGAGATAGTATATTTGAATATTCATAGAAGTTTTCTGAAAAAAGAGCCCCAACTTAACTAGAAACCATGGGTTGGCAAACTTTTCTTGCAAAAGGCTAGGGGTTAGGGGATTAAGTATTTTAGGCATTGCCAGCCATGGCCATAAGACCTCTGTTGCAGCTATTGAACTTTACAGGTGTATTGTGAAAGAAGTCATAGCAAATATGTAAATGAATGTGCACAGTGAGTTTCGGTAAACTTCACTTGCAAAAACAAGTGTTTGACCAGATTTGGCCCATAGGTTTTGACTACAGACCCTTGCTCTAAACAACGGAATTACCAAAAAAAAAAGTGAAGTAGAATTTTGGGAAAATGTGGGTTATTCAATATCTTTCAAATTCAGTTTTCTTAGTTTCAATTCATTTTTAATTCGATAAGTGATACTGAGAAGAAAAGGTAACAAACACTTATAGAATTCCCCAATGAACCATATTCTAGGCTAGGGATTTCCATATGACACATCATTTGCTGCTCCTAGCAACCCTATAAAGTCACTGTTGTTATTCTACTTTTTGATGAGATGAATAAGCAGGTCCAGAGATAAGTGAATTGTCTCCTTGTAAAAGGCAGTGTCAAGATTCAAAAATAAGCTTACTTTAACTTGAAGATCTATATTAAAGTATTCTAATTAAGTACATACTGTATGTAAAGTTTTGTACCACTGGCTGCATAGAATACAGAGATGAATAAGACAGTTTCATTTTAGTTAGAAGCAAAATAAAATATCAGCAAAATAAAATAAGACAGGCTCTGATATCCCAACAGAACTACAAAGTACTAAGGGAGTTTAAAGGAGCTGCCTATCAGGCATGTGGGAAGCAGGAAAATCCCATAGAAAGGGTGACAATTAAGGTGGTATTTGAAGAACTAATGTGACTTTGAAAGCTAGAGATAAGGAAAAAGGTTGTTTTAAGCGAAGAAAGAAAGAAAAAAAGGAACAGGAAGAAATAGTGCCTACTGAGGAAGTGCAGGTCATCAAAGAGAAGGCTTGCCTTCATAATTGGCCAAAGGCTTTGCTCAGCCCTATCCCTAAAGGCCCCCTCTGAGTCTAGCTCTGTCCTGGGACTGACCATTAGTTAAGTGAAGTCATCCTTGTCTAATCTTCTCCTAGAAGGGTGTTTCATTGTGCATGATGGATGCAAAAACAGAATTCCCATCAGTAAAAACAAAAGCACACAGAATGGGAGCTAATGAGTCAGAAGTTGAGTAGATATTGGACGAAGGGAAGGCAGAAAATTGTCACAGGTAGTACCAAAGTGGGAGGGCCTAAGATAATGTTCTAATTTAAAAAATGGAAGTTGAAGGCTCATTTTTAGTAGATTCTGGTTTTACTGGATTCTGCAACATAATGACCAACACTTTGCACACATGCAGAACAGCCTAAAGCTATAAAAACTATGACATGACTAAATTCATTGGTCAGCTGTCTTTTGCAATATTTATGACAATTGCAATTTAAATTCTTACTTGAGCAATCATATTTTCCCTGGACTAGGAGGACAAATAAGGGCAGGAAATTTGTCTGTCCCGTTCCATGCTGTCCTTGCATTTGGCACATTGCCTTATACATTGTATGTGCTCGATAAATATTTGTCCATTGATTACTTGAATACATGGTTGGATTCAGCCAGGTTACTCTACAAGTAGAGAGCTAGAGTCTGAATTTTGTAGTAACTTGTACAACGTTTCTCAGCAGAAGCAGCCTCTTTCATGGAAGTATTCCTGTAATTCACTGGAGCTTCCCACATGCTCCTCCCCGTCTTTGAAGGCTCATAGCCAGAAGGAAGTGCTCAACCACCTAGTGTAACCAAGTCTTGCATCATTCACATAGAGAGGGAGATTTTCCAAGTTCTTATTGTGGTGGAAAGATGAGGTCAAACTGTAAGGGGTCAGCAGTGCTCTTAACACTGCCTTTGTGTTGTTTTCATATAAATATTTTTACTAGGACATTTTTTGGCAAACAAGGCTAGCTCCCAGGACTGTGGAGAGCAGGGAAGCTTTGCTCACCACATGCCCATGGTATGCACTTGAGTCAACTTAGGGCCAGTGCAATTTGAAATCATGTCCTTTTTCACTTTTGTCTTGATGCCTTCTCACTGACTCAGTGTCTATCCTTTATCCTTTCTCCAAATGAGAAACATCTGGGCTAAAGTGAATTCCATGTCCCAATTCCCCACCTCCTTCTCCTACCAAGAAAGCAGCAGCTGTTTCTGACACACTAATCCTGTTACAGATGTTTTGATAATTACCAAAAAGCTCAATTTGGCAGCTTATTGGTGGAGCAGCTAAACCAGATTCACACATTTAAACATCTTCTGCCATTCACCTAAGGTAGTTCTCTTCAAAGATCTATTATATAATTTGGTTGGAGAAATTCTGAGAGGGTGCTTCTTTACTGAAATAGGTAAGTTTCTTAAAGCAAATGTAAACAATAACCTTTGATGCTTCCACAGAGAGTGTGGTTGGTTCATGTCTCTGTTTCTCCCACTTTGCAAAGCCTAATCCATAATGTTGCCAGTGACTATTGGAGGAGCAAATGGATAAATCCAACGCCATACATTGCACTTTTCCTTTTGCCATGTTTCTTTGTTCAAAATGCATTTGACCCATGTCTTTGTGCCAAAGAGCAAACCAACATAGTATTTGGTAATAAGATCTTGTGATAATAAAAATGCCTTACATATTAAAGAGCTTTGCGTATTGTTGTTTTTGTCCCCAAGTACTTTCTTATCCACAACCTTATTTCATTTATATTATCCTATAAGATAAGCATAATGCATTATTTTCATTTCTTGGTTATTTTCTCTCCCTTAGCTCTTGTATCCAACATAAATCAAGGCCATTGATTATAACTCTGCAATGGTCTTTGAGTCAGTTCTCTACACATTCCTACAGCATTACTAGCTTTACGAAGGCTGCCATTTTCTCTCATATAGTCCCCAGCAAGTTTTCCCTTGCTGGTCTCCTAAGCTTCTGATTCTTCTGTTCACAATATTATCATTATCTTTCCAAAGCAAGGAATTGATCCTGCCTCTCTCTTTTTTCTGCTATGCTAATGACTCATCACTGCTTTCCTAGGTCAAGTCTGAATCATTTAGTGTCATGCACAAGATCTTTTCTACCTTTCTTTAGTTTCCAGATGACTTGTGGTTATTAAGCTATGTCATGCCTCTTCATATTTCTGTGCCTTTTCTCATGTGGTACTATTTATCTGGAATGCCCTGGCCCACTCTGTATTCTTATGAAACTCCTATTTATACTTTAAGACTCAACAAAACATTCACCTTATTTGTGAATGTTGTCATGACTCAGGAAGAGTTCAGTGCTCCTTCTCTCTCTTTATGTGACACTTTACACCTTTACACAAACCTTTTTTTTGGCACTCATCAAACTGTAAGAAAAGTATTTGAACAACCAGTTCCCCTACTAAACCACGAACTTACCTTTATATCCCCCCTGACAATGGCCCAATGCATGTCACATACCAGGTACCCAATGAACGCTTATTTAATAAATAGATTTTACAAATAAGAAAGGACACTGTGAAGGAGTATCAGGGACAAGACTTTGGAAATATGTTCTAATCCTAGCTTTTCTACTAATTCATGGAAACCTCTCTGGACCCATTTTCTCACCTAAAGAATGAGTGCATTGATTGGGCTATCCTTGTGGTCTCTTCTAGGATTTACTACTGTAAGAAATTCTAATAGGTTGCTCATCTTTTTAGTTAACAAAGCCAGGACCAAATTCAAGATCATCTGACTTAGGGTCTAGGATTAATTTTTCTGAAGCAAAGGTTGAAATTAAAAAGGAAGATATGTAGGAAGGCAGAAGGACCTATTGATCCCAGTGTTGGTAATATGTTGCACCAGCTGTGTGACCTCGGGGAAGGTATTGTCTCTCTGGTCCTAGTTTTTCCATTCATATAATGAGGGCATTAAACTAAATTGCAAATATGTGGCACTACTTTCCCAACTTATTCCTTCTATGCCAAAGGCAGTCATAGCTAATCAATTACTAAACATTCCACTGAATCCATCTTCAGGGTCAGACTTCATCTCAACACGATGCTACAGGAAGCCACTTCTGTTCTTTGGAGTACTTTCAATGCCAAGAATGTACATGAGATTAAAACAAAAGAAAGCTACTGCTCTTTTTGGCACTAGATATTTTCTGAAACCTCTCTCAGTTCTGTTATATTCTAATAGATCCATGGTGGACTTTTTCTATATTTGGACTTAGTTTCTAGTCTCTGAGGGTGACCATGAGGAGGAGACCATGCACAGATCCCTGCAATGGGTGGGTTCTTTCATGATGAGCCCAGGCATAATCACCATCCTGTGAGTGACCAGTGTCTTTTATTTTCTTCAGGTCTAATGCCAATGACTCAGTCACATAAGCCAACAAGGGTATCCACATTAAATGCATCTGAGCAGAGTGAAAATCAGTCATAATTGGGGACAGATGTGGATGCAAAGTTCTCATGTGTCTTTTTTCTTCTCAGTGGACTACCGCAAAGGAAGTGTTAACTGATTTTGGCACTCTCATCTGCTTTCCAGAAGGCCTGTTTAGAAAAGCGTATGAGCACTTGGGGAATCCTTGATGCTTCTAGAAAATAGGTTACATGAGGACATTCTCTGAGTCCTAATTAAATTAATTTTCCCTTTTTGTTCCTGGAATGTAATAAGTGTAAAAATAAATATTTGTGGAATGAATGAATTGTTAGGCTTCTCTCTAGCTAGCAATTCTATTGCCAAGTGCCATGTTCTCTCTAGAATGATCCCTGCTTACCTTAGCATATTATAGAATCTCCCCTCTATGAGCTGCCTTATTCCTCTGACTTTGGAAATAGCTGACTTGGAGGATAATTAGATGCTTTTACTTTGTGTCTCAGACTAGCCTCTAAGTCTCTCAGGCAGGGAAGCACCTTACTTCTCTTCATTATATTATATATGTTATAATATTTATGTTACATAGCTCTCATACATTTATATAATAAATTATATGTTATATATGTGTTATCATAGGTTATACTTTATACTCAGCATTTAGTAACTACATAGCAGTCAACTCTCATCCATACTCATAGAAAGATAATCTTTTAAAATGAGAGTACCAAGGAAAGAGAGGAAGGTTTATTCAAATATGGCAGAATATAAGCTTAAGCCACATAAGCAGAATCATAACCTCAAGGATATGGGGTGGGGAAGTCCCCTGGATTGATAACATGTTATATTTAGTTCTAGCTGATATTAGCTCTAGAGAAATAGGAATAACCTGGAGTACATTCAGAGAAGAGGGACAAGGTTGGTATCTTGGTCAGCTTAGGCTACAATAACAAATACTTCAGACTGGATGGCTTAAACCAAAAGACTTATTTCTCAAAGTTTAGGAAGCTGAAAGTCTGAGATCAGGGTGCCAACATGGTTAGAGTTTCGGTGAGGGCTCCCATTCTCACATGGCCTTTCCATGGTGCATGCACACAGAGAGCGAGTTCTGATCTCTTCATCTTCTAAGGGCACTAATCTCATCACAGGGGCTACGCCTTCCTGAGTCCACCTAAACTTAATTATCTCCTAAGGCCCCATCTCTAAATGCTATCACATTGAAGATTAGGGCTTCAACAAAGGGATTTGGAGGAGACACAGACATTTAGTCTATAGCAGTGAGTGACTTGGAAAGCATGTTATGCAAGGACTGGTTCAGCGCTCTGGAGGCATTTACTCAGGGAAGAAAGGGCTTAGTGCTGGCATGATAGCTGTCTAAATTTATCTGAAGGCCTGCCTTGTAGCCACAGGATTAAGCTTATTGTGTGTGCTTTCATAAGGCAGAACTAAGATTGGTGGATAGAAAATATTGGAGTGTGAAGGTAAGGGCCCTCCTGAATATGCTTCATGGTTCCCACTCACCTCTTTTGGGTGGATGTCTAAAATTACAAAATTCTCAAACTGCAGGATGCTTAGCAGGTTGAAGGATGAGTATTTATTACATATGACTTAACATTACTTTTTGGATAAAATACACAGGGACTTATTGCCACATGGGGACATTTGGTGCCTATTTTCTGCTTGGAAATATTCAGCCATAAAATGAATTTGAGAAAAGAAGCACTTTGCACAGCAAATAAGCATCAGTAATTACCTAAAATCTAATCTTCAGGAATTGGGGCCTCAAATCCAGCAGATTTTTGGTACCACCTTATGAAGCATCTGAATTCATCTGGCTGATTTCTATCACCATTACTTATTCCTAATAGAGACAATGAAAGTGGGCTCTTAAGTTCATGGAATGAGTCTGAGCCTGCCTGGTTTTCTGGGAGAGATTTCTCCCTGATTTCTTCAGGTCTGTTCAGGAAGGAGATGTCTTCTTTCACCGAACCACTTGGGAGGCTGAGTTCTTACAGTTGGCATTAATCTTAGGGTTTTCAGGCACAGAACAGAGAAGTTGCTAAATTAGGCAATAAAACTGGGTGTGCTTCTCTACCCCAACATCTGTGTTTCCTTCACTGAACCATGCTTTGTACCATGCAGCCTAATTAAAAGACTTTTCACACAGCAACATACTTGGTTTTATATATCTTCTCAAGGAAAAAGGCAAAACTAGGCAATAAAGAAAAATGATCCATGTCAACAAAAGCATATGAGCTATTTTGCAACTATTCTATTTAGACTTCCTTGTTGGTAAAACAATGCGTTCTCAAATTTTCTTCACTAACTTCCCTTCCAAGACTACGTTAATGACATAGAATAATGACTGTCTGGATATAATTTTTTTAAAAAAACTTTCCATCTGTCTACTTCATATGACATCTTGTATTTCTCATCCATACTTTACCCCTAGAAAACTGGTCTTCGATGTGTCAGTGCAATTAACAGAAATGTTTCAGCTTAGAAATGCTTTTGAGAATAATTCTTTATAATCAAACATGAACAAGCAGCGCATTTTAAAAAATGTATTTCTCTTTGGAGAGTAGCCAGACCATGACCAAATTATCTGGAACTTGGAGCATGAGAGTGAAGCCGAAAATGTAAAAATGGAAATGGAAAACGGTGTCATGCACCAAAAATGGAGACCAAAGGGTGTGTCTCTATGAATTCATCTGAGCCAGACCTTTGGATAGAAAAAGAGAATGAAAAGTTAAAATAATCCCTGTTTTTTCTCATTTGACTGGCATTGATTGGTTACACCAATGATTCTTAACCTTTTTGGGGTCCTGGGCTTCTTTGAGAATTTGATGAAAACCTCAGATATCCACCTCAGAAAAAGACTAATTCTCAAATGAGCAGTTTGAGTTATGCAGAGATCAAACAAGAACCTCAGGCCAGGGGATTAACAGGTTAGACACACTGATGTGGTTTAGCTATGTCCCCACCCAAATCTCATCTTGTAATTTCCATGTGTTGTGGGAGGGACCTGGTGGGAGGTAATTGAATTATTGGGTGGGTCTTTCCCCTGATATTCTCGTGATAATGAATAAGTTTCATGAGATCTGATGGTTTTAAAAAAATAGGAGTTTCCTTACACAAGCTCTCTCTTTGCCTGCTGCCATCCACATAAGATGTAACTAGCTCCTCCTTGCCTTCTGCCATGATTGTGAGGCTTCCCCACCCACATGGAATTGTGAGTTCTCCATTAAACCTCTTTTCTTTGTAAATTGCTCAGTGTAAGCTATGTCTTTATCAACAGTATGAAAACAGACTAATACAGTAAATTGGTACCAGTAGAGTGGGGCATTGCTGAAAAGATACCAGAAAATGTAGAAGTGACTTTGAAACTGGGTAACAAGCAGAGGTTGGAACAGTTTGGAGGTCTCAGAAGAAGACAGGAAAATGTGGGGAAAGTTTGGAACTTCCTAGAGACTTGTTGAATGGCTTTGAACAAAATACTGATAGCGATATGGACAATTAAATACAGGCTTAGGTGGTCTCAGATGGAGATGAGGAACTTGTTGGGAACTGGAGCACAGGTGACTCTTGCTATGTTTTAGCAAAAACACTGGTGGCATTTTGACTCTCCCCTAGAGATTTGTGGAACTTTGAACTTGAGAGAGATGATTTAGGGTATCTGGCAGAAGAAATTTCTAAGCAGCAAAGCATTCAATAGGTGACTTGGGTGCTGTTAAAGGCATTCAGTTTTAAAAAGATAACAGAGCATAAAAGTTCAGAAAAGTTGCAGCCTGATAATCTGATAGAAAAGAAAATCCCATTTTCTGAGGAGAAATCCAAGCTGGCTGCAGAAATTTGCATAAGTAATGAGAAGCCAAATGTTAATCCCCAAGACAATGGAGTAAGTATCTCAAGGGCATGTCAGGTTGTCACAGCAAGCCCTCCCATTAGAGACCTAGGAGGAAAAAGTGGTTTTGTGGGCTCTGCCAAGGGTCCTCGTGCTGTGTGCAGCCTATGCACCTGATGCCCTGCATCCCAGATGCTCCAGCCATGGCTGAAAGGCATTAACATAGAGCTTGGGCCGTGGCTTCAGAGGATGCAAGCCTAAAGCCTCAGCAGCTTCCATGTAGTGTTGAGCCTGTGAGTGCACAGAAGTCAAGAACTGGGGTTTGGGAACCTCCATCTAGATTTCAGAGGATGTATGGAAACACCTCGATGTCCAGGTAGAAGTTTGCTACAGGGGCAGGGCTCTCATGAAGAGCCTCTGCTAGCGCAGTGAGGAAGGGAAATGTTGGGTCGGAGCACCCACACAGACTCCCTACTGGGGCACCACCTAATGGAGCTGTGAGAAGAGGGCCACCGTCCTCCAGACCTCAGAATGGTAGATGCACTGACAGCTTGCACTGTGTGCCTGGAAAAGCCACAGACACTCAACACCAGCCCATGAAAACAGGTGGGAGGGAGGCTGTACCCTGGAAAGCCACACGGGCAGAGCTGCCTAAGACCATGGGAGCCCACATCTTACATCAGCATGACCTAGATGTGAGACATGGAGTCAAAAGAGATTTGGAGCTTTAAGATTTAACTGTCCCACTGGATTTCAGACTTGCATGGGGCCTGTAGCTTCTTTGTTTTGGCCAATTTCTCCCATTTGTAATGGCTGTATTTACCCAATGCCTGTAACCCCACTGTATCTAGGGAGTAACTAACTTGCTTTTGATTTTACAGCCTCATAGGCAGAAGGGACTTGCCTTATCTCAGATGAGACTTTGGACTTTGAACTTTTGAGTAAATGTTGAAATGTTGGGAAGACATGACTGGTTTTGAAATATGAGGACTTGAGATTTGGGAGGAGTCAGCAGCGGAATGATATGGTTTGATTTTGTTCCCACCCAAATCTCATCTTGAATTCCCACATGTTGTGGGAGGGACCTGGTGGGAGGTAATTGAATCATGGGGGTGGGTCTTTTCCGTGCTGTCTCATGAGATCTGATGGTTTTAAAAATGGGAGTTTCCCTATACAAGCTCTCTGTTTGCCTGCCACCATCTACATAAGATGTGACTTGTTCCTCCTTGCCTTCCACCATGATTGTGAGGCTTCCCCAGCCACGTGGAACTGTGAGTTCTCCATTAAACTTCTTTCATTTGTAAATTGCCCAGTCTCAGGTATGTCTTCATAAAACAGCAGCGCGAAAGTGGAATAATACACACACAATACAAACTTAAGGTCTAATTTGCAGCTCAGAGCTCAACTAACACTATTTTTCAAGTGAGTTATCATCTCTGGCTACAGAGGTTTAGACTCATAATTTATCAATGTACTAAACATCCCTACTGAATACCCATCCATATGTACCATCATTAATTCAAATTCAGTCAACTAAAAATTTAACATCCAAGTTCAAAACCTAAGTCATTTTGATTTTTCTTTCTTCTGCATTCCTCTAGTTAGTCAACACATTCCAAAATTTTCATCCTCCCTACCCACGGTGATCTCTTATATCTAATCCCTCTTTGCTGCTCCCTCTCTTCCTGTGGTCCTTATTTCTTCTGATGTGGCTTGGCTGTAGATTTCTAACTGGCCTTTTGTCCATATTAATAAAGCACAGGTCCAGTTTTTTCACATTTGGCTTGGAAGCATTTAAATTCTTCACTATCTCATGGATTGTATCCGAATTTTTTTGGAAAATATTCAAGACTCACCACCAGAAACTGTAATTCCTATGTTTTGACCAAAATCCTTCCCTCCACCTGGTGACTTCATGGCTGCTTGCAGAGCTCTTGCCCTTTCTTAACAATCTCTTGATACCTCCTCTACTTGCCTTTATTTCCTTTATCCTTTTTCCTTTTGGAGAAGTATTTTTTCTTTTGAACTTCCATATCATTATACATAAATCTCTTTTCAAGCCTTTTTGAGGTATAATTTATTATAAAATTTATCCATTGTAAGTGTGTGATGTAAAATAGATTTACAGAATTGTGGAACTATTCCCACAATTCAGCTCTGCATATATTTTTGACCTAATAATATCAGCACTGTCAGGCACCGTGATTAACACATTACTTTCACAATTATAACCATTGCGATGGTAGTAATTATTGCTATTTTATGAACTTAAGACTTAAAGATATTAAGTAATTGTCTGAAGTCACATAACCATTTTGAGGCCAAATCAGGATTGGAGTCCAGATATGCTTGATTGCAAAGATTATATTTTGAGGCAATATGACATAATGTTTCTCCATTTAAAAATCTTACTTTAGAACTGTAATTCCCTAACTAGAAGTGAATTCATTTGGTCCAGTGTTGTATCCATAATGCCTAGCACACATATAAACAAGCTGCCAGTAAACATTTAAATTGCTTCATGAATGCATAACTATGTTTCATGATGGGGTTATTTTGGAATTATTCCACTATTATTTTTGTTCAAATAGTAAGCCATTGATTGTCTTAGGTGTTGGAATAATTTGGGTAACTGTCACCTGGGTGGGGTTGAGGGGACATAAATGTTTGTTAATCCTATTTTCACATGAGAGAGGTAAGTAGAGCTAAAAAATTATGCCACTTTGATAGTAATTCTTGATAAATAATCCCTCAGCATTTTAATTTTCTAATCTATAGCATGTGGTGGAGTAACTGATATACTCATCTTGAGGAATAAGTATAGTGAGAAAAATGTGAGAATAATAGTAGAAAAAAACTAAAGGAGGAAGGAAGGAAGAAAGGAAAGGAAAAGGAAGACAGGAATACAGGAGGTCAGAAAGGCAGAAAGGAAAAGAGGAAGAAAAAATCACTGACTATATTTAAGGAAGCATGCACAACTTCTTTCTCTATTTCTCACGTCTCAGTGGCATATTCATCCCATTTACAACTTGCAAAAAGTGAAGAATATATACTCTCAAAAATTTTTTTGATTATCCTGAAATTTTGAGATTTTCTAGATAATGCAGATCTAGTGTAATTATAATTAAATGAAAATTTTCTGTTGGTGACTTTAACTTCATTTTACCAACAATTAAACTTCGCTAAATATGAGGGAAGGAAAGTAGAGAAGAAGTAAATGAAGAAAAGAAAAAATAATGAGAAGAAAAGAATGAAGGAAGGAAAAGAAAAGTGGTTGAAGGAATACAAGATAAAAAATAAAGAGAAAAAAGAAGACAAAGAAAAAGGAGGGAGAAGATAAAAGGAAATTTTAAAATAATGGAACAATAGGAGCATAGAAAAATTTGAAAGGAAGAAAAGAGAGAAACTTAGCTCATACCATTTCAGCCAAGCCTATACATTTTGGAGCAAAATTTTCTGAATCTATGCTTTAACCACAAGCATTGAAGCATAGTTTAAGCTGGAAACAGTCTCCACCCTGACATTTCTCCAAATATTTTACTGCTGAAAAGACTGCCTTATGCATGAGATCCTCTCCCAGTTCCAGACTGCATTTGAAGGCAAACACTGGAAGCACTGGTTTTCCATTTCCACAAGAAATGAAAGGTTCTTGCCTTTTGTTAGCCAGACATGGAAGGGCTTGATTCACAAGTAGACACTGCCAAGGGTACAGGAGTTTTACATTGCTGCCTGGAGGCCAGATTGTTTATGTCTTTCCTAATCCTATTCCAGTGTGATCTCACACATCATGACAAGGATTCTGTATCACTCCATTGGAAGTGGTCCTCATTAAGTGAACTCTAGAAGCCTCTTCAAGGCAAAATAAAGAAGGCCTTGGCCAGAGTTGGAGACTCTACAAAGGGAAAGAATGTTGGACTTTTCTATCTAAAGTTTAATGTCCAGCTCTCAAGATAATTCATGAATCATGCAAGTTCTCTTGAATCCTTGCAAATGGACTATATATGCTGTTTATCTGGAAAAATCTCCATAGCCATTTCTGCCCAACTGCTATATTTTTCAAGACACTGATATGCTACCTGTTTTATATTGAAGCAAATTGATAGGTCACATGTATAGCTCACTGAAAGGGTTGGTTATAGTGTCAACATTTCTATCATACTCTTTACCATGTTACAGGGAGACACTGGTCGGCTTATTCATATTTGTCACAGCTTCATTATTTGTGAAATAAAGTTAAAACCAGCCATAGGCGATGTTTGATTTAATTGTGATTATACTAGAGTCATATTAACTAGAAATACTAGCATTTTGAGACACTCAAAAGGGGATTATGAGGGCATATATTCTTTACTTTTTGCAAGGAGAAAAGGTGATGGAGATACTATTGAGACATCACCAAGAAAAAAGTTAATCATATTTCCTTAACTGTAAAGTCTGTGATATCTTCTTATTTCTGAACCTAATACATTCATCCTTTTAAAATATCTGGGATTAAGTAAATATTCCCAGAACATTTTGACACTAATCTACTGATGCTGCAATCATATCTAACTGTATAAGATGAAATATTCCAGATACCATGTTGTTTCTTTTTCTTAGAGATAGTAGAGGCCTTGCACTCAATGATTGTCATCAGAGACAAAAAGCAAATTCTATGAGAAGGGAATATTCATGTTTTCTTCAGCTTATGTGATTGAAGTTATTCATTTATAGAAGTTCTGATAGTCACTGTGATATTTGCTAAGTATTTCCAATTTGATCAAATTGGTTGGTTTACATTTTCAGAGGAATTTTTTTAAGACATTAAGTACTAGGACCCTTCAACAGATCCTCTCTCTAAAGGAATTTATGACCTAGCCCTGGTGGATCCACATTTCTCCCGGGAGATAGCATTCATCCTGGACTCTCCACCTACCCCACCTCCTCACCTCTCCAGTCTTTCTTCCATTCACATGTCTATTGTCCTAAACAAACTGCATGACCTGCATGTCCCTGAAGGTCTCAGACTTGCTCATGTCCCCGGCCTTCGTACTTGCTAATCTCTCCCTGGAAAGTGCTTTCCCACTGGGATAATCCTATTTATCCATTATGATTTTATCGATTAATTAACACTTGGTGAGAGCTTACAATTGGGCAGATTATGTTCTCAGTGCTTCACAGATGTTGATTCACTTAACCCTCATAATACTCTTATTTTCACAGTGTTGATTATGGAAGTAGGGTTTTAGTAACTTGCCCACCTCTTTCTTGTATGTACAACACAAAATATTTGAACCCAGGGAAATGAACTTCAGTTTGTGATCTTAATGGCGTGCCACACCCTCATTAACCCCCACAGATGTCACATCCTCTGAGAAACCTTCTTAGTTTTTTCTGAGTTTAGGTTTGCTGTTTTGTCTTCCCATGTGCTCTAACAGTTCTTTGTGTTCACTCTTTATTACTGTACTTACTACTATGATGTAATTACCTATTTATTTATTTTTTATTTTTTTGCAAGTTAATGATGAGCTACTTGAGAGAAGCCACTGTTTTTTTTTTACTTATCTTTTTCTTCCACTTAGTAACTAACACATAGTTGACCATCAACAAATGTTGAAAGAATGAATGAAGTAGTTGGCTGAATCATATGCTGCCTCTACAATTCTGCTTATTTGGGTTGGCTGGTTCATAGTAAAAGCCACAAAAAGACACTTGTTTGGAAATTTTACCCTGCTATTAGAAGTATCTTATATTCTTCCTAAATATTGTACACCATGTAGATGAAGCCTTATTTAATCATAAAATATTTACTAGGCGTATATTATTTGGCAGATATTGTCCTAGACACTGGGGATACATTAGCATTTGTGAACAAGATAGACAAAGATCCCTGCCCTCCAGAAGCTTATATTCTAGTGGAAAGTCTCAGGTTAACTTCTCTGGGAAGCACACTCTGATGCAAAGTTTAAACACATTCCGGTGTTATGAGTGCTCTTGGGATCAACCAGTGGAAGGAAGGGAAGGAAAGCAGAATTGGACAGAGGAGAAAGTCGGCTGCAATGTAGGCTTCTCAACTGTCTCAGCCACCCCACAAGGAGGTTTGGAGTGAAAATAGCCTATCACAGTCATCAAGCTGAAATAGTTAGGCTTTTATCCCTCACTTTGATCAATCATCGTATCTAAGCTCTCCCAAGAAGAGAATGATCTTGGAAAAGGTGCTTTCTGCAGCTAAGACAATCCTTGAAAGGATAGACAGTTAAAACATCTCTGATGAGAGTATGGGGATTTGACAGCACATCACCATACCCACCACACCACATGTTACGTACTGCATATCATAGAGTTCCAATATAAGTGTATTTAAAAAATATAAGCCCAACTTCAAAATCCCTGAGTGTTTTGCTTATTTTTTGGTTTGTTTTTAAGCAACAAACTATGTCAAATAAAAGAGTCAGTTGATAAACTTTGTATGCTTTGGGAAACAAGGGAACATTATAATGTTCATTATGCTGTAGGAAACTCCAAATAGTATAGAAACATAATTATTTCAATTTCATTTAATTTTATTGTTTTCAATACTTGCAATTAAAAAATAAATAGGTGCTTTAAATTCTTTTATAAAGGTGGTGTGAAAAATACATACATACATGCATATATACATATACATAAAATACAATGCTTAGTGTGACTCAATGTTTATAACTTTGTAGACTTCAAAAATATTAATTCACCAAGAATAGCAAAAATTTTTGCCAAAATACCTGTACCAGACCTTGGTTTAAAAAACATAGTCACTGTAAAATTTGGGTCCACTCCAATGTTTGAGAATGAGAAAGCTAATGAAGATGATGAGACCCATCAAAGAAAGGCCTCTTCTTGTGGGGCATCCAGTATCTGATTACGCTTTTGCCTCATCCCTTAAGGGTTGAAAAGGCTTGGTTAATTATAGAGGCATGCTTTTGTCCATTCACTCATTGTTTCTGCATTCTCTTTTCCCCTCCTTATCTCGATGATTATAGGGAATGATTCTGGCTATCACTGTGCAGCATGATGGACACTTTTAACCTTCACTTTCATAAACTTCTCTATCCCAACCTTGAGGGACAGACTTGAATTTTAGGTATGTCCACCATCTTTAAAATAACATTTGGCCATCTCCCAGGTCCAATTAAGGTAATTAAGAGAAATAGAGATTGAATATCATCCTCGTTAACAAAAGAGTATGCAAGCCAAATATATTTGATTATAATTTCAAATTTCTATCTTCCTAGCTGTATGATCTTGAGAGAGTAACCTAACCTCTTTGAGCCTTAGTTTCTGTCTGTAAAATGGAAAAAAGTGGTAACTACTCAAGGAATGAATTAAATAGTGCACCTGATATGGTGTTTAGCAAATAATAAACACTCAAGAAATAGAATCTCTCAATTTTTTTTTACCATTTTTATTATTACAATTATTAACATCAACATGAAGAGATTGCAATTGAAGTAAACAAAATGGTAAGCCATTTAGCTGGGTTATATTGTCCACAAAAGGCCATTAAATTAAAAGAACAGCTGGTATGGTATATAAAATAGAATCAAGTTATAAAAATATACCAATACATCACCACTTTCTTCAAGAAAGTGGCACAGTAGTTTCTAGGCACTGTACCTTTGGCTTTGAGAACAGCAACTTATCAGGATCCTATAGCTTAATGGAATAACTGCTTTAAAAATAGTCAACACCTCCTTTTCTAAGTTTTTCTTTCCTAAAAATGAGAATTTGTAGATGTTTGTGGAAATGGTGTTTTTATGGCCGAGTGCATTTGGAAATGTATGTATTAGTCCATTCTCACGCTGCTATAAGGACATACCTGAGATTGCATAATTTATAAAGGAAAGAGGTTTAATTGACTCACAGTTCAGCATGGCTGGGGAAACCTCAAGAAACTTACAATCATGGCAGAAGGGGAAGTAAACATGTCCTTCTTCACATGGCAGCAGCAAGGAGAAGTTCAGAGCTAAGACGGGGATGATAATGTCAATTTCGCACTTATAAACCCATCAGATCTTGTGAAAGCTCACTATCATGGAGGCAACTGCCCCCATGATTCAACTACCTCCCACTGCGTCCCTCCTACAACATGTAGGGATTATGGTAACTACAGTTCAAAATGAGATTTGGGTGAGGACACAGCCAAACCATATTAGTTACAAATGCTTTACTCCTATATAAGTAACATTAGCATATTAAAAGTTCTGAATAATCTTATGGTTAAAGAGTCTCATTCAAATTAAAACCAGAATTTTCCAACCTTACTGGCCACATTCACACAGACTGCCGCACTGCCTCTGATTTTTGTTTTGTCTGGAAACCTAAACGTAGTCTGAGGAGTTAGTTTTTTTTCAGAAAATTAGCATTTCCTGAGCAGATATGTGTCCCTCATTCTGGAACCAAGGATTTCTTCTCCACCTCCCAGTGGAAATTAGTTTTTTGTGAGTGGGGTTAGCAAATCCATTTTCCAGAACCCAATTGTCTGAGTGAACTGTTAAAATCTAGTTTCTGAGCCTGTAAAACTAACTCCATAAACTATCCATGAGTGAAAGATATGGTGGAGCAGAAAGGCAGGGCTTTTGACATTAAAGAAAAAATGGGAGTTTGGGTCCCAGAGTAACTGTCTTTAGAAAGTCACTTATTAAACTTTCTATTCTCTATTTTCTCCTTCCTTTAGTAAGCGGATAATAATGTCAATTTCACATTTTGTAGTTGCAACATTCTGTGTTGATATGTTACCATTAAGACACAGAAACCCTGAAATATTTATCCGTATAGCTGGAAAGTATTTGAGAGATTTTTCTCTTGAAGATCCTATCTTTAGAAAAGTGATATCTTAATCACCATTGAGAGGGCCCCTGGTCAATTTAATTTCAAAGTCAAAGCAAGAAAATTTTACACATGATAGGAATATGGCTTTTCAGATATCATATTGGGCTCTCAACAAATACTTGTCCAAATGAGTTAAATGGAAAGCACTTTGTGGAGCATGTAGCTTGTGTTAAAACTTCAAGTATGCGAAAACTGGCTTTACTTTTCCTATAACTGACTTTCTATCCTGACTCTCCGTTCTTCTAGCCACAGATCACTTGATCTAGCCACTTCCAGGTAATTTCAGTCAATTCAGGTATAAGGCTGAGGCCCATTCGGGACTTTTCTTCTTGTTCTACAGCCCTGTACTCCACAGTTCCCGGGACTCATGTGTATACAATGGTCATCTGTCTTGATATCTTCTGAAAGCTGCAGCTGACCACTTGCTCTTTAATCATCTGCTGAGGAGGCTGAAACTTTCCCCTGTTGACATCTATTGAAAAGTATGTGCTTCTACCTGGCTTCTGCTTTCATGCTCTGTTCTGCCTTCTTCATTCCTTTGCTCCCTCCTTCTTCTATGTCCCATACCCTTCTTGCCCTCTTCTCCACTTTCCCTTCTCCTTCATTTGTTTTGTTCTCTCTCTCGTCAATACACACACACACACACACACACACCATCTATTGAACACACAGCAAGTGTCAGCCCTACAAAAGTGACTAAGACAGGGTGCTTGGCCTTAAGGAACTCTCAAATAAGGGAGTCTGCATCATGAAGGTAAGGCCAACAATTGCGGCCTTGAAAAAAAGTGTAAGTCTCCTAAAAAATGTTTCCTTTATGTAAACCAAATCTTCATAGATGAAAACCTTTGAATCCTAATATCATCTTGTCTTTGAGTTATCTTGTCCTTGAAGACAACTCGTCACCTGGCTTAGTGCCAGAAATAGGAGCACTACAGGGAATCCACAGGTTTTTTGTTGTTGTTGCTGTTGTTTGAGGATAAGAAGTAGGAGGCTCATCTTCATATTCAAAATCACTTTGACTGTGGTTACTGATGAGGTAAATTCACTCAGCGGGCTGAGGCAATATTTTCCAAAGGAAAGCAAGTTTTGTTTTTGTATTTTCTTCTCCTTCTCATCACAAGCCATGCTTAGATTCCCAGCTCTATCTGCCCACAAATGACCATCTGGCCTGCAGCTGCCATTTCCAAGTGGAAACGCTTTAGCACGAGTAGTCCAAGAGCTCTTTTTACTTCTTCTAAATGACAATGTCTTTGTTGTAGGTTACCCCATCCTTTCCAGTGGAAAGTCAACAACTGTCATTTTCTTTCTTTCTCTTTTCATGCACAGTTGTTTACAGTGGAAACACATATGTCAGGTATGTTGCAAGGAGCTAGTAGGCTTAAACTGTAAGCATGACCAGTTGCATTTTATTGACTCTGAGAGTAAGCTCTCAGAGAGAAGCTAAAGTGGCAGTGTTAGAATTGTGGAATGTAGTCAGATGCATGTTCATTTGCCTTCTGGTTGAGTACTAACAGTGGTCTCAGCCCTAGAAAATAACCTATCCCTTCCTTTTCTTTACCCTGAACAAGCCTGGTGTTGCAATGAAGAATACAGTAATAATAGTTAATATTATAGAGTGCATATTATGTGACTGGCACAGTGCTGAGTGCTTTATAAACATTATTTTATTAAATACTCTTAACCACCCTGTGAAGTGGTTATAAATATTACCCCATTTGAAAATTTTGAAATCTGTGGCTCCAAGGTGAGTCACTTGTCCAAGGTCACAAAGCTTGTCTGGCCTACTTTTCTGTGCTTTTAAAATGGCAAGACTTGTAAACTGCTGGAGGACAGGAATTGTGATTTGTCCAGCAATGAGTCCTCAATACTTAGCACAGAGCCTCACTCAGCAGAAGATCCTGAAAGCAAAACAAAACAAAAACAAAAACTTCTAGAATGAATAGATTTTGACTGAATGGATAACAAGTTTGTGCATTTACAGTAGAAGGCTATTTGTTTTCTCTTCTAAAAACCATGAATCTCTCCAACCAACTTTATTAGAAGTCATCTACACTCAGGAATGTGGTAGAGAAAAATGCTACTGTTATATTGACCTCTCTGGGAACTGCTTTTACCCGTGTATAATCTGACCCTCCTTGCCTGAAAATAGATTACAGTTAAAGTTGTCTTATTTCTGTCTTCAGTTTTCCCATGAGTCATGCTATTTGCTCCATTAAAATGTCCTCTTCGTTTTGCCTGTTCAATCCTGTCTACCTTCAAGGTTCAGCCAAGACCACATCTCCTTCAGAAAGCAGCCACCTAGGTTCCCTGATCTCTTTTTGCTCCTAGAGTGATTATAGTCTCATGAATGGCAGTTACAATGTAATGATTGCTAGGAACCCAGCAGACTATGTATAGAGGCTGAAGGATTAGGTTCACTGGGTAAAAAGAGCTTTAGGCAGACACAGTCTTGAAACATGGACAGTCTCTAAGATAGTGGTTAATAATGACTCAATGATCCAGTATTTGTGGCCAGAGCTTTGGTCTCATATTCTTAATGGCTAACCCGCCCTACTTTAGCTGCTCTTTTTTCATCTGTAGGGTTTAAACTGCACCTATGAACATAGACACACAGCCTTATAATGAGACTATTTCTTCATATTGAGATATTAGACAGTATTCTAATGGGCATTTAAGTGTTTACTGTGTTCCAGGCAGTTTACTTACATCATAGCATGAGTTTAGTAGTCAAAGAACAGGGCTAGCCTAAACTGAAATGAAATATATGAGTTTCTTGAGTGGGGATTTTAGGGGGACCATGGAGGTCTTGTGGATTCCTTTTTCCTGAATCGTCTTATCTTTTTTGCTGCTTGCTAAAGTTCTGCTCTTGGAATTTCATGTGCTTATAGCTAGTCCAATACAGAGGCAGGCATTTAGAATTTGATGACCATAGTATTATGTCTTAAAGATTTTTTTCTTCTGGAAAAGTTGGCCATCCAGTGACTCTAGTTGTCAGGCTGGCTACGAGTTTTGCTTAGCTCTTTTGATTGACCATTCTGTGTTTTAGAACTAGAGTCAGAATAACCTCACAGCTGATGTTTGATCAGAACATCATAATTTATGAAGTGTTTTCAGAGAAACTCTCCTGAGCCTTAAACTTCCATATAAGGGATAACAAGATTTTTATCCTTGTTTTGCAAATGAATAAATTGAGAATTAAAGGTAAAATTTCTCACTCAAGTCTATTCAGCCTGTAAATGGAGGGCTAATGTGTTCACATTCCCCAGTTTTTTTTCATCATACAATGTTTCCCATTTTTAACATGGTTTCAGACACTGCTAACCACATTAGAACTATCTGGGATACTTCTTTTAAAAATACCAATGCCAAAACCTCATTCCAACTGATTCTAGTTTCAGCATGGGTAGGGCCTGGCTATCAGTATTTTTTATGTTCCCAATTTCTTCTGTGAGAACCACTGATCTGTAGTATTTATTTCCACCACACTTGGTGAACTACAAAGGACTCTACAAACTGAAAGCAGTGTAAATATTAGTGGTTTCTTCTTTACAGCAGTTGTGAAAATCAGGCTGTTAAACCATTAAATTCCTGGAGAAATAAATTTTCTGTGGATATACAAGCTTCAAAATCCAGGTCTTCTGTCTTCTACCAGACGGTTTTCCATTCCAGGCTGTATGCCGCCCCAAGCAAAATAACAGGCGAAGGTTATCTCCTTTAACCGGCTAGCTGTTAGTGTTTAAAGTTGTTTGTGCTTCTGCAATTTCTCTGCCACAGACATAGTATTTACAAGAGCTATCACCAGCTTACTTTTGTATCTGACCAGCTGCCTTAAAAAAATGTTAACTAGTTTACAGTTTATACTTTCTCAGAAATTTTATGGTGAAAACATATTTTCCAATGAGTACATTCCTCTATTTTTCTGGGTTTCAAGCATAACACTTTAGATGTGATCAGTGGCTTGGACCCAGAAGCACAGTCTGCTCACTCCTGGCGGGTGAGAACATTTTGCTGAGCAACAGCAGGCAAGCTGCAGAGTCACCTTCAGGCTGATTCCTCTAGGCTCACCTGGAGTTGAATTCCACTGCTTTCTCGTGGGGTCCTCATTTTCAGTAAAACGACAGGGTCGGTTCTCCCTTCTGTGCCTCTGGTAGAAGGTGAATCTGAAGTGCTGGGAAAGTTACACAGAAAAGTGAAGGGAGGCAAAAGTGGAGGCTGAATTTCTCCTGTGTAAATAAAACCTAGCTAATGAGAAAATTCAATTAGACTTTGGAGTGGAGCAAAATGGCAGAATAGAAAGCTCCACCAACCATCTCGCCTGCAAGGATGCCAATTTAACAACTATCTACACCAAAAAAATCACCTTCATAAGAACTAAAAAAAGATGAGCACACAGTAGATGGTGTTAACTTTATATTGCTGAAAAAGACATTGAAGAGGTAGAAAAAACACTCTTAAATCAATGATGCCACCTCTCCCCCATCCTCCAGCAGCCCTGACATGGTATGGAAAGCATTTTAGTGTGCTGGGGAGAGGGAGATTATAGCATTTGTGAGGCTTTGAACTCAATTCTGGGGGAACATGCCACCCTGAAAGAAAGAACACAGGCATAGCTGACTTTGCCACCTGCTGATTGTAGAGCCCCAGGGCCTTGAGAAAACATAGGCTGTAGCCAGGGAATGATTAAAACAAGCCTTGAGCAAGACCCAGTGCTGCACTGGCTTCAGGTATGAACCAGCAGAGTCCTAATCATGCTTGTGTCACACCACCACCAGCTCCAGGTGGCTCAGAACAGAGAGAGAGAGAGAATCCATTTATTTGGGAGAAAGTAAGGGAAGAACACAAGTGTCTCTGCCTAGTAATCAGAGAATTCTTCACATCTTGTCCAAGACCATCAAGGAGGTACCTCTAGAGTCTGTAAGAACCACAGCATTACAGGGCTTAGGGTACCCCCTAAAGCAGATATAGCTTAAATCACAATGCCCAAGTCCTTTCGACAATCTAGAAAGCCTTCCCAAGGATGACTGGTACAAACAAGCCCAGACTGAGAAGATTACAATAAATACCTAACTCCTCAATGCCCAGACACCAAAGGACATCTACTAGTGGGAGAAATCAACATCATCCAGGGAAGCATAACCTCACCAAATGAGCTAAATAAGGCACCAGGGACCAAACCTGGAGAAACAGGAGATGACTTTTTAGACAGAGAATTCAAAATAGCTGTTTTGAGGAAACAAAGAAATTCAAGATAACACAGAGAAAAAAATTCAGAATTCTATCAGATGAATTTAACAGAGAGATTGAAATAATTAAAAAGAATCAAGCAGAAATTCTGGAGCTGAAAAATACAATTAGCGTGCTGAAGAGTGCATCAAAGCTTTCTAATAGCAGAATTGATCAACCAGAAGAAAGAATTAGTGAGCTTGAAGACAGGCTATTTGAAAATACATGGTCAGAGGAGAAAAAAAAGAATAAAAGACAATGAAGCATACCTATGGAATCTATAAAATAGCTTTAAAAGCGCAAATCTAGGAATTATTGCTTTTATAGAGGAAGTACAGAAAGAGATAGGCATAGAAAGTTTATTCAAAGGAATAATAACAGAGAACTCCCCAAACCTAGAGGGAGATATCAATATCCAAGTACAAGAAGGTTATAGAACACCAAGCAGATTCAACCCAAAGAAAATTACTTCAAAACATTTAATAATCAACCCCCATAGGTCAAGGATAAAGAAAGGATCCTAAAAGTAGCAAGAGAAAATAAACAAATACAATGAAGCTCCAATACATCTGGAAGCAGACTTTTCAGTGGAAACCTTACAGGCCAGGAGAAAGTGGCATGACATATTTAAAGTGCAAAGAGAAAAAACAAAACAAAACAAAACCCAACACCTTTTACCCTGGAACAGTATATTCAGTAAAAGCATTCTTCAAACATGAAGGAGACATAAAGACTTTCCCCAACAAACAAAAGCTGAGGGATTTCATCAACAACAGACCTGTCCTGTAAGAAATACTTACAGATCAGAATGCTTACAATCAGAAAGAAAGAGACATTAATTAGCAACAAGATATCAAGAAGAAATCATGAAGGTTCAAAAATCACTGAGAATAGTAAGTACATAGAAAATCACAGATATTATAACACTGTAGCTGTGGTGTGTAAACTGCACTTATCTTAAGTAGAAAGACTAAGTGATGAACCAAAAACATAACAACTACAACAACCTTTCAAGACATAGACAGTACAATAAGATATGAAAAGAAATAACAAAATGTTAAAAAGCAGAGGGGGATGAAGTTAAGGTGTAGAGTCTATTAGTTTTCTTTTTGTTCGTTTATTTATGCGAATGCTGTTAAGTTGATATTAATTTAAAATAATAGGTTGAGATATTATTTGCAAGCTCCATGGTAACCTCCAATCAAAAAACAATACACCGCGAATATACAAATAATAAAAAGCCGAAGACTAAATCACATCACCTGAGAAAATCACCCTCACTAAAATGAAGACATGGAGAAAAGAAGGAAGAGAAGACCAGAAAACAATCAGATATTAAATAACAAAATGGCAAGAGTAAGTCCTTACTTATCAATAACAACATTGAACGTAAATGGACTAAATTATTCAATCAAAAGACATAGAGTGGCTGAATGGATAAAAAAATCAAGATGGAAATATCTGTTGCCTACAAAAAGCACACTTCACCTATAAACACACACATAGACTGAAAATAAAGAAATTGTAAAAGATTTCCCATGCCAATAGAAGCAAAAAAAGAACAGGAGTTGCTATATTATATCAGACAAAATAGATTTCAAGACAAAAACTGTAAGGACAGACAAAGAAGGTCACTATACAGTGATAAAGGAGGCAATTCAGCAAGATGATATAACAATTTTAAATATATATGCACTGAATACTGGAGCACCCAGATATATAAAGCAAATATTAGAGCTAAAGAGAGAGCTAGGCCCCAATACAATAATAGCTGGAGATTTCAACACCCCACTTGCAGCACTGGATAGACCTTCCAAACAGAAAATCTACAAAGAAACATCAGACATAATCTGCACTATATGGAGCTAATAGATATTTACAGAATATTTTATCCAAATGGCTTCAGGATGCACATTCCTTTCTTCAGTAAATGAATCATTTTCAAGGATAAAGCATATGTTAGGTCACAAAACAAATCTTAAAACATTCAGAAAACTGAAATAATTTCAAGCATATTCTCTGACCACAATGGAATAAAACTAGAAACCAATAACAAGAGGAATTTTGGAAGCTTTACAAATATATAGAAATTAAACAATATGCTCTTGAAGGACCAGTGAGTCAATGAACAAATTGAGAAGAAAATAGCAAAATTTATTGAAATAGATAATAATGGAAACACAACATTCTGAAACCTGTGGAATACAGCAAAACAGTACTTAAGGAGGAAGTTATAGCTATAAGTGTCTACATCAGAAAATAAGAAAAACTTCAAATAAACAATTTAATAATGCATCTTAAGGAACTAGAAAATCAAAAACAAACAAACCCAAAATTAGTGGAAGAGAAGGTATGATAAAGATCAGAGCAGAAGTAAATAAAGCTGAAGAAAACAATACAAAAGATCGGTGAAACAAAATGTTAGTTTTTTTGAAAAGTTAAACAAAATTGAGAAACCTTTAGACAAAGAAAAAAAGAGAGAAGATTCAAATAAATAAAATTACAAATGAAAAAGGAGACATTACAACTGATACTGTAAGACTCTAAAGGATTATTAGTGACTGATATGAGCAACTATATGCCAATAAGTTGGAAGATTTAGAAGACATGGACAAATTTTTAGACACACATGACCTACCAATATTGCACCATTAAAGAATTGAAGAATTCTGGCCAGGCACAGTGGCTCACATCTGTAATTCTAGCACTTTGGGAGGCCAAGGTGGGCAGATTGCCTGAGCTCAGGAGTTTGAGACCAGCCTGGACAACATGGTGAAATTCCATCTCTACTAAAGTGCAAAGAATTAGCTGGACATGATGGTGTGCAATCCCTATTAAAATGCCAATGACATTCTTCACAGGAATAGGAAGAGCAATCCTAAAATTTATATGCAACCACAAAAGACCAGAATTGATAAGTTATCCTAAGCAGAAACAACAAAACAGGAGGAATCACATTACCTAACTTCAAATTATACAACAGAGCTATAGTAACCAAAAAAGCATGGTACTGGCATAAAAACAGATACATAGCCAATGGAACAGATCAGAGAACCTGAAATAAATCCACACACCTACAGTGAACTTATTTTTGACAAAGGTGCAAAGAACATACAGTGCGGAAAAGACAGTCTCTTCAATAAATGGTGTTGGGAAAACTGGATATCCATATACGGAAGAATGAAACTAGAACCCTGCCTTTCACCATATACAAAGATCAAATTAAAATGGATTAAAGACTCAAATCTAAGACTTCCAAGTATGAAATTACTGTAAGAAAACTTTGGGGAAACTCTCAAGGACATTGGTCTCAGCAAAGATTTCTTGAGCAATACCCCACAAGCACAGGCAACTAAAGCAAAAATGGACAAATGGGATCATATAAAGTTAAAAAGTTTCTGTACAGCAAAGGAAACAATCAACAAAGTCAAGAGACAACACACAGAATGGAAAAAAATATTTACAAGCTACCCTGACAAGAGATTAATAACCAGATTAATATTTACAAACTGACAAGAGATTAGTAACCAGAATATGTGAGGACCTCAAACAGCTCTATAGGAAAACATCTCTAATTATCCAATTGAGAAATGGGCAAAAGATTTGAATAGACATTTCTCAAAAGAAGACATACAAATGGCATTCAGGTATATGTATGGATGAAAAGGTGCTCAACATCACCAATCATCAGAGAAATGCAAATCAAATCTAAAATGAGATATAATCTTACCCCAGTTAAAATGGCTTATATTCAAAAGCCAGGCAATAACAAATGCTGAAGAGGATGTACAGAAAAGGGAACCCTTGTACACTGTTGGTGGGAATATAAATTAGTACAACCACTATGGAGAATATGTTGGATATTCCTCAAAAAACTGAAAATTGAGCTACTATCTGATCCAGCAATCCCATTTCTGGGTATATACCCCAAAGAAAGGAAATCAGTATATCGAAGAGATATCTGCGCTCTTATATTTGTGCAGCACTGTTCACAATAGTCAAAATTTGGAAGCCACCTAAATGTTCATCAATGGGTGAATGAATAAATAAAATGTGGCACTTACATACAACGGAGTACTATTCACTGTAAAAATGAGATCCTGTCATTTGCAACAACATGAATGGAACTAAAGATTATTATGTTAAGTAAAATAAGCCAGGCACAAGAAGACAAACATTGCATATTCTCACTTATATGTGGGGTCTAAAATCAAAACAATTGAAATCATGGCGATACATAGTAGAAGGATGGTTATCAGAGAAGGGTAGTTGGGGCCTGAGGGGAACATGGGGATGGTTAATGCATCCAAAAATGCAGTTAGAAAAAAATGAGTAAGACCTAGTATTTGATAGCACAACAGGGTGACTATAGTTGATAATAATTTAATTATATATTTAAAATAACTAAAAGTATAATTGGATTGTCTGTAACACAAAAGAAAAATACTCGAGAGGATGAATACCCAATTTTACATGATGTGATTATTACACATTACATGCCTGTATCAAAACGTCTAATGTACCCCCATAAATATATACACCTACTATGTACCCACACGAATTAAAATAAAAATACTTTGGAATAAAAGAAAATTCAGTTAGTCAGAACTCCTTTCTATTTTCCTGGAAAGAGATAAACACTAACAAGCAATTAAAAAGCAATTAAAAAAATCTTCCTGGCTATGTCCTATGTTGTATTAGACTGTAATATTTTTAAGTCAGATGGTCTTTATTCATCTTTGTATTCTTCTCACCTAAGGCACTGCCTAACGAATATTTTTACTTGATATATTTGTTTTTAAACTTATCTTTATTTTTATCAAATTAACATATGTTCATAGTTTAAATTTGTATAAAATAAAGCAAATGATATTTTCAAGCCTTATAATGAAAAACAGCAGCTTTCTGTTCTCTCCCATCATATTCTAATTCCGTTCTCTAGTAACTTTCAAATACTATGACATTTTTTCTGACATTTTATTTCTTATTTATAAATAATACATTAATGCTGATTTTTCTTGATTTATAGGTTTTAGAAATTACTTGTTAACCTGATGTCAACTTTAGAAATTATTTATTACCCTTTTATGGTAGACAAGAATTTAGTTCATGTGTAACCTTCATTTCCCCTGACTTTTTTTTAATCTCCAGTCTCCCTTTGAACATAGTTACATCACAGTTTTGTTAAATAAAATGTCAGTAGTCCTTTCTTATCTGAGATTTTACTTTTCATAGTTTCAGTTACCTCAGGTCAATGAGGTAACTTTGAAAATATAATATTTTGAGAGAGAGTGAGAGAGACTGGATAACTTTTATTACAGTGTATTTTTATAATTGTTGGACTTTATTGTTAGTTATTGTTGTTAATCTCTTACTGTGCCTAATTTGTAAATTAAACTTAATCATTGGTATGTATGACTAGGACAAGACATAGTACAGTATATATAGGGTTTATTATTATTTTTGGTTTTAGGTATCCATTTTAGGTTTTAGGTATCCACTGGGGATCTTGGAATGTTTTCCCTGCAGATAAGGGGGGGACTACTGTACATTACTTTCTCCATGTAAATATTGCCCATGTAAATACTGCTGAGACCAGTAGTATATTATGATTCTATTTACTTTCTTATATGCTTTGTTTTCCTACTTTATTTTTTATTTATGTATTTATTTTTTTGAGACAAAGTTTGGTTCTTGTTGCCCAGGCCGGAGTGCAATGGCGTTATCTGGGCTCAGTGCACCCCCACCTTCCGAGTTCAAGCGATTCTCCTGCCTCAGCCTCCCAAGTAGCTGAGATTACAGACGCCCACCACTACGCCCGGCTAATTTTTGCATTTTTAGTAGAGATGGGGTTTCACCACGTTGGCCAGGCTGGTCTTGAACTCCTGACCTCAGGTGATCCACCCGCCTTGGCCTCCCAAAGAGCTGGGATGACAGGCGTGAGCCACCACGCCTGGCCACAGTTGCCCACTTCTAAGGAAATCAGATGCCATATTGTGAGGCCATCCTGCGAACAGGCTCATGTAGCAAAGACCAGCCAACATGAGTGAGTTTGGAAGCAGATTCCCCCTTGCTCACCTCAGTTGAATCTTCAGATAAGACTGCAGCCCTGACTGCAGTGTTTGGAGTGATGGAGTACTTCTCTTTTAACTGTTAGTATACTTACCTTTTCTTCTTTTGATGGAGGGTGTGGTGGGGGTCCCTTAGTCTGTTTTGTGCTGCTATAAGAGAATACCTGAGACTGGGTAATTTATAAAGAACAGAGATTTATTTCTTGTAGTTCTGGAAGATGAGAATTCCAAGGTTGAGAAGCCTCATCTAGCAAGGGTCTTATTGTGTCATTCCGTGGTGGATGGGCAAGAGAAAGAGGAGATAAGGGGACTTAATTCATCCTTTTATCAGGAACCCACTTCTGTGATCACTAACCCACTATAGCAATAACAGCATTAATCAACTCATGAGGGGAGAACCCTCATGTCCTAATCATCTCTTAAAGATCCCACCTCTCAACACTGCTGCATTAAGGATTACATTTCCAACACATAAAATTGGGAGACACATTCAAATCACAGCAAGGGAGAGTTCATGTTTCCTGAATACCATCTTTCTTGTCTTGATATGCTTTTTCAATTGTTAGAGAACATTCTTTAGTATTTTCCTAAAACAAGAGGGAAGGAAAGTAACATTTTTGAGTTTTTGCATGTCTGAATATATCTTTACATAATCCACACACTTGCTTGATAATCTGACTTTTCATTAAGTCTAGGTTGAAAATAATTTTGCCCATAGAATTTGAAGGCATTGACCTACTGTCTTTTAGTTTCCAGTGTTGTTGTTGAAAAGTCTGGTGCCACTCTGTTTCCTGTTGAAGTCTATGTGTTATATTGTTTTTGCTTTTCTGGGAGCATGTGGGAATACTGATGTTCTAAAATTGCCAATACTGTGCCTTAGTATGGCTTTTAAATTATTGCTTGTGAATTCAATATGGCAGGCAACATCCAGCCAATGCACAAAAATGCAGTATATAAGTCAAAGTCCATTATTATGATTGTGTGGTGCCTATAACACTGCTGTAGTGTGCAACCAAGGTTTCCCTTCAGGAATGAAATATTTATTCCTCCAGCTGCTGGGAGTACTGCTAGATGACAGCCCTCAGCTGAGATCTCTCTTGCCTGAGCTAATGAAAACTGCCATATTTGTAGTCATTTCCCCTTCCAGGAATAATGTGTATTCAATGAATGATCAATGCTGAGTACAAAGTCCTATTCTTCTCCCAATAAGGGAGACTTCTGAAGGGCCATTTCAATTCCCAGATTTCCAGTCATGTGGGACTTCACTGGGACACAGCACAATTTGCCTTTCTCCCCAGTCCTGCCTCCTTCATTTCTTTTTCACAAATACTGAATCCAAGAGCACCCCATAAAAAAATCCTGCATGTTAATCTGTCTGACAATAGCTTTCCTGTGACAACTTGAAACAGTGCCCATGCTTCACAGATGTTGAATAGTTTTAGTATCAGCTATGACTGGGCAGACAGTGGGTGCTAGATTGTATCAACCTGGTGTTAAATGCCCTTCAGTTTGAGGATATTTTCTTAAATAATTTATATGGTAATTTCCTTCCCACTATTTTTTTTCCTTTTTCTGGATACCTTTAGTGGAATTTGGACATCCTTGATTGATCCTTTTACTGTCTTATCTTTTTTCCCTTATTTTAAAAATATTTTTTGATCTTTTACTTCTACTGTCTTAATGATTTCTTTGACTTACCTTTGAATATTTTAATTAATTTTTATTTGGCTATTACATACAAATTTCCAAATGATCTTTATTATTGATTGTTTTCTTTCTCTTTCCTCTGTCCTTTTCTCCTCTCTCCCTGTCTCTCTGTGTCTTCTTCCTCGCACCTTTTTATTTCATGAATACAAAATCTTTTCTTATCTCCATGAGTTTACTCTCGTTGATCACTCCAGGCGTGAGGGTAGAGTTATTTTTAAGTAAACACTGAACCTAGACTGTAAACACACTATAAAGCTCTATTCCTTCCCTTTTCTCCCTCCCTCCCTCCTTCCCTCCCTCCGTCCCTTCCTTCCTTCTTTCCCTCCTTCTTTTCTTTTTTTAATTCAATTATCCCTCTCTCCTTTTCCTCCTTCCCTTATTTCTTTTCTTTCTTCCTTCCTTCCTTCCTCTAGTCTCCTCTCCCCTATCACTCTTCATTAATTAATTGAGTACCTACTATGTTCCATCTGTTAGATAAGACACAATAAGGAAGATGAAGCCTCTGTCCCGTTAGCTTTAGACCTAAAGCCACTAATCTGGCTTTATAGACTAAATTTAAAAGCAGTATCTCTCACAATCTGAAAGAGAGTTCTTCATGAGGACCTGCAGGTTGATGAGTTCCATGTTTAGCCTGCTGGGTTTTTCATGCAAGCCATTGCGTTATTATGTTTTGTCTGCTTCCTCTCCATTGACCTCTTCAAACTCTACTTGGCTATAAACTTCTGGTAAATTAAGAGACTAACTTCCATTTGTATATCCTTCCCCTAGCTTCTGTTTCTCAGCTTCTGACCCCTCTCACTGCCAGAAATCTTATTCTTCACATTGCAGGAGCTCCATAAAGATTGTTAAAATATAAAGTTTAAATAAACAAAGCATGCCACCAGAGAGGGGCAGATAAATTGTGATGGCTATTTAAAGAGGAAATTTCACAAAATTGCACAAATTAGTGCAAAATAAAAAATGAGTAGGTAGAGCCTCGTATTGGGTGAGGTAGAAGCGTGATTATAAAATCTGTTTTCTCTGTGGACCAAAAAAATTATGCACCCTCTCTGAGCATTGCACTCTGCTTTTAGTAAAATAGGCGTATTTTTTTCTTTCTCTATGTCCCTGGACTGCAGGAGAATAAACTGGATAACATGTGTGAAAACAATCTGAACTCCTTGGAAGTCAGGAGTGACAGACCCAAGGCATGGTATTATGCTTTTCTTACTGAAATTTGGCGTTTAAAATAGTGGCCTAAATAACATTATTTGAAGTTAAAAGGATTAATATATTTTATTTATGATAATCTTTTAATTGCAAGAACCAAAAGGCATATAAAACATTGGTCCCGATGAATGTTAACAATGGGAGTCAATGTTTTTTGAATTAAAGTAGTTGCCTTACTTTATTAGTCAGGAGAGGCTAGACTAATGCTGTGGTAACAAACAACCCCCAAATCCCAATGATTTAACACCTCAAGTTATTTCTCACTAACACAAAATCGCTGGAAATCCAGACAACTCTCCAGGGCAGCTGCCAGGGCAGTGATTCAGCAATCTATGCCACCTCGGTCTTGTGGCTCCACCATCTCAATGTGAGGCTTTCTCCATGATTGCTGGAACACTGGGGAGAAAGAGTGGAAAATCATGCAGAACTTTTCGCTGACTCAGCCTGGAAGTGCTGCATCCCATTCCATTATTATTAGCCGTATTTTATTGTCAGAACAAGACACATGACTCCCCCAGTCCCCAAAATGCTGGGAAGCATAGTCTCCCATATACAGAGGAAGGAAAGAAGGTCTGGGTATTGGCGAGATGCAGCAATGTCTACCATACTACCATACTTACAAATACTGTTAGAGCATGCTCCCAGTTCCATGGGTCATAAGGCATGACAGTGATAAAGATGAAAGGAAATCTAGCATTAGCAACTCATTTCAGAGATAGGGAAACTATGGCTTTAATGTCCAAGGACATGAGGTCAGTAATGATGAGTCACCACAAGAAGCTAGAGTTCTTGACTCCTAGTTCAGAGCTTCTACCCCATAGCATTGCCCCAGTGCTTTCCTTGGGAGGATAATAGGTATCTCTCACACACAAAATTGATTCCATGATTAAATTAATTCATTAGTAACAGGGTTGAAAATTAGGACAAACAAGGTTTATTTGTAGTAGAACTTCTCAGAGCCTTTAACATAATACAGTATACTGTGAATCTCAGAGTGCTAGAGTGTTAAGAAATTACTGACCAATTTTGAAGAAAGAAACCATCCTCTTACCCTGAGTATTTCTTTTCTTCAGAGTCCTTTGTAAGTGAGGATCATACCTCAGAAAATGCTACATTATCACACTGCCCTTGTAGAATTGTTATGCAGGCAAAGTCAATCTTTGGAAGTTAACATCATAAATATTGGTTAATAAATACATACTCCTTCTCTCCATCCCTACTTAGGCAACGGTTTCTTTCATACCTTGATTTTGAGGACCTTATCCCGTTGATGTATACCATTATTCTTACATTCACACATATTTCAACTCATAGAACAAATCTTTACTGAGAATACACTCTGTGCCAGATCTGATATTAATATTGGATATTTAAAGAAAAACAAGACATAATCTCATTTTTATTACACATATACTAAAAAGGAGACAGATTCTCAAAGAATGATGCAGCAAAATATTCTACATGCTATTGTAGTCTATGATAGGTATGATATTCTATGGAAGCACAAAATAGATGTGAGAAAATTCTGTTCTTCCTAGTGAGTTAAAACTCCTAGGAGACTTTTACAGGAACTATTTATTAAGTCCCTTCTATTTTTTATTTGCTAAAATACTATGCAGGATCCCAGCACTGGGCTTTACTCTTACGCCAGTTTCATTGCATCTTATTCACTTTGACCTACCAGGATAATTAGTCAAGGTCTTTTGGAGGCTCGCGTGATAAGTTACGCAGTAGCTCTCCCTTCCTGATCCTGTCATTTGCAGATTTGATCAGCCTCCCTTACATATTTTCATCCAACTCCTTACAACTATTTTGCTGTAAGCAGAGCCAATGACCCATATAGTGAACTACTCTCAGTATTAAAAAATGTCATGTCACTAGAGAATTATCTTCTGTCCTTAAACCAATTTTGGCCTAAATAAAAACTCTGAAAAATGAAAGCATTTAAATTGTTCTAAGTGGGCCACTACCTTCCAAATATTCTTCTTGCAGAAATTAGAAAAAAAATTCTTATAGAAATTGGAAAAGAGATATTGTACTTGTTACTGATCTTTACTTTTTACATCTCCTTTTCTAAATGTTAATGGAGTTTCTATTGGGGTGCCAGATGTTGTGAAAGGAATGGGAGGGACGAGGGACAGGAAGTTCAATGTAATTTCCACAGCGACCTCCTAAAGTGAGGTGCGTGTATCATTATTTCACAGGTGCAGAAACTGAGACAATAAGAATTTGCATGTGTTTCCCAGGGACACACGGCCAGTAAGTAGATGAGCTGAAACCGAATCTGGGTTTAGCTGAATTCCCACATCAAAACAGGTTTTACTTACAACATATGTGCCTTCTCCTGAGGCCTCACTAGTCTCTAAATGCAAATATGACCACCATTCTGTTGACAATTGAATCCTCTTGCCTTATCACCTGCCAGGTGTCCTCCCATTACCACTGGGAGTCCACATGGATATCTTACGTATATTCTATGCCACTGGTTCCTAAACCCATCATGATTAGAATGCTCTGGGAAGATTTAAAAATTATATTTCTGGGCCTTACCTTTAGAGAATTTTGATTCAGTTGGTCTAGAGTAGAGCCCAGGAGCCTGTATTTTTAAGAAAACTTCTCAGGGGATGTAATGACCATCTAGGTCTGGAACCTGGATGGTCATTAGTATTGTTACATTAAGTTACTCAACTAAGCACAAGAGTTTCTGGTTGATGGCCACCATTTGCTGGTTGATGAAATGGTGGACACTGCCACTGCTTTGCTAGCAGGCACCCTAAGACACTGCTTTGCTAGCAGGCACCCTAAGACCCCAAGATTGTACAGTTGCAGGGTATTCTTTCCATTAGGTTAGGCTTTTAGTTTCAAAAGTGATGGTGCTTGAGCTCTAATATGTTATTGGGTCTGGTTCTCAACTTCAACTTACAGTCTTCTCTCTGTTCAGGAAGCAGGCACACATCTACAAGTCTGGGCCTGAGGAAAAGTCAAATAATCTTGTCTCAACTTGGACTCCCCGTGAAGTAGATCCTGAGATATTAGTGTATGGAATGGGCAGTTAGTGCATGAGATGAGTTAGTTAATGTATGAATGTAGAGTTAGTGTATGGGATGTTTATTAAGAATGTCATTGAGATCCATGTTATATTAGTTTGCCAGTGCTACTGCCATACAAAATATCACAGACTAGATGGGTTAAACATCATAAATGTATTTTCTCACAATTCTGGAGGCTGGAAGTCCGAGATCAAGGTTGTGGTAGGGCTGCTTTCCTCTGAGGCCTCTCTCCTTGGCCTTCAAATGGCCATCTTCTCCCTGCACCTTCACGTGGCTTTTCCTTTGTGCATATGCATGTCTGTGTTTGAATCTCCACTTCTTACAAGAACACCAGTGAGGCTGGATTGAATTCCATTGTAACAGCCTCATTTAAACTTAATTACCTCTTTAAAGGTCCTATCTCCATACACAAACATTTTCTGAGATATTGGGGGTTAGGGTTTCAACATGTGAATTTGGGTAGAAAGAAAATTCAACTCCTAAGACATGTAATATCCAGGACCCTAGATATCCTGGGAGGAGGAGGATGCCCCAAAGAATAGAGAAAGCATTTCATAACCTTGTGGGATATGGTTGCAACATATTGACAATGGATATTGATAATAGGATGTGGGGGTGGTTATGGGTAAATTAAATTATGTCTTAGTCTGTTTTCTGTAGCTTATAAAAGAATGCCTAAAACTCGGTAATTTCTAAGTAACAAAATTTATTTCTTAGATTTCAGGAGTCTGGGCAGTTCAAGGTAGACAGGATACATCTGGTGGGAGCCTTCTTGCTGATGGGGACTCTGTGCAGAGCCCTGCAGTGGCACAGGGAATCACATGGAGAGGGATGAGTGTGCTAGCTCAACTCTCTCTTCCTCTTCTTATAAAGCCAACAGTCCTATTCCCATGATAAACCATTAATCTCTTAAACCATGAATCAATTAATCTATTCATGGATGCAAAGCCCTCATGATCTCATCACCTCTTAAAGGCTCTGCCTCTCAATACTGGCACATTGGAGATTCAATTTCCCCATGAGTTTTGGAGGGGATAGATATTCAAACCAGAGCAGATTAAATTCATTTATTGGAAATAAAGTGTTTATTGCACTCCCAAGTCCATACATACTGTAAGATGGAAATACACAGTGTGCTATGAGAATCTTCACACTCAGAGTCAGGTTGGTTGACAGCGAAGACTTTCTGGGAAAATGCCCCAGAGATACCCATACACAATGCTGTTTTGCTTGTCAATATGCCTGTGAAATATTCCATGATGTCAGGCAAACTAATTTGTTGATAATAGTACAGACCAGGAATAAGTTATTTATGAAGTGTCACTTCTAATTTTAAATATTATGAGAAAGGCATTATCTGTCAAAATTTTATTTAAGTGATATTTATGAGTAAGTGCAGTCTTAAACTTGAATGTAGTACACTGGTGTGCTGTAACTGGTGAAAACGTGTTCCATGCTTTCTCATTTTCGGCAAGAGATTGTGACCTCCTTGAGTGCAAATGTGCAAATTTTAAAAATTTAATTTAATATTTTTGCATTGCATAGAACAGTGCCTAACATTAGAGGGCTACTGGCAAAACTGAAAAAAGAGTGGAAGAACAATAAATATCAAAAGAGTAGAGAAGAAAGAGGTAGATGAAAGAGATACAGGTAAAGGAAGAAGATGGTAGAGAAAGAACAAGAGAAAAACAGTAGAGGGAGAAGGCAAGAAATAAGAGAAGGGACAAGAAGGTTACAAAGGTAGAGTGAGCACTTGGTAAGGAGGAAAAAGTAGAAACAGGCCAGAGGGATTAACTAATTTCTCCCATTTCCCCATCACAGAAGAGCAGGTTGTGGCTTCCAGGAACCTTCAACCTATACACAAGGTCTCTTCTGCTTCTTTTAGAGAGCCAAACTATGCAATCAGCAATTCCATAAAGCTTGGAGAGCCACTCATAGCTCTTTACTGACAGATTTGAAACCCCTCCTGTAGAGTACACAAGATTCAGGAGAAGATTCTCACTTCCTATGTGAATGTTGTGATATTGGGCAAGGTCATATTGTATTCAGAAAGGGAGATAGGGTAAAACTCACACACTCCTTAAGAGCCAAAGCACAGAGGTGAATTCTAGGTGTTCCAACAGAAGGATCTTCTATTCATATCATTGTATATCATTGCCACCAAAGTTGAATGGAAACATTAAAGATATGACAAGTTTTCCCTTCCTAGAAATATGAAAGTAGGCCGGGTGTGGTGGCTCATGCCTGTAATCCCAGCACTTTGGGAAGCTGAAGCAGGCAGATCACGAGGTCAGGAGTTCGAGACCATCCTGCCAACATGGTGAAACCCCGTCTCTACTGAAATACAAAAAAAAAAAAAAAAATTAGCCGGGTGTGGTGGCATGCACCTATAGTTGTAGCTACTCAGGAGGCTGAGGCAGGGGAATTGCTTGAACCTGGGATGCGGAGGTTGCAGTGAGCCGAGATCGAGCCACTGCACTCCAGCCTGGTGACAGAGCGAGACTTTGTCTCAAGGAAAAAATAAATAAATAAATAAAAATAAAAGTAAGTCTTTCTTTTTGCTTCCTGGGAAAATTGCCTTTTCTCTAACCACATTATTGATTTTCCTCTGTTTTTCAAGCATAAACCCAAACAATTGTATCTTGTTTACATTTCTCTTTTTATGCTTATCATCTACACTAACAGAAAACCTTAACAAATTGGATTCATTAGGAAGTTTGTGCTGTTACAGTGGCTACTTCCGTGATAACACACTTAAACATAGGAATTGTCTCACATGGCCTTGGCAAAGTCATTATGGAAAGAAAAGGGAGAAATTATAGGTATTTATTTGGGTAGAGGTGCCTAATAGTCTCTTGGAAATGAAATGTGTATCACTTTACAGATCCAGTATGTCAGTGCATTAAGCTTCTTTAGAAACGTACAGCAGTCTTTTTAAGGTTAGGCACCTTTATGAAAGCCATTCTGTGTAAATGAATTATTTTCATAATTGAAACTGCTCATTTCAAGTCCCAGACTGAAAAATGTAAACAAATATTAGTTCCCAAAAATGTATTCTCTGCACCTTTGCTTTCTTGAACAGGGAATACAGAACTTGAGACAACAATTTTTTCTGATGAAACTGAATCAATCTTATAGACTTCTATGATTTGATTTGATAGCAATAAAAGTTTGTGTGGCATTGCAGTTTCTGTCTTCTCTTATGTTAAACAATAAATAGTGATTTTCACATTTTCTCTCTCTCTTTCACCTAAGTGTCAAAGCACAAGGTTCTGCTGGTAGGTTTTTGGAATGTGATGGCTATTTCATGAGTTAAGAAACATTTTTTTTTCTTAAATCAAAGGCATATTTGAAGGACTGAGTTTGTTAGAACTGTGAAGGGAGGAAAATAGAGCATTGCTTTCTCTCTCAATTCATACACTGATTCTTAACCACTGCAAGAAACTCTCCTAATAGTCATTTATTGCTTTTAATTACATAGGAGTTTTATAGTTTAAACTGCTCACCAAACAACTTCTTTAACTTTCTGCCAAATTAGTACCTTGTGCCAGTACAAACTGTACATTCCAGAAAAACAAACTTGTCAAGTACTAAGCTACTCTGTGTGTGTGTGTGGGTGTGTGTGTGTGTGTGTGTGAGAGAGAGAGAGAGAGAGAGAGAAAGACAGTGGTGTTTATCTCTAAATCTATTCTACTTTTAACACAAATTTTGCTGAAGTAAATTGAAATCATTGGAATCTTTGTGACTTCAGCTTATTTTGTAAAGCCACCATTTAGAAAGAATGTGGGATATAACATGAACTCTTTCTATATGTCAGTTTCAGACATTCTGATGACAAAGGCTTATGTTTAGCAAGAAGAGATTGAAATTACATTCACTGCAAGCTGAATTTCTGCCACTCGTCATCAATGACTTTACCCTGAGACTCAGTTGATTCTGTCCCACAAACACATGTAATTATAGTTGTAGAATTCACAGGGCTATCATATTCATAGTCTCTTAATGTCAGCTTTTCTTATATATTGACTTTGACTGAACAGTAGTTGAAAAAATATATTCCTGTATTCCAAATGTCTCACATGATCTCTCCTACTCAGCCATGTTGCAGCATAACATGATACTTGGCTGCCATGTGTGTTTCCAGTATAAGACCACCACACCTTGGCTCCAGTTTGACCAAATTGAGTTGCTTCCAGAACGCACTATAACAAATTGGAGAAAGCCTGTAATCAGTGGAGGACTTTCGTGGCTTGCAAATGCACCCCAAATTGCCAATAATGAATATTCCATAAGCAAGAAAACTTTTTTCCAAATATCATTAGAAAAGTACAAATTCTGTTAAAAATACTTATTTTGCTAAATACTTTTGGCCTTAGCAGATGACTTCAGAGATTAAGCAGAAAGACTCCAAGCGAGTACCATTAACATTTAAAGTGAGATTTTCATGTACAAGCTGACTTCAGATGAAACATTTCAAAATCATGCTCATCTTCCAAAGGAGATGAGATATTTGCTCATATTTTCCGAAAGCTCAATCTCCAGGTTCAGTCAATTTTGTTTATGTTACCAAAGGATTTCCATTTATAAAAGATTGGAAATGCTTCTGCCAGTGATTAAGAAATATATTGTTTACTGCTTGGAAGATAATTGACTTTCTCAGGTGGCTGGAGGACTTTGTCTGCTTTGGGGCTTTGCTGAAAAAGTAGAACAACATTAACACTATTCAATTTCAAACAGAAATGTTTGGAAACTTTCAGAGCTGAATCGGCCTTTGAGAGTATCTAGTTAAGAGGCATGATTTTAAAAACGAGAAAACCAAAGCTTGGAAGTGAAAGAAACTTATCCAAATTTATGCTGTAAGTTAGGTTAATCTGATTCTTCTGAGTTTCAGTCCCTTGGGCATTTTGTCACATTAATATTTCATTTTTTCCCATTTCTTATCAGTTAGTTATTTAGGACACATAATGTGGCGAGCACTGAGGTAGATCCTGGAGATATAAAGAGATATATATATATATATGAAAGTTTCTATATCCAAGGAGGTAAATAATGTAATGAGAGAAAAGCAACAAATACAACCTCAGTAGAACATTTAAAAAGTTGCTGTATTCAGGGTACTATGAGTGCATACAGTAGAGTGTGACTAGCTTGGTCGGGTAGGTAAGAGGAACTAATAAAGACCCAGAAGAGGCAGTGAGAGGTGAGTCTTAACGGCTAATTAGGATGAAGGATATTTCAAGCAGAGAGAAAAGCATGTACATGGAGCATTTTAAGGAAAGCAAGTAGTTTAGTGCACACTAGGATAAAAAGGAGAAGCTAATTAGATGGCCTGTAGTCTGATAATGAAAGGCTATGCATCGTGTGTCATGAGTTTGGACTCTATCAGTAGATTATTGGAAGATACCGAAAGTTTTAAGTTAGGGGTTATGTGATACTATATGTTTTCAATTTAGAATCACATGGATATCACTGTGGAGGTTGTATTGGAGAATAAAAAGACCAGAGGCAAAGAGAACATGTTGGAGGCAATTGCAGCAAGGCGGCAAGAAACGATGATGGTATGAAATAAGAGTGACAGTGAGGATGGCGAGAACAGAAATGAAGGGGATCGACTTGATAGGTGTTCATTTTTTTTTTTTTTTCTGCTGGGAAGGTTTCTTCTCAAGGTTCCGTCCTGATTTTCTCCCTTGCTTTGTTCAAGCTTTTGCTCAAATATATTTTCAGAGCGGTTTTACCTGATCACTCAATTTAAAGAGTAACCCTCTCCCTGTATTACTCCTTATACTCTTCTTGTGCTTTATTTCTTTTCTTCTTGGACCACTTATCACCCATAATATATTATATTTTTATTTTTCAAATTATTGTCAATCAGATACAATACAATGTAAGCTCCGTGTCAGTTTTGGTCCTTGCCTGGCATATATGATTGGCACCTATATTTATTGTAAGGACCTAGAAGGCACCAGCAATGTTACTACTCTATATAAAATAAGCTATCCAAGTGTACCCTGCTGAAAATGAACAGCACGCGTTTCTCCTTTAATCTATACCAGGGGATAAGCTATGTATGTTTAGCAGAATAGTGTGATGAGATTATTTCTGTTGTCATGTTGGCTGATAATGACACAAGAAGTTTTAAGTGCCTCTACATGTGTGAGATGTTGATTGCCTATGAAGATTTACATAAGAAATAATTGAAAATAAGTTTTGTAATTCTCAGTTCAACAAATTCGTCAATGGTACCTCAGATGTTGGAGAGACCAAGAGGGAGGAGAACTCTTTTTGAGGTAATTCCTAAGAAGAGAGTTTTTGGACATTAGCAATGTTCTATGTTGCCCTATCTATTCCAGTGCCTTCTGAACTGGTTGGATCAGGTAAACTTATCTTATATCTTAAGCCAAGTAGCAATGGCTCCAAAAAAATCATTCACGGACTTCCACCTGTGTGCTGAAATTTGTGGGGTACAGAGATGTTGCTAGACCCATATTTATGCAACTCCACAGTTAATAGATGATGGCTTTCTAGCATCTTAGAATGGCTGTGTTGCCAGTAGCAAAGACATGGAATCAACCTAAATGCCCAGCAATGGTGAAAATGTGATACATATACACCATGAAATACTATGCATAAAAACGAATGAGATTATGTCTTTTGCAGCAACATGGATGCAACTGGAGGTCATTATCTACAGCGAACTAGCACAGAAACAGAAAACCAAATACCACATGTGCTCACTTATAAGTGGGAGCTAAACACTGAGTACATATGGACCCAAAGAAGGAAACAATAGACACCAGGGCTTACTCGAGGGTGGAGTGTGGAAGGATGGTGATGTTCAAAAAGCTACCAATCAAGTGCCATGCTTATTACCTGGGTGATGAAATAATATGTATATCAAACCCCTGTGATGTGCAATTTACCTATATAACAAACCTGCACATGTTCCCCTGAATAAAAGTAAAAAGAAAAAAAAACCTTTTTACTTTTTTTTTTTTACTTAAAATAAAAATTAAAAATAAAACAAAAAGAATAGCTGTGTTGGGAAGTAATTTCGCTTCTACCAGTACTGAATTCATGATGTATATTTTATTAATGTATCATTTTGGACTGCAGATGATGCCAACTTGGGATCATTTTGGATTCTTCTCTGAGGAAATTCTAGAGGGATAATAAAACACCTATCCCTGCCTCAGTTGAAAAAACCATTTACTTATAGTTTATATTTGGAGCTTCCACAAATGTTCATTGAATAATTTTGAATGGCTTAAAACAATAGCTTGAAATCCTCTGATGTGTTGGCAAAAAAAAAAACCCAAATAATCACTGTACAATGTGATAAATGTTATATATCTAGTTGTTATAAGGTGTTGAAGCCAGCAGAGAGGTGGAAAATGAACTCTTCCTAGGGAAAGCGGTCAAGGTCTTCTTAAGGAGGTAAGCTTTCAGGCAGGTTTTAAAAAAAGAAGAAGAGAAAAGAGAGTGTCATTCTGAGAAGAATAAACATTATGTAAAAACTCAGAGAAAGAAAAGATGTGACATTCTTTGAAGAATAAGTATACAGTGTATGGTTGTGGAGTTGAGACTGTGGTTAGAGATGAGATTAATAAAAAGAAGGGGCTTGGCATGGTGGCTCATGCCTGTAATCCCAGGACTTTGGGAGGCCTAAGAGGGAGGATTGCTTAAGCCCAGGAGTACAAGATCAGCCTGGGCAACGTAGGGAGACTCCATCTCTACAAAAATATACAAAAATTTGCCAGGTGTGGTGGCACACACCTATAGTTCTAGCTACTCGAGAGGCTGAGGCTGGAGGGTTGCTTGAGAGCAGGAGGTAGAGGCCGCAGTGAGCTGTGATTGTGCCACTGCACTCCACTGGATAACGGAGTAAGACACTGTCTCAAAAAAAAAAAAAAAGAGGTTGTCTAGAAGGGGTCACAGATGAACATCTCATACACTGATTTTTTCTGGTAGTTAAATTCTAGAGTATTCATTGGTACTATTGTACATTAGCCTCTTAAGGACTCTTCTCTCATTTACTTCTAATCTTTTTTCTAATCCATCAATGCAAATATGACTTTTTTTTGTTAAATCAAGCTTGCTGTAATGTTGCGGATGGAATAGTAAAATCTTACCATGGCTCACCACATCCCGGCTGGTCTCGCCTCCATTTGATGCACCAACCTTGGGTATTCCAGGCTGCTCTCTATTTCATTTTGTTTGTTTGTTTGTTTTTATTTTTTGTTTTGAGATGGAGTTTCACTCTTGTCACCCAGGCTGGAGTGCAGTGGTGCAATCTCGGCTCACTGCAACCTCTGCCTCCTGGGTTTAAGCGATTCTCCTGCCTCAACTTCCTGAGTAGCTGGAACTACAGGCGAGTGCCACCATGCCCAGCTAATTTTTTGTATTTTTAGTAGAGACAGGGTTCCACCATGTTAGCCAGGCTGGTCTTGAACTCATCACCTCAGGTGATCCACCCACCTTCATCTCCCAAAATGCTGGGATTACAGGCATGAGCCACCACGCCCAGCAGCTGTTCTCAATTTCTGTACTCCTGCCACATGCTGGCCTTCTTTTATCCCCCTTAGTGTGCCATACCACAGGGCCTCTTGTTTCTTGTGCCTGGAACTCACTGTATTTGGCTGCTTCCTCCTCCCTGAGCTCTCTTTCTAATACCCTTTGCATCTAAATTTGCAGCTGCCCTCTTTCTGTCTCTTAATGGTACTGTCATTTTCTCAGGGCAACACCTCCGTAAAATCTCACACGCCTATGACTCACAGTCTCACTGCATCATGCATCTGTTTCACTGTTTTAATTGTACATTATTTGTTTGATTTCTGTAAGATCCTTTAGGGAAATTACCATGTATTTTCCTGCTCACCACTGTCTTTTTAGTGCCCAGCACACAGGTTGTAACACCCTCACGTGTAGTATGTGTTTAATAAATATCTGTTGAATGAATTAATAAGGAGTTCAGTTATATATGAGATGAACGTGGGTAATGATTTTTATTTAAAACAAAAATTTGAAATGATAAATACAGTTAATCTGATATGTCCCCCCAAAATCCAATTCTCACTTTCAGTATCCACATTTTAAAAATTTATATTCTCCTTATGATGAAGGAAAGATATTAAACTGTTTCTAAAGTAATTTTTACAAATCAAAATTGAATGCATTCCAAAATATGTAATGGAGACAATCTACTGTGATAATAAAAATAGATATTTCCACTATGACTTTGAGTAATACCAGATGTTTTTGTGTGGCATATTTATGAAAGCTTCCTCAAAATTACCACTGTCAAAAATAATTTGTTTTATATAAAGCGCTAATATATATTACACCTGAAGCATACAAAAGAAAACTGCATGGGTTTACAAGGGCAAGTTTGCTAAATAAAATATAAGATATGGTTTGAGTAATTGAAGAGTTTTTGTTTCAAAACCTGAATATAACACTAAGTTAGCCAAGCTAACTTCTTTTTCTGAGGGAAAATGCTATCACTTTGTGATAATTTTTATCATTTTATGGAATTTAAACAAGTCAATATTTTACTTCCACAGTTGTTTTATTTCAAACAATATAACATTTCTGTGTGTGTTTTCTTTTCCAGACATATAAAGGGCCTGCAAAGTTAAAATGGAACAAAATGAGACAGAGTGAGGCTACATTATATAATTCTTTAATGTATTCATGTGGTCAACAAACACAATAAAATTCCTTTAATCAGATTACAGTCTAAAGAGTAAACAATTGAGATTCAGTCATCTAATTAACTGACATCCCCTTTTCCAGCCCCCACTGTCCTCTAGCAACTTTTGTGCATACTAATCACCTTGGACTCCTGTTAAAATGCAAATTCTGATTCAGTTGGTTTGCAGAGAAGCCTGAGATTCTGCATTTCTCACAAGCTCCATGGGGGCTCCTAGGGGACTCCAGTGCTGCTAGTCTGTGATCCCAATTTTGAAAAGCAAGGAGCTGGAGAGTGCTGAGACCAGAAGGCCACAAAACAACTGGGGTGCTACATTTTTACTGGGGCTCTGGGTTCAGCTGGATGGACTAAGTGGCACTAAATTTCTGTGTAGGAGAAGTGAGATCATGTCCTCTTAAAGTTTCCACGGTTGTTTTCTTTTCTCTTTCAAACCTGAATTCAACACTAGCTGACAACCTTGATCTATTAATGGCACAACCATTCTCCCAACTATAAATACTTGAATATTCTAAGTTATTTTTGACTGCTTCTGCAGCCTTTTTTTTTCCTATTCCATACATTCAATCATCTGGCAAGTCATATGGCTAACCCAGCCCTGTGCCTGCTGCTTCTATCTCCTTTTCTCCCCTCACCCCATCATTAATCATCATCGTCAGTGATTACTGAGAACTTCCAATATGGTGGGCTTTATATGCATTGTGTAATTTAAACCTTAAAGTATGCATGAGTTCGTTATTTTTAAACCCATGAAGAAACTGAGGCTGAGAGCACCACTTGCCAATTCACATAAGTAGTAAGTAACGAAGTGGGGATGTACACCCAAGTCTGACTGACTACAGGTGTTGTTCCTAACCAGTATACTTTGCTGCTTTTCCACTCCTATCTCCTTCTTCAAGCCTGCATTAATTCTTACTAGATCTAAGCAGATTTATTATGCTTGCCATAGCCATAACTATTATGCCACATGTATGTGACAACCTTTTATGACCTTAGTCATATTATAAATATTTGTCATTGTCACTTAATCTATTGCAGAGTAGTGCCAGAGTTTTCTTTCCTGCATTCATGTCTGATAATGTCTATACTGCGTCCCAAGTGTTTCAGTTGTATTTGAGCTCCTGCATCATATGGTTGCATCTTACCTTTCTTCAAAATCTCAGTGCCTTCCTTCCACATCTCAATACCTATTACCAGGGCTGTCATTTCTCATATAAACAATTAAGATTATATCACAGAGCCAAAGCTAAAGTATTAACTATTATCTTCTTCATGAAGTGTTTTCTGGTTATTGTACTAAACACATTCTTTTACTTCCAGAATATCTGTACCACTTTGTATCATGTTTTGGCACTTATTGTAAAGAATCAATGAAGGGTCATAATTTAATGTCTAGTTAAAAAGCTGAATTCAAGGCAGGACACTGTTAAATTAAACAGTTCCTTGGGTCACTGTATTTTTAAATCAAATTGCTATAAAAATTACCTTGACTCGGAACCTGAACTTTCCTCACTTTTACACACTGACCCTAGTTCTGTATTTGAAAGCAATTTCCTATCCCACAAGCTATTACTGCAAATAATATTACTTCAGATGGTTTAAGAAAATTGTAGTCCTTCACTTACTTTAATCAAAATAAAATGTTTTAGTTCTTTCTGCTGTTTTTCATATAATTCAGTCTTCACACTTGTTATCAAAATTATTGCCTTCTAGTTACAGGCTCTAGAATTGGTCTACCTAGGTCAAATCCCAGCTCTACCATCTAGTATCCGTATAATCTCATGAAAGTTGTTTAATGTTTTAGCATCTATTTCTTTATATGTAAAATGAGAGTAAAAAATAACATTTACCTAATAGTTTTTATGGGGATTGAGTATGTATGTAAAATGTTTGATTAAAAAATCAACTCAATGCACAAGGTATAGGTTTAGACAAGTTCAGGAATAAGAGTGGAATTATCATTTCTGATGTAGAATCTTATTTATACTCAATAAGTAAAGATTTCATTGGCTATTTTAGGTGTTTCACTACATTATTAGGTTATTGCTTTTGTAGTAAACTGAAAGTCCAAGAAAAGCTCTTGTTGACTCAAGGCTTCCTCGAGCTGTGGTTGGGCAATTGTCTTTTAAGACCCAAATACATGACTTTCCATTGATTCTTACTACATTTAACATTTTTTGGTCTTTTGTTTCAGGGTTTTGAATTCTCTTTGATTTTTTTTATAACCATCCAAAATATGTACTACCATTGTTAATTATGGCTAGTCACTTTAAACTAATAGTAGCTCACATTTTGGTTTGTTGTTTTCCTTAGTGTTTCTTTTATTATTATTATTATTATTGCACTTTAAGATCTGGGATACATGTGCAGAATGTGCAGGTTTGTTACATAGGTATACACGTGCCATGGTGGTTTGCTGCACCCATCAACCCATCATCTACATTGGCATTTCTCCTAATGCTATCCCTCCCCAAGCCCCCAACCCCCTGGCAGGCCCTGGTGTGTGATGCCCCCTGCCCCCACCCCCCCATGTCCATGTGTTCTCATTGTTTAACTCCCACTTATGAGTGAGAACATGCGGTGTTTGGTTTTCTGTTCTTGTGTTACTTTGCTGAGAATGATGGTTTCCAGCTTCATCCATGTTCCTGTAAAAGACATGAACTCATCCTTTTTTATGGCTGCTTAGTATTCCACAGTGTATATGTGCCACATTTTCTTTATCCAGTCTATCATTGATGGGCATTTTGGTTGGTTCCAAGTCTTTGCTATTGTGAACGGTGTTTCTAACCTGCAAATTGAGATGCAAGAAACCTCTACAAGAGGGTCTCTGTTTTCCTTGGAGGCAATGAGGAGGTTTATCATTGTAGAGCTCATAAATAGCATATGCAGGTCTATTGTCTGCTGAATTTCTCCTCTTACAAACTGTTTTTTAAGAGTGTAAGTAATTGTTCTTTCCAAAAGCAAGAAGCAGGATGTTTTTAAATGATGACAGTGTTTGGAATAATTGATCATTTCTAGCTGGTCCAAATATCTGCTTCATATGACTGCTGCAGTAAATTTGATAGACATTACATAGTTCTACATTACAGTCCATTGCAGGTACTGCTCTTAGCAGTTTTTAAGATGGGAGTTATAAAAGCAATAACTTGATTTCTCATGTCTAGACGTTCTTTCCCACATGACTCCATCTAGGAAGGCTGAGACTTAGGCTGTCCCAACCTGCATGATTTATATAGTTGAGGCCTATTTTCACTGTCAAGAAGCCAAATCCCTCAGGCAGCCTTGCCAAGAACTGTTCCACTCATTTTATTTTCATCCCTGAGGCCTTCATTCTAACATTGGCTTCCCTTATTAACAAAAAGCAGGAAACAAGCTCCTATTTGTGAGATAATGTATTTTCCACTAGGAGAAGTTGGGTCCTTAGAGGAAATCATCTCTTTTCAAGTTGTTAGCTTTTCCAGGAAGTTGACTGTTTATATATCTAATGCTCATGACTTGATTTTGAAGTATGCCTTCAAACATATTTGTTGGACTTAAATAACTAAATGGATAATACTGTATTTCTGGTAAAATGGCATCTTTCTGGGTCAGATCTTTCTAAATATCAATGAATAATGGGGGTGTCTTTTCTAATTATTTCATACCAACTTTGTAGGGCAGAGATGAGAGACAGGAAGTGAGATACTCAAATCCCAATTTACGAATTTATAAAGTCATAATTAAAAATTACTTTTATACGATAGGTCATATGTTAAGTCATTTTTTTTTGTTTCTGTACAACAAGGCATGAGGGGAATAGAAAGGAGACTTGGCTGAAAGTTAGAAGACCCAGAGTGTAGTGCTATTGTGGCCAAAGTATGGTTGTGTTAACTTGGTCTGATGACTTTTTCTTTCTGGTCTACAATTTACTCATAGGTAAAAAGAGGAATCTGGACTTGAGTAAACACTGTAGCTTTTATCAGCTCCAATACTTTAGAAGATATAGCTTGAGGTTCCACCTTGAACAAATACAGTGCAGGGAGTGTAGAGAGTGAGAAAGGAAAAAAGAGGGAATTTGGGGTCAGGGAAATGTGTCAGATCCTGAGGATCAAGAATGAAGAAGTAGAAGAAAGAGGTAGGTTTTATAAGATCAGCTTTGCTTGTAGCACCTACTTCTACACAACAGAAGAGCAAGAAGAACTTTCCTGATTAGAGACAAGGGGGAAGTGTGTATCACCAAAATGTGGCCTTTCTATCTTTCCTCATTTCCCACCCATGGAAGCTATGATTTCTGTACCTGAATAATAAAACATAACTAAGAATCAGAGACCAAAAATTGGTGTAATGTTGGAGGCCTAGTGAGGGTTCTGTGGTGTACTTGATTTTAAGAGCAGCAAAGAACATGGAATGTGCTGATACTTTTTGCCCCATGATTTAACGGGGACTGGATGACTGATTCACAGACATCATGCTTTTACTGCCAACAGGAGCCCTGCTATACTCCATCTTTTATGTGATCCTATGACATCAAAGAAAAGATGGACCAACGTGGCTTAAGAAATCTTAGGATGTTTTTACATGACAGTTTCACTGGAGAAGGCAAAGAATTGTAGCAAATTTAGTGTAAACGTTTTTTTTTGGTGGGGGAGGGTAAAGCTTTATTTAGTTTTATTTAGTTAACATTTATGACTAAATTATATACTAACTTATAACCTTTTCCTTTCAATTGCTGCAGTGATCCAAATCCCACAATAAATAATGATGGGGCATGCTCAGGAGAAATAAGAATAATGAAAACTCAAAATGTGTCTCTTTTTAGGCCCTGTCTGGTACTCTTGTCACCTTTTTGTGGGCTCTCCGCATTTTGTGACGTAATGCACTTGTTCATAAATACTACAAATGTCTCCAGATGAATTCTAGCACAACCAACATTATGTTGCCAAACATATTACTTATATTTAAATGTACTTATATAAGTTTCTTCCATTATGTTCCTCATTGGATGAAAGATATTAGACTACTTAACTTCTACATGTCAAAAAGGATCCCAGTTTGATTTTTCAAAACACCTTAAAACAAACAAAATGAAGTAACATATAAAATTATATGGCCTTTTCCAAAGAAAGGAAATCACAGAACAGTGAAAAATATAGCCATATGATGCCTGATTATAAAATTGAAGGAAAAAGGAACTTATGTGGGGCAATTCCATGGATTTCTGAATGTTGACCCTTCATTGGGTAATTCTCAGTCAACTTGCAACTTCTCAAGATGCTGTAAGTCTATTAAAGTTGTACTTATTATGCTTGAAAGCAATCACTGATGAAATTTGGCTTGGGACCTTGAGTTGAAATGTGTTTCATGAATAATGACAAAGCTATATAAACTGGCTCTACTCAGGAATCTGTTCATCCCAAAATAATCTATCAGATCTCATAAATCCTAGAATTCTACAGATCTTGGAAAGCATCATTGCAAGTTCTGAATCTCAAATTTTCTGTGGAATGTTACTATTCCATAATCTTGGGGCTCTTTGACTGTACTATGTGCTATACTCATTGTATGCTATTTAGTAGTCATCATTTTAGGTAGGTTGTGCTCAACAAGAAATAATACATCATGTTAAGTCTATGTGCATGTCCTGAGGCACAACACTGTACTAAAACCATACATCTATCCAATCTAATTGGTGTGACTAATAGTCAGACAAGTTGGGCATCAAGGGCTTCCACTGATCAGCTCATGGCCTTTACAAAGTTTTTACTTTTGAGTCCACTGCTGCTGGTCCAAAGACCACACTTTTAGTAGCAAGAGCTGGTCAGTTAAACAGGTGTCTTTCATTTCTTCTCCTCCTGACAATGGAAGAGTGTCAGCCTTTGCCAACTATTGCCAGTATTATTATTTTAGGAGATGATAAAACAGAAAAAGTTTATTCTCATGATAGCTGTTTGACCTGGATCTCATGTGTGGAGACTTCTGTGCTTCTTGACAATCAAAGACTGCTGTCACTTAAGGTACCCCAACAACTGTACCTAAAATCTACTGATCAGGCAAATGAACCCAACAAACAGGGAAAAAAAATAGAAGACAGAGAAAAGACATGTTCAAGAGGAATGGTAGTGCTAGAGGAGATAACATGATTTTAAAATGTAAAAGATTACCTATAATGAATATATTTTTTTAAGCAATCTTTTTCTGTTTATAAACATGAATTGGGACCTTAAAAAGCACGTAGACAAGTAGAAGAAGGCAAGGGTTATGGTTGAGACCTGTTAGGACCTGGAATAAATATCTCAGAACAAATAAAAATACCAAGAAATGGAAATGATTATGGAAATGTTTCCTGGAGAAGAGATCCAGGATACTTACCATGTTAAAATAATAAAATTTCCAAAGAACGGAAAGAGAATAGTTGAAGAAAACAACAAATAAATTAGTAACGTATCATGAATATGAAAAAGTACCAACTGAATGTTAGATTGTGAAGATGTTAGATGTTAGAAGAAACATATCTAGGCATATTCTGGTAAAATTCCACAGCTCCAAGAATAAAGAGAAGAACTCATGAACTTTTGATGCAAAAACAATTTATCTACAAAAATAAAAATCAAATAAGCATTTGATTTTCATATGCAACACTGGAAGCTAAAAAATGGTAGAGTAACTTGTAGAGAATATTAGCAAGAAGGACTGCAACCCAAGTATCACGTTTGCTTTTCATGATGAGAGAAAGATATGTCCAGATATTCAAGATGCTAAAGAGTACCTACCACTCAGTTACCCCGTCTGAGGGAATATTTCTCTATAAACTAAAAAACAGCAAACAGATCCGAATTGAGACTTCCATATAGTAGAATAAGAATCAGAGAGAAAAGAAGGGTGATAAATTTTGCAATAGTTATAGTCAAAATCTAAGTGGATAATTGGAGTGTAACTGGGAATGTGGAATTTAAGCACAAAACAGGAATTGTTAAACTAGAAAAGACAAACTGCAAGCGAAAAGCTAATAATAACCTCAAACCAAAAGTACCAAAGGAATAGCAAACTGAAGAGTTTCATGAGAAAGAGGGAGAAAATAAATGCCTTTTGCAGATCTCCCAGAGTGAGGGAATTTGGGAAAGGAAACCTCTTTAATGGACTAGCTGCATTGGAGAAAGGCAAATCAATAGAACACCTTGGACAAGGGATTAGCCTCCAACATTTAAAAAATAATTTAGAATGTGTCTTGTTACTGTGTTTAGAAAGAAAAGTTAACTCTAAATAGGGTGTAAAAGTGCAGTGGAAATCTCAAATTACAAGGGGAAATGAATAGCCATTTCACCAAACTAGTGGAAATAGGAAAGAGGAACAAGACGAAAAAGGTGAAAAATAATAATAGATTAATTTACATGGAGGCAGGGATCACAGTCTAATTTATTTTTGTAATACTAGAGTCTATTACATAGTATGCTTTCATGAAATATTTATTGGTTGAGTGAATAAATCATAAATGTGAGTTTCACCTTCTTGGCCAGATTAGTTACATTCCAGGTTAACAGCATTTTAAATAAAAAATCCTAAGTGAAAATTATGATTATTCAGCAGAAGATATTTCCATTGGCCACCCTGTCCCTCAGTCTTCATGCTCAGCACTAAACAACATCTGTAGAATTGCTATAAAAGTGTATTGGAACAGCAATTCCAGATTCCCAAACTGGGTGGAGTTGCAACACTTCATTTTTTGCATTCTGATGCTGGTATTCCATCACCCCAAGCTTTCTAAACAGGCAGAAGAGAAAAAGCCTTGGGTGTTAAATAGATTAGAATACAAAGATAAGCTGGAATTCTTTTCTAGTTGGGTGGCCTTGAGCAAGTCATTTAATCTCTTTGAGCTTCAATTTGATAATAATTAATGATGATAAAGTGACGATAATTTAAAAATGTCTATCAGTTATTGCTCACTTTGTGGCAAGTACAGTCCTAAGTATTTTATATATGACATCTCATTTAATTCTCTAATAAGTCTATAAATGTAGTTATTATAATCATATTATAAGACTCACTGTACATTCTGAAATAGTAAATGTAACCCTAAGGTTTCCAAGGGATTACAGCCAATTGACAAGAATTTTTGGGAAAACCTGCAATTAACACAGAAGCCCCACTTACTTTCTTCTGTGTACATCCTTCCTGTTAGTTGTGTTTCCTCGTCATACACATCAGTTATCAAGTAAAAGGATACCCTGTTGGATGCTCTCCAGTCATGGACCAGTTCTGAATGACTCTAATCCACCTACCCCATGCCCTCATTATGTCCTTTCTTAACTCACCCAGCATAAATTTTGCTCTTTATTCTCCATTTTCCAACTGGGTTTGCCATAAAATTTCTGTGTTCTCTTTTCTTTCTTCCTGCAACATTGTATTACTTTTAAATTAAAAAAAATAAAACTTAATTTTTTACAGGAAAACAAAATGTAAGAAATAAAGGAAAAAACTATTTTAACATTAAGCATTTCACCTATTAAAGTATAAATATTTTCCACATTATTAGTTTTTGTTTTGCAATGTCATTTAAAAAGTTGACTTTATTTTTTAGAGCAGTTTTAGTTTCAAAGCAAAATTGAGCAGAAGGTACAGAGATTTTCTCTATGCACCCCCCTGTAATTCTTCATGCATGATGTTAGGCTGTTTTTGCATTGCTATAAAGAAATATTTTAGAATGGGTAACTTATAATAAAACAGGTTTAATTAGCTCATGATCCTGTAGGCTTTGCAGGAAGCATGGTGCTGGTATCTGCTTGGCTTCTGGGGAGTCCCCAGGATGCTTACAATCATGACAGAAAGTGAAGGGGGAGCAAGCATGCCACAGGGCCAGAGCAGGAGAAAGAGAGGGGTTGTAAAATCCCACGCTTTTTTTTTTTTTGAGACAGTGTCTCACTCTGTCACCAAGGCTGGAGTGCAGTGGCATCATCATGGCTCACTACAGCCTTGACCTCCCAGGCTCAAGTGATCCTCCCACCTCAGCCTCCTGAGTAGCTGGATCTACAGGTGTGTGCCACCATGCCTAGCTGCCACACATTTTTAAATGACCAGATCTAATGGGAACTCACTCACTATCACAAAGACAGCACCAAGCCATAAGGAATCTGCCTCCATGATCCAAACACCTGTCACCAGCCCCTATCTCCAGCATTGGAGATTACATTTCAACATGAGATTTGGGTGAGACAAATCTCCAAACTGTATTCTGCCACTTACCCCTCCAAAATCTGATGTCCTTCTCACATTGCAAAGTATAATCATGCCTTCCTTACAGTGCCCCAAAGTCTTAACTCATTCTAGCATTAATTCAAAACTCCAAGGTCTCATTTGAGGCAAGCCAAATCCCTTCTACCCAGTGTCTTGGATATTACAACTTTGCTCCCTTTTCGTTATGCAGATATCTCTAACAAGTGGTTGCTCCACAGCCCACTTGAATTCCTCTTCCAAGAAAGCTTTTTCTTTCTCTTCCACATGGCCAGGCTGCAAATTTTCCAAACGTGTAAATTCTGCTTTGCTTTCAAATACAGCTTCCAACTTTAAGTCAGTCTCTTGCTCCTGCATCTGAGCTTTGGCTGTTACAATCAACCAGGCCACATCTTCAACACTTTGCTGCTTATAAGTTTATTGTACCAGATGCCCTAAATCATCATGGAAGTTCAAACTTCTACAGATCTCTAGGGAATGAACAAATGCAGCCAAGCACTTCGCTGAGGTGTAACACACATGAGTTTTGCTCCAGTTCTCCATAAGTTCCTCATTTCCATCTGAGACCTCATCAGCCTGGACTTCACTGTCCAAATCACTATTGGTACTTTGGTAACAACCATTTAACACGTCTCTAAGAAGTTCCAAACTTTCATCCTCCTATCTTCTTCTGAGCCCTTCAAATTCTTACAATCTCTGCCTGTTACCCAGTTCATAAGTTGCTTCCACATTTTTAGGTATCTTTATAGCAATCCCTCGCTTGTGGTACCAATTTTCTGTGTTAGGCTGTTCTTGCATTGCTATAAAGAAATACCTCATACTGGGTAATTTACAAAGAAGAGAGGTTTAATAAGCTCACAGTTCTGTATGTTGTACAGCAAGCATGGTGCTGACATCTGCTTGGCTTCTGAGGAGGCCTCAGGAAACCTACAGTCATAGAGGAAGGTGAAGGAGGAGAAGGAATGTCACATGGCTGGAACAGGAGAAAAGTGGGGAGATGCCACACACTTTTAAATGACCAGATCTCATGAGAACTCACTATTGTGAAGACAGAAACAAGCCATGAGGGATCTGCCCCCATGATCCAAATATGTCCCATCAGGCCCCACCCACCTTCAACATTGGAATTACATTTCAACATGAGGTTTGGGCAAGAAAAAATATCCAGACTATATCAGGTATCTTCCTTCATTATCAACATCCCCCACCAGTAGGATGGAGGTTATAATTTGTTACAATTGATGAACCTACACTGAAAGTCCATAGCTTACATTACGGTTCACTCTTTGTACTGTATATTCTTTGGGTTTGGAAAAATCTATTTGACATGTACCACCAATATAGTTTCATATAGAGTAGATTCACTGCCCTAAAAAATATACCATTTTCTGCCTATTCACGCAATGTCATTTTTAAATGATTGTCTAGTAGCATGGTTTGAATGTGTCCTCACCCAAATCTCATCTTGAATTCCCACGTGTTATGAGAGGGACCTAGTGGGAGGTAATTGAATCATGGGGGCGGGTCTTTCCCATGCTGTTTTTGTGATAGTGAATAAGTCTCACAACATCTGATGGTTTTACAAACAGGAATTTCCCTGCACAATCTCCCTTCTCTTGTCTGCTGCCATGTGAGACATGGCTTTCATCTTCCACCATGATTGTGAGGCCTCCCCAGCCACTTAGAACTGTAAGTCCAATAAACCTCTTTCCTTTGTAAATTGCCTAGTCTCAGGTATGTCTTTATCAGCAGTGTGAAAATGGGCTAATACACTTAATTTTCCATTTTAGAACCCAGATTTATTTGATCAGTCTCATGTTAGAAGCAATTTCGAAGCTGTTTCCAATTTTTGCTTTTATAAAAATCAATGTTGCTTTATTGTGGCAAAGCTTTGTGTTCATTGACAATTATTGCCTTCAGATAAATCTCTCAAATAATCAAGACTTGTACACATATTTCAAAATTGATCTTAGAAAAATATTAATTTCTTCTTCCACTAGAAGAACAAGATTTTATAGTCCCTTAACTCCTTAATAAGAGCAGATATTGAGATTTTATTTTATTTTAGTTTTTTAAATTTTTATTTCAATAGCTTTTTGGGTACAAGTGTTTCTTTGTTACATAAATGAATTATATAGTGGCAAATTCTGAGATTTTAGTGGACTTGTCACCCAAGTAGTGTACACTATATCTAATCTTTAAAGATATTAAGATTTTAAAAAATCTTTGTCACATAGAATCAATAGTATATTGAATAAAGAAAATGTGGTACATATATACACCAGAGAATACTATGCAACCATAAGAAAGAATAAAATCATGTCCTTTGCAGCAACATGGATGCAGTAGGAGGCCATATTACTCAGTTAATTAATGTAGGAACAGGAAACTGAATATTATGTTTTCTCACTTACTGTAAGTGGAAGTTAAATACTGAGCACATATGGACGTAGACATGGGAACAATAGGCCCTGCAGATGACTAGAAGGAGGAAGCAGGGAGAGGGGCAAGGGTTGCAAAACTACATGTTGGGTACTATGCTCAGGGTAAAGAGATCTGTACCCCAAACCTTAGCATCATGCAATATTCCCTTGTAACAAACCTGAACATGTACCACCTACATCTAAAATAGAAGTTGAAATTACAACGGAAAAGCATTATGCTAAGGATAGAAGCCAGACTGAAAAGGCTACATACTATATTATTCTTTTGATATAACATTTTGAAAAACACAAAACTACATATTGGAAGAACAAAGATTGGTGATAGCAAGGGGCTGGAAATGATGGGAGGAAGGGGGTTGACTACAGAGTGGTACAAGGGAAATTTTCGTGGTAATCACAATATTCTACACATCTTAATTGTGATGTGATCACATGACTAGATGCCTTGGGAAAAAAAATGAATATATAAATTATATCTCAATAAATTTGACTTTAAAAAGAAAAACATCTTTGCCAATTTTATGGAAGAAAACGACATCTTTATAATGTACTTTGCTTTGCTTTATTAATGAGATTGAAAATTTTAATGTATTTATTATTCATTTTTGTGAATTGCCTATTGGTAAAACTAAACCAGTCCTTCTTTTTCCTAGTTTTATTTTAGGTTCAGGGAATACGTGTGCAGGTTTGTTACATGGGTAAATTGTGTGTTACTGAGGCTTTGTGTACAAATGATACTGTCACCAAGGTAGTGGCATAGAATCCTATAGGTAGCCTTCCAACCCATGACCTGTCCCATCTTCTCCCTCAAGAAAGATCCAGTGTCCATTTTCGCATATGTGTGTCCATGTGTACTCAGTGTTTAGCTACCACTTATAAGTGAGAACATGCTGTATTTGGTTTATGTTCTTTGTTAGTTTGTCTAAGATAATGGCCTCCAGCTGCACTGATGTTGCTGCAAAAAACATGACTGTATAGTTTTTTCCACGTCGTGTATGTGTTGCACGTTCTTTATTCAGTCCACCATTGATGGGCATCTTGGCTGATTCCACATCTTTGCTATTGTGACTAGCACTTTGAAGAACATGTGAGAACATGTGTATTTTTAGGAGAATACTATTTTCCTTTCTGTATATACCTAATAGAGGGACTGTCAGGTTGAATGGTAGTTCCATTTTCAATTTTTTTGAGAATTCTCTAAACTGCTTTCCACAGTGGCTGAACTAATTTACATTCCAACCAGCTGTGTAAAAGTGTTCCCTTTTCTCTGCAACCTTGGCAGCATCTGGTTCTTTTTGACTTTTTTTATAATAGCCATTCTGACTGGTGTGAGACGGTATTTCATTGAGGTTTTGATTTGCATTTCTCTAATGATTAGTGATACTGAGCATTTTTTCATGTATTTGTTGGCCACATGTATATCTTCTTTTGAGAAGTGTCTGTTTATGTCCTTTGCTTATTTTTAATGGAGCTGTTTTTTGCTTGCTGATTTAAGTTCCTTATAGATTCTGGACATTAGGCCTTTATTTGATGCAAAGTTTGCAAATATTTTCTCTCATTCTGTAGGTTGCCTGCTTACTCTGTTGATAGTTTCTCTTTCCATGCAGAAGCTCTGTAGTATAATAGGTCCTTCTTGTCAATTTTTGTTTTTGTTGCAATTGCTTTTGGGGACTTAGTCATAAATTCTTTGCCAAGACCATTGTCTAGAATGGTATTTCCTAGGTTTTCTTCTAAAGTTGTTATCATTTTAAGTTTTAAATTTAAGTCTCCAATCTGTCTTGCGTTAATTGTAGATAGTAAAAGGAAGGGGTCCAGTTTCAATCTTTTGCATGTGGCTAGTCAGTTGTTCCAGCATCATTTATTTAGTAAGGAGTTCTTCCCCCATTGTTTGTTATTTTCAGCTTTGTTGAAGATAAGGTAATTGTCAGTGTGTGGCTTAATTTCCGGATTTGCTCTCCTGTTCCATTGGTCTATGTGTCTGTTTTTGTACCAGCACTATGCTGTTTTGGTTGCTGTAACCTTGTAGTAGACTTTGAAGCTGGATAGTGTGATGACTCCAGCTTTGTTCTTTTTGCTTAGGATTGGTTTGGTGATTCAGATCCATTTTTGATCCCAAATAAATTTTAGAATAGTTATTTCTAATTCTGTGAAGAGTGTCGTTGGTAGTTTGATAGAAACAGCATTGAATCTGTAGATTGCTTTGGGCAATATGGCCATTTTAATAATATTGATTCTTCCTATCTATGAGCATGGATGTTTTTCCTCTTGTTTGTGTTGTCTCTTATTTGAGCAGTGTTTTGTAATTCTTGTTGTAGAGATTTTTCACCTCCTTGGTAAGCTGTATCCCAGGTATTTTATTGTTTTGTGGCTATTGTAAATAGGATTGCATTCTTGATTTGGCCCTGAGCTTGGATGTTATTGGTGTATAGAAATGCTTTTGATTTTGGTACATTTATTTTGTATCTTGAAACTTTGCTGAAGTTGTTTGTAAAATCAAAAAGCTTTTGGGCAGAGACTATGGGGTTTTCTGGATATAGTATCATGTCATCCACAAATGTGGTGTTTTTGTCCATCCTCATGTTGCTAATAAAGACATACCTGAGACTGGGTAATTTATAAAGAAAATTAGGTTTAATGAACTCACATTTCCACGTGGCTGGGGAGGCCTCACATTCATGGTAGAAGGTGAAGGAGGAGCAAAGGCACATCTCACATGGCAGCAGGCAAGAGAGCATGTGCAGGAGAACTTTCCTTTATAAAACCATCAGATATCATGAGGCTTATTCACTATCACAAGAACAGTATGGGAAAAACTCGCCACCATGATTCAATGACCTCTCACTGGGTCCCTCCCATGACATGTGGGCATTATGAGAACTATGATTCAAGGTGAGATTTGGGTGAGGACACAGCCAAACCATATCATTCTACCCCTGTATCCTCCCAAACGCATGTCCTCATATTTCAAAACCAATCATCCCTTCCCAACAGTCCCCCCAAATCTTAACTCATTTCACCATTAACTCAAAAGTCCATAGTCCAAAGTCTCATCTGAGACAAGGCAAGTCCCTTCCACCTATGAGACTGTAAAATCAAAAACCAGTTAGTTACTTCCTAGATACAACGACAGTACAGGCATTAGATAAATGCATCAATTTATTTTTTTTTATCCTTAGCTTCTTCATCTTTTTTATTATTATTATTATACTTTAAGTTTTAGGGTACATGTACACAACGTGCAGGTTTGTTACATATGTATACATGTGCCATGTTGGTGTGCTGCACCCAATAACTCGTCATTAGGTATATCTCCTAATGCTATCCCTCTCCCCACCCCACAACAGTCCCCGGTGTGTGATGTTCCCCGTCCTGTGTCCATGTGTTCTCATTGTTCAGTTCCCACCTATGAGTGAGAACACGTGGTGTTTGGTTTTCTGTCCTTGTGATAGTTTGCTGAGAATGATGGTTTCCAGCTTAATCCATGTCCCTGCAAAGGACATGAACTCATCTTTTTTTATGGCTGCCTAGTATTCCATGGTGTATATGTGCCACATTTTCTTAATCCAGTCTATCATTGATGGACATTTGGATTGGTTCCAAGTCTTTGTTATTGTGAATAGTGCCACAATAAACATACATGTGTGTGTGTCTTTATAGTAGCATGATTTATAATCCTTTGGGTATATACCCAGTAATGGGATTGTTGGGTCAAATGGTAATTCTAGTTCTAGATCCTTGAGGAATCACCACACTGTCTTCCACAATGGTTGAACTAATTTACACTCCCACCAACAGTGCAAAAGCGCTCCTATTTCTCCACATCCTCTCCAGCAACTGTTGTTTCCTGACTTTTTAATGATTGCCATTCTAACTGGCATGAGATGGTATCTCATTGTGGTTTTGATTTGCATTTCTCTGATGACCAGTGATGATGAACATTTTTTCCTCTGTCTGTTGGCTGCATAAATGTCTTCTTTTGAGAAGTGTCTATTCATATCCTTCGCCCACTTTTTGATGGGGTTGTTTGTTTTTTTGTTGTAAATTTGTTTGAGTTCTTTGTGGACTCTGGATATTAGCTCTTTGTAAGGTGGGTAGATTGCAAAAATTTTCTCTCATTCTGTAGGTTGCCTGTTCACTCTGATGGTAGTTTCCTTTGCCATGAAGAAGCTCTTTAGTTTAATTAGATCCCATTTGTCTATTTTGGCTTTTGCTGCCATTGCTTTTGGTGTTTTAGTCATGAAGTCCTTGCCCATGCCTATGTTCTGAATGGTATTGCCTAGGTTTTCTTCTAGAGTTTTTATGGTTTTAGTCTATTTTTTTATTTCATTATTATTATACTTTAAGTTTTAGGGTACATGTGCACAATGTGCAGGTTAGTTACATATGTATACATGTACCATGCTGGTGTGCTGCACCCATTAACTCGTCATTTAGCATTAGGTATATCTCCTAATGCTATCCCTCCCCCATCCCCCTACCCCACAACAGTCCCCAGAGTGTGATGTTCCCCTTCCTGTGTCCATGTGTTCTCATTGTTCAATTCCCACTTATGAGTGAGAACACGCGGTGTTTGGTTTTTTGTCCTTGCCATAGTTTACTGGGAATGATGATTTCCAATTTCATCCATGTCCCTACAAAGGACATGAACTCATCATTTTTTATGGCTGCATAGTATTCCATGGTGTATATGTGCCACGTTTTCTCAATCCAGTCTATCATTGTTGAGTTGGTTCCAAGTCTTTGCTATTGTGAATAGTGCCACAATAAACATACCTGTGCATGTGTCTCTATAGCATCATGATTTATAGTTCTTTGGGTATATACCCAGTAATGGGATGGCTGGGTCAAATGGTATTTCTAGTTCTAGATCCCGGAGGAATTGCCACACTGACTTCCACAATGGTTGAACTAGTTTACAGTCCCACCAACAGTGTAAAAGTGTTCCTATTTCTCCACATCCTCTCCAGCACCTGTTGTTTCCTGACTTTTTAATGATTGCCATTCTAACTGGTGTGAGATGGTATCTCATTGTGGTTTTGATTTGCATTTCTCTGATGGCCAGTAATGATGAGCATTTTTTCATGTGTTTTTTGGCTGCATAAATGTCTTCTTTTGAGAAGTGTCTGTTCATGTCCTCCACCCACTTTCTGATGGGGTTGTTTGTTTTTTTTCTTGTAAATTTGTTTGAGTTCATTGTAGATTCTGGATATTAGCCCTTTGTCAGATGAGTAGGTTGCAAAAATTTTGTCCCATTTTGTAGGTTGCCTGTTCACTCTGATGGTAGTTTCTTTTGCTGTGCAGAAGCTCTTTAGTTTAATTAGATCCCATTTGTCAATTTTGTCTTTTGTTGCCATTGCTTTTGGTGTTTTAGACATGAAGTCCTTGCCCATGCCTATGTCCTGAATGGTAATGCCTAGGTTTTCTTCTAGGGTTTTTATGGTTTTAGGTCTAACATTTAAGTCTTTAATCCATCTTGAATTAATTTTTGTATAAGGTGTAAGGAAGGGATCCAGTTTCAGCTTTCTACATATGGCTAGCCAGTTTTCCCAGCACCATTTATTAAATAGGGAATCCTTTCCCCATTGCTTGTTTTTCTCAGGTTTGTCAAAGATCAGATAGTTGTAGATATGCGGCGTTATTTCTGAGGGCTCTGTTCTGTTCCATTGATCTATATCTCTGTTTTGGTACCAGTACCATGCTGTTTTGGTTACTGTAGCCTTGTAGTATAGCTTGAAGTCAGGTAGTGTGATGCCTCCAGCTTTGTTCTTTTGGCTTAGGATTGACTTGGCAATGCGGGCTCTTTTTTGGTTCCATATGCACTTTAAAGTAGTTTTCTCCAATTCTGTGAAGAAAGTCATTGGTAGCTTGATGGGGATGGCATTGAATCTATAAATTACCTTGGGCAGTATGGCCATTTTCATGATATTAATTCTTCCTACCCATCAGCATGGAATGTTCTTCCATTTGTTTGTATCCTCTTTTATTTCATTGAGCAGTGGTTTGTAGTTCTCCTTGAAGAGGTCCTTCACGTCCCTTGTAAGTTGGATTCCTAGGTATTTTATTCTCTTTGAAGCAATTGTGAATGGGAGTTCACTCATGATTTGGCTCTCTGTTTGTCTGTTATTGGTGTATAAGAATGCTTGTGATTTTTGTACATTGATTTTGTATCCTGAGACTTTGCTGAAGTTGCTTATCAGCTTAAGGAGATTTTGGGCTGAGACAATGGGGTTTTCTAGATATACAATCATGTCATCTGCAAACAGGGACAATTTGACTTTCTCTTTTCCTAATTGAATACCCTTTATTTCCTTCTCCTGCCTAATTGCCCTGGCCAGAACTTCCAACACTGTGTTGAATAGGAGTGGTGAGAGAGGGCATCCCGGTCTTGTGCCAGTTTTCAAAGGGAATGGTTCCAGTTTTGTCCATTCAGTATGATATTGGCTGTGGGTTTGTCATAGATAGCTCTTATTATTTTGAGATATGTCCCATCAATACCTAATTTATTGAGAGTTTTTAGCATGAAGGATTGTTGAATTTTGTCAAAGGCCTTTTCTGCATCTGTTGAGGTAATCATGTGGTTTTTGTCTTTGGTTCTGTTTATATGCTGGATTACATTTATTGATTTGCATATATTGAACCAGCCTTGCATCTCAGGGATGAAGCCCACTTGATCATGGTGGATAAGCTTTTTGATGTGCTGCTGGATTCGGTTTGCCAGTATTTTATTGAGGATTTTTGCATCAATGTTCATCAAGGATATTGGTCTAAAATTCTCTTTTTTGGTTGTGTCTCTGCCCGGCTTTGGTATCAGGATGATGCTGGCCTCATAAAATGAGTTAGGGAGGATTCCCTCTTTTTCTGTTGATTGGAATAGTTTCAGAAGGAATGGTACCAGTTCCTCCTTGTACCTCTGGTAGAATTCGGCTGTGAATCCATCTGGTCCTGGACTCTTTATGGTTGGTAAGCTATTGATTATTGCCACAATTTCAGCTCCTGTTATTGGTCTATTCAGAGATTCAACTTCTTCCTGGTTTAGTCTGGGGAGGGTGTATGTGTCGAGGAATGTATGCATTTCTTCCAGATTTTCTAGTTTATTTGTGTAGAGGTATTTTTACTTTTCTCTGATGGTAGTTTGTATTTCTGTGGGATCGGTGGTGTTACCCCTTTATCATTTTTTGTGGTGTCTATTTGATTTTTCTCTCTTTTCTTCTTTGCTAGTCTTGCTAGCAGTCTATCAATTTTGTTAATCTTTAAAAAAACAGCTCCTGGATTCATTGATGTTTTGAAGGGTTTTTTGTGTCTCTATTTCCTTCAGTTCTGCTCTGATCTTAGTTATTTCTTGCCTTCTGCTAGCTTTTGAATGTGTTTGCCTTTCCTTCTTGAGTTCTTTTAATTGTGATGCTAGGGTGTCAATTTTGGATCTTTCCTGCTTTCTCTTGTGGGCATTTAGTGCTATAAATTTCCCTCTACACATTGCTTTAAATGTGTCCCAGAGATTCTGATATGTTGTGTCTTTGTTCTTATTGGTTTCAAAGAACATCTTTATTTCTGCCTTCATTTCATTATTTATCCAGTAGTCATTCAGGAGCAGGTTGTTCAATTTCCATGTAGTTGTGCAGTTTTGAGTGAGTTTCTTTACCCTGAGTTCTAATTTGATCGTGCTGTGGTCTGAGAGACAGTTTGTTGTGATTTCTGTTCTTTTACATTTGCTGAGGAGTGCTTTACTTCCAACTATGTGGTCAATTTTAGAATAAGTGCGATGTAGACCTGAGAAGAATGTATATTCCATGGATTTGGGGTGGAGAGTTCTGTAGATGTCTATTAGGTCTGCTTGTTGCAGAGCTGAGTTCAGGTCCTGGATATCCTTGTTAACCTTCCATCTTGTTGATCTGTCTCATATTGACAGTGGGGTGTTAAAGTCTCCCATTATTATTGTGTGGGAGTCTAAGTCTCTTTGTAGGTCTCTAAGGACTTGCTTTATGAATCTGGGTGCTCCTGTATTGGGTGCATATATATTTAGGATAGTTAGCTCTTCTTGTTGAATTGATTCCTTTGCCATTGTGTAATGGGCTTCTTTGTCTCTTTTGATCTTTGTTTGTTTAAACTCTGTTTAATCAGAGACTAGGATTGCAACCCCTTCTTTTTTTTTCTTTCCATTTGCTTTGTAGATCTTCCTCCATCCCTTTATTTTGAGCCTATGTGTGTCTTTGCACATGAGATGGGTCTCCTGAATACAGCACACTGATAGGTCTTGACTCTTCATCCAATTTGCCAGTCTGTTTCTTTTAATTGGGGCATTTAGCCCAATTACATTTAATGTTAATATTCTTATGTGTGAATTTGATCCTGTCATTATGATGTTTGCTGCTTATTTTGCCCATTAATTGATGTAGTTTCTTCATAGCATCGATGGTCTTTACAGTTTGGCATGCTTTTGCAGTGGCTGGTAACAGTTGTTTCTTTCCACATTCAGTGCTTCCTTCAGGAGCTCTTGTAAGGCAGGTCTGGTGATGACAAAAGTCTCTCAGTATTTGCTTGTCTGTAAAGGATTTTTTTTCTCCTTCACTTATGAAGATTAGTTTGACTGGATATGAAATTCTGGGTTGAAAATTCTTTTCTTTAAGAGTTCTGAATATTGGCCCCCACCCTCTTCTGGCTTGTAGGGTTTCTGCCAAGAGATCCACTCTTAGTCTGATGGGCTTCCCTTTGTGGGTAACTCGACCTTCCTCTCTGGCTGCCATTAACACTTTTTCCTGCATTTTCATCCTTGGTGAACCTGACAATTATGTGTCTTGGGGTTGCTCTTCTAGAGTAGTATCTTTGTGGCATTCTCTGAATTTCCTGAATTTGAATGTTGGCCTGCCTTGCTAGATTGGGGAAGTTCTCCTGTATAATATCCTGCAGAGTGTTTTCCAACTTGGTTCCATTCTCCCTGTCTCTTTCCGGTACACCAATCAGATGTAGATTTGGTCTTTTCACATAGTCCCATATTTGTTGGAGGCTTTGTTCATTTCTTTTTACTCTTTTTTCTGTAACGTTGTCTTCTCGCTTTATTTCATTAATTTGATCTTCAATCACTGATACCCTTTCTTCCACTTGATCAAGTTGGCTATTGAAGCTTCTGCATTGCACCACCCATTTCTTGTGCCATGGTTTTCAGTTCCATCAGGTCATTCAAGGTCTTCTCTACACTGTTTATTCTAGTTATTCAAGGTCTTCTCTACACTGTTCATTCCTGTTATCTTTTTTCAAGGTTTTTAGCTTCCTTGTGATGAGTTCAAACATCCTCCTTTAGCTTGGAGAAATTTGTTATTACCGACCTTCTGAAGCCTACTTCTGTCAACTCATCAAGTCATTGTCCAGCTTTGTTCCATTGCTGGCAAGGAGCTGCAATCCTTTGGAGGAAAAGAGGCACTTTTATTTTTAGATTTTTCAGCTTTTCTTCTCTTGTTTCTCCCCATCTTTGTGGTTTTATCTATCTTTGGTCTTTGGTGTTGGTGACCTACAGATTGGGTTTGGTGTAGATTTTTTTTTGTTGATGTTGATGCTATTCCTTTCTGTTTGTTAGTTTTCCTTCTAACAGTCAGGTCCCTTAGCTACAGGTCTGTTGGAGTTTGCTGGAGTTCCACTCCAAACCCCGTTTAGCTGGGTATCACCAGCAGAGGCTGCAGAACAGCAACTATTGCAGAACAGCAAATATTACTGCCTGATCCTTCCTCTGGAAGCTTCATCCCAGAGTGGCAACTTCCTCTATGAGTTGTCTGTCAGTTCCTACTGGGAGATGTCTCCCAGTTAGGCTACATGGGGGTCAGGGACCCACTTGAGGAGGCAGTCTGTCCATTCTCAGAGCTCAAATGCCATGCTGGGAGAACGACTGCTCTCTTCAGAGCTGTCAGACAGGGTTGTTTAAGTCTGTAGAAGTTGTCTGCTGCCTTTTGCACAGCTATGCCCTCCCCATAGAGGTGGAGTCTAGAGGCAGTAGGCCTTGTTGAGCTGCAGTGGGATCCACCCACTCCGAGCTTCCTGGCTGCTTTGTTTACCTACTCAAGCCTCAGCAGTGGCAGATGCCCCTCCCCCAGCCAGGCTGCCACCTTGCAGATCTATCTCAGTCTGCTGTGCTAGCAGTGAGCAATGCTCTGTGGGTGTGGGATCTACCGAGCAAGGCACTGGAGAAAATCACCTTGTCTGCCAGTTGCTAAGACCTTGGGAAAAGTGCAGTATTTGTGCAGGAGTGCCCGTTTTTCCAGGTAGTCTGTCACGGCTTCCCTTGGCTAGGAAAGGGAAATTCCCTGACCCCCTGCACTTCCCAGGTGAGGTGATGCCCTGTCCTGCTTCAGCTTGCCCTCCATGGGCTGCACCCACTGTCCAACCAGTCCCAGCAAGATGAACCACGTACCTCAGTTGGAAATGCAGAAATCACCCGTCTTCTGCATTGATCACGCTGGGAGCTGCAGACCGGAGCTGTTCCAATTTGACCATCTTGGAACATCCCCCAAACGCACCCATTTCGAATGGGAGAAATTGGCCAAAAAAAGGGTCTACAGGCCCTATGCAAGTCAAAAATCCAGCAGAGCACTCAAATCTTAAAGCTCTGAAATGATCTTCTTTGACTCCATGTCTCACATCCGGGTCGCACTGATACAAGAGGTGGGTTCCCATGGTCTTGGGTAGCTCTACCCCTGTGGCTTTGCAGGGTATGACTCTCACTCCCAGATGCTTTAATGGGCTAGTGTAGAGTGCCTGCAGCATTTCCAGGTGCACAGTGCAAGCTCTTGGTGGATCTTCCATTCTGGGGTCTGGAGGATGGTGGTCCTCTTATCACAGCTCCATGAGGAGCCCTCTGAAGCAATGGCCTGAGCAGTATGTTGGCCCATCTCAACCATGGCAGGGATGCAGCACACCAAGTCCTGAAACTGCACAAAGCAGCAAGGCCCTGGGCCTGGCCCACAAAGCCATTTCTTCCTTCCAGTCCTTCAGGCCTGTGATGGGAAGGGCTACCATGAAGACCTCGCACATGCCCTGGAGACATTTTCACCATTGTCTTGGTGATTAACATTTGGCTCCTCAGAAGTTATGCAGATTTCTGCAGCAGGCTTGAATTGAACCTCAGAAAATTTATGCTCTGTTTACCTTTTAAATATAAGTTCCAATTCCAAACCATATCTTTGTGAATGTATAAAGCTGAATGCTTTTAGGAGCACCCAAGTCACCTCTTGAACGCTTTGCTGCTTGGAAATTTCTTCCACCAGACATGCTAAATCATTTCTCTCAAGTTCAAATCTCCACAGATCTCTAGGGCAGGGGCCAAATGCCACACAGTGTCCCACACAGTGTCCCACTATTCCTGACCCACTATGTTGGTCAGGAATAGAGGCCTAAAGTTTTCTTTTGCCATTGTGTCCCTGCCAGGATTTGGTATCACAATGGTGCTAGCTTCATAGATCAAGTTAGGGAGAAGTCCCTACTCCTGGATTTCTTAGAATAATTTCAGTAGGATTGGCACTAGCTCTTCTTTGTACATCTGGTAGAATTCAGCTGTGAATCCATCTGGCCCAGGATTTTATTTGGGTTGTAGGCCTTTTATTACTGGAACTCATTATTAGTCTGTTTGGGATTTTAATTTCTTCCTAGTTCAATCTTCAGAGGCTTTGTATTTCCAGGATTTTACCCATTTCTTCTAGGTTTTCTAGTTTGTGCACATTAGGTGTTTGTAATAGTATCTGATGATTTTTTGTATTTCTGTTGGGTCAGTTGTAATGCTGCTTTTGTCATTTCTGGTTGTAATTATTTGAATCTTCTTCTTTTTTTCTATATTAATCTAGCTAGCAGTCTATCAATCTTGTTTCATCTTTTGAATAATCAAAATCATCTTTTGGTTGCATTAATTATTGTATGGATTTTAGTGTCTCAATTTTGTTTATGTCAGGTTTGATTTTAGATATTTCTTCTGTTAGCTTTGGGGTTTGTTTGTTTTTTTTTTCTAGTTCCTTGAGGAGCAACATAGGTTGTTAATTTATGACCTTTCTAATTTTTTGATGTAGGCCTTTAGTGCTAAAACTATTCTTAATACTGATTTAGCTGTGTCACAAAGATTTTACTAGGTTATATCTCTGTTTTCATTAGTTTCCCAGAACCCTTTAAATTTCTGTCTTAATTTCTTTTTTTCTTTTTTACTGAAAAGTCATTCAGGACCAGGTAGTTTAACTTCCATGTTACTGTATGGTTTTAATTGATCTTCTTGATATTGATTTCTATTTTTATTGCACTGTTGTCCATGATATGGTTGGATGTTTTTCCTCTTTAAATATCCTGTAAAAATGTGATCCTCAATGTTGGACCAGGAGCCTGGAGGAAGTAATTGGATCATGGGGTCAGATCCCACATGGAGGTTTAGCACTATCCCCTTGGTGATAGGTGAGTTCTAGCTCAGTTAATTCATGTGATATCTAGTTGTTTAAAAGAGTCTGAGAACTTCCCCTTCTCCCTCTCTTACTCCCTCACTTGCCATGTGATATGTTGGCTCTCATTTGCCTTCCATCATGATTGTAAATTTCCTGAGACACTCACCAGAAGCGGATGCCAGCACTATGCTTCCTGTGCAGCCTACAGTACCATGAGCAAATTAAACTTTTTAAAAAATAAATTACTTAGTCTCAATTATTTCTTTACAGTGACACAAAATAGATGAATACAGAAAACTGGTACTGAGGAGGGGGGCATTGCTATAAAGATACTTGAAGATATGGAAGTGGCTTTGATACTGAGTAATAAGAAGATGTTGGAAGAGTTTGGAGGGCTTAAAGGAAGACAGGAAGATGAGGGAAATTTGGAACTTCTTAGAGACTGGTTAAAACATTGTGACCAAAATGTTGATAGTGATAAGTTCAGTGAAGTCCAGGCTGATGAGGTCTCAGATGGAAATAAGAAATTTATTGGAAGCTAGAGAAAAGGTCACCTGTGTTATGCCTTTGCAAAGAGCTTGGCTGCATTGTGTCCATATCCTAGAGATGTGTGGAAGTTTGAAATTAAGAGTAATTATTTAGAATGACTTGTGGAAGGAATTTCCAAAGTATTCAAAATGTGATCTGGCTATTTCTAACAGTCTATGCTCAGATGCAGGAGCAAATGAATGACTTAAAGTTAAAACTTATATTTAAAGGGAAGCAGAGAGTAAAAGTTTGGAAAATTTGCAACCTAGCCACATGCCACAATAACGAAAAGCAAGAGAGAAATTCAAATGGGCTGTGGAGCAACCACTTGCTAAGGAGATTAGCATGACTAAAAGGGAGTCAAGTGCTAAAATCCAAGACAATGGGGGAAAAGTCCTCAAAGGCATTTTAGAGACTTCACGGCAGCCCCTTCCATTTCTTGCCCAGAGGCCTAAGAGGAAGAGGAAAAAATGATTTGTTGTCCAGGCCAAGTGCCCAGCTGCCTGGCATAGCCTCAGGACACTGCTGCCTGTATTCCAGCCACTCTGGCTTCAGCCTCAGCTCAAATAGTCCCAGGTCCAACTTGGGCCACAACTCAGGAGGGTGCAACCCATAAGCCTTGGTGGTTTCCATGTAGTGTTAAGTCTGTAGATGCTCAGAATGTGAGTGTGAAGAAGGCTTAGCAGCTTCCATCTGCATTTCAGAGGAGGTATGGAAAAGCCCAGGCAGAAGCCTGCCATAGGGGTGGGGTCCTAACAGAGAAGCTGTACCAGGGCAAAGGCTCCGGGTAATGTGGGATTGGAGCCCCCACACAGATTCCCTGTCAGGACACAGCCTAGTGGAGCTGTGGGAAGGAGGTCACCATCCTCCAGAATCTAGAAAGGTAGATTCACTGGCAGCTTGTATTCTCTCCCTAGAAAAGCCATAAGCATTTAACTCCAACCCATGAGAGTAGCCTGTACCACACTGCAAAGCTACAAGGCTTTTAGAGCCTACTCCTCATACTGGGATGTGGAAAATTGTATCAAGACATATTATTTTGGAGATCTAAGATTTAATGAAGACCCTGTTGGATTTCAAACTTGTGTGGGGCCTATTGTCCCTTCCTTTAGGTCAATTTCTCCTTTTTGGAATGGGAATGTTTACTCAATGCCTGCACCACCATTTCAGCTTGAAAGTAAATAACTTGTTTGGGTTACACAGGCTCATGCGTGGAAGAAAGAAACTCATTTCCAGATGATACTTGAGACTTTGGACTTTTGAGTTAATGCTGAGGAGATATTGACTTTGAGGAACTATTGCAAAGACATAATTCTATTTTGAAATTTGAGAGGGACATGAGGTTTGGGGTGCCAGAGGTGGAATGATATGGTTTGGATGTTTGTACCCTCCAAATGTCATGTTAAAATGTGATTCCCAATGTAGGAGGAGGGACATTGTGGGAGGTAATTGGATCATAGTATTGGATTCCACATGGATAGTTTAGCACCAGCCTTTTGGATAAGTGAGTTTTCTCTCAGTTAGTTAACATGAGATCTGGTTGTTTCAAAGTGACCTCCCCCTTTTCCTTCTCTTGCTCCCTCTTTCACCATTTGATACACTGGCTCCCCTTTGCTTTCTGCCATGACTGCAATCTTCCTGGAACCCTCACCAGAAGCAGTCGCTGCCACTATGCTTCCAGTAAGTCTGCAGAATCATAAGATAATTAAACTTTTATTTAAATAAAATACCCAATCTCAGATATACTTTATGGTGATAAAAATGGACTAATACAGTCTGAGACTGTGGTTGGTGCAATTTTGTTTTTCTTTTTAATTTGTTGGTACATTCTTCCTGGCAGAGCATGTGGTTGATCTTGGAGTATGTGCTGCTTCCAGATGAGAAAAGTGTTTATTCTGTTATTGTTGGTTGAATATTCCTTAGGTGTCTCTTAGGTTCAATTGGTCAAGTGTAAAGTTTAAGTCCAGAATATCCTTGCTAGTTTTCTGCCTTGACTATTTGTGTAAAACTGTTGGTGGGGTGTTGAAGTCCCCAGTATTATCTTGTGGTTGTCTAAATCTCTTCATAGATTTCTAAGAATTTGCTTCACAAATCTTCGTGCTCCAGTGTTGAGTGGGCATTTATTTAGGATAGTGAAGTTTTCTTGTTGGATGAAGATCTTTATCATTACATAATGCCCTTCGTTGCCTTTTTAAATCATTGTTGGTTTAAAGCCTGTTTTATCTAAGAATAGCAACACCTGCTCTTTTTTGCTTTCCATTTGCCTGATAGACCTTCCTCTATGCCTTTACTTTGAGCCTATGAGTATCATTACTTGTGACATGTGTCTCTTGAAGACAGCAGACAGTTGGGTCTTGTTTCTTTATGCAATTTGCCACTCTATCTATGCCTTTTAATGAGACATTTTTAGCCCAATTATATTCAGGGTCAATAATGATTTGTGAGAATTTAATCAGGTCAACATGCTGTTAGCTGGCTGTTTTGTAAACTTGATTGGTATAGTTGCCTTATAGTGTCAGTGAGGTATGTGCTTAAGTGCATTTTTGTAGTGGCAGGTATTCTTTCATTTCCATGTTTAGCACTTCTTTTCAGACCTCTTGTAAGTAAGGTCTAGTGGTAATGAATTTCCTTAACATTTACTTGTCTGAAAAGGATTTCATTTCTGCTTTGCTTATGAAGCTTAGTTTGGTGGTATATGAAATTCTTGGTTGGAATTTCTTTTTTAAAAAAGACATTAAAAATAGGCGTCCAATTTCTTCCTTGTCAGGTTTTCACTGAAAGGTCTTCTTTTAACCTAATTGGGTTCTATTTTTAAGTGACCTGTCCCTTCCCTGTAGCTGCCTTTAAGATTTTTCCTTTCACATTAACCTTGGAAAATCTAATGACTATGTGTCTTGGAGATTGTGTGGTCCTCTAAATCTCTTTGAAGATCTCTAAAAACTGAGTGCTCTAATGTTGGGTGCATATATATTTTGGATAGTTAAGTCTTCTTGTTGGTTTGAGTCCATTATGATTATGTAATATTATCTTTTATAATATCTCACAGGGGTTCTTTGATTTTCTTAGATTTGCATGTCAACCTGTCTAGTGAGATTGGGAAAATGTGAACTATATCATTAAATGTTTTCCAAGTTGCTTGCTCTCTTGCCATCTCTTTCAGGAATGCCATTGAGTCATAGATTTGGTCTCCCTACATAATTTCATATTTCTCAGAGGTTTTATTTCTTTTTAAAATTTTTTCTTCATTCTTTTTATCAAATTTCTTTTCTTTTTTGTTTTTGAGATGGATTCTTGTCCTGTTGCCCAGGCTGGAGTGCAATGTCATGATCCCCACTCACTGAAACCTCTGCCTCCCGGGTTCAAGCAGTTCCCCTGCCTCAGCCTCCTGAGTAGCTGTGATTACAGGTGCCCACCACCATACCTGGCTAATTTTTGTATTTTTAGTAGAGATGAGGTTTCACCATGTTGGCCAGGCTGGTCTTGAACTTTTGACCTCAAGTGATCCACCCATCTTGGCCTCCCAAAGTGCCAGGATTATAGGTGTGAGGCACAGTGCCAGGCCTTCTTTTTATTAAATTTCAATAGTTTTGAGAAAACAGGTGGTTTTTGGTTACATGAATAATTTATTTAGTCATAATTTCTGAGATTTTGGTGCACCTATCATCTGAGCAGTGTACACTGTACCTAAGATGTAGTCTTTTATCCCTCACCCTCCACTCACACTTTCCCCTGAGTCCCAAAGTCCATTATACCATTCTTATGCCTTTGAATCCTCATAGCTTACCTCCCACTTATAAATAAGAACATATGAAATTTGTTTTTCAATTTCCTGTTAACTTCACTTAGAATAATGGTCTCCAACTCCATCCAGGTTGTTTTGAGTGCCATTATTTTGTTTCTTTTTATGGCTGAGTTGTATTCCATGGTGTATATATAACACATTTTCTCTATCCACTTGTTGGTTGATGGACATTTACGCTGGTTCCATTTATTTGCAATTGCAAATTGTGCTGCAATAAACATGTGTGTGCAAGCGTCTTTTTCATATAATAACTTTTTTTCCTCTGGGTAGGTATCCAGCAGTGGGACTGCTGGATCAAATGGTAGTTCTACTCTTAGTTCTTTAAGGAATCTTCATACTGTTTTCTATGAAGTTGTACTAGTTTACATTCCCACCAGCAGTGTAAAAGTGTTCCTTTTCACCACATCCATGCCACCATTTAATATTGTTTGATTTTTTTTCTTTTTGAGACAGAGTCTCACTCTGTTATCCAGGCTGGAGTGCACTATCATGATCTCATCACTGCAACCTCCACCTTTTGGGCTCAAGTGATCCCCCAATCTCAGCCTCCCAAGTTCCTGGGACCACAGCTCTATGGCATCACACCAGGTAATTTTTTGTAGAGATGGGATATCGCCATGCTTCTCAGGCTTGTCTTGAACTCCTGAGCTCAAGTGACCCACCCACCTTAGTCTCCCAAAGTGCAGGGATTATAGGCATGAGCCACCATGCCTGGCCTTGATTTTTAAATTATGGCCATTTTTGCAGGAATAAGGTAATATCTCACTGTGGTTTTAATTTGCATTTTCTTGATTAGTGATGTTGAGCATTTTTTCATATGTTTGTTGACCATTTGTATATCTGCTTTGATAATTGTCTATTCATGAACTTTGTCCACATTTTGATGGAATTATTTTTTTTTCTTGCTGATTTGAGTTCCTTATTACTTCTCAATATTAGTCCTTTGTTGGATGCATAGTCTGAAAATATTTTCTTCTACTGTGTGGGTTGTCTATATTTACTCTGCTGATTATTTCTTTTGCTGTGCAGACATTTTCTAATTCAATTCGATCCCATCTATTTTTGTTTTTGTTGCATTTGCTTTTGGGTTCTTGGTCATGAAATCTTTACCTAAGCCAATGTCTAGAAAAGTTTTTCCAATGCTATGTTCTATAATTTTTATGGTTTCAGGTCTTAGATTTAAGTCTTTGGTCCATTTTGAGTTAATTTTTGTATAAGGTTGGAGATGAGGATTCAGTTTTATTCTTCTACGTGTGACTTGCCAATTATCTCAGCACCATTTGTTGAATAGGGTGTCCTTTTCCCAATTTATGTTTTTGTTTGCTTTGTTGAAGATCAGTTTGCTGTAGGCATTTGGCTTCATTTCTCAGTTCTCTATTCCATTGGTCTATGTGCCTATTTTTATACCAATACCATGCTGTTTTGGTAACTATAGCCTTGTAGTACAGTTTGAAGTGGGGTAATGTGACACCTCCAGATTTGTTTTTGCTTAGTCTTGCCTTGGCTATGTGTGCTTTTTTTTGGTTCCATATGAATTTTAGAATTTTTTCTACTGTGAAGAATGATGACAGTACTTTGATGGGAATTACATTAAACCTGTAGATTGCTTTTGGCAGTAAGGTCACTTTAACAATATTGATTCTACCCATTCATGAACATGAGATGTGTTTCCATCTGTGTTGTTCTTTCTTGCTTTCTTTCTTTTCTTTCTTTCTTTCTTTCTTTCTTTCTTTCTTTCTTTCTTTCTTTCTTTCTTTCTTTCTTTCCTTCTTTTTTTTTTTGAGATGGAGTCTCACTCTGTCACCCAGGCTGGAGTGCAGTGGCTCACTGCAACCTCTGCCTCCTGGGTTAAAGTGATTCTCCTGCCTCAGTCTCCCAAGTAGCTGGGACTACAGGCGTATGCCACTATGCCCGGCTAATTTTTGTATTTTTGATAGAGACGGGGTTTCACTTTCCTAGCCAGGATGGTCTCGATCTCTTGACCTCGTGATCTGCCTGCCTTGGCCTCCCAAAGTGCTGGGATTACAGGTGTGAACCACCATGCCCAGCTGTAAATTATTTCTTTCAGCAGTGTTTTGTAGTTTTTCTTGTAGAGATCTTTCACTTCCTTGGTTAGGTATATTCTTAGGTATTTATTTATTTATTTATTTATTTTGCCATTGTTGTAAAAGGGATTGAGTTATTGATTTGTTTCTCAGCTTGATGTATTTTTTCTCAGCTTGGTTTCTCAGCTGTTTGTGTATAGCTGTTTCTACTAATTTGTGAACATTGATTTTGTATCCTGAAACTTTACTGAGTTCATTTATCAGATCTAGGAGCTTTTTGAATGAGTCTTTAGGGTTTCCTAGGTATATAATTATATAATTGGCAAACAGTGACAGTTTTACTTCTCTTTACTGATGTGGATGCCCCTTATTTCTTTCTGTTGTCTGACTGCTCTGGCTAGGACTCAGTACTATGGTGAATAGAAATGGTAAAAGTGGACATTCTTGTCTTGTTTCAGTTTTCAGGGAGAATGCTTTCAACTTTTCCCTGTTTAGTATAATGTTGGCTGTGGGTTTCTTTTTATTCATTTATTTTTTTGAGACAGAGTTTTGCTCTTGTTGCCCAGGCTGGAGTGCAATAGTGTGATCTCGGCTCACCGCAACCTCCGCCTCCCGGGTTCAAGCTATTCTCCCTCCTCAGCCTCCCGAGTAGCTGAGATTACAGACATGCATCACCACGCCCAGCTAATTTTGTGTTTTTAGTAGAAATGGGGTTTCTCCACATTAGTCAGGCCAGTTTCGAACTTCTGACCTCAGATGATCTGCCCACCTCGGCCTCCCAAAGTGCTGGGATTACAGGTGTGAGCCACCGCACCCAGCTTGCTGTGGGTTTCTAATAGATGGCTTTTATTATCCTAAGGTAAGTCCCTTGTATGCCAATTTTGCTGAAGGTTTTAATCATAAAGGGATACTGGATTTTGCCAAATGCTTTCTCTACATCTATTGAGATGACTGTAAATTTTTTAAAAAAATTCTGCTTATATGATGTATCAAATTTATTGACTTGCATATGTCATACCATCCCTGCATCCCTGGTACAAAATTCACTTGATCATGGTGGATTATCTTTTTGGTATGCTCTTGGATTCTGTTAGCTAGTATTTTGTCCAGGATTTCCACATCCATGTTCATCAGAGATATTGGTCTGTAGATTTATTTTTATTATGTCCTTTCCAGTTTTTGGTATTGGGGTGACTTATACTACCCTAGTGGCTGGTGACATAGAATAATTTTGGGAGGGTTCACTCTTTATTTTTAAATAGTTTCAGTAAAATTGGTACCAACTCTACTTAGCATGTCTGATAGAATTCAGCTGTGAATCCATCTTGTCCTGGACTTTATTTTGTTGGCAATTTTTAAAATTACTGTTTCAGTCTTGCTACTTGTTATTGATATGTTCAGAGTTTCTATTTCTTCCTGGTTTAATTTAAGAGAGTTGTATATTTCCAGAAATTTATCCGTCTCTTCTAGATGTTTTAGTTTGTGTGCATATAGATGTTCATAGTAGCCTGGAATAATCTTTTGTATGTCTGTAATATCAATTGCAACAGCTCTCATTTCATTTCTAATTGAGCTGTCTCTTCTTTTCTTGGTTAATTTCACTAATGGTCTATCAATTTTGTTGATCTTTTCAAGAACCAGCTTTTTGTTTCATTTATCTTTTGTGTTTTTTGTTTCAATTTCATTTAATTCTACTCTAATCTTTGTTATGTTTTGTCTTCTGCTGTGTTTCAGTTTGTTTTGTTCTTGTTTCTCTAGTTCCTTGAGGTGTGACCTTAGATTGTCTCTTTGCACTCTTTTAGACTTTTTGATGTAGGCATTTAATGCTGTGAACTTTCCTCTTAGCACCACCTTCGCTGTATCCCAGAGGTTTTGATAAGTTTTGTCATTATTATTATTCAGCACAAATAATTTTTAAATTTCTATCTTGATTTTATTGTTAACTCAATGATCATTTAAGAATAGATCATTTAATTTTCATGTATTTTTATAGTTTTAAGGGCTCCTTTGGAGTTAATTTCCAGTTTTACTCCACTGTGGTCTGAGAGGGTACTTGAAATTTCAATTTTCTTGAATTTAATGATTTTAGGCATTGTTCTTGGTCTTAAATTTAATAGCAAACACAAAGCATGTATATTATCACTATATTAATTTTCAAAGGTTTTTCTTTAACATTTAGAACCATAACAACAAATACACACATTTAGTGTTTATAAAAACTTAACTGTCTTTATTAATAACTTTATTATAAAATTTAATAAACCATGTTTTTCAAAATAAGTTTGTAGCAAATCCAGCTTCCCAAAAATGCTAACAGTTAAGTATGTTAATGTACTAAATAAATCATTCCTTTGTACCCATAAAAAATTTAGTGTTATTGCCCTTCACTGTAAAAAAAAAAGACTTTCATTTTTAAAATGGAATTAAAAAATATTACACACTTAGCCCTTTTGTAGTGTATACACTAACATTAGTTTATACACTACTTTTGCCACTAAAAAGTGCAAGTTAAAATGTCCCTCAGTCATATGGCTCTAAAATATATCTCTCATTCATAAGTTCTGCTCAAATAATTAAATAGTTTGCCATCTAGGTTATTTTTATTTATACTATAAAACAAAAGCACACAGTTCCAGTTTAATTTTTATACTTAAAATATTGCACATTTTCTGTATATAAGTCATTCAAATTAGTATCTATATAAATTCAGTCAAATCCAACCATAAATTCAAGTTATTATGCTATATAACCCTATAAAATACATAAAAATATTATTACTTTGCTTTTATAACAAAACCCAAAAGTCTGTTTCAATTTGCAAATTCAGCATTTAAACAAAAAATTTTAATTCCCGAAGTTAAAAAAAGACAAAACAATAAAAAATCAGGCCTTAATGCCACATATTTTTCACTTAAAGTTATAAAATAAAGTTTCCTTCTTTCCAAAACACTTTATTTCACTTATAAACCTAATTTTCTGTGTCAAAGTATAATTCTCATGCTAAAGCTCTAGCCTAAAAAGGCAATAAAAAAGTTGTCTTTATTTTTCAAACATATTCATCACTTTAACAAAATAATACAAAAATTTAAATTTAGGCTAAGTAAAAATACTGTTTCAATAAGCATGTACCTAAAATAAACCAAAATTAGTAGTTAATTTAGGCATCTAAAAAATCTCAGTTCCCACCAGTGAAAATATCATAAGTGGCTAGTGCACCTTAAAAAAAAATCTAGCAGCTGGGTGCGGTGGCTCACGCCTGTAATCCCAGCACTTCGGGAGCTAAGATGAGCGGATCATGAGGTCAGGAGATCAAGACCATTCTGGCTAACACGATGAAACCCCGTCTCTACTAAAAATACAAAAAATTAGCTGGGCGTAGTGGCGGGCACCTGTAGTCCCAGCTACTCAGGAGGCTAAGGCAGGAGAATGGCGTGAACCCAGGAGGCAGAACTTGCAATGAGCTGAGATAGCGCCACTGCACTCCAGCCTGGGAGACAGAGCGAAACTCTCCCAGAGCGGAACTCTGTCAAAAACAAACAAACAAACAAAAAAACAAAAAAACTAGCGTACTAAATAAATAATGTTTATGTAAAATCCAAAAGCTAAGTAAGCCTTCCTTGCCTTTACACCACTCTGTAACTACAAAAATAAAGCCAGCACTTTAAAAACAAATAAGCCTTCACTTATCAGTATCATAAAAAGTATTCCCCAACTAAACTTTGCTTCCACTGGTTCAGTAATTACTTATTTCTACCTTCCAATTTTACTCAAGTATTTACATCATCTATCTTAGAGAATGTTCCATGTGCCGATTAATACAATGTATACTCTACAGTTGTTGGGTAGAATGTTCTGTAAATATCTGTTAAGTCCATTTGTTCTAGAATATACTTTAAGTCCATTGTTTCTTTGTTGACTTTCTGTCTTAATGACTGTCATGTGCTGTCAGTGGAGTACTGACATCCCCACTATTATTGTGTTGCCATCTATCTCATTTCTTTGGTCTAGTAGTAATTATTTTATAAATTTGGGGGCTCCAGTGTTAGGTGCATATGTATTTAGAATTGTTATATTTTCCTGTTGGACTAATTTATTTATCATTATATTATGCCCCTCTTTGTCTTTTCTTTTTTTTTTTTTTTTTTTTTTAACTGTTGTTGCTTTAAAGTGTTTTGCCTGATATAAGAATAGCTATTTCTGGCTGCTTTTGGTTTCTACTTGTGTGGAATATCTTTTTCCACCCCTTTACCTTAAGTTTGTATGAGTTCTTATGTGTTAGGTGAGTATCTTGAAAACAGCAGATACTTGGTGAATTTTTATGCATTCTGCAATTCTGTATCTTTTAAGTGGAGCATTTAGGCTTGAAATTCAATATCTACTAAAAATGCAAAAATTGGCTGGGTGAGGTGGCAGGTGCCTGTAGTCTCAACTACTTGGGAGGCTGAGGCAGGAGATTTGTCTGAACCCCGGAGGCAGAGGTTGCAGTGAGCTGACATCGTGCCATTGCACTCCAGCCTGGGTCACAAGAACAAAACTCTGTCTAAAAAAAAAACAAAAAAAAAAAAAAAAAAAAGAAAAGAAAATACATTCAATGTTAATAATATTGAGATGGGAGGTACTGTTCTATTCATCATGTTAGATGTAGTGGCAGATTCTCACAGCATTTGTTTTTTTTTTCTGAAAAAGACTTTATCTCTCCTTCATTTATAAAGCTTAGTTTTGCTGGCTACAAAATTCTCAGCTGACAATTTTTGTTGTTGTTAAGGACGCTAAAGATGGGACCCCAATCCCTTCTGGTTTGTAGGGTTTCTGCTGAGAAATCTGCTATTAATTGGATATGTTTTTCATGTATAGGTTGCCTGATGCTTTTGCCTCACAGCTTTTAGGACTCTTTCCTTAGTCTTGAATTTAGATAGTCTGACGACTGTGGGTGTTGGTAATAATCTTTTTGTGATGAATTTCTTAGGAGTCATTTGAGCTTCTTGTGTTCTGATGTCTAGATCTCTAGCAAGGCCAGGAAAGTTTCCCTCAATTATTCCCTCAAATAAGTTTTCCAAACTTTAATATTTTTCTTCTTCCTTAGGAACATCAATTATTCTTAGGCTTGGCTGTTTAACATAATCCCAAATTTCTTGAAAGCTTTGTTCATTTCTTTTTGTCTTTGTCTGATTGGGTTAACTCAAAAGCCTTGTCTTTGAGCTCTGCTGTTCTTTCTTCTACTTCTTTTAGTCTATTGTTGAAACTTTCCACTGAATTTTGTATTTCTCTAACTGTGTCTGTCATTTCCAGAAGCTGTGATTATTTTTTCCTTATGATATCTATCCTCTGGAGAATTTTTCATCCATATACTGTATTTTTTAAATTTCTTTAAGTTGGTTTGTTAGTAAAGAAACACCATAGGACATCATTATCTGCTTTGTAATATACACAAAATGTGTTGAAACTATATTATATTCTTAAGATAGAATTTCATGAAGTCATTATAATTATCTTTCAAAAGAGTTTATAGTCATGGAAACAGTGCTTATGACATACTATTGCAGGTCTTAGGTGGTTAATAAGGAAGAAAAATTGTAATTTCAAGTAAATGATTGACTAATCCATTTAGATTTAACTTAACTAAATAGGACTTGGTCAGAAGGGGCAGTCACAAAAGAGGCTTACATCCAATATTCAAAAAAATCAAGATACAGAACAAACCTTTGTAAAATAACCTCTACTAGGCTATAATACCAAGTACCCATAACAGCAGTCAGATTGATGATAAAACTTGTGCCTCCTACCCCCACAAATTAAAAGCTATAAGATTGGTCAGATTTAATAATAACAATCTTTACATAATGGACAAAGTGTACGAATGTTACCACCTTAGTTGGATAATAAACTTAGGAAGAATCTTCTTGGATGTCACACTCATGACTTGGTCTCAGCTCCAATCTTCACTCATCAGTCTCTGCCCCCAAAGAAACCCTCTGTGTAGGTTGGAGAAGTAAAAGTATAGCTCTGGGAAGGAATAGGAAAGAATAAGATCAAAATAAGAAAGAAGATTATAGAGAAACAAATAGAAATTACAGTGTTTAACACTTTTTAAATGGTTTTAACATGTGTGTTGGTTGGCTTTATTATTAATTATAACCACTAGTGAGAATTTTGTGTGATGGCAAAGGTGGTTAACAAATTTAAAATAGTAGATTTAATTTGCAGTTCTTATAATTTGAAGCATTTGATTGAATTTGTAGTCAATGGTTAAAGATTAAAAAAGCTTATTAGTCTGCTAAATATATATTTTGTTGATTATGCAAGTGTTATGTTTACATTTTATAAAATATTTATGAAACATTAGATGTTTGTTTTAGTATTTATAGAACATTAGATGTTTGCCAAAAGTTACACAATACTGGATTCCTTTCTATTAGGAAACCATTCAGGCACAAATGGACTTATTAACACACTATAATGTGCTTTCAACTATTTTTTTAAATGCATAGGAATTTTAAAATAATGTATAGGGTAATGACTGGAAGAAAATACACTGAAATATGTACTTTTTTCAGTGTTATATCTCTGAAATTAATCCGTGCTGTATATATATCATGGGTTTGCTCCTTCTTACTGTTGTGTAACATTTTGTTATATGAATATACCACAATTTATTTGCTCATTTTACTCTTGATGGGTTTAGGGGATATTTTCAGTTTTTGGAGATTGTGATTAAAACTGCTATGAACATTCTTGTTCACGTCTTTTGGTGGAAATAAGACTCCTTTTTGCTAGGGATACTCAAGAGTAAAACTGTTGGGCCATGGTGAATGTGTAGGTTTAGTTTTAGTAGGTACTAATAAACATTTTTCTTAAATGGTTATACGAATTTATGTTCTTGACTTTGTTCAAGAATGGTCTAGTTGTTCCACATCCTTCTCAAAACCTGATATTGTCAACTTTTAAAAATTTTGTCATTTTGGCACATGTGACTTTAACTTGCTTTTCCTGATTTCTGATGATATTCAGCATATTTTTATATGGGTACTGGCCATTTGGCTATCCTATTTTATGAAGTGCCTGTTTAAGTTGTTTTCACGTTTTCAATTTGGGTTGTCTTTTTTCTCACTAGTTTTTAGTAATTGCTTGTATATTCTGGGGTATGTTATTTTTTGCTATGTAAATAACTACCCTAAATCCTTGTGACTTGAACATTTTGTTCTGCTCATAAAACCTTGTGGATTCAGAATTTTAGAAGTGTTCATCTGGGAAGTTTGTACCTGATCCTCATGGCATCAGCTTTAGGGGCTGGGGCTGAAAATCTACTTCCACAATGGCTTCTTTATCCATCTGGAACTTCAGTCCTCTGGTTTTTTTCCCAGGATGGTGGGCTGAACATGGTAAGCTTCTTAAATGGCTGTTGTGTCCAAGAGGCAGAAAGAAGAAGCTACCAGGTATATTAAGAATTTTTTCATAAACTGGCATTGACAGCATTAATTCTGCCATATTCTATTGGCCAAAGCAGTCATAGGGTTGGGCCAGACTCAAGGAGGTTAGAGAAATAAACTTTGACTTCTCATGGAGGAGCTAAGTCATTTTGCAGAAGAGCATGTGTAACAAGAGATATTGTCATGGTCATCTTTGGAAAATACAAGTTCTTTCAGGGAAGAACAAGGCTTTTTAAGTAGAGATTTAAACGTGACTTTATGTATGTTGACCAAATCAGCAAATTGTTTGACTGTATCATTATAACACTAAGTTACATAAATCAAGCCTCATTGCTCATACCTGCTTCTCTTTGGTCCTTCCGTCTTCCCTCCCTTCCTTCCTTTTTCTGTTTTTGTTTCCACTGTCCAACTTCCAAAACTCTTACATGCAGTTTTTGATAAACTTTCTTCATTAAGTCCAGAAGCTTAAGATTAATTGAAAATAAACATTGCCTCATCTTCATTCCCAACCTCAAGCAACAGACCTCTTTTTTCAAGGAATGAATAAAGGCTTACAAGAATTTTAATTTTTCAGAGTCAGAATCATTGCACAACTCCCTTGTTAATTTTGAAATTTCCACGATTTTCTTGGAGGATTGAAAGTGCAAGTAGCTATATAATCATGGCCTAATTTCAAACTTGAGACTTTTTTGTGTTAATTCTGAAACTAGTATTTATAAGAATAATTTAAATTTTCATAACAGAGATTATAATGTAGAATAATGGATTGAGAATAAAACAATGTTAAGATTTTGCTTTGTCTCATTAAAGCTGTAATAACCCCATGAGGTTGTTTCACACAAGTAAATAGGATGATTGAGAGTTGGTAGCTATATTCAAACTACAGAGCTAGTAAGGACTGTACAGGGACTTGAAAACAGTACATCAGATTCCATGCTGTTTTTATTACCTAAATTTTATGTATTAAAATGCAATATAAAACTGTTATTACAATGACAGGAAGATCCCTTCTTTCCAGTAAAAATATATGAGACACATCATCATGAGAAATGCATATTTGATGATGATGATAATAATAAATCATTTGGTTCTCTGTTATATTCAGTGAGAATATAATTGTTCAAAGTGGTGGCTAGGTGTGGTGGCTCATGCCTGTAATCCTAGCACTTTGTGACACTGAGGTGGGAGGATTGCCTGGATCCCAGGAGATCAAGAACAGTCTGGGTAACATGGCGAGACCCTGTCTCTTAAGTTTTTTTTTTTAATTAGATGGGCATGGTGGCTGAGGTGGGAGGATCGTTTGGGCTCAGGAAGTCAAGGCTGCAGTGAGCCAATATGGCACCACTGCACCCCAGCCTGAGTGACAGAGAAAGCCCCTGTCTCAAAACAAACAAACAAACAAACAAACAAAAAATACCTGCATTCTGAGGTCCTGAAAGTTCTTCAGTCATCAAAGAAATATTTAAACATTTCCTAATTAAGACAGAGGACTTAACTGGGAGCCACAATGTGTCAAGTACTGTGCTAGCCTCTATGAGACCCAGAAACATCGCTGGTGTGATCCCTGCCTTCAGAACACATAAAATTAATTGGGGAGACAAGAACATTTGTTTGAAATAATTAAGGAATACTTACGTGCAATAAGTTGAGTAAGAACATGAGGTTAATAATTTTACAGATCATCAAAGTATGGACAATAGTGAGACACAGTGTAAGAGAAGAAATATGATATCTGTGCTGGACCCTTAAATGTTCAAATGTATCTGTGGAAACACTTGATAGTTATAGTTATAGCAGTCTTCCAAGGCTGAATCAAATTGCTTGCTTAGTCTCTGATGATATAACTTATTTGATGTCCCAAAGAGGGAACAGGGATGGGAAAGAAGGTCAGTCCTTCATTCCTGGGTCCTGGAGACTTGCCTATGTGAAAGGGTGGTGATTTGCATGTTGTCATGGGACAAGGGAAGAACCTGGGTTTGGTTGAGCATTGAGTTAGAAAAAGGTAAAAATTTCATTTAGAGTAAAAAGAGTGATCCCTCCAGTTCCATGGAATGAAGGTAGGAAAGAGGTGTCTTCTAGGACATGCTTCTTAAACCCAAAGGTGTATGAAATCCTTCTAAAGATCTTGTTTAAAAAATACTAACTCAGTGGACTTGATGTGGGAACTGGAGATTCTGAATTAAAAAAAAAAAAAATCTCCTGTTGAGAAGAGCCAATGCAGGGAGAAGGTTCAGGAAATTTAGGGGAGGAAGAGGTTGGATTGGAAAGTGGGCTTGGAAAGAGGCATAGGGATGAAAGTTTTGTAGTAGAATGAAGCATCTATGTGGCAGGGAGAACAGAGAGTAGAGGTAGGAGCAGAGATGTTGTGGCTGTGAATCTAATGGCCCTAAGCCTCAGGGCTTCTTGCTTAATACAATTGACATAGTAAGATATTTTTAAGCATCACTGCTTAAGATTATTGTCTTTTTCCATTCTCACTTGCGTTTTTGTCTGGCGATGCTAGAGTGGCTATGGGTATTTTGGGGATTCAAGTAGCGGAAAATTGATAGGGGATGCATTTGGTTTATTTTTATCAGGATATATTTATATGGTTTATCAGGATATATTTATATGGTTCACCTCCAGGCATAATTTATTGCCAGCCATCTCAGTGCAGTAGAAACTTGCAGAAATAATCATAGTTCCCACTGTGCCATCTTACACAGCAGTGTGACTAAAGATGCAGGGCCAGATGTCATATCATGATACCAACTTTCCTAGTGCATTTGGGTACTAATAACTCTTAATTTCTGGTGAGATAGAAAAGACCAATCAAGGCTGGCCTAAATTATAGAAGACTTCATGAAGGAAATGATTCAAACTGACACCTGCAGGATAAACCAGCATTTAGATAAGCAATTAAAACAAGCAAATCATGTGATGTGGGTGGAAAGACATGCACAATTTACTGTTACCACTTGTGGGACCAGACCTCAGAAATTAAAAGAAACAAAGCCTTGCCCTAGCAAATATTTTGACTTAAGTTAGAAGTAGGCATGAGCATGCTATTCAAGCTTCTCTCTTAAAAGAAATGGAATGTCATGATTGAAGTCATAAGTTTTACTGGCTAGACTTTCAAGAGTAATAGCAATAGGTTATTGTATGTGCACATTTAAAGGACAAATGATTCTTTCTCCTTCAATGGGAAATTATTTTAAAATTATACAATAAAGTGATGGAAGAATTTGAGTCACTTTTTGCGAAATCAAACTACAAGAAATGTTCCAGTATCAAAGTTTACCTGTACTTTCCCTGGCAGAAAAGCTGTTATTGAGATATATGAGCCTGGTTGTACAAGAAATAGTTCTACCAGTTTTGGGGAAATCATAACTCACAGTAATTCAGTCCTCCTGAGATCTTGGCAGAAATCAAATGTTACTTCACAACAGCTGTGCAGTCTTCATGGGTTACCTCTGTAAATGGTCAATGATGAATGGCAAAAGGGAACATGGGGTTTTGATTTAGTTGAAAAGGTCCTAACTGACATAGCACACCTGTGAGTACAGCTCTGTATTTTGGGAATAGCAACAAATGTTTTTGATTCTTTGGTCCCTGAACATCTAGTTAAATTTATTGACTGGATAACTGAAACAAGACAACTGTGGCATCTCAAAACATTGTTGAAATTTTGGGATTTTTTTTTTTTTCAAATCTCAGAGCCAAAATCATCACTTCATTTTGAGCACCAAATGATCTCAGTATGATATTTAGCCTGACATTGATCTTTAAATGTAAAAGCTTAAATTATCTCAGTTCATGTTAACTCTACTGTCTTGCCAAATACTGCTACCTTCTTGGGATGACTTGGGCCTGGAGGAGGAGTAATTTGTGTAATAAGAGTGGCACTAGGAGCATGTGATTTGCTTTTAAACTACCTTACTGGGATCTCAAGAGTAGAGTTTGATTCAAATTGCTATTATATCTGTCTGTCTTCAGGGCATCTTCCTAAATAAATTTGTTTAGCAATTAATGAGGATATATGGGTCCTTGGCTCTTGAATTTAGAACTTTAAGACAAAACATTTCAAGTCTATTTTTTTCCCAATGCCGTTTTCCTTCACCTAAGGTGATAGTTAAAATATTTAACAACTAGGATGGCTGGACATTGACCAATAAAAGGGGCACAAGGGTAGGGGCAGGGTGGCCACAAAGCAGAAACTTAGAAACTTTAGTGCCTGAACAAATTGGTCCATTGTTCTATTTAAAATCATTACAACAATTTACAGTCAGGAAAACTTACATACATAACCAAGTTCACATTGCCAGCTGTTAGCAAATGAGGATAGGAAGCATGGACTTACAACTCACTAAAGCTGAGGTCCAGTGGAGAGAACCTTGGTTTGATCAGGGTTTGCATCTGAGGTCTACCACTTAGTATAATACTAAGTGCCAATGAGATACATACGAGCCAATGAGAACAGTGATTGTGTCTATATTAATCCATTCACTAAATATTTATTAATCACCAACATATACCTGACTTTTAAACTAAACCTTGAAGGACAAGTCAATAAGCATATTTCAGATACTTAATATATATTTGTTGAGTGACTTGAATTTTGAATGACAATGTTATCTGTATCATAAGGGGAAGGTAGATTAAATGACAGGACATTTTGGTACCTGGAAGATAGTAAGCACTCAATACATGTTCAATGCATATTTATTAATTTATTTGATTTTTTCCATGTTACTGCATTCTTTCTTAATATTTATACATATTTACAATGCATTAAACATAAACTTCTCTAGCTTGTACAGATTTTTGATAGTCTCTCTCTTTCTTTCCCTCTCTCTTGGATTCAATAAACTGGTTTGTGGTTACAATAAACTGACATCTATACATCTAAACCTCTATTTATGAATACCCATATCATAAATTTTCACTCGGGCAATGAATCTTTATTAAGCTCCTACTCTTAGCTCTAGCATTTTCCAGGCTTTGTGAGAAATAAAATTTATAGGGCATAGTCAATGTGCTTGAGTTACATTCAGTCCTGAGACCAAGTAAAACTTATATGTATACCTTAGTGCAGCATTTTCTAAATTATTTACTTTGCAATACTAGTGAGTTTGCAAGATATTCACAGACAAATACGCTGATAAAACTCTATGTTAAACATTTTTTAAATTGTAGGACTTTAGTGACCTTTCAATATCTTATGACTTGTGAAAGTCTAGAGGTGATTATGCAGTGACCTTGAAACATACATTTTACCAGAATGCCTATTCACATTTATCAGGATGCTAGTATTCCACAGAACTCACTTTGTGAAATGATGTAAGAGCTGGAAATAAAAAACACCTGGGCACTCATCATTTCTCTGCCACCACACAATTACGTGACATTAGGTAAGTTGCTTAACTTTTCTGTGACTCTCATTCAACTTTTAAACAGGGATTGTAAAGTGATACAACATAGAAGAGAAAGTAGGAAGACAAATGTGAAAGTAATTTTGAAAAGCTAAATTGGTATATAATTATATGTCTTTTATAAGTGAACTGGAAGAAAATAATAGATGATTTCTAGAATCGTACTAGAAACTAGTTTATTGTGTGGTTTCTGCTGAACCATTTCCTGTGATGATCACGAAAAGTCTTTAAAACATTGCTTTTGGTAAAACATATAAGAATAGCTATAAATTGTCAGGCAAGGGTTATAATGATTGTAAATTCATCAGTATCTGCATAAAAATGATTCTGGTTTCTGCACTATTAATCTGGCAACTTGGTAGAAAACCTTCAGAAGCAGATGGGCCATAGTCTCTAAATAGTTTCACATAAAATTGGACTCATATGTAGAAACAGGCAGCATGATGTAATTCCTGGCTAGTCTTCATAAAACAATAACGTGTTTCACTGAACTCCCAATGCATATTCAATTATAGGGTTTTTTTCCTATCAAAAGACAATATGTAATAGTTTTGAAGTTCTTTATAGAATCACTGAATAAGACCAAAATAATTATTTCTCAGTTCTGTGAGATACATATGGAAACATGTTTTAGATGAACAGTTTCAGGAGAACAGAAATTTTTCTTACAGCACGTCACAGAAAAATCTTTACTGTTATGATGGGTGGAAAGATTCCCCAAAACATTACTGGTGTCTTGACTTGGATTTTTAATTATCTCTGTGGTTTTCCTAAAATGCAATCATAGCCAGCAAGGCAAACGATTACAGGGATGATATACTAATCCCCAGAAAGCGAGAAGTAAGGCACATAAAGAAAGCGATGGAAGAGTCACAGATGCTCAATAACTAGAATGAATAAGATGAGTAGGCACAAAAGGCAATGCTTGCCTATGAGAGGAAGATAGAATGCTGCATTAAGAAATTCAGGATAAGTTAGATAAGAATTTTAGCTTTCTCACTTTCAAGCTATATGGTCTTTGGGGAAAGCCACATGGTATCTGAACCCTAGTTTTCTATCCTATAATATGGGGATACTATTATCTACTTCAGAGGTTGAAATGAGAAATGAGAAAACAAATCAATAATAGTGGCTGGCATATAGTAGGCCATATGTTCATTTCAGAAGATGTGTTTGGAGGAGAAACTCTTGCTCTTTCAGTAAGAGTAGCAATACTCTCATTAATTGTACCATTCATTTTACATGCACAATTTTAATAAGAAATTAAGCCCTTTGAAATCTTTGGGAGTGACAATAAAATAACATAAGAGTGCAGTGTTTACTGTGAATATGCCAAACTCTCCCTTCTCTTGCACATGTGGGAATTCTAGATTGGACCAGGAAACTGTAATGTTTTGTTCTACCTTTTGAGACCACCCAGGAGATCGAGCTGGAACAGGAGACTGTGGCTCATTTCTCTGGATTGGGAGCCAAGAGGAACCTATTACACATCTGCTCTGCTGTCTGTCCTGAGTACCTAGTCTTTCTGTATAGTGTAGTTCCAAGAAGTGGACCCAAAGTCTGAGCCACATGATTTTAAGATTGTCTATCTTCGTGAAGTTTCTCTTCATTATTCGGAACCAGGGACTCCTGGCCCTCTCAAAGCTATAAGAACCACTTTCTTACATTTTACCTATAAGCAATGTCTGCTTAAAGGTTTTTCATTAAATGGACCACTCCAGAAGTTAATACATGTTTTCATGGTTTTTTTTAAAAAAATCCTCCAAATCTTTGTTATCTAACATATTAAAGACTCTACCCTTGGGCATAGGGTCATATTTAGTGGAATGCTATCCTTCTGGTTTACTGAAGGCAATAGCACCTCACAGGTAACAATCTGAAGGCAACGTCGTACACTTAACCAGGTACTCTGGAGTATTACAGATCTGAGCTCAAACTGCAGATCCACTAGTTACTGTTTCTGTTACACTGAAGAAGACGCTTTACTTCTCTGAAAGTCACTTTCCTAATGAATAACATGAAGATAGTAGTATCTTGTATATGACTGTTGTGAAATTTAAACAGGAAAATACATATTAGATTGGCAAGCAAAATGCCTTGGTCGTACTCTCTTCAATTACTGTTAGCTATTCTGATGATTATAATAATAATTCTTATTATATTTTTGTTAATAATAAAATTAGGCATAGCGAGATAAATATAAAAATGCTTTTGGATAGGTTGAGTTCGGGAAAGGAGAAGGTGTGAGCATGATTAGAAATTAGTGAAATAATTTTAGTTTCTGAAAATAGATGAAAAAATTCCAGAAAATGTAAATAAATATATAATGAGAAGTCTGATATTTCCCCAAAAAGTTCCCTAGCTCTTCTTTATATTTCCTATAGGAAATATATATGTGTATATATATACAATAACCTTATATATATTTAATATATCTATTAAAAAGCACTTCAGAACAAAGGATAGTTCTCCAACTCAGCTACTTGATATAGTTCATGAGCAATTGTATCAAAGATAATTTAGATTTTCATTTTGTTGCATTTTTAGGTTAAAAATGATTTCAGCAATGTTCTTAGAACCCCTCTTTCTTGTATTTGTATACAAGGTGTTTTTTTCAAATTATTTGGTATTTTTCAAGGATTTAAGAAAATTATTCTTTGTATTGGTGAATTTTAGAAAGTGTAATGAAGTGACTATTTTGTCTTCTAAGGTTTATAAACTTTGCTAACATAAGCAGAAAAGTCTCTAATTTCTATTATAGTTGATTTCTTTCAAAATATGCTAATTCTGAAGTTACATTTTGGTCTAATTGCTAGATTGAAAATATCTGTTAATGTGTCTGAAATGTCATTTTTGATAAACTTTTGTACTTTGCTGCATCTGAAAATGAAAAACTCCATAAAACTTAGAGATTTTCATATATAGTTTCTTTCTTCAAATCCACAACTATTTGACTAAATATATGATTTCATAAATATAAACATAATATTTTCAGGTTTTCCATGATTAAGTTACACTGTAGATACATGATCCCATAATCTCAGTTTCTGAATCTCTAGTTACATAATGACTACAGTTAGTGGAATAGACACTAAAACATTTTTTTATTTTTAGATTGCAGTTTAGAAATAGGATGATTTTTGTGGGCATTCAGTATTGTAGTATTTTCAAGAGTAGAGAAAGCTACTTGGATATTATATACTGAGACTGAGGTTTCACCTAATATATTCAGATAATTGCAATAAGTTTTTTTCTGCACCTAATTTGCTTTAATCATCCAGTTTGCTGTTCTTAGAGCTACAATCCAATACTGAATTTTGCTGAAATTGCTCTTGTGTGACAATCACAGGCATGTCAGACCAACTTAGCCTATGTTAAATTCATTAGTCTTATTATTTGCTTTATATTTTGTGAAAAATATAATGCCTATCCTGGATGTCTAGTAGAGGTTTCCTTTCTTTTCTACCCTATTTCCTTTTTCACTCTACTTTACCGTGTCAATATTCACCATGAAGAAAATTTAGGGTATAATAAAATCTGAAAAATAAGACCTACTCTTTTCTGATTTTATATGCCATTTGTGGAAAGTAGGCAATAATCAGTGTAGTCATGAAGTCATAAATATAATACCACCTCTATAATAAAACTTGCCTAAAACTATGATCTATCTCACTTTTGAAGGATTTTAAGAATGGCCTCTCATTATCATTCTTAATCACAACCTCTTTGAAAAGTGATTTGATGTATCTATTAGGCACCATACAATTTTGCATCTTTGTGAGCCAGTTTTTTGGTCTGCTGGAAATTTATAACCTATGTGAGAGCAAATGATACCTGCTCAAACATATTTACTGTAGTATTATTTAAACTAGCAAAACTTGTAAACAATAAAATTGCCTACAGTGGAGTGGTTTCGGTGGCTCATGCTTTTTCAATTTGATGACGTTAAAGAGCCATTAAAAATGGTAGTCGTGCAAATTATAATACAATGCCTGTATCTATGATAAAATGCTTAATGTTTGATATAGAATCAAAACAGAATTTATTCCTATTCACAACTATGAAACGATTCATATAGGGAAGAGAATATGAAAATTGAAGACTGTTACAGATGGATGATAGGTAGCTTTTCTCTCTTTTGTCCCTCTTCTCCCTCTTTCCCTCTCGCTCCTCCTCCCTTCCTTCCTTCTCTTGTTTTTATCTCTAGAATTCTTAAATATTATTTGTGAAATACATAAAATTAGAGGAAAATGGATATATCATATTTCTCTCTTTAAGATATGTTATCCAAAAAATTTCTGTTTTGTCTACATATGGATAGATAATAGATTTGCTTTATAATATCAGATAGTGGCAATCTTTTACCTGAAATATTGAATATTAAGATAAACATGCAAATATTTTTGTTTTAATTACTCATATAGTTGCCTTTATTTTTTATGCCAGTATCTTTGGATTAAAATAAAGGAAACAATCAGGCAACTGTATAAACATTCAGAACAAGCAATTGATCAAATTTTCTAAATTAACTGTTTCAAAGACTACATAATACCAAATTAAACTGGATAATATAGTAAATCCAATTAGCAAAAATTGGTTTCAGAGACCATATTTAACATCAATACATATTTTCCAGGTCAAGCAGAATGTTTTTGATCCAGGAACTGTCAAAAAAATATTTTGAAGGCTAGATTCCAAACATCTGTATCATGTCTTATGTTAAAATCTTCTAATTCTCTTTGGCTATTTTGTAATCTTGTTAGAAATCTCCAATTTAGAGACAGGGATGGTACAAAAGGGATGCTTGACAAGACAGCCAAAGTCCTGAGTTCCAAATCCAGTTGGGCACACACTCTGTCACTGACCTTGGACAACTTACTACATCTCTCTGAAACTTGTGTTCTTCAATCGTGAAATCAAAGAGATAGTCTATAATCTCTTTTAGGATTTGAGATCACAACATTCACCAACAGGACTTCAAAACTAAAGGCCATATTTGGACCTGCTCTTTCCCATAAATGGAGTAGATGGTGACCTACTTAGTTCACAGAAAGGACTCTGGGCCAAAAAATATCTGTCTTTATAGTCTTAGAAACTAAAAGTTTCTTAAGGACGTCAGCTGAATTAAGGTATATTATTTTCTGAGAATATTCATTTGCTAAATTTTAGCAGATATGAGGTTCCTGGTTAACCTCTCATCTTTTTTCCTCAGTAGGAATTGGGGGATCTGAGATCCCAATAGATTTGGATGGTAAACAGAGTCTCAAAATATAGAACATTGGCAGGCTGATGGCAGTCCTTGTATGTTTGGGGAAATGGAATTTAATAGGAAATATGATTGGAAAGAAATAGAAACAAGACAACACAATTATTTCAAAATATTGCATTCTACTAGCCCTTTCTGGTCCAAGAGAAAAGTGAGCGAGGAAGCCTAGTGGTTTTGAGGGATAGCCTCTGAGCAGATCATATTAACAGAAGTGAATCATAAATTTTGTAAACATTAAAGCAATCTCAGACTTTCAAAGAAAGAAAGATATACTTAATTAGGTAAATCGTCTCCAAAATAAAGTCACATTGTTCTGTTCTGGGCCAGAGTATTTTTCCTTGTTTGTTTGTTTGTTTGTTTTCCCCAGCCCAAGATCATATATCTCTTTCAATCCTTCTGAATACATTTTATTTCCAAATTGCATGAAATTTTGTTGTAGAAACATTCCCACAATTTGCTTTCTTCCAGCTTGGCTTCCTTGTAAAACAAACAGCCCATTTTACCTTAAATGACTGTAATAGTAAATGCCTGGTTGGCAATGAAGAACAGCTTGTTAATATGAGAAGGTAGCAATTATTTCCCAATTGAAAAGGGGCCTTACTATGTTCTTTTTGTAATCATCACTGGTAAAGTTCCTAAGAACTCTGGTAGAAATAACACATTATCAGAAATTTTTCTTGCTTTTCCCAGCATATGCACATGAAAGTATTGGGCATGCTGGAATAAAAAAACTCACTAAGCTTTTAGGAATTAATTCTCTCCACTCATGCTTTCATTTTCTATGGATAATCTATCTCTAATTTTAAGTTTAACTGAAAACCAAATGGCAAAGTCAACTGAAAACTGGAATTTCCATTCATTAGGAAAGGTTGCACAATAAAATATGAATTGCCTTTCATTTTCCCAGCACTAATAACATTTATTGGGAGAGATAAAATGCTAATAATGTGAAATTCTATCACCCATCAGCTATTCTGTCTAAATAGAGGCATAGAGGTTAAATTTTGTCAAGTAAACTTTATTGGCTTTCCTCATAGTTGATTCAAATAATTCAGCAAGACTTGTGAAGTTTATAAATTTTAACAGGTAGTTGTATTATCTTCTAAGTTTTCATCTTCATATACAACAGCTCAAGTAATAATTTACACAGAAGAAAATAAATAGTAATAGACTGTAACAGTTAAGAATTGCATCCAGGTGTTTGAAGGATTACATTTTATAGAAAGCTATTTGTATCAAGTTTATAAAAGGCAAGTTTCAAAACTGTATAATGCAATAATTTCATATTTTAAAATATATATGCATACAAAATATGCATAAATATATAAAATAAAACTACCAATAATTTAATCTGATATATATGCACAAAATATCCGTTCTAAAATTTTGTATTCTAAAATTTCTGTATTAAAAATGTATCAGTGTTATAATAAAAATGAACAGTAAAAATTATATTCTTAAAACTAAAATCATTACAATGGTTGTGAATTTTTACAGGTATTTTATATTTCGATACATATAGTATAATCTTGAATAAATTAATCAAACACATTTAAAAAGAAAAAAATTTTCACTCACAAATCTAAATGGTGTTTATTACTCCTGTGACTTTCTAACATGCACTATTGCATGTACTTCTTTTTAAGTAAATTTTGCATTTAAATTCTAATAAAAATTATTCCTTTTTTTTAAAAGGTATTTTAGTTGGAAATAATTTCAAACTTGTAGAAACATTGCAAGAATAAGAATAGTATACTGAATACTCAAATACCCTTTACCCAGATTTACCTGTTGATAACATATAGCCCTATTTGCTTTAAAATTCTCTCTCTATCCTCCTCTCCTTTCCCCCTGAACTACATGAAACTAGGCTGCATACACTATGTCCCTTTACTTCTAAATGTTTCAGTGTATATTTCATCAGGATAAAAATATTCCCTTACGTAACCACAGAATAGCTATTAACTTTAGTTAGTTTAACTTTGATCCAGTACTTTTCATCTACAGCCTGAATTCAAATTTTGTTGATTGGCTCAACGATGATCTTTATACACGCTGAACTGTGATATCTCAGTGTTAGCACACTGAGCCTCGTTCGTTTGGAATATTATGATAAAGACAATCAGATGAAACGTTCTGTGGTATCTACAATGAAGTTGTTGAAGATGGTGCCTGCCGTATTCCAGGGTGTTGCCTTTATGAGGATCCACAGTAGAAATATCCGTGCACACTGAGAAGCTTTGATGTTTATTTTGGCTACCAAGGAATTAAAGCCAGAATCAGATGACAAGTCTGACAGGGATGTGTGGTTTGTTTTTCTCTGTGCTATCACCATAACTTGTTTTCTCTTTCTTTTTGTTACAGTTTTCTTATCTAATTACTTTACCCTTTAATACCGTTTTACAGCTGCTTCAAAACCGGAATAAAATTGGATGTAAGTAAACAAATAAATAAACCAAATACATACATATATACATACACATGTACCTAACTGGATGAAAGAAATACCACACATGTAATTCTAGACCTAAGACGAATATGTCTCCATGTCCTAACCACATTTGTGGGGGTAGCATCTTGTCACATACTGCTTTCCCCATCAGCTGCTCACATTTCCAGCAGAGAATCAAGCACCATAATCACATTTTCTCTGAAGGCTGTCTCTCTGACTCCCTTAGCAACTTCAAGATTCCCAGCATCCCAATTAAGTATCTCATTTCAGCAGACTGTTGCCAACTCTAAGAAGGTCCACACAGGTGACACTTAGATGTATGGACATAGCAAATCCTCTCCACAGTTTGAGAGTAAAGAAGGTTTTATGGCATTTGTTTTGCTAAATATAATTCCCTTTCATGTCTCAGGCCCCTTCTAAGCTATTCCATGAAGACTAAAGTACTCATATGTAAGCCAACTGCAGGAAGTGGAGACATTTCAGGCTTTCATAACAATGGCTTTTGTTTTCCATTTTGAAATCTTTTGGTCAAAATCCTAAATGGAGCTGATTCAATCCAGAACACTCTGGCAATGAAAAATCACAGACTGCTAGATCAGGTAAAGAAAACTGATATTTGGGCTGGGCATGGTGGCTCACGCCTGTAATCCCAGCACTTTGGAAGGCCGAAGCAGGTGGATCACGAGGTCAGGAGATCGAGACCATCCTGGCTAACACCATGAAACCTCGTCTCTACTAAAAATACAAAAAATTAGCTGGGTGTGGTGGTAGGCACCTGTAGTCCCAGCTACTTGGGAGGCTGAGGCAGGAGAATGGTGTGAACCCGGGAGGCGGAGCTTGCAGTGAGCCGAGATAGCGCCACTGCACTCCAGCCTGGGCGACAGAGCGAGACTCCATCTCAAAAAAAAAAAAAATTTAGAAAAGATTTCCTTTCTAAACAACCAGTCTCCTTACAGGTGAGGGATTGTTCTGTGTATGGGAGGTTCCATGCTGTCCTACATAGTGTTGTCTCTATGGAAAAAGTAAGAGATTTGAATGGTTTCATTGATTTTTTACTTGTGACTGAATTTGATGGCTTAGAAAATATAGCCACACTCATGACCTTTCCCCATTTTCACAGCAACCCTGTGAGTAAACTACAACATGAATTATGATTCCTACTTTGTAGACGAGAAAATTGTGACCCAGTGAGTTTAAAGCTGTCCAAGATTAGGAAAGGTCTGCCTGCACTTAATTTCTTCTATTGCAAGCCCCAAACCAATCACATAACTTACTTATTTTGCTGACGACATTATTACATTTTTGGTCTTCCAGGAAAAAAAACAAAAAACAAAAAACAAAACTTTAGATTAATCTTCCTTTTTCTTCTTCGGCACTCTCTACACTTTGCGAAGAAGCCAAGCACTGCTGTCTCTGCCTCCCAAATGTCCCTCCATCGGTTCCTGCCTTCTGTTATTTCATTACCCTCTGACTACTATTGCCTTGTTACAGTGGCCCTAAATTATAGTAACCATTTTCTATCTAGTCATCCTGCTACCAGCTTTTCTGATTCCAATGCAAATCTGCTGTCAGAGTGGTCTTTTTAACACAACAAATAATCATGACCTTTCCTGCTTTAGAATTCCTAATAGATTTTTACTGCAAGTAAAAAGCAGATTTCTTAAGCTGCCAAGCAGAGCCATCAACTAATTTTATTGATTTATAATTTTATTTTTCACGATGTATATATTCTCAACCTGTAACTTTTATTACAAAAAACATATTCAACTTGCTATTCCAAAATCATTATGCATTCTTTAGCTGTTGGATCTTTACTCAAGTTATTCATGCCATTCCCAAACCCCATCCTTAAGGATTTAGCCCAAACATGCCTCCCGCATAGTAGCTCCTATATTTCTCCAGCTGGAATTCATCTCCTTCTTTCATATACTCCCATGACTCTTAGTTCAACTCCTATTTTAACATTCCCTGGAATCCAAACTTTTAATAATTATTTCTATATGTCTGTCTTTCGTACCAGACTACAAATTCTGTAAGGACCCGAGACCTGAGTCTATTTTTCATCTTTCCCTACATCCACTTCAGTGCTTTGCATTAATTAGTGTTCAATAAATATTTGCCAAGGTAATTTACTTCAGGATGTTAGGATTTGGATTAAGCCATTGCCTCCATTTATATTAAAGTGAGGACGTCACCTGAAAGAAGCAATATATTCACCAAGTGCATCCAATTTTCTCTAACTATGGTTAGGCTGTCAGAACAACAAAAGGCAGAACAATGTTCTGAGAGACTGGAAGAGGAAATAGGCAAATTAGAGGTGGGAAGGTTTCGTGTCAGCGGCATTTTTGGATGGCTCAGGATGAGAAAAGAGGGCCTAAAAAGAGATACAGAAGCCCACAGGGGAAGTACTATGTAAAGAAGTGTGGGAGGGAAGGACAGAAGGAAGCTAGCATTTTTTTTGTAAGTGTCAATCTTCTATCAGACACTTTAGCATAGGTTTGTATTCGACCCTCACATTGCCATGAAGAAAAGGTATTCTTATGCCAACTACACCTTTATGTATTAATAGAGAGACTGAAACTCAAAGAGGTTTAGTGAATATGAACCCAAGTACATTTGCTCTTACAGCCTTTGTTCTCTGCCATGTTGACTTGGATAAAACAGATGCTTGGCAGAGGAAGAGCAGAGGTGCTCAAAAGGCACAAACAGAGGATGGTGGAAAGGACTACCAGGTGTCAGTGGGAAATTCTTTTTCATTTATGACTCTACCTTTGATTTTTTTTTTTGAAGAATAAAAGAAAGTGTATTCTGACAAAAAGAAATAAACCTTAAATCAGATTTCAAACACGCAGCTCATTAAGGCTCTGCCCTTTTCCCCAAACAAACTTTCACATTTCCACTTATACATTCTGCAGCTTGTCCTGGATATGGGGAGCATGGGGTGGAGAAGAGGTGGACATGGTGAGAGAGGAGGGATTTTTTTTTTATACAACCACATTCTTTTATGGAATGAACTATGATGTGAAAATTAGTCTTGCATCTTTTAGATCATAAATCTGAGTGGGGCATGCTGTCTTGGCAAAAACCAGTAGCAACGTGCTAAGTGTTTATTGCCAAAAGCAATAGCATCATGACAGCAGATAATTATGAACAGTGCTGGTGAGCAGGGCTGGGAGGAGATGGCTCTGAGAGAGTGAGAGTAGGGGCTCTGGCTGAAACCAATCAGACTCTCAAATCCTTCCCACTGATCTGCCTTGAAGCTCAATCCACTTTCTTCTTTATAAAGAGCAAGGATTTGGGCCGGGCGCGGTGGCTCACGCCTGTAATCCCAGCACTTTGGGAGGCCGAGGCGGGCGGATCACGAGGTCAGGAAATCGAGACCATCCTGGCTAACACGGTGAAACCCCGTCTCTACTAAAAATGCAAAAAACAAAAACAAAAACAAAAACAGCCGGGCGTGGTGGCGGGTGCCTGTGGTCCCAGCTACTCAGGAGGCTGAGGCAGGAAAATGGCGTAAACCCAGGAGGCGGAGCTTGCAGTAAGCGGAGATCCTGCCACTGCACTCCAGCCTGGGCCACAGAGCGAGACTCCGTAAAAAAAAAAAAAAAAAAAAAAAAAAAGAGAGAGAGAGAGAGAAAAAAAAAAGATGTCTTCTCTGGAGAGAAGAAATCTCTTGAGAATCATCAGAAACCAGAGATGAACTGGTGATCAAGGGTGAGGGGGTATTTTATTTTTAATGCTTAGCTCAAAGCATCTTTATACTCCCAAACCTGTAAAACGTGTTGGCATTCCAGTGCAGGTTCCTGAGGACCCTTATTATTTAGAATCTTTCATCCAATTTTCTCTCATGATTTCCAGTGGACACAAATTATTAGGTGCAATAGCTGGATCCTGCTGTCTCTTTCTTTTGGTCTGGAGTCAGCTTATGAATGAGGGCAATTCAACCTCCACAGCATGGTTGGGAGAAAAAAAAATCTAATAAATTCAGGCTGTGAGGGAAAATTCTGCTCTGGGTCTCCCTTTCATGGGGAAGAGAGAAGAAAAGAGGCAGTCAGCCTGCTACCTGGCAGTCGTCTGGAAGCAGGGTGTCGTCTGGACGTAGCGTTTCCTGCTGGAGTTAAACAGGCCCTCTGTTACATAAGACCCTGCTGGCATTGCTCTCAGGCCACACCCCAGCCCTGCTCTCAGGAGCTCTTGCCTTGATGCTTCAATGCTTACTTCATTTCGACAAACCCAAGACTGCTTTTTATCTGAACCTATGCCTTTCCTGGAGCATATTCCTTTAAGAGTAAATGAGGCATAGCCACCACCAGAACATTCGTTGATGTAGCCTCATCAGGGATTTCAACGTTCTAGCAAGTGAATTGCCCACATAAATCATGATTAACCATTTGATCTGTAGGGGAAAATATTCATTCAGAGAAGACCAATATCTTCCTTTAAAGGCATTACCTACTTTCTTCTTAGAACATTTGGAATGTAATTCATTGCTCTCCTTCATGACCTGAGGTCATAGTTAAAAGGTATTGATTTTTTGCCCTGTGTGATATAATGATTTCCCAAGGCAGAAATGAGAGGCAAAATATTTAGTAATGGCAAGTAATAGAACTAACCAGTCAAATTGGATGATGGCCATGAATAACCCATTTGGTCTAATTAGTGAGCCCTTGGAGATGATCAGCTCTGTCCTTGGGGCTTAGTGGCCTCAAACTTAATGTTCCCTTCTCACTAACATTTATCAAATATCTACTTGTCTTAGCTAATTTAATCCTCAAATGACATTATGATACAGGTGAAAATGTTTACATTTTATAGAAGAAAAAAAGGCTTAGAAAGACCAAGCATCTTGCCTAATGTCATACCACAGCTAAGGTGCAAGACCAATATTTGGACATTCCTTACTTGCTTGAATCAATGTCACCTACAATACACTGCCTCATTCATTCCTCTTGCTCCTAGTTTTCTGTAGAGAAACTGCCTGTCAAGCATATTAAATAGGTAGTCTCCTTTGCATACCACACAGTTCTGTTTCCTATATTGTTTCAATAAATAAGCATTCATTGAATGCCTACAATGTGCTAGGCACAGAAAAATCAAATGGCCCATACAGTGAATAAACCCTGACCTCTGGCTTAATTAGCACCATATTTAACATCCAACCTACTCATATAATCTTTAACACTTTTGCCAAATATGAATGGTGCAATCTCTTCTACAAGGCAAAATTGTTAACTTTTGGCCTAACAAAGATCTTTCAACTTTCATTTTTAATTTCATGTTTGGTGGATGAGACAATTGGAAGTCTAATCTTAGGGTAACAGATTATTGGTAAATGTTCTCCTTTGCTTCTGCCCACCTGCCTGATACCTCTCCCCAACCTACAACACATGGTTAAGGAGAACCTGCGGAGCAATTTATAGCCACTGGTACCAGTACAGGGATGAGGAAAGAGTCTCTTTTCATCTTCATTCATTCCATGTATGTTAATTGAATGCCTACTACATGTCAGAAACTCTTCTGGGAACTTATCTTAATGTTTGTTTCAAGTCTTTCTGTGCTACCCAATCACAGATCTGAAGCAGCCTTCGTGCTTTTGTACTTCGTATGCCTGGCTCAAGCCTTTCCCCAGCGATAGCCAAGAGCAACATGAAGTCTTTGAAACGGTTTACAGCCTTGTTTTTCTGTTACTAATATAGCATGCTGTTCTCATCATCGGTCTGATTTGGCTACTGACATGGTGACATGCTGGAATGTTTCCTCAGAGATCCAACAGTAAAAAGGAAGCAACAACAACAAAAAAGCACAAAGAGTTCAGAACAAGTAGGTGCCTTCCAGTAAAGTCTTCATGAAAGAATTGACTTCCTTGAGTTCCTTAAAAAAAACAAGTGTTTGCACTATAGGACAGGTAAGGATATTTTCTCAAAAATATCAGGAAAGAATCCTGGAAAGAACATGAAGCTGACTCTGTTACTCCTTCCCTTAGCACTTCGAGGATTCCTCACCATTTTGGGGGGTAGATACAAATGCCTGAGTATGACATGTGAGGCCTTTATAATTCCATAATTGTTTATCCTTTCATAATCAGCTCAAGAATTACCTTTTCCAAGCAAGTTTTCTGGATAACCCTGCTCCAGTAAAACTAGCCAGCCTTTATTTGTGATCTTACTCTTCTATACAATAACATTATTCATAGTGAAATTCAATATTGATTCAGCATGGTCAGATTGCCTAGGATTGAAACCTGACTTCTGTACTTCATTTTCTGACTTTCAGCAAATTTTTTAACATCTTTGTGTCTCAGTTTATCAGTAGAATGGGAATAATCATCATCATCACATCTTTCTAAAGGCATTTTTAAAATGAGAATCAAATGAAATAATATGGTAAAGTGACTATCACAGTATGTGAAACACAGCCCTCAAAAATGTAATTCCTTATTATAATTGTGTGTCTACTACTCAGTGAGTTCTTCCAATGCAAAATCCATGGCACTTAAACTTGTATTTAATGCCTAATGATATTCTTATTTATTTAATGTACAAAAGCTGCACAGAGTATGAAACAATTAATTATGGTCTGTATTAATTAGGCTAACACTAAACAATAACAAAACTAGAAAAAAATACATGTTAATTTCTTGGCTCTGTAACATTCTTAACACGTGTTTCTGATCATCATGTACCTCTCCTCAAAAGTGTGATACAGAAACTCAGAATCCTTTCATCCTGTCGGTTCCCCATCTTCAACATACAGTTTCCAAGATCATCATGCTTGTCTGTCTGTAGATAATAAAAGAGGAAAAACAGTGGAGAAGGCACACTTATTCTTGACCACCCTGGCCCAGAAAGAAAATACCTCACTTCTGTTGACATTCCACTGTAAAAACCATGATCTTTGCCACACAACTCTATGACATGCGATAGGTAAGCAAGCATCCATTTCTAATAGCCCTTGAAGAATGTTAGGAATTTGATGGAAAGAAGATGACAGGGAAGGATACTCCTGGGAAAAGAAAAGAAAGTGAATAATGGGCAAAGGGAAGTTTAGGATTATAGAATCAACACATTTCACATTTCAACGGAAATGCAGGGTACATGATGGGGAAGATAAGAGATAAGAGTAGGAGGTTGAACTCAGTCTGCACACCTTATTATGATTGTTCACTTCACATCATACACAGCCTAGGGCTCTATACTTCCTGAGCTTGCCTTTACATACTGCCTCACACTTCAGTATAAAATTAGCAAATGGGAAAATACCTGAGCTCATTAGATAATGACTAATCATGATCATTTTAAGCACAGTTGTCAGATTTGACAAATAAAAACAGGACATTAGTTAAATTTGTATTTAGGACAAAAAATATTTTCATAGTAGAAATAAGCCCCATGAGATATTTGGGACATATATATATTAAATAAGTATGTATTGTTTATCTAAAATTAAAATTCAACTAGGCTCCCTGTATGTTATTGGGGCAACACTGTTTTTTAAGGGCAAGAAACGTATCTAAATAATTTCTCTCCTAGTAATAATTGTAATTCTCTGTACTTTAGGTAAAATTATAGAAATTTTCCCTTTCCTTGTCACATTTTTTTCTTTCAAGTTCTGCACCAAAAAATTATTCTTTGACAATAATCATTCTTTCAAGTTGCTTCAAATGGTAAAAAATAGAAATTCATTATGCAGAATCACAGTTGGTTCTGTGATGGGACCATCATATGATGGGACTGCAAGCAGAGACTACACATTTATCGTCAGTTATTTCCTATGGTATCTACCCTTTTAACAGTTAATACTGATGACTAGTTATAGAGGTTCTTCAACCCATGTAGCCCATCAACTAGATAAACTTGTTATTGATTCCAAACCATTTTTTTAAGGAAGGTTCTGTTTTGCTTTTAGACCAGGCTGTACCTCTAATACTAGCCAGTTGTCTCGTAAATATATAGTGATAATAAAGCAATGTTAGTGTAGTAATAGCACCTTTATTGATCACTTCCTTTAGGGTAGCCATTTTTACAATTGTTTCATATGAATTATTTAATCTTAATAAACTTTGCTACACAGAGGTTAACTAACTTGCTCAAGTCTGAACAGCTAGTAAATGGTGATGCCAGAACCACTCGATTGAGGATTGGTGTTAACCATCATAGTAGTTGGCTGCATTGGTGAAAACTATCTTCCCATTGGGACAATGACTCAAAGCATTAACACCTCCATACTGAAGCACCATCCTGGAATGAGTCAAGTGGCACGGGCTCAAAATAATGCCTTTGCCATTTCTTAGCTGGTACTTTGGGTAGGCTGTTTAACTTCTCTGTACTTTAGTTTCCTTATCTGTGAAAGGAAATGATAACGTCTACTTTATAGGGTTATAGTATAAAATTAAGTGCATCTTATGCAATGAATAAATAAATAGTAATTGATATTGTTATTATGAATATTCATTCCATTCAAACTGGTTTACACATAATTCTCTTGTCCTTAATAGAAATGAGGTCCCAGTGTTCACATGTAGATAAGAAAACACAACAAATCTCTACTATTTCTCTACCTCCTGTTCATCCTATTAGTGTAATTAATATCTTAAATGTGTGCTTTGAACAAGTGATAGATGAAGAGCAACAGCCATCACTGCGAAAAATAAAAATACAGAAAATTAAAAGCTAAGTACTTGTCAATGGTTTGTTAGCCCCCAAACATCATGATTTTTTTTTAATTTTATTTTCTAATGGAAGGGTTATATCTGTCTTTTCTCATAATGACTTAGGTACTTGCTCCTACCAAACAAGCTAAAAAAAGAATGCCATTGAAAATAAAATACTGAAATGTTGACATCACACTCAAAATATTACTTAGCTTCTATTCTTTGCTCTTGGAACAAAGGCTGTATACACGCTGGTCTTTTCACTTTTAGTTATGCTATTCTCCTTGTGTCTCCTCTTTCTACTTATCCACCCTTTAGCCTAGTTCCTCCTTCAAGTTTCACCCCGTAGACCTAAGGATAAAGATGAAAACCATCTCTGAATTCCCAGTCTTTTCTGACCAATCCCTTTTCCATACTCAGGTAGACTTAGAGTCCATCCAATAATTTGAAAGTTGGCATCCTATTATTGTGTAAAATCCATAAAAATAAAGCTTATCAGAAGAAATAACATAAAATTGAGAATCTGAGTTTCTGTTGTTCCACTTCCTGATAATTGAGTGAGGTATATCGTATTGATCTTCCTCACAACTAGTATTGATAGATTGGAGACATTTCATAAATGTTTGTTCGACTAATTCTTATAATTTAGGTAACTAATGTATGACAGTGGCTGACACATAGTAGATGCCCAAAGATCTTAATTTATTTCCCATTTTTATTATAACCATATTATAACCATGCTTCTTACATGCCACACAAGTTCATGGATTCCTAATTAATTGTTGAGAGCTTGCCTCTGTATAGGCTTCCAATTAGAGTAGCTCTGCAATAAAAAAACTGAATATCTAAAATTCTACTTTTAACTGATTTAACAAGTTGTAGTCAAGCAACTAGGTCTGTTAGATATTAAAAATCTGACATAATGAGTAGCATGTTGTTTTTTTTCAGGGATATTGTTTCTTAAGGGATGTGGCATACTGTGGCATTTTTTCAAAGATAACCATCTCAAACATTCTTCTTACAATATAATATCGATAGACCTCCATCATGGGGCAGGATTTTTACCCTCTCTCTCCATGCCTCCCCTCAAGCCTGGATGGACCCTCATAACTGTCTCAACTAATAGTGGATGCCAGAAGTGACAGTATGTCTTCCTAGCCTGGCTGTGACCTTTCTGGGACATTTATCTTCAGAACTTTAAGTCAACATGTAAAAATTCAGCTACCCTGAAGCCCCCATACTGGGGAGAACATGTGAAGACACCCCATAGCGTTACAGATGCCCAAGGAGTCCCAGATAAGTCAGCCTACAGTCCTCTCAGATCAGACATCAGAACACGTGAGGGAGGAAGTCTTCAGGATAATCCTGGCCCTCGCCATTGTCTGACTGCAACCTCATCAGAGACCCCAAGTCAGAAGGCCCATATTGGCTTCTCTTAGATTCCTGACCCATAAAATTGTGAGAGATAGAAAATAATTATTATTGTTTCAAGCCACCAAGTTTTAGAATGATTGTTGCACTGCCATGGAAACAAGCAGGGCAATTGGGGGAAAAAAGTTAGTCTAATTAGGTTTAAATTGCAAGACAGATGAGCCATGTGTTAGAACATTCCATCCTTGAATCTCAGTGATCACCGTGAGGGTAAGGCAGAGACTCTGCCCAGTCTGTGAGGTTTCCATTGATTCCTGGGGTTGCGGTAACTGAAGTGGTCTAAGACAACTTTGCTCTGAACAACTCATGGCTCTGGAAGAATAAAATATACTTCTTCTTAATAGTTTTTCCAGTAATTAAAGTTTTATTTCCACATCCATTTTAGTAAGTGTAAAAATACATTTCAAGTCACTCTTTCCTTCAAAGTGGGAAAAGAAGGTGGGGGTTGGGGGGAAGCAGAGCCCACATGTCTCCAAATAAAAGCAATTACAAGCCCTGCCTTCACCGAGGTCATACACCTATATTGTGGAAGGCATAGGATGGTGGAGGGAGATTTTCACATCTGGATTTCATCAACTCATATTGGTTATAACTTGCAGACTGCAATTTCTTTGCCAGTTTTTTTGTCATTAATCCCTTGGTAGCATAAAAGGAAAAAAAAAAAAGGTTCTAGACTCTCCATAAACTGCAATTGGGCAATAGCTGTTGTGCACAATAGGCAGCCCAGACTTGCTAAATGTTAACAAAACTCCCCCCTCACTGCCACTAAGGTGAAACAAAATGTGAGGTCTACATAAGTGGAAAGAGGTAAATAGCATAATTTTACTTCTGTCCATGAGTGATGGGCATGAAAACAAAATGTGCAAATCCTACAGGGGCTGAGAGCAAGAAACCCATACAGTCCATGAGTGTAAAAGGTATTGAATGCTCACTGAGCCCTTCTGGAATTGCTCCAGAGGAAATGGTTTCCTGAGGCCTTGTTCTGGCAGGGTAGAAACAGCATTGCTGATAGATGATTGTTAGGTTTATAAACAAGGGAAAGTATTTAAGAAGGCAAATGGAGGAACACTTTTTTTTCTACATATTTTACCCTGCCAGTAAGTAGAATCAGAAAAAGAGAAATTATAATTCCCAAATGTAACTTGGGCTTTTCCATCAGGAGGTGGCATGGGCTCTTTTGAATCCAAGGGCAGAGTGAAATGATGAATAAATAAAAACTGGAACTTACTTTCTGCCTCTTGGCTCCAGTGAATAAAGATCTTTGGTGTATGACTGATGCTTAAAAGCCTTTTAAGCACCCTAAACTATTTTCGGATTAGATGACCAAGTACTTTAGAATGTGTTAGTGCCTGATGCTACCAATTAGGTAATACAATATTTTCCTTTATCCTTACTTAATTTAGAGTCATGTTTAAGAGGATGGGTCCCAGGCTTATACTCAGATTCCCTACCCCCTGACTGCTTGAGCTGGGGTCTCCATTTCTCTGTGCCTCAATTTCCCCATGTTTAAAACATAAGTAATGTTTTGTGAGGATTAAGAGTGTTTTGTGAGGAACAAGTATAATCAAACTTCTAAGTGCCTGGGACTTAGTTAGATCTCGATAACTTTTAGTTATTATCCGCTTGTTCAACTATACCTGCCTGACTTATTATGAACCTACACACAATTTTCTATGTTGGTTTTAGTCTCTTTTTAAAATTTTTCTCCCTATTGAGTAGTGAGTTGACTATTACCCCTTGTAGTATATAATCCCACAAGTTGTAAGTAACAATTAACCCTCTCCTTTTCTCCTCCTAAGTCTTAGATGATTTGTCTGGAGTTTAAACAGATCTTTCACATTTGATCTTACTAACAGCATTTAAAAACTGGTTCTTTTAGCAATTTTGAAATAGACAATACACTGCTGTTATTAATTATAGTCACTGCTGTGCAGTAGAACACCAGAACTTATTCCTCCTATCTAACTGAAACTTTGTGCCTGTTGACCAATATCTCTCCTTCCTTGTTCACCCCAGCCTCAAAGCCTCTGGCATACCCTCTGCTTCTGTGAGTTTGATTTTTTTTTTATTCCACATGTAAGTCAGATCATATGGTGTCTGTCCCCTTGAGCCTGGAAGTTTAAATGTTCTCCCCACAAATGGTACATATTTGAGGTGATGAATATGCTAATTAGCCTGATTTGCTCATTTCATAATGTCACATATATCAAAACATCACATTGTACCCCATAAATATATACAATGACTAGTTGTCAGTTAAAAATACAATTAAAACCCCAATTCTGAAAAAAAAGAAACAAATACAAACCTCTGGATATGATTGAAGAGATGACTATTAGACCACAAGCTCTGTGAGGCCAGGGACAATTTTTATTTTGTTTACTATTTTGAAATACATAGAATGCAGCAACATCAGTTTTTCTCTCCATTATTTTTGCTATTATTATTCCAGAATAGGCTGGCTCTCTATAGGAACTCTCAGTCAGGGTTCAGTCAGGAAACAGGTGGCTCTACTCAAAGTGGACACTTTGAGTAGAAATGAATAAAAGCACTATTTTGAAAGATGTGGGCGAGGTTTAGGGAGCACAGCAAAGTCTAGTGTCTTCCCTAAGGGCCAGTGACAGTGGGGGTGCTGGGACTGCCACTGAGCTAAAGAGACCAGGGCAGAGTAGAGTTACCAGGAGCCAGAAAGAGGGAAGCTGTACGGAGGAAGAGGCCTGAAGCGAGCTGTGTGGAAAACTGGCAGGTAACCATCCAGCGAAATGAATACCTTGCTATACTATGTTCCTGCCTCTGGTTTCCGGCTGGTGTCCCCCATTGGCAGAGTATAACTAGAAGCCAGAGGGCTAGGGAGCCTATGCTATAGTTGCTTGGGTTTAGGTTCCTAGAGCACAGAAGAGGGAGGAAGAAATGTGGAGCCTGGACCTGGAGAGCAAATGGAAGACTTCTAGCACAGGATTGAATATTCAGCCACTTCTATGCTGTGCTCTTTCATATTCTCTAGCCCTAATATTTCCCACTTAACCTTTAGATACTCAGTATTCTCACTCAGTCGGTCCTCCAAGGACTACCCAGTGATCTGGAATTTACAGCTTCGTTAATTCAGTAAATACTCATGGAGCAAGAGCAAGCCAAGTGAGTGGTGGTGCTTGCCCTCATAACCTCTCACATACTTGGGGGAGAGACAAGCATGTCAACAAATTATGATCCACTGTAATAGGTACCAGGATAGAATTGGCACTAAGCACTGTAGGAAACAGAGCTAATGACTTACTTTTCTCTTATGGTGAGAAGCATGGGAGGTCAAGACAGTTTTACAGATGAGGTAACAGTTAAAGTGAATCTTGAACAAGAAGGAAGTTCCATGGTTATTCCTCTCAGGGACTTTATTTTAAACTTATTTCTAACTATTTTCTTAAAAGTTCTCTCCCTTTTTGTACTAGTTTCTCAGATGGTTTCAATGATCCTCATCTCCTGGTATTCATGCCCTTCGGTAACCCTCTCTAAGTGTAGGATGAACCTAGTGACTTGCTTCTAAGAAAGAGAATATGGTAAAAGTTATGGGATTTACATTCTGAGATTAAATGACTGGCTTCTGCCTTGCTCTTGTCTGTTTATTCTCTCCTCTCCCTCAGTTTCTCTGAGAGAAGCTAGCTACCATGTTGTAAGTAACTTGTCTCAACTCATTCCTGCTGCTATAACAAAATACCTTAGACTGAGTAATTTATAAGTAATAGAAATTTATTTCTCACAGTTCTGGCCAGGTGCGCACCATCATGCTGGCTAATTTTTTTTTTTTCACACACGATGCTTCACCATGTTGCCCAGTCTGGTCTTGAACTCCTGTGCTCAAGTGATCCAGCGGTCTTGGCCTCCCAAAGTGCAGGGATTACAGGTGTGAATCACTGTGCCCAGCCTCTTTTATCTTTTGGGTTATATTTGTGCTTCCATTTAAAATACACTGTTGAATTATTAGCTATTTCTCCTTTTCATTGTTTTAGTGGTTACTAGAGGGTTTACAATGTACATCTTTAATTTACCAGTCTAATTTCAAATAATATGCCACTTCTCATATGGTGCAATTATTTTGCCGTAGAATAATTCCAATTCCTTTCTCACATCCTTTGTGTCATACATTGTACCATATATATATGCTATAATACATTATTACTATTTTGCTTTAGGCATTCAAATACAGTTTCAATTCTGAAACATACAGAGAATGTCTTTGATATCGTATTTACCTTTATTTTTGCTGTTTCAGGCACATTTTTTCCTTTGTATAGATAAACATTTCTGTCTTGTATCGTAATTCTTCTGACTAAAGAACTTTCTATAACATGTCTTGAAGCACAAGACTCCTGGCAATAAATCCTCTCATCTTTGGTATGTCTGAAAAATTACTTATTTTGCCTTATTTTTGAAGGATAGTTTTGCTGAATATTATATTTGGAGTTTTTAAGCTTCTTGTAGTTTAAATGTTACTTTATTGTCTTGTAGTTTGCATATGCTCGAGATGTCCTTTGTAAATCATATCTTTGTTGTTCTATATGTGCTGCATTTCTTTTCTGACTGCCTTCAAATTTTTTCTTTGTCTTTAGTTTTCAGTTGTTAAATTATGATGTATTTACATGTGTGTGTATGTGTGTGTGTGTGTCTGTGTTATTTATTGTGTAAATAGATTTAAGCTTCTTGGATATATGGTTTGATGTCATTCATTATTTCTGAAAAATTCTCAGCCATTATCACAAAATGTCTATTTGTCCAGTTTTCTCTTTTGTCTCTTTCTGGCACACCAATTACACTTACCTTAGAATATTAACATTAAGTGCTCTGGGTTTTGTTGTTGTTTTTTGAATTCACTCTTTTTCCCAATGTTTTGGCTTGGACAATTTCTATTTATTCATTTTTACTCAAAATCAGTCCTTTCAGGTCCATCTGAGTTATTGAGTATATCAATAGTTTATTCCTTTTTATGGCTAAATATTGACCCAGTTAGAGTTTAGTGATTTTTTTCCCTTAGCTATCTTAAGTCTACTGATGAGCTCTATAAAGAATTTCTTCATCTATGATATAATGTCTTTTATTTCAACTTTTCCATTTGACTTTTCTTAAGTTTCATTCCCTCAACTAAAATTCCCCATCTGTTCATTCATGTTGTTAAGGTTTTCCACTAGATTCTTTAACATGTTAATCATAGCTACATTAAAGTTCTCATCTGATAGTGTCAATATCTCTGAGTCTGGATTCATTAATTTTTGTCTTTCAAAATTTTTTTGTGTATTTCAAAATTTTTTACTGAATTATGGACCTCATGATAGAGACAGAGAGAATATTTTTACTGGGAAATGGCTACACTTCTACTTTTGGGCCAATAATATGATGGTTCAGTCATTCTAGACAGGAGTTGATTTAGGTTTGGGTTTTATTATTGCTAAAGTTAACTTCTTGCACTACACACTTCACATTTCTCTGCCAAAAGGTTGACTTTGTGATTAGGGTAAACCTGTGAGTGTACCTCTTGTCCTCAATTATAAACAATTATATTATATACCTCTTGTCCTCAATTATAAACAATTATTATCTGAGCATGATCAGAAATTATTTTGTTGAATTTCAGGTATAACCTAGGGTTATTGTATTCAAAATGTGGTCCTATAGGATGACTACACATCCCATTTTGCCTAGAACCATTCCAGGTTTAGCTAAAAACTCCATATCCTAGGAAAAACCCTCATAGTTCCAGGCAAACTGGGTAGGTTGGCCACCCCGTGACAAGAGACTAGCGTCATTGATATTATCTGGGAGACTGTTATCACATTGGTGCAAAAAGTAATTGTGCCATTAATGGCAAAACCAATTACTTTTTGCACCCATCTAAAAGTAATAAAGAATCTTGGCTCTACTTCAAACCTACTGAAGCAGAAACTATTTTAATAAGATGCACAGGTGATTCATAGGCACATGAAAGTTTGAGAGGAATTGCTATGGAAATAGGAGTCGAGAATCTACATACCTGAAATTTAGATTCCCAAGACATTTTGGATTTTGTTCTTAAATGTTTCTATTTTCCACTCTCTTTGCTCTACTACCAGTGTTACTCAACTTATGGGAAAATCTTCATTTGTCTCCCACCAGGACTTAGTTTATTATAATTATCCTGTGGAAGCACAATGTCAATTGCCCTCTAATGAGTATCAGCTGTTTTAGTTCCATTACTCTGTGTGTGTGTGTGTGTGTGTGTGTGTGTGTGTGTGTGTGTTCATGTACTTTCTAATTAAGTTCACTTTTTAAAGAAGAATTTTTAATTCAGATACACTCAGGTCTCTGGAGAGTGATTATGGGACTCGCTAAAATGCACAATAAGCAACTCACTATATTAAAAAATAGCTAATGAATAAAACTTTAGTAATTTTCTTCTATATTCTGATAATTTGGGCTTTGAAAACTATATCAATGAACTTCTCTGGAAAAATGGATGAAATTTTTCTCGTCCATGTCTGGCTTCTTTGGGGATAGAAATGCCTTTAATTTCATTTTTGTGCAAATGATTATCTGATAATTTTATTTAAACATTCATAAAACCAGTAGTCAAAGTTATAAAGTAGATCTTTTATATATAATGAAAGACCTTTGTAGATCCTCTGAGCTCTATATGTAATCTAACCATAAGGATTTCTTTCTTTTCCTTTTGGAAGGCAACTTCCATTCTATAGAGTAGTATAAAATGTAACTTTTATGTTTTGGTTGTGTCTTTTCTAAAACGCATTTCTTTAGCATTGTAGATTTTCACACTCTGCTTTCAAGCCCATGGAATACTCTCTTGAACCTCCAATGTTTAAGTTGGCATAAAAATCCTAGAAAAATTCCAGCAAGGCTCCCCATGGCCACCACCATCCAGAAACAAAGCCCAGATTCACTACTGGCCCATAATCTGAAGCCTTGACTGCTAAGTGGAATGGCAGGGTTGACTTCAGATCAGGAATGAATCTATGGCTTTGTGGAGTAATTAGGTTTTCCTGGCCTTTGCTTCATGGCATATGTATTCCAGTTTAACTGAAGTATTAAACAACATAACTTCATCAGACAAAACACCCAAATTTACCTCCAAGGAAAATGATATTGTTAATAATACAAGATTTAAATTAAGACTCTGCTTTTTCTCCACCATTAAGAGTTGAAAGACTTAGGAAACAATCACAGGGATTCTATGAGCTTCAGTGTCCCTATCCATAAAATGAGTAATAATAGGCAATATCTTGCAGTGTTATTGTGAGAATTCATTGAATAAGTAATCAAAAACAGAATTCAATGCCTCAGCATGTTAGTTTCCCACTCTGAAGTGTCACCATGGTAGGTCTCCATGGTATTTGTAAAATGATACTGTTTGCTGTCCTGAAAATACAAATTTAAAAACGCTATAATTCTGTACATATGGCTAGGCATATGTATTCAAATATGTTCATGTGTTTTCCACAACTATAATTTATTTGCATAATCTTTTCCTAGTCTACTGCCCAAAATTTTAAGTGTCTTTTGGGGAAAGGACGTAAAACAGCACATGCTCTGACTTGTCCCAGGCCAATTCCTTATTTTTTAGATGGACAATATCAAAATAACATTGTTTTCATGGACTATATATGCATCCACATGAAAGCTTAAACCAGAGCCTTGCTAGTCTTGAGTACTGGTCTACATTCTTTTTATTTATAGCATATGGTGAGTTTCCCCTTGACACCATTTAAGACAGTACAAGTGTTCCACTTTTTACAAAGGTTTAAATATCTATTCTACCCTCTTGACATAAGAAACCATATGATGAAGGGATTTGGAGCCAGAATACCTGCCCTTTATTAATCCTAGGCAAGTCATTGAATCTTCCTCAGCTTTAGTTTTCACGTATTTAAAGCAACAATAGTGATAAATTATTATTACAATAATAAATATATCAATGATTAAAATTGCCATGAACATTTATTGAGTGCTTACTATGCTTTAACCCTCTTATATTTGTAATCCATCATAATATGCAGCGTGATGAGGTAAGTACTTGCACTCACTCCACTTCATAGATGATAAAACTGAGGCTCAGAGAGGATAAGTGGCGTGGCCATGATTAGCCAAATCATAGGCCCCAGAACTGGGGTTCATAGTTTATGCTTCTATGTACTGCTCTCTACTACCCTCCACAAAGTGAGCACAATAGCTTATATTTGCTTCTCAGGGATGTTTTTGGAGGTAATTTGTTCATGCAGAAAGATAGTGGTTTCTAAACTGTAAACTTATATAAATGTTGGTTATTATTAGTATTTTCACAGGACTCTGGCCTTTGAAGTCAAAATAAAATCTACTCTAGTATCAGGGAAATTTTAAGGAGGAAAAAGTTTTGCAAATCTACAATTTCGGGATATTAAACCATTGAATATTTCAGACATGTTAGTTTCCTTGCCACAGGCCATTTCCAAAGCTATTTTTCATTATAGACTGAGCTCATTTCCTCTAGTGGGATCAAATTGCTAGGTACATATTTCTATCTTGCTTTCATTTTACATAGGGATGATTATATTAGTTTCCTAGGGCTGCTGCAACAAATTAGAGTAAACTTGTTGGCTTAAAATAACAGAATTCTTTCTTATAAAACTAAACATACTCTTAACATATGATCTAGTATTTGCACCCCTTGGTGTTTACTCAAATGAATTTAACACATTTGTCCACACAAAAACCTTTCCACAGATGTTTGTAGCAGCTTCATTCATGATTACTAAAACTTGGAAGCAACCATGATGTCCTTTTGTAAGTTAATGGGTAAATAAATTGTTGCATATCCAGACCATGGAATATTATTCAATGAACAAAATGAGCTTTCAAGCCATGATAAAACATGGAGGAAACTCAAATGCATATTACCAGGTGAAAGAAGCCAATCTAGAAAGGCTGTATATTTGTGATATTTGTGATGGTTAACTTTGTGTTAACTTGACTAGGCCATGAGGAGCCCAGATATTTGGTCGTACACTATTCTGAGTATTTCTGTAAATGTGTTTCTGGATATGATTAACATTTAAATTGATAGGCTGAGCAGCTTGCCCTCCATTAAAGTGGATGGAATGGGACTAATTTAATCAGTTGAAGTTCTGAATAGAAAACAAAGGCTGACCCTCTGCAAAAGAGAATAGAATCTTCCTGCCTGACAGCCTTCAAACTGAAACGCAATAATTTTCCTGTCTTTGGACTAAAAACAGAAACATTGTTTATTGTTTTCTCCTGGGTCTCCAGCTTGCCAATTTACCCTGCAGATCTTGGGACTTGCCAGCCTTCATAATTGCATAAGCCAATTCCTTACAATAAACTTCTCTCTCTCTCTCTTTCCCTCCCTCTCTCTGTGTGTGTACACACACACACACACACACACACACACACACACACACACACACACACACTATTGATTCTATTTCCCTGGAGAACCCTGCCTAATAAAAACGTGTGTGATTTTAACCTTATGATATTCTGGCAAAGGCAAAATTGAGACGGTAAAATGATCAGTGATTGCCAGGGCTTAGTGGGATGGAGGGTTAAATAAGCAGATCACAGATAATTTTTAAGGCAGTGAAACAATTCTGTCCAATATTCTAATAGTGGATACATGTTATCATGCATTTGTCAAGACCAGTAGAATGTACACCACTAAGAATGAACCCTAAGGCAAAGCGTGGATTTTGAGTGATGTTGTATCAATGTAGGTTCATCCATTGTAACAAATAAGGCACCACTATGGTGTGGGATGTTGATAGTGGGGAAGGTTGTTATTTGGGAATGATGGGTATAGGGGAATTCTCTGTACTTTCCATTCAATTTTGCTATGAACCTGAAATTGCTCTAAAAAATAAAGTCTATTAAAAACAAACAAGACAAAGTCTATTAAAAACAAAAACATTAAAAACAAACAAACAAAAACATAAATTTATTCTTCCACAGTTCTGGAGGCCAGAAGTCTGAAATCCAGTTTGTCAGCAGGGCTGCATTTCACCTGGTGTCTCTAGGGAACAATTCTTTGCATCTTCTAGCCTCTGTAGCTGTGGGCTGTGGGCATTCCTTGAAGTGTGGCTGCATCACTCCAATCTCAATCACTCCTATGATCATATTGTCCTCTCTCTTTTCCTCTCTTTGCTTCTTTCTTTTCTTTTCTTTTTATGAGATGGAGTCTTGCACCGTCACTGGGGCTGGAGTGCAGTGATGCAATCTTGGCTCACTGCAACATCCACCTCCTAGGTTCATGCGATTCTCCTGCCTCAACCTCCCAAGTAGCTGGGATTACAGGCACCCACCACCAAGTCCGGCTAGTGTTTTTTATTTTTAGTAGAGACAGGGTTTCACTATGTTGGCGAGGCTGGTCTCAAACTCCTGACCTCAAGTGATCTGCCTGCCTCAGCCTCCCAAAGTGCTCTTTGTTTCGTATAAAGATACTTGTTATTGGATTTAGGGCTCATCTGGGCAAACTGGGATGCTATCTTCATCTGAAGTTGCTTAAGATACTTTTTCTGCATAAGGTAAGATTCACAAGTTTCAGAGCTGAGGGCATGGACATATATTTTTGAAGGTTATCATTCTGACAACTACAATGGTCAGTTACCCAACCCTGGTCAAAAGACCTAAGAGAAAGTCTACTCAATGACTTGTAGAAAATACTTTCTCCTTTATTTCTCCTCTATTTATGTGTGTTTTCTCTATGCATAAGAAGAAACTAACTTTTCTTTCTAACTTTCTACACAGTTTAAGAGGACAAGAGGGCTGGAATAGCAGCAACCATCTTGGGTCCAAGTGGTGAAAAGCCTAAAGACTTGGTTGAGCTACTGAAACAAACCTGAATTTTATTCCATCTGAGGTTATGAATGTTCTGATAGTTTAAATTGTTGATCATTATGATTATTTTTGTTACTTATAGTTCAAAGTATACTAACTACTAAAATGGGAAAATATAACTATCACATAAGGAAAAGGAGACCTTATGTAACTTATGTGGTAATTAAAATATAACAGATTTAGAATTCGGGAAAATAAACAACCTTCTTAATGCTCAAGTAGGCTGAAGAGAGGGTAGCTCGGCAGTTATTCCAAGAACACAGACAGAAAGAGCCTTATTTATCCTTAGGAATAGGAGTCAAGAGAAACAGCCTAGATTGAGGGTAAGAAAAGGTGGAACCAACTGCTAGACTGTCAATTCTGTGAAGTCAATCAGAACTATATAAAGCTTTACATAACACATAGGTGGAGGGTGACACCTAGAGTGGGCATCAAAGCTTCAAGGTCAAAGTCTCAGGAAAAGCTTTGGGCATCGTCTGTGGTGAAAGTTAGAAAGCATCCTGGTGAGTGAAAACTTGACGGTCTATCACAGCTTAGCTCTTGAATGGAAGTTCAAATTCTAGGTACTTCAGGAGACACAACAATGAATTAAATGTTACAACTATCTTACGCTCAAGATAGTTACCATTTCTTGAAGAGAAAATACATATATACAAATGGTAATAAAGTAGGAAAGTTCCTAAGAGCTGTGGATGTAACAATTTAGGTCTGGGTAAGAGAAGGAAGTGAGAATTCTGATATGGAAGGAGAAAACTGTGCAAAGACCTAAAAGCAATTTGGGTTATCATCAATTTGTCTAGTTAGAGGCTCTACTCTGAGTTATTACTCTGGTACCCTAGCCACTAAAATCACAAACTCCTTGAACTTTTTCTAGATTCAAAGTCTAGGCTTCTATGTTACTGAATTATGCTACATCCTTAAAATGGACACAGCAGACATAGCTGCACTTGATATAACTTTTCATTTTTGTTTCACAAAATATAAGCTAATATTGAATGTAACTAGCCCATAGCAACAAGCAACAACAATAATTCTTCATAAGACAACTTACTCCTTCATCAATCACTAACATTCACAAAAGTTTTCTAATGTATTGTCTTTTTGTATCCTTTCAGAAATCCAGGGAGTAGAATACTTCAATTTTAAAATTAAAAAAGAAAGCATATAACATGGCCAGATTATAAATATACACATGAATTATATCAAGCCTAAAGTATCTACTTGTCTTGCTTCTAAACCTCACAGATCTCATGGGTAAACTTTGAGAACATACTGGTTTTGTAGTAAAGACATGTATTCATCAAAGGAAAAGCTCAGATTTTTATATGTGGCCACATGTGAAAACTATTGTAAAGTGGACAGATCCTGAAATAGTATTGAGTAACTGGAGCTGGATTTGACACAAATCTTATGTAATAAAATGCCAGTCTACTTCTGCTCATACTCCAACCATCACTGGCTCCCTTAGCAGTAATCAAAGCAGTAGTGACCCAGAGAAGTCCTTTTATGCACAGCTTGACAGGCAGCCAGGGGAAGTTTCTGAAAATTATGAAATAACCCTCCATTATGAAGATCATGGAGTCATCCCCTCAATGTGGCAAAGTAGCTTTAATTTTGATTGCTGTCAGATTTTACAGCTCTCAACACCTGCAGCTCCTTGGCTGACTTAAGATACGTGTCTTGCAAAATTCTTTTTTATTTTCCACATCTATTGAACAGAACTTCATTTCACTGGAGCCATGAAATATCTTCCATTCTGCAACCAGTGGGTCTTTGACTTAAGCAGATGAGTTAGTTCACTGATCTGACAGCCAGGTTGTCTTTTTTTTTCTGCCCCACTGTTAAATCTCTGTCTCCCAAAGGCATCTGTCTATCTTTACTACTACACACATCTCAAAACAAATTTTTTTCTGCCCTATTTCAGAATCCTGACACATTCTCAGAGTCTCAGTCTTAGTGTCATGAAAACCATGCCATTTAAAGGAAGTCCCCATGCCATATCTAACAACCCTTATCACTACCCGTCCAATCACCAAAAATATATCCTTGTAGTTTTCTTTGTACCTGAAGAATAGTCCCTGACTAGTTTCAACTTTCAAGTTTCAGGCAGCCTCTGTTTTAGAAAGATATTATAATACTTAACCAAGTCTATTGCCTTTCCTTAATAATTGCTGGCATCTACTAAGAATTTACCATGTGATATCCACATCTCCTTTAATCTTCACAATTACCTTTTGCAGCAAGGACCTCAATTATCCATTTCTTCCAGCTGAAAAAGTCCGGCTTAAAGGACAGATCACTGAAACAGCATTACATAGCTTGTAAGTGATGGAGATGGGGTCAAATTCAAACTTGCCTGTGCTCTTAACTTCTGTGTCTCCTTACACTATTGAGGTATTTACTAGAGCTACATTTAAACCATAACTCTGCCAACCTGTGCTCTAACAGTGATTACTCCAGAGAAGTTCCTACCTAGCCCACCTTTATAAGAAGTAGAGAACATTTTCTGCTAGGGACTGTTGAGCTACAAATCTGTAAAGTCGAGTTGGGAAAGGTAACCAGCTACAGTTAAGCAGTTTAACTTTAGGCTCTGTCAATGTCATAATTTTACATGTTTCCAAAAGAATACGACCAGAAGTACAACATGTAGGCAGTTTGGGTTAGGTTGAAGACAGTCCCTTTAGTCTGCAAGACTCTGCATAACTGCAGAGGAAAATGTGAGTTTGAAGTTCTGGATGTGAGGCCAAAATTAGAGAGAGAAAGCAAAGATAAAGTCCATGAAAAGAGGCAACATGTGGATAATAAAAGTGGACTCTGCAGAGGACACAGATTTCTGTGTCCCCATATGCAAGCAATATGAGGATCTAAGATGATCCTTGGGCCTCAACAGGACAGCTGAGTAATATAATCAAGATGGGGAGACCCTACACAGCTATCTTCATGACAGTAAAACACAGTCCAGCCCTTTTGTTCTAATAAAATGGCTGCATCTTTCGGGTGCACTGATATGTTATGTTCTATGCTAAGCAAATTACATGTCATCTTATTTCATTCTCATAAAATAAAATTATATATTTTATTTTTCAAGAAGTTGAAGCTTAAAGAAATTAAGTTCCTTGACCCTCTATAATGCTCACATTTGGATTTTTATTCTGATTTAAAAGATGAGAGAAAATTTTACTCTTAAATGATATATGGTCTATCTATGTTTACTAATCATGTACAACACTCACAAAGAAATGAAGAGTTGAGCTCTAACACGTATTCCAGAATGTTGGTCCACAAATGTTGATAATTTAAGTGTATTAAGTTTGTCTGGTTAGCTTTTTTTTTTTTTTCAATAGCTTAAAAAAAAAAATCCTGCCCTCCCAGGATATTGGAGAATGTGACCTACTATGCATTATCTAAACATAGCTTGGAATGGGCAAAGATAGCTTGAGAGTAACACATGTAAAAAAAAAAAAATCTTAACTTAAGAAATCACCAATTGAGTCTATGTTATAAATAAGCTTGCAAAACGAACTAATTAAATGTAGGCTTCCTAAATAAATGGAACATTATTTTTTAAAAATTCTCCCCAAAATACGCTTTTAAAAAAATCCCTAAAAGGCATTTTTGTTCCTTGTAACTTCTCAAAGCCTAGACTTAGTCCAAAATTAAAACTTTAGTAAAAACATTTTTTTTTTGTTTGAGTCCTAAACATTGAACTGCACCACAATGTTAGGTCCAAATATCACAGAATGACCCTATATGGCCCTTATGATTTCTGTGATGCTCTATTCACTAAACAATCAGAGAATATTCCCTGGAGTTCTCTGGTGCCTCAGGAACAGATTCTATCTTACCTCAAGTTCAAAGGTCAATTTCCTTTGTTGAGACTTTCCTATAACATCAGCCATGCCCTCTGTCCAGTCATGAATATTCATTCCTCCAAGGTCTGGAGTGCTCTGGTACTTCTCAGGATGTCAGAAGAACCTAGTTGAATGAAGTTTTTTGAGAAGGGCTGTAATTTCCCCATCTTCACTGCTTTTGTATGAATCTTAGCATCTGGGAACTACTCACTGTTTAATTATATTAAACTGTGTGTGTCAGATTTGGATAAAGACGTTGTTTGAGCATGACACTTAGCACTGCTAATTGGCTTGAAGAAACAAAACTTATTCTACTGAAATTTTTTTATGACAAAATGTATCCCAGTTTACCCAATGTATTCCATGCCTTTTAGTTAGTAAAATGTTTACAGTTTTAAGTTGGGTAAGACAGAATTTTCCAGGAATATGTCAGTGTTTCCATTATGCCCTTTTTTTTCACCCCAAAGTAGCACAAGTTTATTACTATGTCCATAAAAATTAATATTCCACCGAAACTTGGCACCAAACCATAAAGTAAATGTTTACATATGCCTTTGAATATTAGTTGAGTTGTTTCTACTAAATGCTAGACCTGCCAGGCGTGAAAATTGTTAATCTGTAGCCTAATGTCCACTAATTCATTTGGGTTATTCTTTCAATGATTAAACTTAGCTAAGAAACAGCACATGAAATTGACAGGAAACGAGAAAAGGGCTGACAGAGAAGGAGTTTATTAATTATCCAGAAGCTTCTAACATGAGGTCATCCTGAAAAGTGAAAACTATCAAACAAGGCAAATATAGCCAAGCAGGCAGGATGACTTGCACCAAAATATACATCCCTGTTCTCTGTCAACTGCATGTCAGCTGTCAGGAAATGGCCTAAAGGCGAACCCACATGCGGCATCTGCGGGGAACGTGCTCAGGAATGTGTTGCAGATGGAGGGCCGATTGAGCTCCCAATATATTTGGCTGGCCCAATGGTGGGGAAGCCAGGCCTTCATAAGAGTTTAAAACTTTATGTCCGTTATAGGAAGGCTGAAAATTCTTTGGATGATTAAGGAGCCAGTGAGTAGAGGAAAGGAAAGTGTGGTGAGCTCAAGGATACAGAAACAAAAGAACCAATGAACTGAGCTAGTCTCTTCTTTTGTCAGCTCCTATCCTGGTTCTGCATAGGATGAATTATTGTTCTAAGTTGTCTGCCTTCCTGCCTCCTTCCATGCCTTTCTCTATACATTTATATTGAAAAGACTGTGAGAATTAGCAGACTTATTTGATTCAAGACTTGTCTTCACCACTCACTAGCTGTGTGATTTCCAGCAAGATAATTTATTACCTAAATATTCATTTATTTATTATTTATTTATTTATTTTTATTGTTATTTTTTTTGAGATGGAGTCTCACTTTGTCACCCAGGCTGGAGTGCAGTGGCATGATCTTGGCTCACTGCAACCTCTGCCTCCTGGGTTCAAGTGATTCTCCTGCCTTAGCCTCCCGAGTAGCTGGGACTACAGGCACGTGCCACCACACCTGGCTAATTTTTGTATTTTTAGTAGAGACAGGGTTTCACCATGTTGGCCAGGCCGGTCTCAAACTTTTGACCTCAGGTGATCCACCCGCCTTGGCCTCCCAAAGTGCTGGGATTGCAGGTGTGAGCCACTGTGCCCAGTCCATTTCTTTATTTATAAAGTAAATATCTCATGAGGAGTTCTCAATAAATGCTTGATGGTAATAAGCCCTGCTCCATTCACATGGCTAGGGTCAGAAACACATAAGCTGACACAGGTGAAACCATTTGGTTAACAATAATAGTAATAGAAATAATGGTAGGGATTTATTATGTGCCAGGCAAGGTCAAGAATTCGGCATAAAATATCTTACCTATCTATCCAACACACATCTAAAGTATTTTTTGACTTTGCAGATTAAAAAATCAGAGGCTCTGAAAGTTTCAGCATCTTTCCCAAGATGTTTATGCTCCCTAAATCGACCTATAGATTTAACCATCAAAATTCCAGATAAATTACATTATTTGTACATATTGATAAGTTGATTCTAAAGTTGATATGGAAATGCAGAGGGCACAGAATAGCCAAAACTAACTTTGAAAAAGGAAAAAAAAAACAAGCAAAAAATTGGGGGATGTACATTACCTGATTTTAAAATTTATGATAAAGATCTAGTAATCAAGACAGTTTGGTATTAGCATAAAGATAGATATACAAATCAATGAATCAGAAAGGGAGTGTAATAATAGATCCACACGTATGATCATTGGTTTTATTTAAAGGCAATAGGGTAATTCATTAGGGAAGAATAGGTTTTTTTGAAAAATGTAATGTGACAATAACTTTATCCACATGGAACAAAACATACTTTAGTCCCTACCTCACACTATACAAAAACATTTCAACATGCATTATTGATCTAAACATAAAAATTTACACTCTAAAACTTCCTGGAGATAATCTTTGTGACCTGGGAGTAGGCAAAGAGTTTTTTTTTTAATAGAACACAAAGCACACTAACCATAATGGAAAAAATATACATAACATAAACTTAATCTAAGTTAAAAAGTTACACTCTTCAGAACACGTTAAAATAATGAAATGCAAGGTACAGGTAAAAAGAAATTTTTGCAATGCATACACCCAACAAAGAATTTGTACTAAAAATATATAACCTTCCACTTCAATAATAAGACAAACACATTATGTAAGTATTTAAATGAGGTTATTGAACAGCCAAAACTAATCTATAACATTAGAGACTAGACCAATGGTCACCTGGGCCTGGAGGGTGACTACCTGAAAAAAGAGAAAGAAGAAACTTTCTACATTGATGAAAGTTGATCATTTTGTGAATGTGTGTTGGTTTTACAAGCGTACATGTTTCTTATCATTCCTCCAAATATCTACTTAAAATATGTGAATTTTATTATATGTAAATGAGATTTAAGTAAAGATGACTTTAAAAATTTACTAAAGTGGTCATCAATTGATTTTGTGTCTATTCTTGTATGTTGATTGAAATAAGAATTGCTCATAAGAGATGCCAAAATAACTTTGAGTGTACAGTTTGTTCTAGTATGATGCTGTCACTAATGATAGTATCATTCATGAGAGCAGAATAGTCAAGAGAAAGAGAAGGTTTTGAAAAAAATTAGTTAAAATGTTAAAACATTTAGTATCACTTGTCTGTGAAATATTAATAAAACAGGCCCGCAAATAGGTAAGCATGTGGGTCAGTATGTTACCAGATAACTTGTAGATATATGTATACAATATACGTATATGTATATGATATGGTTTGGCTCTTCGTCCCCACCCAAATCTCATGTTGAGTTATAATTCCCAATGATGGGGAAGAGACCTGGTAGGAGGTGATTGGATTATGGAAGCGGATTTTCCCCACCCTGTTCTCATGATAGTGAATGAGTTTTCATGATATCTGATGATTTAAAAGAGTGTGGCACTTCCCCCTTTGCTCTCGCTCTTGCTTTGCCATGTGAAGATTGTGCCTACTTCCCCTTCACCTTCCATCATGATTGTAAGTTTCCTGAGGTCTTCCCAGACATGCCTCCTTTACAACCTATGGAACTGTAAGTCAACAAACCTCTTTTCTTCACAAATTACCCAGTTTTGGTATGTCTTTACAGCAATGTGAGAATGGACTAATAGAGAAAATTGGTACCAAAGAAGTGGGGCTTTGTTATAAAGATATCTGAATATGTGGAAGTGACTTTGGAACTGGGTAATGGGCAGAGGTTGGAACACTTTTGAAGGCTCAGAATAAGACAGCAAGATCAGGGAAGGTTTGGAACTTCCTAGAGATTTGTTGAATTGTTGTTACCAAAATGCTGATAATGATAAGGACAGTGAAGTCCAAGCTGAGGTGGTCTCAGATAGAGATAAGAAACTTATTGGGAACTAAGGTAAAGGTCACTCTTGACATGCTTTAGTAAAGAAACTGGCCGTGTTGTGCCTCTGCTCTAGACATCTGTGGAATTTTAGACTTGAGAGACTTGATTTAGGGTATCTGGTGGAAGATATTTCTAAGCAGCAAAGTGTTCAAGATGTGGCCTGGCTGCTTCTAAAAGCCTGCACTTATTTGCATAAACAAAGAAATGACCTGAAACTAGAACTTATATTTAAAAGAGAAGCAGAGCATAAAAGTTTGGAAAATTTGCATAAAAGTTTGGAAAATTTGTGGTGGAAAAGGAAAACCCATTTTGGGGGGAGAAATTCAAGGCTTCAGAAATTTGCATAAATAAAGAAAAGCCAAACGTGAATAGCCAACACAATGGGAAAAATGCCTCCAGAACATTTTAGAGGCCTTCACAGCAGCCCCTTGCATCACAGGCTTGGAGGCCCAGGAGGAAAAAATGGTTTTATGTGCCAGACTTTCAGCCCTGCTGCTCTGTGCAGCCTTAGAACATGGTGCCCTGCATCCCAGCTGCTCCAGCTCCAGCCATGGCTAAAGGGGACCAAGGTACAGCTTGGGCCATTGCTTCAGAGGGTGTAAGCCCGAAGCCTTGACAGCTTCCATGTGGTGTTGGGCCTGCAGGTACACAGAAGGCAAGAATTGAGTTTTGGGAACCTCCGCCTAGATTTCAGAGGCTGTATGGAAATGCCTGGATGTCCAGGCAGAAGTCTGCTGCAGGAGAGGAGCCCTCATGGAGAACCTCTACTATGGCAGTGCAGAGAGGAATTGTGGGGTTGGAGTGCCCACACAGAGTCCCCACTGGGGCACTGCTTAGTGGAGCTGTGAGAAGAGGGCCACTGTTCTCCAGACCCCAGAATGGTAGAGCCACCAACAGCTTGCACCATGAACTTGGAAAAACTGCAGGCACTCAAAGCCAGCCTGTGAAAGCAGCTGCAGGGGCTGTATCCAGCAGAGCCACGGTGGGGAGATGCCCAAGGCCTTGGGAGCCACCCCTTGTATCAGCGTGTCCTCAATGTGAGACATGGAGTCAAAGAGATTATTTTGGAGCTTTAACATTTAATGACTGCTCTGCTAGGTTTCAGACTTGCATGGGGCCTGTAGTCCCTTAGTTTTGGCTGATTCTCCATTTTGGGATGGGAGCATTTACCCAATGCCTGTCCCCTCACTGTATCTTGGAAATAATTAACTTGACTTTTATTTTTACAGGTTAATAGGCAGAGGGACTTGCTTTGTCTCAGATGAGACATTGGACTTGGACTTTTGAGTTAATGCTAGAATGAGTTAAGACTCTTGGGGGCTGTTTTGTAAGCATGATTCTGTGTTGAAATGTGAGAAGGAAATGAGATTTCAGAGAGGCCAGGTGTGGAATAATATATTTTGGCTCTGTATCTCCACCCAGAACTCTTGTTGAATTATAATTCCCAGTGTTGACAGGGTACTTGGTGGGAGGTGATTGAATCATGGGGGTGGATTTTCCCCATACTATTCTCAAGATAGTGAGTAAATTCTCATAAGATCTGATGGTTTAAAAGTGTGTGGCACTTCCCTCTTTGCTCTCTCTCTCCTGCTCTGCATGTGAAGATTGTGCCTGCTTCCCCTTTGCCTTTCACCATGATTGTAAGTTTCCTCAGGCCTCCCCAGCCATGTCTTCTGTATAGCTGGCAGAACTGTGAGTCAATTAACCTCTTTTCTTCATAAGTTACCCAGCCTCAGGTATGTCTTTATAGCAGTGTGAGAATGAACTAATACAGTATATTTGAGAGTCAGAAGTGCGGATAGTAATTAAGCCTTAGAATAAATGATATTATCTGTGGAGAATCTGCAGTGATAAAATAAGAAGCTTAGGGCAGAACTACAAAGAATACAGGATTTAGGGTATGAGCAGGAAAGGGATGGCTGCTAAAGAAAGTAAGTTTTTGTAGCTTGACAGTGAGAATAAAACCAAGAGAGTAGAGTGCCACAGAAGTGAAAGTTGAGTAAATTGTCATGGATGTTAAAGGAAGTGCCACATATTACTTTCACTAACATTTAATTAAACAAATCAAGTCACTTGGCATCTCTGACTTCAGGGGGACAGGGCGGTATAATCTTACCTTGTACTGAGAAGAAATAAAACAAAAAATATGAGTGAGAGCCATGACATCTATCACACTTTGTAATAAATTATTCCTTCTGTTTTCAGCCCCACATTTCATTCCTGTCCTCCATTTCTATACCAATGTTTTTGCTGAATTCCCTGGCTCTCTATGGTTCTTTGTGACAAATTTGTTTATTTCTTCCCTATATTCTTTTTGTGCTAGTATTCTAAGCTCTGTTCTGTTCCCACAGTAACCACTGCTTTTGTCCAACAGAATTTAACTGAGTTTGCTTATTTACTGATGACATTTCATGTCCCCTTCATTACCTAGAATGAAAAAAATTAAAGTTTGTATATATAAATTTTAGTAGGATCTTCAGTGAGACAGGCTATAAATATATGAGTCTAGTTTATTATCTTTCAATAAATATTAAATAATATTTATAATTTTAAAAATTTTACACTGGGCCAGGCATGGTGGCTCAGACCTGTAATCCCAGCACTTTGGAAGGCCAAGGCAGATCTTGACCTCATGATCTGAGGTCAAGAGATCAAGACCATCCTGGCCAACATGGTGAAACCCCATCTCTACTAAAAAAAATACAAAAATTAGCCAAGCGTGGTGGTGGGCGCCTGTAGTCCCAGCTACCTGGGAGGGTGAGGCAGAAGAATCAGTTGAACCCAGGAGGCAGAGGTTGCAGTGAGCTGAGATTGCACCATTGCACTCCAGCCTGGTAACCGAGCGAGACTCTGCCTAAAAAAAAAAAAAAAAAAACAAATTTTTACACATTGCTTTTTGTGCTCTAAATAAGAAATATTTGCCTACCTCCAAGGTGTGAAGATATTTTCCTTAAAATTTTATGGTTTTGACTTTTATGTTCGGGTCAAAACATAAAAGATGGACAAGATGATTTTGAAGATGAAGTCTGTAGTGGCAGACCATCCACATTAATTTGTGAGGAAAAAACTCATCTGGTTCATGCCCTGAATAAAGACAACCAACAATTAACAGTAGAAATAATAGCCAACATCACTGACATCTCAACTGGTTCAGCTTATACAATTCTGACTAAAAAATTAAATTATAAAAAACTTTTCCCTCAATGGGTGCCAAAACCAGCTCAGCTGCAGACAAGAGTGGAGCTTTCAATGGAAATTTTAAACAAGTAGAATCAAGATCCCAAAGCATTTCTTCAAAGAATTGTCATGAGATAAAACATGACTTTACTTGAATGATCATGAAGACAAAGCATAATCAAACCAATGGTTCCTAAGAGGTGGGCATGGTCCAGCTAAAGCAAATCAGACTAGTCAAGAGTAAAGGTAATGACAACAGCGTTTGTAGGATTCTCAAGTCATTTTGCTTGTTGACTTACTGGAGGGCTAAAGAATGATAACATCTGCTTATTATGAGAGTGTTTTGAAAAAGTTAGACAAAACTTTAGCAGAAAAATACCAAGGAAAGTTTCACCAGAGTTATTCTCCACCACAACCATGCCCCTGCTCATTCCTTTTATCAAACAAGGGCAGTTTTGGAAGTATTTCAAAATTATTAGGCAATTGTTAGGCAACTACCTTACAGTCATGATTTGGCTTCTGACTTCATTTCCTAATCTTAAAAAAAAATCTGTAAAAGGCATTTATTTTTCTTCAGTTACTAATTAAAAATGACAGCTGGGTGTGGTGGCTCACCCCTGTAATCTCAGCACTTTGGGAGGCTGAGGTGAGTGGATCATTTGAGGTTAGGAGTTTGAGACCAGCCTGACCAACACGGTGAAACTCCATCTCTACTAAAAATACAAAAATTAGCTGGGCATGATGGCACACGCCTGTAATCCCAGCTACTCAGGAGGCTGAGGCAGGGGAATCGCTTGAACCCGGGAGGCAGAGGTTGCAGTGAGCCAAGATCGCACCACTGCACTCCAGCCTAGGTGACAGAGCAAGACTCCATCTCAAAATAATAATAATAATAATAATAATAATTGTAATTTAAAATGACTGCATTGAGGTGGTTAAATTTCCACAACCTTCAGTTTTCAGGAATGGACTAAATGGCCAGTATCATTGCTTACAAAAGTGTCCTGAATTTGGTAGAGCTTATGGTAAGAAATAAAGTTTATATTTTTATTTTTATCTCTTAATTCAATTTTTCACAAACTTTTCAAAATCACTTCATAGATGTCTATTGTGAAGTATAGTAATTTGACCCAGACACATTATTTAATCCTTAATTTCTTTCTTTTTCAAAATTCTTTTGAGTAAAAATCTATTTGTCCATGAATATCAAGAAATAGGGTATCACACGGTTGTTTGGAAGTCTAACTAGAAATTACTTATCAAGAACTGTAAAGGGTCTGAGATTTCACCCTACTTGCAAGCTAATAAGTTAGCCTCTCATAGTTTCGTGAATGCTGGCAGAAGACATGATATTTTAGGTCAAAAATTGCATTATCTTGTCAACCAGCACCTTGGAGGAGGCCAAGCCAGGGCCACAGTTGGAGACAGTGTCCTGACCAAGAGAGATTGTGGGAGAATCATGGTGGACAGAAAGCAGGAGTAGATTGCAGCTCCCACTCAGACGGACAGAGCAGTATGTGGAGGTGTGCATCATGATCTTTTGTTCCAGAATGACTGCAGGAATACATTAGGAAAGCCAAGAGAACCCACAGACCCTCTGAAGGAAGCAGATTGCTCCTGCGGGGCTTGGGAGACACCTGGAACACACACCCCCACTAGGGAACCTGAAGGTCTAGATTACGAGAAAAGATTCTGACCTTACCTGGAGCCGAGTCAATTTAGAGAGACAAGCTAAATACAGGGGTAGAGGAAGCATCAGGAAAAGCTTTATGGTCTCATTGGGTCCTCTAGCAAGCCATTTCTGCCCTGCCTCACAGGGATCCTTGGGGAGGATGGTCAGAGGCACTCGGTAAAGGCCTCAGAGAGAAGCAAACCTCCAGCTGAACTTTGTTAACAATTTCAACCAATCGAGAAGTCTCCTGGCCAGAACTCAAGGGAGGGAGTGAATCCATTGCGCAGACTCCACAGGTGGGGAAAGAAGGAAAGCCCTAATTTCTTTTGCAGCTGGGAGGTGGGTAGCCTGGGGCAAGTTCTTGGTCCTGCTCACCCACTACCTGGAAGTAGACTTGGTGCTGTTGGTGGGGGACGTGGTGGGAATGAGACCGGCCCTTTGGGTTGTGTGGATATTGGATGAGGCCTGTGACTGCTGGCTTTCTCCCACCTCCCTGACAACCTGCATGATGCAATAGAGGCAGCCATAATCCTACTAGGAACATAACTCCATTAGTCTGAGAACTTCACCGTCATCCCCAACAGAAGCTGCAGCAAGACCTGCCCAGGGAGAGTCTGAGCTCAGACACACCTAGCCTTGCCCCCACCTAATGGTCCTCCCCTACCCACTCTGGTAACTGAAAACAAATGGCATATACTCTTGTGAGTTCTAGGGCCCTGGCCACCACCTCTTCCTCCCCATACTACTACAGCTGATGCTCTCTTGAAAGCGCCACCTCTGGACAGGAGATCAACCAGCACAAAAATAGTGCATTAAGCAACCAAAGCCAAGGACTCTTAGAGAGTCCATCTTACCCACCTGCCACCTCCACCAGAGCAGGTGCTGGTATCCATGGCTGAAAGACCCACAGATGGTTCACATCACAGGACTCTGTGCAAACCCCAAGTGCCAGCTCAGAGCCTGGTAGACTTGCAGGGTGACTAGATCTAGAAAAGAGATAACAATCGCTACAGCTCTATTCTCAGGAAACCACATTCCTAGGAAAAGGGGAAGAGTACTACATCAAGGGAACACCCTGTGGGACAAAAGAATGTGAACAACAGCCTTGAGCCCTAGACATTCCCTCTGACAGAGCCTACTCAAATGAGAAGGAACCAGAAAACCAACTCTGGTAATATGACAAAACAAAGTTCTGTAACACACCCCCAAAAATCACACTAACTCACCACCAATGGATCCAAATCAAGAAGAAAGCCCTGATATACCTGAAAAAGAATGCAGAAGGTTGGTTATTAAGCTAATCAGGGAGGCACCAGAGAAAGACAAAGCCCAGTCTAAGGAAATAAAAAAAATGATACAAGAAGTGAAGGGAGAAATATTCAATGAAGTAGATAGCATAAATAAAAAACAATCAAAACTTCAGGAAACAATGGACACACTTATAAAAATGCAAAGTGCTCTGGAAAGTCTCAGCAATAGTATTGAACAAACAGAAGAAAGGACTTCAGAGCTCAAAAACAAGATCTTCAAATTAATCCAATCTAACAAAGACAAAGAAAAAAGAATAAAAAAGTATGAGCAAAACCTCCAAGAAGTCTGGGACTATGTTAAACGACCAAACCTAAACATAATTGGCGTTCCTGAGGAAGAAGAAAAATCTAAAAGTTAGGAAAACAAATTTTGGGGAATAATCCATGAAAACTTCCCTGGTCTTGCTACAGACCTAGATATTCAAATACAATAAGCCCAAATAACACCTGGGAAATCTTAAGAGCTATGAGGCAAAAGCACCATATAAAGGAAAACCTATCAGATTAACAGCAGATTTCTCAGCAGAAACCCTATAAGCTATAGTGAATTGAGGCCTTATCTTCAGCCTCCTCAAACACAGAATTATCAGCAAAGAATTTAGTATTCAGAAAAATTAAGCTTTATAAATGAAGGAAAGATACGCTCTTTTTCAGGCAAACAAATGCTGACAGAATTCAGCACAACCAAGCCACCGCAAGAACTGCTAAAAAGAGCTCCAAATCTTGAAACAATTATGGAAACACATCAAAACAAAACCTTTTTAAGGTGTAATCTCACAGGACCTATAAGGCAAAAATACAATTAAAAAAAAGATATACAGACAACAAATAGCACAATGAGTGCAATAATGGAATGGTATCTCACATCTTAATACTAATGTTGAATGTAAATGGCCTAAACGCTCTGCTTAAAAGATACAGAACAGCAGAATGGATAAGAACTCACCAATCAACTACCTACTGCCTTCAAGAGCCTCACCTAACACATAAGGACTCACATAAAATTAAGGGAAAGGGGTAGAAAAAGACATTCCATGCAAATGGACACCAAAAGCGAGCAGGAGTAGCTATTCCTCTATCAGACAAAACAAACTTTAAAACAACAGCAGTTAAAAAAGACAAAGAGGGACATTATATAATGATAAAAGGCCTTGTCCAACAGGAAAACATCACAGTCCTAAATATGTATGCATCTAACACTGGAGCTCCCAAATTTATAAAATAATTACTAATAGAGCTAAGAAATGAGATAGCAACACAGTAATAGTGGGGGACTTCAATATTCCATTGACAGCACTAGATAGGTCATAAAGATGTAAAGTCAACAAAGAAACAATGAACTTAAACTATGCCCTGGAAGAAATGAACTTAACAGACATACACAGAACATTCTACCCAGCAACTCAGAATATACATTCTATTCAACAATGCTTGGAACTTTGTTCAAGATAGACCATATGATAGGCCACAAAACAAGCCTCAATAAATTTAAGAAAATTGAAATTATATCAAGCACTCTCTCAGACCGCAGTGGAATAAAACTGGAAATCAACTCCAAAAGGAACCTTCAAAACCATGCAAATACATGGAAATTAAATAACCTGCTCCTGAATGATCATTGAGTCAAAAATTAAATCAAGATGGAAATTTAAAAATTCTTCAAACTGAACGGCAATAGCGACATGACCTATCAAAACCTCTGGTATACAGCAAAGGCTGTGCTAAGAGGAAAGTTCACAGCCCTAAATGCCTATATCAAAAAGTCTGAAAGAGCACAAACAGGCATTTGAAGGTCACACCTCAAGGAACTAGAGAAACAAGAACAAACCAAACCCAAACCCAGCAGAAGAAAGGAAATAACCAAGATCAGAGCAGAACCAAATAAAACTGAAACAAAAAAATACAAAAGATAAATGAAACAAAAGTTGGCTCTTTGAAAAGGTAAATACATTTGATAGACCATTCACAAGGTTAACCAAGAAAAGAAGAGAAAATCCAAATAAGCTCAATTAGAAATGAAACAGGAGATATTGCAACTGACACCACTGAAATACAAAAGATCATTCAAGGCTACTATGAACACCTTTATGCTCATAAACTAGAAAACCTAGAGGAGATGGATAAATTCATGGAAAGATACAAGCCTCCTAGCTTAAATCAGGGAGAGCTAGATATTCTGAACAGACCAATAACAAGCAGCATGATTGAAATGGTAATACAAAAATTACCAACAAAAAAAAATTCAGGACCAGATAGATTCACAGCAGAATTCTATCAGACATTCATAGAAAAATTGGTACCAATCCTATTGACACTGTTCCACAAGACAGAGAAAGAGGGAACCCTCTCTAAATCATTCTGTGAGGCCAGTATCACCGTAATACCAGAACCAGGACATAACCAAAAGAGAAAACTACAGATAATATCACTGATGAATATAGATGCTAAAATCCTTAACAAAGTACTAGCTAACCAAATCCAACAACATATCAAAGAGTTAATTCATCATGATTAAAGTGGGTTTCATATCAGGAATATAGGGATGGTTTAACATACACAAATCAATAAATGTGATACACCACATAAACAGAATTAAAAGCAAAAGTTACATTACCATCTCAATAGATGCCGAAAAAGCATTCAACAAAACCCTGCATCCCTTTATGATTAAAACTCTCAGCAAAATCAGCATACAAGGGACATACCTCAATGTAATAAAAGCCATCTATGATAAACCCACAGCTAACATAATATTGAATGAGGAAAAGTTTAATGTATTCCCTCTGAGAACTGGAACAGACAGGGATGCCCAATCTCACCACTTCTCATCAACACAGTACTGGAAGTTCTAGCCAGAGCAATCAGACAAGAGAAATAAATAAAGGCCATCCAAATCGGTAAACAGGAAGTCAAACTGTCACTGTTTGTTGATATGATTGTTTACCTAGAAAACCCTAAAGACTCCTCCAGAAAGCTCCTAGAACTGTTAAATGGATTCAGCAAAGTTTCCAGATACAAGATTAATGTACACAAATCAGTAGCTCTTCTATATACCAACAGTGACCAAGCTGAGAATCAAATCAAGAACTCAATTCCTTTTATATCAGCTGCAAAAAAAAAAAAAAAAAAACTTAGGAATATACCTAACCAAGGAGGTAAAAGACCTCTACAAGGAAAACTACAAAACACTGCTGAAAAAAATCATAGATGACACAAACAAACGGAATCATATCTCATGCTCATGGATGGGTAGAATCAATATTGTGAAAATGACCATACTGCCAAAAGCAATCTACAAATTCAATGCAATTCCTATCAAAATACTAGCATCATTCTTCACAGAACTAGAAAAAAAATCCTAAAATTCATATGGAACCAAAAAAGAGCCTGCATATCCAAAGCAAGACTAAGCAAAAAGAACAAATCTGGAGGCATCACACTACCTGATTTCAAACTATATTTTAAGGCTATAGTCACCAAAATAGCATAGCACTGGTATAAAAATAGGCACATAGACCAATGGAAGAGAACAGAGAACCCAGAAATAAATACAAATACAGCCAACTGATCTTCGACAAAGCGAACAAAAACATAAAGTAGGGGAAAGGACACCCTTTCAACAAATTGTTCTGGGATAATTGGCAAGCCGTATGTAAGAGAGTAAAACTGGATCCTCATCTCTCACCTTATACAAAAATCAATGCAAGATGGACCAAGCACTTAAATCTGAGAACTGAAACTATAAAAATTTTAGAAGATAACATTGAAAAAAAAGCCTTCTAGACATTGGATTAGGCAAGGAATTCATGACCAAGAACCCCAAAGCAAATGCAATATAAACAAAGATAAATAGCTGGGACTTAATTAAACTAAAGATCTTTTACATGGCAAAAGGAACAGTCAGCAGAGGAAACAGACAACCCACAGAATGGGAGAAAATCTTCACAATCTATACATCTGACAAAGGACTAATATCCAGAATCTGCAATAAAGTCAAACAAATTAGCAAGAAAAAAAATCCCAACAAAAAGTGGGCCAAGGACATGAATAGACAATTCTCAAAAGAAGATATACAAATGGCCAACAAACATGAAAAAATGCTCAACATCACTAATGATCAGGGAAATGCAAATCAAAACCACAATGCAATACCACCTTACTCCTGCAAGAATGGCCATAATAAAAAAAAAAAATAGATGTTGGTGTAGATGCAGTGAACAGGGAACACTTCTACCCTGCTGGTGGGAATGTAAATTAGTACAACCAGTATAGAAAACAGTGTGGATATTACTTAAGGAACTAATAGTAGAACTATCATTTGATCCATCAACTCCACTACTGGGTGTCTATCCACAGGAAAAGAAGTCATTATATGGAAAAGATACTTGCACACACGTTTGTAGGAGCACAATTCACAATTGCAAAAACGTGTAACCAACCCAAATGCTCATCAGTCAATGAATGGATAAAAAGAACTGTGGTATGTATATATGATGGAATACTACTCAGCCACAAAAAGGAATGAATTAATGGCATTTGCAGTGACCTGGATGAGATTGGAGATTATTATTCTAAGTGAAGTAACCAGGAATGGAAAATCGAATGTCATATGTTCTCACTCATAACTGGGAGATAAATTATGAGGATGCAAAGACATAAGAATGACACAGTGGACTTTGGGGACTTAGGGGAAAAGGGTGGGAAGGGGGTGAGGAATAAAAGATGACAAATTAAGTGTAGTGTATACTGCTCAGGTGATGGGTGCACCAAAATCTCACAAATCACCACTGAAGAACTTATGTAACCAAACACCATTTTTTCCCCAGTAACCTATGGAAATATGAAAAATTTAATAAGAAAAAAACAGCATTATTCTTGTCATAGCATGTAGCATAAACTTTATGTTTGTATTGGTTCCCCTTGCCCTCAAACTTCCATGAGAATATAATAGAATAGCCTAGGTTGATCCTGTGTATGTAGTGGGTTTGCATCACAGTTGAGAAGTCTTGAGTTTAGGAAACCTCATATACTGGACTCCAAGAAAATCTGCCTGACCTGCGCCTTAGAGAAAGACATTATCTTTATTGTACTTGACAGTGAATAAACTTGCCATTTGCTCTGGAGAAAAACATTATTTTATCTAAGGCTGCAGCAATACCCTTGAAAAAAATAATCCAAAGTAAAGGTAAGATGCGGAGAAGCATGGGAAATTGTATCTCAACATTAGTATATTCCCTTCTTTCAAATTTTGATATAAAATAATATAAAATACAAGGGATATTAATAGACTGAATTACTGAGACTCAAATTGTTGTAGTGGAACCTCCCTTATGCTACCTCAGTCTCCACCATTGACAATAAAGTCAGGTACAGATTTTACATTAATTTTAGCATTTTTCAGAAGTTTATACTCTCTATTCTTATTCCTTCAAACACAGTTAAACCAAATTTTTGCTCTAGATCAACAGAAAGACTAATTATGTAGCTAAGACCATTGATCTAGGTCCCAAGGACATTCTCGTTTAAGTAGATGTTGATGCATTGGTTTGTAGTGTCATTCCATTTGAAAGCTCAGACATCAAATGAGGAAGAGATTTGCCAAACGCCCTTCAACTGAACTCCGTATTTTTTTTTCTAATCCACTTCAGCCAAAGGATAAATTGACATCCTTTTTGATGTAAGCACGGAGTAGAAAGTACATCAGCCTGAGATCCAGGAGACTCATGCTGTAGTCTCATTTCTTCCATTAGTTTGCTGTATAAGTTTGGACAAGGACGTAGGGCTTTAGGTAGCACAGAGTAAGAATCACTTATGAACAAATCAAGCCAAAGAAAATAAAAGAAGTTTTGCCAATTTCAAATTAAATATCTGACTTCAAATTGCAACATAGATTTTTTCTTTAATAAGCAGAATAATATTCTTCCATGAGAGAAGTAGACCACTTTACTATAGTCCTTTTTTAAAACAAAGAGAGAGACCACAGTGAAAATTGTAGATATTCCAAGATGTTTTCTAAAATTGCAACTTACATTGCAATGATTCAATCTTTTATGCCATAAATATTAAGCCACAAAGAAAATATCACAGAAGTTTTGAATCAGAAAAATTCTCAAATTTTGTATTTTCTATAATGTGTTTGATTTTTTTCTTCAATTTGAAAATATGATACTTCTTATTTCAAAATGAGGTTGTTTATTTTGAGCATCTGTTTTTCCTTCTCATTGTTACAGTCACCATGCTGGATTGGCCTAGAAGATTAAACCATTAATCTCTTAATTGACCTCTAAGTTTCTGGCTTGCTTTCACCCTCAATCTTCTTAAAACTTAAACTACTTCTTCCTATTGGATCAGGTTTAATCTTCTTAAAACTTAAACCACCTCTGCCTATTGGATCAAGTTTAAACTATCCATCCTAGAATTTCTGACCCAGGATTACCTTGCCTAGTCAAGTTTTACCTTTCTCTATGCAAAAAGGGAACTCTCATTCCAGTCCATTCACTTATTTATGCTTTGAATATAATATTTTCATTGCAAGCTGCATGCTTTTGTTTAATTAAAACTCTCCTCTATTATCTCCACCTATCTGACTTCAACCTTTTTCTTAAGGCTCAGATCTATAACTATTTCCTCTATGAAGCATTCCTTGATTTTTTTTCATATTTTAGCAAATATTTTAACCCTTTTATTAATATTTATAAGACTAGGACCCTAATCTAAGCAACAAGTGTTTCTATTTTTTGTTTTCTTATTTCTCCACCAGCTAGATTTTTTTTGAAAGCACGAACTTAATTGATTTATTTATCACTCCTCAAAGGCTTTGACTCATCTAGTTTTTCTTAATTTGATTGGTTGAATTGTGACTTGATGTGCCTGTTCTTTCATGCTTTCATCATTCTTCACCATAACCAAGTTGAAATATTCCTTTGTTGTTCTTCTACATCGTGGAAGTGGTGCAGAGTGATGCAGCTTTAGTGAGCTGGACCAGGAGTTGTATCTGAAGTTTACACTGATATATTCACTTATAGTATCAATCACCTAGATGAGAATTCAGCAGAGTGTTTTAGATTTAGCAGTTTGAGAGTTATTAATTAGCTTTAAAATTACAATTTCAACGGAGCGGTAGGGGCTAAATTCAGATTTGGTTAACCAGAAAACTAGTAGAATATCTATTAATCTCTTCATACATTATTCCATTCAGTGAACTCATTTTTCAACTGAACTATTATAATAGTCTCTATTCTTCTGATCTCAAGTCCTGTCTCTTATTGAACCTTTCACAACATTATTTGGATAGTATTTATAAAACAAAAATTCACCATGTCACTTTTATGCTTGAAACCAATTGATGGCCTCTTACCGGGTGCAGGAGAAGATCTTAGCTTGATTTAAAGAGATTTAAGATTTATAATTTAATTGTAATATATGGAACTTATTTGGATCCTCATTCAAGCAAAGAAAATATTTAAAATAAAATAATTTCTTGACAAATTGGGGGGCATTTGAACACTGACCAGGTATTGGACAATAAGAAATTGATTTTAGTTTTCTGAAATCTGCAGATGCTATTTCAGATTTTTTGAGTCCTTGACTTTTAGAAACACTTACTAAAATGTGTACAAATAAAATGATATGTCGAGGACTGGCTTCATTTTAATTTGTTTTTTTGGGAAGGGTAAGCAAATGGAGATAAAGATGAAACAAGATTGTCCAGGTAATTATTGAACCTGGGAAATGGGAACACATACTTTTCCCAGTGTTGAATATATTCAAAATTTTCCTAAATTTTCAAATCCCAGATGAAAAAAAACTAAAACTGTTGTCAAAATAAGGACTGATTTTCTTAAAAGTGAATTTTAAAAACAAATGGATAAAAAGATATAATTACTTGGATGTGAAAAGTTTTAAAGAGTTTGACTATTTAAAGAGATTGAGCCCTCTAGTCTGCAGTCCACTCTAGAGTAGAGCAGAATGGGTCAGAGAGGCGACCTGGCTGGTGGATAGCCACTTTCATTGAGACACCCAAGTATATGACCCTCCCAGGTCTCTGGCATCCTATATGTATCTTCTTTTTTCTTTCTTTTTTTTTTTTTTGCAGAATAGTGAATGTTTATTTATAAAGAGAAAGTAAATTATAAAAACTAAAGAAATGGAAAAGCTGGCAATTATTGCCAACATCACAAAATCCAGAAAAATAAAAGTAACATGAGTTTTAAATCAATGACTGCCATCTCTATAATATTTTCTTCTTCCTTTTTTGTTGCATACACATTAATTGCCTCTCTTATGACAAAAGTTTTATAGGATTGTTTTTCATAAAGAGAATAGTGTATTTATTTATCATAGCTAATTGAAATTACTTTTTTTAACAGGTTAGATGCATAGAACATCATCTATGATTTCATAGTTATACTTGGTATTTGTAGTACTCCTACAGATGTGTGCCTTTCAAATACATGACTTCTTTTTTTATAATTATTTTATTTTATATTTATTTATTTATTTATTTATTTTCTGAGACGGAGTCTCACTCTGTCGCCCAGGCTGGAGTCCAGTGGCGCGATCTCGGCTCACTGCAACATCTGCCCTCCAAGTTCAAGCAATTCTCCTGTCTCAGCCTCCCGAGTAGCTGGGATTACAGGTGCCTGCCACCCCACTCTGCTAATTTTTTGTATTTTTAATAGAGATAGGGTTTCACCATCTCAGCCAGGCTGGTCTTGAACTCCTGACCTTGTGAACCACCCTCCTCAGTCCCCCAAAGTGCTGGGATTACAGGCGTGAGCCACCGTGCCCAGGCTTATTTTATTTTATTTTATTTTATTTTGTTTCATTTTATTCCAGGATATATGTGCAGGCTGTGCAGGTTTGTTACATAAGTAAATGTATGCCACGGTGGTTTGCGGCACCTATCAACCCATCACCTAGTTTTATTGAAACAGGAGCAAAAATTAACAAATGGGATCTAATTAAACTAAAGAGCTTATCCACAGCAAAAGAAACCATCATCAGGGCGAACAGACAACCTACAGAATGGGAGAAAAATTTTGCAATCTGTTTATCTGACAAAGGGCTAATACCCAGAATCTACAAGGAACTTAAGCAAATTTACAAGAAAAAACAAAACAAAACATTGAAAAGTGGGCAAAGGATATGAACAGACACCTCTCAAAAAAGACATACATGTAACCAACAAAAAAGAAAGTTGTTCAACATCACTAATCATTAGAGAAATGCAAATCATAGCCACAATGAGATACCATCTCATGCCAGTCAGAAGGGCAATTATTAAAAAGTCAAGAAACAACAAACGCTGGTGAGGCTGTGGAGAAAAAGGAATTTTTTTTTTTTTTTTTTGAGATGGAGTTTCGCTCTTATTGTCCAAGCTGGAGTGAGATGGTGCTATCTCGGCTTACTGCAACCTCCACCTCCAGGTTCAAGTGATTCTCCTACCTCGGCCTCTCTAGTAGCTGGGATTGCAGGCATGCGCCACCACACCAGGCTAATTTTTTGTATTTTTAGTAGAGATGGGGTTTCTCCATGTTGGCCAGGCTGGTCTCAAACTACTGACCTCAGGTGATCTGCCCACCTTGGCCTCCAAAAGTGCTGGGATTACAGGCATGAGCCACTGTGCCTGATCGAAAAAGGAATGCTTTTACACTGTTGGTGAGAATGTATATTACTTCAACCATCGTGAAAGACAGTGTGGCGATTCCTTAAAGATTTAGAACCCAAAATACCATTCGACCCAGCAATCTCATCACTGGGTATATACCCAAAGGAATATAAATCATTCTGTTATAAAGATACATACATGTGTATGTTCATTGCAGCACTATTCACAATAGCAAAGACGTGGAATCAACCCGAATGCTCATCAAAGATAGACTGGATAAAGAAAACGTGGTACATATACATCATGGAATAATATGAAGCCATAAAAAGAAAAAAGATAATGTCCTTTGCAGGGACATGGATGAAGCTGGAAGCCATTATTCTCAGCAAACTAACGCAGGAACAGAAAACCAAACACCGCATGTTCTCACTTATAAGTGGGAGCTGAACAATGAGAACACATGGACACAGAGAGGGGAAAAACACTTACTGGGGCCTGTCATGGGAGTGTGGGGGTGGAGAGCATTAGGGAAAAGAGCTAATGCACGCTGGGCTTAATACCTAGGTATCTTCTTTTTTCAATGGAATCATAGCCTAGCCCTGTCCAGAATTACTTCAGAATGCTAGCCAACGACCTGTAAGCTACAACTTAGAAGGCCTCAAGGCTTCAAAATCTCCCTCTTACAACGAACTGAGCATTTTCATACATTGATTGTGTGAATGCATATTGGTAAAATTACTTTAAATGTATACATCTTTTGACCAAGGAATTATACTTCGTATAATTTATACTAATTAAATGATAGCACATGTTCCACCAGGCGTATATAGAGGATGTTCATCAAGGCATTATTTATACTATTGAGTAACGGTCAACTAGTTAAATGACCAATGCATTATGAAGAATAAAAAGTAGATGATTACAGTATTTATAGGTAAGACATATGTTAAAATAGATTTGTGTGCAGTATGAGTGTGCATGTGTATATCTGTTTCCATACATGATAGAACTACATTTTAAAATGTGGGTCAATGGGTTTCCATTCCCCTCTTCCTACACACACACACACACAGAAACACACACACACACACACACACACTTTCTTGTACCCAATTGTCTTCTCCTAGACCAAAAAATTAACATTGCCTTTCTCTAAACAGACTTTCAGACCCACAAGACTTAGGATCAATTATTTTTTTAAACTCAGGACAGATTTAAATCTCCCTTACAAATAGTAATTATAAATAGTAACAAAATACTTTTCACTGGTTGATTTAGGTTGCCCAAAGAAGATCCCTATCATTGGCAGCTTGTATGTTCACTGGAAGCTTAGAACTACTAGAAGTGGTTCTGGTAGATCCTCGGAAACATGGGTCAGCAATTTCTATGTGGACAAGAGTAGAGAAGAGATCTGAAGAAACTGTGCGAAAAAGATGCTGCTTTTATATCCCATTTTAACTTCAGAGTTGAGAGTTGATAGTGGAGTGCCCTACCCAGATGGGAAAAGAGGTGAAAAAACACATCATGACCAGAATGCTTCTTTGGTGTGCAAAACAACTAGCTTGGGGAAGATGTTGTGATGTAAGGGGTTTCTAGGACTTGGCTAAGCTGAAAAGAGATTATTATTTTAGAAATCTTGAAGGACAGGAAGGGAGAGTAAGGGAATGGGCCCCAGTAGTCAGGGAGTTAACAAATAACAGAATAGAGCACTGTGTTTGAAAGACAAGTTAAGACTCTACGTGAGTAAGAAACTAGAGTTTCTGATCCAGAAGAATCAGAAGCATGATTCTTGATGGAGCTGGTCAAGTCAGGCAGAGTAGGTAGGATAGTAGCCAAAAGAATAATGCCAGGATGGGAAAGCAGAGCTTGCTTGGAAGGGGCGGTTTTATGAAGGAGAAGATAGGAAGGGAGATTTTAAAAGCTCTACCTTAATTCATAGGTGATTGATTCCTCTTTTCTACTGTTTAGGTCATGACCTATGTTTCAGTCATGGTAATTGGATTTTTGCTTGGGTCTCAAGATAGTATTTTTACATCTTCTTTTGGTAATTGTGACATTGACTTGTTTTTGTATCCTTTAGTATCATTCTTGATAAGCTAGTGAGCCTCTCAACCTCTTTAGAACCCTGACCTGATCTTTTTCAAGGGGCCAAAATTCTATCCTTGAGTCTCAATCTCAGGGCCTGAATATGCAAGGAATAATAATAAATGAAAAAAAAACTTGAGAGAAAATTATTTTCCTGCTAAGGGAAATAATAGGCATCTGCTGCCGGAAACTTTCCATATTATTTAATTTTAAAATGTCTATTGTGACTCTTCACCATCAGTCTTTCTTTCTGGACCGCTTGGGCTATGTTAGGTCTTGATGCCTGGCTAACACTTTATAAATGCCATCATATATCTTGGATACTATATGTTATGGGTTAAATTGTGAACTCCAAAAGTTATATTTTGAAGTCCTGACTGCCAGTACCTCAGAACCTGACTTTACTTGGAAATAGGGTAGTTGTACATACAATTAGTTAGAATGAGGCCATACTGGACTAAGGTGGGTTCCTAATCCAATATAACTGATATTCTTACATAAAAAAAGGAAACTTGGACAGACAGACACACATACACAGAGAATGACATATGATGATTGGAGTTATGCTTTCACAAGTCAAGCAACCACCAGAAGCTAGGAGAGAGATCTGGAAATCATTCCCCAGTGCCTTCAGAGGGATCTTGGCCTTGATGACAACTTGATCTCAGACTTCTACCTTCCAGAACTGTGAGAAAATAAATTTCTGTTATTTAAGCCAATCGTTTTGTGGTACTTTGTTATGGCAGCCCCAGCAAACTAATACACTATCTTCCAAGTGCCTGCCTGGAATTCTTCCTTGTATTATTACACATTTGCACTTTTCTCTAGTCCAGCGTTATGTAACAAAATTTTTGGTCATGACTAAATGTTCTATGTCTTCTATCCAGCTGGTAATCGCTAGCCAAACGTCACTGTCGACCACTTGAAATGTGGCTACTGCACCTGAGGAACTAAACGTTTTGTTTTATTTAATTTTAATTAGTTTGAATTTACATTAAATGGCTACACATGACTAGCAGTTACCATATAGGATACTACAGCTCTAGAACTTGTCCTAGCCCACTAGGAGTGTCTACTTCTAAGTCCTGATCTTACCCAATTTGCATTTAGCCTTCTGTGATCAGCAGTATTTTAAGATCAAATAAGCCATGAATCCCCAAATTTATCATTCAGGCTGCTAAACCTTATTGGTAAGTCTTTACTGAGTGGTTGGATTTCAACCAAACTGAAGGAAACAGCTAGCTTTTGGAGGATGTTGGATTCTAGTCCATACCCTATTTTCTTTCACTAGTCACTTTGATTCTGGTGAACCTGCTATCAATTTTTCCAGTTGTGCTAGTGGTTTTAATATAAATTATGACTATGGATTAAGAACTAGACAGTAATTACTGATGAATTTCAGCTTGGTCATGTGACCAGCCATAGAAGAGATTACTCATTACTTCAGTGACCTTAGTTAACATTGAACTGGTGCCCAGAATATACAAGGCTCTAACTCATATTTCCAATTATGTATGACTTTCATGACTCAAGCAAGCAGTATAAAGACTTTTACTCTTCCTTCATACTCTTATTTTTCTGATTCTTGTCACTAGAAAGTTAAGTTGTTTTTGTTTTCCTATGGCTTTTTTTTTTGCACTAAAGCTTTCCCTAACATTTTCACTGGCTGAGACATTTATTCCTATTATTTGAAAAGTTTGCTCAATTAAGTTTTGTATTATAATGCCAAATATGCACACATCTTTTTAATGAGACTGGGAATTTGTGCAACTGTGTCATAATTTCAAAAGAAATCAGGCTTTTAATCATTGGTGCCTGAACTAGAGTATCTATCAAAAAGTCTTAGGAAATTATTTCTTGACCCTTTACTCTGTTTTTTAACTTTTACATTGTTTTACATTTATAATCTTATTTTTTTCCATGTTACATAATTTTGAAAATTTGTTTTTCGTTTGAGACATCCTGGGTGCATTTGATTTCTTTGTGAGGAAATTGTTTAATTAATATTTTATTTTAAAAGAATGAAACGGATTTCATTCTTGGAATGGATTAAAAGAAAATTGAAATGAATGTGCTGCATGAATGTACTTTTTTATCAGCTTAAAATAATATAACTAAAATGAAAAATAATGATAACATCAAATGCTGGTGAGGATGCAGAGAAACCAGATCACTTATACATTACTGGTGGGAATGGAAGATAGTGTGGCTACTCTGGAAAACAGTTCGGCAGTTCATTTCAAAACTAAAAATAAACTTACCCTGTGGATCCTCAGTTGCACTCTTGCGCATTTATCAGATAAAATGTTAGACTTATTGTCACACAGGAATTTATACACAATGCTTATAGTAACTTCATGATAGACCTTAACTAGAAACCACTGTTAAATAAACTATGGTATATTAGTACCATGAAATACAACTCAGCAATAAAAAGGAACAAACTATTGATATGTGCAACAACATGCAAGAACCTCCAGAAAATTATACTGATTGAAAAAAGCCAATGTTGAAAGGATGCATACTGCACAATTCTATCCTATGTTTTATTTATGAAATAACACAAAGATAAAGAACAGATGGTTCTTAGTGATTGCAAGCATTAGTGGTTAGGGAGTGAGGGACGGGGGCAGGGAAGGAATGCACACAATAGGGGATGGGGAGCCACATAGTGGGAGAGAGGAGATGGGTGTGGCTATAAAGGGTACTAGGAGGGTGTTATGTGGTAATGGAACAATTTACTATGTTGATTGTTGTGGTGGCTTCACAGGCTATACTTGCAATACAATTGCATAGAGCTATACTCTCGCCCTGACAGACACACACTTATAAGTTTATGTATAACTGATGAAATCTGAATGCACGCTATGGATTGTAGCAATGTTTATTTCTTGGTTTTGAAATAATGTTATAGTTGTGCAAGTTGTTAACACTGTACAAATATGGAACAAGAGTGTGGGGACTTCTGTGTACATTTATTTGCAACCTCCTGTGAATTTATAATTATTTCAAAATAAAAAGATCTGAAACCATTCTACTGTAACAGTTTTTCTTCATTCCCCATAATACTTATGCTCATATCCTTGACCCTATCTAAAATAAGGTAGGGTCTTATTTTACTCCTTTTTTGATCTAAAGAATAGAAAACAAGCAAGTACTATTGCATTTGGTGTATGTGATTTTATTTATTTATTAACATTTCATTATTATATAAACAATACATAGTACAGTAAAAATAAATTCAGACGTTGTAAAACAGTAAAGTATAACTTTTTCTCTCAAGAATTTAGCTTAATTTTCTAAAAATTACACTTTAAACAATTTCTTATTTGTTATAGAATACCTAGTATACATGGTTTTCTAAACCTGGACAATCCATGGGGAGTAAGGCAATCTGTCTTTGCTGAAAAACAGGAACTTAACAGTAAACAAAGACATAAATAAATAAGGTAATTTTAGATCATGAAAAAACATGTAAAGAAAATAAGAAAATATAATACAGAGTAATATGTGAAGCCAGGGGAGAAGCGTTGAGTAGAATGGCTGAGGAGAGCCTCTTTCAGAAGATGATATTTGACCAAGATCTGAATGACAAAAGGAGCCAGCCACCTGAAGATCTGGAATTAGCTGTGTTTCCGGTAGCAAAAATAGCGAGTATGAAGGCCTGAGATGGGATTGAACCTGGCATGTTAGAAAAGGGAAGAAGTCCATGTGGTTATTGTATCATGAAGGGTAGTTTTGGGAGATGAGGAATCAATGACAAGATCATTCAAGTCTATGCAGACATGATAAACAGTGTGGATTCTTTTAAGTGAAATGGAAAGCTGCCAGAGAGTTGTAAGAAGGAGAATATCATGAGATTTTCACTGTTAAAAGATCAATTTGGTTACTGTGTGAAGAATGGATAATACAGAGGTGAGAAAAAAGGAGCATGGTGGAAGCAGGGTGACAAGTTTTGTCTAATAGTAAAGATAATGGCAGTTTAGACCAGAGAGACAGCAGTCATAAAATTATTGTGATAATTATAACAGTCCAGGCAAGAAACATTAAAGGTGGATTTAAGGCAGTAGCAGTGGACTTTAGTTGGAGAAATATATAATTATGTATATCCAACTTTTAACTAATTAGATATGGAAAGTGGGTGAGAGAGAGTCAAGTTTAGGATGACTCTCAAGTGATTGACTTGGATGACTGGGTAAAGGATAATATTATTAACCACTGTCGAAAATATAGAAAAAAGAACATTTTGTAATCTGAGAGGGCTAATTGCAAGTTTCATCTTGGATATGTGAATTGAGGTCCCTGAAGGACAAGCAGATAGCAGTGGATGGTTGGCAATAGATACATAGATCTGAAATGCAAGAAGAGATAAAGACTTAAAATATAAATTTGAAAATTATTACATAAGAACATGTCTGTGTGTCCAAGAAGAGATCACCGTCCTCGATACTGTGGCATATATACATTGAGAGTAATGAAAATATGGGTAATATTTAAATTATAGTCTTACTACAACTACGGAAGTTATACATATACACACATGTACATTCTGTTTTCATTCAGGGCTTTTTAATTTACCCTGGACTTGAGACTAGCAACTTTTTGTGATCAAAATGCCAATAAAATTCTGAGATTTCTTGGGCCATACTGGCCAAAGTAATCTACATATTCAGTGCAAACATTATCAAAATACCAATGACATTCTTCACAGAAATAGGAAAAATAATCCTAAAATTTATATGGAACCAAAAAAGGCCCAGAATAGCCAAAACAATCCTAAGCGAAAAGAACAAAGTTGGAGGCATATTATCAGACTTCAAATCATACTACAAAGCTATAATAAGCAAAACAGCATGGTACTGGCATAAAAACAGACATATAGACCAATGGAACAGAATAAAGAACTTTTAATGCACTTTCAAGCATCCTATTCTTTCTTTCATAGCACTTATCACAGTCTTAAATTGTTTAATTACTTGTATAATTATCTATCTTTTCCTGTAATTCTTAGTAGTCTATAATATTCATGTAATTAGGAATCAAATCTGCTTTGCTGTTCCCTGAACAGTAAACTAGCATAATCTGTGGTGGTGTAGATAGATGGATGCATAGATAGATAGATAGATAGATAGATAGATAGATAGATAGATAGATATTATTTATATTTGAATAAGTAAATGAACAACTTTGTAGAGTTTCTTGCATTACTGGCCTAAAGTCAAGACCACTGGTATATAGTCCTTGTTGTGAAACCAATGGGCCATTTGAACTAGAGCAAATATTCCCCGTTTTGGTTTTCTTATATGCACAAAGAGTAAGTGAGAATGTGTGTTTTCCGTTTCTTTTTATCTCCAAAAAGCCAAACTCTATCCAGCAATCATGATTGAAGCCTCAAAATATATTGAATAGGTCTGTAATGATGGAGGCATGTGTTTATTCGTATCATTGTGATGTTTGTTTAAGTTGTTACTATTTTTGTATATTTAGAAGCAAATTTAGGATTATATCTTCTGTCTCTGTGTCTCTCTTCTGCAAGACGATTTAATAAGTTAAAACTCATACCTATTCATCACAAACAAACTGGATTTGTATGTGTGTGTGTTTGTATATCATCTAGGCCCCCATCTTGAAGGGCACCTTTGCCAATAGGATAAATTTTACCACGAGATTTAAATGTAACACCTCTCTAGTCTGTGTAATTCATTCTTTGCATAGAAAGTCAGAGGCTATTGATTTTATTGGGATCATAAAAAGTATAAAATAATCCAAATGGTTATTTTATAGGCCATTAGTGGTCCCAGCAATGAGAAATCTGTCATGTCTATTAATCTCTCTAAAAGACGATATAATAAAATGCACACCCTAGTCTTTATAAGTAAACATTCAAACAGGTCAACACCAGTCAGAAGAGAACACACTTCTTATAAATTACTAATGTTTTTCTTCCAATACATTTCCATTTCTATGTGTTGTATCTTCTGTCTTACCAAAGTCTTGCTTTCTTCCTTTCTGTTATAGATCACAGATGTTGGGCTAATAGTTTTATAAACTTGTCCTTACTTCTTGCTTTAAAATTGGTTCCACATTTACAGGACATTTTTGGAAACAGGTTTGAACTCAAATATTTAGAATTGTTGCTAATCTCAGAACCAAACAGGGCTCTCCCATTAAAAGACTAGGAGACTTTTTTTTTTCATTAGGTTCTGGAACCTGGTTGGATCTACTCCCCAAGAAGCTTGAGATCATTTATCCTAAAATTGTCCAGTAATTAAGAAAACTAGACATGGGGAAGTCAGCCTTCCCACAGAAAGGGGCATTAGCAATAAATGGTGGGTCTCTGGCTTTGCAACTGAACCACTTAGGCTCAGCTACCAGAGTTCGAGGTAAACACATGGCATTTTTCCTCTCTCTCTTCCACTTCGGACCTGAGTAGGGGAGCAGGTTAACCAGCAAAATGTAGGATAAAGAGTGTGCATTTTGAAGCCAGGTAGAACAACTTCAAATCTTGGTTCCCCATTTTCTGCTGTGAGCTTTAATGTCCTTATCCACATATTGAGGGCAATGTTATATACCTTCACCAGGATGTTGTAAGATTAAACAGGATGATGTCCTATATACTGCTCCTTGGACAATAATAAATGTTTACTAAAGTGTTGCTGTTACTATTATTACTATGTATGGACCCCAAGATGCAACTTTATAAAGAAAGTCATAGTTTGATGACATGTATGTAGTAAGGAGAAACAAAGGGTGTTTTACCAACTGTAGGGTCATTGCTTCTTTGTTCTATGTTCTTTGTTCTATCCTTGCCAGGTGTTATGCCATCTCTTTCTCTCAACTACTTGCTCAATAAGTAATATGCATGCAGTCATGCCATTAGTAAAGGAGTGAAGTCAGGAATTAATCTAGACTTCCTGAGTTATAGTTCTATGCCCTTTCCACTTTGACATAGACTCCTTTTCCTGCTAACTAAAGAGAACAATTGTAGCTATCCACAATTTCAAATGTAATGCTTCATAGTATATACTGAATAAACATTTGCAACACAGAAGATGATAGAGGCATTATCTAAGGAAGGGGAAAAAAAAGATGAGTAAATTTAAGGAGACTGATAACAAGTTCAGTGTTGGAAATCAGTATGAGATTCTCTGAGCTATATGCATGGAGATAGCTATAGTTTGTTTGCAATATGAAATTAAAAGTCAGGACAGTGAAAGGGACTTTATATTCAAATTAGGTTGTCACTGAAGCTGCATTGGTTGTTGAGACAATAAAGAGAGGTACCTGCAATATGTAGATTCTGAATTAGTTTGCATGTGGACACACATATATATCACTGTAGGTAAATAGAAATTACAGAGGGACATAGGTGATACATAACTATCAGGCTTGCTTTGCATAGCAAATGAGTTTTCTAAGAAAATTAAATTTGCTATGTGCTAAGAAGCAATATGTATAATAGTTCTTCTCAGTTTCAACTCTGAAGCCAATCTGCTGGGTGAGCATTCTGTCACTTACTAGCTTGATCAAGTTACTCAGGTTTGATGTGCTTCAGTTTCTTTATCCATTAAATGGGGCTAATAATAGGGCCTATCTGACAGATGGCTGGGAGGATTTAATTAAATATTTTATCTTTACAAACTGTTTAAACAATTTCTGACACATTATAAGATCTCAGTAAATATTAACTGTGATTGTATGGGAATGTGAACAAAATGCTTTGGGTGGATTGCAGAGGGAAAATTAATTTCATCCCGGAAAAGTGAAGACAGGCTTTTCTTTTTCTGGACTCCCCTTTTTTTGACCATTGTATCTGCCTGCCGCACTCACATTTGTACCTGAAAATCTACCCAGATGGCATCCTTTTCTGTAAGGCCTCCTTTTCTTTATCAGAATGAATCACTCTATTCCCTACGCTGCCTCTGGATTATGTATCTTACCACCTTCTGTTGAATGGATGTTATCTGCTTGCCTACTTGTTTCCTCTATTAGACTGAAATGGACTTTCTTGAGTTATCAAGTTTGTATCTGTAAAACTTACCCCAGTACTTGGTGTGGAGTAGCTGATTATTTCTGCACATTGAACTGTTAAAATTACATTTATACTAAACCTTAAAAATCCAAAACCCTGGCAAATTTATAATTCTTAATTATAATAAAAGTAGTGATGACTACTTACTATGATCAGACATTATGCTAAGGATTTTGCATGCAATATTGTTTTTCAACCTTGTGGAGGATATTTCTTCCTTTCCCTTTCCTTCTTAATATTGGTATAAATGCCACTTATGTAGAATATTGAAGATTAGCCTTTGAACATGTTAGGAGCATATAGTATAATAAATGTAGAGAAAACTACAGAGGAAAAGTAGAAAAAAATTACCTAAGGACTTATCCTGTTGCCTATTCAAGCATATTTCATTATAAACTATTAGGCCAGAATTATGCCAAAATAGATATGTAGATCAATAGAATAGAAGAGAATGTCCAAAAAAGAAAGTTTTTTTTTCAAACAATTAAATTCAGACAACTGGATAATTATGTGAAACAAATAAATAAAAGCTAGAATCTCATAGCATTTCTTACAGTAAAATAAATCTCAGATAATTTGAAGACTGAAATCTTCTTATTGAAAAATAAAATATATGTGAATATATTACTATTTAGGGCTTGAAAAAGGCCTTTTTTCTAAGCTTATGACAAAGGCAGAAATTGTATTTTAAAATTGAAATTGATAGAATAAAATGCATCACTTCCATATAACAGAACATGGAATACAAAGATGTCAAAACTATATTAGCAATATAAAGTTGGAAAAAATGTTTGCAGCAGCTACAATAAGAAAAGGATTAATAACCTTAACTTACAATAAACTCTTTAAAATAAATAAGAAAAAGACCAGCAGTTAGGGAGGCAGAGGTGGGAGGATTGCTTGAGCCCAGAAGTTGAGACCTGCCAGGGCAACATAATGAGACCCTGTCTCCACAAGAAGAAAAAAGAAAAAGAAAAAGAGTCATGCAAACAAACAAAAACAAAATCAATTAATGACATAACTAGGCAGCTCTCAAAAGAAGCAATATCAATCACTAATAAAGATATTTAACTAACAGGTAATGAAATATGTGAAATTAACTCATATTGAGATACCAATTTAAAATTATCAGATTGAGCATCATTTTTTAACAGAAAGCAAGTACAGTCTATTGTTATTAATAGTAGATGTATACGAAAATAGGTTGTAACATAAATTGCAAATGAGTTGTAACATAAAAAATGTAACCTTATGCACCTTTTTGGAGAGTCATTTGGCAACAGTTTATGTAACGGAAACTTACAAAAATATCTATTCACTTAAATACAGCAACTCTACACCTAGAAGTTTATACTAAGAAAGGAATCAGACTTGTGTGAAAATGTAAATGTACAAAGATTACAGCCCAGCAGTCTTTATTTACAATACTGCTATCCATCAGGGACTTTGGAATAAATTCTAGAGTACCATTATATTGGTTAGTTATCAGCCATTAAAAATGAAGGCCTGTATTCACTGACATGAGGATGACCATAATATACTGTAAAGTATGAAAGCTGTTCTTAAAATATCACACTTACCATGATCTGAGTAAGAAATATATGTGTACATTAGGGAGAAGTAGGGAGTTCATATCAAAGTGTAAAATATGTATATAAAGATTATGTCTAGGGGTCATTTTAGGTGATTTTGATTTCTCTCATACAGGTAGATGATAGGTAGATAGATAGATAATAGATAGATGATATAGATAGCTATAGATAGATACATACATACATAGATACATAGATAGATACATAGAAAGTTAAGATAGATAGAGAGACAAGAGAGAAAGACTAAGCAGCTTATGTTGCCTCTGTTTCCTGTTTCTAAAAACAACTAGACAGGTTTGCTCTCTCTTCTACAGGTAATTAGAGAGGAAACCTGACATATATGTATATATGTATATATGCATATATGTATAAATGACTATGTTGTCTAGAATAAATTAATTGTACATTTATAATTGCAGCATTATTGTTATTGTGAGAGAAGAAATAAATTACCCAATAACCAAACAGATTTTAAAAATACACTCTTATAGTTTCCAGTGGCATTAGCTAAGTACTTGGAAATGGTCATTTTTAAGGCCTCCCTCTGTGTAATTAGAAACACAGCTGCTAAGCCTTGCACATGAATAAGTCTAAACTCTAGATTTTGTTTTCCTATTTTTTTCTTCCGTTAATTTTCCAGAGTCTAGAGAAAATAAAACACCATGAAGTATTAGCCCATGGAAAAATGTTCAGGGGAAAAGGCCATTTTCAAAACCTTCTTTTTAAATATAATTTGTTTTGTTCTACAACCTAGTCATTCAAAACACCCATGATTTGCAGTCTAGAATTCCAGATTTATTTCACATGGAATGCCAGATACCTTTTCCAGATGTGTTGTTTTTGAGGCTGTATTATTTATCACAGGTGTAAGGCTTTCCATCTCTAATTAGCCGAAGGAGAGAGAGTAAACCTGTCTAATTCATTTTAGAAACAAGATACAGAAGCTACATAAGCTGCTTAGTCTCAAAATAGATGTGCTAGCAGGTGCCTATAATTGACCTGTTACATTGACACATGTCATTTGGGCAGAATTTTGTTAGGATGGTTTTTCCTGATAAAAGTATATATTTATAAGTAAAGTATGAAATAGCATTTTGGAGATCATACTTTTTAAAATTGTTTTAATTCATGTAGAGTGTGAAAACCCAATAAACAAATGATAGCAGAGATCTAGCTGATATTGAGACACTGCCTTTCCAGTTCTTTAAAATATTGATCAAATTTTAATTGCCCTTTAAATATTTCTATCATGTCTTTTCTATGTTTCTTCATTGAAAGACGATTCTCTATACCTTCTTAGGAATTTTCCTTTAGATAATGATGTTGATTTTTGCTACTGCTGCTAATAATGACAACCATGGCAATGGAAATTGCTGTATTTGTTAGATACAAGAAACACAACAACTCTGTTATTATTATTGCCATTTTATAGATAAGGAAACTTGGATGTGAAAAATGACTAACTAGTAACTTAGTGGAGCTGGAAATCAAGACATTCTGAAGTGGAAAAAATATATTTCTTTTAAGTGGAGATAGAATGTACATTTAAAACACCGTTTTGCACCAGCTACTATCTTCTGGTTTATCAATCCCCTTTTCTTCAAGGTGTTCTATAAATTCTTAAAGACCTGCACAGATCAGCAGTAGTCAGAAGTATAGAAAAATAATAAAAAAAATGACAGCTGCACTTAAGACAGTAAAACGCCGGCCTAGCAGTAAATAAAAATGATGCCTGACTACTTCAAATCTTCTGACTACAAGATAGTACTTTACTCCGTTGCTTTTCTCTTATGGCCTTCCTGAAGCCTATTTGGTATGCCATTCTCAAATATGTTTGATTTTTGCTTCTGCCCTACATTATATTAGGAGAACAACTAGAAATAAATAAGCAAACAAATAACTAACAATTGTTGGATGAATAAATGAATGAATCAGTGGATTAACCTTATTTTGTAAAGATTTTTCTAAATATATGTAAAGACATAGAAAAATATATATTGCTATTCAAATTTTTAAAAGTGTTTGCTAACTAAAATAACCACATAGATCGTACCAATGTTTTCATTTAATGTTTTTGAGAAGCACTAGACTATGCAATACACCATACACATTTGTGAAATTAAGCATCAATTATGTACATAGACATGAGTTGGTTAGATTTTCTTCTGTAAAATAATGTCTCAAGCTTCGGCAAGAATTTTTCATTTGCACTTCTTGGGATTGAAGGCTTCAGAGTTCACAGAAGTCCCAGATATTTATGCAGAAATTTGTGTTGTAAGTAAATTGGTGAACTTTTTTCTTTGCCATGTTATTTCGAATACCCTTTACCAGTTCTAGTTTTACTGTTATTTTTGTCCTACCATAAGTTATGGCCCCACTTATTTCAATGACCAGCAAAAGAAATTATCTTTTGATCATTTTTGCTCCATTATCTTAATATAGAAATATGTTATATTCTTCTTTTTTTTCCTTCCCCTTTCCTCCCCTTATTTCTTCCCTTGTTTTCTTTAACAGATAGTTGTGAGTTTATATCTATGAAAGGTAACTACAAGAAGTGAGACAGATATTCATGCACATATCATAGAATAGTATAATTGCTAGAATATAATGTCCTAATATGTGCTTGATACTAAAATTGTATATGAAATAATTAAATTTTTCTTTTGCATGCCAAGATAGTATTAGTGTCTTGGGAACTGTGATGGACAGAACTTAGAGTGACCCCATGTTCACAGTCTGTATGGGGAGACTTGCTTCTCACAAATAAAATATGACAAAACATATTGGGATGTCATTGTGACTATCACTCTGTGTGTGTGTGTGTGTGTGTGTGTGTTTTGCTAACACACATAGGAAATGCTTTTCAATTTTTCTCACTTCTTAAAAAGTAAACTTCCGTGTTGTGAACTGCCTATAGGAAGGGCAAGGTGGCGAGAAACTTCAATTCTAGCAGTTGAGAGCAGCCTCCAGCCAACAGCCAGAAAACAAAAATAGGAACCTCAGTCCTACAGCCACGAGAAGATGAATTCTGCCAACAACCTGAGGGAGCCTGAAAGTGGATCTAAGCCGTGCCTGGGCTTCTGACTCATGAAACTGTGAGATAATAAATGGGTGTTCTTCTAAATAATTGAGTTTGTGGTAATTTTTTAAAAAGCATTGAAAACTAATTCAGACCCTAAACATCAGTTATCATTTTACTTATTCATGTGTGCAAATGGTGGGCCATACAACTCCAGTTGAGAATCTGCTGGATAAAACAAAGTATATCAGAGTTATTTTCCGTCATTTGACTTGAATCTATAAGAAGTTTGTTTGAGTCAAGAAAAGTCAGCTTGAATGTTTAAAATAGGAAGAGGGATGCCTTTGATTTCATGACTTGATTTATGGATATAGTTATACATCTGCATTTCATTTTATGACATGGTCTCAAAAGTGTTGCAGTCACCTACCAAGAGTTTTAAAATTATATTATGCGGAAAAATCTATTATGTAAGAACTTTGAATGGGAAAAAAGGAACACTGCTGCCAGTTTTAAAATACCCTTATTTAGATTAAATAATTTCTATATAAAATTATACAGATAATAAATATTTTTGAATATTCTATAACCATGAAATGAAAATATTTTGATGAATCAAGTCATAGAGATGGAGGATTCATAACTCTTATCTTTTGAATTTATAGTAAAGAAATTCTTTAGGAACACTGTTTGCACAGCTTTAAGAATTCCAGGCTTCTCACAGGGCATTCACATTGTGATGTCATAAAAACCCCAAAAGTGTATTCAGGAAGTCGGGGAGAGTGTCAGTAATCACATGTTGAGTGAAAGCAAAAAAAAAGTAAACAGCCAAGACAGAAAGGTGCTAAATGGCTACATTTCGAAGCATTCTTGCTTTCATCCAGCTAATGCCAGAAGTTCCTACTTTTGTTCACAAAAATATGCTTTTGCCCATGATCTGGATCTTAGAACCTCCTATGTATTTGACCTGCTTGATTGACCACTTACAACTTCTTGCCTCCTCTTGCCTGGATCCTCAGCGTCTTTTTTTTTTTTTCTTTTTCTGTTGGTTCTTCTCCTTTGGCACACAATCCCACCACTCCATAGTCTTTTATTTTCTGAAAATCGTTTTCCAGCTCTGACCCCATCTTCTTCATCATCTGTTATCTTATCTACATACTTCCAGTTTCAGTCCAATTTTCTCTTATTTCCTGTTTAAACTGTTCCTTAAAATCTCTTCCTGGTCTCCACTTTCTAATCCATATTTCACCCTGCTAAAAGAGTAACCTCTCCAGTACACAAGTCTTATTATATTATTTTCCTACTTCAGGAGTTCAGTGGCTCCCCTTCACCTTTATTCTAAAACAAATTCCTCTACATGCCATGGAGAGTCCTTTGCTCCATCACCTACCAATTCTGCAACTCTTTCCCTGTCTGCCATTCTCCTACACACTCTTAGAGTTTGCGTTCCAGGCATCTGTGTACTTATCTCATCTTACTCTTATCTCATTGTGCCTATAAAACCATATGTTACTTGAGAATAGGACATGAGCCTGGTAATAAATGCTTATCAAAAAATGAACGACTCCAATTCTGAATCTATGGTTGGCCTGCCAACAAAAGGTCAATATGGTTGGTTGTTGCAGCCAGTGAGTCTGAGTAAGATCATGATGCACAGATGTGGGATTTATTTGCAAAATAACCACTCCAAGACTTTTTCAAGACAGCAGCATACATGCTCACTCCACAATATCAGTGTGATAAATGTTCTGTCTTTGGGTTGTATTTCTATCCCCTTTCCTGCACACTGAGACTAAACACCTAATCTCAGAGCTCTTCTCCCCCTCAAGCCTGGGCTCCTTTCTTGGCCTCATGGACCATTAAAAGTATCATATTTTAATGTTTTTCTTAGGGTCTAAGTAGCTTCTCTTCTGATTAAAGAGGACATGAGTGAATAATATTTGCATAAGGGAAAGAAGCTGTCTTGGGTCTTTGCTAAACAACCCAGGAGGTAGACAAAGCATGCCTGAGAAGTGAAATACCAGGATCTGAGAAACTCAGTGCATATGTGGACTACACAGTGAGTCAAAACAGACCCTCATGTGGCAGCTGCTTTTTATTATATGCTGCAATCTCTGAAGTTTATTTCTTGTTTTTATCCCCTCAGGATCAAAATCTTTTCCATAGGCCTTACACATACAGAATTTCAGTCTGGAAGGGTTAGACTTTGACTACAAGTACTATAATCAGTTCTATGAGTACCAGAACCAGTGTGCTTACAAAGTTCCTAGAAGACGTGATGCTTGACATCGGGGTGTTGTGGAATGATCCAGCTGAAAGATACCCCAGATATATGATAAACATACAGCCTATATTTACTAGGGTAGTTTTCAAAGTGCTAGTTCTGTCGTGACTATAAACACATTAATATCTGTTAGAAAATAAGATTATTAGGCTGGGTGCGATGGCTCAGGCCTTGTTTTCTCTTGAAAACGAATGTAAGTTCAAGACCCTAGAAAACTGTATAGAATTTCCATAACCAAGACTGTTTTTTATGTTTCCATTTATTTTCATTTTGTATATATCCTAAAACATATCATTATTCAACAGTTCACATTTGGTTATGCTTCTTCTCTTACTTGGGTTTAAGTTGAATTTATAGTTTTCTATCAGGTCTTGTGTCATGATGATTAGAATAAAATTTTTGTTTATTTTATTATTATGTTAGTCTATATGTTAGTGTCTTGTAGCATATTGCTTGAATCAACATCATAAGTTTGTTGTGTTTTAAATAAGAGCTCATGTAAAACACATTGCAAACTGGCTGGCATCCATTATTTATTAATATATTTTACTTTTAAAAGTAGACTTTTAGGTTTAGTTTAGGAAAAGAAGGGAAAGTATCCTCAGGTATCCCTTCAGCTAATGGCAAAGATCTCTGCACGTATTTTAGAGGAGTACCCTTGGATCTCTGATTCTAGAAGTCACCCTGTGATGCCACCTCTGTTTGTGCAAATTGTGCACATGTCTGGGGGCACAATTCACACATATATGAGGCTTAAAGAAGCTTCTGTTTAGAAGCCATTGATGACCAGATGTGGCAATCTCATAGTTCCCTTCTAATCTCAGGCTTTTCGGAAAGATGCTGTAAAGAATTTTCATTGGCTACATTCGAGTTCTTTCTTTCCTCTTGAGCTATGCTCTCCATCTTGCTGTCTCTACGTTGCCTCTTATTTGACTTTTATGACTCTGGACTTTTGAATTGACCCTTATTTGGATGATGTACATGTTTTGCATTGGACTCCATCTTTCAAATACTCTTGATGCCACATCTGGTGCTATAACTTATCCCTTCTCACTCACATAATCTGATTTAGCTGCTGGTACCTGGATTTTCTTCTTGCCTGGAAATGAAATCCACACACCTGACTATTCCTTTTTATCCCAAGTCCCTGTAGAGGATCACACTCCTTAGAATTTGTGGATCCTATGTTTCTCCTGCCTAGAGGAGGGTATCTCCCATTGCCTCATTTCATTCTTATTAACTCAAAGTTTCTCCAAGTGTGATCCATAACTGCTGCAGTCTCACTCATGAGTAGGCCACAGGAATCTGAATATTAAGCTACTAGGTTATTTTTTTGACTTTAAATTATGAGAATGACTATTTTAAAACTTATTCTTCTCTACCCCTCATCTTGCAGCTTCCTCCTGTTTTATACCATTGCCTCTCTTTTTAACACTCCAACATTCTCTTATTACTTTGTCTTCTCACCACCTGATCTATTATCCTACCTTCCTTGGTGTCCATAGCTCCATTTTCTTTCTGCTACTTAGAATGAACTCTTCCTGCCCCTACTGAAAGCCAATCATGCTACAAGTGCCCTGGATACCATTTCTTCTTATTTGCTCAAGGATTTTGTCCTATAATTATTCCCTCTCCCACAGCATTCATTTTTCCTTCTCAAAATAAAACCACCAAAACCAGTAAGCAAACAAAAACCTTTCTAAACCTCACATTGTATTTACCCCCACTCTTCTTCTGTCCCATTAACCTCCTTGGCTTTGCAGCAGAACTTCTTCAGAGTTGTCCATGCTCACTCTTTCTACTTCTTTGCCTCTCATTTTCTTATTAATTCATTCTAACAGATTTTTCTCCCACTGCTCTACTTAAATTCCACTTGGCATTGTCACAAAAGACCTTCATGGTGACAAATGCATTAGCTCTCCCTTGAAGCATTGTTCTATTATGGTTTCTGGAATACCACTATCTTTTGGCTTGCCCCTACTGTCAACGCCCTCTCCCTCTCCCTCTCCTTTGCTGATCCCTCCACTGGCTTTGACCATTAATACTACAGTGCTCGAACTATGGATGCTTATTCTACTAATTACATTTACTCCCTGGATGACCTTGTCCAGGCTCATGATTTTAAAAACCGTCTATGTCTGATAACTTCCAAATTCCTGTGTCCAACTCCCAGTATTCCACTGAGCTCCTGAATGCTGTATTAACTGCCTTCTTAGCATCTCCACTGGAATGGAAAACAGGCATCACAATCTTCAGATACCAAAAACTAAATTATGATATACTATGTGAAATGTTCACCCAAATGCCTGGCACATGGCAGGTGCTCACTAGAACTGAGGCTTTCCCCAGGAAAATATGAATGTTCATGTTAGAAAAAACTGGCGAAGACAAAGTAATAAAAACTAAAACAGAATTATTAATTTTTATCTCCCATTGTCTCCTCCCTTAATCATTCCCTTCTCACTAAATGGTCCTACCTATAGCACAGATTAGAAATACAGGAGTTGTCCTTATTCCCACCCTTTCTCTCAGACACCTCTTCCTATTTAGCAGTAATTCTTGTGACTTTACAGTCTAACTATATCTTGAATCTTAGCATTCTTCCCTACCATCACCATAACCTCCTTAGTTCAAGATGCCATCTTCTTTCTACCTAGACTTTGGCAATCACCTCCCAGTTTCACAATTTCTAGCCTTGTCTTACCTCTATCCTTTTCTTATACAGTAAAGTGATCTTTTAAAAATGTAAATCACATTACTTTACTCTTCTCTTCAGATCTTCCAGTGACTTCCCATCACGCTGAGGACAAATCCAAGGTGTTCACTATGGCTAATTCCTTCCAGCCCCTGCTCCCTCAACCAAAGTCTTTTCCACTTTTTGCCATACTTAGTTGTTCTGCCAAATAGGCTAGTTGTTTGTCAAATGTGCTAAACTTACTTCTACCTCCATAGCTATCTCCTATGGCATTAAACTCTTTCCTCAAAAATCTCTGGAGTTTTTATTCCTCTCAATCTTATGAAATTACTTTTGGAATATAAACTCCTGAGAAAGATCTTTCCTGTGCACCTTAGCTAACATATTTCACTCCTTCGGTATTTACACCCTTACTGTGTTTTATTTTCTCACACCACTATATATTATCTATTGATGTTAATATTTTTTATCACATACTAACCACTAGTTTGTAAGTTCCATGATGACAAAAGGTTTGTCTGTTTTGTTCACTGCTACATCCCCAGCTTCATGAATAGTACCAGATATATAATAGCTGTTCATTAATACTTGACATATTGATGAATACATAACATCTTCAAATATGATAGAGTTTCAGAACTGCAATGTTATTGCAATTTTTATTATTTTAAAGATGATAAATATCTGAGGCTTATACTTATTTAGTGACTTACCCAAGGTTACAATATAAAGGGCTAGTTTAATCCAAATGATATAAACTCTATCATTCTCTATTTTACTTGATATTTAGTGCCTTGTCAGCTAGTACACTTGTTTTCAAGAAAAGCATGGAACCATTTATTTTGAGACATTTCCCAAAAACAAATGTTTTCAAATTCATGGCATGGCTTATATAAAAGTCTTATTTTCAGCTGGTAAGATAGTTGGTTGTTTTTAAAATATTATCCACTGTTCCTAGTGAAGACTAAAAGAAAACTAAGAGTCTTCCCTAACAACGTCATGCAATGTGGATATATGCACCTTAAAGAGGGTCTGTCCATGATATACATTTGCACCGAAGGTATGCAGGAGAAAGGATTTACGATTACATACAGTGCTTTATTGAGTAGCTAGACAAAGCCACAATCCCTGCCAAGTCTAAACTTCATTTTTGTATGAATAATCAACCTGAAATTATAGATTTATGTCAGTTGTATATTAATAGTCATATTAGTTTGTTTTGAAACTCCTAGGATATTGGCACACCTGAAGAGGTTTTTAAATATGCAGATGGTTCAAATAAGGCACAGGTTTTATAGGGTTTTTACAAGTAATTTCAGAATAAAATTTATAAGAGTATGACAACATGTGTCTTTTCCAGTTGAAAATTTCAGGGTAATACAGATTAAGGAAGTGGGAGTGTTATCCTGAGGGCGTTGTTATTACAGAAAGAAAATAAATTGCTGGCTCTTAACATTTATAATAGAGATATATAGCCCACAAAACACTTTGATAAAATTAGTAGCTATCTGGCAAAACATAAAATAGCAAAACTGGAACAAAAAATAGAAAACCAATATTTTAACAATTCATTAAATAAATAGAAATATTGATCTCAAACAACCCCTTTCCATCCCCCTTCCCAAAGAGCTCATGAGTAAGTGCTTTTAAAGATGAATTCTACTTAACTCTCAAGAGACAGATAATCATTCTTATAGAAATGGCTGGAAAAATAGAAACAAAAATGCTTACATCATTTTGTAACCATACTGGAAACTTGATTCCAAAAGTTGATAAAGACCATTTTAAAAAGAATATATAGTCTGATTATGCTAATGAATGCATATTGAATAACCAGATAAAAATCTTGGCTAACCTAATTCAATAGTATATTAAAAATGAGTATAATATTATTATCAAGGAGAATTAATCCCAGACAAATAAGGACATTTTAACATTAGAGAAATCTGCAATACCATTAATCATCTTAATAGTACAAAGAAAAAATCATGTAACAATATATTATATTACAATTTAATTATTTATCATTTTTTAAAGTTCTTAAAAAATTTAGGAAGGGAAGCCACATAAAAATTTTCTTTCATTTGTGATTTTGAAAAACTAAAAGAGTAGGAATTTTATATGATTTAGTTAAAAACCAAAAATATTATAATAACCACACTTCTTAATAGAAAATCATCAAACACATTGTGTTTAATAAAGTCAGAAACAAAATAAGTTTAGCAACTATTTAAACCCCTAATCAACAGAGTATTGGATATTCTAGATAACACATTCCAAGAGGAAAAATAATAATGAAATGGTATATATCTTGGCAGAGAAAAGTAAGCTATGATTATTCATCTGCTTATAAACTCAACAAATTAGTAGGAAAATTATCAGAATTAAAATGAAAATTTAACAAGGCTTCTGAAGAGAAAATAAATTCTAAGAAAATCGGCCAAATTTCTTTATTAAGGATATACAGAAAATAAAAATACTATTTTAATAAAAACATTAAAAATGTATAAGCTCTCTAGGATTTACCTTATTAAAAATGCAAAATGACTCTATAGAAACAATTTAAAAAATTATTAAAGTTATAAAAAGAAGTATCAGAACAAAGGGAGAACAATACTGTCTTTGTCAATTAAATTATGTAACATTGTCAAGATGTTAATTTTTTCCAGAAGAATTAAAAAATTCAAAACAATTCTGCTCAAAATATAGCAAACCTTTGAAGGCAGACTTGAAAACTGATTCTAAAATGTATATGAGAGACAAAGTTTCATGAATAGCAAAGGCTACATAAGAAATAATAAAATAGAAGTTAAAGACTAACCAGATACTAATACAAGCTATAAAAATATATAAATAAAAAATGTAATACTGATCTGTTTATAGGTAGATTAATAAAACAGAAAGCAATGAAACAAATATCACACACACAGACACAATATGCGTATGTACATTTTCAAGTGATACAAGAGGCATAAACATCACAGAGAAAAGAGTAAATGTTTAATTCATATTGCTGAGAAAAAAAGACTTACTATATGGAGAAAAATAAGTTAGATTTCTACCTTATACAAATATAAACCATAAGTAATCTGAAACTTAAATATAAAAATAAACTGCAGCGAGCTGAGATTGCGCCACTGCACTCCAGCCTGGGCGACAGAGCGAGACTCCGTCTCAAAAATAAAATAAAATAAAATAAAAAGTCAAAACCAATAGGAAAATGTCTCTTCAAATTTCAATGAGAAAGTATTTTTTAAATAACACTCACAAAAGCACATATCTTAAGAAGGAAAATAGATTGATGTGACTTTATCAAAGTTTAGACATCTCTTCAAGAGAGGATGTTACAGACAAAGTTAGCAGATGAGTGATGACTGATAAGAGAAACATGTTTGAATACAGTACAAAATCAACTGGAAAAGGATAAAAATAAATCAAAAAAGGAAATAAAAATCATTATATTTATGATGAGATATTCAAATTTATAGTAATCTGAAAAAGTAAAAATTAAAATAACTTTATACTCAGCAGGTTAACAACAATATAAAATTGGATTATGCCGTGTTCCTAAGATTGTGAGGAATGCTTATGCACTGCTAGTAAATGTTTAACCAGTTGCTGCCTTTCTGGAGAGTAATTTGGAAAGACTGGATGGAATAAGTTATGGTATCTCTCACAAACAAATAATCCTACTCTTATATGTATATGCCAGAAAAACTTTCCCACAATTCCATGAAAAGGTAGGTATGAGAAAGTTCAGTACATCATTGTTTAAGGAAATAGCAAATTGGGGGAAGTTGGATGTCCATCACAGAAGCTATAGATTAACAAAATGCAGTGGGTGAATTTGCAGTGATAAAATATTATGCAGAAGTTTCCAGTAGTAAATTAGATTGCTAACAGCAAGATGGATAGATTTAAGGAAAAGGGGGCCAAGTATGTTGGCTCATGCCTGTAATCTCAGTTTTGGGAGGCCACATCAGGATTCCTTGAGACCAGCAATTTTGAACCAGCCTGGGTAACACAGATCTCATCTTTTAGAAAAACTTAGCCAGGCATGGTGGTGCACCCCTATAGTCTTAGTTATTTATGAGGCTGAGGTGGGAGGATCCCTGGAGCCTAGGAACTTGAGGCTTCAGTTAGCTATGACTGTACCACTGCATTCCAGCCTGGGCAACAGCATGAGACTGTGAAGAGAGAAAGAAAGTAAAAGAAAAGAAAGAAAAAGAGAGACAGAGACAAAAAAGAAAGAAAGAGAGAAAGAGAAAGAAAGAAAGAGAGAGAAAGGAGGGAGAGAGGGAAAGAATGAGGGAGGGAGGAAGGAAGGAAGGAAGGGAGGAAGGAAGGAAGGAAGGAAACATGCTGAGTTTTTTAAAAAGTAAAAATTGGAGCAAGAAAGTTTCTTTCAGGGATATATACTGTTAGTCTGTTCTCAGCCGCTACAAAGAACTGCCTGAGACTGGGTAATTTATAAAGAACAGTGGTTTTATTGACTCACAGTTCTGCATGGCTGGGGAGGCCTCACAAAATTTACAATCATGGCAGAAGGCACCTCTTCATAGGGCAACAGAAGAGAGAATGAGTGCCAGCTGGTGAAATGCTGGACAATCATAAAACCATCATATCTTGTGAGAACTCACTCACTATTACAAGAACAGCATGAGGGAACTGTCCCCATCATTCGATTACATCCACCTGGTCCCACCCTTGACTTGTGGGGATTATTACAATTCAAGGTGAGATTTGGATGGGAACATAGAGCCAAACCACATCAGTCCACCCCTGGACCCTCCCAAATCTCATGTCCTCACTTTTCAAAACACAATCATGCCCTTCCAACAGTTCCCCAAAGTCTTAACTAATTTCAGTATTGGCCCAAAAGTCCAAATCCAAAGTCTCATCTGAGACAAGGCAAGTCCCTTCCATCTATGAGCCTGTAAAATCACAAGCAAATTAGTTACTTCCTAGACACAATATGGGTACAGGCATCGAGTAAATACACCTGTTCAAATGGGAGAAATTGGCCAAAACAAAGAGGCTACAGAATCCATGCAAGTCCAAAATCCAATAGGACAATCATTAAATCTTTTTCTTTTTCTTTTTTCTTTTTTTTTTTTTTGTTTTTGAGTCTCACACTGTCACCTAGGCTGAAGTGCAGTGGTGCAATCTCAGCTCACTGCAACCTCTGCTATCCAGGTTCAAGTGACTCTCCTGCCTCAGCCTACTGAGTAGCTGGGATTATAGGTGCACACCAGCATGCCCGGCTAATTTTTGTATTTTTAGCAGAGAGGGGGTTTCACCATGTTGGTCAGGCTGGTGTTGAACTCCTGACCTCATGATCTGCCCACCTCGGCCTCCCAAAGTGCTGGGATTACAGCACTGTGATTGTGAGCCACTGTGCCCAGCTGGCAATCATTAAACCTTAAAGTTTCAAAATTATCTCCTTTGACTTCATGTCTCATATCCAGGTCATGCTGATACAAGAGGTGGGCTCCCACAGACCTGGGAAGCTCTGACTCTGTGGCTTTGCATGGTATAGCCCCCCCTCCTGGCTGCTTTCATGAGCTGGCATTGAGTGCCTGTGGCTTTTCCAGGCATATGGTGCAAGCTGTAGGTGGATCTACCATTCTGGGGTCTGGAGGATGGTGGCCCTCTTCTCATACCTCCACTATGAGGTTCCCACTGGCAGTGCCTCAGTGGGGACTCCGTGTGGGGGTTCTAACCCCGCATTTCCCTTCTGCACTCCCCTAGCAGAAGTTCTCCTGAGGGCTCTTCCCCTGCAGCAAACTTCTGCCTGGACATCCAGGCATTTCCATACATCTCCTGAAATCTAGGTGGAGGTTTCCAAACCTTAAGTCTTGGCTTCTGTGTGCCTGCAGGCCCAAGACCACATTTAAGCCACCAAGGCTTGGGGCCTGCACCCTCTGAAGCAATAGCCTGAGATGTACGTTGGCCCCTTTTAGCCATGATGGGACACAGGGCAACAAGTCCCGAGACTGTACAAAGCAGCAATTCCCTGGGCCAGGCCCATGAAATCATTTTTTCCTCCTAGGCCTCCAGGCCTGTGATGGGAGGGGCTGACATGAAGAACCCTGACATGCCCTGGAGACATTTTCCCCATTGTCTTGGTGATTAACATTTGGATCCTCATTACATATACAAATACCTATAGCCAGCTTGAATTTCTCCTCAGAAAATTGTTTTTTTTTCTTTTCTGTTGCATCATTAGGCTGCAAATTTTCCAACCTTTTATGGTCTGCTTCCTTTATAAACATAACTTCCAATTCCAAACCATAACTTTGTGAATGCATAAAGCTGAATGCTTTTAACAGCACCCAAGTCAACTCTTCAATGCTTTGCTGCTTAGAAATTTCTTCTGCCAGATACCCTAAGTTATCTCTCTCAAGTTCAAAGTTCCACACATCTCTAGGGCAGTGAGACTGGGTAATTTATGAAGAGCTACCAGTCTCTTTGCTAAAGCATAGCAAGAGTCATATTTATTCCAGTTCCCAAAAAATTCCTCATCTCCAGCTTGGATCACCTCAAGCTGGACTTCATTGTCCACATCACTATCAGCACTTTGGTCAAAGCCATTCAACAAGTCTCTAGGAAGTTTCAAACTTACCCACATCTTCCTGTCTTCTGAGCCCTCCAAGTTTCTAGGAAGTTCCAAACTTTCCCCCATTTTTCTGTTCTTCTGAGACCTCCAAACTGTTCCAACCTCAGCTTGCTACCCAGTTACAAAGTCCCTTCCAAATTTTTGGGTATTTTAATAGCAGTGCCCCACCCCTCAATACCAATTTACTGTATTAGTCTGTTCTCATGCTGCTATAAAGAACTGCCCAAGACTGGGTAATTTATAAAGGAAAGATAAATGAAAGAAGTTTAATTGACTCACAGTCCTGCACGGCTGGGGAGGTCTCAGGAAACTTACAATTATGGTGGAAGGCACCTCTTCACAGGGCAACAGGAGAGGGAATGAGTGCCAGCAGGAGAAATGCCAGATCCTTATAAAACCATCAGATCTTGTGAGAATTCACTCACTATCGCAAGGACAGCATGGGGAAAACTGCCCCCGTGATTTAATTACCTCCACCTGGTCCTGCCCTTGACATGTGGGGATTATTATATGTCAAAGTGAGATTTGGGTAGGGAAACAAAGCCAAACCATATTACATACGTATCAAAGAACATATTGAATAATTTATGGTGAATTCAGCATAAAGGAATCAGTGGTAGGGAAATGACAATGGGGTGGGAGGGATGAATGAGAGAATAAAAATAAATAGAATAAAATAAGGAAGGGAACATGCTGGAATAATTGAGTATGATGTACAATGAAGTGAGGAGCACGGGTTACTCAATTCTCTGTACCTGCTGTCCAAGAAATAAAATTGTCTAAGAAACCTAGTAGGACATTTGCCCAGAATTATTTAATTGTGAAACTGTGCTCTGCTTTTATTCTTTGCCATCACAATTTCTCAGGAGTCCAGTCTCTTAGAAACTTAATGTTTCTCTTATCCTAAAAAACATACTTTTTTTCTCCTAAAACATGTGGAACATCTATTAGCATTAATAGTAGTTGAGGATACACTTGATAGAAATCAATAAATACCTGGTAAAATACTGACAATGCCTATCTTAACGTACTGTATATGGTTACTTCCCAATTGTTGCACATTTAAAGATGCTTACTTATTCACATGGTTCAAAAATTCTTGCTGATTGCTAAGAAAGTATATTTGAACTGTTCTCACAACAAAACAATTATAAATGTATGATGTAATGCATATGTTAAGTAGCTCAATTTAGCCATTCCACACTGTATATGTATTTCAAAACAACATGTTGCACATGATAAATATATACAATTTTGTCATTAAAAACAAAAACAAAAGCAAACTCTGGCCCATGAAAACTACATACTACTATCTGGAAGACACCAATAAGGATACATATCTCTAGCATACTAGTGGCATATATATAGATAAATATAGATCTCTATCTATCTAGCTAATCAAGAGAGAGATATCCCACACCTTGAGATGTATAGAACAAATGCAGAGGAAGTCTTAATTGTTTGAATTTAGACATGAATATGTCAAGTAATTTAAAAGATGATGGAAACATAGAATAGAAAAGTAATGTTTGTGCTTTTCTCTAAGCTCTTACAAGGCCTGCAGTGCCCCAAGAATTAAGTGCTGAATTGTGTATTACAAGATGAAACCTGTGCTAAATTTATAGAAGGTGCCTGGTCAAGTACTCTAGATGATGGAAACTGGGGAGATTTTCAAGGCAATCTTCTATAGTGGAAAGAAATCTGAACTAAAATTATGAAGATTTGCCTTAGATTTCCCATGCTGCTACTCTCTAACAACTTGAGAAATCATGATATTCCTGAACTCAGTTTCCCCTCTTTAAAATGGCAGATAAATAGTTCTTAGTTACAAGATTATTGGGGAACTCTAATGACATAATACTTGTGAAACAGATTAGCACATTTTAGCTGTGACAATATAAGGGATTCTGTTACGGAAACTAGGAGCAAGCCTGATTGTTTATCCTTCCCTAACCATGTCACCTCACCTTACTTATTTGAAGGTGAAAAATAAAACAAAACAATGTACAAATGAGAGAAAATTACTTTGAAAGTACAAAGAAAGCAAAAGAAGTTCTGAAGAATTTTGCATCCAGTCAGAGGTTGAAAAGAATGTTATATCAGCCCAAGATGAATTTAGCATCAATCTCCATGGTTTTTTTCCTTCTTCCCTCCCTTCTAATCCTAAGCTTTGGTTAGTCAAAAGCGCTGAGGTTGAAGCTCACCTCCAGGCCCTGTCAGTTTGAGGTCTTTAGCCAGGTCAGAGTTGCATATCTCTTATCTCAAGAGATAAAAATTATAGTATGGAAAAACTCTACAAATAGTGGGGTGACTATTTTTTTTCCATACTGGGGCACTTTTAAGTGCATACATACTAGTGTTATTCTTTGTTCTAGGAAGTGCATATATTCTAGTGTTATTCTTTGCAACTGGGGCATATAATGACTCTAGGTAAACCTCACTTTTGTGTTTCCAGGCTTTTTGGCTCATGGATTAAATCAATTCACCAACATAATAGCAAAGTTGAATTTTTCTAATTCTATTCTCACAAGCACAATTATGAGAATCATGGTAATTTGAGTGCTCTTTAGGTTTTGCCCCTTCCCAGCTAGTTTATGAAGTCCCCTTAGAGTAACTCCAGTGCTTGTGAATTCATTCCTTTTAGCTAACATAGGAATTTTTACCATTTCCTTCAGCAAATGCAGTGAATGTGGGGAATGTAACCATTTCCACTGTCATGGTATGGTACTAGACATTTTTACTTTACTCAGACATATTGAGTCATGATCTTCTGGTTGTCAAGGAGACTCTGATATTCTTACCCCTTATGTTTTATCGGTTTCTCATCTTTTCCTGATGTGAGTTTATCAAGTTTATGAAACTCCCGTTGTGTGCATTCACAATGTCCTCATCCTCCTCTCTTATGTTTATGCTTTATATTCCCCTGTCCTCTACAGATTATAAAACATTGCTTTCAAGGTCTCAGTCAAAATTTTAGCTGAATCACTTTTATTTTTAACCAGTGTTTCCACTCAAACTTTGGCACTAGTTTCTGGAGAAAAGCATTGAATAGGTGGATAATATGAGTTGCTCCACCACTATTGCACTGACATTAATTTCTCTATAACTGACTGGCTTTGTAACAGTTTAGGTGCTTATTTTTCTAGATGGATTTCTTTAGAATTATCCTTAATAGATTGATTTTTTTTTTAGAATTAACCTTGATTTTTCGTAAAAATACAAACCGGGTAGGCAATCACCATCAGCCTCAGATATGTGTAAATACACTTTTCTTGGTCTAAGATGCACACAATTTAGAAGCTTAATCTAGTATGTCTCACAGGCTATCAAAGATACCACTAGAGGCTGGGCACAGTGGCTTATGTCTGTAATCCCAGCACTCTGCGAGGCTGAGGCAGGCATTTCACTTGGGGCCTGGAGTTCGAGACTAGCCTAGCCAACATGGCAAAACCCCGTCTCTACCAAAAATACCAAAAAAAAAAAAAAATGCACCGGATGTGGTGGTGCAAAAGTAGTTTCAGCTACTTTTGAGGCGGAGACAGGAGAATCGCTGGAACCTGGGAGACGGAGGCAAAGGCTACAGTGAGCCAAGATCCTGCCACTGCACTCCAGCCTGGGCAACAGAGCAAGACTCTGTCTCAAAACAAACAAACAAACAAACAAACAAACAAAGAACATTAGGCAACAGCACGAGATAGTTGCTTATAATATACTAAATTTTGTGCAATAGACTATAAAAGCCGTTTTAGAATGGGGAAGAAAATGGGTGAAACTTGACCTGGACATTAAAGAATCAATTGGTCTAGGGAAGGGATTACATTCTCTAAGGGAGAAAAGGCCTGAATAAAGATGTAGCAGAAGGAAGGATTGTGCTTATTTTATAAGAATCCTAGACTGCTTGCACTCAATGATGCATTTGGGGATGTAATTAAAACCAGAGTTGTCTCAGCTAACAGTTACTCAGTTTATGCAGGGGCTTGGAGTTGACTCAACGAAAGGAAGCCATTGTAGGTTTTAGATAAATAGATAGCCATGGATAATCATATTTATAGGATGTCTTAAAATAAGTAATGATGTTAAACAGAGAAAACAGCTAGAATATATCAATAAAAGTTATGTGTGAGATGATACAAATTAAGACTCTAGCAGTGGTGGGGACAGCATGTGGGTTGGGAAGGAAAATGAAATATATTTTAAAGAAACAGCTGACATGACTTGTGAATGGATACAGAAAAATTATTTTTCAATGGCACACTTCAGAGTGCCAAGATTTATGCCTTGGAGGTTACCTCAGAGCATGGGAGAGAGAGGGAGCGTGTGTGTGTGAGAGAGAGAGACAGAGAGGAAGAAAGAGACAGAGAGAGCGAGCACTGGGCTTACAGAAGTCCCTCACACTCACTTTAATTAGAGCAGCACCACTTATCTGTTTTATCTAATAAATTTATTGGATTTTTATGTAGCTCAGATTTGTAAGTTGTCCTATGTATTTGTTTAGTTCTTCTGGTTGCAAATAAGAAAAACAAAAAACAAAAATAAAAGCAAAAACCTCCAGGTTAATTTCAGCTCCCTCACCCTTCCTTATTCAACCTCTTCAAAAGGAGAAATTAATTGGAGAAATCATCACACAACTGAAAGAAGAGTTGAAGAACTATTCAAAAGAAAAAACAAACCCCAGGCCTATTTCAGGGAGTTCAGCCAATTGAAATTCATAAATTTTCTCCTCCTTAGGTTGCTTCCATTTAGGTGATTTCATCTGAGGAATCTCATCTTGGTTTTGCTCTCTTACAACTTTACTGTCCTAGGGCAGAGAATCAAGCCCTGTGGGATCCAGGCTACTACTTCAGTATACTCTTAGCATGCCTCAGTTTAAGCATACAACCTCTAGGCACTCCTAGCTCAAGGCTTACATGTGGTACTGGTGGGTTTCACGTAAGCAATGAAGCATACAAACCACCGGTAACTTCCCAATTTTGACTCCAAAAACCGGAAAAGAAAAGCAGCCAGGTGCAAAAATGAGAAGACAGGAGATGACATCAACAGTGAGAGTCGTGTCAAGGACCTGATTTTAAATGTGTGGTTGGATTTTGGATATGTGGCTATACGGTGAAACATCCAACAGACAAACATGAAGAATATTAACTTCCAGGAAGGCCAGGATTGGACATAAATATTTGAGTCATCACCACAGGGGCAATAACTAAAACTCTGAGAGTAAATTTCCTTTTGTGAAGGAGAGGGTAACATGGAGAAGAATGAAAGAATAGTTTCCCAATAGAGAAGATGAAAGGGAAGCCTGAGATAAACTGCCTCATCATCTATGTGCAGGGAAAGTATCTATGGTTCCCCCTATGATATCTAGCCATGAACACAGGCTCTTTTGACTGCAAGGCTATAAATCAGAGATGTGACTTATGAATCAAATCGTGGGTTGCTTAATTATCTTAGTCACCCAGCTGATTTGTGTCATGCGAACCCAGCATGTAGCTTCTCCTTCATGCTCTCCCTCTGCATCTGAGCTAGTGCTTCCACATGAACGTCTGCACTGTGGTACTGACACATGTACTCCTTTAAAGTTTGCCCAATTACTTCTTTGTAAAAGCTCACTCCAGACAGGAGGTGATGTAGGTATTACCATCTGACTTTTGGCAATATAAAGAAATTCTATAATTCTGTGAAATAATGCTTATAGTTTTTCACATTTACTACACAGATGTCATTTCATTTTTTGCCTCTGATTCCTTCACGAGCGTCTTGGGGAGTGGAGAATAAGAGAACCCTTTCAGTGAGAACTACCACTGTCTTCAGTAGCTCACAGCAGTTTTACAGAATGCTAGCTCAGCAAAAGGCACATGCTTCAGAGACCACAGAGCACGACGTAATATTTGCAACCACAGTGAAATTGGCTCAAATAATTTACTTTGAAAAATTCCAGACTGGGGCCAAGATATAGAAAACTAGCTACACAATTTATAGGTACCCTTTAAATCTTCTTTCAGTAAAATTAAATTCCACTCTTTTTCCTATTTCTTGCAACAGCAGCAGTTTCCTGGCACTGCTGACAAGCATTGCTCCTGAGAGTTCCACTCCTTAGAGCAACGGAAGGCTGTTTGCAAACTCTGGATTAACCTGCCAACTAACTGAATGTAAAGCCATCACTCAGGAAGATTCAAAACAATCTCCACTCTGTTTCCAGGTGGATTATTCCAAGGGCCAGAGCACTGGCCTAAGAGAAATCTGTTGAGGTTTGTGAGAAGGAGAGTGCAGCATGGGCTTTGGGATGATACAATTCTGGAATCTAGTGCAAGCTTTTTACACTGCCTCGGCCTCTTTACATTGCTATCCCCTGTGACTGTTCCCTTAGCTTGCTGCATTGCTGACACCTTCTTAATCTTCTCATCTCCGCTTAACTGTCACCTCCCTAAGGAGGCCTTCTCTGAACAGTCCAGTGAAAAATTAGCCCACTTCCTATTCTCCCTCTAATTATTATCATCACAGTCCTGGAATCATTTATTTCAAAGCATTTTTCTCCAACTATACGTATTTTGTTTACTTATTTTTTAGTTTCCCCTTTCCTCTAAAAGGCAAGTTACTTGAAGGAAGAACCATACTACATTTGTTTTATGTTTGAGAAGCAGAATATTGCCATGATTCTCAAACATTTTTGGTCTCTGCATCCCTTTATACTCTTAAAAGTTATTAAGGAACCCCAAGAGCTTGTATTTATGTAATTTTATCATTGATATTTACTATCTTAATAATTAAAAATGAGAAATTTAAAATATATGTTCATTAAATAATTTAAAAATATTAATAATAAAATTACATGTTAAAATAATGTTTTTAATAAAAATAACTCTTTTTCAAAACATACAAAAGCAATTAGTGTGATGAGTGCCATTGTCTTACTTTTTATAAATCTCTTTAATAGCTGGCTTAGTATATATGCTTTTGAATTCAATTTGTTGTGATAATTTTGGTTGAACATTAAGAAAAGTCAAAATATTGCATATATTCTTTTTGATACTGCACTGAAAATTTTGACAATTAGTAATTTCTTAAAGGTTAGTTGCAAAGTGGACTCTGAAACCATAATTATGAACTTCTTGCACTTACATTATAACCCATGGTTTAGCACTTTGAATCATTTACTTGTGAGCAATTTTGTAATATGGATTGATCACTTAAAAAAACATTGGTTAACTGGATTATGCATATCTTTCAAATGCTGACACTTTTCATTTTTAATATCATCATTGATACCATGAGAAGAGTCTATTTTTTGTTTTGTTTTGAGACAGAGTCTTGCTCTATTGCCCAGGCTGGAGTGCAGTGGTGCAACCTTGTTTCACTACAACCTCCACCTCCCGGGTTCAAGCAATTCTACTGCCTCAGCCTCCCAAGCAGCTGGGACTATAGGTGTGTGCCACCATACCCAGCTAATTTTTGTATTTTTAGTAGAGACAGGGTTTCATCATGTTGGCCAGGATTGTCTCAAACACCTGACCTCAAGTGATCCACCCACCGCAGCCTCCCAAAGTGCTGGGATTACAGGTGTGATCCACCATGCCTGGCTGAGAAGAGTCTTTATTAGGAAGTTATTAAGTGCACAGTGCTAAATATAAGTTTTCAAAAATTCTAGTTTTTGCTTAAAAGCTCAAGTTTTATGAATGGCAATAAATATTGTCATCTGTTTGACTTTGTAGTGACAGGCTCACTTCATTCATTTTTGAGAAATTATCTACAAAATATCCAAGTGTGAGTAACCCTAATTTGTCTCTCATTCTTTGTAATAAACAGGATGTTCTATTTAAAAAAAAAATGCCGGTCATGGTGGCTCATGCCTGTAATCCTAGTACTGTGGGAGGTCGAGGTAGGCGGAACACTTAAGGTCAGGAGTTCGAGACCAGCCTGACCAACATGGTGAAACTCCATCACTACCAAAACATACAAAAATTAGCTGGGCGTGGTGGTGTGCAACTGTAATCTCAGCTATTTGGGAGGCTGAGGCATGAGAATTGTTTGAACCCAGGAGGCGGAGGTTGCAGTGAGCTGAGATCATGCCATTGCACTCTACCCTGGGTGACACAGTGAGATCTTTTCTCAAAAAAAAAAAAAAAGTGGCTAGTTCATCTCTCAATTCAAGTAAGCACACCTGTGCTTTTCCTTCAGACAACCATCATAGTTTACAAGCAATATAAAAGGCTTATGTGTACTTTTCATTTCATCATACACAGAATACTGAAAAGACATACATGCAAGTGTTGAGAAGTTAATATGATGAATAATTTTACTGCTTTATCAAGTATAACGTTAATGTCCTTGGCATTAAGAGTTTTATTGTTTTCTGAGTGTGTGAAGAACACAATGACTACCAGTACAGTTCGATGCCACTGCATTCATCTTTGCAATGGCACCAGCAGTTTATCCACAAATATTTTGCCTCATGAGTGTAAATGTTGCTATGAAAAAGCCAAATCATGCCTTAGTGTTACTAGGAAAATAATGTTGGCCTGATGGATCTCATGGAAAGATCTCAAGAGCACTCAGGAGATGGCACTTTGAGGACCACTAAAGCAGTGGTTAGTGGGACAGGTCTATGGCTCTAGATTCTCTGGGTTCATACCTATGCTGTATTCTTTGCCATTGTAGTGATAGGCAGGTTGCTCTTTTCTTTGCCTCAGCTTCCTCATCTCTACAAATTTTAGCAAGTTGGGTAAAATAACTACTTCACGAATTGTGAGGATGAAACAAAGTCAAACATGTGGAAAAGCTCTTTTAGTTTTAGGTTCTCTAGAAATATTTTTTCCTAATAATAGAATTTTTTACTTATGGGCTTGCAGTCACATTTTGGTACCTGCTTTATTCTGGCTGTTACTTTTTCCTAGTCTCTGCACTCTTCATGCAAAATGCTCCATCTTATATCTCAATCTCATCAGGCATGAATCTGAATAGCTACTCAGATATGTCAGTGACAGATTAACAGCCAACACATAAGAGTTGTATTGTGCTTGGTCTAGTAAAATTTGCAGAGGAGAAAATGTGCAACTTTGATCTAGAAAAGTACTCATAAAAGACAATGCAAACCTGAGTTTGTGTAAGTTTCCAAGTTTAATAATCAGTGACGCCTCAGACTTAATTTATAATAACAGCTGCTGAATTAGTTAGGACTATTGTTTACTAGTGATCAAACTCAATGAAAACTGTATAAGGACAAAAATCCTAGTCAAGTAGGTAGACATCAGATCACACATCTGAAGACATATTCACATTTTGTTATCATTAATTATCTGTTTCTCTCCACTTCTCAACTTTGCTCTTCTTGGTATTGACCCAATTCTTAGGTTCACACTCATGATGGTTAATATTGTGTCAACTTGATTGAACTGAAGGATGCAAAATATTGTTCCTGGGTGTGTTTGTGAGGGTGATGCCAAAGGAGATTAACAGTTGAGTAACTGGACTGGGAGAGGCAGACCCACCCTCAATCTGGGTGGGCACCATCTAATCAGCTGCCAGCATGGCTAGAATAAAGCAGGCAGAAGTTGAAAGGACAAGACTTGCTGAGTCTTCTGGTCATCATCTTTCTCCCTTGCTGAATGCTTCCTGCCCTCAAACATCAGACTCCAAGTTCTTCAGCTTTTGGACTCTTGGACTTACACCAGTGATCTGCCAGGGGCTCCCAGGCCTTTGGCCAGAGACTGAAGGCTGCACTGTCAGCTCCCCTACTTTTGAGGTCTTGGGACTAGGACTGGCTTCCTTGCTCTTCCGTTTGCAGATGGCCTATTGTGGGACTTCACCTTGTGATCTTGTAAGTCAATACTCCTTAATAAGCTTTCCTTCATATACACATCTATGCTATCAATTCTGTTCCCCTAGAGAACCCTGACTAACATAGCCCCAAAGATATAGGAACAGAACTAACCACAAACGGGTTCAAGCTTACAACACATACATGCTTAGAAACTGGTGGAAGGAGAACAACCCTTTCCCAGCTATTGCAGCAAAGTCCTGGATAGAATTCTCACTGATATGCCCATTTCTTCACCACTCAGAGGACTAGGTTCTCTAATGATTACCAATTAGTAATCACACACCTAGAAGCAAAAGGTAAGTCAGTCCTGCTGTAATTATGCAGGCTGAAAATGAAAAAGGGATGGTTTCCCCATGAAAATTTGATATACTATTACCAAAAGTGGGGAGAGAATTGTGACAGGCAAAAGCAACAGGTATTTACTTAGGGCAGTATTAGACAAAGATTGTCATGTTGCCATTGTAGACTGAATATATATAATATGGGTCCTATATTTTAATAGGACTGTTTCTTGCCGCAGGAGTGACTCTGATAGAGCAAATCCCAGGCAATGAGGCACGTTAAAGAGAGGGGCTTTGTATACCATAAGATCCCATTAGTGAGTGGCCATTTGTCTCTTCTATGCAAAAGGAAGGTCTTCACATGAAAGAATCAAACTGTTTTTTTCACTTCTGTCACTAAGTGTCATGTCCTCACATGAGCCATTTTGTTTTCTTCTGTTCCTAATTTTTCCCTTTCATCCAGCTCAGAGAACACTCTCTAGACTTTTTATTCCAGTGGCCAGTCTTCCCCTAAACCCTTGAGTTGATATTTTTTTTCTGTTGAAAGAAAGCGTAGTTTAATGATGTGAGCATTGGTATATACATGGGGTTGTGAATTGTTTATTCACTATGTCATCTTAGTGCTCAACGTCTGTGAGCATCAGTTTTTCTGGCTGTAAAATGGAAAAAGATATTATCAGTTATGAATATTCATTAAGTTACTATATGAAAAACTTCACATATAAAGTCTGGCCAGGAACAGATATTTTCCTCCTCTGACTCTACATTTTCTGAGTGTGTATTGTTTCTAATTCTTTCATTTGAAATGCCTCAACACTGCTTCATTATGCTGAACTATCACCCTCTTCCAATTTAATTGGTGTTTCTAGTTCTAAGTATCCTTAAAGTATACTTAATCCCCATTTTCAACATGTGTTCAGGAACAAAAAAATCTAAGGCCAAATTTATATGTATAAGCAGAGCAGGTGATCATTTACAAGGCAGGCAATGACTTAGAGAATGAAAATGAGAGGGCCTCTTGTCCTAAGCTTTCTTCCCCAACCACTTGTCAATTGTAAGAAATTTCCATTTAGAATAACTTTCCCATTGAATCAATACATCTTCACTATGACATTGTTTAGATGTAGATATTCTTCTTTATAATGTAATTTATTGCCATTAGTAACCAAGAGCAGCAAGAATTTGTTAATCAGATGAACCTAGAAAGCAGAAAGATTTAAAATAAATGGAAGTAAGAACAGGACTAGAGCCTGTGGTACTACTCTCTAGAGATGGCAGGAGGTGGTAGTGACGGTAGGGAAATTAGGGCCGATGTATAAATTTCTTCATTTATCTGTTTAGCCAGCATTTATTAAATACTTGTTTTGTACCTGGCCGAGGTCTAGTTAAAGTACACATTGATTTAAAATGATAGACAAATGCAGGGCTCTCATGAAGCTCACAGTATAACAAGAACAACTGACATTAAGTAAGTAGTTTCAATAAAGCCTGGTATGTTTTATAATAAGCTTAATCCAGGTACTTTAGGAGAGCATAGCTGTAATACCTCACCTCCCTCACCGAAGGGATTCAGGTAAAGCTTCATGAAAGATGTGCCTTTTAAGCAGAGACCTGTAGAGGGCTAAGATGTGCCCAAAAAAGAAAAGGGAGGAAAATCTTATAGAAAGAGGGAATAAAAGATACACAAACCTGGAGGTTAAAAACAAAAACAAAACACTGCATGGTATAGTTAAGTAAATAAATAAAATTTTGTATCCCTGAAATATAGAATACATGAAAAAATAACTAGAGATAAGGCCAGGGAAATAGGCAAGGATCAAAATCCTGTGAAACTGGATAAGGAGTAGGAAAAGGAGCATATGAGCCTTGCTAAGGAGGTTGTACTTTATGCTGAATTAATGCAGGGCCATTCCAAGATTTTAAGCAGAACAGTAGTATAATTACATTTGCTTTTATCAAGGTCATTCTGGTTGTAGTACGTTGGAAGGGAACATGAATGAAAGCAGACAGGTGATTAAAGAAATTAATTACTGCAGCTTTCCAGTGAGAAGATATTTGTAAGAGCTAATGTGGCAGTGATGATGATAATGATGATGATTATGGTGATGATCATGACTGCAATGATGCCCACATTGACAATGGTGGTGGTAGTGACAATGGTGCTGTCTTTAGGTACTATCAGGCTTATTTGCCTCCAAGTCTCTATAGCTGCACTGTAGAATCCTGTAGCCAGTAGCCACATGTGGCTAAAGAGCACTTTCAGTGAAACTGTGTTCAACTTAAACAAATGAAATGAAACAAAAAATGTAGTACCTCAGCTGCACTAATCACATTACAAGTACTCTTGAACCACATGCACCTAGTGGCTCTCATATTAGATTGTGCAGGTATGAAACATTTCCATCATTGCAGAAAGTTCCACTGGACAGCCCTGCTCTATTGTTTTTCTCTCATCACAGCTAGAACTGCTTAACTTCCAGCTATATTTGTACCCAACCCTAGATTTTAGGACTAGTCTTATCTTTAGAAGGTGTAATTAGAGCATAGCACAGTACTTGAAATGCAGTAAGGACATTTTAATGCCCTAACAGTAAAATTTAATTTAATGATGCTTGGTTTGACTTGCTCTTATGGGACTTCCAGATTTCCTCAAATTGTCTCTCAGTTATTTCAGGGATCCCCTAGGGGACTTCTCACATGCATACGTAAGTATACCATTTATATTTAGTAAATAATTCCTTCTACTTCTTTTTCTCTTCCAATAAATTTTCTTATCAATTTCCTTGTTCATGTAGGTCTGTCAAAGAATCTCACTGACTTCTCTACCTCTGACCATTTCCACAAAAATCCCTGCTATCTATCTGGTCTCCTACTACTCCTAGAATTACCAGTATCAGCTGGGCGTGGTGGCTCACAAGGTCAGGAGTTTGAGACCAGCCCGGCCAACATGGTGAAACCCCATCTCTACTAAAAATACAAAAATTAGCTGGGCGTGGTGGGGGGGTGCCTGTAATCCCAGCTACTTGGGAAGCTGAGGTAGGAGAATTACTTGAACCTGGGAGGCAGAGGTTGCAGTGGGCCGAGATCGCACCACCGCACTCCAGCCTGGGCAACAGAGGAAGACTCTGACTCTGGGGAAAAAAGGAAAATTACTGACATCAAGACACTAAAGAAACACTGTTCCCCCTGTAATTCTCGCCATGTCCAAACTGTGTCCTGCCCCGAAGAGAGAGTGGGTGTACATTTTCTGCATTCAGTACTACATAATTTCATAAAAGCACAGAAGCAGCACTGCTTGGCCTCCATATTTCACAGGGTCACCCATATAAACAGTTCTTGAGGATGTGTGGGTAGAGAAAACTAGACGGATACATTGATGTCTGGTTAAGGAGGGTGCCAATGTCATACAAAAACAATGTCAAGAGAGATTGAGGTTGAGTGGAGTTGGAAACCGCTTGTGATGGATTATGTGGAATAAGTCAGGATAAGTGGCTTGGGTCTGAGTCTGTGAAATGCAAGACACCTGAGGGCGTACTTTAGCGAAGTAAGTTTTTCTACTGGCTTCAGGAATACAACCCCTTATATTTTTTAATTAATTGTCATTTCAATAGGGTCATAATTCCAAAAACCTTGGAGCCCACATTCATAGAGAACACACCGGACCCTTGGCATGTGAAATGAGGAGAGATGTTACATGTAATTTGAACAAAATCCTTGAGTGTTGCTTTGTACTTTCCTCTCATCCATGGAAACAATCTACTAGTGTAACCTACATGGCCCATTGGGTGGCTATATAAAAGAACTCCACTGCTGAACATTAATGAAATTCAGTCACTAACTAGTAGTCACTTTCCAAAGTGGCCTCCATGATATTTGCCTCCTGGTATTTATGTCCTTGTATAGTCCTCTCCCAAAATGAATGATAGCTGGTCTATGTGACTGTAGGAGCCAAGGAAAAACTTCCCCTTTGCTCTCTGAAGATTCACTGAAAAATCAAATCACAAAAGGCAAATTAAATTGAGAAAATGCATACAAAATATATTAATGTGTGCACGAGAAGGATCACAGAGTGATTATCCTATCCCTAATGGGGTGCAGAAGATTATATACCAACTTGAGATTACAGAAAGAATGGGGGCTTAAAGCATGGTCAAAATCAGGTTATGGTGGTAAATCAGCTATTGGTGGCAAAACAGATCATGAGAGGTAGAGAAGAGGAGGCTTGGCTAGCAAAGGTGATCTTGTTATGTAGATTAAACCTCGCAGGTAGCAGCCCTCAGAGAGAATAGATGACAAATGTTCCTTTCAGACCTATAAAGGTATCAGATTCACAGTTATTTTTTTTTAGATCTGGACAAGGGGAGGCCTGGATGCATCAATGCAGATTCTCTTCACACGCAAATCTCCCCAACAAAAACAGCTTTGCAAGTTACTTCTGTTTGCCGACTCTGTGACAGCCATCTTAAAACATGTCAAAGAAATATATTTTGGCGTAAGACATTTTTATTTTCTTTATAACCAATGAAGTATGATGGAGGAGGCAATGTGTGAGTCACAAGACTAGGTCATAAAGGCATTGTAACTTCCTCTGGCTCTCTTGGATCTGCTCTGGGAGAAGCTACTGCCATGCCATGAGGATGCTCAAGTAGTCCTGTGGAGAGGCCTTTGTGGAAGGGAGCTACAACTTCCCACCAATACCAACATTAACTTGCAAGCCCCTGAATGAGTCACCTTGAAAATAGATTCTCCAGCCTCAGTCAAGTCTTTAGGTAACTTCAGCCCGGGCCAATAGATGACTGCAACTTCATGAGATACCTTAGGGCCAGGTCTCACTAATGCAGGCCTACATAACAACTGTTCAGTACTGACTGAGTGGTTAAATTAAATATTAAAAGCTGAAAGAGCCAGTGTCCTTATACAAAGGCTGGAATGTACAAAAGCCCACCAAGAGTTTTGCCTAGGCCTTTCCTGGGCCTTAAATCATCACAAAATATTGAAGGAATACTTAACAGGACCCATTTAGGATTAAACAAGTTTTACTGGGGGGCTGAAGGAACTCCCCAAACCTCTGTGATTTAGCAGGACACAAGATAAGGATAGTCACCCCAGCACCTGGACCCATTTAGATTAAGTAAATTTGCTGAGGCTCCAGAGGAAGATCTTCAAGACTCAGACCTTAGTTATGGATTAAAAGAAGTTAATTACTTATGTCTTTAGGTGAATGCATGCTTACATGTAGACATAGAGCTTAGAAGGTATATAAGCTCTGGAGAACTTTGCAATTTTGAGTTGGCCTGGCCATAATTTCCAGGCCTTTTTCCTGTAACTGGTTACAGAAATAAAAACTCCCTTTTCTCCCAGTTCATTTACATCTTGTTATTCAGCCACAAGAATAGCAACCTGACCCTCAGTTTGGTCCAGGAACAAGACTACTTAGTCAAGCCACTCTTTAAATTCCTGACTCACAGAATATATTATAATTAACAAATATTTATTATTGATTTAAGTCACTAGGCTTTTAGTTTGTTTGTAATGCACAAATAGATAACTAGTACAATAACTAAAAATAACTCACTGTAATTCCTTTTTTTTTTTTTTGAGACGGAGTCTTGCTCTGTCGCCCAGGCTGGAGGGCAGTGGCGCAATCTCGGCTCACTGCAAGCTCTGCCTCCCAGGTTCACGCCATTCTCCTGCCTCAGCCTCCCCAGCAGCTGGGACTACAGGCACCCGCCACCACGCCCAGCTAATTTTTTTGTGTTTTTAGTAGAGACGGGGTTTCACCCTGTTAGTGAGGATGGTCTCGATCTCCTGACCTTGTGATCTGCCAGCCTCGGCCTCCCAAAGTGCTGGGATTACAGGCGTGAGCCACTGCACTGAGCCTTGTAATTTCATTATTGACACTTTGAGTCAAATGTACTTTCTTTTCCACATTGTGTTACCAGAAAGGAGTCCTGATCCAGAACCCGAAAGAGGGTTCTCGGAACTCACATAAAAAAGATTTTGGACTAAGTCCAAAGAGTAAAGTAAAAGCAAGTTTATTAACAAAGTAAGGGGATAAAGAATGGCTACTCCATAGTCAGAGCAGCAGCATGGGCTGCTCAACTGCTTATAGATCACTACTTCTTGATTATATGCTAAACAAGGAGTGGATTATTCATGAGTTTTCCAGGAAAGGGTGAGCAATTCCTGGAACTGAGTGTTCCTCCCCCTGTCAGAGCATGTAAGGTAATATCCTGATGCTGCCATAGCATCTGTAAACTGTCATGACACTGGTGGGAGTGCTTTTTAGCATGCTCGTGCATTATGATAAGCATGTAATGAGCTGTCAGGCCGACCACAAGTCACTTTCATTGCCGTTTTGGTTTTGGTGGGTTTTGGCCTGCTTCTTTACCGCATCTTTTTAGCAGCAAGGTCTTTGTGACCTGCACCTTTTGCTGACCTCGTGTCCCATCCTGTGACTTAGAATGCCTAACCTCCTGGGAGTGCAGCCCAGTAGGTCTCAGGCTTATTTTACCCCGCCCCATTCAAGATGGAGTTACTCTGCTTCAAATGCCTCTAACATATTTCCTCCCTCCCTTTTATAAGGGAACCCTTAATCTTAAGGATTGTAGAGAGATGAAGATCCATCTTCTGTAACTTCTTCAGGCTGAATAGGGGTGATAATATTCCTGCCTAACTTTTAGGGCCTCTTGCATTTGGGGTAGAGAGGAGCTCAGCCAGAAAGCATCAGTCTGGTAATGGCCATTTGTAACTCTGAGTTCTAACAAAAGGTGGTATCTGAAAGATTAATAAGTGTTCAATTTAAGAAAACATTCATTAAGCTTATACTGCATTCCTACATGAAGAGTATAACAGCAATATATTCCACAACAGTAAAGCAAAATAAGTAAAACTATCCCAAGTAAACTAAATAAGGTTTTCCATGAACTGGGCAGTTGTTGGAACCTAGCTGACATGGTGTTCTAGCCAATTCCAATACATGCCTAGAATTAGAATAATGATCCCAATTTTTACATTACCCAACGCTCTTGTATCTTTTGAGCAGGGATCACTGGTTGGTTCACCAGAATAAGCAGGGTTATTCAAAATTGCAGGAAAAAGACTAAAAAAAAAACAACTGATGAAACTGGAATCTAATAACAGGTGTACCACAGTTCTTGAAACATATTTTTTTTTCTTTCCAGTCTTCCATTTTTACTGAAGACAAATCATGCTAAGAATGATTTGCTTTATTATAGTTGGCCTGATTATTTATATAATGTGCAGCAAGAATAATTATTTTTCACATAGGTTTTTTAAATTGGCTTTGAGGGAACTCTGTTCCAGCGAAGGAATCTCAGATAATGATTTTTTTTTTTAAAGCTGAGCCCAACCATGTGTTTTTACCCTCAAATATCTATGAGTTGGGTAAATTTCTCTCCTGTTGAGGTTGCAAGATAACTTGGGGCTCCTGGGCCTGTCTGAAAGTGATATTTTTTTACTTACACAGGTTAGGAACCCTGCACAAGGACTGTGCAGACAATGTATGAGGCCAGTTTTCCCAAAAAGGTTTTATTGGCTCTATAAGTCAAATTTGATTCCTTACAGGAAAGCACATCGTTGATTTAAGCACTTATTATTTTTAAGCCAAATAATTGGAGCACTTCATATATAAACATCACACACACAACATATATAAATACATAGACAGACAGAAGATCCAGTAGTTGTAAGGTTTTTTCATTTGCCAGTTTATAAGTTTCTCTTTAAAGCATGCAATTTCTACCACTTAATTAGCAGGCACTACTGGAAGGCAAAACAAATCCCCAAAAGCTAAGGGTCCCATTTTTACACCAAATCTTAGATCCCAAAAAGAAAAACAGTGTGGAATAAGAAAGTGCAATGATATTACTGTGCATTTTATTGCAAAGCAACCCAAAGCCAATCAGCCCATTCTGTGATTATGCCAGGCCCCATGGGAGTCTTATCTCTCAGTGCGGTGGCGGTGCTAGGGTTTGCGACATCTTCATAGTTTTCCAGGTGGCCAAGAGCATGCTTCTCTGATTCAAACATGAAAAGAGCTGAGTATCCCCCCATAACTGCCATCAGCTATTCCCAAAACTGTATTTTCTACCTAATTATTGCACACCAAAGCTCTCTTATAATGCAAAGTAATTTCTAATACCCCCCAAAGTCAAAACCATCAGATATTGCAGTGCAAAACAGAACAGTCTTAGATTTTTAGATGGGTTTATCCAGTTTCACTTCCTAGGGTTTCATGAGGAAAATAGAGGTTTTCTCCAAAACGGGTGTGTGGTATCTCCTCTGTTTTTTCCAAAGAGTCCCAGACTGTTGGGGCTTGAATATCCAGTTTCGACCCGACTTTACCCATGTTAAAGTCAATATTTCTGGCTTTTGAACTTTACTAAAGGTAACCTCTCAGGTGCTCAGAGAAAGGAAAATTCCAGACAGCTGGTGGAGGGGAAAGAATCAACAAATAGTAAAGGTCATGCAGATATCAAATCAGGAAAGACTCATTCTCTAAGCCAGGAATTGAATTCTGAACCCAGGCCATAAAGTCTTAGCCACTAAATAATGGCACAGGGCAGTTTCCATTGCTCTTCCCAGAAGGTTCCTAGAGCAGCCAATTTTGACCTTGCAAATGCTTTTAAATACTCAGGGTAATGTTAGAGATAACTATGATAGGAACTCCAAAATTCTTGTCTGCTGGGTGGTGAAAATCAAGATAAAGTACCACCCTGTGGTTACAAGGTTAAGTTCCCAAGGACATAAAGGGAGGGAAATTTCATCCAGGTTTTTTTTTTTTTTTTCAGGGGCCTGCAGCAAAGTTTGCAACTGACCACTTTGCCAGGTTGGCTGGAACAGCGGGGTTATGGGGTCCTAGGCCCACATTCTATGCTAAGGTACCCCTCTCTATTGCAGAACAACACAGAAAGAGAAATTCATAACCACAGTCAAAAGCCTCTCAAATTTGCAAGTTGCCACCCACCTGGCTGCGTGGGGGTACAAAATTAACATTTTCCATTCCAGCCAGAGCAAAATACATGTGAGAAAACCTTGACAATCAGCCGCTCTGCTTAGCACCCAACATAGAACTGGCAGGGCTCAAACTTGCCTCCGGTTGGGCCCCGTCATCTTCAGTCCACTCAAAGTGGAATAAAGGAGTTTCAACATGTGGTCTCTGGGGAAGATGGTTGCCCTGGGTAACAGAAAATATAGGAAAGGGAAAGGAGAGAAAGGGAGAAAAACATTGCCTGCAACAGGGTGGGGAAACAAAGAGCTCAGGGACATCTGGGAAAGACCCATCCATTGCAGTGATACTGATTCAAAAGTTCAGGTGGCTGCTTGTTGATAGTGAATGGATGATTTTCCCACAGTCCCATCAGCTCTTGTGTCCCACTTTGGGAAGGAAAAATCTCCCCGTGTCCCATGATCCTGTACATGCCTAACCCTGCCATCCACAGACATCAGCAAAGACTGCAAGGCAGATTAGTCCAGAGAGACTAATCTTAGCTTAAAGAGTCCCTTAGCTGTGAAGGACTTTACTGAGAGAGGCCTGGAACCCTCCTAACTCTTAGGAAGGACTCTAACCTTCCTAAATTGGGCCTTGAACCGAAGTTCAGTCAAGCGTCCTTGCCTTTTATTAAGAGGAGCCTTCAACTCTCCTTATCTGGTAAAAATTGGACCATACAGGCATTTTAAATTTTTAGAGATCCATTAAGGAGGGTAGAAAACAAATACCATCAATTGAAGAGTGTGTGTAAAAAACATTTACTCTTTTAAATTACACATGAACTGTTTGTCCACATAAGGTCACAAAAAAGTCTTTAAAATTACAAGAAAGGAAAAAGATATTCTTTACAGATAGAAATATATTTATCAGTGATTTGATGACAATATTATGCATATTCACTATGTCTGTACATACAAAGAAACAGAATCAGTTAGGGAATAAGTTATTTGACAGAAGTCATATAAAAATATCTAGATAGTATAGTGCAATAGGTAACAAATAAATACATATATATTATATATACATATAACAAAAGAAAAATGTTCTTTATACACATTGAGGTTCAAGTGTGTATCATTTAGGTTTTCTTGGATTACAGGCTACAGAATATAACCCTGGTTGTTCTTAATAAAAAATAATAATAATTTATTGGAAAGATGACCGTTTCCATAATGTATGAGAAACTTGGAGAACCTGCCTCAAAAGGGACGTAAACAAGTCCAGTCTAATAATCTAGATAACAAGAGAGTCTGACACTTTTAAAGGTCTGAAAGACACAGTTACCATCTATTCTCTCAGAGGGCTGCTACCTGTGAGGTTTCATCTGTATAGCAAGACCACCTTTGTTAGCCAAGCCTTCTCTCCCTCCCATAACCTGTTTTGCCATGATCCAAGTTCCTATTGCTTTTGTACCTTCAAGATGGTATAAAAGCATCACCCATTTTGCTTTTTTTTGGGTTTTTATATTTTATGTGACTCCTGTGCACTCATGTGCACATAATAAAATATGTATGCCTTTTTTCCTGTTACTCTGTCTGTTATCAATTTGTTTTATAAATTAAAATTATCAAACCTTCAGAGGGAAAATTTAAATTTCCCTACACCTTAATTCATTTCAAGGTGTAATTTTCCAAATAAAATTTAAGTTACTGTTGTTACCAATAAGAGGGAGAATATATGCTTGGCACTATAAGATAGCAAATATTACCCACCAAAAGCCAGTAGTGCAAGCATAAAATAGCAAATATATAGAGTACATGTGAGAAGAAGATTCAAGATTTTAGATACCATTAGGTACCAAAATGAGAAGAGTTTTTATATATATATGTATAACATTTATATATAAAAACCATATTTATATAGAGATTATATGTATGTACATATAGGTACACACAACACACAAACACTGATTGTATTAATCAGACCACATTAGGAAAATTGGCCTTCATACTTTGAGATTAGCATAGATAATTCCAGTATGTCTATAAACACACCTGCACTCTTACACACACCCACCCCCCACATACACACTTCTGACTGATATGGCTCACTTCACCAGCTTACAGCATAAGTAAGTTCATAAAATATACTATTTAAATAAATTACTCAAGCCCTCATTTGTCTAACTTGGCTGGATGTCTCATTTCTTTTGCTTTCTACTTTCTAGTTTCTGAAAACCCTGCAAGCTTACTCGGCTCAAAGGGCCCAGTTATATCTGGGTTCCAAACTGAGGCAAAGAGAAACCTAAGAGCTAGAATGAGATCTTGGCTAGTTTTAGTATGCTATCACTTCTGTCATTTCTAATTAAGTCACTAATAAAAACTGACGTTTAAAGTTATGGTACATGCTTGTCACTACTGTGGTTACACTCTTGCTGTTCCAGATCTTTCCAGAAGCTAATGTGCTGCTCCCAACCCCGCTCAACACCCACATGTAAGTGAAGGCAATATGACCAGGACTGAGCAGATATTAAACAATATATTTTTTTACTTCCTGGGTACATATTACATCTATGTTTCCTAGCTTCATTTGGAGTTAGTTTGAGAGTCTATAAGCAGATTCTGACCAATGCAAATGAGAGGAAGTAATGAATGCCAATTTCAGGCCTGACTATAATACCCTGACTGATTGCCTGTGTTATTCCTTTCCTTTCCATGACAGATGTGGAGGTTATACATTAAAGATGATGATATCACAAGATGGAAGGAGCCTGAATCCCTGAGTGATAAATTGGAGGAGAGTTGCACAGGGGAGCTCCCTAGGAAAGCTATCCATCAGGCTGGGAATGATACATAAGCCTTTATCCTGTTAAGCCACAGAGGTTTGAGGTAATTGTTACTACATCATAATCTATGACTAAAACAGAAAGCCCCTTTGAGGATTACAACTCTCCAAGAATATATTCACACCCTTAGTCATTAATTCCAAGGCATAATCTTTTTAGTAGACCAGCTTAGTCATGAGCTATGTAAAAGTCACTTCTCTTCTCCAGCCATTTAAGAGTCGACGCCAATAATCCAGATGTCTGTTAGTCTCTTAGCTAGTTCTACTTTGCAGCCTTCGGCATGATTTCCAGTTGTCACACCTCAGCTGGGAACGTCTCAACACATCAAAGGGAGTCTAATAAAATTACACCTCAAAAAGCTAGTATTTGATGTTTCTATTTCTTTCTTCCCAGGGGGCTCATTGATTGCTATGCAGATTTACCTAAGACATCCCCAGAGATGAACTCTATATATCAAGGAGTTTCGTGGGGGCTGCCTAGGTTAGTAATTGAGAAACTGTATTAAATCCTTCCTCTAGAATAGGGGTGAGCAGACTTTAGTCTTGGTAAATTCTGGTCAGTGCCCTGCTTCTGTACAGCCTGTAAGCTAAGAATGGTATTACCATTTTTTAAAAGTTTATAAGTTTGTAAATGAACAAGAAGAAAAAGGAGGAGGAGGAGGAAGAGCAACAGCAACAAAGACCTCGTGTGGCCCCCAAAGATTTAAACCTTTACTTCCTGGCTTTACGGTAAAAATTTGCTGGCCTCTCTTTAGAGCAATGGGTGACAGCAAACCTTAAATTGGCATAATTATAAGGACTCAGTTAAGTGATACTTCCTAGAAAAAGAAAATTTACTCCAAGGTGATTTTTGGTGCCCATTCTTAGAAATAGACATACATGGAATTACTTTTTAAGCTTACCCTCACTTAAGTATCTTGCTAAAATTTAGCAGTGTCTGTATGAATGTGAATAATTTTGGAAAGTTATATGCCAAAATATCAAAAGCATCCCTTTTTGCATATAAATTATTCATGTCATTTAAAATATATATTTTTTGCCATCTGTGGTTTTCTAATTTTTCACTAATAAATATATATTACTTGTATTATTTTTCAAAATATTCTCAAAAAACAATTGTGTATAGTTCTGGCTGAAATGAGAAACAGGAACTTTAACACATGAAATGTATGTAGAGGTTAAGTCTTAAGAACAATAATTTAATGAACCAGGGGAATTTCTCCTGGAGATAAGAAAATTCAAAGGAGCTGTGATCACATCTCTGAAATATCAGAAACAGCCATCAGGGAAAAAGTAATTTAACTTATTCTATGTGATAAGAAGGAGTAGGAATAGAACAAATTGGGCAGTTCATAGGGAGACCAATTTCTGTTTATTATAAGAAAGCTCTTTCCAAAAGTCAGAGCAGGCCAACATATGTGATTGTCATGAAAGGTATTGAGAAGTACACTGGATAAATATTTGACAGGGAAGTTGTAAAAGAGATTTGATCATACACAACAGGACTAGAGAGGGGTCTTTGAATCTATTTCTAATCCTGTGTACAAGCACACAACCCTGATTCTCTGAAAATATTGCTGATCTCAATAACGCATCCTGTATCTACTCAGGTCACATACAGTCTGCACATCGACATAATGCCCAGTCATTACTCATCTTTTTCTAGTCATTAATATATAACATTTCTGGAACCAAATTCATAGGGGAAGAATTAAACAATCTGATTGTATTCTATCTTTGCACTGACAAGAAATCTTCAGTAGAAACCTGGTACCTGACATGCCTCAGGTCCTACCCAGATAGCAGGAAGAAAGAGAGGGCAGGCAGACAGTAAAGGAGTAGCAAAGAAATTAGAGGAAGGGCGCAGGAGGGGTTGTGATACAACCAGGGCTCTTTTCCCAGAACTAAGACAAAATTACCAGGTGACTATATTTTCCCTCCAGGAAAATCAACCCTGTCTTGCTTCTTTCCGTTGTTTCTGGGCTTTGTGTGGATTTTTTTTTTGTCTTTCTGATTTTTTTATTATTTTAAAAATATTTTTATTGTCATGGTTATTTAAAAGTGATCTAAAGAAAAGAGTAATGTGTCCAGATGGCAATGTTAAAGCAACCTGGAGAAATGAGCAAGCAAGTTGTGTGATCAAAGACAGCTGCTTTTTTTGGTATAATTAAACACTTTTAGGGGGAAAAAAACTACATACAAGAGCAGAGCTAAAGGTGCAGCCATTGGCCTTCTACCTAAAAGTCAGAAGCCAGAACAGCATGTAATCAGCCTCACAGACCAGGGACACAAGAAACCACTGAAGCAAATCTTAAGATTGTTTTTTTTTTCCTTGCCCCAAAAGCTGCTTAAGATTAAATTATAGGATGTTGATGATACTTATATGTCCTTGGAAGTCACTTCCCATCTCTGTGCCTCATTTTCATTCGGAATAAGATTAGAACTACTGTTCCTAACCCAAAGTCGCCGGGATCATTAAGGATTTAGGAATATAGGATAATAACAAGAATTATTAAATTGTTTTAAATTATCTCTAAAAGCTTAATGGAAAACATAAGCCATAAAAGTAATCAAACTATTGAGTGTCTGCTTTTGTTTAAAATTTATCAATGCATTTAGATCATATTGGTTTATAAAGGTGATGAATAGTGCTAACTGGCTACTAATCATTTAACTTATGCTTTATAAGTCTATTTATTTATTGAACTTTATAGGACTTGCTGGGATATAAATGGTGAACAATGTTGGTAACCAAACATGGTCACCCTGGTCATGACCTGTGTGAAGCTCTCTATTAAATGAAAAAATAAATGAAGAGTCTGCGCTGATAAAAAGATAGAAAACTCCAGAGTAGGTAATTTCTAATTGTCCCTCAAGTCCTTATATTCTTCAGTTTTAGGTTTTTAATTTCTGTAGCCTAAATTTTCCATGATCACATTTCATATTGTTCATTCAAAATTAGCTTCTTGGGATAAACTTGGTAAATCCACTTTCCTGCAAAGGAGAAAATCGGTGACATTTATCATTACAGAAGCAGTAAAATTGACAACCAGCCTTCTTTGACTATATCATAGGTACCATTTAAAGGATAAAACAGCTTTTGAAAATGTAAACACCAATCCTTTACTTTGCCAAGGTTTTCCCTCTTTAGGAGGGCCAGGGCTGATGTTCTTAAGCACACAACTATTTCCTTATGAGTGTTTCCATAAAGCTCTTTTTAAAATAGAAACATTTACTTTGGATCTTCCTTGTGAGCAATGACAAGAATGGAGTTGACAACTACACAGAGAATCTCAGTGCCCACCTTTTCAAACTCTAGATGTTTAAGTGGCCAAAGTGTAGTCTCTTTCTTTCTGTAATGTACTATTTCAAGTCTTTCACATCTGCCATTGGTGTTATTTTAATAATTGTTTTTTTTGGCCTTCAATCTTCCCATCTGACTATAGCAGTAAGATAACTCATTCTAAGGCATAGTTCTAAAAATACTTCCACTTAAAATCCTTCAAGGGCTTTTCACGGAATACAGAAAGATATGAAATCTTCTTAGCCTGGGATTCAGGGCACTGTATGTTCTGGTCTGGGAATTATTTTTAGACTTTCTCCCCATTACAATCTCCTCTATCTTTAATTCTAGCAATAATTCTGTACTTATTGTCCTCCATTGTATCATGTACTTTTCATGCCTCCAAGCCTTTGTTCATGGTGTTCCCACCAGCAAGATTTTTCTTTATTTTCATTTTGAATTTTTTTTTCATTAAACCTTTGGGGACCAGCTGAAATATTTCTTCAAGAAACATAAGATCTTCTCAGCTCTTCTGCCTCTGTACTTCATTGGTACTTTGAACATATTATATTTGACATTACATTGCATTATATAGACTTGCCTGTTATATTTATGAATGGCTAGAGATCAAGAAATAAGTTTTTAATCTTTAATTTCTCCAAGGACTTAACAGAATCTCCAAAATAACTTAGTTGCCCCCAAAGTAGTCAACTGACAAATTATTTTCTGAAAATTATCCTAGAGAAATAAAGTACCTACATACAGAGAGATGTCCTCCTGTTACTTAAGAACTAAAAAGTAAGACTTGTTTAATTTTTTAATGCTTGAGATAAGCCTCCACAATCTTCATTAAAACCTTCCCTCAGCTACTTTGGTGTTACCAAGTTACCAAATGTCATGACCAGTACTCTGGTTGCTTTATTGTATTTTATGCTACCAGATTAAGAGCCTGCTCTCTGATGGCTGCTACTGGAAAATCACCCTTACAGCAGATACTTTTCAAGGGTCCTGAACACAAAGATTCTTCCTGATATCTGAAAAGAACATGTTACCAATCAAGAAAAAACAAATTTTATTTACTTCAAAGTAGGGAATATCCTCTGCAGGAATGAAGGATGAGGAACCTGAGCTTTTGAGTAGATCTGACCAGAGCTGCTCAGAGGTATCAGGCACAGAAGAGGATCCTGAGGCAAAGGTAGAGTGGCCAGTTACTAAGACACAGAAAAGAAAACAAGCCAGAAGATTAAAGAAAGAGTAGAGCTCAATAGGTACGCAGACTTGGTGTCAAAGGTAGAATAACATGGAATCAACTGGAGTGTCCATCAACAGATGAATGGATTTCAATAATGTGGCATATATACACAATGGAATACTATTCACCCCTAAACAAGAAGGAAATCCTATCATCTGCAACAACATGAATAAACCTGGCAGACATTATGTTAAGTGAAATAAGCCAGGCACAAAAAGACAAATGCCACACCATCTCATTCATATATGGAATCTAAAAAAAGTCAAACTCATGGAAGCAGAGAGTAGAATGGTGGTTATCAGAGGCTGAGGCTGCGGGGTTGAGGAGAGGTTGGTCAAGTTATACAACATTTCAGGTAGAGAGAAGAATGTGTTCAAAAGATCTATTGTACATTATTGTGACTATAGTTCATAATAATCTATTGTGTACTTGAAAGTTGCTGAGATTTTAAATGTTCTCACCACAAAAAATAGTAAGTGTGTAAGGTAATGTATATGCTAATTACCTCGATTTAACCATTCTACAATGTGTATGTATATCAAAACATCATGTTGTATATCATAAATATATAGAATTTTTATTTGTCAACTTAAAAAAGGCAGGGTAAAGATCTCACTTCATAAGTGATTATTGTTTTTCTATTGTTATTAAAAATATATGAATTTCTATTCCAGAATTTAGCATGAGGTATAAGTGAGCAGAGATGTTTCCAAACAAGGGAAAACTCAATATTTAGCTAACTTACACAGCCTTACTATGATAAAATATATGATTTTATTAAGCTCTAAGAAATATTCATAATGGCTTGTAGAAATTTTGCAAGCTCCCAGGAGCCAAGATTTAATATTTGAGGGCATCATTACAGTGGATCTATCCCAATTCAATCACATTTATTTTTGGAACACCTTTATTTCAGGAAGAATATTTCCTCTAGCTTTACTTCCTCATCCTACTGCTTTACTCCCAGCGAAGAGGGTCTTCATTGTAAAATTCAGAGAATTTAAAAATCCGTCTGAAGCCACTCATTTTAATTGTTCAAGTCTGCCAATCTCCCCTCTTCCTTCATGAAACCGAAGGCTGCCACCTGCAACTATTTGAAGACAAAGAGGTCTAGATCCAAGCCTTACAAAGAATTTTCTTCAAGGGAGGCTTAAAATGCATCCTGTGACGTGAGAGTCACATGACACCAGCTGAGAATAAGGCCTTTTGAGGCTGCCGGAGAAAGCGCTCAATGGAGTGAGACCAGAGAGGCTGTTCCTGTCAGCCACGATTTACACACTTCGAGGAATCATCCCCCTTCCCTCTGTTCATGAGTGATTTGTGCTCAGTGAGCTGACATTTTCTCTTTGTATTCATTTATTTTTATTAAAAATCAATACATGCCCTACTATAAAAATTCTAAGTAAAAAATATTGCACAGAAAGCAAAATTATTCTTTTACCATGCCCTCATGTCCCCAATTTTATAGTCAGTCTCAAGTCACTATGTATCCTTGCCCATATTATTGTCTACATGTGCTAAAAAGAGTAAGCTCATGCATTTTTATTATCTATATAATATTTCATCACCTTAAATATCTATATAATATTTCATCACCTTAAATATGACATAACTGTATTTCATGGACATCATTTCATATAAATCATCACGTCCAGGCAGTGTGTTCTTTTCACAAGCTTATGAAGTGAACCAGAAATAGGAAAATGTTTTTGTCTTTTTTTTTTCCTGGAGATTTGATCCTCTGCTTAATTCCAAATAATCAGTTTGCATTCCTCTGTTCTGTAGCTGCAACTAGAGAACAATTTTAATATTAATATTTGCTGTTTACATTTCTTTACCGTGCCCTCCAGTGAAAATCTACCATCCTTTCAGATAAAGAACAACTGTAGAGCAGTTGTCAGCCGCTCAGTATTTCAAAGTAGAAAGATAAAGGCTGATCATCAGAAACCTATAACACAAATCAAAAGCAAGTCTTTGCTGGATGGTTTACTGCAGATCATTTCTGTTTTCTTCTTTTCCTCTATCTTTACCCCTTTCTATCTTTCATGTGTCCTTTACTTCTCCTCTGTTTTGACCTCACCTTTCCTGGGTGGTTCTCTGTTGCCTGTCTGCATTTCTCTTCTTTGCTCATGTTTTTCATTTCTATCCTGTCTTACTCTCCTGCTTAACTAATGATTTTATAAAATTATAGTCTTTTTAAAAACATTTTTATGGTAAAGGCCCAATTGAACATACTGTGGCATAATTACAGAGCACCATATAACCATTAAAATTTATAGCACGGAAATATATTTTTAATATAGAAAAATGTATATGATACGTTGTCAATTTTTAAAATCTACAAAACACTCTATATGGCAAAATCCTGTTTTGGAGATAATTCTATTTATAGAGACATGGGACTTTTAGATAACAGTTTATGGAGTTTATATTTGGGTGGTGATGATGTTATATTATTTACATTATTTCTTTTCACTTTTTATATTTAAATTTTTTTCTTAGTATACGTGTAAAATAAAATGTTTTTTAAAAAGTAACTTAAACACATTTGCTGCGTTTATTGAATGAAGTCATTTTGTCTTTTCTAAAATTTCAGTAAGAAAAATTATGAAGTTAAAAGTGCATAAGAAAGGAAAAAATTAAAATTAGGATTTTAAGTAAATAAAAGATAAAGTGATTTTTCAACCACTTAAAAGCCTAAGAAACAAGTACGAGACAATTTTTCTTGCAAGGGTAATCAGGGACTTTGAGTTGAGGCGGCTGCCACCACCAGAAAGAGACATATTCTGCTTATTTTCCAGGTTCATACTGTCCCGCTTGGCCTGAGGTCTACCAGTCCCAACCCAGTCAGTCCAGATGCAATTTAGGGGCAGAGCCCTATAAACACATTTGTGATTTCAGCATCTTTCTGAATACAAAACAAAATAAATAAAATAAAAAACAAACTTAAAAAAGAAAATCCGTTTCTTTTTACCTATCTGTGGCCTTTGACTGAATTCCTACTCCCAATCCTTTCCTCTACTCTGAAGTCCTGGGCCCTAAAAATAAACAAAATCCAGCAGGTCTAGGGGTAACCACAGGAGTTAAACATGAAGAGGCTGCCATCTGGTGGCCTCTTAGACCGTGCTTTCCTTGTCAGTTTTATTATGCAACACAGCTGGGTCATATTAGACTTGTTTCAAACTGTAGTCCATAGATTATACATACAAATCCTATTCATGCGTTCGAGAAGAATTGGGTTCTTATACGGTCATTTTTTATGACTTTTTATGAAGAAAGGGTCATTTGAATTAGGGTGTGTGGCCCATTTCTGGCAGCTTTGCCATTAACATGACTCTGAATGACTTACTGTCTTCAGTTTTTGGAGACTCTTAGAAATTCACAGTGCACCTTACTGTGTGTGTTTGCTTCACACTGACGACGTTTTCCAGACCCCGGTAGAGGCAGCCACACAGAAAGTCTCTGTGTATTAAGCCAACAGAGACTATATTATAAAGATGTCTTAGAATTTCATCATGTGCAAAAAATTGTGTCTGGAGGCTTTATTCAAACACACACAATATTCATCTATTCATTTGCTTTTCCAATATTTGAGGAAAAGGCATGGTGGGCTTCAAATTGCCTTGTGTCATTTTATCTGATGGCAGATGGCTCCTTGGTCAAATAATCAATATCAAAATTACTAAAACATTGAAATTACTGGAAAAAACATCAGATCTCTTCCAACATAGGCTCCTCAGACATACTATATGACCAACTGTCAACCAGTTCCTGAAGGCTGCAGTTTTTGGAAACAAAAAATTCAAAGAAGTGAGTTTCTCTAACTTTCAATGCATCTGTAGCTGACTCATCCTCTCCTCCTTCAAATTCAATTCTGAGAATTTGTGTTCTTATTGACTTATCATACTCAGACATCATACTAAGTTCTCCCTCTAAATATCCCCTGATATCTTGCCTCTTCAGTCATCTTTCTTTTATTTTCATTATTTTCTTCAGCAACTTCCTCCTAGTATATAAAGTACTAAAAACTCCATTATCCCTAAAATACAACAAAAGCAAAAAAAATAACAAAACTAGTTTTGCTTCGTCCGATATTTTTCTTAAGCCGCCATTCCTCCCAGTTTTTCTTCTTTCCCTTAGAAGCCTCTCAAGGGTCTAATTTACATTTCTGCCTTTCTGTGACTTTGAGGATGTGACTTAGACATGGAACTCAATTGGATACGTAGATTAAGATGTCCTCAACAGTGACACAGTATCTTAAGTAATCAGAATAAAAAGGCCATCCAGAAAATAAATATAGTTTGACAACAAAAGAGGGCCGGGTGCTAGAGGTTAAGAAACGCCTACCTATAAGAGGCAGACAAAGAAAGCAGTGTCAGCATAGCAGCCCAGGTGGAACTTTGGGACATAGCCCTGTAAATACACTTGTGTTTTTGGCATCTTACTAAGGACAAAAGAAAAGAAATAAAAATAAAATAGAAAGTAGTTGATGAAGAGGGGCTGAATGATGAAAGAACAAAGTGGATACAGCCAAGTACCAACAACGGTAGTAGAAGCAACAGTGTAAGTAGCAACAATAATAAATGCATTGATGGTTCTGTATATTGATCACACATTTTATACTAACCCTCTTTTAGGTGTTTGTACTCTTTTTCATTTAATTCTCACAGCAATCATCAAGGTAAGTGTGATTTTTTTTTTTTTTTTTGGTAGAGTTGAGGAGTCTGAAGCTCAGAGCACTTGTATTATTACTTTTAATGGCAAAAACCGCAATTAACTTTGAACTAGCCCAATATTTCCCAGTTTTACAAAACTAAGATGACAAAAGCTAGACTAGAATTCAGTCCCCTTTTCAACATTTCACACATCCCAAAAGATACAATATGTACACATACACACATATATATGTGTGTGTGGGTGTTATACGTGTGTGTGTGTGTGTGTGTGTATTATATATAATTGCAATATAATAAAATAAGCATAAATAAAATACATACTATGTAAATAAAGTAAATATATGTATAATGTTACATGTGTATAAATACATACGTAAATATAAACTATCTCCTTTTCCTTTGTCCCTCTTTTGACAAATGCCAAAGAACACTCAGGCTAAAGCTTTATTCTCTCTTCCTGTCTCATTTTCTGTTGATTCCATTTTATTTCTATTTTGTGTTGATTTGCAGTTGTACTACTCTGAGAATAGTTCTTCATCTTCATTTGTGTTAAAAATCCAGTTTCCGAAAAATTACAAACCCTTTAGACAATCTTTTACCTCCCCTGATTCAACAGCCTGCCTCTAGAGCTAGGGTTCTTAAAAAGCATTCTACACATACGCTGCTTTTTTTCAAACTTTAATTTTACAGAAAAAAAGGAGTGTATCAGTTTTCTATTGCTGCTGTAAGAACTTCAAGAAACTTTGTGGCTTAGATAATAAATTTATTATCCCACAATTCTCTAGGTCAAAAGTCTGAAATTGGTCCCACTAAGCTAAAATCAGCATGTCGCAGGTCACATTCCTTCTAGAGGCTCCAGGGAAGAATCTATTTCCTTGCCTTTTCCAACTTCTAGAGCCAGTCTGTATTCCTTGACTAGTGGGCCCTTTCTCCATCTTCAAAGCCACTAATGTCAGGCTAAGTCCTTCCCATGTCACCATCTCTCCTTTTCTCCCTGTTCTGCGTACCTCTTCTGCTTTTATAAGGACTCCAGTGATTCCATAAAGCCCTCTGGGATAATCTAGGATAATTTGCCTATCTCCAATTTAATTTACCATCTTAATTCCATCAGCAATCTTAATTACTCTTTGCCATGTACCTTAACATATTCACATAGAATGTGGATATTTTTAGGGGGCTACTATTTTGGCTACCACAATGATGAGTTAAACAAGGCTCACAAGAATTAGTACAATGAAACTTATATTGTCTTTAATTATGACATCATGACATTTCTCTCAATATATCTATATTTATAGCTACACATAGATGAATACCATAATAATTATTTATGAAATTTTAAACAAATGACAGGCATTATGACCCTTCATACTTCAGAAAGTAGCTTCTAAGAACAAGGATATTCATTTATAATCACAATGCAACTAGCAAGTTTAGGAAATTAACAATGATACAATACTATCATCTAATATGCATATTTCAATAGTTCTTCCCAAACTATCCTTCATAGAAAAAAAAATCCCACCCAGGATCAGTCATTGCGTTTTGTTTTCATTCTTCTTCAATCTCCTTTCTCTGCTATGAAACTGACATTTTTGAAGAGTATAGGACAGTTTCTACAGAAAGTCCCTCAGTGTGGGATTTTCTGATTTTTTTTTCCTCATGATGAAATTCAGGTGATGCATTTTTGGCAGAAATACCACATGAATGATGCTGTGTCATTTTAGTGCACTCCATCGTGGGGCATGCATCTGGTATCAGGTTGGCCTGTAATGAATTGGTAATGTTAGCTTTGATTACTTGACTAGTGGTGTTTACCAAGTTTTTACACTGTATAGTTGTCATTTTTTTATTCATAAGTAATTAATAATCTGTGGTGAGACATTTTGAGACCAGAGAAATATTCTAATCCTGAGTCCATCAAAATTTCACCCATTGCTTTTAGCATACACTGTTGATTCTTGCCTCAGTTATTAGTAATAGCAATGGAAAAACGGGAATTAAAAAACCCAAATTCATTCTTTTTGACAGTGTTTATGGAAATGCTTCCTCATGACCATATTGAATTATAGTTTATGGTAACTGAGCAAAGCCTGTGAATATCTTCATCTCTCTAGAGTGTTGGGGACTCTGATTGTATTACAAATTTGATTCAGTATTATCTTGAAATGCTTAAGTGGAAGTCAGGCCATTAGAGTTTCTGGGGTTTCTTAGGTCTTTCATTTTACTAATTCTAAAACATATGGCCTCTGGCTGAGTACTTGATAATTGTTTGGAGTGACTGAAGCTCAATAAGTTTCTACTAATTTTATAATAACTCTCAATGCTGGGCTTACTAACATGGCAGACCCAAGAGATGATGCAATATCATGCCTGTCATTAAGAAACACATAATCTAGTTAGAGAAAATGATAAAAAAAAAAAACAAGTATAGTTGGGAACAGTCTCTGAGATTCAGAACCTTTGTGAAAGAACTGTAGATTAATTGAGTCTTTAAAATTGAATAGGATTTTAATTGGAGGAGAAAACTAGGCTAGTGTTCAAGGTAATAGAAACTGCATAAACTACATGTGGAAGCAGAAAAGAAGACAGCACTGCTGGAGAAAAATTAGGGCAACTACTGAAGAGGAAGATTCGTGTTGAAAATTAAAGAGAGGAATTATTTGTAGAAGTAAGATGATGCTAGCTACCGAAAGTTGTTGAAGTTTTAGACAGAGATGTTTCACCTCAAAATGACAGATAGAGGTTCTTGAGCAAGATGAAAATAGTATTTTAAGAAAATTACACTCTATAGGTGTGCAGGATGGATTAGAATGGATGGGCACCTGAGGTAGAGAGACTGGTTAACAGGCACTGCAAAATGCTTTGTAAATTAGAATGCATGATGCAAAGGCTTATGAATGTGAGAGAAAGAACCATAATGAATGCCCTTGGGATGCAGAAGGGGGGGGTGAGTTTAAGAGATTTCAGAGTAAGAGTCAAAGGAAGTTAGAAGGATATCTCAGCCTAACAGCTGAGGTTCACATCCAGTCTACTTCTGGCTCCTGGCAGACAGTAAGCACACACCATAACTTGGTTGTGTCTATTTTTAAAAAGGATGAAATTGGTATATGGGATAATTACTCAAGATTTCAGGATCTTCACATTGACTGTCCGTGTATTATATTCCACCTTGTTCTAGAAAGAATTTCAGAAGGCTTATTAAGTGATTTGTGCAGCACAATAAAATATTGTAAATTAGCCTAGGTTAAATGTGGGCAAAGAAATAAAGAAAAACTGTAAAGGAGAGGATCTGAGACAGAAACATTAAAAAAGGCTAATTCTTCAAACTACAATAAGCAACACATTTAATATGGGTGTGAGCCAGAAATTTTGGTCTAAACTTTCTGGCAGTAATGTCAAAAGTGAACAACCTGACTATTAAGCCACAGCATCATGCAATAAAACCAGATGGATTACTAGATAAACTTTTAAGTAATCTTGGATTACTTAATTGAGAGGATAACCTCTTAATTGTATGTGTTTCAGGTGAAACTTATTTTTCTCTGCAACAAAATTCTCTCTCTCTTTCTTAACACCCTCCACCCCCACCCCATTAGACACAGATGCACACACAGAAAGAAATACCAAAGCTAATAGTAACTGAAGAATAGCTAATGTCCACATTTTCCCATATCAGGTAGTTTTGATGGATAATTTAACATTCCTTCCTCTGCCAAAAATAATTCCAGATAATATTCCCTTGATATACAAATATACAGTTGATTATTTTGCACTTATTTTAGTGATGGGCTTGATAAAATTAAGAATTTATAGATAGGGTGATTAGGAGAAGAGAAGTGAGACAGAACAAAAATGAAATTTTCTTTTAGATTTTTACTATGATATAAAAACTTGTGAGCCAGTGTTTGACCTTGATTGTAATAAAGCTACATCATGAAGCTTAACTGAATCTGTTACAAGAAGTTACCTAAATTTGTCATGCAGATAATATTGTGTATCTAAGGAAACATTAGAAAACTCATGAAAGTCAAATGTGTAGGAGATCAAGTGCTAATGGAAATAGCATTTAGAAATAAGAACACAATGTCATTTACAGTGAAGTATAATGAGCTGCTAAATTAGGTACTGTGGTCTCACAAGAGCAAAGTATTTTTGAACAAACCCAAGCCAAAGTAAGTTCTCCAAATGAGAAAGGCTCATTAAAGTAAGATGTTTGGGCTCCATATTTCTGTCATAATGATAATCAGGTACTCCATAATAAGGCGTTGGTGGATTACTGCTTTTATAGGTAAAGCCACTACAAAGTCTTGGCAGGTTTCATTTTTGTTACATCCCAGCCATCAATCCCAACCGACTCTATACAGCTTCTGAAATAGAAAGAACATTTCATTTAGCAAGGGAGAATTTTATGGGGCTTATTAAATAATACCCTTGTGAGCAAACAGAGATAAAGAAATTACCTTAATTACAGTTTGAAATTGAATGGAGAAACAAACACACACATTGGACAACATAAAAACACATTCGTTATATGACAATTGGAAGAAAGCTTGTGTCCAAGAAAATAATAAGTCCTAGTGAAAAGGTCATGAGCTTTGGAATTATATAAATCTGGATTTGTGTTAAGTGTATGATCTTGGGAAAGTAGAACAACTTTCTCGGTCTCAATTTTCTCAGCTGTAAAATAAGAAGAGTGATACCTATTTTTCAGAGTGGATAGAAAAAATAAGGAGATACACTGATTAACATACCTTGCACATGGTCAAGGCATATAGAAGAGTCAATACATAATGACAACTTTTTGATTTAAGGTTATTTTTTGACATTCTGCATAAAGGTATAGTCCTTATTTTTAGAAATACAGAGTCTAATAGAAAGATGTGCAACACGCAGCGATACATTTTTGACTGAAGCTCTAGAGTCTCAGATGAAGATAAAGGGTGAATGAATTTAAATAGTTGTAACAATAGCAATAATAGATACTATACGTTGAGTACTTATTATGTACCCAGTCACAATGCTAAAAGCTTTAATACACTATTTAATTTTATTCTGTGAATATCTTGTTTTACATGGAGAACCTCAGAAAAGCTAAAATATTAGATGAGTAGAAAGTGAATTCCATTCCTCAGAGGGAAATTATATAAGGTAACTTAAGAAGCTTTCAACTTCAAGTAACAAAAGGTAAATTCAAATTCTGTAGTTTATTGATTCACATAATTGAAATGTCCAAAACTAGGGTAGGTCTAGTTGATATTTGGCCCTGCAATTTATTATTTTAAGAACCAATTATCATTTAGTTCCTGCTGTCTCTTCCAAAGATTTGCTGATTGAACAATTTAAATTGTGTGCTTATCCATTATCAATTATATGGGCTTAAGAAACATGAAGTGCCAACTCCTTTAAAGCAGACTTAATGTATGCCCTTGTGAACTAGTCAGTATAGCCAGAAAGTAGGATGAAATTATGCTTATTGGTGAGGGCCTACAAGGCCTTCTTCTCGCTCAGGAGATGTGGATATCAATCCCATTCAAACTCTAGGATTGTGAAAAGTGGAGTTCTTTTGGGAAGGGAAAGGAAGAGTAGAAGAGAAAAAACAATATTCACTCAACAGAGTAACCATGAAAGAGGATTAAAGGTGAAATTCTGGGAAGGCACCATGCTTAGAAAACAGACTAAAAAGTGACCTTGCAAGAGAATGAGTGTTTGAACATGTAAGAGGAAAACAAGGATATTACTCTCATTTGATCATAAAACCTCACTTGATATTTTGCAATAATTTTCTCTTTCTCTTGAAATATTCTAGAATTCTTTTTTGCTTTTTAAAGAGAAGATATGGAGAGTCTAATCTCAGGCATATTGTATGGTGTTTGTTGTGGAGGGTCCTCTGACTTCCAACACTACAAGGTCTCTGTGATGCCTTTGGACTGGGCATAATCCCCACTGCCACTCCCAAGGTATTAGAAGGCAAAAATCCTCATCCAATAGCTGCATTTCTTATGCACAATGCATCCTCTCAAATATTAAAGAGGAAGAATGTGCTCAAACTATTTTCTACTAGATGAGATTACTCATTGAAACTAAACATACAGCATTGCTTTATGGAAACAACATAGGTTGAAAGGGTCCTACAGACCTGAATTGGAATCTGACTTCTGATGCCAGCTGCGTGACCCTAACCAAGTTACCTCATCCTTTTGAAGCTCAGTTTCCTGACAATAAAATGGTAAAATTAATGCTATCTTGAAAAGTGTTTATAACATTGAATAAAACAATGTATACCTATTAGTTAGCATGATGCATCATAATTGTTCAATAAATGGCATCTATTAGATGTTTTAAAGTTTCACATGTATGTAATGTATAAATTCCTATTATTATCTCTCCTCCCTTCAAAAAGAAAAGGGAGTATAAATAATAGTGTTCACTCACATAAGAATTGAAGTCAAGTTTTCTAGGTATGAATTTCAAAGTCAGTTTTTAATAATTTTGTGTCCTTGGACAACTTATTATCTCTGTACCCAGATTCCCAGTCTGTAAGCTAAAAATAGTAATAGTACTTTCTCAAAGTGTTGTTAGGAAAATTAAAATACATGATAGATGTGAAGTTCTTAGACCTGCCCCTGATGCTCACAAAGTGAGCAGTAAATATTAGCTTGAATTTCCATTATATAGGATGATGATGAGAGGACTTATAACTTTAATAGAGATATCTCAGAGATGCTCCACTTCCCAGGGCACTTTTTAATAACCTGACCTCATTTCATGAGAGTACAGGTGGTTTTCTCTTTGGTTATCTTTAGGCACACAATCTGGTCAAAGATATATGAACTCCTAATGAACCCATACTCATCTTCGTGCCCAGAGTTTGATATACAATGTGGTCAGGATAGCAGCAGCCACCTCACAGGTCTGTTGTGAAAAATAAATGACATGACATTTTCTAACCATCCAGATCTAGATAAGATTACATGGGAGCGCCATCATATACTCCCTAGAATTTCAAATCCTTCCTCAGGTGAAACTGAATTTTACACTCTCATGTTCAATTCTGGTCATGAGATTTTTGCTTTTTCTGAATTTAACCAGGATTATGAAGACTTCCCTTCCCACATGCTTCTGAATTCTATAACGGTTTTATCAGAAAATAGGGCCCCGTCCTTGAATATCAGAAAAGAAAAAGGGAGAGAAAGAAGGATGAGAGGAGACTGAAAGAGAGATTAAGTAAACACAAAACATTTAAGTGCGTAGTGAAGATCACTGAAGATGTGGAAGAACAAAAGGTGTGTTACATGTCAATACTTTAAAAAAAATCTCTAACTAAACATTAGATATTCCTATATTAAGGGATTTTTTTTCCATTTGTTGTTTCACCCTTCAAAGTATACTACCATTTACTCTTATAGTTTCACCTTCTCTGAAATGGCTTACTTATCAAAGGAGTTTGCTGAACAACTGTTTTATCTATTCCCATGAGCAACACCTAGCACAGTGAGGGCAAATAAGAGCTGCTCAATAGATACAGCATTTAATATTAATGGAGATAGTAATAATCATTATTATGACCTTACCAAGGAAAAGGGCACTGGTCGTGGGAGGAAGGTATGGTTGCAAAGTGTCATCCTATTTATTTCTTACATAGTAATTTAGGGCAAGTTACTTAACCTTCTTACTCTCATGTTCTGTATCTGTAAAATGAATTATACAATTTTATCTACCCCAAAGGGTGGTTGTATGTATTGCATGAAAGAATATGCAATTTGCGGGCCGGGCGCGGTGGCTCACGCCTGTAATCCCAGCACTTTGGGAGGCCGAGGCGGGTGGATCACGAGGTCAGGAGATCGAGACCATCCTGGCTAACACGGTGAAACCCCGTCTCTACTAAAAATACTAAAAATTAGCCGGGCGTGGTGGCGGGCGCCTGTAGTCCCAGCTACTCGGGAGGCTGAGGCAGGAGAATGGCGTGAACCCAGGAGGCGGAGCTTGCAGTGAGCCGAGATCGCGCCACTGCACTCCAGCCTGGGCGACAGAGCGAGACTCCGTCTCAAAAAAAAAAAAAAAAAAAAGAATATGCAATTTGCATAGCACTGTGCCTGGAATATACTTTACATTGAATCTTTATTAATTATGACTACTATTATTTGTATTTATGAAGTACATGCTAGTTAATCAACACATTTTGAAACCCCCAAACACAATCAGTTGTACCCGTGGCTTTCTTTCCCAACCTACTTCTGAACGCCTGGTACAATGGTCTGTAAAGAAATGCTATTTTCACTGATGAACCTATTGGGATATAGGAAAAAATATTAGGGCATCCATCTCTCCGTCTATATATAAGTATCCTAATTTTATAATATTTAAATATAATACAATGTATAGTACATATATTTAATGTCTATATATCATATATCTAATATCATAATATATATTATATAATCTAAATGTTTATATTTGAATATGCTTTACAATTTGCATATTAGTATATGTAAATAATTTATAAGTCATATATAGTATATGCAAATAATTTATAAGCCTAATATATTACATATTATAGTATATATAATATATACAACATATATTTATTAGAAGTATGTTAAAAAATTTTTACCATGGAGTATGAAATTTAAAAAAAAATTTTGAAAACCAATTTATAACTTTCTTGGCCACAATGATATATTTAATTTCCTACAAGATATCAATTTTCCAGGACCTAACCAAACTCTTAGGAACAACATCAGTTGATGTTGGTATAGGAGAGTCACAACATAAACCACTAATTAAGCAAAATAGGTATCTAAGTGTAATATACAGGGCTTGTATAATAATAATTATTATTATAACTAACATTTGTTAAGTACTTATCATGTATCAGACATTGGGCTAAGCAGTTTGCATATATTATCTTATGTAAACCTCATAAATATTGGCTGTGGTTACTACTGTTTCTGTTTTACACATGAGGAAAGTCCCCAAGAGGCTAAGTAACTCGCCCAAAGTGGTGAAATCTGAGTTTGAACTCATGTGTTCTGGCTACTCCATACACATTAGCACATAACAAGATGTGGTTCTGTTACTTTTCTGTTATACTGACTGAATCCAATATTTAAAACCTGCTGATGGACCCAATCTGATTTGAACTTCACAGCAAATCTTTAAATTGTAATTAGCTATTTCTATGAATGGTCCATATCATAGAGGTTGATGAACCAAAATCTGGCCCATTAGATCACTGTGCTGCAGGTTCCTTATATAATACTTTTTCTTGTATATAACCATTGCTCTTAGCTAAAGCCTGAATTCTGGTGAGTTTAAGTATCAGAAACTTGTTATGTTCGTCTAATGCTAACATTTTAATTCCCAAGTGTAAACATGAACATATTCGTCTTATCTTTTGTTTCTGATCAATTTTTTAATGTAATCTAAAATCTATGAGTTGTATAACTTTGAATTATTTGTGAAATGCGAATTCCCTTTTCTGTGTTAATGAACATTAAAGGTCTTTCCTCAGGTTATAATCTGTTGGATAAAGAAGCAACTAATAACGAACTCCTTTTTGTAAAGTGTGATAAGGGGATGGATTTTCTATACTTCTTTGATGACTAATATCCTCATTAATTCTTAAGCTCCAGCAAAAACACAGCCTGTTCATAATAGTCACATTCACTGCAAAAAGAGATCGTCATCTTCTGAATAAATGTGGGATGGTGGATATAGACATACACATATACATTCCCAAAACTTCACAGTAAATATTTGAAGTTACATGGAAGCAGAAAAGGGAAGAATGGTTTCTTGTGCTTTCTGCAGTTTCTGAGAGAGATCTAAAGAGAGAGACTTGTAAATATTTTTTGAAAAGTCCCTAATCCAACAATTCATGAGCAGCAGAAATAAAGTAGAGACAAAGGCAATTGTCTGGTTCACTAAGTTCTTATAACTCCCTCATCCAAAATAATGACATGATGAAAAGAACTTGTTTTTGGCCTAAACGATCAGGAAAATTGCATGAGTATTCCATTCACATTGCAGATTTTAAGATTATACTAAAGTTCATATATATCTATATAAATATATTTATATATGTATATGTTTATATATATATACATATATATTTCTTATATAGCATACATCTTGCCTATCTAGCACCTAGAGCAGGAGATGACAACCTTTTCTGTAAAGAAATAGACAGTGAATATTTTAGGTTTTGTGGGCCAAAGAATCTCTGTTGCCATTGTAGCAGGAAAGCAACTAGAAACAATAGTAACTGATTAGGCATGGCTGTGTTCTAATAAAACCTTATTTACATGAACAGGAAAATCCTATGAGGGTCACAGTTTGCTATTTCCTAATATAGAGCTACAGCTTCCAAAAAACTTTCACCATCAATAACTCTGAACATAGAAGTTACATATACATGTAATATGCTGTAATATGCACATATGTATACGCATGTGTGTATAATATCTTTGATGATGGAAGTCCTATTCAAGTCTCATTTAATAAACTAAAATCCTTCTAAATTATTTCTCATTTTTAAATTAATTCTATCATTTAAGTATCATACCAACTTCATGAGGCAGAAAGTGTACAGACATTATTATTTATTCACTTTCATTTTGTAGAAGATGAAGCCAAGACACTAGCTCGTTAGTGAGACTTGAACCAGTTCTCCCAAACCCCAACCATGGTTTTTTTTTCTTTTACTGGGTGACTTTGAAATGTAGCTATTATAGCAAATATTGACTCTTTCTCAAATAAATTTATGCCTAGATTTTACAGTGCTATCTTTTAGACAGTATGGATATCAGGTACATCTAAATCTGAAATCAGAGTAGCAGATAGTTAAATTTTATATTAGTGTGTATATCCTAAAAATGGCGTTCAAAGGTTTTGTTTGCAGCAGTATCAATCTGAATTTTATGATATCTGTATCTCAAAGATCAAACACTCTTACTCCCATACCAAACAAGGAGTGGGACTGTGATATAATTAACTCAAAGCTTTCTCACATTTTTTAGTAATCAAGGGAGGTCAAAGGGAGGCACAGAACGGAATTAGGCAGAAACTATACAGAGTTGATTTACTCTGAAAACGAAAATGGGAGAACTTGTATTTGATTAAAAGGTTGATGTATTTTTCTCCTGAGGAGAAAAAAGCTAGAGAAGAAAAAGGCAAAGAAAGGGGAGAGGTTAACTTACAAAAATAACAAAATATAAACAAACAAATAAAATAAATAAATAGGAAGAATGGGGATGGCTAGTATTTAGTTTTAAATCATTTGCTTTGCAGTGATGTAAACAGCCCCAATGTAAAGTCTGCTCCACATTAAAAGCCCAAGTGCAATTTCTTACATGTGTAAATCAAAAAAAGAAGGCAGTGTTTTTTTTGTTTTTTTGTTTTTGTTTCTGTTTTTGTTTTTGTTTTTTTTAGGCGGGGGCGGGGGCTGGTGTGCTGTCTAAAATTCTTTGGCCGGGAAAGACAAATCTGCTCTTGGATTAAATGCTCATTTTTCTTAGAACGAATCACTAGGCTAAGTTGGAAGTGGCCCAAAATAATCAACTTGTCATCAAGTGCCTTACTGATCTACTTATATTGGAGGCCTCCCTGAGTGAGGCAGCATTGCAACCATTGTCTATTTTCATTCATTCATTCTATTTCATCAAGTGCCTTACTGATCTACTTACATCTGGAGGCCTCCCTGAGTGAGGTGGCATGGCAACCATTGCCTAGTTTCATCTTTCATTTACATACTAAGCTGATCTGTCCTTAAATCAAGTTTTGTCCTGCTTTTGCTCAATCCAGAAAGAAAAATGTCCATTGTATAATGGATTCCTCCTGGAACTACTGCCTGGCTGTAAGATTTGGTGGGTCCAACACGACTAGATTACAATGGGGAGTTCTAGACATATGGTCACTTGGTCTCAGTGGCCAAGCTTTCATCTCTACCAGAGTCCAGAATCCAAAAGTCTACCCATTGAATCTCTCACTAGGGCCTGGCATAAATTCCTCAATGCATCTTTGTTCACCAGTGACATCCCCATCACTAAAGATTTTTTGAGATCATGTGGCCAAAGTGGCAGTCCTGCTTGTACTGAAGCTTACATCTGCTGCAGAATGTTGTCTGTCTCTGGTCCACCATTGAAGCTGACATTTTTTTCATGATGTCCAATATGTGGATGAGAAAAGTATTCCTAGGTGAAACGGGTTGCCTCCAGAAAAAAAAAAAAACTTCCAGGAATATACAACCTGCACAATTTAGCCTCCGCTTTAAGAGAATAAACTGACATACCCATTAAAACATTTTACTAAAGTGGTAGATCTCTAAATATTTATATGGGTATCTTGCCTCTACAGCACTTGTGCCTCAACATGGGCTTTTGCTTGCTAGCTGCTCTGGCTTATTCTGGCCAATCAGTGTATGTCAGTGATATACTAGATCAATGTGATATTCTGCAAGATGTCGGGATAGCCCAGATCTCCTCACCATGTTATGATAGAGAGATAGAGAGTTAACATAACCCTGGGGTAAAACTGTGAATATAGTGTCAATTTTTGTAAATGTCTACTGTTTCTGGTCCTCTGTCCTGATGGGATAGGAAGGAATACATTCACCAAATTAATGGTCATATAACACGTACCCAAAGCCATACTATGTCAATCAGCTGTAGAGAAAATATCTTATTTGGCATGATACCTGTGACTGACGCTACTCCTTGAGTGAGCTTGTGGCATCTTATATCATTCTCCAGCATCTATCTAGTTTTTACAGGAGTCCAGACAAGCAAATAAAATAGAAGTATGATAGGGACTTTCACCCATGCTCTTTTTAAATCTCTTAATGTTTTATTCTCTGTATCATCTCCTCTAGGATGTGGTGTTTTTGATTTACTACCTTGGCCAGGGGTGGGAGGCAGTTTCAGAGGTTTCCACTTGGGTTTCCTCATTATATTAGCAATTACATCATAGGCAAAGGACATCGTGTGGGGGTTACTCCGACTGTCAAAAATACCAATCACGAGCATACATCCATGGACTGAGAAAATGATCACCAGTGAGTTCACGTACCCAGTGGATCCACTGTAATTTAGACTTTGAGGATGGTGTTGCTTCAGATCTCCAGGTATAAATCCCCTTAGGGATACTGTGTTCTACTTATCTCTCCAATTCTCACTGGTTCAAGCCCCCTTGACTGCCACCCTGATCTTGCCATTTGTTAAGAGAACCAGTGACAATCTGGTTTCTGTCAGTGAATTATTGCCACTGAGATTCATTGCTTTATGGCCTCTTCATTCTCACTGCTACTAATAAGGCAAGTTCTGTGGCAGCCTCTCCAACCAGCTGATCTCAGAGATGTTGATACCTCTCTCTCCAGCAATTCCTGCTAGTTTTGGTGAATAGTATACCTGCCAGATCTGTTGGTAAAATCCAATCCTGTGCTAATCACATAACATATCTGTCTAGGTTGCTCACTTACCTGAGCCTATTTTTTTCTTAATAAAATTTTTAAATTTAGAATAGTTTTATATATACAGAAAAGGTACAATCCTTGTGAGGATTCCCATATGTCCCCCAGGCAGTTTCCTCTACTGTTATCATATTATGATAACATAATTGTTACAATGAATGAACCAATAGTTATATGCTATTATTATCTGAAGTCCATGCTTTATTTGAATTTTTTTAGTTTTTATCTAATGTCATTTTCTGTTTTTGGATCTCATCCAGGCTACAACATTACATTTAGTTATTATATCTCTTTAGACTCCTCTGGACAGTAACAGTTTTTTAGACCCTCCTTGTTTCTGGTAATCTTGACAGCTTTGAGGAATACTGATCAGGAATTTTGTACAATGTCTTTTAATGTCCATCAGTCTGTTATTTGTATCATGGTTAAACTGGAGTCCTTGAGCCAATTAGTTCCTTTCTCCACTGCTGCCGCCTATTATGGTAACCAAAGCACTTCAACCTCACTCAACATGGGTCATTTCTTTTCAGTTCTCTAGGAAGCATTCTGATAGTGAATTTGTATGATTCTCTGTTGTCCCTGCCAGCATGTTAAATATCATATCCTAAAAGGAGGTTCCCAGATCAGCAAACTCTTCTTTCTCTAGTTTTACATTTTGGCTGAAGGTACTGATGACCATGGAAAAGATAGGCCCTTGAAAATATGCAAAATTATGATGATATCTCTCGATATACATAAGTAGCATAACAAAGAAAATTAAGACTCCATTTTCAAGAAGCAAGAAGGTCCTAGGTGATGCCTGGGTCTATTGTGCAGTGTTTAGCTTTTTGACTGGCACATAGAGAGTAGGTGATCCAAAAACGTGCATTTCTTTTCTTTTCTTCTCTTTTCTCTTCTGTTGGTTCTCTCTCATGGTCTGGTCTTTGAAAGAAAATTGCACAGTATGCTTGCTGGGTGAGCTTTCAGTTGCCTAGGAAGATGAAATGTGAAACAACTTATAGAAAGGTGTCATTCAAGACAGTTCAGATCCTAAAAATCGTTGAGAATTTTTTTTTTCAGCTTAGAGACTAAAGGGTGCATGTGCAGGTTTGTTACATGGATAAATTGCAGGATGTTGAGGCTTGGGATCCCAAGAGCCTTGTCATCCAGGCAGTAAGCATAATACCCAGCAGTGGTTGCTCAGGCCACACCCCCTCCCTCCTTCTTCCATCTAGCTATCTGCAGTGTGTATTGTTCACATTTTTATGTTCATGTGTATCCAATGTTTAGCTCCCACTTATAAGTAAGAACATGTGGTATTTGCTTTTCTGTTCTTGCATTAGGTCATTTAGGATAATGGCCTCCAACTCCATCCATGTAGCTGCAAAAGACATTATTTTTCTTTTTCATGGCTGCCTGGTATTCCTTGGTGTACATGTACATTTCTTTATCCAATCCACTGCTGATGGACACTTAGGTTGATTCCATTTGTTTCCGAATAGCATTGCAATGAACATACTGATAGATGTGTCTTTCTGATAGAATGAATTGTTTTCCTTTGGGCATATACTCAGTAGTGGGATTGCTGGGTCGAATAGTAGTTATATTTTAAGTTCTTTGAACATCTCCAAATTGCTTTCCACAGTGGCTGAACTCATTTGCATTCCCACCAACAGTGTATAAACATTTCCTTTACTTCACAGCCTTGCCCACATCAGTCGTTTTTTGATTTTTTAATAATCATCATTCTCACTAGTGTGAGATGATATCTCATTGTGGTTTCGATGTGCATTTCTTTATTTTTTTGATGATTAGTGACGTTGAGCATTTTTTCATATGTATTTGGCCACTTGTATGTCTTCTTTTGAGAAGTATCTGTTCATGTCGTTTGCTCATTTTTAATTGAATTTTTTGTTTCTCGCTTGTTGATTTGTTTACGTTCCTCATAGATTCTGGATATTAGACTTTTGTCAGATGTAGAGTTTGTGAATATTCTCTCCCATTCTGTAGGCTATTTACTCTGTTAGTAATTTATTTTGCTGTACAGAAGCTCTTTAGTTTAACGAGGTCCTACTTATCCATTTTTGTTTTCATTGCAGTTGCTTTTGGGGGACTTAGCCATAAATTTATTGCCAAAGCAAAGTCGAGAAGGGTATTTCTTAGGTTTTCTTCCAGGATTTTTATAGTTTGAGGGGTTTTATGGTTTTTATTTTTTTCTTTCCAAATTGTCTTTTAAGTTAAAGGGGTACAAGTGCAGATTTGTTACATGGGTAAATTGCATGTTATGGGGGTTTGGTGTTCAGATAATTTTGTCACCCAGGTAATCAGCATAATACCTGATGGGTAGTTTTTCAATCCTTGTACTCATCCTGCCCTCCACCCTCAAGTAGGCCTAGCGTCTATTGCTCCCTTCTTTGTATCCATGTATTCTCAATGTTTAGCTCTCATGTGTAAGTAAGAATATGCGGTATTTGGTTTTCTGTTCCCGCATTAATTTGCCTAGGATAATGGCCTCCAGCTCAATCCATGTTGCTACCAAAGACATTATTTCATTCTTTTTTTATAGCTGTGTAGTATTCCATGGTATATATGTATGAGGTCTTACACTTAAATCTTTATCTTGAGTTACTTTTCATATACGGTAAGAGATAGGGGTTCAGTTTCATCCTTCTGCATATGGCTAGCCAGTTATCCCAGGACTATTTGTTGAATAGGGTGTCCTTCCTTCATTGCTTATTTATGTTGATTTTGTCGAAGATCAGATAGTTGTAGGTGTGTGGGTTTATTTCTGGATTCTCTATTGTGTTCCACTGGTCTTCGTGTCTTTTTTTTTTTTTTTTTTTGTCCAGTACCATTCTGTTTTAATTATTGTAGCCTTGTAGCATAGTATTTTTTGCTTAGGATTTCTTTGGCTATTTGGGCTCTGTTTTGGTTCCAAATGAATTTTAGAATAGGTTTTTCTAATTTTGTGAAAACTAAAATTGGTATTTTGATAGGCATACCATTGAATCTGTAAATTGCTTTGGGTAGTATGGCCATTTTAACTATATTGATTCTTCTAACCCATGAGCATGGAGTATTTTTCCATTTATTTGTGTTGTCTCTGATTTATTTCAGTAGTTGTCTTTGTAGAGATCTTTCACCTCCTTAGTTAGATGAATTCCTGGGTATTTAATTTTCTTTGTGGCTATTGTAAATGAGATTGTGTTCTTGATTTAGTTATCAGCTAGAATGTTAATGGTGTATAAAAATGCTATTGAATTTGTACATTAATTTTGTATCCTGAAACTTTACTGAATTTGTTTATCAGTCCCAGAAGCCTTTTGGTGGAGTTGCTAGGGTTTTCTATATATAGAATCATATCCTTAGGAAACAGAAATAGTTTGACTCCTTCTATTCCTATTGTGATGCCTTTTATTTGTTTCTCTTGTCTAATTGCTCTAGTTAGGACTTCCAGTACTATGTTGAATAGAAATGATGAAAGTGAGCATCCTTATCTTGTTGCATTTCTGAAGGGGAATGGTTCTAGTTTTTGCCCATTCAGTGTAATGTTGGCTGTGGGTTTGTCATAGATGCTTCTTATTATTTTGAGGTATGTTCCTTCAATATCTAGTCTGTTAAGAGTGTTATAGGCTGGGTGCAGTGGCTCACGCCTGTAATCCCAGCACTTTGGGAGGCCAAGGTGGGCAGATCACGAGGTCAGGAGACCAAGACCATCCTGGCTAACACGGTGAAACCCCATCTCTACTAAAAATACAAAAAAAATTAGCCAGGCCTGGTGACAGGCACCTGTAGTCCCAGCTACTCGGGAGGCTGAGGCAGGAGAATGGTGTGAACCTGGGAGGCAGAGCTTGCAGTGAGCCAAGATGGTGCCACTGCACTCCAGCCTGGGCAACAGAGTGAGACTCAAAAAAAAAAGGACTGTTATCATGAAGGAATGTTGGATTTTATCAAAGGTTTTCTCTGCATCTATTAATATGATCATATGAGTTTTGTTTTTGATTCTATTTATGTGGGGAATCACATTTATTGATTTGCGTATGTTGCACCAACCTTGCATCCCAGAAATAAAGGCCACTTGAACGTGGTGAATTAACTTTTTGATGTGCTGCTGGATTCAGTTTGCTAGTATTTTCTTGAGCATTTTTGTGTCTATGTTTATCAGGGATATTGACCTAAAGTTTTCTTTTTTCATTATGTCTCCGCCAGGTTTGGGTATGAGGATTGGATTTTTTTTTCTTTAAGAATGCTGAAAATAGGCCCCCAATTTATTTTGGCTTGTAGGATTTCTGCTAACAGGGATGCTTCTAGCCTGACGGGGTTCCCTTTGTAGGTGATCTGGAAAATATATCATTTTTTTCTAGCAATTGTTGCTATTTTTTTCATTTGCACTCAATGACTATTCCCTGGAATGAAGCTTAGTCATTCAGAAATTTGTAGAAGTTCAGCTAAATCTAAATCTCATGCTTTTGATTTGTGATCGGTGGTATAGACTGGTAGTAACATCTAAAACTAGATAAAACAATCATTAACAAAAGCCAAAGTCCAAAAATAAATCTTACCTGAAGGAAAAATGGACTTCGTTTTATGCAAATTGCTACATAAACACTTAAAAATTTAACAAAGTGAGATAAGCAGTGCATTTATAAACTTGATATCCTCAGCAGGGAGACCATTTATTGAGTTGTCATTTACTGAATTCCACCTATGCCTGCTCCTGTATCAGCAACTTTATAAGCATTATCTCATTTAATCCTTAAAACTACACTACATAGTATGATTCTCATTTTATAGCTGACACTAGATCAAAAGTTTTCATAACTTTGCTCAAACCTGTAGTGTGGAACAGAGCTTGTAAAGGAACCCCGATTTTTCCCAGACTATAATCTGTCCACCATCACATCTTGCCTTCTTAATACTAAATATTTAGTTCTATCTTACAAAGTCATCACTTGATTTTTAGCCCCTCCTCCCCCATTAGTTGTATTTCATGCAAGATTTACAAGTTTGGTTAGTTACTTGAGGCCTGAAACCTTAAATCAAAATATAAGACCTCTCTTGGGGAAAAACATATATATGGCTTAATAGTGGATGAACAGAGAGAGCCACACTTCCTAAAAATCATATCGTTACTTTTGAGAAGGATCATTATGAGTTGATCCTTATGGAGAAATTACATGGAAGTGCCTAAATTTGACACATAGAGATAAAATCAATTAAAACTGTTTATATTATTAAGTATTATAAGGTCTACTTGCTCTTCTTTTTCATTTGTTTTCTGTCGTATTAGTTTGTTCTCACACTGCTAATAAAGACCTACCAGAAACTGGGTAATTTATAAAAGAAAGAGGTTTAATTGACTCACAGTTCCACATGGCTGGGGAGGCATCACAATCATGGCAGAAGGCAAAGGAAGAGCAAAGTCATATCTTACATGGTGGAAGGTAAAAGATTGTGCAGGGGAACTCCCATTTATAAAACCATCAGATCTCATGAGACTTATTCACTACCACGAGACCAGTATGGAGAAAACCACCCCCCAAGATTCAATTATCTTCATCTGGCCCTGCCCTTGACGTATGGGGATTACTATAGTTCAGTGTGAGATATGGTGGGGACACAGCCAAACCACATCATTCCACTTCTTGCCCCTCCCAAATCTCATGTACTTATGTTTCAAAACCAATCATGCCTTCCCAACAGTTTCCCAAAGTCTTAACTCATCTCAGCATTAACTCAAAAGTCCACAGTCCAAAGTTTCATCTGAGACAAGGCAAGTCCCTTCCACCTAAGAGCCTGTAAAATCAAAACAAGTTAGTTACTTTCTAGATACAATGGGGGTACAGGCATTGGGTAAATACAGCCATTCCAAATGGGAGAAATTGGCCCAAACGAAGGGGCTACAGGCCCCATGCAAGTCCAAAATCCAGTGGGGCAGTCAAATCTTAAAGCCCCGAAATGATCTTCTTTTACTCCATGTCTCACATCTAGGTCATGCTGATGCAAGAGGTGGGTTCCCATGGTCTTGAGAAGCTCCGCCCCTGTGGCTTTGCAGGATACAGCCTCCCTCCTGGCTGCTTTCACAGGCTGTCATTGAGTGTCTGTGGCTTTTCCAGGCACACAGTGCAAGCTGTCAGTGGATCTACCATTCTGGGGTATGGACCTCTTCTCACAGCTCCACTAGGCAGTGTCCCAGTGGGGACTCTGTGTTAGGGCTCCAACCCCACATTTCTTTCCACACTGCCCTAGAAGAGGTTCTCCATGAGGGCCCTGTCCCTGCAGCAAACTTCTGCGTGGGCATCCATGCATTTCTATACATCCTCTGAAATCTAGGCGGATTTCCCATACCTCAATTTTTGACTTCCATGTACCTGCAGACTCAACATCATGTGGAAACTGCCAAGGCTTGGGGCTTGCACCCTCTCAAGTCATGGCCTGAGCTGTACCTTGGCCCCTTTTAACCACAGCTGGAGTGGTGGGATGCAGGACACAATGTCCTTAGGCTGCACAGAGCAGAGGTGCCCTGGGACAGGCCCAAGAACCCCTTTTTCCTCCTACGCCTCTGAGTCTGTGATGGGAGGGGCTGCTGTGAAGACCTCTGACATGATCTAGAGACATTTTCCCCATTGTCTTGGTGGTTCACATTTGGCTCCTCATTGCTTATGGAAATTTCTGCAGCCAGCTTGAATTTCTCCCCAGAAAATGGGTTTTTCTTTTCTATCACATTGTCAGGCTGCAAGTTTTCCAAACTTTTATGCTCTGCTTCCGTTTTAAACCTAAGTTCCAATTCCAAACCATATTATTGTGAAACATAAAATTGAATGCTTTTAACAGCACCCAAGTCACCTATTGAATGCTTTGCTGCTTAGAAATTTCTTCCACCAGATGCTTTAAATCATCTCTCTCAAGTTCAAAATTCCACAGATCTCTAGAACAGAGGCAAAATGCCACCAGTCTTTGTTAAAGCAAAGCAAGGGTCACCTTTGCTCCAATTTCCAACAAGTTCCTCTTCTCCATCTGAGAGCGCCTCTACCTGAACTTCATTGTCCGCATCACCATCAGCATTTTGGATTTTGGTCAATACTATTCAACAAGTCTCTAGGAAGTTCCAAACTTTCTTTCCTTTTTTTTTTTTTTTTTTTTTGAGACGGAGTCTTGCTCTGTCACCCAGGCTGGAGTGCAATGGTGGCAACCTCGGCTCACTGCAACCTCTGCCTGCCAGTCTCAAGTGATTCTCCTGCCTCCGCCTCAGCCTCCTGAGTAGCTGGGATTACAGGCGCCTGCCACCATGCCTGGCTAATTTTTATATTTTTAGTAGAGATGGGGTTTCACGATGTTGGCCAGACTGGTCTCAAACTCCTGACCTCAGGTGATCCACCCACCTTAGCTTCCCAAAGTGCTCGGATTACAGGCTTGAGCCACCGCACCTGGCCAGAAGTTCCAAACTTTCTTACATTTTTCTGTCTTCCTCTGAGCCCTCCAAACTGTTCCACCCTCTGCCTATTGCCCAGTTCCAAAGTCACTTCACATTTTTGGTATCTTTACAGCAGCACCCTACTCTACCAGTACCAATTTACTGTATTAGTTCGTTCTCATTGCTGCTAACAAAGACACACCAGAGACTGGGTAATTTATAAAGGAAATGGGTTTAACTGACTCACAGTTTCACATGGCTAGGGAGGCTTCACAAGCATGGTGGAAGGCAAAGGAAGAGCAAAGTCACATCTTACATGGTGGCAGGTGAGAGAGCTTGTGCAGGGGAACTCCCATGTATAAAACTACCAAATCTCATGAGATTTATTCACTACCACAAGAACAGTATGGAGAAACTGCACCCATGATTCAATTATCTCCACCTGGCTCCACCCTTGACATGTAGGGATTACTACAATTCAAGCTGAGGTTTGGGTGGGGACACAGCCAAACCATATGATTTGGTTGTGTGTGTGTGTTTGTGTCTGTGTTTGTATATGTATGTATGTGTTTGAGGTTGATTTAATCTCATGGGCATTTGGGGCCTTTTCTTTCTTTGGTGACTAAAAGTAAGTGCATCAATAAGTCAGGTTTACTGGCAGAAATCAGGGCATCCAAGCATATCAGCAGCAGTGTGTGGGTTTTCCTCCACCTGGATGGGAATGCTTGTGTGTGTGGGAGGGTGCTTTTCCACAGGATGTCATAGGATGAGTCCCTTCTTGATCTCAAGCATTTCTCCAGTGGAGACTTTGCCAGAGAGTGGGGGCTGGAGTATCAGAACATTCTGGAAACTTCTATGATAAGAAACAAAGTACCAATCACTGGCCTAAAAGTTAGCCTGAGGCAATTGCAGGAAGTCAGCCAAATTTATTCTCTGAATTTATTCCAGTGTCTGATACATCTCCCTTCAAGAGAGAGTGACCATATGTCTTGGTTTTTGCTTAGGACAGTCTCAGTTTATGTCTCTGCTCAGTATTATAGCACGATCTTTTTTCACTGTCAAAGTGTCCCCAGTTAGGATGATGAATCATAAAAAATTACATCATACCACCATTTATAGATGACCCTCCTATCGTTGCAGCTCCACACTCCTACTAGAGTGTAGATATCTTGGGCATATACATCACGTTCCATTTACCTTTGCACACTTCCTCAGCATAAGCTTTTAATCTTTTACGTAGCTTCCACTCAACAAATGCTTGTTCTAGTAAATCAGCATCAATATTAATATGGCCATAGTATAAAAAAAAAGAAATCAACTGTTACTAGTAATATGTATGGATAAACTATTGTGTGGTAGACACTATGCTGAGCACTGATTTATGTTATCTTGGTACTCATAACTACTGTGTAAGGTAATATATTTTATAAAAGATAAAGCTCAGAGACACTAAGTAATCAGCCTAAATTTTATAGTTAGAGCAGAAATGAAATTTACTTACATTTGATGTCCAAGCCCAAAATTCTATTATTCTTCCTGCCTTGCCCTAACTACATATGCCAAGTATCCTTACAGAATGCATTTACATCTGCATTTATAATACATAATAGTATGGAAGCCTCAAAACATCCCCTCAAGGTAAATAATATCATCTTTATTTTAAGGTAAGGATTATGGTGCTCAAAGGGTTTGTTTTTTTGCTTGTTTGTTTTGCTCGAGGCCAAAGCATACTTTTGCTTAAGTTTGCAGAGTAGTAGTAGAACTGGACTCAAACTCAGTTTCTTTCACTTCAAATTCCACATTCTTTTGACCTGATATTAAAAAAAATACTCAAAGTGAGGAAAGAGACCAACCAGTGATATCCTTGGCCTCCTAATATTAGTTATGCCCTCCTCGCCCTATCTCAACCCTCCTTTCTCAGGAAAGGATAGCTTTCTGAGGAAAGCTCAAAATACACAGCTTTTTAATTTACACTGATGATGAATTCTTAAAAATAAAACAGTGCATGTATTTGGCTCACAATGTATTTTCTTCAGATTGTTATCAAAAGTAATTATGATTAAAAATCTCATCGTATTTCTCTCCTGATAAATAATTTTTTCTAATAAACCATGTTTTTCTCATTAGAAAAACCACAGCTATCCTAAACATCTCACAGACCTCAAGCGAAGTCTCATAATTTGAAAATATACTTAGCAGAGGCAAGAAGTGGGATTCTGAATTAGGAATGTAGTAGATAAACATAATCTCACCCATATAGGCAGTCCTACAAATAGTTATATTTAAAAACGAGTAGAAAATAGCTTCTCCAACCTGTGTTTGTCTCATGGAGGTACTGGTATTGTACACTTTCCCATTAATCTTTCTTTCTAATCCTCTAGAATTTTAAAATATACACAACGAGAACATTTCCAAATGTGCTTTCTTTACAGATTCTCCAAGTTCTGGTTTGTGATTTTCCATAACACTGTTGCTCCATAGGTGGACTGCAATAATGCTGACTAGGGAAAGCTTAAAACATTTGCAAAATGGGCCATACTCTTGTTTCCACAGCGTAAAAATAACTTGAAGTTAAACTTAGAAGATACAATGGCTGCAAATACCTACCAAGCTTGTCCAACTCGCCTTATTTTGTTGTTATTGTTCTGTTTTGTTTTGTTTTAGGCTTTTAGCACGCTGAAGCCATGGTTTTTAGTTTCTGTCTCTAGTGATAAGTGGAAAAGAAGGATGAGGAAGGGGCTTTACTGGCCTAACCAGAAACAGAAACTAAGAACCCATGACTGTATTCTCTCTTTTAGACACCCCTGCATTGCAAAACAAAGATGAAAAAAGATTTTTTTCACACATTTGTAAGAACGTTTGTAAGAATATTTCCACCCTAAGGTGCAAGGAGATCATCTGAAAAGATAGAAAGAAATGATGTAACAACACACAAAACAAGGGACTACATCAGTGCAATGAAATAGAGAGGATTTCCATAATCTAGACATTATACAGAATTTCTAGATATAGAATAGAGCAAATATCAAGGGAACTCCAAATCAGAAATTTGGCTTTTGTCCTCCTGGGTCAGGAAGTATTATAGGTGATAATATGGTAGCTTCTGTTTTACTTTCCTAGACTCTGTTCTTTCCAGAATAGTACTGGAAGTTGCAAATGTTGAAATGTGATAGACGCAATAACAATAGCATTTTTGAAATTCCTATGATATGCTTGCTTGTATGACGTAGTTGACACATATCTTTAATTCTCACAACAACCCCGTTAAAAGGGTCCCATTTCCATTTTAAAGATGAGTAGGCTAAGTACCAAAGAAATGAAGTAACTTGTTCAAGGTGATAAAGTTGGCAAATGGCTAAGTAAATCTTTGAGCCTGGCTTTATCTGATTCATATGCCTTCAGTCTTCATTCTTAATAAGAGCTTCCACTTAATGAGCACCTAAGTACATATCAGTCAGTTGACACGTATCATTTCATTTAAGTTCATAAAATGTATCTGAAAACCGTAAGCAGGGCCGCCAAGAGCAACCTTCAATTTAAAAAAGAGCTATACATAAAATAAAATAAATCCAAGCCACCCAGAAAGGGAGCTAAAAACTTTACATAGGATTTGTATAAGTATGCCTATAGTCAGAAAGGTAGGCTGGAAAGTTGTGCCAAATTATTCTGGTACCTTTCCACCTACCGTGCTTTGTCTATGGATTAGGTATAATCCTGAGTTCCACGATGAAGAAACTTCAACTCAAAGAGTTAAAGCAACTTTCCCCAAAGTCGGTAAATGGCTGAGCTGAAACTTGAATTCAGACTTGTCTGATTTTAATGTGAGGAAAAGCATTTCTCATTAATTGAAGTAATTTCTAAATAGGCACCTGAAAAGCTGAATTCTAATGGGAACTCTATTTATGAGTAATTTTCCATGCATCATGACCCCAAAACAAAACCTTCCAGGGCCTGGCAACTTAGTGAAGAAATCAAGCCTTTTCAGAATTTTCAGATACATGAACACACACAAACATCACTAAAATTCTGACCACTTGAAGAAGATGAATGATCTGAGGCTGGACCTTCATTATTATCAGCTTGATCACTTATAAAGAAGGATAGCAATGTCTTTGATTTGCCACTAAACACTTGAGAACATAATTACTCGTATCGTGGTAGTATCAAAAGAAAGTCTTGCAAAAATGTGTTGAACAGTAGTAACTATAGCACATAGTTTTTTATCAGCGACTCAATTGGGTGATAATGTGCACCATATAAATGGGCTACATTTATTTGTGTATTCCCAGTGATGACAAATATCCACTGGTTTTCAGTTTGGAAAATATGCAAAAGTCATTTATTCAGAGTGATACCTAGTGATGGGCCAAGGTGGCATAAAGAACACTGGAATTGCCAAGAAATGGAAGACTGAAGAGTTCCACTGGTAACTGATAGAATTGCCTCTGAGCTTGTGTGAAGTGTATTTCCAAAGAATTTGAGTAATAAAAATCACTCAATATTAAATCTTGTTTGAATTTAATTGAAGTTCCATTTGTTTATAAAGTATTTGAGAATTTCTTCCTTTTTTGAGGCCTATTCAAACGTCCTGTTTAAGTCCCTACAAGCCTGAACTAAATAAGACATCTTTCCCTTCGTGCTTATTTAGCAAAATTGAGCCGATAGTAGATCATGCTGGTTTTCCCCTTTGCCATTCTACAATGGAGTGGATGATTGGGATCCATGAGACAATTAGCTAAGGACCTTGAACCTCACGCTCAGTTGCCCTCCCAACTGAATATTCTGCTTAAATGTTCTACTTGTTTACTGTGGAATGGTGCTGGCATTAGTCTGTTTTAATATTAAATAATGTTCTCTGCTGACCTTTCTAAGTGGACTCTGAAATTTGCCTCCTAAAAGTTTGAGTCAACATCTCTTTTCACATTTGTTAAGTGTCTGTAGAATATGTGAATAAATGTTTAGCCACAGTCACATTTAGTTACAATGAATTACAGGAATCGGATAGGATGGAATATAAATTCAGTTTTTATTTGCATGGAAACATGTTTGTGAATAGATAAATATTTCAATCTAAATAAAAGCTTGAAAAACTTAGGTTTTTTTTTCAGTAAAAGAGGAATTAAACATAAATTGTAAACATGGAAGAGACTCCTAGAATTCATGTAATTTATCTTAATTTATTGAGTGTCTACTATGGGATAGGAACTTCTAGATGCTAAGAGTACATCGGAGAGTAAAATAGACAAAGTCCTTTAGGGGCTTACATTCCAGTAGAGGGATGCTAACATTTAAAATATATAGTATATTAGTAAAGGATACATTTCTTGGAGAAAATTTACAGCTGTGAAGGGAGATTTTGAGTGTTAGGGTTTGCAATTTAAATAGGTTGGTCAAGGAAGGTGACATTCGAGCAGACTTGAAAAGGTAATTTAATTACTTACGTTGATTTAATTATCTTGCTATTAATCTGATATATTCTCATTTTTACAAATGCGGCCACTAAGAATCAGAGAAATTAAGTGATATGTCCAAAATCACAAGATACCTTAGTAAGAGACGGTAAAAAGAGACTTGGTCTTTTGTTGGGGCTAAAGAATGTTTTCCACTTAACACAAATAGCCTTGGAGGGCAAACATTTTTCTAATAAGAGTATTTGAATGCAAGTGGAGTGGCAAATCCTCAACTCAAATTCTTCAACCTTCCAGCATTCTCAGATTACCTTTCCCTTTGAGAGAGAGAGAGGGAGAAGTAGGAAGGAAGGAAGGAAGGAAGGAAGGAAGGAAGGAAGGAAGGAAGGAGAGAAAAGAGGAAGAGAAAAAAATAAAGAAAAGAAAGCTCAACCTTCTGACTTTGGTAGAATCGAATACCAAGTGGTCTTTTCCTCTTCAACCTCAAGACCGTAAAGATCCCAGGAGATCTTTCTCCAATTTCTGTTTCTGCTGTATTCTCTACGTCCTTTGTGAGTTTTACCTCCTCCAGCAGTTATCCATCTCTACCACCATTTTAAGCCTAAAGTGGAACACAAACTTCTTTCTCTTTAATTTAATGATAAAATACAATACAATGTCAATGATGAAGCAAGTTTTCCCTAAACACTGGGAGTAAAGAAGGAATTTATCCCCCAGCACAGCACAACAAAAAATATTTAATATGAGTTATTCCCATTATTAAAATCTCATCAGCTCTTCCTTACAATGGGATATTTTTTGAGAAATGTCCGTGCCACCAGCCAGATTTTTGTGCCACTTCTTTGTCTTCACTCCTATGACAAGTCTCCAATATCATTCCCATGGACTAAAAAGAAAAAAAAAATTAAAGGTCTGTTTATTCACAAGCAGAGTTCTTTTATCTTCCCCACCTGCTCATCAGATCAACTCTTTCTATATTCATAAAGAAATCAGCCAATCAAGAAGCCTCTGTTGTAGGCCATATCTTTTATAGCTTACAGGAAGAGGAGAACTTCTGGATTTGCAGTCTTTTGTCTTTTATGATAAAATTATTGGACATGGTTTTTTCCCTATCAATCTCTGTAAGCAGAAGTAAGCGTTATATTGAATTATCCTCTTCAGGATAAGAATTACTCAATTCCTCCTGGAAGGAGGCAATGGCCACAGTTGCTTTGCAGTTTGTTTTTTTAACCCATAATTTCTGTTAAAGTGTAGTTTGGCATCACCAATTTGCCTCCCAGGAATTTGTTTGACAGGCATGCTCATTGAGAGAAAGCTCTATGGGGAGGACTACTTTCACTATCTCAATTAAGCAGCTTATTCACATTGTGAGGAATTCTTTGAGCCATCCTTGATATTCATTGGACTGAAATATGTAAAAATTATTATAATAATTTTTCTGAAACATAGTTTTAATCTTGCCACTTCCTAGTTTAAAATAAAAACAGGGCCGGGTGCGGTGGCTCACGCCTGTAATCCCAGCACTTTGGGAGGCCAAGGTGGGCGGATCACGAGGTCAGGAGATCGAGACCATCCTGGCTAACATGGTGAAACCCCGCCTATACTAAAAATACAAAAAATTAGCTGGGTGTGGTGGCAGGCACCTGTAGTCCCAGCTACTCGGGAGGCTGAGGCCGGAGAATGCCGTGAACCCGGGGGCAGAGCTGGCAGTGAGCTGAGATCGAGCCACTGCATGCTAGCCTGGCCGACAGAGTGAGACTCCGTCTCAAAAAAATAAAAAAATTTAAAAAAAGTAAAAATAGAGCAAAATAATAGCCATTTTATTCTTGTACACCACTCCTACTCCCACTGGCTTTGAGAACAGATGAAGGAAGACAGCAATTTAGTGAAAGTCTAGTCTCAAATGGCCAAGGCTTGTTCATGTGCATTTTCTTCTCTTTGATCCCAGGCCAAAATAACCATGGTGTGCAGAGTTCACTCTTAGCAACACTGCAACAATGGTGTTTTTTGTTTTGTTTTGTTTTGTTTTGTTTTGTTTTGAATGCCCCATTTTTTCCAGTTCTTTACCTTTTTCTCTTTTGGTAGCGTTTGATATCATCAAACTCTTTCTTTCCCATTACAACTTGTTGCATGCAAATTGCTGAACTATTTTACATTGCGGAGACTACTAATGTTAGCAATTACAAATTTAACTTGTTAAGCATGTGAGTAATTGAATAGCAGGACCTTGTCAAGGCCATGTATGAGTAACAGGTGATGGTGTTTATATTCTGACAGGGTCTCAAGCCTTACACTAAATGAGTCAAATACAAATGGCAGTGTTTTGTGCACATGAGAGAGGGTAGAGGCGCTACAGGGATTTCTTCAGGTCAAAGAAGCATATTTTCCCTCCTTCTTCTCGCTATATTAGCATTTCTGATATAGAAATGTGCCTTCTAATTAATGAGGTCATTGAATGTACTGGTTTTTTTTTTTCACCTGAAAAGTTATGAATTGCTGCTGTGCTTTACAATCTGCATGAACTTTGCATGGAGTGAGTCTTTATGGAATTAAGAAGAGAGTTTGAGGACAACGAATGCTACCAAAGGGAGAAAAGGGTAAATATGTAGAAAATAACTTAAAATTAAATTACTGAATTGATGCTGTGCCTTATAATCAACAAAATGTTGAAAGCAAGGAATACTTTCCTAAGAGGCATAAAGGTTTCTTCACATCCCAGGTATTAACCACTCTGCTCCCTACCGCTTCAAAATTCAAGACTAATTGGAGTCATGTAGATAATACTGTTACTACACAAAGTTTAATTAAAACCATCAGTACTCATTAACTCTTTTGTTATAGGTTTCTAGTATGTACCTTTAGAAAGTTATTGATGATAATGTTTTGAACCATTCTTAACCTGACTTATACAAGGGGATTACATGTTTTATAGATTGAATATTAACCATTAGGTAGTGTAAATATTAAACTATAAAGGAGTCAAGTCTCTGAAAGCTAAAAAAGTTCTGATTTTCTGCTGAAATCACAACAAAAACCTCATATATAATTGGAATACTTCGTGATACAAATAATTAAAAGCCCAGGTTAAGGTAAATATATTAAAGACCAAGATTTGCAGTAACATTTATCATATCAAATCTCCAAATCTAGCAGAGGAATTTAAACAGAGGACACAGACAGCTCTTGGGAGAGTCTTCATATTTTTATTGGTAACTAAAAGCATACTTTAGCTATCTAATTAAACCTTTCTTGGGTCTAATTCAAATTCATGAAGCAAAGATTTATTCAGTTATCCAGATGTGAAAACTAAAATTAGAGGGTTTTTTGTTTTATTGTTTGGCTGGAAATGTTTCTGTCTTTGGGCATTACGGATAATTTTAGTTTTCTCCTTTCTAAAAATTATTTTTTTATTTTCTACAATGGCTATAATGTATTGGGTATATGGACTAGAGCTTTGCTTCTGTCTTCAAGGAAATGGTCATTTGAACAGCTGACAGACTCCTGTAGCCGGTTACGTAGAGATTCCCTAAAATAGGCAAGATGATGGCTGAGTACAAAGTGAGTACTAGGGAGGCTACATTCTACAGGAGTTGACGTGGAGAGGCAGAAAAGCTTCACAGAGTAGAGAAAACTCGTACTAGATCTTGTAGAATACACAAGCTTTATAGAGGTGGGGATGGAGAAGGCCACTGAAGAAGGAGGAGAAGCATGAACAAAATTAGAAATTGCACTGGAGGTACTTTGGAACAATTGACAGAGTCTAAAGAGAGCAGAAACAGGAATTTATAACTGGATTGTTACCTTCCTTCTCTAATTTGTCCTGGTCCTAATTCTAACTCAGCCTGTGAGTACAGTGATAGTAACCTGGTGAAAATAAGAGAAAGACAAGATAAAGTTGAAGGCTATAAATAATTTATTAATTAATGGCAAATTCATTTTTCTAAGTCCTAGAGTAAAGAAAGAAAAACTATGATGTTCCAGAGTGCTCTGCTGTAAGCACAGATAATAGCCAATGGGATACATATTATTACCTTTCATTTTACATATCAAGACAAAGAGAGTCAGGAAGTTTAAGACTTAAGTCTTTAAAGACCTTGTAAGGTCTTATTATCCCTGTGTTCCAGGTGAAGTTCAGAAATGTTAAATGATTTATGAAATGTTTCATGGCTTTCTCGTGGTTGAGCCAGGACTCGAGCAAAGGTCTCTGAATTCCTAGTCCTTTGCTTCTTTCTCTCCACATCCACTGCCTCAGACAATTGCAGGCACACAGCCTTCACTCTCCCTTCTTCAAGAGGAAGACACTGCTGAGGATTGTGTTTGCATTTTACAGATTCCATCTCACGAATTAAAAATGCTGAGGTGGTAAACTGTTATCAATTCTATGTTTCCCAGTAATGTTTAACCTTAAGTTAAAAAAAATCTAAGAGATAAAACAGCATGTTATCTGGCCAGTCCATTCCACCCCCAGTGGTTATTAATTTCAGAACACATCTGAATTCCTTCTCTGTGGCATATGCCTTAGGAGAGGAGCAGACAGATCTTAGCTAGGGTCAGATTTCAAATTCTCATCTCTTGGTGCCAATACCACCACCAAATTCTTCTTTGAAGTCAACTTTTGAGATCTTCACTAAGTACACGTTGGTGTCTGAAGATTCACACGAGTGCCTCTGGTAATCATTTTCTTCAGGGAATCACAGTCTCTCCTCTCAGCAAAGCATCCACTGTACTGAACTTTGCTTTTGGAAACATCTTCTTCCTGAGACCTCGTTGAAAGAAACTCTCTGGTGTCATACTTTCCAATATGGAGGTGAAGAACTTTGCAATTTGGGATTATGTTGTATTTGCAGCCCTCTTTTTCATTTCCTCTGGAATTGGGGTGTTCTTTGCCATTAAGGAGAGAAAAAAGGCAACTTCCCGAGAGTTCCTGGTTGGGGGAAGGCAAATGAGCTTTGGCCCTGTCGGCTTGTCTCTGACAGCCAGCTTCATGTCAGCTGTCACGGTCCTGGGGACCCCTTCTGAAGTCTACCGCTTTGGGGCATCCTTCCTAGTCTTCTTCATTGCTTACCTATTTGTCATCCTCTTAACATCAGAGCTCTTTCTCCCTGTGTTCTACAGATCTGGTATCACCAGCACTTATGAGGTAAGATGATTTCTCCATTCTTCTCTATTTTTTTTTTCTCATCCTCTTGATGATAGCACCTGGTAGTTGAAGAACACTCACTGATTTTCAGGATAATTACACATTATGAGAAAGACATTACAATGTTTTTGTAAAAAGCCTAAGCTTTGGAGAGAGACATATCTATTTTCCCATCTGTAGAGGAAAATAATGATGACAATCCCACAGGGCTATTTTAATGATCAAATGAGAACCTCTATGTGAGCACTTAATGTATGGCCTCATTTGTAGGAGGTTTGCAATAAAGAGGGCTGATGTTATTTTTTATTATTGTGAACGTCATCATTCTGAAAAGCAAACAGAACATCTCTCATGAGTACGGCAATTTTCCAGCTAAGAAAACTGAGATACAGATAAATGACTTAGTTAAGATTTTTGAATAGTAAAGTGACCTGAGAACCTAATTTTTTCTGTATCTCTACTTAGTGGCCTTTCCGTCAGGGAGTAGAGGGCATTTTAATACAAATTATAATAAGACTAATTTTTAATGAGGAAATGGAAACATTTTTGAAACGTACAAAACATTTTAACAGGAAGGCATTGCTAAATTATACAAATATGGGAATTATTTAATGTGAAAGAAATGAGGCAGTGATGTTTTGGCTTTACAATGATTCTCAATGAAGACATCATGTTCAAAATTGAATTTGCATGCTCTATATAGAAATGTATCAAACATAAGTTTCTATTAATAAGGTGTTTATTTTCATTATCCAATATCATTCCTAAAGTCACTGCAGAAGACTGAAAAGAGACCTTTTTTTTAAAAATATGTAAGCTATATGAGTATAAAACATTATTCTAGCCTTCAAAAGTCACTCAGGCAAATGAACACTTTTTAGGAAGTCTTAAAAAGTGTTATTGATTCCATAGTTTTATGTAATGTAATTTTTATGACTATTCACTCAGTAAATAGTCATTAAGCATCTACTCTTAAGATACTTAAAAAGGCACTCTTCTTTTTTTCCATTTATTTATTTATTTATTTATTTATTTATTTATTTATTTATTTATTTATGAGATGGGGCTTTTGCTATGTTTCCCAGGCCGTTCTCAAACTCCTGGGCTCAAGTGATTCTCCTGAATCAACCTCCCAAGTAGCTGGGACTACAGGACTTTGCCACCACACCCAGCTTGTTCTAGGCATTCTCGTAGCCCTAGGCATAAAGCATTGCACCAAGTTCCTGCTGTCATGGAGCTTACTTCATAGCAGAGAAGGAGTCAATAAACATATACTGTGTAAGAAAATCATAATACAAATATATATGGTATTTAACTATGTGCTAAGTACTTCTCTAAGTTCCTTATGTGTGTTAAGTCTTTTGGCCTTAAAACAATCTTTTTTAGACAGGTACTGTCACCTCCTTTTAACAGACTAGAAAACTGAGGCATATAGAATTAAGTAACTTGCTAAGTGACATAAAGCTAGCAAGTATCAGTTTTTCAAACCAGGCAGTCTAACTTTAGATATCATGTGCTAAATAGCTATGCTGTCCTGTCCTACAAAAAACAAATGGAGAAAAAGTAAAGTAAATAGGATGAGATAGAGAGGAGGAATGCTGGTATGAGTAGAGAATGTCCATATTCATAGAGGGTGATCATATGAAACTTCAAATAAAATAGGACATCTAAATGGAGACTGGAAGAAAGCAAATAATTGCACCAGACAAGGGAAGTGCATCTCAGGCTGAAGGAGTCACAGATGCAAAGGCCCTAGAAAAGGAGTGTGACTGGCATGTTGAAGGACAGCAAAGAAATCAGTGTGCTTGGAGAGGAGAGAGCAAAGGGGACAATGGTAAAAGATAAGATCAAAGAGATGGGAGTGCCCAGTTACATACAGCAGGGGTCTCAGTGGGGCTAGTGCCACACAGAGGGAGCACTTGGGATATTTGTAGGATATTTGGTTGTCACAATGATTAGGAGTCACTACCGATGTTTAGGGAGTTGAGGGCAGAGACATCAGATGTCTTTCAGTGTGTAAAGACACATATACAATGAGTAATTTCACTCTGCACTGCATGATATTTTAATGCCATAATGCTCAAAAACTACTGCATATATTAGTACTACCTTAGTGCACAGTAACTTTACAATAAAAAGTTATACACACACTATAAATTAGCACATTTTCCAGAAATTAAATGAAATAAAAACATTGTCTTAAAATTATTGAACAGTTTACTTACTTTGAACAATCTGTCTATTCCATAGATGCTGCTCAATACATGCTTAGCCGTAACTGGTTTTAGTAAAATGGCTCAGTTACTGCAAAAACAACGAAACCAATTGCAATTATGTAACTGAGGAGATTTGATTCTCTTTTTAAATTAATAAATTAGTACAAGTATTGAAAATATAAGGACTTCATTGAATTTAATTTACTAAATTGTTTTTAAAATATTTACTATTTTTGCCTCCACATATTTTCAACTTTTTAGTGACCTAATAGTAAGTAATCCAGAGTGTGTAAAGTAGACATAAGGTTATTTTGGGATTACCTCTTGCTTTATAAAAATTGGCATTATGGCATGCAAGTTAAAAGTATGGACTCTAGGCCAGGCGTGGTGGCTCATGTCTGTAATCCCAGCATTTTGGGAGGCTGAGTTGGGTGGATCACCTGAGGTCAGGAGTTCGAGACCAGCCTGGCCAACATGGAGAAACCCCATCTCTACTAAAACACACACACACACACACACACACACACACACACACACACACACACACAAAATTAGCTAGGCATGGTGGTGCACATGTAATCCCAGCTACTCGAGAGGCTGAGGCACGAGAATCACTTGAACCTGGGAGGTTGCAGTGAACTGCCGAGATCCACCGCACTCCAACCTGGGCAATAGAGTGAGACTCTGTCTTTAAAAAAATAAAATAAAAAAGAGTATGGACTCTAAACTCTGTTGACTTGGCTTTCAGTGTCAGCTCTGCCACTTGCTAGCTGCATGACCTTGGCGTAAATTACTTAACATTTATATACCTGGTTTTCACATGTGTAAAATAGTGGTAATAAAAACATCTATCTCAAAGGATGTCTGTGAGGAGTAAATGATGTATTGTATATAAATACGTTTAACAGAGCCTGGCAAATAGTAAATACTATGTAAGAGTGTTGCAGTATTATGATCATTGTTGTTGCTATCTTCAAATTTATACCACTTAGTCTGTCTGTAGTATCTTGAGTTTCTGTTTCTTTCTTCAGCCTCCATTTTCTAGTAGTTATTGAAAGGTATGCTTTCTAGGGTCTTTTAAATACGAAAGACTGAAAGAGGTGGAGTCTCTTTATTCACCCCGTGAACTTTGGCCAGTTTTGTGACTTGCTTTGACCAGCAGAATGTAGCTAAAGTGATGTTCTGTGAGCTTGGAGCCTAGGCCTTCTGAGCCTTGTAGCTTCTGCCTTTGTCCTCTTGGAATGCTGCCCTGATACTGCTATGTAAGGAAGCTGGCATAGCTGATCTAGCTTCAGGAGCAGCAGTGGACACATAAGAGATCAGAGACACCCAGCCAACAGCCAATACAAGTTACCAGACCTGTGAGTGAGGCCATGTCAGACCTCTCTCCATTGATCTTCCAAGTTACTGAAGCTACATGAAAGTCCTGATGAAACCAGAGAGATCACCCAACCTGCCCTCAGAGTTACGAGAAATAATAAACTTTTGGTTTTTGAGCCAATGAGTTTGGAGGCGGGTGTTATATAGCAATAGCCAACTGATTTAAATGCCTTGATATGCAGTGGGATTTCAAGACTAAGATATGCCATCTGTGCTACTTTATCACTACCCTGTCACAAGTCAATGTATAGGGAATTCTTCTCACCCTCAAGTGATAATTTAGGCTTAGCTAGTTTGCAATATCATATATTTTCATTATCTCAATTGTACAGTTTATTATTAGTCTCATAATATTATCTTCACTTTAAAGTTATTTCCTTCCTTCTCTTATCATACACTCATAAATCTAGTTTGCTATTATTTACCTAATTTAATATTGGCTTATAGGCCAATGTTTACCTGTTCTCTCATATTTCTTGGACTTCTTGGCTTCTGAACTACTTACTTCTCTTCAATTTCAAATTTTCTTTATGATAATGCCTGGGCTACTATTTCACTGTGTTTTCTTGTACAGTGGTTTCTGAGCATTTGTACGTTACATACTTTTTTTAGGTAAATGCTTTCCTTTTAGTTCTCCTTCAAATAACAGTGGTGGTATTGTTAGTAATTATATTTATATTTTGAGAAATTCAATGTTTATCTATAAGATATTATTGAATACTATTTCAGCAGAGTAAATGGTGCTATATAATATTTGTTGTAAAAGAGATATTTAGGGTCTAGACCAACGTTATGGGGCCTTTTAGGTCATCATAGGGATTAGCTTTTACTCTAGAAATGATGGGTCATTACAGTGTTTGGGAAGGGAAGTGACATGATGGGATTTGTATGTTAAGAGGATTACTCTAGCTAGATATTAAGAATAATTTTAGGGCTTTTTCTGCTGAAGCGGGGAGGTAATTGGGAGTGTACTTACATAATCTGAGCAAGAGATGATAGTAATAGGGTTGTAAGAGAGGATGAATGCAAGTAAATATGTTTTGAAAGTGGGGGGCAAGCACCCAGATTTCTTTTATGGATTGGATGTGGGGAGGGAGAGAGAGGAGTAAAGGCTGGCTCTATGTTATTTGGGCTCGAACCAACCTGAAAAGTAGAGTTGGTATTTCCTGAGATGGAAAAGAGTATGGCTGGATCAAGTTTGCGGTTCTGAAAATAATCCATCATAATGTTGGTAAATGTCACCTCAGGTATTTTTACAAGCAGGCATGAAGCATGCAACTTCTCTGTTGTATTTTTACTTTTGACAATAGGAATAGCTTATATATACACCAAAGGTGACCACTGAATGAATGAGTGAATACATTGAAAGGAAAAGTGGATAAATTCTTTCAGATATAGAATTATGCAGTTGCAGTAGTCTTTCTTCTTTCACAGATGAGAATCCTGAAGCACAGATCACAGAGTGAGATGCCAGCAAATCTCAAACTGGAATTCAAGGAGCCTGATTTCTGATCAGGTCTTTGTTCATATAGCTTTTCCCTAGTACTGTCTTTGTAATTTTACTGGGTTGAGTGGAACTTAACTGAAATGCGAAAACCATTGATTTTTTTCCAGATCCCTATAGCAATAGCCTCGTGGCTTTACTGGTTTTCAGGATTCGTTGCCCCTTATGTTTTCCAGACTTCCTTGTGCCACCCAGTACCAAAGCTAATGCTACATATTTTTGGTTTTTGTTACACCTCCCCACTTCTAGTGCCAATCTTTGTATTCATGATTATCTATTGCTATGTAGCATACTACTCCAAAATAAATGTCTCAAAATAACAATTTTAGTTTTTCACAATTCTGCAGATTAGCAATTTCGCCTGGCTCAGATGGGCCCCATAAAATTATGCTGGTCTCACTTGGGACCATCTATGTGACTTCCATAAGGTAGCTAGTTGGCTAGCAGCTTGCTGGCCTAGGGGAATGCAAATGAGACAGCTTGTCCTTGTTACCTTTAGTCTCATCCTCCTGTAGGCTATCCTGAGTTCTTTATGTGATAGAAAAGAGTTCCTCTCAGAAAGAGACCACACCTCATTACAGAAGCATTTTCAAAATTTGTACTTGCAATATATTTACTAGAAATGTCTCTGTGTTAAGTTGCATTCTACTAGAAGCAGATCCTGAAACAAGGATTTGAATGCAAGTTGATTTGGGGGAAGTGATTCTAGTAAGCAGTGATAGACAAGTGGCAACGTGAGACAGAAGAAAAAGATGCCAATAAAAAATGTAATTTTGAGCAGGTTACCACTGTGAACAACTGGGGTTCAATCCAACTGGGGATCTCTAAGAGACAATATAAAGTGTATCTCAGGGTTATCCTCACTGAAAGGCAAAAAGCCAGGATATTTTGTTCCAACCCCATTTAGTAATTGGCTGAGTGCCGATGATAACACCCGCAAGCCTTTCTGATCTGCCCTATGGCCCTGTGCAAAGGCTCAGAACAGTCTCAAGCAGATAATCTCAGGCACATTTAGATGCCATCAACATGTACTGGAACAGGGAATGCCAATAAACTATGGGTGTTGCACCCTCAGAGACCACAGCAGTCATTAAATCCTACTATAGCCCTAGCTCTGTACTTGGCATTATCATACTTCCCACCATTTGATCCATACAACATCCACTTTCAGAAGAGAAAATCATGGCTTAGTGGCATAAAATAGTCTTCCCAAGGGCACAAGATGTGAACCCAAGGTGTCTTCGCCACAGACATTTCACAGTGTTTTCTACCTTATGATATTTGTGACTGCTGACTCCTCACTGACTTCCCTTCCTCTGTAATATTTTCCTTATGTCTGATGCCCTCATTCACATATTCACCAGACTATACATTCTGGCTCACAGAATATATCATCTGAAGAGAGGGCCTGAAAATAAGGTGGTTTTCTGCCTCAGGTTTGGGAGAATCTGGCAGGATAAATTGAGAATGTGAGTTAGTATAAAATGGAGTCACAGTTCTGCCAAGAGATGTCCTTTGTTTCAAAGAAGGGCCAATTGTAAGCCATGAAACATTTATCTAATGATTCTAGGGAAAGGATAAATTGATTGTCAATCCTTGATTTAATCAAAATGATTTTTTTTAATTCAGAAAAGAAAGAACTACTATCAAGTAGAAACTACTAACAAGAAATTTAATCCTCAAGCCAATTGATACTTTAAAATTTTATGGTGTTTATTCAATACATGTTTATTATATACTGAAAGACATATATTAATGTCTTCTAGAATACTTACTGAGAAAAACTTTTCCTTATCTCCAAAACAGTAAATGAGATTCTACTATTTAGTAAGTTCACAGCTGCTTTTAGCTCTTGTAGTACATATCACAATTGCAACTTTACTTTCATTAGTATAAATATTTGTTAATGGTCACTTCATCTAATCTGTAAGATCCTCTATGGTATGGACTGTATCATATTTGCTTATCATTTTGTGTCAGAATGCAATATGTAAAGCAGGTAACAAACATTTGTTGAATGAATTAATGTGTAAATGATAAAGATAAAAATGAATAAAATAGAACAGTACTTGTATATTAGGAATAGTAAATATGGTAGGCTGAAAACAGCATACCTTCCCCAATATATATCCAGGTGTAATCCCTGAGAGCTGTAAATATTACTTTACATGTTTTTTTTTGTTCGTTTTAAAAGGGATTACTGCAAATGTGATTAAAGGATTTTGAGGTGAGAAAATTGTCTTGGATTATCCAGAGAGGCTCTATATAAATGCAATCAATCACATATATCCTTATATGAGGGAGGTAGTGGGAAATTTGACAGGCAAAAGAAAAGGCAATGTAACTGTAAAGGCAGAAATTGGAGTGATGGAACCAGAAGCTAAGGACTGCCAGCAGCCACTAACAGCAGGAAGGCAGGAATCTGACTTTTCCTTAGAGCCTCGTGTAGGAGCCTCCTGCTCACACTTTGATTTTGACCCAGTGAAATTGATTTTTAACTTTTGGTTTTCAGTACTGAGAGGTAATAAATTTCTGTTGTTTAAAGACAACAAATTGGTGGCAATTAATTTATACAGTATTAATAACAAACTAATACAGAGAGATAATCAAATTCAACACCAAAATATAAGATAGCAACTGATAACCATGAAAAAGTCTTAATATTAGTGCCATATGAGCTCAGAGGATGAAATATGAGCAGAGCCAGGAACAGCAATTGGGCTGATGCTTTCATCAGTGATCTAAGCCTTGAATTTCTCATCTGTGAAAGAAGAAAGACTATTTCAACTGCATAATTCTATATCTGAAATAATGTATTTACTTTTCCTTCCATCTACTGACAGATGACTAAGACTTTGTGAAATTTGGGGAGAGTGGCTCTTATATTGAGAGTTCTGCCTAAATGAAGGAAAGGTCTGAAAAAGCACAAAACATGTTAGCTGAATGATAAACAATAATTGCACGTGGAGAATAAATTATGTGAAGTTTAGTGATATAAGAAAGGGAGGGCGTGGGTCCGACAATGGAAGGTTTGGAATATCAAGCTTGGGATATGCACTTTGTTTGTCAATGATAGAGAATTGTTGAAGAATTTGAGAAAAAGAGCAACATGATCAGAGCTCTGCTTTAAAAGAATTGATATGGGAGATATGTGGTTGATAGGATGAGTGGGCACAGATGGTATTAGGGAGATCAATTGGGGTGCCACAACAGCAATCCAGAAAAGAGAAAATAAAGGATTGAACTAAATTTGGAGCAGCAAAGATATAAAAGGAAACAATGGCTTCAGTGAGTCCACTAGGAAGACTTTCGGGCAGAAAGTCAATAGAGTTGAATTTTTATTGAAACAACCCACTTCTCTTCTCTGATCATCATGAGAAACACGAATAGAAATTGATTTTTAATAGATCTTTGACTTTTAACAATCCATGCTTTTTTACTCCTGTTGCTTCTAAGGATACATATCATAAAATCAGATTACAAGTCCAGAGCACAACAGAGGATATACCAAGATAAAAAGGACTTTCTTAGCAGTTCTTATCTAAACCTCACTGACTCTGCATGTCTTTCTGTTTCCTTTAGTACTTACAACTACGATTCAACAAACCAGTTCGCTATGCTGCCACAGTCATCTACATTGTACAGACAGTAAGTGGTCATGGCTGCTGCAGATGTGGAAACTGTGAGGTTAATAGATATAGGTTTGTTTATTTTGGGGGCAATAAACTCAGCTAAAGGACACTTAATACTAAGAAGACGCTACTTTCTTCCAAAGATAGCACTTTTAATATGTACTAAAAATAACAAACAAATGTATATTGCAAGCCACAAAGGGAAAAAAAGCCGTTTGTGTGTGTGTATAAGCCACCCACATTTTCTTAACACGTATTTCACTGCTGTTTAACCTGCATAAGTTGCTCTAGATTAGATATGAAATGGTCTGATAACTAGGTTTTGCTTTTTTTGTTTTTGTTTTTTTTTTTTACTTGTTTGCTTTAACCATTAACTGAGTTGAAGCAGAAATACCTATTTTGCAGAAAGTCATTTTAAGACAATATTCCCAGCTAATACTCCTACTTCCCTCTCTTTCTTATGAACTCCTTTCCCACCCCCCCAGCTTTGGGATGTCTTCATGCTGCTCCAAATTTGCCCATGGCACGGCATTGATAGACTTCCTACTACTCACCAAGTACTTTCTCCTAGAAGATAAGCTTCTTCCCTCTTCTTAATCAAAACTCCCACACATTGACTGAAGAATTTAGGCAAGAAAATGGAGGAAAACAATGCTCCTTTACCTGCCCATAGATATTTGCCTTTTAAAACCCTAACATGAATCTCTACATGGTAAAATTCCGAATAGAGACTGGAGAAACTGGACCTATTTCCAGCAGGGTAGTGGTTGCACTTCTGGGAATTAGAAGACATATTCATTATGGAGATCACCCATGTTGTTAGTCTTCCCAGCACAGTACTTTTTCCTCACAGATTCTTTCTATCTCACCTCTAAATTCCATATTTCAGCAAACTGCTAAAATATGCTTCTGTTGCTTAGTAAAGCTCCTCATGAAGTCGGTAGAGAGTTCACTGTGATGCGTGCATCAGGAAAATGGATAGAAGGAAGATGAATCAAAACTTAATTAAGTCTATTTTTGTATCCCTTAGAGATATACAAAATATAACCATAATATCTCAAAATTAGTAGCAATTTTGAAAATCCAACTCTCTTCCTCCATCTAATGATTACATCCCCTCTACAGACTACTGATAGTGGTGAGCAACTTCAAAATTAGAGTCGACAGGAATACAATGTTTGATGAACAAGTTGAAGAGAATACAAGTCTAACGTCGATAAAGAACTTTCTAGGCAATTTTCCGTTCTATGTCCCTTTCTCACTGCCAACCTGATTCTTGTTTCTCTACCAGATTCTCTACACAGGAGTGGTGGTGTATGCTCCTGCCCTGGCACTCAATCAAGGTGAGTTATCAGCATTCTCTTGGCATATTTTACCATTTTTATGCCTGAATTCTCACCTTGCAGAATTAGAAATAAAATACTTTGTTGGGGAGATATTCTTCTGGTTAGGGGATTCTGAATTACTATTAGAAGTCATTACATAAAGCTCTAAATATTGATTAAACATTGAAAATAATGCAAACAATTAGTTACTTGGTTTTGACTCATATACTTCTAGATACCAATTTTGATTGCTTTTGTTTGTTTGGGATTTGGTTTTTTATTTTTAAATCATTGGAATTATGGCAGTTTCGGTATTGTATATGTTGCTAAGTATGGTCATCTATAATACAGGGACTTCAGTAATCTCATGAAGTAGATAATCTCAGTATAAAAGTTGCTTGTAATAGTTACACTAAAATTTATAGTCTATTCTTTCAACATAATAGAATCCTAAAAACAAAAAGGAAAGAAAAAAAAGTCAAAGTAAACTTCACAATGACACCTGCCGTATTGAAAGTCCTCAATATTGCATTTAATTCGGCTATGTGCTTATACCGAGAAATATTAACCTCAGAGTCAGTGAGGTTTAGATAAGAGCTGCCAAGAAAGTCCTTTTTATCTTGATATTCCTCTGAGTTTTGTGCTTTGGACTTGTAATCTGATTTTATGATATATAATCTTAGAAGCAACAGGAATAAAAAAGCATGGATTGTTAAAAGTCAAAGATCACTGGTAATTAGAGAAATGCAAATCAAAACCACAATGAGATACCATCTCATGCCAATTAGAATGGCGGTCATTAAAAAGGTAGGAAACAACAGATGCTGGAGAGGATGTGGAGAAATAGGAACGCTTTTACACTGTTGGTGAGAGTGTAAATTAGTTCAACCATTATGGAAGACAGTGTGGCGATTCCTCAAGGATCTAGAACCCAGCATCCCATTACTGGGTATGCACCCAAAGGATTATAATCATTCTGTTATAAAGACACATGCACACATATGTTTATTGCAGCAGTATTCACAATAGGAAAGACTTGGAACCAACCCAAATGCCCATCAATGATAGACTGGATAAAGAAAATGTGGCACATATACACCATGGATACTATGCAGCCATAAAAATGATGAGTTCATGTCCTTTGTAGGGACATGGATGAAGCTGGAAACCATCATTCTCAGCAAACTATCACAAGGAAAGAAAACCAAACACCACATGTTCTCACTCATAAGTGAGAGTTGAACAAAGAGAACACATGGACACAGGGAGGGGAACAGCACACACTGGAGGCCTGTGGGTGGGTAGGGGGCTAGGGGAGGGATAGCCTTAGGAGAAATACCTAATGTAGATGACGGGTTGATGGGTGTAGCAAACCACCATGGCAGGTGTATACCTGTATATGCTAGGTTCACTCAATAAAAGGATTGTTTTCCTAGAAAAAAAGTCAAAGATCTATTAAAACTCAATTTTTGTTCATGTTTCTCATGATGGTCAGAGAAGAGAAGTGGGTTGTTTGAATAAAAATTCAAGTCTACTGACTTTCTGCCCAAGAGTCTTCCTAGTGGAACCTCTAAGGCCATTATTTCCTTTTATATCCCTGCTCATAGATGATGTTTAGGTGATTTCAGAGTACTCAGACTAACTTTCTCAACTCTGTTGAGAAAAACAGAAACTCAAAAACAAAACATTTGGATCAAAGATTGGAAGCTACAAAATCTTAGGAGGAACAATTTGACTTAACATTACATGAAATGTATGGACTAGATAGAAGTATAAAAATATAATAAAAATAATCTTTCTCGAAGGTGAGAAAATTTAATGAGGGAAAACTCTAATTTGATTTTATTTTTGCCTACAAAGAACACTGATAAAAATATTGTGTCTTTTTCCTCATAAAACTTGCTCTTTTAATTTTTTGAAGGAAACTTCTTTTAATATTTTTTTCTTCTTTCCTAGTGACTGGGTTTGATCTCTGGGGCTCTGTGTTTGCAACAGGAATTGTTTGCACATTCTACTGTACCCTGGTATGTATCTAGCTGTGAAGAAGTATTTAACACTACCTCCTAATATAGGATAAGGGCAAATCTCCAGCAATAGGCATCTAATTATAGCAGAATTCGTTATTCCAAAATTAAGCAGAAGTATGTCGGCTTATCTGTCACAGTTTCCTGAGGAAGGTGCTGTTGTTTAACATTCTTTTCATTACCAACCTTTAGGAGAATTTAATCTCTGCACTCATTCAAGAAAATCATGCCTAATAAGAAAAAAATCTAATGAAAAAGTCTTCTTGATTAGAGAATAGGTGGCCCTATGCTACTTCTGAGAAAAATAGTTTATTCATTCATGGCCCTCATAAACCACAGATGGCACTTATACTTTACACTTTATACTTCACTGTCTACTGGTTGAGAAATAACAAAATGTACATACAAGTGAGCAATGATGGCTGCTATTTTATAAACTTGAGGATTTCACAGCTTGTTTTTGTCTTGTATTTCTGGGTAAGCCTGGATTACATTTACCACTTGGCTTTACACATGCTCTGTTTTTAATTAAGGAGCCTGAGTTGTATTGACAGCATGTTTATGTAATTAATACAATTATATATAGTTTAGTTAAACATTCATTGAGCACCTATTGTTTGCCCATTCCCTGCAACTATAATCTTTATTCTTCTGAGTCATTGTACCATGTACAACCTATAATTAACCAGTTAAGCATATGGTAGTGGTTCCCAGACAGTTGAATTATCTTTCCTTCACTATAGATAAAAATAAAAAATTAATATATTTTCATATAGCAGATGATTCATGTATTTTGGTGCTATGTGCATATCACCTAGTCTTTGTAACATCTATTCCAATTATATACAATTTTAAGATAGCCTGATCTTTTTCATACTTGCAAATCCCATTATTTCTTTGCACTTAGTTTTGTCTTCATTTTAAAAAATTACATTCTCATTACCATGATTCTATTCCAGACACTCAACTCTTCCCACCTATGCTAAAAGAATAGGCTCTTGCTCCTCTTACCTCTGACCTCATGTAATAGATTAGTTGCTCTGAGGTACCTGTCCAGAGAAGATCAGCAAGATGCTGGATATAACAATTTTTAGTGCATTGCTTGCCTTGAAAAAGGTATCATAGCTCCCTAAGTAAGTGTTCTCCCCCAAAAACAAAGTAACAAAATAATATAAAACAATTTAAAATGTATTAATTATCAGGGCTGATATTTGGAAGGAGTGTTGTGGGTAGGCAGGACGCATGAGGCTGACTTGAAGGCAGGTGGTGATAACAGTACTACTACTATTAAGGTATTGAAATTTGGGTCAGTGAAAATGTAGGGAAACTGAGCTTGGGACTATAACATTAAGCTAGAATCCTTGGGGGGAGCTGGCACGGTTTTATTCCAGTGATGCACTTCAGATTTTGCAAGGAAAAAGTGCAAATCCTCTCTGGAGGAATAATCCAACTGAAGACTATAAGATATTTACACACAGATAAAGATCTAACAATAACTTTAACAAAATATCATAAAAAATACAAAATAGCAATGTACTGTGAGTGAGGATCAGCAAAGCAACAAACAAGATTTAGCCTCTCAGAACAAAATATTTTGGTATTAAAAGATACTGAATAAGAGAATAGATATGCATAAACAACTGAAATAAATAAAGAATGTAATTTCAAAGATGAGTAAGCATCAGGAATGACTGACCACACAATATAATGATTATGATAAAGAGCAAATATATTTGAAGAGACAATGAGTATGATGGAAACTCTATCCAAAGAAATAACCTAAAGTATAACAGAGAGACAAGAAGATGAAAAAAGTGAAATAGAAATGGAGACATATGGTGGACAAAATAAGAAAGTCTAATTCATGTCCTGTTGAAGTCTCAGAGGAGAGTATAAATAGAATGGAGGTGAGGTAATGTTTCAAAAAATTATGGATTGTAATTTTTCAGATATGATAAAATATAAGTATATATAGATTTAGAAAGTGTAACCTTAAAGCAGAAAGAAAAAGAATACGTTTATATCTGGATACATTAGTGAAACTGTAGAACAGCAAATACAAATGGAGGACCTGAAAAAGAGCCAGAGGAAGAAGAAAGAGATACTTAAAGAGGGACACTTAGCAACAACAATGGAAACCAGAAACAGTGGGATAATACATTCAAAGCATTGAGGAAAAAGTATTCCAGACCCTGTCATGATTGTGTTTTTGACAAAACTATCTTTCAGGAGTTGAGTGTCAAGAACCAAAGAGAATTTAGCACTTACAGATCTTCCCTAAAGAAAAATCTAGAGGAGATACTGTGGGAAAAAGGGGAAACATTAAAATATGACAGTTTTAAACAGAATAATTGATAAGAAAATAAAATAGTAAGCATTTAATGAGTCTAGTTAAACTATTTTTGGTATGAAATGATAACCATTATTTTATAATTTATATATTATTAAATGTTTTATATTATTGTACAATTTAAAATATAAAATATATCAATAATTATAATTATAATTATATGCCATTTCAAAATTTAGAAAAAAGAATTACCCCCAAACTGTATAAAAATAGAATGTAAATCAGGAAGAGAGTACTCAGACTTAAATGTTTTATCATCCTTGAATTTCTGAGGATTACAGCATTGCTTAAATATTTACTCTACATTTAAAATGCATGGCAAAATTTCAAGGGGACCCATTTAAATAAAATAGTCAAAGTTAAGAAAAAAGGAGTTTGAAAAAGCAACCCTCAATTCATCAAAGCAAAAGAAGAAAAGAGAAAAACAAGCATAGCAAAGGTAGGACAAATAGAAACCAAAAAACATGACATCAGAAACATCCAGATATTTTTATAATCACAATAAACTAGAATAAACTAAATTGACTACCTTCTAACTGGTTCTGTGCTTCCAGCCTCTTCTTGCTCCCACACCCTGCATACCTCTGTCAGATTAATCTTCTTAAAATATTCATTTCTTCATGCAACTTTACTGCTCTAATTCTCTTGTTACTTCCTATTGTTCACAAGATAAATTATAAGCTCCTTAGCCTGGTGTTAAAAATCTTTCATTCTATGAATCCAATCTACCCATATAATCTCTGTACCACACCTCTGTTCTTCTCTCTCGTCAAATTAGAGGCTTCACCTTTGCTCATATTGCAGTCTCTTTACTCTGCTAAGCCTGTGGATGTATAAAATATTTAAAATAACCAGTGAAAGAGAAAAGAGAAAGTGTTTGTTGCCATCCAGGGTTCCGTAGTTTAGCAGGGCAAACATTAGACCCCAAACAAGGCAGTTTGATTAAATATGTGGGTGACCCACAAGGTACCCTCAGTATTAAAGAAGGTGTGTGTGTGTGTGTGTGTGTGTGTGTGTGTGTGTGTGTGTGTGTGTATGACAGAGAAAAGAGGTGAGGACTCGCTGTATGAAGGAGTCAGACAAGTCTTCATGGTGGCTATAATCTGCCTTTTGATTAATATCTGATAAAGTGGTTTGTTCTCTTGCCTTATGCCAAGTTTATGCAGATTTCTGCACAACCAATGCCAAGTATCCTCTGAAAACAGAGGCCTTTGACATTTTGTCTTCATAGCACTAAAATCTTACATTGAGATTTGGGTTTTGAAGGCTTAATGGATTTAAGAAAATTAAGCTAGTGCTACCTAGGAGGTAACAGGTAAGAAATTTATTATTCCTCAAACCATGTGTGAACAAAATATATAAATACAGTGCCTTTGGCAGGTATTTTAATGTCTATTTTTAAAATTGAATTTCAATTTTAATTACAAAAGAAGTGATGGGGCAACCCCAATGTCTTCTTTCATCTCAAGATGAAGATGAAGCCTGTCATCTTTTCACTAAAGTTCTTGACACCCTGGAGGAGTAACCAGAGATGATAATTCTGTTTTTCAATGTTAAAAATACCACGTCATTTCATTTTCATAGGGCTCATTCATTCCCCAAGCACTTATTGATATATCACTTCATTTCATCTTTCCCCACTTGCTCATCCCACATAGATCATCATCCTAAGGGCTTCTATACCTGAGATCATCATCCTAAGGGCTTCTATACCTGTAATACTACAACAGCCTCTCTTTTTCCTTCCTTCTTCTTGCCCAAATGTTCCCAACTGTAATTCTACACTAGAGTCAACTGGGGAGCTTTCAAAAGACACTGAGGACCAGGCGCCAATCCAGACCTTAATTAATTCACAACCCTTGGGGATAGGGCTTAAATGTTATTTAATTATTTATTTTTCCTTTTACATTCCTCAAGTGACTAAAGGGGAGCTGGGTTTCATAACCACTGCTCTAACCTCTTGCCTAATCATTGTATCCTAAATTTTACTATTAGATTCATCCTCCTGGAACTCTGTTCCACTTACCTCACCATTTGACCATTCTGTAGCTCTTAAAACTCATTCCTCTATGAATGTCTGGAATATACTATTCCTTCCTAGTTCTTTGTTTGATATTCTACTATCTCAGTTTCCCAAAATATATTCCCTGTCACTAATTTTGCAAAGAGTGTTTCTAGTTGTGCAAGCCAGATCCTATTTGTCATCTTCATTCCCTTACTTCTTTACCACCTGTATTCAATGAATCCTAAGTTATGTTGATTTTACCTCCAAAACAGTCCATCCACTTCTTTTCATCTCTACCTTACCTCTATCTGTCAATCATATTGGGCATGGACTGCTGAAATAAACTGAGATGGTCTCTCAACTCCTTTTCTTTTCCTGCAGTTGATTCTCCACACAATCACCAATGAAACTGCTGTGAAACAAAATCTCTCATCATATAACTCTTGTTAATGCTTCCTTATTGCTCTTGAGAAAACATTTAAGTGTACTCATCAAAGTCTGTGTGGTCAGGCCTCTAGCAAATTCACCCACAGAGCAAATTCCTCTTTGGGTGTTTCACACCTTTGACCAACATCTTCCAGCTTTCTTGTATTTCCTCAGGGAGTTGTGCTTCTTCACACATGCCGGTTCCCGCTTCTGTTTGTCCTCTGTAGTTGGTAAATTCCTACTCATTCTTCAGAAATTAGCTTGAACATCATTTCCTCAAGACCAGGTCAGGGCTCCCTGTTTTATGCTCCTGTAGTAACCTGTCTTTCTTAATTGCGCTTTCCACATTTTTAAGTAAATCACTATCTTGTTGTCTAACATCTGCTTCTCCCATTAGATTATAAACTTTATAAAGTTAAGGAAGGCGTATGTCTCTTTCACTTTCCATTTTGTTCTCATGCTTAACATGGTACTTGGCACATAAAAGATCCTCAGTGGCTGATGCGGAATAAACAAAAGAATGCATGCATGCATTAGCAGAGAGGCTTTGCAGAGCCAGAAGAGTTACAGGGTTTGTTTTCAAGGACTCAAACATTCTCTCTATTTCAGGGAGGATTAAAAGCAGTGGTGTGGACAGATGCATTTCAGATGGTTGTCATGATTGTGGGCTTCTTAACGGTTCTCATTCAAGGATCAACTCATGCTGGGGGATTCCACAATGTATTAGAGCAATCAACAAATGGATCTCGACTACATATATTTGAGTATGTCCAATGCAACTTTTTCATACTTTACAAAGACTTAGCTACATGACCTTATCACCTAAAATAATATCTTGGGCATCAAAGGAATATCTTTGTTCACTCATTTCTCTCTGTCTCATAGCTTTGATGTAGATCCTCTCAGGCGACACACTTTTTGGACTATCACAGTGGGAGGAACTTTTACTTGGCTCGGAATCTATGGGGTCAATCAATCAACTATTCAGCGATGCATCTCTTGCAAAACAGAAAAGCATGCTAAGCTGTAAGTTCTCAGTCAAGAAAAATTTTAATGTTTTATCTTACCTTATTTGGTACTTATTATATATTAATACTTCCTCTTGGGGTGTGTGTGTGTGTGTGTGTGTGTGTGTGTGTGTGTGTGTGTAAGAGAGAGGCAGAGAGACTCACTTAACTCTTTCAATTTTTTGAGCCCAGCATTACTACTGTCATCTCAGCAGGAAGTGGCAGAGCTGGGGTGTGAACTGAAGTCGGTTTGTCTTTTCTCTCAATTATTTGCTGCCTCCATTTATTGAGAAATTACTAGATTAAATTAGGTACTGTGGGTGGCAATGCAAAGGTAAATAGCTCACATTTCTTCCTCACTTGATTTAGCATGTGGTCTCTTCAACTATTATTTTTCTTTTCATGGGTTAAAAGGTAAACTGAGGCACAATTAAATTTTTAAAGAGTTTATTTGAGTGAACAGTGATTTATGAATTAGGCAGTTACCAAACAGAAGTAGCTCAAGGCCTCCACTGAGGGAACACAAAGGGAAAAATTATAGGTTAAACATGGAAGCAAAGCAAAGAAAATATTTGATTGGTTACAGCTGTACAGTTGTCTTACTTGGTCTATCCGATTGGAAATTTCTTAGTTAGATATCTCTAAGTTAGTTAGTGGTTTCTGAGTAGTTAGCATTAAGTTTCATTTTTTTTCTTTGATATAGGCATATACCAGAAATAGCCCAAGTTAAGCTTCATTTATATTTGCAAAGGTTAAGCTCACTTAACAGATGTTTGTACTCTTAAAGTTTCCAAGGAGAGGCTAAAAAAATAAGAAAACAGAGGGTAATGTAGCAAGCCACAGTGGAACTCAGCTGCTCTAACTCTTTCCTGGTCTGCTTGTTCTGAAGGATACAAGAAGAGGCACAAGCCTCATGCATTTTCCAAGCCCTGCAAGCCACCCCATGCTCCAAAATAGAGACCAAAGTTATATACACTTTCACAAAACTGGCAGAAATAAGCCAGAACTGCATCCAAAATGATTCTTCATCTTCAGTGCTGCTTCCCAAGGTTTCAACCTCCCCAGCCTAACCAGGATACTCTAAACTTTTCTTGAAGAAACAGTCACTATGAATATTTCCCCAGGTGATTTTAAAATGCTTTCAATGCACAGTTTCTTATTTCACTAAATAAAATCCAAAATTGCCTGGAAACGATTCAACTATTTTGTAAGTTGAATTCCAAAAGGAGAACTGTAATGTTCTCCTTATATATTTCATAGCTCTCAGAATAAGGAAATAAAAGCATTATCTGGCATTCCATCAATTCACTGGTAATATATTCAAATCTTATTACAATAAATGATATTGTAACAAACCCTCCACACATGTGGTCATCTCTTTATCCAATAGCTGTGTTATTGAAAATGCATGTGACTTTGATCTGAAAAATTCATTTAAAATTCTGCTCTAAAATAGATCATAGTTGGCTGTACCTGTAAAGAGAAGAATCCTTTGGTAAAATAAATAATAATTCTTTATTATATCTAGTTTTTAAATATATTATGAGTTTATATTATTTTCTTTTGTGAATATGCCTAATTTCTCTATGTTAATACCTGAAAGTTAGGAAATGTATCTTTTTAATCATTGTTCCCCACAAGACCAAGAACAATGCTTTGTGCTTACTAAACGTTTATCGCTTATTAAACAAAGTAATGCCTCGAGAAGGCCATGCTTGTGTGTATGTATATACACAGGGACACACACAAGTATGGATGGGCATATATATATGTGAGTGTGTATGTGTACACACTCATATACATATATATAATATATATGTAAATGAAACTTAAGGCTAACTAATCAGAAGCCACCAATGAACTTATTGTTATCTAGTTAGGAAATTTCCAACAAGAAAGACCAAGTAATAAAATTATATAGCTGTAATCAATCAATATGTGTACACACATACACACACATTTCTGTATATAAATCTTAAAACTTCATTTAGTAAAGTAGTTTAATTCAAGAGAAATGAATACAATCCCATTCCTATAGTTGCCTGGAACTTGGAATTTGTTGTACTAGTATTTAGTGAGTATGAAAGCTGTCAGAAAAGGAGGCATACTCATGAAGACAGAAATGTACATAATTTCCTAACAAATGTACATAATTTTCTAACATTCAGGACTGCCATTCCTGGTTCCACTCATGCCGACTCCCATGAAGGGATTAGGACAGTGATAGTAATTTTGTGAGAATAATGAAAGATGAAATATAAAAATTCTCTTTAGAAAAGGGTTCCCTGAGAGAATCTAAGGTGATAGGGTTAATAAAATTCAGGAGAGAGAAATCAGTTCAGATGTTTGGTATAGTTGCAGTGCACAGAGCTGGAGGGGAGATTGCTGTGGTGAGAAAATGGTGGGGGGGGGGGTCCCATCTGTCACACAGCTGGAGCCTTGAGGGCACTCAGGGGCATCTGGAAGCCACTCAGAGCCAGCTGCTGACTGACTGTCACTTAGGAGGCTCTGCAGATGTTGATGAGATGTTCTGTTTTTGTTCCATTATCTGAGAGCCTAATGTAATTAAGACATTCCATGGGGCTTAGAAAAATCTCTGGTACTTGAGGAAAATAAATCCTGCAAAATAGGTAAGTAAAAATAGATCCATAAAGTTCACACTAAAAGTGGGCATGGGTTAGAATCAGGAGTGGCTCATATACATGCATTTGGTTTCATGACCAGAAATGTGATTAGTCACCAAAGACAACTTAATCTAAAGCCAAATCTTCCTTGCACCTAGAAATAGTATCACTTACTGAGACACTTACATGTGCTTCCTGGAAGCTAACTGTGTTTCTAATCCCTTGTTTATCTTTCAGGTCTGCTGGTAGCAAATGGTGCTATGAGGGTAGAAGGAGTTGATGCAGGGTATCACGTCCCATCTCCCAGTTACGATGAGCACATCTACACACAGTTGCATTTCCATTTCCTTAGTTTATTTTCCCCATATCTCTACCAGATCTAAAATTATCTGATTTATTCATTTATTTATTTATTTTCAGTGTTCATTACCTGCTTCTAATCCCAAAATGTAATCTCCATGAGGTTGTCTTCTGCATTGCTTCCTGCTATAGCCACAATACCTAGAACAGGGCCTGGTACAGAGAGTTGCCCAATAAATACTTTCTGAATGGATCAATGAAAAAGCCTATTTTACAAACAGAAGAATTAGCCCTGTATAGAACCCAAGTCCATTTTAAACGAGAAACGAATTCAAAATACAATGACTTTAATATTCTATCTCCACTGGTTTCTCATTTCACACAGTTGACTGATGAACTTATAAGATTGTTCTGGATAATGTATGACTGTCCTCTGTATGGCTATATAACCTCCACATATTTTTACAGAGTATAACTCATTAAATCCTCATAATCCTATAATAAAAAGTAAGGCAGTTATGTTACATTCTTTTTACAGATGATATAACTGACTCAGAGTGTTATGTGATTTGTCTAAAGTCACACAGTTGTTAAGGATAAAGACTTTTAACTCCAGGTCCAATGGTATATTTTAAAAAGAAACAGTGTAAAAAATGCAATTATGTAGTAATGAATTTCTACCATTAATTTCTTCAATCATTTCATTATTTCTTACCAAAAAAATAATTTTATATTTGCTATATGCTGGAACTGTTCAGTGCTCTGGGAACACAAAACAATAATACATGAATAAATATAGAATTTCAGATCATAAATACCATAGTGACATAAATAATTATAAGGAGTAGAAACTGACAAGAGAGCAGGAAGTGACTGTTACAAATAAGGATGAGCAGGAAAGTCTCTCTAGCCAGCCAGAGCAAAGGCTTGAATAGAGTTGGCCTGAAGGTTGGAGACAGCAAGAGTACAACTAATGCAATTATCGGTATTGCTCATTTTATGTAGCAACTGTATTCCCAAAGCCCACCAAGAAAAACAAACAAACACATAAAAATCATTGCATTGGCAAAATACTTTCAAGGAAGTAGACTTTGAGATAAAAACTTCTAAACTGTGAAGTGAAAACTCCTCTAAATGGGATAATTATCTGGCGTATTTGCCTTATAAATGTGGACTATGATTTAAGGGTCTTCTGAAAATCAAGTACACCTGTACGGTATAGGTTTTAGAGGACTTTGAAATAAACGTGTGTCTTTACATTTAAATATGATTCCCTTCAAACAATGACTACATCTTAGACAATGTTCGGCGTTGCTCTCTTGGCCCCCTGCGGCCATCTCCACAGTGAGGTTGTTTATTCTCTCAGGCCAAGGTAAGGCCAGCCTACTTTCATGTCCTCTCTGGAATTGAGGAAATTAGTAAAATTTTTACTTTCAAAGGACAGTAATGAATACAACATAACCGTAGGATACTACAAAAACACTCAGACATTAGGCATATCTGTGGGTTTTAAAATAAAATGAATTGCACCACATAGTACGGGTAAGATGATCCTAAGTTTTTTGTACTTTCTGTTGTCTTTTTAAAAAACCAACTCTAACTTTTATCTGCATTAATCTCCAAAGTGAATATTTCCAACACTTATCTATTTCTGTGTTAGCTCATTATCCCTCTGGAAAAAGATGTTAAAAATGTAAGTTGCCTTTTTGACAGTTTTATGAATTGAGTAGGGGGAAAATCACTTGAAGTTATATAATATGAGTGATTGGTATGTGAAATTTCATCCAAGAGAATAGATCTCATACCACACATATCAAGGTTTTGCAAAAACTCTTGATTTCAAAGGAAAATTCACTTAAAATCTTACTTTATTTAAATTTGGTAATGAGTCTAAAAATGTAATGTTCTCAAGCAAAAAAAAAAAAAATAGCAAAAGTATAAAGTGTAGTGATTCTTAAAGGCTATAGAATTTTATTTTACTAGCAAAAAGGCCCAAAACCCTTTACCTTGAGTACCTGGTAATGACCTCACCACACTATGATATGGTGTACAGGCTACCAATAGGCCCATGTGCTCTTTTCTAGTGCCTTGTATTTTAACTTGCTGGGTCTCTGGATCATTCTGGTGTGTGCTGTCTTCTCTGGCTTAATCATGTACTCTCACTTTAAAGACTGTGACCCTTGGACTTCTGGCATCATCTCAGCACCAGACCAGGTATGGGTTTTCTTGAGGACAGTGGCGAGTGTCTGGAATGAGCGTGCTTCTGGCTATTGGTGGATAATCTTGGCCTTTCTCTTTTTCTTCCTGGACTGCTCACTATTTCTCAAACCCCAAGAAGTTGGTTTCTTTCTTCTCTTGGGTGATATCAGCACCTACCAGGTTCTAATACAGGGGAATGAGCATGTAAAAAAGAGGGCACCTTGGCCAGGCACGGTGGATCACACCTTGGGGAGGCTGAGGCGGGAAGATCACCTGAGGTCGGGAGTTCGAGACCAGTCTGGCCAACATGGCAAAATATCATCTCTACTAAAAGTACAAAAATTAGCCGGGCAAGGCGGCGGGCACCTGTAATCCCAGCTACTCAAGAGGCTGAGGCAGAATTGCTTGAACCTAGGAGGCAGAGGTTGCAGTGAGCCAAGATCGTGCCACTGCACTCCAGCCTGGGCGACAAGAGTGAGACTCCGTCTCAAAAAAAAAAAAAAAAAAAAAAAAAAAAGAGGGCATCTCACCTTGTTCCTGAAGACAAGGTCTGCAGCATAGCAAGGCTGGAGAGAGTGGAATGCAGGCTTGAACCATGGCTTTGGATGTTGCTGCTGCCTTTGGACTCTTCCTTCAGGTTTCACAGTTGATTAAGGAACCTCAGATTGAAGAAAACGACCCTTATTTCCACAATACCTGCCTCTTATCATGTCTTCTCAGCATAACTTAAACATCGTGCTGATATACTACAGTAAACATGGTTTTGAAAACTCCATTTATGGAGAATATGCTCAAGGGAAGTAATCATTTGCCTTCCCTCTCTATATATATTTAACTGTCCTGCTCTGTCAAAGAGGGGCTCCTCTGCCACAAACCTGGATGTAGAGTAGTGCATCATATCTAGATTCCCTGAAGACTTCTTTTAGGGGCTTGATTTTAGGGCTTAGTTGCTAACACTCAGGATAAACAGGAAAGAAAATGGAGTATATTGAAAACAAGGAAAATAAACTTCCTACCTCCTTTTGCTAAACAGCTACGTTCCCACATTTCAAACACTGATGAGAAGACCACTAATCCTATTTTTTTCTCTCTCTTCTCTTTTCTTTTCTTTCTTTCTTCTTTTTATTTATTTTTTTATGTTTTGCCTCTTCAGCTGATGCCGTACTTTGTCATGGAGATATTTGCCACAATGCCAGGACTGCCAGGACTTTTTGTGGCTTGTGCCTTCAGTGGAACTCTGAGGTTAGTATAGCAACAACAATCTGATGATGATGATGGAAAGGATAACAAGGATGATGATGTAGTGATCAACAATATTTAGCAAGCACTCACTGTGTGTAAACTGACCTCCTGAATGTGTTATTTGTATTTGCTCATTAATTGGTACACAACATATGAGCCTAGAACTTTACTCATCATCAGTATACAGATAAGGAAACTGATATTTAGCAAGATAGAAAAATTACCTATGGTGAGTTAGTAAACTGCAGGGGCTGGATGTAAGCCTTGGTCTGTCCCTACTCAAGAATTTTATGCTCATTATCCTACCTTGTCTGATGCTAATTGCCCCCACACTTTTGTATCACCTTTACATAAAGCAGCTCACTCTGCTGGCTCTTCTCATTCATTTGGCTGCAATATACACAGTCTGCCACATGACGTTTCAGTCAATGATGGACTGCATATATGATGATAGCCCTATATTTTAATACCATATTTTTATTATACCTTTTCTATGGTTAAGTACACAAACGCTTTGTGATTGTATTACAATTGCCTACAGTATTCAGGACAGTAACATACTGTACAGGTTTGTAACCGGGGAGCAATAGGCTATACCATATACCCTAGGTGTATAGCAGACAATGCCATCTAGGTTTGTGTAAGCACATTATGATGTTTGCACAATGATGAAATCACCTAACAATGCATTTTCTCAGAGCACAGCCTTGCTATTAAGCAATGCATGGCTATATATTCTGCACATCTATTCTTTGCATTTCATTGATCTCATCTTTAATAACACACTCAGACAGCTAATAACTTCCATTCCCCAAATAAGGGCATTATTCTAAATACAAAATCATTCATGCATTTATTGTGACAAATATTTTAGAAGGCTTATATTATACCAGACACAGTTGGTGACATCGGGGATACTGCAGAGAACAAGACTGATATAAGAATTGTCCTCACTTATATAGAGTTTGCTTTCTAATAGACATGGAAGATGGCCAATATGTGAGTAAAAAAGATAAACAAGATTGTGTCTGAAAATAGCAAATAGTATATAAAGGAAATAACAGTGTGTATCCTAGAGAGAGGTGAAGTCTGAGGATTCTAATTTTGATAGGGTCTTTAAGGAACTCCTTCCTGAATATGTGATATTTGTATTGAAATCTAAAGGATGCAAAAAAGCCAGCTATGTGAAGAGCACAAGCAGGAACATTTACAGGCAGGGGGAAAAGCAAATACTAAAGCTCTGCGGAGACAAACTGTATGGAGTGTTTGAGGAACACAGGAAACACTGGCACCTAAGGCCCTGGAAGGAGAGCAGGTGGGGATGAGTTAGAAGAGGTGAGCAAGAATCAGATCACGACAAGCCTTCATGAAATGGTAGAGTTTGCATTTCAAGTGAAATAGGAAGTCATTAGAAGGTTCGAAACCAAGGGAGTGAGTGATACACAAATTGAAGACTTGGTCTTCTGTGTCAGGAAGATTTGAGCTTTCCTCTTTATATATAAGAAAAATAGCCAATTGACCTAGGTTAAGGACTTTTTTTCTCATTTGTTCATTGTCTATTTGCTTTATTAATGACATTTTTGACCACGTAAAGATTTTAATTTATATTAATGTTTTACATTATGATTTCAGGATTAACATCATTCCCAGAAAGGTTTCTCCATTCTATGATTATAAATAATCAACCAGACACCATTCTAGTATACTTATGGTTTTATTAAATATTAATGTTATTAAATTATCTAGACTATACATATAAGAAATTAAGTGAAGTTCCTGCTTTATTTTCTTTGTAAACTAGTAACCAAGTTGTCCCATTTGTCTTTAATAAATAGGCCATATTTTCACTGCTGACTTGAAATATTACTTTTATTACATTCTATATTCTTCTATGTATTTGATACCTCTTCTTAATTATCTTTTACATTCTTTTGATCTACTGGTCTTTAGCTATGCCAACACCAATAATTTTGATGACTGTACTTTAAAATATAATTTATCTATTAGGTTAATACCTTAATTAATTTTATTTTACAGAATTTTCCTGATATCTAGGGGTTTAAAAAAAATATTTTTAGTTGATTCTTTGGGGTTTGATTGTAATCAAATATCTACAGATACTCTTGACTTTTTTTCTGTGTTTTTAATAGATGCATTTCTATGTTTTTTCTCTTACGTAATTGTGCTTTGAGAACATGATAAATAATTAAGGTAATGTTTTATTATGTACTCTAAAAGGAATATTTGTTTGGTTTTACAATTTAATAAGATATTGACTTTTGGTTTGAAAGGTATTATTTATATTTGAGAATATTCACATAAATTATTTTAAAAGTAGAAGAATAAAATGCATGTATTTATGCTAATTTTAGAAAAGATGTTTATCTGAGTGGTATATTTTGGTAAAATTTTAGCATCTTTGAAATGGTTACATATTTTTGCTCTTTTAAAACTTTTAGTATGTTAATATGTTGACAGGTTTCCAAAATAGCAATATCCTTGAATTTATATAATGACTTTACCTTAGGATTTTAATTTAGTGTACTGCTAACTTGTTTTTACTAATATTGTTTTTAGAATTTTGCATCAATAGCACACAGTGACACTGTCCTATGGTGTTGGCACTAGGATCTCAAGGACACTAAGGACAGAGATAATGAGCACCAGAGACTCAAACACCAGTAAGGGTCACACTCTGTCCTTTCTTTCGTCCCTCTCTACACGCTTTATTTTTTGCCCTCTTGCTCTGAGGCTCACTCTCTCCAGACTGGAGAAATATGGCTGTTAAAAGATTATATCCCCCGTAAAAGAATGGTTGATTCCTTTATCCTAAGTCCCAAAGTTTCAAGGAAGAAACACACTGGACAACATATGGTATAGGGAGATTACTACTGCCACAAGCACAAGGAGACTGTGGGGATAGAGAAAGGAAAAGACAGGAGTAGGGATAGAATGGGAAGATAGTGGTTAAGAGGTAGGGGAAAAAATATTTCCGCTATCTTGTAGCAGCCTCAGAATCTGAAAATTGACATATGGATACACCTGACTGCCAAAGCAACCCTGCAGAGGTTGTACAAACCTAACCCTTCTGGGCCAAATTCAACTTTCTGCTCCCTCCCGCCCAAAGGATTCAAAGATTAACCTTGATGTTGGAAACTTTCACAAGATGTATACTGAGACAAAGATTTTGGGAGCATAAAAAGTCCTTTTATTTAATCCCCTTCTCTCCTTATTTAACTTTTATGGAGCTCCAGATAGAAGAGGAGTCTGGCAGGGATCACATATCATGTTTTGATTCTTAGAAAAATAAGAATAGTACCCCCAAAGCACTTAGTTTTCAGATATGGGTCTTGGACAGTTTTACTTCCTATATATATATCACTTAGAGAAGTCATAGCTATATCTTGTTCTCAAGTGAGCACTGGAGGATAGCAGAATAATTTTTAATCAATATCAATGGAAAACTTACAAATTGCTAGACATCTTTTGTTCATTGGCCTGTTTCTTTTCCAGATTTTTTTCCTCATAGTTGTGATTTTGCATCACTTGAATTAAATATATTATCTGTTCCACTAGCTAAAATATTCCGGGTGTGTATGAGGAATTGAAGAAGGTCTCATTTTATTCTGCAAAGAAAACCCCAACGTTCAGGTCCTCTGTCACCTAAGCAAGTTTTAGGTCCAATAAGATTGAGCTCTGATTGGAAAGTGAGAGAGGGAATATTAGAGGTTTTATACAGTTTCGATTTGTGGCTACTTCCCAGTCTTACCTCTTGCCACTTTCTCTTTTACTGTTATAATATCATTCTAGCAACTCTGGTAGCTTTAGGTTGTTGAATGTAACAGCTCCTTTTTATGCTGAGACATCTATATGTAATTTTTCCTTCATCCTACAACATCTTTTTCCCACTTTGTATGGATTTTCCCAGTGCCTATCTGTCACTTCCAAAGGAAAAAGTTTCCAAACTACATATCAATTTAGGTCTCTGTATGTTCTTACAGCATCTTGCTATTTTCCTTCACAACTATAAGCAGGTAAATAATTGGTTGTTAAATGTTTGTGTCCCAGTTAGAGTGCAAGATCTACGTCTTTCTGGTTCACCATTGTATGCTTGATACCCAGAATGAATAAAAGGATGTAGAAATAAATGAATGAATAATTAATGAGTGGCAGGCTCTACTGATTCCTGGGTTAGAGTAGTGACTACTTTCTGCCTCCACTCCAACCTGAACACACACATAGACACACACACACATTTCCTCTGGTGCTGCCTGCTAGTTCATTTAACCTCTTGTTAAGGGGAATTAGTGGGTGTTAGATTATGAAAGCCTAGCTTCTTCACTGTAGTTCATGGAAAAATTTTAAGAGCAATAGCATGGAAAAAGATTTGAAAGATGAGTAAAGAGGCCATATAGTTCCCATGGAGTCTCAGAAGATAGAGATATATCTGCATCTGTTTTTTCTAGAGGCCTGCCTTATCTATCTGCCCTGGACAAGAGGGCAGGCTGGTAGCTCCTCCTTATATAGCTTAGACCATGTTCTCACTTTTCTTTCCTTATAGCACCGTGGCTTCCAGCATCAATGCCTTGGCAACAGTGACCTTTGAGGATTTTGTCAAGAGTTGTTTTCCTCATCTCTCCGACAAGCTGAGCACCTGGATCAGTAAAGGCTTATGTAGGTACAGCTGGTGGACTTTCTATTCCATATCATGAAATGTACATGTGGTAGATGTCAAAATCCTGCATGTGCTATTCAGGACACACTTATAAACACAAATGCACTGTGAGATATGTGAAGAATCCCACACATAGATTCTTACACTTCCAAAGATCCAGCAGGGTATCAGGAAAGAATGACTAGTTAGTTTACCTTAACTGCCTTTATTTTCAGATACTCTTCTATACTTACCCTACACTCTAGACGAGGCTTATCCAACCCACGGCCTGTGGGCCACATGCGGCCCAGGATGGCTTTGAATGCAGCCCAACACAAATTCGTAAACTTTCTTAAAACATTCTGGAATTTTTTTGTAATTTTTAAAATCTTATCAGCTATCATTAGTATTTGTGTATTTTATGTGTACTCCAAGGCAACTCCTTCTTTCAACGTGGCCCAGGGAGGCCAAAAGATTGGACACCCCTGCAAACTAATCGCATCAATCTCTCTTGATTACACTGTGTGATGGTCATATTAGTCTCTCTACATGGGAAGATGTTGTGCTTACTATGGCCAGTCACTTTGACAAAGAAAAGCCAAATTCTTTTCTAAAGAATTGTTCCTTATTACCAAACTCCCAGTAACCCCCTCAAAGAATAATTGCTCCTTGCTTAATCATGCAATTGCATATTATGTTTATACTCACTTCAGCACTTATCAGAGATAATTGCAGTTTCACAAGGTTTACTTTTTAAAGTATAAACAAATTATGTGTTTACTTACTAATAGAAAATATAAGTAATTTGGGAAAATTTATGTACATTGTTAAATAAAATTATATCTATCTAACTTTGTTCCTGGTTGTTTTTACTGACATACTTGTGACATATACAATAACATATCGTGTTATTATGTATTTTTTTAAAAACATGGTATTTGAATGATTATACAGTATTCTATCAAATGGCTTATTTGCTTAATTTTATGTTATTGTTACTTTTTAAATTTTTGTCATTTTCTTTTAATACTGTGACAAAAAAAAAATGTACGTAAACCTTCGACTGCATCTGTAATGTTTTTCCTTAACACGAACTTCTAAAAGAAAATTACCAGGTTAAATAATACAAATTCGTTGATATTTCTTGGTACATATTATGAAATATGGTTCTAGTAGTGAATCAATAAGTATGTGTGGCAGCAGTAAGTGTGGATATATATTTTGTGTGCTTAATATTAGTATTTTTTTAAATTGCCCAAGTTAGTGGACAAAATGGCATCAGATTTTTGCTTTAATTTATGTCTTTTGATATATACAGCATTTTTTTCAGATAGTAATGATTTGTATATTTTTGTAAAAAATTATTTTTGCTTTCTGTATATTTGTTGATGGGACATTGGAAATTTTGTTGTTTGTAAAATCTCTTTATAGAAAGAGGAAATAAGTCCTCTGTCTATTGTAGAATGTCTCCCAGCTTCCCAGCTTAATTGTTTTTAAACATATTTTCATGTACAGAAAATTTTAATTTTATGTTTGATCAAATATATCATTTATTATTTTACCATTTCTTTATGCTTATACATTTCTTACATTAAAAACATGTTTACTTATATTTCCTTTAGATTGTAAGTACTTTTATATTTTATATTCAGTATATCTAAATTATTTATTTGATTTATAATTTAAGATAATAAACTAATTTTTTTTTTTTTTTGGAGACGGAGTTTCACTCTTGTTGGCCAGGCTGGAGTACAATGGCATGATCTTGGCTCACTGCAACCTCCGCCTCCTGGGTTTCTGCCTCAGCCTCCTGAGTAGCTGGGATTACAAGCATGTGCCACCATGCCTGGCCTGGCTAATTTTTTTTTTTTTTTTTTTTAGTAGAGGTGGTTTCTCCATGTTGGTCAGGCTGGTCTCAAAGTCCCAACCTCAGGTGATCCCCCGGCCTTGGCCTCCCAAAGTGCTGGAATTACAGGTGTGAGCCACTGCGCCAGGCCACTAAATTGTTTTTCTTATATAGTTCACTTTCCCAGCATTATTCTTTAAATATTCCTCAGTTTTAAAAATATTTCCATTAATAAAAATATATAATATAAAGGTTTCTCATCTATAAGAATGTTTCATGTTGTATACTTATTTTCTTTAATTACAAGACTGAACCATCTTGTTTTATATTATAGCCTTGTAGCATTTTATTTAAATGTCTGATAGAACAATTCTCATTTTTCTTTCAGTTTAAAAATTAAAAATGTTTCCATTATAATTTTTACAAAAAAATTTCGGCTATTCATTACTATTTATTCTTTTAAATTAACTTTAAAGTTTACTGCATGGAACCTATCTGAACCCACTACCACCACTCCCCATCCCATGGGATTGCATTAAACATGAAAATGTATTTGGGAATAACTGATATCTTTGTAAGCCTTCCACCTAGCAATAGCATCTACTTTTTTCTATTTAGTTGTGTTGTATTTTGTATTTTATGTGTTAAGTATACTCACATCTTCCTCTTTCAACTCCTCTTCCTTCCTCCCCTTTGCTCTCTTAACAATAATGATTTTAATTATGCTATTGTGTTATGTTTCTTACATTATAATAATTAAATTATATGGCCAAGTTTTAAAACTTTATTGTGATCTCTCATATACACATTGCCTAGATTCTCCATTATTATTTTCCTATACTTGCTTTTTCATGTATCCATCCAGTTGTCTATCCATCCATTAATCCATCATAGTTTGATACATTTAAAAGTAAATTGTGGACCTCTGCACACTTCCCCCAAATTATTGTAACATGCACATTGTTAAACGATAATTCACTATTTGTTTCAAGTTTTTTTAAATGTAAAAAAAATTCACCTATAATGAAATGAACAAATATTAAATACAACTTTCTTGAGTATTGACAAATGCATACACCTGTGTAACCCAACCACTTATCAGGATATGTGACCTTCACCGTGGAAAGTTCTCCTATACCTTCTCTAGTCATTCTTTTCTCCCACTCACCCTCCAGAGGCAAATACTGTTCCAATTTTTTCCACCATAGATTAGTTTTACCTCTTCTAGAATTTTATATAAATGGGATCACACCATTGCACTTTTTTTTTTCTTTTTGTGAGACAGAGTTTCACTCTTGTTACCCAGGCTGGAATGCAGTGGTGCGATATCTCGAGTCACTGCCACCTCCGCCTCCCGGGTTCAAGGGATTCTCTTGCCTCAGCCTGCGGAGTAGCTGAGACTACAGGCGCATGCCACGACACCCGGCTAAATTTTGTATTTTTTTAGTAGAGACGGGGTTTCACCATGTTGGCCAGGCTGGTCTCAAACTCCTGACCTCAGCTGATCCGCCTCCCTCGGCCTCCCTAAGTGCTGGGATTACAGGCATGAGCCACCGTACCCAGCCTGCACTTTTTTTTTTTTTGTAACGTCCTTCTTACGGCATAAAGTTTTTGAGATTACATGATGTTTTGTGTGTGTTCATAGTTTATTCTTTTTTATTGCTCTTAGTATGCCACATATAGATATGCCACAGATCTTTTTTTAACATCTGAGTCTATTGATGGGCCTGGGCTGTTTTTGTTTGAGGTCATTATGACTAAAACTGCTATGAATACTCTTGCACAAGTCTTCTTGTGTACGTGTTTCCATTTCTCTTTGATAAATAGCTAGGCATGGAATTGCTTAGTCAACTATTGTCATTTTAATTTCCTTGCAGTTTTTCCTTATCATACCCGGATCCATCTTCATCTAAACTTATTGGTGTTACACCCTGTCTTCCTGTTCTTTTCATCTTGTTTTCTCTTGACTTGTATGTCCTTGCTTCATTGAGTCTGTGTATCCTTGCAGCATATTAAGATTGCCAAAGTTTTAAACTATTTTTTTCTGGTTCCTAAAGTGAATTATTTGCAGAAAAGAATACTATTTATTTCAGTTTTTAGGTTAATATATTCATTCCCATTTTTGGCAACATTTTGTCATGTATTCTATATTTTCTTTCTTTTTTTACTTGTGTTTGAACAAGAAGAGAGGAATGTTGACCACATGTTTGCTAACTGGGTAGCTGAATTGCCTTGATTCTGCTCACTCTCTGAGTTAGAGCTGATAGCAAGTAGATGGGCACTGCTGCCAGTAGAATTCCCGATTTCTGGCAGATATTCATGGATACTCTGGAGTGAGGTAGAAGTTTCACCTATGCCTGTGTTTTGTTGTCTGATCCTCTGAGCTGATGCTGCATTGGGAAAATCCATAGCATTTTCTGCAACTGTGGAGCTTTCACTCCCTCTACTGCTTTGTTTATGGGAGATATTCCAGATGTCTATGAAATTTCCACAAATTTCTCCTAAACTTCCTGCCTAGCATGTTGCTGTTGGTTGCAATCTGGTGGAAGGATAAAGATTTTGTGGGGAGGACTGAATCAATTCTCTAGTCAGCACAAAAAAGAAGAACTTATGAATTGAGGGATGGCTGCCTAGAATCTCATTTGAACAGGTAACCATTGGTCCAGTGAGAGGGCAGTCAGAAGGAGAGAAAAAACATGTCTTTCTTCTGTTCTTCAGGCTTATAGGGCTCTCCTTTTTCATGAAGCAATACAAAGTCAGGGCAGACATTGTTTTCTGTAGTCTTATCTATCTATCTAATAGTCTAATAGTAGTCAATCTATCTAATAATAGCCTATCTATAATAGATAGTTGGAATACTTTTGGAATTTTAGCAAGTGCTTATTGATCAATCTTGAAGTTTCCTTATTTTTGTGTGTCTTATTGAGAAGTTGGAAAAGATAGCCTCAAAGGTTACTAGCCTGATTTCATTTTAAGAGTGGGTTCCTCATAAGGAATATCATGTAATGACTCTGGAATAAAATAATAAAAATGATAAATACATAGTACTTGCTGCGTGCCAGGCACTGTTCTTGGGTATGTGCATATACTTGTTGGATTAAGTTGCAAGCAGTTTCTTCCTAGAATGAAAGCTGTTAGAGACAGGAATCACATTCTAACTTTATGGCACTGGCATCTGGTGCAGTGTCTCATCTATGGTCGGTATTCAATAAGATTGAATTAATAGTCATGTTGAGAACTGGGTTGGATACGTAGCTGACAGAGAATGCTCAAAAAGAATCAACACAATAGTTTTCTTTCCATTTCTGACACTGTGTCTCCATCTCTGTCAATCTGCTACTTTTTGCCTATCTTTCTCTCTATTGTTTTGTTTATGTGTTATTATTGGAATTCAGTGTACTTTTGAGATTATTTTTAAACAAAGATGTATAAAAACAATGACTTTTTAAAAGATGGTTTAGAAAAAGATATTATTTTTAAAAGATGACAAAATATATATGCTGATTCGTTTAGCGAGCTTTCATGATACCAGAAGAGCACCATACTCTGAAGGTCCTTTTGGTGATATGGAAACAAACAAATCATTATGTAATGTAACTAAGGACCATAAGGATAATATAAAAAAAAGCGCCAAAGGGAAAAATCTGAAAAACTTTCCAGATCTGCAAAACCTGTTAGGTAGAATGTGTAGACATTATTTAACCATTGTTAAGATGAAAAACTACTGGAGTCCTGGAATTAGTAGCTTCTTTTTCAGCTCCTTGCTGGAGGGTGGTTGCCCAGGAATTAATTTCCACTAATTTTGTCTAGATTAGTCTGGACCTCTCCCACATTTTCATGTTGTTTCCACATAACAGATTTCTTCCAGAAGCTTAGAAGGATAACCCTTGAGGCTGGATAGCAGTTCATTCCGCCTGATAAGGAAGCAGGTCATTGAAACTTTTCCTTGGTAAAGAGACTTCCTAAGTGCCTCTCTTGGGGCTGATGATGGCTGAATGGGGAGGATGGTCCTCGCTGAGATCCCTTTGCAAAGGGCTTGGATCAGAGACAGTTCTGAGTGGGGGCTCAAGGCATCCCTTGAAGTCAGGAATCCCTCAGGAAATTATGATTGTAATTTTTCTTTCTTTCAGGTCTCTTATTTGGCGTGATGTGTACCTCTATGGCTGTGGCTGCATCTGTCATGGGAGGTGTTGTGCAGGTAACGAAAGAAGGAAAAGACACATTTGGTTTCACTGGAACTTCCCCCCACTCTCTTTTAATGTCTTGCTTCTTCCTCCAAGATCCAAAGGCTGACATTTAATGATACCAGCTCCAAATTAAAAATAAATGTAAAATGCATGTAAAATCAATTCTCTAGTCAGCACAAAAAAAGAAGAACTTATCTTTTCAGAAAGAGAAATCACTTTCCGAAGGGGAAACTATTAAATCACTTTCAGAAGGAGAAACGATTAAAACTAGTAATGGGATAGTGAGATAAAATTAGAAACTCTTAAAAATTCCGATCTGAGAATTTATTATCCTGATATGAAAGTAGTGATAAAAATAGTAAAACCAATAATAATTAACATTTATGTAACACTTACTATGTTCTGGGCAGAGTCCTAGATGTATTATTTCATTTAATCTTCATCACTTCTCTTAAAGGTAGTATAATTAATGCACTAATTTTCCAGATGAAGGAACTAGGAAGTAACTGTCTCAAAGTTACATAATTAAAGAGTGGTAGAACTGGGATATCTACTCACCTCCACCTATCATCCAAGCTGAACTCACAACTCCCAATTCCATAAAATATCAGTGTTAAAAGGAACCTTATGGATAATCTGTTTCAACATCTTCATTTTGCAGGTGATTACAGGAAAAAAAGTGAAAATACCCTGTTCAAGTTCTCACAGTTAGTGGAAAAACTAGGTTTATGACTCAAGTCTCCTGAGCCACCCATCCCCATTCTTCATGTTGCCCAACTCACAAAGCAGCATCAGATAAGCACATATTCAGATTCTACTCCGATTCTCTCAGTCCCGTTGTGTCTTTGTGGGTTTGTTTGTTTGTTTGTTTGTTTGTTTTTTTGAGACAGAGTCTCACTCTGTCACCCAGGCTGGATTACAGTAGTGTGATTTTGGTTCACTGCAACCTCTGCCTCCCAGGTTCAAGCAATTCTCCTGCCTCAGCCTCCCAAGTAGCTGGGATTACGGGTGCCCAGTTAATTTTTGTAGTTTTAGTAGAGATGGAGTTTCGCCATATTTGGCAGACTGGTCTTGAACTTCTGACCTCAAGAGATCCACCAGCCTCGGTCTCCGAGTGCTGCGATTACAGATGTGAGCCACTACGCCTGGCCTTTTGTAATCTGAACATTATTTAGAGTTTCTTATCATGGCATAAGTTTTCAATAAATGTTTTTCAAATGAAGATATGAGTCACAGTAAGTGAATAGTAATCATTAATGTTTATAGAAGGCCTTCCAGTTCCCAGAACAGTGTAACTTACTTGATCCTTCCAATGACTACTTAGATATGTTCCATTACTTCCATTTTAAGATTCAGGGAACAAATCTGGGAGAGCTAAGTGATGGAATAATTCACCTGTCTACATAAAAGAACTTGTGGGACATGATGTCCTTTCTAATAGGCCATTAACTACTGTTTCATCACAGATGCTTTGTAATCCCTTCATAATGTTTGAAGCACTCTGATATATACCCATCTACACAGCAGAAGTGGCAAGGTGGTGAGGTTTGTCTTTAGTGATCTCAGGCACTTATTTTAGGTTTATTTTCCTATTCATGGGACCTATATTTCCAAGTTGCTTCTGATGTCTTGTGCGCCACAATAATATTTACTCTTAAGAAAGTATCATCATGTCCAACTGGTGATTTGAGTCACTAAGTTGTTTTCTTCCAGAGATATTTCCATTGTGAGCTCCTCTGCAATTGAAGTATGAGGGGCTCCAGATAGGCAAGGACTCCTCCAAAGACTGGTGGAAAACAATTCTTGTAGTGAGGAGGAAGTCGTGAGTGATGCCCTCATCTGCCTGCCTTGGTTCAGATGAGTATCCTGGGCCCACCTTCTTGATTGATTAAGATGTGTGCCACGCAGTTTAAGAGATGTTGATAGGCAAGAAATGAAAACCCTGACCTCTCCTTTCCTAGGAGAGGTATTTCTCTCTAAGGTGGTCCACTCATTTCTCTGAACACATCTGACTTTGATGGGCAAAAAAGGCAACTATAATTCCCTTATTTAATTTTCCAAACACCCTTGCTAAATTGAATTTAATGGCACAACATTCATATTCAGAATTTACATATGGGAAGAAGACAAGAACCCAGGTACTATAGGGATGAGATATAGAGCCTGGTTTAATTTCATTTCATGTTTCTGAAACCACCCCGTAATGGTGTGTGTTTATGGGTGGTGCTGAGGCTGACAGTGGGGGCAGCTTAAGTCCCTTAAACAAAGGCCATTTCAATGTTTTTGTTAAAGACTGTAGAAAATATGTTCTGGAAAGCCTCATCCTGTGACATGCTCCAAGAAAGAAAATTTCCACACTCAAAAGACTTCGGAGCACACTGCACACTATATTCCACGCCCCAAAATCCACATGATACAGGGGCATATTGAAGGCTCCGAAAAATAAACCCCTCACTTGAAACATGTGACCACAGAACCATAATCAGGTGGAGAATAGAGGGGCAGGAGGGGCTGGGGTCAAATAGCAGCAGGGAAGATCAGTTACTGATTTGCCCAGCTCCCTTTGAGAAAGGTCATTCTGTCCAATATGCTGCTGTCCTAATGATGATCAACTAATTCTGCTAAGAGCTGTTAATGACTTTTAGGTGCATTTTAATCTCAACTTGAGAAAAAACTTGCTAGATATCATAACAGTTCAGCAAACAAATGGCATGCCTCAGGGATCAGAGCTCACTAATAGAGCAGGTTAGAGCAGTAATAAAAAGATAATAATAGTAGTAGTCAACATTTTGGTGCCCTTATGTGCTCCATAGTCTTCAGTCATTATTCTGTGCTTTTTCTTGGATTCCACATTGAACTACTCACCAAACCCCATGTCCCCCACATGGGAAGCAAGTATTAGCAAACCCACGTGACATGTGAGGAAGCTAAGGCATAGCAAGGTAAAATATCCTGCCCAAGCCCCAAAGACAACCCTAACCCCGATGCACAAAGCTGTTGTCCTGTACTTGCAGGAATGGCTTAGAAGGGATTTGGGCATTGGGGAGGAGGCGGAATTACATAAGCTGTAAGTCTTCCTCTAATTAAACATGCTTAATATTAACAAAAGGAAGGTAAAAATTAAAATTAGTTTGCTTTTGTACACTACAGAAATATACATAGTTTTAAATCCAGGAACTCTTGAATTCCTCCCCCACTGCCTTTTTTTATTTTATTTTTTTATGTGATGGCCTTTTTGTTCTGAGGCATGATGGCTAGTGACTTTTGTAAGAGATTGTCAAATATTTTTCCCACAGGGAAGATAAAATTACCTTTACTGACTTATTGACTCTCCTACGTAATCACTAGTAAATTAGCTTTCAAATTCAGTAACCCTAGAAACTGTGAAATAATGCTATCGTCAGCAGAGGAAATGCCAAGAATATTAACTTAAGTATTGATGCTGGGTAAGAAGGAAGGCTTTACCCTCATCTGCCTCCATTTTGTCAAGAATATATCTGAGGCACTGACTTCTTTGAAATTAATCTGGAAAAAACAATCATGCATTGCAACCCATCTTTCTGGAAAAAAGAACTTGCATTACAGCTAGAGGTGATTTGAAGTCCCCTTGGTTCTATGACCTTATATTTTTTATAGAGAAAGAAGACTCTGAAGTTCAATGAGTTTCAACTTGAACTTCAAACTAAATTCAGGTTACCTGCCTTTCTACTATACAAACACACACACAGACACACACACATAAATACAGTGCTTATCATTCATCCCAGAATTGAGAAATGACTTACAGAAAGCACATAATTAACAAATGGCACAGTCAGGACTAGGACTCAATTTTATCCCAGGTCCAAGAAAGGTATGATGCCAGGAAGTCACAGATGCCCTTGAGTAGGGGGTTCATCTGGTCTGCCTTTGTTCCACAGGCTTCCCTCAGCATTCACGGCATGTGTGGAGGACCAATGCTGGGCTTATTCTCCCTGGGAATCGTGTTCCCTTTTGTGAACTGGAAGGTAAGGATCCCACAGCCCTCTTCACAATTCCCAGTCAAAAGTGGGCCCAGCCGTTTTCTTTCTCCTCTCAGCCCTGTTTAGAAAAGCTATCTGTCTTAGCCAGGAAAAGAATCCACAGCAGAATTAAACAGAGCTTGAGTCTACCTATCTCTGACTTCAGTGACATCTTTCTGGGCACAGAAATGAAAGAAGAGCAGAGGTAGTTATGAACTGCCACATATCCTGACATCAAAGCTGACTCTTTAAGGTTAAATTAAGTCTTCTCTAAATTAAAGGTCCACAACATTAACTGTAAAATAGATATTGAATTCAAGAATAGTTTTGTTGAAACACAATTTTGAAAATTCGTATTTACAAATGTAAATCTCATTGTTTTCTGTGTATAGTTACCTAGATTTATAACTAACTTTATTAAATTAATTAACTAATTTATGTAGGGGAGAAGGGACAAACTTGGGTTCTGACAGCTGGATCTTCATTTTGCTGCTCTGACAAGCTAATAGTATGTCTTCAAGTAAATGTTGGTTGGATAACTATGTATTGAGTTTAAATCAAGATGAACAATTATTTGGAAAAATAACATAACAATATTTTTAAAACATTTATAATAGCAGGATTTTCTCAGTCTAACAAAATTGCCATCTTTCAATTATTGCCATGTGCACACTTACATGCATGTATTTTGAGAAAGTATTTTGATTCCAGAAAGCTTGACTTTACACTTATTAATGTATATACTATAGGATATTCCATAAAGTCTGTGTCAGATAGTATACTTGATTAGGTCTCTGTGGCTACCTGACCCTTATTGACCTTTCTCCTAGACAAATCGTGTGGGGCTAAGTAAAGGAGATTGATGGGTAGCGAGCATTCGGGTCTTTGCAGCACTTCCCAAGCAGTCTTAATCACTTGTCTGATATTGGGGTTGACAAGAATATTATGTCTTTGGGGAGATAATGTGAGGGAAGACAATATCCTAGCCACAAAAAATACAAGTTAACTACATAAGATTTTAGTGCACTGTTAACATTGATTTATTATCTATGTTAGTACATTGTAGTTTTTTTCTATTTGGTCAGGAAAACCACCTTGATTTCTCTTACTGAAATCGCCTTGTCATTTTGGGCAGCCATTGGGGCCCTCATTTACCCTGCACCAGCCTCTAAGACGTGGCCTTTGCCTAGATATTTAATAAAGTATAGTAAATATTATAAATTTGTGTCACCTCTCCCCTCACCAATGGCTATGGCTGATCCTACTAACCAATCATAGCTCTCCTTCCCATAGAATGTAGCTACACCTTCAGAATCTGTCTCAACATGGCTCTCTAGCTAGCCATTATAGATCAACCAGGGTTAACCCTCCAGTTGAAATCCATTTTCCACTTACTGGTAGGCCAGGGGTCAGCAAACGATATGCCTCAAGCCAAATCTAGCTGGCCCCCTGTGTTTGGTATGGCTTCAAGCTAGAAATGGTTTTGACATTTTTTAAATGGTTGGGAAAAAAGTCAAAAGAAGAATAATATTTTCTGGCACAAAAATATTACATAAAATTCCAATTTCAGTGCCCATAAATAAAATTTTACTAAAAACACAGCCAGGCTCTTCTGCTTGGGTATTGTCTATAGTTGCTTACATGCCATAAGAGAGCTGAGTTGTTGTGACAGATACTGCATGGCTTACAAAGCCTAAAATATTTATTGTCTGACTGTTGTATTAGAAATTTTCTGATCACTTGTTTAGACCAAGGCACAAGTATTCAAATCACACACACTGATTAAATTTCTTCAAACAATAATGGAGAAAGTATTCTGGAACTCTTACCAAGGTCTCTTCTATTTTTTTTCTGATTAACTAGAGAAGCCAACAGGTTTCTTTTCTCTGACTCAGAAGGCTCAGTTTCCTAGCAGTGGCCAGAAACATCAGATTATATTCTCTAGCGGTCCTAATCTCTGCTAGATTGTTCTGCCTCCTCTACAAGAAAAGTGATTCTTTGACTTTTCACTATTTGTCAAGAAATATAAACCTTAAGTGACAAGACCATTAAATGCACTTGCTAGTATTCATACTCAAACAAAAAAACTCAGAACTAGGGAGTCAGGGGACTCTGCCGGTTACTTAGGAAGAGAGATAGGAGTAATAATTTCTGTATAGAAGCTGTCAATAACTAAAAGTGACCCAGTATTTGAAGTTTTCCTTAACTTCTGAAAGTCTTCTAATGAGAATTCAGGTTTCAGCAGCTTTTTAAGTAGTAAGAGAAAGAAACCCTAAGGAGAAAAATAATTATTGCTAGAAATCTAAATATAATGATCACCATGAAATTATCTGGTGTCTTCATTTAAAGAACAAGTCACTCCTTAATAAACCTGCATTATGGGAGTTGAGGTGAAGGCAGTTTGAGCAGAGTGTTTCCGAAACATGTGGCCAAGATTTGGGGTGCAAAGCCAGAATCTGTAAGGCCTAGAACTCCTCATCTCATTATTCTTTCCATAGACAGCTTTGCCAAATTTCCCATTAACTTTTTTCTTCTTCATCCAGGGTGCACTAGGAGGTCTTCTTACTGGAATCACCTTGTCATTTTGGGTGGCCATTGGGGCCTTCATTTACCCTGCACCAGCCTCTAAGACATGGCCTTTGCCTCTATCAACAGACCAATGTGTCAAATCAAATGTGACAGCAACAGGGCCTCCAGTGCTATCCAGCAGGTATGCTGACTTTAAAGATGGTGCTAAGTCCCAGAGAGTGGGTCACCTGGTAAGAGGGAGGTGCACTCTTCAGAGATAAGTGTGATGAGACACATCTTGTTCTCTTATGAGACTCACTCTGGGAAGTACCCAGCACTGAAGAGTGCCACGCAGGGCTGCAGCTTTCTGCAGATGTCCATTCCTCTGTATTCAGACATACAAAAACCAATTTGGTGAAAGAGTTAATGGGAGATATGAGTAAAAAACAGAAAAAATAGTGGAGGGTTCAAAGACAGGTGACTGGGTATGAGGAACATGGTGTCCTCAAAGAATAAAACTCAGTAGAAGAAGTTTGTGAGCAATGAGGATAATGCTTATGGGCAAGCTGAGTTAGGAGCACTGCTGTGAACCTATGGCTTCTAAACCAAACAATATGAACACAGGGTTTAACAAAGGATTTCCCTTTGTACTTCTGGCTGGGGTAAGTGATCAAATATATCAACATACATCAGATAGTATGGTGTAGAGAGACGATTGTGGACTTTGAAATCTGAAATATTTGGGTTTGGATTTTGGTTTTATAATTTATTCCCTCTGTATCTTTGGACAAGTTAGTAAGTTGTAACTTCTTGAATTCTCAGAGCTCTTGATGGCAAAATGAGAAAATATATATATATGAATATATATACATATATATATAAAGTAGCACTACACATGACTTTAATAAATGTTCACTCTCACATTCTAATTGTATGTAAGAGCAAGTCTAGAAAATATAGGATTTGTGTTATTTGTGTATCCTCAAAAGTACTTCATTTTTAGTAGCCCTTTTCTGATTATCATCAATATCTCCCTGTACTGGCTCATTCCCTCTGAGTCCAGGCTTCTCAAACTGGCCAGATAATGTGGCAAATTGCATTCATGAAAGTCTCTCTCGGTCCGGCATGTCTTCTCCTCTCCATTGTCCTTGTCAATCTTGAGGCTAGTCTTGTCTTTACAAAGTCCAGAAAAGTGAAATTATCTTATTTGCATTTTTTATTTCCTCCATTTTTCTATCTTCTTTTCCTTTCTAATACAACTCATTCTATCCAAGCATCACTAGATTTATTTTTTCTGAAGCACCTTTCTGAACTCATTACTACCACATGGAGATGACTTAAATGATTCATGTGCTTATGGAATAAAACACAACCTTTTTATCCTGGAGTTAATACCTGCCAAACTTAAAACTTTCCTGTGGTTTTAATGTTATTAACTATTGTTTTCCTTCTACTCTGAATTCTGTTTCTTCTCTTCTACCTATGCTTATCCCACTCTTTCCTACATTTGGGTCCTTAAGCTATTCCCTTTACAGGAATGTATTTTAGTGTTCATTTCCACTCTCCTAAAATCTGTTTATCTTTCAAGAGCCATACTAGTGTCTCCTATTCCTCCATAAAGTTCATTTTGACTCAGGTTCCAAATGGGCACTCCATTATTTTGCTTCCATTTGACTTTGAGTTTCATTTTCTTTCCGTAAATTTTATATCAAAGAATTTCAACCTATTCATGGTTCCCCATAAACCATGTTGATTCTTCCCTCCTGCCTATACTTACTGTGTTCTCTTCTTGGAATGCTAATTCCTGGCCCTGACTACCCTCTTTGCTTGATTAACTACTAATTATTCTTTCAAAATGAGCTGAGGTATCATCTCATGCATTGGTCTGAATTTGATACTACTCTGAAGGCTGCCATAGTCTTTTATACCTTTTCTACTGAGGCAAAACCAACCCATTTTATGATTGTCTATTAGCTCCTGTATGTAGACTTTGTGACTTTCTCATCTTTATATCACTAATGCTTGTCACAATTACTAGCACTAAATCTGGGCTTAATAAATGTCTGAAGAATAAATAATACAAATGAAATTGTATTATTTGTATTAAGACACAATCCTCATTGTAATACTTATGATTCAGTATCAACATTGTTATATTTGTAATTCAGGAATGAATTGGATTGAGTGGAATACAAAGCACATCTTCTCTAAATATAATTTTTTAAATGACAAAAAGTTATGATTTAGGCTTTTGAGATGCCAGGCCCTAAAATGAATCCTGAGCAGTCCTCTACATCACTGTGGGTCTTTAGAATGCACAGAATTGGTGACATGTGCTGTTCTCCACAGACCTGGAATAGCTGATACCTGGTACTCGATCTCCTACCTTTACTACAGTGCAGTGGGCTGCTTAGGATGCATTGCTGCTGGAGTAATCATCAGCCTCATAACAGGTTGGTTATAATTCCTCCCTTTGGGACTAAAGAAGATATGGGCTCATGCATGCATTGGTGGACTGGCTGTCTGTCTTATTGGTTTGAATTCACGTTTCCCACAAAAACCCTTCTTCCCATATAGATGTCTACTCTCTCAACGCTGACATACAAAGGCACCCTTCATTATTATATACCTGACTATTAATATATAAAACATATATTCACGGGAGGCTGAGGCAGGAGAATCGCTTGAACCCAGAAGGTGGAGGTTGCAGTGAGCTGAGATGGTGCCATTGCACTCCAGCTTGGGCGACAGAGCAAGGCTCCGTCTCAAAAAACCAAAAAAAACCCAACCAAACAAAAAAACATATATTCAAACATTTCCCATATATTATTAAAAAAAAGATGCTTTGACATATGCCCCCCAGAGGCCTGAGTATGAAAAACCCTCTGTAATATAACAATCAGTAAATAAGGTTAAAATTCAGAATGGTTCTTTTCCCCTCATCCCAGTAAGAGACAAGATTTTTGTCATCACCATCTTACTATCTCATGAAGTCAGCCTTTGCTAACTTACTAGAAAAGCAAAACACTGTTGTTTTTGCCTATGTTGTCCTTTGGAGGCTGCTTCTCTAGGGTCGTGGAGTTCTCTGCAGTGAGCAGCTTCACTGTAAGCCATTTTTAGCAAAGTGTCTACCATCCATACTTGCCCTTTTGATGTATTAATGTCCTTTTTGTTTCAAAGCCCATGAGGGATTGGTAGTGGTGAGAGTGTGGGAGATAATGGGGTGGAATAAGTTCACTGTACTCTTGTCCCTCCACCTCCTTGGAGTATGTATTTTAGCTAAAAAATTTTAAGGTATTCTATTTTTCCATGACTATTATATACCAATGAACAATGGCCAACATTCTGACTCAACACAAAACCTGAATGGCAACATTTCTGGTGACTGTGTACTAGAAATGTTATATTGAAGCTCCAATGCCCTATTGTTCTGTGCATGATGTCACTAGCCATTCACTGAAATTTAAGAAGATCTTGGCTATGATAAAGAATAGACTATAAATCTTGTAACCCCAGTCTTTCACATAATAACAACTCTCTCAATGTCTTTATGTAAATGGTTTCAAGCAAAAGATTGTTTATTCATTTTGTTTAGATTTTGCCTTAGTACCCTGACATCTGTAACTCCTTCCTTGATGCTAGTGGGATATACCTAGACATTTCAGTTTAGTGATCAGTCACCACTAAGAAGACAACCAAGATTTCAGCTGCCTGAACATTTCCTTCTAAAGCAGGAAATGTGTACACATGAAATCCAGTAGTTTGCCAGTCCATATTTTCCATGTGTGCACCAAAATTAGCATGCTCTTATGTTGATACAGCAGCACTTATATTAAATTTGATTGAAAATTCTTACACATTTTCAGCATGAATAACTCTTCCGGTATTAATCCCTTTGTTTTCTTTTTCTCCAAATAAGCCAGGTCTTAGTCAAATGCCCTTCAAGCCAAAAGCGAACACTCTAACAAAGTCTAATTATGCCTTCAAACATTTGGAAAAATTTTTGAACATGACCACCAGATGTTCTTGCCTCCTGGTGCCTGTCTTCCAAATGAGGCCTTAGGGCTAGGCTGATACCCTCAGGTCTGCTCACTAAGAGGCTTTAACAAATCTTCTGTAATACCCACTGAATCTTTTAAAAAGTCTTACAGTGTTTAAATGTAGAATAGGGTCAGTAAGGAAGGACAGAGGCCTTTTGTGGGCCTGTTCTCCTTGTGTCATATTTTATCTTGGTCTTGTTTGGTCTTAATAGGTGATGTCTTCAATTATACTTCTTCCAGATAAAATATGGCACCTCGAAGATACGCTGTTTATGTTACTCATACATGTTGACACATAGAATCATGTCTGTGTTGATTAGCAATTCCAGGAAGTTTATATCATTAATCATTTTGTGCATCAGCTGCTGAAAGATCTTGGCCTAAGATACACTTTAAATTCTTCATTATTACTGATATAATTCTGCCGGATGGCTGAAAGTTATTTTTTCATTTTTCCATTTTAGATAAGTGAAATGAAAATATCATTTCCTAAATCAAGAACAAATACCATTGTTGGTGTATCAAGTGGCCAAAACATCCCATTATCAGGACAGTATATAGAGATTGATGCTACTCTGTTTTTCAGCTTACAGTAGTTTATATTTATCTGAATCTTACTATATTTTTCTCATTTACCATAAAGCTGCATGTCTCAGATATAAAATCTTTAGTTATCAGTCTATTATTTTATATTTTAGATTATGTTTCCGTACACTAAGGTTAAATCTGGCCTACTACCTGTTTTCTTTTTTTTTTTTTTTTTCGTTTTCTAGAAACAGAGCTTGCCCATTTATTTGCTTTTAACTATGGTTGATTTCACTCTACAAAGGCAGAGTTGAGTAGTGGCAACAAAGATCCTCTGGTTAGCAACGCCTAAAATATTTACAATCTATCTCTTAACATAAAAAAGTAATCTTTGTATTAGATAATTAATCTCATCAGAGAAATTTACTGGACTAGTTTATAAATTGTCAGGAATTGTGCAGCTCTGTATAACGATGAGAGACAGATCAAAAATATTCTAGCTTTCAGTTTGCTGTGGTGAAATCTGATACCATTCTAATTTCTGATTCTTGTATGTAATCTACCTTATTTCAGTCTCTCTCTCCTCTTTGTCACACACACACAGACAGAGGTACATACACACACACACACACACACACATACATCCACACACACACAGATAGATACACACACACTCATGCCATTCTTTCTGTTGCAAGTTTATAGACCGTCTCTTTATTCCTAGGTTTCTGAAATTTTATGCCCTTTCCACTCCTAATCTGACTTTCCTAACTTCCAACTTAAGCCTATGTCTTATACTCAGGACTTCTGCTGAGAGTTTTGGGGCTTGTGCCCAGTAGACGGACCATGTGGGGGAATGGATTCTAGGTTGCATTCTGCTCATGGAGTCAGTACCTTGGCACAGAGTTGGTTCTGCTCAGAGGAAGGGGAACTTTCCTCAAAACCACCCCAGGTTACTACACATCTAGTGACATTTCCTCTATAAGCATGAACTTTCTTTTCCTTAGGATAAACCTGCTTGTCTACAGGATATGATCTCATCCCCTGCGACCTTCTCTTTTCTCACCTAGTATGTCTACAGTCCTGTAGTCTCTTGACGAAGTTGGTTTCAACCAATTTTCTCAGCACTCCACTGATGCTCAATCCCCAAGGTCTTGCTCATGAAAGAGATGATAAATCCACGATTGAAGGCAAACACAGAGCTTCTGGTTTCAGAATTTGAGTTTCATTTTCATTTTTAACTTTCCTACCTGTGAGAATTATAGCCCTATACTTTGCTTTACCATCTGCTATCTCCCAAAGGCAATACTGTCTTTTTCTAGAAGAAAACAGAATCTAAATCCATATGAAGCAGAGTCCTGTCCTTCTTAGCAAATCTCAGGACCTGCTCTTAAGAGACAATAGATCTACATCATTTGTTGGAGTGTTTGATGATTTTGTGGTTCATTCAGAGACAAAACTCTTCTCTGTTTGAAACCCTGGAAATGGCTTTGTCCCAAATTAAATTATTCTGATTCAGAGATGCCCTTGGATAGAAGTTTGAGGTTTTGCAACTCCTCCTCTGCCACTCACACATACGCACAGATTAAGGCAAATGGAGCGTTACAGAGTGTGAGATCACATATGTTTAACTAAATGTATACTTCATCATTTATTAGCTTCTAGAAAAGTTCACCATTTCCTCATCCATGAAATGAGAATAACAATACTTACCTATCTATAGAGATTAGTGATAATCTGTGTAAAATGTGCTCAGTATGTAGAATACACTGACTAATTGATAAATATTATTATCAACAGTAGTAGAATTCTATGTGGCCAAATGTCTTTTGACATGGTGATGTCAATGCCAGGGAATAGATTGTTTAAGCCTCAATTTAGATTTTAAAAAATCTACATTTTTGGCCAGGCACAGTGGCTAACATCTATAATCACAGCACTTTGGGAGGCTGAGGTGGGCAGATCACCTGAGGTCAGGAGTTTGAGACCAGCCTGGCCAACATGGTGAAATCCCATCTCTACAAAAAGAATGCAAAAAATTAGCCGGGCATGGTAGTTCGTGCCTGTAGTCCCAGCTACTCCAGAGGCTGAGGCAGGAGAATCACTTGAACCCGGGAGACGGAGGTTGCATTGAGCCGAGATCATGCCACTGCATTCCAGCCTGGGCAATAGCGTGAGACTCTGTCTCATACAAAAAACAAACAAATCTACATTTTTTTCTTTTTTTTTTTTTGTCTCTAGAAAGCAGTTTGAGAAAAAGTTTGTGGATGGTCACAGTGTCTGGCACTTAAAAGAAATTTGATCAACAGTGTAACCACTACTTCACTCCTCCCTCTAGGGATCTTTACACTACACTGACTATGGGACTAATAACTATCCTTGAATGATATTGGGTATTAGTGAATAGTCTTTATGACTTAAAATTTGCATAAGTTCTGGGAGGAGCAAAATCATTGGCCTTTACATCTTGGTTTGAATATCAATTTGACTCTTGTTCCACAGCAGGATTTGAAGAAATAGGACATTGAACAGGTATGTTTCAAGGAAGGGAAAAGGAGGGTGTGAGGCATGAGGAGGTGTGAGGAATGCTTAAAGTACCTGGGAGGAACATGAGGGTATTGCTTGTTCAGGATGTTAGGGTGAAAGAAAAGAAGGAACAATAAAAATACTCTTTCTAATTTTACCAATACTGACTTAGATGATCTCAAATATTAATATATCTGGTTTGGATAAAAAGTCAAGGGCTTTTTTAAAGGAAGAAATTGCATAATTACTGCTATCGCCTCTGTTGGCCAAAGAAGGTTACTAATAGCATTTTCTATAATAGATATTTAAAAATAAATAGGTTGTCTCTGTTTAACTCTACAATCATGAGTCTACCTGACCTGACAATTTGTTGATGTTTAAAAACGAACTCCCACCCCTTTCAGCAGTTAACCAAGTTCTGTTTATTAACCACTCAGTCTTGTTTTCACTCTTATTCTAAAAAGTAACCTACTTTTCAAGTTGACAATGTTTAAATCTGTAAAGGAAGACATGGAGGCCTGCAACCATCTAATCTATTTGTTCTTTTGTTAATAGGTCGCCAAAGAGGTGAGGATATTCAACCACTGTTAATTAGACCAGTTTGTAATTTATTTTGCTTTTGGTCTAAGAAGTACAAAACACTATGCTGGTGCGGAGTTCAGCATGACAGTGGGACAGAGCAGGTGAGCTGATGTTTGAGCTTCTAAAAATGTGTATGGACTCAAAGGGATTCCCGGTTTTGCCCATTTAAACCAGCTGCAAAGATGCACCGGAAAGGGAAGGCAGTGAATGTGAGAACTTGAAAGAATTTGAGTATCAACTTCAGAGTTACCTCAGCTAATCAGCTTTTAAGCATATAAATATGTTGATAGGTAAAAGTGCCTTGTAGCTGAATTACTGGCATTGCAGGTGGTCAGTTTTCAAACTGTTTTAACCCCTGTGAAGGTGAATTCTAGGAAAATATAAAAGTGAATAATAGAAAAGGAACAAATTGAAGGCACATTCTCCTATAATAGTTCAAAGTATGGACTTTAGCGTCAGACAGTCCTGGGATTAATCCTGGTTCCATGTCCTACATTCTTTGGGTAAATTATTTAACTCCTCAACTCCAGCTTTTCTGATCTAAAAACTGGGTGGGTAAGGGGGGTATTATACGGAGCAACATGGACACAAGCATTTCCAGTTCTATGGGATATAAACATAAAGCAAGGTCATGGTGGGAATGTACAGGCAAAGACGCAGCAAGATGCACCTAACTCTCTAACTCCCCAGCTCTCTTTATTCCGGGAAAAAGAAGTGTATTTAGATCAGGCAGTACTAGAGACACTGTCCAAGTTCTATTAAGGTTTCATCAGCCAAAGACCACCAGAAAGAGCCTGTAGTTAGACAAAATTGGACTTACTGACTTGATGCAGCAAGGTGGGGTACTTCAGAGGAATCGGGGAATGCCACCCTCAACAAGAGGGAGGAAGAACATGTCTTTTGTAAGGTTTGGGTTCCCACTGAAGGATTCTTAAAGGGGTCTATGGGAAGCAGAAAATGACCACAAAGCTATCTGGGGCAGCATTGGTAAGAGTGCAATGGTCACTGAAAGGGTTGTTACGGCATTTGATGACTGCCAGACTTTGGGAGCAGCTGACCTTATCAGTGTCTGTCTTCCCAGCTTGATTAAGGGCAGGAGTATTTTTTGTTGTTGTGTTTTTCTTTTTAGTTTAAACTTATATTCACTTTTAGTCCCAGACATTTTATTCTTTTACGATTTTAGGAGAGGGAAGCCTAACCCATATCATGGCAAATATTTCTGAGTTGTCCATTGCTCTCATCTCCAGAAAACAGCAGAATAGCATGTATATCACCTAAAGCTGAGTTTATTACTTTTGGCAGGAGGCAAGAGCACCACGTTTACAGAGAGGCTCAGGATACAGAAGTTAGGTGCAGACATTTATAGAATTCTGAGCTTAAGTGACTTAAGGTAGATCTTTCAATTCAGGGTTCTTATTGGAACTGGGCAAAACTGTGATGTGAGAATTTAAAATTGGAAAACATAGCCAGGTGAGGGTCCTAAAGTCAGTTTTGATAATTGAACAGTGGCTTGATAAGCAAGGAGTTTGCTTCATTGAGCAATCTATACTTTTGAGAAAAGGGCTGTTTACCCAGATGAGCAATTTATTTTGCTGAGAAGGCAGCTGGTTAAGCAGCCTATTGTTTGTATAAATGAATTTTGAGGAAGTTCTAGAAGCAACGGATCAAGTTATTTGTTGGTTTGCAGACTCAGGAAGATAGAATTTCCTGGAATAAATAATAAACTTAATTAATGCAGGCAGCCAGCTTCTGTTCTCAAGGCTAAGTTGAAAGGGAGGGGACACTCCTTGTGTCACTACTGGGCTCCTTTGCCAAAAAATAATGTTGAGCAGCATCCAGGGGAGTTTGTGTATAGGTGTCCCTGTTTTTATTAGCAGACTCTCCTATTCCCAGGTAGGAAGGGGGCCATCCCCATATGAGATACAGGTATGTTTCTCCTTATAAGGTAATACTACTACTTCACAGGATTGCTGGGTTAAATGAGAGGTGTATAAATTTCTTCGTGCAACACGAGACATACTGTAAATGCTCAATAAATTGTTCTTTTTGCTGTTATTATCATTAGAAATAGTACCTTACATGGATTATCAAAGTTATCAATTAGAAAATGTCTTAGGTCAGAGTTGTTTATGCTTCTTTTGTACGTACATATAATTTTTTGAAGCCAAGGCCTAAACAAGATTCTCTCAGGTTAATCTGGAGTACATCAAGGATATCTTGCTAATATGTGTCTTTCTATTTCCCTCAGGAAAACCTTGAGAATGGAAGTGCCCGGAAACAGGGGGCTGAATCTGTCTTACAGAATGGACTCAGGAGAGAAAGCCTGGTACATGTTCCAGGCTATGATCCTAAGGACAAAAGCTACAACAATATGGCATTTGAGACTACCCATTTCTAAGGCAATACCTGTATGAATGCACACACACACACACGCGCACAATATACACACACACACACACACACAAACTCCACATACTTCTTGCCTACTTGTTAGTAGATATGTATAGTTGCCATTGCTAGAAGACAGGGATGTCTGGTGCCTATTTCTACTTATTTATAACTACATGCAAAACGACTGTTTCTTGGGATATTCTTTGAAAGACTCCAACTTTCACAGAGAAAAACCAACCTGCTCCAAATGCCCTTGACTACTTCCTTCATGAATAAATTAGGACTGGATTTTATTATCATTCAAGAAAGCGAAGTCTTTTTGCTTGGTGTCATATTAAACTTCAGGTTTTTCGTTTTAGTAGTTTTTTAACCATCAAAATATCTTGGAGTTTAGAGGCAGAACGGGAAACAGAAATATGCATATTTAACACTTTTCTGCCACGAAGGATAAAACAGAGGAATGACATCCACCCCCGACCTCACACCTGACATATATGTAGACATATTTTATGCCACCCATCTCCCATCCTGTAGCTACAATTGGCATACAACTACTATTAACCTCCCTTCACCACCACTATCAGGTCCTCTTCCAGTCATTCCAGTCATTAGCTGTCCTGACCAAACATTAAAAAAAAAATTCAGCTAAATACAGAAGAAAATGGTATGTCTGGCTAGTGGGAGTGATTATAACTAAAAACTTTGCTCCTTTTGTGCTGTCCATGCAGTATTTCTTCTTCCTTTCTATCACTTTACAATGAAAAATTGCCTCAGAGCTCAATAAGAAGTCTGGAGCCTTTTTCCAGGGCTAAGGAAAGAGAAAAGGAATGTCCTATAGAAGGTTGTTAGGATAGAATTTGGTAAAAGAACATTGCAAATATTGTAACAGACGATAGGAGATTTCATCAGCAATAGGATTCTTCTTTGGAGAACATACATTGTCCATAAGACTTGTACTCTGCTCATTCAACTCATGTGAGCAAGCTCAACTCACTCCACCTGGGTTAGGTAACAGAAGTGGAGAACTTCATAGTTCGTGTCTAGAAAATAATGTTTAAAGTTCTGGAGATTGAGGGTATTGCAGATTAAAAGGCAAGTTGACAAATGAAGGAGCAGTGAAAGATTTTTGGAAGAAGTGAAGAAGTGAAATTCTGAAAAGGCAAAAGAAAGAACCAGTATGTCACAGGGGCCAAGTCAGAGGACAGATAATAAGAAACAAAGTTGTATCTGAGAGTCATATATTAGGACAGGTGTCAGATATTTATTTTGGTGGCCAGATAAAAGCAAAAGGCCTAGAAACAGTGTGTTAGCAAAGTAAGAAGAAATGGTCCAAATAGGCAAGGATAAGGAAATCCAAAGGTTGTCTTTAAATATTTCTCAAAAGAGAAAGCCTTGAAAGAAGCATACAATAGAGAAAAAAATGAATTACCAGTATTTATTATTAGAAAAGATACAAAGACAGACAAATCAGTGGAGGAATTAAAACAGAGAAACTGGAGTTTATAAAACAGAGCCCAATCCTTGCCTTCTCTCCCTCCACTCAAATAGAAAAGGAGAATGGAGAAAGAGAAAGAAAGTATTAGGCTACAGTTTATAAGAGAGATGAGAAAAAAATACATTTGGGAATAGAGGGAAAGGGTCAAAAGGGGGCACATTTGGAGAAATATCTGAAAATGAGAAGGAGCAGAATTTTTGGAAACATTTTTTAAAGTCTGGCAACGCTAATTAAGCTGTTGATCTAAGGATTTGCAAATTGAGAGGTGCAATTATTTTCCAAATGATTTGTGACACTCTTATTAATTAGAATATATATTTTGTGAATATTGAAATCTGAGCCAAAACTAGTTAGCTTTATTAATATCTTAGGGAAAGGAGAGAAAGAAAGAGGGAGAGAGAGAGAGAGAGAGAGAAAGAAAGAAAGAAAGAGAAAGAGGAAGAGAGAGACAGGAAGAATAAAAAAACAGCAATTCTGAAGATGAGAATAAATTAATGGTAGGTATTATATATGCATGTACATATATATGCATCTGTACACTATATATGTAAATATGATTTGGAATACATCAGGATTGTGAACTTCCACTTGGGATAGCATAAAAGCAAAATATACCATACAATTTTTCATTTTACTCACAAATTCTCCTAAAGACATTTCACTAGGTCAGTACATTTCCAAGAAAGTTTTAAAAATGTTTCTTCTTTTATAGTCCCTAATTATCTTACCTGGAGTGTTATCAAAATGTCATACAACTGGAAAATGCAATTATTATTATAAAGATATCTCTGCCTTCTCTTGTGTAATGAAATTTATGGCATTAGGAGATGACATTTCCAGAGATTTTAGAGGTCAATGTAGAGACTCCTCCCATTCTTCTTAATTGAACAAACATGCATAAATCTAGGGTTTCAGGTAGAGAGCAGATGGGAATCTACAGGAAACTGTCTTCCATAGTGTATGAAAACCGTGTTTGTTGTGTGGTGAAGCAAAAGGAAACTATGAAGTGCACAGTCAATAGATTCAGCTAGTGAGTCCCAGCATTCCTCTCAGGCCCTCACTAGGATTAGCAGCCCAGAGTCATGCCAAGGCCACTGGTGCAGTACAAAGACAGTTCAGTGACAAGTTCCATCCATACCATGGAAGAGGGTTAAACTTGTGGCTGTTTTTGCCACAGCATGACCAGAGACATTCTCAATAAATGGCACTAGGAATGATGAGTTTTAGAGGGGCCTAAAATGTTCCAAACTTGATACTCACCACTGTACCTTTAAAGCACAACCAGAGATATTGGTAAAAATGGAATAGAATTACCTCAATACCTCTTTAACTCAGTCTGAATGAATTCATTTTGATGACAGATATTTTTTGTCACCATTTGGAATAAGAACTACAACAGCTTATGATTGAGGTGAGGAACTGCAGTCAAATGGCTTAGGTTCAAACACAAGTTCTGACACAAATCTAGGTAATTTTGGGCAATATTTTAAAATCTTAGTTTATTCACCAATTAATAGGAGTAAAAATTATCCCTACTTAATAGAATTCTTATGAAGATTTATATAAGTAAATCATATAAAGTGCTTAGCACAGTGTGACTGGCCCACATGGAATATTTAATACTTGGTCTGCAATATATGAAGAAAATGGTGTACATGTTAACTTAAATGGTTTCATTATTTCTCTTCAGGATTTTTAAGATGCAGGATCAGAATATATGTTACTATTTTGAGAATTAGAAATAATAAGAAAAACAGAATGTATACATTAAAAGTCATGCTGTAAATTTCCAAAGAGTAGTCTTTTTAATGCCAGAGTTTAAATAAAATATTATTTTCCAGAGAGTAACTTTTCTAAAGGTCCTAAATTCTGAAAAGAGAGAAAACTACTGTTATAAACAAGTTTATTACTAAAAGATGCAATATTCATTACTATGACTTATCATTATTTTGTACATGTAAACCTTGATAAATAAACAGCATCTCAACCCAAGTTTATTACTCATTGCACAGTTCAAAGCAACTATGACTCTCAAAATAGCAACAGAAGGTGGGGAGGGTCTTTTCCCTTTGTTTATATAGTATTTGCTAAAAATGAACTTTACTATTTTGTGACTTTGTAGGGTTACACCATTTCATTCTAAAGAGAAACAAAAAGTAAACCATTGGCCATGTGGCTTTCAAACAGTATTTCAAAGAGAATATTACTGTAATATTTTTGTGCTGTTACAGTCTTAATCAAACATTATTACAAAGATCAGATACGGAAAAAATAGAGGAGTCTCCCCTTAATTGTTCCCTTTGAAATAAATTGTTTTAAAATATTACAGAAGTTATAGCTGTATGTACATGCACATTTCTATATTTACAAGTCTCATGTACTTAATCTCAATATTGAAAATTAGCTAGGTTTACTATAGAGTTAACTGCTTTTATCTAGCATTTATAATCTTGTAGTATAACCTATTTTCAAATAACTAAAATTTAATTGATGTCATCAATGGTACACATGAAAATGATACAAATTTATAAACTAATAAAATGTAACTCATCATTGATAGTAAACTACTAATGGGTAGATTTTATTGGTAATTCTTGGAAACAGATAATATCATTGTTTCCTCTTCCACCCCAATCTCCTGAGTAAATCAATGTAGATTTTCAAATACTCATGTGAATAACAAATATGCACAAGCCCATTTTTCCAATATTATACTTTGGTGTTTCAAATATTAGCCATCTTCAGAAGACAAAGAGTTAAGCTCATAAGTATGTAACTTCTTAATCACAACATGACCCTTTCTTGAAGTGTCAGGCTGTCATCATAAATTAGAAAAATAATCTTACCCTGTGGAGCAAGATGTTCATTGATAATGATATTTCAGTACATCGGTAGGACATTTAATGTGATATTTTTGTATTTTCAAAATCTTTTGAAGCTTTTTAATTTCAGAGTCCTAGAATACATCTAAATCTAATGTTGTTTATACAACTAGTTAAGATTAGGAAAAATGCCTATAAACAAGTATAGGTATATAATTTATATATAATTATTTAAATTTTTTTTAAGTTAAGTTTCAATGTAAGTGCTTTGGAATTATCAATGTGAATATTTTCTACAGGGTTAGGGATGGAATGGAAGATAATCACCTATTCTAAAATCTTTTGTTAAAACCTTATAGATTAAGGCAGGTCTACCAGGTGACCAAGTAAGCATATGCCAAAATAAGGTTTTTCATATCATATAACATGACTTCCTTTACGATGTTTTGGATAAGGCCTGTAATATTCAGTTCACCCATGGGTTATGACACATACACACACAGAAATAAACATCAAGAGGGTTTGTAACTTAATAAAGTGGGTTACTATAAATAAAGAAAAGCAATGAATAATGGTGATATCTTTTGTGGACCGTATCCTCAGGAATTTCCAGAAATGATTCACCTGTGTCCTAAGTTGCAAAAGCAAGTGTGTGCACAGATGTTCAGAACACCTCATCCTTATTACAGGATCTGCTTTTGACACACTTAAAAGGCTAAGAGTAGTTTCATGTAATTCTTTACTTAATGTCTTAATTTAACTGCCATATTAAAAAAAAGTGAGCAACCCTCAAATCACTTATTTGCAGTATAGTATAATATAAGCAGGCTGAATCTGTGGATAACATTATTGACTGATTTGGAATACACTTCATAAAGGTTTATACACCTTTGTGCTAACCACTTTTAAGAATGTTAATAGGTCACCTTCTTAAAAATTGATTCAGTCTATCTCAACAGAGCAAAGCTTCCTTAAATTGGCTTTAGAATTTAAGAATTTGGAAGGAATATTTAATGATAGCAATACACAGTGTATTTTTTTATGATTTGCAGGGTAACTGCAGTGAGTAAAAGAAGTAATAAAACCAATATTTATAATCATCTGGATAAATATATGATTGCAACATAATTTCTCCTGTTGAGAATAAAAATGGTTGGAGAAATCCACTCTTGTCTCTTCTGGCCATCCCCCAATTCCTTTTTCAATTATAGAATTCCAATAGCTCTTTCCTACTTGAAAAATACAATATAGAGGCCAATGGACATACATATTAGGAAGACAAAATTGTATATCCTTAAAATTGTATATCTTTTTAAGTGTATTTTCATCTTCAACACTGAAAATAGGCTGTTTATTCTTTGGTTAGAGTTGTCACCAAAATCAAAGCTTATTAGATTTAGCTTCATAAATCATAACATAGATAAGAAAAAAAACCCTTCATTTCTTCTGAGTGTTAACAGATGAACTACACTGTGGTTTGTTTTTCAGCCAGAAAGAAGGCAGGGTGTGTGCATAGCAGATACTGAAGTAGGATCTGTAAAGTAGACATTTTTGCATGGGTAGAAAACACTCTAAATTGCCTTTATCATCTTCAAAACATTGCTTCCACGATTATCTTGGCCATCCGGTTTTTCTCCCACTCAATCTCTCTTTTCTCACCAGAGAGAGAAAAATACGCTGGGTAAAGATCAGTGGAAAAGTCTGTTCATATTACTTGTTGGAAAGATACTTAATTTTGCCTGAAGAGTTTACTGGTAGGGTTGAATTTCATGTATCAACATGCAATTCAAAATGATTGTAATGGTACTGAGGCAGTTTGAGTAGCACATGGGGATAGCCACCTACATGGCGATGATTTTTTGAGCAGTATCTAAGTAGATCTCATAAAGTTTTGTTTTTCAACGAATAATATAAGAAGTGTTACTTTCTGAGAAACAAAGAGGGCAGAGACATTGCTTTTACTACATAGAGAGAATTAAGATGAAAAAAAAAAAACACTCTGAGGAAGTCAATGCAGGTCTATACCGGAAAAATCTCATTTCTTTCCTTCTTAGGGAAAAATGTGAAGCAGAGCCCACATAACTGACTGTCTAGTGTAATCAAGACTTCCACTTTGGGCTGGCTGCATGTGAACGAGGCTTTTTCTAGAGAGAATTTTGCAGAAGCACACGCTGATACAGTCATAAAGCAGTAAAACTGGACTTACTTATAGATTTCTGTTTGAGGGTAGACTTTGATAGTACCAGATATTGGAACTGGTCCCAAATATGAAACTTTTTTCTACCAACTGTTTGTTCCATTTCACTTTCCTGAAAAAGATATCTTAATGTGGACATGGCTAGGATGCAGTGAGGGTAACATTTGTGTTCTCTAGAAAACAAAAAAGCCATCAAATGTGATCATGGGTATGTTTTTTTCAAATGAAGCCAGATGGCAAATTCAATTGAAGATAACTTATCACCATTACAAAGGTATAAATCCTAGCTAGCAGAAGCCTGGGCTGATCAATGATTCAAGCTAAAGCCCAATTAATATCTCCTTTGGACTATGTATTGTTGTCATATTTCATTTGGAATGTAAATGCCTGTAGGGAAATGTTTGGCTTTTCATCAGAAGCTGGGTTGTTCAGGCCACTCCTACCTAAAAGGTTCTCTCTGAGCCACTAAGAATACCAGGAATGAGGTAAGATGTTAACTGATTCCCTGGATAAAACCTAGAACTATACTCAGAGTCCATTTTAATACCATGATTTTCAGGGGAAATGGAGTGGAAATATCTGGTCACCATAGTAGGACTGAGTTGGGCATATTTTGAAGACAGTAACTGCTCACTGATTCTTACACAAAGGATGGCAAGATGCAAGTGTGTGTATGGACACCCACACACAACACACACCCTAGGCTTATATTAACTTGCCCCCAGTTGACAGGCTAGTCAATCAAGCCATATCAGTTAAGCAACTCTGCAGGCCACCTGGATTTTCCATTTTGACTATCATTAAAAAAAAATGGGCAAATTGGTAGCCTCTTTTTGACAGTTGGCTATGGTGCTCCTGCATGTCCTCCCTCCTTAGCATGCATTGTATCTGTGCTAAAATTCCTGTCTTAAAGAGATTTTGATGGTGATTGATGGAGCCAGCATAAATGTGAAAAAGAGAAAGGGCTTACATGTGATGACAGTATTGTTAACCCTCACAAGAACTAATCAAGCTTCTTCTCTTATCTATGTCTAGTACAAAGCATTAGATAGGTGTGATTCCCCACCAGCACTTTATAATGTGCAAACGCCTTGAAGAAAATGATCTTATCAGAAGAGAGTCAAACCTTTTTAAGAGTACGGTAATGGCCTGCAAGAATAAGAAGCTAGCCTTGTAGAGTTAAAGAATGAACAACACCCCCTCCCCATACAAAACAAATTTCAATTTAATATTTAAAAAGCAAGTAGAATTAAACAACATGCAAATTATAGGGAAAATACCATATCAAATAATAATTTATTGAGTGAAAAAGTTTTCTATTCATTCCATCATACAATAGATTGTGCTAAGAATCATTTTGGAAGAATGTGCAGCATTCAGAAGTTGCATCTCATCATGCAGTCACTCAGCAGCATTTTATCTAAAAGTACGTGCACAGACTCAGACAATTACAAACTATTTCAGCCATGATCTATGGTGATTTTCCACACATTGTACAGTGAAAGTTCTTCAGCTTGGAACAACTTGTCAATGCAGACTGCATGCACATGTATATTAGTTACTTGCTTGAAAAGACAAGTTAGAATATGAAAATATATAAGCAGCATTCATGTAATACAGAATTCCTGAGAATAGTGTGTGCTATAAATCTTTGAGAAGTAATTTGTATTCATATAAAAACCATGATATAAAACATTTCTCTCAACTAAAACAGAGTGATCTAAAACTAACACACTGCAAGGGGCTGTCAGTATTTACTGTCAACAGTGATGAAGGCATAACTAGATTCTATTGCACTGTTTTGCAAAATAAACATTTCAGGCAATTTTTTCTTTTTCTGTTTTTCACGTTTCAAAAGTATCAGAGAAGGCATTTTATAAATCAATGTATTATAATTTTTAAATTAAAATATTTTTCTCTTTTCATATTTTTCTTTCTAGTTGATCAATATGGTTTTAAACCCTAAGGGACTATATAAAAAGGAAAGGAAATACTTCTTAAGGATAGAGCTATCATTATTCTTTATACTACTGTCAGACAAATGTTGCTGTTCTGTGGCCCTAATTTGGAAAAGATGTTGGTTGATGTTATTATTAGGTAGAGAGAGTATTTATACTCAGGCAGGTGTATACATGTACCTAACAAAGAAAAAGAAATGCAGATGGTATAAAAATGGAGGAGTGTAAAAAACTCCCTTGTACTTAGTGGAATTAGTTGCTACGATTGCTACAAATAAGGAGGGGGTGGGAGCATGAGAACCTCTCTGGAATCTGAATGGAAGAGTCTCACATAACAACGGCACGTGAGGGAAGTTCAGAGTCTGAGGCCCTTTCCTTTGCTCAGAATCAGAGGACAAGGAGGAAAGTGAATATGCTTGACAAAAACAAACAATGAAACAGCTATCATCTATCCACGTTTCTTCTGGAGAGAAAGAAGGAAAAGCTAACAAAACATTTTCAGTGTTAATATTTAGAAAATAGTTTTCTAGTAAGAGAAACATAATCTTACTAGAGAAATACTGGCATATATATGTAGTAGCTTTATTTCCATTGTGTTTGATCTGGTCTTTTATATGTTAGAAATAATGGTGCTTTGCTTGATTGGACAAATAATAACAATCATAGTAACCATAAATATGTATGTGTGCATATGTGTGATTTCCTTGTTTTGCAAAGAAACGTCTTAATTTCTACCATACATTTACTTCAGCTCTTCTCTTTCTTCCTTTCCAACCTCCATAGCTTATGCCTCCTCTGAACTTTCTTGAGTGCCCCATCACTCCTGCCTCATCTGTCTGTGGAACAGACATACTCATAGATACAGAGTTGACGTTGAAATAGAAATTCCACAACAAAGCAAAATTATGTCTTTTGTGATTAATTTGACTTTGTTTCTAGAGCGTTGTTAAAAATAAACCAAATCAAAACTATCAAAGAAATAATAACATAAAACTCCCTTCAGTCATGAAAAAAGACACTAAAACACAAATGCTTTTTCTTTTTTTAGCAAATAATATAGATTTATATTCATGCATTATTTTCATTAGTTAATGAGTAAGAGTGCACATTGTTGAAAAAGCGTAAATGTTGCAGAGCATCTGGCCTCAGTTTTCCTGAATAAACATATTACAATAGCAAAAACTGGTGTCAGAGCTGCATAAACCACAATGTATACTACGTACTGTCAAGGTGCAAAGGGACAAGGAAAACCAACGTATTTATAGCATTTCAAGTTAATATTCCATGAGAGTTGTAATAAATCATAGAGAAAAAATTAAATATACTATAAAACAGCCTTCCACAATACAGTATGGATTAGTTGTGTTCTAAACTATATAAGAATAGCCATTCATAGTTTATAAGTATGTGGCTTTATTGGCATTTAGTACAAAAAATTGCACTGCAACTGGCTCTGCCAGGGGTAAAAGAGACTTGAAGTAGCCAATGCAATGGAATATTATTTCAATGAATGCTGTTCTTTTTGGAATCTTAGATTTTTGGTTTGACTACTAAAGGTGATGTGCAACTCTTCAACTGCATAGTCAATGTAAAGCAGCATAAATCCCCTGTGGCACAGATCCATAATCTCAGCAAGAGACAAGGGCAATTCCTACCAACCTGTAAACTGAAGGGATGTAGAGTTCTGGCAGCCAAGGCAAGGATTTGTTTAAGTCATTTCTTATAAGTATCTGAACTCAACCGTACTTTCCAAAGTCAAATTAGTATGTAAGTGAAGACTGCATGATATTTTAAGCCATGCCTGGCTTGTGCACATTTACATGGAAATCTGTCTTTCAAAACCTCACCACCTTCTTTCCCATTACACTGCAGTTGATGGAAGGCAGAGGTCTCCAAGCATATATCTCCCTGAGACTCGTTCTGAGAATTACATCCTGGCTTCCTGCAATGTCAATCTAACCATTTTTAAGGTCGTCAAGTCATTGTTTTCTTCCCTACAAGCCTGGATATTTCAAATCCCAGAGATGGCTGTGATACATTTCCAAGTAGCATATTACACATGTGGTTTGCCAAGTATGCCTTCCTCCTAGATTTCACCTAGCATTCAAAGTTGCCATCATTTCTTCCCATTAATGTTATCACCCCTACTGGGTAACAGGTGTCAACTAAGGCCATTCATGGTGAACAGGCTGACCACTTTTTCTCCGTTGTTGTTGCAAATGTTCGAGTTCAGCCTCATACATCATTTCTTGAACTAAGTACTTCTCTCGTCGTATTCGGTCATGTAGACCCTTTGGTACGTCTGGAATCAGGTATGCGATGAATGACTTAATCCCAAAAACAAGGTGCTGCAAATTTAAATGTGAAAAGTACAGTTTTCAAAGATTCTGAAATGCTAATTATAAAACAGTGCAACAATGAACAATGTTGCATTTGCCTTGAATCAAGCATCAGAACTTAGTATGCACCATCTAGAATATTAATATTTTCAAAAATTATATTGAAAACACTACTGTTGCTTTCTTCCTTAAGTATTAGGACAAAACAAAGAATTACTTCCTCTTGTTGCTGCAACATGTTGATATCACTTTATAAGCACTGAGTAAATCTTAAATTCACTCCTATAAAATCTTTACATATTATGAAATATTATTATGACATGAATTGTTACACACAGATGAGAAAGATCATATCCAGGGAGAACCCATGTCCAATAGATCATAACACATATCATGTAAACCACGTAGAATGCAGTCTGCCTGTTATGCTAGCATTAGACTCAAACTCAGAAAATGCATTTTTCATGTCTATTAAGTTCATATATCACCATAGCTGCTTTAAATATTTTTACCTTTATTACATAATAATTACATAATAATTCTATGATAAAAAAACATATTACTTTTATTTTATTATTACTTCTTTGAGACAGCATCTCATTCTTTTGCCCAGGTTGGAGTGCAATGGCATATACACAGCTGACAGCAGCCTCCATCTCCCGGGCTTAAGCAATCCTCCTGCCTCAGACTCCCAAGTAGCTAGGACTACAGTTGCCTGCCACTACACCTGGATAATTTTTTTAAAAAATTTTGTAGATACGAGGTCTCACCACGTTGCCTAGACTGGCCTCGAGCTCCTGGGCTCAAGTTATCCTCCCACCTTGGCCTCCCAAAGTGCTGGGATTACAGGTGGGAGCCACTGCACCTGGCCGATATTTTGAAAAATGAACTGACAAAAGTAATGCATTAAAAAAAAAGCAGGAATAAAACTCAAAGGTAGTATGTCTGTGGTAGGAAGTATACATGTTGAATGAGGCTGCTTGAATCTGAATCCTATGCTTATTAGCTGTTTTAACCTCAGGCAAATCACCTATATTCTGTGTTATATCCCTAAAATGGTGATAATAGTAGTACCTCTTAAAGGTTGGCATAAGTATTAAATGAATATATATACACATGCACACACAAATACACATACACAATATACATATACATGTTTGTGTATGTGTGTATATATATATATGTGTGTGTGTGTGTGTGTGTGTATGGCTCAAGGATTGCTTGTCATAGTGTGAGCCCTGCTTAAATATTACCTCCTGTTATTATAAATGCATCCTGTTTTTCCTATGAAGAAGAGTAGATCTTTCAATTTCTCAGAAAGGAAAAAACATGATACTAATAGAGTTAGCATAACCTGTGGAAAATAATACATTCCTAATGGATTCTTAGTAGATAATAGTCTATGAAGAATTCAAGGTACTTTAACTGGGCTTATTATATGTGTCCCAAGAGACTGTACTGCAGAGTAGATCATAGTAAGGCAGGTCATATTTTTCCATATAAAAGCAAATAATCAGAAGTTTCTTTCTTGATAAAATGTTTGATATTCACAGAAATATCCAGGAATGTGCCTCAAGGGCATAGGAATAAAATTCAAAACATTTGCTACAATTAAATTAGTAGAGATATGCTTCAAGTCCCTGAGCAAAAAATAATTCAGTATAGCTTTTTTTTTGGAAGGAGTTTCACTCTTTTTGCCCAGGCTACAGTGCAATGGCGTGATCTCAGCTCACCACAACCTCCGCCTCCTGGGTTCAAGTGATTGTCCTGCCTCAACCTCCTGAGTAGCTGGGATTACAGGCATGCGCCACTGCACCTGGCTAATTTTGTATTTTTAGTAGAGACGTGGTTTCTCCATGTTGCTCTCGAACTCCTGACCTCAGGTGATCCACCTGCCTGGGCCTCCCAAAGTTCTGGGATTACAGGCGTGAGCCACCACACCTGGCCAAGTTACTATAATTTTAATAACACTGACTATTAGAACTTAATGCAGAAGTATTTTATAATTAAAAAGTTTATTCAACTCATTCTAAATGGCACTCTAAGGGGAAAATATTTAATACAATAAAAGATAGTCTCTTCAATAAATGGTGGAGGGAAAATTGGATATCTGTGTGCACGAGAATGAAACTAGACCCCTATCTCTTACCAAATTCAAAAATAAAATCAAAATGGATTAAAGACAAGTGTGAGTCCTGAAACTATGAAACCATTAGAAGAAAAACACTGGGGAAATGCTTTAGGACATAGACCTGGGCAGAGATTTTTTTGGGGTAAGAACTCAAAAGCATGGGCAATAAAAACAAAAATAGACAAATGGGATCATATCGAGCTAAAAAGTTCCTGCATGGCAAATAAAAAAAATCTACAGAGTGAATAGACAACTGATAGAATGGGGAAAATATTTCCAAACTATCCATCTGACAAAGGATGAATACATTTGATGAAATATCATACGGAAGACAGAAAAAATGTTCTAAACGTGGATCAATCTCATGGCTAGCTCTCTATATATCTAAAAACAGTAAAATGGGTAAGGCACAGAATAAGTTTCATGAAACAATACCATTGAAGTAATTTTGAAAAACAACAGTCAAATTAATACTATGTTTTTTTTTTTGTAAACAAACACATATGCAAGTAAATATGTGGAAGAATTTATAGGGATGAAAAGGGAGTGGATGTTTTTGGAATGGGTGGGTAATGGAATTAGCAGTGGTGAAAGAAGAAGAAAAAAATAGTGAGGAAGTTACATGGATCAGTGATGACAGTTTGCTTTGAATCCATGCACTCTATTAACTTTGTTCATTTGAGCTCCAAAATAAGATGAGGGGAGAAGTGTAAATAAAAACACAACAGAAGTTTTTTTAATCACCGGGTTGGAAATATGCCTTAACTCTTATGTTAGACACTCTCACTTCATCAGGAGACATGTATATAGGTGCAAAGTCATTAAATAACAGAATTTCAGTCCTGGATGATACCCTCAGGGGTAAGCATTTCATTTTAAAGATGAAGGATATTTCACTACAAAATTTGAAGTACTTTTTGGAGATCAGTTGAGAGGTATATTACCTTTAAAAATATTTGTTCCAAAAGTCTTAGTCATAGCTACCTTTTCTCTGAATAAATTGGTGTGGCCATATAAAACAGATTCATTTAAAGTCTTTTTATTGACCTTAGTGGTACTTCAGAGAGTAGATACTCAATCCCAGTGCTAAATTATTCACTGTATTGAAATAATTATATGCTAAACAAGGCAATAATACAATAGCTTCTGCCAAATTTCTTCACAGGATTATGATCAGATATTATTGTATGGATCTGATAATCAAAGTCTCTGAATTTTTAAATAAAATGTTCTCAAGCACAATTTATTGAACCATCCAGTGTTGCTTACACAAATATATAGGTGATCAACTGTAATTGGAATTGATTGTTCAGAAAATCAGTTTTTTCCATCCCAATGAATCGATATGGACTCTTTTATTGGATGATGAAAATCATCCTTTCCTTTTTAAACTTGGTTACTAAAAGGCTCAAAAGTAGGAGGCTCAAAAGTTTTCAGCTCAACTGTGCAGTAGCTTTTTTATTAACGCTGATTTCCTGGTATTTAAATTAATGTACACTCTTACATTATTCAGCTCTTGCTTTTCTGTACTTGTAATAATGCTTTCATTGTATTAAAGCCTTTTACGGGACCTACTTAAGTGTTTTTATGGAAGTCTGTGAGGAACTGATTTCAAAGAGGCAACTGATAAATCATTTAGAAAAGCATTTATCTATAGTAATTTTCATCTCAGCTTGTGACTAACCTCAAACACAATAATGAAGGCCAATCTAGCAGCAAGGATATGCCAGTATTGTAAAGTAAACTCATAGGGTTTGGAACTCCAAGGGGGGCCTCTGTAGTCTCTGTACCTGAAATCCACAAAAACAAAGAGAATGACAAATAGAGATCAAAGAGTGGAGGCCCGAATTTTCTTGATTTGCCAAAATGCCAAAATAACAGTTTAAATGTCCTCATTAACATGCAGGGGGGAGTACATGGAATGGTGAAAGCAAGCAGGAAAGATAACTATTATAAGTACCTGCAATAACCAGATTTTCCCATACCAAGCTCACTCAGGTCAAAGAAGGATAGGCTATTGTTGACATATCCCTTCAAGCAACTGGGAGAAAAGAAAAATATCATGTGATTCAAAGATTCATACGTTTCTAGCCTAATTATTTTATTACAAATGCCAGGATTTTACAAATGTATTATTCTTTCCATTCTAATGATAAACTTTTAGCAACCAAGCTCTTTTATTCCATTCCCTAACTCTCATAATTGTACCTTAATGAGACAGATTCCTGCCCTGCCATTTTCTCCCAATAATTCCTATCTTGCCTTTTCATCTGGTTTATGTTTATTAAGTAGTTACTACACACTAGATATTTTGCTAATTACTTTCTATGCATTAAAACTCTATAAAATATGTTTTATAAATATGCGTGCACATAATATTATTCAATTATAATTAAGTAGTTAATAAACATTGCTTACTTTTTACTTAACTTATTAAACATATATATTTATTCAAGACCTATGATTTGCTGGAAAAATTATCGATGCTTGATACTTAACAGTGAACAAAACAGGCAAAAACCCCTATCCCTGTGTAGCTTACATTCTAGCAGGGTGGGAGAGGGCAGAGATATGCACACAATAAACATAATTAATAAGTAGATCGTATAGAATGTTAAAATGCAGTAAGTGCTATGAAAATAAAAATGAAGTAATTCTTCCAGATGGGATATTGTTAAGTCAGCATTCCTACGGTAACAAAAATCAAGTTTTTAAAGACATTGAAGATGTATGGAAACAAGAACTAGATGAATGAATGTTCCAGAGAGAGAAAAGTCCTTCCTAGGGAAATTGGCAATCACCTATTCTTTCCCTTTCCTGGAGGCATTCATTTGTCAAATCTGGGTGAATACTAAGAATTAGGCTCAGCAAGTCAGAGTGTCTCTACCGAGGGCAATAGAAACCAATGAGTTTTACCAATTGCATGGGGCTGATGTGACAGATGGGAAGGTACAGAAGCCCCAAATGCCTGGATGTTTTTCTCATGAGATATTTGCTAAGTTCTTGGGCAGCCTGGAAAGCTGGGGGTGGGAGTGATTTGATTTTCAAAAGGCAGAATGAAATCTTCTAGAATGTCACAGCACTTAAGAGAAAAAGGCCTTCTACAAATCCTGCTGCAAGAAGGAGGGGGCCTGCCACTAACACACAGCCTCTCAAAGTTTTGAGGCAGTGGGGGGCAGAAAGATAAGTTTAAATTTTCTATAGACCACAAATGAATCTCATGACCAAGTGGAGCTAATTCTCGCAATACAAGGTTTTTTCTATCATATAAAATCGCTCAGTGGAACTCACTACATTAACAGAACAAAAAGAAAATCATATGATCATATTAATAAATAAACAAATGTTTTATAAAATTCAACTGGAGACATAATAAACTCTATTCAACAAACCAAAAATCTGGTAGGATCTTAATCTGATGAAGAATATCTACATAAATACATATAGCTAATATCATATTTAACAGTGAAATGCTTCATATGTTGAACACTTTCTCCTGAAGTCAGGCAGAAGACAAACATTTCTCTTGTAACTATTTCTATTCAACATTGCCTACACAAGTAGAAGAAAAAGACATAACTGGAATTAACATAAAGAAACAATATATAAATATGACTTTATTCACATATGGTATAGTTATATACATAGGAAATATAAAATAATCTAAAAACCATTTGAATTAATGAGTGAATTTAGCAAGGTCACTAGATAGATACAAGGTCAATATAGAAAAATATTTCTATATACTAGCAGCAAACAAAAGAAAATAAAATTTAAATAAATACTATTTATAGTGACATTACAAATACCAAATATCTGGGCATAAATCTAAAAATGCCATATAGGACCTCTACACTGGGATCTAAAAACAAACAACCAAACCACATGTCTCAGAGAATTCAACAAACGTTTAAATAAATGGAGTCAGCATGTTTAAAGATTGGTTGTTAAAATGTCAATTCTCTCAAATTTTTAAAAAATGGTAACTGATAAATTGAATCTAAAGTTTATATGTAAATGTAAAGAATCTATATTAGCAACGTCGATGTTGAAGAAGAAAATGTACAGAAGATTACAGCACATAATATTGACTTACTGTAAAGTTACAGTAATTAAGACACTGTGATCTTCATACAAGGAAAGGCAATAGACCAATGAAGAGGAGATAGTTCAAAAACTGATCCACAGGCCGGGCGCGGTGGCTCACGCCTGTAATCCCAGCACTTTGGGAGGCCGAGGCGGGTGGATCACGAGGTCAGGAGATCGAGACCATCCTGGCTAACATGGTGAAACCCCGTCTCTACTAAAAATACTAAAAAATTAGCCGAGCGTGGTGGCGGGCGCCTGTAGTCCCAGCTACTCGGGAGGCTGAGGCAGGAGAATGGCGTGAACCCAGGAGGCGGAGCTTGCAGTGAGCCGAGATCACGCCACTGCACTCCAGCCTGGGTGACAGAGCGAGACTCCGCCTCAAAAAACAAACAAACAAACAAACAAAAAAAACTGATCCACAAATACACATTCACCTGATTTATGACAAAAATGGCACTGCAATCCTTGGTGAAATAATTGTCTTTTCAAGAAATGGTGCTGGAGAAATTGGATGTTCTTAAAGAAAGTAATGTAAAGTTTTGACCACCTCACGACATAATAGATTAGGCTAAGGGAAATTGGAATTAGGGGGTTAAAATTTCACGTAGAGTCCTTAGGGTAGACTTTTTTAGGAAGATAACACGAGGAAAGATTAGGAGTTGAAAGAGGCAGCCGTGAGGGTATCTGGGGATGGACAGTTTCAAGCAGAAAAAGCAGAGACCTTGGCATGTACTGGGGACTGTGAGAGGGCAGTGGTGGTGGAAACAAACGGAGGGAGGGAAATAGTGTTGGAAAAGGAGTTCAGAGAAGAAGCTCCCTTTGTATGAATTTAAGGAGGATTTTGGCTCTTAGAGTGAAATAAGAAGACACTACTGTGTTTTGAGCACATGAATTACATGAATGAACTTAAGTTTTAAGTAAGATTATTCAAGTATCCAGGTGAGAGATGATAGTGTCTTGAGCTAGGTGGTGGCAGTGGAAGTGGTATGAAAAGGGGATGTTTAGAAAGCAGGTTCAACATGTTTTCCAGTGGATTGTGTGGGGCGTGAAAAGAAAAGTATTCAAGGCTGATTGCCAAGGATCATGGCCTGAGCCACTATAAATATGAAATTGCTGTTAACTGAGATGGGCAAGACTGAAGGTTAAGCAGGATTGGATGAAATTCGGACTTTAAATTTGGGCATGGCAAGTTTTAGATGTTTATTAGACAGGTAAGAGGAGACACCAAGTAGACAGTGGAATATTCAAGGCTAGAATTCAGGTATGAGCGTAGGTCGATCCATGAAACTGAATTAGATGGTCAAGGAAATAAATAGAAATACAGAAGATAATAAGTCTATAGATTGAGCCCTTGGGGAACTCCAAAACTAAAGCTGAGAGATGAGGAGAACTAGCAGACATGACTTGGCAGGTGTGGCTGGTGGGGTAGAAGGAAAACCGAAATTATGTGGCTTTCTGAAAGTCAAGTGAATAAAGTATATTAAGAAGGGAATGCTCAATTATGAAATGCTGCTGAGAAGCCAAATGATGTGAGAACTGGAGTTGACCAGTGGGTTTGACAATGTGAAAGTCATCATGACATCTCAACGGAGCCATGGGGCATACACATTATCGAAGAGAGTTTAAAAGGGAAGAAGAGAAGGGGAATTGGAGAACATAGGAACAGAAAACTCTTTGGATGTAGTTTTTGTTATAAATGGGAGCAAAGACATAAAGATATAACTGGAAGGCAGCCGGGACAAGGGAGGACTTTATCTATTGACTAGAAGAATAAAAGCATGTTTCAATGGTAATGTGAAAACGTAAATAGAGGCAAAATACATAATGTATGAGCAAAAGGGGTGAATTACTAGAATGATGGTTTCAGATAGGGAAAGAAGAAGAGATCCAGGGCACAAGTGGAGGAATTTTGCCTTCAATATGGGAGCACAGATGGTTCTATTTCTAGGAACTTGGAGGAGGCAGGCTACATGGGACACATACTGTAGGTAGGAAGATGTGATAATAGACGTCTGTGGAAGATCTTTTCTAATTGATTCAATTTTTCTTAAGTAGGAAGCAAGATCAGGTCAGAGTGAGAATAAAAAAGGAGGTTCAGAAGGCTTGAGGAGCAAGGAGAAGCTATGACAAACTTCTCTAAAAAAGTAGACGGGCAAATGGACTAGAAAAATAAAATACGTTTGTCAGGTCCACACAAAGTATGTGATACAAATTTAAAGTGAAACTAGTCAGTGTGGTTGTTCATTTTCCTTCATTCACATGCAGATGCATGAGTGCAGTGCAGAGTAGACAAAGAGTCTGGAGAACCAACGATGTGATTCTGCAATTCTGTAACAAAGTGAATGGGGGAAAGGACCTGCCTATCCAAGGAAGTGGTTACGGTGATTGGGCAACTGGTTTGTAAGATGGTTAAGGATGGAAAAGAGGACATCAAAGGAAAGGGGAGGGGCAAGAATGAGTTATTATGACCAATGCTTTAGAGATCCAGGTGAGTTCAAAGAATTGTTAAAATTAATTTACAACAACCTTACAACATATATATTTTATCTCCATCATAATTATTAAAGAATTGAAGTTTAAAGGGACTAAGTAACTTCCTGTAGGCCTATAATTCCAAAAACGTTTGCCCTCAGAACCCCTTTGCATTTAAAAAAATTATTGAGGATCTGAAGAAGCTTTTTTCTTTTTTTCACAGAGATGTATCTATTGATATTTTAACATATTTGAAATTAAAGCTGAGAAATTCAGAAAATGTCTATTACTTCATTTAAAAACAAAAATAATTTATATTAAGGTAAATTAATATAAAAGACCCATTTCTTAAAGAAAAATACCTATATTTTCCAAAAGAAAAACATAGTGAGAATGACATTACTTTAAATGTTTGCAAATCCCTTTAATGCCTGTTTTAACAGAAGATGGCTAGGTTCTCATATCTGGTTCTATATAAAATCTGTTGCAATATGTTGTTTTGGTTGAAGAATAAGTAGAAAATCTGATCTCATATACTGACTATTTTAATAGTATTTGAAACAATTGTGGATATTTTTCATTGACATTCCGTCAAAGCTCTACATGTGATACTTTCTAAGGTTTAGTTGCAATGCAGAATTTTAAACCATATCAATGACGTTTTCATTCTGTTACATTAAAATCCCTAAGTCTAACTTGTATTTTAAATTCATCTTTTATTCATTCATGATTTTATAACATCAAATATGGGTTATTTGGAAAATATTCGTTCCTGGAACCATGCAGCTTTTCCAAATATTGACATATTTTTTACTACAGATCATGAAAAAACTCACAATTGTTAATATCACCATTTATTTTTATCAGAAAAAAATTATAAGCGTTGGGAAGCTTTTAGGCTCAAAGTGGTATATAAAAGTCATCCAAAATTCTGAACTTTCACTTCAGTGCTTGAACTTTTTCAATGGCAATAAATATAGCAATTATTTTCTTTAAAATGACAGGCTAGTAGTGAGCATTCTGTAAAAGACTGCTAAGTATCTAAGTCTGAATAATCATAGTTTGTCTGGCAATCGTTATTTCATGTTGGAAAAAAGTTTGCTCAGTTTGTAACTCCAACGATCACATGAGTATTTTTTTCTTTGAGACGACCATCACACTTTGGCATTCAGCAGAAAGTGGTTTATGCACACTTCCTATTTTGTCACATAGAATATTTAAAAGACATCTATTCAATAGTGGAGATTTTATTAAATCAATAATTATTGCTGCTTCACTGAGGACACACTGAACTTCTTCCTGTAATTTTTTATGTTGGCCAAATTATGGTGAGGAATACAATCACTAGCAATACTGTTTGGTGCCACTGCCTTTAGTTATGCAAAACTACCAGAAACTTTATTCACCAATATTTTTGGATCACTAGGGAAAATGTCAATATATGAAAAGGGCAAATGATATCTTAATTTCAGTATAAAAATTGCATCGACTTCATGGACCCCTGAAGGAGATCTGCAGACCACATGTTAAGAAGGACTGCCCTCGGAACCTAGATTCAAACACACATCTATCTGATTCTAAACCTTGAATTCTTAATTACAGAGCTATGCTGGCTTCACTCCATTCATTGTCCATACTAGAACCAATAATTTATCATTTCACCTACTCTCTTGCCAATATCCTCCCCTCCTACTGTCATCTTGTTCTTTCTTGCTCCGAAAATTTCCAATCTGAATGAATCTATGCCAATTTAGCTGCTAAGCATACATGGAAAATAAACAGGGTGCTCCTCTGAATGTGTGGTGTCAATGTAACATAAGCCCTCCACATCTTTGCTTGAAATTAGTCTATATTCCTAACCGATGAATATGGAGAAGATGTCGGGCGCTATCTACATGAAAGGCAGGCGTTATCTACATAAACGCAGAGTGCTAGATACCCAGTCAATCTCATTTTCACCTGCCACTAGGTGGCAGTGAAGACACTGGCAAATAATGCTATGGAAGAGGGCTCCCTAACAAGCCTGTATATTTTAAATCCTTAACATCTGCTTCTAGATTATTTTGAATTAAGAAAAAACAGGGTTTTTAAAACTACCAATACAAAATCCCTCTTACACTTAAATTGTGCTTTAGAGTTCATAAGATCTTATTTCAGACACGATTTCTTAATCATAAGGGCTATGAATATATATATTTTTTTTTTTGAGACGAAATTTTGCCCTGTCGTCCAGGCTGGAGTGCAACGGCACGGTCTTGGCTCACTGCAACCTCCGCCTCTCGGGTTCAAACGATTCTCCTACCTCAGCCACCCAAGTAGCTGGGATTACAGGCGCCCACCACCACGCCCAGCTAATTTTTGTATTTTTAGTAGTGAGGGGGTTTCACCATGTTGGCCAGCCTGGTCTGGAATTCCTGACCTTGTGATCTGCCCACCTAGGCCTCCCAAAGTGCTGGGATTACAGGCTTGAGCCACCGCGCCCGGCCGAACATTTCTTATTATGAACCAGCTAGGTCCAGATTAATGACATGCCTTTTACTAAAAAGCAGAATACAGGATAAGCATGTCTAAGTTTAGAACTACAGAAGTTTAATATTTACTCATTCTATATTGTTAAGGGCAGAAATAATTAAGAACAGATTATCAAAAAAGTCAGATTCTACTGTTATATACCTTTAAAATGTGTACATGAATAGAATACATCTGAAAAGATGGGTTCAAAATATTAGTAATATGTATTTCTGGAATGGAATTATAGTCTCGTTTTGTTTTTGCTAGGATTTTTATGGCCTTTTATTCTTCTGTATTTTCAATTATCTCTAAAATAAAGTAGACAATTTATTATAAAATTTAAAAAAGAGGCAAAGTTAGAACTCGAACCTAAAATGTCTGGCTTCAAGTTAAAATCCTTTGACAAGACCCCACGATATGCAATACATAAAGGAAATATCCATCCCTTTATCACCTATCTGAAACAACTGAGACATTTATATCCAGAAAGGTATTTCATTGATCTGAGAAAACATCAGTTCCTCAGCAGAGTTAACAGTGCATTTCCTCCTATTCCAGGGCTCATCCTGTTGTGGCACATGTCCTGCATCCAGATCAGCTGCACACCCAAAGCTACTCCTGAAGGAAGCAGGAGAAGCAGCTTCTCCTGTCGCTTCTTCCACACCTAAGGCTGATCTCCAGCTACAGCTCTGTTTTATGTGCCTCCAACTCCTCTCCGTTCCTCAAATCCAATGCCCTCTTACATTTTCCCCCCAATACCTTATTTAAGTAAGGAAAGAGCTGAGAAAACCTGTATCACCTAAAGCAGTGGTTCTAAACTGGGTAATTTTGTCCCCCAGAGGACATCTGGCAATGCCCAGAGATAATTATGGTTGCCACAACTTGGGGAATAGTGAGGTTACTATTGGTATCTACTGGGTGGTGACCAAGGGTGCTGCTAAACATCCTGCAATGTACAAGGCAGCCCTCTGCCCTCCATGAAAAGACAGAATTACCTGATCTAAAACGTCAACAGTGCAGAGACTGAGAAACTATGTTGCAAAGAGTGGACTTAAATTTTAAAAGAAAATACATGGGAGACAGGATTTTTTGCGTCCTTAAAACCCCTAGTTGTAAATTCCTTTTGAAAATCTCTAGTCATAGAGCTGACAGTTCCTTCAAGTTCTGCTTCTTCTCACAAACTAGCATTGCTCCATTCAGCAGTTTGATTAGCCAGTACAGTTTGCAATTTCCCCATCTATACGGTAAGAAGATTGCATTCTTCTTACCACCTAGATGGTAAGAAGTTATTCTAAGATAACTTCTATTTACAGAATGTAACTTCTAAACATATTTTTAATATTTTGATACTTGTGATGCATTTCCAAGTAAAAACAGTAGATGGACTCTAAGATTATTTGCTGTAATAACACTGTTGTCCTTTTTACCTTGCTTGATTTCACCTAATAAACACATTGTAAATGCAATGCTTAGAAACACCACCCTTAATGGTCACAGAACAAAACTTCCCAGTAAGATCCTATTTTAATTACAAATGTAAAACATATCAGGAAAATGTTTAAATTTAAACCTTACTTTTCACTTGGTTCTACATGATTTGCACAGGGGCCATATTTGTATTCATAAACAAAACGTGGGATGTAATCAGAAGTAATAGCAATTACAAATGCATTGGTGATCACAGCCAATATACCGATTCCTTCGAGAATTCCAAGCCAGATACCTGGTAAGAGAAAGATTAATCATGGTGAACAAAAATGAAGAATATGAAAACCCTGTAATTAATCTTATTTTGGAAATAATGTTTTACTTATGTTGGAACCACAGCTCTGTCCACTATGTGCTTTCTTATTATACTATCTCAATACAGACATTATAGCTATTGAATACACTTTTTCCACAAAGAGAAGATAGATCTCATCTAGAAAGATTTAAAAATTGAAATGCCATTAGGACTAGGTTCATGTCTGCAACAATGAGACACGGCACAGGTGCACAGGTGCACAAGATATTTCAAAGTCTAATTTACAGAACTTGCTGAGGCAATAAAAATAGTACATAAGAAACTTCAAGTTCTGCATGGTTATGCACACTGTGAAATATCTGCATTCACTCTGGGGTTTGTCTTTATCTTTGTCAAATGTCTTTTTAAAGTAAAAATACAAAAAAAGCAAAACTAGTCTGGTGGTAAGACCTGAAAAGTTCTAGTAGACATTTTTTACTTCCTAGGAGGTCAATCTGGCATCATGAAAATACATACACACAAAAAGCTTTTGAAGATGTATAGTATATAGAACTAGTATACTATTCATTATAGTCAAAACTAATGTTTTCAGTGGGATTAAACTTAGTTTTAAAAATATGTACGAGAAAAAAATATCCTGGAAAAAATGCTCTACAGCACTAAAGGTGATTATGTAGCATGCCAACTTTCTTTCCTCCCACACTTGGCATTTCAAAATTTTTATGATGTACTACATTGATTTGTAATTAAAAATAATAATTTAAAAACATGTTAAAGTTTACTTGATGAGGAGATCATAAGACAACAAACTGATAAAAATCATATTTGAGTACACCAAAATTAAACATTTATTTTTACAAAAGTCAAAATATTTAGGCAAAAGAAAATATTTTGGGAGAAACTATTTGGTTTACAAAAACCGACAAAGGGTTAACATGCCTAATATACAAAAAGATCCTAAGATGTTAATAAGATAAACCTAGAGAAAAATAGACAATAAAATGAGCAATTTGCTTTCTGAATTAAAGTAACTGATAAAAAGAAGTTTAAATCACTAGTATTCAGAGAAATGGCACTCAAAAATAAGATTTAAAAAAAATCCAATAGATTGACAAAGATTTGAAAGTCTTACAAAATCTAATGCTATTTAGGGATTGTGGAAACAGAAACTCCTTTACAGTGTGACTGGAAGTATGACTTGTTACAACATTTTTGGTAATTAATCTGATACATCTTAAATTAAAATATGCAAACATTTTAATCCTACTTATTGGGATCTATACTACAGATACACTATGCAAACACATATATATGATATGTACTACATATGTAATAACTATGTACATATTTATATTTATAGCTATGACTGTATGTTTACTCCTGCTTATAGTGGGAAATAAGTAAATGGTTATAAAATTTATGGTGTATCAGTATTATGAATATTACTATTCTATTAAAATAAATTAGATGAATATATTTTGAGCTGGAGAATGTTCATGAAGGAAAAACAATGCAGAATTCTACATATGTGTACAAATATATTTTTTGTATATTTCTATGAGCAAGAAAAACAATGGCAAAGGATACATGCCAAATTGATAGCACTGATTCCCTGAGGTAGAAGAGAAATATAAAGGTGAAAGATTACTAACTGTTTTCTTTATACACTTTCGTGTTGTCTGGCTTGAGCAAAGTAAAATCCAGTAGTTTAGAAAACACTTACCTATCTATGGGAAGGTATAGTAAATGCTAACTAAAGCTGAAATGGAAGTTTTTTAAAATTTATTTTCTAGATTTTCTTTAATGTGCTTATATTATTTTTATTTAATTTTAGGTTCTGGGGTATATGTGCAGGATGTGCAGTTTTGTTATAGAGGTAAACGTGTGCCATGGTGATTTGCTGCATCTATCAACCCATTATCTAGGTATTAAACCCAGCATACATTAGCTATTTTTCCTGATGCTCTCCCTCCCTCTGACCCCCAAAAAGGCCACAGTGTGTGTTGTTCCCCTCCTGTGTCTATATTGTTTAAATAATGAAATCAATAACATCACCAAATTTAAAGGACAGCAATAATTTTAGTTGCTTAAAATATGGGAACTCAAATTGCATTGTATTCAATCTTTACAGATAAGTATATTTTAAATAAACTTTGGTGACAGTATAATATATAAATGGGTAAAATTAATTAAAAGGATAACCTTGCAGTATTAGCCAGAAAATCTCCCCTCCCAAAAAAAGACATGTGGAGCTGCTTTCCAATATAGTTGGATTTTTTATTTAAAAACTATAATTTATTAAAGCAGTATATGTAATAAGTAGCTCAATGGGAAAAGTGGATTATATAAATATAATTAAATTTATAGAGAATGTAGTATAAAATAATAGAAACAAAATAAGTTCAAAAATTGAATTATTTAATAAATGGTTTTGGAAAAATTGATTAAGCATTGGGGAAAAAATCCTGGACCTCAATTTTATCAACAACATATTCCAGATAAATCAACAATTTAAACAAACAACAATTAAATGCATCAACAATATAAATGAAATAATAAAATGACAGCAAACAACAAGCAAATACACAAAACAGAGCAGACATATCTAAATAATGAAACAACAATAAATACAACAGGTGAAAAATCATTAGTTCTAAAGTACCTTTTTAAGAATGTCAAAAATAATAACTATGAGGGATATATGTCAATTGGATTATATATAAAATTTAAAACCTTATCCAAAATAAAGTGAATAAATTGAAAACCAGCATCTCTGTTTATGTATATATATACACACATATATTTATACACACAGTTATAGTATGTATATATGGTATGTGTGTGTGTGTGTGTGTGTGTGTGTGTGTGTGATTAGTATTCCCAATAAATATAGGGCCAGATTACCAAATCAGATTCAATGGCCAAATGACCAAAGAACATAAACACAATTAGCAAAGAAGGAATACAAATATACTTAATCTCACAGTTAGAAAAATGCTAGTAAATAGAACAATAAATTTTTTCCTCTTCAGATTCTCAAGGATAGAACAACAATCCAAAAATCCTTTTTACATTTGGAGTTGTTGCAGAAATAGAGAAATGTACTTATGATGACAGTGTAAATTGGCACAACATTTCTGGAGGACATGCTGCCAAATTACATATCAAACATTTAGATGTGCATGCTCTTTGAACAGGAGCTCCAGTCTAGAAATGTATCCTGAGGAAATAATCTGGCAAACTATATATGAATATGATCAATTCAGTGTTGTTTATAATAGCAAAGTACTGAAGCAATCTAAACATCTCTGGCTAAAGTATTATTTTTAAAAAATGTCATATACATATCATAGAAATTTGTGTAGGAATTATACAGAATGAGGCAGAGCTGTGTCTATTAACATGGAAAGGTATATATGAAATCTGTTTTAGTTATGACCAAGTTTATGAAATAGCATATTGGATGTAAACTTAATCTCAACTAAATTAATGTTCCTTTTATTATTTTCATAACTAAAAATGTTAAGTTTTGTTACGGTTGGAAGGGTGTCCTCACAATAGAAAACCACATGGTGCTAAGTAGGACAAACTTATGTTGTCTTAGTGCCTTTATGCTGCTATAATAAAATACCTGAGACTGGGTAATTTATAGCGAACAGAAGTTCCTTGCTGTTTTGGAGGCTAGGAAGTCCTAGATAAATGCACCAGCAGGTTCAATATCTGGAGATGGCCTTGCTTCCAGCTTCCAAAATGGCACCTTGCTGCTGTATCCTCTGGAGGGGACAAACGCTGTGTCCTCACATAGCAGAAGGTAGGAAAGTGAAAAGGGGATGAATGCTGTGTCCTCACACCACGGGAAAGTGGAAGAGAATGAAGTCACTCCCTCAAGCTATTTTTGTAAGAGTCCTAATCCCATCCATGAGGGATCATGGCTTAATCACTTCTTTTTTTTTTTTTTTTTTTGAGACAGAGTTTCACTCTGGTTGCCCAGGCTGCAACCTCTGCCTCCCGTGTTCAAACAATTCTCCTGTCTCAGCCTCCCAAGTAGCTGGGATTACAGGCACCCACCATCACGCCCGGCTAATTTTGTATTTTTAGTAGAGACAGGGTTTCTCCATGTTGGTCAGGCTGGTCTCGAATTCCTGACCTCAGGTGAACTGCCCACCTCAGCCTCCCAAAATGCTGGGATTACAGGAGTGAGCCACCATGCCCGGCCGGCTTAATCACTTCTTAAAGGCCTCTTAATACTATGACACTGGCAATTAAGTTTCAACATATGAATCTGGGGGCACACTCAAACCATAGCACACCTATTGGTGTTAGCAACGTAAAAATCGTTTAACTTCCGAATCTTACCTATGTCAGTTGCTCGGGCTGGCAAAGGCCTCCGCCACTGAGTGACAAATTTGTATGCATCCAGCCTGATTTCAATGATATTGTTTAACAAAGCCAAAAGAGGGGCTAGAGGAAAAGCCGCAACAAAGATGGTGGTGAAACCAAATTGCAAAACTGCAAAAGAAAAGCATTAGGAAATTACTATATAAACTTCCTTTGTGACAAATTTGGTGCTTTATATAAATTGCTTTTAATGCTTTCAACATCCTTACAAAGTAGATATGTTTACCTCATTTTACAGTTAGGACAACCTTATTTCATATATGTTAACTAAACTTGCTAAAGGGTAGATAGCTAGAAAATGTTGAAACCTTTATTCAAATTAAGTTCTGAATGTATTGAAAGTCTATGGGCTTTCCACCTCTATATAATGCAGCATGAAGGAGAGAGAAAAAGAAGAAGAAATAGAGGGAAGATGGGAGAAAAGACAGAGGAGGAGGAGAAGGAGGGGGAAGAAGAAGAAAGGAGAAGGAGAAGGAGGAGGAGGAGGAGGAAAAAGAAGAAGAAAGAGAAAGAAGAGGGGGAAGAGGGAGGAGGAGTTAAGATTCAGAAGTTAAGATTCAGACGGAGTCTGTGCAAAGGTTTATTGTGAAAAATAATTATTGCTTTACGTGAGTAGAATGGTAGGTTTCTTAACATAGAAACTGGTTCAGCTGGCCAGGTGCGGTGGCTCAGGCCTGTAATCCCAGCACTTTGGGAGGCTGAGGTGAGCAGATCACCTGAGGTCAGGAGTTTGAGACCAGCCTGGCCAACATGGCGAAACTCCATCTCTACTAAAAAATGCAAAAATTAGCCGGGCGTGGCGATGTGCACCTGTAATCCCAGCTACTCGAGAGGCTGAGGCAGGAGAATCGCTTGAACCCAGGAGGTGGAGTGAGCTGAGATCGTGCCACTGCACTCCAGCCTGGTTGACGGAACAACACACTGTCTCAAAAAAAAAAAAAAAAAAAAAAAAAAGAGAGAGAAAAGAAAAGAAACTGGTTCAGCATTACTTTGTTTGCTTCAAATATTTGCTCATAAAACAGGTGTTCTACTGTGAGAAAAACTTTCATTTTGGTCAATGCATGGCTCTCAGAGAATAAAACATGTGAAACTGCCAAGAGTTAGTATCTGTAGCTCCTTGAGATGAAGGTGCAGATGTGTTTTAGAATGCTTGGGGTTGGAAAAGAGAGAGGTAATTTTCTCTATTGAACCAAAGCTTGTGTGAAGTAGAAAAATTGTTTCAAGAAGGCCAAATAGCCCTGCAGATGTTTTTTCCTTACCCATTTCTAAGTACTCATCCATCAGTCCATGAAGGTTCATGGGCTGCAGATTCCAATCATTTTCCCACTGAGGTATGGAAGCATCATGTATTCCCCGCTTGATTTTATGTCGCGACCACCAGTTCTGGATCAACCTACATCGCAGAGCAGACCAAGGACTTTTGAGCTCTGACTCAAGCATCCGGTTAACAATGTATAGTGAATTAAGAAATGAGTAAAACCAATTCCAGCTCCTCGGAATTGGAGGTATTTGGTTTTACCTTTTATAAAAGTTTTTTTTAAAAGTTAAAAAAACATTTTGAAAGCTTAAATATCTTAAAGAATTTTTTTAAAATCTTTTGAAAAACTTTAGCATAGAAGAGTAGGCCCCAGCCTTCCAGAACTCTCCTAGGTCCTATAAATATCTACATATTTATCTAGGAATTCGTGCTCTATACACTAAAATGGTCCTTGACATTGATTAAACAAATATTCATTTCTATGATTCCTTCCCCTCTCCCCACCTATAGAAATACTTACACTTCTATGTTGCCTGCTGTCATTAGGTCTGACCCTTTCATTGCTCATAACCCAAAATCTTCAGAGCTATACTCTCTGAACAGGAAAAAAATAATGTTTCACATAAACTAATTGACCCTTGGGTAGGATTTCAAAAGATCTAAGTTCTAGTTCCCATCCTGCAATGCATTAGCCATGTGATTTTTAGCAAGTCACTTCACCTCTCTGAGTTTAGAAACGTGAGGAGTCTAAGTGTTAGTGATTATTATATTCTGCTATTGTAGTGAACAATAATTACTAGGCAATAAGTCTGTGTCCCTGAGTCTGTTTCTCACACCTGGAAAGGAAGTAACAATACTGTTTTCTTTTTTTTTTTTTTTTTTTTTTGAGACGGAGTCTGGCTCTGTCGCCCAGGCTGGAGTGCAGTGGCGCAATCTCAGCTCACTGCAAGCTCCGCCTCCCAGGTTCACGCCATTCTCCTGCCTCAGCCTCCCGAGTAGCTGGGACTACAGGCGCCCGCCACCACGCCCGGCTAATTTTTTGTATTTTTAGTAGAGACGGGGTTTCACCATGTTAGCCAGGATGGTCTCGATCTCCTGACCTCGTGATCCGCCCGCCTCGGCCTCCCAAAGTGCTGGGATTACAGGCGTGAGCCACCGCGCCCGGCCCAATACTGTTTTCTTAGCCCAAGTACAATCTTGGAATTATGTGACTCAGAAATATCCTGGTATGCACATATTGTGGCCTTCTGGGTAATGAATTATTTAAGAGCTCAGTGAAAATTACCTCCAGGACAAGGTGAATTTTACAGGACTCAGTGAACAGTACCCAACCCTCAATTTTAATCATGGAACCTAAGTGGCAGTTGGAGGAGCAACCAGAGAACAAACGTCAGGCAGTGGAGGTTGCCTCCAGAGCCTCATGAAGGTGAAAAAGGGGCTGGAGGTGAGAGTTGAGGCGATCTGCTTATTTCTATTATATGTATTTAGGTTCTGTTTAAAGCTTTGCTTGAAGAAAGACAATTGTGGTTTACAAGAGTTTTGCTTTAATGGCTGGTCTACTCCCGCTCAATTTTCTTTAACAAAGCCTTTGCCTAGATATCGGGAAGGGTAGGATGTGCCATGGTGCCCTTAGGATTTGATATATGTGATCCAGACTGACCCCTAGCGCAAGGCCATAATGAAAATGTCCTGTCTAAAGTGCACCAAGTGTAGCAGTCCATGAGTAGTGATAATAAAAAGAAACAACTTTTTTATACTGCAATGACCCCTACATCATCTTGTTGATACTTATGGAGTACTCACAGCATGTTACATTCTGTGCTAGGCACTTGACATCTAATTTCCTGTTTCTTTCAAAGAATGTTTCCTGAACCCAGTTTTAAAGAAGTGACCCAAGAATAGGAAGGAACACCACAAATGAACTGGGCTCCCCAGTCCTCCATCCTCTATTCTCTCTTTGTTTAGGAGAGATTTGCTTAAATTTGTTTTGAATATTAAGTCTGTATAAAACTCTCTTCACAAAAAGGTTCTGTCGTTTATGATGAAGGTTTAAAAAGCACTGGGTCATCTCAGTTAATCTTCATAAATATCCTATTTTATAAATGGACTAAAAAAGCCTAAGAGATGTCAAGGAAATATTAAGCAAATTTAGCAAGGAAGAGAGAAGGAATTTAAACCAGGTCTGGGTAATTCCACAGCCTATGCTCTAAGGCTGCCTGTAAATTAACACAATACTTTATAGCAGATTGCAGGGTTAATATCACTTCTACAACCCCCAGGTCTTTGTTCAAGAATGTTCTGATAAAATATGTACCACCACAAGAAAAAAAAATAAGAATATAATTTGATATATAACCCCAAGCTACTCACTTCATCAACCAACTAACCAGTTCTTCCCCAATAGTCAGGAAATTATTCAAATAGACATGTTTTTAGTTGATTAGACTCAAAGCTTCAATATTACATTGTTTTAAATACCCAGTATTTTGCCATATTTTAAAGGAAAGTGTATTTTAATATATGAGAAAGTGAGCTTTCAACACCTCTGTAAGCATTTCACAGGCAGCTAAAACATCTAAAATAATGAAAATAGAATGCTATTGTTTTGATGTTAGTACAATCAGCCCTGTTCTAACATTTTTTTCTTAGTTGTAACAAAGAGAACAAAGCTTCTCATCCAGGATTTGATCTTTGCTTTATTCTTTTGAGAGGAATGAAGGCTGTCTTTATTAAACAACAAACTTGGTCTGCTGGTAGCAAAAGAAACACCCCAGAAAATTATATTTATATATACAACCCGTAATGTCAATCATGTTTTCAAACTAGTAACAAGTGTCTTAATGCATTAAACATTCTTTATTCTGTTTAACCCTTACAGCTGTTCTTGAGGTAGATATATTGTCGATACATTCTTAGTGAAAACAGGCTCTGAAAGGTTTAATTTACACATGGCCAGACATTTAGTAAGGAGCAGAACAGGAATTGAGCCATCATTTGTCTGATTACCAAGACCAAATTCTTAAGCACTACTCACGCCACCTCTAGTTTTCCTCTTTGTAATTAGACATAAAGCAAGTTTGAAAATAATGTGCTCACGGGTATCCCAGTTCCATGAAGTTGTTCCATATTTGCTTCAAAAACATGATGACACCCATCTGGAGGCAGAGGTCTATCAAACAGCCACTAGGATGACACTGAAATAGAACATAAGAGCAATAATGATATTGGTCTTCTTCTCAGTAGGCTCAGACATGCCCACTATTAAATTGTACGGCAAATTTTAAAGCTGGGTCACACCATCTCATGCATAAAGAAAATAAAAACAAGAAAGAAACAGCATGTATGAGGGCACTTGATAAGGGAATTCTTCAGTAATTATAACGAAATATCAATCAAAATTATAATAGCAATAACAAAAAATCTAACTTTTAGTGCGTACTTACTATCTGCCAAGCTCTGTGTTAGGCATGATCGCATTTAATGAATGCTATGGAATATTACATATCCATTAACAATCAGGTAATAGAAAATAGTTAATTCTATGGCATAATGTTTATAATATATTGTTTTTAATAACCTTTTTATTTCAGAATAAGTTTAGATGTACAGACAACTTGCAAAGATAGTACAGAGTTCCCATACACTCCTTACACAGTTTTAGCTGTCGCTCCATACATTACCATGGTATATTTGACAAAGCTAAGAAAATGATATTAGTACATTACAATTAGCTAAACGCAAAGCTCTCTTTGGATTTCACCAGTTTTCCTCTCTCTGCTTCAGGATCCAACCCCACATACCCGATGGTATTTATTCTTCCTATCTCCCCAGTCTCCTCTGGTCTGAACAGCTTCTCAGTTTTTCATAACTTTAAATGTTTGAAGACTGCTGGATGTGTACCCTGTGGAATGTCCCACAATCTAAGTTTGTCTAATGGTTTTTCTTATGTTTAGACCAGGATTATGTGTTTTGGAGAGACCAATCACAAAGGTGAAGTGCTATTTTCCTCACATCGTATCAGGGATATATGAGAAGCACATGACATCACTGGTGATGTTAATTGGTTAATGTAGTGTTTTCCAATTTTTTTTTTCCACTGGAAAGCTGCTCATTTTTCCCTTTTTCTGTTCTATTTTTTAGAAGGGAGCCACTAAGTCTAGCCCATTCTCAAGATGGTGGGGAGGTATTGAACTCTACCTCCTGGAAAGGAAGTATCTACATATATTATAATGTATTTTTAAGTGATAAACGCAACACCACAAAAATAATTCATCAGTATGATCCTATTCTTTCGTCTGTGCTTTTCTGCTTTTTTAGATTTTCAATAAGTTAGTATTAGAGACCCATACAAACAAAAATGTGATTTCAACAAAAATCACAACCAATGTGTTTTACTTGAAAACTTTGCAGTATTCAAGATATTTGGGTGGGAAGGCGTGGGTCTGTTTCTTTAGAAATGGGTACATGTCCTGCTCATAAGGAAGACAGTCTTCTCTATGGCTTTGATCCACAGTTTCTATTTCTATCAAATTGGTACTAGTGGAACTTCAAAGAGAACAAATAATTAAGACACAAAGAGCCTGCTTTTCCTGTTCCAGCGCAGTAATTTAAGACTCCCTAATCTGAGCCTGAGAGAGGATTTGCAAATGGTCATGCTTACTGCATGAAGAGGTCTAAATTCTCACATCCAAGCAAACTTCTTTTTCTAGGATGAATTTAGCATTTCCTGAACTCTCCCAAATATATCTGATAAATGGGTTCACTGGAATGACTGAGGCAGAGTAATTATTAAGCTATGGAGGCAAATCACAGATCACAGCTGCAAGCTGAAGCTCTTCATTTTTGTAGAGACTCAGAGGCAAGCTGACTCGCCCAAGGCCATGCAGTGTTGACTGGTGCTGTGGAAATGAAAGCCTTGTCCCCATTTCCCCAATCCACTGCTCTTTTATATTATACTAAGAATGAATTCCATTTACCAATGTGTTTGCTGCCTTGAAGTGTGGGTTTAACACAAACATTATTTTGTGGGATGGGAAAAAGAAGATGATCATAGGATCATGTGATTGGTTCGCTACCCACAAAGGATAGGCCAAAGTGGGGTGGCTGGAAGACAGGCCATTTATCATTTTGTTGAAATTAAGCCTTGATGACTTTATGATTTATAAGGAAGAGAAGGGGGTCCAATAGTTTTTGTGGGTTTGTCCATTCACATAATGGTGGCCTTGCACTAAAGCCAGTCTATCAAAACTCTAAATTTCATTTGGTAGAAAAAGCCCATACTTGGAATGTGTAAAAGGGCATGAGTGAGTGTGCAGAAGACACAGGCATTCATTCCAATTGCACCACTCAAATCATATCACCCTGGACAAGCCAAACTAGATGCTGTAGTGTATTTTTCTCTTACTCCTTGTGAGAACCTGGCATGGTAGTTGTTGGTATCTTCACTCTGCAGATGATAAAGCTAAGTGACAGAAAGAACTGTCAGACTCCAATACCCAGGTTCCTTCACTTACTTTAGTATGCTTACTCTAAATCCAGCATAGAAGTGTGAGCCAGCAATCAGACAGCAATTTCTCAGCAAAATAAATTTTCATTATGTCTTTGATTATACCTACACGCCATCCTACTGGTGGCTGGAAAGCACAGTGTTCAGAGCACAGACTCTGAAGCTACACTGAAAAGATTTAAATCATAACTTCATCAGTGTTTATGTTTGTACAATTGTAGGGAAATTACATTTGCAATTGCAGGCACTGCACATCTGTGACTTTGTTTCCTGATCTGTAAAATGGATATAATAATAGAACTGTGAGGATTAAATGAATTAATATACAGAGAGCACTTAGAAACAATTGCTGGAGTACACTAGCATGTAGTAAGCCCTCAATAAATCTTAGTTATTATTAAAAACTTTTTCATATTGATTTCATATAAAATATTAATGTGAGATATTATATAGTTGTAGTAAAAGATTCACAAGTCTAGCTTAGCCAGTTCACAAATATCCTAAAACAAACCATAGCACTTTTTAAATTTTGTAATTATGGCTATCATTAATTATAACTATTATTTTACATACACAATCTAATTTAATATACCAATCACCAGTATTACTGGGATAGCTATTCTTTATTTTTTCTGTTGTTTAGGGACAGAGTCTTGGTCTCTCACCCAAGCTGGAGTGCAGTGGTACGATCATGGCTCACTGCATCCTCGAACTCCTGGGCTCAAGGGATCTTCCCACCTCAGCTTCCTGAGTAGCTGGGACTAGAAGCACGTGCCACCACACCCGGCTAATTTTTAAATTTTTTAAGTAAAGACAGGGTCTCACCATTTTGCCCAGGCTGGTCTCAAACTCTTGGCCTCAAGCAATCGTCCTGCCTTGGCCTCCTAAAGTGTTGGGACTACAGGTGTGAGCCACAGGACCAGGCAAGATAGCTATTCTTATCACCAATTTACAAAAGAAGAAACTGAGATTTATAGATATTAAATCATGCATCTGGGTGGGAAGAATTAGAATATAGACTGCCAGTCTCCAAAGATAAAATATTTGTTATGTTTTATTGCTATGCCCTCTTCTTCAAGGCTATGAACAGAAATATAAAATGTTCAAGAAAAATATGAAAAATATTATCCATCTCATTCATAATTATAGAAACTAAAATCACTGGCTATTAGATTGGTAAAAGTGAAAATTCTACCATTGGCTAAATACTGAAGAAGCAGGCTCATACAGTCTAGGTAGGGGTGGCATTTGGAGGCCCATTTCTCAGTCTCAGTGAAAATATACCATATGCTTATCCTGTAACCCAACAATACTACTCCTGGGCAGTTTTTCCATATAACATACATATTGTAAATCAATAAAGAAATATGAGTCTTAGGCAGGTACTTTTATATAATTACATGTTGGTGTTTCCAGTATGATGTCTTTTGGACTAAAAGGAAACCTAACATATTTAAAAGTTTGAAAATTTACCTAATGAATAATAATAATTAAAAAAAAGGAAAATTACTGGAGCTAAATTCCTGGGGTCTGTAAATAAAAGAAATTGATGTGATTAAAAAAATAGAGCTGAGGTGAGAATCTTGGGGTTTAACTTTTCAGTTCACCCTCCTTTTTGAAAAGATGTAGTTGCTCCTTTCTGAACAATGTGTCGTCTTCAATATCCATAAACTTCCCTGAACTTCTCCTTTCTTCAGCTCCCTTCCTCCCACAGTAACTGGCCCATATCCATGCCCATTCCTGAACCCACACTCCCAAAGTTACTTACTTCCTCCAGTCTCCACCGGTCAAAAAGTTTATTGTATTTTCCTGGGTGGCCTACGAATCTGTAAGAAGACATTTTAGTTCATTAGCATTTAAGTGGGGTTCACTGAAGAACATCTACTAAGGCATCACGACGAGTGCATGTGTGGGTAGACATAAACGCTCACTGGCGCAATCTGTCCCCAGTTGACTTCTGCTATCTTAAACATCAAAGTATCTGACTTACAAAGGAAAAAGTGATGCGTGAACTAATGGGTCAAGAAAGTACAGACAAACCAACTGGATGACATTTCCGACCCTCACATAGAGAGTCTTAACGTTTTGTTGACCTAGTTAATGACTATTACAATAATGTGCTGCATTGTTTGATCCAAAATGTTTCTATCTTTAGTATGTTTCCATGGCATTGGATGGAGTGTTAAGCATACGGCAAAGCAGAATCATTAGTTTAATATGCTGCTTTTTTCATATTTTGCATTAAAGGTGGAAAAATGTTAAGATGATAGGTAGAAGAGGTTTCCACATTAAGGAATTATAACTCAAGGTCACACAAAAATTCTTTGCTTCTTTAACAAAATTGTTACTGATGATGAAACAGACATAATTCAGCTCAAATGCAGCAAATAGGTTTTATTTTTTTGTGCCAACTTTAGCTGCTGGTGGCTGTCAGAAATCATTTGAGTAAGAACAGTAGTCGTCAATTAAACTATTGACTGTGTTTTTCACTCTGCGAAGATAATGTACAAAAAGTTGACTTACCTTCCCAAAAAGAAAGCGATATAGAAGATGGAACTGTTTAAATTGACAAACTGGAAGAGGAACATCTTCAGGGCAAAGCTGTTTTCCCACTCAGATTCTGTTCGAGGATATTCTAAAAGGAACACAGGTTGCATTGACACAGGTGAGGTGAGGTGAATATCAAGACTCTGGACATGGAGGCAGAAACCCCAAGTTCAAGTTTGTTTTTTTAATTTATTTTTTATTTATTTATTTATTTATTTATTTTTTTGGAGATGGAGTCTCACTCTCTGTTGCCCAGGCTGGAGTACAGTGGCACAATCTTGGCTCACTGCAACCTGTGCCTCCCAGGTTCAAGCAATTCTTCTGGCTCAGCCTCCCACGTAGCTGGGATTATAAGCGCCCGCCACCATGCCTGGCTAATTTTTTGTATTTTTAGTAGAAGTGGGGGTTTCACCATGTTTGCCAGGGTGGTCTCGAACTCCTGACCTCAGATGATCTGCTGGCCTCGGCCTCCCAAAATGCTAGGATTACAGGCGTGAGCCACCATGCCTTGCCAAGTTTTTTAGTTCTATGAGGCACTTAGTTTTGCTGATTTCTAGCATCTGTGTCTGTAAAATGTGAATGATAATATCTACTGTTCACACTTGATGAAAGGACTTCATAAGATAATCTTTAGACTTTCCCCACATCTACAAAATTATGTTATTAATACATAAAGATTTTCAGGAGTCTCTCTGCTATCATCATTTAGCAGTAACCATACATAATGGATCAATCATTCACTCAAACTGGCTACACTCAATATAAGGGCCTAAACTGTCCACAGAGTTCTCTGAAGAATGAATATTTTGTGTACAGACAGAAGTGGAATGGCAAAGAGAAAAAATGGTAAAGAGGTAAAGAGAAAAGAGAAATCAGTCAGGAGAGCTGAGCTCTTATCTCAGCCTTGCACCTGACTGGCAGGTAATCTCAGGCAGGTCTCTTCACTTTTTTTTTGCAGTCAGTTTGGTCATCTATAGAATAAGGGATTTAGACAAGATGATTTCTAAAAACCCTGTCAACTCTAACATCTTATGGTTTTATAATGCTTAAAAGAAAAAAATAAGGACTGCCTGTACTGCAGCCTTAGCTCCTACCTAGTACTCAAATGAGTGATAGAAAATAGATATGTCTCATCTAACATATATTTTAACATAATTGAAGAATTCAATAAAGATGGAAAATAGATAGGATCTCATTTAAGGAAAACATACGCCAACATATGCACTAGCCCAATCACATGGAAGGAGGAAGACATAGGTCCTGGGGAACTCCAAGTCCAAAGGTGGTAGTTGCCAAAAGTAGGAAGGGTCTGTGGGCCACCCAGAAGGTGACTGGCAAGTGTGCCTCAGTAAGAACAGTCAGTAAGAACCTGTCCCCACAGGTTTTGACATGTCATGCTTTCACTGTTTTTCTCTCTAGTTTACAAATTTAGTTCATTAACACAAAACTTATTTAGAAAAGAGGATGTAGATTTTTAGGTACTTTTTATTGTGTAGATTAGTTTTGGTTCTTCATTTCTAATTTTATTTCAGCATTGTTCACAAATGTGTCCTGCCTGATTTCTGCTTCGAGGCAAAAAGTTGTGATGTCATTTGTGGCTAAATTGTGTGGATAAGTTTTGTCAATGTATCAAGTGCCTGAAAATAATATTTGTGTTCCTGTTGGGCATATGGTTTGTGTGTGTGTGTGTGTGTGTGTGTGTGTGTGTACATATATAGAGACAGACATATATTATATATATAACGTATTTTTTTATATATTTATATATTATATATATTTTATATATATATAAATATTTTTTTTTTCTTGAGATGGAGTCTCACTCTGTTGCCCAGGCTGGACTACAATGGCACAATCTCGGCTCACTGCAACCTCTGCCTCCCAGGTTCAAGTGATTCTTCTGCCTCAGCCTCCTGAGTAGCTGGGATTACAGGCACGTGTCACCACACCTGGCTAAATTTTGTATTTTTTGGCAGAGACAGGGTTTCAACATGTTGGCCAGACTGGTCTCGAACTCCTGAATGCTAGGATTACAAGAGTGAGTCACCGCATCCAGTCTGGTTTGTACATATTTTTAAAGAAGGTTGTCAGATATGATAGTCAAACACTGTGTATCTTTTTTTTTTATTCTTGAGATGGAGTCTCACTTTGTCGCCCAGGCTGGATTGTAGCATGGCAATCTTGGCTCACTGCAACCTCCACCTCCCGGGTTCGAGTGATTCTCCTGCTTCAGCCTCCCAAGTAGCTGGGATTACAGGCGCCCGACACCATGCTTGGCTAATTTTTTTTGGTGGGGAGGTATTTTTAGTAGCAACGGGGTTTCACCATATTGGCCAGGCTGGTTTTGAACTCCTGACCTCAAGTGATCTGGCTGCCTCGGCCTCCCAAAGTGCTGAGATCACAGGCGTGAACCACCGTGCCCGGTCTAAATGCTGTATATATTTACTTATGTTTTGGCTATGGATTTTTCAGTTCTTTTCTATCATTTTTTGCTATCTATATTTTAAAGCTTCTTAAAGATGCATAGAGATCATGATTATTATACTGACATGTTAGTTCATTTACTAGTATGCAGTATTCCTCTTTGCCTCTAGTTTCCCTAATATTAACCTGATGACATTTGATTTTACTGTTACTATTTTCTTGATATATGTGCTTTTACTCCTCAAGTGTCAGTCATTTTTCAGCTTTTTAAATTTAATTGTGTTTCTTTTCATTATCATCTAGCTGGATTTTATTTTTTGAAGTTTAATCTGTGTCCCAGTTTTCAAATGGCAATTATTCTCACAGATAATTGAAAGATAGATGGATAGATAGGTAGGTCTGGAGATAAATACAAACACACTTTTAAAAACTTGTTTAATGATTTGTTTCATCTTTTCTTCTCTATTTGTTATATTGATCATGATTCTCACTATTTTATTTATTTTTAATGTATAAATATTGCCTTATATAGAAGCAAAGATTTTAGTTTTTCCTTCAAAGAAGCTACAAGAACAATAAAATAAAATAAAATGAAAGAACAAAAATAAACAATAAAATGTTTTCAAATCTTCAATAAAATAGAATGATTCTTGAACATGTAATATTGACTAACATTTATGAAGTCTAGTTATGAGAAGAGAGAGAAGACTCCAACACCCCAAATAAAAGATGTACAAACACTGTACTGAAGAGATTAACATTACTAAACATCCTATCAATAATTTTCAGTTGACAAGTTAAAACATTTATATAGAATAAACAATTACCTACACAAATAGGACTTTTCAAAAAATGGCTCAAAAATAGGTAGGTACTCTTCAAAAAACTAATTACCAGTGCATTAACTAAAAAAAAAAAAAAAAGAAAATGTAAATATCTACCTGAGAATGACATAATGCCTGAATACTCACATGGGTTGATTCTATGAAACTCTAATTAAATAACAAATTTGCCTTTTGTATGTTTCAGAAAATATAAAATAATTAAAGTAATTCAACTTGCTTGGTGAGATTAACGTAATAGTGACTTAATACAGCATAGTGTAACAAGGCCAATGCAAGGACACTATAACACACTTTCATTTATAAATTTACCACAGAATTCCTTACTCAACAATGTAATAAAAGAAAAGAAAACTATATCTCGACTAAGCCTAGTGGCATAAGGCTAAATGCCTTCAAAGTCCAAAAACTTAACAATGAGGGGAAGAGAGTTTTGGTTTAATTACAAACTAGAGAGTATGTAATTATCTAAATGCCTTATAAACTGTTTTTTATAAAACTGTGTGATAATAAAAGCTACATGTACACAAGAAAAGTGTTTGGATAGTTTGGATATCCTAAAACAGGATTTAGTAATAGACTTCATCCTCCCAAAGTAAGACTCTCTGAAAGTTCATGTTTTCCTGATTAATGTCAAGTGACAATAATTAAGGAATCTATGTGGCCAACTAAAGTGACCCTTCTATGCGAAGCCAAACTGAAGATGTAAAGTGCTCCAAATTGTCCTGTGAGAAATGGCAGTGAAGACAAATAATACTTTAAAACATTGTCAATAAAATTAAAGTTTTAAACTCTGGTTTTTACAATTAATTATACAAGGAGAACCACATACCTCTAAGTGTTATATTCAACACATTTATTTGTGGACCATTCTTGATATATTTATTATCATTAATTTTTCATCCACTCTTCTGACAAGTGTTTACTGGGCTGCTATTTCATACTGGAACAGACTTGATACTATCTACACTATGATGATGGGGACTGAACTTATCTTCTTGTTACTTGTGAGATTTGCATAATTTCTGACACTAAAACCCTTCAAGGACAGCGCAAGTAAAAATCTACAAACTATTTTTACTTAAAATCCCATTGGAAATTCCTAAATAAAATATAGCAGATTTAGGCCTGGTGCAGTGGCTCATGCCTGTAGTACTAGCACTTTGAGAGGCCAAGGCGGGCAGATCACCTGAGGTTGGCAGTTCGAGACCAGCCTGACCAACATGGAGAAACCCTGTCTCTACCAAAAATACAAAATTAGCCAGGCGTGGTGGTGCACGCCTGTAATCCCAGCTACTCGGGAGGCTGAGGCAAGAGGACTGCTTGAACCTGAGAGGCGGAGGTTGCAGTGAGTCGAGATTGCACCATTGCCTTCCAGCCTGGGCAACAAGAGCGAAATTCTGTCTCAAAAGAAAAAAAAATAGCGGGTTTAATTCAACAGTTTATTAAAGGAATAATGCATCTTAATAGTCTAATGGTCTGTCTCCCTATCACGTTGTCTAAAATATTAGGTCCTCCATACATATTTCTTTTATGGATGAATGCATGCCAAACTTTGTACCTAAGGATTGAAAGAATCAGAAGTAAGTACATTCAATTCTTGGCAGCAAGAATTTTTTAGTCTTGTAAAGAAAGTAGATAGATAGATAGATAGATAGATAGATAGATAGATAGATAAGAATAATGTAATAGATGCAGTAATGAAAGGAATCACAAACAGCTAAAGGAACATTGTAGAGTGAAGGACTGAGAAGTCAACAAAGGTTTCACAGAGGCGAGCTCTGATATAAGAAAAGATTACTATGATTTTACTGGGAGAAATCATTCTAAATGGTAATAAGGTTATATACCAAGTTGGAGACATGCTGAGTGCTATTCAGTTGCTTTACCTATTCTGATGAAGATTACAATGTTCCCAGCAGAATGGCATTTTGCTAGAAGTGGAGGATTGTTACATTGGTAGCAGTTAAACTGGTGTCCACAGTGAACTACTCCTCCAAGTATACATACCCTAGTGTAGTTGCCTCCAACCTTGACTCTGACTTGCTTTCACCAAGAGGAGGTTGGATATGCAAGTAAAACGCAAGCAGAAGCTGGATAAGCACTTGTGTATTGGGGCTTGTCTTCCTGGAAGCCAGCTGACATGTAAGATGTCCTATCATACTGCTATAAGCAAGCTAGCCAGGTAGAGGCACATAGAGGAGAAGAAGGCTGAAGACACTAGCTATCCCAATAACTCCATATGAGGAAACAGATGTGATTGAAGAGGCCCTCTTACACACCAGCCCCAGCAGATACCATATGGAGCAGAAAGATCACACAGCAGGGCCTAATCTAAATTGCAGGATCATTAAAAATAATAAGTTCTTGTCCTGAGCTACTAAGTTTGGAGTAAATGGCTATGTGGCAACAGACAACTGAAACAATGGAAGTTACTGCAATGATGATAACTTTGAGGTTTAACTTAGGTTCTATGCTGCCAGGAAGAAAACTTTTATTTTTCAACACCATGCCATTCACAAATATAGCACATTGTGGATCATTTTGAATTGGCTTTTAACTCAGAGGAGGAATCAAATCCTCAACACTAAGGATGTAGGTGCTGTTTCTAGGGAATGTATTTCTGGCCAAAATATCTCTTACTTTTTCCCTAATGAAGCTAATTATGGATGAAAAGTTAGTTATGAGATGCAGTCACCCAGTAAGGTAATTAGTCCTTGCTTTTTACTGTTAATTTCTCTGTTTCTTGGAATTAATAGTGTGTATAGTAGGAAGTTACTATGTGTTATGACTGTAACACTGTAAGGTAGTTTTGACCCCTGTATGACAAAGTCAAAACTCTTTTCATTAGTTGGCTTAATTTGTTCCTTCTATTCCCAATTTATCTTTAACATAGACAGTTCATTATTAAGAAAAATTAACAGCCATCCTGATCTAATTCTCAAAAACCAGGAAACCAAAGTTCAAAAAAATCACTTTGAAGTAAATGCTTTTAATTTTTCCCGAACAAATGTAATAGAATTTAAGCTTTATCTTTTTTGCTTTGTGGTTTTTGAAAATATTTGGAAAAAATAAATCAAGAAACAGAAAGTTTTAAAAAATTCTTTAAATAGCATATGACCTCTTCTGATAAGTAAAACTTAATTTTTCATTTGTATTTTGAAGCACAAATTAGCACAGCCAAAAATTAAACAGAACATAATGTCAGGCACACGCGCACACACACACACACACACACACACTAGATTCTATTATTTTAATCAAACTATCAATATTTTTATCCATTTAAACTAATATAGCCATTATTAGTTAAATGATGAATCAACAGACATAAATCATCACTGGATTATAGAGGAAAAAAATCAAATATCAAGTGAAAACTTTGACATTTCTTGTTACTTAGCACAAATAACTGTTCTGTTTCCTACTATTAAGTATGATTTTCCCAAGTCATTCTCCTTAGATTTGCTTCAATCCTAGGTATAGGGTACTTTAAAAGCAAATGAATGTAAGGAACAGAGCTAGTGCTTCATTACCCAACTGAAGAAAATGCAGCTCAGAGGGTTTAAAGAACAATGAACTGGACCATTGCTATTTATTGTACACTTGTCATGTGTCAGGCAGCCAACCTACAACAATGGTGAAATAGGAACTATTATTATTGTCATTTTAACAGTGAGGAAATGAAGACCCAAAAGTAAAGAAGAAGGAGAAGCAGAGGGAGGAAAAAGAGGGGGAAGAGGAGGAGAAGGAGGGGAGAAGAAGAAGAGAGAACAGGGAGAGGAAAAAGCTTAATGATAGCTATACAGTCATGATGGGGCAATCCAAATGTTCATTGCTTTATCCAACTCCAAAGCCTGGTTTCTTCCCCTTTCAAAACATTGTTTCTCCAATGTTAGCTCCAGAGCACAGACACTATCTCCTTGTATATGTATATAAAAAAAAGAATTTAAGAAACCAAGAGAATAAAATAATCGATTATTACTGCACAACTACTGATAATGTAGTAAGTTATGGTGCAAAGATTTCAACTCATGCATTCTTACTCTAGAGCTGATATTCTTAACAATTACATTATATTGCCTACTTAAGACACTGCATCTGTGAAGCTGGAACTGGATGACATAGAAAAAGGACATTTAGAGAACAGGAAATAACTCTAGAAAATGTAAAGCATGAGTCAATATAAAGCATTCAGGAGAATACTTGGAAGATAGGGTTGAGGTTCTCTTGAAGAAATCCCAACAAAAATCATAGAAAAGGAAGAAAGAAAAAAATAACTATTGAATATGATAAGACACATCCGAATGTAAAGAGTTTCAGAAAGATTTTTAAAAGGAGTAAATTATTGAACAAAGAATATACAAAAATCTCCTGGAAGCGAAGTTTCTGAGTTTTCAGATTGTGGCAGCAGTGGAGGTTTGCCACTAGGATTTCCCCTCAGTAAGAACTTGCTGTTCAGCTGCAAGGAGTACAGTCAGCCTCCAGCTGTTTCCAGCCTCATCCTATACCTCAGCTTTCATGCCAAGGTCTTGCTCTTCCCAGGCAACAACCAACCAGTGACTCAGAATGACAGGGGTACTAGGTCTTGGCCAATTATACTCAATTATACCCAATGTTAGAGTCCTCTAAATCTTTACTTGAAATATTTGTTCTAGAGCTCTCCATTGGATTGGTTAAAACCATCAGATCTGCATTGTTGTCTGAGGTTCTCCTTATCCAGTCCTGCTCCTTTCCTCAGGAGTTTTCCTCTAAGAAATCTCTTGCATTACTAACTCCATCTCAGTGTCTGCTTCCCACAGGACACAATGGATATCAATATTGATGGGATGCACTAAGCATCCAGCATAATAAATGATAAAAGGTTTTCACCAAAGTACATCATTGTGAAATCTCAAAATGAGAAAAGATTCAAAATTATTCTAGAGTATAAACAAATAACAAAAATCAAAACATGTCCTGTGCAAAGGACTGGGAATCAGAATGGTAGCAGAGCTCTCAGTAACAATGCTGGAATCCAGAAGAAAATGAAGCTCCTTCAAAATTCAAAGGGGCAGTATTTCTAACATACGGTTTCATACCCAGGACATGGATATCAAGTTTGAGGCTAGAATAGAGACATTTTCAGGTATACAAAGTTTTAAGAAACTTACTTACAAGTAGCAAAATAAGGAACTGAGCCAAGAAGGAATAAGACATAGGATTTAGTAAGTAGTTTCCAAATTCTAGAAAAATATAAAAGGAATTCCCAGAGTGTTTATGAAAGTAAGTCTAGATGCAGTTGGCTACAAGCCTAGAAAATAACCCATCTAGTTTGGAGGAGACAGCTTGAGAGGGTAACTCTAAGAAGAAAATCAAGTTTGCATAATACTTGATGTGTTTGAATATATTCAGAGAAAATTTAGAGTCTTGGCAAAACCTTTGGGATAAATTAAGAAAGGTATGTAAAAAAATAAGCAAAAAAGTGGCCATTATTAGCTTAAAAAATACAGAAGTGGTATAAAAAGTATACACAATTATAGAATATACCGTGCCTTAGGTATGAAAATAGTTATAGAGACATAATGATGTGAAGACTAACGATTAATTTGGCTAAAAATGCTGATATATCCACCTTGGAAGGAGGAGAAATAACTGTGTTTATCAGATAATGAAAGATGGAGTGTGGGGGGGACAGGGCACTGCAGGGAACATTAAGAGCTAAGTCTTAATAATTCATACTTTTATAATGGGAAGGCAATAGCTATCAAAAGATAAAATCCAATAATGGCAATAGAACTATATTACGTGGAAACATGGTGGGAAATAACAAAATAAACAGATAAAAATGTTAAAAAGTAGCCGGACACAGTGGCTCACGCCTGTAATCCCAGCATTTTGGGAGGCCGAGGCGGGCCGATCACGAGGTCAGGAAATTGAGTCCATCCTGGCTAACACGGTGAAACCCCGTCTCTACTAAAAATACAAAAAATGAGCCGGACATGGTGGCAGGCGCCTGTAGTCCCAACTACTCGGGAGGCTGAGGCCGGAGAATGGCGTGAACCTGCGAGGTGGAGCTTGCAGTGAGCCGAGATCGCGTCACCACCTCACTCCACTCTGGGCGACTGAGCAAGGCTCCATCTCAGAAAAAAAAAAAAAAAAAAAAAGTTAAAAAGTAGTTCCTTTAGTATAGAAAATAGGAATGGGTGATGTGGTAAAGTACTGGTTTTCATTGTAAATCTCTTAACACTGTTTTGGCTTTTAAAAAGTGTACATGTAGTATAACACTTTGATAAAAAATAAATATTGAGGAAAAACCCAAAGAACTGAAAAGTTGGAGAAGCAAGCACTCCTAAGTAGGAAGAACTAGGTGTGCTGATTTCTAGTAAAAATATTTCGTAACTACATCCATTGTCTCTCTATTGTTATTCAATATAGACCAACTTCCTATACTACCCCTCTCCCTTTTATTGGTAAATACTTAAATAATTGCAGTTATTAAAATGCTACATTATATAAAGTAACTACAGACTGAAATGCTCATATGTTATTTTTTGACTAAGGAGTGAAGTAAGAAAAATGGACTTACCTAAATTGGTGAGGAGGTAAGCAATTTTTTCATAAGCCTGTAATAAAAGAGAATACATAGTGAACATTATTCTTCTCTTTTGGAAAAGGCTGGTATTTACACTATTTGAAGAAACATCTATAACGTATGTTATACAGTGGTTACATTTTACATTAAATAGAAACATTTATTGAAACAGTATGTAAGGCTTTATATATACATACATGAATGAAATTGATATAATATATATGTGAATGTAAATGTGTGTGCACATGTATGTGTGTGTAGATACACTTGTAATCTGTAATAACCAGTCTTTTCTGGTAGCTATCTTCATTTTCATTTTGTAAATCAAGAAATGAGAAAAAGTCCCTAAAAGTCATTCAGCTAATCAATGGCTGAGCTGAGATTTGAGCTCAAAATTACAGTTTTTTGGCCAGGTGTGGTGGCTCACGCCTGTAATCCCAGCACTTTGGGAGGCCTAGGTGGGCGGATCACGAAGTCAGGAGATCGAGACCATCCTGGCTAACAGGGTGAAACCCTGTCTCTACTAAAAATACAAAAAATTAGCCGGGCATGTTGGCGGGCGCCTGTAGTCCCAGCTACTCGGGAGGCTGAGGCAGGAGAATGGCGTGAACCTGGGAGGCAGAACTTCCAGTGAGCAGAGATCGTGCCACTGCACTCCAGCCTGGGCGAGAGTGAGACTCCGTCTCAAAAATAAAAAATAAATAAAAATAAAAATAAATAAAAATTAAAAATTAAAAAAATTATGTTTTTTTTACAACACTGGAAGGCAAAGTGAAAGTTTGAATTCTGTCCTACTGATAAAGAAATTTCTAAACTATGATAAAAGACCGTATATATTTGTATTTGTAAAAAACAAAATTGTTTTTGTGGTTATTTAAAACAGACGCATAAGTCAAATCTGTTGAATCTGTAAGTCACAATTGATTTTTCTGATAATACTTTTCCTCTTCTGCCATCTTTTCCCCTCTCCTATATACTCTGACCAATATTTACATAGACTCAAGAAAAGGGCATACATTTCAGAATATTCCAAGTAAATATAGTTGGGAAAGTATTCGCTATAGACAGAAGTACTTGTGGGTATATGTATGTGCATATGACTATTACCTCATAACCACATAATTCAATAAAAAATTGTTTAGATTATCATTTCCAATAACCTTGCCTGTTGGCATGAAAAATTAAAAGGTATGCATCTGGACATATTAAAAGTTGTTCCCCTTCTCTGACAGTTCTTTCAGCAAAATGATTGTGATGACTCATCTTAGCTGTGATTCAAATCTGCCCCTTCCTAAAAGTTAAAGTGTTATCTGGAGACAGAAAGATTACACTGAGTACAATACTCTCATTCTCTTCCTAGTGCAGGTTTTTTTGTCTTTGTTTTAGCTTTACACAAACTATAATTTTCAAATTTTAGGATAAGATTACTGTGAATTCATGAACACCAAGTGATTCCTACTGTAACAGGTTCTTTTTCATGTCTTATTTATTAAGTGAGATAATCATAGCAGGGTCTCCAAGGAGTACAACAGGATAGATTCAATCGCCCAAAAAATAGTACTTGAGCACCCACTATGCCTCTAGCACTGAGTTGAGTGCCTTTGTGGGGATTGAAAGTTAGTTCTAGTTCAATAATTGCCATTTGGCTTGTGCCAAACAGTGCTTTACATATATTATTATTCCTTAACAACAATTTTGTTAAGTAGGTATAATGATCCCCATTTTACAGAAGAAGAAACTAAGTTGTGGAATGTCAGGCACCTTAGTAGTGAGACAACACTACTGAGCAAGTAGCAAAGTCAGGATTGACTATCATGGCTGTCTAGCACCACCTACATCGTGCCTTGTCACATAAACCATTTCATTTTAAACTATTTATTTATTTTCGAGACAAAGTCTCACTCTAACACCCAGGCTGGAGTGCAATGGCATGATCACAACTCACTGCATCCTAAACTTCCTTGGCTCAGGTAATCCTCTCACCTCAGCTTCCCAAGTAGCTATAACTACAGGTACACACCACCATGATGCCTGGCTCATTTTCTTTTCTTTTTTTTTTTTTTTTCAGAGATGGCTTTTGGGCATGTTGCCCAGGCTGGTCTCTAATTCCTCATCTGCCCCAGCCTCCCAAAGTGCTAGGATTACAGACATGAGCCACCACGCCCAGTCCTATTCAAATTTTTGTCTTAATATCTAGCACATAGAGCCACTCTACAAACTTAGGATGGAAATATCTGCAACTGATGCATTAGGGGGGTTACAATAACACTGGGAAAAAAGTTATAAATTACAAAAGATGCCATAATGCTGTTGGAAGACTTTCTAGGGTATTTGCAAACCTGCATCATCCAAGGCCCAAATGCTATGGCTGACTGGCAACATCACTGATGAGCTACAAAATCAGTTCAAGCAGAATGAATTGTTAAATCTCAAACTACAGACTACAAAAATAAATAATGATTTAAATATATCCAACTGTATGGTGTCTGGCAGCAATCACTTTGGCGGTACATACAAGCTGTGAGTGTGTACGTTTGTGTGTGATTGTGTAAAGCGGAATGAGTACGTGCTTGTTGGGGAAGAGGATAAAGGGCATCAGGGATAACTATTCCAGGCCCTACCTGATACACACACATGATAACATGTTGGTGAACCTATACTTTAAAAAATCAGCCACTGATGCATTTAGTAAGCTGAAATTCTCTTATTCATATATATTAATTAAGTCAATATATTCATTATAAATTTCTAGTGCATCAGTTAGTGTTTTAGAAACCAAACATACCTGAATCAAAAAGACATAATCTCTACTTTCATAGAACTCAAATTTCAGTGGGTAGAGATAAATGGCAAATAAATACATAATTGGTCAGGAGGTGAAAAGTGCTCTGAGGGAAAATAAAGCAAGCAGAGCGGATAGAGAGTTTTGGTAGACACAGAGAGTACTATTTTATACTCTATAAGAGTATTCTGAAAAGCCTCTTAAAAGCCTGAATAAAGTATTCAGAGGGTAGCATCTGAGCAGAGAAGTGCATGCAATGAGGGAGGGAGCCAAGCAGAAATCTCAGCTAAGTACCTTTGAGACACAGAAACGGGAATGCCAATGCTCTGAGTCTGGCACAGACTTGATGTATTTCATGAAGGGCAGGGAAGTTAGAGAGAAAGGAGTGGCAGCAATAAGACAGTGAAGTAGTAAGAGATGAGTCACTGAGATCTCACAGGGAAACACTTTTTCAGTGCACAGTAGGCCATGGTAAGGATTTTGGAATTCATTCTCAGCTAAGACTTCATCATCTTCCCAGTAATGCCTTGTTTGGGGTGTTATGCAAAAATCAGTTTGGGAGAAAAAGAACAGCAAAGGCAAGAAAAGGACATGGTTATTGTGAGGGGGCATATTAGGTGGTTCTACATGGGTTTTAGAACTTTTTATCTTTTAGTCATAGCCACACAATACAGCCTTCACTGTGAAAATAAACTCCAAGCTTTTGCAGAATTGAAAAGAGCCTGCCCTTTTCCAGTAATCTACTTGTCTGAATTTCTAGAAACTATGGACATAGACATGAACAAACTAAACAAATACATTTATTAAAAAGCCAATCCTCTTATGAGATGAGTCATTTGACATTACCTCTTTTCTTGGTTAAGATGCCTGGTCCAACCCTTTGATCCACCCTATTCCATAATAGCTTATTTGCATTGTAATTGGTAACCAGTGGTAACCAGGTATTAAGGAAAGTTAGGTGTACTTTGAGGCCTTCAGTGATCAGGCCCATGAAAGAAGTATAGGGATGTATGCTCTGGACTCTAGAGATGGGAATGGATCAACAAGGGAGAAAAGTCCAGAACCTCCATGGAGTACTTACATTAGCCAAATGTAGATAGGATTTTTTCTTTTTTTGTTAGAGTGCTCTGTGCATGGTACATGGATTTTAAAATCAGAGGAGGAAACCCAAAAGGAGTTCATTCTTTAATTTAAAAATTTTTAATTGGAATTAATTAAAATTTTAATTTTAGTTTAATTTAATTTTAATAAATTTAATTTAATATTTATAAAATTTGATTTTAATAACATTTTAATTTTTGATTAAAAAAATTTCACCATGCTGAAATGATTTAATTAGCCTAATTCCAGATTTTTCAAACTCTAAGAGTACTTCTGTTCTGATGTTTCTTATATATTTCTTAAAAGTTACCCTTTAATCATGAGACCAGGCAGCTGTCATGCTGCTGTAACATGACAAAATTAGTTAAAGTTGGATTGTCAAGCAACAAGAATATACATTTTTGGAATAATTTTGCATATTTAATTTTCATTAAAATATTTTTAGGAACATTTCCTGATACAATAGTACCATGCCACTTTTGGCACCTTCGAGTAGCATATCCTTTTCTGAGGGTAGCAAAATAAAGAAGAAAAATGGTAGGCCTAGGAAAGAGCAATTCTCGATTTCAAATTCTGTCTTTGTAGTTGTTTAGCTATATGCCTGATAAAGGGATGTTAAAAATAATGCATTGATGTTTTAATTATTGTCAAATAAAATTATTTGTAATTTAATTTTGGAAGATGGGATTTCTGATCCTGATTGTGCATCAAAATTACCTTAGCTCTCTTAATGATTTTCTAATGCTATTTGAGGGGCTGGCTGGATAAGAATTACTAGAGAGTATTTTTGAATGATTTGTTTTAAATGTAGATTTCTTAGCCCAACAAAGGAGATTCTGAACAGGACTCAAGAATCTGTAGTTTTTTGGCCGGGCACAGGCGCAGTGGCTCACACCTGTAATCCCAGCACTTCGGGAGGCCAAGGCGGGCGGATCTCTCGAGGTCAGGAGTTTGAGACCAGCCTGGCCAACATGGTGAAACCCCATCTCTACTAAAAATACAAAAATTAGCCGGGTGTGGTGATGTGCCCCCAATTACTTGGGAGGCTGAGGCATGAGAATCGCTTGAATAGGGAGGCAGAGGTTGCTGTGAGCTGAGATCCTGCCACTGCACTCCAGCCTGGGTGACACAGTGAGACTCCATCTCAAAAAATAAAAAATAATAATAATAAAAAAAGAATCTTTAGTTTTTCAAAAGTGTTCCAGGTGATTTGATGAATAGTAAAAATAGAAAATACTATTTTAAATTGCTTTCATGACCTGTAAGATGGACTTGTAACCAAATTTTGATTGTATTAGCCCATATTTTTCTCCCCAGTTAAATATTTAGGAATGCCATGATCCACCTATTTTGAAATGTTTAGAAAATGTATAGTCTTTGATTATAAGTGTAAATTAAAATAAGTGCTGCAAACTTGAAATATGTTAAAAATACAATTCCAATAACAAAAAATAATTTTGAGCACATACAGTAAGCAAGATGCTAAAATATTTGGTGAATAAAATATTTCAAATTTATTTAAAGATGTGGACATACAAAAATGAGGAAGCTACAGCCCCTGTTCATAAGGAGCTTATACTCTGATAATGGGAGAAATGACATATCCTAAGCACTGTAACAGAAGAATATTCACAAAATGGATTGCTTAATTCTTCAGAAGAATCTGATTGGAGGAATAACTGACATATCCAAACACCCTGTGAGAAGAATAAGCACAAAATTCAATTCTAAATACAATATTGAAAAAAATGCTTTATGGAGGAAGTGCTCCTTAACTGTAATTTTCAAAGATAAAGAGATATTCGCCAAGGAGACAAATTAAGATTGGCATTCCAGACACAGGAAGCACTGTGGAGAAAGAGACAGGGGTATAAAACAGCAAAGTTCCCTGGGGGACAAGCAAAAGTGGTTCTGTAGGTTGGAGTGCAGGGTGATTTGGAAAGAGGGGCAGCAAGAGACAATTTTAGCCAAGAAGAGAATGGAAAAGTGGTTTTAAGCAACGAGGGCCTCACAGGCCAGGCTAAAGAATTTAGAATTTATACCCAATAAATACAACAGAAACCCATTAAACAGCCTCAAGCACATGACAAGCACGTTTACTATTTAAAAAGATCCTTCCAATAGTCCTGTGAAAGGGATATAGGAAGAGTTTAGATTAGAGACAGGAAGACTAACCAGCAGGAAGCCTGCTGCAACAGTCCAAGCTAAAAATGACAACTAGTTGAACTAAGGAAGGAGAAGCAAGGATGGTGAGCAAAAAATGGATAATAAAAATGTTACAGAAGCAAAATTCACAACAGTTAGTCACTGATACTGTGAAGGAGATAAAAGAAATAAGTAAGAACTAGTTTAAGGTTTCTGGCTATGTACAGAAACAGAATTATGTTAAAAGTTCCTAACCAAAAAAAAAAAAAAGGTCTGACTGATTTAAACTATTTTTCTATGCCTATATTTTATAATCCCATGTACATGGATTATATTTGAACAGCAATTTTGATCAATAGAATATTAATCTAAGTCCCTCATTTGGAGAAAATGATGGTACAGGGATGCTGCAGTCAATCTATTAACAACAAAAAAGCATATATTTTATTAGCTGCATATTTAGTTTTGGTCTGAAAATAGCATAACAAAAGGTAGCATTTGATTTTCTAAATAAATACTTTTGATGGTATAATATTTGACATTAATGGTTTTAATCTAGCCCTACTTGATTAAATCCATAGGTTAATCCTGTATATTCAGGTGATCAGAGGGCTATTTAATAATCTGTGATGTGCTTTAACATCCTGAATAGAAAGAGAATGCATAAATTCAGAAGAGCATTGTTATTTTATACTAATTAAATCTGAGGAATATAACCATCTTCTTACATTGTTTGAGTTGGCTGTATTATAGTTCACTTCCTTTGCACTCAATTCATTTTATAATCTTCTCCTGAGTTAGTTGCAAAAGCAAAGGAGAAGTATTTATGGTCTACTCCACTTCCAAAAATCCCTGAATCTTTATGCCAAATTGACCAATAAGTAGAAATAGATATTTAGAAAAACAGGAGGTAGCTTCTGGTTTCTCCCAGGAACTACAATTGTTTTATAGCACTAAGAAGATACATGGGTTCTAGTATTCAATTAAGTGGAGCTGGTGGGATGCTGAGGCTCTCAAAAGATTCTTCTATAATTCCAATAATCCTCTCTTCACTTGCCTTCTGAAGTCTTATTTCTACAACTAGAGATTCACTCCACTGAGTTCAGCCTTTGTTTTCTGTAAAATGCAAGTGCTTTGGAATAAATAATACATTAAGCCTCATTAAACACATAAACTTAAGAGCAAGTTGTACTGGAACCTTATAAGAGAAAGAGAAAGCCATAGGTATGAGAACCAACTGTGATTCTATGGAAGGTGTGGTAACTAAGGAAGAGGGTAGGAGGTGGAGAAGAGTGACAGTTTAAGAGATTGGACTTTAAGAAGCAACTGGAATAATATAAAACTGGAGTCTGGTACAACAGTGAAAATTTCAGCCAAATCTTGATTTCTGCAATATTAGTGATAATATAAAGAACATTTTGGCCCGGGCACGGTGGCTCACGTCTGTAATCCCAGCACTTTGGAAGGCTGAGGTGGGTGGATCATGAGGTCAGGAGGTCGAAACCAGCCTGGCCAGCATGGTGAAACCCCGTCTCTACTAAAAATACAAAAATTAGCTGGGCATGATGGCGCGCGCCTGTAGTCCCAGCTACTCGGGAGGCTGAGGCAGGAGAATCACTTGAACCCAGGAGGCAGAGGTTGTGGTGAGCTAAGATCTCGCCACTGCACTCCATCCTGGGCAACAGAGAGACACTCCATCTCAAAAAAATAAAAATAATAAAAAAGAACTATTTTGTAAGAAAATGTTTGAGGGTAAACCTCCCATTCTGTTCAAATTCAGGTTCTATCATGAGCTTGGTCTGACAAGTTTTCAGCTTATTTGAGAATATAGTTATTTCATAAGGTGGAAACTAAGTATCGAATCTTGGACCTGGAGTTTCTGTTCTAGGACCTGTCATGCTTGCCTTCCAAAGTAAAAATTAATTAACCATATTTGGCTCCTTCATTTTCCTTTCCCTGTCTTCAAAAATATTAAGCCAGTTCATTAATCTTTTCAAGATGTTTTTGAAGATCAGTATGTCTTTGCAACAAATTACTAAAAAAAAAAAAAAAAAAAAAAAAAACAGAAACACAGGGTGTTCCTTTAAAGGCAATAATACTTAATGGGAGGAGAAGATAATTAAGGGACGTGAAACTATTAGGGTGGTGAAAAAGTCATTGTGATTCTTGCCATAATTTTCAATAGCAAAAATCGCAATAACTTTTGCACCAACCTACATTAACATTGATTACCTCCAACAGGTACAATTAGGTTTATAGTAAGAAGGGAGATGAGTGGCATTATGAACTGAGGAAAGTGGCTTTTATTTAGCATTTCTAACATTTTTATACTTCACTACTTTTTATAATATCAATGTACTGATTTTATAGTTCATAGCTATAAAAGATAAAATAATTACAGACCTTAAAAGGGCATTAAAAGGAGTAAGACATTTTAAAAATAAGATTACTGAAAATTATCATAGTGGTATGATTTCAGCATGAACTAATTAAATATTTTTTTAAAACTTTTTTATATTACTAGACATATTTGATAGAAAGACAAAACACAAAACAGTGATTCTCTTTCTCTCCAAAGATGGCTTTGAGCATTCAAATATTTATGAATGGGTAATATAAAACATTTATTTAAAAAGAATAAGAAGTGAACACCAATCAATGCAGACGTGATATAAAGAATTTAGGACGATCAAAGAAAAGGTTGTTATTGTTTTCAAACCTTGAAATGAAGGGAAATAAATGATCAAACTTAAAGATGCAGAAAATGGAGAAAAGTAAAAGTTGGTATTTTGCAAGAAGAAATATAAGTATAGGTAGTCTTAAAAAGGGAAATGAAATCTTAAAATATCGAAGGGAAGCAAGTGTAGAGAAAGTTAACATTTATTACCATCTTCTATGCACTAGAGAGGTTACTCATTTAGTCTTTCAATATCCCTATGTGTTATTTTTATGTCCCTCATTTAAAAGATCCAGAAATTACAGCTCATAGATGTTATGTAGTATGGCCAGCATTACACAGGTCAAGCAGGAAATTTCTGCTTTGCCTGTGTCCAAAGTCCAGTGTTTTTGTGAAGACACCATTGAGGAACTGAAAAAAAAAATATATATATATATATATATATATATATAAACTGACAGAAGCTTGGACAGTATTGAGAAAGCCAGGGGAGAGAGGGAACCACACATGAGAACAGAAGGAATAGGGTGTATATGTGCTGGGATGCCGCAGCCACTGATAAATCTTTTCTTTACTTGGCAAAAGACAAAACTCAAAAAGTGACCTAATGTTGCTACTTGTATAGCAGTGGTTTTATGGGTAACTCATAAAGAAAAAAAAAAAAAAAAAACAGAAAAGAAAATGCATTTCATTCCTAATTTGTTCTTCATTTTATATAAATAGTAGGATGTTTTAAAAGCTAAGGGTTTTCTTCTGATTATAAATCAAGACCTATATACAGAGATAAATGTTCAAATGATCCAAAAAAGTTATATTCTTTTTATAGAATATAATATAAATAGAATAGAATATAAATGTAGAGAGTGATGTCAGAAAGAAGGTTGACTACGGTTACCTGGCACTCGTCCCTCCCCAACAAAAAGGAACCAAAGCAACAAATAAACAACTATATTGTAAGTAAAGTGACTGAAGTAGAGTGCTAGGCAGCACCAGGGAAATGGTAAAATCTATGTGGAGTACAGACACCAAGGATACCATAGAGAGAGAGGAAGACACCCTACCTCTACCACTCTCTCTTCCTTACCAGAATTAGCTCAGAGTCAGGGGTACTTCTTCCTATGGAGAAGACATAAGTTAAAGATCCTCAGTGGTCCCCATTGCCACCACAAACACCAGCAATCCTTGCTACAGGAGAGCCCCTATTCCTCACAGGCCTCAAATCCAGTCTGGAGAGTAGCTGAGGTCTGTGCAACTCCATTGCCTCATTGTAAGAGACCACCTTGAGCACCTCCCACCACTGTGACCTAGGCTGCTATGGCTCAGTACTATTTTGAACCTGGACCCATGTATACAGTGTGTCTTGCCCTGGGGATCAGTATCAATTGACTTTCCATTCCTGAGGCCCTGCCATCATACTACCATAGTGCTTACAGTACCATGACCTCAGCTGCCCAGAACATAGGCCAGATTGAAGGACTGAGACCCTGGCATCCAAACACATGTGGTATTTGTCACAACCTTCCAATAAACAGGTGAACCTGCACAGCAGGAAAGTGGCTGAACAGCCTGCTAGCCATCACATCCATGTGCACCTACACTGCACAGTCTGCCAACCCTGTGAGTGCTTATACCTAGCCTGACAGCCAGTCCTATGTTGAATCCACCCCCAGAAACAACTGCTTCAACCTGCCTGGCCCCCCTCCCCAACACCTGCATATGTTCATGTACAGCCTGAAAGCGGGTCCTGCAGCAGCAGTATCCCCAGGACAGCTTGCTACAGCCTGCCTGGCCCAAGTGCATGCATGTTCCTGCATGGCCTGACAGCTGGTCCTGTGGTGACCCTGTCCCTTCAGACAGAATTTTGCAAAACCACCCAGTGCCACTACACCCATGAGCATCTGTGCTTGGCTTCTGACAGCCAGCCTGGAAATGGCCAGTGCCTCTGCAGGAAACTCACCAGACAGATTGTTGGCCCTCTGCAGCTTCCCTTGTCTGGCTAACATCCAGCCCGCTGCCCCAGCCCCAAGCAAAACCACATTATTGCCCTTATAGTCAGCCATAGACTGGGCTTCTGAGACAATATCACAGACATCACTGACAAGTATTGTAGCTAAAGAAACACCATGAAGATCACACTAGAGATTCCACTCAGAACCAAAGCCAAAGCTCCTCTGGGACCACCTACCAAAGAAAGTTTCTTCCTACAAATGCTATCCTATAAAACCAGAAAGAACAAATTTACACTAGATTTGCATATATCAAAATAAGGACACAAGAAACGTGAAACAGCAAGAAAATATGATACCTCCAAAGAAACACAATAAGTCTCTAGTAACAGACCCCAAAGAAAAGAAAATTTATGAAATTCCTAAAAAAGCATTGTAATGATCTTAAGAAAATGCAGTGAGATACAAGACAGCACATACAAATGATTCAATGAAATCAGAAAAATAACTAATGATCTGAATGAGAAATACAATAAAAAGATAGACATAAAAAAGAACCAAACAGAAATCTTGAAGCTGAATAATTCAATAAATACAATAAAAAATACAATTGACAGTTCCAACAACAGACCAATCAAATAATATATTTTTAAGCTTGAATACAGATCTTTTAAAATTACACAGTCAGAGAAAAGTAAATAAACAAATAAGAATAAAGAAAGTGTATGAGACTTATGAAACACCATTAAGTGAACAAATGTTCCCATTATAGGATTATTAGAGAGAGAAGAGGTGGAGAAAGACACAGAAAGCCTATTTAACAGGATAATAGACAGAAACTTCCCAAATATTGGGAGATATATTTATACCTAGATAGATTCAGGAAGCTCAAAAATCCCCTATTAGATTCAACTCAAAATGATCCTCTTCAAAGTACTCGTTAATCAAACTGCCAAAAGTCAAAGAGAACATTCCAAAATCTGCAAGAAAAAACTTTCAAGTTATATATAAATGAAGCCCCTATTAGACTATCAGCAGATTTCTCAACAGAAACTGCAGGCCAGAAGAAAATGGGTTGTTATATTTAAAGTGCTGAAAGGAAAAAAAAATCTGTCAGGCAATAATACTATATCCATAAAGCTATCCTTCAGAAATGAAGGAGAAATAAAGGCCTTTCCAGACAAACAAATGCTGAAGAAATTTGTCACCCCTAGACTGGCCTTACAAGAAATGCTAAAGAAAATTCTACAATTGGAAACAAAAAGAATATAATTATTGTCAAGAAAACTTGTAAAAGCATAAAACTTACCAGTAGACATAAATTCATAAATCAAACTGAGAATAATCCATTGAAATAACGGTGCTATGTAAACTTTCAATCATCTAGTATGAAAGGTTTAAATTCAAATAATAAAAAAAAACAACAGCCAGAATTCGTGGCTTAGGAACACCTAATAGATGAAGAAGTAAAAATTAAACATCAGAAATATAAATTGCGGGGGGAGGGAAAAAGCCTACAGTATTTTTTATGTGACCAAAGTTACGTTAAAATAATAAATCTTAAAATAATACATCTACAAGATTATTTAGGTTAGCCCCATGGTAGCCCGAAAGAAAGAAATTACAGCAGTCACACAAATGCAAAGAGTAAGAAAACAAAGCATAGCACCACAGAAAACCATCAACCCATGGAGGTAAACAGAGACAAAGAAAGGAACAGATGATTTATAAACAACCAAGAAATCATTAACTAAATGTCAGGAGTAGGTCCTTATCTATCAATGATAACTGTGAATACAAATGGAACAAATTCTCCAATTAAAAGACACTGAGTAGCCAAATGAATTAAAAAATACATCCAACTGTATGCTGTCTACAAAAGACTCACCTCACCATTAAGACAAAGGTAGGCTGAAAGTGAAGGCATGAAAAAAGATATTCCATGCAAATGCAAACCAAAAGTGAGCAGGAATAGCCACACTTAAATGAGATGAAATAGACTTTAAGTCAAAAACTGTAAAAAGACAAAAAAAATTATATAATGATAAAGGGATCCATTCAACAAGAGGGTATAACAATTGGAAATATATATGTACCTAACACCAGAGCACCCAAATGTGTACATCAAATATTACCAGATATAAAGGGAGAGAAAGACAGACTACAATACAATTGTGGGAAACTTCAACACGCCACCCTCAACAGTGGATAGATAATCTAGACAGAAAACCAACACAAAAAATTAGACTTAAACTACACTATAGACCAAATGGACATAACAGATATTTACAGAACATTCCATCCAACAGCTGCAGAGTAAACATTCTTCTCAACTGCATATAGAACATTCTCCAGGATAGATCACATGTTAGGCCACAAAACTAGTCTTAAAAAATTTAAGAAGACAGAGATCATACCGAGTATCCTTTTAGATCACAATATTACAAAACTAGAAATAAACAAGAAAAAGTTAAGAAATCTTACAAACATGAAAACTGAACAGCATACTTCTAAATAACAAATAATTCAATGAATAAATTAAAAGAGAAATTGAAAAATTACTTGAGACCAATGAGACTGGAAACACATCATACCAAAACCTATGAGACACAGCAAAAGCAGTTCTAAGAGAGAAGTTTATAGAAATAAATGCCTAAACAATAAACAAAGATTCCCAATAACCTGACCATGCAGCTCAAAAAGTAGGAAAAAAAGACAAACGAAACTCCAAATTGTAAATAATAAAGCTCAGAGCAGAAATAAATACAATAGTGACTTTTGAAGTTTTCAAAAAAATCAACAAAATTAACAGTTTTATTGAAAAGATTAACAAATATGAGAAACCTTACAGTCACCACAGAAAAAAGAGGAAAGACCTAAATAAGTAAAATCAGAGATGAAAAAGGACACATTACAGGTGACATCACAGAAATACAAAGCATCATAAGAGACTATGATGAACAATTATACACCAAAAAGTTTGCGAACATAGATGAACTGGATAGATTCCTTGACAAATACAAGTTACCAAGATTAAATTAGGAAGAAACAGAAGATCTGGACACTCCAATAATGAGTGAGGAAACTGAATCAGTAATAAATAGTCATCTACCGAAAAAAGGCCTAGGACCTAAAATTGAATACCTATGTGCAAAAACAAAAAACAAAAAACAACACTATCTTTCACTACAAACAAAAATCAACTCAATTGCAATTAAAGACTCAAATGTAAAACCTAAAACTATGAATCTACTAGAAGAAAATGTAGGGGAAATGCTGTATGACTTTGGGCTGGGCAAGGATGTTTTTTAAAAAGGCTGCAAAAGCACAGGAAACAAAACGAAAAATAGATAAATGAGACCACATCAAATTAAAAAGCTTATACACAGCAAAGGAAACAACAGAATGGGAGAAAACATTTGCAACTATACATCTGACAAGGGGTTTATATGCAGAATATATAGGGACTTAAATAACAGCAAAAAAACAAATAACCTGATTAGAAAATTGGAAAAATACTTTAATAGGCAGTTCTCAAAAAAAAAGACATTGAAATGGTCAACAGGTATGTAAAAAAAAAAAATGCTCAACATCCCTAGTCATCAGAGAAATGAAAACCAAAACCACAATAAGATCATACCTCACTCCAGTTAGAATGGCTAGAATCAAAAATACAAAGTAGGCCGGGCGCGGTGGCTCACGCCTGTAATCCCAGCACTTAGGAAGGCTGAGGCAGGCGAATCACCTGAGGTCAGGAGTTAGAGACCAGCCTGACCAACATGGAGAAACCCCGACTCTACTAAAAATACAAAATTAGCTGGGTGCGGTGGCACACGCCTGTAATCCCAGCTACTCTGGAGGCTGAGGCAGGATAATCGCTTGAACCCAGGAGGTGGAGTTTGCAGTGAGCTGAGATCACGCCATTGCACTCCAGCCTGGGCAACAAGAGCGAAACTCCGTCTCAAATAAATAAATAAATACAAAGTAAAATAGCGTTGGCTAGGATACAAAGAAAAGGGAACACTTACACACTGTTGGTGGAATTGTAAATTAGTATAGCCACTGTGGAAAACTCTATGAAGGTTCCTCAGAAAAATGAAAAATAGAACTACGATATGATCCATCAATCTCACTACTGGGTATATATCCAAAGAAATCAAATCAGTATGTTGAAGAGATATCCGAATTCCTACGTTTATTGCAGCACAATTTACAATAGTGAAGATATGGAATCAACACATGTCCTTCAATGGATGAATAGATGAAGAAAATGTGGTGGGGGGCAGGGCCAAAGATGGCTGACTAGAAGCAGCGGCAATTGCAGGCTCCCCTCCAAAAGAACCGTGAATATTAGCATATGAATCCTGCATGTGATATCCTGCACCTGCAGGATATGTGAATCCTGCATGTGATATCCCGCACCTGCAGGATAGCATGTGATATCCTGCACCTGCAGGATAGCATGTGAATCCTGCATGTGATCCTGCATGTGAATAGCATGTGAATCCTGCACCTGCAACCAAGGTATCCAAGTTCTCTCATCAGACTTGACTAGGCGGTTGGCGTGCTCCACTGAGTGGAAGGAACAGCACTGTGGTGTGGTGGCCCACCTGAGAGCCACAGGGGGTAGGGGAGCCTCCATGCCCCCAGCCAAGGGAGGCAGCCAGTCAGCGTGCTACCCAGCCTGGGAAACTGCTTTTTCCACGGAACTATTGCAACCCATGGATTTGAAGATCCCACTTGTGAACCCATGCCACCGGGGACTAGGGTCCCAACCATGGAGCTGCACAGATTCTCAAAAGCCTCTCAACTAGAATCTGCTTAACCCGTTGAGTTCCCTGGGGGAGGGGCGACCAGCACCACAGCTGCAGGTGCCTGCTGTCTGAGCCCTTTGAGCTCTTTGAAGGACAGGCAGCAGCCAGCACTGGGACTAATAGCTGCCTAACACACTAAGCTACCTGGGCCGGGGAAGATGGCAGGTATCTCTATAACTCCAGGCTGTGCTTTTCCCGTGCTGGAGCCAGGGAGGCTGGACAGTTTGTTCACAAGAGGTGTCCCCCACAGCCCAACACAGTCTGCTGTGGCAGACTGCAGCCAGAGTACCTCTTCAGGCCTTACCCTGACCCATCCCTCCTCACTGGGCAAGGTCTCTCTGCAGGAACTCCAATAACTCCAGCCAGGGGCTCAGGGACAGAACTCTAATCTCCCTGGGCCTGGGTCCCTAGGGACAGGGGTGGCTGCAGTTTCTATAAACCAGCAGACTTAGCCTTTCCTCCTCTTAATTCTGAGAAATCCAGGCAGCCCAGAAGACTGGGTTTCCCCCAAGCAAAGCACACCCCCACCACCAAGGGACAGTAAAAGTGCTTCATTATATTGCCCCTGTACTCCATGCCACCCAACTGAGTGAGACCCTCCAGCAGGGGTTGTCAGACACCCTATGCAGGAGAAATCCTTCTGGCATCAGCTTGGTGCTCCTGGAGGTCAGAGATCTCAGAGGAATGAGCAGGCACCCATCTTTTCTGTTCTCCAGCCTCCTTGTGGGACATCTACAGGCATGGGGGTGAACCAAATGAATAGGGCCTGAAGGGAACCCCCAGTCAACTGCAGCAGCCCTACAGAAGAGAGACCTGATCATTGAAAGAAAAACAAACAGAAAGCAAGAACAGTATCAACAACAACAAAAAAGTCCCTACAAAAACCCCATCCAAGGGTCAGCAGTCTTAAAGATTGAAACTAGACAAACTAATGAAGATGAGAAAGAATCAACGAAAAAATGCTGAAAACCCAGAAGGCCAGAGTACCTCTTCTCCTCCAAATGATTGCAACGCCTCTCCGGCAAGGGCACAGAACTGGACAAAGGATGAGAATAAATTGACAGCAGTAGGCTTCAGAAGATGAGTAATAACAAACACCACTGAGCTAAAGGAACAGGTTCTAACCCAATGCAAAGAAGCTAAGAACCTTGGTAAAAGGTTAGAGGAGGTGCTATGTAGAATAACCAATCTAGAGAGGAACATAAATGACCTGATGGAGCTGAAATACACAACACAAGAACTTCATAAAGCATACACAAGTATCAATAGCTGAATCGACCAAGTGATTCTATGCACCCAATACAGGAGCACTCAGATTCATAAAGCAAGTTCTTAGAGACCTACAAAGAGACATAGACTCCCACACAATAATAGTAGGAGGCCTTAACACCCCACTGGCAATATTAGAAAGGATGTCAGAGTTTGAAAACCACGTTGCTGAAATAAGGCATGCAGACAAGACTAGAGAAAAAAGAATGAAAAGGAATTAACAAAGCCTCTGAGAAACAGGCACTGTGTAAAAAGACAAAGCCTACAATTGATTGGAGTATATAAAGGAGATGAGGAGAATGGAACAAGCTGGAAAACACACTTCTGGATATTATCCAGCAGAACTTCCCCAACTTAGCAAGACAGGCCAACATTCAAACTCAGGAAATACAGAGAACAACAAGATACTCCATGAGAGGATTAACCCCAAGACACATAGTTATCAGATTCTCCAAGGTCGAAATGAAGGAAAAAATATTAAGGGAAGTCATGTTAATATTTTATTTTGTTTAAAAATTTAAAATATTGTATTTTATTTCGGGTCACCTACAAAGGGAAGTCCATCAGACTATGAGTGGACCTCTCAGCTGAAATCCTACAAGCCAGAAGAGAGTGGGGCAAATATTTGACATTCTTAAAGAATTTTCAAAACAATTACATATAATATCATATGGAATTTCATATCCAGTCAAACTACACTTCATAAGCAAAGGAGAAATAAAATCCTTTCCAGACAAGCAAATGTTGAGGAATTTCATCACCACCAGACCTGCCTTGCCAGAGCTCCTGAAGGAAGCACTAAATATGGAAAGGAAAAGCTGGTACTAGCCACTGCAAAAACACACCAAAATATAAAGATCAATGACACTATGAAGAAACTGCATCAACTAGTGTGCAAAATAACCAGATAGCATCAGGATGACAGGATCAAACCCACACATAACAATATTAACCTTAAATGTAAATGGGCTAAATGCCCCAATTAAAATACACAAACTGGCAAATTTGATAAAGAGTCAACACCCATCTGTGTCCTGTATTCAGGAGACCTATCTCATGGGCAAGGACACACACAGGCTCAAAATAAAGGGATGAAGGAAAATTTACCAAGCAAATAGCCAAAAAAAAAAAAAAAAAAAAAGCAGGGATTGCAATCCTAGTCTCTGATAAAACAGACTTTAAACCAACAAAGAATAGTGGGAGGCCTTAACACCCCACTGTCAATATTAGATAGATCAATGAGACAGAAAATTAACAAGGATATTCAGGACTTGAACTCAGCTCTGGACCATGCAGATCTAATAGACATCGACAGAACTCTCCACCCCAGATTAACAGAATATACATTCTTCTCAGCACCACATCACACTTATTCTAAAATTGACCACATAATTGGTAGTAAAACACTCCTCAGCAAACGCAAAACAACAGAAATCATAACAAACAGTCTCTCAGACCACACTGCAATCAAATTAGAGCTCAGGATTAGGATACTCGCTCGAAACCACACAACTACATAGAAAGTGAACTGAATGACTATTGGGTAAATAACAAAATTAAGGCAGAAATAAATAAGTTCTTTGAAACCAATGAGAACAAAGACACAACATACAAGAATCTCTGGGACACAGCTAAAGCAGTATTTACAGGGAAATTTATAGCACTAAATGACCACAAGAGAAAGTGGGAAAGATCTAAAATCAGCACCCTAACATCACGATTTAAAGAACTAGAGAAGCAAGAGCAAACAAATTCAAAAGCTAGCAGATGACAAGAAATAGCTAAAATCAGAGCAGAACAGAAGGAGGTAGAGACATGAAAACCCCTTCAAAAAAATCAATGAATCCAGGAGTTGGTTTTTTTTTTTAAAGATTAACAAAATAGACCGCTAGCCAGACTAATAAAGATGAAAAGAGAGAAGAATCAAATAGACACAATAAAAAATGATAAAGGGGATATCACCACTGATCCCACGGAAATACAAACTACCATCAGAGAAGACTATAAACACCTCTATGCATATAAACTAGAAAATCTAGAAAAAATGGAAGGAAGAAATTCCTGGACAGATACACCCTCCCAAGACTAAACCAGGAAGAAGTTGAATCCCTGAATAGACCAATAACAATAACATGTTCTGAAATTGATGGAGTAATTAATAGCCTACCAACCAAAAAAAGCCCAGGACCAGATGGATTCACAGCCGAATTCTACCAGAGGTACAAAGAGGAGCTGGTACCATTCCTTCTGTAACTATTCCAAACAATAGAAAAAGAGGGACTCCTCCCTATTTCATTTTATGAGGCCAGAATCATCCTGATACCAAAACCTGGCAGAGATACAACAAAAAAAGAAAATGTCAGGCCAATATCCCTGACAAACATTGGTGCAAAAATCCTCAATAAAATATTGGCAAACAGAATCCAGCAGCACATCAAAAAACTTATCCACCAACATCAAGTTGGCTTCACCCCTCGGATACAAGGCTGGTTCAACATATGCAAATCAATAAACGTAATCCATCACATAAACAGAACCAATGACAAAAATTTGTCTTGGTTATCTCAATAGATGCAGAAAAGGCCTTCGATAAAATTCAATATCCCTTCAGGTTAAAAACTCTCAATAAAATAGGTACTGATGGAACATATCTCAAAATAATAAGAGCTACTTATGAAAAACCCACAGCCAATATCACATTGAATGAGCAAAAGCTGGAAGCATTCTCTTTGAAAATCAATACAAGACAGGATGCCCTCTCTCACCACTCCTACTCAACATAGTATTGCAAGTTCTGGGCAGGGCGATCAGGCAAAACAATGAAACAAAGGGTATTCGAATAGAAAGAGAGGAAGTCAAATTGTCTGTGTTTGCAGATGACATGATTCTACATTTAGAAAACCTCGTTGTCTCAGCCCCAAAACTCCTTAAGCTGATAAGCAACTTCAGTAAAGTCTTAGGGTACAAAATCGATATGCAAAAATCACAAGCATTCCTATACATACCATCAATAAACAAGCAGAGAGCCAAATCATAAATGAACTCCCATTCACAATTGCTACAAAGAGAATAAAATTCCTAGGAATACAGATAACAAGGGATCTGAAAGACCTCTTCAAGGAGAACTATAAACCACTGCTCTAGGAAATATGAGATGACATAAATAAATGGAAAAACATTCTATTCTCATGGATAGGAAGAATCAATATTGTGAAAATAACCATACTGCCCGAAGTAATTTATAGATTCGATGCTATTCCCATCAAACTACCATTGACATTCTTCACAGAATTAGAAAAAAACTACTTTAAGTTTCATATGAAACCAAAGAAAAGCCCGTATAGCCAAGACAATCCTAAACAAAAAGAACAAAGCTGGAGGCATTACACTACCTGAATTCAAACTATACTACAAGGCTACAGTAACCATAACAGCATGGTACTAGTATCAAAACAGACATATACACCAATGGAACAGTACAGAGACCTCAGAAATAACACCACATATCTACTACCATCTGATCTTCAACAAACCTGACAAAAACAAGCAATGGGGAGAGGATTTCTTAAAAATCAATAAATGAGTTCATATCATAGAGGAAGTGTTATCAGATACTGGGTTGGGGAGGGGAGGATGAAGAGAGGTTGATCAATGGGTACAAAATTATAATTAGATAAAATAAATAAGTTCTAGTGTTCTACTGCACAGTAGGGTGACATTGTGTAACACTTATGTATTTTACATTACCAAATAGCTAGAAAAGAGGCTTGGATGACCATCGCAAAGAAATGATAAATGCCATGAGGTGATGGTCATGCTAAATACCCTGAGTTGACAATTATACAACATACATATGTTCAAAACATCCAATTATACTCCTAAACCTGTACCATTACAATATGTGAATTAAAATAAATATACTAGGTGAACAAATACAAATCCCTATAAGCAAAATGTATACTAAATCAAAAGGGTGTGCCACATTTTTTCTCACTATTGAGGGACCAATATTGTTAATATTTGATTATAATTTCTTAAAGTTTCAAAATCCAGGAGACTGTATGTGTATTCTAGAAAAAATGGAATCAAGTAAACTTTTATATCCTTATATAACTGTATTTCATGTTCTTAAATAACATTCAAAGAGCATTTTAATAGTTTATATGATACTACCTTACATAGAATTTGAATAACTTTCTTTTATTTTTGGTTATTTAAGGGGTCTCTTTTTTAATATCTACTACTCTAAATAATACTACAATGATAATCCTTCTATATGAATCTTGGATGATATTATTGATAATTCCTTTAAAATAGAATATTGGAAATTAATTTTAAAAAAGGTTTGTCCTTTACTAGAGTTGAATAGAATATAAGCTTATTGTAGCAAATCTAGAAAACTCAAAATAGGTGATAAATATTAGACAATATGTAAAGAAAATAAAAATTACTTGTATTCTTCCTTTCAAGAGATAACTCTAGAAAATATTTTGATCTGTACTTGCCATTATTATGTATATAGCTGTAAATGCTCTTTAGTTTGAGTTTTGATTCTACCTTTGCCAGATATATTTTAAAAATCAGGTTTATGTTTGCCCAGGAAGCATTATTTCTTTATCTAAATGCTGGATTAATTTGCACAACAGGTAATTATCTTTTTATTTAAAATTTTTTAAAAATGTAATACGGTGCCTATGATAAGACTGCTTTGTTAGTTTGTAATCTTTCTTTCAATTTCTTTCATGATTGACAATCTACTTAGAATCTCTACTTTTACTTTAAGCAGTTGTGACTATTTATCTTTTCCCCAGAAAGGCTTACATTTTCTTGAGAGTTTTCAAACTTACCAGCACAGTAATTACTTGGGTTGGGGAGGGGTAGCAATTACATGAGGAGACGTTGATCAATGGGTACAAAATTATAATTAGATAGAAGAAATAAGTTCTAGTGTTCTATTACACAGTAATATCTTCTTTTTTTTTTTTTGAGACTTGGTCTCATGTTGTCCTTCAGGCTGGAGCGCAGTGGGGTGATCACAGCTTATTGTAGCTTTGGACTCTGGTCTCAACTGACCCTCCCACCTCAGCCTCCTGAGTAGTTGAGACTACAGGTGTGCACCACCACACCTGGCTTAAAAAAAAAAAAAAAGAAAAGAAAAGAAAAGAAAAAAAAAACTTTTGTAGCAATGAGATCTCACTATGTTGCCCAGGCTGGTCTCAAACTGCTGGGCTCAAGCAATCCTCCTGCCTTGACCTCCCAAAGTGTGTGCAGGCGTGAGACACCATGCCTGGCCCCTCTTCTAATATTTTAATCTCTTTTATATCTATAAATGTATCTGATAAGATGATTTGTGGCTATTTACCTATCAAATACCATCAAGTGTGGCTTCCCACTGCCCACAGTGGGCAAAAAACAACATCATATCCATACTCTTTACACGCCACTCACACCTCCAAAGCTAGGCACTGATTTAGTTTTCTAATCTTATTTTTCTTTATTCTAATATGCTTCACAGACACTTCTCATTATTTCCTTAGGGCAAAGAACGTGCATTTCTGTGCTTCTGTCCATTTGTGGGTTGAATTTCTTCAAACAACAATCTCCTTTCTGCTCTTTCTTGGCTGATCAGAATAAGCACCCTCTCTTCTTCCGTTCAAGTCTTCTGATCCACTATCATAAAACTTACCATCCCATTTCACGTGCAATAGATTACCTTTTTCTCACCTTACTCAGGGCCCTTTTTGCTTCAACTATTGTGCATTTTTCACTGAATTCTTCAATTCTCTTTCCCCACTAGACTATAAGATCCTGGGTAGCAGAACTATGACCAGCTACTATTATTAATTTTTTTGTCAACCAACCTACTTACAATAAGAAATGAGTCAATTTAAGATCAAATTGGGCAACTGCTTGTGTGACCTAGAAATCAACACAACTACTTAGTTATCTTTTCCCAGATAATAGGGCCAATTGCAATAACCTCTGTCTACTGAAAAGCTGTCATAGTTTGTACTGATTTTGTTACAAACAAGATGTTTTACTATATACCAGAAAAGTAACAGCAAAAATATAAAAATCTACAGTGTCTGTGCTGAAAATGGCTCTTCCATCAATGTGATGTTTGTGCAGTGCACAACCTATACTATCTTATATATACTACCATATGGGTTTCCTACTTCTAAAAGTGTATTTTTTTCAATGTTTATTATACACTTTAAATAATGAGTCAAGAGCATAAATTATTTTATGGCTCGTTTAGAGATAATGTAAACATAATTCTCTTTCTACAAACTAAACTGGACCTGAGCAAAGCAAACTCCCGTAGAATATGTTAACTATTGTCCTCATAATAATAAGTACTCATTTATAACTGTGACTGTTCACTTTTCTCTTAAGATCTTCTCTGATTATTGTTTTAAAGTTAAATAGCAAATGGTCTCAACTCCCTCCAGGCTAAACAAGTAACATGAGTATCAATCACATTTGGAACCAAATGCATATTATCTATCTATAATACCAACCTTATTACTTATGTATGGCTCAGCTATGTCATATAAATTATCTCATGATGTAAATATACTAACATTAACACTTACTATATGCAGGTTATTTAAGCTCTTTGAATCTCAGTTTCATTATTTACATAATGAAGAATAAATTGACTTTGTGGAGCTGTTGGAAGAATTAAAGATATTATCCTTAATGTGCCAATAGGTGCCTTCTATTTTCAGAGGAAATTGGTTCCCATTGATAGACCTGATTGAAGAGGTAGGCCTATGCATACTCTAGTCCCATCAAGCATGGATATTTGGTCCACAAGTCATTAAGTGCATGTGATGTTGAAACAAAAAGGTGCTTTCTTTGAGTAACTAGCACATAAAAATACTGGATGATTTAAGTTAAATAAGCAGTTGAAACATGAGGAACATGGTCATAGAGAGAGTCAAAGAAGATAATAAAGGCGTAGCAATGCCACAGCATGCCAGACTATGACAAAATGGTATAGTTAGGCAAAAAACAGTTATCTTCCTGATAGAATAGAGCAGGCATGCAAAGAGAAGCAATGGGAAAAGGAGAGAAAGGAAAGAAGGTAGAAAGGGAGAGAGGGAAGGAGGGAGGGGGAGTGAGAAGAAGGAATGGAGGGAGAGGAAGGAAGGGAGGGAGAGGAAGTGAGAGAGGGAGGGATTAAGGGAGAGAGAGAAGACGAGAAGGAAGGAGAGGAGAGACGGGGAGAGGAGGAGAGGAGGGGAGGGGAAGAGGGGAGGGGAGGAGGAAAGGAGAGCGGAGGGGAGGGGAGAGGGGAGGGGAGAGGTGGAGAGGAGGGGAGGGGAAGGGAGGTGGGGAGGAGAGGAGAGGGGAGAGAAGAGGGGAGGAGAGAGGAGAGGAGAGGGGAGAGGGGAGAGAAGAGGGGAGGGGAGAGGAGAGGGGAGGAGAGGGGAGAGGGGAAGGGGAGGGGAGAGAAGAGGGGAGGAGAGAGGAGAGGAGAGGGGAGAGGGGAGAGAAGAGGGGAGGGGAGAGGAGAGGGGAGGAGAGGGGAGAGGGGAAGGGGAGGGGAGAGGAGAGGAGAGGGAAGAAGAGAGGGGAGAGAGAAACGTTAGTTCCAGAGAAAGAAAACTGGAATAATTGCCTTACTGTTTTTCATTTCACATGAAGACTAGTAGATAACAATACTTCGCTTTCAGAAAGATTTTCCCATATCTTTCCAACAAGTTTTCCTATAAAATGGAGTTTATTGGGATGATTTTAAAGCCCAAACAATTCTTTATTTGTTTGAAAAGTGCATAGCACCATCTCTAGCACACACGAGATACTAACTGAATGGAAGCTATCACTAATCAGATTATAAACCCAAAATACAGGGAAGATACTACAATTAGCATTTATTTTAATTTCAAAAATCTATCATCTAAACTACAAAGATGAAATCTTTTCTGTTAAACTGAATTGTCATTGACAGAAATGTGGCTTGGTCTTATTTTGGCTCCATGTAAATACATTTCAAATATAAAGGAAACATAGACCTCTCCCTTTTCCACTCCTTTTTTGTCTACTGAAGAATAACATTATAGACACTTACAAGATTCAGCAACATAATGATTATGAAATTGATACAGACAGCAGCAGCAGATGTTGCAAACTGCCAGTATTGTTTGATGAAATTCCACTTGAATGATGCAAACTGTTCCATGACAACCAGGCGGTACACCACGACTCCAAACACCGCAGTGATCACCAAGGATATCTACAATATTGGACACCAGAAAAAACATCCATATTTTACATCATTAACAAGTCAAAAGCAAAACTGTAGATCAAATCTACTGTCCCCAAGAATTGAAGGTATTTACCTTTCCAAGAAAGGAGATCTAGATTTAATTTTCTCCTTTAAGGAAGTTATATTCTAGTCAAAACAAATAGGACAAAATTTGTTGTTTTAGTATGATAACAAAGTTATCACACTAACATGCAAATTCTTCCCAATGTCCTCTTAAATGGAATGCTCATTTTTAACACCAGATGTCTAATCCATCAGGTCAACTGATATAATTTCCATTTTATCTTAGATGGTCTCTGTTTCTCCCAAAGAGTATTTTCTTTAAAAAGGTGCACAAACTGCCTTTGTAAAATCACCATAACCTGTTGTGATTTGTTTGTTTAATTGTACGTATTACCAAGTTGTTGGAAAGAATAAGGTTTCTGACATTCTCAACGTCACAAAATGAGTTGGTATCATTGAACTTACTTCTAAATTTGGAATCCCAAAACATTTTGATATCAATGCCTATACTTTACCATGAAGAATATTCCTGAGACAGAAACAAGAAGACGAGTGACTTTGTCTGAGGAAGGCTGATGTGGTTCAGGTTTTCCCGTGATGGGATTTACAATCTCCATCTTGTAATACTTGGCTTCAAACTGGGGACGAAGTGTTTCCTATGAGAGAAACGAAAGTTATCTAAATATCAAAGCCATAAACTAAAAAAACATACCCCCAAGAATTGATACAATACTCCTAAATTTGGCCTACTTTTGTATTAAGTCTTCACAATAAAGCAACCTTTTAAAAATAACATCAAATTACCTTCCAAATAAATCCCGAGCAGTATTGAAATTATCATAATTTTCCACTAATGTAATTTAAAGAAACATCACAGAAGTGGTTTGAAAAATACATACTTCATTGATCTCTATTATCTTCATAAAATAATAAATCTTGTTAGCAGGAATGATCAAGGGAAAAATCTAATGGTGGTTAACTGCTTCCAGCCGGAATGCTAGGGCAGTAATTTTCCGTATCCTGTAATAGCCCAGTTTCCCTATTTCCTTGTATCCTAACATCTTACCTCCTCTTCTTCCCATTCTATAAGGTCCCAAGTATAGGTCAGTATACTCCTTCTCCTTTTCCAAAACTCCAGGAAGACTGTCGCTATAAAATATAAAAATGATAATTCTTTACCCAAATCACGTCATATTGCTTTTCTTCTTTATATTGAGATATCTTATCTCATAATTAAAATTAGTTAAATTATGAAAATAATAAATTAAAATTTTATTTTTCCCTTTTCCTTTTCTCCCTGTGTTTATACATCATTAATTAGTGTATCTATTAGCATACACTGCTAGAGGGGTGTAATTTCTTTTACTGGAACCAAGAAGCAGGGACTTTTTGTCAGCACAGCTCATCAAATGATGCAATCGATATTACTGAGCTAAATATTGACCATTTTGACCTGCATATGCTTATTCAAAATTATCTAAAGACTCAAATAAAGCCTTCCCCAAGAATCACAATAAAGACCAAATGCTACTTGTCCAGAACTTACAGAGAGATAGTGTAGGAGAGAGAATAAAAGAACAAACTCTCGTGGTGAAGAAGAAGAAAAGGAAGACAAGAGAAGAAACTCCCAAATTCATATTCTGGGTGGACTCTACATGGACTGAAAAGGACTCAGTGGAAAAAGTAAAGAAATTCCTGAACTGTCAGCTTTCCTGTTTAAACAGTTAAGGAAACGATTGCTGTTTTATTTTTTTTCTAGACGGGCTCTATCTTACACCATTCAAGACTTTGTGGACACAACTAAGAACTCACATATATGTCTTAGAAATCCGTGGTACTGGGGCAACCCTCTTTGGGTCTCCTCCCATTGTATGAGAGCTCTGTTTTCACTCTATTAAATCTTGCAACTGCACACTCTTCTGGTCCATGTTTGTTACGGCTCAAGCTGAGCTTTTGCTTGCTGTCCACCACTGCTGTTTGTCACTGTCACAGACCCACCGCTGACTTCAACCCCTCCAGATCCGGCAGGGTGTCCACTGTGCTCCTGATCCAGCGAGGCGCCCATTGCCACTCCAGATCCAGCTAGAGGCTTGCCATTGTTCCTGCACGGCTAAGTGCCCAGGTTCGTCCTAATCGAGCTGAACACTAGTCACTGGGTTCCATGGTTCCTTCTGTGACCCATGGCTTCTAATAGAGCTATATCACTCATCGCATGGCGCAAGGTTCCATTCCTTGGAATCCGTGAGGCCAAGAACCCCAGGTCAGAGAACAAAAGGCTTGCTGCCATCTTGGGAGCAGCCCGCCCCATCTTGGGAGTTGCCTGCCACCGTCTTGGGAGCTCTAAGAACAAAGACCAGCCGGTAACATTTGGTGGCCCGTATGGCGCTTCTCCAAAGCGGTGAGTAATATTGAACCACTTTCACTTGCTATTCTGTCCTATCCTTCCTTAGAATTGGAGGAAAATAACCGGGCATCTGTCAGCCAGTTAAAAACAATTAGCGTGGCTGCTGGACGCAGGTGTGAGGTTTCCTGGGAAAAAGCTTTCTAACAACCCCCAACCCTTCTGTGTTGGGAGCTTTGTTCTGCCTGGAACCAGCTTCCGCTTTCACAATTTTCCTAGGGAAGCCGAGGGTCGACTAGAGGCAGAAAGCTGTCGTCCCAAACTCCCGGCATTGGCCGGTGGAGATCATTGCGCAGCCAGAAGTCTCTACTCAACAGTCGCCCATGTGTGTGCCCCTACCTCTCCTTCTGACCCATACCTCCTGGGTCCTAACCACGACTTTCTTGAAAGTGTAGCCCCAAATTCTCCTTACCTCTGAATCTACTTCCTCTGATCCCTGCCTCCTAGGTACTAATGCTTCAGACTTTCACTTCCGCTCCCAAGTATTAGAGCAGGTTGTATCTCCAAAGGGATCTAAGGAAGCTCTACGCTGTGTCCTTAGCACCTAGGCCATGAACCCAGGGAGTCTTGGCCCTGGTGACTCTCCCAGTTCAGGCATACAGCTCTCAACATGGGCAGTTATGTGGGACCCGTTCCCCACCACCCTTGCCAGGGCCTTAGAATTGATAACCGAGTACTTTAACAACTGGAACTGGGTCTACAACAACATAATAGATCAGGATGAAAATGAATTGAGTAAATTAAAGGGAGGTACATATTCCTATAGTGGCAAATGGGGGCAACAAGCGAATGTCCTTCCACTATGTTTCCAAAATCCTTCTACAGAGGCAGAGAGGAGAAAGAGAGAGGCAGAGAGAGAGAGAGAGGAAGAAGCAGACAAAAGATGAGTCAAACAGAGAGAGAGACAGAAAGTCAAAGGAGATAGAAAGAAAAAGATAGAAATAGTAAAGGAAAAACAGTGTGCCCTATTCCTTTAAAAGCCAGGGTAAATTTAAAACCTGTAATTGATAATTGAAGGTCTTCTCCGTGACCCTATAACACTCCAATATTACCTTGTTGTCAATGTAAACAAGGGCATAGCCCAAAACACTGAGACCACTGACAACCCATAGCCTTCCTATCAAAAATCCTTAACTCAGTAACCCGCGAATGGCCCAAATGCATTCAATTGGTAGCAGCAACTACCTTGCTAACAGAAGAAAGTAGAAAAATAACCTTTACAGGAAACCTCATTGTGAGCACACCTCACCAGTTCAGAGCTATCCTAAGTCAAAAAAAGCAAAAAGGTAGCTTACTAATTCAAAAATCTTAAAGTATGGGGCTATTCTGTTAGAAAAAGGTGATTTAACACTAACCACTGAAAATTCCCTTAATCCAGCAGATTTCCTAACAGGGGATTTCAATCTTAATTACCATACAAAGTCCGACCAGACCTAGGAGGAACTCCCTTCAGGACTATAGATGGTTCCTCCCGGGTGATTGAGAAAAAACCACAATGGGTATTCAGTAATTGATAGGGAGACTCTTGTGGAAGCAGAGTTAGGAGAATTGACTAATAATTGGTCTGCTCAAAAGTGTGAACTGTTCGCACTCAGCCAAGCCTTAAAGTACTTACAGAATCAAAAAAAAAAAAAAAAAAAAAACAAAAAAACTCTATCTCAATACTGAGTCAAAAGGTTACCTACACCCTCTCCAAAACTAATTCGCAAAAGAACTGTTGTTTATGGGAATGAATCTGTATGGGGCAGCTGGGTTGTCTGAAATACTCAGGAATCCAGCCCAACTCTAGGACTCACCCCTGAGCCAAAGGCAATGTTGGGCATGCTGGTAAAGGACCACTAGAATCCAGCAGCCTGGACCCCTTTCTTTGTGGTCAAGAAAGGCAGGAAAAAGGGTGCAGGACTGCTACATTGGTGAGCGTAACTAATCTGATAAGCAGAGGTCCATGGGTGGTTACACACCCTGGAAAGGAATAAGCATTAGGACCACAGAGGACGCTCTAGGACTAAAGCTCATTGGAAAATGACTAGGGGTCCTGGCATCCCTATGTTCTTTTTTTCAGATGGGAAACATTCCCCGCAAGGCAAAAACGCCCCTAAGATGTATTCTGGAGAATTGGGACCAATTTGACCCTCACACACTAAGAAAGAAACAACTTATATTCTTCTGCAGTCCCGCCAGGCCACAATATACTCTTCAAGGGGGAGAAACCTGGCCCCCTGAGGGAAGTATATATTATAACATCATCTTACAGCTAGACCTCTTTTGTAGAAAGGAGGGCAAATAGAGTGAAGTGCCATATGTGCAAACTTTCTTTTCATTAAGAGAAAACTCTCAATTATGTAAAAAGTGTAATTTATGCCCTACAGGAAGCCCTGGGAGTCTACCTCCCTGCCCTGGTGTTCCCCCAGCTCCTTCCCCAACTAATAAGACCCTCCTTCAACCCAAAGAGTCCAAAAAGAGATAGACAAAGGGGTAAACAATGAACCCAAGAGTGCCAATATTCCCTGATTACGCCCCCTCCAAGTGGTGGGAGGAGGAGAATTTGGCCCAGTCAGAGTGCATGTACCTTTTTCCCTCTCAGACTTGAAGCAAATTAAAATAGACATAGGTAAATTCTCAGATAACCTTGATGGCTATATTGATGTTTTACAAGGGTTAGGAAAATCCTTTGATCTGACATGGAGAGATATAATGTTACTGCTAAATCAGGCACTAACCCCAAATGAGAGAAGTGCCGCCATAACTGCAGCCCGAGAGTTTGGTGATCTCTGGTGTCTCAGTCAGTTCAATGATAGGATGACAACAGAGGAAAGAGAACGATTCCCCACAGGCCAGCAGGCAGTTCCCAGTGTAGACCCTCATTGGGACGCAAAATCAGAACATGGAGATTGGTGCCGCAGACATTTGCTAACTTGCATGCTAGAAGGACTAAGGAAAACTAGGAAGAAGCCTTTGAATTATTCAATGATGTCCACTATAACACAGGGAAAGGAAGAAACTCCTACTGCCTTTCTGGAGAGACTAAGGGAGGCATTGGGGAAGCATACCTCTCTGTCACCTGACTCTTGACGGCCTGGTAATCTTAAAGGATAAGTTTATCACTCAGTCAGCTGCAGACATTAGAAAAAATCTTCAAAAGTCCGCCTTAGGCCCCGAGCAAAACTTAGAAACCCTATTTAACTTGGTAACCTTGGTTTTTTATAATGGAGATCAGGAAGAGCAGGCGGAACGGGACGAACAGGATAAAAAGAAGGCCACCGCTTTAGTCATGGCCCTCGGCAAGCGGACTTTGGAGGCTCTGGAAAAGGGAAAGTCTGGGCAAATCACATGCCTAATAGGGCTTGCTTCCACTGCGGTCTACACAGACACTTTAAAAAAGATTGTCCAAATAGAAATAAGCCACCCCCTCGTCCATGCCCCTTATGTGAAGGGAATCACTGGAAGGCCCACTTCCCCAGGGAATGAAGGTCCTCTGGGTCAGAAGCCACTAACCAGATGATCCAGCAGCAGGACTGAGGGTGCCCGGGGCAAGCGCCAGCCCATGCCATCACCCTCACAGAGCCCCGGGTATGCTTGACCATTGAGGGCCAGGAGGTTAACTGTCTCCTGGACACTGGCGTGGCCTTCTTAGTCTTACTGTCCTGCCCCGGACATCTGTCCTCCAGATCTGTCACTATCCGAGGGGTCCTAGGACAGGCAATCACTAGATACTTCTCCCAGACACTAAGTTGTGACTGGGGAACTTTACTCTTTTCACATGCCTTTCTAATTATGCCTGAAAGCCCCACTCCTTTGTTAGAGAGAGACATCCTAGCAAAAGCAGGGGCCATTATATACTAGAATTAGGAGAAGGAAAAAGGGTAAATATATATACAGACTCCAAGTATGCTTACCTAGTCCTCCATGCCCACTCAGCAATATAGAGAGAAAGGGAATTCCTAACTTCCGAGGGAACATCTATCAAACATCAGGAAGCCATTAGGAGATTATTATTGGCTGTACAGAAACCTAAAGAGGTGGCAGTCTTACACTTCCGGGGTCATCGGAAAGGAAAGGGAAATAGAAGGGAACCACCAAGAAGATATTGAAGACAAAAGAACTGTAAGGAGGTACCCTCCATTAGAAATGCTTATAGAAGGACCCCTTGTATGGGGTAATCCCCTCCGGGAAACCAAGCCCCACTACTCAGCAAAAGAAACAGAATAGGGAAACTCACGAGAGGACATAGTTTCCTCCCCTCAGGATGGCTAGCCCATTAAGAAGGAAAAATACTTTTGCCTGCAGCTATCCAACGGAAATTACTTAAAAACCTTCACCAAACCTTTCACTTAGGCATTGATAGCACCCATCAGATGGCCAAAACATTATTTACTGGACCAGGCCTTTTCAAAACTATCAAGCTGACTGTCTAGTCAGGGCCTGTGAAGTGTGCCAAAGAAATAATCCCCTGCCTTATCGCCAAGCTCCTTCAGGAGAACAAAGAACAGGCCATTACCCAGGAGAAGATTGGCAACTAGATTTTACCCACATGCCCAAATCTCAGAGATTTCAGTATCTACTAGTCTGGGTAGATCCTTTCACTGGTTGGGCAGAGGCCTTCCCTTGTACGACAGAAAAGGCCCAAGAGGTAATAAAGGCACTAATTCATGAAATAATTCCCAGATTCATACTTCCCCAAGGCTTACAGAGTGTCAATGGCGCTGCTTTCAAGGCTTCAGTAACCCAGGGAGTATCCCAGGTGTTAGGCATACAATATCACTTACACTGCACCTGGAGGCCACAATTCTCAGGAAAAGCCGAGAAAATGAAAGAAACACTCAAACAACATCTAAAACAGCTAACCTAAGAAACCCACCCCGCATGGCCTGCTCTGTGGCGTATAGCCTTACTAAGAATCCGTAACTCTCTCCCAAAAGTGTGACTTAGTCCATACAAGATGCTGTATGGATGGCCCTTCCTAACCAATGACCTTGTGTTTGACCGAAAGACAGCCAACTTAATTGAAGACATCACCTCCTTAGTTAAATGTCAACAAGTTCTTAAAACATTACAGGGAACCTGTCCCTGAGAGGAGGGAAAGGAATTATTCCACCCTGGTGACATGGTATTAGTCAAGTCCCTTCCCTCTAATTCCCCATCCCTAGACACATCCTGGGAAGGACCCTAGCCAGTCATTTTATCTACCCCAACCATGGTTAAAGTGGCTGGAGTGGAGTCTTGGATACATCACACTCGAGTCAAACCCTGGATACTGCCAAAGGAGCCCGAAAATCCAGGAGACAACGCTGGGTATTCCTGTGAACCTCTAGAGGATCTGCACCTGCTCTTCAAGCGACAACCATGAGGAAAGTAACTAGAATCATAGATCCCCACGGCCCTCCTTTGTCACATTTTTCTTTTTACTGTTCTCTTACCCCCTTTCACTCTCACTTCACTTCCTCCATGCTGCTGTACTACCAGTAGCTCCCCTTACCAAGAGGTTCTATGGAGAATGTGGCTTCCCAGAAATATTGATGTCCCATCGTATAGGGGTTTTTCTAAAGGAGACCCCACTTTCACCACCCACAACCATATACCCCTGCACTTCAGGCCATACATTTCAATCCCTGTATCTTTAACCTCCTTCTTAAGTATGTCTCTTCCAGAATCGAAGTTGTAAAACTACAAATGGTTCTTCAAATGGAGCCCCAGATGCAGTCCATGACTAAGATCTACTGCAGACCCCTGGACCAGCCTGCTAGCCCATGCTCTGATGTTAATGACATCGAAGGCACCCCTCCCGAGGAAATCTCAACTGCACGACCCCTACTACGCCCCAATTCAGCAGGAAGCAGTTAAGAGTGGTCGTTGGCCAACCTCCGCAACATCACTTGGGTTTTCCTGTTGAGAGTGGGGACTGAGAGGCAGTACTAGCTGGATTTCCTAGGCTGACTAAGAATTCCTAAGCCTAGCTGGGGAAGGGGACTGCACCTACCTTTAAACACGGGGCTTGTAACTCACCTCACACCCAACCAATTAGGTAGTAAAGAGGACTCACTAAAATACCAATTAGGCTAAAAGCAGGAGGTAAAGAAATAGTCAAATCATATATTGCCTGAGAGCGTGGGGGAGGGATAATATTCGGGATATAAGCCCCAGGCATTCGAGACGGGAGTGGGCAACCCCGTTTGGGTCCCCTCCCATTGTATGGGAGCTCTGTTTTCACTCTACTAAATCTTCCAGCTGCACACTCTTCTGGTCTGTGTTTGTTACGGCTCAAGCTGAGCTTTCGCTTGCCGTCCACCACTGCCATTTGCAGACCCGCCGCTGACTTCCACCCCTCCGGATCCAGCAGGGTGTCCGCTGTGCTCCTGATCCAGTGAGGCGCCCTTTGCCGCTCCTGATCGGGCTAAAGGCTTGCCATTGTTCCCACATGGCTAAGTGCTCGGGTTCGTCCTAATTGAGCTGAACACTAGTCACTGGGTTCCACAGTTCTCTTCCATGACCCACGGCTTCTAATAGAGCTATAACACTCACCACAGGGCCCAAGGTTCCATTCCTTGGAATCCGTGAGGCCAAGAACCCCAGGTCAGAGAACAAAAGTCTTGCCGCCATCTTGGGAGCAGCTCACCCCATCTTGGGAGTGGCCTGCCACCATCTTGGGAGCTCTAAGAACAAAGACCTGCTGGTAACAGCTGGATGAGCCCGACTGCTTTGTAGCTGCCTGTGTGTGGCAAACAACTAACATGCCCTAGGCCTCAATTTTTTAATTTATAAAATGAAAGCAGTAAATATCACATCATATAAGTTGTTGAGTATTTATGAGAATTAAAAGGAATAATCGCCATAAAAGGCCTGATACTGCCAATAATATATTTGACAAATATGAGTTTCTCTTTTTCCCTTTATTCTACTTTATGGCAACCCCTACCTCCTATTCTCTTTCTTTTGCTACTAAGCAGACATCTGGGTTTGTTTGTTGGTTTCATCAGGGAGAGGTTCTAAATGTTGTATCCTTTAACCCTGAAAGCATCATCTATTCTCTTAGAGGGTAAAGGGCAGAGATGTTATCCCTGTTGGTTTCTAACCTTGGAAAAGGTCAGAAATGTCACGAGCTCTCTATAGATCCTCTTATCAGCTTCTCTTACACAATCCTTTGGTTCTGTGTGTGGTGAAAACTGGATTGGGGGAAAATCAGATCAGTAGAAACCAAATGTTGAAGCAACTGGTGAATAGAGAAATACAGATTGAGTATCCCTACAATGGAATATTATTCAGCAATAGAAAGAAATGAAGTATGGACCCATGCATGGAATGATGCAGGGATGTTTACTACAGCATAGAAGGACCTTGAAAACACAGAGCTAAGTGAGAGGAGCCGGACAGGAAGGATCATGTATTGTATGGTCTGCTCATGTATGATCTGCTCACATATTGTGTGATCTGCTTACATGAAGTGCCCAAGGTAGGCAAATCCACAGTCAGGAAATAGATTGGTGGTGGCCAGGGGCAGGGACTTTTGGGGGAAAATAGGGAGTGACTGTTAACAGGGGCCTGCTTTCTTCTGGAGTAATGAAAATGGTCAAACATTGATTGTAGTGAGGGTTGTGCGGCTCTGTGAATATGCAAAAAAACCATTGAATTGGACATTTTAAATGGGTGCAAATTATATTCCAATAAATTATTTGTAGAAACTAAAAAAAAAAAGAAAATTGGGGTACTAAGGTTTTTTCTCCTTCTTTCTTTGTAACTAAAAATCAGCACCAGTATTGGTTAGAAAAAAAATACAATGTTCATAGTTGCATTTTCTTATCTTTTATGACATTTACAAAGCTCTCTCTCACATATGTTTTAAATTCATTGTCACTCTCTTAACATTTACAAAGAGATATGGCAAATGTTATCATCATGTGGATTTTGGAAGCAAAGATGCTAATTGGCTGTGACACAGACGATAAATGGCAGAGCCAGGACCAAAACTCTTGCTAGTTACTCTCCACCCACAATGCCTGGCTGGTACATTCCTCAGGCTGGTTTTTGTTGGTTGGTTGGTTGGTGTTCTGATTTTTGTTTTTTCCCCAGGACTACCATAAGTCATTACTCTCTACTGATTTTCAGCCGTTTTAAAAGAGTACAAACAACTAAAAGAAGCAAAACAGCCGAAAATTATTGTCTGCAGGAAAAATTAGAATCTCCAAGCACTGGATGTGCTTTCAAATAGCAGGCCAGAATCACTGTTACCAAATGAAACATTTAAAACTTAAGAGGAAAGTGGAATATAGAGGAAATAAATAGGAGAAGAGCTACAAAGAAAAGCAAAAACTGAAAAAAAGGTACAATATTAAGTAAGCAAGTACAACATACAGTGATTCCTAGGCTGGGACTTAAGGTTTTTAATGTAGTGTACAACATTTAGACTGCTCAGTCAAATCCTAATTATCATTGGTCTCTGTCAAGGCTTAAAGTTTAAATGTGTCTGTCACATGCTTTCTTCTTAATTTATATTTCCAGCATATACTTGAGCAAAAAACATCTTTCACAAAATATAAAAAATAAAGGTAATCTTGAATTTGGTGCAATTTTAGCTTGAAGGTAATAGCATTACAGAAAATATATTGAATCTTTCTCAGAAAGTAGGGTGTCCACTTTCAATTTTAATATTGAGGTAACCTTTGTTAAAAATCCATGCTCAGCTGGAGATATATGTATTTTATTAATGGCTTATTTATCTCAACTTTCAGGTAATCCACATTCTCACTTTTTAAAATTGTTAATTAGAAAAAGGGTATACAGAATAATTGAGTATGCAAAACACTAATTGAAATGAATTGTTATTTACTAATCCCTACTAAAATTATTAGTAAAGATACAATTAATAATACAAATAGCTAACTTTGGAAGTTAAAACAGTGGTTGATTGGCAAGAGGCTCAAGAACTCTTGAGGCATTGTAATCTATGTTTTAACAGGGGTGATGGTGGTTATACAAGTTCATTTATTTTTCAGAAGTGACCATACTGTTCTTAGAAGCTGTGGATTTCACTCTTATGCAAATTATACCTAAAAATTACAGAAAATAATTTTTTAAATAATAAGTGATCAAAAAGATTATATGACTTGATTCTAATGAAAACCCTCTTTGCTTTCCGAACCTTTTTAAGTACTTTTTTTTTGAGACAGAGTTTCACTTTGTCACTCAGGCCAGATAGAGTGCAGTGGCATGATCTCGGCTCACTGCAACCTCTGCCTCCTGGGTTCAAGTGATTCTCTTGCCTCAGCCTCCTGAGTAGCTGAGACTAGAGGTGCACACCATCATGTCCACTGATTTTTTTAATTTTAGTTGAGACAAGGTTTCACCAAGTTGTCCAGTCTGGTTTTGAACTCCTGAGCTCAGGCAATCCTCCCGCCTTGGCTTCCCAAAGTGCTAGGATTGCAGGTGTGAGCCACCGCACCTGGCCCCAACCTTTTTAACTCTTGTGCTTAGCAGTAGTGGGACCTATCTTGCAGTGAGGGGCTGAAAAGAAAGCAGGGAGATGGGATGACCATATGCCATTCCACAGTCAGTTCCAGGGTGGTTGCAAACCTAAATTATGAACACAGGCCACCAGCTTGGATTTGAAGGGTAGGCTGAACAATAAAAATGTCTGTACAGTTCTCTAGAACAGTTGTATTAACCAGCCTTGGAAAGGAGAAAGGGCTTCTATTTATGCCAAGATCTAAGCAAACAGATGAAGCAGAAGCACCCAACTTAGGTGATCTCAAGGTTCTCTCAGGTATGTAAATGGATGTGGCTTTGTATAAACATAGGAGGAAAGGCTGGGGCCGACCCTAAACATAAAAAATGCTTAGTTCATCTAGACACACCCACATTTCAATCATACATGATGAAATAAAGCTCTACACTGCCCTAAGTCATCAGCCAGATTTGACTCACTGCCTCACATTTTGTCTACTCTGGCACAAATAGTGGGTTCCAACTGATGGAAATGTGAGATGGAGGGCAAAAATTGTTAGGGTCTCAATTCAGTGACTGTTCTCTCAGAAGAATTACATGAATTTAATCTCATCCTTGATAGCAGAGGAAAAGAGGATGAGAAAAGGGGTTGAGCTGCCATCTTGATCAAAACTGAGTAATGGACATGGGAATTTCAAGAGGAAACAGAAATCTGTGAAAAACTCTACGAATCTATGACTTTGAATAAAGTATCTTATAATCCATTTTATTATAATTTCTGGTGAAAAGTTTGGCATGCATAGTTAACTCTGGGCTTCTGGCTGGATCAGGTGGTCTCTGAAGCAAGCAGCAGATTAAAAGAATACAGGAGCATTAGAGGCTGGGCGTGGTGGCTCAGCCTGTAATCCCAGCGGTTTGGGAGGCCGAGACAAGTGGATCAAGAGGTCAGGAGGTCGAGACCATCCTGGCTAACACGGTGAAACCTCCTCTCTACTAAAAATACAAAAAAGTTAGCCGGGTGTGGTGGGGGGCGCCTGTAGTCCCTGCTACTCGGGGGCTGAGGCAGGAGAATGGCGTGAACATGGGAGGCGGAGCTTGCAGTGAGCCTAGATCGCGCCACTGCACTCCAGCCTGGCGATAGAATGAGACTATGTCTCAAAAAAAAAAAAAAAAAAAAAAAAAGATTCTCACCAGGGAAGCCCCTTCTCTATCTGTTTTATATATTGAACAATCAAGATCAATTCTAGTTGAAAAAATATTTATTGCTTAACAATAATTATTTGTCTCACGACAAAGCGAGACTCCGTCTCAAAAAAAAAAAAAAAAATACAGGAGCATTAACGACAGCCCCAGATAAAATCAGGGGTGAGAAATGAGCAGTTGGAAGAACTGACAAACTAACTGAATCAGGGGGATTTACATATTTGAATATTTTAGAGCTTCAAAAAATTTCAGTGCTCAAGATACACTTTAGACCAATTAAGTCAAAATCTCCAGGAACAATACCCCGTCATCAGTACTTTTTAAAGCTCCCAAAGACTTCCAATGTGCAGCCAAGGTTGATCAGAGCAGCCTAGAGAATAAGCAGTTGTGCTGATGGAAGAGGTAGAAGAGCAGTCAAAGTCATGGTTACTGAGGTGGTAGAACCTCAATACAAAAACTATAAGGTCAAGCCAGTAGAAATAATGCTGTCATTTTGTTTTGACTTCCAATTATTTATAAAGTATTTTAATAATCTCTTTAGATAAGTTACTTCTAACGTCTATAACACCCATTCTCTTAACAGTCAATAAAAATCTGAACGGGAACTACATGTACGAGGTGTACATGAAATGTTTCATAAAATGGCTATTGTTATTAACCTTCAGTTTAACATATGAGAAATTTGGAGTACTGAGAGGTTAAGTGACTTGCTGAAGTCACATGGATGATAGGAACCAAAGTAATCCTAACTCTAATACTCATACTCTGTCTACCATACAATGCTTCCCTGGATAGACATGAAATAGGTTCTGATAGGTGGGAATGAAAATCTGAGAACACGCTGTGAGTGTCATCAATAAAGAAGTATCCTGGAGATAGGTAGATAGGGATGTAGAAAAAACAGCAGAAATGAAATAGCATGGGGTTCAAAGCACAGAAATCTGATATATAAGAGCAAAGGAACAATGGCTCAAAATAAAGATGGCAACAGAGGGATGGTGAGGAGGGGAGGGAGTGTATTAAACTTGTTAAATATTAAAATAAAGATACTTAAAAATGAAAGTGTATAAAATGAAAGTCATTACATTTATAAAGAATGAAATACCAAATCAGATATAGGTATAGGGAAGGCTTATATATATAGGTAGGTAGACTGACAAATCTAGATATATAAATAATGCCTATATATATGATATATATATCTCTCTCAAAGCATTAGCACTAATTGTTTGTGGGAAGTGGATTAGGGAGCATTTTCACTTTGTTCATAGTAGACATTGTACCAAGAAATGTGTGCTGCCTATGTTCTTTTTAACCACTCTGGAAAGTTTATCAACTCCTTTCTTTGGTCCTGTGAAACTGGTTTGGAGACGGAGTCAGAGGATCAGAGGCCTCCATAGGAGAAGGACATTTTTGTTATCAGGGGAAAGGCAGGTTTGACATGACTCATGGAGGTGAAAGGGATATTCCAGAAAAGCTGAAGATAATAAAGCATAACTCTGTTCCTTAGCAACTACACATTATATTTACTTTTCACACCTGCTTCTCTGACAGCAGTGACACCCTCTTCTCAACTTAAAAAAATTTCAGAGATGAACAGGCTGCACTTAGTTCTTATAGCTCCATTTCCTCAGTTTACAGTTCATAGCACAGACTATCAGAATCATAGAGTCACAAATATAAGGGAGGTTAGATGCTGCAGGTGGTTTGTTGTAAGTTATTTATTTTAAATCTAAAGAAAACAAGGCCCAGGGTGGTTGAAATATATCAGTGAGCTTGTGCATCTACAGCACTTTTTTATCACTTATTACACTTGTTCTTATACATGATTTTTACCACACTTGAAGTTAAGTTTTTTTAGTCTTTTTTTCCTTAGCTTCTTTAGTGCTTGACACACTGAAAATGCTCAATAAATGTTCATCAAATTGAACTGAATTATTGAATAGAATCCAGCCATAATGTAACTCCTGGTCTTGTCATCTTTCCATTATTCCAGGTTTTCAAATTATGCTTCAAGGAATCTCACTGGCAATACAGGAAGGCCTATAATCCCAGCACTTTGGGAGGGTGAGGCGGGCGGATCACCAGAGGTCAGGAGTTTGAGACCAGCCTGGCCACCATGGTGAAACCCTGTCTCTACTAAAAATACAAAAATTAGCTGGGCATGGTGGCAGACACCTGTAATCCCAGCTACACGGGAGGCTGAGGCAGGAGAATTGCTTGAACACAGGAGGCGGAGGTTGCAGTGAGCCGAGATTGTGCCATTGCACTCCAGCCTGGCGATAGAGTGAGACTACATCTCAAAAAACAAACAAACAAACAAACAAACAAAAAACAAGACAGAATCTCACCAGGGAAGCCCCTTCTTTTTCTGTTTTATATATTGAACAATCAAGATCAATTCTAGTTGAAAAAATAATTATTGCTTAACAATTTTTGAAAACCACGGTACTATACTTTTAATATGGTTGATTAGAAAGGGTCAGGGAAAGGGGTCAGTTCAAACACAAATGAAGCTAAATATGTCTGAATACGGAGGAAAAAGGAACTCCAAGCATTGTTTTCATCAGAACAGTTAAAGACTTGAAGCCTTCTCAAAAGAAGGCCCAGTTGAAACAATAGTTTATCATAGCAACAACTCAGATTGCCAGTTTGGACAGCACCCAAGTACTACTTAAGACTCCTCCATTCCCCAGGTTTATTTTCAGCAGCATCCTCAAGCATAATGTGCTTTCCCAATGCACTATTGCAACACCACTACACATGAGGTAGAAATAGAAACCTTGCTAAACAGGTTCTGCATTTGGCAAAAGAGCCATGAATATGGGACATTTTACATCTCCATGCCTGGGGAAAATTCCTCGGTCTTTTTGGTTAACACCTTATAGAAATGTAATGCATGGAGTTCTCTACATGAGCACAAAGTAGACTAATTGATATGAAGAGCCTGTAAATATGTGTTCAGCGGCAGATTTTGAACATTTGGACTGAACTGTATTTGACACAGCTCAATATCTGGAACTGGTTGGTCAAAACCTGCTTGTCTTGTTAAATTTCCTCTGTCCAAGGACATGGAATCTCTCTCTAATTTTACTTCAAATTTCCCTTTCCTTCATTTCTCTAAAAACATTAAATAAGAAAGAAGATAGTAAAGCCAGCATTTGAAGCCTAAGTATTGAAAGTCTTTGACAATTTCTGAAATCAGACTTGACATCTTTCCCCCGCCTTGCAAATTTCTTGAAGAAATAAGAAGCTACATATAAGCATCATCATGTTTACTAAATTACAATGAGAACTCTCACTCAATCTTGACCAGAGCAGACTCTTAACTTGGAAGTAGAGTCCCTCTAAAGGTAACTCTTGTGGTCACTCAATATTGTATTGGCATTTGCATATTAAATAGACATTTCAGTAGCATTTATTCAAATTGAAATGAATACTCTCAATTGAATTGCTAAAATATTGGAAGTGTCCACACTTGATAAACTAGTCAGCTTTTTGCCATGTATTTTTCATAAATGCAATATAATCTTTTAAAGCACAATATTAATTTTTCTCAAGCCTTTTCCTCATCTTACCATTCAATGATTTGATATACTTTCTTTAATTCAGTTGAATATTTTCTAATTAAAAATGTAACATCAACAAAATAACAGGAGTAAGTACCCTGTCTTATTTACTTCTGAAATCTAGGGATAGAGGAGTGCATGCCATATAGTTGGCCTTTAATTAATATATGTTGAAATAATTAATTAAAAGTATAAAGAAGAAAATAAAAGTCACTAACAATCCCACCATGAATAAACAGCTACTATTAAAATTTGAGTATTTCTATCCAAAGTATGTTTTCTTGAGCAGTATATTCAGGACTGACACCTTGCTGATACTCAGAAGTATGGCCATACTAATTGTTAATTTACAAAGGAAAAAACAAAAACTGAAACTACAACTAAACTCCTTAAAGACTTCCATCTCCTTACTGGCTAGCCTATCCTTCCCAGGAAACCTTCACCAGGACCAGATACCTGTATAGTCAGTCCCTGGAACAACTTGTGACCCTAGAAAACTGCTCCAGAACTAAGGTCTTCGTCTATTCAAATTGGCCAGTACTAGAGTCCTAATATTTGCCTTTTCAACCTATATGTATTTCTCTGGAACTGGATATAGTACCTCAGTTAGAATGTACTCGTCACCGTAAGTAAACACCGATCACTATAAAATAAATTACTGACTTCACCTTTAAAATAAATGCAATGAAAATTATCTTTTTGATTAAGTAATAATGCTCCTCAGAACATACAGGAACAGCAGTGTGTTACTGAACAAAGACCATGGATTAGAATAGGGATGTTCTGGGTTTGAAACGTGCATATATTTCTAATCATCTGACCTTGGACAAATTACTAAACGATGATAAAATTCTGCTGTTACTACTTAAAATGAGAATAATAAAACTGTATTCATTAGAGTTTTGTACAAATTGAGAGACAATTTGTAAGCAGTCTATGCTTAATCCACTGGAAGGCCATAATAAATTGTAGTAACCAATTTTCTTAACACTCTAGTTGTTACACATACCAAGAACTTTGCCTTGGTTTCCCCTGCATGAAGATAATTTTCTGCCAGGAAAAACGGAGGTATTGTCAATTATTTATATTTCAATTGTTTCACTTTTATAAAAATTCAGTCACAACCAGTCAGTTTCCACATGATACTTTCCATCTTTTGTTCATGACCTAGGAAATGGCATCTTGTTTCTTTTCTCCTTTTTTTTTTTTTTTTTTTTTGAGACAGAGTCTTGCTGTGTCGCCCAAGGTGGAGTGCAATGGTGTGATCTTGGCTCACTGGAACTTCTGCCTCCCAGGTTCAAGCAATTCTCCTGCCTCAGCCTCCCACATAGGTGGGACTACAGGCACGTGCCACCATGCCCAGCTAATTTTTGTATTTTTAGTAGAGACGGGTTTTCACTATGTTGACCAGGGTGGTCTCGAACTCCTGACCTCAGGTGATCCACCTGCCTTGGCCTCCCAAAGTGCTAGGATTACAGGTGTGAACCAAGTGTCCGGCCTTCTCCTTTTGCATTTAAGACTGCTGCCTCTAGAGTCAATAATTTAATCCCAAACTTATGTATGTTCATCATTATAGTGAGCATACAAAAAAAAAAAAAAAAAAAAGGAATTGCACCATATTTCCAAAGAAGAGAACTGGCATTTACTGAGGACTTACAATGTCCTTGAGTTTGTGCTAGATATTTTTACATTAAGTCACATCATCTTCAAAACAACTCAGGTTAAGTAAACATTATCCATCTCACTCATTATATAAACAAACCGAGACTCTTAGAGGTTAAGTTATGTGAGGAAGTTACTTGGCTGGAATGCTGAATTTCTTCCATGGTTTATTTCAAACATAACTTGGAATAGAACTTTCTTGGCTATATAATCTGTAACTTCTTTCTAGGAAGAAATTAGCATCACAGATAAAACGTTTAAGCAAGTTTCTGATACAGCTAAATGAGACAAGGAACTTCTGGGAGGTGAGCTGCTCATCCCACCAGTGGCCCATCAATCAGCAGTTCAAAGGCCTGTGACTTGACATGCTTTCCTTTCTGAGTCTAATAATATTTACTAACCAATTTTTTTTTTAATAAACATTTCTACTAAGATATAAATCTTTGCATTGGTCTGTTAGAGGACTTTTGCTTTATGGCAAAACTCATAAGATTATGACCCATGCTCATAGCTTAATTGTCTGAAAATATTTCTTTTAAGAGAACACTATATCTGAATTTGTAGATATAGTGTAGTTAAATATGTCTGAATATAGAGGAAAGCACTGTTTTCATCAGAAGAATTAAAGACTTGGAGACTTCTCAAAAGAAGGCCCACCTGAAACAATAGTTATCAGAGCCTTCTTTTGGCTCTCTATTCAGGAGTGGTATGTTAATTTACATATGTTCTATGGTGCCCAACACAGGTAATGGAAGAGAAATAAGATCTGAATACATGAAGCCAGAAACTATGGGAAATTGTAAAAATTTCAACTAATCTATGAAAGACACTAGAGATTTTGCCAAATTCACAACAATCTTAAAAATGTACATAATATTGCCAGTGATGAATTATGAAGCTGAAAGAAACTTTGAAACTATCAATAATAAAAACAGAATTAACCATGCTAGAGAAAGAGGAAAGACTGAATTACTTTTATATTCCCTTTATAAAATATTTTTTAAACATCATATAAAGACATAATTTAAAATCTCTAAATTTGCAGACAAATATAGCCCAAAAAGCATTACAGAGATGTGTTTAGCAGTTAGTTGATTAAAATATTTTTAACTTTCTGGATTTTGCTTTTTGTGTATGTTATTTTGGAGTTTTAAAAAATTTATAAATTTGTGATTTTTTCCATTCTCATTGCTTTTGCACCTCATTTTGTATTGGTATTTTTGTAATCTTTTTCTTAAAAGGGGCTTCCAAAATTGTGTATCTCTTCTCATGAATGGCTATAATGCATTAAAAACTTATGTGCCAGTCATGTTGTTACATATTCTACACATGTTTACTCATTACATCCTCATACCAGCTTCATGTGTAAGAAACTGTTCTATAGCTCTTTTACTGGTAATAATACTGTTCAAAAGTGAACTCGACTCTGCCCCAGGTTTCTCTGACTCCTCAATGCTACTAAAGTACTTATATTTAAAAGAGGGGATTCATAAAAACTTTAACTGGATCTTTTTCATGAAAAAAAAGATCCACATGACTTAATACTTTCTTTTGCTTTTTAAACAAACAAAAAGTGAGGCAGATAAATAGAAAATCCTAGCATATCTAATCTGTTGCTTTCTCCTAATTCAGCACAAAAATTGAGTTCCTTTTCTGTAGCTAAAGAGCTTGTATGAACTGTCAGCTTAGCTAACCATATGTTTTCAATGTTCCCTGCAAATTGTTTAAGGTATGTATAGTCCTTTCAATGGATGAGTAAGTCTTTTGTCATTGTTATTTGCTGCCTGTGGACTTGATTTCAAAATCTTCTTCAGGTCATGAATAAATTTCCTTTTCCTTCTGTCCCTACTTTTGAGCCAAGGAACAAATCAAGATTCTTCCTCAGAGTGTACACACCTTCCCAGGCATCTCACTCTCTCCTCACTCTATCTGCTTCAAGTTATGGCTCCTTGGTGAGAACACTCTGCTGCTGAGGTTATTATTTAGCTATAATAACTTTTTCTAACTAGACAGAAACAAATTAGATATGCCAGGATTTTCTAATTACCTGCCTTAAGTGCTTTTTTAGAAAGCATTAATAAATCATGTGGATCTTTTCCTAGCAGTGGTAAGATAAGTTATAATATTATCAAACTGTCAGTTTTGCCACTTCAATATATGTATGCCTGGTTGTAACCTCACTTAATAAGTTAAGTCCATGTAAAAATAGTTGATAGTTAATAAATTGGGCAAGAGTTGCTTAAACAGATTAGACTATATAACAAAATTAGGGTTTTAAAAGAATAAAGCTGCTATAACAGTACACTTCATCTCACAGGAATTAATCAGTTATGGTATCTCCACAAAACAGAATATCACATATTGTTAAAGAGAGCCGTCTCATTTTCCTGCAAGGCTGCCATTTGTAGGTTGAAGAGTCACTTGAATGCTGGAAAGAAAAGGCTCTATTTCAGAATTCTTCTAATAGCAGGAATCTACAGGGAGCCTATAACTCTACATTTTAGCAATAGGCCTCTATCCCCATATTCTACACACAGCTTTCTGCCTGTGAACATGCACAATTGGTCCATCGAGACTAACATAATCGTACTTTTTAACCCTGTTCCTATCAGTTACTTCAATGAGCCCACAATTTCCAGATCATCCCTCACTCCCCAGGAACTGATCCTCATGCCACCAGGAACAGGGATTGCCTTTGTGATGATCGCCCGCTCCTTCCCAACTTTTGAAACAAATTCACTATTCCCTTTTTACACAAAGTCAAGGCAAAGCCTTTTGTATCCCTTCACCTTCTTACTCTATTGAAACCTGGGACTCCCCTAAAACCCCACTTTCCATGTAGCACACTCAAGTGATAGCTCTTTGTCTCCTATGTCAATATGTACTGCTGAGATAGTGAATTTCTTGCTCCTCATTGCTGCTTTAGGACCATATTTCCTCCCTCCTAAACAATTTACAGATTTGAATCTCATATTATCAATTCATGCTTCCTACTGCTACTCCTTGTGGTAGTCATCTTCTGTCTCCTGGAGACACTTACCTAACATCTATGAAGATTTTAAACTCATGTCTTAATATAACTCTTATCAACATACTCCCAAAATTACTCTTGGAAATTACTATATACACAGATAATCTTTCTAGTACCCTGGCTTCTCAGTTCTTTGATCTCTATCTTCAAAACTGTTTTCTCCTACTCGGTCTCACTCATGTGCTCCCACAACATACTTTCGTTCAATAATAGCAGGCCATCCATGATATTCAATAATTACATTCATAGTTCCAGTTCAATCCCTATAAACTGTAATTCCAACATTCTCTTGAGCCAGATTATCAATTCATTGATCCTATCATATTTTTACTATCCTTTCCTCCCTTTGTGCCTTCACTTTTGTCGTTATGTATCCTAATGGGCAATCATTATACTCACTTGGGTGCAAATGCCCTCAACTCTCTAGCTCTTGTTTCAGTTTGTCATAAGCCCATGGTTTAAATACAACCCTAGTTAAACCCATCACTCCATCTACTATCGATTTGTACTCATGCACATTAACATAGCTGGAAAAAAGCACAGCTATTCTGAGTGAATTGTTTTATTTTATATTAATGATTCCTAACTTTGAGTAGATCTTTGAGGCTGCCATGCTGTAATACTTTCTCTCTCTCTTTTTTTTTTTTTTTTTGAGACGGAGTCTCTCTCTTGTTGCCCAGGCTGGAGTGTAATGGCACAATCTCAGCTTCACTGCAACCTCTGCCTCCCGGGTTCAAGCCATTCTCCTGCCTCAGCCTCCCAAGTAGCTGGGATTACAGGCATCTGCCGCCACGCCCAGCTAATGTTTTTTTTGTATTTTTAGTACAGACAGGGTTTCCCCATGTTGGCCTGGCTGGTCTTTAACCTCAGGTGATCCGCCCGCCTCAGCCTCCCAAAGTGCTGGGATTACAGGCGTGAGCCACCATGCCCAGCCACTTTCTCTCTCTTTTTTTAAAAAAATCTGATACCTATACCCCCATTACTCTCAGTTGACAATTTTTCTGTCTACGTGACTACCACCAAAACCATATCTACCCACTTATCTAACCTTGTGTCCATATCCTCTACATTCTTACATGTTAGAAGATTTCTGCATCTCCAGTTAAGGCCAACTCTTCTTGTGAAATGGCTCCTATCACTAACCACCTACCAAAGAAAACTGCTCACAATCATATAAATGTGGCCAAGGAATGTCCTTAAGTGAAAAAAAAGTCAAGTTTCAGATCTGAATGGGCCAACGTTGAGAAGAATATTCTAAAAAGAAGAAAAAGTAAACTTACAGCTGTCTCATGAATAGTATATTCACTTTTTGTTATTATTGTTGACAAATATATTAATATTTATTCAATCATTTATCAATTCACTCATTTAATCTTTCACTTATAAGTTTATCCAGCATTTACTCTGTGCAAGGCATTAGTCTAACCCTGTGGATAAAGCAATGCAGAAAACAGACAAAAATGTAAGCTGTCATGAGCTGACTTTTCTAGTATGGGACTAGATGAGAAATACATACATAAATAAGATATACAGTATGTTAGATGGCAATAAGTGCTATGAAGAAAATGCAGCAGGGAGGAGTGAGAATAGGTCAGGAAAAAAGGGTTTCAGTTTTACAAGGTGTGACCAGAGAAAGCCTCTCTGGCAGGGAAAAATTCAGGTAAAAATAAAGAAGAGTTTACTCATTCATTTTTCATGAAATTAATATTCATTGAGTAACTACTATGTGCTGAGAGATGCAAATTCAAAATAGTTTAATATGTGTTTGTACACTTAGTTGGATTCCTCTCAACATTTATTCATGCTGATACTGAAGCCTCAATTTTTATCATCTCCAAAAAAATTATTATATTTATAATTAATTAAGTCTAATTGAGTTTGACTACTAAGTGTCCAGTAACACACAATTACTTTATCTATTTTAACTTGACTCCACACACAACTAAGAAGTAGTGTCGCTTTCTTTATTGTACAAATGAGAAAATATTCTTGGAAACGTGATGGAAATTATCCAAGGTTATGAAACCATTAAGTGGCAAAACCAGGATTCAAAACAAAGAAACTGTGACGTGGTAGCCTGAGCTTGTTCTACTCAGCACACTGCTTCCTTGGTGATTATAAATCTGGAGAATCTAGCCAGAGACAGAGCCCCAGAGTGCTAACACTGAATAAAGATTTCATGGGGCCACCTGAGCGACAAAGTCTTTCTGCTAACATGTGCGGACTATGATCATGTCAGCAAAAGCATCATTCTGAAGAAAGTATTGCTTATTTTTTAAATGTTTCCATCATCTTGTAACAACGCTATCCTCTACCTTTTTTGTTTTTGTTTGGCTAGAACTGGAAGGGAAGATAAAAAGATATAGTGGACACTATGTGAGACCCTAAATAATACAGAAAAATACCCAAGAAAATATTTTAAACCTATGAACAGCTTCAAGTACTATTAGACATCACATAGAAATTATTGAAAATGTCTGATTTACTACTCTGAATTTAATAGCTGCACAATGTCAGTGGTTTTGAAAATGATTGTGTAATCGCTAAAATAATTTTGTGAAATTATTTATCTCCTTGTACAAAATTTCTTTCCATTATATGTTTAAATAGTTGTAAAGGTTATGATTTCCAGTGCTTTATAAAAATGGACATTTTAAAATAAATTTATACTAGTATTTTATACCTAATTGTGCCTCTTTAAAAATATACCTTTAAAAAGCACTAATCTGCTGCAAAATTTAAATTGTTCATTTTATCTTTAAATCTATTTCCATTCAATTTCTACTTCAAAATATTTCTAATATATATTTATGTTTGAAAGTGTTGATTATCTTGCATAGTACTCTAAAATAATTTTAAAAATGAGATAGAAATTGTTTAAATTTTTAAAATTTCTTGTGACCATTAGGCTCTTACCTTAAAAAACAATTAGAATTGAGTAATCATCAGAAGTAATAAAACAATATAATCAATTTTAAATTTTAATGAATATTAAATGCAAAATCTAAGACTGTTATATTCTTAAGGATATCAATAGGGTTTGTGTTTTTCAATTCATATTTTATATTGTTACAACATGGTATTTTCAATTATATATTTTATATTTCAAAATGTTTACTAAGAAAACATGTTCACATAAATATATAGATAGAAATGCAACAGGTTTTGCTATAGTCTTATCATTCAATTCTTTTAACTATGGTCGAATTAAATGCCCCAAATCACATAAAGATCTATCCTTTAAAGTTGTTTTTAGTTGATTGACCAGTTTTACAACTTTTTTAGCTCACCATTTATGTATGTATGCATGCAAGTATGTATACTTGCATATATGCATATGCGATATCATAACCTCTGCTTAACCAAGGGCATTGTCCTAGAATTTCCTTAACCCCAAAATGGAATATTTGACCTTTCCAAAAAGTTATAGTTAAGTGAAGAAGATCTTATTATAGCACCATATTACTTACCAGAGAAAGATAAACTTGAATAATAAACAACCATTAGCATTTATGAGAATAATCCCTCTATTTCTATCCTAATAGAATATCGAAATAAATTAAATGTTATCCCCAAATACATTTCCCAGCTGTTAAATTCTATTTTATTTATAAAGAATATCATTAAAATACTCTCAAATAATAGATTCATAATGTAATTTATTTTACTATTATTCAAATATTTCTTATTTGCTTAAAGTACCTATGTCCCTATGGGGAAACAAACATGAATTCCACTTGTAGCCTGTATCAGACTAAATACGCTATCAGTGAATCTGATCAATGCAAATTCCCTACATGTGACATCAGCATCAAGATTTGATGCTATAGGATTTGTACAAAAAGATACTCTTTTGGATTCAAAATAATGTTTTCAATTAGTTTGAAGTGTGGTCCCAAGCTATGTCTGCTTCTGTGTTCAGATCCATTAGTGATATTCATGTGTCTTCGTGTTCTGGAAACTCCACTTGTGAGTGGTTCTATCATTGCAGACTACGAAGAGGTTTTTCTTCCCCCCAGTATGTATTGTGAAATGTAATTAATGAGTGTAAAGCAATTGGTGAGTGCCAGATGAAAGGCACCATAGTGGGTAAGTACCAAAAAAAATATACAAGCACTGCACAATGCGTCATCTCAGCTGGGTTTGCTGATGAAATTGCAGGTAATTATCTCTTATTGTGGAGTTCCTCTGGAGAAAGGAGGTCTAAAGTGGGATTGGTCTTACCTAGAACCTAGGACTGTATCTCAGTGAAACTTGTTTGTTTGGCTAGAAATTACTTTTTAACTCCAACTCCATGAGTAAACAAAGGTTTCTGATAACAACTAAGTGAGCTAAGTAACAACTGAGGCATTAAATTTATGTACAGTTTACATTTTATAAGTTTATTTCCAGATGTGCTCAAGACAGTGAGGGTAGGTAAGGTTTATCTCTAGGGTGAGGTCTAATCAATTGATTATGATTGTAAGGAGGGCAATGATGAATAGGATTCTGGGCCCACAGAAAGGGTCTTCAGGAAAAAGCAAGACGAGAAATTAGCGGGACTTTTATGGCAGTGAAAACGGAGAGCTATAGCAAAAGTGCATTGCAATGTTTATGCCTGGTATAAGCCACAATTACTATGGTTAAGGCAGAAGGGGATAATGATATTCCCCCACATATTGCAGAAAAGGCCTAGGGAAAAGGTGCACCCGGTCCTGCCCAATCATGTTCAGTTCTCTAACTACAAACAGAAAATATATTTAGTTGGATTTTTACCTAAAAAGTGGCTAATCTGAAAATAAGCCATTGAATTCTAGTAAGCCACTGTTCAGTAACTAACTGTTTGATTAAATTTAACCTGCTTTTCTTCGTACCACAGTAGAGACAGCTTAAATATCTTTTGAGACAATATTTTTTAGAGGTTGGTTTAATTTCTAATCAAACTCTGAAGGGGCCTTTGGGCTTCAGAAAATTTAAAACTATAGAATTACCTTGTTCTTTCCTCGGGCCAATTAACTGGGCAGATTCTTTGCATTCCATTTGAAGCTTACTAGCTCCTGCATTTTAGCTAAAGTTTCGTTTCTCGCTCAGCAGTTGAAAACCTATCTCCTTGTGCAGCAGAAACCAAGTATGAACCTCAGGCATATTGAGCTGAACGGCCCTTGGCGCCATCCCCAAATGCTGATGTGCGGAAGATCCCAGTTTCACTCTTCTCCCTTTCATAAGCTCTGAAAGGAAGTGTAGGAAGTATGCCAAGTTGTTATTCAACTCTAGTATTTAATCAAGCATTACCTGGGCACTTCTGAAATTCTCCAGCTTCTAAAGTGAGAGTAAACCAGAGAGAACACAGGGTGGAAACTACTTAATCGAGAAGGCTCCTAGGATAAGTGAGGATCACATGGCCATTCTCAGGCCCCAGTTCCTCTCCAAACTCCTGAAAGTCAGCAAGGAACCGAATCTCAGTCATGATGATTATTTTTCATGTAACACCTCACAGCGTTCTCAGGGATCCCAATATATGCTACTAATTCACTTTGTGTTAAGTAGGAGTTTCTTAAAAAAACAATTTCAGTGGACCTCAGAATAGACGCCTCACACTGACCCCATTACATTTTCTCTACTTAGGCTTTAAGTACACAAATAGGGCAATCTACTAGAGTACAGAAAAATTGTTTATGATTTCAGAGAATGTGGGGCTGGCATAGAGCAACAAGTGCAGGGCATGACTTGTTTGGATTCCTCACCTGCAAGGAGCGGGGGGCCCAGCACATGTCAGAAATTCCTGCTATACCAGATGACTTTGCCAAAATCTTTGTCCTTTTTTTCACTTAGGGTGAAAAAAAAATTGATGACCCGTGTTTTGCTACCGCTGACGAGAGTAATACGTTGTCCCAAAGCTAAAACGATCAACCTATGAAAACTGGAGGGTTGGGCTTTTGTTGTTGTTGTTAAAGGCCTGAATGAGGTGATATCTTAATGCTTACAGCTGAGAAGCAGGTCAGTCAGGTTCCTGGGCGCTCTGTTACACAAGCAAGATACAGCCAGCCCCACCTAATTTTGTTTCCCTGGCACCCTCCTGCTCAGTGCGACATTGTCACACTTAACCCATCTGTTTTCTCTAATGCACGACAGATTCCTTTCAGACAGGACAACTGTGATATTTCAGTTCCTGATTGTAAATACCTCCTAAGCCTGAAGGTAAGTGTGCGTTGGGTCACTTAGGTCTCTCGCTTTCTCTCTTTCACTCTCTACTCTCTCTCTTCCTTGATTATTTACCAAAAAGAATCGCAGTGGTCTCAACTTTGACAGAACAGCCTGGCAAGTAGCTACGGCAATCCTTGCAGAGACAAGTAGTTGTTTTATTAAGTAATGACCTTCCGAATGAGTATTTGCACTCCTAAATGAGTTAGCTTTAAAAATTACTGCCAAATTTTCTAGATTACGGAACCAGCAGAAGAGTTAAATAAAAGACTTATTTAAAACATACGTGACTATGAAATAGAATTTTCTTAAGTCAGATCTTAGTAAAGATTTCAAAATGTTTAAAGTGGAAGTGGCAGCATGAATATAAATTGAATCTTAGATTTAAATTATGCATTTGTGCTGAAAGGTTTTTGCTTTAAGTATTAGAGGTTTTTGCTTTAAGTATTAGAATAGTTTTGGAAAAAATCTTCTAATAAAATAGATTAGAAGCTTCTATAAATATTTTTCAAAGATTTTCTTAATTAAAAAGTTGGGAAACTGTTGTACAGTACGTGTAATTATTTAGCATGATATGTGTACATGTCTAACTTTCACTGGAAATCTAAAAGGTTACATCAGTTACTACAGAAAACATCCTATGAAATGAAAATGTGGTAAAATTTCTTAAAATTATTTTCATTTTGTGGCTATATAAGCCTCTTTTTTTATTAAAAGAATGCTGATTTCCATTTATCTACTTTCTATTTAATCTGTAGAGGCTGCTCCTATAGACATTACAGTATGATACAGAAGGCTGGAAACCCTATGCTTGAAAATTTTGATCTAGAACTTTCCTTTCAGAGAAACTTTCTTTCTTTCTAAGCTTGACAGTCATCACTAATTATTTAAGTATTGAAGTTTATGACTGAAAACTCCCAAGGTAGCAGGTCATATGACAAACTCTACATTTTTCCTGTAGTTACGTAGCCTAAGTCTTTTAGCCAGAATAATGTTCTCAAACTTCTGAAATTTGTTTTTTTCTTGAAAGAAAGCCAGTCTTTTCTTTTTTATTTTTTCTTTCTTTTTACATCAAATAAAAGTAAAATGAGAGGCCTAAGTTTCTCAGTCACAATCCTTTTTCTAGTTGGTTACGCTTCCAAAACCCTCTCATAAAAGAGGCATTTTTAGAAGGATGTCTTATGTCCTCATTTATTGTTGCTCTTGAATTTAGGAAACTAAAAATACTGTCCAACATTGGAAAAAGTCACTCAGAGTAACACTCAAGTTCTTCCTGAGATGTTAGCTACATAGCAGACAGAGTTTTCTTTGAGAGACAAACAAAACCCATCTGTCTTAATTTGTAGCCTAAGATCTGTGAGAAGAAATGATCAAACACAGCTTGGAGAAAAGGCAGCCCAATTGATAGTCATCAGTGATTTTACTCTAGAAACATGTTTTTATATTATGCCTGCAGTATACCTGAACTGATGATTCTATTTAGGATTTCTGATTTTGATTCTGTTTAGAATGACTAGCATTTCTTTGCCCTTACATGGGTTAATTCCCTGACATAAACCAGGACATCTCCTTATTTCCAAAGCTTGGTATAAAATAAGTATGACACATGATTTCCACAGAGAGCCTGGACAGAATAATGACTTTATGCATTTAAGAGGAAGCAAAAATATGGACAGTGAATGTGGGTTTGCTTCCCTTACTGGCCAGAGGTGTTTTTTGTTTTTGTTTTTTCTCATCACCTTCTGCAGCCCTCCATACAAAAGTAGTAATGTGAAACCACTTTCCAGTGCCAATAACAAAGAAGGCGAAAGTCGTGTTCATTCTCCCTCTGTAGAGGAGTTGTTCTAAAACAGTGACACTATGAAAATATATTTTAAAACTAGTTAAATTTTAAAACAAAAAAATGTTAATATATACAGGAAAGTTTAGAATCTGTATTTAAGGTATCACAAAGGAACTGGAAATCCTCCTTTCTTTCTCTGTTCACTTTATAGTAATTCTACCCTTAGAAGGTTTTCGAGTTTGTGATGATCCTAAACCTCTATTTTATAACTTCAAAATTTCTCTTAGGAGCTACCACCCAGATGCAAAAAGAGGCAAAGATCAGGAGGTGAAATCATTACTGGGTTCTCCTGATTTCTCTCCCTCTGCAATTCTATGTTTCTTTCATCCCACCTTCTGTCTGCCCCCACAGTGCACCTGGCTGACAGATGAACTTGGGTGCACTCAGGGATACCATCCATAATCCATCATCATTTCAGCTTTATAAAGCAAGTATATAACATAGAGTTAGATATTTGAACTCCAGAGATGGAGAGAGGCTAAAAGGAAAGCACACACAAAAGTAAAATATATATAGATTTCATTTGTTGCCCTCTGGAGTTGCTGTCCCACCTCCATTAGGCTTCTGTCACTTGCAATGTGCTTTGTTCAGTTGGCATGAGGTCAAACTTCGGCCAAATCTCCTGGACCTTACTCCAGCAAAATTTCATGGTGGGGTTCTGAATAGCGGATGACTTCAATTCCTGGCTGCTTCTACAACTTTAAGATGAAAGGGACCTGAGTAAGTGGCGTAACCTGGCTCTCCTAGAAGCCGGGCAGCAGAGGCAAACTTGTCCCTACTGCAATGTCAGGACAATACGTCTTCACAAAAGCCTTATCTGTAGTGTATAAATTTCTGAATAAACCATAAATATTTAATAGTATTCACAACATACTGAACTACCCCTCTCTTCCATTTCTCTCCTTTTCCTGGGAGATAAATTATAGGCAGTAACAGAGTGCTTCGCACGTTTGGGGTGTTGATACCCTAGGTTTTCAAGTTACAATCAAAAGCTGGGTAAAGGAATGAGAGATCCCCTTGGTGGTTCAATGTCACAGGCAAGGTGAAACAGGAACAACAGAATTCACTTTATTGACTCTTGATGTGTAGATTTTCATTACAGGCAGGGAATGAAAGCTCAATGCCATGTCTCTCACATAATATTATAAGAAAAATAGAAGAACAGCTAACGACATTTTTCCCCCCACTGGTGACCACTTTATTAGGAAGAGAAAAATAGCAAAACAACTAGATATAGAGAAAATAAATCGAATGCCATAATAATGTTGAAAATAGTGGCTAAGTACAATTGACAAATTAGATCACATGCAGTAGATAATGAAAAGGAGCATTATGTTTGCTGTGAACTTTGCAGAGTTTACAGGAGAGAGATGTTTCTGAAAAGGTACACATAACTATTTTTAAACTAAACTGAATTATATTTTAAACACACTAGGTGAGGCATCAATTTAAGTAAATATTGGTCAACTACAGGTGCCAGAGATAATCATTCATGCTTTGTAAATGCTAATCTGTAAACCTCATGGTAAAGATGTCCATCTAGAAACCATAATAGACAGTTGTCGTGATTTTCTTAAATTACAGCAAAAGCATATTTAGTGTATTTAATGGGTTCTTTGAAGATAGAAAGACTTATATTATCAGTGTTTTGTAAAAATGGGATTATAAACTGCTCTGGTTAAAATAATTAAATTTGGAGAGGCTGTATTAAAACAAAAAACTATGGTAGGAAGAAGTTCTAAAAAGCAGCTGTGTACCAAATTCTATATTCCTTTGCAACTTATGTTACAAAGATGAATGCTCACTAGCTTTAAATCAGACACGTCAAGGTTTGAATCCAAATCCGATCTCTCAGTTACTAGCTGTGTGTCCTTGGACACATTACTTACATTATTTATGTCCCACTTAATCATCTGTAAAGTGGGATTAATAAGCCCTTCTTCACCATTTGTTTATTTTTGGTTAGCATTAAATGGAAAATATGTAAAGCAGCTGATATATCAAATGCATAATAGTAATATACTTTCCAATTATGTTAAACATTTTTAGAACAATCTAAATTTCTTAGTTGTCACAGAAAAGTGAATGAAATATCAATAAGCAGAATGATCACAAATACAAACACCTATGTAATCACAATCAGGTTGAGAAATAGAGTATCACCAGCACACAACGTCCTTCCATGCTCCACCCAATCAATTCTGTTTACTTCCAGTAATAAAGCCCTTTCCCAATCGTAACATTGTAGCTTTTTGCCTGTTTTTGAACTTCATATACATGAAATCACACAATACAACTGGTGTTTCAAGCAGTGCATTATGTTTGTGATAATCATCCATGTCGTTGCATGCAGCTCTAGCCTGTCAATTTTCACTATCTGAATATACCACAGTTTATTATCCAATCTGTTACTAATGAACACTTAGGTTTGAGGCTCTTATAAATAATGCCGCTATGAATGTTCTCATATGTCTGCCAGCTTTTCTTTTTAAGTAGATTTTTCTTAAGTGATAACCACAGGGCATGGAAGATACAATATGTCTAAAATTCTAGAAGTATATGGTTATGCAATTGCTTGCTAAAAGCTTTTGAAGAGAAGTATCAGATTTTGAAGATAACTAACATATATTATAGATATATTTACGTTGTACCACATGTGAGAAATCATTATGTAAGAGAGGACTTGCTACTTAAAATCAACACATAACTAGTGGGAGTGTTTAGAAGCTCTGTAGACCCTAATGAAAAATCAACAAGGCTGAAAATATTTGTAAAAATTTCAGAGAGCTGTTGAGAAATGGCACACAATACAAGAACTAAGTAACAGCAGTTGTACCTCCTCCCTTTTCCTCTCTCAGCATGGAGGCTTTCAGTGAAAAATAAGGTTCAATTCAAAAACATGAAATCATTACTCAGATTTTATTGCTTAAGAAAAAAAGTCTATTTTTTTAAAGTAAATTTTCCATTAAAAGCACTTCAAATTTTAGCCTCTAATGAGATTGGAGTCAGTTGACTTGGCTTTAAATATTGCCTCTTTCATTTTCCAGCTTCTGTTACTAGCCATTGTGAGCTTCAGTTTCTTCATCTGCAAAATGGGCATAATACAATCTATTCTTGCCACATCAAGGGATTGTTGTAAGTATCAAATAAGATGATACTGTAAACTTTGTAACCAAAAAGACACTATAGATATATTATTATATTTGAATATTAAATGGAGGTTAGCATCTATTAAGTGTTTACTTTAGGCTAGATATTGTTTAGAGTGCTGCTACCTAAGTCAGCCCATTCAGTATTCAGAACAACACTCTGAAGTTAGTTTATTATAATGATGATAAAGCAACTGCTTATTATGGTGATTATTTTTCATGAGTTATTTGTGTCAGAAGCCAGAATTTTAATATAAATCTGATTTCAAAACATTTTCCTATATCACCCTATTTATGAATTGTGGCACTTCCACCCTTAAGAGGCGAATGATGTGCCTGGATTGGAGACCAGGACCCAATCTGCAATTATCTAGCTTATTTTTCCACACACACTCCAACCATATTCTTCTTTTATAAAATAAGAGAGTAAGATTAAAGAATATCCTTAAATCTAGAAGGCTTCTGAATCTCCCCAGTTAGGGATTAAGTAGCAAGAAGGACATCATGAAATGAAAAGTATTGTGGAAAAGGGATACATTCAAATTCAAATAATTCAAACTAGATGCTAATAAAATGTATTCAAGGGTATTCCTGACTGACTCACTTTTAAAAAATCTAATATATGGTGCATTTAATGTATAGTCAGTAATGTCATTTTCATAATAAATATTTCAAATGACATCTTTATAAAGAATGCGTTTTCTTAAATAGATTGAAGAAATCAGCCAGCTCTACATGGTCTATATTTACAATATTTTTAAAATGTTATTTAACAGTTCATATACATGTTTTAAATATACGTGTATGTGTGAGTGGGTGGGTTTTTATGGTTTTCTTCCACCTTTTCCCAAGCTAAATGGTCTTTGAAATAGCAGTGTGTGGCTTGAGGAAGTTTTTGCATGGCATTTCCCTAGAAGCAAGGAAGGAAGAAAGATTACGTAGAAAGCAGTACTCAATGGCACTAATTTAAGTACATAATCCAAAATAAGCAATTTTGGAATAAAAATATGATATTACCATCTCTATATTATGTCTAGATTTTTATCACTTTAAAATATATAGATCCATTTAAAAACTCAGAATATTTTATTTAAGGAATTCAAATGATGGTTATTTTCTTTCAGATTCCTTTAAAAAAAAACCAATACCAAAGAAGCCTACAATGTTGGCCTTAGCCAAAATTCTGTTGATTTCAACGTTGTTTTACTCACTTCTATCGGGGAGCCATGGAAAAGAAAATCAAGACATAAACACAACACAGAACATTGCAGAAGTTTTTAAAACAATGGAAAATAAACCTATTTCTTTGGAAAGTGAAGTAAACTTAAACTCAGATAAAGAAAATATAACCACCTCAAATCTCAAGGCGAGTCATTCCCCTCCTTTGAGTCTACCCAACAACAGCCATGGAATAACAGATTTCTCCAGTAACTCGTCAGCAGAGCATTCTTTGGGCAGTCTAAAACCCACATCTACCATTTCCACAAGCCCTCCCTTGATCCATAGCTTTGTTTCTAAAGTGCCTTGGAATGCACCTATAGCAGATGAAGATCCTTTGCCCATCTCAGCACATCCCAATGCTACACCTGCTCTGTCTTCAGAAAACTTCACATGGTCTTTGGTCAATGACACCGTGAAAACTCCTGATAACAGTTCCATTACAGTTAGCATCCTCTCTTCAGAACCAACTTCTCCATCTGTGACCCCCTTGATAGTGGAACCAAGTGGATGGCTTACCACAAACAGTGATAGCTTCACTGGGTTTACCCCTTATCAAGAAAAAACAACTCTACAGCCTACCTTAAAATTCACCAATAATTCAAAACTCTTTCCAAATACGTCAGATCCCCAGAAAGGTAAATATAAATGAATTTAACTTTCCTTTTGTGTGAAACTGAAATTCCAAATAAGTCATGCAGAGTAAGTCTAAGGAATCACCATGCTGGAAAAATAGAAGAGAACACAATAGCATGGATTTTCTCACTTTTGAGGGATGATCATTATAGTCACTAGAAATAGTGAAGTGGTTTTAGGGCTTCAGTGAACATATACTAGTCATTTCTCTTTGGGAGTGTAAGGAGACAATGGGACAAAATGTGAAGCTAGGTTAGGTCAAGAAAAGATGGAGACTGAAGCAATGGTACAGCTTTGAGATACTAGGTAACAATTTTCAATGAATCTTGAAAAGACTACCTGAAATTTCACATGCTCATGTGAATACTATACAACTGAACTTATATATATATATGTGTGTGTGTGTGTATATATATATTTTTTAAAAAGTTGAACAAAGTAATTAATTTATAAATTATCTGTCACAATCACAAACAATTTATTATGTGGACATTTTTATGTTTCATTTAAGGATTATGTCAATCTTTTCCATTTGAAACATAAAAATTGTTTTACATTTTTCCATAAAATGAAAAAAAATAACTAAGTTTTAATAATTCATTCTTGTTTTGTTTTTTGAGGTCTAATGTATTTTCCCCCCTTGAAATTTTTTTTAATAATTTGTTTTCCTCCAAGAACTCACTTCCAGTGTGGTTTACTTAAGGATTATATTAGTAATGTAAAAACCAAATCATATATACAAATTCCTGTTTGAATGTTGTTGCCAGTGTGTAGGAAAAGTTTTAAATTCTGAAATATAGGCTTTTTATAATACCACGATCAATATATTGTATATGTACATTTAACTATGATTTTAACATATCTTGTCATTTTTAAAAATGCTTCCTCTCTTTTGTCTATCTAAACCTAATATACATATTGTGAATACTGAGTACTTACTCTTACCATTGCTATTTTATGTAAAAAAAAATTTAGTTAGCTTACTTCTCTTTTAGTAACAAGTTTACTGTACTCTAACATGAAAATTAATTTTTTTAGAAATGAGATTTTATATAGAATCAGAGACCCTGCAAGACCCTTTGCCTACCTAATTAATGAGTCCCTCAAAAAAAGAGAAGAAAAAAGAGAAATGTGCTAAATTTCAGTTCAGAGAACATTTAGTTTATTGAAAATTTAGTCTTCAAATAAGATACCGAGTGAAAAGAATAATACAGTGAAATTTTGAACTCCCGTAAGCTCAGGCCTAGACAACTTTTCTTGATATGCAAGGCACTGAAGTTATCTTGCCTTGGTTTATTTGTGGTGTTTGGAAATACCTTCTATCAGGATACACTGATTTTTCCTTGTAGTGACTTCTTATTTGTTTATTGTGGACTCATTTTCTATTACCCACTTACTCCTATTGGCTTTTAACCTTTGAATTATTTACAGAAACAAGTGCAAAGTTCATTTCATCATTAAAGTTCAACACTGATATTAGATCTTAATGGAGTATGCACATGGCATTTCAGTGCCACTGATGTTAATAAGAACAAGACACAAGACACGGCTATAGAGCTAAGACTTAGAAGTATTTCAATGTAATTAAAAATTAGAAGTGTGGTTTTATCAACAAATATGTTTGCCCATATATCCCAAATAGTACTTTATAAGACACACACACACACCCACACACACACACCCACACACAGAGAAACACATCATTATCTAATTTTAAAATGTTAAACATTCTTTGGTATATGGAAAGTTCACATGTATAGAGTTTGGTTCTTTGAATAATTATTTTATATTTCTTTAAATTTTTTTTGTCCTGTAGAAAATAGAAATACAGGAATAGTATTCGGGGCCATTTTAGGTGCTATTCTGGGTGTCTCATTGCTTACTCTTGTGGGCTACTTGTTGTGTGGAAAAAGGAAAACGGATTCATTTTCCCATCGGCGACTTTATGACGACAGAAATGAACCAGGTAAAATCTATTTTCAATACTTCACCTGGGCACAGTGGTTTTAATTAAATGTGGATGCCAATGTTCACTGCATTGCCTAGAATGTAATTCCAAAAGAATTCATATGAATGAACAAACTAAAGACTTATTCTGTTCCACCTTCTGTTTATCAAAGAACAAAACCAAAATAATTATAGACCTGTGAGTGAAATTTGAAAAACATTTGAACTGTTGCTCATTGCATCAAAATTGGTTTTAAATAATAATCCAAGAATCTAAACATATGTATAAAATTGGAAGATAATGAATGGTAGGACATTCAGGAAAAAATGACCAGTTTTGTTAGCAAGTGACGGCAAAGCTATTCCTTGCCATTGTTAGACCATTAAGTAGCAATAATTTGAACAAAGACTGATTCTAATTTGGAGCTCTTTTAAAGTTTATGCAGACACAGCAGCCCTCCATCAACCATCTTAATGAGGCGCTAAAACAAGCATCTAAAAGTTGCATATTTGCACACACAGTCACATTATACCTTAATTCAGGAATTTTCCACTCATATGATGGAAAAAGCCAACCATAATATCTATGAATGAGAAATATGTATACTAAAAATAAAGTTGTCAGTTTGTGCTTTAATAATATAATATCAATTTGATATTTGTTTTAATGCTTGGTTCATCTGCAGTTTTATACTTCAGGGAAAAAAATACGTGTTTTCTGGTTTGCACAAGGGATTCTTGTCACCATAACAAATAATTAAATGCTTCTGGTGGGTCCCATTGATGAAGTCTTACTGACTTTGAGTTTTGATGAGTTCAGATATAACTGATATATTTCTCATATTCAGAACCAAATCTGTAAATTATAAATGTAACTGAATTCTGATTATGAGTTTCTAGGAACTAATACAAAACAAAAAGTACCATTCTTCAAAAATTAAAGGATAGGATTTATAACGGTGGTTTTCAACCATTTTTTAACCTTTGAATCTTGTCTTTACATGTAATCTCATGTAAAAACTCAATCTATCAAAAATTGATACAATCTAAACTGCTGTGATAGAGGCATAAAAGAATAACTCAATCCACAACAACTGTTTTATCCATCGAAGACAGCTTTGAGACACCTCTCCCAAAGACCTAAGGTTCCTGGGAGCCCAATTTGTAAACAGATGGCTACAGGAATAAGTAGATAAGCAAATGATGATACCTAAGTGAATAGTTTACTGATGTAATTAATAATTAGTTACTGCTTGTAGTACTTTAAGATACCAAGAGCATGTCCAATTTTGCTTTGAAAATGAATTCAAGATCTTTAGGAAATAATGACTATTTGTTTTAAAAGAAAACTAAATTTCCATATCAACAATCAGAAAACCTCAAGTACATGGTAACTTGAATTGATCAGAAGAAAACATAAGCTCCCACAAATACTTTTTTTATCTCCTCCACCTTAAATGGTTTAGCCATCAAGATACTGTGATATTTGGTAAAACAATAACATTAATTTAAAAATTATTGACTTCACTTAAAAAAATTTTACACCAGAAGTGACAAATTCTGAACATGCTGACAAGGCTTTGAAATCACAAGATTCAAAAGTCAATGAGGTATGGTCTACACTTCTTTATGCAAGGTATTGATATACTATACTGGTCTCTTCTTTAGTTCCTTTACTTTGAGTCCATCAACAGTAAAATTTTGGAAGTAAAACTGTACTCTTAGTCTTATAAAAAAATGAAGCTTGAAAAACATCTACTTATTTAAAATTTTAAAACTAAAATCTAAAAAGCCCATATAAAAATATATTTATTTTCTCATCTAGAATAATTCCTATAACTTGGTGGATGCCTGAACATGAATCTTTCAGAGTATCACTGTGAAACAGTATTATTTTGTTACTTTTTTAGTTCTGCAATTGGACAATGCACCGGAACCTTATGATGTGAGTTTTGGGAATTCTAGCTACTACAATCCAACTTTGAATGATTCAGCCATGCCAGAAAGTGAAGAAAATGCACGTGATGGCATTCCTATGGATGACATACCTCCACTTCATACTCCTGTATAGAACTAACAGCTCAATCATAATGGAATAGATTCTGCATCCCTAAATGTATGAACCATAAGGTTAAAAAAGATGAATGGAAATATCAAACAACTTTTTACTGAGCATCAGTTTCATAAGCAATAATATAAGAAGATTAATTTGGATTCTAGTATGTTTCAGTTTGTTTTTAATTACCACCTTCCTTTGGTAGAAAAAATATGTTCCTTGATGTAGGAAAGTCTAGGTTTTAGAGATTAGAGGATGAGATCAAGAGTTAAATTCCTAAAGAAGCACTGAATGTATGAAGAGAGCAAACAAAGCAAGTACCAACCTAGAGGCTTTATTTTTGAATTGATTCATGGTGTGTGTGTGTGTGTGTGTGTGTGTGTGTGTGTGTGTAACACAGAAACAGCTTCAGAAAATAAGGGATAGAAAGTAATGAAGAAAGTACTTACCCCATATTGCCATAAAAATAGCAAAGAAGACTGTCCCTCCATTATCAAACAAATATGTCACCTGAGTAGAAAACAAACAGAAATATTAGTCATGCAAATTGATTATAATAAGCCAGTGAATACTGTTTGCACTCAGGTACTATGATTTTTTCTCAAATAGAATCATATTATTTTATAGTACAGAAATATTATATATGAATTCCTTTCATGGATCTTGCAACAATTTCACATGATTTTTCTCATGGGGAGAGGTGAAGAAACAACATTAGCCCTCTTCTCTCCTCTCTTGATTCCCTTTATACCCCACCATCATTTCTGATTATAAATAATTCTACCATTCTATGGAAGTATTTGTGGGTCACAGATTGTCAAACTACTTAATGAAAGTTGTATGAAATTAGTTTTTCAGGTGAGGCATTCCTAGTTGCAATTCCTGTTAGCAAAACTTCTAGGAGTGGGGAAGTTGGAAAATGCAGGATTCTTCCAGTGAGCCAGCATTTCCCACAGCTAACCCTATTCTTTTAGTCTTTCAAAATGTAGAATGGGTCCAATAATGGCTATAAGATGTAATAAATCCCATCTTAATTTGTTTTAAAAGTTTCATAAATCACTGGACACTTATGAAACAAAGTGTTTTTTAATCAGATATCAACTGAAACTTCATAAAGGATGCATAGTTTTATAATGTTATTGAATCAAATTTTAAGGCTTGTATTGTTTGATTTTAATAAAGTATAAATTCAATTTACCTTTGCTTGTTTGCATTTGCATAATGCCCTCAGTATATATGTAACTTAGTGAGAGAAATTAAACTAACACAGTGAAGACAAAAAATGTCTGGCCAGCACAAAAATTCCATAGAAACGATAGAGAAAATAGGGGCATTTTCCTCACAGGAGGGTGAGGACAATCATGGGTTAAAGAACAGTATTATAAGGAAAGCTGGAATGGAATGGTGTCCTCCTTGTTCAATCTGACATCCAGAGGGTGCTCAATGGGAGCATTAAAACAACAGTAATACGTATTTCAGTTGTAACATCTGGAACACACTGCAAAATATATGTAAAGCAAGTCATCATAAAATGTATTTTCCTATAATGTGGCATTATTGATAATATCATCATAGAAAAGATGCGCTCCCTTTGAAGGTTGGTGGATAGGTGCAAAATGTCCCATATGGCTCTAAAATTCATTGTTGGTTAAGGCACGGTATTTCTAAAAAATAATATAAAAATCGGTTTTCAAAACAATCATCAGTGTACATTTATATCAGGAGAGAAAAGGATCATAAAGAAATTCTCCCACAGAGCTCATAAAATTATACCCAGCAGGGAGTCAAGAATTTTTATTTCTCAAGACGTCCCACAGAGGCACCTGAGGCTGCTGAACAGCTGAACAGCTGTCTGTTTTCCTTTGTAAACCAACATCACACAGGAAACAGTCTCTTAGAGTGTTAGAACAGACTTTACACATGGGGATTTAAAGATCACCAAGAAATAATGGCCCTTCCCTGCTCTAGAAATAACCATGCTTTTAGAAAAGTGGCAAATAAAAAGCCATCCTTAGTAGCAATTGTGTTGCATGAATGTGCTATCATAGTTCATATCATAGCTCATATGTGTTATCATAGATAACACATGAATGTGTTATCATAGTTTGTGTAGTATTTTCCTTTAAAATGCTTCTCATTTTTTTCTTACTAGGTTTGCTAACAAATCTTTCAGGCATTTCAAGTCAATACATTTAAACATTAATAGTTTAGGAACACCTTCATGAGATAAAGTTGGAGTACATGTAATATTCTTGTAATGTGGGATTATATACATCTAATGGGAGATAAAGCTAGAAGGAGCATTAGAGAAGACTTCAGAACTTGCTCTAAGGAAGAGTACAACAGTGTTTAATCATGTGTTAGAGTTACCAAGTTATTACACATGGGATGTATTATGATATGGGAGATCATAGAGACAACAGGAACAGTTCGAGGTCTGTGGTTATAGCTTGAGATGTTAAGGGCTTTATTTAGGGTGCTGACATATGAGCTGCTGAATGAAAATGGGAAAAAGAATGAAGGAAGAGTCAAGCTTACTGTGAATGGCTCAAGCTTAGATCATGGGTGATTGACAGAAGAATTAAGTGATAAGTGGCCTTCTGTCTAATAGGACAAGAGCACTTGTTATACTGAAGAAACTCCAGATGAAATATTGAGAAAATTCCATAAGCAGCACAGCAGATTTTTCTAAAAGCAAAAAGAATCTTGTCCTACACTGTCCTACACATATAATTAAATATGTAATACATTAAATTATTTTATTAGAAAAACAGCTTGCCTTTATGAATAGAGGGACCCATGGCAAGCATTTTGTTCAACTTTTTTTTTTTTTTGAGACAGAGTCTCGCTCTGTTGCCCAGGCTGGAGAGCAGTGGCGTGATCTCGGCTCACTGTAAGCTCTGTCTCCTGGGTTCACGCCATTCTCCTGCCTCAGCCTCCCGAGTAGCTGGGACTACAGGCGCCCGCCACCACGCTCGGCTAAATTTTGTATTTTTAGTAGAGACAGGGTTTCACTGTCTTAGCCAGGATGGTCTCGATCTCCTGAGCTCGTGATCCACCACGCTCGGCTAATTTTTTGTATTTTTAGTAGAGACAGGGTTTCACTGTCTTAGCCAGGATGGTCTCGATCTCCTGAGCTCGTGATCCGCCCGCCTCAGCCTCCCAAAGCGCTGGGATTACTGGCGTGAGCCACCGCGGCTGGCTTGTTCAACATTGTTAATATGACTAGGCATAATATATAAAGAAGGTAGCAAACTTAGCCTAAAAGCTTGATTTAAGTACAAATTGTCCATTTTCTTTGACACCCGATTTCTCTTGAAGAACTGAGTGTGCCTACAAATCAAAAAATGTGGGTACTGTTAAAGAGATATATATCTGATTAGTTTGGAAGCTGAAAGTCTATGTTTTCTCCATGATACCTGCTGGGTCTTGCTCTAAAGTTACTTTATAGGTTCAGAAAAACATAAGGCTCTGAAAAATGCCACTTACATCCCACTAAAGTCTCTCCAGGATAAGGAGAACAAGGTGCCTCCTTGGCAGATTCAACCATGTATGCAGAGCTATTACTCGAGACTTGGAAGGCAGGGAGTCAGAATTGAAGCTGAAGGTCAATCCCTTTCACTTCCTCATTCCTCACCTCTTGGGCAGGGTAAAACCTGAATAATCATTTTATTTGCTGGACCTGGGCAGAAGCTACATAAAAAATGCAGTCTTGATTAGACTATTCTCCACGTATCTTTTAAAAAATTTGGTCCTAGAAATTAGAGTCACCTGAGGAACTTGTTAACATAGAGAGTTTGAGGCCTCACCCTTGACCAATTGATTCTAAATTTCAGGATACGGGGTCCAGAAATCTGCTTTTTTAACAAATGTTCTAGATGATCTGATGTACAGTCTTATATAGACTCCTTTTTTTTTTTCATGAAGTTTCTTGAAAAGAACAGCTTCTCTCCTACTTCTGTTGTAACCTCAAATCAGTATACAGTCTGAGGTTCATACTGGGTATTGAGTACATGTTTGTTAAACAAGTTTTTTTTTTAAAGAGAAAATTATTATGAGTAAGACTTAACTTCAAGGGGTTGAGTCATTTTTCAATTATATGAAAAACAATTTAGGACCTCTATCTAATTATTTCACCTTAAATGAGAATTCCTAGCATCACAGGGTTTGATAATGTAGTGTCAGTACATTTAAATGTGTGCAAATATCACTAAATTACTTAATTGCAAAAATATCCTAATTCCAATACTTTTAAGTACTAAAATAAAAGTAGTCATGAAAGGAAACATAAATGTACTTAAATATTAATTTTTATCATATGATAGGACCAGTTATTTTTCATGCAAACATATCACTGAAATTATAAAGGGAATAATTATATGTACACACATGGCCTTTTCAATATAATATGGAAAATTTAATTTCTTTTTCTTTGTCACAAGCAGTAATGGATTCTGTAAGGAACTGAATTGAGAAGTCCCTAGATCATGTGTCCAGATGATTTTGTTTCTAGATGATCCTAGATTGGTTGGCTTGTACCTTTGGCAAAAATCTGCTCCCTTATATCTGATTCTACCCATCAGTAAATTATTAGCTATTTAAATACAAAAATATATAGTAAAATAGACTGTTGATTTCCATCCAAATAAGGGAAGAGGAACTCTTATTTTTAAGGTATAAAACAAGTAGCTACATTTTATCTTAGTCAGAGGAACAAATAAAAGACATTTCATCCTAGTGGGTTGTATTTCTTGTATTCTTCCATAAGGCAATATTCTCCTTTGCAAGATAACTTTTCCACCTTCCTTATACATGTTATTAAGTGAATTCTTTGTGAGTCATCCCTGTCCTTAAATGTACCTTTCTCTGTTCAGAAAAGAAGAGATGTATTTACTGCACGATGACAAAAGCACCCTAGATGTAGTGTTTCCTTGGATGGCTTCCTCACTTTATCACTCTACCATATGTGGCTATTTCTTGTCTTCAGTGTTAAAATAATGCCAATGTGTGTTATTAGATATGCCCAAGTGAAAGAAGAAGTATCTGGATTTTTTTGGCGTTCCTAGGCTGTTTTATGTCTAAAATCATAGGCTAGGAGAGAGACATATGTGTATACATCTAATAACTCTTAACACACTTGGTTCTTGCCAAAAGTGATGAGAAAATGCTGCCTCCAAAGAAGATAACCATGTTTCTAAGTCTCTATCATCTTTATGGAACATTTAAAAGAATGAAAAACTAAACATTTGTTCTGAAATTAAAGTATAAACGAAACAGACTTTTCACATGTTCTTCATTCAAGATAAATCAGAAACTAACTTTACTAAGTTACATTCTTGTAGTAAAGACATTGAGTGGCTTTGGATTTTGCACCCAGCCTTGTCAAAATTAATTGTATGGAGACCTCCACTTCTGGAAAAGATGGAGTAAGAGGGATTGATTTTATCCCTATGCTGGAAACACCCCCAAAATGCACAAAATGTATAAAACAACAGATTACAAGATGGTAGACATCAGGCAACAAAGGGCAATGATCCCTGAGAGATGGAAAACAAACAACGCTCACATTATTACTCCTCAGATTACTGCCTTAAAGAGTTCCCAGGGTGTAGAGAAGAACAACCTAGGCAGTACTCAGTGAGCATGTATGCAAGGAAACCATCTGTCAAGGAAAGCGCCACTTGAGAGACTGGAGTCAGGAATAGTGCCTGTTCCCACCAGCCACTGGGAACCCTCATTATGCACAGTGACTTGGGTAGCGTACACAGAAAGAGCATTAGAATTGTTAAAATTCATAAAGATTGACCACACCGAGGCTTGGTGACTACACAGAAAACTGGAATTCTCATATACCATGGGTGGGTATGTAAAAGATATAAACACATGGGAAAAATTTTGCTTAACAGGGTTTTCATAGGCTAACCATATACCTATCACATGATCCAACCAGTCTACTCCTAGGTATTTACCCAAGAGAAATGACAGCATTTGTCCATACAAGGACTTGTAGATGAATGTTAATAGAAAACTTTTTTAAAATAGGCAACAATTTGAAACAATCCAAAATTTTGATAATAAGTAAAGAAATAAACAGGGTATAGATATTATGGAATAATGTTCAGCAATAAAAATGATCTATTGATAAATGCTACATTATGAATGAATCTCAATAAACATGCTGTGTGAAAGAAGCCGGAAAAAAATACATAAATACACAGGATTCAATTTACACAAAAATCTAGAAAATACAAATTTATCTATAATGACACAAAGCAGGTGGCTGCTAGAGCACAGGGGAAGGTCAGGGAGGCAGGGATTAAAAGGGCGTGAGGAAAATTTTGGAGATGATATGTTCATTATCTTGATTATGCTAACGGTTTCACAGGTGCACGCATATAACAAAATATATCAATTCATACACTTTAAGTAGGTACATTTCATTACGTGTTAATTACACTTCTATAAAACTGTTTTACAAACAAAAATAATAATGTAGAATTCAGTGTTTCTTAAACTTGAAGGAACATTGAAATCACCCAGGAAAATTTGAAATATACCGATATTTATGTTCCAATCCCAAAGATTCTGATTTATTTGTTCTGGGGTTGATCCGAGCTTCAGGAGTTTTAAAAGCCCTTCAGTTAATTCTAATAGGCAGCAATTTGGGGATTTTTTGAATGTTATTTCATTTTCTCTGTACCGATAGAAGTATTTTAACTTCATAAGTTTTCATGTAACGTACAAATTTAGTAAGTAGCAATAGAAGTAATTGTTTGCTAAAAAGAATCTAGATATAATTACATGTGGAAGTTTATGTTTATCTATGGTGGCAAAAATCAGTTATAAAAACAAAGGAAGACAAAAATATTCAAATAAAAGTATACTCGCTTTCTAATTGCAATAGACTGACATTTTATTCAGTTGTCAATGGCACTTATTAAGGTTGAAACTCTTGAGAACACTTAACTTTGGTAAAAAGCTATTCACTAGAGGACTTCTTATAGCCTGCTTCTCAGTACAGCTCAGGGAGAAGAATGTGAGGGTCCACACTCACCTTGGCATAGATACAGCTGTCGTTGAGTCTCTGCAGGGAGCAGTTCTTGTCACAGAGAGGGCACATAAAGACTTCAGTGGCTTTACAAATTTCTTGGCTTGAGAAAAAAAAAAAACAACAACATAGCATGAAACTGTGACTAGGAATTCACTTAGCCCCTACAGCAAATCCTGTTGGAACCAGCAAGGCAGAGAGGAATAGGAGAAGAAATGGGAATAGTGGGGAGTGGTGGGCACTGTGGTGACTCCAACTCAAACACTTTAGAACATTTGTGATGCAAAAGTTTGGGTTTGCTTCTTTAATTTTAGAAAATGCTGTCAAGATAATTGTAATGATAACAGGCCATTTTTACACTTGTGTGATAACTGGTGAAACTTTGTCTACAATGACACTTTTATACATGATTTCATGGCACTCGGGATAATCTTGTGCGGCATACCAATGGAGTTTTAGCCAAACTCGCAGGCTTGGAAGTGGCTGAGCTGGAATCAAACCTATTTGGATTTCTCAAGTCTGGTGATCACACAATTTATAACACCCACTGCAGTACATATTGTTGGTGCAGAATGTTCATTGGAGATTAAAATAATTGCTTTTTTGTGTTTGTTTGTTGGGGTTTTTTGCAGCGCCTTGACATACACTGTCACAATGACATGCCATAGTTTATACTTATGTAAATATGTTCTCTAATAGAATGTAACTTTATGACACATCTCTTCAGTTTTATGTCCACTGCCTTTAAGAAAATTTCTCAGCATACATTTTAGATGGCTTTGTGACGGCACTAACACATCAATAACAGTTTCCGAAGAGCCTCAGACTCACAGTTCTCAGCAACTTATTTGCAGGACGCTTTGTGCCCTTTCCTCTCATGCATGGCCCTTTCCCATTTAGTATCCCCTGAATTAACTCTTCTCTAGAAATGTTGAAAGGAATTTAAAGGCTTTAGAAAATGTGTCTGGATTCAGCTCTTAATACAAGTTTAATTGACAATGTTTACAGCAAGATTTGTTGTTTTTACACATTTGTACTTGAACCAAAAAAAAGAATGCATGTGAATTTCCATGTGTATTTCAAGTATGGGATGTATATAATCTCAAGCCAAAGTGGGGATCAATAGTAAGTAATGATACCACATAGTAACGTGATGCTTTACAGCGGGCAAAGATGAATTTATGTCTGTCAAATTGTTTAGTCTTCACTCCAATCTTGGGTAATGGCAATTATCTCCAGTAAAAAGAGAAAAACAATGTTCAATTTAAGGAACTTGCTCAACGTTATAGAGCTAGCTAGAGGTACTTCAGGGACCCCAAGCTTAGGTTTTCTGATTGTAGATCCAGTTCTCCATCAACTATATCTAAAAGAGAGATAAAGTTTGCTTCATATTTTAAGGGAACTTTTCTATCAAGTAATAATTTATTAGTGATCACGATGATGAAATGGGTCTTACATATACTACTGCTCTTCTACTTTCACACTCATCATCTTACTAGTAATCAGGATGTCTACATAAAGTAGGAGAAAGCAGGTAAACTATACATTTTAAAAACCAAAAAGAAAGAGAAGATTATATCTCCTCTTATGTCAATACTAGTAATTTGTAGGAATAAGAACTATTAACACACTTCTTGAAAAAAATTGAAATGAGCTTTTTAACATAATTCATTGTTTCACAAATGATACAATTTGTCCTGCTTTAGAATCTTATACTAAAAAGGTACTGAAGTTTGTTTATATGACATAATCTTTCTCGATTTCCAAATGGAGTCAATCAAAAGCTTAGATTTATTGAAGCACCAAGTCAAGAATTCCAGAACCTTTTTACTGCTAGAATCATTACATTCATTTTCTGAAAGTTACTCAACGATCAACTTGATACATGGTCCACCAAAATCATCACAAAACTTTTGACATTTTTTAGTCTAAAATATTTAAGAGTATCACAAGTTTCTTTGACTTTACTTAACCACTAGAGGGAGAGAGAGTTCCCATCATGAGTGTTTCTTAATTTCTTTTGCAGTGCTTGACAATCTAAACAACCACTCAAATTGTGGTTTTCTTTTGTTTTGTATTTATTGCTAAATATACCCATCAAGTGTGATTCCAAAGAAGTAATCATTACTACCAATTAAAGATAAAAGTAGCGATAAATTTTCTATATGGAGGTGGATGTTTGGACCCACTCACTTGAGGGTTCTCATGCTTCCTTATAATCCAGCTAACATGATAAAGAATGGAAGATAAAATATTTGCTTTGTGGTATACATTTTTGGGGAAAAGTGTGAAACTAGGTTTAAGGAAAACCAGTAGGGCATTATGGATAAATCATTGCTTTTAAAATCAGACATAATCATCAGAGAAATGCAAATCAAAACTGCAATAAAAAATCACCTCACACCTGTTAGGATTGCTACTACTCTTTTAAAGAGTAAGTATTGGTGAGAATGTGGGGAAATTGTAATCGTGTACACTGCTGGTAGAAATCTAAAATGGTCCACTGCTATGAAAAACAGTAGGGAGGTTTCTCAAAAAATCAAAAATAGAATTACCATATGATTCAGCAATCCCACTTCTGGATACATATCCAAAAGAAATGAAATCATGATCTGGAAGTGCTGTCTGCACTCCCACATTTATTTCAGAATTATTAAAAATATCCAATATTTGGAAACAATCCAAATGTTTATTGACTGATGAATGAAGAAAGAAAACGTGGTATATATGTGTAATGGAATATTATTTGGTCTTAGAAAAGAAGGAAATCCTGCCATATGTGATAACATGGATAAACCTAGAAGAAATTATGCTAAGTGAATTAAGCCAGTCGCAGAATAACCAATACTGAATAATTCAACTTATATGAGGTATATAAAATAGTCAAACTTATAAAAAACAGAGTTAAATGGTGGTTGCCATTGGCTAGGGGGAGGAAGGAATGGAGGGTAAAATGGATAAAAAGTTTCAGTTATGTAATATGAATAAATTCCAGAGAACTGCTGTATGACATTGTGCCTGTGGTCTATAATACTGTCTTGTGCACTTAAAAATGTATTAAGGGGGTAGATCTCACTCTGTGTTCTCATCACTAATAAATATTTATTAATAATCAATTGATAATTAAATATAAATTAATAAAACATTAATTAATTGTGTTAATTTATTTCTGTAATAATTATATATTAATAATAATCATATAATTGTTAATACTGTTGATAATTTTAAAAATCAGAAATAGGTTTGAAACTTAGCTGACCACTTACTAGATATATTGCCTGACAAAGTCACTTTTTTTTTTAAAGGATCAATTTCTTCATCTTATATGGTGATATCTAACTAGGATATTAGATTAAAAATTTTTAAAATGTACTTTACACATTACAGGCACTTGATAAATGGAAGAAACTTATTGCTAAGCAGTGTCAAGAGAGGGCTTGGAAATCCTCTAAGAAATGACTTTTAAAAATCTGGTCAATATTGAGAGCCACATTAATTTCTTGGTGAGTTCTGATGCTGAAGAGGCAATAATAGACCAGAGAGTTGGGGCTTCAGCTCTGCTTCCTGGTTTCTGAAACCCAGGGCCTTAAAACCAGGCCACACGTGTCTGCCTGTTCATTTTCAAATTCCTGTATCTTTTCCCAGGCACAGATATGGCCATATTTGATTATGTAAGACCAGTGTATGCATGTAAATATATACATGTATGTATATACAATCATCTAAAACCTGATTGTTATATACTTCTACAATTAAGTGCAGGGCAATTAAGAAACATGATCTTAATTTAGTTGGACATAACTGGTAGAAACATAATCAATAGAGCCACATCTGCAGCTTTGGAACATTTTTCTACCCTGCAACAAGCAAAAAAGAGTTTAATAAAATTATGCTAACGTAAGTCCACACAAAATAAAAGCTTGCTCTCCTTCCCCCACCCACCATGATAACACCTACAACTCAACCATGTCTGACACCTTGAATGGAAAATTTCAGTCCCCAAATTTTCAGTCAAGATATTCAGTGCTGCTTATCTTGGTTTAGAATAGAAAGTCTGACAGGATCTTAATTATAGTGTGACAGAAGTGGGAGTAATATAATGCCATACAACACTGAAGAAAAGAGTTTACTAATGCCTTTTAGAACACTCCTTGTACCAAAGGTTAGAGAATAATTATCTCACACAAAAAGAGCCTAATTTACTCTATTGGTATATAAATCAATAGAAACAGCAAATCTATTCCCTTCATTCCTCTTTGTTCATTTTCAGCTTTGTAATGGTGGAGTGGGGAAGTCTGTATCATATGCTAACATTTTGTTAATATGTTCTCCACGGGACCAACTTGAAAAGTACCTGTTGAAGAATCATTTCCCATATTTTAAAATTTATCTTAAAAGTGTTTTTTTTTTTTCCAATTCATTGTAACTCTAAACCACAACCTTTCTTCTGAGCCCCGGATGTTACTGATACAACAGAATACGGGGAAATGCCGAAAAGGAGGATGGATGTTTCCGGTGGGCCGAAGTTTGTTCAGGAAGATGCTACCTTGCAGGATGGTAGTGAGTTTGCAAAACTCTGAAATAAACCCAAGACTAGACGAAATGGGTTTTTGCAGTAGGTGTTGCTTTGTTTTCATGCTATTTATCTTTTGGCATTCATGAAGAACAAGGGGACTTTGAGATATCAAATCAAGCAACTTGGTTATTGAATAGGATTTAATTCTAGGACAATAAAGCTATTTTGTTTTTAAGCATAATTGTTATACTTATACATACATATACATATTATATTTGTTAAAGAAAATTCAGGGAAATTAATTTTTATGATCTCATGAAGCATATAATCTTAGCATTAACTGTCATGTTCAGTATTCAGTAGCAAGGCCATGGTTAAAAAATGGACCAAAAGAGAAGAAAGTGTTGAGCTTTGAAAGAAAAGGGAGAGATATTTTTCATATTTTGAATTTTACCATACAAAGTCAAAGCTGATAATATACTGGTGATATATTAAATAGAACATGCTGTTAAGATTATTTAATGCTAGGGTGACTCTTGTCCTTGCTGAATAACAATGTGCTGTTCCTATTTCCAAATCTCAAGTCACTTCAACTTTAACAGAAGCATCACCATTTTGATATATGTTTGACTTTTGTCAAATCCGATTTCACTACCATCTCCATATCTTAAGTGGATGCTAAATAAAATTTATAAATATTTGTTCCTCCAGAGAGTAATAATAGAGTAGAAAGTATGTTATGTTTTGTCACGTACTCAGGAGAGTAGAGGAGGTTGCTTAGAGCAGGACTTATGTGGTATAATTGTTTTATTTAGACATCTTTAAGTATATTAGGTTCCCTCATGTGCAAAAAGAGCTATGCATCTCCCAGGATGGTAGTGAAGGTTATAGCAAATGAAACAAGGTATTTGGAAGGACTTTGTAAATTATAAATTATAGCTATTATAATGATTTGAATGAATATATCAAGAGGGCATTCTAGACTAACAAATACTATGCAAATGTAAATCACACAAAGCTATCAAATTTTTGAATTACATGGTATATACTGGAAAGAGGAATTTTACATAAACATTCTTAGAAATTAAGATAGTTTGCAAATAAAAGTATTAAAATGACCTTCTATAATAGTGTTCTCTTCCTACCAAAAAAAAAATCCAAAAAACAGAAATAGCAAATAAATTAAATTGTAGTATCATCAACCATTTGATTTTTTATAGTCAGCATTATCATTAAACTTTTGCCCACTCAGAAGATAAGCCAAATATTTTTAATAGGTCTCTTAATAGCCTACCTTACTTGACTATTATTCATTGTAAATAATCCATAGAAGAAAACGCACAAACCAACAATTGCTGCAGGAATCAACATTCCAGTATACCATCCCAGCCAAGCAAAGTATAGTCCAATCTTCTCACCAAAGTATAGCCTGCATGAGAAAGCAAATCCTTAGACTGAGTTAAGGCAACATAAGCAATATTACAAATATTGGTGCCACACCTAGTCAGAATTTCAGATGGTAACTTGAGGCTACACTCAGTTCCTCCTCAGCTCCATCTAAAGTATCTAATACTCCTGCTTGTTAATTAATCCAATGATGGTAATGTTGTTTATTTTTAAACATTTTCAATATGGGGCAATTCTGTCACATGTATTTAGGTATATGCCATACTTCTTAACATTCTCATAAACCTGGCTTTTCTCCATCTTCCTACTAGCATCCCTTTTCATTTTTCACATCACAGAGCTGCTCTAAACCATATAGCTTTCATGAAAATTAAGAAAAGGTCTCCCCTCTGGGTGGGTGCTGAGAGCAGGTTAGTTAGATTTCCCTCTCCATCTGCACCCTTCACCAGACACCCTTATGCTAGACACAATGTGCACCATTATGTCACATCTTCCTCAACAAAGCTCAACTCTGCAGTTTCCAAAGCACATGACACTTACCCTGGTTAATGCTTTCCCTAAACTTACAAAAATGTATGGCAATTACCAGTCATTCTTCCATTCCTTTTCCTCCCTATACGACTGTAAGCTGCTAAAAGGTAGAGCTGTGTGTTGCTTCACTAGTACCCATCACAGGAAGTATTGAAGGATGCTAAGAGAGTTAATGCATTTAATTCCCCTCTAGTTGATGAATATCATTTAAATTGAAATGGCAGAGAAATAAGGCAGCTCGAATAACTACTCAGTTGCGCTTTCTTCACCTAACCTACTGCCGGTATTAAAGGCCTGGTTAAAAATGATAATTTCCTGACTTCTTTACCACTGTTTGGTCTCCATCTTCTAAAGATGGTTACTTAACACACACAGTTTTGTTCCTGCAATAAAGATTGGCACTTTAAAGTTCGTTTGGGCATATTGCACTGAGCAGTGATTCTTGCTAAGAAGAAGATTCTCTTGTCATATTTCCTTAACAAGCCTTCTCTTCTCTGAAAACTATTCTCTTTCTGCTTCATTCTCTGTGTTGTGCCAATTAAATCTTTTGCATATTCTACTGGGTGCAGACCTGGAATATAATCATCTGTCAAGCATCACTTCTCCAGTTTTTTCATTTTATTTATCTCTCTCTCTTAGGAAACCCAGATCAATAGAACATTCATTTCTTATACAATAATAATATTCTACTGTGAGATGGAAACTTATTATATTAATAGGTATTGAAAAAAAAAACATTTGTTTGTTTGAACAAGTGTTCCTCTGTGGGGTGGAGCAAAGTTTTTAGCACATGTTACTAACACAGTAGAGGACCTTTATAATTTTGGTGACAGAGGGTTGCACAGACAAATCAGCTGATATAGACAGTATTATCTATATCAGTATGATATAGATAATGATATTTTAAATTACACATTGTTGAAGGTTAAGAGAAGCAACAATATTATTTGGCGAAGTATAGTCACCTAAGTAAAAGTAGATTTCAGATCCGTGTCAGGAGAAGAAGGAGCTGGTGCCATGTAAAAGAGGCTAATGAAAAATGTCCTTGCCTTAGAGCACTGGTACTCACAATCTTCTATGATTCCTGTGTTTCAAACAGAGCAAGGAGGAAGAGGGAGGAAGAGGGGGCTGCTACTGGGTAACTCCCCATCACACATCAACCACAGCTCTATTTTTATCTGTTTTTTTTTTAATATTTGTGCCCTGTGTCATGTTTCATTCAATGATATAATTCTGCTGCTGAAATAATTTCTATCATACAATGAAACAATGTGAAAATCTATGCTTTTAGAATTGTTTCCTTCAGTGACATTGTTTTTAAATACAAATGCCTCCAATACCTATTGTGTAATTTTTTTAATTGCCATACAAGAATTTTGCTAAGCAAGTTTTATAGCTGATGATTTTGAATATGTGCTCTTTTTAGTTTCAAATATTTTTCATGGAAAAACAGATTGCAACTAAAATAGGCCTTAGCTACAAAATGTTTAAATTTATTTTTAAAATGGGAAAAACCACAGACACATGTCCAGAAATGGTTATTTATATACAAAAGGAATTGTCTGTATCTGACTTTCCATCCACTACTAGGGAACTACTTTATTCAGCATGAGACAATACAGGCTGTGCCTATGGGTCTCCATTATCCATAACCAAAGAGTATAAGGAAATTCAACTCTGAACACCCTCTTTCTCTCACTACAGATAGGAAGCAACACAATAAGAGATGCATGTCCTCAAAAGTGTGTGGTTTTAAGAACAACTTACTCAAAATAAGTAGTCACAAATTTTAAGACAATCTTTCTTCTGGTTGTAGAAAAATGGGCCTTGTAGAAAATGCTATGCATAAATAGTTTAATATCCATGTTTGCCTCATTACCATCTAAATTTTGGTAACACAAGTTAAGTTCCTAAGGGGTAAAAACATGTTCAAATGCCATCTAAACTCTTTCATAAACTTTCTCTTCGGTGAGTATTTCATCACAGACTCCTTCCCTTAGCCACTTAAAGATAAAAATATAATTTTTTAAGAAAAAAAATCCTCCTATGTCAACAGCCAAAGAAGTGGTAATAGTAGGTGAATAAACCTATTTACTGAAAATAAAGGCTGCTTGCTGGAATTACCTGAAGAAGCAAGAGTAATGTCTTCTATAGATGAGAACTTATACTTTCTGTTTATTTTTTGACAACAAAAATTGTATATATTTATTGCATGCATGATGTTTTGAAACATGCATATAGTTTTGAATGACTAAATGAAGTTAATTAACATATGCATTACCTCACATATTTATTCTTATTATATAGTAAGAACATTTAAAATGTACTCAGCAATTTTCAAGCATAAAATACATTATTATGAACTATAGTCACCATGTGGTACAATAGATCTCTTGAACTTATTCCTCCTATTTAAATCAATTTTTGTATCCTTTGAGCAACTTCTCCCCAACCTCTGCCTCCTCCCCACCCCCAGCCTTTGGTAACTACTATTCTACCCTCTGCTTCTATGAGTTCAACCTTTTTAGATTCTACCCATACAGGAGATTATGTAGTATTTGTATTACTGTGGCTTACAGGTAAAGAAAATATGGTGTATATATATATGTGTATATATATATATGTGTATATATATGGTGTATATATATATATGTGTATATATATGGTGTATATATATGTGTATATATATGGTGTATATATATATGTGTGTATATATGGTGTATATATATATGTGTATATATATGGTGTATATATATGTGTATATATATGGTGTATATATATATGTGTATATATATGGTGTATATATATGTGTATATATATGGTGTATATATATATGTGTATATATATGCTGTATATATATGTGTATATATATGGTGTATATATATGTGTATATATATGCTGTATATATATGTGTATATATATGGTGTGTATATATATATATATATATACACAATGAAATACTACTTAACCTTAAAAAAGGAGAAGATCCTGTCATTTGCAACAACATGGATACAACTGGAGGACATTATCTTAAGTGAAATAAGCTAAGTAAATGTAACTATTGACACTAAAATGTGTGCTCGCAAATCCTAACTTCATTTTAATTCCTAACAGATATAGCTTTGTGAACCAGCACATTTCACTGTGTTCATAATATCTAAAATAATTCTCCCATCTGCATAAAATAAAATCTGATCATTTCTTGTGATCATCAGACTAAGAAATAAAACATCTTGGTTCTGAATATACCAAAACACTTAATGTTTGAAATTAAAAGCGTATGTTTATTGCTACACTATTCACAATAGCAAAGACTTGGACCCAATCCAAAGGTCCACCAATGATAGACTGGATTAAGAAAATGTGGCACATATACACCATGGAATACTATGCAGCCATAAAAAAGGATGAGTTCATGTCCTTTGTAGCGACACGGATGAAGCTGGAAACCATCATTCTGAGCAAACTATCCCAAGGACAGAAAACCAAACACCACATGTTCTCACTCATAGGTGGTAATTGAACAATGAGAAGACTTGGACCCAGCGTGGTGAACATCACACACCGGGGCCTGTCGTGGTGTGGGGGGAGGGAGGAGGGATAGCATCAGGAGATATACCTAATGTAAATAACGAGTTAACAGGTGTAGCACACCAATATGGCACATGTATACATATGTAACAAACCTGCACATTGTGCACATGTACCCTAGAACTTAAAGTATAATAATAAAAAAAAGAAATTAAAAGCGTTTGGTGGTGGATGTTTACCCTCTGTGTCTCCAGATCCACATTCTACTTTTTTCCTTTCATTATAGGCACTAGGGGGTCTACCTCTATGGACTCTATAAGCTGTGTTCTCTCCCATTTTCTTCTGGATTCCTAATGGGTTTGTTGAACCACTGAATGTGCCAGCAGGAGATCAGAGGGCAATATAAAACAGATGGGGTTTATTACCCTTGCTTCCTCTTTCTTGGGCCATGGTTTGGCCGTGGCTGCTTTCTTCCTAAGGTCATAGCTTGTTTCAGATGACCCATCCTTTTTATGGTATAGATTTTGACAGGTTCTGCCAAATGCTTTCTCCCCCTGCCCCTTCAAGACCTAGGTTTGATAGCAACTTCCAGCTGTGCTGGTCCCTGGGAGCTTCCTCATCTGTCACTGTCTCCCTTGACCCTGGCTTATGCTTCTGAATATTGTTCTTTTAGTAAATTCTCTACAAGTACCCCTTTCAGTGTCCATCCGTTTTACGCTGGGGGCTCTGACTGATTCAGCTGTGATTTATTCTTGATGTTTATACTTCATAAACAGCTTAAAATATTAACATATATATTAATATAAATGGTCGTTTTCTTTCATTCTATAAATATTTATAGTTAACTACAGACTTAAGTCCTTGTTAATACAGATTTCATGATTTCCAAAAATAAAAAACAAGTTATCCTCCATCAAAATAAATGATATAAATCATGAATACAACAATATTTCAAGACTAGTTCAAGTTGAAGGCAGTTACTAAAATATGCATCCTGAAGTAGAGTAGATCTTTGTTGAACAATAAATATATACAAACATGTGAAACATGTGTTAGTCATTTTTCTCTTTGCTCTTAGATCCTACTTTCTGGCTTTTTTTCTTTCTTTCTTTTTTTTGGTTTGGACATTTTAGTCAGGTTTTACTCTAAATTACTTCTGGTTAAGTCGAGCCAGGAGGTACTAGACCATTCAAAGGTAGAAGGAAGAGATAAGCCAGGACCATTTTCCCTCTCTATGCCCTCTCCTTGGCTCCATCCTCCCCCTCACTTTCACCTCTCTGCTGGAAGCCCTAGCAATGGTACATAAGTATTGGGCTCTGGTAATATGTTTTTATTCCAATTTCTCTCCACCCTTAAGGGGTGTTAGTAATTTTTTGCTGTTGCTCATCCCTTAGACACCTTGCAAAGCCGGTTTGATTTCTCAGCTCTCCCATCCCCTGTATAACCAATTACCTACAGTGAAATTCTTTTACTGAAAAATCTTATAGTGGTTGCTTTTTTGTAGACTGCAACCTCACTGGTGAGCACAATAAATAATTCCAAGTCTAAGACAATGACACAAAACAGCATACTTTGCTTTTCATTATTGTTCCATTTGCAGTACCTGATTAAATCCAGAGGCTGATGCTTATACCACATTCCCCAGCGTGCCCAGCGCTCATATAATAGATGTCTGTTATTCTGAGGTCCATGGGTTTTAATGGGCTGGCTACTTTTGTAGGCTCCCTGCAACAGATAAAGTAAGATACATTTGGATCTATTTTTTAGTGAAATTTTAACTGAGTAAGAACTGTATTTTCCCTTGCAGAATAATTTAACAACTTATTGAAAGCTTCAAAAATGATAAACTTAAGCCCATCGCTGGAATGATGTGATGGATGCCTTTACATATCTTTCATTAAAAATAGTCTGAGAGTTATTAAAAATCTTTTATTAAATTACTTAAAAATACAATGGAACCCATTTAGCTTAAAGTAAAGTAGACTCTAGGCTTCACTGTTTGGAATTTAAGGTCTTTTAATAAACACAATATCTTCACCATCATTGAGAGAAATTGTGATAATCTTTAGTTCAGAATTTCAGGGCATTATTTTGTATAAGAAGTGATGCAGTTCCAGGAAAGGTTTCTTCCATTTTTATAAGCTAAGGAAGAGAGTAAGTGTTCATTCAAAAAATATAAGAGGCCTCAGCCACCAGTGCTAGTCAGATTTTCCTCTCTCTTTTTTTATTATAATTTATGTTCTGGGATACATGTGCAGAACGTGCAAGTTTGTTACATAGGTATACATGTGCCATGGTAGTTTGCTGCACCCTGCAACCTGTCATCTGCATTAGGTATTTCTCCTAATGCTAATCCCTCCCCTACCTCCCCACCCGCGAACTGGCCCCACTGTGTGATGTTCTCCTCCCTGTGTCCACGTATTCTCATTGTTCAACTCCCAGTTATGAGTGAAAACGTGGGGTGTTTCGTTTTCCGTTCGTGTGTTAGTTTGCTGAGAATGATGGTTTCCAGCTTCATCCATGTCCCTGCAAAGAACACGAACTCATCTTTTTTATGGCTGCATAGTATTCCATGGTGTATATGTGTCACATTTTCTTTATCCAGTCTATCATTGATGGGCATTTGGATTGGTTCCAAGTCTTTGCTATTGTGAATATTGCTGCAATAAACATACGTGTGCATGCGCCTTCATAGTAGAATGATTTATAATCCTTTGGGTATATACCCAGTAATAGGATTGCTGGGTCAAATGGTATTTCTGGTTCTAGATCCTTGAAGGATCGCTACTCTGTCTTCCACAATGGTTGAACTAATTTACACTCCCACCAACAATGTAAAAGCGTTCCTATTTCTCCACATCCTCTCCAGCCTCTGTTGTTTCCTGACTTTTTAATGATAGCCATTCTAACCGGCATGAGATGGTATCTCATTGTGGTTTTGATTTGCATTTCTCTAACGACCAGTGGTGATGAGCTTTTTTTCATATCTTTGTTGGCCCCATAAATGTCTTCTTTTGAGAAGTGTCTGTTCATATCTTTGCCCACTTTTTGATGGGTTTTTTTTTTCTTGTAAATTTGTTTAAGTTCCTTGCAGATTCTGGATATTAGCCCAGATCAATAGATTGCAAAATTTTTCTCTCATTCTGTAGGTTTCCTGTTCACTCTGATGATAGTTTCTTTTGCTGTGAAGAAGCTCTTTAGTTTAATTAGATCCCATTTGTCAATTTTGGCTTTTGTTGCCACGCTTCATCAATACCTAGTTTATTGAGAGTTTTTAGCATGATGGGGTGTTGAATTTTATCGAAGGACTTTTCTGCATCTATTGAGATAGTCATGTGGTTTTTGTCATTGGTTCTGTTTATATGATGGATTATGTTTATGGATTTGCATATGTTGAACCAGCCAAGGCTGGTTCATTCATCCCAGGAATGAAGCTGGCTAGTCAGATTTTTAACATGGTAGTATCTTTAAAATTTATTTCAGATAAGATATTCCAAAAATTGAAGGATTTTTTTTTCAATTCTGTATATCCTCTTTCAAAAATCTGTCATATGGGTTGCCATTTTGGAAGTGCAGATTATATGATATGCCTTATAGAGCAGAGTGTTCCCTAAAGGCTGAACTTCTCCACTTTTATTATCTAAAAAGAGGACAATATATGTGGTGACTATATATTTTCTGAACCAAAATGTGAGATACAAGACGTGACAAAGTCTTTCTCCTCACTCCAATGTATGGCTCTATCTTTATGAAAGTTTGACAAAAATTTAAAGCAAGTGGAGTTATGTCTCAGTTTTCTCACCTAGATGACAGAAGTAATAATAATAATACCCAGTATAGAGGGGTTTTACGAGAGTCAACTTAGATAATACCTATAAAGTTCCTGGCACATGGAAAGTATGCAATTAATGTGAGTTAGGTATTTTATGCATTTGATATATTGTGGCTCTTGAAAAGTGCAAAGCTCATCAGAATATTCCTTGACAACCAGGATGGTGAGCTCCCAGAAGGAAAGAAGACACCTTGAGTCATGGCTCACAGGTGCCTCAAGGTTGCCATGAGAGACATGTGGATGCCACTCCTGGCTCCCTAATGAAATAGATACATTTATTAGGGAAGAAAGGAGGTACCATTTAAGTGCAGGCCCAAAATTGTCTTCCCAAACTAGCTCAAGATGTTTAAAGCCCAAAGATTAAAAGGCTTTTTGGGTTTCAGATGCTAAACTTTAGAATATTTAGGGTATCTTTTTTTTAACTCTTCTCTATAATCTCAATCAGCTACATCATTCTGGCCTGATAGTGACATGCAGTGGGCTGCAAGAGAAAACGGACCGAAGTGATTATTCTTGCTCACTCATGTATTTTCACGCCTTTCTGAAGTATTATGTACACTCAGTGGTCCCTGCCAACCCCATGACTGGCCTCCTCTGACCTACACACATTTCCTCTTTTTCCACTATTCATAATTGATAGGATTGTAAATTCTATCAATATCTTGGACAAACTCGTGTGTGTGTGTGTGTGTGTGTGTGTGTGTGTGTATTTCTCTTGTTCCCTTTATTTTTCCTTTTCACACCAAACTCCACAAGACATTTCTTCTTCTTCCCTCTAGCCACTGTCCTTTTTGTAAGTAAAAAACAAACCTCGACCACTAGTAAAAATAAGAGATTGGCACTTGTCTCTTGCACTAAGGAAAAAGAAAAAGGAAGCCTAGAATTGTGAACTATCCTTAATCAAATTACAGTCAAAGCCATTGACTCCACTTTCCTCCTAATAAGCCTTATTTTTCTTACCTCAAGTAGTAGCATTTAAAATCAACAGAAAATTCCTGAGCCCATTTTATTGACCTTCTAATTTACTTTCTTGTATTTCAGCAACATTGTTTTGTGTTCTTTTCATGGATTTATTGCATATATTAATATTTCATCCAAATTACAAGCACATGTGGGAAGATGATACTTGTAACTTATTTATAATAAGTCCCAAATTTCACATAAAAAACTTGTCAAATGAACTTTCAGAACTCAGCCTAATTATGTAGAGAAAATTACCTAGACAGAGAAAAAATTAAACCTTCCTTTGCTACAGAGGTTCTCCTTGGGCCTTAAGTTTGACATTCTGAACACTTTACCATTTATTATGTGCTATCTGATACAGTGTTTAATTTCTCTGAGCTTTGTTTCTTCAGCTGTAAAATAAGAATAATAAGATTTACCCCTCCAGGGTTATGTTCAGAATAACGGGAAAATACATGCACAAGGCCTGGCACATTAAATACACAAACACATTTCCTGTTATTATTTCTATTCTTACTATAAGTATGTATACCATAATGAATATAAACATTGGAGATTGGCTTCCAGTGCTCAAAACTGCGCCTTTGATATCTAACCTTTCTGTACCTCAATTACCTATATACAAAACAGAGTTAATGTTACTGTATATCTCAAAGGGTTGTTGCAAGGATTAAATGAGACAACCCATATAAAACATTTACATCACTGCCAATAGCAAGTACTAAATACATTTTATCTACTATTGGTCGTACCAGACTGCAAATTCCTCAGCCTTGTACTATATACTGTGAGTCCGCAGTCATAAATTTATAAATAGAAGTGTGATAGTCTTTGAAAGTTCAGAAGTGAAACCTGTAAAGACCCCACTCTTACCTTAAAATGTGAAATTGCCTTAAAGAAAGAGGTCAGGGAATAAAAGTTGGCTCAAATATCATTTACAGTGGACAAGGCCCACTGCAGCTTAGAGCAGGCATTTCTATTTAAAACATGTAGGGAGGTAACAATCTGACAAATAATTGAGGAGGTAATTGGCTATAGGTTTTTGTGGTGGACTTTAGATTTTCAAGTATCCCAAAGTAGTAGGCACAAACCAGGAATCTTCTCTATTTGGAATGGTGCTGATCTCAAGTTGGATCAAGCTTGGAGCTCTGTACTGGAGCAGAAGGCAGCAGCTACAGTGTCCAGGAGTGTTCTCGCTAAGGCTGGGATTCCCAGTATGGGGCAAATTGAAGACAGGCTTTGAGGCAGAGGAGCCAGTGCACAGCCACAAAATTACAATGGGGAGACAGAAGGCCCTTGGCTACTTGCAGACTGAATCCTCCTGGGAGTGGACAGCTAGATTCAAATGCAAACAACAGGACCAAGCATTGAGCATGAAAACCTTGTTTATAAAGCGGAAACTGTATTTCAAAATTACCTCATGTGGTGGAAACGCTGCTATGTATGAGCCATTGTTTATAAGTTTACGGATACCTGCAAAGAGAAGAAAAGGACAGTTCTTGAGTTAGTTTCAATGAAACATTTCCTCTGAAGCAACAGAAATATACGGGGAACAATGAATCAATTAAAAAGTTTAAGATAACCCAAATGACTTCCATAGCCACATCACCTATGAGGACAGTGAGATTGTGAAAGAAACCTGATACTGCATCTAGTTATGTCCTTATGATATTAGCAAATGAAGATTTGCAAGTTGCCACATGGTTTTACTTTACCATATCATAAAATATTGGGCATTTAACCCATTTAGTTAGGATCATGTGACCCAGAAGCAACTTTTTGTTTTTCTCCAAATAACAAAGTTGGTCAAGAAAGAAGACAAATTCTATATCCCACCCAGTCCCCGTCCCCTACCAAAAAAAAAAAAAAAATCTCAAGAGGATATTGGTATCGAGAAATACTTAACTGTATAATACCAAACCAAAAAGACATAAATAGCAATATGAGACACTTATTAAAATCTCCTCCCTCTCAATGAGGGTAGAGCAAAATGGACACTCTCATATACTCCTGGTAAGAACAGATACTGAGTGAGCAACTGTTGTTGCAATATTATTTATATTAGTAAAGAATTAGAAATAATTACATATCCAAAACTGATAAATCATTTAATTTTTATAGTACAATCAATTATAATAGGTAGGTAGTAAATAATAGTGATTTGATGACTTTTATTATGGAATATTGTACAGCTATTTATAATAATGTTTTCGAAGAGTAATTAAGGGCTTGAGAAAATATTCATAATGGTAATTTTTTAAAAACCTGAAAATTATAAACACTAAGACATCTAATTTATATGTACGTCTAATTTATATGTACACACACATAAATTTATATACACATATATATAAACTTAAAAATGTATAAGTGAGAATTGCAGTTAGGAATAATTTTAATTCTTCTGTATTTACTACAAAGGGAATGATACCCTTATAATTATTTATAATGTCATAATTATTTCAAAAGACTACAAAACAATATAGTACTAACATTTAGACACATTTTCAATTTATATTCTGGATTTCATTATTTTCAGTTCCTTTTTTTTTTTTTTTTTTTTTGAGACAGAGTCTTACTCTGCCACCCAGGCTGGAGTGCAGTGGCATGATCTCAGCTCACTGCAACCTTCACCTCCCGGGTTCAAGTGATTCTCTTGCCTCTGCCTCTCTAGTAGCTGGAATTACAGTCACCCACCATTGTGCCTGGCTAATTTTTGTATTTTTAGTAAAGACAGGTTTCACCATGTTGGCCAGTCTGGTCTTGAACTCCTGACCTCAGGTGATCGAGCCACCTCGGCCTCCCAAAGTGCTGGGATTACAGGCTTGAGCCACCGCACCCAGCCTATTTTTAGTTCTTTAAAAATTACTTACTAAATGTATTTCTTTATTTTTGGTGAAGTTTAGGTATGTGAGTTAACTGTTTTGAATGCTCAGTAATAAATAAATTATTAATCAGAAGAACAACAGTCTGAAGGTTTTTCTTTAAAAAGTGGCTGTCGGCCGGGCACGGTGGCTCACACCTGTAATCCCAGCACTTCGGGAGGCTGAGGCAGGCGGATCACCAGGTCAGGAGATTGAGACTGTCCTCGCTAACACGGTGAAACCCCGTCTCTACTAAAAAATACAAAAAATTAGCCGGGCATGGTGGAGGGTGCCTGTAGTCCCAGCCACTCGGGAGGCTGAGGCAGGAGAATGGTGTGAACCCGGAAGGCGGAGCTTGCAGTGAATCGAGATCGTGCCACTGCACTCCAGCCTGGGCAACAGAGCAAGACTCCATCTCAAAAAAAAAAAAAAAAAAAAAAAGTAGCTGTCTTGAAACATAGTGTATTTTACCTATATAGCACTCAATTTTAATAAAATCAGTAAAGATTGGTACAAGTTTTTGCTGGCTGTCAACTTTTTATTTTCAAGGCTTTTTTAGGATATGACTAACATTTGATCCCTTCAAGCATTTTGTTTGTCACCCCTATAATTAAAAGTATATCTTGTTTGTTACCTATTGCTTTCTGCTCAGCTCTATGTAAATTTTGCAATTTTATTTACTTTTTCTAGGTGAAACATTCTCAAGTTTATTTTGTATTACACATGTTGTAGCATACTGCTAAACATTTAAACAACAACGAAACTTAGAAAATTAAAATTAGCTATTATTTCACCTTCCAGAGGTAACCTCTAAAAAGTTTCTTACATATTCTTCTAGAGTTTTTGTCTTTTTATGTATGTGGGTTTAAGAAATGAAATTACATGAGATATATAGTTTGTGGATATCTTTTGGAGCTGATAAATAACGAACTCATAACCAATTTACAATCTCCCTGAGTATAGGGCTTATGTCATGTACTTTGTAAAACAGATGCTTGAAATTTTTATGTTAAAATAAGAGTAAATAAATGAAACATAACTTTTAATGAATGTACTACATGGACACAGCCTAACTTATTTTTCAGTCCCTAAGCATGGACATGTAAGGTATTTCCAGGTAATTCTATTACAAACAAGCCCATGATGAGCAAATTTCTGCATATTTTGTCATTCAAAAGTCTGATTATTTGAGAGGGATAAATTTCAAGAAATAATATTTCTGTTTCAAAGTGTTTGCACATTTCACATTTTGATGTCTATGACCAAATACCCTCAGAAAAGTTTTTTTGTTTTATTAAAAGGCTGAAAAATGAAATGCTTATAGAGTGTGTGTTCAATATGTTATACACATCTATTTAATGAATTAAAGCAAAGCTACAGCTGTTAAAAAAACAATAATTCTGGGTATAAATAGTAACAGCAAGTTCTACTCTGTTATTAATTAATGTTCTTACCCACTTTTGATATTCCATTTTCATATTTGGTGCGTTCCAGCATGTGATAGACTATTCTGCTTCGAGTAGCATTGCTGAAGAAGGTGTCTTTATTATTTATTATGAAGCTGTTAAGATGAGGGGATTGGTTTAATATTCAAAGCAGAACACAGAATCCAGCAATAGTTACAAGTTCCATTAAAGCTAATGCATATGAAGCATAGTAGATCAGAAGGGAAATCATCCTCTTTAAAAAAAATTGACAGAGAAAAAGAATTCATAAATAATACAAGGCATTATCAAATATTCACTTTGTTATCTTCTTTCAGTTTATAAGTGTTCCTATTTCTTATTTCACATGGAACAAGGAGAGAATAGATAGCCCATTGGCTCCCATACATTTTATACTACCTTAAGCAATGTATTTCCAAATAGAACACATCAAAAATTGATGTTATCCTCCATACCATGCTTTCCAATGCAGCTTATCTTGTTTTCAGAGCCTTAACAATGAAAAATCATCCTACCTTTCCCTTGATGCTCTATTATTGTCCCCATGGGAAGAGTAGCAATGAAGAACCATTTGAGAGTCAATGATGTAAGAGCAAAAGCATGAGCTCAAGAGGAATGGAAGGGTCTGTTTCAGTATTTACTTTATAGTGTGCTGGGAACCTCGAAAAAATGGAAGTGTCCTGGGTCTTGCTCAACTTCTGACACTTTCTGTTTCTAGTTACTCTATCTATGTGAGTGATAAATCACCATTGTGTCAAGCACGTAGTCCTGAATTAGAAGGTCTTCTATGATAGTTGCTTCATCTACACTCTTCATACTCAAACAGATGGCAAACTGTGTAATTTTTCTGACTAAAGTGTCTCTCTCCAGCTTTTTGTTCTGGGTCTCATTGCCTCTTGCCTAGATTATGAGTAGAACATCCTCCTAACTTGCCTTGCATTTTCCCACCTGACCTTTAATGCACAGCTCTGATTTTTAGAGCACTCCCTTACTTTTAGTGTGCCAACAGCTTTCCTCTACAAGCATCATTACATTTCTTATTTTCCTCCAAGGCTCTCGGTACTCGCATTCCAACCTACTCTTCAGTCTTATGTCTTCAGTTTTATGTGTCTAACAGCTCTGCCTTCATTTATCCAATCATCTGTCAATTTGTATAATTATTAGGTTGGTGCAAATGCAATTGCAGTTTTTGCCATTAAAAGTAATGTTGTACCAACATAATATCATCACCTTAAAATCCCATGCTTCTTTTCCTTTAGATTTTGCTCTGTTTCTTCTTCTCTCCGCATGCCACTCCATATTTTTACCTGACAAAAAGAGCTATTTCCTTTGAAAAGGCATCCCAGATCCTGCCCTTTGGATGTGCTGCTCTCTCTCTTACAAAATGTGCATTTTATTTCTGTCTTTCTTAATACATTGATTTTACTCTGCATCATTTAAGTTAATATGCACATGTTTCTATTTTGTTAGACTCTGAATTCCTACAGTATTCTTATCTCTGTACTTGGATGTACCAAATTCAGAGTCCTGTTAATTGTAGGTAGGAGAAGGAAAGTCCACCTGCCTCTTTCCCCATTGAATTGATTCAGCATTCCCTCAACAAGTAATTTTTAAGCAGATCAATTCAATTTTTCATGGAGTTACATTACAGAGAGATGAAATAGCTGATGCATAAGTAAAAAGTAAATAACATAATTTCAGATAATTTCTATGAAGAAAAATGAAAACTGTATACTGGGATAGAAAATGACTGGGACAAGTGCACTTTAGGTCACATTTTCAGAGCCAGTCTCTCAGAGGTGGTGGTGTTTGAGTAGGAGCTGAATGACAGGATGGACTATGCCATATGAAGATTTGGGGCAGAGCATGGCAAACAATGAGAACAGCAAGAAGAAAGACTGAGTTGGGACTAAGCTTGAGCTTTCAACAGATAGAACCAAGGCTTGTATGGCTGGAGTGAGTAAATGGTGAAAAAAAATGCAGAAGATGGAGTGATAGTGCTGGGCAGTAACTATGGCATCTATGCCCACATAGTAAATAATAAGAAATTTGAATTTTATTGGAAGTACAAATGGGAAACTGTTTCAGAGTCTTAAGAAAGGTGGTTGTATGATGTGGCTGATATTTTCCAAAGATTACTCTGGTTTCAGGGTTTAAAAAAAAAGAGTAGAATGTTTTTCATTTGGTGTATCACAGATCCTTAAAGGTCCTGAAAAAGTGCAGCAAAAAGCTGAAAAAGCTTCCGTGAAACTTTCACCTCTCTCTAAAGCCAACAGTCATTTGGAATTTTATTCCCTCTGCCACTACAATATCACTGGAATTAGAAAGCATGCTTCCAGTTACACCTCCAAGAATAAGTAATGAGATAAATAGGCTATGGGGAAAAGGAGGGTTTCCCATTGATTGATGGCTATGTTACATGTTTGGTGGTCTGGAATTCTGTTTCATCCACCCTTTCAATTTCCTGCATCCCAGAATATAGCTCAATTCAGAATGGCCTATAGCAACGCAGGCCCTATAGCTATAGTCCTTCAATACATCATGCCTTTTCCTATCTTTATGTTTACCCCAGTTAATTATAAATTTACATTTTTGTCTGCCCCATTAGACTGGGTGTACCTTGAAGATAGAAACTGTGTCATAAGTTCCTTTATATACACAACCTGTGTGATGTAGAAACACAATAAATACTAGTTGAATGAAAACATGAATAAACAGGTATGTATGTAGGTAGGTAGATGGAGACAGTAATGAAACAAATCTCTTTAAAAATTATCATTCATTTTAGTTTAATAAGGTTGAACTAAAATAGATAGCTTAATTAATAAATATATGTTAATTGAAGCAATTATAATTATAATTTATTTATTACAGCAATCTATTACTCAAACATGCTAATTAACAGTAATCCTATTATTATTAACATTATTGTTATTTTAACTGAGTCACTACTACAGTAATTATTTTTAAAGTATTAGAAACTAGACTACCAGTCCGTAGGTCTACAATTAATTATTCACTACCGAATGTCTCTAAATCATCAAATTGATAGCAAATTAATAACATTCACTTAGTGTTGTTTATAACTTAAGTGTGTATTTTAATACAATGGTAAGTTCTCTGACGTAGTTGGTAAACAATGGAAATGGTCCCAGGTGTTTTTATTCTATAAACAAGCCCCACCAAGATATAAAGGTAGGCAGTATGAAAAAAGAGGGGAACTCACTGGTGAATCCGTGCACGGCTGAAGGGGCCAGTATAGCAGTCTGACTCCTCTAGGTCTGGAAAAGCTGACTTGTCAAGAACCATTGGGTTTTGGGCCATCCAGTTTTTGATTCTTCTAAAATAAGTTTGCATCCTGGAATGAAGTCACATTTGAGAACTAGATTAGGTTGTATTCCAAAGCCGTGACTACCTTCCACTACAATTCTCTTAAGTACTAAAGAAACTTCTTTGAAAAGAGATACGCATACCTACACACACCACACATACACGTGCATTGCTTCTGTTCCCACACACAAGAAGAAAATAGCAAAACCAAATCTTGCAGTTGTTTAAACTCTTTCAGGACAACTATGTTATCCTCATGAAAAAATAAAATAATTGTGGAAAAGATTTCAGAAACAGGATACATAAAGATGGTGGTAGGAAAGAGATTTTTTGTTTTTGTTTTTGTTTTTTTTTTTTTCTTTGAGACAGAGTCTCGCTCTGTCACCTGGCTGGAGTCCAGTGGTGCAATCTTGGCTCACTGCAACCTCCACGTCCCAGGTTCAAGCGATTCTCCTGCCTCAGCCTCCCAAGTAGCTGGGAGTATAGGCGCGAGCCACCAAGCCCAACTAATTTTTTTATTTTTATTTTTTTTGGTAGAGACGAGGCTTCACCATGTTGGCCAGGAAGGTCTTGATCTCCTGACCTCGAGATCCACCCACCTCGGTCTCCCAACGTGCTGGGATTATAGGCATGAGCCACTGCACCCGGCCAGAAAGAGAGTTTTTTTTTTTAAGCAGCAAAATATGTTTATTAAAATGGTGTGTGTATACATGTAGATAGATAGATAGATAGATAGATAGATAGATAGATAGATAGATAGATAGATAGATGATAGATAGACAGACAGATAGATAGATAGATATTACTCCCTGCTTTTTTTTAAACAAACAGCTTTGTGGCTCTAGAAAAGTGGAAACTGAAAATAAATAAATGACTGTGACACATTCAGTGGCACTGGAAGTCATAAGTGTGGTAGACAGCAAAATTTTAAAGTCAAGCAAAACTGAGTTATAATTTATTGCACTGTGCTAGCCACGTAAACTTGTACAAGTTATTTAACTTCTTGCCTTGGTTTCCTCACTCATAAAATAAAAGTAATGCTGACCTTGCTGGAGAGTTGTAAATTGGCATTTTATTCTAGACTTGGTAATTAACAATGTGGAACACTGAGGCAAAAAGCCTTTGCAGGACTTTTAAGATTCTCACGGGCATAGGAATACCTTGATTATCTTGTTAAAATGCAGATACTAATTCATAGGCCTGGGATAGGGACTGAGATTCCACATTTCTACATAGCTGCTAAGGGACACTCATACTGCTAACCACTGACTATACTTTGAGTAACGGGTTTAGCATAGACACCTGGCATATACCATTTGGACACTGTTTGGGAAATCTGACATCAGGATACTTTGGCTCCAGCTTTAGATTACATTCATAAACTAGTTCTATTATGGTATATATACTGATTGAAATCAGATTTATTTTACAAAGAAAATAGAAACAGAAGAAAGCTATTGACTCCAGAGATGGACTCTGAAAGTCTAAATTCAGAGTTACTATAATAATAGCTGTGTTTAATAACACATTTGCAATATTTACACACTATGGGTTTCCATCTGGGGAAATTTTTGGCTTCTTCTGCAATAGTAAGTCCAAATAGCAGGATAGAATATTTTCCTAGAGGAGTGTTAAATATAACACACCTCAATATTTCTTTGGCCAACTCTGCTTGAACTTCAGAAAAAAAATTAGTATAGCAATAGGCAGGTAGCAAATATTGTATCTCAGGAATTATTTCATTCAAGTCTATTATGGTAATATATAAGATTATAATATATAATATATAATTATATATTATATTAATTATTATTATATATAATATACTATATATAATTATATATAATATATATTATATATTATTATATATTAATATATTATTATATATAAATATATATTATATATTATATATAATATATATTAATATATAATAATATATAATATATATTATATATAATATATAATATTTAATTATAAATAATAGATATTATATATAATATATAATTAAATATTATATATAATATAATATATAAATATATATAATATATATATTTATATATATATAAAATAGAGCTTTAGGTTTATTTGCTACAATCCAGGAAAACCTAAGATAATTCTATGAAAATTGAAAATAAGTCTGGATTAAAGGGTCAAAGGAACTTGACTGAAGCACAAACTCTGACAAAACAGCTGTGAAAGCAGGGCATGGGGTGTGTGGGTGGGGATGATAAGGGAGTCTTTTTTGTTTTCCGATCTGCAAAACTGGCTACTCTCTGTTCTGCTTCCCTTGCAGAGTCATTTTTAAGATGGTTTAATAATTGAATGTGAAAATGCTTTGTGAATAAAAAATAAATTGCAGTGATAATAAAACCAACAACATCCTTTCAACCTGCTGGAGAAGGGATGATCCTCAAAAGCTGGACAATTGCCTGTACATTATTTATCCCCTAATATGTACCGGTCAAAACTAAGCATGTGAGGAAAATAGCTTTCCCACTTCAAGAAAGGAAAAGCACAAGCGAAACTAAATGGCCACGTTTGATTTCAATTTTCCACTTTTCAAACTGTCTACAGATTGAGTTTCCAAATTTTGTAATTTTTTTTCAGTTTAATGTTATATAATTTTATAGACTTCTTTTCTATTTATTCCCTACCGCTCCCACATGAATCCACAAAGACATAGAATAAAGGGATTTACTTATTATAAGTAAAATGAAAAGGGGTGGGCTAGAGTAAGGTTCAAGATATTTTAATAATCATTTGGATAAATGATAGCTGAATTTTCATTTTATGAACTTACACAGAAAATAAGAGACACAAAAGATAAAACAAGTAATGACATATAATAGTGTTCATTTTTCTAGTTTACTTTTAAATTTGACCAAAACAGAGAAAAGAACATTTTTTACATTATTAAAAATGTTTCTTTAGGATTTAGTATACGCATTTGCCATGATAGCTTTATATATAAACAGACATTTGTTCCAATTTTAATATACAGAATATATACTTTCCCAAGTCTCCAAAGGAAAGATTCTTGTTTAACAGAAAACCTACTAATTATGTAGTAGCAAAGTCTCACTAATTCTATAGTAGCAAACTGAAGCAAATCTAGAGATTTTATCAGCCATCCAACAATAAGCAGGCATATGCAGAGCAAAGACAAGAAAAACCTGCAGTTGTAAACTTGCAAATTGTAATATTCCAATGACTAATTTTATTAGCAAAAATGACTGGAAATTTGCTACATAGACCAGGACCAAATACCCACATGGGAAATGAGAGCTCACTCTAAATTAAAATATGTTAACCTGACAGAAAAATGTGACTCGGTTGAAGAGCATCATTAATTTAAAGAGGAAAAGCTATTTCAGTGCTAATTTCTTTAATATTCATTCTAATTTCAAGTTTTTTTCTCCATAATTTACTTTTCTTGTCACTCAATACTGCCACGCCTAAAATTAATGCTTAAAAGAGACGGACATTTTCCCATTCTGATTTCTAAAGTTTGAAATTACATTCAATTTTATTTGGTAAAGAAACTAGATTTATTGAATCATTTCCTAAAATGGTCTGTTACTCACAGCATACAGTTCTAGCTTTTGTGTTACTCTGTTTTGTAACATATATCCTTCAACATCATTTAATGGAGCATACTCTACCACATTCACATGCTTTATCTTTGTTAACTGGTTCTTCGGCAAGGTGCAGAAAACGGCCAAGGGTAAGAAGCTTTTTCTTTGAGCATTCATTAAGTGGGAGCTGATTTCTTCCAGTTAAATAGTGATAAGAAGATTCAGATGGAAGAGTTTCTTCTGTCTCAGGGTCGTGGTTTGATTAACTCCTTTTCCATAGTTATTCTTACCACAATAGGTAAAGAGCTAATGTTCTGAGGTAAAGCTCTTCAAAAGTTCATTTTCAATACTAGGATAAGAGCGGTACCTTCCGGGGTTAGAATAAGAGTGGGTCTGCAATTCAAAAGATGGTACATGGCCTTGGTAAAGCACCTCATCTCTCTGAACACCAGTCTTTACCACTTCTTTAAAATGAGAGAACTGGACTGAATGATACAGAAGGTCTTTGTTGGGTTTATTGTTCTGTTACTGTGGGTCATCATTTAACCATTGATCCTGGTCTTATAACTATTTTTAAAATTAAAATATCATAACATGTGAACTTGCGATTAAAGTCCTCCTTCCATAACATTATAACATGGGAAGATTCCAAGAATGGCAATGATAAATTGTAACAAAAAGATTATCAGATTTTAAATGTTATTCGATTTGGCATAAGTTATTTTGGAAATCTCTTCAACAAATCAATAGAATTTTTCTTCCTACGATTTACAACTGCTGATATGGGGAATCAAATATCTTCTTATTTTTTTCAAAACGACAAATTTGTTATAAAGAAATGATTCATCACCCACCAACCTGCCCATTGATTTGCTCCTCCCGTCAGTGTAATAGCATTTTTTCCTGAAAAAATAATAAAAAACAGCTAAGGAAAGCCACAGGAAAATAAAGTGATACGAGTGAGTAACAACATTCAATCATATTGAGCATTTCTATACTCCAAGTTCCGTATGCTTAAGAAACTTAAGATGTTTGAAATAACCCAGCATACTATGAGGAATATCAGCCTTACATTGTTTTAATTTCAGAATCTAAGATACTCATAACAAAGACACTCTAATAAATCAACAGACCACTTTTGAAAAAAATAGAATTATTTTTAATTCTATTTATTGAAAGTCTGTCTTCTGCCAGTCAATTTATACTAATTGAATTATTTTCTTACATTTTATATAAGGCCATCCATCCATCCATCCCTCCTTCCATTTTTCCGTCCATCCATCTATACATGCATTTAATACATATGTAATAAATACTTCTGATTTGCTAAGGAGTGTTATAACCACTAAAACTTTAGAGAAAAAAGAGGTAGGGTCAGTTTGTGCCCCCAAGAAGCTTTCTTGATAGTTGAGGTGAGAAGTCATCAGTTAAAATAAAATGTGAAAACGCAAGAATGGAAATACCCAGGAAAGGGAGCTCAATTCGTTTTTACAGGTGGAGGACGAAGGACACAGGGATGTTGTCCCAGAGGATATGTCACCTGTATTGAATCTCGAAGCATGAATGGGAGTAGTCTTTTGGGTAAAGAGGTTACACATGACATTCTAGACAAAGGTAGCAGCAGCATATGAGGTCATCATTGGGACAAAACCAAGTATTATAAGATTTAGATAACTGCAACCAATTTGGTAATAGCTGGAGTATATACTAAAAGTTGAGGATCCTGATAAAAGAGTAGAGGATGGTAAACAAGGCACAGATGATAACGGGCCTTAACAGCTAATGCTGAGGTTTTTGGATGAAAAGCAACGGGGAAGATATTGAGTGTTTTAAGTAGAGGTATAGCATTTCTTAGAGAAACTAAAAATTAAGGTGACAGAATTAATTCATCTCTTAAATAATTTTCTCTACATGCTCATGTTGGAGCTCAGGAATCTGATATTCTCGCTCTTCTAAAATACTTCTTTATCCCCATCACTAAAATTCATTTCAGAGGATCAGTAAGCTCCTCTATGATGTGGTACCTAGAAAGCAGGGTTAATAGGACAACTGATATTTAGCTCTAAGTATGTTATTAGCTGCTTAGAAAACTTGAAAACTTTTGGAGATACCATATTTCATTGCAGTCCCTTTCACTGCAAACTTTTGGAGACACCATATTTCACTGCAGTCATATTGCCAGAAAATAATTTTAAAGTTGTCCCTGCCATATTCCAACACTAACTTCAAATATGGAACATTGAAGCTTGTTATATCTATCCGAAACTCACACTTTAAATACTTCTCTATTTTTTTCAAACATACACAAAAGCTTGTGTGCATACTTCACTCAATTCTTACTGGACTGTAAAGTCATCTTTTCTTCAGAACCACCGGTACATATATTGTCTTGCACTATTTTTCCTGATGTAACATACCTCTTCACTGATGGTCAATGAATAAATGAATGAGCCTTTGTTTAATTCACAGTTGCATTTAACTCTTTCAGTGCCAGAGATTATTTTTCATTTCATAAACACTTACTAAATACAGTATTTTTTCAAAAAAGCTACAAATGTGGAAATTGGTATAAAATAATTTCCAGCATCAAACAAATCCAGGGACATCATTAAAAGGAGATAATGTTTACAACTGTAATTATCAGGAGTGGATATGGTTAGGAATATTATAAAAGAATATGGAGAGGGTTGGTTGGCATTTGAACTAAACACTACTCTCTGTCTTTATTGATGGTAGTCTGAATATTTCTCTTAAACAATTAAAAAACTTTGAGAAAATGCTTTAGGAGAAATAAAGAAAACGGAGAAAGTCATACAAAATGAATATAAATACTTTTAAGAACACTTATATGGTAAGAACAAATAAAAATGAAAAATAATAGACTTAATTCTCCCAGTTGAAAACGAAAGAGACTTCTCCTCCCTTTCTCTTCTGAGAGCATTAACTTAAGAAAACTTGCCATTATAAGTACCTTTTCCTCTCTTTGAAATGTATATGAATTCTTTAGAAAATGCGATGGGCCTTTTGTTAGGATTTAGGAGCCGTCTTTTTAAAATGTAAACACGAAGGGAGATAGCAGTCCCCTGTCCATTTCTGTGAGAGGTAGGAGCTTAACTTTGGCGGATGCCTTGCGCCAAGTTGCAGAACTACCTCCTGTCAAAAAGATATAAGAGGTTTTATTTCTCTTCCGTATGAAGCTAATTAACAGCCCAATTACCAGGTGAATCTATGATGAACTATGAGTGATGATACGGTTTGGCTTTGTGTTTCCACCCAAATCTCATCTCGACGTGTAATCCCCAGGTGTTGAGGAGGGAGGTGATTGGATCATGGGAGCGGTTTCCCCCAAGCTGTTCTCATGATAGTGAGTGAGTTCTCACGAGATCTGAGGGTTTTATAAGTGTTTGGAAGTTCCTTGTTCATTTCTTCTCTCCTGCCACCTTGTGGAAAAGGTGCTTGCTTCCCCTTCCACCATGATTGTTAAGCTTTCCGAGGCCTTTCCAGCCATGCAGAATTGTGAGTCAATTAAACCATTTCCGTTTTTAAATTACCCAGTCTCATGGAAGTTCTTTATGGCAGTATGAAAACGGACTAATATAGGGCTAGTTATTGTTTATTTTGAGAACATGCTTGCAATAGGTTGTATTTGTTTGGCTATATTAAAAAATGAGATTTCCCTCTGTCTTTACAAATTTTAGTGAATTGACTATGATATGCATCACATTCTGGTTTAATGTTTATTCAATAACGAAATGGTTTTCTTCCTTTTCTATCTTTGTGGAGAGGTTTTCTGGGTGGGGGAAATTTTGTTTTTATATTTTCAATATACTGCATATCTTTGATCCAGGAAGCAAACAACAACCTGTAATTCTCCTTAATTCTTCTGTATAAATGAACGTGCAGGGCCAAATCCTTTTCTACCTATAATCTTCCATCCTGTAATTTAGTAACTGCCTACTGTTCATGTACGGTGCTTTATTTTTCCCTTAATTTTTCATTTGAAAGGTTCTGCTATTTTATACCTTGTGTCAAGGCTGCAGTCATCTATCTACCTATTACAACAATCACTTCATATTATAAGTAAATGATTGTCTCAACCACTGTTTCCAGCCAGAGTCCAACACAGTCAATGGCTACACGTGGAGATGCCTGTGGGGCTAAGTGAGGAGGACAGTTAAATGAGTGAAACCCTGACCCCCATGCTCCTATTTTATAGATTGGCCTCCCTGTAGATTTTATATTTCATATTATTTTTGCATAAAAAGTGATCTAAGTTTAACCCCAATTATGATAAAAATGATTGTTCTTAATGTTTTGTTGTTGTTGTTGTTGTTGTTGTTGCTGTTTGTTTGTTTGTTTTGAGACGGAGTCTCGCTCTGTCGCCCAGGCTGGAGTGCAGTGGCGCGATCTCGGCTCACTGCAAGCTCAGCCTCCCGGGTTCACGCCATTCTCCTGCCTCAGCCTCCGAGTAGCTGGGACTACAGGCGCCCGCCACTACCCCCGGCTAATTTTTTGTATATTTAGTAGAGATGGAGTTTCACCGTGTTAGCCAGGATGGTCTCCATCTCCTGACCTCGTGATCCACCCACTTCGGCCTCCCAAAGTGCTGGGATTACGGGCGTGAGCCACCGCGCCCGGCCGCTTTTAATGTTTTACAAATATAGCCCCAAATTTACTTTGTTTAAAATATTTGTGGGATAAAGAGCTTGACAAAAAATGTGAGGTTGGCCCTATCTGGGCACTCCATCTGAGAAGCCGCAGGATGACTGAATTATCTTAAAATGTGCTGAACTCTCTTATGTGTGAGAGGTAAGCATGAATAGGAATCAGCTTTGGATCGCAAGAAAAATGCTAAAAGGATCTGACATGTCTGGAATGCAGAAGACACAGGCTGAGTCCTTCCTGATATGACAAAAACTAGAAAATGTAGACTATTATAAACCTTTGAAATTGTCCTGGTTAGACCTGAAACATCAAGTCCAACATGTAGGTCATATTTACTTTAAAGAAAAGTCAAGAAAGTAGTGGCTAGAAAAATGTAGGCAAATTAAAATTTTACACATACATCCAAGCAGAAAATTTAGATAAAATGCTCAAGATTCATGTTTATGACAGAAGGAGGAAGAAAAGAACTTGCAGAAAGATTATAGCTAACAAATCTTGTAACTTCGTTAAATATGACAGGTAGGTTTCAAAGTTGAATAAATATGGAACTGCTCTGTATGAGTAAAATTTTGAATGCATAAATTTTTAAAAAATATTATCCTAAAAAGAGATACATATGTTTCCTATTTAGGTTATTATTTTATATAATTTAATTTCAAGGCAGTATTTGTTCTTGAATATGCTAACAATTGTCAATTGGAGACTAGATTGGCCATCACAAAAATAATTTGCCACTTAGTTTATGCTTGAATAGCATTCCTTTATTATGAGTTGGCTGCTATCCCAAATTTCCAGTGTACATGGTAAATAAATGACAAGTAGTTCCTAAGGAGTTAATGTTACATCTATTATTTAAACTGATCTGGGAAGATCTTCCAAAAGAACTCCAAGCAGTTCTCAAACTCTTTTCTCAAGAACACCAGTATTACATGGAAATTAGGAAAAGGCTATAAAATTTATAACTGCCTTTTGAAATTTATAAAATATATAAAGACTATTAAAATATTAAAATCTCCAAGATGAGATTTCCTTACTATGGACATCACAAACATTTGGAATGCTTGCTAAAAATTTATATACCCAATACCATTCCAAAGCTAATATGCCAGAATCTCTGGGAGCAGGTTCCAGAAATCTTCATTTTTATTACTTCCCAGGTCATTTTAAGGTGCTCTAAAGACTGAGAGCCACTTCTCTAAAAATATTTTCAGTAAATATTCTTATTTATTAACTCAGAAGTTCAGAAACAAATTTGGTCACAGTATATTCTTCTTTTAAGATCCTGTTGAACTACTAATACTTTGACACACTTTGGAAAATGCTGCATATTTTAAAATATTTTTATTGGTAATCATGAGAATTTCCATGGTATTTTCTAAGACTTTCCACGATCACAATGCAATAATCATATTTTTTTGAAAAACATTATAAAGAAGAAACTTCAGGCAAAACACCAATTAAAAGGGATAGTAACTGTATATGTTCCATGTTTTTCCCCCCCTTTTTCATTTTTTCCTTGGATATAGTAGAACTCTTCTTTTACATGCATTCCTACCAGGTAATTAAAAAATGAATATAGTTTTTTTAAAAATGATCTGAGTCAAGAAAACATCCTCTTCAAAATCTCCCTTGGGACAGAGGAACACTTGTGGCACACAGCCCAAAGACCTAAGCTCTAATTCATACAAAGGAAGGTCACTTACAATCCAGCAAGAGAATGTTTTTAATGTACTTCTTAGGAAGAGAAACAAAGAAATTAATTGTGATAAAGATTTTTTAAATCTAAGTTAAGGGAACAACAATTATTCCATCACTAAGAGTTCCTTGAAGTTTATTTGAAAAGGCAGAAATAAGGAAAAAGAGAAGAGGCCAAACGTGCTCTGACTTCCATTTTTTTTTAAATTAGTAAAATCCAACTGAGATGGTGGAAAGAGCAATATGAAAAGTATTACACCATAGAATGTGTTCCCATTGTCTCTATAAGACATTTCCTGGATAGAGTACTGCAGAATGAACATGTGTTAAAGAAAGAAAAGCTATTTTTGAAACTATGAAAATCAAATATTAGGGGTAAGGCAAACATTTGTTACCAATTGCAATAGACAAAGCAGTTGTGTTTCCCGAAAATTCACATGTTGAAATTCCAATACTTAATGGTTCTTGGAGGTGGGGCCTTTGGGAAGTATTTAGGTCATAAGAGTAGAATCCTCATGAATTGGAGGAGAGAGCAGAGAGCTAGCTAGCCCTCCTTCTACCATGTGAGGATACAACCCAAAAGAGGGCCCTCACCAGAGCCCAACCATGCTGCCACTTTGATCTCAGACTTCCAGCATCCAGAACTGTGACAAGTAAATGTTTGTTGCTTAAGACATCCAGTATGTGGTAATTTGTTCTACTATCCCGAACCAATCAAGACACTGAGGTTGTATTTATAATTCACTATTCTATTGAATGAAAGTATAATCACATCTTAATAATAGGTGGCTGTGCCAGATCTAAGTAAAATAATGACAACAATGGAAAGAAAAAAAAGGAACCAATCTTCTGGAATCATGGCAAATATCTGTTTTGTATGAAGTCTAGAGGAGGCAGGTGGAAGACATGCTCTCTCTTCGAGCATATTTTATACCATGTTCATTCAACCTGAACTGAACTTTATACTGATATGTACTGAAATGACATGCTTATGATAGTTGCTAAGGGCTTCCTCCTCTTTAATCTACAAGGAAATTAGTTTGTACATAAATTCAGTTATGATGCTTAGAAACAATGATGAATTCATAGGATGGGGCAGGATGAAGGATCCTGAAACTAGGATTAATTTATTAGATTTTTTCTTTAGCAATTTTGTCCTGATATTAGAAAACAGGTCATTTTCTTGTGTCATTCTTTTGCATCCTGTGTTTACATTAATGCAGTCAAATTAGAACTTGTGGAAAATATATACTTTTGTAAGAGTATAAAGAAAATAACTGAGAACCACAATCCCACTCATCAGAAGCAATCCTTTTTCATCTCTTATTATATTTCCTTCTAATTGCATTGCTATATATTTTACATGATGAAATCACCTTGTATGAATAATTGTATATGCTATATATTTTAAAATTTTATATTTAATATTCCTCCAAAATCACTAAGAAATCTTTGTACCCATTCATTTTATAAACTATATTTCATTGCAAAGTTGTATTCTAATTTGCTTATATCCACTAATAACATATTAAATATTTTATTTTTCACAATTATAAATTATACTTCAGTGAATATTTTTATACATGTTTCAACTATAATCATAAGATAGAAAGTGGAGTCTATGAAAAGTTGTAAGGCTCACAGAAAACGTTTTCAAATTGAATTTCAGAATATTTTTACGAAGTTTGACTCCCACTATGAAAAAACAAAGGTGATTATTAACCATATCTATGCTAAATTTGAAGACTGCTACTTGTAAAATTATTTGAGAGTTTAAAATTTATTTCACTGTTTTTATTCTGCATGGTTTTGTATAACATGAATATGCACAGACCAGAGAATAAATTTGAGCAAAGAGCAAGTATTCCTGCCATTATCAGCATATTATTAATATTGTATATTATCATCTGTAATAAGTCCCAGTCAAGTATTTTAAAAGACTTTTTAGAAGGTTATAGCATGAAGATAGAAAAATTCCAGAACTCAAGAAATGTTGTTTAGCACAAATGCAAACTTACCTAGCTGTACTCTCAAAATTAGTTTATGAGGTGCTGAGGAATTGGAAAGAATATTATTTCCTTTATTTATCTTTTTTTAAATTTTATTCTTTTTTTGCCAAGATCCTTGAGGAACTATTTGCATGTATTCTAAATATCAAGTCTATGGAGAATTTTTAAACCCTTAGCCAAGCATGAATATAAGCTAATTTAGGTGTTTAATTCTAATATTGTCAAGAGGATTCCTTAGTAGTTTCCAACACTTAATTTCTGATTTATGGGCAATGACTATGGTTGCATCTTTCGAGCCCTACGTGTTTTAAATGACTAAGAAGATGAGGCTCAATACCTCACATTTTATGTTGAATACTGTAGAGGCTTGTCACAATATTTGAGAATATCAGCACTTCTACCAGAGTTGGACTCTTTTATGCTAGCAGGTCTGAGAAATTTCTCCATATTTTTGAATTGCACTTAATTTTCACTTATATTCATTATCTAGAGGCTCTTACTTGGCATTCTGTTTGTGCTGAACCTTTTAAAACCATAGCAACTGAGGAAGCATATTAGGCTCCACATCAGTGTACATGTTCATGTCTTTAATATGAGTAAATACTTTGCATAGTAAGAGCATTGTTGAATTTCACTGTGAGAAATGATGGAGGAAAGTGACACATTCTGCATAAAACACAAGATACTCAATATAGGGAAACGGATGTCTATTTAATCTTTACTTGCCTAAAGGAAGGACTGAAAAATCTTTGAAAGAAGCAGTCCTCCTATTACAATTTATTTCTTGTTATTGAGGACAGAATTAAGAAACCTTCCTGGTTTCATTGACTTGAGAAATGATTCTTGCTAATGACTATACAGAGAAGAACAATTTACATACGAAGAAAATGCTATGCACTTATACTTTCTGCCTTCCACAAAACTAAAAAGAGTTCTGCCCACCCATACGAAATAAGGAGTGAGACTGATCTTGGGAATTGTTGTAAGTTAAAATTGAAAATAACTGTTTTACTCTCCCACTAGGCAGGTCCACCTTGAAATGACATAGTGTCCAGGAAATCAGAAAGTTTACCAAATTAGACAAACAAATTAGGAAGAAAAAAAAACTGTCCAGAATAACTGAAATTTTGAAAGAAAAAGCATTTTCTCTGTAGAAGGGGTTGCATTTGTTGCTCTAAGGTGATGCAAAGATAGACTCATTTTAATATATATTGAGATAAAATAAAGTAAAATTTGAAAGTACCTGAAGGGCATCCTGATATTCAGCCTCTCTGCATACTTGCACAGCGTGTCCCATGGAATGTGAATTTTAATAAACATGATATCGGGGCTTGCAATAGCTGGCTGCAAATGATAGTAAGATAGGCAACATTATTTAGAATCAGAGCTGATGATATCATGCCACAGTTTGATTTGGGAATAAAGAACATTGTCCCCTTGACTATGCATGATCACTGACACTGATTTAAAAGAAATTTATATGGATAAAAAAAATCTTAATGAAGAAAGACCTTGACAAAAATGTAATAATGACATCGTGTAGAAGAAATAACCACCTATGTGCATTAGTGCATTTTCTTACATTGATGATTTTCAACATGCAGAATCCCCAATCAGAACAATCAATCATGAGCCTATTAAAAATCTGAAGTTATTTTTGATGGGCTTTTTATCATGACCCCAATCCTGTTCGGAGGGGGGAGAAAACACTGCCAGTTACCACTAGTCATTTATTAACAGTTCACTAATTTTTCTACCACATTTTACTGAGTACCTACTAGGTCCTCAAACTATGTGCTTGGTCCTGTGATAATACTGGAAAAAACTGGGTATAAATTGTAAAAGTCTGTTATCTCATAGAGTCATCATATTTGCTTGCTTTCTTTCATCTTTTCATCCACTTTCACTTGTATCAACAAATAAGAACTAAAGTGTCTTTGACTAGACAAAAGGTTTTTAAGCAGAGTCAAGTATGCATAAGGATTATGTAAAGAGCTTTTACAAAATGGGGTACTGTGGTTTAATTCTTGGAAACTGCAGGATTGTTTGCACATTTTGATCATACTGCTATACTCAGAGAATCTGATACCCTTTTGAATAAGAGAATCATCACGATACTTAGCTTTTGTTCAGTAGTCTAAAATAAGTAAATAAACAACTGACTACCTAGGCATCATATATCACTCATGTTCATATTCCACCCTGTTTTGAAAGAAAGCCAACACAGTTATTCCCTGAAGTTCCTACAATATCTGAGGTTCATAGAGCGTGGAACAAGTTTATGTCCATTCTAACACTGAATTACACAGAGCTTATCCTTCATGTGATTATAGGAGCAAAACATCTGAAATAAAAAAACTGTTGTTTGCTTCCCTTTAGATGCACCCACCAGGTTAGACACAGCTGAGCTCCATTTGATTAACACTGTTCATTATATTTCCATTAGATGTAATTTATCAAGAAATATATGAATCTTAAAAGCTCAAGAGTAGGGTAGAATTATTGAATTTAATTTAAAATCATATATGTTTTAAAATTAAACTATAACATTTTCATATGCATATACTACTATAGCCCCAAATTCTAAGCAGGGCTAGTTTTGTGGATTTGCCAGACGATATTTTATTTTTGTATTACCAATGTTTCTAAACAATACTTAGAGAACCAATGTCATTGGCCTAATATTCAAACCTAGAAGGCAGCATGGCTACCCTTTCCATAGAGTATTAGAAGCAAACAAGTGGGGGCTCATTCCATGATTAACTAAAGTTTTGGTTTCTCATTAGAGGACTTCTAAGACACTTTAATATGCATGCATTTGCTAAAAAATATCCAAGCAGGAGATAAAGTATGCTGAATTTCCAAACTTCTGGATCAAGGATTGATTTTTCCCAATAGCTTACTGAGATACTAGTATTTTGCAAATCAACATGGGAAAATAGCTTAAGATGCTTTCATGTCAGTGCAAATTCCAAAGGACTTTTCCTATTTAAAATACATTTGTTTCAAATTAAAGACAAAGGATTATTAAAATGAAAATTGACAATGCCAAAAGTAAACATAATATTTCTCAAATATCTATAGGTCTTTGAATTCAGACCAACCAAGGTTACACATATTATCTATGCTTGGGAAAATGTATATAATTTTTTTAAAGTGACTATTGATTCATTCAAATAACCATTTGTTTAAAAATATATCACCCAGCTGGAAATCTGTCACTGATCAGAGAAAAGAGAAGATCATGATTTGTTTTCCAGTCTCTTTTAGTGAATCTTCCAAATTTGGTGAATAGGTTTTTGTGAAGGAATGATAAAGATGAGAAAAACTTTTTAAAACGTAAAGTGTAAGCATACATCTATTTGAATGACTCCTTCATCCAGGGCAAGTGAAAGACGTGTTAAGTTTTATTATACATTTTCCTGCTTTATGCTTACAAAAGTTCTTAGGTAAGATGATGACAAAGATCCTTCGTTTGAAATCATCGTGTTGGCTACCAGTGTTACACCAACTTGCCTCTCACCAAGCATAGTTTGAATTTCCTCAATCTTTACTGCCTACTTGGAAGAAATCACATGGTATAAATGAAAAAGCATGGTATTTGGGATCACAAAGACTTAAGTACAAATTCCATCTCTACCATTTACTAGCTCTATGGCCTTAGAAAAATTATTTAGCCCCTCTTATCTTCAGTTTTCTCATCTGGAAAATGAAGAAAATTATCTCTGCCTCACAGAGTGTGAATGTTATAAAAGATTGGGCACCTCATAAAGTGCCCATGCCTAATAAATTCTCCAGAAATGTTTTTTTCTCAGTTGACAGCATACCTCTCAAATCAGAAACTACCCAAAATGATGATGACTTTCAAAGCTTGAATCTTTTTGTCTACTCAATTCATCTTTGGTAGAGCCTCTTCCTTGGCTCTGTAAACCTTCTGTATAGACCTTTGTGTTGCATAAGCATAAAGGCAGCATTAACCTATGATTTGGGAAGAACTCTGAAGTACAGTGACCTGAATCAAGGTTTAACTTGATGAGTTAAATGTTTTTCTCTGAACTGGGCATACATTTTCTTAAAAAAAAAAAAAAACTCTTCCTGTAGACTTTATAGTTTCTTTGGAATATTTGTCCTTTTCATCTTTATGTATTAAATTATTCTATGCCTATACTTTTACTTTTTGTTCCTGGGGAGATATGAGTTCTTATTCAGAGGTTATTCAAGGAGAGAGAAACTGAGACCCTGAAGATTACAGAAAACCTATATAGTCCTCATTTTCCCCAGAGGCTGGAGGAGTGACCTTCATGAAGATGAATGAGCCTAGACTCAAACAAAAACCAATCTATATCCAGACTGAGATGTTTGACATGTAGGACTATGTAAAACTGAGTAGCCATGACCTTGAGAACACACTGATCATTTGTATTCTTCCTAATGGTTCCCTGCAGGATTTGAAAGTAAAATTTTTACTGTGGAATGGATAGATCTTGGGACAAGAAATAATTTTTCAGGAGCTGGGCCTTATTCTGGTGTGAATGGAGGTCTCATTCGCTTTTAAACATCGTGGTTCCTGAAGTCTAGTCATGTTGGTTGCCAGAGTACATGAAAGAGTGACTAATATGTGATGAATGCTGGAAGAGATCTGAGAAGATTTAAGCTCCACAGCAGGAAAACTTGGGTCTCCTACTACCAGGTTGTTCCCGATTTGTTTTACTTTACCGTACATATAGCCAGATTCTGATCTCTCTCTACCTCCTTCACAGCTATCACTCTGGTTTATATCATCATCATCTTTGGTTGGGACTCCTGCAGTACTTTCAAGCAGCTTCTTTGCTCACACTCTTGTCCCCAGTGGCCTATCCTTCGCACAAGGGTCAGGATGACCTATTTAAATGTAAGTCGGGTCATGCCATTTCTTAGAACCTCATTTCATCCAGAGTGAAAGCCAAAGTTTCTTCAATGACTTACACAGCCTTTTATAATCTTACCTTCAATATCCCATACCTCCTCTGCTACTACCCTTTGTGTCACTCATTCCACTTTCATCATTTGATCACTTGCTAGTTCTTGTCTGCTCTTGCCTTATCTTTCTTACACCCTCTCTTTTTTTTTCTATAGTATTTTTACTTTCATTTGCTCTGTAAATGTCAAGAGAGAAGATTCTTTGTTTTGCTTATGTATCCCTAGCACCTAGTTCTGTGCTGGACACACAGTAGGCTTGCACTAAGCATTTATAAAATGGATGAATAAGTTAACCTATTTTGAGAACACATGTTATGTAATTTATATCTAAGCCAGTGTGATAGAGACAAGAAAGCAAATAAGCCTGGACGATTCTGGAAGAGGGTGCTGTGTCAGGATTCAAATTAGCATCACGAACAGCTTGCCTAGTACTGGTTATTAATTCATTACTCTCAACCTCTAGGATGTAAAATAATCTAATATACTCAAGTAAGGGGATGCTTTAGAAGGATGTTTCTGCATTACAATAACTACTATCAATGAGTAAAATGTCAAACTAAGTGCACACACATAATATTTCTCATTTTGTAAGTCTTAAAATATATAGAGATTTTTATCAACCAACAGGAATAACCTTCTTTTATAACTTACTCAACTTAATTTCTCTCTTTCTATACCTCTACATAAAAAACAAAGCAGAAGAAAAGAAATGTAGTTTCATTTTTTTGCAGTTACTGGCCAGGGGGCTGGTGCGGGGATGATGCTGTCAGGGAGAAAGATTACCTTTTCCCCAGGAATCAAAAACTGCCAGTCTGGCACTATTCTGTTCAGTTCTGATGAAGGCAAGCTCCTCAGAGAACAAAACACCCACTGCCTTCACACTTCACATTATTATTTAATTATTCCACCCCAAATTCCCAAGAGGCAGGAGATTCACTCTTGAGAGAAGGAAAAACTTAAAAATTACGTTTTTACAAAGTCACTCTGCAAATTGTTAGCACAGGGTGGAAAGAACATAGGATAAGATAGCTGATAGTGTTCAAGTCTAAGAGAAACACAAACTGCTGATATGAACTGCATCTCTAATGCCACCCATGATCTCTGTGCATCCAGTCTTGTTCTTCAAATCTATGTTCTTTCCAGTAATCCAAATTTATTTTTTGAAAAAGAATGTGATCATGATACTAACCTGCTTAAAATTATTCAATAACTTCCCATTTTTCTTAAGTTAATGATCAAAAGTCTTAAACTAACAAAAAAGAATGACTTAATTGTAGCCATTCTTTCCAACCTCATTTAGTACCCCGTTTTTTTCTGGTATTGAAAAATATTCCTTCCTCCCACCACCATCTTGATCTTTAATTGATCTATGCTGTGGTGGGATCTGGCATCAATAGTTTAAAAGATCACCACATGACTCTAATATACAGCCAGTATTGAAAACCATATCTAGCCCTTTTATTCACCTACATTAGCTACTATTCATTTTTCAAATCTCAATTCAAAGTTTATTTTTAAAATTTCCCTCCTTCCCTTTCTTCTACTCTCCCCTCACCCTCCAGACCATACCACTGCCCTTGTTGCAAGCCATTTAGCACCATTTACTTTCCTTTTCAGCCACTTATCACAGTTTCAAATGATAAACGTTATCCTATTAAAGAATTTTAAGCATTGTATTAGTAAGTGTAGATTGAAAATCACCCTGGGTCAGATCATCTTTCTTGTGCAGTCTCTGAAGTACTCTCTCAGTTGTGCAAGTATTAATCAAGTGGAAAGAGTATAAAAATTTTTTTGTTTGTTTGTTTTCTTAATTTGCAGCACTTTCCCTTGCTTGCATAGGCAGAGTTTTTACAGAGGTTTGGGTAAAATTTCATAAGGCTTCTATGGCCTTTTCAGAGGGAAGATATAAAAATCTCCCAACTTGGCTTCAAAACTAATAATATCTATTCTGGAAAACTGGGGTAGCTTTAACCTTTTCACTGTTAGGAAACTAAGTCAGAGGTACACAGTTGGGAGGACAGAGAAAGTCAAGACTGGTAACTTGCGTTCAACACAATGGTGGCAGTTTGCAGGGACGGCTGGTTCCAACAATATGCAGTTGAGGTTGAATACACCTCCTGATCATGCTGTCCTGGCAATTTATTTAACAGTAGGAAACAAATCCTAAGAATGTGAATGTGGACTAAAAGAACTGTGGATGAGAACCCTCTCTGTTCAGGAATAAGAGTAGACAAATGGACACTGTCCTGCTGAGAGTCAATCTAAACAAAGACACCATTTGGGAGTGATTTGAGAGTGAGAGCTCCAGAATAAATAGACTTCCCTTTAAAAGCGGAACAGGACCCTTTTTGGATGACTAACATCCAGTATTATTCTTAAGAAAAGTTTGGAGGAATAAGGAAGAGGAAGACTCAGAACTGAGAATCTGAGCTTTCTGGCAAGAAAACTAGGTAGAAGCTGAGAGCAATACCTATTATGAATATACAGATTTCATGTCTGACTCCTATACTGACTGTAAATTTAGTCAAGGCAGTGAGTTTGTTACTTTGTTACTTATCTAATATCTCAGCAGCTTGCTCAATGCTAGCCAAAATAATGTGCTGAATGAATGAATAGTTTGAGATATGTGAGAAAAACAAATACCAGCATCATAATAAGATCTACGTATAAACTGATCTGGGAGCAGATGAAGAGTGATTAATTCTATTTGTATGGAGGAGAAGTCACAAGGATATCAAAAGAATAAAAGTCTATCACAACACTGAGTTCATGAGATTTTTTTTTCAGTAAGTACTTCTTTATTTAATTAGCCACCAGTGATTGGGTGTGGGCGGGAGGTGGAATATTCTGGGTTAAACTTCCTGGAAGATGAATAATAAAGAGACAACTAAAGGAGGCAACAGAAAACTGAAGTCAGAATTTTACTTGCTGGGCTCTGTAACTTGTATGTGAGTAATTCCTTGTAAAGAGTCAAGTCATGATGTGTTTGTTAATTTCATACACATTAAAGGATTTTAATAAACATAAATGGATTAGTTTTTCTTTTCTTTTCTTTTTTTTTTTTTTTTTTTGAGATGGAGTTTCGCAATGTAGCCAGACTGGAGTGCAATGGCATGATCTCGGCTCACTGCAAGCTCCATCTCCTGGGTTCAAGTGATTCTCCTGCCTCAGCCTCCAGAGTAGCTGGGACTACAGGAACGCGCCACCACGACCAGCTACTTTTTGTAAGAGATGGGTTTTCACCACATTGGCCAGGATGATCTTGATCTTTTGACCTCATGATCCGGCCTCCTTGGCCTCCCAAAGTGCTGTGATTACAAGCGTGAGCCATGGCGCCAGGCCTAAATGGATTAGTTTTTCTAGGGCTACCCCAAACTACAGTTTAGTACTTCCTAATGTGTGTTCCTCAGAAAACTAATTCCAGGAGATGTTCTGTGGGGGTAAAGGGATTCCAATATTATATCTAAGTGCCTACTAACACTCTGATGAAGCTTATTAGCAAATTATCTAGAAATTTCATCAAAAACACTTTTTTTTTCCTTTACCTTGTTGCTCCTACTTTTTACAAAACTAGTTAAAACCCAATAGTAGCGCCGGGTGCAGGAGCTCACGCCTGTTATCCCAGTACTTTGGGGGGCTGAAGTGGGCAGATCACTTGAGGTCAGAAGTTCAAGACCAGCCTGGTCAAAATGGTGAAACCCCGTCTCTACTAAAAATACAAAACTTAGGTGGGCACGGTGATCGGTTCCTGTAATCCCAGCTACTTGGGAGGCTGAGGCAGAATTGCTTGAGCCCGGGAGGCAGAGGTTGCATTAAGCCAAGATAGCACCACTGCTCTCCAGCCTGGGCAACAGAGTGAGACTCAGTCTCACAAAAAAAAAAAAAAAAAAAAAGAGTAATTTAGGTTTAGGTGTCTCTGTAATAGTTAATTGATTTTTTTTTTTTTTCTCAGTAGCGGAACAGCTGGGTAAATCTCTAAGTTGTAATAATATGTATCTAGTAAAAAGCTGAGTTGGTTCTAAATGTAATGGCAATTTAAGATATCTGTAATATATTGCTAAATGACAAGAGTGAACAGCAGAATAATATATATATAGAGAGAGATAGATAGATGTGTGTATATATATGTATATGTACATATATATCATGGCCAATTTTGTGTAAAATTTTATATATTTGTATATATATAGAAAATGTACTGAGGGGCACCTAGCAAGATAAAATCAAGTTGTTAACAAGACCACCAAAGGAGAGAGGCGTATGATTTGAGAGACTGTAGATATTGACTTTGGCTTTTTATTTTGTACATTTCTATACTTTTAATTTTCTACCTTAAGGTTTTTTCTTTCTGTAATGCGATTAATACGTGTTTTCTATAACTGTACAAGGTATAACTAAAATAGTGAGTTTTTTTTTAATTTTCTCTGATACTAGGATTATGGAGGATATGCTTTTCCTTCTTTCTATTTTTTTTCTAGTGAGTCTTGCTACTTTTATTGTTTCACTACAAAAAATAAATTCTTCCAAGAACATTTTTTTAAAAACTCACAAAAGAAAAAGATTTGGGAAGAAAACCACTCATAGTTCCAGCACTAAAAAACAGACATTAATAGTTTGGCAAATTCTTTTCTTTCAAAATGTTATTTTCCTTTTCATAAAGTTTTCTACTTGACATAACTATAATCATTCCTTATTCAGTTTTTAAAATTGCAAAAATAGTCATGCCCTTTGAAAATACTTAAATTGTACAGAATTATATAGATTAAAAAGTGAATACATATTTAATAGGGCTATGTGCATGTATTTATTTAACATTTGTTAGAAAAAAACTATGTATTTTATAAAGTCATGTGATACATATTTTCCTTTCTAAACCATAAGTGATTATATCTGTTCCAACACATTTTATCACATAACTAATAATAGTAAAGCACCTACCTCCTTCTCCAACATCAAGCCTTCTGCTCTGAGGTTCTTTTCAAACGTGTTTCTTTTGTCATATTGTATATTTGTCTTTCTATAAACCAAGATGTAATCAATTCTCTTTTTGCCATCTTTGAACAGAGGTCCACTGGATGCTATGTAATTCATGTCATTCTGCAAATAAAGCAATGATTGTTAATGGTGTGGGTTAGACAAGCACGTATGTTTTAGTTACAGTTACTGCCATTTGAACACTGGCAATACAATATCGAAAAATGTATTTTTAATATTCCTACCGTGAGATATGGAAATAGAATTAAAGAGTGTTTACAATCTACTATAGGAGCCACATTAGCGAGTGATGTTCCAGGATATAAAATTAGGTGGTCTGATATCTGAACATGGGTTCTCTGGTGCTGGCATAAAAATGCATATATTTTATTCAATAAGACCCATGAAAATGATATATCATATAACAACAAATAAAATGATTACTTATTTACTATTTTATTTCATCATAAAATAATGCTAACATATGTTGAGTATTTACTAAATACCATGACCAGACATAAGTGCTTTCAATACTTTATCCTATATACTACTCATTACATGCATTTCAAAGATAAAGACACTAAGGCTTAGAGAACATAAATACTAAAAACTCAAACCAATTTTATTTCTTGTGTTACATAGTACTCAATCCAGGCATTATTTTCCTAAATGTATATTTAGTAATACTGAAACCAAAAAATAATCCCTAAGCTGTTTGCTTTGGGAAATACTTGTTCCTAGAATATATGACTGCAAACCAACTAGAACAGCTTACTTTCCAAAACAAACTGCTTGCTCAGCAAGACTGCTCTAGGGCCTTCACTCTGTTGTATCCACCAACCTAAGCTATTTTTAATGGTCTCTGCCCAATTTTCAACCAAATTCCTGCCTTATAAGACCTACTGATTACCCAGTCCAGGCCATGGGAATCCTTTGAAAACTGTTCCCTAACTTCATTCTTCTAAAACACTACTTAGACTATCCGTGTGGTATTCTTATTTGCTGTAAGGAATTTTAATAAATCAGCTTTATTGATCAACACATTTTCCTCATGGTCCTTTTAGGGGGGCTTTTCCAGTACATTGCCCAAGATCAATGAGGAGCCAGGACTTGAACCCAATATCTTCTGCCTCCAAGTTCATGTTCATAACTATTATCTACCCCATCCTTCTTTCGCCACTTTCCTTCAAACTATTTGGACATCTGTACCAACTCTCTATTTCATATTTCCTATACAGGCATTCTTGAGATTCAAAATGCTTTCCAACGTCTGGGGAGATATTAGATAATTTCAGACAAAAGCATTTCAGACTGCTTTGGAGGACACTGACTGGGGCAGATATGCAGCTCCAGGTGAAAGAAGTGAGGACCAGAGCAACCTGATGTTTAAGGAGATAAAGGCCAACGAGTCATTCAAGAAACAGAAAGAATATCCAAGAAATAGTCCCCTACAGCAACAGGTTAGGTTGCCTGAGGGGCTTCTAGTTGGCTGTAGTTCTGCAGAGAGATTAAGTTCAAGTGCATAAATTTATAGTAGTAGAGACTTCCAAGTTCAAGAACAAGAAAGCTTTACACAGTCTTTTCTTCAATGAATAAAAAAGTTCTGAGATTTCCAGGATTAACTTGGAATTCTGGCAGATTTCACAGGATCTGGAAAGGATTATAAAGTGACTAAGTGACTAACACCAGTGAAGCCACCAGGGCCTTGTAGTTCCATAACATAGTAATAATGACAATAGTAGCTATCACTTATCAAATACTTACTATGTGCTACGCATTGTGCCAAGTGCTGCATAAGGTTATTTAATTGTCATAACTCATGAAGGTAAATATTGACAAGAGTACATAGAAGCCAAAGAGGTTAAGTGACATACAGATATCACAGAAAAGAAAATAATGAAGCCAGCATTTTGACCAATTTGATACCTTAGCTGGTGGTCCTGACCACTATATTTAAAAAGATAAAGAGCCATATACAAATAAACACTCCTAGGAAAGAGGCTTGAGTAGTTTAAAAAGGGTAACAAAAAAGGCCATTTCCAGCTTTTACGTGAGAGAAGTACTTTTAGGTGAGGGAATTTTTTTGCCACAGAAGGCACAGTTAAATTCATATTTTAGAGGGCGTTTGCCTCCAACACTTCAGACACTTTTTTTTAACAATGTCACTAATGACATATTCATTGCTGTATCCAGTTAATCAATTTGCTGTCTTTTTTTTTTTTTTTTTGAGACAGAGTCTCTCTCTGTAGCCCAGGCTGGAGTGCAGTGGCGCGGTCTCAGCTCACTGCAAGCTCCGCCTCCGGGATTCACGCCATTCTCCTGCCTCAACTCAGCCTCCAGAGTAGCTAGGACTACAGTACAGGCGCCCGCCACCACGCCCGGCTACTATTTTATTTATTTATTTATTTATTTTTTGTATTTTTAGTAGAGATGAGGTCTCACCATGTTAGCCAGGACGGTCTCGATCTCCTGGCCTCGTGATCCGCCCGCCTTGGCCTCCCAAAGTGCTAGGATCACAGGCGTGAGCCACCACGCCCGGCCAATTTGCTGTCTTAAATTTATCTTCCTGCAGTGGAATCACTCTCACCTACTTGATACACCTTTTTCCTTTGACTCCCAGTATATCTAATGTGTCTGGATTTTCTCCTAGTTAAGTGGTCACTCGTTCTCTCTTCCTCTGATTTGTTAATTAACTATTCATTGGTTATCTTGCCTTTTTCCCCCTATATACTCCCTCCTTGTGATTTCTTCTAAGCTCATGGCTTTAAATAACCATCTATATGTTGACCACTACATAATAAATATTCACAGGCTTGTATATCCAACTGCCTTCTTGATTTCTTCACTTGGATGTCTAATGAACATCTCAAAGTTAACTGTCCAAAATGAAATTGTTTATCTTCTCCAAACAGGTACTTCCCACAACCTTCTTTATTCCAGTTGATTGCAACTCTGTCCCTTCAATTGCTAACACCAAACATCTTGAATCGTCTTTTTTTTCTAGCTCTTTTTCTTACCCATCAAACATTCAAATCATCAAGAAAATCTTTCAAAATATATTTAAAATCTGACCACTTTCTAACACCTTCATTACTTCCACCATTACTACCACTCGGGTCTAAACCACAGTAATCTCTATTGGATTATTGCAGTAGCCAGGCTTGTCTCTTTGCTTCTACCTTTTCTCTTCTTTTTTTTTTTTTTTTTTTTTTTTTTTTTTTTTTTTTTTTTTTTGAGGTGGAGTCTTGCTCTGTCACCCAGGCTGGAGTGCAGTGGCGCGATCTCCACTCACTGCAAGCTCCGCCTCCAGGGTTCACGCCATTCTCCTGCCTCAGCCTCCCGAGTAGCTCGGACTACAGGCGCCCGCCACCACGCCCGGCTAATTTTTTTGTATCTTTAGTAGAGATGGGGTTTCACCATGGTCTCGATCTCCTGACTTTGTGATCTGCCCGCCTTGGCCTCCCAAAGTGCTGGGATTACAGGCGTGAGCCACCGCGCCCGGCGGGCTTCTACCTTTTCTCTTCTATAGTTTGTTCTCAACATGACAGCCGAGTTATCCCAATGATTCTCGACATTATAGATGAGATAATGTAACTCCTCTCCTCTAGACCCTCCAGTTGCTCTCCAAGTTACTCCTCACTCTTGATCCCACTTCCCCTGATACCTTTTTTTCTTAGCATCTGCTACCTTCTAACTAATACATAATATAGTGATAGCTAATTTATTCATTAATTATCTTTTGTTTGCAGACAGTCTTATTCTACAAGGATATAAAGTTTACGAAGGTAAGAAATTTTTTAACTTTTTGGTTTATATAGTATTTTAAACATCTAGTCCACAGCCAGACACATTGTAGGCATCAATAAATATTTATAGAAAGAAGGAAAGAAGAAAGAAGAGAAGGAAGAAAGGAAGAGAATACGCATAGTTCTATGTGTTCAGGTAGGGTTAACCTCAAGAATACTGGCCTAAAAAAATCATGTGGTCATTTGTCATTCTCTCCCTTCTGACATTTATAATAGAACAAATTATAATAGGCCAAAATGAAGAATCACACAATTATAGTAGCACTTCAATTAGTTACAATTTGGCTTGCTTTTTAGCTTTATATCTGTGACCCACTGCTTATAGGCATCTCCATGCTGATCTAAGAAAAGATTAGGTGAAAATAAAATAATACACAAATTTTCTTCCACGTTTTCTTAAAGTATACTACTCTCCCGGTGCGGTAAATGGAATCAACTGAGTCTCATAGCATTGGTAACATATTTAATCCCAGGTGAAGGCAAATGTTTTTCAATGAGAAGACCTAGAAATCAAGAGACTGGTTTGTAGAAAAAAATATTAGAAAGATAAAAAGGTTTTTAAAAATATTTTATATGCTTTTCATATTTTAAAAGCAGTATGGACTGAAAATGGAACGCTAACAATTATTATCCATTACTCTGATTCTAAGCTAAGTAAATGCTAAACTCTCCCAGAAAGACAGCTATCTGTTTTAAAAATCCACATCTTTATAAAAAGAAGTAACCTATTATACCCAAATTTTGTCTCTCAGTGAGTAAATAAGTTCACAAACTTACTAAATGAATTTTTAATTATTATATAAATTCTAAATGTTTAATGATGAGTTTTTACCAGTTTTAACAGACACGATAAAAAGTAGATATCAAAATGTCAATAGAGAAGCATAGCAAAATTTGGAAACCTCTTCTGAATTATGTAGCAAGAACTCAGTACAGGTTTTATATCATTTTAAGGTTAATAGTGGTATACTTTATTTTAATATATATGACAGCCATTCACAAATATGTTAATTAACCCATGTTCAAACCTATTGCTTTAAAACAGAATTAACTGAAAACTGATTATATGTGTCATTACATCTAGATAAAAAGAATACAGCTTCTTGAATTGTTTGGTATAATAACAGTTGTCCAAACATAAAATCATGATTCATTTCATGAGTTATCTGAAAGAGTGAAATGCGTTCCAATTATAATGTGGAATGCATTTGATTTAGAGTTTTTTCATGTTTATTGTTTCTAGGGGAGAGAATAAAATTCGCTTTTTCTCAGAGAGGGTGGGATGCAGTTCATTCATCAGGTACCTACCTAATCTTTACACAGTTTTGAAAATAACTAAATCATTAATGTGTTTGCAAACCATGAAGCTCAGATACTTTCAGAAAAGCTGATCTTTCTAAAAATTATCTCAAGAATATGCAAGTTATGGCTCATGTTGAGTAGGAACCCTTTGCAAATATTTTAGCCCATTTGCAAAATAGTGGTAGAGATTTGCCCATTTGCACAAGGAACCTGTTTTAGGGTACTCTTTAAATAAGATTAGAGCAGTAACTGCTTGTCTTGGTGAAGGTGACAGGCTTTTTTTTTTTTTTTTCCTGAATGTTTATTCTTCTCAATCTAACAAGCATCATTTAACACCTGTGTGCTAAACTGTAGGGCTAAAGAAAATAAGACATTGAAAACTTTCAGGGATTTTATCGTATGCTTGCAGTTATAGGCATGTAAACATTGCATTACAATGCTCTATTTTGCGCATTAATAGAGTTATGAGCTATAAAGACATGAAGAATGTCAGAGTGTATCCAGAAGAAGCCTGATAGGTACCAACAGACACGGAAGGTTATATTATCTTTGTCAGTTTACCACAGCCAGTCTTTATCCAGCACATACAAAATTAGATCATGTCATTAATCAGTAGGTGATCGCCAGTTATCTGTTAACCATACTTGTGAGTTAGTAAAATGTAGTATGACACACTGGTTAAGGTGTTGAGAACTGTATTCAGACATACTTGGAATCTAATTTACTGCCTTCTTAGGCATTTAACTTCACTACTTAGCCTAAATTCTACAGCTTTTAAATGAAGATAACAATGTTGCCAACATTGTAGAATTATTATTATGGCTAAATGAGACAGTGCAAGCAGAACAGTTGCAACACTGATTCATTTCAGGAGATCAGAAAAATGTTGGCTATTTTAACTAAAAAAGATCAGGTACAACTATATAATGTATTCATTTACATTGCGATTTTACTTGTTTTCCAATAATCCAAATGAACCCTTTTACTTTCTGGAAAATTATCTTTCTCAGGACAAAGACAGTTGGAAACAGATAAGTAATGCAAATGGCATTGATGTGAATATGGAACCATAGCAAAGGAAAGTAGAAGTCCTTTACGTATAATTTTGAAATATAATTCACTACAAAACACAAAGTGCAGTAAAAGAATTCATAGCTTAATGAGTTGTTACAAGATAAACACCTACATAACCATTACCCAAGTTAAGAAAGAGAACCTCACCAACTCCTGAAAAAGCCTTCTTTATACCACCCTCTCACATGGTTATCCAACTGTTCCAGCACCCTATTGTAAAAAGAACTCTTTCCTCATTGCTCTGTGGTCCTGTTTTTTGTCCTAAATCTAGTCTCTCTGTGTGTGAATACTGAATATTATAAAGATGTTTTCCATTCGACTTACATTTGTGAAATGGTCATAGTTCAGAAGAGGTCATAGTTCTACCTCAGCTTGCCGATCTTGACCTGATGTGGAGCTTGTTGGGTAAAGGCCCTGATCCAATTTATGGTGTCCTGAAAGTCTTCATGTAGCATGCATGGCTCTGTACAAGTAGAATATTCTTGATTACTGATTCCTGGCCTATGCTTAAAATGCTGTTTTGCCATGCTCTGTAACATGGCAAAACAAGGATGTAACAAGGATGACACTCTTTCCCAGTGTGGATGGCTCTCAGGTGCTGCCAGTATCTGCTCCCACCCACAGTATTCCTTTTCTCTACAGTTTTTGTATTCAGAACCAATGTAACCAAATATTGCTATACCCATTTAGTAGGTATTTTTATTTTTTATTGGATTTAAAGAATAATAGGCACAGCTGAGGCAGGACACGGGAAGCAGGGCATGACTCTGGCCTGCTCAGAAGACTGCTCAAGGGCAGTAGGTGGTTAATTTCCTTGGTTGTGTTGCGTCTGCAGTCCAATGTTAAAGGCAGACAATGAATCAGGTTAGTCCAACTCTCCTCCATAATTTGGGTGGCCATCAGGTGGGTTTCAGCTCATAAGGCCAAGTATCTGTGTTCTAGGTTTGTTTTTCTTAATCCTATCCTACTGAATCTGTTAATAATAGGAATGTTTTTCATTAGTTTCTGGTGATGGAATTTATTTTTTACTTTCTGCATCCTTTTATGGCAATTTTTAACGTTAAATTGAAAGATGGAAGTCTAGACACTGGTAGCCTGATGTTATGGTTTACCTAGTAGTTCTAGATTTACACTCTTAAATTAGAGAAAAATCCAAAGCCCTTGGTATGTAATTAAAACTTATTTTACAGCTACAACTGTTTCCTCCTAATGGCTCTTGTTACAGACCCTACTTATTATAAAGAGCAAAACCGGGTGTTTTTCTTTTTTTGGTGGTTTTTTTTTTTCTGCAAAATATACCATAAAGCAAGTGAAAGTGTAAACCACAGAATGGGAAAAGTATTCAGAAACCATACATCTGATAAGAAACTTGTTTCCTTAATATGTAAACAACTCTTATAACTCAACAATAAAACACAAGTAAGCCAATTAAAAATGGATGAATGATTTGAATAGATATTTCTCCAAAGAAAATATAGAAATGACCAACAAGCACATTCAAAGATTCTTAACATAATTATAGTTATTAGAGAAACACAAATCAAAAACACAGTGAGATACCATTTTTCACCATCTATGAAGACTATAATGAAACAGACAAAAAATAAGTATTGACAAGGATATGGAGAAATTCACCCTGTTCATCTCTGATGGGGATGCAAAGCAGTGCAGAATCTTTGGAAGACAGTTTGGCAATTTCTTATAGTATTAAACATAAAGTTACAACACTATCAGTTTCACTCCTAGGTATATATTCCAAGAGAAACAAAAACAATGCATCTACACAAAAACTTGCACACCAATTTTCATAAAAACATTATTCATAATAGTAAAAAAAAGAAGAAAATCAAAAAGCCTATCAGCTTAATACATAAATAATGTGGCACATATATCTATCCAATAAAATATTTGGCAATAGAAAGAAATGAAATGTTAACACATGCTACAACACAGGTCTACTTTGAAAATGTTACTAAATGAAAGAACCCACTCACACACATACACAATTATATAATTCCATCCATATAAAACTGAATAGTAGGCAAATACATAGAGATGAAAAATAGATTAATCAATTCCTAGGGCTGAGGGAGGAGTGGGTAGAATGGAGAATAATTCCTAATAGGTACAGGGTTTCTTTCTAGGGAATCAAAATGTTTTAAAATTAGATTGTGGGGATGGTTGCACAATTCTATGAATATATTAAAAATATTGAATCGAATACTTTAAATGGGTGATTAATTGTATAGCATGTAAATTTTGTATCAATAAAGCTGCTAAACATAATTACAAATTCATTTTTTGATTGTAAAATGCATGAGACTATATCTTACAGAAGCTAACATAGGAATTTACAGTTCATAAATATTTCTTAAACAGGACATATGGTATTCATGCAGGAATGGGCAACATAAAAATCGAAATAAAACAATATAGAAATAGAAACAGAATAGAAAGATACCAGTATGTATATGATTGATATGGAATTACAAATCCACACAATTTTCATGGATATAGTGGACTACTCAATTAGAGACACTAAAAAAAAAGTTAATTTAATGGAAATAAACAGACCCCTAACTTTCAATTTACAATAAGAAAACAAAATGAAAGGATTAAAGATTTAAGTGAGAAAAGTAAAATTAAAAAATAACTTTTAGAATAAACTATGAGAGCATTTTATAATATTTTTGGTAGGAAATTTATGTTTGCTTTTAATAAATAAAAAGCATCAGCACCAGTTATATAAAAAAAAAGCTGGTACATGCAATTACATTCAAATAAAAGCTTTGTAAATTTAAAAGATATCATAAAGATTGTGAAAAGGTAAGTTACAACTAGAATATATTTTTATGAATACAACCAATAAATTATTAAGCTTCAGGTTGTATAAATAACTGCGAAATTCATAAGAAAAGGCAAATAATCCAATGGAAAAATGTCATGAGATATAAACAAGTATTTAATAAAAGAAGAAATGTGACATTATCTGAAAAAGCAGAAGGCTGAAAACAAATAAAATAGTCCATCAACTGGAAAGTGAAAACTAAATTGTGGTCAAACAGTTAATGTCACTTGTTTTGTAGTCATGCAATAGAATATGACAGTACAAATGTATCTGCTCCTACATCCATCGAAGGGATGCTGTTGATCTTTTGTAAAAGCAATGTCTGTTACATTTTTTCAAAGCTTAAAAATATAAAAAATGATTTTCAATATTGTTTAAAGATTATTTATACTTTTACTATATAACTTATACAGTAAAAGTTCAAAAATATTCATAGGAAAGCTAATCATCAAAAGCAGAATACTAGTTCATTCTGTTGAGACTAATTGGGAGAAAAGATCAGGGAATATTATACAGAAGTCTCAATTTTGGCTGTAATAATTTATTCTAAACCAAATAAGGCAAGCAATAGAGATCCTGTAAAGCTCAATGTTGGATATAACTTGTTCCAGCTCAATATGATCTTATAATATGGTTTTTGATATGCATAATAATTATATTGTTTATTATTATTAATTTTAATTATTAATAATTATTGACTATCATTGATAATAACAAATATATGACTATATTCATAATAACAATTTAAAAGACCAGCATAACCTATGAATTTGGGAGTAAATAATGTGGGATTCTATATTAGTGTTAAAATCTTACTTATAACAAGTCTGTTTTCTCACCTGTACAACATAATAGGAATAATAATAGCCTTGTGTGACTATTTTAAGAATTATGTGAGTTGAACACTCTGTGAATCATAAAATGGTATACACCCTATAGTTATTATTACAACTAAAGACCTTCAAATGGTAAAGTCCAATTTTAATCATAATCCCTAAACAATACATTCTCTTCAGTCAATTACAGTTGTATCTACATAATCATTTACAAAATTAAAATATAATTCACATATGCTTATTAGAGACATTAAATTGAACTGGTGATTCTGAAGGGATTCCATGAGGTCTAAAAGACATCATCAGGAAAGAGTAATCACCTCAGAGTACATATGTTGAGATGTGAACACATTCAAGTCCCATAAAGTCAGCTGGCGAAGACAACTTTCTACACAAACTCTACTTAAACCCAATCTGTAGTTATTCTGCACTTCTGCCACTGATCACATGGAAATACAAAAGAAAAGACTTTAGAATTTACTGATAGCTTGAGAATGAAAATAATGAGAATAAAATTTGATCTTTTATGCTAAAAGATCAAGTTTTAAATACAAAATAAAATCAAATACCATTTTATTGTAAAGGAATTTGGGGAGTAAAATTTTATAGGAAGTTTGAAAAAATCATGAACATGATTTCAATGCATTGCTTGCTATCATAAATGCCACACTTTCCCTTGAGGAGCTCCCAAAACAAAACAAACAAGAGTTTTCATTGCAAAGAGCCACTTGATGATTTCCAACATGTATTTAGGAAACTCCTGTAAAACATGAGTAACCTCACAGACCCAGTGAAAATATTCCTAAGACACTAGTGCATTTCTATTTCTGGTTATTTGGATCAATCTTTCCCATGAAATCAAATAAAAATTACACAAAGAAAAACTTTTTACAACATTGGTCTGGTGTAAGATAGTATCTCATTGTGGTTGGTGAAAATGTAAAGTAGTACAACCTCTATCGAAAACAGCATGGAATTTTCTTAAAGAACTAATCGACCTAGCAATGCCACTGCTGAGTAACTATCCAATAGAAAAGAAATCATTATATCAAAAAAAGTACATTTGTATATTTATAAGAGCACTATTCACAATAGCAAAGATGTGAAATCAACCTATATTTTCTGTGTGTGTCTGTATCTATCTACACACATATATATACATATTTCTGTGTGTGTCTGTATATATACATGTATATACATGTCTCAATGTTTGATTTTATAGATTTGTGTGTATGTCTGTATACATATTTGTATATACATATATACGTGTATACATATATACACACAGAAATATATATAGGTTTGTGTGTCTGTGTATATATATATAGAGAAAATGTGTGTGTGTGTGTGTCTGTGTGTGTATATATATATATACACACAACATTTTCTCTTTACAGTCATCTGTGATGAATGCTTAGGTTGATTTTATATATAAATCTACAGACACATACACACACACGATGGAATGCTACTCAGCCAGAAAAAAAGGGATAAAAGCATGTCTTTTGCAGCAACATGGATGGAACCGGAGTCCATTACCTTAAGTGAAATAACTCAGAAACAGAAAGTCAAATACTGCATGTTCTCACTTATAAGTGGGAGCTAAATTATATGTACACACGAATATAGAGAATGGAATAATAGATATTTGAGGCTTGGAGAGCGAGGGGAGTGAGGGATGAGAAATTTCCTAATAGGTACGATGTACACTATTTGGGTGATGGCTACACTAAAAGCCCAGACTTCACTACTACATAATATATCAATGTAACAAATCTGCATTTGTATTCCTAAATCTATAAAAACAAACAAACAAACACTGAAGAGTTCACAAGACAGCGAGGAATCACTAAAGTTCAAGAGAAAGTAGAAATCAGAAATCAAAAGCTAAGCTGCATCCCTGAGCACTTGGGTCCCTATTACCTCCAAGGACATCTGCAGATCCTGCAAATGTGGACTTTTTATTAGCACTTTTTTGTGTCCTAGGTGCCAGGGATACACTGGTGAATGAGTCAGACAGCCCAGTGTGCATCAGATATTTTTAGGACACCTCAGTAGTAAGTGTTCTTGAAATATTAAGATACTCCCTTCATTTGGCTCTGGATTTGTAACAGATGAAATGCAGGCAGGTGCCTGAAAAGAAGGAAAAGCTCAACACAGAGAGGTCAAATTATGCAAGGGCAGGTTGAATTTATTTCCATGCTTGCAAATGCAAAAATCAAAATATCAAGTCAAAACATAGAATGGGAAAAAAAAATCTCTGAAACAGGGGAAATAGCCCCAGAATATTCATTACCTTGGTCAAAGCCTACTATTTTCACTTGAATAAACTTAACTTGAAATGTCAGACCTCTATATCAGAGTATCAAAATTTCTGGCACTGAGTAACTGCTTAGTATCATCATCAGTGTCCTTGGCCATACACATGGAAATTAGGAAAATTCACATATGCTCCAAAGTAGACAATTCCAAACTATTAATTGTTTTCCATTAGTCATGTATGTGGAGAAGGCAAATAATATAATCTCCCATAACCTTCACACCAAGATGGATTTGATCTGATGATAAATGTATTGGCTTCCACAGAAAAGATGAGCCCTAGGCTGTGTTCCTTACATTTGCAGGAAATTACTTTCCATGACCCAGAAGACCTATGTTCTCCTTTCCTTTCCTCTAAAACCTCTATCAACAAGACAAGAATCTCCTGAGACTTAGGAAGAGGAAGAAGGATTATCAAACAACTATATTTGCTCATGTCATAAATGAGATGACCCTATCATGTTGGCTACAAATCATCTACTCAGAGTACAAATGAATAAAGTCACGTTAGAATCTTTGGAAAGCTGGCATGGAAAACATATCATAAAATATTCATGCCTATTTTTCCATGAGCTTAGCTCTTTCCAGTACAAGAGTTACTCTTGCTGTTAAAAGTTAGATTTTGGCCAGGTGCCGTGGCTCATGCTTGTAATACCAGCAACTTGAGGGGCTGAGGCAGGAGATCTCATGAGCCCAGGAGTTCGAGACAAGCCTGGGCAACATAGAGAAACCCTATCTCTACAGAAAAAAAAAAAAAAAAAAATCAGCCAGCCGTGGTGGCATGTCTGTATTCCCAGCTACTCAGGAGGCTGAGGTGGGAGGATCACTTGAGCCCAGGAGTTCAAAGCTGCAGTGAGCTGTGTTTGTGCCACTGTACTCCAGCCTGGATGACAAAGCAAGACCCTGTCTCAAATAAATAAATAAATAAATAAATAAATAAATAAATAAATGTAGATATTTATAAAAGATAAACTCTTTAAACCTATGGGTATTGTTTAAGATTATTTATGGCTCCAGCTATTTCTATTTTTATAGGCTTCTTCGAAGTGGATGGCTTAATTTCTGGTAGTGTCGAAGGACAGGTCAAGAAAAAATCAGTGGATCATAACCCTTCTCTAACCCTTCTCTGATAATAGGCAATATCTGGAGAAAACCACACAGACATACATATTCAAATCATGCGTACAATTTCAGGGACTTCATAGATCTCCTGGAGCTCACGTGTGCCCTCCCTTAGAGGTCCATGGGGTTCCATGCTAGGAACTTATGGGTCAGGCAGTAGCTTAAAATCCCTTCCGTTCTAGGAGCCCCTGTTTTTGCAAACAAAGCTCCCCTTGGCAAGCCTAGGCAGAAAGAAGTTGAATTTCTTACATGAAATCTAAGCAGTTTGAAATTCCCATAGCAAACTGATTGTGAAGCCATGTGAATTTTTAAGAAAAACGGGCATTAGTGAAGGTACTCAGCATTTCCTCTAAGGTAAGTGGAAGCATTCCTATTTCTTTAATTTTGTGGGGACAATATGATGTGTAGTTGAAATACCTGAGGTGAAGGCTCACTTCTACTTCCTATCTCACGTTACTGTGCACATACAAAGTTTCAGTATCTTTATGAAAAGATAATAATATGGACTATGCATTTCCTGACAAAATTGTGAAGATGGTGACATATGTAAAATAGCTAGCAAGAGTGCCAGACTTCTTAGGTGCTAGCTGAATGACAACTATCATCTGGCAAGTGATCAAGCAAGATACAGCATGGCATTCTTTCTCAAATTTTAATTATATATATATACACACACATATATATGAATATATATTTATATATGTAAATGTATATATATTTTACAAAACTACAGATCACCTATTTAATATTGTTTCTTTAGATTATACTATTTCTGCAAAAATAGACTTTGCCCAAATTTTAATCTAAAAAAATAACAAGTTTAAGATGCTGGTTATGCCTTTTCTAATACACATTAAAATGAAATCACAGAAAAAGTTGTTACTGAGCATCATAAAAATTATTTTGAAAACTATCCTTTCACAAACATAGCAAGCCACTAACATCTTAGCTTAAATTAAACCTAATCTAGGTTTATTTAGTATTTTCCTTGGCAAATTCCAGGCTTGAAAGAAGGTATTTAGAGTTTTCACGGTGGAAAGAGAAGAAGGAAATCCTCAGAGGGTGTCAGGTGGCAGTCCCTAGGGCATCTGGGGTCCAGCCAGTGAAGGGCAGTCCCTGAGGGCTGCAAACAAGAAGGAGGAGGAGAAAGGAAGGCCAAGTTAGAAGCTGCATTAATTTTTAAAGACTGGTGTCACTTTCTCAGGTCCAGAACTGGACTAGCCTGTGATATTCCTAGCATGTAAGAGCTGCATCTCTATTTAATGACTTCAGTATTCTAAAGGTGGCAAAAAGTCATATATAATTCATCATTTGAATAGAAATAAAAACATAAGGAAGGAGTGGTTAGGGCATTAGTTCAGAAAACAGAAAATCTAGCTCTCTGCTGCTGATGGACAGATGTGCATCTTTTATAATGCACCCTTATTTGGAGGCCAAACACAAGGCCGTAATTCTGTGAAGGGTTTGGAAGGTCATTAAAACTATGCTTATCTTTTAGCCAATATTGGCCCTGGAACTGCCCACAGCAGTCCTTTCCAGCATGCCCCTGTATATACAATCACACAATATATCAATAAAGAGGGATGGAAACACATCACATCTCATGAAATCCAGATTATTAAAACTCAGAGGTATAATCTTTATTCACTTAAAAAGTAAACTCTAAAAAACACACACCTAATGTACTTAACACTACTTTAGGCTATCCATTGAAGGGACAAGAGGCATATATAACTTAACAAAATAATTTTTGAATGCCTATTCAGTCCCAGACACTTAATCAAGTTATTAAGGCTAGAGAGCTGAATGGCAACTAGAAGACTAAAATGAATATTAAAGTGACGTCCTTTACACTCCAACTTGAACAAGAAAATATTTATTAAGAATCTATTATGTGCTAAGAATTGTGTCTTTATCTTTACCTTAGCTTTTTCTCTCTACCATATGGGAAACAGTGCAGCCTAGTATTAGTAATTTATTTTTTGCTGGTAGGTACACTCAGATTTGAATTCTGGTTTTGCTTCTTAACTAGCAGAACTTGGACATGGACTTGAATTTTCCTAATCTCTGCCTTCATTAGTTGCTTCATTCATAAAGTAGGACAAATATTCCCTACAATATAAAATTAAGTACTCACTAAAAATTGATTTTGTGTTCTTCTGCCCTTTTACTATTTTAAGCATAGGTGAAAAACACTGAACAAAACAGAAATGGCCTCAAAATCTAGCGATGAAGATAAATGAGTTGATTAGTCTAAAAATGATTGGGCAATTAATGCCCTGTACTTATTGTTATAATTATCAAATGATGATATTTTGAGTGTGGGACAGGATGAGAACTATATACACATAAAAGAAGAGTACTTTAGTAAAACAAGTGGCAGATATTAAATGATAAATCACTATCTAACATATAAAAAGCATTTTGAACTGTATGGTTGAAGAAACAACTGCTGCCCCAGAGAGTTATCATGACAGTTGGAGCTGACCAAAGGTAGTTTTATTGAACAGATAAGTTCTACTAATCAGATATTATATAAGTAGAATGACCCATAGGATTAGGAACATGCAAAAATATAAGAAAAATCAGATCAGATTGTGCCATCACCATTTAAGCAAAAGCATCTATCAATACTAATTTCAGAAGTGAAGCAGAAGAATTGAAACAGCACAGAACATAGAGCTCAGCTCGCTGACTCTAATAAGACACTAATGCTTAGTCTCCTTCATCCTAATGCTTCAAAGAGAATCTAATTTTATTAAACACTGTTTTAATTCTAGATAACTAAATTATTCCCATTCCATGGCCAATGGCCCATAATCAATATATTTTTGCTTATCCACATTGGAATGAGAGACTTCAGAAAACAGGGGAACCCTTATCCTTATTATGATTGATTTAAAATGATATTTTTAGATTTTGGAAGTTACATATAGCATTTGGAGAATATATTAAGCTGTACTCACGGACAAATTAAGTTTCCTTAGCATAAGCTACCATTTAATAATGTATATGTAATTAACTCTTTTACTTTTAAGTTTTTATATTTTTTTCAGAAAACTTCAAAAAATTATAAATCATAGGGCTGCTTTAAATCCTGTGCTGTTTTGTAGAAAATGGCAGTGGGCATGGAAGTGGGGACTATGTAGAAAAAGTAGGTAAAAATTCAACTATTTCCTTGTGTATATGGGAAGGTTGCGGACAAACTGTATCAAAAAGCAAAATTTCTTACAGCTATTTTTCCATAACCAAGAGTAATAATAAAATGGTGAGGGAGAATAATATTGCTGTTTCTTTATTCCTGACACCTCGTGTGGCCTCCTGGTATGAAGCCCTCCAACACGCTGCTTCTGTTTTCTGAATACCCTTCTTTATGCTGAGATGTTTCCCTTGCTCAGAGGCAGATTGTACCAGCTTACAAGAGCTGGCTTTAAATTTTTAGTAATTTTTGAGCCAGTTGATCTCAAGTTGGAAGCTTGAAAAATCAGCATTTTTTAGAAAAACACTGCTTATATGTGTCAATTGAAGTTGTTGCTTATAACTGTTACAACTGTTTATGTGGTCCTTGGTCTAGTGCCTATTATATGGTTGGTGTATACAGGCTAGACAAATTAGAGAGTTATTAAAATAGATTCACTAATTCATTCTTAAAATTTATAACTAACCCTTAAAATCATAACTGCTCAGCCTCACAAACAGCCCCAATTGAGTAGTTTCACTGTTTCACCATTTCCATAATACCCTTGTAAGACACAGGAAGGGGAAAAATGTACAAGAATAGATACATGTATCGGAGAAGACAGCAAGAAAACACAAATTTTATAACAGCTGTGGGCATTTAGTCCATACTCCCAGCCAGTATTCACAACAGATGAGTTTAAATAGAATAAATGAATTGCTTTCTGAACAGTTTTGGGAGCTATAGATTTGACATTGCTTTTAGCCTCCCACGATTAAGAACCACCATGGTGTAGGAATAAAGAATGAAAAAGCAAACAGATTCGGCAACAGGCCAATTAAAATGCTGTTCAAGGTGAGTCACCAAGTATTCTTTTCCAGTGTGGCAATACTGAGTTCCGTGATAAACACTCCATCTATCTTTCATGAAGGAAACACTTGCCAAATTAAACTTAAAGCGTGAAATGTGGAAGAAGATGTGGTTTGGGCAGAGGATCAGTTGTTGGCATGTGGGAAGTCTAGTCTGCATCTGGACTATCTGATGGAGTTGTGGTTAGGTGTGAAATCACAGGGCTCTTGGCCTATTCATTCTACCTTCATTTCTCTGTGACGTTATACTGTTTTATTATTTCAGATATGTGGAATATCTTAGTGGGCAGTCTCTATGCTGACTTATCTGAAATCCAATCTCTCAGGACCATGCAGCCATAACACCTAAATATTGAACAGTAAAGCACAGTTTATACCACAAAGCTATAACTCTGTATTTTGTTAGTTTGTTAAATTGTCTTCTTGGCAGTCTACTTTGGTATCTAGAGTTTATAATAATGTGCATGTTTGCAAGAAAAGTATTAGTCCATTTTCACACTGCTGATAAAGACACACCAAAACTGGGAACAAAAAGAGGTTTAATTGGATTTACGGTTCCACATGTCTAGGGAGTCCTCAGAATCATGGCAGGAGGCAAAAGGCATGGCAGTAGCAACAGAAAAACAAGGAAGAAGCAAAAGCGGAAACCCCTGATAAACCCATCAGATCTCACGAGACTTATTCACTATCACAAGAATAGCACAGGAAAAACCAGCCCCCACGATTCAATTACCTCCCCCTTGGTCCCTCCCATAACACATGGGAATTCTGGGAGATACAATTCAAGTTGAGATTTGGGTTGGGACACAGTCAAACCATATCATTCTGTCCCTGGACCCTCCAAATCTCATGTCCTCACATTTTAAAACCAATCATGCCTTCCCCACAGTCCCCCAAAGTCTTAACTCATTTCAGCATTAACCAAAATGTCCACAGTCCAGTCTCATTTGAACAAGACAAGTCCCTTCTGCCTATGAGCCTGTAAAATCAAAAGCAAGCTAGTTACTTCCTAGATACAATAGAGGTACATGTACTGAGTCAATACAGCCTTTCCAAATAGAAGAAATTGGCCAAAACAGAAAGGTTACGGGGCCCATGCAAGCCAAAAATCCAGTGGAGCAGTCAAATTTTAAAGCTCCAAAATGATCTTTGTTGACTCCAGGTCTCACATCCAGGTCACACTGATGCAAGAGGTAGGTTCCTACAGTCTTGGGCAGTTCTGCCTCTGTAGCTTTGCAGGGTACACCCTCCCTTCTGGCTGCTTTCATGCACTAGTGTTGAGTGCCCGTGGCTTTTCCAGGCACATGGTACAAGCTGTTGGTGGATCTACCATTCCAGGAACTGGAGGATGGCAGCCCTCTTCTCGCAGCTTCACTAAGCAGTGCCCCAGTAGAGACTATGTTTGGGAGCTCCAACCCCACATTTCCCTTCTGCACTGCCCTAGCAGAGGTTCTCCATGAGGGCTGCGCCCCTGCAACAAACTTTTTCTTGGGGATCCAGGCATTTCCATACATCTCTAACATCTAGGCGGAGGTTCCCAAACCTCAATTCTTCTGTGCACCCGCAGGCTCAACACCATGTGGAAGCTGCCAAGGCTTGAGGCTTCCACCCTCTGAAGTCACAGTCTGAGCTCTACGTTGGCCCCTTTCAGCCATGACTGGAGTGGCTGGGACACAGGGCACCAAGTCCCTAGGCTGCACACAGGACAGGGTCCCTGGGCCAGCCCACAAAACCACTTTTTCCTCCTGGGCCTCCGGGCCTGTGATGGTGAGAGGTGAAGCCAGCTGGGCTTCTGGGTCGGGTGGGCACTTGGAGAACTTTTGTGTCTAGCTAAAGGATTGTAAATGTACCAATCATCACTCTGTGTCTAGCTAAAGGATTGTAAATGCACCAATCAGCACTCTGTAAAAACATACCAATCAGCACTCTATAAAATGGACCAATCAGCACTCTGTAAAATGGACCAATCAGGATGTGGGCGGGGCCAAATAAGGGAATAAAACCTGGCCACCCGAGCCAGCAGTGCCAAGCAACCTGCTTGGGTCCCTTTCGAGGCTGTGGAAGCTTTGTTCTTTTGCTCTTCATGATAAATCTTGCTGCTGCTCACTCTTTGGGTCCACACTACCTTTACAAGCTGTAACACTCACTGCGAAGGTCTGCAGCTTCATTCCTGAAGTCAGTGAGACCATGAACCCACTGGGAGGAACAAACAACCAACTCCAGATGCACGACCTTTAAGAGCTGTAACACTCACTGCGAAGGTCTGTGGCTTCACTCCTGAAGTCAGCAAGACCAAGAACCCACCAGAAGGAAGAAAGTCCGGAGGCATCTGAACATCTGAAGGAACAAACTCCAGACACACCATTTTTAAGAGCTGTAACACTCACCACAAGGGTCTCCAGCTTCATTCTTGAAGTCAGCGAGACCAAGAACCCACCGGAAGGAATAAATTCTGGACACAATGGGAGGGGCTGCCATGAAGGTCTCTGACATGGCCTGCAGACATTTCCCCATGGTCTTGGGATTAACATTAGGCTCCTTGCTACTTACGCAATTTCTGCAGCCAGCTTAAATTTCTCCTCAAAAAACGGGGTTTTCTTTTCTACTGCATTGTCAGGCTGCAAATTTTCTGAACTTTTATGCTGTTTCCCTTTTAAAATGGGATTTTGTTTTGTTTTATTTTGTTTTGTTTTTTTGAGATGGAGTCTCGCTCTGTTGTCAGGCTGGAGTGCAGTGGTGCAATCTCGGCTCACTGCAACCTCCACCTCCTGGGTTCAAGTGATTCTCCTGCTTCAGCCTCCTGAGTAGCTGGGACTACAGGTGTGTGCCACCACGCCCAGCTAATTTTTGTATTTTTAGTAGAGATGGGGTTTCACCATGTTGGCCAGGATGGTCTCAATCTCTTGACCTCATGATCTGCCCACCTCGGCCTCCCAAAGTACTGGGATTACAGGCGTGAGCTACTGCACTTGGCCTAAAATGTGATGCTTTTAATAGCACCTAGATCACCTTTTGAATGCTTTGCTGCTTAGAATCCGTTTCTTCCACCAGATACCCTAAATCATCTCTCTGAAGTTTAAAGTTTCACAAATCTCTAGGGCAGGGGTGAAATGCCACCAGTCTCTTTGGTGGCATAACAGGAGTCACCTTTGCTCCAGTTCCCAACAAACTCCTCATCTCCATCTGAGACCACCTCAGCCTGGACCTTATTGCTCATATCACTATCGGCATTTTTTTCAAAGCCATTTAACCAGTCTTTAGGAGGTTCCAAGCTTTCCCACATTTTCCTGTCCTCTTATGAGCCCTGCAAACTGTTCTGACCTTCACCTATTACCCAGTTCCAAAGTCACTTCCACATTTTCGGATATTTTTCAGGAACACGCCACTCTACTGGTACCAATTAACTGTATTTGTACATTTTCAAACTGCTGATAAAGACACACAAACTGGGAACAAAAAGAGGTTTAATTGGACTTACAGTTCCACATTGCCTAGGGAGGCCTCAGAACTATGGTGGGAGGCAAAATGCACTTCTTGCATGACAGCAGCAAGAGAAAAATGAGGAAGAAGCAAAACCGGAAACCCCTGACAAGCCCATCAGATCTCTTGAGACTTATTCACTACCATGAGAATAGCGTGGGAAAGACTGGCCCCCATGATTCAATTACCTCCCCCTGGGTCCCTCCCACAACACGTGGGAATTCTGGAAGACACAGTTCAAGTTGGGATTTGGGTGAGGACACAGCCAAACCATATCAAATGGTGTTTGGGTTAAAAGACTGTTGTGACTGATTTCTTGGAGACTTTGGAAGCCAATCAATTGTAAGTCACCAAAAGCGCCTTGCAAATTACGTTAGTGTCTGCAGGGCAGTGGCAACTGCATTAAGTAATGGTGACTAGGAGCACACAGCATTAGAGATGATTCTTAAAAATAGTACTCAACAAATGTTTGGTTAATGCTACCTTTTTTCCTCTAAAAGCCTCCATTCCTAACAGCCTGCTTTGACCCAGTACCACTTTAGGACCATATCAAATGAAGATGATAGATTCAAATGTTCAGGTTCCAAACGAGTGGTAGTTTCTCTAATATTTTTCCCTGCCCCAGGGTTTTATTTTATTTCATTTCTTTAAGATGTGAAATAAATTTTTCATTAATTAATGAAAACATACCGATTTAGTGTATAAGATGCCAGTAGTTTCCGCTGGACTAAGATCTCATCTCAGGGTAAGAAATCCCTTGAAGGCAGTATCTTGTATAGCTTCCTGTTACCAAAGGAATAATTGCTTATCTAAGAAGAACTAAAATAAAAACTTGCGCCTACAAACATATACATGTTTTGATCATGCCAAAGAGCACTTACAGTTTCTGAAAATACTGCTTTCCAATGTAGTCACATCACAAATAAAACTCAAACATGGCTATAGCCAATATAAAAAATGTATACTTTTAGAATACAAAAAATGTATATTTTTAGGTATTTTAACTTCCATTTTTTTTGAAACAGAGTCTCACTCTGTCACCCAGACTGGAGTGCAGTGGCATGACCTTGGCTCACTGCAACCTCCGCCTCCCAGGTTCAAGTGAGTCTTCTGCCTCAGCCTCCCGAGTAGCTGAAACTACAGGTGCACGCCATCACATCCAGCTAATTTTTGTATTTTTAGTAGAGACAGGGTTTTACCATATTGGCCAGACTGGTCTTGAACTCCTGACCTCATGATCACCTGCCTTGGCCTCCCAAAGTGCTGTGATTACAGGCATGAGCCATTGCGCCTGGCTGTGATTTTTTTTAAATAAATAAATTTCATAAGGAATATTTGCTTTATTGATATACACATTTCTTTTAAAAAGGCAAGGTTATTTTTCATTGGCTTGTTTGAGTTCCTTTTAAATTCTGGATATCAGTCCTGTTGGATTCATAGTTTACAAATATTTTCTCCCATAGTGCAGGTTGTCTGTTCACTCTGTTGATTCTTTTGCTGTGCAGAAACTTCTCAGTTTGTCTCATTTGTTTATTTTTGCTTTTGTTGTTTTTTCTTTTGAAGTCTTAGTCAATAAATTCTTTGCCTACCCCAATGTCAAGAAGATTTTTCCCTAGGTTTTTTTTCTAGTACATTCATAGTTTCAGGTCTCATTTAAGTCTTGGATCCATCTTGAATTGATTTAAAAAGTGGACAAAGGACACGAATGGGAATTTTTCAAAAGGAAGTCATACAAACGACCAAGCATATGAAAAAATGCTCAAAATCCCTAATCATCAGATGTATTTTTCTGGTCTTGAATTGCTGTAAAGAACTACTTGAGACTAGGTACTTTATAAAGAAAAGAGGTTTAATCGGTTCACAGTTCTGCAGGCTGTACAGGAAGCATGGCTGGGGAGGCCTCAGGAATCTTAACAGTCATGGAGAATGGTGGAGAGGAAGGAGTCATGACTTACATGGCCAGAGCAGGAAAAAAAGAGCAAATAGGAAGGTGCCCCACACTTTTTTTTTTTAAACCAGACCGTCTGTGAACTTACTCATTAACATGAAAACAGCAAGGGAGAAGTCTGCCCCATGATCCATTCCCATTCCACCAGGTCTGTCCTCCAACACTGGAAATTGCGATTCAACATGAGATTTGGGCAGGGACACACGCCCAAACCATATCATTCTGCCCCTGGCCCCTACCAAATCCCATGTCCTTCTCACATTGCAAAGTACAACCGTCCCTTCTCAAGAGTCCCCCAAAGTCTTAACTAATTTCAGCATTAACTCAAAAGTCTGCAGTCCAAAGTTTCATCTGAGACAAGGTAAGTTCCTTCCACCTAAGAGCCTGTAAAATCAAAACAAGCCAGTTGATTCCAATATAAAATGGGGATACAGGCATTAGGTAAACACACCCATTCCAAAAGGGAGAAATTTGACAAAACAAAGGGGCTGCAGGCCCCAAACAAGCCCAAAACCCAGGAGGGCAGTTATTAAATCATAAATCTCCAAAATAATCTACTTTGACTTCATGTCACATCTTGGCCACACTGATGAAAGGGCTTGGCTTTCATCAGTGCTCCCAAGACCTTGGGCATATGTGCCCCAGTGGCTCTGCAGGGTACAAACCTCGTGGCTGCTTTCTTGGGTTGGTATTGAGTGCCTGCAGCTTTTCCAGGTATATGGTGCAAGCTGTCAGTGGATTTAACATTCTGGGGTCTATGGGACAGTGGCTGTCTTCTCGCAGCTCCACTAGGCAGTTCTCCAGTGGGGACTCTGTGTGGGGGCTCCAACCCCACATTTCCCCTCCACAGCCCTAGTAGAAAGCTCCACCCCTGCAACAGACTTCTGCCTGGACATCCAAGCATTTCCATACATCCTGTGAAATCTAGGTGGAGGCTCCTAAGCCTCAACTCCTGCCCTCTGTGAACATGCAGGCTTAACACCACATGGAAGCTGCCATGACTTGTGGCTTCCACCTGCTGGAGCAGTGACCTGAGACATATATGGGGCCTTTTAGCCACTGCTGGAGCTGCGGTGGCTGGGATGCAGGGAGCAGTGTCTTCAGGTTGTATAGGCATTTTCCCCATTGTCTTGGCAATAACACTGGGTTCCTCTTTACTTATGCAAATTTTTGCAGCCAGCTTGAACTCCCCCCAAGAAAATCAGTTTTTCATTTCTAACACAGTCAGGCTGCAAATTTTCCAAACTTTTATGCTCTGTTTCCCTTTTAAATACATGTTCCAGTTCCATGTGATCTCTTTGCTCATAAGTATAAGGATAGCCTACTAGAAGCAGCCAGGCAACATCTTGAATGTTTTGCTACTTTGAAATTTCTTTCATCAGATACCATAAATCATCATTCTCAAGTTCAAATTTCCAGATCTCTAGAGCAGGGACATAATGACTCCAAACTCTGCTAACGCATTGCAAAAGTGACATTTACTCAAGTTTCCAATAAGTTCCTCATTTCCATCTCAGACCTCCTCAGCTTAGACTTCATTGATGATATCAGTATCAGGATTTTGGTCACAACAGCTTAACAAGTATATAGGAAGTTCCAAACTCCCTCATCTTTCTGTCCTCTTCTGAGCCCTCCACACTCTTCCAACCTCTGCCCATTAACCCCAAAGTTGCTTCTACATTTTCAGGTATATTTATAGCAATGCCCCACCTCCCAGCACCAATTTTCTGTATTAGTTCATTCTTGCATTGCTATAAAGAACTATCTGAGACTGGGTAATTTATAAAGAACAGAGGTTTAATTGGCTCATGGTTCTGCAGGCTGTATAGGAAACATGGCCAGGGTGGGAGGGGGGCACTCAGAAAACTTACAATCATGGTAGAAGGCAAAGAGGAAGGCAGCATGTCTTACATGGCCAGAGCAGGAGGAAGAGAGTAAAGGGGAAAGTGCCACACACATTTTTGCAACCAGATCTCATGAGAACTCATTATCTTGAGAACAGCAAGGGGAAAGTCCATCCCCATGATCCAATCACATCCTACCAGACCCCTCCTCCAAAACTGGAGATTACATTTCAACATGCGATTTGGGTGGGAACACAAATCCAAACCATATCATCAGAAAAATGCAAATTAAATCCACAAAAATATGTCATCTTACAAAAGTCATAATGACTAATATTAAGATTTAGATGTCCAAAAATAACAGATGTTGGTGAGAATGCAGAGAAAAGGGAACGTTTACAGGCTCTTGGTGGGAATGTAAATTAATACTACTGTATGGAAAACAGTGTGGAGATTTCTTAAAGAACTAAGAACTACCATTCAATCCAGCATTCTCATTACTAGGTATATAGCCTAAGGAAAAGAAATTATTATATTAAAAAAAATACCTGCACAAGTATGTTTATTGCAGCACTGTTCACAATAGCAAAGATAGGTAATCAACCTAAGTGTCCATCAATAGGTGACTGAAAATAAGAAAATGTGATATTCAGCCATAAAAAGTAGTGAAATCATGTCTTTTGTGGCAACATGGATGGAACTGGAGGCCACTCTCTTAAGGGAAACAACTCAGACAGACAAAATCAAATATCTCCTGTTCACATAAGTGCAAGCTAAATAACTCGTACACATGAGTATACAGTGTGAAATAATATTGGAGACTCAGAAGTTTAGAAGGGGAGTGAGAAATGAGAAATTACTTAATGAGTACGATGTATACTATTCAGGTCGTGGATACACTAATAGCCCAGGCTTCACCACTAGCAATATATCCATGTAGCAAAACTGCTCTTTTACCCCTTAAATTTATACAAATAAACAAAGATAATGTTAAATATACTTTTAAACAATATAATGAAATAAATACAAATGAAACTCTATTATATATATTATGAATTTCCCTTACACAGACATGAAAACATCTCAAGTCAGATAATTTCTAAGTAGGACTTTTTAAAGATACACACACACACACACACACACACACACACACACACATATCTGTGTTCAAATTACTGCAAAATGGAAAAATTAAAATGTTATATTTGTAAGTATTCAACAAAATCAGTCCCAAATCACAAACCTAATCTCCATCATATTCCACATGATTCAAGAAACACCAACATGGCACATATATACATATGTAACAAACCTGCACATTGTGCACATGTACCCTAAAACTTAAAGTATAATAATAATAAAATTAAAAAAAAAAGAAACACTAAAAGCTGGGAGGAGTGGCTCACACCTGTGACCCCAGCACTTTGGATGGCTGCAGTGGGAGGATCACTTGAGCCCAGGAGGTTGGGACCAGACTGGGCAACATAGTGAGACTCTGTCTCTAAGAGAAGATTAAAAAAAAAAATGAGCAAGGCATGGTAGCATGTGCCTGTGCTCCCAGCTACTTGGGAAGCTGAGGTGAGTGGAATGCTTGAGCCCAGGACTTCCAGGCTGCAGTGAGCCATGATTTCACCACGGCACTCCAGCATAGGCGACAGAGTGAGACATAGTCTCCAAAAACAAAGTAAAAAAAAGAAAGGAAAAAAGAAACACCCTACAGACAGAATTGAGCACATATGAAATAGATCATGGGGGAGGTCAATATTCTTTATATGTTGCTTAGGTTTTCTTTGATTTTTAGAAATTCCCCAAAACAAGAACTGATCCCTAATTTGTTTATAGACATTCTTTCCCTTTGCTTTCTGTTTCATTTAGTCCATTTTTATGAGGTGCTTTATTTCATTCTTCACCTTCCATCTCCATGCAATACTTGAAGATACATTTTATCAATAGGGTCCATCCTAGACATGATCAAGCTCCTTGAAACACATTTCACCATTTATTTAGCTGTGCAAGGAGAAACTACCTTTATAGTATTCAACATTTTAGGTCTTTTTGTTATAGGTTATAAACATATAACATATAGCATATATGAACTTCACTTCATCATCTTTTTAATTTCACTCCCAAAAATCCCACCTGTGGAAATTAGTGAATGTAGTAGAAGTTTCCACCTCTACTGTAGAGAAAAATGAGGATAGATTGTAAGATTGTATATCACACAGTGTATTAGACAAATTTATTCTCTCAGATCTCTCTCCTCTCTCGCTCTCCTCCTCCTCCTTGAATTTCTAACCACCTGTATCCTTTTTATCATCTCTCCTTTCCCTAAGCTCAACCTCACTTCCCGTTTCACATAAAATCGTTTATGGTGTGGGTAAAGGCTAGCTTTGCCATTCACTATGTGGTATGTTCTTGGAGCAGTCACTTAAGGTCTCAATTCCTTATTTTTTTTCATCTGTAATAATATGAATACATTTTCTTTATGGTGCAATTACTATGTGCTGGCACTTTTCTAAGTTTTTCAGTGTATACTCATTCACTGATTCCTCACAAATACCCATTGAGGTGTGTATTATTTTCTGTAACCATCCCAATCACATTTTATAAATAGACAATCAGAGGTACTGAAAATTTAAACAATTTTCCAATGTCACATAGCATGTAAGTGGCAGGAACAGGATTCAAATTCATGTGTTCTAACTCCAGGGGCCAAGTTCTAAAAGATGGCAACTTATTTGCTCAATTATTTTATTTATTTATTTATTTATTTATTTATTTATTTATTTATTTATTTATATTGTTTTTGAGACAGGGTCTCACTCTGTTGCCCAGGCTGGAGTGCAGTGGCGTGAACTCAGCTCACCGCAAACTCCACCTCCTGGGTTCAATTGATTCTCTTGCCTCAGCCTTCTAAGTAGCTGGGTCTACAGGTGCGAGCCACCAATCCTGGCTAATTTTTATATTTTTAGTAGAGACAAGGTTTCACCATGTTGGGCAGGCTGTTCTCAAACTCCTTACCTCAAGCGATCCACACATCTCGGCCTCCCAAAGTGTTGGGATTACAGGCATGAGTGCCCGGCCTGCTCAGGTAATTTTGGAATTCCTTTATATTTTTCATTTTTATTTTTAACTTACTACTACTATGAAATACATAAAAGACCACAGCCTAACATGTTGTTTCATAAACAAACAAAAAAAAACTGGCATATTTGCTCTGAAGAATCAAATAGGCCCTTATAACATAAACTGAAAGGTTTATTTTGTCCTTTTTTCTAAAGAATTACACATGGAAGACCAGTGAACTGGTGATCTGCTTTTAATTTGTTTTAATGATGTTATAGCGCCCCCAGCAGAGGCTCAGCCAGCTGACTGTTCAACCCAGCTCAGTGTGGAAAGTGTTTTCTAAGTTTGAAGAATATCACGGAAGTTTGTATTTGTGGGTATGAGGCATTAGAAGTTTCTGCATGAGACTGTTATATAAATCCCTACTGTCCTCAGACTTGTACTCCTTCTACAGTCCATTTCTCCCACGCAGTGTTGTAGCCAGGTATGCCTCTTGCTTGGCCCCTGCACATGCACAATCTAATCCAAACTCTATATCTTTGCTCACACTGTTCCTCCAACTGTCCAAACCTTTTCCTCTGCCCCTAGCGATGACATTTTCAACTCCCTCTTAATTTTTCCCTGCAGTGCTTTTATTTTCCTAATGTTGCATGATTGATACAAAATAAAGAGAAAGTGGAAGCACTACTGAAGATAACAGTTCAGGGATAATTTGCTATTACAAGTTTAGAGTTCTCTTTCTCTTATACCCTCCCTTTCAAAAATGTAGATTTAACTGTATTTGTGAGTGCATATATATTATAGATGATATATGACATGCAGTATATATTATAGACACTGATATGGTTTGGCTGTGTCCCCACCTGAATCTCATCTTGAATTGTAATAATCCCCAGGTGTCAAGGGCAGGGCCAGGTGGAGATAATTGAATTGTGGGGGCAGTTTCCCCCATGCTGTTCTCGCGGTAGTGAATAAGTCTCACGAGATCTGATGGTTTTATAAATGGGAGTTCCCCTGCACAAACTCTCTGCCTGCCCCCACGCAATATGTGACTTTGCTCCTCATTTGCCTTCCATGATTATGAGGCCTCCCCAGCCATGTGGAACTGTGAGTCCATTAAACCTCTTTCCTTTATAAGTTACCCAGTTTCAGGTATGTCTTTATTAGCAGCGTGAGAGCAGACTATTACAGACACATATCAAATTCTGTACATACTGTTAAAAAATCTATTCTTATTCAACAGTATACTGTAGTTATATTAATCAGGACTCTTTCAGTTCTAAATGACAGAAATCTAATTTGAACCAATCATAGCCTCTCCTAACAAAAAAAATTTAAGTCCATGTAGCCAAAATTATTCAGCTCTCTACCTCTGAAAAGTCCAGAGCTAGTTAGCTTTAATAACAGCTGGTTCTGAAAATCCAAATGGAGCTGTCAGGATTCTTACTCTACTATTATATTTCTTCTCTATCTCCATCTCTTAATTCTGTTGCTTGTTTTTGCTTTTTTCTCTGTCTCATTCTTTCCTACTCTTGAAAAACTTTTAGACAAAATGAACTTGACAGACTTTATTTAAGCAAAGGACAGTTCATGAATTGGGCAACACATAAAACTGGAAGAAATTCAGAGAGCTCTGCTCCAGCGGCACAAGCAGTGAGCTTTTATAGCCTGAAGACAGAAGCAAAGTAATTACCTGATGACTACACCTAGTCATTTGCCTCATTTATGTGTGGTCTGAGAAGAGACCCCTAGTTATATAACCAATCAGCTAGTTGCCTCGTTGTGATTGAGGCTAGATTTTTTTTCAAGACAGACAAAACTGCCTCCAAGTTAAGTTTTGTTTTGCTTGCATAAAGGTTTTGGGTAAAGAAACAACCCGAGCCTGATGACTTCCTGCATATTTTGCTGTAATACTACTAAAAATAATTTTCTTCCTGTAGCTGAGAGCGGAATATCTTTTCCTATATAAGTTCTAGGAGAACATCTCAGAGTGGAATTCAGCTTGGGAAATTTGTCCATTACTGTATCTATCATTCTGTCCAACAGGAGGGAGAATTCTATTGGCTAGCTTCAAGTAGGGTAAGAGGGCCAACAAAGGAAGTGATGCTTTTATAAAACAGGAAAAATCCACCATATATCTCTACATCAATATGTAAAGTCTCTTATCTCTTTGACCTATGGTGGGCCAGAAAACAAAGGCTATTCTAGGTTAGACTGATTTGTTGTTTTCATCTTGTTTTAGTGCAAAGAATAGACATGTGATCAAGGTTATGAGATACTGGGGCTCTCCAAACTTTTTCTTGCTTTTCAGAAAAGAGATCCTGAGGCTTGGTGGTCTCCAGAGCATATAGAATAGATCTGCTGGCCCAGGGAATCGCAGAACCAGATCTCGTTACACTCAATATAGTGTTTCCCTGGGGCGAGAAATACAATTTTATATTCCCCTATTTATTCTTGTTGTGTGATGGCACACTTGAGAATTAGTGGTGCAGATTGGCCTTGTTTCACTGCACTTTTAAATAGCTAAACAATATTCAGTTTTATGATTGTATCGTTATTTACCTCCAACCAAATGATATTTTAGCTTGTTTTGCCAAATTATTCTTTGCTGTGATTCATAATGATGCAGTGAGTATCCCTGTTCATATATCTGTTAATCTCTCAATTGTTTTATTAATATAAATCCTTATAAGTAAAATTACTCAAAAAATTTTGCCCATTTTTAAAGACAAGATTGATTTCCTTCCCTTCCATGAATTGTGCTTTTACTCTTGAAGGCCACACTAATAACTCTATTCTACGTATTCCAATGTTTCCCTAATATTCTCTTTCATTAGTTCACTTATTTGACAAGTTTATCCTGAGTTCCTGTTATGAGTCAGCCTCTATGCACAATGCAAAGGTAATTACAAAGAAAAAATAATCCATTGTCCCCCTCCATTAAGAGAGTAATTTAGTTAAGGAGACAGATAAGAGGACATGTAATTGCAATTTGTGTGATTTGTGCTATGAGGGGGCGGAGGTGCAAGTGCTATGAGAGCAAAGATGAAGTAACTGTCTTGAGAAAGAGAAAAAGCCTTCATTCAGAAGTGATATGTGACTTAAATCCTAAAAACATGAATGGAGAAAGGTGGTCAGCCTTTCCAGGTCGAGGAAACTCCATATACAAATATATCTGGGCATGGAAAAGGGTCAGTATATTCAAGACCTGTTGGAGTATGATAGGAGTAACTGGTATCTGGAAGTCCTGTCAAATGATATAAAGCATAATTCTTATGCATTCTAAAATCTGAGGACCATTCTTCTGAAGCTCCTATGTTTACTGTCCTCAGTAAACTGCAAACTTTTTGACGATGGGAACCATGTCTTATTCATTTCATATCCACTGTTTCTCATATGGTACCTGGAATGCGTGCATCTGTGCACACATAAATGTGCAAATGAATCAATTGAAAATTCAACTTGTGATTGAGTAAAGCCAGTTTTACTCAATAAAATATCTGAATTTGGAAATCTTATAATAATGTGTATTTTTTATTGCAGGAAACAAAACAAAATTTAAAAATCACCTATATCCTCGGCAGTATTAAAAGTCTCTCTCTCTCTCTCTCTCACACACACACACACACATACACACATACACACACACACAAAATTATAACAGCTTTCTAGCCTGCTTTTTTGACTTTGACTCATCTCCCTGTCATTAAGTAATCAATTCCAGTGTGATTTTTCTAACTTTCACCTCTGTAGATAGACATCTAAATGGTTTCCCCATTCTGATATGGGAAACTGTCTGATATATTCACCTTACCTTTAACCAGTCTTGGCCAGGCACCTTCACCTTTGTTGAGTTCTATTACTGTAGTGTCATCCCCACCTCCGACATTGTTTCCCCACCCAAAGGAGCAGAGTGATCTTATAAAAACAGAGATCATCCAAAAACCTTTAAACTTAGAATCAAATTCAAACTCCTCCTCATAGACCCCTGCAGCATTGTGTCTGCTCACCTCTCTCTCACCTCTCCTCTTGGCCATCCTTGTGCTCAGTTTCTGTGTTTCTGCCATATAAGCACATAGCTTCTCAAACACATCTGGATACTTTCCACGCCAGGGCCCTCACATAGGTCACTCTTCTGCCTTGAATGCCACGTTCTTCCACTTTTCCCTCTGTTGACTTCTCATCTTTCATTTCTTGCTCTTAATACCTTCTGAGAAGCTGCTTTCCTGATCACTCAAGTAACTCCCCTTCTACCCTGCACCCACTTATGACAACTTCAAATAGATAATTATATGTAGGCTTATTTTCTTATTCCTCCACTAGACTACAAGCTTTGCACACTTAGGGATTTTGCCTATTTTATTCATCAATGCATACCCAGATTAGTATAGAGTCTGGCACATGGTGAATTCTCAAAATAGAGTGCACTGAAGATATTAAGGGGAGAATTAAGACAATGGTTCTCAAATGTGCTATCTGCACCAATAGCATCAGAATCACCTGGAAACTTAAAAATGCAAATTCTCAGGCCTCAACTGAAGCTACTGTTATCAGAAGCTCCGGGGGGAAGAGTCCAGTTATCTATTTTTTTAACCAGCCCTCTAGGTAATCCTGACATTCAGTAGTTGTGCAACCACTGTTGTATCTGTTTAGGAAGGGAACACACACATTTTGTTTAAAGATGATGTAGCCAGAATTTCTTAGAATGTGAGATTTGAACCTTAAATATCACTGAATTTAATCTCTCATTTTACTGAAAGAAAAGTCCAAGGATAATTTTATTTTATATTTTAATTTAATAATTAGTGATAATTCTGCTTATCAATTTACTTTTATGATAGACATACATATTTCTTATGAATATTAAGTATAATTATGCAGCACATACTTTTGAAAAGTTTTCAAATATGAAGCTCTTTTTATACTGATAGCTGAGTATGTATTAATTTAGCTAAAATTAGGTGTAAGTATGGAAAATTGCAGTTTGTATTTCTCTCAAGATGGTTCAAGCAATGAATTGGTCTAGATAATTTAACAGACACTATTTCTCTGTGATTAATTTTGCCCATATTGATTTTATGTTATTAAGGGGGAAGCAATAGTTTCCTATGAAGTGTCTTATGAAATCTGGTTCAATGAGCAATGTAGCATCATAGAGTTACAAAAAAAGCTAGATTAATTTTTTTTCAAATTGGACTTCAGATTGGATCCAAAACACCTGAGCTATCTGACCTTAGTTAACCGGATAAAGTGTGATGCTGAATACCATATGGTAAGACATGTATCCACAGGAAGAATAAAAATCATGAAGCAAATGTAAATACTCTACAAAACTTAAAAAAATAAAAAAAACTAAGAAGGAAAGAAAATATTAATTGAATTTCCATTATGTAATGGTATTATACTAAGTGCTGTTTCTTATACCATCTTATATTATTCTCTTTCCACCAATTTTTAATTTTTATTTAAATCATAGGTTCTCTAGTTTATCTAATGAAGACACAAAGCCAATTCTTAAAAGAATAGTCTGTGATGAAGCATAGACTATGATTTTTCTATTGGTTTTTCAACACAATAAACATTTTTAAATTTTATATGTGAACTTTAAATATTCCCTTAGTGGAAGTAATTTACAGAGAATACATTTGAGTAGAACTTTTCTCATCACTGATTTTTATATTTTTAATATTATATAAGAAATCATTTAAGTACTTATTTTTTGTAAAGAACACTTATTTCCATATCAGTGATTATCTATGCTACATGATCTTATCTTTAACATAGATGTAGAAATGGAAATTTTCCAGATGGAAGCATCTGACATTTTTAAACCAAAACAAGAACTGAATCAAAATTAAGTTTCTTATTACCTTTAAAACTGTGAGAAAATAAAGACAGCAGGTTGAAAACATTTTGTTCCCTAGCTTACATCACAGTGAACTTCGTACCTGATGTGATTTATTTATTTTAACATTTAACACTATGAGATATGCTCCTTTAAATTCAGATGTTTTTCTGACTTTCTATTTTGATGAAAATCAGTTAAAAATATTGTATAAAATTATTAAGAAAAATTGAAAATATTTTAAAGGTAAATATATTTTATGTTTTTGAATAAAAAACCATTTTAGAGTAGATGCTGTAATTATTTCAATGACATGAATAAATACATTTAAAAAGACAAAACTTCAGAGGTGATATTTGGTTTACATGCAAGATAAACACAGACATTTTAAAAATAACACATTTAGGTCATACTTTAAAATATATATCTAGTATTTTGAAATAACAGATATACTCAATTCCAATTCTGAAATCAATATTAATTTCTCTCAATTGGCTTCTCTACATATGTTTAAGAAAATAGAAAAATAGTATAGAATTCCTAGATTGATACACTTTTAAACATACCACAGTCAGAATTCTGAGTTCAGCTGCATTTGGAATCCTTCATTGCTGACAACAGTCTCAAATGACAATCTTCTTTAAAGCACTCTTCAGTGTGACAACTGAAAGTTCTCCCTTTCACCGCCTGCTTTTTCCATTAACTAGAATGTTACATACTGAGTGCTACACAAAGCATTTGACTGGAGGGTTTTTAGCCTACTCCTTAAATGCCAGAGTTTGAATAATCATTTTTTTTTAAAGATAACTCATCTCTTTATAAGAACATCTGTATTTTTTATTAATTTCATTTTAGGAGTTGGTTATAGGGTGGAATAGGGGGCTGCCTTCATGTGTCATTGGTTAATGTCTATGCATGAGTCACCTAAGTGACATTTAATCACATAATGTCAGTGACATTTTTCTGATTTTACTGTCAATTATTAATAATCTATTGTATGTGCCACTTGAGCTGGGCAGATTAACATGGGAGGTGGGAGGTGCGTTTCAGTTTGATAATAGTGGTCTGGAAAATGCAACTAACTTTTTAAACGGTGAACTAGGTAACACTTTTTTGATAGCGGAGTGGAGTTCACCAGGAATTCCTATCATTTTTTTTTTTCTGGTTTTAAAGGAAATTGCCTCATTTTCTTGTTCACTGGAGAAAGGTATAATGGAAAGCTTTGTGGTTTCTGAAAAATCCTGCATGTGTTCAACTTGACATTGCATTATATTGTCTCTGAGCTGCACATAATGATATGATTGTAATCTGAGAGCACAGGAATTAACTGTCACCTAAAGGTAAACAAGCAAATAAAATTGAATGCTTTTGTCCTCATTTACTTAACATCCACATAAGAGATGCAACAGAGGATTACATTTATTTCTGTTTAAAAAATGCCTCTGTAGGTAGGGCAGCTTGTAATTGGAACTAACAAGACACTGAACCTAAGAAGTAGCCACTTAGTGTATATGGTCTTGAGTTAATAAGCATGCTTTAAAATTGATTTTCTAGCAGCTTCAAGAAATAGAAAAAATAACTTCACACAATGTTTGAAACAGTTAAAGAACAAATGGTATATTACTCTAACATGTAGGTTTAAATTGTCTATGGCATGAAGGGATTAATGAAAGCAAATGGGTTTCCATGACTGAAACCCTCATCTGGAATCCTGGTTTGCATCATGCAAGAAGTCAACCACCACAAACAAAACAAGAATTAGTTTTTTAAAACAGAAGTGTCAGAAACTATTCAGTAAACACAACAGTGCTTTATTCTGTAGGTATTTTCTTCTCTACAGTGATAATTCCTCAAAATATTCATATTTTGATTGACTCTGGTGAGGTTAAGAAGGCTGTGTGCCGAAATATATGGAGAAAGATGACATGGGGAGATGAAGGGCTATAAGCCGCAAGCTAGGGACAAGTGTTTTAAAATTTATCAGGATCTAACTAAGCACAGGAGCCTCAATTTTATTATATTTTCTTAAGTATAAAACATTGAAAAAACCCACAGTATTCATGCTGCCTAATAAACATAATTTTCCAGTAATGTGAACATGACCCCTAACTACCCAATTCACTTGTCTCATGGTTTCTATAGTCCCTTGCACACACCTCCATTATGTGCAGTGTAGCACAGTGCTTGACAGCATGGTCCCTGTGTATAATTCCTGCCTCCTCCTTACCAGCTGTGTGATAACAGGAAAGTTACATAGCCATCTAAGCCTTCATTTCCTCACCTATGAAATGGGGGTAAAAATAGACCTTACATTTTAGAGTTGTGATGATAGAAAAGTAGAAGTCATTAAAATCCCTGTTAAGATCCCTGGTAAATGTTAGCTGTTGTAATCATTTAACATTATTATTATTAATATTGAAACTTCCAATCCAGTGTTCACAGCCTGGAGGGCTTGGAGGTGACAGATTAAGGAGGTAGATTTGACTTTCAGTATGCTCAAATAACACGGTTTCTGATCTGTCTTCTCTGGCTGCTTTCATGTCTGAAAAACTAGAGAACTATTTGATTTGAGCCTGTGATTGATTGAATGTTTAAATATCAAGTAGAACCATTATCTGCACCATTTAACTGGAATGCCCATACATTAATTTATTGAATTTACTTTCACATCCCATCAAACTATGTATACTTTTTTTGCAGAGAAGTTATTGCAGCTCTCATTTTAGAGCTAACATCCTTCAGGGAGGCTTAGGAGATATATCTTCCAAAATAAATTCTTAAGTACTCATGGGAAAAACAAATTGGTGATTCGAGAAACCTCTATGTGTTTAATTACTGAGACATTAGTGTCAGGGGAGAGAAAACACCTTTGACTTATTTTTTGTTTCTTTGTATCATATATGAAATACGACTTCCTAAATAGGCACATTTTTTTCCCCTTATAGTCTTTCTGGGAACTAAAGGCATCTACCCCAACAAATCCATCTCTCACCTAATTTCATTCTCTCAGGTAAATCATCTCATGTCATGACTTCCTAGCCCTCTGCTATAGACATATTTCAGCTCTACACACAACTGTTGGCAGCTGTAGGAGCTTTTGTGCAGAGTTTTATTTGTTTTGTGATGGTGGTGGTGTTGCTGCTTATTTCATATTTTGATTGGTAAGGGGAGTTCCCATACTGTAATAGATTCAGTTGAAAATATTTAGTCTACTTATTATTATTTGATCCCAAGGAATAGAAACTTTCTATTATTTGACTACTTTTGTTGAGGTTTAGTGATATTATATTTGTAACAAATTATCTATTTTTACTTAGGGGTTTGTTGATACAAGAATAAATTGCAAACAGGTCAATCTAGTTACAGGAGGTTGTGAATTAGCCACACAATTTAGATCTGCCTTACTTCAGAGTAATGTTTCAGGGTTTTGGAAAGAGATAAATCTGAGAGTATATCTCAGACATTGAACTGGACACAGAAAAGCCGAGTCTACAGCTAAAGAGGCATGCCACAATGCAGCTCTGGTTCCACCTAGCTTAGAGACTTGGGCAATAAACGTTTCTGTTAATTCCTTATTTTCTTGTTTGTCAAAATGAGAGTATTACTACCTAATGTCATTGAATTATTGTGAAACTTAAATTAGATCACGTATATAAAGTGCTTACCACAGCTTCTGGTGCAAAAGTGATGAGTGCATATTAGGACAAAGAAACTGAAATGCTTCTTACCATGGTTATTGGGCTAAAAAAGGTGAAGTCCTGAATGGCTATTGTCATGCCAGTGTAACAAAATGGAAAAACTGTTTGGAAAACAAGACTATCTTATTTTAAATCCTGGCTCAGTCATTTATTAGCTGTATGAGATTATAAAACGGTAATGATATTATAATATTTATGGTTTCAATCTATGAATACTTAAGTTTTATGTCCTTTGAATTTTACCACCCGGTGTTCAAAACTATAAACATCTCTTGTATATCATTCTAAATATTTTCCCCATGAAAACCAGCTAGATATTTTTATAGAATTGGCATTATACTGTACATTTGTTTACAGCCACTTTATTATATAATTATACACTGTGATCATGTCCTATTATCCTTAAATAGTTTAGAGATTTTCAACATAGTACTGCCTTGTGTGAGGGCATTACGAATTACTATTTTAAATGTTATCATTTACTCTTGACTCTGGAAGTGGTCCTCCCCCACCACAAATTACAATGTAAGAAACATTCTTAAACAGAATTATTTGGGCTAACTTCTTGCTTTTTTTTTTTGCTGTTTTTTTTTTTGAGAGGGTCTCCCTCTCTCTCTCCCTCAGGTTGGAATGCAGTTGTATAACCATGGCTCACTGTAGCCTCCACCTCTCAGGCTCAAGTGATCCTCCTGCCTCAGTCTCCCGAGTAGTTGGGACTACAGGTATGTGCCACCATACCCGGGTAATTTTTGTATTTTTTCTGTAGAAACAGGGTTTCACTGTGTATCTCAGCCTGTTCTCAAACTCCTGGGCTCACACTCCAGATTACTTATCTGCCCTCAGCCTCCCAAAGTGCTGGGATTATAGGCATGAGCTACCACACCCAGAAATTTGGCTAACTTCTAATTGCATTCTCTGCATAAATTCCTAGAACTAATCAAAGGGCAAAATTACCTTTAGGTACTGAACCTTCCTTGTGAAATTGTTTTCCAGAAAATTTGGCTCAATGAACATATTGGCCAGCAAGGAATAAAAATGATAGCTTATAGTTTAAAAGTACAACAAAACCTAATACTGATATAAACATTTTCTAATTTGGTTCAAAAAACATTGCTTACATTTGTATTTCTGTAATTAATAGTACAGCTGATCGTTATATATGTTAAAATTACATTGCTTTTCAATTTATTTCATTCTTACATTTATAAATTACATTATAATGTCTGTGTGAATTAAGAATATTAGCCATTCTTCTGGCATGTATATAGTTTCCAGTATGTGAGCTGATCACCACATCTTAAGCTTGTCTCTTTTTGATTTTATCAGAATTTTGACACTGATATATTTAGTATCTAAATAGTAAGTCTATCCATGCTTAATTTTATCACTGATTTTAAAAGTCCATTTAAAAAGGCCATTTTTCTATTCTGTCATTAGAAAAATTGTTTATTTTTGTTTTGCTTTGTTTTCAATATATTCAGTTTGAGTATACCTCTTTAGCTCTTCAGTAATTCATTTGTTATGTGAGATGTCATCTAAGAATATTTTAACTCTTTCCAAATAATTGACTAGTTGTTGTGAGAACATTTGAATGTTTTTAAATGATTAATATTTATTTCCTGATGTGAAATGCTACCTTTATCATAACATATACACCACTCCCTCACATGCGCATGCACACACACATACACACACACACCCGGGTTTAAGCAGTCTACTGAAAATTTGAAACAACTCTGAAAACTCTTGTACTAAATCTTTTGGAAAATTTACACTAGCAATCAGCTAATGTAGAACAAGTCTTCACCATTTACTTAGAAAGGTTTCCGAGGGTCAAACTAAGTACTTAAATGGCACAAGGAAGGCAGATTCCTTTTAGGGTTGCAGGGAGGATAATGCCTTTTCAGTATTTCAGAGAATACAAAGACTCTGAAAACAGGACGAGATTACTTTGGACTGATTGAAAATGAGACTTCTTAATGTTAGGTAAGAAGATAAATTTAAAAACATGGACAAAAAGATTAATAAGCCAAGGTGATTTTCTGTGTGACCCATGTTTTATATGAAAATTAAATATTTAGGATACCACTTAATAATATAAATAAAAGGTTACTTCAGGTACTAAAGTTAAATGAATATTAATATTTTCTTTAGAAACTGACTATCCCAAAAAGAAGTAAAATTGATTCTCTTAGTATTTCATGTATAATCTTGTCCATTAAAGCAGCCATATAGAGCCAAGTTAGTCATTCATCTTGTAGTTTGTCATCACCATCTCACAATATCTGGACAAAAATAGGAAGTAGCACATTCAGAATACTAAGTCCTATACACAATTTGGAGGCAAAGAGCCATTTAGGCAAATGAAATAGTTCCTGACATCCACATAAAAGGTATGCTGTAGAAGACTACAAAAGCCATCTCTTTCTCACCTTCTCCATCATACGACCAGTGTCTCCAGTCCTAGAGAAAATTATTTCTAATACCCATTGAGATAAAGATGAGCACCATCTGCCAATGCCAGTTGACACAGTCAAAGTGAATGGCCTTGTGATCTAATTTTAATGAACTGCTAAAATATTCATGTCCAGATTTTCCTTGTCTATAACCTTCTTCCTGTTTGATTTGATACCCAATATCCTTTCAAAGGTGAAGTCACTGTAACTGAAAAATAGATTAATATTCTCAGACTCATTAATGGCAATATCTGTAGTTAATTTGGGCATCGTGACAGTGGTGGACCCGTGAAATATCCCAGCTGAGACCGAAAGAGCTATGCAGCTGAGCTTCACTAATGCCCACTACAGATGCCATGGATTCTTTACCGTAGGCTTATTCCTGCTAACGTAGATTAACTATAGATAATCCCTGTAAATTGACCACATCTAGAGGCCTCAGCTGGTATGTGGTACGTGGCTCCTTGGTGGAGAGAGGGATTCTAGTTTTGAGGATCACACAGTTTGGCGGTAGGACCTCATTATCTTCAAATGTTGTTCTCAGTGTTCTCCATATTCATGAAACAAGAAAAGATGATATTTACCCAAACCATCTTAAAAAGAATCCCCCTCATTTGCTCTAGAACTTTGCTAGCAGTCAGGCCAGGTCCTTCAGTCTATGGATTTTTGGGAATGTTCCTTTCCTTTCATTACAAAATGCTTCCTTAAATTGCTTAGCCACATAGGGATGAAAAAGCCTTTTGTCAAGAGGTAAGACAGAAAGTAAATTGGTCTTAAAGAAAAGTTTTATAAAAGAAATATCTGCACTCCCATATTTATTGCAACAGTATTCACAACAGCCAAGACTTGGAAGCAACCCAAGTGTCCATCAACAGGCGAATGGATAAAAAAAAAAAGTGGAACATATACACAATGGAGTACTATTCGGCCATAAAAGAATGAGACCCTGTCATTTGCAACACTATGGATGGAACTGGAGGTCATTATGCTAAAGGAAATCAGTCAGGCACAGAAAGACAGACTTTTCATGTTCTCACTTATTTGTGAGAGCTAAAAATTAAAACAATTAACTCAGAGATAGAAAGTAGAATGATGATTACCAGGGGTTGGGAAATGTAGGGCAAGGGGAGAGGGGATGATTAATGGGCACAAAAAATATTTAGAAAGAAGGAATAAGATCTATTATCTGATAGCACGATAGGGTGACTATAGTCAATACTGATTTACTTGTACATTTTAAAGAGTATAATTGGATTGCTTGTAACACAAAGCATAAATGCGTGAGGTGATGGATACCTCATTTATCCCAATGTAATTATTATATTTTGTATGCCTGTATCAATATATCCCATATACCTCATAAATATATACATTTACTCTGTACCCAGAAAAATTAAACATGTTTAAAACATTGTATGTTTGTGACTGCTGTTAACTATAAACACATTTTGATTAATAGTAATCTTGGAATTTTACCTTGATTTAATGTTTTCACAAGGAAGGCACTTTTGTAAATAGAGTTTTTTAAAAAAAACAATTTTAGAAAGTTTTAGATAGGTTGCTTAAATACCATGTGATTTCAGTTATGCTATTTAAAATATACTTGGGCTCCACAGAATTAAATGCATGCTGTGAATATGCTGTGTCAAACTCTGCGACAATTTTGCAAATCTTCCTAGACACTGAGGAAGAATTAACTTCATATTAACAATCATTGGTATTAGCCAATGTGTTATCCTTTAACATTTGTGGTTGTCTCCATTATCTTTTTCAGAGAGACAAACCATCCCCAAACAACTCTTTGGCTCATGATTCTGTGCACAGGCTGGACTCAGCGGGGTAGCTCTTCTGGTCTCAGTTGAGATTTTTCATAGGTCTGATTTTCCTGGCCTTTGCTGTTGGATTCTCTCATCTCTCTCTGCCTCATTTGGGGCAAGTGTGCTTATGAGCCTCTGGTCCCTGTGGTCTCTTCTCCTCCTCAAGACTAGCTCTGACTTATTCACATGGTAAAGGGAGAATCCCAAGAGAAAGAACGGGAGTTGAAGATCTTTTGAGTTCAAGGCTCAGTGCTGGCATAATGCTACTCCTGCAACAGTCTACTGACAAACATGAGGACCAAGGCCTGTTCAATAGACTGTATCTCTTGATGGGAAGAGCTGCAAAATCTCATTGAAAATAGAGTGGATATAGGAAAGAAAAGATTGTGGCCAATTTTATATCTACCACAATGCCTCTGAAATATTTAAATATAACTCCTATTGTAAAGCTTGAGGCTAACTAAATACAGATTTAAACCATGTTTAGTGCTGCCTCTAATTTCTAGAATCTCATGGATTTCCCAATTGATATGCATGTCTGAATTCCTAAACTGCATCCCAGTTAGTACTTGGATAGCAAAAGCTATTTACTGTTTGCCATATTGGTCCTAAAGTACCATACCAAGCTTTGTGCATTATAATTTCACAATAAATAAAGTATCTTATTTATCAATGTCCCTTCATCACAGTAGATATCAAAATTATAGATCCTTTTGATCTGTAAAATTTTGAATAATTTCAGTATAAATAACATGCTAAAAACTTATGATTTGAAGCGAGATATTCTAAAGATACAATGCATTGTTCTGAAGATTAATTCTACAGCAAACTATAGTTACTCATAAATACATTAGCTTACAAAATTATTACAAACAGTGCGTATGTACCCGACAAAAATTAAAATTCACTACCCCAACTCAACTCAGAAAATGTTTGCACAATGATTGATAAACCAAATGTTTAAACACGTATACAGTCTATTTACACAACTCCTAGTAAATTAGTCAGATGTTTTTCTGTATTTCTTTGTTTTTACGTTTCACAACTCAACAGTGCTTCCTCATAAATTCAATATAAGACATCAGGTTGCAGGACTTGGGGTTATTTCCTATTATTTTAGTGTATGGCTGATGGCAAGCTTGTTAGAAAGCTTTGTTTTCTGTAATTTAATACTTGTCATTACTCACTATGTAGTTTGTATTAGGAGTTACTTTCCCCCCTTCAAGTCTGTGCCCCCTTTCTGTTGACTCCTCATAAATTTGCTTTGTCATCACTAAAATGATCTCTTTGCAAATGAGTAACTTTTGTGTAGAAATAAAATATTGGTTACATTGCATAATATGCACAATGAAGATTACAACAAGCACAATTGTCACAAATGATGCTATAAGGCACACATCTTCAGCCATATAATCTATCTATCTATCTATCTATCTATCTATCTATCTATCTATCTATCTATCTATCTAAATAGGTTCATTTGAACCACAGGAAGTTTCTATTTGTAGGACACAAATGAATAAAAATTGTCAATGTCATAAGATCTAACTGAAAATATATATGCTTTAATTCACACACACGGGCACACACACGCACACACACACACACACACACAATTTAATGACGGGGTATAATAAGAGAAAGGCCAACAAATTTATAAAGCACACAGGGTATACAGACACCCAAACAATGAAAATTTAGGTTATTGCTTTTTTGAGGTTTCCTGTGACAAATGTACACAAAGGAAATTGTCTAAGTAGGTAATTTTGCTCTTCACTTATAGATAAACTTTACAAGTAGACTACCAAAATGGCATTTAAACATTCTGGTTATTGCTCAAATGGAATTTATGCTGCACTCAAAACTATAAAATGGATAAAAGTGGACACATTTTAATAGAAGCTAGAAGAACAAGTCACTCTGGTGTGTCATGATGTTCTTCTACAGTTTGAGTGGAAGTATAATAGGAGAAGGGTATGTAATCAGGTAAATTTAGTAGGGCATTAGAATATGGATATATTGGATTGACCTACTGTGGTCTGTTACCACAGTCATACACCATTCTCTTATCGTTAATGTTACAATCATAATATGCATGCAGGTCCAACTTTTTTAAAACTTTGATATCCTAAAGTTCTAGTCTAGTCAAAGTGGAACTTGGGAAATTGCTACTGTTGAGAAGAAATAAAATGGTAGATATCATTGATGGCATGTGGTAATTCTAGAAAAGCAGATAATACAAACTATTTAATTGTAGTTCATTTTCTAATTATTTCAGCATATTGTGTTTGTCTTCCAGTCAGTGCTATATGCACATTAAGAAACAACATCTTAATTTCTCTTATAACTCCTCCTCTCAGTTCATTTGGAACAGTGCTTTACAGATAGTAGAGACTCTAAACATCCTTTATATTTATCAGACAGACACAGGGAGGCAGATTTAGTAACCACAGAAAGATAAACACCTGATTTGCAAAGATAATTATTAGCCCATAATAGTGATCCAATTTAATAAAACCAAGCAAACAGTAATAAAGAAATCTGGCACAATTATCCCTGCATCTATGTATTAGTTTGGTCTCATGACAGTAATATTTAGTCTCTGCCATATTTATTTACTAACACACTGGTGGGTGACTAATAAAGATATTTGCAAAATTAATCCAAGAAATACAAAATCAAATATCACCAAGAAAATTGTATTTAAGAATGTGATTATTAGCCATGCAGTGAAAATTGAAACCTAAGTAATTCCTTGTGTTAAACTGCACTTAATGTCCATCTATCTTTTTTACAAAGGCATTTCCTTTTTCATCAATACAAAAAATGAAAAAAAAAGTGAGCTTATCCTGAGCTACGATTTGTCGTGAAAATCATCAAAAGGGAAATATGGATCAGTTACATTTGCAATGATGAAAAGAAGCAGCATCCATTTTGTCTTTGGTATCTGATGGGAACACTCCCATGCTTTGAAGAGTCCATGAAAGCATTTTGTTTGAGGGATGGCAGGATTGCTGGAGCCAAGAGTTTCTAAAATTGAACTCTACCTCATTTTTGTATTGGTGAACTATAATTTCAATAAGGTATTCTCAATCTTTTGCTATGCACCAGACACTTAACATGGTTTTCTCATTTTGTCTTCCAATAATCTTGTCAAGGAGACAACCAGAAGCATATTTCAAGATGAGAAAAACAATTCTCAGTGAGTTTAATTAGCCTTATCAAGTTATTACAACTGGGTAGTAGAAATGGAATTTAAATCTTGGTTGATGTGATACTAAAATCCATGTTCTCATTAAGTCATGCTAAGAAAGATGAAGAAATAAAGCCTTAAAGGGACTATTAATGAATAATTTTACATTTCAGATTAAGTATTTTAAACATTCTGTTTGAGATATATGATGAATCAATATAACAAATATGAATATCAACTCTATATACAACTTTTTGCTTCTGAGTTCTTAATAGTACATATTAACAAGTATTTTCTTTTATATTCTCCAGCAGAAAACCAAATATGTAGATGAATATTGTAAGGTTTTAAAAATGATGCTCTAAAAATGACTTATTGACAATTTAGTTCTCATTACCTTAGATAATTTTGTCTTGAATTCAGATTTATCTTTGATAACAAAGTCATTAATGAGACGAGATCGGTCATAAGTAGCTTGTTCTGATTCATCCGTGTAATCCTTATCTTTTCCTAGGGCTATAAAAGAGAAAGAGAAAGTTATATCCATTTCTATAATTTTTCTCTTTTTTCATTAAACATACTAATCTCTCCTCTTTCATGTTTTCCCAGAGTTTAGCCTATATATATACTAGAAAATACATAAAATTTGTGTGGCATAATTTTCAAATAATCCATACATTCAATAAATAAGCACATAAAAGTAATCATGTGAAAGCTTGCCTATTATTTACTAATGCTGACACTGATAGTGACTTTCAGAAGAATTAAATTCATCTATGCTATTCAATGTACTTCAAATTTTTGAAAATAAAATTGGAACCATGAAAAAAATCATATCATTTGTTTTGAACTTGAAGATAGTGACATTTGTAAGAACTGTACAAGCATTTATTTGCTCAATTAAAAACTGCATTGATCTTGAGAGTCTGTTTTCTTAAAAGCTGGAAAAATTTGAAGGGTGCAAAAAGTCTGAGAAATAGTAGAAAATATCTTAATAAACATTACAAGAAACATAAAATCAGGGGATTGAAACAACTGTCAGGAAAGAACAGAGAACACTGAAAAATGATGGTTACTAGTGGAATAGCCAAAAACTAAAATGCTATAATATCAGTTACATATAAGGATGTACATGAACAATGAATAAGCTGTAATTAATGTAAAATAGTACAAAATAGGAAATCTCTATGGTGTCTATATGACCAAGAATTCTTGACACACTTCACTAAATTTATATTCCATGTGATATAAATATCTCTTCAAATTAAAAAACAGATTGCTATATATTTAGCCCTTTCAAAGATATCAAAACATCTTAGAGTTATTTGATTAGATCAGTTGGTATCTATTAAATGTGAATTTTGACATGGAAAACTCTAGTGCTTTCAAGATTTCAGTCAATTAACTTATTGTACAGAGGAAAAACAATTTTGTTTATAGTATATCCATTCCTTTATAAATAATGGTTAAAAACTATTAAAACATAATATGTTACATCATGGGCAGCTAATAGTATCAGGTTTTTAGTGGTATAAACTAAAATTATATAGGTCATATTATGTCTTAGGATGCAGTTAATGGCCAGATATGTTAAGAAGCTCTAAGCTTTTAGTGGTTACACTTAGACCTATTAACCATACCTAACTCATTGATGGTTAACATTTGCTAAGTGCATGCAATAAGCCAGAAACTTTACCTGTATTATTTTTTTTCATTCTGATGACAACTTTATAAAGTGGGTATAATTTCTTCCTACATTTAATAATAAGCAAAAAAGGAACATGGAACATGCCAAAGTCACTAAACTAGTAAGAGGTACATCTAAAACTGAAACAAATTCTGATCTGATTCCAAAGCACATGCTTGTGAATATAATATGTTTCCCCCATATTTAGGTAAGTTACATTGTATTCATTCAACTTTTGTTTATTAAACAACCCTGATATGCAAGATACTCTTTTACAAGTTGACATTAGAGTGGCAAACACAATTCTGCCTTCATAGAACATTGAAGTAAGAGAAGAAATGCAATTTTAAAATAAGTAAAATATTAAGTATGTCTTGTGGTCAGTGCATTTGAGAAAAATACGTAGATAGGAAGGATGAAGGTGTGAAAGGTGTGGGGGGTGTCATTTTAGTAAAGAACATAGTAATATTTCAGCAAAGATATAAAGAGTGAGGCAGTTAAACACACAGGTAAACTGGAGGAAGAATGATCAACACAGAAAACTTTAAAATGCACAATCTGGATTTGCATTGAACTGTTACCTTAGCGTGAAAGAAACTGAAATTTTGGAGTTATATTCTTGGAGCAGCTACCAAAACCCTACCATTGACTGCCAGTTTGTAAGGCATAGAGTGTTTTGTGTTTTTATTTCCTTGCCAATCCTTTCTCCCCCTTTCCTTCCTTTCCCCCGGCAGGCACTCTCGCGCTCGCTCGCTTGCTCGCTCTCTCTCTCTGTCCCTGTCTTTCTCTCTGTCTCTCCATCATTTTCCCCACTGGTTATTAGAGAAGCAAGAAATCCTGGTTTGATTAAACAGCAATCGGCAAATGGCATGTGCTGTTGGGGAGCAGGCACTGGCTTGTGGATCACAAGATGTCATTTCTCATTCTAAATCTGCCACTTCCTTAGCATGCAATTTCCTTTTCCCAAGTCTCTAAGGGTCCTCTAAACTCTAAAATTACCTAAATATGAATTTAATGCTTATAAAAGATAAAATGACAATTTACATTAATTATTTTATTTTCCATGGAACACAAGAAATTAAACCTATAGAAGTTCATTACTCATTTCCTGCTCCTATTCCACTCACAATTTAGTTTTCTAGGCAGAGATTTTTTTGTTTACTTTTTTCTTTAATTCCTATAACTCATCTATTTCTGGAAAAGAAATACACAGCATCATCTTGCTGGAGGAAAGCTAAATCAATTTTGAACATTTGCCAAATACCACCACATTTATGAAGTCTTTTCAGATCTTTTTTTCCCCTACCCTACAGCGCTGACTAGAGCTAATCATTTTATTTTCTAAATTCCTTCACATTTGTTTTCTTTTCTTTTTTACTCCCCTCCCTTCCTTCTTTGCTTCCGCCCGCCCCCCCCCCCTTTCTTTTTCTTTTTCTTTCTTGGTATATTGGAGAAGTCAGCATAATATCTGGGTGAAAAAACTATCTGAACGCCAAACCTCTATGACATGCAATTTACCCATGTAACAAACGTGCACATATACCTCTTGAACCTAAAAGTTGGAAAGCAAAGAAAATTTTTCAATAAATGCTTATTAACAGAATAAATATGAAAAAAATAACAGAAGTAGAAAAATTGAAGTAAATTAACTAAGAGAACAAATAATATTAGAGTATGCAGATAGTTTTAAATCATTGTCCTGATGAATGATATACAAAGATATTGCTATGACTTGGATATGGTTTGTTTGGTCCAGGTCTCATGTTGAAATTTGATCTCTAATGTTGAAAATGAAGACTGATGGGAAGTGTTTGGATCATGGAGGCACATCCATCAATATGTTTTAAGAGCAAAACAGAGCACAACTGGAAATGCATTCTAAAATTATAATCTAAAAGAAAGAAAATCTGTGTTAGCAGGAATGTTCCTTTAAGCCTATGAATAATAAAACGTAGAAACTATTGCCATCTTAATAAACAAGTGTATTCTAGTTACACAGGCTAAAACCCTAGGAGTGATCTTGACTCCTCATTTTCTCTTGTACCCTACATCAAATCCTTCACCAAATTCTTTTAACTTAACATGAAGCATTAACTCTTTAGTACATTTCACTCTTTAGCACATACCACTGATATGTAATGTGTTTTTACTTATTTGTCTTTGTTCATTATTTGTTCCCCTCACTAAGGTATTTTTTGTGAGCCTGGCCTGGCCTATATATATATGTATATATATATATGTGTGTGTGTGTGTGTGTGTGTGTGTGTGTGTACATTTTTTCCCACTTTTGTTGTCTTGTTTGTTGACTGCTTTCTCCTTAACATCTAGAATAGGGTCTGACACATAGTTACCATTCAATAAATGTTTATTGAATGACTAACTGGATTTAAATGCCCAAATCCTGTCTAAACTGTCTTTAAATTATAGCTCAAAGATGATCATTTATCAACATCTGATTATAGTTAATTAAATGAACAGAAGTCCATTCGATTCTCCAAAATGATCTTCCTGTCTCCATCTTTTCCTCCTACCACATGATAGCCAGGGTGGCCCTTTTAAAAACCCAAGATAAACGATATTAAATCTCTATTCAAACCTTCTAATAATTCTGCATCTCCAGGTAAAGCCATAGTCCATACAACAGCCCACTGGGCATATGCATCATCTAGCTCCTTACTATCATTCCCTGTCCAGCTCCTACAGCTCTACCCTCATGCCCTCCAATCCAGCTGCACCAGGTTATTTGATGTAAAGTATGTTCTCACTGTGGGGTTTTTGCACTTGCTTGTCTCTCTGCAGATAATGCTCAATCTCTGTTTTAGCCAGGGTTCTGTTCACTTGTCACCTCATCAGAGAATCACTGTTTGACCATTATTTCTAAAATACAGTCTCCATAGTTCTCCCTCTGCTCACAATGCTTTATTATTTTTTTATTATTTTTATCAGCACCTGACATCAAATGATGAAACACACACTCATATAAAACATATATGCTATATATGTACATATACATCAACATCAGGCATTGAATGTATACATTTATACGTGTAAATGTTATATCTATCTCCTCCTAACTATAAGTGCTATAAGTGCAGTGACTGTTTTGTTCATCGCTATATCCAGATATTTAGTTCATTGTTAATTGCATTGTAATCTCTTAGTAATTCTTAAATTAACTAATAAATGAATGGTATGCTTATATATGGGAATATTTTGCATCCATTAAATTGCTTTGCAGACTGGCAATGTACAGAAATGCTTAAACTATAATCTTAAGTTAAAAAGCTGTTTTAGGCTGTTCTCACACATTTTATTTGAAATATAATTTTCCTTCTGAGTGTAACTTTGTAAAACAATATAAATGTAAGGACAAACAGTGAAAAACTATAGTATGAAGGAAATGTAAAATGTGTTATCTATTTTAACTAGGTAGTGGTAGTCCTCTCTCCCTCACAGATATTTTTTTTCTTGCTAGGAGTTATTTGTATCATAACGGCAGAATTTACAAAGCTTTTTAGAGTTAGTATTAGCATCAGTCAACATCTGAGAGCAACAATGGAGACAGTCATATTGCATTTTGGTTAATGAAGCTAATTATTCTGCCATCAGTGAGATCTTCTGAAACACAAATGAAACCTACTAATGTGTTTTGGTTGTTCTCAAGGGCACAGATCCTTATTTTTATGAAATCCTCCTCATGTGGTGATGAGACATTTATTGCACATATGCCCAGAACATCAATTAAATTTCAAATTAGAAAAATGTTTAAGCAATAGCACTAAATTACAATACCAAATATTATATTTCCTCTTTTTAAGATGACTTTCTCCCACGTTGTAACATTTCTGAAATCATGGCAGTAACCTATTTTTCCCAAAAGCTCTTATTAATTTGATGATGCTTCCTATAATTGATAGTGTTTTAAAATCTAAAAAGATCAAAGAGTTAAGAAAAACAGATTTTCACAAAAAAAAAGACAACAGCTTTCTGGAACAGGTGGTAACAGTTACAGTAAGTCTGATTATGACAAATAGAACTCTTGCTGTTCTCTAGTAGCAGAATAATAGGAAGGCATACATCCATAAAAATGCAGTCTCAAAGCTCAATAAATCGCTTCATATGTTGAAGAACAAAGGCTGATATAGTGGCAAGGGAATCAATATTGGTTTCAAAAAATCCAGCTTAAAATCTTTGTTTTATCATTTGTTAGCTGGGTGGCAGTGAGTCCATTACAGTTTTTTAACGTTAGACTTTAGAATAAAATATTCCCATAGAATATTTCCAAGGATTAAATGCAAGAATCTATACACAGTTACTCAAACACATAAATATACATTTTCTTCCTTTTGTTTGCATTCAATTCACAATTTGAGTATTGAGACAACTACAAAAAAATAAGTAACTTAGGGCTACCAAAAAAGTCCTATCTTTCATTTTAAAGCCTAAGTAGATAGGAAACAATGTAATTACCTCAAGTATGCCAGTGGAAAATTTTAAATTTAATCTATAAATCTGTTTTCTTTTTTTTTTTCAGAGTCAAAACATTTTTATTTATTTTCTTTCTTTTTTCTTTTATTATACTTTTAAGTTCTAGGGTACATGTGCAAAACGTGCAGGTTTTTTTTAAATTATACTTTAAGTTTTAGGGTACATGTGCACAATGTGCAGGTTAGTTACATATGTATACATGTGCCATGCTGGTGCGCTCCACCCACAAACTCGTCATCTAGCATTAGGTATATCTCCCAATGCTATCCCTCCCCCCTCCCCCCACCCCACAACAGTCCCCAGAGTGTGATGTTCCCCTTCCTGTGTCCATGTGTTCTCATTGTTCAATTCCCACCTATGAGTGAGAATATGCGGTGTTTGGATTTTTGTTGTTGTGATAGTTTACTGAGAATGATGATTTCCAATTTCATCCATGTCCCTACAAACGACATGAACTCATCATTTTTTATGGCTGCATAGTATTCCATGGTGTATATGTGCCACATTTTCTTAATCCAGTCTATCCTTGTTGGACATTTGGGTTGGTTCCAAGTCTTTGCTATTGTGAATAGTGCCACAATAAACATACGTGTGCATGTGTCTTTATAGCAGCATGATTTATAGTCCTTTGGGTATATACCCAGTAATGGGATGGCTGGGTCAAATGGTATTTCTAGTTCTAGACCCCTGAGGAATGGCCACACTGACTTCCACAATGGTTGAACTAGTTTTCAGTCCCACCAACAGTGTCAAAGTGTTCCTATTTCTCCACATCCTCTCCAGCGCCTGTTGTTTCCTGACTTTTTAATGATTGCCATTCTAACTGGTGTGAGATGCTATCTCATCGTAGTTTTGATTTGCATTTCTCTGATGGCCAGTGATGATGAGAATTCTTTCATGTGTTTTTTGGCTGCATAAATGTCTTCTTTTGAGAAGTGTCTGTTCATGTCCTTCGCCCACTTTTTGATGGGGTTGTTTGTTTTTCTCTTGTAAATTTGTTTGAGTTCATTGTAGATTCTGGATATTAGCCCTTTGTCAGATGAGTAGGTTGCAAAAATTTTGTCCCATTTTGTAGGTTGCCTGTTCACTCTGATGGTAGTTTCTTTTGCTGTGCAGAAGCTCTTTAGTTTAATTAGATCCCATTTGTCAGTTTTGGCTTTTGTTGCCATTACTTTTGGTGTTTTAGCCATGAAGTCCTTGCCCATGCCTATGTCCTGAATGGTAATGCCTAGGTTTTCTTCTAGGGTTTTTATGGTTTTAGGTCTAATGTTTAGGTCTTTAATCCATCTTGAATTGATTTTTGTATAAGGTGTAAGGAAGGGATCCAGTTTCAGCTTTCTACATATGGCTAGCCAGTTTTCCCAGCACCATTTATTAAATAGGGAATCCTTTCCCCATTGCTTGTTTTTGTCAGGTTTGTCAAAGATCAGATAGTTGTAGATATATGGCATTATTTCTGAGGGCTCTGTTCTGTTCCATTGATCTATATCTCTGTTTTGGTGCCAGTACCATGCTGTTTTGGTTACTGTATCCTTGTAGTATAGTTTGAAGTCAGGTAGTGTGATGCCTCCAGCTTTGTTCTTTTGGCTTAGGATTGACTTGGCGATGCGGGCTCTTTTTTGGTTCAATATGAACTTTAAAGTAGTTTTTTTCCAATTCTGTGAAGAAAGTCATTGGTAGCTTGATGGGGATGGCATTGAATCTATAAATTACCTTGGGCAGTATGGCCATTTTCATGATATTGATTCTTCCTACCCATGGGCATAGAATGTTCTTCCATTTGTTTGTGTCCTCTTTTATTTCATTGAGCAGTGGTTTGTAGTTCTCCTTGAAGAGGTATGTCACGTCCCTTGTAAGGTGGATTCCTAGGTATTTTATTCTCTTTGAAGCAATTGTGAATGGGAGTTCACTCATGATTTGGCTCTCTGTTTGTCTGTTATTTGTGTATAAGAATGCTTGTGATTTTTATACATTTATTTTGTATCCTGAGACTTTGCTGAAGTTGCTTATCAGCTTAAGGAGATTTTGGGCGGAGACAGTGGGATTTTCTAGATATACAGTCATGTCATCTGCAAACAGGGACAATTTGACTTCCTCTTTTCCTAATTGAATACCATTTATTTCCTTCTCCTGCCTAATTGCCCTGGCCAGAACTTCCAACACTATGTTGAATAGGAGTGGTGAGAGAGGGCATCCCTGTCTTGTGCCAGTTTTCAAAGGGAATGCTTCCAGTTTTTGCCCATTCAATATGATATTGGCTGTGGGTTTGTCATAGATAGCTCTTATTATTTTGAGATACGTACCATCAATACCTAATTTATTGAGAGTTTTTAGCATGAAGTGTTGTTGAATTTTGTCAAAGGCCTTTTCTGCATCTATTGAGATAATCATGTGGTTTTTGTCTTTGGTTCTGTTTATATGCTCGATTACATTTACTGATTTACGTATATTGAACCAGCCTTGCATCCCAGGGATGAAGCCCACTTGATCATGGTGGATAAGCTTTTTGATGTGCTGCTGGATTCAGTTTGCCAGTATTTTATTGTGGATTTTCGCATCAATGTTCCTCAAGGATATTGGTCTAAAATTCTCTTTTTTGGTTGTGTCTCTGCCCGGCTTTGGTATCAGGAAGATGCTGGTCTCATAAAATGAGTTAGGGAGGATTCCCTCTTTTTCTATTGATTGGAATAGTTTCAGAAGGAATGGTACCAGTTCCTCCTTGTACCTCTGGTAGAATTCAGCTGTGAATCCATCTGGTCCTGGACTCTTTTTGGTTGGTAAGCTATTGATTATTGCCACAATTTCAGCTCCTGTTATTGGTCTATTCACAGATTCAACTTCTTCCTTGTTTAGTCTTGGGAGAGTGTATGTGTCGAGGAATTTATCCATTTCTTCTAGATTTTCTAGTTTATTTGCATAGAGGTGTTTGTAGTATTCTCTGATGGTAGTTTGTATTTCTGTGGGATCAGTGGTAATATCCCCTTTATCATTTTTTATTGCATCTATTTGATTCTTCTCTCTTTTCTTCTTTATTAGTCTTGCTAGTGGTCTATCAATTTTGTTGGTCCTTTCAAAAAACCAGCTCCTGGATTCATTAATTTTTGAAGTGCTTTTTGTGTCTCTATTTCCTTCAGTTCTGCTCTCATTTTAGTTATTTCCTGCCTTCTGCTAGCTTTTGAATGTGTTTGCTCTTACTTTTCTAATTCTTTTAATTGTGATGTTAGGGTGTCAATTTTGGATCTTTCCTGCTTTCTCTTGTGGGCATTTAGTGCTATAAATTTCCCTCTACACACTGCTTTGAATGTGTCCCAGAGATTCTGGTATGTTGTGTCTTTGTTCTCATTGGTTTCAAAGAACATCTTTATTTCTGCCTTCATTTCGTTATGTACCCGGTAGTCATTCAGGAGCAGGTTGCTCAGTTTCCAGGTAGTTGAGCAGTTTTGAGTGAGTTTCTTAATCCTGAGTTCTAGTTTGATTGCACTGTGGTCTGAGAGACAGTTTGTTATAATTTCTGTTCTTTTATATTTGCTGAGGGGTGCTTTACTTCCAACCATGTGGTCAATTTTGGAATAGGTGTGGTGTGGTGCTGAAAAAAATGTAAATTTTGTTGATTTGGGGTGGAGAGTTCTGTAGATGTCTATTAGGTCCGCTTGGTGCAGAGCTGAGTTCAATTCCTGGGTATCCTTGTTAACTTTCTGTCTCGTTGATCTGTCTAATGTTGACAGTGGGGTGTTAAAGTCTCCCATTATTAATGTGTGGGAGTCTAAGTCTCTTTGTAGGTCACTCAGGACTTGCTTTATGAATCTGGGTGCTCCTATATCGGGTGCATATATATTTAGGATAGTGAGCTCTTCTTGTTGAATTGATCCCTTTACCATTATGTAATGGCATTCTTTGTCTCTTTTGATCTTTGTTGGTTTAAAGCCTGTTTTATCAGATACTAGGATTGCAACCCCTGCCTTTTTCTGTTTTCCATTTGCTTGGTAGATCTTCCTCCATCCTTTTATTTTGAGCCTATGTGTGTCTCTGCACGTGAGATGGATTTCCTGAATACAGCACACTGATGGGTCTTGACTCTATCCAATTTGCCAGTCTGTGTCTTTTAATTGGAGCATTTAGTCCATTTACCTTTAAAGTTAATATTGTTATGTGTGAATTTGATCCTGTCATTATGATGTTAGCTGGCTATTTTGCTCATTAGTTGATGCAGCTTCTTCCTAGTCTCGATGGTCTTTACATTTTGGCATGATTTTGCAGTGGCTGGTACCGGTTTTTCCTTTCCATGTTTAGTGCTTCCTTCAGGAGCTCTTTTAGGGCAGGCCTGGTGGTGACAAAATCTCTCAGCATTTGCTTGTCTGTAAAGTATTTTATTTCTCCTTCACTTTTGAAGCTTAGTTTGGCTGGATATGAAATTCTGGGTTGAAAATTGTTTTCTTTACGAATGTTGAATATTGGGCCCCACTCTCTTCTGGCTTGTAGTTTCTGCCGAGAGATCTGCTGTTAGTCTGATGGCCTTCCCTTTGTGGGTAACCCATCCTTTCTCTCTGGCTGCCCTTAACATTTTTTCCTTCATTTCAACTTTGGTGAATCTGACAATTATGTGTCTTGGAGTTGCTCTTCTCGAGGAGTATCTTTGTGGTGTTCTCTGTATTTCCTGAATCTGAATGTTGGCCTGCCTTGCTAGATTGGGGAAGTTCTCCTGGATAATATCCTGCAGAGTGTTTTCCAACTTGGTTCCATTCTCCCCGTCACTTTCAGGTACACCAATCAGACGTAGATTTGGTCTTTTCACATAGTCCCATATTTCTTGCAGGCTTTGTTCGTTTCTTTTTATTCTTTTTTCTCTAAACTTCCCTTCTCGCTTCATTTCATTCATTTCATCTTCTATCGCTGATACCCTTTCTTCCAGTTGATCGCATTGGCTCCTGAGGCTTCTGCATTCTTCACGTAGTTCTCGAGCCTTGGCTTTCAGCTCCATCAGCTCCTTTAAGCACTTCTCTGTATCGGTTATTCTAGTTATACATTCGTCTAAATTTTTTTCAAAGTTTTTAACTTCTTTGCCTTTGGTTTGAGTTTCCTCCTGTAGCTCGTAGTTTGATCATCTGAAGCCGCCTTCTCTCAACTCGTCAAAGTCATTCTCCATCCAGCTTTGTTCCATTGCTGGTGAGGAACTGCATTCCTTTGGAGGAGGAGAGGTGCTCTGCTTTTTAGAGTTTCCAGTTTTTCTGCTCTGTTTTTTCCCCATCTTTGTGGTTTTATCTACTTTTAGTCTTTGATGATGGTGACGCACAGATGGGTTTTTGGTGTGGATGTCCTTTCTGTTTGTTAGTTTTCCTTCTAACAGACAGGACCCTCACCTGCAGGTCTGTTGGAGTTTGCTAGAGGTCCACTCCAGACCCTGTTTGCCTGAGTATCAGCAGCAGTGTCTGCAGAACAGTGGTTTTTCGTGAACCGCGAATGCTGCTGTCTGATCGTTCCTCTGGAAGTTTTGTCGCAGAGGAGTACCTGGCCGTGTGAGGTGTCAGTCTGCCCCTAGTGGGGCGTGTCTCCCAGTTAGGCTGCTCAGGGATCAGGGGTCAGGGACCCACTTGAGGAGGCAGTCAGTCTGCCTGTTCTCAGATCTCCAGCTGCGTGCTGGGAGAACCACTGCTCTCTTCAAAGCTGTCAGACAGGGACATTTAAGTCTGCAAAGGTTACTGCTGTCTTTTTGTTTGTCTGTGCCCTGCCCCCAGAGGTGGAGCGTACAGAGGTAGGCAGGCCTCCTTGAGCTGTGGTGGGCTCCACCCAGTTGGAGCTTCCTGCCTGCTTTGTTTACCTAAGCAAGCCTGAGCGATGGCGGGCGCTCCTCCCCCAGCCTCGCTGCCGCCTTGCAGTTTGATCTCAGACTGCTGTGCTAGCAATCAGCGAGACTCCGTGGGTGTAGGACCCTCCAAGCCAGGTGCGGGATTTAATCTCCTGATGCGCCGTTTTTTAAGCCCGTCGGAAAAGCGCAGTATTCGGGTGGGAATGACCCGATTTTCCAGGTGCCCTCTGTCACCCCTTTCTTTGACTAGGAAAGGGAACTCCCTGACCCCTTGCGCTTCCCGAGTGAGGCAATGCCTTGCCCTGCTTCAGCTCACGCATGGTGCGCTGCACCCACTGACCTGCACCCACTGTCTGGCACTCCCTAGTGAGATGAACCCGGTACCCCAGATGGAAATGCAGAAATCACCCGTCTTCTGCGTTGCTCATGCTGGGAGCTGTAGGCCAGAGCGGTTCCTATTTGGCCATCTTGGCTCCTCCCCTATAAATCTGTTTTCTAATCGTCAGTTGTATGCTTTATGTTGAAAACTTATGCTGACTCAAGTGGGAATGCACTGTCTTTTAAATTTTGTTTGCATATCAGCATCAGTTCAAAACTTAAAGGAACTGACCAATATAATATAGCAGACTATTATGATCACAACATAAACCTTACAGCTATCTCTGGGAGTAAAATTTTAATAGCTAAATTATTCCAGCTCAGTCATTCTTCTTTACTATAATGTCATTTTATTTTGTTACTCCGTTACATTGCATTGTTTCAGCATCTGAAAATCGATGCTATACTTCCTGGAGAATTTTAAATGTGTGAGTAGATCTCTGACAAATATTGTCTAATTTGAGTCTCACAACAGCTTTCACTACAATTCTGCTCAATCTCTGTTTATAAGAAGAAATTAATATTGATATCTCCATTTCTCAAATCGGAAAACTCAGGCAAAGATGGTGTGTACCCAAGTAGTGAGTGACAGGGTTGGTGCCTGAAACTGGACCTTTTGACCACCAATAAGTATCATGATTTTAAAAATTATCCTACAGAAGCTTTCTGTGAAGAATAAATTCATGAATGGTCCATACATGGCTTGCTCTGTGGTTAGGACACAATAACAACAAGGACCCAGACTTATTAATTCTTTGGGGTTCCTTTGTTAGCCTGCTTCTCCCTAGCCCTATTGTTCTAAAGTACTACCACTAGCCAGTAGCAATGAGGGTACTGACAGAGCTGTGCTCAATGAACAACACAGGGAAGCAAATCCTGCAGATAAACTGCTTTCCATTGTGTCAGTGTGCTAGTGTTTTCTACTCACCATCTTTCCCTGCACTCTTCCAATCCTCACCCATCCACCCATGTCAGTAAGTGGATAGCTTGAACCAAGCAATATGAGTAAGGCAAACATAAGTCACAGTTACTATCATCTAGTGAACAGTCATCCAAAGTGCTATAATAGACAGGAAGTAGCATCTAAACAACTATGTATTAGGGAGGACTTCAGTAAGACTGATGTTAGAAAGACAATTCTACAGCTGGGCACAGTGGCTCACCCCTGTAATCCTAGCGCTTTGGGAGGCTGAGCTGGGCGGATTGCCTGAGGTCAGGAGTTTGAGACCAGCCTGCCCAACATGGTAAAACCCCATCTCTACTAAAAATACCAAAAATTAGCCGGATGTGGTGGTAGGCGCCTGTAATCCCAGCTACTCGGGAGGCTGAGGCAGGAGAATCGCTTGAACCCGAGGCAGAGGTTGCAGTGAGCCGAGATCGTGCCACTGCACTCCTCCAGCCTGGGCAACAACAGCAAAATACCATCTCAAAAGAAAAAAAAAAGGCTATTCTACTACTTAAGAAGAGTTTTGTTTTAAGCCTTTAAATACTCTATATAAAGGTCTATCATCACAATTTAAATACAAAAGAGAATAATATTTAGATCAGGTCCTCAGTGAGAAAATTAACAAAGCACTAACTCATAACTAGTAAGAAAACTCACAGTGATAAATGACATCACAGAGAGCAAAAAAAAGGGTGTGTTCTATAGCAGACTCTCCAAAGAGATGTGCGTATGTGTGTGTGTGTGTGTGAGAGAGAGAGAGACAGACAGACAGAGAGAGAGAATGCTCTTTCATCCATTTGTCTGTCCTAATCCTAAAAGTATTATTTAAGCACCTACTATGGGTCAGGTACTATTCCTGATTCTGGTGCTAAAGATGGCAGCAAGATTGACAGTTTCTGTCTTCTGGAAACACAGAATTGGGGTGAATAACCTAAATAAATAACTTTAGGTAATAAGTATTATGAAGAAAAATCCATCAAGATTAGGAGACAGAAAGTAACTCTGATGTGAACCTAGCTTATTTCAGTGTAGAGCCCTAGGATAAGCACATATTTATTGTGAACAAGGAACACAAGATGGTTGAGCTGTCTGCAGCTCGTGAGAAAAGGGAAGCATTAGGAAATGGCCTAGAGAGACCAGACCCAGATTCTGTAAGATCTCTGAATACCAGAGTGAGTTTGTGTTTTAAATGTAATGGGAAACCTGGAGAGACAGGAGCACAGAAATGATGGGATTTAATCTTCCTTTTATTAAAGATTTCTGTGAGTCCTGCGTGGAAAATCATCTATAAGGAGGCAGGATTTTGAGCAGGGAGATCTGTTTGGAAGTTATTGTACCAGCGTACCAAGAGAAGGTAGCAGACGGACCCAGGAGCAGCAGTGAATGTGGTAAGCAGTAGTCAGATTCTGAATATATTTTGAAAATTGAGGCAAGAGGACCTTATGTGTTCAATAAACAATTGACAAGATTTACAGTGACTGTGAGACTGTCATAACTGAAAAATATGTTCCTTCAGTGTAATTCCCTCATTTCTATAATCTTAAGTAGGTTAGGAATATTAGAAGAAAGTTATTTCTTATGCCATCTTCATATAAAATGCTTCTAGGAAAAAATAATGGGAATTAGTGGATATTATCTATAGAATGAAAGTTATAGAATGAAAGCAAAATCACCATGTACTCCTTTGACCATAACTATTTAAAGAAATAGACCAATGAGTATTCCACTGAGCTAAACTATTATGTTTGTAGAAAGCAAATAAATGTTTCAGAACTCTAATATGAACCCATTCCTGAGGAAGTCATTTTATAACATTAGCAAAATGTTGATTTCATAACAAGATTAGACAGATGTGTGTTTGGGTTGGTTGGACTCAAATTATGCTGGTCTTAGTGAGCCCTAAATATTTCTTTTTTTTTTTTTGAGACGGAGTTACACTTTTGTTGCCCAGGCTGGAGTGCAGTGGCATGATCTCGGCTCACCGCAACCTCCGCCTCCTGGGTTCAAGCGATTCTCCTGCCTCAGCCTCCCTAGTAGCTGGGATTACAGGCATGTGCCACCACACCCAGCTAATTTTGTATTTTTAGTAGAGATGGGATTTCTCCATGTTGGTCAGGCTGGTCTCGAACTCCCGACCTCAGGTGATCCGCCTGCCTCAGCCTCCCAAAGTGCTGGGATTACAGGCATGAGCCACTGCACCCGGCCCTAAAATATTTCATTTCTAAGTTACCTGAGTTTATAGCCACATGGGCATGGGAAGAATCAAGCACCAGGCACTTGTTAACGTGGATTACTGTGTCCTTGTCATTTTCCAGCATACTGAGAAGAAAAAAACGTAGGCAATGGTAGTGGGGCTTCCAAGACTAATAAAGAAAATTATTGCCACACCAGGATTTCAAATTCACTGCTACAAGGGTCAGCACTTTCGAGAATAATTCTGTGAGCGTGTGGGGATATATGGGATGCTGCTCTGGCTTTGTGAGCTGCTTTATGAAAAACAGAATTAAAGGTTATGTGATGTCAATAAAAAATGAAGAAGAAAACAAAAAAAAATCAAAACTTTCGGATTCAATTAGCTTTCTAACTAATCATTACCCAAATATATTTTAACATGCAGCTTTATCTTCACCTTGTACTTTCTGCCTGAAACTTACTAACATCTTACAGAACTAGTGTCTTTGGAAATCACTAACCACTTTTTACCTTAAGGCCTTTGTGGCTAGTGTGGTGGTTAAAAGAGAAGGTTAGAGAGCTTCCTTGGTTGAAATCTCAGCTCTCCACTGACTAGCTATGTGACATTTGGCAAATTATTTTCTCTCTTGGTGAATAAGCTTCCTCATCTGTAAAAAAGTGCTACCTAACTAAAAGGGTTGTTATGAAAATTAAGTGAGATAAGACAGGTAAAGTGTATAATAATAAAGAGTCCAGTAAATTATTGTTTATCCATCGTGCCATCATTAATGCCATAAAAGTACCCCCCCACTTTTTTTTTTTTTTTTTTTTTCCTGAGGCAAAGTCCCACTCTGTTGCCCAGGCTGGAGTGCAGGGGTGTGATCATAGCTCACTGTAGCCTCCAACTCCTGGGCTCAAGTGATACTCCCATCTCAGCCTCCTGCGTAGCTGGGACTACAGTCGTGCCACCATGCTTGGCTAATTGTTTTCTTTTTGTAGAAACAGGGTCTCACCACTTTGCTAATGCTGGTCTTAAACTCCTGGGCTTAAGCAGTCCTCCTGCCTCAGCCTCCCAAAGCGCTGGTATTACAGGTGGGAGCCACCACACCCAGCCTAAAATCACTTTTGATGATCACAGAAACAGCTGTTTAGTGTAGATCTCTCTGGGCCCAGCAGAATTTGGTGTGAAAGACAAGCTTAGTAAATGACTGAATAAAGCAATGAACAAATATTTGTTGAACCCCCATGATGTGCTAGGAGCTATGATGAAGTTATACCTTTTTATTCACTTCAAGTCCTAGTAAGAATGGCTCATTGATCCCAATTTACTAGTGAAATCACTAAAGCTCAGAGAGGTTAAGTAATATACTACAGTTACACAGCTAGTGGATATAAGAATAAAGATTTGACCAATGGCTGGCTGGAAAAATAACATTTTTTTCATGATATATACCCATCCTGTTACGGAGCCTTAGTAGAAATGTCCTTCTCTGAATCAACAAAGCCATTAATATTTTTTCCTTCATGGTTCTCATTTGGAACAATGAGAAATATCAATCCTCAATGAAACACTGACCACATGCAGTTAAGTCTGCCTCAGCATTGATATTCTCATGGGGCAGCTCAAAGTGGTTAACTGTAAAAAAGCCATTAATAAGATGCATTAGTCAGGAAATTCCCATGCAATAATCAGCCCAATGCAGGAACCTGGTACTCTGCACGCTAAAGGCAAACTTAGAGAATGTAACTGCTTTGCATTTAAAAGAGAACATGTATTGCCAAAATGCTTACTCATGCTTTATTTAACTGTACTCTTGGTATATTTGACATTATTTTACTTGATTTCTTTTCAAAGATGATTAAAACACTCATATTAGGCCGGGCGTATTCTTTTCAAAGACAATTAAAACACTTATATTATGTGGCTCATGCCCGTAATCCCAGCACTTTGGTAGGCCAAGGTGGGTGGATTGCCTGAGGTTGGGAGTTTGGGACCAGCCTGGCCAACATGGTGAAACCCCATCTCTACTAAAAATACAAAAATTAGCTGGGTGTGGTGGTGAGTGCCTGTAGTCCCAGCTACTCAGGAGGCTGAGGCAGGAGAATCGCTTGAACCTGGCAGGCAGAGGTTGCAGTGAGCTGAGATCGCACCACTGCACTCCAGCCTGGGCGACAGAGAAACACTCTGTCTCAAAAATAATAATAATAATGAAATAAAATAATAAAAAGCACACATAGATATGCATCTAACTCTAAAAGAGTATTTCCCAGCCAGGTGTTACATCCAGTTGGATTCCTGAAATGCTTAGTGATACTATACAGTTAGCTGGAGACTGTACCTCACCTTCATTATAAAGGCAAACACCTCATCATTTGTATGTATTTTAACTGCAGAAGCTGTGATGTCTTTCTAACTTGAATAAATGACAGATTGATGCTGGGGGATGCTAAAATAGTGAATATGAGATACAGTGCCTGGAGAGATATAAATACAGGTCAGCTGGAACAAATAACTGAGACACACAAAAGTGATGAGAAAAGAATCATAAAGTTACGAGTATCCAATTATGTTAAACATTCAGAGAAAGTGCTTTTTAATATTTGGAATGGCAAGCCATCAAAAATAAAATGCAAGGAATTAAATGGAAGGTTTTTCAATAGGGTGATTGTTAAACTATACATTGGTTCTAATTTGGAGGACAGGTTAGTAAAGGGTGCTTTGCAAACTTTCCCACCTGTATGGATATTTTGGACAAGAAAAACTTCAGGTTTGTTTTTTGTTCTTATTTTTTAAATTAGAAAATAACTGATAATATAGGTTCAGCTTCCCAAATCCAAAATGCTCCAAAATCTGAAACTTTTTGAGTGTTGAAATGATGCTCAATGGAAATGTTCACTGGAGCACTTCAGATTTCAGATTTTCAGATTTGGGATGCTCAGCGAGTAAGTATATAATACAAATATTCTAAAATCAAAAAAATTGAGATCTGAAATACTTCTGGTCTCAAGAATTTTGGATAAAAATACTCAGCTTATAGTAATCTTCAGAATTAATTACTATAGGAAAGGCCTTTGTATTCTGAGTGAATTTTTTTCTGATGAGATGCTCTTTTTGATTCTGTATATGAAATGAACCTGCTGGTTGCTGGCTTTAATTCAAAAACTTAATAAGCCAGCACTGTTTCTGTGCCACACATAAAACAAAAATTATTATAAGAAATGTGACTAATTTGCAGTCATTCAGAATGCTATTATAAATAGCAAAATTCATAGTTTTAAAAGTTATGATGAGTGATTTAACAATGCCTGTAGAGAAAAACCAAGATACAGTTTTTAGGCCAGAAATTCTTTATCCTGGCCATATTAAATATTTACTGGGCAGGTTGTTAAAAGTACGTATACTAATTTCACTCCTCAGACCAATTAAAACTGATTTTCTGGAACTGTGATCCAGGAGTTTTGAAAAGCCCTCCGGTGATTTGAATGTGTAACCAGAGTTGAGAACTCCTTATGTAGGCACTGAGGCCTGGCCACCAATGTATCTACTACTGAAAACTCAGGGCTTCATTTCTTCAGGTTATGTGTTAAGGCACTGAGGTTGCAAAATAAGTGTTGGCACATTAGTATCACTTTTTGATTAATTCTGGCTTTATTTTATTTCTATTTAATTCATGAAAATGAAAACCCAATTCAAAAGAATTGTTTATGGGCAAGCTACAGATTTGAATGCAAAGCTTGCTCAACTGAAGCAAATCTTATGTGACAACATCAAAAGGCAAAAAAGGAGATTGAGTAAACTTGTCACTGTTACAGGAAAAATAAATAAAATTTATAGTATCCACTAATGATGGGCCAGGATAGAATCTCTGAGTGTTACTAACATTCTAAATTCTGAGTGTCAAAATTTTATAGATCTTGAAATAGTAGTCTGTATGTTCTTAAAAAAATGAAATTTTCAGAATGGCAAAAATTATTTGTTATTATGACACTGTTGCTCATCATAAATCCTCCTATATATTTGAATTCCAAACTATACATTTCTTAATTTCTTAACCTCAGAATATTATACTCACCCATTACGTTAAAAACCAAACATGAACTTTTTCTTAAAAAAAAAAATGCTAGTTTTTTTTAGAAGAACACAGCTTACCTTTGGAGAGAGGGAAAGGAGTAGGTAAATACTGATTATCAACTTACCCAAACAAAAATCGCTGAGGTCAGCAAATGAACATCTCAGCACAGAGTCGTTTTTATTCTCCTCAGTATTAACTGAAATAAAATAAGATACTTTGTAGTTTTGGGAAATAAAAGCATAGCAACAGAAAAATAACCATGGTTATAGATGGACAAATGATGGCCAAACATGATGAAATTTCTTAACTTAATGAATTAAAATTAGTTATTTAAAATGTCACTGTTTTTTCCTTTTTTTTAAGAGACGGAGTCTCGCTGTCACTCAGGCTGGAGTGCAATGGCATGATCTCGGCTCACTGCAACCTCCGCCTCCCGGATTCAAGAGATTCTCGTGCCTCAGCCTCCTGAGTTGCTGGGACTATAGGTGTGCACCATCATGCCTGGCTAACTTTTGCATTTTTAGTAGAGACAGGGTTTCACCATCTTGGCCAGGCTGGTCTCGAACTCCTGGCCTCAAGTGATCTGCCCACTTTGGCCTCCCAAAGTGCTGGGATTACAGTCGTGAGCCATCATGCCTGGCCTAAAATTTCACTTTCAATAAGGGAAAAAAGAAACACCTATATTATGTTTTAATATCTTCATCTTCTTGAACAATTTTCCACTTTACATAGTAGACATATTTGTAAGCTAACTACATTATGTAGTGATTTCACAATAGTATTGAAACAATAATTTTGATATTGTTTAGTTATCCAGAAAAAGAAGCAACCATATGGAATCATAAGGGACTGCATTCTTATAAGAAAAAGCAACAAAAGGATTGAAAAATAAAAACATGGCTGGGTGCAGTGGCTCACACCTGTAATCCCAGGACTTTGGGAGGCCGAGGCAGGTGGATCACGAGGTCAGGAGTTTGAGACCAGCCTGACAAACATGATGAAACCCAGTCTCTACTAAAAATACAAAAATTAGCAAGGCATGGTGGTGTGTGCCTGTAATCCCAGTACTCAGGAGGCTGAGGCAACAGAATCACTTGAACCCGGGAGGCAGACATTACAGTGAGCTGACATCGTGCCACTGCACTCCAGCCTGGGCGACAAAGCGAGACTCCATCTCTAAAAAAAGAACAAGAAAAACATACCCTATCCACTGCACAACAGGGAGCTTGGTTGTATTTAATTCTTAACTTTTATAAAACGGAGTTGTCTAAAGGGATAGTGTGTGTCTTAGTGGGCAAATGTGTGTAGAAGAGTGCCTAAGGGTAGCCACAATGTTTCTTTGTGTGGTACCTTGCTGGTATGTCTCTAAAATTCAGCCCTTGCACATCAGCCTTGGGTTGCCAACACTTGTCCAACTAAATCTTTATGCCACCAAATCTTCAATGCTTTATTGTCAGTTGTAAAGTCTTCAGCCTTTATTTTTAGAAAACAGTTTATTACTGATGACATTTTCTATTTGAATACTGGTTATAAGTTCTCGCCAGGAATGTTACTCATCAACAAGAGGGATGCAAACAGTGGCCAAATGTACCAGTGATTCATGTAGCTGGGACTTCCACTGCAAACAAATATTAGGTCCAGACTCCATGGGATTGGCCACCTTCAAGGCAAGGAAGAGATAAAACGCATCTGACCAACAAATGGCATGGTGTACTGGTCTCCTTTCTATGCCAGCCTCCTTCCTGAAGAGCTCTATAAAACTGGTCCAATGGAAAAAGGAAGGAAAGGAGTGTTTGGAAAACACGTAGTTTTTATAAATTGAACAAGAAAATAGGAATTGCTGCTCACCTTGCTCTGCTTTGTCAGTGGAGATTAAGGTTATAGATGTGGGAGCCTGAGATTCACTCTCGGTTGACTGGAAGAGGGAAGTAGACTGGCTCAAGCTCTTTGAGTAAGCGTAGCTCTGGGCGAGGCAAGGCAGGGATCTCCGAGACGGTTTTAACGAAGTTTCTTTTGTTATCTCACTCTTGCTTATATTCATACCTGCAAATCCAAAATGTTGAGTTTTAGCAATAAAAAATCAATCAGTAGAGGTCAATAAAAAGTTTTAATTCTTGTGATACCTGTGTCAGGAACGAACTATTGAAAAGTGCCACCTAGATATTAGAAATAATTGAGTTAGTTTTGTTTATATTTTGTCAAGGAGAGTGTTTGAGATTTTTGTTAAATAGTTTTGAGACATAAACATCTCTGTTTCCTGTTTGAGCTTTCACCACTCCTTTAAAAGTTCTGTGAAAAAAGAAACGGATGTTTAAGTTCATTTGGGGAATTATGACAACAATTATTTGGATACTCTTTGAATAAACCTTATGATTTAGGCTTTCAAATAGCAAAATACATAAAACCTAATATATAAACATTGAAATTACTAAATGGGGCCCTTCTTTCTACGCCCTCCTCTCCCTTAAACACATACATAATGTCCTAACAGTGACTTAGAGGCTGGAAAGAGATAGCATAACATAGTATAAAAACTGGGCAGCAAGAAGGGATCAAGACACCAACCCTGTGCTTAGTGTTAGAGCTACTTCCCTCGTGCACAGAGTCTCATCTGCCAGAAGTCCGAATGCCCTTCAACCAAACTAGTCCTCCAAAAGCAGAAGTCCCCCTACACTGTGTGAACCAGGAAAGAATGGCTCCACTTCCCCGTCTCCATTCCTCTTCATCCCATAATGTCAATCCCGGGTCACTCCTCTCCCTTGGCACTCTAAACCTCAGTGTCTCTGGACACTCTCATTTCCAACATCTCCCACCCAGACTCTCTCACTATGTCCCTGGGAACTCACATAAAACATCAGAAAATCCACTTAATATCCTCCTTAGATTTTTCTGTGGATCACCTATTTCCCTCCATAATTTTACCTAAACCTGGCACTGCACCATATCCCCACAGTGACACTGCTTCTCTTGCAGCCGCCTCCAGTGGAGGCTCTTTTCTCTTCGACAACTTCTTATCAACTTTACTTGAGGTGGAGTAGATATCCTTATTGTACCTAATTGCCTGTCTCAGTTCATTCTTCATGCTTCCTCTCTAAAAATCAGTATTCAAATTCCTGTCATTAAACTATTCTTCTAGTCTTCTTTATTACTGTCATTTTCATTTACCAGTTCCAGGTTATTTCCTATCATTTAAAAAGAATTTAGCTTTTAACACTACTCTTTTGCTTATTTTTTGCTAAACACCCACTGTCATTCATATATATTTTGTTTTATTTCTGTATACCTCCCTAGAATGCAAGCTCTATGACACATGAGCCAAATAAAACACTTTTCTTTATAAATTATCCAGTCTCAGGTAGTTTGTTATTACCTGAGACTGAATAATTTATAAAGAAATACATTATCAATGTGAAAACAGACTAATACATATGGTAAATTGTACAAAGCTGCTTGATCGTGAATCACTCCCTAAAAAGTTTCTTATTGACACCTGAGTTGAGATGTTGGCTATGTATGCTGTCTGTATAATGTGAATAAAACCATGAACCACCCCTGCCCTCCACCCACACCCAGTGTTGTGTTTGGACTTCACACCACATGAGGCAAAGGGACTTTTTATTGTGGAGTGCCTATTACATGTCAGGTTTTGTGGTTGGTGCCTTTATTTATTCACTTTGAGGATATTTAAGTATTTTATACAAGCAAATTACATAAAATGTTCTCATTTTAAAAGGTTTTAAATTATAGAAGTAAATAAAACTAAAAATTAAAATTTGTTTTACTCTGATTCTTAAATTCCAGTCTCTTCTCTAAATGAAATGAATGTTATCAGTTTATTGGTCTTCGTCTATGTATTCATATATGTAACTATGTATAAAAATAGTTTTCTTACAAAAATGAAATTATAGTTTGTCACATTATATATTATGTCTTAGGTATTTTTTCCATCTCAACACATACAGATCTATCCCAGACTTTTCGGAGTTAAAAGTTTTTAAAAGCTTTATTGATATATAACTCATATACCATAAAATTGACTCCCTTAAGTATACAGTTTAGCTCTTTTTAGTATATGCACAGAGTTGTGCAAACATCACTCTATGTGGCTTTAAAACGCTTTTATTATTCCTCCAAAAAGAAACATCGTACCTATTTGCAGCCAATCCCCATTTCCTCTTCAGCTCAGTCTCTGGAAACTACTAACCTAATTTCTTGCCTCCATGCATTTGCCTATTTTCTCCCACTGCATGAGTTGTCTTTGCACTTTAATTATTGTGTTCTTGGAAACACAATGCTTTTAATTTTGATAAAGTTCAATTTATCTATTTTTTTCTTTAGTTGTTTGTGCTTTAGGTGCAGTATCTATGAAACCATTATCTAATTCAAGGTCATGAAGATTTACTCCTATGTTTTATTCTAAGAGTTTTATACTTTTAGCTCTTAAGTTTAGGTTATAATCCACTTGTAGCTAATTTGTACATGGTGTGAAGGTAGGCTCCAACTTTATTCTTTTCCATGTGGATATCCAGTTGTTCCCGTACAAGTTGTTGAAAATGCCATCGACTTGTCTTGGCACCCTTGTCTACATTCAATTATCCACAAATTTATGGGTTCATTTCTGAACTCTCAGTTCTAACCCACCAATCTATATGTCCATTCCTATGCCAAAACCACAATGTCTTTAGCATTGTAGCTTCGCAGTAAGTTTTAAAACCAGAAAATCTGAGTTCTTTACTTTTGTTCTCTCTTTTCAAGATTGCTTTGGCTATTCTTAGTCTTTTGTATTTCCATATAAATTTAAGGATCAACTTGTCAATTCATGCAAAAAAGGCAGCTATGATTGATTTTTTTTTTTTTTTTGAGACAGAGTTTTGCTCTTGTTCCTCAGCTTGGAGTGCAGTGGTGCGATCTCAGCTCACTGCAACCTCTGACCCTTGGATTCAAGCCACTCTCCTGCCCCAGCCCGCCGAGTAGCTGGGATTGCAGGTGCCCGCCACCATGCCTGGCTATTTTCTTTTCTTTTCTTTTCTTTTTTTTTGTATTTTTAGTAGAGATGGGGTTTCACCATGTTGTTGGCCAGGCTGGTCTTGAACTCCTGACCTCAGGTGATCCACCTGCCTCAGCCTCCCAAAGTGCTGGGATTATAGGCATGAGTCACTGCGCCCGGCCGGTAGCTGTGCTTATGGTAGGGATTCCATTGAATCTATAATCACTTTGGGGGTAAGTACTGCTGTCAGCTAGGTGACCTGTAAATATTTTCTCTTAGTCTGTAGCCTATATTTTCATTATCTTACTAGTGTCTTCTAAAAAGCAGAAGTTCTTAATTTTGACAAAATCTATCCTGTGATTGTTTTATAGTTCATGCTTTTGGTCAGGTGTTTTAAAAACTTTTCTTTATATAAGTTTTGCATATTGGTTAGCTCCCGCTCTCTTTTGGCTATTGCAAATGCGAGTTTCTTTCCCACTGTATTGAAATTATAAATAATCAATTGGATTATTTTAAACAATTGAGTAAAATACTGGCTTTAGCACTGAGGTATAAATTTTTTTTCAAGCTAAGAATGTACTACTCACTTTCCAGTTTATTATTTTTTTGTTCAGTAGTGTGTTGAATTTTTTCAAAGTTTATATAATTTTATTCCTTGGCTATCTTAATATGTTGAATTCCATTAATGGATTTTCTAAAATTAAATCCTCTTTTCATTCCCAGAAATCAAAAACAAAGCATACTTTGTCTTGATTAATTGTTTTAAATATGTTAAATTCTAATTCCCAATATTTTATTAGGATTTTTGTGATAATACTCATACATGAGTTACGTGTGTGTATGTGTTTAAATCAGACTTATGTATGTTCTCACTTATAAGTGGGAGCTAAACACTGAGCATACTTGAACATAAACATGTGAAGAATAGACACTGCAGACTACTAAAGGGGTGGAGAAAGATGTGGGTTGAAAAACTACCTATGGAGGGGCTGGCCAAGACAGCCAATTAGAATCAGCTAGTGTGCCCCACTCTCGTGGAAAGAAATAGAAAGGGTAATAAATACAGCACCTACAACTGAAGTACCCAGGTACATGCATTGAGATTCATCAAGAAAACAAGCTGACCAATGGAGAATGGAGAAAATCAAGACAGGATGACTACCTGACTACCCACCCCTAAGTGACACAGAGCTAAGGGAGCCTCCTACTCTCAGGGAAGCAGTGAGTGAATGTGTGACCCTGGGGACCCACTCTTCTCTCATGGATATTTGCAACCCTCAGGTTAGAAGATCCCCTTGTGAACCCACTCCAACAGGGCCTTCATTCTGACAGGCAGAGCTATGTGGAGTCTCGGCAGAGCAGCCACGTGGGCACACGTGGAGCCCCAGGAGCTTTTGATGCCCAGGCTTCCTGGCAAAAGTGGCTGCAACTCCAGCAAAGTGGGAGTTTAGACCCTTGTACATACCCCTAGGAAAGAAGCTGAGTCCAGGGGGCTGAGCAGTGATGGTCTGCAGGCTCTTCTTTCACAGCACCTTGCAGGATAAGACCCACTGGCTTGGAACCCCAGCCTGCCACAGGTATCACTGTTACACCTCCCTGAGATGGAGCTCCCAGAGGGATGGGTAGGCTGCCATCTTTGCTGTTTGGCAGACTTAGCTATTGATGCCCTCTGGCTCTGGGGAATCCAAGGTGATTAGGGACTGGAGCTGTCCCCCGGAATACTGGAGCAGTTCTACAAAGAAGCAACCAGACTGCTTTTTCCACCACCGGACGAGTCTCCTAACTGAGGTCTATAACCACCCCTGCCAGTGTTTTCCAGTCAGCAACTGTTCCAAAGCTCCCTGAGACAGAACTCCCAGAGAGAGGGGAGGACTGCCATCTTTGTTCTTTCACAGTCTTAGCTATTGTTGCCTTCGAGTTTTGGAGAGTGGAAGGCAACAAGAGGCTGGAGTGGACCCCCAACCCAGCTCTATGAAAAAGTGGCCAGACTGCTTTGTTATGCAGGTCCCCAATCCTACTCCTCCTCACTGGGTAGGACCTCCTGACCAAGGTCCCCAGCCACCCCTGCCAGTGTGTTGGGGCTGGCAGCAGGTCCATACCTCCCTAGGATGGAGCTGCCAGAGGGAGGGGCAGGCCACCATCTTTACTGTTTTGCAGCCTTCACTGTTGATACCTTCAGGTACTGGAAAATTGGAGGTGATTAGAGACTGGAGCAGACCCTCAAACATATTGGAGCAGACTTATGGAAAAATGGCCAGACTGTTGGTTATGTGGGCCCCTGATCCAGTATCTCCTCACTGGGTCCACCGCCTGCTGGGACTTTTGAGCCAGTAGCAGCTCTGTAACTCCCTGGGACAAAGCTCCTGGTGCGAGGGGCAGGTTACCATCTTTGCTCTCTCACAGCACTAGCCCTTGCTGTCTCCAGTTCTGGAGAATCCACGGGAACAGTGGCTGGTCTGGTCCCTCGGCACAGAGCACCCATCTACTGGAAAAGTGGTCAGACTGTTCTCAACGCAGATCCCAGTCCTCACTTCTCCTCACTGAACAGGACTGCCTGACCTGGGACTTCAGCACAACCTCCCTGCCCCCACATGACCATTGCAATCAGAGGCAGCCTAGCAGTTAAAGAAACAATCACACACACAAATAAGAAAGAACCAATGCAAGAACTCTAGCAACTCAAGTGGTCAGGGTGTTTTACCTCTCAAACAACCAAACTAGTTCTCCAACAAGGGTTGTTAACCAGGTTGAGTTGACTGAAATGACAGAAATAGAATTTAGAATATGAACAAGAACAAAGATCATCAAGATTTAGGAGAATGGCAAAACCCAATCCAGGAAACTAAGAATCACAATAAAATGATACAGAAGTTAACAGGTGAAAGAGCTGGTGTAAAAAAGAACCTAACTGATCTAATACAGCTGAAAAAAATACTACAATAATTTCACAATGCAGCAGCAAGTATTAACAGTAGAACAGACCAAGCTGAGAAAAGGATGTCAGAACCTGAAGACTTAAAGAAGACAGTCAGACAAAAGTAAAGAACAAAGAATAAAAAAGAGTGAACGAAACCTCTGATAAATGTGGGATTATGTCAAGAGGCCAAATCTATGAATCACTGGAATCCCTAAAAGGGATGAGGAAAACATATTTCAGGGTGTTGTCCATGAAAATCTCCCCAACCTTGCTAGAGAGACCAATAGTCAAATGCAGGAAATACTGAGAACACCTGAAAGATTCTACACAAGACCATCTCCAAGAAACATAATCATCAGATTTTCCAAGGTTGAAATGAAAGAATGTTAAAGGCAGCTAGGGAGAAAGGGCAGGTCACCTACAAAGGGATCTCCATCAGGCCAACAGTGAACCTTTCAGCAGAAACCCTGCAAGCCAGAAGAGATTGGGGCCTGTATTCACATTCTTAAAGAAAAATATCTTCAACCAAGCATTTCATATCCGGATCAAAAAAGACAAAGAAGTGCATTACATAATGGTAAAGAATTCAATTCCACAAGACCTAAATATCCTAAATATTTATGTACCCAAAATAGGAGCGCCCAGATTCATAAAGCAATTTCTTAGAGACCTACAAAGAGACTTCAACTCCCATACAATAATAGTGGGAGTCTTTAACACTACCCTGACAGTATTAGATCATTAAGGCAGAAAATTAACAAAGATATTCAGGACCTGAACTCAACATTGGACCAAATGGATCTGACAGATCTTTACAGAACTCTCCACCCCAAAACAACAGAATATACATTCTTCTCATCACTATATGGCACATACTTTAAAATCGACCACCCCACTGACAATATAACAACCCTCAGCAAATGCATAAGAACCAAAATGATACCAAACACACTCTTGGGTCACATCACAACAAAAATAAAAAGACTTAAAAAATTGCTCAAAACCATGCAATTACATGAAAATTAAACAACCATCTTCCTGAGTGACTTTTAGGTAAGTGAAATTGAGGCAGATATCAGGAAGTTCTTTGAAACTATTGAGAACAAAGATACAACTTGTCAGAATATCTGGGACACAGCTCAGGCAGTGTTAGAAGGGAAATTTATAGCACTAAATGCCCACATCAATAAGTTAGAAAGATTCCAAATTAACAACCTAACATCACAACTAAAAGAACTAGAGAATAAAGAGTAAACCAACCCCAAAGCTAGCAGAAGACAAGAAATAACCAAAACCAGAGGTAAACTGAAGAACGAGAGATAACAAACCATTCAAAAGATCAACGAATCCAGGAGTTTGTTTTTTGAAAAAATTAATGATGTACATAGGCCAATAGCTAGACTAATAAAGAAGAAAAGAGAGAAGATTCATGTAAACACAATCAGAAATGAGAAAGGGAATGTTACACAGAAATATCGACCCCACAGAAATAAAAGTAACCATCAGAGAGTACTAATGAACACCTCTAGGCACACAAACTGGAAAACCTAGAAGAGATGAATAAGAGGGGACACATACACCCTCCCAAGACTGAATCAAGAAAAAATTGATTCCCTGAACAGACCTGCATCAACAGAACAACTGATTTCCTGAACAGACCAATACTACAAAATTGAATCAATAATAACCTAACAACCAAAAAAACCCCCAGAATCAGATGGATTCACAACCACATTGTACCAGATGGATAAAGAGCTGATAGCATTCTTACTGAAACTATCAAAAAATTGAGGAGGAAGGACTCCTCTCCAACTCATTCTGTGAGATCAGCATCATTCTGATACCAAAATCTGGTAGAGGCATAACAAAAAAGATAACTTCAGGCCAATATCCTTGATGAACATTGATGCAAAAATCCTCAACAAAGTCCATGCAAACTGAATGCAGCAGCACATCAGAAAGCTAATCTACCATGATTAAGTAGGCTTTATACCTGGGATTCAAGGTTGGTTCAACATGCAAATCAATAAATAAGACTCATCACATAAACAGAGCTAAAGACAAAAATCACATTTTTTAAAATTATCTCAATAGATGCAGAAAGGCTTTCAATAAAATTCAATATTCCTTCATGTTAAAAACTCTCAATAAACTAGGCACTGAAGAAATATACTTCAAAATAATAAGAGCCATCTATGACAAACCCACAGCCAACACCATACTGAATTGGCAAAAGCTGAAAGTATTCCCCCTTGAAAACAAGCACAAGGCAAGGATGCCCTCTCTCACCACTCCTACTCAACATAGTATTGGAAGTCCTGGCCAAAACAATCAGGCAAGAGAGAAAGAAATAAAGGGAACTGAAATAGGAAGAGAGGAAGTCATATTTTCCCTGTCTGCTGATGACATGATTGTATACGTAGAAAACTCCATAGTCTCAGACCCAAAGCTGTTAGAGCTGATAAACAATTTTAGCAAAGTTTCAGGGTAAAAAAATCAACATACAAAAATCACTAGCATTCCTATACACCAACACCAGCTAAGCCGAGAGCCACCAGGAACACAATCCCTTTCACAATTGCCACACAAAAAATACCTAGGAATACAGCTAACCAGAGAGGTGAAAGATCTCTACATCGAGAATTACCAAACACTGCTCGAAATCAGAGACAACACAAACAAATGCAAGAACATTCCATGCTCCGGGATAGAAAGAATCATTATCATTGAAATGGCCATACTTCACAAAAACATTTACAGACTCAGTGCTATTCTATCAAACTACCAATGATATTCTTCACATAATTAGAAAAAAACTATTTTAAAATTCATATGGAACCAAAAAAGAGCCCAAATAGCCAAGGCAATCCTAAGCAAAAAGAATAAACCTCAAGGCATCATGTTACCCGACTTCAAACTATACTACAGGACTACAGTAAACAAAGTAGCATGATACCAGTACAAAAACAGACTTACAGACCAAAGGAGCAGCATAGAGAACGTGAAATTAGGGCACAAACCTACAACCATCTGATCTTCAACAAAGCTGACAAAAACACACAATGGGGAAATGACTCCCTATTCAATAAATGGTGCTGTGATAACTGGCTAGCCATAAGCAGAAAATTGAAACTGGACCACTTCCTTATACCATAAACAAAAATCAACTCAAGATGGATTAAAAACTTAAACACAAAATCCAAAACTATAAAAACCCTGAAAGACAACCTAACCTAGCCAATACCATTATGTACATAGGAACTGGCAAAGTTTTATGATGAAGATGCCAAAAGCAATCACACTAAAAGCAAAAAATTGGAAAATGGGATGTAATTAAACTTCTTCGCAGGGAAAGAAACTATCGAGAGTAAACAGACAGCCTACATAGGGGAAGAATATATTTACAAACTATACATCTAGCAGAGATCTAATATCCAGCATCTATAGCGAACTTAAACTATTTTACAAGAAAAACTCAAATACCCCCATTAAAAAGTGGGCAAATGACATCAACAGACACTCTTCAAAAGAAGATATACATGTGGCCACCAATTGTGGGAAAAAAAGCTCAATACCACTGATGATTAGAGTAATACAAATAAAAACCACAATGAGATACCATCTCACATCTGTCAGAATAATTATTATTAAAAATGTCAAAAAATAACAGATGCTGGAAAGGTTGTGGAGAAAAAGAAACACTTCTACACCGTTGGTGGGAGAGTAAATTAGTTCAACCACTGTGAAAAGCAGTTTGGTGATTCCTCAAAGAGCTAAAAAAAAGAATTACTATTCAAACCAGCAATCTCATTATTGGGTATTTACCCAAAAGAATATAAATCATTTTACCATAAAGACACATGCACGTGAATGTTCTTTGCAGCACTACTCACAATAACAAAGACAATGAATCAAATTAAATGTTCATCATTGCTAGACTGGATAAAATGTAAAATGTGGTACATATACACTATGGAATACTACACAGCCATAAAAGGAACAAGATCATGTCCTTTGCAGGAACATGGATGGAGCTGGAGGCCCTCATTTTTAGCAGTCTAACACAGGAACAGAAAACCAAACATCACTTGTTCTCATAAGTGGGAGCTGAACAATGAGAACACATGGACATATAGAAGGGAACAGACGCTGCAGTCTATTTGAGGGTGGAGGGTGGCAGGAGGGAGACAAACAAAAATAACTATTGGGTACTAGGCTTAGTACCCAGGTGGCAAAATAATCTGTACAACAAACCTGTGGCACGAGTTTATCTCTGTAACAAACCTACACATGTATCCCTGTACCTAAAATAAAAGTTAAAGGAAAGAAAAACTACCTATTGGGTATTGCTCACTACCTGAGTTATGGGGGTCATACCCCAAATCTCAGCATCATGCAATACAACCATGTAACAAACCTGCACATGTACTGTTATCCATTATAAAGGTTGAAATTAAATAAATCTGGTTTAGGCTGCAAAGTTCTACATGGTTCATAAAAAGAATTTAGACATTTTCCTACATTTTTAGGAGCTAGCGCTATACTGCCCAGTACAATAACAATCAGTCACATAAGGTCTTTTAACTTTAAATTACAATTAAATGAAGTTAAAAATTCAGTTCCTCAGTCATCGTAGCCACATTTCAAGTGCTCATTCAATAGCCATATGTGGCTGATGACAACCATACTGAACATCACAGATGTAAAATATTTCTACTGCCACAGAGAGACCTGGATATCACCGACATACAAGTCAATTAGCATTGAAACTATCTGATCCTTAAAGTTTGGTAGATTATCCTATGAACAAATCTGCACATGGTCTTGATTGTGGGTGCAATTCCTTGAAAATTTTTGTTTTCTGTACATCTGTTTAAACATTGTAATGCCACTGGAGTCAATTTGGACAAAAAGTATTTCCCCATTTTAGCTTTCAAATTGATTTGCATAGAGCTATTTCTCCTTTGTCATTTCTTATTTTGTATATCTGTGATTACTCATTTTATATTATGCTAAATAATGGTTTATCTATTTCATTGATTTTTTTCCCCAAAGGAGCAGTACTTTATGTATTGCTTTTCTGTCTTCTATTTCATTAACTTCTTTTTTTCTTCTTTCTTGGTATTTGTTTTGTAATTATTTTTCTAAGCTCTTGCGTTAGGAATTAAAATTTTTAATGTTCATCCTTCCATTTTTATTGATGTCAAGTATTTAAAGCTATAAATAATCTTCCTGACAGCACTTTAATTGTATGTCAAAATTCTGATACATGATGTGTCATTATGTTTTAGAATTGTGCAATTTTAGTTATGTTTTCTTTTTTCAAATAAGAGTTGTTTAGGTTTTTAATTTCAAGGTAGAAGATCATTTGCAAGGATATAAGATTTGATATGTATACACACAAACACATACGTAGACACATACATATATATATGATCTACCTTATCCATTAAAGCCTTGAAGACTTACTTTTTTTTTTTTTTTTTTTTTTAGACAGTTGCTTGGGCTGGAGTGCAGTGGTGCAATCTCAGTTCATTGCAAACTCTGCTTCCTGGGTTCAGGTGATCTTCCTACATCACCCTCTCGAGTAGCTGGGATTACAGTTGTGCATCATCATGCCTGGTTAATCTTTTTATTTTTTATTGTTTTGTATTTTTGGTAGAGACTGGGTTTCGCCATGTTGGCCAGGATGTTCTCGATCTCAAACTCCTGGCCTCAGGAGATCTGCCCGCTTTGGCCTCCCGAAGTGCTGAGATTACAGATGTGAGCCCCATGCCTGGCCAGTACTTTTACTTTTTGTACTCTTGGTGTGTCTTGCCTTGAAATAAGGGTGTTAACTTTCTATTAGTGTGTTAGTATCTATCTCTTTGCATTTCCTATAATTTTATTTTATGAAGACAGGTACTTTCTAAATGATACTGATTTATTTATAACTATTACATTTTCATTGTGAATTTTAAGCATTGTCATCTTTAAGAATCAGGTGGCTTCTTTGTCTTGTTTAATGAGTCTTAGCCTGAATTTTACCTTGTCCACTATCAGAACTGCAACCTTTCTTTCTGATTCACTTTTTTATGTATGACTCCGGTATACAGCACAGAGTGGGTTTTACTTTGAATACAATCTAAATGTTTTATTCTTTTAACAGGTAGGTTAAATCCATTTACATTTATTAATATAAATTACACATTTGGTCTCAAATCTGTCACATTAGGTTTTATTTCCTGAGGTTTTCATATTTACTTCATTCTCTACATGATATATATATATATTTTTTCGTACTTTTGGAATTTAGGAAATTTTGGATTTTTGTTTTAGGGGTTATCTTTATACGAATATATTTTATAATCTCCTTATCTCCCCCTTTCCTTACTTAGAATTCTACTGTTTGGTATTAGCTTAAGTGATATCCCTTGATCTCATCTAAAGACACCATAGGAAGAAAGGAGTTTGCTTTCTGCTTCCAGTGTGTTTGCTGGACAGGTTCCTGCAGCACTCTCATCTCCATTGTTGGTTTCCCACAGTGCATGGCAGCCAGTAGTATCAGTGGTCAGCAGCCGTAGCACCCCTACCCCCAACTGGGGTAGTTAGGTAGTAGAGTTCCTCCAGAAAAGCACTTCTCAATGAATTGCCCTTACCAGCACCAGAGAGGAAATGTTTCTAGCAAGCTTCACCAACATGGCACTACCGTGACTTCTCAGTGACCCAGTAAGCCATGGCTGTGCCCTTCTAGCAAGGTCTACGACTCAGCTCTGATAATGGGGGAGAGGATGTTCTTCCTAAGGCAATCTATCTGAGTCCTAATGTAGTGGCTTCTCTTTATGTCTGCTGTTCCTATATTCTTTAGAGTTCTCGTTCATTTTTAATAGCCAATCCCTCATTATTCCTATCTTCTTTTACAGTTAACAATTATATTAAACTTTCTGGTTTCAAATTACTATGTTGTTTCTCACTTTTCATTGAACCCAGACTGATAAACACATACACACACACACACACACACACACACCACACACACACACACACAAATTCTACCCTTGTTTCTTCATCTGATTTTGTCTTAGATTGATCATCTCTTGGTTGGATGAAGCTGCTTCCCTAACTGACTCCTCGGGAAGGGCTTAAGGTTGCAATATCCTCTGAGTTCTAACATGATGAAAACTATTTTCATATGATATCAATACCTGAAGAACAGTTTGATGAGATATAAAATCCTTGCTCCCATTTTCTTTCCTTGAATTTCCTGAAAATATTGCTCTACTTGTTCTTGTTTTGTACTTTGCTACTGAGAAATCTGATGCAAACCTGACTTTCTTCCCTTTGTAAACAATTGCTTTTTTGTCAGAAGCTTAGAGGATTTTTTCCTTAGAGTTTAATAGTTTTATTACAATATGTTTTGGAGTTGACCAATCTAAATCAATTTTCCCGGAAATAATTTAGGCCCTTTTCAATATATAGGTTTGTCTTTTCTTTAATTTTTGGGAAGTGTTAATCTTGTTAAGTGTTAATTCTGTTATATTGTCTTGTTTATATTCTTCAGGGCCTCCAATTATGAATGCAGACACATATATACATATACATGTTGAATCGTTGTTGATTATGTTCAATACCTAACAATTACTTTCTGATTTTTGTACCTTTTATATGATTCAAGGAACTTTTTTCATATCTATGATCCACATCTATGATATGGCTTGTGTCCCCACCCAAATCTCTTCTTGAATTGTAGTTCACATATTCCCCATGTGTCATGGGAGGGACCCAGTGGGAGGTAATAGAATCATGGGGGTGGTTACCTCCATGCTGTTCTCATGACAGTAAGTTCTCATGAGATCTTATGATTTTATTAGGAGCTTTCCTCACTGCTTCAGTCTGCATTTCTTCTTGCTGCCGTCATGAGAAGAAGGATGTGTTTGCTTCCCCTTCTGCCACTATTGAAAGTTTCCTGACGCCTCCCCAACCATGCTGAACTGTGAGTCAATTAAACCTCTTTTCTTCATTGATTACCAAGTCTCAGGTATGTCTTTATTAGCAGTGTGAGAATGGTCTAATACAACTAGTATTACTAGTTGTATTCAAGTTAACTCGAGTTGTTGCGCAACAGCTGTTTGCTGATTAGCCACTGGTTTTGGCAGTATAATTTTCAGTAGTAAACATGGTTTTATGCTCATCTGTTTTTCTTCATATAGAATATTTTTATGGATACTGATCACTATTTCCCATTGATTTTGAAATGTCTTATATTTTCCCAGACCAGCAAAAGCAAGAGTTTCCATTTTGGCGGGAAACTTGGGCCATGATTTGGCATGATGAAATGTAGTCTCTAACATGGGCCCAGAGGGGTCTGCAGCATATCCCCAATCTTCTCACAGTTCCCACTAGGCTGTAGTTCAGCTGATTCAGACAGCTAACAGAGTCATTCTTGTTAACACTGCCATCAAGGTGCAGGTGGAGGGAGGCGCCTATGAATACAGGTGGATGGGGTGTTCCTAGGATCCTGGATTTCCAATTTCATGCTGATCTTGAACTTGTTGTTTGGAGATGTGTAGGACTGCTTGCAGCAATGGACAGGCACTGGGTCTAAACATGTTTGTTTTAGGTATTTGTCCTTAGTAAAATGACATAGAGGTGACTCCCTTCATGAAGCAGGGAAGGTTCCAGAGACTTTCACAAGCTAAAACACTATAGCAAATTCAGCACAGGGCTCCTTTGGGTCATACAAAAAGCACTAAATGCTCCATTATTTCACTTCAATTATTTCTTCAGTTCACATACACAGACTGCTTTACTTCAAGGAATGTTAGAAGATTTGATTTAAAGTGTGAGTGTAGCCACTGGACAGAATGAAAATCACAATAATCTTCCAAAGTTTAAAGTGTTTGACAGTTTTTAAGATGTTTCTACATCAAACAGTTCATGGAATCTTCACAACCGTTGCTGCAGAATGTTAGCAGCTTCTTGATATTGGGCTGCAGACTCTGATAGGTGACCATATTTTTGTTTTCTAACATCATTCTAGTCTATTACTACATGTGTGGTGGCAGTTGTGGTACAAGGCAGCTCACTCCTTTCCCACCACCATGTTTCACTAGTTCAAGGAGAGAGAGCTATTCTAGACTTTTCAAAATACTACGAAGTATGGGCAAACCATACTTTATTTGATCATTTGCCTGTCAGTGGATATTTAGGTATTTTTCAAGAATTACCTTTAAAATAATACTGCTTATGAGCGTTCATATATGTGCTTTTTTTTCAAATCTTGAGTGTTTCTCTAAAAGGAAATACTTCAATATACAAATACTGAGTTGGAGGACATAAATATTTATCATTTGGACTAGACATGCCAAACTGCCCTCCCTAAAGTTTTATCTTTTCACACTTACGTGAATAGCACAAGATGGGGTCAATTTCCTTATGCCTCGGCCAACTCCAGACACTATAACTTTTAATTACAGACAAAATAAAAAGTCAACAACAAAAGCTTCATCGTCTTAAATTTCATTTTCCAGCATGTGAGCATGTTTTCATGTATTTCCTAGCTAGTTATAATGTTTAAGTGACTAAGTTATGTTATAGCTGTATTGTTAGACTTTTCTTATTGATTTGCGAGTACTGAGTGCACCCATTTACAGACACACACACAGTATTTTATATACTATGGATTATATGTAATAAGTGTGTGTTTCATTTAATTTTACATCAATAATAAAAGACAGACTTTGGAACTTGTAATAGTTATGGAGAAACTAAGACTACACGGGAAAAGTAACATATCACACAGATAAGTAGGCACAGAGGGAATATATATTCCAAGCTTTTTCTAATTCTAAAGCCACCAAATTATGTATCCATTAACCAACTGAAAACTCCTAAAACACCATCCATTTACTCCAAAGTACACAGACGCTGAAATAAATAAAACACTTAGAAAAGACCATAGCAATTGTGGATAAAACACAGAGTGAACATAACTGCAGATACATTCACTTCCACCACCCTCCCTATTCACCCACCTTGTGTGCTGATTCTCTATATTAAAGCAAATTTTGAATGAAATAGTTGAAAGGTGAAAAAGATACTGCAAATACATTTTCAATTAATGAAACTTTTGTTTTGCAGTTACTTAATTTCACTTTTCAGACAGAATATAATCAGGGTCATAATAAGTGTGAGCAGGAATAAAAATGAAATAGAATACAATTTCAGTAGTTATATTTACCTTAAGATTAAAAAAAAGCTATATTTCACTCATATTGTTTCAATTCTTTTACCTATATAATTTTGTGGTCACTTTATGAGTAAACTGAAATTTCTAAAGAACTCTTCAAATGCATTAATTTAAAGAAACACAAGCAGAGATACCGAAGTGCTAGCCCTTTGAGGCAAATGGGAATCCTGAAAAGGAAGTGATAGGGGAATGTTTGAAATAATTTCTTTTTTTTTTCTTTCTTTCTTTCTTTCTTTCTTTTTTTTATTAAAGTTTTAGGGTACATGTGCACATTGTGCAGGTTAGTTACATATGTATTCATGTGCCATGCTGGTGCGCTGCACCCACCAACTCATCATCTAGCATTAGGTATATCTCCCAATGCTATCCCTCCCCCCTCCCCCCACCCCACAACAGTCCCCAGAGTGTGATGTTCCCCTTCCTGTGTCCATGTGACTTCATTGTTCACTTCCCACATATGAGTGAGAATATGCGGTGTTTGGTTTTTTGTTGTTGCGATAGTTTACTGAGAATGATGATTTCCAGTTTCATCCATGTCCCTACAAAGGACATGAACTCATCCTTTTTTATGGCTGCATAGTATTCCATGGTGTATATGTGCCACATTTTCTTAATCCAGTCTATCCTTGTTGGACATTTGGGTTGGTTCCAAGTCTTTGCTATCGTGAATAATGCTGCAATAAGCATACGTGTGCATGTGTCTTTATAGCAGCATGATTTATAGTCCTTTGGGTATATACCCAGTAATGGGATGGCTGGGTCAAATGGTACTTCCAGTTCTAGATCCCTGAGGAATCACCACACTGACTTCCACAATGGTTGAACTAGTTTACAGTTCCACCAACAGTGTAAAAGTGTTCCTATTTCTCCACATCCTCTCCAGCACCTGTTGTTTCCTGACTTTTTAATGATTACCATTCTAACCGGTGTGAGATGGTATCTCATTGTGGTTTTGATTTGCATTTCTCTGATGGCCAGTGATGATGAGCATTTTTTCATGTGTTTTTTGGCTGCATAAATGTCTTCTTTTGAGAAGTGTCTGTTCATGTCCTTTGCCCACTTTTTGATGGGGTTGTTTGTTTTTTTCTTGTAAATTTATTTTGAGTTCATTGTAGATTCTGGATATTAGCCCTTTGTCAGATGAGTAGGTTGAAAAATTTTGTCCCATTTTGTAGGTTGCCTGTTCACTCTGATGGTAGTTTCTTTTGCTGGGCAGCTCTTTAGTTTAATTAGATCCCATTTGTCAATTTTGTCTTTTGTTGCCATTGCTTTTGGTGTTTTAGACATGAAGTCCTTGCCCATGCCTATGTCTTGAATGGTAAAGCCTAGGTTTTCTTCTAGGGTTTTTATGGTTTTAGGTCTAACGTTTAAGTCTTTAATCCATCTTGAATTGATTTCTGTATAAGGTGTAAGGAAGGGATCCAGTTTCAGCTTTCTACATATGGCTAGCCAGTTTTCCCAGCACCATTTATTAAACAGGGAATCCTTTGCCCATTGCTTTTTTTCTCAGGTTTGTCAAAGATAAGATAGTTGTAGATATGCGGCGTTATTTCTGAGGGCTCTGTTCTATTCCATTGATCTATATCAATGTTTTTTTTTTGAAATAATTTCTACTGAAATAAGACATGGTTGAACAGATGAAAATCAGATAACCCTAGGAGTGGGGATTTTATCTTTCTGCTTTATAGAAATATTTATTTATTTGTTTATTTTTATATTAATTGTCAGTGTGAAAATAAAATGTGAACTAGAAACAGGGGAAAGGAAGAATTGACTGGAAGAAAAGTACTCAGTCTCTTAGCTTTCTGTAACTCTATTATGACAAGCAAGAACACTTGGACACAGGAAGGGGAACATCACACCCCGGGGCCTCTTGTGGGGTCGGGGGGAGGGATAGCATTAGGAGATATACCTAATGTAAATGATGAGTTAATGGGTGCAGCACATCAACATGGCACATGTATACATATGTAACAAACCTGCACATTGTGCACATGTACCCTAGAACTTAAAGTATACAAATATATAAATAAATAAATAAATAAATAAATAAATATGTATATACTATTTTGAAGAAGAATTCCCCCAAGGTTCAATGAAATACTACTAAAACACCATACAGTTCCCCTTAGTTGAAGACTGACTGATGTTTTCTATAGTAGGTCCAAGAAATAGCATAGGATCTACCTCTCCTAGTAAGTTTTTATGTCAATTAATCATTTGTAAGGTGGTCTAATACATTCTCTTATTTAAGAAATACTGATGTAGAATATTAACTGATCAGCTTTCTATTTCCGAGCCCTGGTTGAGAATAGCCTGTTACTCTAGCAGAACAGACAAGTAAAAATATATGGAGTTTTGGGGGGAACAAGGGTAGGTACACAGATAGAAAATGGTGTTAGCTGATAGTAAAGATGTTGGACTGAGAGTAAAATGCTCTTAGCATACCCTGGGCCCTAGGCTGAAGGCCACTGAAAAACAGAGTCAGACATTCACCAAACAGATAAATATGTGCATACATATAAACTGTCTGAAATGCTGTGAAAATACAGGCAGTGTTATATAATGGAGAGTAATAAAGGGAACCTACTTTGAGAAATTTTCTCAGAAGAAGTGACATGTTAAGTGAAAAATGAAAAAAACCTGACATATAGAAATGTGTTTATGTGTATGTGTGTGTGTGGGGGGGGGGAGATTTTAGTCAAAGAGAGTAACATGTATAAAAGCCATAATGTAGGATAGATTGCAATGTATTTATAAGAGTAAAAAAAATCTATTTGCAGTGTAGTAAGTGAGAGAAAGAGGTAGTTATTGCTGCAATCTGAGTTGGAGATAAATATTCTTTTGTTCTTTCGGAGGTTAATTACTTAATTCACTTATTTATCCTTTAATTTCCACAAATTCATATGTCTTATGCACTATTCTTAAATAATTGCATTTGCCAAAATTAAAAAAAAACATTTTTAAACAATGCCTACGTCATAGACGGGAAATGAAACTAGGAGAGGTTAAGAAATTTACTTATTTACAGTCACAAATCTAGCAACTGGCAGAACTGAATTGTAAAGTTATAGCTATTAGATTCCAAAGCCCATAACCTTTTCAGTATGCTCCACAGTTCCCCACGTACCCTATCCTGGATGGTGCATTACCATGACTTCCCGTGGTATAAATAACACACAAATTTTAAGCAGGAAGCTCTGAATATAGAAACCATGGAGCTAAAGCAAAGCTCAGAAAGTATAATTCTATATCCACGATCTTGGCAAACTCGAAAATATATTTTGATAAAAAATGAACACGTTGTGCTTGGCACATATGAATAGGAAATGTCTACCTACCATCACCAAACTGTATTTCTTACGTTGATCTTTTTTTAAAAAAAAATTGATATGAATAATGAAATTTGGTGTAAATTAACTTGTGTAACCAAGTTACACAAAATAATTATCAATTATTTTTTCAAGACTAATTTTTATTCATTCAGATATTCAATCACTTATTCAATAATTCTAAACAATTCTTGAGTTATTTCCCTATGCCAGGCATTAATTCAGTATTGGTTGTAAAATAGTGCTCATTCACAGGGGAAGTAGATGCACAAATTGTTAAAAAAAAAAACAGTATAAAGGTATATACAGGGTATTATAAAACCATCCACAAGGAACCCCTAATCCAGGTAGTAGTATCTGTGAAGACTTCAAAAACACTGACTCTTCTTTTCACATATTCCTTCTTCTATGTTTCATTGATTTGTAGTTCTTGGGTTTAACATTTTTCTTCATAGGATTAGGCACATAAGAAAGTCCGGAGGAGATTCTCCATACATACATTATGGCTGAAAATAGTAGTCAAATGTAACACTTAAAGAAATAGAGAAAATAACATTACAGATGAAACAAACAGCCTTCCCACTGCCCTATGTTTTCCTGCCCATATATCTTTAATGCAGTGCTTTTTCATTTTCTGAACTATCAAGTGTTTCCAAAGCTATTATAAGGATTATCTTTGCTAGAAACTGACACAATCTAAACTGAAAATCTGATATCCTAATGTTCTCAGAGTACAAAGTTTCTTTTCAACATTTCTCATCAAATGCCATCACATCCTTGCTTGGCATTACTAGCAGTATGTGTTCTTTGCTTGGAATGACTAAAATTACCCCCACAGCATATTCAGTTTTTTTCCTTCTCTGTTCCAAAGTTCCATTTCTTTTCTTCTATGGTTTAACCTGGTATTCTTGACTAGTATCAGATTACAACCCATCTAAAGCTAAAAATAGAGGACAGATCAGTTTTGGTAAGCATGTGTAGCTCTGAAGTTCAAGAATAACCTGTAAACCCATAGGAAATGTGTCCTTTCTTACATGCAGAACAGATTTTCCTAAAGTAACATTTAATGCAACTTTCGACAGTTCTAAGTACACTTCATAAGTGTTCCCATATTTAGAAGTATCTCATGAGATAATAGCTTTACTTGGGTATACATGAAGGTCCAAGACATGTAATTACAGATATCTTTTAAAAAGGCATTCATATAATTCACAACTGACATTGCTCCAAGGAGGAGAAGTTGCTATTCAGATATCATTTAATTCAATGGGCTTTCTGCTGATATGGAGTTCTTAACTGGAAAAATAGATCCTTAGAAAACTTCAAAGAGAAAATTGAAAAGTAAATAATAACTGGTTGATGGTTCTCAGTGTAAAGTACAATTTTTCAAAAGATGTCCTCTCTTGGTAAAATTTCTCATCAAGAAAATTAACTCATCCTAAGGAAATGTGAAGAAAAGCTCATATGTTATTTTACATAATAGTTTTCCTTTCTTTCAACTTTTAAGTTCAGGGGTACAAGTTCAGGTTTGTTACATAGGTAAACTTGTGTCGTGGGCATTTGTTGCAGAGATTACTTCATCACCCAGCTATTAAGCCTAGTATCCATTAGTTATTTTTTGTGATCCTTTCCCTCCTCCGACCCTCCACCCTCTGAAAGGCCCCAGTGTGTGTTGTTCCCCTCTATGTGTCTTTGTGTTCTCATCATTTAGCTTGCACTTATAAAAGTGAGAACATGCGATATTTGGTTTTCTGTTCCTGTGTTAGTTTGCTAAGGATAATGGCCTCAAGGTCCATCCATTTCTCTGCAAAGTACATGATTTCATTCTTTTTTATAGTTGCATGGTATTCCATGGTATATATGTACCACATTCTCTTTATCCAGTCTATCACTGATTCTATGTCTTTGCAATTGTGAATAGTGATGCAATGAACATACATGTGCTTGATAAAGCCTACCAAGTAAACTGTTAGAATAACTTTAGAATATAGCAAGATACCTTGATATTATTACCTAACAGATTTTTACATCATGTCTATAAAAGAAAAATTTTAAAAATAACAAGTATATTTGTCTGCCTGTGGGGCTTAGTAAGTCTTCATACCTATATTAATACTGATGGGCTTAGACTGGGTGGTGTCTTGGGGATGCCATGTAATTTTATAAAATCTGAATACACTTTTCTATACTATTGGGTGTAGTCAAAGCATATTCATTCATATAATAATCACTGAAGAAAAAAGCATAAATGGACACAGAATTTTCTAATTTGTCTTCTTTGTCAAAATCATTGTAGCTGTGTCCTCTTGAAAAGAGTATTTCTGAGTGATTACTTGAGCTATGTAGCCATTTTAGTGGACATTATTGCTAGTGATAAAAATAATTATGTATTTCGTGCCTACAAATTACCAAGTTTATCCTGTAGGTGATATTAATTTCCATAACATCCTCTGTCTCCTGATCATAGGGAAAAAATTATTCTCTTAAGACTCCCGTTAGGATCTGTCATCCCCATTTTATGTGTGAAAATCCTGACAAAGGACTTAGAAACTTGTGTCAAGTCCCACATCTAGGAAGTGTTAGAACCTGAAACAAACCAGGTCCATCTGATTTCAAAGCCTCTGCTCTTTGCAATATAACACACCACTTCTTTGTTTACTCAGAAACTTCCTTTGTTTTTCACTTATTTTTCATATCTACTCTCATTTTCAAAAAGAAAAAAATAAAGCCCATTGTAAGAGAGTCCTGGTAGAATACAGATGGTTACTTCAGAGCATCTGAAATAAATTTAATGAAGGGAATATTTACAAGATTGTGGCCAGGACGAAAAGAAACCAATAAAGAGTTGATGAAGCTTCCTACAACTAACAAGGGCCAGAAACCTTTATCATTCTGAGGCCTGAAGGAACAAGATATAAGAACCTAGAGACAATTATAGCTAGGGGAGAGGAAATCTGGAAGAATCCATGTGCTTAGATTGAGGATTACAGCCACTGCCAAACAATAGACCTGCACAGACAGAGCCAGAGGAACAAATAGCCCAACCTCTCTCTTATCTACATCTAAATCTGCTGCTGGTGTCTCCCACTGGTCAAACCTAAACAGTAGCTAGAGTTCATGAGAACACTGGGTTGTTGCAGTCCTTAGATATCTGCTTCCTGGGGCACATGGTAAACTGGTGAGAGGGGCAGGATGAATCTGGAGGCACAAATGGAGATTACCTATTACAAATATACAGGTGTATAACTTCAGAGAAACTTTCAGCATAACTTTAGGGAGTAGAAAGCAACATATGCACTTCTGTCACCAGAGACTAAAATTTAATTTTTTTTCCATATACTGTAAGTACTCTAAGATGTTTAGAAGTAAACATGGAGAAGGTAACTATTGAGTTTGATTTACTTTTGAGTTTGCTTGCTAGCAGGACACAAAGGTCAACAATATACATTCAGCCCTTAAGAGTAACTAGCAAAATCAAAATGTATCTAATTCGATTACAATATATCAAGGTGCATGAAGAAAGCTCTCTAAAAATTTTAATACAAGACAAAATACCAAAAGAAAGAAAGTCATGAAGGGCTGTATAAACTAACGAAATTATGTTTTAAGACTCCGGGAGGTGCAACGAGTGTCCTCATTTTTACCTTCATCTTTGTGCACTATTCTCTAATTTGCAACCAGTAAACCGAATTTTCTACATCCTAACCTTTTTGCTTTGAATGTTTTGTTTCTTTCCTCTTCAACTAAATCACACATAAATATTGTTTCATAGTTAAAACCTTTCCACCATAAAAACATCCCATTCAAAGTCACAAACCCTACCCCAAATAAGCTCATTTTCCTTGCTATATGTTCTCTTAACAATACGTACTTTGCTTTAATAGAACTTATTATGTTTCCATTCATTTATTAGCTTAGTATTCCACATATGGCCTCTCCAGTTTATAAGTCCATTCCATGAGGGCAAAATTCATGTTTGTCTTGTTCAGACACACAGCTTCAGTACTTTGCACTGGGTCTGCATACATAGACAGTATCCAAATGAATAATTACTAAAGACTGAAAAAAATCCTATTAATTAATTACTTTACTAATTTGTTCAGAAATGTGCTGTTTATTGCAATACATGGTAGGCATTCTTTTTAGACAATAGAGAAATAGCAGTGAAGAAAACAGATAAAACTCTGACCCAATAGACATGAAAATCAGAAACAGAATAAGAAAAAGTGGCTTATCTGAGAGCATAATTCCACACATGGTGTGGTTTGGATCTGCATCCTACCCAAATCTCCACCTGATGAGAGGTTATTAGATGATGGGGGCAATTCCTCATGATTTAACACCATCTCCCTAGTGCTGTTCTCATGATAGAGTTCTCATAAGATCTGGTTGCTTAAAAGTGTGTAGCACCTCCCCTTTCTCTCTCTTCCTCCCACTCTGGCCATGGGAAGTGCTGGCTTCCTCTTTGCCTTCTGCCATGATTGTAAGTTTCCTGAGGCTTCCCCAGAAGACAAGTAGATGCCAGCATCATGCTTTCTGTACAGCCTGCAGAACGATGAGCCAATTACACATCTTTCTTCATAAATTACTGAATTTTAGGTATTTCTTTATAGCAGTGTGAGAATAGACTAATACAGAAAATTTTGTGTCCCCATGGGTTAGAGCCCCACTCCTTGGTACCAGTTTTCTGTATTAGTCCAAATGTAGATCACTGGAGGAATTCTGGCAATTGACAGTTCTTCATCCTATAACATGTGCCTGTAATCTATGTCTCTTCATTTACTCCTGTTTTGTGAAGGTACCCCCAAGTATTTTATATATAAGCTTGAAGGACACAATGTGCAGAGAGAGAGAGAGACAGTGTGTGTGTGTGTGTGTGTGTGTGTGTGCACGCTTGTTTGTTTGTAGCAGTAAAATGGGACTCCTGATCATCCCTGCCTGCTTCATGGAAGGAGATTCCCAATGAGAACAAATGTGGTTTAGATTAGGAAGTAACATGTAAAGTCTTACAGTATTTCTGGCCAGCAGCAAAGTTTTTTAATGTTTACACTATTGCTAAGGGGAATGGGGAAGAGCCACATAGCCTGCTCCACAGCAAAGATCTCAAAATGGCATTTGGATTTTGGTAGAGTTACATGGACCCAGGAAGCAAACCCATTATTACACCCTGTTTCAGAATGGGGAGGTTCTGAAGTCCCCCATGATATCTCACAGGTTTATGATGGCATTTTAAAAAACTAAAAATACGTTCCAGTCTCTTCCAGCCACCCTCTGTTATTGGTAAAATCAGTAACTCAACTAAAAGCAATTTTGTTGATGTGTAGAATGTGAACCCAAACATACCCTGACTAGTCTAAGCAGTACTGCATCAGGGCACAACCTGTTTTATATTTTTAGTCTATTATTAGCATTTGTAACCATAGAACTTCCCACCTCTTGCCACCTGCTGCTGTTCTTACTTGTGGGTTTCTCCATGCTGTGCCAAAGGCTGAAAATTTATACATCTTTTTTGAACATAGTTTGATATTTTATCATTGAATACTAATTTCAAAACCCTAAGAATGGGAAAATTTATTTTACTAATGCTAGAAGAAAACAGAACATACTATTGATTCTCCATACTTTTTTCAACCAGTTCAGGGTGAGAAAATTGTAGTTGTTACTTTGGTATTTTGAAAAGCCATTTTTTAAAGACTAAAATTATGTAGTAAAGGTAGAATATAATGTTGTCCCTGTTAACTTTATTATTTTTGTTTTACTAATAGTTAATTTACCACCTATTATTAGCCACCTACTCTTTTCAGTAATATTTATTTTAGAGAAAGTCAGAATTTGAGTTTTAATTTCATATTGTTTGGGCCTTCATTTTTAAAAATCATATTTTAAACATAATACTTTACATTCATCAGGCAGATTATAATATTCGATTATAATATTTTAAAAAATATGTATACTTTAATATTCTTTATAATAGCTAACTAGTAACCTACAGGTACCACTCTTCCTATGATGTGCCTCTGTTCTGTCTATGGAGCAGCCATTTTCCTATACTCTGTTGCTCTAATAAACTTGCCTTGCTTTCCCTTTATCCTGTTTGTTCACTCTTGAATTCTTTCCTGTGCAAAGCTAAGAATCCTCCCAGGCCAAGCCCCAATTTTGGAGCTTGCATGTGTCACTTTTACTCAACAAAAGGCATTTGAGAATTATCCATATTTTTTGTGAGTATCAGGAATTTGTTCGTTTTTATTACTAAGTAGAAATTCCATTTTGTAGATGTCTTGCAGTTTATCCATTCACCCCCTGAAAGATATGTGGGTTGTGTCCAGTCTTTTTGCGATTATGAATAATGTTACTGAAAACACACTTATAGAGGTTATAGATGTAGTACCATTTACTTATTTTTGCTTTAGTTGTCTAAGCTTTTGCTGTAATTTCTTTAGATAACATATCATTGGATTCATTTTCTAGAATCATGGGAACAAGAGCATCCTTATAATCTTGCTCTTGTGCCATGGTTCTAGAGAATGAATCCAATAGTATGTTAACTAAAGAGATTATAAACTCTAGTATATTTTTTCTTGGTCTTGCCTCTTTGCTACATTTGTTTCCTATGCACGGGGACTTGTGAAGTTGAAGCTGAAAACAGTAAAACTATTAGAGGATACTTTAGCCAATTTAGACCACACCTTAGAGATAAATAATTTTCCTTCAACATTTCCTTGTGTTTACCCAGGCTTTGAAAGTATGTGATATCAATATTCAAAATTAGGTGTAGGCCTAGAAGAAACAGATGTAGGAGGTCACTAGATTTGCTGTTATTTTATATCTTAAGTAGAGTTCAGTTTCAGCAGAGCCAATAATTTCACTGAAAATTTTGAGGCTAAGACCCTACTCAGAAAAAACTAAAACTATTGGGAGGCCGAGGTGGGTGGATCACCAGGTCAGGAGATCGAGACCATCCTGGCCAACATGGTGAAACCCCATCTCTACTAAAATACAAAAAACTAGCTGGGCATGGTGGAGCACACCTGTAGTCCCAGCTACTCGGGAGGTTGATGCAGGGGAATCGTTTGAACCTGGGAGGAGGAGGTTGCAGTGAGCCAAGATCGTGCCACTGCACTCCAGTCTGGACACAGACTGAGACTCTGTCTCAAAAAAAAAAAAAAAAGAAAAGAAAAAACTAAAACAGGAAAACACTGAAGCTTTTCCTGAGTGTATCTTGTGTCTTCTCTGCATATCTTTCTCATTAATCCATATTAAGCCTTGAAAATAATTACCCTGGGTGTCAACTAAATCTTTTTCTTAACAGAACAAATACAAATCTTCAGGAATTCTATGCTAGCATTATTTTATTTGTCCATTATTAAAATTTATCAGAAATATCAACTCTCAAATAAATCTGAGGGACAACAAAAAAACTGCCTAAAATGCATACTATTTTACTTAGGGTAGAGAAGGAGAATAAAGTTTAGATGCTCTTATGGAGAATATGTTTGGGTTTTCTAAAGCAAGGCCTCTTGTTCTGTAAAATGGAATTCAATAAGAAAACAATTGCTAATGACTAAAAAAATCAATGCATAAAAGTATAATCATTATATCAAACTGAAAACAATAAGAAATTTAAGAATAATCGATTCAATTCAAAGTCTAATGTCAAAAACCTCAAGGGAGTCCATCACCTCAAAATTTTATTTTAAAAGCTGTCTGAATACAATTGTTCTAATTTTGTGACTATAGAATAATGATCTATTTAACATTGACAGACTGACATTTTAGAAAATAATGCTTTCAAAATCATTCACATTGTGCAGAGATTTAATACCCGGTTCAATGACAGAGGAAAAGAGAACATGTGCCTGGCTGTATTTCCCTTGGTTTTCAAGAAGTCACTGCTCCTTGATAGGTTTTCTTTCAATGTGCTACACAAAACAACAGAGATGTTTCAGAATTTTTATTTCCTATTCTTTAAAAAGGAAAGTGGGACAATAAATAAGGACATGTAAGCTCTTTTTGCAATAGGAAAGATGAAACAAAAAAAATGCAAAATCAAGCCTAGATTCAAAAGACTGTCCTACTAGCTGTTTTGTCTCTATTAGCAGAAACTGAAACCATAATTTATGATTCAAATATGCATTTTCATTGACATTACTTTTTTTGCTTTTTACTGACTGTATAAATTATAGGCCCTTTGCAGTGAAAAAGAATGGCACTAGAGTCAGTACAGATCAGGGTATAACATGGAAATTCTGAATGTTATCATCTTCAGTAAGACTTGACAACACCTTTCTAAATACACTATTAGGTGAACGGATAGGTTTCAATAGCACTCTCGTTTTTAGAAGAACACACTGTCTTCTGAAATTCCTAGCAGGTCTAATATATGGCATTTTTTCATATGCCAACAACACAGTGGCCTTAGGACAAGTCTGGGAATATTGAGGAGCTTCTAAAGAGATTCTAGGTAGGCCTACTAATATCAAGGTATTGAACTGTCTCACACTCACTCCCAAACACACACACACACACACACACACACCAATAACTTTTATACAATCTGGCTCCGCTATGGTACCCATGGATACTTCTACATTGTCACAAGTATAGTGGTGGGTAGGGAGAGAGGTGAGTGGCTCAGGACGAAAGAAGTCATCCACTAAATCATGAACAATTTTTCGGAATTAAAACAAACAAATTGGCCAGATTATAATGATCATTGACAATCCTGATAAAAAACATTTCTTTTCATTGAAAACAAAAAAATCTCAAATCAAGGGATTGCTCTAGCACCGGATATGAATTAACTTTCTTCTTTTTTTTTTTTTTTTTTTACTTTAAGTTCCTGTATACATGTGCAGAACATGCAGGTTTCTTACATATGTATACATGTACCATGGTGGCTGGCTGCACCTATCAACCTGTCATCTAGGTTTTAAGCCCTGCAAGCATTAGATATTTGTCCTAATGCTATCCCTCCCCTTGGCCCCCACCCCTCGACAGGCCCCAGTGTGTGCTGTTTCCCTCCCTGTGTCCATGAGTTCTCATTGTTCAACTCCCACTTATAAGTGAGAACATGCGGTGCTTGGTTTTCTGTTCCTGTGATTGTCTGCTGAGGATGATGGCTTCTGGCTTCATCTGCGTCCCTGCAAAGGACACGATCTCATTCTTTTTTATAGCTTCATAGTATTCCATGGTGTACATGTACCACATTTTCTTTATCCAGTCTATCGTTGATAGGCATTTAGGTTGGTTGCATGTCTTTGCTATTGAAAATAGTGCTGCAATAAACATACGTGTGCATGTGTCTTTATAGTAGAATGATTTATCTTCCTTTGGGTATATACCCAGTAATGGGATTGCTGGGTCAAATGGCATTTCTGGTTCTAGATCCTTGAGAAATCGCCACACCATCGTCCACAATGGTTTAACTAATTTACATTCCCACCAACAGTGTAAAAGCATTCCTATTTCTTCACAGCCTCGCCAGCATCTATTGTTTTTTGACTTTTTAATAATCGCAATTCTGACTGGCATGAGATGGTATCTCACAAAGTTATGGGCAATTCCAATTCCAAGATTGTAATATTTTATAGTTTTCAGTGATTAAATTCTGTCACTCTGTGTCTAAGAGAAGTTTCAAGGTCTTTCTTTCAGAATTTATTATAGTTACTATGTTGACTGTACTTAATATAACCTTCATTCAATTTCTTTATGTCTGCCAGTGTAAAGCTGCCAATAAATGCAAGGAGGTTATAAATTCAGATGACATATTCTCACAGACCTGAACATAGCCATTGTGCATGAATTCTCTCAAATGAATCCCTTTGTTCTGTTTTTTAATAAGAACACTCAATGATTAATAAGAAATCCTTATTAATAATTAGAAATAAGAAAACTCAAGGATTAAAGTTCTTAAAGAATTACACAAATAAAGTTTATGACATTAATGCCTTGGGTGTGCAACCTTCCTCCCAAATTAAGGAGTTAGTTTCACACTAAATTTATTTTTAGAAAATTTTAAATTAGATTGCCAGCATATTAAAATAGACAAAAATTATATTTCTACATATGGGTTGAAATAACAAGATTTCCCTAAAAAATAGAGAGTAATTACACTGCAGTTGAAAAATTAGACAATTCTAAGGAAATGCATTTAAGTTATCTTCATATAAGAGTTTGTCCAAAAAATGCATGGCATCTTTACCTTCAAATATTCTTATGTAGAAATTAAAATACATCATACAAACACTCTAATTATTATCTGCAGTAAAAAAAAAAGAAGTAATTTCTTTAGTGAAGCACCTATATGAAAAGCATTCAGGGAGGATAGAATAACGATTTGCAAAAGGGTGTGATTGAACCAGGCAGCGTTTCCTTCATTTCCTCTGCCTGCTTTTATGATCACCATGGGCAACACAGTGCCAAGCCAAAACACAGTACTACTGGTAAATATAGTACATGGCTGCTGTGGGATTACAGGATGAGGTAAGAATATTCTTGCCATTCCCATTCTGAGGCACAAAATATATGTTCCAGCTCTCGTGAGTCTCTTTAAAAAGGACCTCTGGCTTCTGGAACAATAGTTATCCCCTAAAAATTCATTTACAGAAACACATGGAGATTTCCCTGGCTACACTGATGACTTCAGAGATTAATGGGGAGCAAAATGAAACCAGGTATTCAATTCACAGTAAAAAGGAATATGAGAAATACAGTTCTGAGTTACTATCTTTACTTTACCCAATAATGCATACATACACACACACATACACACACACACACACACACACACACACACTTTCCTTTCTCTGCCCTTAAAAGTAAAGTGGCTTTCTTTTGAACCTGAATAGCACCTAATATGCTTAACTAATACTGGTAATTTCTATTTGCCTTACAATTATTGTGTGTAAGCTGTATCTTTACCACTGTACTCCGCCTCTTGAGGTCAAGAAAGACAGATGATTTCTCATTTCCTCCACAGTAGTTTGGTCAGTGCTTTACATTCATGGGGACAACTTGAAGCATCCTGTAGATCTGAGTATACCGGGTGCCAGCCATGCTCCTCAAAATATACCTTCACACACTAAAAATCCTAATATTGTTACATTACTGCAGTTATGATAAGTTATTTGAATATATTATCTTTAAAATGTGTATACACTGAAATATTACTCAGGCCTCATTTTCATTATATTGATTATTAAACAAATACTTTATTTGACCTCCCTATTTTTGTCTAGTCAAATATTATTATAATGACAATTACATTCATTAAGAGCTTTTTTAATACCACACATTGTGCTCAACCATTTACATATATAATGCTGATCACATAAAATCTATTTTTATCCCCATCTAACAGGTGGCTGTAATCACAGGTTCAGATAGCCTAATTAAATTGCCTGAATTCATATAAATAGTTGAATTCACATTAAAAGCTAGCCTTGTATTTCTCCAAATCCTATGGAATATTCACAAAACTCTCTTATTTCTCTATAAACATTTTGAATTTTTAAATTACCCCTTTAAGAAATGATCAGTATATAATTTGTAAATACTTGTTGGAAATCACATTAAAATTAACATGTGTAATGATTGATTTGATGTCTACTACAGCCTCCAGCTCCTTCAATTTTCAGAATCAACCATATACATTTGGAGGTGCCCACTTTACTGGGCCTATCTTGAAACCTTACAAGAAAAATGGAAGATATGGAGTTATAACATTTAGAGTCTGTGGGGGAGGAAGATAAGTCAACTGCAATCTTCAAATAGAAAGTGTCAAAGCAGTCATGCAACTAATTAATTGTACCTTTAAGTACAGAATACATAAAGTTACAAATGATGAAGAACACGAGAAAGGCAAAAAAAATGGATGGATTCTGCATACACTCATCTAATATTGCCATACTTATCTCACGGAAAGTGTGGTGAGTATCGCATTATCAGATAAGTGCATGCAGAAAAATGTGCTAGCATGTGACTTGGAGATGATACTGGCTAAATTTTGTGAGCATATTCCTAAGTGTTTTGATTTGATTCAGTAAAAGACAAGACTTCTCAGAATGCAAAATTTTCTTAGCATGGTGAATTTATTTAATGATCTAAACTAACTGCTTTTCTATATGGTTTACTTCTATACTATCTAATATTTGCATTATGACTGGCATACCTTCAGAAAATTAATTACTGGTAATTATTGAAAATAGTGAAAATAGCAAACACTTTACCACGTTGGCAAAATGTTTGATATTTAAACAATCTAATTATTCTTAACACTTTTGGTATAATAAATGTCTCCTTCTCTTGACTATAGCTTTACATTTACATCCATCTTCTCCATTAGACTCTAAGCTACGTACAGTCAAGAGCCACAACCAATTCAGCTTTATAGCTTTCAAACCATGAAATGCCATACTCTGCAAATTTTGCAGAGTAAGCAATGACTAGATAAAATAATGAAAGATTTCAATCCTCAGCTACATCTGAGTAGGTTTTCTATGTGACATGTTACAAATGGATGCTTCTTTTCCCATTGAAGTTAGGAAATGTTTCTCTTTTCTCCACTCTAGTAAATCACTGAAATTTTAGCCAATAGATTTATCCTAGAGCCAGATAAGCCCCCTGTTGAAGATCCGGAAATCCCATAGCCCAGGGCATAAAGACAAAGCGGCTTCTGACAGCCGGCAATATCTTGAGCACACAGGCAGCCTAACCTCCCAACAATGGAAATTATGACTGATACTCCTCTAACATTAGACTCTGGTTCTGGATGGCATGTCATTCCTCTGCTTCAAAATTGTCAATGGCTCCCTCGGTGTAGCCTATTCTACATTCAGACAGTTCCAGCTGTTAACCTTCTTTTCGTAGAGCAGAAATCTGCCTTCTTAAGGTTCCCCACACTAGTCTTTGTTCTGCCCTCCAGAAAATTGTAAAATACTTTGTCTTTCTTCCATGTGACAGCTCTTCAAATATTTGCAGACAATTCTCATTTCTCCTTCCAATCCTTTCCTCATTAAACTAAAGATGTTTCTACAACTGTTTTGGGGGATGTTGCCAAGCCACATCATCTCCCTTCAATTCCTCTGAAGGTAATGCTTTGGAATTCAGTTTAGAATCAACTTGTGTTCAATTTCATTATAGTATAATCTGCTCATTACTCCAGTTCTTTATATTACAAAGGAAGTAGATTACTTTCAACTACACAGTGTAAACTTTCTGATATAACCTCAGTTATATTAGACTTCCCTGCTTCTGTCCTCTTCAAATACAGGCATGCATCCCCATTTTAATTAAGTAATACTCTGTAATTTTTTGATTTGTGTCTACTTAGCTGTTATATTGTAAGGCCTCATAAAGAAGGATATATGGCTTGTTCACAACTATGTTGTAAAACTACCAGAGAAGCCACTACAATGCTTGGAACCTAGTAGGCACTCGATATATATACTGTATAGACACTGAATGCATACTTATCGAGTGACTGTTGAGAAATACCTGAATACTGAATACTACCTTTTCAGCTCTGTTTACATTTATGAATGTCAACAGCATTTTCTTTATAATTTATCTCAGGTATTCATGAAAGTATTGAATGTGGCAGGGTTGAGAAAAATAATTCTGGATCAGGCTTCCAATCAGCTTACAATCGTGTAGAAAATTACTATTGCATTGATCACTATCAATGAGATATAGGAATTTAATTATTCAGTCACATTAACAGTCAGCCAAATGGCTGCCTTGTCTGTAAAGGGTATCTTAGCATCATCTTTATTACTACATCATTTTGCTAGAAGCAAAAGGAGGATGTCACATCACTTAAATTGCCATCCTACTCACACGTAATTTAATATTCCTGCCAAGGCACAAACAGAAACAAGACAATTAGATGGAAATAATCTGATAAGAAAAAAGTAGATGATACTCATTTCTTTCATAATAATTTCTATTTTGATGAATATGACAAATGTCCACATTATTTCATCACATGTATCTCCATACTTAAGTTCACACTTATAAAGTAAATTTAGTGTACTGACATGATTCATGTAATTGTTGTCCCTTCAATGTCAGGTCACGAAACTGTATAAGGCAGACGTGAGGTATCAATGTCCAGTGTTATATACTGGAGGTAGAAAAAACAATTTCATGTGCATTCTTCAGGGCCATGTCAGCTGACACCAGCCCTAAAGCATCTTTTTTAATTTACATGAAAACATGTAAATACTACATGTACAAAAACATGAACATACTACATTTATTCTAATATGTCTATGTTTGTTGAGCTCTTACTATGTGCCAGATATAGTGTCAGCTCTAGGAATAAATGACAAGATAGGTAAAAAGGGGAGCCCTGGAGTGTGTAAGTATACTTGCTAGAGTGTAAGAAGTATTCTTGGGGTGGGTTTGGGAGTGGGGAGGTCCAGAGAAGCCATCCAGAGGAAGTGATATCTAAGATGGTTCTTTTTTGCTTTGTTTTTTATTATACTTAAAGTTTTAGGGTACATGTGCACAATGTGCAGGTTTGTTACATATGTATACATGTGGCATGTTGGTGTGCTGCACCCATTAACTCGTCATTTAGCATTAGGTATATCTCCTAATGCTATCCCTCCCCCCTCCCCCCACCCCACAACATTCCCCAGAGTGTGATGTTCCCCTACCTGTGTCCATGTGTTCTCATTGTTCAATTCCCACCTATGAGTGAGAACATGCGGTGTTTGGCTTTTTGTCCTTGCGATAGTTTGCTGAGAATGATGGTTTCCAGTTTCATCCATGTCCCTACAAAGGACATGAACTCTTCATTTTTTATGGCTGCCTAGTATTCCATGGTGTATATGTGCCACATTTTCTTAATCCAGTCTATCGTTGTTGGACATTTGGCTTGGTTCCAAGTCTTTGCTATTGTGAATAGTGCCACAATAAACATACGTGTGCATATAGCAGCATGATTTATAATCCTTTGGGCATATACCCAGTAATGGGATGGCTGGGTCAAATGGTATTTCTAGTTCAAGATCCCTGAGGAATCGCCACACTGACTTCCACAATGGTTGAACTAGTTTACAGTCCCACCAACAGTGTAAAAGTGTTCCTATTTCTCCACATCCTCTCCAGCACCTGTTGTTTCCTGACTTTTTAATGATTGCCATTCTAACTGGTGTGAGATGGTATCTCGTTGTGGTTTTTATTTGTATTTCTCTGAAGGCCAGTGATGGTGAGCATTTTTTCATGTGTTTTTTGGCTGCATAAATGTCTTCTTTTGAGAAGTGTCTGTTCATGTCCTTCGCCCACTTTTTGATGGGGTTGTTTGTTTTTTTCTTGTAAATTCGTTTGAGTTCATTGTAGATTCTGGATATTAGCCCTTTGTCAGATGAGTAGGTTGCAAAAATTTTGTCCCATTTTGTAGGTTGCCTGTTCACTCTGATGGTAGTTTCTTTTGCTGTGCAGAAGCTCTTTAGTTTAATTAGATCCCATTTGTCAATTTTGTCTTTTGTTGCCATTGCTTTTGGTGTTTTAGACATGAAGTCCTTGCCCATGCCTATGTCCTGAATGGTATTGCCTAGGTTTTCTTCTAGGGTTTTTATGGGTTTAGATCTAACATGTAAGTCTTTAATCCATCTTGAATTAATTAAAGAATAAACAGGAATTAACCAGATAAAATGGGGGAGATGAGTCTTCTACAGATAAGTTATAACATGTAGTAACATCTGTATGTGAGGGAAAAGTTTGGTATAATTTCCTGGAAAGTAGAGCAGAAGGCAAAGGGGAGTGGGGTAGGGGACAAAGATGGGGCTATGGAGGAAAGCATGGAGAAGCTCTCAAATGGCCTGGTATGGTATATTGAGGAATTTAAACTTTATCTTAAGAGAAATGGAGAGCCATTGCAAGATTTTAAGCTACAGAGTGACATGGTTTAATTTGTATTTAAGGGTATCGCTCTGCTCTCAGTGTGGAGAATATATATGTAAAAGAATATGAGTAAAATCATGACAAGACATAAATAGGATGCTTCAGTAATCTATAGGAGGGCAGATGATGGCCTGAAACTGTGGTTGTGGCTATGGGACTAGAAAAAAGAAGACAGATTCAATAAAAGTTTATAAAGTTAGAATTCACAAGCCATGAGATTTGATTGAAAATATTCATTTAATACTAAATATAGAAGAACATTCTGTCAGTACTAGAATATGTTCCAATGATATAGAAGCAGAGAGACGGCACCCATTTGTTCCAAGTGGGGATAGCCGGAGTAGTAGAAGGAAACGAGTCACTTGAGTTGGCTCTTTAAGAATGCGTATGATTTTCAAAGGGTAGAGCTGAGCAATCAAAGTAATAGAACAAATGAAGAAAGGCACAGAGATAAACAAGTTCATTACATATTCGGAAGACTAACTGGAACACTTGATTTTAGAAATGATTGTTTTGTGTTTTCCAATCAATGTGCAATGTTGAATTTTGGACTGTATGACATAATTGTTTTCTAACTCTGGCATATATATATATATATATATATACACACACACGCACACACACCCTATATATATATATATACACATACCTATATATATATACACATACCTATATATATACACACACCTATATATATACACACCTATATATATATACGTGTGTGTATATATATGTATATATACACAGATGTATTCATATATATACAGGTGTGTATATATATATGTATATTTCAGTTTTCTATTTCCAAGCATTTAAGAAAATTAAATAAAGTCTTGATTTTGCTAAGATATAAATAATCGTCACAAACTTGACAGGAAAGAGTAAGATATTTTGTGTGAATCAGGACAAGAAAATTGGCAATACAGATCATCATGTTAGAAATCATTGGTAATGCCACCAATCCACACACACACACACACACACACACACTGCCATAGATTATTGGACCCTTTTCACTGGGCTGGCTTAATGGTTTATCTCCTGCAAAAATTACTACCTGAAAGTTAATGATATGTCTTATGTTCAGTCCTATTTTGCCTATGTGAGAAGTAAATCCATATGAATTGCAAACTTTCTAACTATGCCAAACTGGTTTTCCAAGGACCTTTTGATTCTCTGATAAAAATTCTATAGAAATAGAAAATGGAGTTCCCAGTGAACTTGTTAAAAGTTGTATTCAGTGGTTGCTATGGTTTGAATGATGGTGTCCCCTCCAAAATTCATGTTGAAACTTAATCTCCAAGGCACCAGTATTAAGGAGTGTGACCTGTGGAAGTTGATTAAGTCATGAGGGCTATGTATCATAAATGGGAAAAGCACCATTATCAAAGGGCTCAAGGTGGATGACAGCACTGTCTTGCTCTCTGCTCTTCTGCTAAGTGAGGGCATAGCAAACAGGACCATACCAGACATACAATATGCCAGAAACTTGCTCTCGGAATTCTAAGCCTCCAAGCCCATAAGAAATACATTTCTACTGTTTACAAATTACTCATTCTGTGATATTCTGTTATAGCACCACAAATGGACTATGACAATAGTCTTTTAGCAACAGTTCTGAGTGATGAAACATGGTGCCTAAAAGCATTCTCAGTTTGATCCACTTCAGTGATTGTGCCATTAGGGCTTAAAATGTAAAAATACCACTGGAAACACAATGCTTAGAGCATGAAAAAAAAGCTTTTAGAAATTGTGGAGCTAGAGGACACCTTATGAAATTTCAGAGTGAGATCCAAGGCCACCTGTAGTATGTATTACAAGGCGGATTCCTCAGTCTTTCTCAGGAAAACTACTTCTCTGAGGGAAGGGTCCGAGAATCTGAATTTGTAATACACACACTCATGCTCTCTAAATTTGAAAACTACTGATATAACCTGCACATTCAATTCATAAAGAAAATGATAGTAAGAGAAAGTAAATTATTTTCTCAAAGTTGCATATGTAATTTTGCCAGTGTTAGGTCTTGTTTTATAACTTCTGGGTCACAATGATTTGTTCTTTATAATCAGTTATGCATGACATTTATAGAGGGTAGCCATGTACTATCTTAATCACCTAATAGGTTAGCCTACACAGAATAATGGCAGATTGGCTATTAATATTCTGAGATTCAATGTTGTCTCAATGGTTTTCAGTCATATCCTGCTACTGGGTTTTGTCAGGAAAAGTAACAACATCTAATAAAGAACTAAAGAAATAATTAAAGCACACACATTTAGGACATATCTTCTACTTTCTTTAAAAGAACTTTGAAGAAAATAACTCCAAGAATGAAATTTGTGAGATGAAGAATGGAAGCTCACAAGAAATTTAGGAAATACTATGATATCCAAAGGTGACTGAGGAGAATTCTAGAAATGGGTTATTTGAAGCATCAGGAACTTCATGATATCACTTAAAGCAAATTATATTTTACCTAATGAAATTATTCTTCTATTTTTGATACTGAAGATTTATTATTCTTTCCCATGAAAGGAATAAAAATCCCATAGAGTGTGAAAAGGAGAAAAAAGTAACATTTTTAAAATGGCTATTGTGAGGCAAACACTGTATTTATTAGGCAGTACCATATAATGGCTACCATATAATGACTTCCTTAAATAACAAGGAAATATAAATATGGAGATATAGATATATAGACACACACACACACACACACACACACATATATATATATATATATAAATTCCTTGCTGAAATTAGCCACTGGTTATTAGCAAATCTTCCAAGGTTTAGTAATGTAATCTTGAAAACTTAATTCCACTGTACAAGCCATGGATTTTATGGTTTTCCTTTAAGTAGTTCATATTTTATGAAGCCTTTTCTGTAAAACTGCTATTATATTTCTCCACATAGATTTTTATCTCAAGATTAATAATGTTTATGTAAGTATAAATAATAATTTTCTTAAGTGACCCTCCCTTTGACTCCTTACTATACTGTGATTATCTTATGGAAACACAAACAAAACAAATACAATATAGTTGAATAATAATAGCAACTGCTCCTGTGATTACTGCTACTAGCACTGTTAGGTTTTATTGAGTATCAACAATATTTCGGGAACGTTGCATGCATTAATTCTAATCTTTTCAATACTCTTACTCACTAGAATATTTTTTCCTCTTTAAGTGGAATCAAATACAAAGAAAGGAGGTAGAGGTTTTCTATGAACCAGATAAGGAGTAAATTTGTCTCAGGAAGCAGTAGTTTTCCAAAGTGATTAGACTTTGTGAATAGAACATTAAACTGGCCTCATAAACTATGTAAGCCCAGAATTCTTAGATCAATATGGAGTCTAGCAAAATAGAAGGTAAAACTTATCACACTGTGTGACCTAAATAGAGTTTTATGACGACTGAGTTACTTAATGTAGTTTCTTGTTCTGATTCATTCTTTCTTTCATTAAAATATTTGCATTAATGGGCACTTACTATGTGATAGACACTGTGCTCATCCTATCGTATCAAGAGGATGAGCAATACAATCACAATCCCTCCTTCATGTAGTTCACATACAAATGGAAAAAACTGTCAATAAATGCATGCAATGTAAGGCATTTAAAAGCATTCGGAAAAAAAGACAAAAAGCATGGCATGGGACCAAAGAATAATGAATGGTACAATTTTGAAAGGTGAGATCACAAAATTTCATTCTGAGGAGGTGAAGGATGAGCAAAAATCTGAATGAAATGGGAAGCAAAGCACGCAAATATTTGGGAAATGATCATCCCAGGCAGAATGCAAAACAAGTGTAAAGGTCTTGAATTTTAAAATGCTTGAAATGTTCAAGGAAGAATAAGGAGGCCTCTATGTCTACAGAACAGTGAGCAGGAGGAGAGTGGAAGAAAATAAAGTAAAAGAGAAAGCTAAGGGCTACATAGTGTAGGAGTTGTAGACCTTGATAAGGAATTTGTCTTATATTTTTTCTGAGATGATAAGTCATTAGAAGGTTAAAACAGGGATTCAGTCAAATGGTAGTTTTTGAAGACTCACTCTGCTACTATGTGGAAAACAGGCTAGAGGAAGTAAAGCGGGGATAACTAAGGTGCTACCGAAGTAGTCCGGGCAAGAGGAAATCAGAGGTGAACTAATATGGTAGTGAAGGAGGTGCAGTAAAAAGGTCCTATTCAAGCTGCAATTTGAAATTAGAGCCAAAAGGATTTGCTGATGAATTTTGCCACACATTTTATTTGGCTTTGTATATATACTTGAACCTAATTGAGCCTCAATTTCTGTATCTTTAGAGGTCCTATCCTAGTGAAATAATGAATTATCCTAATGAAGTAATGAATCCATACAATGGTCAGCAATGACTGCTATTATTGCAATAAAAGAGAGAGAGCCAGGCATTATGTGCTGCCTTAGGGAAATATAAAATACCCACCATGAGATACTCTTGATAAAAATTGAATCTGGATCTGATCATGTTTTTAAAACTAACTTTCAAGTTACAGAAAATACAGGGAAACAAGTAACAGGATAAACCACACCAAGAGAATGAAGTCAGCAAAGTCTGGAATGTAGGTAAGTATACAGAAACAAAACCAAACGAAACACATTTAAGTGGTCCATCGAATAAGTTGTAAGAGACGAAATGTGAGAAAAACAGGTACATAAAAGGGATCTGAGAGACATATCAAACAATTATGATGGGTGAGCTGGTGAATTGATGCATTAAACAATTCTGAAGGAACCGTAATTCAGAGTTGCAAGAAAAGAAACGTTCCTCACTGTTTTTTAATTTTTATTTTAAATTCAGCTTTACAAGTACAGGTTTGTTACATATGTAAACTTGTGTCATGGGGGTTTGTTGCACAGCTTATTTCATCACCTGGTATTAAGCTAGAATCCATTAGTTATTTGTCTTGATCCTCTCCCTCCTTTCAACCTCCACCCTCCAAAAGTCCCCAGTGTGTATTGTTCCCCTCTATGTGTCCATGAGTTCTGATCATTTAGATCCTACTTATAAGTGAGAAGATGTGGTATTCAGTTTTCTGTTCCTGGGTTAGCTTGCTAAGGATAATGGCAATCTACAGAATGGGAGAAAATTTTTGCAATCTATGCTTCCAACAAAGGTCTAACATCCAGTATCTATAAGGAACTTAAATGTACAAGAAAAAAAAATTTCAAGTGTGCAAAGGACCCGAACAGACACTTTTCAAAAGCAGACATACATGGGGCTAACAATCATATATATAACAAAAGCTGAACATCATTAATCATTAGAGAAATGCAAATCAAAACCACAATGAGATAACATCTCACACCAGTGAGAATAGTTATTAAAAAGTCAAAAAATAACAGATGCTGGCGAGGTTGTGGAGAAAAAGGAATGCTTATGGACAGTTGGTGGAGTATAAATTAGTTCAGCCACTGTGGAAGACAATGTGGTAATTCCTCAAAGAAAAGACAAATCCCATTGGACCCAGCAATCCCATTACTGGGTATATACCCAAAGAAATACAAATCTTTCTAATATAAAGACACACGCATGTGTATGTTCATTACAGCACTCTTCACAATAGCAAAGATATGGAATCATCCTAAATGCTCATCTATAAAAGACTAGATAATGAAAATGCGTTACATATACACCACGGGATACTATGTAAGCATAAAAAGAATGAGATTATGTTCCTCACTGTTTAAGCTGTTTTGCATTAGATTTTCTGTTACTGTCGGATCATAATTTATTTCAGAACAGCAAGAAATTGAAAGTACCAGATTCTAAAATGTGGAATCGTCTGGGTTAACGAGGTAGACTATGGCACAATTTTGGCTCAATGAAACCTCCGTCTCCTGGGTTCAAGTGAGTCTCCTGACTCAGCCACCTAAGTGGCTGGGACTGTAGACATGTGCCACCACGTCCGGCTAATTTTTGTATTTTTAATCGAGCTAGAATTTTACCATTTTGGCCAGGCTGGTCTCGAACTCCTGACCTCAAGTGATTTGCTTGCCTCGGCCTCTCCCAAAGTATTGGGATTACAGGCATGAGCCACAGGGTCTGTCCTGTAAATAGTTTTCATTGCAAGGCAGCCACACCTATATGTTTATATATCATCTACCTATCTGTCATGCCACAATGTCCAACTTCTCGCTTGGACACTATGCAACAGTGACCATAGAGCTGTAAAAGCAAATTGTTCAGCTATTAAGGTTGCCTTTAGATCCCTGATTTTAAACTACCAGGAAAGCGGATACTATGGATGTGCTTTCTCTAGCAGGAGCATTCTCACAGTTGCTCATCTCATGTAAGGTCATGACAGAGAATGACAAGGGAGATTCTCTCAGAAGGCAGAAGCAAGACAATGAAGGATAATAAATGGAGGGAATTCTTTTAGAGAACAGAATCAGGGGATGCCCAATGACTGACTGATCTCCCAACTCACTCCACTTCCATGACTGAGAATCCAAACTATTCCTGTCCATGGGGGTATGCTCTATGTTAAGTTCCAGTGACTACTGTGTTTTTAATTTTTCAATCTCCCTTTTAGAAAGGAACCTTTTATACAGATGTCCTGTTCCTTTTATGTCATCACATGATGCATATCCAAAGGTAGATAATTTGGTTTTTAGCCATAGAAACGTATCAAAATGTTCTAAAGAGAATAGCAAGCTTACCCAGAAATACTTAACTTTAGGATGAAAGTAGTTCATGGAAGCAACTTGGTAATTTCTTTTTTTTGAAGTATAATGTGTATGCATTATTGAAATTTATATATATATATGTGTGTGTGTGTGTGTGTCTATATATACATATATATTCATCTAGGCAGCAAATAGGCTATGGTAAACACTATTAATTACTTATTGAAAAATGTATTCCCAACTTCCTCCTTACTAATGGAAATCCCATTTTCTTTAATTGTTTAATATATACATATATATGTATGTATATGCATGCATATGTTGTAATATTGGTATTTTCCGTGCAAGCTTTGTTCACTTTATCTTCAACACTTAGCACACTTTTTAACAGAATGCAAACATATTAATGAAAGAAAAAATATTAAAGACAAATTATGGAATAAAGAGCATCATGTTAAATGCAGATACGTTATGTTAATGTTTGAAAATATGTCAAATATGTATAATTATGTTCAAGGACCAGAAGGTAATATGCAAAAGAAAGGCACTAGAGCTTGTTATAAGTGATTTTTATTTTAAAATGGTTTTCAGTGTTGTTTTATATTATATTTGCAATAAAAAAACAAACACAATTTGGGAATTGTTCTAGATGATCACTTCCTTTTGTATGGTATACATTCTTTTATGCCCCATACACAGGGACCTGCCTTATGTCAGTGCTAGCTTACATGACCAATTGAGTGCTTCCTAGGATTAAGATTTGATTATGAAAATGTACCAGCAATCTACTTTAAGCTCATAACCCGTAATAATCAGAAACCCTTTCTCCTGATGACCTCACATATTGAAGTTTTCTCACATGGTTTTGGTTAATGCTCCAGATCAACAGCACGAAGGCAAAACAAAACAAAACAAAACAAAAAAAACAACAAAAACAAAAACAAAAAAACTTTGCTTTGTACAATTATTACACTTGGGTACCTAGACCTTACCACAATGGTGTCACATCTTTACCTAAGGAAGTCATTTCATCTACATGTGGTTAGCAGAATTATATGTATTTCTTAAGTCTTCCTAAATGCTGTGTGTTTTATTATGGTAGTCAGCCTTTGTAGACTGTAGAATATGGATAGTTTAAGTCCAAAAGCCAATATAATGTATCTCAGATTTGAGGAAGGCAGTCTATACCGTGAAGCAAAGAAACAAACAAACAAAGGGCAGGGAGGAAGACTTACTTTCTAGCGTGGTAAGAGGAATATAAAATGTGTCAGGTTAAACTCATTTAAAATGTGTGGTTGGAGGTGCAGGAAAGGGGGCAGGGGCAGGGGAGGGACTTATCAACCATCAACAAAAGCAAAGGAGGCCATTCAAAGATGAATGAGAAAAAGTGAACCAACATTCTCTGAGAAAATAATTTACCCAAAGTAAAACTGCTGGTAAATAATATAATTGAACTCCATCTGTTTCTGAAGCATGAGCTCCCTGCCACTCCCAGATATGGGCCTCCCACAGAGACAGAACGAAGTCCAGATGTTGAGTGCTGTAGTACATAGAATATAGTGAGGAAACTTGAAATGGTGCACAAGGACAGATCATTAGGGTCTTTAAAGTCATGCTGAAAAGTTCATATTTAATGGACTTTGTGTGTGTATTTGAAAGGCAACTGAAGCCTCTTAAATGGAGGGTAGCATTCTTTAAGAAAGATTCTGGCAAAGGTACTTTATCATTGAAAGCCCCATCCTTCCCCATGGTCCTGTTTTGGAATGAAAATGCCCCGGAGAGAGGTGACCTACAGTTTAAAGACTTTAGTGCAAAAGGGTGCCTTGCAAAACTCACAGAAAAAGAATGATAGATGAAGGAAAGTAACATGGGGCTATGAGACAGCGAAAAAAAGGTGAGGTTGGGCAGAATTTTATCTCACCAGATTTCGAGCCAGTTTGAGTTTTGCCAGGTAACAGAGTATCTGTGGTAAACAGGAGTGAAATTCCAAGCTGAAGAGGTGTACAAATACCTCAGACTCCCTCCTTTAACGACATTAACTGTTCCATCCACTTGCAGTGGCCTGTCTGTCATTACCCCATCACCTGCCCAAATTATACTCATCTTTCTAGACTGACTTCAAAAGTTACTGCATTCAGGAAACTGGTCCTGTCTGCTTTGTTCACTTCAATTTGTAAATGGCACTCTGGTTATTTGTGTTATTTTCTCTCATTTTTCCTTCCCTGGGCTGCTTCATGGAACATTCCAGGGGGCACAAGATCTATGATAACCTACATGAATACCATCCCGGATTTTTACGGGACACTTTCTGCCTGCCTCCACGAGGAAGTTCTGTCTCTGCTAGTCAGTGAAAATACTACTTACATTTCATTTACCTTTATGTCTTCCAAAATGCTTTACACAGTTACTCTCACTTACTCCTAATAATAGGCATCCATCCATGTTACATTATGAGATCCTATTTGAAAATAAATTTTAAAATTATAAAATATCTCAGATATACAGAAGAAATATAATTCAATGAACATTCATGTAGTAAATAATCATATTTAACAAATATTAATATTTTGTTAAAATTGCTTTGGTTCATGCTTTTTTAGTCATAAAACATTGCACATATATGTGAAATACACTTTTTATCCCTTTCCAACCTCATTCTCTCCATTCATTTCCAAAGGTAACCTATACTCACAGGAGCCTTTTGAAAATTTGTAGAACTCATTCTCCTTGATTATATGCTGGCTGTGAGTTCATTATTACCTGCAAAAACTCACTATAGGTTGCTTTCAAAATCACTTATGACATTTAGCTTCCCAAAAGTTTAGGGTGACCAGAAAATCAAATGGAGCATGAGTTTAGGTACACTCTCCTTTGATGGATTATAAATCTGAGCTGCCACCTGGCATTGTATCTGTATATTTTTAGAGTGTTTTCTCCTAAATATTTAGTGATCTTTGCAGATTTTAAACATACATTTCATATGTAATACAGTCCTGCTATATAGCACTTTTATTTCCAAGGATTTTTTTTTCGCCCATCCTTATAGTGATTGAGAAAAGTTGAAGGGAGCAGGTTTTCTTCACCATTTGGGAGCGAAATCCAAGGAATGAATAACATAAAAGACAGGCTAAATGTGTCACACTCCATAAGAAATTGGACAAAAAAAAAAAATCTTACTGTGTCTTCATCTCTTCTCAAGAATATATGGAGAGATTTGTTAAATGATACAAAATTATAGCTAGTTAGGTAGAATCAGTTCTTGTGTTCTATACCACTGCAGGATCACTACAGTGGGCATTTTTATATTTTGCAGTTTTAAATATCTAGAAGGAGGATACTGAATGTTCCCAACACAAAGAAATGATAAACGTTTGAGAAGATGAATACGCCAATCACCCTGATCTGATCACTGTACATTATATGTCTTGAAACATCATTGTGCACCCTAATAATATTTACAATTATTATGTGTCAATTAAATAAAATTAAGACAAAAATTATACAAAATATTGTGACATTCTTTCAAAGATGTTTCCTTTTTATATAGAGAACTTCATTCCCATTTTTATGAAACAAACAACTTTCTCAGAGTAGTCTTGAAATTCTGTTATTCCAGTGTTTTGATTTATTTCTTTTTAATGCCAGATAATTTTCATTTGTATAAGAGGAAAGCAGGCTAAAAATAAAACATTATAATACCAGTTGAAAACTTCTAAAGCCTAGGCTATGAGGTTAGATCTTACTCATTACAACTCTTAGAAAAAAAAATACATGTACATATAAAAACATCATTTTTACTACTGAGAACACTGAGGTTCAAAGTACTTAAGTACTGAGAACTGAAGTACTAAGTACTGAGTACTTAAGTACTGAGAACTGAAGTACTAAGTACTGAGTACTTAAGTACTGAGAACTGAAGTACTAAGTACTGAGTACTTAAGTACTGAGAACTAAAATGTCCTCAGTCCTTGCGATTAGCTTGAAGCAGCTAATACAAGTTTCTTCATGTGTAACTGATGACAATAGCTGCACGTAAATATCCTATGAACTGAGGAGAATAAGAAACTAAAGGTTCTGTATCACAGCCTTCTGGCTGCAGGGAATAATCCATTTTACTTTATTTTTTTGTTTTTGTTTTTTTTCTGTGAGAGGTTAGTTAGCTCAGTCTTATTTATCTGAAGCATTTTTTTTATTATTATACCTTAAGTCCTGGGATACATGTGCAGAACGTGCAGGTTTGTTACATAGGTATACATGTGCCATAGTGGTTTGCCACACTCATCAACCCATCATCTACATTAGATATTTCTCCTAATGTTATCCCTCCCCTAGTCCCCCACCACCTGACAGGCCCCTGACGTCTGATGTTCCCCTCCCTGTGTCCATGTGTTCTCATTGTTCAACTTCCACTTATAAGTGACAACATACGGTACTTGGTTTTCTGTTCCTGTGTTAGTTTGCTGAGAATGATGGTTTCCAGCTTCATTCACGTACCTGCAAAGGACATGAACTCATCTTTTCTTATGGATGCATAGTATTCCTTGGTGTGTATGTGCCACATTTTCTTTATCCAGTTAATCACTGATGGGCATTTGGGTTGGTTCCAAGTCTTTGCTATTGTGAACAGTGCTGCAATAAACATATGTGTGCATGCGCCTTTATAGTAAAATGATTTATAACCCTTTAGGTATATACCCAGTAATGGGACTGCTGGGTCAAATGTTATTTCTGGTTCTAGATCCTTGAGGGATTGCCACACTGTCTTCTAGGTGTAAATGGTTGAAGTAATTTACACCCCTACCAACAGTGTAAAAGTGTTCCTATTTCTCCACATCCCCTCCAGCATCTGTTGTTTCCTGACTTTTTAATGATCACCACTCTAACTGGCATGAGATGGTATTTCATTGTGGTTTTGATTTGCATTTCTCTAACGACCAGTGATTGTGAGCTTTCTTTCATATGTTTGTTGGCTGCATAAATGTCTTCTTTTGAGAAGTGTCTGTTCATATCCTTCGCCTACTTTTTGAGGGGGTTGTTTGTTTTTTTCTTGTAAATTTGTTTAAGTTCTTTGTAGTTCTGGATATTAGCCCTGCGTCAGATGGATAGATTGCAAAAATTTTCTGCCATCCTGTAAGTTGCCTGTTCACTCTGATGATAGCTTCTTTTGCTGTGCAGAAGCTCTTTAGTTTAATTAGATCCCATTTGTCAATTTTGGCTTCTGTCGCCCTTGCTTTTGGTGTTTTAGTCATGAAGTCTTTGGCCATGCCTATGTCCTGAATGGTACTGCCTAGGTATTCTTAGGGTTTTTATGGTTTTAGGTCTTACGTTTAAGTCTTTAATCTATCTTGTGTTAATTTTTGTATAAGGTGTAAGGAAGGGGTCCAGTTTCAGTTTTCTGTATATGGCTAGCCAGTTTTCCCAACACCATTTATTAAATAGGGTATCCTTTCCCCATTGCTTGTTTTTGTCAGGTTTGTCAAAGATCAGATGGTTGTAGATGTGTGGGATTATTTCTGAGGCCAATGTGCAAAAATCACAAGCGTTCCTATACACCAATAATAGACAAACAGAGAGCCAAATCATGAGTGAACTCCCATTCACACTTGCTACAAAGACAATAAGATATCTAGGAATATAACTTACAAGGGATGTGAAGGACCTCTTCAAGGAGAACTACAAACTACTGCTCAAGGAAATAAGAGAGAACACAAACAAATGGAAAAACATGCTTTGCTCAAGGAGAGGAAGAATCAATATTGTGAAAATGGCCATACTGCCCAAAGTAATTTAGAGATTCAATGCTATCACCATCAAGTTACCATTGACTTTCGTCACAGAATTAGAAAAAAGCTACTTGAAATTTCATATGGAACCATAAAAGAACCCGTATAGCCAAGACAATCCTAAGTAAAAAGAACAGAGCTGGAGACATCAGACTACCTGACTTCAAACTATACTACAAGGCTACAGTAACCAAAATAGCATGATACTGGTACGAAAACAGATAAATAGACCAATGGAATCTCCTCTGTTTAGAAATTGTTGGCTGAACACTAACTTTAAATATTGAATTTATTTAAGCTTGCAGATTTAACCCCCAAAATTCCACAGGGGTCAGGTCCCATAATATGATGTTGTTCCCAGAGGTCTCTGAAAAGATAAATATCTGCTGTATTTTTGTTATTTATTGATTACTAATTCTGAGATCAACAACCATGTAGAAAGTTTGAAAATCTATAGAAATCAATTTTTTGTGTGCATTCAGGGCCAGTTGCTATGGCTCAAGCCTGTAATCCCAGCACTTTGTGTGGCTGAGGTGGGCGGATCACCTTAGGTCAGGAGTTCAAGAGCAGCCTGGCCAACATGGTGAAACCCTGTCTCTACTAAAATACAAAATTAGCTGGGCATGGTGGTGCGTGCCTCTAATCCCAGCTACTTGGTAGTCTGAGGCAGGAGAATCACTTGAACCTGGGAGGCGGAGTTTGCAGTGAGCTGTGATCATGCCACTGTATTCTGGCCTGGGCAAAAAGAGTGAAACTCCATCTCCAAACAAAAAAAAAAAAAAAAAAAAGAAAATGAAATCAATTTTTTTAATGTTTTCCATCTATCTCCTATTATTGAAGACATTGGTCAATACTGTTTGTCTAGAGAGATTTGGAGTTTTGACCAGTTTTGCTATTTGGCCAAAGTTATCATTAATAGCATCCTAGCTGCATTAGAGTTTTGTACATTTTCTGACTTTCTAAACCCATTTGTAATATATAAAATGTTTAATAACTACATATTAATAACTATAATAATGAAAGAACCAGATAATCCCAAAATTTCTCTGATTTTTTAAATTGTTTTCAGTTCTCATTCAGCTGAGGTTTTTCAAATCATCTCCTGTGAGTATGTCTAGGAAACAATATAGAAAATATTTTACTGCAAATTAGAAAATATGATTAGAATTTTACTTAGATATTGAAAGTGGTAGACTATGAAAGTAGTTTGGGAAAATAAAACCAAGTGGCTTATGGAAGTTCCTTTACAATGAAGTTGTGAAATTTTGGCAGTTAAATTAGATTTTGGTATCCTAAAATTTAAACCAAGTATCTTTCTCAAGTTGGCTAAAACATTCCATTATTTAGAAAGGCCATTTCAATAAATGTTAAAATGCATTTGCAAACCAACCGAATATGTCCATAGATTGACTTGAATGTAAATTTATTTTCATACCTCTAGGTCAGAAAGTTTCAGGGAAATGTCAAAATAATCCCTTATATTTCAATGAAAGCATTAAAAAATTTAGCAGTTTGTGCATCAACTATTTACGTGAAGTTTTCAAAACAACTTTTTATGCCAATAACAACTCCCAAAGTATATTATTGTGTGACATCAAAAGAAAAAATGAGACTAATATATTTGCTATCATTTCATGAAATTCAGAAGTCTTACATTTATACATTTTGTAAAAGTACTGAATACCTTCTGAAAACTAAAGCAGCAAATGTTAACCATTAGTATGATTACATAAATTTAATTTCAGCCAATATGTATCAATTAGAACTGATCAAAAATAGAATCTAGATGAGTTCAGGAATCCCCCTCCACGTGGAGTGCGGCATAGAGCTCTTCATTGTATTATATTGGGAGCAAACTTTAATACTGACTTCTTGGTCTCTTCCACATGCCTATAGATATTCATTTCTTTCCCCTCTTTCATTCCCTCTTTCTCTTCCTTTCCAATAGAGGGCATGCTGCAGTGTTGTTGTGTTCATGCTTCTTGGAGAACAAAATGGCAAGTAAAGGATTCAACCTGCATTTACTGAGCATTACAAGGTACATAGGAATGTGCTTGGTACTGTAGTATATACTCAGAAGCAGGTCAAGATGAGGACTGTATAGGGTATAAGGAGTAACAGACAGAGATTCACAAAGGCATAAAATGTGGCAAAGTATGATCAGTGCCAAAGACAGCTAGGAGCAAAGAGGCCTGGAATAATCTTGAAAGGACACGTGTATCCAGTTGCCTCAATCAGCCATGGCTTTTTAGAATTAGAAGGTGCTTTCAGAAGCATTTAGTCCAACCTTTGCTGTGGGCCTTTCTGCATATTAACAGCAGAACTAGTATCACTGCCTATTATGATTATCAAGAGATATGGATACTGGATTTAGTTATGTAGTTATAGAATTTACAAAGCATTTTCACATGCTTTTAAATTACAGAACAATCCATTTACCCGAGTACCATTATTCCTATTTTAAGGATGAAGGACAGTCATTATGTTATACAAGGTTACTCAGCTAGTGAATAACAGAGGTATGGCTTGAACCAAGGCCAAATAATTTAATAATCTCAAAGTTTACAGAGTGGTTACAAGCCACATAATCTTTTCAATTAATCCTGTTATTCTCTCTCTTTCACTCTCTCTCAAAAACATAATGCCAATTCCTACAAAAAGTCAAGATAAAGGTCATTTTATAGTAGTACTTAGAGTTTCTTTTCTCATTATCACTTTTACTGTACTTTTGTACCTTACTGTACCAGCCTCCTAAATGTGTCTGTCAGGTCTCTGTGTCTATTCTTTTCCAACTATAATTCACCCTGCAGACAACTATAAAATTAGTAAAGCCCTTCGAAAACATAATATCTCACCCCTATTAAAAATAGTGGTTCCCTCAGATCTAAAAAAAGGTACAGGTCATGTTAATTCAAAGCCTTCCTCAATTTATACTACAGATTATATCAAAAGGTAAATCATATATAATTTTCTCTACATATATTGTCACTTAGTAGACAATTGTCATCCTTTTTAAGTTATCAAATATACTCTAAATACAGTGTAAAAATGTTACTCTCAATTTTGGCTGAAGCCCAACACATTAGATGCCATATTCTTAAAAAAAAAAAAAAAAGGCAGGAATTCACCACGTAGGACACAGACAAAGGAGTGTGCAGAAAACCAGTCTTGTGACTCAATCTCCACAATCCCAGTGAGGTTATTATGAAAAGAGCTGAAAGATAAAGATTAGGAATAAAAATCTGGAGAGTTTTGGGCATACTGTGTGTCTCTCTCCCCTCAGAGAGGAAGGGTAAAGAATGCACTCCATCTTCATTTACGTTCAAGAAAGAGGATTCATTAGGAAACAAAATGGAGAGCTGTGTTTTCCGACATTTTTTGGACACAGCAGAAAGATGTCTGACTTATGACTGAGACATCAAAATGGTGAGTGACTGACTGGCTAAAAGCTTTAATGATGGAATAAAATGGAAATGTTTCTGTATTAGAATCAGCCTGTGATCCTGAGTTTCTCAGGACAAAGAATGTATGAGTGTTTCCATTGGGTTAGATGTTGGCTACACATAAAAGAGCTATCATGAGTGTCTTAAATAGAGATAGGGTCTCTCAAAGATGGACCACAAGTAGCCAGGAGCCAAAAGAAAAAGTTCTAAACAACGAACAAGAATGTATTACTATCTGCAAATAAGAGATCCACAGAGATTGCAGAGAGAGGGGTTTCTTAAAAAACAGTGAAAACACTTCCCACAGAGAAAGGGTTGGTATCAAACCATTGCCAAAACTAGAAAGTGTATGCTATCACATAAAAGTAATAGTGAAGTAAAATATGCCCTACCCTTTCCCTTGACTCTTAAAGGATCAGAAATCAATGTTTGTGCTACTATTTAAATTCCCTGGAAAAGCCATGTTGAAATTTAATCCCCAATATTAACAGTATTAAGAAATAGGAACTTTAAGAGGGTCATGAGGGCTCTGCCTTCATGAATGGATTAATTCATTTATGGATTAATGGATTAGTGGGTTAATGAGTTAATGAGTTACCCAGGGAACAGGTTAATCATCATGAGAGTGGGTCTGTTATAAAAGCCAGGCTGTCTGTCTCTCGCGAGCCCCTTCGTCATGTGATGCCCTGTGTCACCTTAAGCCTCTGCAGAGAGTTCCCACAAGAAGGCCCTCATTAGATGTAGCTTCTTGACCTTGGACTTCCTAGTCTTCAGAACTGTAAGAAATATTTTTTTTAATTCGTAAATGTCCCAGTCTCAGGTATTCAGTTTTAGAAAGAGAAAATGACCTAAGACAGTTGGCAAAGTTGTGGTGGAAGAGAAAAAGGACATTTCTTGCTCTTAAGTGGCTATCCTAATATGATCCAAGATAAGAAGGATTTAATATTTTATTACATATTAGCTCTTGGCCAACAAACTTGGAGGAGGTCATAAAGATGGTTATGGAACTTGCCCTAATTTTTATCTAGGGACAAGAAAAGAACTAGTCACTTGCAATGAATTTATGCATGTCACATACAAAAATAATGTTGGCTTTATTGTACCTCCCACAAGTCTTGCTTGTTCAATATCATCAACTTCAGTAACTGTGTAATGGTTCACTATATATTTATGTAATATATTCAGCCAGTGTCTTATAAATATACATTTATTTCCTTTTTTCTATTTAAACTATGTAGCTGTGAGCATTCTTGTGCTTACATTATGAAGTTCATATCCTTATTAATGATTATGAATGGCTTCATCTCTCAGATAAACTGGGATGGTACTCTGATGCTCTAGTGTTCTATGCATATAAGATTTTTCCATAAATGCTAACTTCCTTATCTTACCAAATACATTGGTGGACATTGAAGATGTTGTTTTAAGAAGTGATGATGAAATTGTCTAGCCACATCAAGTGTTTTGGGAGGGGGTCAGATGGGGAGAAGAGAAGAAGAGCACAGGTACTTGGACCAATAAAATAGAATAAATTAACACTGAAGAGTAAACCAGGAACAATTTTCCCTCTAAAAGGAGGAGGGGGAAAAATCTGTTTTCTATTACTTAGAGCTTAATATCTATCCAATACAAAAGAAATATTTGAGGCATAATTTGAGTGTATAGTTTTGTAAAGCTTCACTAAAAGGAGCTTAAAAGGCATTTCTATTAATACTCCAAGAGCTTCACACACTATTTTCTTCCAGCCACAAAATCACTTTCTAAAAACTCTAACAGTTCGAAGACACTTAATAAAAGAGAGAACCATGTTAAGTCAGGAAATGGTTGACTGGATTATTGATGATTTATTGTCTTCTTTTTTCCCTTCTTATTTAACTTTTACATCTGCTATCAACTGTCACCTAACAATTCAGACCGTTACATACATACTTAACATCCTAAGGCAGCTCAGTATATGCTTCTGGAGGCACGTAGTAGAGGTGTACAGTGCCTTTTAATTATATATTAAAAATACATCAGGTTTATCGTAAACTTCTTTTAAATTCTAGAATTCTAGAGAGTATGCATGAAATTAAAATTTCAATATTCCTTAGAATCTTTTATTCAAAAAGAAAATAATACCTTTTCAAAAACTGCACAATGAATAATGAAGCACCATAAAATGTAACTTGAGATATTCAACTTTTAGACAAAATTAGCAAACGTGGTACTTAATACATATTCATGATTATAATGTAAGAATTTTCATAGGAACCAAGTTATTTTCAAATGTTATATAGTTCATAAAGTCTCTAAAGAATGGTATCTATAATCATCCATTTGAAAAGAGATCTTTATTATTTGAAAATGAGCAGATCACATTGACTAAAATGGCATATATATATTTATATTGTGCTAAATATGTGTCATATCTGGGGATTATTCATTTATTTATTCATTCTTTCATTCATTCAGTTAGTTACTTAGTTATAGTCACTCAGCCTAGAGCTTTACAAAATTCTTATAAGGTAGGTACCTATGATTAATATCCCCATTGTATTGATGAAGAAATTGAGACACTGAGAGATTAAGTCAGTCCAAGATCAGAGAGACAGTAGTGGAGCTGGCATTTGACCCCAGACACTCTCAGTAAATGTTCCTAAGTTTCTTGCTATACTGTTTTGTTTCCACATTTTTTTCCTAAGAGAAAATATCTCTCTGACAAAATTGATTTTATCTTGTTGCTATGGAGATAGAAGAAAAAATGTGTGAGTTTATAGGTTAACACATCAAACACAATTATCCTAAGGACTCACCGCCTGGAAAGAAATTCTATGTGACTTACTTCTAAACATTGAATTTTGCATATCAAAGACAAGAACGCTTCTAGGTTTGCCTTGAGTATCTGGCTTTTCTCAGATATAAAATGTTCAAACATAATACAGAATCTAGGGACTCTATTTGAATCATGGCAGACTCCTACTTGACAAATCTAACAAAGAAGGCTGTGTAGTAAACGTGTGTACAGGGATTTAGGGTGTGTGTATGTGCGTGTGTGTATACACAGCTAAACATGTATATGTTTATTTATACATGCTTAATTCCCTGTTCCATAGATGCTGCCATTCTCACAATGAGGGGACACTGAGCCATCAATAGTGCCTTCAAGTGGCTCTGTGACCAGTGAATATAAAAAATCAGTCATGATGGGATCACTTCTAACTTTAATTTTAAACAATTCATTTACTTCTCTCTGCCTCAGTTTCCTCATGAGTAGAATGAGAAAACAATTAGTTGCTAGTCATACGTATATTGTAAAGGCTTAAATTAGACTTTTCTTGCAACGTACTTAGGTTATTGCCTGTTATATTTAAATGCTTAGTACATTTTAGCTATTATTAGATATTTAAGGGGTATTATAAAGATAAAAGATTTCTAATAAAGTTTTATTAATTCATTTTTTGTGTATTTGATACCAACTATTTTGTGTGGAGCTAATCTAAAGCCAAGACAGTAAGCATACACAACATTTTTGTTATCCATAAAGGACTTACAGTCACTTTAGGAAGAATAATGAAATTTTAAATATAAAATATTTCTTTTTTGCCTAATAAAACACTAGATATTTTAAAGGGTTCATCTACTAAAGTATTACTAGATTCTGGTTAAAATATATTTTAATGTATTTCTGGGTTTATAGGACATAATAGACCAGAAATATAATTTTGGGGACAAAAATATAAAATACAAAGTTTATAAAAAATAAAAATTATAAAGAATCTAAAAGTTAAAAAATATAAAAATATATAAAATTTAAAAAATGTAAAAATTATAAAAGTACAATTTGGGGTCAAAAATATAAATATAGCCATAAAAAAATTAAAGAAGAATAAAATAAATGACCATAATCTGGAACTAGAAGAGAGATAGTGAGTGGTAAGCAAATGAAAACCTGTACCAGGATACTTGACCTTTGGCCTATTCCCAAGTAAGGAACTGAAATTTTAATTTCAACACTAAGCTTGGACAATTAAAGCTGGGGAGGGGCTGAGGTGGGAGTGGTTCCGGACATATTGACCCCTGGTGCCCATCAGAAGAAAATGCAAACTCTCTCTGGAGAGAAACATCCCTGATTTAAGCACATGGCATTCCCACAGATCACATCCACCAAAATACATGTGCATAAAAAGATAACCCAAAGACACAAGGAAAGAGGCCTCTACTAATGAGAATCAAGGGGAAAAACCACAGGTTTAGATCTTCAAAAATTTTAGATATTGGAAAAATAACATACAGGACATAGAGCAACTAAGAATAAAAGTTTTAAAAGAAAAATATAGACTCAGAAAGATGAACAGGCAACAAAAATTCATTAAATTGTATTTGAGAAATTCGCGAAGTAACTTTAGAAATTAAAAATATAATCATTAAAATGTAAACTTTAATACGGTCATATAGTAGATTACATACAGCTAAAGAGATAAGTAGGGTACTGGATTTAAACAAATTACATAGAAGGCAAGATGGAAAGAAAAGGTGACACAATAAATGACATAAAAATTAAAGGACATTGAATTAGAAAGTCTAAGATCCTACTTTTATCACCTTCATCAATACTGCACTTGAAAGGCCGTGGGTGGTGGCTCATGTCTGTAATCCCAGCACTTTAGGAGGCTGAGGTGGACGGCTCATAAGGTCAGGAGTTCCAGACCAGCCTGGCCAACATGGTGAAACCCTGTCTCTACTAAAAAAAAAAAAAAAAAAAAAAAAAAAAAATACTACACTTGCATCAAATAACTATATTCTCTCTCTATCTCTTTCTCTCTGTCTCTCACCCTCTTCTCCATTCTAATTATTATAAGACTTTTTCCGAGTCTTTTCCGAGCTGCTGACATGGTGCCCCATCACCTCTAAATACTTAAGTGTGTCTCCCTCTCCCCAAAAACAAAATACAAACAAAAATAAAAACTTCTACCAGTTACCTACGTAAACACATTCAACATGCCAGGTCAAAAAATCAACACATTACATACAATTTACATACATGATTAAAATTTTACTAATTATATCCACAGTGTTCTTTCTTAAGAAAATTTTGGGTCAGGATACTATCCAGGAATATGTATTTAGTTGTTTTCTCTTGTAGGTAACCTCCAATATGGAATGCTTCTCAAGTCTTTGCAATTCTAAAGATTACATAGTCCTTACATTCTATAGGATAAAGCTTAACCTAAGTTAATATGATGTTTTCTCCTACATTCTTGGCACAAATACTACAGAAATAATGTTGTATTCTTCTCAGTACGTTGGATCAGTGGGCTCAGGACGTCAACCCATTGCAACATGGTGATGCAAATATACATTACCTGGTCATGTTAGTATCTGAAATGTTTTATAACAAACCACCATCTTTTCATTTGGTAATTGACTAGTCTTTTGTCGAGAGATAATATGAATTATGAAAATTCTGTTCCTTATTAAACTTCCTCCCTCCAGCCTTAGACTCCATTGAAACTTCCACATTAACTAACAAGCACTATGATGGATGCCAAAATGTGATCTTTCATCACCATTTAGCATTGTAATGTAAGGAGGAGCCCACACATCCTCCATTTATATACTTATTTCTATAAATATGGAGTCATATTATATATTCCTACTTATTCACTGGGTTGTGTTCCATTATTAGCATTATTTATTTTGATGCTAAAATTCTTCTGGATTTGGCCTGTGTCCGTTTTATATGTCACCACATTCTCTGAATACATTCTCACTTCCTAGCACAAAGAGTTATCCCAAACTCATCATACATTTTTCCTACCCCATTAATCATTTCTAAAGAAGTCCTGGTTCTTTTTACTGGAAGATATTTAAAACTAGTATCTCTGCTCTTGGTGTGTTTGTCGCTACTGGGTGATCTTGTTTCTAGGTTCTCTCAACAAAAAAGCAAAGAAATTACATACATACATGCATATGTATGCTTATGCATGTAAATATATATATATATATATATATACACACAAAGAACTTCACACAAATCTATCACCACATATGTGTGTGTGTGTGTGTGTGTGTGTGTGTGTATGTGTGTGAAACTTGGACATCACATTCAAATTGATGTTTCCAGTTCCTGTCTATTAGGCAGATTAATATTCCCCCTTCTCAAGCATGTGCACATCCTAATCCCTGAAACCTGTGATACAGGATCTTGAGATATGAAGAGGAATATGGATTACCCAGATAGGCCCAGTGTAATCACAGGGGTCCCATTAATAGGCAGAGTCACAGTCATTGTCACCTAAGATGTGGTGATGGAAGCAGAGGTTAGACATTTAAAGAGATTTGAGGATGCTACACTGCATTGAAAGAGAAATGGGCCAGGAGCCAGGAATGCAAGCAGCCTCTAGAAGCTAGAAAATGCAAGAAAAAAGATTTTTTTCCCCTACAGCCTGCAGAAGAAATCAGCCATACTGATATCTTGACTTTAGTTCAGTGAGTCTAATTTTGGATTTTTAACCTCCAGAACTGTAAGATAATTTATATCATTTTAATTGACTACATTTGTGGTAATTTGTTGTAGCAGCAATATAAAGCGAATATATCAATGCCTACCAAAGGATCTCACAGTTATTTCTAGTTTTCCCCTTTTATATGTTTGTAAACACTTTTTCCAACAGTGAGAAACATGGCTCCTAATATGCTTATTTTATTTGTTTACTTATTCAATCTATTTTCCATCTAGTGAATCAATTCATTTATTCATTATGAGTCTTATCTTAATTGATCTTTTCATGTAATTTCCAAGTATCAAATGTTATATAACTTTACATTAAGAATATTAATACTATGTGAGAAAAATTTTGAAGAACAGATAGGATTTAGCCAAGCTATATAAAATAACTTGAGAAAAGGGATAAGCACACTAGAGGGTAGAGGATTTTGGCACCCAGAGAGGAAGAGCCTGAATAGGCAAAATCAAATTCTTAGACAAGGTAGAATTGCCAAGGTAAATGTTCACAGAAAGATTGAGATACCAAATCAAAGAGAGATGTTCACAGAATTAGGCTTGTCCTGTTTTACCAGTTACGGTACATTTGTGAAAGGAACAGTAAATGCTACTAAATTTAGAAAAGATAGTGTCTAGGGAGTAAGAATGTAAGCGCAAAGGCCAGTGAGAAGGCTACTGCATTAGTCTAGGTGAAAATTGTGGTGGCTTGGCCTACAATATCATTATATTATAGGAGCAATGGGGAAAACTGGAAAGATGTGGCATATGTTTGGAGTAGAACTAAAAGGACTAGGTGATGAATGAGTTTTAGAAATAAGGAAAAAGAAGGAATCAAGGAAACGTGAGAATTGGGCCTTGAGCACTTAGATGCACTGGAGGATTATCTTAACTTTGAAAGATCTTCATTTACTCCTCTTTAAGCCCTACCTCATATAGTCCATTCAGAGGTTCTCAGTACCTACAATTTTTGAGCTCATCTCGGAGCTAATAGGTATGATTCTTGCAGACTTCTCCATGCACTGTCAGCTTTTTGTCTGTCTTATGTCTAAAGTTAACTACTACTTGTCTGTTTGCATTTTCCAGGGCCTAAAATTGGGAGCGCATCTATTGCCGATTTAACAATTGTTAAATTTATAATTTATATATATATATACACATATATATAAATTATATAAAACAATTGTTCTTTGTAAAGAACAATGTGTGGGGCTGGGCACGGTGGCTCACACCTGTAATCCCAGCACTTTGGGAGGCCAAGGCGGGCGGATCACGAGTTTAAGAGTTTGAGACCAGCCTGACCAACGTGGTGAACATTTTTAGTCTTTACTAAAAATACAAAAATTAGCTGGGTTATGGTGGCATGCGCCTGTAATCCCAGCTACTCAGGAGGCTGAGGCAGAAGAATCACTTGCACCCGAGAAGCGGAGGTTGCAGTGAGCCGAGATCGCACCACTGCACTCCAGCCTGGGCAACAGAGAGAGATTCCGTCTCAAAAAAAAAAAAAAAAAAAAGAACAATGCATGGCACAAGAACAATGCGTGGCACAAAGTATGTGCTATATGAAAGTTTCCTATCATTATTGTTTGTATTTTTTATTACTTCTAATTATTTACTGTCATTTATTTGCCGGTTTTAGTGGAACAAGAAATAAGCAAATATTGCATAATGAACATATTTAATCAGAAGTCTGAATGTTGTATTTTTACCCCTCGCAGTTCAGGCCAAATCTTGGCACTTGCTTGAAGATTGTTTTATTTTTCAATGTAGTTCTCCTAAGGTAAACTGAGGTTATTGTAAAGACAATATCTGACATTTTACATGTAAGTATGTAATAGTCTAAAGTCATTTAGGATAGGGTAAGCCATTATATATATTGCTGTCATCTCCTAGGACAGTCAACCTACTACTGTGAGTTTAATTATTAAGAACAATCTAACATGTGATTGTTGAACCATAGCGTCGAATGTGGAAAAAAGTCAAGATTCTCACAACTAAATGCACAGCTAAACATGACAGAAAATGGAGTTTTAATGACTTACTCTGGTTAACATTTCTCAGAGTGGTCTTTGGGAATACTTTTACAGGATATTAGTAGATATTGGTTAAAAAAATTAAGCTTCATTGTTTAAAAAAAAGGTTTGGCCAGAGCTTGTAAAATTAATTTGAGTGTTTAATCTGCTAATTTTTATTATTAATATCTATCTCAGAAGTGATTATGGGATGGTAAATATTATTTTAAAAATTCCTACCTCATTTGATCACTAAAATCCTTTATTTCTTTGCATATTTAATAGGATACTACACTATGAAAAACATGGATACAGACTTAACTTCATCTAGTGGCACTGCAGTATAACCATGAGTGGATACCTATTTCCTAGTCTGGACTGAAGATCACAATGTTAATAGAATTTACACAAATCTCAAGTCAAGTATATTCCACTCAGAGTCAGAGACATCACAGGTTAGAATAATTGTAATTGCCCTATAAGGATTTGTAACTGTAGGAAAACAATTATGACTCAAAAATAGTTATCCTCAGGGGCTACAACTCTTTGACATTTCTCCAATTAATGCCAATGTTTTCACAACTACAGAAGGCACTCTCCCAGCTTGGGTAACACATACTTCTAATTATATAAGCAGTACAATATTTTTCATAGCCTTGGAACATCCTAAAGGAGGAAGAAACTAGAGTTTACAAGGCTAGTTCATCACTGTTGTAAGCTTGCGAACAGACAGAAGTGGGCTTTGAAAGAATATGTAATTTGTGAGACATGATGACTAACTCCACAGTAGAGGAACATTTGGGGACAACAGCCTGCTTCTATGACTGATGCTTCTTAGGTACCAAGCTTTAAAAAATAAGACTAATTTTTATAAAATTTTCTTAAGGTATAAGTTCTGCAATTCTTTTTATCTGAGATATTATCAGAGTGGGTGGATGAGGGAGGAGGATTAAGAGCAGAGGAGCCAGGTATAATGTGTTAGAGAATGCTCTTGCTGATTAAATTTTCATCTCCAGAAACCCCAGCAAACCGGGAAGTATATCAGGCTAGCCACCAATTCTGAAGCTAGCATTGCTTTGAAAACTATCAGGTTGCATATTCATTGTATAGATACTACTGTTATTATTATAATATCAGCAGAGCCAGTGTTACTGTCTTGGAACTTCTAATTTGGAAAATCCTAACTGACATGTTTCATGATTTTACCATTGCTTAAGCAACCCATTTGACTTTTGACAAAACTGGTAAGCCCAGAAAGCTCTTTGTACAAATTGAAATATATCTATTTATTAATAGATAGATTTCATATATATATGCATAATAAATTATTAACCCAAAATTTGCTAGAATGTAGGGAGATTATGAAATAGAGAGTGAATGTATTAATAAAAATTCAGAATAATCCTATATTCAAAATACAGTTTGAGAAAGAATATAATCTTTTTTTGACATCAAAGGTATATTTTCAAGAAATAAAAAAAATTGTTTTGCCATAAATTCATTTCATGTTTACTTCTAAAAATAAAATACCAATTCTTTGCTCTACTGGGAAGTCATCTGACAAACATTGCCCTTGGGAAATGGCCATGCCTACAGTCCCCTGATTAGGAAAGCTCTGGACAAGTCATTCTCCAGACATTGTTGGCAATATTTTACATTAGACACACAAGAATGGAGAGTTGAAGGTAGAGATATGGCAAGAATGAGGATTTACCAGCTGTGTATATGACAGCCAATGAAATCATTCTTTCAGTCAACAAACACTATATGCCTTTTATGAGATAGGTATTGTACTATGTGCTAGTAAACAAGACTGGTATTTACATTCAAATGGGATGAGACAATTCAGGCAAAGTCAATAACTACATGAATAATTTTGCATAAATAAAACTTGATAATGGGATGGGATATAATATAAATGCTGTTTAGAAAGTGTAGGCGTAGTAGGAAAACGCCTATTGAAAGTAGTGATATTGAACTGAGGCCTAACTGATGATGAGTAGCTGGCTCCTGGAGAACATTCTAGGAAAAGGAAATAGCGAGTGCTACAGTAAAACAAAACTAAACAAACAAAAAACTATAACTCTTGTGTGATGCCTTATAAATCTTCCATGATCACATGCTAGAAAGCTCCTGATAATTAAACTCTACTACCAATAAATGCCAGATCTTTCCAATTTTCACCATTCTTTTTTTGAAATGGGGTTTTACTGTCACACAGGCTGGAGTGCAGTGGCATGATCTCTGCTCAATGAAACCTCCACCTCCCAGGCTCAAGTGATCCTCCCATCTCAGCCTCCTGAGTGGCTGATACCACAGGTGCATGCCATGATACCCAGTTCATTTTTTTTTTTTTTTTGCATTTTTGGTAGAGACAGAGTTTCATCATGTTGCCCAAGCTGGTCTTGAACTCCTGTGCTCAAGCAATCCACCCACCTCAGCCTCCTAAAGTGCTGAGATTACAGGCGTGAGCCACTGTGCCCAGCCTTTCACCATTCTTATTTCCAATGTTACACCAAGCCACAGTCATCTCTCACATAGATCAAAGCCATGACTCCTAACTGGCCTTTCTTCTTGTACTTTTACTACCTTACACTCTATCCTCCACAGAGCAGTTTGAGTGATTTACAAATGGAAAATGGATCACATCACACTACTGTTTAAACAATCTGATGACTTGTATCAAACTCAGAAAAAAAATCCAAACTTTAAAACCGGGGTTATGAGATTCTGTATGGTCCACCTACATCTTTGATCTTTTCTCTTTCCACTGTTAACCAGGCCATCTTCTCATTGTAAAAACCTGATAGTCTCATCTTGCCTTAGAATCTTTGTAGCAGTTCTTTCCGCATGTCTTTCCAGGGGTGGCTCCTAATTGATATTTATTTGCTGACATGTTACTTCTTCAGGGATGCTTTCTGTATGGACATTCTAAAGTCTCCTACTCACTCTGTTTCATAATACTATACTGTTTCCTTCTCTGTGTTGCCTATCATTATGTTTTGAGGCTTTTTTTTTTTTTTGGAGAAGTTGTTTTTTGTTTTGTTCAAAGTATATCAAATGAGACTTTTCTTTAAATCTCAGAATCTTAAAAAAAAACTCTTAGCCTCCTAAAGACTTATAATAATACAAACTTTGCCAAGCACCTTACATCATATGCTGCATGATAGAAAATCAGGAAGGCTTATCTTGGACCAGAGCATTTGTCTGTGTCCTTCTGGGTACAGTTAACAGACTCATTGACTCTCATCCAAAACAATGTACTCATATTATCAGCCTTTATTGGTAATGCAGGTAATATTTCGCCTCAATTTGCCCCTCTGTTGATACAGTCATCATTTTATTTTAATTGAAACCCCTCAGAGCTAACAACAATGCATTTTTTATACATTTGGATTTATTTCTATTACATTTACCATTTTGTTTTCTCATTTTAATTTTTTAAATTTTCTCCTTTTACTTTTTAATTTTTAAAAGTGTGTTTCCCAGATCCACTGCTATGGAAATTACCCACTGTAGTATTTTAGTGGTAACTAGTCTATATAGATAGATAGATAGATAGATAGATAGATAGATAGATAGATAGATAGATAGATAATATATATAGATAGATAATATATATAGATATATAGATAATATATAGATATTTATAGATATATAATCTATAGTTAATATAGATATATCTATCTATATATATATAGTATACCTCATGAGAGTCTAAATCAGTAACTCTACCCACTTCCTCAGTACTGTGAGGCCCTGAAACATCAATTATAATGTTTTATGGTATTATTGCCCATTAGTTGAGATTTATATTTATTTACCAGCCCAAGATATTATACATTATTGTTTATATTTACTCACATTTCATTTTCTTATTCTGCATTCTATTTTGCATATCAGGCCTTCAGTCTAAGTGTTTTCCATATTTACACTGTATAAGTATGAAAATATAATGCTTTATACTGTCCTCAAATTTTATTTTTTATAATGTCATCTAGTTAGTGTTTCCTGGCACATTTTAAAAAACTTAGTTTTTTATTCTCTGCAAATGTCTTCCTTTCACATTAAAGATGGCTTTTTCACAAAGTATGCAATTCTGCATGGACAGTGATTTCTTCTCTATAATTTGGAGATATTTGTACCACTGTCTGATAGCTTCCATTGTTACTCTTGAGAAGTCAGCTCTCTGTCTAATTACTGTTTATTTGTGGTAATCATTTCTCTTTCTTGATGCTTTTCAGAGTTTTTCTTGTCTTAAATTCTGCAATTTTACTACAATGGGTCTAGATATGTGTTTGTTTTCATTTATGTGTTTGATATTCATCGAGCTTCCTGAAATTGAAGATTTATGTCTTTCAACAGTTCAGTAAGCTTCCACCATTGTCTCCATTTTTCTTTTTCCAGATTTCCAATTAGACATGTTAAAATTTCTCATTACATCCTTTATATGTTAGCCTAGTCTTCAGAGTTTTTAATTTATTGTTTTCTGTTATATTTTGCATTTTTATTCAGATTTATATTCCAGCTCATTGGTCTCTTCATCTATGTTGATTCTCTGGTTTAACAGTGAACTTTTTATGCTAATGATTTCATTATTACATATGCATATGCTCATGTGGTTCCTTTTCAAATTCCTTCTTTTTATTATCTTTATGCTCATATTTTCAAACACATTTCTTGGCATAAATCACATTATAATATTTTACATTTGATAATTCAATATCTGAAGTCTTTTGGCAACTTTTAGTTTTGCCAATGCATGTTCATTGTAGTTCGTTCCATACATTGTGTGTATTGTTATTTGTGGAAATGCGGAACTTTTGAATATTCAAGTTATTTTATTAATGGAAATTCAAGAAGGTCTGCATCGAGTGTGTTTTTCTCCAGGATATTTTTGTTTTCTTTCAAGTGCACAGGGACAGTACCAACCAATGGCTACTATAAATGCATTCTTCCTTTGAGACTTTCTAGGATGAATCTAAGAATTTTTCATGTAGACTTTTTTCTCCTCACTGAGCCACAGTCAAGACAAACAAATTCTCTTGCCTTCACTGCAGAACATGTTTCCTCTAGCCCATTCTCTCAGTCATGATACAAATAATTCTGCTTTGCATGGCTCCTATAAGGACAAATTTCAGTTACCCCAATTTAATTAAATAACACCAGTTCCCCAACAACACAGTTAAAATTTCCCTATCACTATCTATTAACTATTTGGAGTTAAATAAAGTAGAAAATTCATTGCTAGCCGTTTACTCCACAAATTACTACCAAAATAACAGTTGCGCATCAGGATCCATGACCAATCACATGACTTCTTTCAAAATTGTTATTCTTTTTTTTTTACTCAACTTTTAGCAGTAGATTCTTTCCCTAAGGAGAGATCTATATTTTTGGAGGGGGTAGGGGTGCAAATAAACTTTGAGAAACATCTTTGGTTGCAGACAGTGATGCCTTCGAAGGACATGTTACAAGAAAATGCATAAGTTCCCTTTACCAAACTGCTGAGTTTTATTTTTATGAACTGAGGTAAATGAATTTTTCAGAACAAGGGTGAAAAATTAAGAGATGTTTGAATGGAAAGAACAGAGATATATATAATGTGAAATGTAAAGTTCCTTTATTTATTTACCTGTGATGTGAGTATTTTCCCTTTTTTTAAGTGTTTAATCAATTTTGTATTAATGGGTTTCAAAATTGGGTCTGTTAAGGTGACTGTTATTAAAAACTAAAAGCAACTTCATAAAGGTTGAAGTGGGGAGTGAGTGAAGGCTGTTGTTGAAAGGTTCATGGATGTGTATAATTATTTCACTCTTTTTCACCCACATACAATGATTTCTTATCATTTGGTAATCAAATACATGCTCTTTGGCATTCAAGATGAAATGTGAATTGAACGTATCTTAAAGTCCAGTGTCAAGTAAAATGCCTTTTCTTCTAGACTGTAGGTTTATTCCCTTTACCATTTTTAACATCATGCTATTCTTTGAATTGTGGGAATATGATTGTGTATATTTTGGAATGCACACTTTTTTTCTCTCCAGAAAAACTTCATTCTCCTGTCATCCTCACAGAGTAAAAGCAATGCAAAAATTAACTTCTGAATCTCTCAGTCTATACTCATTGTTTTGTTGTTGTTGCTGCTGCTGCTGCTTGTTTCTTTTCATGGGGTCTTGGGAATGATATTATCTTCTCTAGCCAAAAATAATCTATACTTCTGCTAGTCTGTGACAGCTTTGCAATTATATTGCTGTTGGATTTTTTCTCTTATTGCCTCATGCATATATATCTTGGCTCTCCTTTTCTTCATTCAAAAGCTAAGCTGTAAACTACTTGGGCATAAAAACATGCCATGTTTTTTGCCCTCTAAATTGTCTATCAGCACATGAGTTTACAGAAGATCAGGAGAAAATTCTGCTGAATCTCCCATTGTTTGAAGATTTTAAGTGTTGTAGCCAACAATAACTCACTGATTCATTCTGGCTTGTAAACATTCCATTTCGCCACCAAATGCCAAATATTTATTGAGAACTTATTATTTGTAGATGAATAAATTTCTGGACATTTGTATAACTATATAATCTACCAGTGGAAAGAGTTCCTTATACCAAGGTCCTTAACTCTGAGAAAACAGACTGGTACTGGTCCATGGTCTGTTAGGAACCGGGCAGCAGAGTAGGAGGTGAGTGGCAGGCAAGTGAGCAAAACTGAGCTCCACCACCTGTCAGATCAGTGGCAGCACTGGATTCTCATAGGGGCACAAACCCTATTGTGAACTGCACATGTGAGTGATGTAGATTGTGTACTCCTTATGAGAATCTAATGCCTGATGATCTGTCACTGTCACCCATCATCCCCAGATGAGACTGTTTCCTGCAACTGTTTAGTTGCAGGAAAATAAACTCAAGGCTCCCACTGATTCTACATTATGATGAGTATGTAACAATAATAGAAATAAAGTGCACACGGCCAGGCATGGTGGCTCACGCCTGTAATCCCAGCACTTTGGGAGGCCAAGGCAGGAAAATCACTTGAGTTCAGAAGTTAAAGACCAGCCTAGCTAACATGGTGAAACCCTGTCTCTACTAAAAATGCAAAAATTAACCAGGCATTGTAGTGTGCATCTGTAATCCCAGTTACTCAGGAGGCTTAGTCAGGAGAATTGCTTTAGCCTGGAAGGCGGAGGTTGCAACGAGCCAACATCGTGCCACTGCACTCCAGCCTGGGTGACAGAGCAAGACTGTCTCAAAACAAAACAAAACAAAACAAAAAGAAAGTGCACAATAAATGTAATGCACTTGAATCATCCTGAAACCACCTCCACTTTCCCTGTCTGTGGAAAAATTGTCAAAAAGACTGGAGATAGCTGCCTTATACTCTTATAGAATAGGAGTCCATCAATTTATCATGGCCAACATCTCAATTTCAAAAGCCATACTGAAAAAAGTATATAATTAAAATGGCAAATGATTATTACTAATTTTTGTTTCCCTTTATCAGAAACTTATTTGTTCCCTCCTAATGTCCAAGTTCTGTGATCTTTAAGATACCAATATTTAAAAAATGATTCCAGTAGTAGACAAGAGCCTAAAAGAAAACAGGTGTTCAGTAATCTTCAGTAATTCTAGTTGTGGGTCACTTCACTTCTAAGACCTATACAGGACTACAAAGCTGCTCTCTTTGCCCTGACCATGTCAAATCCTGAATGTGTATTACGTTTCAACTGCTAAACATGATGTTTATTACCTCAAATAATATTTGATGCATAAATGATTTCTTTGCCACTCAAAGAACAATAGAAATGAGAAAGAAACTGAGAATACCATAAAAGGAATACAGATATTAAGACAGTCTACCATATATGCTAATTCATTTCTACTTTACTCATGTTTATATGACCTGGAAAACACAAGTACCTATGACATTGTGAACCTGGAAGCACGTAATGTCTCTTAGGATCAACAAAGGCTGATACCATTTATATACTTTGCTGGGGTGGGCGTGGAAGCACTACCTATCAATATGATTTAAATCTATATAAAAATTAAAATAGCAATAAGTCCTGAAAACAAAGTATAAAAACTATAAACTTCAAATTTGTTATATTCAATCATCTTTTTTGGAAACTTACTTGTTGCTTGCTCCTTAATTGTTAAGATTTGTTAAAATAGAATGCCTGTTCTTCCATGTTCTTATCTGCAAAAGACTTACCAAACTGTTAATTACTTTTATATTTATTTATATTTAAAAACTTACTATGCACGATGTATGCATGCCAACGTGTTTGTGTCTTTGTGTGTGGGACTGTGAGCCAGGTGTGATTATGTTTCATTTTCTAGATTTGATTAAACTGATACATATATCTGCAACTTGTTGAGGATCACAAAAGTAAGCAGTATCAGGACTAAATTAGAACCAGAACTATTTAGTCCTAGAATCTAAGTTATTACCTGATGTATTCATTTGTTTTCACACTGATATAAAGAAATACCTAAAACGGGTTAATTTATAAAGAAAAGCAGTTTAATTGACACACAGTTTCACATGGCTGGGGAGGCATCAGGAAATTACAATCATGGCGGAAGGCAAAACAGAAGCAGGCACATTCTTCACAAGGTGGCAGGAGGGAGAAGTGTGAAGAGCGAAGAAGGAAGAGCCCCTTATAAAACCATCAGATCTCATAAGAACTCATTTGCTATTATGAAAACAGCATGGGGAAACCGTCCCCATGATCCATTCACCTCCCACAGGGTTCCTCCCTCGACATGTAGGGATTATAGGGATTACAATTTGAGATGAAATTTAGGTGGAGACACATATCCAAACCATATCACCTGCTACTCTATAACCACCAATAATAAAGAGTTGTGATTGTTAAAAAGCATCATTTACATTTATATGTGTGTGTGTGTCTGCCCGTATATACATAATTGCCATGCATTCGTATGTATAAATCTCTTCACTTGGAATAATGAACAGAATAAACCAATGTGACAAAAGTTGTAATTTCTAGGTAGTAAATATTAGTTTATTATCAATTTTATGTTATCCTTTATATTTTTGGGATTTTTTTTTGAAATAATCTATAACAAACATACTGCTTTTACTTCCACACAACATGTTTGAAAAATCTGATGTTTATAATATGAATATAAATGTTCAAAGTGAAATGGCCAAACTATCTAATATTTCAACTATTCACTCTGCCACTTTATGACCCCTTTCCTTGTTTAATGTTATGTCTTTGGCACCAATCACCATTTGTTCAATATGTTATGCATGTCCTTTACTTAGTCTTTCTCTGCCACCAGAATACTAACTTCCTGAGTATCAAAATTTTTTGTATGTTTGGTGTACTGCTCTACTTAGAACAGCACCTGGTGCATCCTAGCAAATCAATAAATATTTCTTTGATAAAGAAAATAATTGAGATAGTATAAAAATCACTGTTCCTTAATTATTCAGGCATGAATTAATAGGAAAATTTATCCAGTGAAGATGCTTTACAAAAGAGTATCCTCTTCTATAAAAATAACAATTCTTCATTTAGGTTAATTTACATAGGTCTGACTTTTCATCATGAAATGGACAGAAAGGTTATTGTATTAGTCCATTCTCTGCTGGTAATAAAGACATACCTGAGACTGGATATTTCGTAAAGCAAAGAGGTTTAATTGACTCACAGTTCAGCATAGCTGGGGAGGCCTCAGGAAACTTACACTCATGGCAGAAGGGGAAGCAAACCTGTCCTTCTTCACATGGCAGCAGGAAGGAGAATAATGAGAGCTGAGCAAAGGGGGAAGCTCCTTATAAAACCATCAGATCCCATGAGAATTGACTATCACAAGAAGAGCATGGGGAAAACCACCCTCATGATTCAATTACCTCCCACCTGGTCCCTGTCACAACATGTGGGGACTATAGGAACTACAATTCAAGATGAGATTTGGGTGGGGACACAGCCAAACCATATCATTCCATCCCTGGCCCCTCCCAAATCTCATGTTCCTACATTTCAAAACACAATAATGCCCTCCTAATAGTACCGCAAAGTCTGAACTTATTCCAGCATTAACTGAAAAGTCCGAGTCCAAAGTATCATCTGATACAAGGCAAGTCCCTTCCACCTATGAGTCTGCACAATAAATAACACATTAGTTCCTGCCTAGATACAATGGGGGTAGAGGCATTGGGCAAATACACCAGCTCCAAATGAGAGAAATTGGCCAAAACAAAAAGGCCATAGGCCTCATACAAGTCTGAAATCAAACAGGGCAGTCATTAAATCTTAAAGTTCCAAAATAGTCTCCTTTGACTCCATGGTTCATATCCACATCATGCTAATGCAAGAGGTGGGCTCCCACAGTCTTGGGCAGTTGCTCCCTTGTGGCTTTGCAGGATATAATCCCCCTCCTGGCTGCCCTCATAGGCTTGTGTTGAGTGCCTGCAGCTCTTCCAGTCGCATGGTGCAAGCTGTTGGTGGATCTACCATTCTGGGTCTAAAGGATGATGGTCCTCTTCTTACAGCTCCACTAGGCTTTCCCCAGTGGGACTCTGTGTGGGGGCTTCAAGCCTATATTTCTTTTCCACACTGCAGAGGTTCTCCGTGAAGGCTCCACCTCTGCAGCAAACTTCTGCCTGGACATCCAGGCATGTCCAAGCATCTTCTGAAATCTTCATGGAGGTTCCCAAAATGCAAATATTGTCTTTTGTGCACCCACTGGACCAACCCCATGTGGCAGCTGCCAAGGCTTGGGGCTTGCACACTCTGAAGCAATGGCTCAAGATGTACCTTGGCCCCTTTTACCCATGGCTGGAGCTGAAGCAGCTAGGATACAGGGCACCATGTCCTGAGACTGCGCAGAGCTGGGTGCCCCTTGGCCTGCTCCACTAAAGGAGTTTTCCTATCTAGGCCTCTAGGCCTGTGATGGGAGGGGCTGCTGTGAAGGACTCTGACAGACTCTGAAGACATTTTCCCCATTGTCTTGGTGATTCACATTCGACTCCTCATTACTTACACAAATTGCTGCAGCAGGATTGAATTTCCCCCCCAAAAATGGGTTTTTCTTTTCTATTGCATCATTAGCCTGCAAACTTTCCAAACTTTTACGATCTGCTTCTTCTTGAATGATTTGCTGCTTAGAGATTTCTCTGCCAGACATCCTAAATCATCTCTCTCAAGTTAAAAGTTTCACAGATCTCTAGGCAGGGGCAAAATGCTGCCAGTCTCTTTGCATAACAAGAGTGACCTTTACTCCAGTTTCCCACAAATGCCTTATCTCCATCTGAGACCACCTCAGCCTGGACTTTATTGTCCATATTACTAACAGAATTTTGGCCAAAGCCATTCAACAAGTCTCTAGGAAGTTCCAAACGTTCCCACATCTTCCTGTCCTTTGAGGCCTCCAAGTTTTAAGAAGTTTCAAACTTTCTCACATTTTCCTGTTTTCTTCTGAGCCCTCCAAACTGTTGCAACCTCTACCTGTTACCCAGTTCCAAAGTCCCCTCCACATTTTTGGGTATTTTTACAGCAGTGCCCTACTCTCTGTGGTACCAATTTACTGTATTAGTTCATTCTCATGTTGCTGGTGAAGACATACCTGAGACTGGGTGATTTATAAAGAAAAGAGGTTTAATTGACTCAGCATGGCTGGAGAGGCCTCAGGAAGCTTATAATCATTGTGGAAGGGGAAGCAAACACGTCCTTCTTTTCATGGCAGCAGGAAAAAGATTAATGAGAGCTGAGCGAAGGCGAAAGCCCCATATAAAACCATCAGATCTCATTAAAACTTACTATCAGGAGAATAGCATGGGGAAAACCACACCCATGATTCCATTACCTCTCACTGGGTCCCTCTCACAACATGTGGGGATTATGGGAACTACAATTCAAGACTAGATATGGGTGAGAACACAGCCAACTCATATCAGCTATCAATTGATTCTTAAGGTTTTTAGCCACTCCTAGTACATATGCTGTTCTAAATAGGGTAATTTAATTAACATCCAAGAACAAGGTTTAATCCTCACATCAAGAGTAGTCTGACTATGAAGAGGAAAAGAAAAGAATGTTCACCTGCTTGATTTCATTTCCTTTTTGTATACTCAGCAGGGTTCAGGAAATTGAACCACTGATGGTAACAAATTGAACATCTTTGAGTATCCGAGGATAACTCCCACATGATGATTCAGTGTTACACCAAACTGGGAAGATTCCAATTTAGAAAATAACAGTAAACAATAGAGTATTCAATAGTGTTTGAAGAAAAAAAAAATTGTAAGGAGATACTTTCTTTAAACAGAGATAGAACAGATAAAATAAGGATACAGTTAAAGGGATTAATTAGGTTGAGTATTTAATTTGTTGGTATTGTTAACAAAATCAGACCATGTTGAAAAAAAGCTCAAACTGGAGAAGTATCAAGGGCATTGAATAAAGGTAAAGAAGAAAAGGGAAAAACTTGATAATTGACAGAATGTTTTCCTATTTAAGAAATCAGAAAATATTTAAAAATTAGCTTTATATAATACCTCTTAGCCTCAGATCTCTCATATTGAAACAAATTTTGAAAAGGAGAAATGGTAGGAAAAGGATGAGGAGAATGAGGAGGGGAAGGAGGAGAAGGAGGAGGAGGTGAGAAAGAGGAGGAGGAGAACACTGAAAATTAGAAAATATCAAAGAGAAATGATATAGTTTCTTTGACATTTTAATGTTTCCAGATGGCATTGATTTTGAAAGAGTTCCTAAATGCCCTTTTGAAATCTGATAAGAATGTCAGAAATGCAGTTTCTGTTTTCTTTCTTTTTGCCACTTTTACTCTCACTACTCACCTCCACACTTCCAACACACACATAGGCATGCATGCACACACATACCCACACAGACTTACATGGCTGGAAAATATTTCTATTGCTTTAGAGTTAAATTTAGCTGACTTATAATTTTAAAAAATGAAACCTTATTTGTTCTTATGAATATAGACCTTGTCAACTGGTGGGGGGGAATGAAATTGCCTATGACATGACTGTAGATCTTTATGCTTTTTTGAACCATAAAGTATAATGAATAGTTGATAAAAATTGTATATGGATTAACCAGTTCACCTTGAATATTTATATTCATATTATAAATATTATATTTTAAAATAGGTTGTTTCATGGAAATAAAGCAGGGCATTTTTATTATAGAGTACTTGAAAAAAACAAAAAACATAAAGGATAATATCATAAATCACTATATAGAAATTACAACTTTTAGTGATTGATGTATTTCTTTCTAGTTAATTTTCTAGGCCTAAAGATTTATACATGCCAATGAATGCATGCATACACACACGCACACACACAAACACACACTTTTCCCTTCCCTCCTCTTTGTCTCTCTTCCTCTGTCTCTCTGTCTCTATCTCTCAATCTGTCTCTCTCAATCCCTTCTTCTCCCCCACCCTTTCTTTTTTCTCTTTCCATCTTCCTTCCTTTCCTTACACATATGGCACTGGTCAAAGGTACTATTATTCCATATAAAACTAGGTAAAAATCAAAAACTAATTTTGCCAATTCTATTATTTTCAGGAAATGTACGATTTTATTTTTGAAATTAGTTACATTCATATTGAGGTTGTTGATGTAAACTTTGATACAAATATAATTTATAAAATTCTGTTAGATTTGGCTTATAATTACTATAGCAAATCTACAGCTCATAGTTTCTTCAAGCTTACTCTGTAAAAAACTGAAGAGCCATCTATCATTATGTATTTGTATTCACAGTGATGAAGCAGAGAGCTCTCTCAGCACTTTTGGGCAATAATTCTCTGTCACCAGGACTTGTTGCTCACTCAGGTGGAATTTAATGCTTATATATTTCAGGATTTCATCTGGAGAGAGAGAAATATAGAGACTATGCTATCTTTTAGAAACACAGCATTGCCTTTCAGGTATGCATAGGGGAGTGATACAGTTTGAATGTTTGTCCTCATCCATATCTCATGTTGAATTGTAATCCCCAGTATGGGAGGTGGGGCCTAGTGGGAGGAGATTTGAATCATGGGGGTGGATTTCTCATGAATGGTTTAGCACTATCCCCTTGGTGCTGTCCTCATGATTGTAATTTCTAATGAGATCTGGTTGTTGTAAAGTGTGGTGCTTCCACCTGCCCCACTTTATTTTGCTCCTGCTTTCTCCCTGTGGCATATCTGTTTCCCCTTCCCCTTGTGCCACTATTGAAAGCTCCTTGATGCTTCACTAGAAGCCAAAGAGATGTCAGCACCATGCTTCCTGTACTGTATGCTTCCATGCAGTAAAGCCTGCAGAACTACAAGCCAATTAAACCTCTTTTCTTTAAAAATTACCCAGCCTCAAGTATTTCTATGTAGAAATACAGGAACAACCTGACACAGAAATTTGGTACTGAGGAGTTGGGCATTAATATAAAGATAGCTGAACATGTAGAAGAGCCTTTGGAACTGGGTAACAGACAGATGTTGGAAAAGTTTGGGGGGCTCAGAAGAAGACAGATGAGGGAAAGTTTGGAACTTCTTGGAGGGTGATTAAATAGTTGTGATCAAAATGGTGACAGTAATATGGACAGTGAAGGCTGGGTTGAGGAGGTCTCAGATGGAAAGAGGAACTTACTGGAACCTGGAGCAATAGTCACATATGTTATGTCCTAGCAAAAAGCTTGGGGCATTCTGTTCATGTCCTAGGGATCTGTGGAAGTTTGAACATCAGAGTGACAACCTAGGGCATCTGGTGGAAGAAGAGCCCATAAAAGTTTGGAAAATTTGCAGCCTTGCCATGTGGCAAAGAAAGAAAAAGTGCTTGCCCATGCCTATGTCCTGAATGGTATTGCCTAGGTTTTCTTCTAGGGTTTTTATGGTTTTAGGTCTAACATTTAAGTCTTTAATCCATCTTGAATTAATTTTTGTATAAGGTGTAAGGAAGGGATCCAGTTTCAGCTTTCTACATATGGCTAGCCAGTTTTCCCAGCACCATTTGTTAAATAGAGAATCCCTTCCCCATTTCTTGTTTTTGTCAGGTTTGCCAAAGATCAGATAGTTGTAGATGTGTAGTATTATTTCTGAGGGCTCTGTTCTGTTCCATTGGTCTATAAATTTTTGCAATCTACACATCTGACAAAGGGCTAATATCCAGAATCTACAAAGAACTCAAACAAATTTACAAGAAAAAAACAAACAACCCCATCAAAAAGTGGGCAAAGGATATGAACAGACATTTCTCAAAAGAAGACATTTATGCAGCCAACAGACACATGAAAAAATGCTCATCATCACTGGCCATCAGAGAAATGCAAATCAAAACCACAATGAGATACCATCTCACACCAGTTAGAATGGCGATCATTAAAAAGTCAGGAAACAACAGGTGCTGGAGACGATGTGGAGAAGTAGGAACAGTTTTACACTGTTGGTGGGACTGTAAACTAGTTCAACCATTGTGGAAGACTGCGGTGATTCCTCAGGGATCTAGAACTAGAAAGACGATTTGACCCAGCCATCCCATTACTGGGTATATACCCAGTATATGCTGCTATAAAGACACATGCACATGTATGTTTATTGCAGCACTACTCACAATAGCAAAGACTTGGAACCAACCCAAATGTCCAGATAGACTAGATTAAGAAAATGTGGCACATATACACCATGGAATACTATGCAGCCATAAAAAATGATGAGTTCATGTCCTTTGTAGGGACATGGATGAAGCTGGAAACCATCATTCTCAGCCAACTATCGCAAGGACAAAAAACCAAACACCGCATGTTCTCATTCATAGGTGAGAATTGAACAATGAGAACACTTGCACATAGGAAGGGGAACATCACACACTGGAGCCTGTTGTGGGGTGAGGGGAGGCGGGAGGGATAGCATTAGGAGATATACCTAATGTAAATGACGAGTTACTGGGTGCAGCACACCAACAAGGCAAATGTATACATATGTAACAAACCTGCACGTTATGCACATGTACCCTAGAACTTAAAGTATAATTAAAAAAAATATATATATATATATGTATATAAAGAAAAAGTGGTTTGGGGAGAGGAATTCAAGCAGGCTGTGGATTAAGTACTCACTAGAGATATTTGTATAATTAAAACGGAGCCAAGCGCTAATATCCAAACAATGAGGAAAAGGCCTCAAAGTTATTTCAGAGAACTCCATAGCAACTTCTCACCTCACAGGGCGGCCCGGAGGACTAGGAAAAAAGAATGAGTTTAGGAGCCAGGTTAAGGCCTACTGACCTGCACAGCCTTGGGACACTGCTACTCATATCCCAGCTACTCTGGCTTCAGCCTCAGCTCAAAGGCGTCCAGGTACAGCTTTAGTCACTACTCCAGGGGTACAAGCCGTTAGCTGTGGTGGCTTCCCCATGGTTTTAAGTCTGTAGGTATGAAGAGTATAAGAGTGAAGCAGGCTTAGCATCCTCCACTTAGATTTTAGAAGATTTATGAGAAAGGATGGATATCCACGCAGAAGCCTGCTGCAGGGGTGGAGCCCTCACAGAGAACCTCTACTAGGGAAGAGTAAATGGGAAATTTTGGGTTGGAAGCCCCAGAGAATCCCCACTAGGGCACTGCCTAGTGAAGATATGGGAAGGGGGCCAGTGTCCCCCAGACCCCAGAATGGTAGATTCACTGGCAGCTTGCAACCTACACCTGGAAAAGCTGCAGGCACTCAACAACCTATGAGAGCAGTCTTTGCAGCTGAACTCCACAAAGCTGCAGGAGTGGAGCTGCCCATGTTCTTGTGGGCCCAGCCCTTGCATCAGTATGCCCTAGATGTGACACATGGAGTCTAAGGATATTCTTTTGGAGCTTTAAGATTTAATGAGTGCCCTGCTGTATTTCAAACTTGTGTGTGGCCTGCAACCCCTTTGTTTTGGTTGATTTCTTCTTTTTGGAATGGGTATGTTTACCAATGCCAATACCCCCATTGTATCTTGGAAGTAAATAACCTGCCTTTGAATTTATATGTTCATGGGTGAAATTAAGTAATTTCCAGATGAGACTTTGGACATGGGACTTGGGACTTTTGAGTTAATTCTGGAATAAATTAAGACTTTGGGTGACAATTGGGAAGGCATGATTGTATTTTGCAATGTGAGAGGGATATGAGATTTGGGGTGGGGCAGGTGCAGAATGATATAATTTGAATACTTGTCCCTGCCCAAATCTCATGTTGAATTGCAATCCCAAGTATTAGAGGTGGGACCTGGTAGGACATGATTTGATCACGGGGGTGGATTTCTCATGAATGATTTAGCACCATCCCCTTGGTGCTATTTTCATGATGTGAGTGAGTTTTCATCAGATCTGGTTTTTGTAAAGTGTGGCACCTCCACCCCCACTCTCTCTCTTGGTCTTGCTTTCACCATGTAATGAGACTATCCCCCTTTGCCTTCTGTCATGATTGAAAGCTCCCTTAGGCCTCACCAGAAGCAGAACAGATTCCAAAGCCATGCTTCCTGTAAAGCCTGCAGATGGCAAACCAATTAAAACTCTTTTCTTTATAAATTACTTTCTCTCAAGTATTTCTTTACAGCAACACAAGAGTGGCCTAACCCAGGGAGATTTAGAGGGATGGGCCTTTCTGGATTAATGGAAGTGATATTTTAGAATTACTGCCAAAATTTCTGAAAATCCTGGTTGAACCAGTGAGGTTATTAAATCCAAGGAGTAGGTCTGATCCCCATGTTTCTGGATGATCTTCAGGGCAAACAGAGACCAGATATGCAGAGATGGGGCTAAATTTGTCAACAGGCCCATTCTATCTGGAACTAAAAAAAATTTCTTATTTGATTTGGAACAGCACCCAGGACCTTAGAGTTACATGGACCCACATAAGTCAGTGGCATCTACTATGATATAGAAACTGTGAATGCTGTGGTTAAAACATCTTTGATGCAAATATTAATTATAGTTTCTGCCAGTCAACTTATTCTTCTAAGTAATATCACACATTAATGTACCCTCACCCCTACTATAAAGCCAGTCCTATAAGGACTGTCCTGGTCATGGCTTAATGGACCAAGTAGGCACCTGAACTTTGAAAAATTTTGAAAAGACAATCTTTTATGTTCTCAAAAGTCTATGGTTCCTTCTTATTTTGCTAGATGAGTTAGGTCAATTGGTTTAATCTCTTTTTTTTTTTTGCAGTATGTATTAGGGAACATGAAGAAAATCTGCAGTTATCACTAACAGCTAAAGCTGATGATAGGCTTGAATAAAAGAAATGTTGTAGGAAGCAGTGCAGTTTGTCTCAACAATATAAAAACAACCCAAGAATATATCCTCATAAAGCATAGGCTTGGACTCTGTTATTGACTGAGTTGTGTCCTCCCCAAACTTCGTATGTTGAAGCCTAACTCCCAATGTGACTCTACTTGGAGATATGCCCTTTAAAGAGGCATTTTTGGTTAAATGAGGTTGTACAGGTGAGGCCCTAATCCAGCATGACTGGTGTCCTGATAAGAGGAACAGACACCAAGGGATGTGCATACACAAAGAAAAAAGACATGTGAAGACATGACAAGACAAGAGGCGTCTGCACGCCAAGGAGAGAGGCCCCCAGAGAAACCACACCTGCCAACACCCTCCTGAAATTAAACTTCAAAACTGTGAGAAATACATTTCTGTTTCTTAAGCCACCCAGTATTTAGTATTTTGTTATGGCATCTCTAACCAGAACCCTGACTAATGCAGACCCTAATAATGGGCATCAACAAATTAAGATTTGTATATGGATTATATGATGAGTTTTTGTTCTGCCATTAATTACCAGAGTGATTTATGGGAAGGTATTTAATCTCTATGGGTCATATTTTCCTGACCTTTGATGAAGGATGAAAAAAGAACTAAAAAAATCTGTAAAATAGACACAAATTTAAATGTAATGGTAATAAAGACATTCCCAATTGTGCCAACCAACTGAGGTTTTCTACTTTCTTGATAAATGCATTTAACAGATCTCATCACTCACTACAGGATAAATATCCAGTTATATAGTTTGTTCTTGACTGACACACGTATATTTGGATTTCACCAATTGACCTATAAGAGTCTTAGGGGAAGATTCCAATTTATGCATTTAGGTAGTCATTTAAGAAATATTTATTAAACGTTTGTATGAGGTACTGTTGATGTTGACAATAAAATTATAAAGAAGGTATATATGACACCTTCCCTCATGGTATAGACTGACCAGCAAAATTATACAAGTTAATTAAAAAAATAACAACTAACAAAATATAAAAACATAATATTTGTTTAGTGGACATTTGAAAAAGAAGCACATTTTATGCTAGAGTTCACAGGAAGGTCTTTCCTTCCTCCAGTTTAGAAGATGAACTAATTTAGAAGGTGAACTGATAATCTAAGGCATACACCAGGAGCACAGTTTGTTCATGTACTGAAAATCAGTGGTGAAATTCCTCTGGTTGGGGTCAGCCCTAGCCAGCATGATTCAATAATTGCTCTAAGGCCATCTGCTCAAAAATATGCAGGCTTTACTTGCCATAGGTCATCCTTTAAGATAAATTGGCTTACTCAGTGGAACAAAAGGGATTTCAGGGTCATGTATATCTGTTTTAGAGTCCATAAAGAACAATCTGAACTTACTTAAGTTACATAAAATTCTAGAGCTTCAGTTTCCAATCTACCTTGTACTGTTATGAGAATTACAGATAATATACACAAAAACTCCAAGCAAAATAACATTGAGTAGACACGTAAAGTTTTTATTATTATAATTTTGTGTCAAAGCAAAATTGGCAAAATTATTTTTAATGATTAATTGTGGCTTCCTGGTGTACTACCTTGAGAACAATTATGAGTGTGCGATTTCACTTATCAAGAGCCATCACCATAGTAAATAAGGAATTCATGGCGTAGGCATCAGGGAAAGAAGCTGCAACCTGAGTCCTATTTAACTGCCATCCTCATATTTAAAACTCTTAATCAAAAGAGGAAATGGGAAATGGAGGGAGTACTGTACAACTCTATTAATTCCCCTGAATCCATGAATCGAGACACTAAGTCTAAAGAGCTGGAAACTGTGCAGTCATTATGACATAAATATCAGAAATCTCTGAAGGAGAGAAAAGAACAAAAAGCATTTTTAGAAGTCTAGAACAGGGTTTACCACCCACAGGCAGAGGCAGAATATAATTAATTGTAAAGAGTGAAGGTAACAATCTTAAATAAATAGTTTTTTGCAAAAAGAAACCAGAGTGTCAAAAAACTAAAGATGAAAATTTATTGGTGGTTTTGTAAAGGGCATCTCCTTTCTTCCTTGGGACAGGTTCATAGTAATTGGAACAATATTTTCAAAAATATTAGCTTCTAAATCATAAGGGCAATAAGCACCAAAGTTGGCAGCTGACACAAGAAGCCTAATTACATCTTTTTGCTTCTTCTTCACAATAAGTATATTTATTGCAAATGTTCTCTACTCTTTCTGCCTGACACTCATAAGAGGGAAGCATAAACAGAAGTTCAACTAAATCCTGACAATTACACCATCAATTATATTACAGAAGGCAATTAAATCACATTTCTGTGTTGAATGCAATTATGTTTTATTACAAATATTACAAAAAAGAATAGGTCTCTTCCAAATGCTGTTTGCTTTTGTTCTGCTACCATATAGGACAAAGCCTGGAAAAATAAAATGGCATCAGGTTTTTGAAATGAAAAGTTAACCTAACATTCCCCAAATTGCTGTAAATATAGAACCTTGCAAAAGCACTCACAAATCTATCTTTCCTCAAGGCACTGGAATTCTTAACAAATACTCATTAAGAATCTGTGTACCTTTCACTTCCAAGAATAGCTATTCATTATCCAGGCTTTAAGCACTAACCTCTGATATAGTTAAATTAGTCTTGAAATGAAGTTAAACTGGCTTTTCCTGACTCCTGGAAACCAAGTACAAAATGTTGTCACATGCTGAGTATAAAGTTAAATAGAATAAAATTTAGAGGTGACGGACTTACACACCTAATGCACGAACTTCTCTGAATATGCAACTAGAACCAATTCAAAATGCTCATTTCTACAAAGATGTCAGGTTATCCACGTAACAACAGTAGGTATGTCACAAACATTCTTATCACTTGTCCATCTATCCTCCAAACTCCACTAAAATGAGTAAGTATACAAATAGTTTTAATCCATGAAGTTAAAACATGATTTGATAATGTTGAGAGATGTGAATAAACTTTTAGAACACATAAGGTAACAAAGCAAATTGACAAAGTAGAGTAGAGAAAGCTTCGAATAAAAACATGCAGAGAGGATTCCATGAGACCTTTACTAAGCGGTTCAGCATACAGATGATATAATTCACCATAGAAAGCTGGGTGACAACTAGACCTAAAAGTAGACAGGCATTCTGTCTACAGAGAGGTCGATCCACCAGGTCCCTCTCCTGCCACAAAGGGATGATGTGAGGCACAGGAATAAACTAAGTCGGATTAAATGAGGCCCTACCTAATATAAATTATAGTCTCAGTCTTTTCTCACTGTTCTCAGTAGAATGCCAACACCCCTTTGTATTTTCTACTTCCCCACCATCTTAGCAAGGGAATTTTAAAAAATCTCTATCGGATCACGCTGCAGGGAAGTACATCAGGAACCAGACCCAGCCCACAGACATTCTGGGTAGCTTTTTAGAACCTCAGTTCAGCTATGGATCCATGAATATTTAAGAAAGACTGCAAAATGAAAGACAGAGGGAAAACCATATATAGTTAAAAAGAACCAGGAGGCAACAAAAACAATGCAGTAAGTGGGAAAAAAAAGGGCGGGGGGTTGGGGGAAGCAGTGAAGAAAAAAAAACTTATAAAAAGGAAAAAATGTCAATGAAAATTCTTACAGAAATTTAAAAAACACTAGAAGATTTTGTATTCATAAATCAAAATAGGATTATGGGAATAACAAATAGAGAATAAGTAGATATTAGAACTTATATTATTCATATATTAATATAATTTGTACTTTACATATAAATATAAAATTTATATGTTGATTTATATAATTTATATGTAAGTTCCAATATATGCATACATTTATATATAAATAAAAATTTACACACACACACACACTAGTCTTAGTTCCACTCTGACCAAGATGTAAAACAGGGAACTAGATATACCTTCCCATCTGAAGCAATGGTTTGCAAGAAAATAGAGATTAGCCGCTAACAGATAATAATCTGTGAGAGATGGGTAACAAATGAGGCCATCCCTATGATTCTGTCAGTTTATTGCCTTTAGTTTCCAGGACATTGTGCACTGAGAGGAAATCCAAATGGGGTTCAGCAGACTCCCTGGGTAGAGGAGACAGAGAAAAGACTCTAAGGAGACCAAGGTGCACAGTGTTTGCAGGATAGAGTTACCAGAAAGGAGACAGCTGCATAGTGGGAGAACTCTAGAGATCTGCAAGGTCCCCTTAAGTTGTCAGAATAGCATTGATCAGTATATACATGTACATACGTGTATGATCAGTACATACAGTACATACATGTAAAACTTCTTGAGCCCAGAGAAAGAACCATCCACCAAAAAATTAGAGATTGCTGTACTGTACATGGTGCTCACACTTCAGGGAATACTGCCTTTTCCAATTAGTCAAACTAGGATCACTGAAGATTCATGAGACCCCAAAAAAGCCTTGTCTCCATAGTGAGACATAACCAGATTGAGCACTATCCTGGTCCCACCTCACAGAACTTAAAAGCAAGAAATAAAAGCATCATCTGTTGCCAAGCTAATTTGACTGCCTTCTAGAACAGTGCTTGAGGATATTCATAGCAATATAAAAATTTCCAGCATTCTACAAGGTAAAACTGCTAGTGCCTGGTTTCCAATATAAAATTTTTAGACATTCAAAGCACCAGAAAAATTTGAAATCTAATGACAAGATAATTAATCAAAGTTGAACCAGAACTAACAGATATGGTAACATGAACACATAAAGACATTAAAATAGTTATAACTGTACTCCATATGTTCATGAAGTTAAGAAGAAACATGGAAGACATTTTTTAAGAGACCCAAATTTTTACTTCTAGAAGTGAAAACAAAATTTTATGAGAAAAACCATACACTGGATAGGATTAATGACAATTGTGGAAGAAAGAAAACGTTGGTGAATTTGAACATAGAGCAAGAAAAACAATCCAAAATTAAAGATGAAAAATTTTAAAAAGAGCATGAGTGGACTGAAGGAAAACTTCATATAGCTTAATACATGTGTAACCAGAGACCACAAAAGGGAAGGGGGATATTAAAAAACTAGTGGCCGAAAGCATTTCAAAAATGTAGTGAAAACTGTACACCCACATATTTAAGAAGGCTAAGAAACTCCAAACACAATACACGTAAAAATTATAAAAGTAAAAAATATAATTGTAAGTAAAAGAAATATTATGATGGTCAATTCTCCCAAATTAATCTGTATAGGCAATACAATCCCAATAAAAATCCCAACAGGATTTTAAGAGTTAAAATTGTGGCCGGGCGCGGTGGCTTATGCCTGTCATCCCAGCACGTTGGGAGGCCGAGGCAGGTGGATCACGAGGTCAAGAGATCAAGACCATTCTGGCCAACATGGTGAAACCCCCTCTCTACTAAAAATACAAAAATTAGCCGTGCGGGGTGGCGTGTGCCTTTAGTCCCAGCTACTCAGGACGCTGAGGCAGGAGAATCGCTTGAACCCAGGAGGCGGAGGTTGCAGTGAGCTGAGATGGCACCGCTGCACTCCAGCCTGATGACAGAGTGAGACTCCATCTCAAAAAAAAAAAAAAAGTTGAAATTGTATTCTAAGCTTCATGTGAAAAACACAGAATAGCTAAAAAGACATTAAAATAACAAATTTGAAGTATTGCTAAATGATTTCAATATTTTCTATAAAGCTACAGTAATCAAGACAGTCTGAAGTTGTTATAAAGATTGACAAGTAGACTAATGAAAGAGAAACAGCCCAGTAACAGATCCACATACACAGGGACAATTGATTTTTGACAAATTGCAAAGGCAATTCAGGGGAAAAGGACATTCTGTTCAAAACATGTCAAAACATTTGGACAGTCATATGACAAAAAACATTCTGATCCATATATTATTTAAGACATTTATGCAAAATGAATAACAGTTATGAATGCAATACCTACATAAAATGATGAAAAAAGTTCTAGAAAGAAACATAAAGGGAAACATTTGTGACACTCAGTTATACAAATATATTTTAATACAAATCAATGATCCATAAAAGAAAAGAAAAAATTCTACTTCATCAAAATTAAAAACATTTTCTCTATAAAATACCCTGTTAATAGGATGAAAAGACAAGCTACAGACTGGGAGAAAGGATTTGCAAATCTTATACCTGGTGAACAACTTGTAGCAATAATATAAAATGAACATTCAAAACTCAACACTGATGACCTGATTTAAAAAAAAAAGTGTAAGATACATTATGAAGGATGATGTATGGATGTCAAATAAATACAACATAATGAGTCACTAGGAAAATTCAAATAAAAACCACAATAGGATACCACCACTGTGCACTTATTAGAATACTAACATTTGTATGTAGTTAGTGAGTTTATAAAGAAACTAGAAGTCTCATATTTACTGTTAGTGAGAATGAAAATTGAGAAAACCATGTTGAAAATAAGTCTGACACTTTCTTAAAAAGTTAATCATACACCTAGAATATAATCCAGTCATTCCATGCCCAAGTATTTAACCAAGATAAAGGAAATCATATGTCCATACTAAGATTTGTACTCAATGTTCACAGCAGCTTTACTTGTAATAGCTGCCAAACTGGAAACAATGGAAATGACCATCAAAGGTGAATGGATAAGCAATATTTTGTATATCCATATTTATAGGCTGAATAATCCAAGTCGTAACTCCCAAAACCTGTGAATTAACCTTATATAGCAAAAGGGACTTTGTAGATGTGATTTAAGTTAAGGCTCTTGAGATGGGGAGACTGTCCTAGATATATGAGTAGGCCATAAATATAATTTCCAATGTCCTTATAAGGTGGAGCAGAAGAGAAATTTGACTACAAATCAGAAGGCCATTTGGTGACAGAAGCAGGAATTGGAGTGATACACCTTGAAAATATAAGGAATCAGCCACAAGTTAAAAATACAGGCAGTCACTAGAAGTTGAAAAAGGCAGGAAAATGGATTCTCCCCTTAGAGCCTCCAGAAAGAACCAGCTGTAGCAACAATTTGACTTTAACCAAGTGAAATTCATTTTGGACTTCAATCTCCAGAAATGTAAGAGAATAAATATACTGCTTAATTCACTAATTTGTGGTAGTTTCTTGCAGTAGCAAAAGAAATTGAATACACAATATAATAGAATAATAATCAACAATGAAAAATAATGAGCAATTCATATATACAACATAAATGTAAAAAGCATTATATTGAGTGAAATAAAAGGATAAAAAACAATATATACTGTATTATGTCACTTATGTAAAATTCTAGAAAATACAAAGCAATCTATAGTGACAGAAGCATACTAGTGGACACCTAGCAGATATAAGAGAGAGGGAGGGACAGAACAGAGGCATAAAGGTACATAAAGAGACTTTTAGGGATGAGCTATAATTTCATTATCTTGATTGTGATTGTGGTTTCATGGGTGCATACATATGTCGAATCTTACCAGATATATGCTTTTAAGTACGTGTAGTTTACAATTTGTGCTCAATAATCTAAATTACTTACATATGTATCTAGGAGGTTGTATATAGAGCATACACACATATGTGTGTAGATACATATATATTTATTTATTTCATTTGGAATATATAGATGAGTGGAATAAAAAGAAAAAAGACAAATAGGTGAAAAATGAGAGAATATCATAAAAAATCAAAACACAAACCATGAATTCTAACATTTACTTTATAGTAGCATGAGAAAGGAAATGGACAAAATTAAAAATTTGAGAATTGTTATAAAAATAATACAAGAAAACCTCCTACAACCAAAGGATATCCATTTATAGACTGGAAAGAAGTTGCTCACAAAGTGGTCAACATAATGAACAACTAGAAGAACCATGCCAAGAATCAGCATTATGAATTTTCGGCGCGGGCTTGGCACGGTGGCTCACGCCTGTAATCCCAGCACTTTGGGAGGCCAAGGCGGACGGATCACCTGACGTCAGAAGTTCGAGACCAGGCTGGTCAACGTGGTGAAACCCCGTCTCTACTAAATATACAAAAATTAGCCAGGCGTGGTGGGGGGCGGGGGGGGCGCCTGTAATCCCAGCTACTCGGGAGGCTGAGGCAGAAGAATCGCTTGTATCTGGGAGGCGGAGGTTGCAGTGAGCTGAGATCATGCTATTGCACTCCATCCTGGGCAAAGAGTGAAACTTCATCTCAAAAAAAAAAAAAAAAGAAAAAGAAAGAAATTTCAGGATACCAAATTAAAGACAAGACCCCAACAGTGTAGAACGGTTGTGGATGAATGAGTTCTTTCAGAGAAAAAACAAAAGAAAATGAAATGAAATAAACAGTTACAAAAGAAAGTATGATCCAGAATGATATTAGACTCTTTAAACATAAATTTTTCTGCTGGAAGTCAGCAGCAGAATAATGCTATAAAAGTGTTGAAAGGAAAAAAAATCCATCTTAGAATTCTTTATCCAGTCAAATTATCATTCAACTTACATAAATGTAAAAAAAGACATTTTATGATACGCAAAGGCTCAAAAAATCAACTCTTCACTGTTTTTCAATAAGCTGCTGGAGAACATGTCTCAGTACAACAGGGAGCAAAGAAACTGAAAGACACAGGATCAAGAAAAGAGCCCTAATATAAGAAAATCAGACAGTGAAGTCCCAATACGACACATTGGCACTAATTCAGAAAGCTAAAAACTCTTCACTGGAGCAGAATGAGACAGATAAGATGAAGGGGCATCTTCAGAGGGAGAAAAAAAAAAGAGTTACAATTTCATGAGCTTGAGTACAAGAAAACATTATTGCTAGGCCTTTAGTAAATTGCTTTTGAACACTAAAACAAATTATGGAAGAATTACAAGGAATATAAAATACATTTTTAAGAGATTGTTTAAAAAAAAAAATCTTACCTGAGGAGAAATCAATCTTAGGATACCACCTGACTTCTATTTGACTATACATTAAACAATTTTAACATGAAAATAATATAAACATTGACTAAACAAAGTTGATACTTATTTACTGAGGAAACAAGGAAAGAGGAATTGTGGAGGTAATATGAAAAGTTAAATTTCAAATAATTCAACAGGAAATTAATGATAACTAAATTTAACAAATAAATTGCAACATAAGTATACAATTTAGAAATATGGAAGAATGTACCAGAAAAAAAATAGAGCTAAAGAGGCTGCTTCTGGGGACAGGGCCTGGGAAGTGCAAAGTGGTGGGACAGGATATACTGGAAGGTTTTTGTTTATTTGTTTTTTGTCTTTGTCATTATGTCATTATTTTGTGATGGCTTTATTGAGGTATGACTGACATTTAAGAAGATATATTTAATGCATACAAATTGATGTGCTTGGAGAAAAGTATGCACCTGTGAAACTATCAAGCCATCATCACTATCCAATGTCCTGAATTTATTCATCACCTCCGAAAGTTTTCCTTCTCTCCCTTTTGTTTTTCACTTTTATGGAAAGGAGCAAATTTTTAAGTCTACAATACAGTATTGTTAATCTTAGGCTCTATATGTCATAGTAGATATCCAGATATTTTCAATTCTGTACGTTACATTAATTTGTTAAGTGTTTAATGAGAAATCAGCAACTGTTGTCTTAGCAATACCTCCTAATTAGTACCACTCTGCATAAGCCTCTAATCACCTGCTGAATCACTTATTTTCAGCAAAATATCTTTTATGGCCAAAAGAAAAAGGAACTAAATAAAGTATTTTAATAGAGGTCTAGATTTCATCACCCTTGCATTCCAACTTTTCAAAAGTAATATAAAAATTAAATATCAACTGTGTGTCAGGCAATGATTTCAATTTTGGTGATATAAAGATAAATGAGAATGTGTTCTTCAACTTGTTAAAACTGGTAGTGACAGACAAGTAAAAAGGAATTGAGGCCCGGCGCGGTGGCTCATGCCTGTAATCCCGGCCCTGTGGGAGGCTGAGGCAGGCGGATCACGAGGTCAGGAGATCGAGATCATCCTGGCCAACATGATGAAACGCTGTCTCTACTAAAAAATATAAAAATTAGCTTGACGCGGTGGCGCATGTCTGTAATCCCAGCTACTCGGGGGGCTGAGGCAGGAGAAGCAGTTGTACCAGGCAGTCGGAATTTGCAGTGAGCCAAGGTCGCGCCACTGCACTCCAGCCTGGCGACAGCGAGACTCCATCCAAAGAAAGAAAGGAAGGAACGAAGGGAAGAAAGGAATTGAAGTGAGGAAGGAATTGAAGTGAGGAACGTGGCTGAAATTAGCCTTGAAGAAATTTGAAAAATTGGATAGATTCCAAGTAAGACAGAAATAATACAGTGTGGTCACAGGAGAATAAAAAATCCAGGCAGCAGTTCCACATGACTAACAAAAAGGAAACTATTGAAATAGCTGCATAAGGTAGGGGACGATAAGACCCTGAAAAACAGAATGTGGGCTAAGCTGGCTAAGACCAACTGGACCAAACATGTCACTGGATTTGACCTAGGTTTCACCTAGGATGTCATTATACACTCATCAACATACCAAATCCCACACCCACCAGCACCATTAACAGTCCAGGAACACCTATATTTGGTGTAAAAATGGGTGGCACCACAGTTCTAAGAAATCATCTTTTCCCAGGAGTCTTCATGAATATTCCACCTCGTGATTAAAGAAACCTATAAAGACAGAAGCTCCAAACCCTGTTGGGCATGATCCTCTGTCCTGCATACACTTGTACTCCCCTTTCTTGAGTGTGTACTTTTACTTTGCAATACATCTCTGTACTTTCACTATTTTATGACTCATTTTTGAGTTATTTCTTGTGATGGTGTCAAGAGGGGGTCGAGTTCATATCAGCATTTGGTGACCTCCCCTAGCCCACTGATATGATAAGCTCATTGAAAACTTCTTGGACTGACAAATGTAATCAAGGTAATAATAAAGAAAGATGTCAATGATCTAATATGTATTGAACCATCAGGCATAGGCAAGGCCATTAGTAGAATTACAACCAGAATACATATCTACAAAATAACTGAAGAAGTTGTAAGTCAACAAACTAGTGATAGGGCAAACAAAGAAAGCAAAGAGAATGGTAAAGAAACATACAATCTACGTAGCATAAAAACAAAATGAAAGAAGGAAAAGGCACATTCATTTTGATAAATATTTATGTACTGGCAAAGATCTTCAATCTATAAGAATATTCTAGGAAACTGCTTCTTAAGGACAAGCATCTAATTCCCCCTATCTGAAATTCTGAAGGAAAATTGTCAAAAAGATCCAGGGGAAGAGAGGGAGTAAATGAGTGAATCTTCATTTCTACCTCAGTGCTGGAAGCTAGGAAAGAGTTACATACGAGGCCAGCCCAGAATCTAGACCCTACAAAATAAAATATATTTTAAAAATGAAAAAATAAAATACAGACAGGATCTTCAATGTTCTCTTAAATAAAAACTCACTGCCTTCAGTTCCCAGCCTCCAGCCAGATCTCAAGGTGGATGACTATTTGCTCTAAGTTTACCTGCCAGTTCAGCGACAGGGTCGTGAGGTAACTTGAGGAAGAAATGAGTTCTTGGGTAGTAAAGACTTTTTTTTTTTTTAGTCAGTACTTGGTTTGTTCAGTCTGCTATGCCTCTAGACCCAATTACTAATGAAAATTTATTTTTGTCTAGCTTCTACTTTACACATATTGTATGTTTTTATCTAATTTATTCCTGTTTCTCTTTCCTACTGCATCGAGGTAAGCCCAGTAGGATCAATGGAAAATCCCAACTCCAGTTGGATTTCTATTTCGTATGGACACAGTTGCCCTGGGCTATTGCTACTTGGCTGTTAATACATAAGGATGAAAGGATGCCAAACAGTCCCTTTGTCAGCCCTCTCTACCTGTCTTTGCATTTTCAATCAAGGGATATTAGTGTGGTCAAACTAGGATCCTGTTAAATTAAATTTAGCCTAACACTGTTTCCTTGTAAGTTCAGCCTAAACATTTCCCCATACATAATGAACTGTAACCTAACTGGATGTGTAAACAGACTGTAAACTACTCTTTTACCAATCACCAAGTTTCAACCAATGAAAGGTGGCAAACCGTTCAAATTGTGTTTAAATAAGGCAAACACCATGCTATAACCAATTCAGCTGCTTCTGTACCTCACTTGTGTTTTCTGGAAGCCATTTTCCTTTTTCTGTCCATAAATTCTCTATGACCATGACGCAGAGAATCTTTCCCTCAAGGATGATAATCAGAAATTAAGTTATAGGAGCAAGGAAAATGCTTCTTTTTTTAAATAAACAGAAATAGTATGTTTGGAAAGTTGCAGAAGAGTAAAACTTTTAACAAAACACATTACAATTAAACAATAAAATATATTTTAAAAATGAAAAAATAAAATATAGACAGGATCTTCAAGGTTCTCTTAAATAAAAATAACATTCTCAAAAAATTAAGTAACACCACATTAAAATAAAAACAGAGCAGGGTAAGTTAAAAACGTGATTTAGGGTCACATATAACTTGGCAGATATTCAAACTGTTGAAGAAAAAAATAGAATGTACCCATGGAAAAACTGAATTATTGATATAGAAGACTATCTTAAGCAGCATTATCAGTATGTAGAGAAAAAAGGAAAAATTAAGACAACAAATAAACATTATTGATTTAAAATGTGTATATCTCTGAATTTATACAATTAATTGTGATGTTTGAACAAAGAGGTACCTGAAGGTATCAGAAATAATAATTAAAGCATTACTAGGATAAATTTGCTGGACTGACAACACTGTACAGCTCAAAAGTTCTCCCTACATATCCAGGCAAAAATGATAGATTCAGTACTCATATATAATTGCTGGAAATTAGATTTCATTGCTAATGAGAAAACCTACAAGAATTTGGGCAGAAAAGAGCACCTTACCCCTAATAAAGAAATATAAGGCTAAATTTAGACTTACCTTTCACAGTATTGAATTTCAGAAGATTATGGAAAAGTTATGTTGAGAAAAAAATTATTCCTAACTTTAGTAGAGTTAAAATTTTTCATTCACATATGAAGGTAACAAAAATGTATTCAATTAGGTATATTTGTGTATTTTCTGAAAAAAAATCACAACGTTGTACTCTTTGCAACTGAGTCATTATATCAAAATATATATAACTAAAATATGGAAACTTTAAAAAAGATTGAACACTGATTCACTTAAACACAGAATTAAGCCTAAGTAACCTGGAAATAGATTAAATAGATTAAAGTCAGAATCTAAATACAAATTGTTGAAGGTTTTAAACAAATTGTTGCAGGTAGTTTTAAAAACAAACAATTTCAAAGTTTTTCAACTTTTCTACAATAATCATGTGTTATTTGAAAACTAGAAAACAAAAATATAGATCGTGTGCAAATATAATTGCACAAATATATTTCCCCCTAAGCAGCCTATTTAGACTTGGTGAATAGCTAGCGTCTCTAATAGGTCCCAGCCCAGCAAGCCCATACTTGTGCGGGGCCCACCACACTACTCGTGCTGATGGGTGTTTCCTGACTAGTTTCACTCATGCCTCCCAAAGGAGAATGGACATGACTTTTACCCACAGTCCTCCTAAAGAAATTCGGAAATTGAGTTCCTGGTATCAATAGTTGAATTGGCTTCTAAAATTTGGGTTGCATTTGTCGGTTTCTCCACATAGATCTGTTTCTTTCTTCTCCCCCTTCCGTTCCTGTCTCCTCCCCAACTCTCCCTTTCCCCGTCTCTTTCAGATTAATGATTTCTAAGGGGAAGGGGGAAATGCCAGGGTACATCTGCTCCTCCATGCAAGGAGGTCACTGTACTTAGCCTTCAGTTTCTGCTACTGTCAAGGCTCTTCCTAACACTATGGAAGATTCCTTCTTCTCTGGCTCATTAGCTCCTTTAGAACAATTCTCGGCCGGGCGTGGTAGCTCACGCCTGTAATCCCAGCACTTTGGGAGGCCGAGGCGGGCGGATCACGAGGTCAGGAGATCGAGACCATCCTGGCTAACACAGTGAAACCCCGTCTCTACTAAAAATACAAAAAATTAGCCGGGCTCGGTGGCGGGCGCCTGAGGTCCCAGCTACTCCGGAGGCTGAGGCAGGAGAATGGCGTGAACCCGGGAGGCGGAGCTTGCAGTGAGCCGAGATCGCGCCACTGCACTCCAGCCTGGGCGACAGAGCGAGACTCTGTCTCAAAAAAACAAAAAAACAAAAACAAACAAACAATAACAATTCTCATTTCTCAAGTGACTTATAATAGTATGTAGCAGTTTCTGCCAAATAGTGGCATCATTTATTAGGGCACATGTGAAAATGCTGATATTGATAATAATAATTCCATATACTTGAGACATGTGTGAATGATTTTTATATATTTTTGATGTTATGCACTGTAAACATTTGCACAAGTTTAAGGCATTATTAGAACAACTTTAAATTACCTGTTTTTACTTTAATTTCAATAGTTAAGTTTCAGAAGTAATATCTAAACTTGGATTTTACATTTGAATGTTATTTTAAAGCTCAGCCTTAAAGATCAAACTGTAAGCTATGTAAGGATTAAGGTGCCTGCTACAAATTAAAAGAAATTATTTTAACTGAGTTGGGATCAATTACTAGTGTGTAAGTCAATCAGTAAATAATATTTTGCATTAACACAAAAATCATCCATGTAGTAATAAGAAGCCCATGACATTTTCTTTCAAAGAGTCTCATAAACCTCTGTGCTTACGTGAACAATCATAAGTCCTCCCTGGTAACAAGTTTCGAAATGAAGCCAAACAAGCAAAAACTCAACAATTTCACAACATCAACCACAACCTTCTCCCAAAAAAACATTTCCTCATCTTAGGCAAGGGTTCTTCTTTCCCACATGACTGTGTCACCTCGTGTACACCCCGTCAGTGTGCTTATTACAACCCACTGTTAATGTATGTTTCCCGAACAGTTTCACCATAAGAATGTGACATCTTGGGAGAGCAAATAACATTTCTGATGTTTTTTACCACAACCCTTGTACCTTCCACAGTGCCTTGTAAAATTTGTTGAATAAGTAAATAAAATAAATAAATGAGTGCTTTTGCTATGTTTCAAGATTCATCCAAAACCTGATCTTCAAGAAGTTTGAGGGGTTAGCCATAAACATGTGATAAGTAAAAGTTAGGTTAAAAGGTTTATTTAATGTCTGTTATAACCGTTGCTGTGATCCTCTTAAGGACAGGAATTTATTGGCCATCTTTATAATACTAAGCTTAACTTAGCTTATAGATTCTAAATTTTAGAATGTAAAATATGGTAAGAGTTCCATCAATATTTGGTAAAAGAAGCCCATTATCGATACCCAGGCCAGAACTCCATAAGCATGGCATTAATGTCTCAGAGATTCTTGAAGGAAGGTCATATGCCTTTCATGGTATTAGAGGTTTAATGTATATAACATGAACTTTAAATACACATGAGAAGATTACTTTCTATTTGACAAAAAGCATCAGTACTGTTGTGGTTATAAGTTATGCTTAATTATTTGTTCAAAACATATCTAACTTCATAAAGAATTTAAGGCATAATATATTTAAGTGGTGATAATTTCAGATGTATGCTTCTTTCAAGATCAGGATCAGGAACAAAGTAAGAGGAGGAAAGAAAAGAGGGAAAGTATTATTGAAAAATAAGCCATATGTTAGAAGAAACAGGGAAGACATGATATTAAAGACAAAATGAGTGAAATTTTTTGAGGTGGATATTTTTGAGCTGGGAAAACATTTATACATTTTTTCTTCACTTTTGCAAAGAGTACCCAATGGGCAAGCCGAGGAGGATTACTGATCAATCATAACCAGGGCCTCTTGGGCCAGGACCCTTTTCTTGCTCTCTGTAAAACACATGATGTTGTACAAGGTTTTCAAGTAAAGCAAATAATACCTAGAGTTTTAAAATATAAAGTAAGCAATACCTGGATTACTGATTAGTTTTGTAATTACATTATAAGATGCTATTCCAAACTTTTTTGCCTTCCTCTAATTCCTCTTTCGTTTTCTTTTGTCTATGCCTTCTCTCTCTCTCAAGTGCTAATAAAAATCAGAAAAATTTACCACCCTGTCCTTAAAGAATTAATAAGGACGGGCCATGTGCCCATAGTAGAGTGTAAAGAAAGAAGTGATGTTAACTAATTTTCACCATGGGAACAAGCAGAGATATATTCCTGATTCTATAATAAATTTGACAGAACGATTTCATTTTCACATGAACTCCTCCTGAGATTACTATGTGAAGTATTTTGAAGTCTGGTCTTGTCTCAGAGAAAAGGGGGCATGATCAGCTGGAACACAGATAGTCACCTTCCCTGCTTTATAGCATCAGTACTACTTGCTAGATATCCAATAAATATCTGTTGTTTGTCATAATTGGATTAATAGTTTTGATAATCAAGAAACATTAACTTCAACATTGTTAAATAGTTATTAGCTGCCAGCTCTGTGGCAGGCACTTCACTGGTCCTAGGAATTGTGCCGATTGATTCAAATATATCACCATATTTAATCCCCATGGCAACCATATGAAGCACGTGTTATTTTACACATGTAAGAGTCCAGTTTTAGATAATGTTTGAAGCAGTCAAAATGACACAGCTATTAAATGATGGAGCAAGAATTTGAAGCTTCTGTACGCAACTACCATCTTACATTACCTCCTAACAAGAATTAGATACTCTGAAATTTTATTAAAATACTTCCAAAACATAAATATGGGCAGCACATTTTGGATTTCAGTGCTGGATCAGCTCCCAGGAGTTTATTCCAAAGATAATAATGGCAATGGCTGTGTATAAAACTGTTTTGCTTGCTTTCAAATTTTTAAGTGTTTCCTTGACCACTAGAGCACTTTTTGACTAAAGCCGGTGTCTAAAATGATGACATCCAGTTATTTCTTCAATAAAAATGATTGGCAGACAGAGAGCTGTATGTTGGAGCACCATGAGTATTGACGAAAATGTAAGCGGATCTTCCTCAGCAGATGTCAAATCTTGTTAAATGTTATATTTTCCGTTTAGTGCAGTACCTGGCACTTGGTAGGCATTCGATAAGTATTTGCAGAAACCCAAAAGCATTGGGCTTTGGGTAAGTCACTTCATGATCTCTGTTTCCTTGTCATTTCCAATCCCAATGAACATAACATCCAAGTCTAGGCACATCCAGGTGAAATAACATAAATATTAAGTCCAGATTTAAAAGGTATATTACATGTCACTAAAGGTTAGGTATTCTGAAGGAAGGTGGTTTAGAATAGCATGCAATGAGAGTCTTTTTGAGATGGTAAAACAGTTAGAGATTGTGAACATCCTATAAAAAGTAAGATATAGCCTGAAACAGAAATTCTCAGAGTCTCTTGTCAATAGCCCTATTGTGCCCTGTAAATTACTAAATTTCATAAGGCCCTATAATCTCCACACTTTGCTAAAATTATTCCTCATTTAACTGTTTTTCTTAAACCATTTTTTTTCACGGTGACTTAAGGCAGAAACAAGCTTAAATGTAATATATCTTACAGTGTACTAGCAGGTACATGGGATTTTATCCCAAGTTTTCCATGTATTAGCTATGTGGCCGTGTGCAACTTACTTAACATCTCAGGGTATGTTTCCTTATTTATAAAACAGGGATTTGCCTCAAAGTGTAAATATAAGATCTATGTAACATAACATGTGCACAATAGCCAGCACATTGACAGATGCACAGTAGGCCCCGAACTATTATCAGTTCCTTTCCTCCACCTTGGTAAAACTTTTATAGTGTTTATGAAAACAAGTTACACAGCCATATTGCTCATTCAAATTCCAGCTTTTCTATATATTTATATTACTGAGTATTTATCACTCTGTGACTTTGTTTCCTTTGGCAAAACAGAGCTAATAGTACCTATTTTGGCATATTTTTGAAACAATTACATAAGTTAATGCACATCGAGCACACAGTGATGATTGGCACACAGTAAGTTAAATTACAAATTCTCCCATGGCTTTAAGACAAGCAATTTTTTCAAGTGTTTAATAAACATTCAGTAACATATTTTCATTTACTGAGAAGTTGAAGAATATATTTAGATCTTACAAAATATTATTGGTAGAAGTAAACTTCAGCTATATTAAGCTTTTATTTCCTGCTAAGTACAATTCACATCAAGGATATTTTTTGTTTGTTTGTTTGTTTGTTTGAGATGGAGTCTCACTCTGTTGCCCAGGCTGGAGTTCAGTGGCATGATCTCAGCTCACTGCAACTGCTGCCTCCTGGATTCAAGCGATTCTCCTGCCTCAGCCTCCCAGGTCGCTGGGACTACAGGCACATGCCACGATACCCTAAAATTTTTTATTTTTAGTAGAGATGGTGTTTCACCATGTTGGCCAGGCTGGTCTTGAACTCCTGACCTCAGGTGATCCGCCCGCTTCGGCCTCTCAAAGTGCTGGGATTACAGGCATAAGCCACCGCATCCAGCAAGGATTTTTTTTATCTTGGTTGAAGGAAGGGATATCTGATAATTTCAAAGCCTTAATGCTTTGATTGTCACAATTCCAATTTTTCTTTTTATTGGTCAATACTAGGTCTGAAGAAGAGAGAGATTGCCCTACCCCATTTTACTTTTTTACATAACATCATTTCATTTTATAGACAATATGGTAATTTCCATACCAGTCTCAGATTACATGAGGAAAATTTTAAGAATGATATCTTAAACATTATATTTAACAGAATATCTTTGTATATGTATTCATTGTTTAGTTTTATCATTATAGTGTTTCTTTAGAGCATGTAAAAGTAAGTTTTATAAAACATGAATTAATATGGAATATATATACAAAAGTAACTTCTATCCACGATTTAAACTCTAGAGTAATGCTGTCTAAATAGGCATAAGTACGTCTGAGTGGGTGCTTTCTTCACATCTGGTAAGAGCTATGACTAATTGCAAGCTGTTCACTGTGGTGCTTACCACCAACTCAGTTATCTTGGAGTACTGTGGGAGAAATAGAGAAGCATCATTCAAAATATTAGTGGCCCAAAGGAGAAATTACACCAAAGACAGTCTTTAAAAAAGACAATATTTTGGCCAGGCGGGGTGGCTCACGTCTGTAATCCCAGCACTTTGGGAGACCGAGGCGGGCGGATCACAAGGTCAGGAGATCAAGACCATCCTGGCTAACATGATGAAACCCCGTCTCTACTAAAAACACAAAAAATCAGCCGGCGTGGTGGCAGGCGCCTGTAGTCCCAGCTACTCGGGAGGCTGAGGCAGGAGAATGACGTGAACCCGGGAGGCAGAGGTTGCAGTGAGCCGAGATCGCGCCACTGCACTCCAGCCTGGGCGATAGAGTGAGACTCCATCTCAAAATAAAAAAAGACAATATTTTTCTCAGTAAGGAAATTTGAATGTACTGTTTCACTCACAATTTCTTGTCTATTCTTAGGGATTGACATCATAAATTTTCTTTTTGTTTCGTGTTATAAGATGCATAAAAAATGGTGAAAATGAAGATGTAGTTTCAACTCTATCTTAATACAATTCTTTTTAGATGCCATTTTCCATACTTTCAGTCCATGAATAATATTGCTTTCTATTATTTATCAGCATAACAGGTCATAATCAGAAATTACTACTGCTATATAAGAAATAAATGCAAATTCAGAGATAATTTTGATTTCTGAATTTAAATCCTATTATTCTGAAACTTAAAGGTACGTTATGATTTTTTAAAAATCGGCGTAAGAACTGAACAATAAGGAAAGTGTGTTAAATTTGAATTTTACTTAATTGAGCTTTTGTAGGAATCATGTTAGAATGTCTTAAGATGATTTAAGATCAGAAAAAGTATCAGAAAAAGTGGGAGGGAGGTAGATTTGAAAACGTCTTATTGTTTTAGTATGTACTACTACAAACCATTCTCAAACAACCTTATCAGTCCCAATTTATATAGGAGAAGAAGTGAAACTTGGAGAAGAAAATGATGGCAAAGGTCATACACTCGTATACAGAAATTATACAGAAACAACATTTGAATCTAAGCTACTTGAACTCTACACTCCAGTTATCAACTACAATCTATCTCCTATTATAAGTTTGACGCCATCTTATGTGGACATGTTCAGTCTGTACTAAAAGTAACTTCAGGCAAGTAGAATGTAAATGCACGACCAGCTGCAAGTGTACCACGGAGTAGTAGTGGCGAGGATGTGAAGAAAGGGGAATCCTTACATACTCTTGGTGGAAATGTAAATTGGCACAGCCATTATAAAAGCATTATGGAGGCCCCCCGCCAAATAAAAATAGAACTTCCATGTGATCCAGCATTCCCATTTCTGCATGTACATTCAAAAGAGAAAATGAAATCTGAATCTTGATATCAGCATTCCCATGTTCACTGCAGCATTATTTAGAATAGCCAAGATATGGAATCAACATGTATGTTCACTGAAAGATGAATGCATAAAGAAATGTGATGTATAAATATATACATGAGATTAGCCAGGTACAGGAAGACAAATATTGCATTATCTCATTTTATGTGGAATCTAAGAAAGTTGAACATATATAAGCAGAGAGTACAATGGAGGTTATCAAAGGGTAGGATTGGGGGACATGTGGAGATATTGGTCAAAGGGTACAGTTTCAGTTATGTAAGATGAGTAAGTTATGGAAATCTAATATCAGCATGGTGACTGTAGTTAATATTACTGTACTATATACTTGAAATTTGCTAAGAGGGTGGATATTAAATATTCTCATCGCAAATTATGTGAGGTGATAGATATTTTAATTGCTTGATTGTGGTAATCATTTTACAAAGTATGTGTATGTCAAAACATATAAAACACCCTAAATATATATACAATCCTTATTTGCCAATTATACCTCAATAAAACTAGAAAACAAAAAAATTTAAAAAATAAAGTGATAAAGTGTGAAATGGTGAAACCAACCAGTTAGTGGATATTATTCAGATAAACAGCAAAAGCCTTTTTCCGTGGAATGGATCATCTTTAATCTAATTTATTTGGAGTGAGTATGGGAACTACTGGCATTTTATAAATACATTAGTTACAAAGTTGTCTTAGTCTATTTGTGCAGCTATAGCAAAATACCACAAATTGGGTAGTGTATAAGTTATAGAAATTTATTTCTCAAGATTCTGAAGGCTGAGAAGTAAGATCAAGGTGCCAGTAGGTTCAGTGTCTAATAAGGTCTGGTCTGCTTCCAAGATGGCATCTTGAATTCTACATCCTTTGGAAGAGACAAATGGTATGGCCTCGCGTAGGAAAAGGGCAGATGAGCAAAACAAAAAGCGGTCAAACTAGTTCTCTTTAGCCCCTTCAGAAGGCACTCATCCTATATTAATCTACCCTTATGGGTTAATCACCTCCTAAAGGTCGCATCTCTTAATATCGTTACATTTTTGTTAAGTTTCAACACGAATTTTGGAGGCGACACAAACATGAGACCATAGCACATGCATTTAGCCTACTATATAGCAGTCCCTATAGGAGGTAATATTCATACAGAGTTGCTAATCCTCATATTTCTGCCTACAAGATAGGTACCTTAGCTCCACCACTCCCGGTTGTGTCACCCTGAACTCTGATTTAACTTCTCTGCCCTTCAATTTCCTCATCTGTTTTGATGGTTAATATTATGTGTCAACTTGACTGGGTTAAAGGATGCAAAGTATTGTTCCTGGGTGTGTCTCTGAGGGTGTTGCCAAAGGAGAATAACATTTGAGTCAGTGGACTGGGAGAGTCAGACCCACCCTTAATCTGAGTGGGCAACATCTAATCAGCTGCCAGCCAGGCTAGAATAAAGCAGGTAGGAGAAGATGGAAGAGCATCCAGCCTCATCTTTCTCCCTTGCTGGATGCTTCCTGTCCTCGAACATCAGACTCCAGGTTCTTCAGCTTTGAACTCTTGGACTTACACCAGTGGTTTGCCAGGGATTCCTGGGCCTTTAGCTGAAGGCTGCACTGTTGGCTTCCATACTTTTGAGGTTTTGGGACTCGGACTGATCCACTACTGGCTTCCTTGCTCTGCAACTTCCAGATGGCCTATCATGGGACTTTACCTTGTGATCCTGTGAGTCAATTCTCCTTAATAAACTCCTCTTCATATACACATCTATCCTATTAGTTCTGCCCCTCTGAAGAATCCTAATACATCTGCGAAATGAAGTAATAGAAATTTCTTTTTATTAAATGGTTTATAAGCAAAATACTTTAAAAAATGTCTGGCAAAGAGTAAGAATTTAATAACAGCACTTATTTCTGTTTTCATAACTAAAGAAACTGAAATTAATTACCTTGCCCATGATTACTTACTGTGTAACAATCTTAAGATTCAAACACAATTTTTATGACATAATATCTTTTATTTCACACATTGCCTTTCCTACAATGACTTTATGTTATTACAGTGAATTTATAAGGAAACACAAACCTAAAACACATTTTCCCTATATATAAATCAAGGAGAATTATAAACCTTTCACTATACATTTTTTTCAAGTCATTCTGAGATCTTTATGTGAGGCTATACAGCAAAGCCCGCTGTTTTGCAAAATGTTACATAGCAAAAAGAAAGAAGAAAGAAAAGAAAGAAAGAGGAAGGAAAGGGGAAGAGAAGCGGGGAGGGGAGGGGAGGTAAGGGAGAGAAAAGAAAAGAAAAGAAAAGAGAAGAGAAGGAAACTAACTTTGTTCAGGGCCTAGAACAAAGATAAAGAATTGACAGCATTTGGGGTATTCACAAGGGACACGATTGAACAACTGAAAACAAAGTCTAAAAATTCTCCCCTACAAGTCTAATAACTCATTAATTAAAGTGTCCAGTTTGACATGAATCAGTTGAGAAGTTAAAGAGCATAGAATAAATAAGACAAGACAGCCAATGCCATTTAGGAACCTTAACAAAATCTTAAAAAGGAAGATAGCGTTAGGAAAACACTAAAGTTACATTTCCATTGTATGAAATGCATGTATACAACTAAGTATATCTAGAATCTATATAGCTTGCCTTTACTAATAACTATAGCATCAATTGGCAATTTACTATAGTTCACTCATTTAAATTCATTCTCTAATGTGTACATAGTTATAATATTGTATTAGCAAATTGTTTTTGAAATTGACTCAATTGTCAGACTCTCCTAGGGTGCATCTTTGTAAAAAATACAGATTTCTAGTCTCCTCCCCTGGAGTTTAGATTCGGTAGGTCTAGAGGGACTGAAGAATTTGCATTTTAACAAGAATGTTAGGTGATTCTTCAGATCTCACAAACTGGGAGACCTAGATCATATAGATGTAAGAAAATGAGCTGCAGTAAATGAAATAAATTGCTCCAGATATCAGGGAGTGATGGAGTGTGTGTTTAAAGCCAGCTCTTGTGCATACATTTAGAAAGTAGCCACCACCACCCTCCCAAATTGCTGTTAGTTAGTGTTCCAAAGCCAAATATAAAATATATTAGGTTGGTGCAAAAGTTATGGAGGATTTTGCCACTGAAAGTAATAGCATTTGACATTTTACTTGTGCACCAACAAAATACACAACTTTAGGAGTTATTTTTAGGAAATGCCTTTGGGTCAGCCTAGTAACTGTCTAAGAGTACGATGATAAGAAATGTACCACAACCAATACAATGCATTTGCAAAATACTTCCAGTAACTTAACTTTCAGCCAATCCAGTTTTACCCTCAAGGAACCTCTCTCCTCAGCAGGCCAACCGCATCTTGGTTACAGTGAGGAGGCGAATATGGGAGATTCATGCTTTGGTGAACCTGTATCCTGCAGCTGCTGCAGGCTTCCTACATAGCTGTTGCACTGAAACCAGTCGGAATTTAAAGTAATTGCTACTTGCAGTGCAATTTAAGAGGAAAGAATAACCAAACGGACAGCCAGGATGGTTGTACTAATACGCTACAGGTTAAGAATATTATTTCACACTTCTGTAACTTTTGATGAACTGCAGAGTCAGGAGGAAACATGGAGGTCATTCTGCCAGATGTTTTCATTTCAGATATACGGTGAATGAAGTCACAGAAGGGACAGGGAGCTACCCATGATCAAGTTCAGAAATAATAAAAATCTGCCCTGAACTCTGATATTATTTTGGGGGAAAAGGTGTAGAGCAAGGAAACTAGCTACAGACAGCTGTGGTGAAAATTAGACAGGAGTGAAATGCTTTTCAGCTGTTTAAGTGTTTCATTCTCCAAAGACCCTGCAGCAATTAGGCTTCTTTGTGGCATGCACAATGGTTACAAATGTGGACTTTGGGCCAGGCGCGGTGGTTCACGCCTGTAATTCCCAGCACTTTGGGAAGCCCAGGCAGGCGGATCGCCTGGGTCAGGAGTTTGAGACCAGCCTGGCCAACATGGTGAAACCCCGTCTCTACTAAAAATACAAAAATTATCCAGGCATGGTGGTGGGGGCCTGTAATCCCAGCTACTCAGGAGGCTGAGGCAGGAGAATAGCTTGAATTCAGGAGGCAGAGGTTACAGTTAGCCGAGATCGTGCTACTGCACTCCAGCCTGGGCAACAAGAGCCAGACTCCATCAAAAAAAGAAAAAAAAAAAAAAGTGGACTTTGGCGTCAGGGAGGGCTGCGTTCAAACCCTAGATCTTTCACTCATTAAGCGTTAACTTGCAATGCATGTAAGTTATCTTAACCTCAAATCCCTTACCTTGAAAATAAGAACAATAATATAATTATTAAAGCCTCAGGGAGTATAAAATAATGCGGTTAGTGCATCTTTGAACTTTGGGAACAATGGTGTGTCCGGAATTTATTCCTTCCAGTGGGTTCTTGGTCTCGCTGACTTCAAGAATGAAGCCACGGACCCTTGCGGTGAGTGTTACAGCTCTTAAAGATGGTGTGTCGGGAGTTTGTTCCTTCAGATGTTCAGATGTGTCCGGAGTTTCTTCCTTCCGGTGGGTTCGTGGTCTCACTGACTTCAGGAGTGAAGCCCCAGACCCTCACAGCAAGTGTTACAGCTCTTAAAGGTGGCGCGTCTGGAGTTGTTTGTTTCTCCCAGTGTGGGGGTTCATGGTCTCGTTGACTTCAGGAATAAAGCTGGAGACCCTTGCGGTGAGTGTTATAGTTCATAAAGGTAGTGCGGACCCAAAGACTGAGCAGCAGCAAGATTTATTATAAAAAGCGAAAGAACAAAGCTTCCACACCATGGAAGGGGACCCCAGTGGGTTGCTGCTGCTGGCTGGGGTGGCCAGCTTTTGTTCCCTTATTTGGCCCCTCCCACATTCTGCTGATTGGTCCATTTTACAGAGTGCTGATTGGTCCATTTTACAGAGCACTGATAGGTGCATTTTTACAGAGTGCCGATTGCTGTGTTTACAATCCTTTAGCTAGACACAGAGCACTGATTAGTGCATTTTTACAGAATGCCGATTGGTGCGTTTACAAACCTTTAGCTAGACACAGAGTGCTAATTGGTGCATTTTTACAGAGTGCTGACTGGTGCATTTACAATCCTCTAACTAGACAGAAAAGTTCTCCAAGTTCCCACTCAACCCAGGAAGTCCAGCTGGCTTCACCTCTCAATGGGTAATAGTGTCCACACAATATTAGCTTCTACTGTTGTTTTTGCTGTTTTTTTTATTATTATTATCATTCACAACAATCCTGAGAGGTAGATGTTACTGTCCTGAAACTTTGCTCAGAAAAGGTAAATGTTCAAAGGCACAGAGGTGGTGACAGGGGTCAATCTCAGGGAACTCCGAGTCAGTGCTCTTTTCAACAAGGTACGACTACATTACATTAAGCCATAATTTTTTTTTTCTTTTGAGACTGAGTTTTGCTCTATCACCCAGGCTGAAGTGCAGTGGTGCAATCTCGGCTCACTGCAACATCCGCCTCCCTGGTTCAAGTGATTCTCCTGCCTCAGCCTCCTGAGTAGCTGGGATTACAGGTGCCCGCCACCACACCCAGATAATTTTTGTATTTTTAGTAGAGACAGGGTTTTACCATGTTGGCCAGGCTGGTCTCAAACTACTGTCCTCAAGTGATCCACCACCTCCGCCTCCCAAAGTGAGCCATAATTTTTACGCTAACATTTAATAAACATCTGCAGACTTATAAGACATTAAAATAATGAAGAGAAGGTTGAATTTTTCTTGGATTTTTTAAGGGTTTGAGTTTAAATTATCTTTTGATAAATTGGTTTATATAATCATCAACTCCAAATATATTATTTTCAGAAGCATCCATGTGCAGAATATAATGTAAATCCCAGATTCAAATGAAAACTTCAGCTCGCTAGAATCATCAAGGAATGTGCTATTTTAGATAATTAAAATTCTAGATAGCTTTGAAACACTCACATTTTAAAATTATAGTTACTTCAGATAGAATTCATTTTAAACTCCATCACTTCTCTCCCTTACTAAGTAGAGGATATATATTTATCACATAACATATACTACTATTCTTGCTAATTCAAAGCCATCATTTTAAACAGCAATGTTCTTACTTTGAATTAACACAGTAATTCCTCTGAGCCATCTGAGGTATATATGCAAGATTTTTTAAGATACAGTCCCAGACACTTGTGTTTTTTACGGGTTGAAATATCTCTATATTCTTTTTATAGTTTGGCTCACTCTTACTGGGGGATTGTTAATGGAGAACTAGAGTTCCAAATATCTAGGAAACCTTCTGTGTAAGGAAAGAAAGAGAAGGGTGAAAATTAAAGGACAGAGTAGAAGACCAGATGGGCTCTAAATTAGATTAGACTCCCAATTCTTTCTAATATTCAGGTTGATATTCAGTACCAGCCTAAGAAAAGTATAACTCCTTACCTTAAAATATCTCCCTCAGTGATTTTTCCTATACCACTTAGAATTATTTTAATGAGAGACAATGCCTTCAAAGCTTTAGTCATAAATAAAAGAATAGACTGTGAAAATACCAGGAAGAGTTAGCACAATGAGTTAATGAAATTTTGTCACTGTATAAATGGCTCCAGTTTTTTTTCTTATTTCTCTAAGATAAGGGTATAGGGAGGTTCTAGATTGTAAGGATGTCAGTTAGGGGAAAAGGAGATGAAAACAGTGGATATCCGAGATTCTGAAACTAGATATTTTCCCCAGGATTGTCCTTCTAGGTAATTTGAATTCAGAACTTGACACAAAGCAGGATAGTTGTCCCAAGTGGCTTTACGGGTGTGCACTTGCAATAGCAACTAATTTATTTAAAGAGAAAGAAAATACTTTAGTCTGTAAGTCTCCATATAAGTGTAAAACATTCTTATTATTAAATGAGTTATGTGAGTAGTAAATGCTTATTTCTGTGGAATTACTAAAAACACTCTCTATTTTAACCAAATGTCCTTTAGGATAATGGTGAATCACTTAACAGCCTTAGCTGATCCCATTAAGCCAAAGTCTTTTGGGACAGGCTGTGTTTGATTTGATCTATGGTTCTATGAAAAGTCTTGGTAGCTGTATTGGTAAAGAGCAGCCACCAGAAGCCAGAACTATCATTGTCCTTCTCTTGCCCACCCTTGTATGACACATGAGCTCATCATAAATCAAGCAAAACATGGAAAGCCAGGCTAGGAAGAAAGTTGGACTTTCCCCAGAAATCACTGCTGATGTGTTAGCTAATGTGTTTTTACAAGATGTGCTAAGACAAAAGCAAACATATGCTCCCAGTTGTCTATAACCATAATACACTCCAATTTACCCTTGGGACATCAAAAATAAGCAGACTGCCTCCCCCTCCCCACCACTGCACAGATGTCTCACTTTTTACTTCCTATTAAGCCTCCTAATAAGATAATCTAAAATTTACAGTGGAGTAAAATTCAAAACTATTTGTGTATATCTTCTTCATAAACACAACTGGCACTGCCAAAAAACAAAATGTCAACATTTTCCTACAGAAGTGCAGAGTTGTCTTCAATTCTCATAAAGGTGTTTAGCAAATCTCTCAAACTTCCTATAGTACCAAGTCCTTTAAGGAGGAGGGTTTTGCAGCAACAGATTCAGCAACAAAAGAGGACTGAATAATGCTATTATTAAGCACAGTCCCTGGCATACACGCAGCAAAAGCATGGTACTTAAGAGTGGACAGTAAATAAATACCATTTCTTGCAAAAACATTTTAGACTATAAAGTTAATTACAAACCTAAAAATTTCTATGGGAATTTTTTGGAAGTTTTCCTGAGGGATGGACATATGAATTGAGGAGAGTTTGTGATTGTTAACTCCAGACTATTTTAAAAAACCATCCATAGATGGTCTGGAGTCCACTGTTTTCCTTAAGATGAATCCCAAAGTAATAAAGCTGCGTGATGCGAAAGAAAGAAAAAGGCAAGAAATTATAAGGGAACTGCTAAGAGTCCAATATACTACTAAAGAGCCAACCAAAGGTGAATGAGCCTAGATGAATTTTAGTAAGGAAAATCACTAAATTTTTTGAGCCCCAACTGTGTGTCAGACAAACTGCTAAACACCTTATAACTCTGCAAGATAGACATAATTATCTTCATTTCATATAAGCAGTTACTGTGGCTTAGTGATATTAAATGACATAACCTGTAAGTAGAATATATTGGATTAATATCCAGGGCTCAAAATAAAGACCAGAGATTAAATAAATAAATTAGGGCTTACATACAGTATTTCATTTCACAGATAACCAGTCTGGCATCTATACTTATCTATACTATACTTATACTTACCTATCAAAACCAATTTTGATCGGGGATTGGTTAATACATAGTTGTCATATATAAAGGAGAATCCCTATGCCTTGTGTAGAGTTTAAATATTGAGTGTGTCTGTTTTTCAATTAAGGGTGGAAACTTTAAAAATAATATAACAAGGGTGATTTCTAGTTATATCAGGCTATTTCTAGATATTTTCAAGTTGAAATCAAAATTTTTAAAAGAGACATTGAGCTCACTTGATTAAAAGAAAAGTAAATTCCATCAACTGGATTTTTCAGCTAAATTAATTCGTAAAAGTAAACTAAAAGCAAGGCTCTCCTCTTTATCTGGTCACAGAAGAAATCATCTCTGCCTTCATATGCAAACCGTCCCTCCCATTAAACAGAGGAAGAGAGACAGAAAAGGCCAAAGGGATTAGGAATGTATTCTGTTCATGTTATGTATGAAGCAAAGTCCAAAGAAATTAACCACTTTGTTGAAGATTTCTCAGCTAGTAACAAAGGCAAGCTTAGAACCTAGGAGTACAGAGTTCCACTAGAGAATTTTCTCCATTTTAATGTGCAATTTTCAGGTTAATTTTATGGTGAAAAGCACATCTGAATGTTTTGTTGTTGTTGTTGCATACCTCCTAGGACAGATCACATCTAGAGAATTATTTTGCTTCTTCCTATTTGAAGAATAAAAATAGCTAATCCTCAATTTGGTCTGTTTTTTTCCTAATGCCCATGCAGGATTAAGAAGCCATTAACCAGAACCACTTAGCTAAAATGAATCTTGCTTCCTTCCTACTGGAGTACTCCTCCTCTAGATTTGTATCCTTTTGCTGAAGTTGCCTTTTGTGCCAAAGAGTAAAGGAAGACTTGAAATTAAATGGCTCATAATGCATCATAAAGGAAACAATATGAAATGCCAGCAATTGCACAATTTCTTATCACTCTCTTTGAGCAATGACGGTCGGTCCTACAGTTGTCTATTATTTCCTTCTTAAAAACACAACATGTATCCATACATAATACATTGTTGTGGGGGCCATTTGAAGCTTCCAGATCCCAGAAATGAGTCACCCATAGCCAATGCATCAGTGGAGGTATTTATTCTGTGAGGCTGTTGCAAAGTTCCTATCATGTTTGTCTTCATTCTGAAAGTTTATGTATGTTTAAAACCATGATTAAAGAGAACACAAATTCTTGAAGCAGTTTAACTTTATTTGAAACGTTTAGAGTTGAAGTAGAAGTGCATACTAGGTGAAATTTTTGTCTACCCCTACAGTCTCACACATCACTCCCAATTTCAACATATATTTGAAACATCCTAGAAAACTTGGGCTTGAACTGAGTACAGAATTATGGAACTGGAAACTCAATCAGTCCTATATTCTGTCTTATGCAGGAATCCCTTCGAAATTGTTTCTTGTGTGTTAATCTAGTTTTTGTTAAAAACAAACAAAAAAGTCAAGGGCCGGGTACAGTGGCTCACACCTGTAATCCCAGCACTTTGGGATGCTAAGGCGGGCGGATCACGAGGTCAGGAGATTGAGGCCATCCTGGCTAACACGGTGAAACCCCTTCTCTACTAAAAACACAAAAAAATTAGCTGGGCGTGGTGGCGGGCGCCTGCAGTCCCAGCTACTCAGGAGGCTGAGGCAGGATAATGGCATGAACCCGGGATGCAGAGCTTGCAGTGAGCCGAGATCGCGCCACTGCACTCCAGCCTGGGCAACAGAGCGAGACTCCACCTCAAAAAAAAAAAAAAAAAAAAAAAAGTCAAAGAGCTACATAAAAACAACTGTTGATGAAAGAAATACAAATAATATCTGGAGGGTGGGGATGAGAATATTTAAGTAAATATTTACTTTGAATGAACAAATTCAGCATTCCAGAATTCACACATCTAAGGCACTCTATGGTTAACTGTATCATAATTACCATTATTAATTCAGCAAAGTGGCAATTGTGTTAATTAATGCTTCTGGATAATAAAACTCCAAAAACTGTGAATGTGCCTCAAAATAAAAATGCTCTGTAAAAAGCCTTTTAAACCAAATAAGAAACAAAGATCAAACAGTGAGGATAACTTGAACATACAGATTCTTGTCACTATGCCCAGCAAGAAACTTGAGGGAGAAGCTAAAAGACATAATACGAAGCCCCTAGAAGAGAAACCTAACATCAAGAACTTGAAACCCAGAGTCAAGCATGGGACATGGGCAAACAATAAATTTTCCCAAGGAAGTGACAGAGCCCCTTTAACTGCAACAGGCCAACTCTGGAACTCTCCCAAGAATTCATTTATCTTATGATTGTGTAAATGCGTCTCCAGGAGTAGACACACTTTTGTGAAGATTACTCAACATTTGAACCACAGAAGACGGCAAATATTGTTGAACATTTCTGTCCTCACCCCTCAGAGCTCTACTGAGCTATTCGGACAATCCCTACTAAGCGGGTTTACTGCAGTGCATTGAAACAATCTTCACAGAGATATACATTAAGTCAAGTCCTGAAATGACGAATTCCGATACTCCCAGGCACTGTGCGGAGGCTCAGAAAATCACTCATCTAGGATGCAGAGTGAAGAGGCATTTAATTTTTTTTTTTTTAACTTCACAAAGTTCCCCACCTCTGTGTCGCATAAGCCTGCAAAGGATGCTCCTACACAACTGCAAGGGCATGCAAGGGGGGGAAGTGACGCCCGCAGGGAGAGGGGAGCAAGATTCCAACTGACCTTTTTGCTGTTTAAAGGACTGAATGGAGCCTGAATGGTGGACCATTTTCACTCTGCGCGTCCCAGCCGGCTTAGGGAGCTGCCCGAGAGGGAGGCGGAGGAACAGTAGCCAGACTCTAGACGCTCCAAGGTCCGGAGCCTCGGCGAGCGCACTGCAATCCGACACCTGCTTTAGCCGGCACTTCGCTCTCCAGGCTACGAGCCCGCCGGTGTCGTTGTCATGGGAACGCGGGAGGGCGGTCTAGCGTCCGGCTCCCCTTAGCGGCTACTCGGGGAACAACCCCGCATCCCCCGCGCGTCCAGTGCCGCAGTGAGGGGTGGGCGTTGAGCGGGGTTGGCTGGGAGTGGGAGCAGAAGACTTTACTGGAGGAGGAGATATAAATCGGAGCAAACCTCTAGAGCTGATACTGATGCCCTGTTTGCCAAGCTTTGAGGCTGGTTATTTATTTCCTAAAAGTTGGTAGGTAAACCCTGGGACTTTTAAGGAAGGGCAAAGTTAGTCTGTGCTCTGAGAGGGTATGCAGTGGCAGATGCAGAGACGTTTCTGTTTTTCTTTCTTAAATTTAAGTAGAGGGGACAGAAAGCCACCCCAGCTTAGCCAGTAGCATGTTTTATTAGGTAAGCTGTGTTCTATGTCTAGCACTTTTCACTTGAGTTTTCCTCTTCTTCTTCTGCCATTCAGGCCTTGAATCATTTATGATGATGATGACTGAGGACCATTTATAACCTACTTAGTCACAGGGGCTGAAAAAACACTACCCACGATGCTCGATTTAATCTTCATAAAAGCCCTATAATGTAGGTAAAATATGATTCTAATATTATAAAAAGAAACTTAAGATCAGAGCAACAAAGATTTCTCAAGACCACATAAATCAACACCTTATTTGAAAGAGAAGGCACCTGATACCCAAAGAAGTGAAGTAACTCTTTTTGTTTAGTTTGAGAAGTTTTATTTTATTATTTATTTATTTCTTCACCATTTATTTTAAGTTCATGGTACATGTGCAGGATGCGCAGGTTTGTTACACAGGTAAACGTATGCCATGGTGGTTTGCTGCACAGATCACCCCATCACCCGGGTATTGAGCCCAGCATCCATTAGCTATTGTTCCTAGTGCTCTCCCTCCCCCTCCAACAGGCCCCAGTGTGTGTTGTTCCCCCATTGTGTCCATGTGTTCTCATCATTCAGCTCCCACTTTGAAGTAACTTTTGAAAGACCAAACTGCAGTGGCCAAAATAGGACCAGAAGCTAGCTGAACACATTTTTCAGTAGGATCTCCTTTCCTCCATCTATCTCTGCTCTCTGATTCAAAGCCCTAAGTTCTTCCTGGAAGATTTAAGATGTTATTGAACAGACACATCGTGAGAGTCCGTTGCTTCCTGAGGTTTGAAGTTTTATGGAATCAACTCAGAATCAGGTGAATAATCCAAATAAAAGCAGATAAAAATATGCAGAAATTTCCAAACTTTCGATACCTCAAAAATATTGAGTTATTATTGTATGCTGTTTGATTCATCTGTGGTGCATGATACAAAAGAATGAGGGGAATATAGCTTTGAACAAACAGATGCTCCAATTATTTATGGATGCATAACAAAACTACCCTGAAACTAAGCTGTAAACTAAAATTTATTATTATTATTTATGGATTTTGCAGGTGGGCTAGATTCAGACAGGCAGTTATCTCTCAGAGTCTCTCTTGATTGTTCAGTAACTGGTCTTAAAGTCATCTGAAGCAAAAAGCGAAATTGGATTCTACTCTCAGTAGGAGGAAGAGCAAACAATGTGCTACCTTCTTTAATGTATCATAATGGTCTTTCCAGAAAGAAATGCTGAGCATTCAATAAGAGCTCAGTATGCAGGCATTGAAGAAATACTTGGTTACAGACAATGAACTCAGTGTGAGTTCACCTCCAAATGAAGATCTAAAACACAGTTCAGAGACTGTCACCGTAAGGGCTTTTAATACAGATATTGTACAGATGAGGGCACTGAAACCAAGAAGAATAAATGACTTGCTCGAGGATGTTTTTTTTTTTTTCAATTTTGTTCATCCAGAGTTAAAATTCTGATAGAACTCAACTTACAGATCATTCTGATGTGAACCAACTCATTGATTCTAATGCAACCCAATTCTCCTACGTGAGGATTAGACAATGAATTTAAGAATGGCAGAAAACTAACACCCAATACATACTAGTCAGTTATGACCCCTGTAGATCTCATTTAAATGTTTAAAACCCTTTTAAATCACTGGTTTTAGAATCAGAAATATTTCTGAAATTTAAACTTTAATTCAATCCCTGGTCAGCAGGACTAGTTAAAAGAATTAAAGTCCCCTCTCCGGGCGTGGTGGCGGGCGCCTGTAGTCCCAGCTACTCCGGAGGCTGAGGCAGGAGAATGGCTTGAACCCGGGAGGCGGAGCTTGCGGTGAGCCTAGATCGCACCACCGCACTCCAGCCTGGGAAACAGAGCGAGACTCCGTCTCAAAAAAAAAAAAAAAAAAAAAATTTAAGTCCCTCTATTCCACATTTCTAGGCACAGGTATCACATTTACCTTCCTAAGATCTTTTTCTGTTGATCCCTGATTTTCTCCAACCTACTCCCTGATCCAAAACCCAGCAGCAGGCAAATATGTATCTGCCAGAACTAGAAATGAGTTGAGATTTTGAACCTCATTGGATTTTTTTCCAAGGAAAGAATGTTTGTTATTATTTCTAACACCCTTGCACCCTAACCTCCTTGGTGCAGCTATGATTAAACTATCTTGTCATAAAGTTAATTACTTTTCTTAAAATTAGAAACATTTTAGGTTGGACTGCCAGATTGACTAGCAGGGGATTCAAAGAACATCTTTGCTTGTTTTAAAATCAGTCTTTTAGGGGAGGTTGCTAGAGGAACAGCTTTGTGAGGGGCCGAGGAAATTTGAAGCACCATCTGCTTTATAGAAAGGCAGTGCAAAGAGAAAAAGATTCCTCTCTCTCTCTCTCTCTCTCTCTCTCTGTGTGTGTGTGTGTGTGTGTGTGTGTGTGTGTGTGTGTGTGTAAAGAAAGAAAGTACGTTTTGGAAGTGTAGAAAGAAGAGTTTGAGCAAAAGCCCTCTTTTTTAACTCAAAATAAAAATTCTGTGATGGGGTAAAAGGAAGCATTTTGATGGACTGACATTTCCATTGTGGACAGTTTAAGAATGGATAGCGAGTAGCCTCATTAAGGAAAGCTAAGCTAACTATGAACTATGTTGGGTTGCTTTTTCCTACTATTTTTAGCTTCAAACATTTTTCTCCAAATTTTAATGACATGCAAAATGTGTATTTTATATAATGTTTAGTGAGGGGGCGTGGTTAATATATAATACACAGTACAGTCTTGACTCTGTTTTCCAAAGTAGAAAAAAAAAGCCTAGAAATAAACATGCGAAAATGTCTGGAGTAATCATGCTTGCAAGTTGAGTTAAGGGTAATATTTTTTATGCTTTCATATATTTTTATCATTTTCATACTTTATCAATGATATGTGTTGATTTTATCCTTATTACATGCATAGATCTTCAACCCCCCTACCCATATACCTGTCTTGCTACAACTTCAATTTTTCTCTTTTTTCTCTTTGGACCTAGGGTTTCGTTCCCCTTCATGTTTCTGCTGCTCTTGCTCCCCACAACTCACAACCTGTCTCCTGTCCTCCTTAAGTAATTAACTTTGCAGCCCCCCTGCTAACATTTGCTCCCCAGAGAGGTAAGAAACTCTGATGTTTACATCACTGGGAAACTTTTTATTCCTTTGAATTTCAAAATAGGTCCCTCAGCTCAGCCAATTGTGAGTTTCTCTGTATTGTGCTCTGTCAAAGGGACTGAGACATTCCTGTTTCTGCCTCTTTGGGTCATGAATCACTGCCTTAATTAAAATTGGAATTGTGAATGATACTTCTCATTGCCTAAATGGTAACAGAAATGGAAAAGCAGTACTTTCCTGCTTCTAGTTTCTCTCCGTATATTAAAGACAAAAACCAGCTCTGTAAAAAAGTCATATACTATCATAAAAGGAAAAATGGAGTGAAATTTAACAATTTTCTCCCTAAAAGCCTATGGTTTCTGGCCACATTTGACAGTATAACAGCAGAATTAAGTAGATTCATCCTGCTGATATCCAGGCTATATGCTCCGAGTAGCATTCAGAAGTAGTACTACTGATGGGTGTGTCTAAGATAAAGTCATGGAGGAAAATCAGCAGCCTCAGCCTTCTCTGAGTCCAGCCTTAAGAAGTCTTACAAAACAGAATTTTAAAAAAATTAATTCTCAAGTGCTTGGAGCACATGGCATTTTGAAGAGACAGGAACACAAAATGATTTGTGTAAGAAGACAGCATCAAGAGAAGGGAGATGTGCAGGATAAAGGAGGTGATGATGGGTTAAACAGCAGTTCATATCTTAGAACCCTGCTGAAAATCTGAATAATTATTTTAAGTTGCCTCTAGGATTAAATCCATGTTGTTTAATCTGTCATCAGCTACCTTGTCCCATACATCCTTTGGATATGTTTGTTGCCTTGAGTGTAGTGATTGCATGACAGGTGTTTGCATATGTTCAAACTCATCGTACATTAAATATGTGCAGTTCTTTGTATATCAATCATACTTCAATAATGTTATTAAAAATAGACAATTTAATTTATTTAAACAAAAATCATCAAGTCCATGTTCACTGCTTTACCATTCAAGGGGCTCCATATTTTCTTGCAGCACTTTCCAATATTGTTTCAAAGACCCTTTTACAAACTCTTTTAATCCTATATTGCTTTCTTCCTTATTGGTCTGCTTTTGCTGCTGCTGCTGCTGTTTTCTCCACTGGGAATGATTGTCCTAAAACTCCTTCAGGGAGCAATGACATTTCTTGTATGAAGATATATTTTATCCACATCTACATCTACTGAGTACAAAGCCAGTTAGATGTAGATTTAGCCTTCTCCAATTTCCATCGAGCATGAATAACATCACTTAATGGCACTTTCATAATGTTTCTACCATGCATTATACATGTATGCTTTTGAAAGTAGGTGCATACTTTTCTACCAGTCAAGAAGAAATCCTTTAAAATAGACTTCAGGTTGACTCACTTTTCTATTTGTCATGGTGCCGAAAAGATGATTCACACATAAAAGCTGAGCAAATAAATATTTGCTGAATGAATGGCTTTCCATAATCCTCAACTACTCTTTATTATTTGTGAAAGTAATCTAGTAATAAGACATTCAAACAAATTTCAGTGTGCTAATTGCACTTTGAAATTTACGTACAAGTCTGTAGATTTGCATAGCTTCATGACTTTATTTCTTCTAGGCAGATAATTTCATAAAGACTCATCTTGCTGTACTGGTTTGACAACATAAGAATGTAATAATTGTTGATTTATTTGCCAGGCTCTGCCCAACTTTATAAGCTCTTAAACTGATACTCTGGTAATATCAACAACTTTACCTTATTTTGGTGAATTGCCATGCTTTTGATCAAAGCTGATACTCAGCAAGTATCCTGGGTGTGATTGTACTAGTTACTTGTTGCTGATGTCTCTTCTGATAGCTTGGCCTCTGCCTGACTGGTCTAGGCCTGTGTATTTTTGGTTGTTTAGGTGTTTGTAGAAAGATGGAAATGGAGGTAACCTGTGTAGTTATATATTTACTTTCCAGAGATAATATATGCTTGACCCCCAGAAGCTAGGGTGACTAATTGAGTGAACAGTGTGGCCTCTATTTGAACATGACCAGGCCGGTTATAAGAGTAACAACACAATGCTAAGCAATCATTCAGACGTTAAGTGTGCATGAATATTTATTTACTGAGAAAAATGATTTTAATACATTATTCATTGATAAAAGCAGACTGCAAAAAATATTGATCCTTTTGGCAAAAAAGTATGTGCATAGATACATCCATAATGATAAAATTCAAAATATAGCTAAGTCTAGATGGAGGAGATGGGGCGAAAAGGTTTATTTTTTCATTTTGCTTACTGATATCTTAATTTTATTGTCCATTCATTCATAGAGTGGCTTTATGTTCTGGGTTGCCTTTTATCTCAGTGTAATTATTAATAACCTCAAACTTTTAAAAAGTGTGCTGATTTGGACAGTAAGTTATGTGGTCATTCTAACCATCAAATATGCATTATTTATGTTATAAAAATAAATGTAAAAAGGGAAAAATGATAACTATGTTTAAATTACTTGATAGGAAATGATTTTATATGCCATTTTAATCCAATAATAACACAGATTTGAAACTGAAAAAAATCAGCACTTGGTCATGGAGGGCCTCTTCTTGACTTAGCAGAGATATGTGGAAAGAGTGCATTGCTTTGGGATTCTAGATCATAGACTCTGTGTCCTAGCATGCTGTCTAACTGTGGGAAAATAAGTTTGCCTCCTTGGATCTAGGTCTCTAACCTGTAGTAAGACTGATGACTTAGATGTTCTCTAACGGTCATTCCATCTCCTCATATTCTAAGCTTTGCTGGAAGAGAATTTAACGCACTCTGGCTTCAGAAATATAATCTTTATGGCTGGTTTGACCGGGGGTTATTCCTTTTTCCCCTCTAAAGGAAAATAGTGAAAATAGTAAAGGAAATCCTCACTGATCCAAATATACAGATAGAAGCTTTGTAGCAATCTGAACTTGAATGGGGTTTGAAATCAAACATTGTGATATAATGAAGGGACAAATAGCTTGACAAAACAAGTCTTAGGATGAAAAGATTTTTGAAGTATTTAATTTACTTATGAAAATAAATATTGATGACTTGAAACCATTTATGTATCAATAATTAATCTTCCAACTACAGGCTTTAGATTCTTTAAAGTAAATCTAAATAAATCCATATTTAATATCACTGAATAGTTAATCATATAATGTTGCCTTGGAAAATATTCAGTAAAACATATTTTATATCAAATAAAATTATTCTTACTTCCTTACTATAATTCCTCTAAGTAACAGGAGAAAGCTGTGTATTTTCTTTTCAGTATAGTTAACAAATATACACTGGAATCTATGTGCAAAATTCAGCTAGGATATATATTTTTAGTTATTGCAAGCTTTATGCCAAAAAAATACCCTGCACATCTTTGTAATTACGTTAGGAATAGATAGCAACTGGTGACATAAGCCCTAAGTGTCTGAAGCGTCAAGTCTTCCATATTCGTGGTGTTTTATTGTAAAACAATGGTGGAACATTTGGAAAAAAATTTATAGCATTACAATTTGCACAACAAAAACAAGGGTTTGCATATGGTCCCTTTCAGGAAAGTTTGCATGTTAACTCTAGTGACTGCATTTTCCAGTTCCCAAATCAGATTTTGTTACCAGGAAATTGAATCCTTGAGCTCATCCTTTTCCTTTCCCATGGGTTCAGTGCAATCAGGAGCAACCAATCAATTTAATTATACCTATTCATTTCACTAAAATATTTTTTAAGGTATTTAATACATGATCACCCAGAAACTTGCCTCATATAAATATTTGATTAGGAGTACCTAACGGTAATATTAGTATTTTGTGTATTTTTGTTGTTACATGTTTCCAGACTGCCTTTGGACTCAAGATTGAAACGTCAGCTCTTCCTTGGGTTCCCAGGCTACTGGCTGGCACTGCAAAATTTTGGCTTACCAGCCCTCACGTGAGCCAATCCCTTAAAATAAAGTGTTCACTATATATACATCTGATTGGTTCAGTTTCTCTAGAAAACATTGGCTAATACAGATTTTGGTTGTTGCCTTTGTTGATGAGTGTTTATTTAATAACTAATTTTGGCTTGGGCTCATTTTTAAAAGTGTATATTCTTTGTGTTGTCCAGTCATTGGCGTGTCTTTCAATTTCTTAGTAGTCAGCTAATTTGATAGACATTTCCTTAAATGTTGTGATACAATTAAATCTTCCACTTCTTGCTGAGGGTCTCAGTGTGTATTTTGGGGTACATCTGGCAGGCAATGTACAACTTTGCCTACACCTTCACTTCCGGCTTGCACAGTCTCAAGGTCAGCTGAAGTGAGAGACAGGGTCTTTTCTGGGCATATGCCCAGCTCCACAAACATGTGGTTATTTAGATATCCAAAAATATGTCAAAACTTTTCAAAGTTACCTATGAACAGCTCGTTGCCAGATTTTTCTTTTACATTTTTCAGTTAGCCTCTTATTTACCTCAATTGCTATTGCCACCTCAGTCAGCTGTGATGTTAAATATTGCCTCCAATTGTTTTTGACAAATACTCTTAAGGTAGGGCTTTTCTTATCTACCAAGCTCTGAGTCAAATCAGATAAACATAAACCTTGTGAATGTGGCTTTAACAGATAGGTCAAATAATGACATTTCTCTGGAGATGGAGCATGTGCTGCTAGGCAGCTGGTTTTCACAGCTACTGTGTTTCTAAGTCTACTGGTTTTCAAGAGTATCACAGAGCTGGTAAGATGGAGATGGGAATATGGGAAATTAAAATGCCACAAAGGGTATTATTATCACAATTCAGCGTTTTTTCTAAATAAACACATTGAATTGTTGAAAGCTTTGGATTGATTTCCAGAATTCTAAGAATTAATTTGTCAATTTTTGCCAGTATTTTCTTTGCTTTAATGGAAGAGAAATCGTTTTAGGTCCTTACTCCATAATTCTGGAAGTTATTTTCTTCTATTCTTGATTCTCTTGTGTTCAAGTGTTGGTTCTGCAGGCACATTGAGTCTGTACTTCCTCTGAGGCTAGGAGAGCACAGGAAGCCCACGTGTTTTGAAATGGCTAATATAGATTCTTAAACAAGGACCAATGTCTCTTGAATCACAGACCCATAAGAAAAGATGCTCCTTTCCACTCAAAACCCCAAGCAGTTTATCCAGCCATTTAATATTCAACCACAGTAAGCCCACAATCCCAGTAAGTCTGGGGGAGAATCCATCCAAAGGATTCCAGTGGTCAGAAATAGGGAAATCAGACAGATCAAAATGCATACACAGTAAAACAAAACTGCCAAAGCAGATATTCAGCCTTAAATAGTTTTTAAAAATGTACTCAAGAGAAGCTAAAATAAACAAGACCCTAATAGCACCTAGCACCCCATATTTTAGTTTCTCATACCTTTCTCCAGTAAAAGGACCCAGGGTTCTTTGGATAAATAGATGATTTCAGGTCTAGGGCAGGGGATATACCAGTTGAGCCTTGAGCATCTTGAAGTCCCAGAAAGTAAGAAAGTGGTTAAAACACACACACACAAAATTGATGAAGGCAGTCAAAGGGGTCACAGAAACCAATGGAAAGAGGTCTCAGTGGTCACAGATGAGAAAATTTTGGCACCAAAATAAATGAAGTAATATTGTATTATAACCTAAAGTGTAAAATATATATCCATGAGTCCATGATGACATAAGTAATTGACTAAATAAATGGGGAAGAAAAGACAAATGTCCCATGCAGAACAATTCCAAATAAATGACGTAACCACTCTACCCTAAAAGAGGAGAAGCATAACTCCCTATTCCTTAGTATGAGCTAAATACAGTGACTTCCCTCTTATGAGTACAGTATGGAAAAGGAGAAGAACACTACCTTTACAGTGGAGAAACCTGATAAACATTACTTCAGCCAGGTGACTAAGGTCAACATCAACAGCCATAAATCTAATTGATAATATGTACCTTTCATATGATGTGGTGAAAATGGCACATTCTTTCTGTGTACCTCCCCAAAACTGATAATTCCTTTCTAACCATAAGAAATACTATTAGAGGAGTATGCTATAATATACCTGACCAATAATCCTTAAAACTGTCAATGTCATCAAAAAGCAGGAAAGTCTGAGAAACTGTCAAGTCAAGAGGAGCCTAAAGAGACATGACAACTGCATATAATGGACTAACCAAGATGAGATCCTGGAACAGAAAAGAGATGAGGTGATAATAAAGAAAATATGAATAAACTATAGGCTTTAGTTGATAATAATGTATGAATACTGGTTCATCAGCTGTAACAAACATACAAATATTAAGATGTTAATAATAAAGGAAATTGTGCAGGGAGAGGGGTATATGGAAATTCTCTGTATTATTCACTCAATGTTTTTATAAATTTAAAACTGTTCTTAAAAATGAGTATATTAGTAAAAAATCAGGTCTTCAATTATATTCAGGTACAAGTAATAAGAAGATTTTCTGGAGCTAAATACCATGGTTTTGCAGCTAAAAAAATGCGGTACACAAACTGAAGGAAAGATTCATAGTTAGAACCAAATGAGTGATCTAGATGATCAAAAGTAAGAATCATCACACAGACAAATAACATTATAAGAAGAAATGATAGGATGAAATATAAAAAAGCTTGGGGAATGGAACCATGAACACTGTTGTTGGAGTAATGAAAATGCTGTGAAAAGCAAGAAGAATAAACACTGCAAGTATAGCAATAATTAAACAATGATAGAAGAAAATTTCTCACAAATAAAGATAAAGCTTCCTTGAACATAGACTAGGTTAAGAAAAGACACTTATCCTGACATATCTTGTAAAATTCCTGACCGCTAAGGAATTTTATAGGACTGCAAGTGAAACTAATAAAATATTGATGAAGGGAAACAGGAAGGAGATTGACATCAGGCTTCTTATTTGCCATGCTGGAAGCTAGAATAGCTTCTTCAGATTGCTGATAAAAGATGACTACATCCCAGAATCACATGGCCAGACGAGACATAATTTATTCTTGAGTGTAGGAAGACATTTGAGAATTTGTAATAATTTGAGGAATATATAGCTTATAGAACTTGTTTTATTAAAATAGATGAGAAAAAAATCTAGTCAAAAAACAAATCAGAGACAGACTCCAAGATTTATGAGTAAAATATACTAATATCAAAATTGTATCTATTTATCTAAGTGCAAGGGAATAATAATACACTTTCCAGGGGAACTTAATATAAGAGCCAAAAAAGATACTGAAAAGAAAAGGAACACTGTTAAATAAATTCTAGTTTGTTGTCAATTCTCTCAGCAAATCCAGGTGGTTGGGAGTAGGGGATGTAAAAATGTTACAGAAGTCTATCAAGGGGATGAGGGATAAGAAAGAAAAAGTTAAAAGTTAAAATACTCTTAAGATTTCCTTTTATTGGGGAGGGATCAAGTAGGAGGGAAATAGAAGCATGCATCTTGATGACAAAATAGTTTTATTTAAATTATTTGATTATGAGAACAAAGAAAATAAAAGTAATATGTAATAAATGAGAAAACAGTACATTGTCCAAGGAGAAAACAAATGAAATATATTGCATCTTGATCAAACCAGGCCAGGAACAATAAGGAAAAGGAAAACATGTGGTCATCAATGAGAACGAAGTAAAAAGTGCAAAGCAAGATGGAATGAATCCAGCCAAGCATATCAGCCACTACTCAAAATATAAACAGATGCATTGTTTTCTACTAAAATACAGAGAGCTAAATTAGATTAAATCAAGATATGTACATTGGTAGAAATAAAAATATTTAAGGCAAGATAATAAAGCAGTGGTCAAAGTGATTCCAGGTAAATGCAAACAAAACAGTAATCAGAAATGGTAATGCTAATATTAATCAAGGTAAAATTTCACATTAGAAGAACTAAAATGTTAAACAGAAACATTATGTAAAGGTAGGAGTGTAATTTATAAATAAGATATAACATCATATATTTTATGCACCAAACCATACAGCATTTAATATAAAAGTAAACTATTAGACAACCAAGAAATTAATAAATTGCAAATACAATAGGAAACAATATATACATCTAAATTTTTAAATAGAGTATAGTAAAAAGTAAACAAAGATCTATATTACTTTCTACATTCTGTTCATTTAACAGAAGTTTTTAAGAGCATACAACATCTTTGTAGTTTGTGGACATTTATGAAAATTGGTTGTGTGTTTTGTCATATCTGCTCTGTGTCAACTTTGCTAAACTCTAACTATGTTCTCCAGAATCTCCTTCCCTTTGTGGTTTCAGGTTAAAGCTAATCAAAAGAGAATTTGCACAAGACTTGGGAAGCTGAAGGGATGCAGCAGACGTTATACTCTGAAGGTCATTTTGTTTAGGAGTAATTAGAGAATAATACTAATAACATGAGAAAGGAAGATAGATTCTAGTTAGAACTTGTTCTTCCCAGCACTGTGTCCAGCTCTTTTTCTCTACAGGAACTCCAGCCCAGCAGGAGGTAGAGAGGCAATAGCTTGTCCATAGGCTGCCCCATCAGCATTGCATCATAATCTCACTCACTCCAGATTCACTGGAAGCTCTGATTTGTCTGCCACACCAGTGTTTCAGAAGGGCTGGTTCGTGACATTTCTCTGATCCTCCTGCTTTCTCTTTTGGATTCTCATTGTCTCACAAATCTTACAACTGGGTAAGTTCTTAGTCCTAAAATAAAGCCCTTCTTCTACAATACTTAAAATAGTTGTTATTCTGCTGCCTTGATTGTACATTGATTGATAAAAATAAAATAGAAAAAATATTTTTTAAAACATAAAGTGTTTTAAAAAATTGTCAAATTCTAATAAAAAATAAATAAATAAGGTGGTAAAATTTTTTTCTCTGGAAGTCATAGAAATATAAGTTAAAATAACAAGGTATCTTTAAAAGCTTTTCTCATTAGCAAAAATGAAAAGGAGCCATGATACCTATTTTTATAGGATATGTTAACAAAGGCATTTTATCATACATTGATTTGGCACTATAAAGTGTTAGAGACAATGTTAACCAATAATCCATCTCCTGGATGTCTATGCCGTACAAACAAAGCAGCCATAAGTAATGACCCGTATGTCAAGGTGTTTATTGAGCCATTTTTCTTGGCAGCAAAACAATGGAGACAAAATTAATATCCAACAATATAGTTAATGATGGTTTATCCTACCATGAAGTCTATCCAACTATTTGAGGAGGTAGAAAACATATAGAAAGTTACATACTAGGTTATTAACTTGGGTGGGCAGGTTAAGATGGGAGGATGGAAGAAGAGAGGGAAAAAGGGGAGTCAAAAAAGGGAAAAAGCCAGGCACAGTGGTCATGCCTGTAATCCTAGCACTTTGGGAGGCCGAGGTGGGAGGATCACTTGAGTCCAGAAGTTCCAGACTATCCCTGGCATCATAGAAAGACCCTGTCTCTGCAAAATAATAATAATGATGATAATAATAATAATGTTATCTGGAAGTAGTGGCACACACCTGTAGTTCCAGCTATGTTGGAGGCTGAGGTGGGAGGGTCATGTGAGCCTGGGAGCTTGAGGCTACAGTGAGCCGTGGCCCTGCCATTCTACTCCAGCCTGAGCAACAGAGTGAGACCCTGTCTCAGAAAAAAATACCAAGGGCTAGGGGAAGAAAACAACTATATATTCAAAAGAAGCTGTATTGCCACATATACACACTTGTGTAAAATTATGTATATGTATGGGTAAAACAAAACTAAATATTAAAACAAATTCTTATATATTTAGCCCAACATAATTTATCCACCAGATTTATCCATATTCCTCAGTAGGAACCCTCAGCTTGGGTCAAAATATATTCCTAGATGTGCCTCATAAAAATAATCCAAAATACCTCCTTTTGTTTCCTCTTTTTGGAACGTTCTCCACCTGATGCACATCATACAAGTTCTCCAAGGACCAGTTGATGTGTCATCTCTCCTCTGAATACACCAGCCCACACAAAGTCTCTTCCAAACTTCTTTATCCTTACTAAATAATTTAGCACTTAATTATATAGAACCACGAATTGTTCTCTGATTCTTTTATGCTGTCAGTCGCGTCTCCCTACCGATTAGTCCTATTCTAAGTTTCTATTTCTTTTAACAGATGCATCACCAAATTGTACCTTTCGGGTGGTGATTGTTCTATACAGCATAATGCTTAGTCTTTGGTTTCCAAACATGGATGCAGCTGAGAAAGTATGCAGCCATGACCTCAGAAGACCTTAGTTAAAATTGCATTCTGTTAATTGCTATGGAATGTGCCTGAGTACATTGTATTTCTCTCAGCCTTGGTTCTAATATCTGTAAAATAGGACTCTGAGGCTTAATATACATTTTTAATTATACGTTAAGTTCTGGGGTACATATGCAGAACATGCAGGTTTGTTACATAGTTATACACGTGCTGCGGTGGTTTGCGGCACCCTTCAACCTGTCATCTACATTAGGTATTTCTCCTAATGCTATCCCTCCCCTAGCCCCCAACCCCCTGACAGGCCCTGGTGTGTGATGTTCCCCTCCCTGTGTCCATGTATTCTCATTGTTCAACTCCCACTTATGAGTGAGAACGTGTGGTGTTTGGTTTTCTGTTCTTGTGTTAGTTTGCTGAGAATGATGGTTTCCAGCTTCATCCATGTGCCTGCAAAGGACATGAACTCATCCTTTTTTATGGATGCATAGTATTCAATGGTGTATATCTGCCACATTTTCTTTATCCAGTCTATCATTGATGGGCATTTGGGTTGGTTCCAAGTCTTTGCTATTGTGAACAGTGCTGCAATAAACATACGTGTGCATGTGTCTTTATAGTCACATGATTTATAATCCTTTGGGTATATACCCAGTAATGGGATTGCTGGGTCAAATGGTATTTCTGGTTCTAGATCCTTGAGGAATCTCCACACTGTCTTCCACAATGGTTGAACTAATTTACACCCCTACCAACAGTGTAAAAGCGTTCCTATTTCTCCACATCCTCTCCAGCATCTGTTGTTTCCTGACTGTTTAATGATCACCATTCTGACCGGCATGAGATGGTACCTCATTGTGGTTTCGATTTGTGTTTCTGTAATGACCAGCGATGATGAGCTTTTTTCATGTTTGTTGGCCGCATAAATGTCTTCTTTTGAGAAGTGTCTGTTCATATCCTTTGCCGACTTTTTGATGGGGTTTTTTTTTTTTTTTCTTGTAAATTTATTTAAGTTCCTTGTAGATCCTGGATATTAGCCCTTTGTCAGATGGGCTAATATGGGCTAATTTTCTCCCATTCTGTAGGTTGCCTGTTCACTCTGATGATAGTTTCTGCCAGCTCTTAATATACATTTCAAAACAGCCTGGATTGCAGGAAGCATTCTGAGTAGGTGAACCTGACCTTGAGTCTGAACTCTGTAACAACTTATCTCATATAGCACCTAGCAATTTTTTACCTGTCCCTCTGCATCCATGTTATTTCACACTGAGACTAGCTAAGACAGTTGTGCTACCCAGAACTAGTGTTACCTTATAATTTATTTTCCTAACAAGCATACCTTTGAACATGAAAGGGATTGCTATTAGTTATTACACTGAATGCGACCACAGGCATAAATAAGGATTGACTCTGGCCAACTAGGTGTAGGGGGACCCCCTGAAACTATTGCTATGGAATAAAAGATGAAATGCTCCTGATTATTGTAAATACAAAGTTGCATGTAGGATTGTGTAAAGACAATGCAAGGTTGGGCTGCCAGAATGAGCCAACAGTGCGTGATGTGCTTCCCCCTGCAGAAAGCCTATGAACGGACATGCAGTCAGGGAGGTTTCACATCACCAAGATTCCTATCCCAGAAAAGCAGATGTTCATAGCTCTGGGGATGGAATGCGACCCTTGTGGAGAGTCTATAAACGGACACATGAGGGGGCACCTGTTCATATGGATAAGATAGGGCTATAAACACCCTTATCTTGCCACGGCTCTTGTAGGTCTCTTTAGGGTTAAGACATACTCCCTTCTGAGAATTTGTGGTCTAACCGGTTGTCTAGTTTCACTTCCTGCTTCTATTGATTGTTTGCAACCAGCTTTTGCTGCAATTATTACTACTGATTAGTGTCTTACTAAAAATAGCTTATGGATAGACTGTGTTTCTGTTTTAAGGCTCTGTTAGAAATTGCTGACACACACACTATATTGTAAATTCTTATCTCTGTATACTGTACTTCTGCATACCGATGATATGTTAAAGAATTACTTCATCCCATGGGACCATCTCACCTCATAATCAAATGACCCTTAATCCCTCACTAACCTACCCCTGCCCTCACTAAACTTAATAAATGCTGGTATATCCAGTGCATTGGTGGCATCGCAGGACCAGAAGGCGGTGACCCCCCTGGACCCAGCTTTCACTATCTTGTGTGTGTCTTTTATTTCTCGACCCGCAGATCTGCCTGGGAACAAAGAAAGAGCCCCGTTGCATTAAGGGCTGCTGGCCAGATCCCGCAATAACTAGGAACTATGCAGACCACATCTAGGGTAAATATGCAGCCACAAACACATACCTCATTTGTGTGTAGCAGGAGATAATTCTATTTCCTATTTACCCCTTCTGTTCTCACCCTCAACCCCAGTGGAGAGGATATGTCTTTAGTAAAAGAGTGGAGACATAATTGGCATAATTAATTAATTACTCTATGAGGTAGAGTCAATATTAATAGGGCTATGTTTTGTTTATCTTTCCCTCTATCAAACATTTTAAGGTTATAAGGCAGTGGTTTTAAGTTGATGAACATGAGACAAATCTGGCTTTTGGGTTGTCTTATTTGGTCTACAGAATATTTATTTAAAGGATTCAAAAGCATCTCCAATATTCTAAAGTGAGATAGCTAGGTAGGTAGGTAGGTAGATAGATAGATAGATAGATAGATAGATAGATAGATAGATAGATAGACAGACAGACAGACAGATAGATAGGTCCAGAATTGCAATTTCTCTTGAAAAAAAAAAGAGAATATCTCCTAAAAGTGAAATTTTATTCCCACTTGTCAACGATCAAGTAGAACTGAACAGTCAATTCTTTCTAATTTTATCTCTAGATCATTATACTTCTCCTAAAGTTGAGGGTTAATTATATTTATTCTTCCCCAAGAGATAGCATGGACTGCCTGCCTAATTCACCCACATGTTCTTCCTAGACCCTGAAAGCATTAGATATTCTAAGCTTCAGGTAAATCTCCCCCCAGCAACTTGCAGCAGAGACTTTCAGAGTGCTGCCAGAAACAAGATGGAGAGCAGAAGATTAGAAAAAATGAGGAGAATTGAGGGGAAATCACTGGAGTCTAGAAAAAGAGGATGGACTCTGAGCTGCTCACCCAAAGTGGATTTTTATGGACTGATAATTAGATAGGAAATAATAGGTAATACACAGATATTTTTGGACTGATAGAAAACAAGATGAATTGCTCTTCATCTGAATGCCATACATAGATGTAATCATCTACAGCTGTTTTTTTTTTCTAAGAATGTACATAATATAGACCTACCTAGGATTTATGGAAAGAAAATATTGGATGTAAAATAAAAACAATAATATTTACTCATAAAACTATTGGGATTAAACCCAGCAATAACAATATAACTTATCAACTACACATAACTATACAATGCTGAATGGCTTGATGATGGTGGAGAAGGGTCTATATGAATGGAGCATGATTCTCAGTTTGGGAGGTTGATTAGATTACCCAGATAAAGTCTTTATATCATGCTTCTTTGACTCACATTTACTGAATACCTCTTGTTGAAAATAGAGATAAGAGAAAAACCTATTAAGTCATTACTAATATGACTTGGATCTATTTATCATTATTTCACATATTTATTATGTTTCCTGAGCCCTGAGACCCTGGAGTCTCAAAGAGAGGAAGGACCAACATCTTTGCCCGACAGAGTGGGATGACAGCAAGAGGCTCCAGACAAACTTAGTTCTAGAAAGTAACATACAGAAGAAGACAAAGAAAGAAAAAGAAGGAGGGGAAGGTTGGCTGACTTGCCTTTCTCACTTATAATCATAGGGCACTGCCTCACATCTCTCCACAGCATCCTCACCAATCCATTTTTGGCCACAGGAATTTTGTATATTACCCCATTTACAATGAAAAAGCAGTAATGAGTAGAATAACAGCAACTAATATTTAATGAGATTTTTAGTATGCTAAGCACTTATCTCAATCCTAATACTATCTTTATAAGATCAGTAATGTTATCACAAATTTATAAATGAGGAAATTGGGAAACAGTTGAATTAAGTAACATATGTAAAATCATGCAGCTGGAAAATGCATAACTAAGATTTGTATGCAGATAATCTGACTCAAAAGTCCAGGAAGATGATTGCCGTGCAGTAATAGCTCTATAACCCCTCTTCTCAGCTGTCTTATAAGACGGAACACATGGCATGCTAGCGAGCAATTTCCATTTCAAGGCCTGGTATAAAGGCTACTCTCTTGATAAGGCCTTACTGAATTTGCCACATTGAAATTAAACTCTCTCTCCATTGTGGGCCCACAACACTGTATTTCTCTCTAGGGACAAACATGTATTGCCTTTTATTATAAGCACTTATGCATTTTTCTTCTACTGAACTTTTCATGTTGAGAAAAACCCTGGCAGTCATGCTCACTTCTGTCTCTATCTCTTTCTTTTTTAGGTACTCTCTTTTTATTATATTATATTATAATATTTAATTTCATTTAAATATTAAGACTTTTTGTTATAATGTAATCACAAAAGCATACATTTACATAGCATTTAACAAATTGTTTTCTAATTCAGTAACTCTTCCAGTACTTACACATAATCTACGTTTGTGAACTATGTATTATCACCTGTATTTTTCTTTCTTTCTTTTTTTTTTTTTTTTTTTTTGGGACAGAGTCTTGCTTCATCACCAGGCTGGAGTGCAATGGCTTGATCTCAGCTCACTGCAACCTCTGCCTCCCGGATTCAAGCAATTTTCCTGCCTCCGCCTCCCAAGTAGCAGGGACTATAGGCACGCCCCACCACGCCCAGCTAATTTTTTTGTATTTTTAGTAGAGACAGGGTTTCACCATGTTGGCCAAGATGGTCTTGAGCTCTTGACCTCATGATCCGCCTGCCTCAGCCTCCCAAAGTGCTGGGATTAGAGGCGTGAGCCACCATGCCTGGCCTATCACCTGTATTTTTCTAATAAAAATTAAGAGACTCTAAGAAATTACGTTACTGCACCTAATTTAATATTGATTCTTCTAATTTTGAATCCAATGTTCTTTTCAGAGCCTTTTCATGTACTCTCACACTTTGCTCAGTGTCTGTTACAAAAAAGATTCACAACAATGGTGCAATAAATGAATAAATGAATGGACACATGTCCTAAGAAAAGAAGACACTCTATTGAACATATTTTGTACTGATATGCTAGGTACAAAATATATTTTGCATCAATATGCTAGGTAATCACCTTTTATCCAAGGAATAAAATGACTTGTGCAAAGATTGGATCTTTCTAGGTTGCATTATAAGAACAAAACAGCAATAGGAACAACTGATTTGAAACAATAAAGATTAAAGTACACTCTCTCTGAAGAATTTAGAATTCATTTAAACAGAATTTCCAAAGCAAATGATGGAATAGCATATTTACATGATATTTAATTATTTACCATGTTCATGAAAATAAGATCTGTGCTAAAAGAAGAGAAGGCTTTCGAAATTGACAAATGGGATCTAATAAAACTAAAGAGCTTCTGCACAGCAAAAGAAACTACCATCAGAGTGAACAGGCAAACTACAGAATGGGAGAAAATTTTTACAATCTACCTATCTGACAAAGGGCTAATATCCAGAATCTACAAAGAACTTAAACAAATTTACAAGAAAAAATCAACCCCATCAAAAAGTGGGTGAATGATATGAACAGACACTTCTCAAAACAAGACATTTATGCAGCCAACAGACACATGAAAAAATGCTCATCATCACTGACCATCAGAGAAATGCAAATCAAAACCATAATGAGATACCATCTTCACACCAGTTAGAATGGCAATCATTAAAAAGTCAGGAAACAACAGGTGCTGGAGAGGATGTGGAGAAATAGGAACACTTTTACACTATTGGTGAGACTGTAAACTAGTTCAACCATTGTGGAAGACAATGTGGCAATTCCTCAAGGATCCAGAACTAGAAATATCATTTGACCCAGCCATCCCATTACTGGATATGTACCCAAAGGATTACAAATCATGCTGCTATAAAGACACATGCAAACACATGTTTATTTCAGCACTATTCACAATAGCAAAGACTTGGAACCAACCCAAATGTCCATCAATGATAGACTGGATTAAGAAAATGTGGCACACATACACCATGGAATACTATGCAGCCATAAAAAAGGATGAGTTCATGTCCTTTATAGGGACATGGATGAAACTGGAAACCATCATTCTGAGCAAACTATCGCAAGGACAGAAAACCAAACACTGCATGCTCTCACTCATAGGTGGGAATTGTGAGAATACTTGGACACCGGGTGGGGAACATCACACACCGGGGCCTGTTGTGGGGTTGGGGGAGAGGGGAGGGATAGCATTAGGAGATATACCTAATGTAAATGACCAGTTAATGGGTGCAGCACACCAACATGGCACATGTATACGTATTTAACAAACCTGCACATTGTGCACATGTACCCTAGAACTTAAAGTATAATAAAAAGTTTTTAAAAAAACAAGAGAAGGCTTTTAATCAGTTAAGAGGGAAATATGGATCAATTCCCTAGAAAACTCACATGAATCTCCCCACAGTTAAAAATTTGGCTTAAATTAAGACAGAAAGACATATCAGAGTACAGGAGATAATTGGTGCTCTACTGTACACAGCAGTCATGGGCTTTCAATAAAACTAAGGACCTCTGTAGAACTGTGAATTGTTTTTGAAAAGTCAACTTAGAGCTGCCTAGCAACTTAATCCTTCTCCTCTTTAGTAATATCTTCACCTACACACAGAAGTTGGGTGACCTATCATGTGAGTATACATTTTCTAGGACAGGTCTGGAGACAACGTAAAAATACTGCTTTCTAACAATTCTAATCCTAAATTTCATAGTCAGTGGGAATTTTATATTTCACTAGTTTCAAGGCTTATGCCAATATCTGTGAATCATGAAGAGCTCTGTCTCTTCAGGAGACAGATGTGGGTTCAAGTCCCGGTCAGGCCTTCATGAGGGCAGAAGCAGCTAGAACACTAGTTACTCGCTACTTCACATGTCTAGTCCTCATTCATCTAATCCTAGTAGTAGCACTGGCCTCATAGAGTTGTTGGGAAGAGTCAATAAATCCACACAATAGACTTAGTCAATGAACCAAATACAGTACCTGACACATAAGAATAATTTCATAAATACCAATTTCTTTGAATATTCTCATTGTCCTTAATGTTATCCCAGAATCTGTTTTTACTCACTTCATTCATTCCCCATTTCTCCTTTCTAATTTCCATTCCGTAAACCACCTTTCTTTGAGTGTCAAGAAACTTCTGATAATGACCTGTACATATTATTTAATATGAGAAGGCCATTTAGAGGCAAAGCAATGAGGGATAAAATAGTAAAGAAAAAAAATAATAGCAAAGTTTATGCCAGAGAAAATCTGGTTTACCAGTTGCTTGGAGGCATCCCAAGTGGCTTTTACTGTGTGTATGGTGAGAGATTGATCTTCAGTTACTGTCTCCGAAATCTGACTTTGGCAGAAGGAAGCAGAAGCTTTTCCTAAGGTAGACTCATGGTAAACAAGTTCACAGAATATACTATAATACCAATATAATACTAATAAAATTATTCTTATGTCATGAAAAATAGTACTGCTGTGGGGACTGGCAGTTATAGTGTCTATGTAGCACATACATTTCCAAAACATACATATTCACATGACACACACATGGGTGCAGACTAGAAAACAGTGAAACCAGGGATTTATGCCAGAATCAAGGCAAGGCGAGTCAGTCATATGATTTAAAAAGTTAATAGCATTAGGCTATGGTAGTCCAATGTACACCTCTCAGTTTGGTATTCAGGCAGAAGGAACTCTTGGACTAAAGTAAACTCTTCTATGAAAAAATTCTCCCGCAAGTATGGCCAATGTTTAACTCTCTATTTTATGTTTTCTCATGTGAATAGCTACCTTCTGAATGATCTATTCTCCGTCTAACCCTGATAATGTAATTGATTAACTCAGTTAACCAATAACCAATCAATTGGTTAACCAATAGAATTGCTCTCTCTCTTGAAAAGTGAGCCTCAAAAAGAAGTTGACTGCTAAGTACATTTTGCATTTATCTGATTTCATCTATTATAGGTTGGTTTATTGCTAACTATTCAGGGATTTTATGGCTGTTTGCTATTTTATATATGTAGCTATCTCTGCATATATATAAATGATTATCATATAAAATCTACATTACCGTTTTTAAAAGTATGTAATGTAAGTATGTATATATCAAATGATTTGTGTAGGGCCTTTTGCTGATTAATTTATTAATGCTTACTGAGATTGCAAAGTTATTTTGGAATGTAAATACTTTCTTAAATAGTGCAAATGTTTTTGTATGTGAGCTCTTGTATGAGACATTTATAAGTAAACGCATTTTTATTAGAAGCTTAGGATAAAAATAAATTACATATGTGAATATGCTTTGCAAAGTGCATGATGAGCTAAATGTCATGTATGGTAATTATTAACATGAGACTAAATTTGTGTTAAATTTTCACACCCCATAAAGGCTCTGGAGTTGCTACCACATTATATTGAAGAACAGTGTTGGTGGGAGCTCTTGAAACACCATCCCCAAGACTCACCTTCATTATATTTGCCTTTGGCAGCCCACACACTCTTCTCAAGCCCACGATGAGACAAGCACAACTTTTGCAGACCTGTGAGAGAGAACAAAAGAGCAAAATAAAAATTTCTCAGAAACTCAGTAGACCAGAAAGACAGTAGAAAATTATCATCGAAAAGAAGAGCTTTTCATGTTGACTATAGCTGCAGTAGAACTACTATCTGATATAGGTCAAATTAGTTCTGAAGAAGTGTGTAGGAAGATACAATTTTCAGTAAATTGCATTAGAAACTAAGCAGGTGGGTAGGTTCTATTCACTGTTATGCAAGCTGATTTAACTGTCATCTTTGAAACAGCTTAGAATGGACAGATTTTCCAATTACATTTTCCTAGGGTGGGTAACACACTCTTCTAATATTCTGCCCCCCCAGACTCGGGGGCTGTACCTTTTCCTTTGCTCACTCTGATCTTTTTTGTAGGCATGCTAAATCACTGGAATTATTGAGCATAACCTATCCTTTCTAACCTCTGCTCAGCCTGTTGTCTGTGTCTAGAATGCCTTCTTTATCTAACAAGTCAATGGAAAGTCTACTCTTATGATTCAACTCTTAGAAAGACAACTTTTTAAGTGACACCTCCACTTAGGAACAATCATTCCTATTTAAAAAGCCTTTCTATGGAAATGTATGCAATCCTGAAATGATACCTAGTAAAATGTAGTGGAGACTACATTCCCATCACTCTAACTATATGAACTTGGGGAGATTAAAAACTCTGACCTCAGTTTTTCTTTCTCCTGCAAAATAGAAATAATAATAAGAACTACCTTGAAATGCTGTAAAAATAAAAATGTGCATAGGCTGTTTAGCTTTTGTGCATGTTAAATCCCTGGGATAGATCCTGGTTCATAGTAAGTATTCAGCAAGTGGTAGCAATCAACAACTTTTTCTGCCCATAAATATAGTAATTCCTTTATTTCTCTGCCTCCCTCATTAGACAATCAGTTCCTTAACGGTGGATACCATATCTTTGAATTCATTTCTGTATCCTTTTCCCTGTTCCCAAATGTTTGAAAAAGTACCTTGTATTTAACAAGGTTTTGTTTTCATTTTAATATAAGTTTCCTAAGCTTATTCAATTGATACATGATATATTTAACCTCACTTTTTAAGTAGCCTGCCAATTGAATAAAATTAGTTTTATGTAATAACAGAAAAAAAATTCTGTAAAATATCTGCTTAAATACTTTTATAAGAGTATAAACTTGCTTGCCAGATAAATGAATAATGACGTACAGTCTACTTCATTTATAATAGTAGAGTGTATTTTATAATGGTTGAGTGCATTCTATACTAAATTGTATGAAATCCCCTTAAATATCAGTTTATGGAATGTAAACTGAAAGGAACCTTGAGGACTATCTAATCCAATCCTTATTTCACAGATAAGCAAACTGAGACCCAGTATGTGTAAGGGAATTATTAGGAGATGTGCAGCTTGGAAGTCACAGAGAGAAAACTTGAATCCAGGTCTCTTCATTGTTTTTTCTTGTCTAACACTTTTGTGTCTTTGCAGAAAGATATTTAGATTTGCCAATTGTGCCATCAACATGATAAAACAGATAAAATGATTTTGAGGAGACTAAGACCAGATGTTCAGAAAAGCCATAATAAATTTGAACTAAATATCTTCAGTTAAAGATGGAAAGCAAGCTGAACTCCAAAAGTAGAAGGATTTGATGGATTTGGGTAGACCAAGGAAATTACAAGGTAACTTCAGGTGTGAGAAATAATGAGTGAAGTGTAAAATCAGAATAGACAAAGACTTTGTGAGATGAAGGAGAGGAAAATGGGGTTAGAGAAGCCTGTTTACAGAACCCTAGGCAGATGCAGAAAAGTCAAAATTATAAGAAAGCTGAAAGCACGTAGTGCAATTCAATCATGTGATGGTGAACAAAACTAAATAATTTTGTCTTTTTCATTAAGTTGTTATTATTATTATTTAGAGATGGAGTTTCGCTCTTGTTGCCTAGGCTACAGTGCAGTGATGCCATCTCTGCTCACTGCGACCTCCACCTCCTGGATTCAAGTGATTCTCCTGCCTCAGCCTCCTGAGTAGCTGGGACTACAGGCGTGTGCCACCATGTCTGGCTAATTTTTGCAGTTTTAGTAGAGACATTTAAATTTTTAGTAGAGACATTTCACCATATTGGCCAGGCTGGTCTCGAACTCCTGACCTCAGGTGATCGGCCTGCCTCAGCCTCCCAAAGTGCTGGGATTACAGGCGTGAGCCACGGCACCCAGCCCCTCATTAAATTATTAACTACATCTGGAGGACATTAAAAAAGAGACCCTTTACTTATTTATTTTGAGACAGAGTTTTGCTCTTGTTGCCCAGGCTGGAGTGCAATGACGCAATCTTAGCTTACTGCAACCTCCGCCTCCCGGGTTGAAGCGATTCTCCTGCCTCATCTTCCCGAGTAGCTGGGACTAGAGATATGCGCCACCACGCCTGGATAATTTTTGTATTTTTAGTAGAGGCGGAGTTTTACTATGTTGGCTAGGCTGGTCTCAAACTCCTGACCTCGTGATCCACCTGCCTCGGCCTCCCAAAGTGCTGGGATTACAGGCATGAGCCACCACACCCGGCCGACCCTATTTATTAAAAGTACATTTTGGGAAAATTAATCTAACATTTATGTGTAGAAGATTGTTAAAAAACAGTCATAGTTTAAGGCCCCATAGATTATATGGGAATTTTAAAAAATAGACTGAAGCTTCAATAAAGGTTGTGGCATTGTAAATAGAATATATGGGTAACATTACAAAAGAAACCTCAAAATTACCCAGTTGGCTAGAAAGTAAAGAATAGAGACAGAGATAGAAGGAGATCATATTTCATAATATTTCATACTTAGGAGACCTCACACATGTTTTCCATTGACAAAGTTAGGAATGCAGGGAAGAAGGTCATGCTGGTATGAGATGTGATAGCCCCATTTCAGACTACTGATTTTGGGGGCAATTCTGGTTTTTAAAAAATATGTTTTCTTTTTTTTTAGAGACAGGATCTCACTCTGTCATCCAGGCTGGAGTGTGGTGGCACAATCAGGGCTCACTGCAGCCTCGACCTCCAAGGCTTCAGTGATCCTCCCACCTCAGCCTCCCAAGTAGCTGCGACCACAGGTGCACACCACTGCACCTGGCTAATTTTTTATTTTTTGTAGAGACGAGGTCTCCCTATATTGCCCAGGCTGGTCAGCCTCCCAAAGTGCTGAGATTATAGGTGTGAACCACCATACCTGTCCTTGAGTATGGGACAATTCTATCCATGCATTCGGGAGCCTTGGAGAGAGGTAAGGTTAGGAGATACAGATTGGGATATTATGCAAAGGTGAAGGCTGAATCTATATAAGGATTAAGTTCTTGAAAGACAAGAATAGGAAGAATAGGCCCGGAGCGGTGGCTCACGCCTATAATCCCAGCACTTTGGGAGGCCGAGGCGGGCTGATCACGAGGTCAGGAGATCGAGACCATCCTGGCTAACACGGTGAAACCCCGTCTCTACCAAAAATACAAAAAAAAAAAAAAAAAAAATATCCGGGCTTGGTGGCGGGCGCCTGTAGTCCCAGCTACTCTGGAGGCTGAGGCAGGAGAATGGCGTGAACCTGGGAGGCGGAGCTTGCAGTGAGCAGAGATGGCGCCACTGCACTCCAGCCTGGGCGACAGCGAGAAGCGAGACTCTGTCTTAAGAAGAATAGGAAGAATAAAGTGCAGGGAGGAAGACAAATTCTTAGCCCACACCTACAGCTGGTTGGCAGAACATGAAAGAGAAACCAATAAACCAGTGAAGAGCTATCAATGGAGTATTTGAAACAAAATATATTTTCAACTCCATAATGAGCGAGCCCTACATACTAAATGCAGTTGAGGAGCTTGTTTACTGGGTATAACTATATCAATTTCAAAATGCTAGTTTCCATATCAGGATTTATATTGGCCAAATGATTCAACTCTTGTATGAAAAAGTAAATATAATTTAATGAAGAACTCTGAAAGTAGTTATGTAAGACTAGTTCATCTTTAGAAACATAAAAGTGAATTGAAATATTTCATTAAAATATTGGTTTCTGAGAAAAAGTCTCTCCAGACTACTTGTTGAATATCACTTATCAAATTTGCTATTCCTCTGAAAACCCTCTTTTATCAGGATTTATGAATAAGACAAACATTAGGTCTCTCTTCTGTCTCGGTGGAAAAACCCCATGCTAATCCGATTAAAGTTCCTTAAATAAGTTAACAGATCTGGGTGCCAATATCATCAAAGGAGCTACATGTCATCTTGAACGAGTTTTGGGAAGGAAGGCCAGCCAATGTCAGAAGTTGTTTGAATGAAAAGCTGAGACTTTTCAAAGTTGCCTGCAATCATACGCTGACTCAATGAATAAAGACATCTAAACCAGATTGAATCATGCATTATCAATGCTGAAAGACAACCTACAACAAAATGTCTTTATTAGGACCAAAGTTGTTTATGTGGAATATTATTATTATTATTTTTTTGCCTTGTAGAGGGCTAATGAATCAGTTTGGAATAAAAGTGATTCATAAACATCTAATTGCATAACTGTGAAGAGTTCACTTTTTCTTAATTTCTATCTCTGTAAAATGAGATCGAAATGGACCCTTTTCTTTTTTTAAAAGAAAAGCAGTTTTCAAGTCCTTTAATTGGGATAATAATATGTTTATTATCAAATCTTCTTCAACCTGACCTTTCACAAAGTCATAATGCAGATAATAACATGAGTGACCAGTCTTGTTTGGAGAGCAATTTGGTAGAAATTTAAAAACTTAAAATACATATTCACTGTAACTCAGTAATCTCCCTTCTGGGAATCTCTCTTATCAGTATACATGCACAAAGCCAGAAAGATGGATTAACTGATGTTTGTTGCCATACTATGTGTAACATTGAAAAATTGAACACAAATCCTAAGAAAACTTGTATAACATAATTTTACAATCTTATGGAGCTAGTAAAAAATGAGGTGGTTCTATATGTACTGATATGGTGAGATATTATTATATATACTTAAGTGAAAAAATATGTTATCAAATGACTGTACTATGACTTATTTGCAATCTCCCCTATTGTATTTATTTATCTATATTAGATAAATGGAAAAGAATAAGAAGGGATACATACATTAAACTGTAACTGTGGTTACCTGTGTACAGTGTCTTTGGGAGATAATTTTTTAAAAAAGTTAAATAAGTGTTTGCAATTTGAGAAAATGGCCTTTAAATAATAAATACTTTAACATGAATTTAGTGGGTAAAAAGGCAATTAGTACTCCTCACTAGGTCCTAGTTATATTACATATAAATCCTTAATGCTTTTAAAGCATTATGTAGAGGACAATCTACATTTGCCATTGCTATAGGTACTCAACATACTATTTAAAGAGCAATAAGTTGAAGTCACTGAAAAAAGCCTAAATAAAAAGCTTGCTCTATTTCAAATGAAAATTGTAAATATGAAAATATTAAATTATGTACATATGAAAAATATTAATCGTTAGTACTAATCGAAGAAAATGAATCAAAACAAGAATATAATACCATTCAATCAACATATTATAAAAGCCAAAGTGAATATTATTTGATATTACTTGAGATTTGATCACAAGAAACTTAAAAAAATAATTTTGGCCATGCACAGTGGCTCACGCCTGTAATCCTAGCACTTTGGGAGGCTGAGGCAGGTGGATCACGAGGTCAAGAGATCGAGACCAGCCAAAGTGGTGAAACCCCTACTCTACTAAAAATACAAAAATTAGCCAGGTATGGTCGTAGGCACCTGTAGTCTCAGCTACTCGGGAGACTGAGGCAGGAGAATCACTTGAACCTGGGAGGCAGAGTTTGCAGTGAGCCGAGATCATGCCACTGCACTCCAGCCTGGGTGACAGTGCGAGACTCCGTCTAAAAATAAATAAAATAATAACAATAATAATTTCAACTTTTATTTTAGATTCAAGTGGTACATTTGTAGGTTTGTTACATGGGTATATTGCATGATGCTGAGGTTTGGGATATGGATGATCCCATCAGCTAGGTAGTGAGCATAGTACTCAATAGGCAGTTTTTCCGTCCATGCCGTCCTTCCTCCGTCTCCCTTTTATCAGTCCCCAGTGTCTATTGTTTCCATCTTTGTGTCCATATGTACTTGATACTTAGCTCCCATTTATAAATGAGAACATAAAGTACTTGGTTTTCTGTTCCTGCATTAGTTCTCTCAGGATAATGGCCTCCAGGTGCATCTTTGTTGCTGCGAAGGGCATAATTTCATTCATTTTATGGCTGTGTAGTATTGTATGGTGTATGTATACCACATTTTTTTTTAAATCAGGTCCACCATTGAAAGACACCTAGGTTGATCTCATGTCATTTCCATTGTCAATAGCACTGTGATGAACATACAACTGCATGTATCTTTTTGGCAGAACGATTTATTTTCCTTTGGCTATATGCCCAGTAATGGGATAGCTGGGTCAAATGGTGGTTCTGTTTTCAGTTCTTCGAGAAATCTCCAAACTGTTTTCCACAGTGGCTGAACTAATTGACATTTCCACCAACAGTGTATAAGTGTTCCCTTTTCTCTGAAGCCTCACTAGCATTTGTTATTGTTTTACTTTTTAATTATAACCATTCTGATTGGTGCAAGATGGCATTTCATTGTGGTTTTGATTTGCATTTCTCTGATGATTAGTGATGTTGAGGATTTTTTCATATGTTTGTCGGCTACTTTTAAAAAATGTCTATTCATTTCCTTTGCCCATTATTAATAGGGTTATTTGTTTTTTGCTTGATGGTTTAAGTTACTAGGAAATTTTATATATTACTGGTGCTAATAGTTTTTGCATGATAGCATCATAATTTCTAAGTGCATATATATGTCCATACAAAAGCTGAAAGTATATTACAGAATATTAAAAGTGCTGATTTTCAAACAATAAGATATAAGGCATGTTATTTCTTTCTCTGTGTACTTTCAACACATCCCAGTATTTATGCATTTGTACTTTGTTATTTATATTTTTTCTATAATGGTAAATAAATAGTTTGAAAGTAATATTTGTTTAAGGCCTTTAGTTTATTCACTGAAATAATCGGAGGCATTCTTTTGACTTCTGTCATTTTTCCTTTTTATTATTATTATTATTATTTTGAGACAGAGTCTCACTCTGTTGCCAGGCTGAAGTGCAGTGGCGCCATCTCACCTCACTGCAACCACCACCTCCCAGGTTCAAGCGATTCTCCTGCCTCAGCCTCCTGAGTAACTGAGATTACAGGCGTGCGTCACCATGCCCAGCTATTTTTTGTATTTTTAGTAGAGACGGGGTTTCACCGTGTTGGCCAGAATATTCTCAATCTCTTGACCTCATGATCCACCTGCCTTGGCCTCCCAAAGTGCTGGGATTACAGTCGTGAGCCACCGCACCTGGCCATCATTTTTCTTAAATAAACTCTCATACACTAACCACTTTTTATGAATTAGCTATTCTCCTCACTTCTCCAAAGAACCAGATACAATTCAGTTTATGTATAAGAAATTATATGAGACAGGCAGCACATGATGGCTGGAAGACTGGCTGAATCTTGGCAGTTACCTTCACAGTCTCTGCCTAGTACCTTGTAGCTTAGCAGGGCTGAATCACCAGTCTCTCCCCTACTTTTCAATTTGTGATATTAATAACTTTCTATCATTTTTAACCATAAATGCTCTTCTGAAACATGCAGGCCTATCTATGTGATGGGGCTTAGAAATGAGTTGATAATGTAAAGGTCTGTCTCACTCTCACTTTGAGCCTCCTTGTCTTTTGAGATGACATCAATGGGGGCAGGGATAAAACAGTCTGTTCTATAAGGTAATTGAAGGTTTTTGTAACAATAGGGATGGAAGAAATAAAACATTTTATCATAGAAGGCATTTAAGGGTTTTTGCAACTGTAGGTATGTAAGAATCTTTTACCTGAACTTAACATTCATTTTTCATTCTCTGTCTCTCTTCTTCCTTCTCTATCTCTCAATCCCTCCACTCCCCTACATAACATAATGTGTTTATAGAATGACAGAACTGGAAGAAATATTAGATCCTCCATTCTACTTTTAGGAATTGTAATCCTTGGAGCACTTGAATTATGTGTAGCTGCATCAAAGAAACCTAAAACAGTACAAAGGTGTTCAGTGAGTGGCCAACTGGATGCAGCAGCCCTTGTTTAAATAAAAGTACTTCAGTTTCATTTATGGTGCTATTTTAAAATTATTTAAACTGCATATCTAGTCTATTTTTTTCTCATTTAATAAGCTAAGAAACTACGGACTCAGAAAGCTCAATTACCTAACCAAGGCTATAAATAGGCAATGTCAGAATTAGGACAACAATTCAGGTATTTGGTTTTTAAATTCCAAATTGAAATTAGAAATCCAATGACAGTGGTAACAATCTGTCATTCTGGGATTGCCATAGTTTATGAAATACATTATGAAGAGGCAATTAAGAAAGTAAAGAGGCTGGGCGTGGTGGCTCACACTTGTAATCCCAGCACTTTGGGAGGCCGAGGCAGGTGGATCACGAGGTCAGGAGTTCAAGACCAACCTGGCCAACATGGTGAAACCCCATCTCTACTAAAAATACAAAAATTAGCTGGGAGTGGTGGTGGGCACCTGTAATCCCAACTACTTGGGAGGCTGAGGCAGGAGAATCGCTTGAGCCCAGGAGGCAGAGGTGGCAGTGAGCGGAAATTGCACCACTGCACTTCAGCCTGGGCAACAGAGTGAGACTCGACCTCAAAAAAAAAAAAAAAAAAAAAGAAGAAAGAAATAAATAAATAAAGAAGTACCCAGGCAACAGTAGTGACATTATCCTAACAAGAATATGAGCGATATTATGCAGGGTTATGTTATTTTGCTTCAACTGAGTTATTGAATATATAAGATAATTTATGTTGAGCATCTGGTAAACATTAGCATATAATTTTTCTATACACCTGTTCCACAGACACATATCTATAAGGGAAGCTTCTAGAAGTTTGTTCCTATGTAACTGCCGAAATCTGGGCCAATCCTTTTTATCTGGTCCTTAGTCTCCCCATCTATAATGAGGAGAATGAAACTGATCTCTAAAATAATTTTCAATTCTTACATACTTGGTTATTTAGTTGGTGTGTGCTATAAAATGGGGGGCAAATGTCGAGAGATAGAGAGAGGGAGAGCAAATGAGAGAGAGAGATGGAGCTAAAAGGAAAACAAAAATAGCATAGGAAAGATGTAAAACAACTTGCTTTTGAAAGTAAGGTGTGTATGTGTGTGTGTGTGTGTGTCTGGTGTCTCTGTGTATGCATGTGTCTGTGTGTGTGTGTCTGTGTGTGTGTGTCTGTTTGGTGTCTCTGTGTATGCATGTGTCTGTGTGTGTGTGTCTGTGTGTGTGTGTGCGTGCCTGCTTGCATGGGCATCGCACTTCCTCCATACTCATACCTGTGCAATTAAACCATAAATGAAGGAAACAGCATGCCAGCATACAGACTGGTCTTCCTCAAATTCCTGATAATAACCCCACATGAGGGCTTAATGGTGCCCAGCAGTCAAAATATGTTTCCCAGGTCCAGCTATTCTCCCACTCTCCTAGAAGACTACTTCATACTTTATTCCCTCATTTCAAACCCTGTCTTCCAACACCTCCTCCCTATATCTCACTCTTAGCTGATAATTTTGCTTCCTATTTCACTGAGAAGACTGAAGCAATGTGAAGAAAACTTCCACAGCTCCCACCCACTTATTGGCAATTGTATGCTCATATATTCTGCCTTCCTGACTGATAGTCTAGATAAACGAACTGTATTCCAACAAAGGCCATCTCTTCCACATATGGAGTAGTTTCTATCCCTCACTCCTACTTCAGGACAGCAGCCCAATAATTTCCCATACATGCTCTCTCCCTACAGAGTCAAGTCCAGTCCCTGCACCCCCTGCCATTCTAGTTGATAATTATCATCACCATACAAGCATGCCAGTCTCCGCCTCCCCACTCTAGTTGACATTTATCATCACTATACAAATAGGTCTTCTAATCCCTAGAAAGAATAGGAAAAAAAAAGGCAATCTCTCTTGACTCTAGTTTTCCTGGTGGCTTCTTCTCAACTTATTTGCTGCCTTTTGCTCCACTAGTCCACAAAAGCAGATAAAGTTAGAACCAAAATTTACTATTTCTAATTCATTTTTCAAAAATCCTCTACAGTATTTATTTATTTTCCTCTTATCACTTCACTAAACTGTCAAAGTTACCAATGACCACTTCTTCACCAAAGTGAATTCTTAACCTTCAGCTTCTTTGATATATTAGGGGCATGCTATATAATTAATCACACTTTCCTCCTTGATAAACTTCCCCCACTTAGCTTTCAGAATACCACAGTGTCTTGATTCTTCTCCAGCCTCACTAACTCTCCTTTTCAGCCTCCTTTGTCATTCCTCTCTTTCTTAACCTTTTAACTTTGCAAAACCCCAGGAACCTCAAACCTTAGACTCTTCTCTTTATTTCTTATGCCTGGTAATTTCATCCTGTCTCATGGTTTTATACATCTTCTGTAGAACGATACTTCCTAAACGTACATCTCCAGTCCAGATCTCTTTTTCTAACTCCAGGTTTTTAGACCACATGTATGTCTTCTTCACATTTCCATTGGTCTGAAAGAATCAAGTCCAAACTCAACATTCCCAAATGATCTCTCTGATCTTGGCTCCCAGACTGTATTCAGTCATTATTTTGTCATTTCAATTGATGGAGAAAAGCTTGGGGCCAAAAATCTTGACTCTTCTATCTCACAACCCTCATTCAATCTACTTTCAAGTATGTCCGAAATCTAACCATGACTTCTCCCCATCTCCACTGCCGCCATCTATTGTACATCTCCTAAATGATTTTGGTCTTGCCACTTTCTCCATTGCCCACAATGATAGTAGATTTAGGTTTGGAAACGAGTAGACATGAGCTAGGTGATATTAAAATGAAATTCAGCTAATACAACTCCTTTGTTTAAAACCTTTCATTCAATGAAGCCCCACTTTACTCAGAGTAAAAGGTTAATTACTCCGAATAATTATTTGAAAACAAGCTCTACAAGGCCTGAAATAACCTTGCTTGGCATTGCAAATATTGAAAACACAAGTCTTTCAGTGAACAGTTATTCCATACCCCTCATATTTCCATGTGTAGGGACTTCTGTTGTGGAAAAAAATCTAGTTTATATATGATTTGTTAGCTTAAAATATACAGGAAAAATTGGTTCAGCAATTTCTTTTTTCCTCTCCATTTTGGCCTGTTTTCTCTCTCCTATCACCTGGTATGTGGTCCATCCCTTTGTGGGTGCCCTGGGATCTGCTAGTTGTGCCAGTTACTGGGAGGGTAGCTATTAGATTGAGAATGAGGGGAGGAATTTGGGCAAGCTCCTTTGGCTACATATCTAAGTCCTATTTTCCAGCTTACATCAATTCACAATTGACATTTTGATCTCTGTCTTGTAGTCTCTAGTATTCTATTTCTCAAATATTTTCTGAGAATCCAGGCAGAGAAGAGAAAAATGTTATCTACTGATTCTGTTGAAATCCCAACATGTTCAGGGATTGAGATACTAGTTTCTATGCTCCTCATTTTTGCAGGCACCACCTGCAGTTAGGAAGGAGGGTATAGTGGAAAGAATGGGGCTGTGGTGTCAGATGGTCTTGGCTTCTCACATCAGATTTGTTACCTACTGATTATGTCACCCAGAGTCGAGTTATTTAACTTCCTCAGCCTCCTTTCCCTGATATAAACAACGGCATGAATAATGACTGCCTCATTGCATTGTTGTGGTGTTAAAAGAAATGATACACATGGAGTTCTTGGAAGGAAACTTGGTACAGATGGATACTCAGAATTATTGCCTTTCCCTTTGTAGTAGTAACCCTCTGAATGAATGATTGAAATCAAGAGAAAAAGTTGTTTACAAACTATACAAGTTGAGTTGTAGGAAGAGCATTTTGGGGAAAATGACCAGTCTTTTATTTTGAAGGGAGAACAGAATGAATTATCATCTTGGAAAACTAAAGTAGACTAATGACAATAAAAGGGCACTAGTAAATCTGTCTGAAATGTCTACATTAGCTAATGTGGGTGGATTAAGAGGACCCTTGATTCATTCAGCCCACTGCCTGTGTTCCGCATAATTACAAGTGCTTATGGCTTATGCAAGAATGTTGTTGATCATTGTATGACAGGCCCACAAGTGTTTGTCTGTGTTAGAACAGCGGCACTCACTGGTTATTTGTGATACTGACAGAAATGCTCACTACTAAAAAACTTCCGATTATAAAGTGAAATTTAAAATGATCCTCATAAATATCAAGAAGACAAAAAAGGGATTAAAAAAAACACAGATATACTGGAGGGTAAAAAAATTCACACACACACACACACACACACACACACACACATACACACACACACACACACACACACACACAATGGTTGATGCAGCTTGGGATGTTCAGCCAGAAGAAGAAAGAACACAATCAGTGATTACTATTTTTAAATTATAGGAAGTAATCTAAAACATTGAATCCTAAACTATATCATATAAATATTTTGATCAATATAATTTTAAGAGTTATCCAATATGAAATGAGCTATCCTGGGTGTGGCTACCTGTCTCTAGAGGTACTCAAGTGTATTTTGAACAATGATTGACTGGAGTACCCTAGAGAAGATTCATATATAACATTAGGAATTCTGGATGATCTCTAGAAGTGTTTCAGCTTCAAGTTCCTGATACTCAAAGGCTCAGAGCAAACCCACATTTACGTGGCTTGGAAGCTAATCATATTTTTCATAGTAAAAGCTGTCTCCTTCGCTGATATATTAAGAAAACATTTTCTTAATTGTTAAGGCCCTACTGGCTGTGGAAAGGTGAGTGCTTTTCAAATCAGTGTCTGTTATTCATCAATGATAATTACTCACTGCAGTGAGATATAATAGAAGTATCTCCCATGTCTCACCTGTTGGATGATTTTATGTCACCCAACACAAGATAGTAAGAATGATTGACCCCCTTTTTTCCTAACCCCTAACCTCAGTAAAATATTGAAGTCTTATGGTAAAACTAATCTCAGATTCAAGGAGGAAATCAATCTGTGTGAGTAACCAGTAGGACACTACCCAGAAGTCATATTACATTTTCTCTCCCTCATAGGCTGGTAAAAGAGAGACATGATCTGAGTGTCAATAAGTTAGATATGCTGCTTTATTCATAATCCCCCAAAGCATGGAAGAGAGGGTCAATTAATCTGGGGCCAGGATAAGCTGGAGCATCTCTTGTAGATGTTTTGTCATTTCTTATTTTAGAGATGTTTAAATTTGGAGATTGATAAAAAACTGCCAACTTTCCTAAGGCAGTAGGGTTTTAATAAACTCATTTATATAATGAGAGCTCATTTTCCTTAGGTAGCAAGAACATTTTCATATATAAATCAGTGCACATAAGATCAATTGCCAGCACAAGAGAAAATGCAACCTTACTGTCCACCGCCAATTTACTACTGAGAATAATAAACCACTTTGTTTTCATTTCTTTATTTTGAAAAAGAAACACATATTTGGACAAAAAACAGCAGTGGCAGCAATTATGTTTAAGTTTGCTATTTCAACCATTCCCCTCTTCAGTTAGCATTGGGGTGTTCATATCACAAGATAATTTTCAGGCTTATGAATAAAAACAGAAACATCTAGAGAGAGGTGGCTCTGTAATTTCAGAGTAGAAAGGAGACATTTCCATGAAGAACATAAAAAGGGTGGCAACATGGGTGGGAACGGAGCATGGGAGGAATTTGGCTCAAACTGTTAGGCTCTGTTTTCTTAGATTTATTTCCAAACAATAGCATCTGCAAGAACAAAACCCAGAAATATACTTAAAAACGTCTTTAAAATTTTTAATCTGATTTGACATCTGATGGAGATATGAGGTGCTCTATTTCACATCTGAACTTTTCTAGAAATACATAATTTTAAAATCAATTTAAAAAATTAACTTTTTTGGCTACTTGATAGCTATAAGTATTACAAAATATTATTTAATGTTTTCAATTAGGCTTACTGCTATCTATTAATTTTTTTTTTTTTTTTTTTTTTTTTTTTTTTTTTTTTTTTGAGACAGAGTCTCACTCTATCGCCCAGGCTGGGCGCTATCTCAGCTCACTGCAAGCTCCGCCTCCCGGGTTCACGCCATTCTTCTGCCTCAGCCTCCGAAGTAGCTGGGACTATAGGCGCCCGCCACCACGCCCGGCTAAATTTATTTTTATTTTTATTTTTAGTAGAGACGGGGTTTTACCGTGTTAGCCAGGATGGTCTCGATCTCCTGACTCAAATGATTTTTGATGTTGCTAAAGGGAAAACAAAGACCTTATTATTATAAGAGGGTTATAAAATAATGTGTTAGAAAATGACTCAACTGAGGCAGGCGCGGTGGCTCACACTTGTAATCCAGCCCTCTGGGAGGCCGAGGCGGGTGGATCACGAGGTCAGGAGATTGAGACCATCCTGTCCAACATGGTGAAACCCCATCTCTACTAAAATACAAAACAACAACAACAACAAAAACAAACAACAACAACAACAAATTGCCCTGGCACGTGGGTGCACGCCTGTAGTCCCAGTTACTCAGGAGGCTGAGGCAGGGAAATCGCTTGAACTCAGGAGGCGGAGGTTGCAGTGAGCAGAGATCATGCCACTGCACTCCAGCCTGGCAACGGAGAAAGACTCCGTCTCAAAAATAAATAAATAAGTAAATACATTTAAAAAAAGAAAAAAAAGAAAAAAGAAAATGACCCAGCTGAAAGCCTGTCACTTGGTGACATCTACATTCATTGCCTCAGATATGTTGATGTCTGTTAAAGATATGCCAAAGAAAAAGAAAGGCATACGATTTTTTCAATGTGTTTTTAAAGTTTCAAAGAAGAATGATAAAAATCAAACTAGAGTAAGTCACAGGCAGTCTTTCTGAGTGAGGGGCAAAGTCACTGTGTAGGTGATGGAGTCAGAGAACACGATCTGAATCTTGCTTCTGTCAATTTTGTTGCATGACCCTGCAAAAGTTGCTTGATCCTACTGACCCTTGGTTTCTTCACTTGGAGAGCAGTAATGATAATTACAATAATAATAGCAATCATGATATCTAGAATAGTGTTATTGTTCTATTTAGGCATTCTACAATGAATATATATTTCAAAACAACATGTGATACATGATAAACATATACAATGTTTATTTTTCAATTCAAAATAAAATTTAAAAAATAAAGTAAAACAAACAGCATTATTTTGAAGATCCTGTGATATCATAATATAGAAAGCAGTAGCACAGTGGCTGGTGTGGATAAACACTAAAATACACAGAGGCTCCAGAATAGCTCAATGGCTCTCTAACAGTCTTATGGAATTCATGTTGAAAATATGATGACAGTCTTGAGGCAATCATCATATTTTCAGGATAGGTCAGTTTCTGACCCTCAAGAAAAGATTATAGACTATAATTTCCAAATTGTGGACAACAGTCCTTTAAACGTATTTTATTTCCACCGGGCCCACTTTCTACTCTTATTCTTTCAGCTTCCACTGCACATCTCCCTGCAGCTCTCCAAACAGACCATCTTCCTGTGGACTCCTCCACCAAACATGGAGAGACTCTTCCATTGAAGTGCAATCAGAAACATTGGCAATGCAATAAAGCGACAAAACTATCTAGGTAAATAACACCCAAATCCTAGTTACAACATTTGAGCGTTACTTAATTATTCTAGTGCCAGTTTCTTCACCTATAAATTGCTATTGTAATACTGTACCAATCTGATAAACTTATTACGGAGAATTAATTTAATGAGAAAAGCATATGCAAAGCACAAGGACATGTAAGTAGATGCCCAAGAAAGTTTAATGCCCTTTTTATACCTGTGGCTCAATTTCTTCATCTGTAAAATGATGGATTTGTGCAGGTGATTTTTAGTCTGTTAGTGTGAAATATTCTGTCTCCATATATTTCCATAAAATGACCTTTGCTTTTTAATGGATTTCGTCTACATATGACAAAGCAAAACACGAAAAACAACAGGAATATATATATATATATATATATATATGGAATTTATAGACCCACTCTAGACTGAAATTGATTCTTTTGAGCATCAAAATTTCCAGAAGCATAGATCTCATTGTTTATCAGTAATGGATCTAGTTACTGGATCTAGTTACTGGAAATAACAATTGAGCAAGTTGGGAGAAAAAATGCTCACTAAATGACACTAAATGACAGGGTGAGAGAAAGAATTTCAGAAAAATATTAGCCTCTCGTTTTTCTATGTATATATTTTTTCAAAAATTCTTTGAAAACATTGTATTACGTTAATTAGATCCTGTATGCCTTTTTATTTAAGTTTTGCTGATTTTAGGATATGAGGCAGAAAGTCACAATAATGTTTTCATCGATGGCCTGTGCCAATTTAGAAGAAAAATGTACCTTTTCAAAACACCTTTTAAAATGGGTATTAAATATATTCATTAGAGGATTTGGATTAAAGTGAAGCTGACCCAAATTTATTGCCTTTAATTTAAAGATATGGGGTGGATGAAGATGGCCGAATAGGAACAGCTCCAGTCTACAGTTCCCAACATGAGTGATGCAGAAGATGGGTGATTTCTGCATTTCCAACTGAGCTTTGAAGAGAGGAGTGGTTTTCCCAGTACGGAGTTTGAGATCTGAGAACGGACAGACTGCCTCCTCGTGGGTCCCTGACCCATGAGTAGCCTAACTGGGAGACGCCTCCCAGTAGGGGCCGACTGACACTTCATACAGCCAGGTGCCCCTCTGAGATGAAGCTTCCAGAGGAAGGATCAGGCAGCAACCTTTGCTGTTGTGCAATATTTGCTGTTCTGCAGCCAGATACCCAGGCAAACTGGGTCTGGAGTGGACCTTCAGCAAACTCCAACAGACCTGCAGCTGAGGGTCCTAACTGTTAGAAGGAAAACTAACAAACAGAAAGGAATTGCATCAACATCAACAAAAAGGACACCCACACCAAAACCTCATCTGTAGGTCATCATCATCAAATACGAAAGGTGGATAAAAACCACAAAGATGGGGAGAAACCTGAGCAGAAAAGCTGAAAATTCTAAAAATCAGAGCACCTCTTCTCCTCCAAAGGATCGCAGCTCCTCACCAGCAACTGAGCAAAGCTGGATAGAGAATGACTTTGATGAGTTGACAGAAGTGGGCTTCAGAAGATTGGTAATAACAAACTTCTCTGAGCTAAAGCAGGATCTTGGAACTCATTACAAAGAAGCTAAAAACCTTGAAAAAAGATTAGATGAATGGCTAACTAGAATAAACAGCATAGAGAAGACCTTAAATGACCTGATGGAGCTGAAAACCATGGCACGAGAACTATGTGATGCATGCACAAGTGTCAGTAACTGATTGGATCAAGTGGAAGAAAGGGTATCAGTGATTGAAGATCAAATGAATGAAATGAAGTGAGAAGAGAAGTTTAGAGAAAAAAGAATAAAAAGAAATGAACAAAGCCTCCAAGAAATATGGGACTATGTGAAAAGACCAAATCTATGTTTGATTGGTGTACCTGAAAGTGACAGGAAGAATGGAACCAAGTTGGAAAACACTCTGCAGGATGTTACCCGGTAGAACTTCCCCAACCTAGCAAGGCAGGTCAACATTCAAATTCAGGAAATATAGAGAACGCCACAAAGATACTCCTCGAGAAGAGCAACCCCAAGACACATAATTGTCAGATTCACCAAGGTTGAAATGAAGGAAAAAATGTTAAGGGCAGCCAGAGAGAAAGGTCGGGTTACCCACAAAGGGAAGCCCATCAGACTAACAGCAGATCTCTCAGCAGAAACTCTACAAGCCAGAAGAGAGTAGGGGCCAATATTCAACATTCTTAAAGAAAAGAAATTTCAACCCAGAATTTCATATCCAGTCAAACTAAGCTTCATAAGTGAAGGAGAAATAAAATCCTTTATAGACAAACAAATGCTGAGAGATTTTGTCACCACCAGGCCTGCCTTACAAGAGATCCTGAAGGAAGCACTAAACATGGAAAGGAACAACCGGTACCAGCCACTGCAAAAACATGCCAAAATGTAAAGACCATCGAGGCTAGGAAGAAACTGCATCAACTAACAAACAAAATAACTAGCTAACATCATAATGACAGGATCTAATTCACACATAAGAATATTAACCTTAAATGTAAATGGGCTAAATAACCCAATTAAAAGACACAGACTGGCAAATTGGATAAAGAGTCAAGACCCATCAGTGTGCTGTATTCAGGAGATCCATCTCATGTGCAGAGACACACATAGGCTCAAAATAAAAGGATGGAGGAAGATCTACCAAGCAAATGGAAAACAAAAAAAAGCAAGGGTTGCAATCCTAGTCTCTGATAAAACAGGCTTTAAACCAACAAAGATCAAAAGAGACAAAGAATGCCATTACATAATGGTAAAGGGATCAATTCAACAAGAAGAGCTCACTATCCTAAATATATATGCACCCGATACAGGAGCACCCAGATTCATAAAGCAAGTCCTTAGAGACCTACAAAGAGACTCAGCCTCCCACACAATAATAATGGGAGACTTTAACATCCCACTGTCAACATTAGACAGATCAACGAGACAGAAAGTTAACAAGGATTTCCAGGACTTGACTCAGCTCTGCACCAAGTGGACCTAATAGACATCTACAGAACTCTTCACTCCAAATCAACAGAATATGCATTCTTCTCAGCACCACATTGCACTTATTCCAAAATTGTCCACATTGTTGGAAGTAAAGCACTCCTCACCAAATGTAAAAGAACAGAAATTATAACAAACTGTGTCTCAGCCCATAGTGTGATCAAATTAGAACTCAGGATTAAGAAACTCACTCAAAACAGCTCAACTACATGGAAACTGAACAACCTGCTCCTGAATGACTACTGGGTAAATAATGAATTGAAGGCAGAAATAAAGATGTTCTTTGAAACCAATGAAGACAAAGACACAACATATCAGAATCTCTGGGACACATTTAAAGCAGTGTGTAGAGGGAAATTTATAGCACTAAATGTCCACAAGAGAAAGCAGGAAAGATCCAAAATTGACACCCTAACATCACAATTAAAAGAACTAGAGAAGCAAGAGCAAACACATTCAAAAGCTAGCAGAAGGCAGGAAATAACTAAGATCAGAGCAGAACTGAAGGAGATAGAGACACAAAATCCCTTCAAAAAATCAATGAATCCAGGAGCTGGTTTTTTGAAAAGATCAACAAAATTGATAGACCACTAGCAAGACTAATAAAGAAGAAAAGAGAGAAGAATCTAATAGATGTGATAAAAAATGATAAAGGGGATATCACCACTGATCCCACGGAAATACAAACTACCATCAGAGAATACTATAAACACCTCTAAGCAGATAAACTAGAAAATCTAGAAGAAATGGATACATTCCTGGACACATACACCTTCCCAAGACTAAACCAGAAAGAAGTTGAATCCCTGAATAGACCAATAGCAGGCTCTGAAATTGAGGCAATAATTAATAGCCTACCAACTAAAAAACGTCCAGGACCAGACAGATTCACAGCTGAATTCTATCAGAGGTACAAACAGGAGCTGATACCATTGCTTCCAATCAACAGGAAAAGAGGGAATCCTCCCTAACTCATTTTATGAGGCCAGCATCATCCTGATACCAAAGCCTGGCAGAGATACAACAAAAAAAGAGAATTTTAGACCAATATCCCTGATGAACATCAATGCAAAAATCCTCAATAAAATACTGGCATTATACATATATACACACATATATATATATACTGGCATTATACATATGTACACGTATATATACATATATAGAATATATATACACATATAGAATATATATACACATATAGAATATATGTGTATATATACATATATACACATATAGAATATATGCGTATATATACATATACACATATATACTTAGAATCAAAGGTAATAATGTATATGAAAATTTTTGGCAAAATAGGCAGTGCTATATATATATTAAGGAATATTATTATTATTAGAATGATTATTTAGTGCCAAATATGTTTTAGGTTTGGTGTCAAATTACTTATATTCACAATCACCAAAGTTCACAATGAGTATTATTATCCCATTTTTATTACTGAGTATGCTCAGTTGAAAAAATGAAGTTAATTGCTTAATAAAACAGAGCAAATGTCTGGTGTTCCCAGGACATAAATCCAAGTCTGCTGATTTCAAGGCTTATCTGTTTCCTGCTACTTTTTTTTTTGCCTGTCATTATAAATCCCACACAGATAAATCTCTATTGATGCCAATTTATATTAAGAGATAAAATGTGAAGAAAGTAAAATCTATAAAAGAAGACCTGATATGTATGGTTTACCTCCATATTCCTAAGGCCTAGGCCATTGCTTGACAGTAGGCACTCTATAGTTGTTGAATGAATGTAATATTAAATAGAGTAAAGTCACACTGAAATCCATTATCCAGAAACTTTTTATTATTAAACGACTGAAAGCTACCAGAAAACCAAAGATTGTGCTAAGTTGTAATAAATTTGAAATCTGGATATTGTACTTTATCCACCTATTGTAGCTTCCCAGAAGGACATTTGCAGGCAAATAGGTATGGCATATTAGATCCATGGCACCATTTAATTTCTTCAATTTAAAAATGCCAGTGTTGACTAATTTTGTGTATTCAGGTGGCAAAGTAATATTCCTCTCACTTCCTGTCCTATCCTGCTGCTTTCTCAGGCATGGTACAGATCAAAAGAAGAAAATGGTTTGCTTAGATGTTTTCTTTCCCTATTGCTCCAGACACATAACGGCCAGTGAAATGGATCTGAAATTGGAAAGAGTGTAGAGGCCACCGGAAGTATACCTATTTATTAACCCCAGTTTGTGTTCATTATCATTGAAGCTAAAATGGAAAGCTCTTCTGGGAAGGTCAGAAAAACAAAGCAAGGAATCCCTTTCCTACTCACTCACAGAAAGCTGACAATTTAAGAGTCCAGATTTATAATTTGTCCTATATGTTGGTTTTTAGAACTTAACAACAACAACAAGGAAAATCCCACTGTTACTGCCAGCTGACATGGACTCTATCTGTGACTTTCTGAACAACCAGTCTGTCAAATGTCCGTGACAATTGATACCTCCATCATAAACTTCCACTTCTTTATCTTAAAAGCAAGTAATTAAAAGCAGGCTGATGATTCCACCTCTAAATTCACTGGCCTGTCACAGGTGAAGTCAGCGTAGCCAGCCACCCTTCTCTTATGCCTCTCCACTCTACCCTGCTTCCTCACTTAGCCTCCTGGTCTAGCAGACATTCTGATTTTCCAGAGGAAGGAGTGTTATTATGTGCCTTTCAGAATCATTTGATTAATTTTTTGACATTAGTCTACCCTCTACAGTGTGAACAACCCATAATATACCTGGAGAAGAATGTAGAAGAGAAATTAAATTGACAGAAGATTCTCATGAGGCTCTTTGGAGGTAAGCATTTTCTATTATTTGACAAAGTTCTCCATTGGTTTCAAAAGCCAAGAGAAGAGGAACTTAGAATTTAAAGAAAATAAATGTGAGTTTCAACTCATCCTCTGCCATTAATTCCAGTTTGATATTTGATTATGGCACTTACATTTTTTCAGGGCTCTTTTCACACCTAGTAAGTGGTTTCTAACTAACAGGCTAATTGAGAAACTATAAATTAGTGGTTAAGAACAAAAGCTCTGGATTTATAACCTGGATTTGAATCTTCCTGGGTTTAAATCCTGGTTTCACCGATTATTAACTATGTGACTTTGGGTAAGTTGCTTAGAGTCTCTGTGCCTTTGTTTCCTCACCTGTAAATGAGTGACATTATAACAGTACTTATCATATATTTTTATTATGAACATTAACAGGATACTGGTGAAGATCACAGACTCTGGAACCAGAGTGCCTGGATTTAATGTCTGTTTCTATTGCTTAATGACTGTGTGACCTTGGATAAATCACATGACCTCTCTGTGCTTCACTTCCTGTATCTCTAAAATGGATATTGTCATCTGCTTTACTGGGTTGTTGTAAATAGTAAATGAATCAATAAACAGATGTAAGGTACTTAGACCACTGCCTGGCACATGGTAAGCATTCAATACATGTTAGTCATCATTATTCGAAGGACTAAGTTAAATACAGGATTCAAAGCTCATAGCATATTTATTAATTGTGTATTACATATTGTGCTAGGAACATACAATAATGTTCAGAACAGACCGGGCTCTGGTCTGGTGGTGCAGATAGTCTAGTCTAACAGAATATATTAGTCACTGTATCAATTCGGCTTTCTCCTGCCCCACAGTTTCTGACCTGGTAGAAAAGCATGTCAAATATCCATGAACCTAATTGTACTTACAATAACTAGTGACACAATAATTGGGCAGGTAATGTAGAGGCAAAATCTTGTGCTTCCATTGATTTATAACACTTTGTTAAGTTTATAAACTCCTTCCTGCAAAAATCTGAATGTCTGTTGGCCCAGAGTTCAATAAAGAAAACAGATTAAGCAGAGAGTCTTTAGAAGGTTCTGGTGCAAAGCTAACGACTCTAAAAAGATAGTTTGGAGCTAAGCCCTGTTTGTTTTTAACATTCCAAGAGCTTCTGTACCATCCAGTAACAATAACGATCAGCAAATGAACAGAAAGAACTCCTGCATTTGAGGAGCTTTGTGTCTTTATCTTTTATGGAGACCAAAGCCCACCGGCATTGCCAATTACTGTGGTGTGTCAGCATCCATATCGCCATCTTCTGGGAGCGTGTTAGAAATGCAGACACTCAGGCTTTGCCCCAGACCTACTGAATCTTAACTTGTATTTTAACAAGATCCCAAGGCAATTCATATCACATGAAAGTTTGGGAAATGGATTATAAAATTACTGTGCAATTATTATACAATTGGTCATACATTAGAAACACCACACATTAGAATCACGGGGGAAACTTAAAAAATGATGAATGCCTGGGTTTCAACTAAAATAATTCTGACTTAACTGGATGCCTGAGCATCTGATATTTAAACATTTTTCCAAAATGATTTTGCCGTGCAGCCAGAATTCAGACCCCTGAGCTAAATATTGGCAAGCCCCAGGCCTTTATATCAAAATACAACTATTTATTTCATGTGCTGTAAATGAAAGAAATGTTAAGGTATACTGAATACAAATATTTTGTGGTTAAGAAAGTTCCCCCTAACCTTTGATTATTTCACATGCTGTTTTCAGAGTCCTGTGAACTATTTTTCCCGTTGTCATTTCGGGATTTAGAATGCTGACCTGCTTATTTTCATATGGAAGACAATAAGCTGATTCCCTGTAGATTGAGCTAACGGCCATCTGTTGTGATGGGAAAATGCTGATTCAAAAAGTGTCATTTGCCACTTTATCTGATGTCAGGAGGCAACACATGAAATCTGACGACCTTTAATAACTCACAACACCTTGTGTGTAAGATCCCCGGGGAAAGGCAACCCCATATTAGAAACACGTTTCACTGGAAGGGCACTCACTTACTGATACCTCAGGGACTCCACTTTGAGGGATGCCTTTATCATTCATACCTTTCCATGGCATGAATGGAAAACTGCTGCAATGCTGCTTCTGTCCTAATGCATTTCATGAGTCAGCACATGACAAAGGGAAGGGACACCCAGGTCAGCCCCATCATTGTATCTGAAACCAACACTTCGAATATAATTGGAATGATTACATACGATTCTACATGTTGAGTGATTAGCACAGCAACTGGTGCCCAGTTGGTTGCTATTATTACTGTTGTTGTTGACATTATGATTATGCTTATTTTGTGTTATTTATTAAATGAATATACTTATCCCGTAAGACTCCACGTGCTCCTAAAACTCCCCATGGGTGAAAATATTTGTCTCCCATAATGTATTCCTTTATAAGAAACAGAGATTCACGGACCATGTTTATAAGGTAATCTTTAATTGTTCTTAAATATGTATTAAATATTCATTTAAAATAATAAGAATGCACAACAAATAAGACAGAACCAAAATAATTTTATAAATCTTAATAACAATGACATCTTTCAAATTTCATACAACATGTCTTGCTTTATTTTTAGATTCTTTTTCCATCACAGTTTAATTTAGATGCTTTGTTGCCATTATGCAAATTATGAGTTTCTTTTTCTTCCTATATTTTCTTACTCCTAAAGTTCTTGGTTAAGACTTCAGGCTCTTTTACAAAATATGCATTACTATTTTCTAAAAGATAACAAAGTGAACTTTATTAAGATTGAGTTTGTGGGTGACCAGTAAATACTAACCTTACCATAATTATTAAAAAAAAAAAAAATGTACACAGTAAATAAACCACATAGTGGTAGCTCCTCCTAGTGGAAATTCTGAAGTAAAGGAGGTTTTAATAAAATAGTTCCAAATTTGCAGGCTTGATTCAAGTATATTTAGAGATCAGCTATGCCAAATATCCACAAACTTAAAGGAAGAAAGATGAGTATTCAAAATATGCATTTTTTTCTTTTCTTTTGAGACGGAGTCTCGCTCTGTCGCCCAGGCTGGGGTGCAGTGGCGCGATCTCGGCTCACTGCAGGCTCCGCCTCTCAGGTTCACGTCATCTTCTGCCTCAGCCTCCGCAGTAGCTGGGACTACAGGCGCCCGCCACCACGACCGGCTAATTTTTTTGTATTTTTTTAGTAGAGACGGGGTTTCACCGTGTTAGCCAGGATGGTCTGGATCTCCTGACCTCTTGATCCGCCCGCCTCGGCCTCCCAAATTGCTGGGATTACAGGAGTGAGCCACTGCGCCCGGCCCAAAATGTGCATTTCTTAAAGCAATAAATCCAAGAAACTATTGATTTAGATTCTTCCACTTCTGAATTGAGAGACCCGCGGGAAGTTAAAAGCTCTCTCATTCTCTGATTTCATATACATATAATGAGTACAAAAACACTCACCTCACAGAGTTGCTGTAAGGATTAAACAAAATCTATTCCCCACTTCCAGTTGATTTCCACATCGATAAAAGTGTGCAGCATGCAGGAATCAAATTTGAATCCTCTTTCTCCCTTACTTTGCCTCCCGTTCAACCCATTAGGAATTCGTGTTTTATTCTATGGCACTCCACTCCATATCGGCACTTAATCATCTGGCCCAAACCACCATCACCTCTTGCCTGTATTATTAGGATAGGTCCAAGCTGCCCTCTGCTTCCTTCTCTTGTTTTCATTAGCTTCATGGTGCATGCAGTAGACTGAATGAAAGCTGTGTCATGTCAGCCTCGGGTCCAACCCTTCAACTGCTTCCCACTGCACTTAGAGCACTTCTGGCCCTGTCCTCCAAGGCCTGCGTTATCTGGGAGCTGCCTGTGCTTCCCTCCTCACGCCATACCACCCACCTACACACCCGCCCCAGCACAGTTCCCCCACATGGGTCAAATACTGCAAGTCTCAGGACTCCTAACTGCTTTTCTCATTTTTCATGTGTCTTGTTCTGGTGCATCTTGCAGGTGTCAGCTTAAATAACCTTTACAGATTTCCCTATCTAAATTTGGTCTCCCACCTCTCAGTTTTCCTTTCCATAGCATCCCATTGGTTCCCATCAGGGCATTCGTTACAATTTGCAGTTATATGTTTGGTGGCTTATTATCTGTCTCCTCCATTAGAATTTAAGGCATCAAGTCTGTCTTGTTAACCATTAGATTTCTAGTACCCTGGAAAGTTGGTGTTTTAAAGTCTCTATTGAATAGATAAATAGATTGATTCATTTTTATAAAATTACTGGGCACACATTTGCCTGAGTAGGTACTTACTAAGTGAGAAATCTCACTAAGTGACAATCCTTTTCTCTTTCCAGCAAAGTATGTGCTCTATTAGTTCTCAGTTCTGGTCGTGATTATGAACTACTCTTCATGTTGTACTGATTGTTGAATGTTTTACATAATTAACAAATAGTGTGGTTTGTCTTCTCAGGCTTGGAGAGCAGATTTACAGTGAAGTAAATAAACCAAAAGCCCAGAGTCACTCGTTTCCCCTGGACCTTCTAAGAACAGAAAAAATGCTCGCTATATATATATGTTTATTTGTTTATTTTGGTAAGATATGGTTATGCTAACAGACTGGTGAATGTGACATTAATTCAAAGAGGACTAATCCTACTCTCTAAAGAGTAGCTCCTACACAAGAAAATGTGACATGCAATGACATCATATACCTCGTATAAGAAAGGAAATTGAAAGAAGACTTCCATATTTGACAGTAATCTGAAAAATGTATATGGCAGTACTAATAAGTTACAAAGCAAAACAAAAATTTTAAAATTATAATAATGTAAAATAGTTCATCAACCATTTTAGATGAAGCAATGATTTGTTTTTCAATTTTTTTCTGTAGAAAATATTATTAAAATGTATTCAAATAAGGACTCAAGGAATATGTAGTCTAAATGTAAGAAAAATAATTATAGAATTGTGATAGGCAGTTACTTAGGACACATACCTCATGTTATCTTTCTGGATTTTGTGAATGACGTTTGTGGGTTTTATGGCCATTGACAAATATATAATTTCTTTTATTTCGTCATTCACTTTCTAATTCTCTATTTATACTTTTGTATTCTTTTTATTCAAAAATTTCCCCAAATTTAAGACTACTGAGACTTCATGAAACCTGAATCTTCCCTGATGCTTGGTAAGATGATACAGACTAAGTATTGTTTTCAACTGGATACACTGGAGATATATTCTTGTTTTTGTTTTCTTTTTAGTCATGTTAATGAGCTTTTTAAAAATGACACAAAGTGGCCTACACAATTCCAACAGTAGTGGATTCAAATTCAATTTCTTAATTAAAAAAAATCTTATCTTTTACAGGAAGGAGTAAATACACATAGCAATATTTTCCAAAGCCGAGAAGAAATGGAATAAAAGAAAATATTGGAAAAACATCAATCTAAAAGTTAAATTAGTATGCAGAATGCAGGCTATGACTTCATCTAATTTTATTAGAAGTTCATAAAAGTTTATGTCTGAGTTTCCTAACAACCAACAATAAGAGATAAATTCAGACACATGAATCAGATAATCTATTACAAAAAAAAAAACAAAAAAAATGAAAACCTGTTTGTTTATGCAAAGCCCAGTTCAGATTTATTTCTGGACTTTAGATATATGCTTTTCTATGGTAGCTGATGCGGAAAACACTCCATGATATGAACAGCATCATCAACTACATTTTCAACTAAAAACAATGAGTTTCAGAAATTTTTGTCTAACACCCTCTGAAGCAGGCTAATGGTATAAGTAAAATTTAGGAAAAAAAAGCTCTATTGACAGCCCAAATAATGTAACCCCAAGCCCTGTTTCATAGGTCCCTGCTGCTAGTATTCCAAGAATAGACCGTGTGTCAGTGCAAAGTAATGGTTTTCATGTTTTTGCTTTGGCCTGGGAGGATCTGAATTATGACTAATCCACATGGTTGTATAGATGAACTACATGTCTTCATATGCACATGTGCTGGGTTGGGGAAAAAATATTCCAAAAGAGATGAGGAGCTTCTTGAAGACATTTGCCTGAATGTCTTCAAACTTAACTTGCTATAGTTGCAGAAGGACAATGGGCAAAGATATGTCTCTTCAAGCAGTACTTTCAGGAACTTATCAGCATATAACCAAGGTCTTAGGCTTTAGAATTTTATATAATCTTTAAATAAACATAAATATTTCATGCTTTCCTGACAAAATATTTTTATTTAATTGCACCTGTACCTGTTAGAGTGTACAAATAAGAATAAAAATGTTTTGCTGACTCCTACTTCCACAAATGGAAATTCCTAGGGTGGGGTCAAAATTTATTGTGCATAATTAACTCAGATGAGAAGAGTCTTTTTGTTAATTTTAGTTTAAGTGTGAAGAAGAACCTCTCCCTCAAGTCATCTGAGGTGGAGTTTGGACAGGTTCTTAGCTAGTAAAAATTTAGGAGTAGGGTCCCTCTAGGCCTATCTCATTATTTTAGTCATAATTTTTCTATTCTCACGAGGAGTTCAGAGTGGTTCGGAAATGTTCTTTCAAACATGAATATGATTAGGAAATGGTTATTTCCTCTTCATTCATTCAGTCATTCATTTCTCTAACAGAAATTGTGTGCCAACTATAGGATTGTATGTGTTAATACTACACATTCTGAAGCCAATATGACTGTCATTTGTGAACCGTATGATCTTGGACAAATTACTTAGCCTTTCTATATCTTTATTTCTTCATCTGCAAAGTAAAGATATTAATGTTAATTATTTCACAGGGTTATAACAAGAATTAAGTGAGACACTATATGAAAAGCACTTTTAATGGTGTTTGGTATCTAGTAAAGTATTGGCACATCTATGTGCCAATGCAGGGGATAAAACAATGATAGAGACAGACATTATTCATGTTCTTACTGATTTTGGCAGCCCTGAGAATGAGCCTGTCAGATCTCTGACTGCCAGGAGCATGTATGTCCAGCTTCCCAATTGCCGTGCTATAAAATCTATTACTGCTTTTGTGCAGAGGCCTTATGGCTGCTCCCTGTCAATAACCAAGTATAGCAGGAATACTAAGGTGGCACCATTCCTGGAAGACAGGGAACACTTTAACAGCTGACTGATTTTAGAACAAATTTGTGCTTACTGGGTGTGATGGTAAATATTGAGTGTCAACTTGATTGGATTGAAGGATGCAAAGTACTTTTCCTAGGTGTGTCTGTGAGGGTGTTGCCAAAGGAGATTAACATTTGAGTCAGTGGACTGGGAAAGGCAGAGCCCTCACCCGCCAATCTGGGTGGGAACCATCAAATCAGCTGCCAGTGTGGCCAGAATAAAAGCAGGCAGAAGAACGTGAGAAGACTAGACTTGTTTAGTGTTCCTGCCTACATGTTTCCCCTGTGCTAGATGCTTCCTGCCTTTGAATATCAGACTCCAAGTTCTTCAGCTTTGGGACTCGGACTGGCTTCCTCGCTCTTCAGCTTGTAGGTGGCCTACTGTGGGATCTCACCTTGTGATCATGTGAGTCAATATGCCTTAAAAAACTCCCCTTTACATATACATCTATCCTATTAGTTCTGTCCTGCTAGAGAACCCTAATACACTAGGATTTAGGGATGGTGAAGGCTAGCGGGGTAGATGTGATAATAAAAAGAGGTGACACAAGACAACTCTTTGTAGTGATGTAATAATCCTTTATCTTGAATTCAGTAGTAGTTGCACCACTCTGCACATGTGGTAAAATGATATGAACTATACACACATATTGTACCAATGCCATTGTCCTGGTTTTGAAATTATACTATGGTTGTGAAAGAGTTAACAATTGGAGAAGATCATCATCAAAAATGGTAGCATAAGAACCCCTGAAAACTCTTTTTCATTAAAGCAGTGAGAAAACTCACAAGCATCATCAGTGTCATTTCTTTTCGAGAAATCTGGAAATGAACCAAAGATTTACACTAATCCAGGGAGAGTTATTGAAGAAAAATGGCTTAATTCATTAATAAGAGCAAGTATTGGGTATTTTGACTTATTCTACTCCCATCCTATTCTGTTTAGGTCTGTAGTAATCTTAAAATAAAACAGCCTACAATCACAGTGAAAATAAGGGTCTTGAAGTTGCCGGATGGACACAGAATGAGATTGGGGCCCCTTTAAAGCCTCACTCCCAGTTGTCACTATTTATCCAGTTTTCTGGTTCCCTGGGAGACCCCACTTGCAAGTCCCTGAAGACCCTACTTGCAAGGCTTTCTTGATTTGACTTGAAACAGAGCTCACAGAAATGTGCAAAAAGACAAGTGATGTTAAATATCTTTCCATGTGCTTCTTGACTATTTGTACACTTCCTTGCAGAAATATCTGTTCAAATCCTTTGCCCGTTTTGATAGGGTTGTTTGTCTTTTTGTTGTCGAATTGTAGGAATTCTTTATTCTGCATATGAAATCTTTTTCACATACATGATTTGCAAAGTTCCTTACAATTATGTATCCATAGGACAATCTTTCACTTCATGGACTTGAAAGCAACAATAGCAAAGCAATTCAAAGAGGCAGAAATCTGTTAAGGAATCTATTTTTGTGCAGTATTTGTGTTGGAATATTATTTCTAATATTATAAAATAATAAATCTAACTTAGGTAAAATTGTGAAGAATGTTCAATTTCTCTGTTTCCAGACCTGATCTCTGAAAACTTGAAGGGAACTAGTTGAGATAGGAACCCATAAGAAAAAAGCTTCACAGACTCTAGGGAAGATACATTCATTTTCTCTCTCCTGGATTATTGGAGTGGTCACCAGATATTCTTTCTTGCTTCTAGTCTCCTCACATTCAATCTATCTTGCATACAAAATTGCCTCTTTTGAGGACATTGGAACTTCCCTGACCTCTCCATTGAAGGCTATGTAGGGTGATCTGTAAGTACCGGAGCATAAAGATAGAAGGTAAATATGTCTACATAGCAACTTATATTATAAAAGAATCGTAGTATACAAATCCCAATATACAACACACATACCCACACACACATGCACACACACAGACATTAAGTCTAGTTTAGTTTCCCTCAGAAGAAGACTGAGACAAAATTTCAAATACAAATAATGTGCTTAAGACGTGCAGAGAACACCAATAGAGAGGTGGGAAGGTGATAGAGGAAAGACAGATACTAGAGTATATTAACCTGAAACTTAGGAAATCTAGTACTGTTTGTATTTGAAGTTTTATCCACTGTAGAATTTTGAAACACCAGTGCAAAATGTAATGTCTCAAAATTAGTACATCTGAGGTTCAAATTGGTCATGATTTGTGCCATCTCTAGAGAGCCATCTATTGGTGGCTCCCAGCTTAAGCCTATGTAAGTGACAATAAACAGTAAACAGTAAGGTCTGAGGGACACATGTGACCCTGCACTCCATAAAAAATTTAAAAAACCCAGTCTTAATTGGATCACATTCCAAAATATTCTGTAATGAGTCATTACTTTATATTCTCAACACCACTAAAACCTTAATTTGTCTGCCTGTCTGATCCATTATCCTAATACTGGTTTAATAGGGTAGCAAGAGAGTGGTAGCAGTCCCATTCCTCACAATTTTCAAGATTAATAGGTGGGTGGAAAAGTGTGAGCCTCTTTCCAAGGAAAATGAGCAAGGGTCTTCGTGTTGTTCATCCTAGAGTTAATTGCCAATGCCAGAAGAATATGATGCTCTGATTAGCCAGATCTAAACGGTGTGTCAGTAATGACAGCAGAATTGAGTGAAATCAACAGCACCAGAAGCACACGGGTGCACACAGAAGCAGAGAAAGAGAATCTGGGGGTCGTTACTAGACTGATAGGATCAATAGTCAATACTAAGATGATGGAGAGTGGATGCTGGGCTGTGAAAATAGCAGACACCACCAAAATGTCTTACAAGGAAAACCATATATGGAATTAAGCTCAGTGTGTGTCCACCAATTGATGCTTGGAAATGCAATACATCTTCTTTATATATTAAACCCATCTTTTATTCATAAAGATATCTTTACTGGGTATTTTTTAGATCACAGGCAAACTAACACACTTTAAGAAGATTGTCCAAAACTCACAGTCCAGAGATGATGTAGTATGAAGTTCAAGGTACAAGTAGGAAAAAGCAATAATCTGGAAAGTTTTACAGAAAGATGATGTTAAGCCAAGAAAAAATTATTATCTATTTGGACAAGTCTCCTAAAGAGAAAAGAAAGAAAAAGGAAAAAAAGGCATTTCAAGCGGAAGGAACAGCCTATGTGAAAGCATGTAGTTATGAAAAGATATGACTTCTCTAGGTTAGCGCAGTTCAATTTGGCTAGAATCTCAGGATTCAAAATGAAGGAGCAGCAAAAAATTCAAAAAGATTTTGAGAGACAAATTGTGAAAGTTTTATTTACACTGTGTTAAGGATTTATACATTAACTTATTGCCATTAGGATCCACTTAAGGATTCTTAATAGGGAGGTAAGATGACAAGATGAGAATTCAGACATCCTGGGAATCAAAAGAAATTCTTTAATATATATCATGATCCATCTATGCTAAAGTTTCAATGTAGCGTGGGCAATTCTATCTTTTCCTTCCAAATTTTTTCTCATCTATTTATATAATGAGAAATACAATGTTTAGCCTTTTACTAAACACACACACACAATGCATTACTTACAACTGCTTATTTTTATTAAAATGTTATTCATTTAAGTTCATCAAAAATAATTACTAAGAAAAAAATCACATGAAAGATAATGTTATTTTGTGAAATAGAGAGATATCTACTTTTTTATATGGATGGATTTATTTCTGACTTAAATTACCCCTGCCCCCAAGTAAATGAAGGTAGAACCAAATTCCTGCAGTGCAATATGAATGGCAGCCACTAGAGGGCAAGCTTACCGCGTGCTGGGATCAGATACCACACAGCTGCTTGAAATTAGACCACATTTAAGCAACTAAGGTGACCTCAGAGGAGGTTACAAAGAGCCCATTACTGCAAAAGGAGAGGTCAGTCTCTCAAGTGACAGAGGTGAAATATCATTTGAGTCTCTTTGAAGTCACGCTGACCAATTATACCCATCAAAGCCCAAAAGTAATGAAAACCAGAGAGGTGAAGGATATCATTTTGATGGAGATGACCTTTAGAGGGAGGTAGGAGTAAGGTTAACCAATTTTATTTTTATGTGAAAGAGATAGGAGCATATTTCAAACGCATTGAATTGGCCTTTGAAAGCGTGGACTAACCTAGTGTATTCCTAACAGAAATAGAACAAAGTGGGTGATGCTGTTTTAACTGAGAATCATGGCTAATCTGCTGAAGTATAACTCCTTAGGGAATATCCACTTTATGGAAGTTTATTTGTTTAGAAACGGATCCCTATTTGAACACAAGCATGACCATCCTAAGACAGCCTGTATGCAGTTAGCCTCATTTCACTTAAAGTGTTGGTGTTTTTTGGAAAGAGCAAAGAGTTATACAAATATCAAATTTGCCTATAAAAATGAAGCCAGAGTTTCTCGAATGGGGTCTGATGGGCCACCTGCTTTAGACTCACCTGGGGATAGTTGCTAAAATTTTAATTCCTGAGTTCTTTCCCAGATCTTCCTAATCAGAATTTTTAAGGTAGAGTTTAGGTATCTGCATTTTCCACACGAGTCTTAGGTGACTCTTCTCATATGCAATGATATTTGAGGACAAATAAGTGTGGTATCTTTTGGGATACCGATATGAAAAATGGGTCAGGAATGGATATGAAACTTGGGCCAGGCTCCAAAGTGCAGCCAAGGGTTAACTGTTTGCTGATATGCAAATGCACATACTTTCATCAAGCAAGCAAGGCCTCCCTTGTGCAGAACACCCATATTTGGCCGCTAACTCTAGTACACATTTTGTGTATATTACTGTATTGTAATCTTCCCCAAACCAATGAAGATGATAATGTTATTCCCTTGAACAAATGACAGTGAATACAGCTTCAGAGAGGTTAAGTGACTCATTTAAAGTCACATATTTAGAAAGCAACCAAACGAGAATTAAAAGCAAGATTATTTAATTAAAGTTCTTTAGCTAAAAAGGAGACAAGAAAGGAAAATCTTCAAACATTGATGTGGTTTCTTGTATTAATTCTCTCACTGTATATTAGTCCTTGGTTATTGGACTAGATGCCAGAAAGCATTTCAACACCACCTTGAAATCTGCTGCACTAGAACATTCACCCTATGTCCTGAGATCTGACCTCCAGAGTTACGCAGGTGAAAAGCTAACCTCTGACCTACAGTATGACTTTAGAAAACAGCATTAACTCCTGCCTCCATCCTCAAAGGAGGGATGAGGACCTCCTCATGGTTTTTCCATTTGGGGGAAAAATCCATTTTAATGGATTGCTTTGAATTACAGATGTGTTTGTAGGATTTTATAAACTATGGGCTTCAGCATTTAGTCAAAAGAAGGTCAGGCACCTCATGGCTACCAAATAGAAAGTGAATAAAAATCCTGGAAATATTATTGTAGATTTTTTTAGATTTCTCTAAAGAATCATATTTCACTCTAGTGAGAGTGTAGCCATGAAATACTGTAGCATAAAAATGAAATATGTCTTTATTTTCTCTTCTTTTTAGTGGATTTGGCCATTCCTATTGAGTAAGAAAACATTTTTCCGTAAATTGTATTTCATTTTAGCAGCATTAATCTAAATATGTCAGCTTAAGAACAAACCCAGATTCCATTTCTTCTAAATATAACGCTGGTCAGCCCCACAAATATGTGAATAAAGCAATAAAAACACAAAAGCTTTATAGCAGCATGACCCTTAAAATCAAAGAATTTACAGAAAATTCCTCTGAAATCAATGACCATATTGATAGAGTTAAAGATAAATTATAGCATTTTGAGGTAACCTTTTAAATTTTTTGAGTAATGAAATTAGTATTTTATAAATAAAAAATTAATATATATTTGTTTAAGATAAAAATTGTTTCCTTCTTCTCTTCCCCTACATTTCTCCTTCCTAACCATGCTCATGCTTTGTTGTGTTTCCTTTCATATCCATACAGATAAATTGATAGTTGAAGAAGAGTAGGTAGATAAATTAAAAAATCTTTAAAAGAATTAAAAATGGTATATCACTGAAGTATCTCTGCTTACTTTATTTGAAGTTTCATAGTTCCAAAGTGTAAAAGGATGTCCTAACCTAAAGCAAAAGTATAACAAAGTAACCAACAGATGGCATTATGTGTCATTTGTATGTAGCCATTTTAGATTTATGAATTAATTGCTTTATGTTCAGAGTTTGGGAAACTAGCATGTTCATAAAATCACCATGTCAGTACCAAGGATTTACTCTCTCAGTGTCACATGAGGCAAAGTTATGCTGTGGTAATAACATATGACTCTAAAGTTCCAATGAATTTCAACAACAAAGGTTTTTTTTTCATTCACATTATGTAGCCAACACGAGTGGGTAGCTGCTGTGTTCTAGAATTATTTGTATTACTGAAAAATTAGGGACAACATAAACATACACATATAAGTTATGATGCATTTATATGATGAAATATTGTGAACCATTCACAAGCAGGTGGTAGATAGAGCAGATTGTATTGTTAACATTGTATATTGTTTATTTGTATATTGTTAAAATTTATATTATTTGTATATTTGTAAATATTTTTGTATATTTGTATATTGTTTGTATATTTTATATTTGTATATTGTTAAAAAATATTCACTTATCCTCCTTACACACCTCAGATCTGTTGACGTCAAGCTTGACCAAAGAACTTAAACAGGGCAGTAAAATGTGAGCAGAAGAGATTTTCACTCTCTGCCTCTTTTCAACTGAAGTATCCACTGTCTATTTTTTTCTTCCCTTTGTGCTGTGTCCCGGATGGTTTCTGTCCCAACAGTCTGTTCTCATGGTGGCTAATCATTTTGCCAGTGATGTGGATAATACTGAAAATAACATGATCACAGCTTATGTGAAGCTCGACATCATGAATTAGTAGGTTTTATATAGTATATATGATTTGCTTTCCTTCAATCTACATCCTTCTAGATGTCAATTTGTTTTCTGACACTGCTTCCTCCATGTCTTCTTCCTCATGATCTGGCACTGGTTTGGAAGCAGTCATCTCCATCAAGTCATCTTCGGTTAACTCCTCTCGTGTGATGTCTATTTGTTTTTGAATTTCTCCAAGATTCACATGTTGAAATCCTTTCCCTTCCCCCAACAGAATTTGTGTGTGTGTGTGTGTGTGTGTGTGTGTGTGTGTGCCATATCCACAATCTCTTTCATGATTTCTTTGGGTTGCTCTGTCATAAATCCTGCGAAGGCATGCAAAACATCCATGCTCAGTTTTCTTTAGCAGAAATTTATTGTTTGAGGCTTGATGGTTTTCACAGCTTGTCCTGTAACAACGACAGCTCAATAGTGTAATCCTTCCAGACTTCCATGATATTTTCTCTCTCTCAATTCTCTTTCATGGCATTGACAATTCTTTCCATAAAATTACAGGTGTAATGAGCCTTAAAGGTCCTTATGATCCCCTGATCCAGAGGCTGAAATAGAAACATTGTGTTTGGGGGCAAATAGACCACTTGGATGCCTTCGGTGCCGAACTCATGGGGGCTCTGGCTGGTCAGGGCATTGCCCAATATATAAAAAAAAAAAAAACTTTAAAAGGCAATCCCTTACTGAAAAGGTACTTCCTGATTTTAAGAACAAAGCATTGATGGAACCAATCCAGAAAAAGGGTTCTTATTGTCCAGGCCTTCTTGTCATACAACGAAAAGACTGGCAGCTGGTGCTTATTATTTTCCCTTCAGACACTGGAGTTAGCAGCTTTATATTTATAGGTATTTCATTAAGTACGCTCAATACTTAATATTATGCAATACTTAAATATGAACATGCTTCCAAGGTGCTTGATAAATGAATTAGAAGGAGCTAGCAGCAATGTTAAGTATCGAGCATGTACCCTGATTTAGGTAGCAGATAAGGGCAGAGGAGGGCAGTCCTGATCACAAACCAGGCTAGATTTATACGAAGCAGAGTTACCCTATCCTTTGCTGCTTTATATCCTGGTATTTGTTTATCTTCCTTATTAATAAATGTCCTTTGTGCATCTTAATAGGACACTTTCATCTGTATTAAGAACCTGTGCAGGCAGATAGATATCCTTTCTCCTCAATTATTTTCTTAATGGCATCTGGGATCCTGTCTGCTGTCTCTTAGTTGGCAGAAGCTGCTTCTCCTGATCTTGACATTTTTGAAGCCAAATCTTCTACAATCATCACACCATTCTTTGCTGGCATTAAATTTGTCAGTTCAGATGGTTCACCTCCCTTTTACTTTAAATTGTCATAAAATGACTTCATTTCTTTCTGGAATCATATTAGAGTCTATAGGTATGTCTTTCTTATACCATATCTGCAGTCACATAAAGGCTGCACTTACAAGTTTAAAAAGGTATTTCACAAAAAATGGAAAGTTGTCATACCTGCTGGGGACAAATTCACAAATTTCGTTTTCATTTTATTAAAACAATGGTCCTTATGCTAGATTCATTTGTTTTGAAATGGCAGGCAGCTGCAGACATCAATCTATGGTACGTATCAAGCAATTCAACTTTTTCTTGTAATATCATGACTTTTCTCTGCTTCTCGGAGCTCTTCTAGCATCGCCGTGGCACTTCCCATGGATCCCATGTGTTATTCAAGGTTTATGATATTGCAGTAAATATGATGAAAACTATGCAAGAACTGTGGGGGATCAGTTTTTACTGATAAACCATTTACTGGAGAGAGGAACCGCTCACCGGGAGATGATTAGCATCACATGGCATTTTCAACAGATACTCAAAACACTTGATCTCACCACACTAGCAGCAGGAACTGGCTATGGAGTTTTGTAAGGATTAAATGATATAAATACCTAAATCAGAGTATATGCTCAATACGAAACATTGCTGCTAGCCCTTTCTAATTCATTTATCCAGCACCTTGGAAGCATGTTCACATTTAAGTATTGCATAATATTAAGTATTGAGCATACTTAATGAAATACCCAAGTTAGAATATATTGCCCAGAAATTCTCAGATATACAAATTACTGTGCTAGGCTGAAAGAATATTTACCCTTAAATAATTTTAGAAGAAAAACACGATAAAAATGGACAGCAAAGTCTTAAAGCAGCATTATAAAATAATCTTAAGTTTATAGTGTTTATAAAAATCAACTAAATTTCTTTTTAAAGTAGTGACATTATACTTCCAAATTATTAATTATACAAGAAATAAAAACAGGACAATAAGAAAATGAAGGGTGATAAAATGTGTAGAAAGAACTTAAATAAAAGAAATAAATACAAATACTAAAGCATCACAGTTAAATAGATGTTGTCCTGGATAATATTCATAAAATCATATTTTCTCTTATGTAATTGACACTCCTGAATATTTAATAATATCTTTTTGGCTATGATTTTCCTCCAGTAGAGGATATTTAGACATATACACACATTCTGTGCCCCATGTCAGGACTCCATCTGTGGCTTTCAGCCATGTGTCAGCAGGGGCAAGTTTACCTCTCATAAGATGTATCTGTTTCAAACTAGATAGGAAGTAGAAAAAATGCCACCTGTTGGTCTCATCCCGGCATATGTGAATTCTACTTACACAACACATTTCTTACTGGAATCACTAAAACAGCATCTTAAATTGTTGCTCTTTCTACATTCTCATTCTCTTGAAAACGATCTGTCACTCTTTTAGAATTATCTTTTCAGAAGGGCAATCTTGTCACTAACAAAATTAAATCTAGGCCCTTAGCTTGATATATTCATCCCTCCAAGATCTGGTCCCTGTCCAAATGTCCAAGCTTTTCTTTTGCCCCTTCCTCCCTCCTACCTTCTACCACGCTCTTCAGTACATACTCCAGCTGTGTTGAATTAATAGGAGTGTCCTGAATATGTCTCTCCCAGAGACTTCTTTTCTTTTATCCTCCAGCTGATGCTATATTTTTCATGATTCAGCTCAAATACCCTAAGTCTGCTCTGACCATCTTCGTTTGCATATGCTCCCTATGTTTACAAAGCATCCTTTTCATATGTCAAGGAGAATATTCAGCAGATTGCAGTGTAGCTGCCTACCCCAACAGATTATAAACTTTTGGAGAGAAGGTCTGTATTTTTCTCATTTCCTGTATTCAGATATAGCTTATTCTTAGCCAACAGAGAATTCCCAATAATCGTTGAGTGAATAAATGAATTCGTAATATATTTCTAAAAGACCTAATTTCTGAGCTCCTATTTCCTGGCTGCTTTGAGATTGATAGGAGTGAGAATGTTAAGAAAATACTTCCTAAACATAAGCACTGAAGAATGAGGAAGTGCTTAAATGTAAAAAGAGAGAGATTTTGAGGGTAGAATAAAAGTATGTACACAAGCAAAAATGTGAAAGTATCATAGATTCCAGGAGAAGAGTTTATCACTGTAACTGAAGTAGAAGATTTGGGCTGGCGAATAGTAGGTGATTCAGTTAGATTTTTTAAATAGAGTAATTTTAGTAGATTGTTTCTACCACCCTCCCCCATCCCCAATCAAGAAGTTTAAATATTATCTTCAGGACATTTAGGAGTTGTTAAATCATTTGGCAAAAGTGAATGATCTGATAAAAGATTAATATTCCAGTGTACGTAGTGGAGAGGGTCTAGAACAGGGTTCCTAATCATGGAAGAGAAGTAGGTAATATATTTCCAAATTCAAAAGAAAAATGAAAGCTGAACATCTTAAAAATATTTACAGTATACTTGAATTGCCTATCATTTTTTGGCAAGATCAGCATGCTGATAATTTGGGTTCTTCTGAGGCCTCTCTCCTTGGTTTCTAGATGGCTGTCTTCTCCCTGTGTCTTCACATGATCTGTTCTCTGTGTGTGTTTGTGTTCTGATCTCTTCTTATAAGGATATCAGTCATGTTTGATTAGGGCCCATGCTAATTACCTCCTTTTAATTACCTCTTAAATACCCTATCTTCAAATATGGTCACATTGAGAGGTACTGGGGATTAGGATTTCAATATGTGAATTTTTTGGCAGGGTGGATGTGGGGCACAATTTAGCTCATAACGTCAAACCCGAAAAGGTAGCAGAGCGTGAATGTGAATCCAGTCATCTGACTCCAGACTCCATGACTCCTTAGGCTCACACCTCCCAAGGTGTGCTGCAGTGGAGCACCGGATGATGACTGAGAGAGCCAGAGCACTGAGCTGCCAGGTGCTAGAGAAGCCAATTAAGACAGCAGGTCCAAATTAAGGAATCAGTCAAGTCTTTAACCACTTACTGCCAAAGGATAAGCAACAGGCTGAACTGGAGGAAGCACTGGCTCCCCCATTCCATATTTTCCCCCATGGAGTAACACTAGTCTAGGACCAGCTGGATTGGCACAGATCTGGGCGTTACCTCACTGCTGAGAGAGCCCCAAGAGAGATAGGAAAAGTAAGAGGGGGAGAAGCTAGCGGCAGAAAACTACTAGGCACTAAGAGTGAAGAAAACGTGCCTTCCACGTCTCCCCTTCCCACACCCTCCAATAAGGAGACTTTGGCAGAGGTGCCTAAGGAAGTCCTGCCTGAGAGGTGAGTGCCAAAGGCCCCTGATAAAGAGGCCACTGAATAGAGCTGCCTGTTCTGGAAATGCAGATTATGTGTAAAAGCTTGGCCAGTATGGAGGGTGGAGGGAGCTGAGTCCTGAAGTGTATTATTGGCTGTGCACTGAGTCTTGTTTGTGGAGAGCCGTTTCCTCTGGTGAATCTTGTAAGGCATAGCCTCCTGCAATTGCCTCTGGTTGGGCCTGGGGGATCACAAATAGGTTATGGCCAGAAACCATATTCCTCAATAACTCAATGTTTCTGAGTTGAGGGAACCTCCCCTAAGACTCTGAGTCTGTGAGTTTTAGGGAAAGTCATATTTGTACATGTGGAGTGATTTTTTTTTCCTTGAGGTGCTTTCAGCAGGTCACGATGTCTGTTTTGTCCTCATCGCATTGTTCTGATGGCTTATTCTTACTGCCTTCTAGGTCTGTTAAGCCTGTACTGTGTTGTATGGGGCAATTAAGAAAACTATGTTGTCAGTGAAATCATTTAGGCTAGAAACCTGCTCAGCTGAATGCAGCTCAGCAGCTGTGGTCGCACTGATCTAGAACTAGGAGAGTTGCACCTTCTTCGGCAGATATCAGAGATGGTAAACATGGCCTTCGGATCCCAGTTCTGGCAATCTCCTCTTAATTTAGATGATGTTTTGAAAAGCCAATAAGTAAGTATTATATATACGTGCAAAGCTGACACCTTTGGCTTACCCCTTCAGAAGATACTTTTGTTTTTTTGGTTTTTTTCAAGTAAAAGAGACCTTTGACATTCCCATATCCTACATTTCTGCCTTTGCCTAACAAAAACTTTTCATGCCAGAGGGTGCTGGAGGGATCAAACCCCCGAGTGGCTGTATTCTTGGCATAATGATCAGGGTTTTCATTATACTCATTCATACAGTGCTCACAACAGTCACATTGAGAGATATTGTCATCTCCATTTTGTAGGTATTAAAAATGCCAAAGACTGGATATTGATACCATTAATCCCATTAGAATATAAATTGAATAAACTTAGACTTTCTTCCGAACAAGATCTACCTGGTCTCAAGTAACAGTTTTTAGACTATACATTGCTTTATGACCTTGGAACAAATATTGAAATGATCAACAATTTATTTATTCATGCATTTATATTTGGTGGTGCTTCAGGCAGTATTTGACGTGTAATAAATACTCAGTAAATGCTGATTTTCTTATGGTTCTTTCCTGACCAGTATATGTAACATGGAATGTAGGTATTTTCTCGACTCTGCAGTGATTCCTGTTTATCTTATTAGTGCCACATTTTTAAATTTTGCTCTTAGTTATTCACAGATTACTTTGGATTTTAAAATAGTTTCTTTGCTAAATTTTTATTTTAGCATACGATTCAACATTTACATGCCAAGATATCAGAAAGAAAAAAAAATGAGACAAAAGAAAGTTATGTAGAGAGAATTAGGGCAAGCAGAAGCTTTTAATCTCAGGACTTTTCTCCAGTGGACACAGCAAAGGGAATATTATGTAAATAAGTGCACAAGATCATTTTGAGGAGCAAAAGGAAAGGCAAGAAAATTGGCAAATTTAACTGCACAGTAAATCTAACTTAGCTAATGCTGAATTTGAAAAGAGATGTTAAGTCTCTACTTTTAAAAGAGGAAAACATTATGGAATGATTGTAATTGACCTCAATAAATTTTCACATTCTCTTAGCTGATAGTGATATTTTTAAAGTCACTGATAAAAATAAGAGCAAAGGAATTTTTGCAAAGTTACCCGCTGAACCAAAAATGAAATAATGCAAATCGATGCAGCAGGTAATATTTTAAAAATGTATTTTCCTTATTATCCATATAAAAATACAATGATCTCTTACTATGAATCCTCTATAGAAGGAAATACTTGACATGTAATATAAATTATTAGTGATGAAATTCTGGCAAAAGACTTTAGGTAACATCAAGCATTTAGGATTTTAGGGAATCGTCGCAAACACTCTGCATACATGCTTTCAAAGAGAACACTTAATAGTGTCTTTGAAGAGTGGTAGAAAGATGTCAGATAAATTTAGTTTCAACCATTGAGGACATTTTGGGTGTGTGTGTGTGTGTGTGTGTGTGTGTGTGCGTGCAAGGTCCTTCTCATACATGCCCATGTTTGACTTTATATACAAAAGTCTTTTTCTTTTTTTTTCTTTCTTTTTTTTTTGTTTGACGGAATCTTGCTTTGTCACCCAGGCTAGAGTGCAGTGGCGCGATCTCGGCTGACTGCAAGCTCCGCCTCCAGGGTCCTCGCCATTCTCCTGCCTCAGCCTCCCGAATAGCTGGGACTACAGGTGCCCACCGCCACGCCTGGATATTTTTTTTTTTTCTTTTTGTATTTTTAGTAGAGACGGGGTTTCACCGTGTTAGCCAGGATGGTCTCGATCTCCTGACCTCGTGATCCGCCCGCCTCGGCCTCCCAAAGTGCTGGGATTACAGATGTGAGCCACCACGCCCGGCTGAAAGTCTTTTTCAAATACTTGCCACTGACCACTCTGCATCTGCACTTAGAAATATTTACGTTTGGTGGCCGGGCACGGTGGATCACGCCTGTAATCCCAGCACTTTGGGAGGCCAAGGCGGGTGGACCACAATGTCAGGAGTTCGAGACTAGCCTGGTCAATATGGTGAACCCCTGTCTCTACTAAAAATACAAAAATTAGCCGGGGTTTGGTGGCGGACGCCTGTAATCCCAGCTACTCGGGAGGCTGAGGCAGGAGAATCGCTTGAACCCGGGAGGCAGAGGTTGCAGTGAGCTGAGATTGCGCCACTGCACTCCAGTCTGGGAAACAGAGTGAGACTCTGTCTCAAAAAAAAAAAAAAAATCACATTTGTTGTTTGAATTAACTTTTATTAACTTGGATTTAACCTCTGTGAGAGCTAAAATTACATGGATTGTTTGCCATATAATAGGTGGCCAATAAATAGTGTTAAAGTCAATTATTGAATATATTCTAATTAAGAAACCTTTAAAATCTGAGTCTTGGGGGAAGGAGAAGTGATGAATGAGAGAGGTGGGAAATCTCTGAGAAACTGAATGCTGTGTATGAACAAGTTTGAAATAATTTCTAAGGAAAGCAACTTTGCAGAGGTAGATGAAAAATATCCTCCTAGATAATTTATAGAGGCATTTGATAGGTTCTGGCATAAATATCTAGTTAGAAAATTGTATTGGGTCATGAATTTCATTTTAAAGATGAGAGATAGAAGGTTTATTTGAAATATATTTTCCTTATTCTCCAGAATGTTTCCAGTAAAGATGGGATGACACTGACAGGATTTTCCCCTTCATTGTGTAGCTTGCGAAGTAGGCTACTAAGTTGGAATTAAAGGCTTACTTTTTATTTATTCTATTAATCATTGACATCTTTTGATTTGTAACCATGTCACTTCTAGGATTTTTAGACTTATACTTTGTCGTGCATTTTGCTCAGGTTAAAAGCCACCATACATAAGTTTCTGCTTCCCACTTGAACTTTGAGAAATGGACTCAGGTTTCAGGGTTATTTGACTACTACCTAGCTCAAGTCTTGAGCCACCATTACTTGTGCTAGAAAGGATTACTAATCTCTGCCCAAGGGCTATAATGCTTACTGTAGAATTCTACTTGTCTGTAGGATAAAGCATGATAATGGATGGTGGTATTGCTCATGGTGTGTGAGTAACATTTATTTCTTATGGGGTTATTTCATTAAACAGTTTCAGTAATGCTGAGACTGTGTCTTATTGTTTTTATTATTTTATATTTTATGTGCGACACAGGATACAGAACAATATTTGTTGAATCAAGAAATGATGTTAATGTAGAACCTATTAGGTTAGGTTCCCAAACCAAACCTTATCAAAGCTAAGCATTGATAACATGGAGAGGACATAGCTAGAACTTGTCCTCAAGGAGCTCTGAGGTTAATGGAAGAAATAATTGTATATGATTATTGTAGCAGGTGATAACCCTACTGGGTCTGATACATATCCAGCTGCTAAAGAAGGACAAAGAAAAACCATTGAATTCAAATCAGTGAAAGTGGGTAAGTTGAAAGGTTTTGTACAGAGGATGATGCTAAAGTTAGTTCTTGAAGAATCTCTAGGGATTAGCCATGAAAAAATAATGACTATTTTTGACATAAAAGTATATACAAAAGTAGAAAAAATGTCAGGTTAGTAGATGTCTGAGTATTGCTTGGTGAAAAGCAATTCTCCTTTTCTTTTCATCTTTTTTATTCTTGATTTTCTGTTTTCCACTTTATTGTTAGCACCAAAATCACCAACTTCAATATATATTACCTCCAAAAGAAAATTCATTTACTGTATGAGTGTTTTGGGCTGATTGTGTCTCCCCTATATTTATATGTTGAAGTCCTCAAAATATGACATTTTTTGAAAAAGAATCTTTAAAAATATAATTACATGGAATAAAGTCATTAGGGTGGGTCTTAATCCAATATGACTATTGTCTTATATAAAAAATGAAAATTAGGATACAGACCCACACAGGAATGGCCATGTGAAAACTCAGGGAGAAGACAGCCATTTACAAGCTAAGGAGAAAGGCCTCAGAAGAAACTAACCCTGAGGTTACCATGATCTTGAACTTCTAGTCTCCAGGACTGAGGGAAAATAAATTTCTCTTATTTAAGCTACCCAGACTGTTGTACTTCATTATGGCAGCCTTAGCAAACTAATGCAATAAGACATATGAGGTATCCCTCCTCTACTGGCATAAAAGATAAATTTCCTCACACAAATAGTATCAGAATAAAGATTCTCACGTCATCACTTTGTATTATGAAAAATAAATCAGAGCAGCTGGCACATTAACTTCTTCTGGGTCTTGATATTCTCTTTGCTGTATTACTTGTGTGTTTCCCTGAACTTCTTTCAGGGATTATCTGGTGCCAAACTGTTTACCTAAGTATGTGGTTTGATAGTATTAGTGCTAGTTTTTCTATGAAAGCATACTTCATAAAGCTTCATAGTCATTTGACTCATTTAATTAAAATTATTCAATAAATTGATTTCCTGGTTACACTGAAGCTACATGTTGTAGTTTAATTTCTTGGAAATATTTCAAAATCTACGGAGATGTATTTCCTTGAATAACTTGCAGAATCTTCCAGGAAATCTATTCTTACCACTTCAGCCCACATGGACCCTACCCCTCCTTGGGTTGAAGAAAATATATTTTGCAGAATTTCCCAGGACAGAATGAAGAGTATTTAATTTTAGTCATTTAAATGATGATGAATATGGAACTAATGTGATTACATGGAACTAAATGTGATGGCTTTACCTTTAACAAAAGAAACCTGATATTCTGAAATCATAAGTTAATACTTGTTATGACTGAGTTTAGGTTTTTGACAGAGTAATAAGCTATATTAGTCTTTATAGGAACCAAATGATACTCATGTGTCCATTCATTACTTTTATTTGCATTTGCTATTATTTCAATTTCCACAGAGTTTCCAGTAATCAGTGAAACCAATATGATGTGAATGAATTATATAGTCCCTGAAGTCATTCAGAAAACATGGGCTTTTCACTGTAATTTTAAAAATACTAAGAAAAAATTTAGCTGCTTCTTGCCCATATGTCTAAATTCTCCTCTTAGATAGTCCTTAGTCAGGTTTCAACCAGGAAAAACAAATTCGTCTTAGTATTACAAATAAAAAAGTCAGTGTACTGAATACTGAGGCTGTGGAAAAGCAGAGAGCCTAGGCAGCAGATGGCGAAGCTACCCAGAGATGAAAAACACCGGGAAGGAGCAGCTTTCTTGGAATGGAGTGACAACAGGAAGAGTCAGTGTCACTGAAAATCAGGGTATGGGATAACCTGGTAGAACCTGAAAGTATGACAGTCTTGTCAGGTATGGACCTGAACTGAGGGAAAGATGCAGCCCCTACAGAGAAAGAGGAAGGTAAATCCTCTGGTTTCTTTCTCTTCTGCCCTCTAGTCTTCAGCTAGTTCCTGCAGAGTCCTGAAGGCAAGAAAGACTGGTTAATTTGACTCATTGGTTTGCACATAACTACATATTTGATCAGAATTAAGAAAAGATCTTGATTCATTTTCATGTGACTATAATTTAGAGTCTGGAAGTTGAAGAGTAAAATAGAAATCAAAAGAAACAAGTAACAATGGAGGAAACGAGAGGAAGGACTGGCAGGGAGAAAGCTTGGTCTTGGAATGAAGAATATGGGCAACAAAATTGAAATAAATCACATTGCAGATGAAAATAAGAACACAGACATCACCCACTCATTCATTCAGTCACTCGTGTATTCAGTAAATATCTGATGAGTATGTCTCAGTATTTAGGGCTATTACCACAGAATACCTTAGCCTGGGTGGCTTAAACAACAATTTATTTCTCACAGTTCTGAAAGCTGAGAAGCCCAAGATCAATGTGCAGCTCTTGTCTAGTGTTTATGGAGGGCACACTTCCTGGTTTGCAGGCAGCCATCTTCTCATTGTGTCCTCACTTGGTTGAAACAGAATATCTCTCTGTGTGTGTGTGTGTGTGTGTGTGTGTGTGTGTGTGTGTGTGTGTGTTTCCTATAAGGATACTAATCCTATTAATGAGGGCTCTACCTTTCCGACCTAATGCCTTCTCAAAGGTCCTAATACTGTCTCCCAATACCATTACACTGGGTGTTAGGATTTCAACATATAAAGTTTGGGTTGAGGCAGGCACAAACATTAAGTAGAAAACGGAAGACCTATTATATTTTGTGTACTGTGCCATCAAGGAAAGCAAATATAATGTCAATGATTGTCATCCCACAGTATAAGCTTCTCTTATAAGAGAAGCTGAACATATAACATCAAATTTAATGCATGCTCCTAAAGGCTGATGAAGACAAGCATAGTGGGTTACTGGGCCTCAGAGAAATAACAGCAAGATAAAACAAAAAATTAAAATGTGCCACTTGATTTCTGTCTTTGTAAAATTTAACTAGATGAAGAAGAGTATTGAGAGGATGGTAGGTTACTTCAATCAGGGAAAAGAGTACATAGATAAAAATAGAAGTACGAGAAAATAGAGCATTTTCACAGAAGTATAAGTTTGAAATTAATACAGAAAAATATTCTTGTAGTTTTAGATAACGTTCTAAAGGTAAGCTGGGCAATGTCATAAGGTCTTGTGGGCTAAATTTTCTCTAATCTACTATTTCAAGCAAGAATAGGCTAGGAGAAACTTTTGGTGTCAAAGAACTTCAGAGATTAGTAGCACCTGCTATCACAGATGATGATACTGGCCCTTACATTTGAACATTTTACTTAAAGTTACACAGTCTCAAAAACCTCTTAGCACTGACCAGCCTTTTATAGCTGGTGCTGGTGGTCAGCTTTTATTTTAAGAGAAAGCATATGGTGCATATTGTTTTGGATCCACACTCTCTTTTTGAATCCTAATTCAAACGTTTCAGAATACAACTATATGTCAAACTTATTTGATAAAATGCTTTCACCTCCTTTTACAAAGCTAAGCCATTACTCTTAAATTTTCAGAAATATATTCACTCTTTGTTCTTCAAATTGGCAAAGTCTATTGAGATTCAGACAAAGTAAAGGTTAAGGCCCATCTAAAATGAAACAGTTTGCCTTGGTGTGCCCTAGTGACTGTCGGTTGTGGAATAGTGTGATGCATGGGATCATGATGGCCAGCCATGGGTCAAGTCATCAGAGAAGGCTGCTAGCACTGGTGGGTAGTCCAGCGAGACTCATGGAAGCCTCTGAAAGGGAGGAAATTTATACAATGGGAAGAACAAGGAAAGGTAAAGTAAACAGGGCATTGATCAAAGCAATCAGGTGATTATTTTTTTAAATGAGGCAAAATTGTTTTTAGCTTCTCCGGATATGTTTCTTGTCATGGTCAGAAAACCTTTCAGGGCATGGCTAACATTGGAATGGTAAGGATCAGAAACTAGTACATCTTGAGAGAGGGTACAATAAAAAAGGAAGAAAGCGAGGCTGTTCTCTAAATATCTGTGTAATAAATAAGTGTGTAGATTGAAAATAAAGTCATGTAATTTTTTATGGACAAGTAAAAAAAAATAGTGAAAAGCCATCCCAAAGTGACCTGTTAAAAAATAAACTGACAGTTCTAGTTTAATATGTTGTTTAAAAGCTATTTCAGGCCCCTTAGAAGAACTGAAAAGTTAAATTCTCTCATCTTGTTGATGTTTGTTCTCCGTGGAAGATTATCTTCTGATACAGAGAAGCTTAGAAGGGCTCTGACAAATTATGGGATATGTATGGTTAGCTGTTTTGTTGACATATTATTCTACTAAATGCTAATTCTCTAGATATGCACATGCTCTTTTTGGGTTTATGTGCCTCAGTAAGTTTCTCTTGGGTCATTTTAAAGAGCCTTCCCAGCATCACAGATCTACCAACCATGGGGAAGGCCCCACCAAGAACCTTCAGGCTTAACAAAAGGGAAAATTACCCAGGAAAATCTATACATTGTATGCATTAAAGTGATCTGAAGCTATGCAGCAAAAACAGCCCACAAAATGTTGTATGGATTTAGTTTTGCGTGGTGCCTAATCCTTACTTCCTTGGCAGTGGGGACGCTTATATTGGGGTTGAGAGTCAGTGTTTGAGTGAGTAAAGGAAGAGGGTCTGGAATCACATACCTTGGTTAAGATCAGGATCTTTTCTTGCCCTAGTTTCTGGTTGTTTTCATTGTTCCCCTCTAAAGTGTCATTCTCCTTTTCCAACAATCTCAGGCCCCCTTAAGAACTGTTCCATGCGGTGATTTCTCTTTCTTGAGATTCTGTTCGCTTATTGTCTCTTTTCATGTACTACTTTGGCAGTAGTCAAGTGATCTAATACTTGTAGCATAGGATAAATCACAAAACTTCTTTAAAATTTCAATGTCTTCACTTGTAAAAAGTAACAATTGTACTTCACAGGCATGCTGTGAAGATTAGATAATATTTATGTGAAAGTGGTGTGTAAACTGCAGAGATGTAATATAAAAATATTATCATTCTGGTGTCTGTTGGGAAAAGCAGTCTTATATGCCCAGTCTTTCAACCCTGGCTCAGCCACAGAATAGTGGGTCTTGAGCCTGGAACACTTCCTTATCAAGAGATAAAGAGCCCAAAAAGCCTGTACCAGAATTATCCCTTTGTGTGGGGTATCTTGGCCTGTTTCAGACTCAGGGAGTGTTCCTTTGTTCTGCTTAAGTTTGTACATCAAAAAAAAAAAAAAAAAAGCACTTTAAAATTTTAAATCCCTTCGTGGCCATCAGACAGGGCCCTAACTGTCAGCATGAAAGACCCTATGGGGTTAGGGTGAGGTCTTTTTACTGTGGTGGCAAACCGGTTGCTCTGTTCCAGATGCCAGGGTAACGTGTTGGCCATGAGGGACCAACACCATACTATTGGAGTTGGTCTTGCTTTGTATATTCTCTATGTAAGCAAGAGTAATTTTCTTTATGTAAGTTATGTTTCCCTTGGCAACTCTGATACCAAGAGGCAATGGGCAGAAGTGCTTGGAGTCCTCACCTGGCACTGATAAATGGTGCATAGTGTTCTGCTCATTAGTATCCTTCTACTAGTGATTAAATATTATTTACTTTTATCACTTTTTTTTTTTGATGGAGTCTCACTCTGTTGCCAGTCTGGAGTGCAGTGGCATGATCTCGGCTAACTGCAACCTCTGCCCCTCTGCCCCCCCACCCCCACCCCCACGTTCAAGCGATTCTCCTGCCTCAGCCTCCCAAGTAGCTGGGACTACAGGCACACACCACCATGCCAGGCTAATTTTTGTATTTTTAGTAGAGATGGGGTTTCACTCTGTTGGCCAGGATGGTCTCAATCTCTTGACCTCATGATCCGCCTGCCTCAGCCTCCCAAAGTGGTGGGATTATAGGCGTGAGCCACCATGCCTGGCCACTTTTATCACTTTCTATTTACCTCCCTTTCTGTTTGTATATACTTACATAAACATATACTTACAAATGAGAGAGATATATACACACAATAGTCAATCTATTCAACGAGAGAGAGAGAGATAGATACAAACACAAGAGTCAATCTATTCAATCTATTTCTATATTCAGTGGCAGTGGAAGAGAGAGAGTGTGTTTATCCCTCAAGAGCCATATAAAATTCCTGGATTTTGCACAGATTTCATTTTCTTAGAACCAAGTATTATGGCCAGAGGAATATAAAACATTGGTCTTAGGCCTGAGTTTCATCAACCTTTCATTGTGGAAAGAATGGACATTCTTGGTTTAATTTTAGTCAGCCAAGGTCCACCTGTGAAGTTGACCCAATCTAAACTCCATGAATATGTCACTGTGGAGAAACAGTGGGATGAATGTTGTTGAGATATCTGTAGTGCCCACAGTAGATATTCAATGAAAGATGAGTCTACCTATTTAAAGTTAACTTATTTACACCATTTCTCATTCCATAAAAAATTTGAACCATCTTCAAAGGGGCATTTTGAATTTTTTGTTGATCATTCTTTGGACATTAATTTTAGACTAGCCATTGGTTATAGACTAAACTGTATAGATTTAATATGAATGCAGTGTTTAACCTTGCATCTTAATTCTGTAAGACTCAAATTTGATAGGAATGAACTAACATGTTAGGAATACCCCTATGGAGTTCGAGAGAGACGCAATAATTTAACAGAGAATAAGTATTAATACTATGAAAAGACGAATCAAAGAGAAAAGAGGCAGTTGTGACAGTAATTAATTCAACTATGAGGCACTTCAAGACATACAGAGTGGCTGTAATCCAGCTTCCAGTTAGACCTCAAGATTCTTACTCCAATTTCATTTTCAGAAAGTGAACTTTTTTATTTGTAAGTATTCTCGCTCATAGCTTCACAGTGATACTTAGCCCAATGATGAACAGAGAGTAGACATTTCATAAATTTGTGTTGAATGGTTGACTAACATAACTGCTTAGTAAATGTGTTGTGAATACAATTATAATACATTTTTTGTTCAATAAGACTGTTAAGTGAGGTGTCTTTTTGAAATTTAATTGTCCAGATCCATATAAAAGAGTCAAAGAGTATTACACTTTGGGGACATTAATCAAGAAAATCATTATAAAATGTTAGTTAATACATACTTACTCTTGTAAGAATGAGAATACCTCAATTTTACTCTGCTGAAATCTGACATTAGTATGGAAGTTTCCTTGAAAATACTGTGTTATTAACAGTCTTAAATCTTACCAGAAATGAGTACTCTTTTATTGAAGACACTCACATATGTTATATCCGTCTGTGCCCTGGTAGTTTTTGATAATTCTTGGATTTATTTCTCATAGGAAATATGAAATAAAACTGTGTGGTCAAAGCTATGTAAATTTTTCTGTAGTATGAATTTTATTTCTTTTCAATCAACTTTAATTTCATTAGTAAACACAATAGTTTTTACTTCTGAAGGGAACACTAGATTTTTAGATATTTATTTTTATCTCCTTATTCTTTATGATTTGTCAAAAATGTCGCTTATCTAAACAGGAGTTTGTTCTCCATGGGACAGAATTTTTATGTGTATTTATGTCTTTCTATATAGAGTACTGACAGGACCATTGTTTTAGCAACATAAAGTTAAAATTCTTCAGGTATAATCAGTGATGAGAGGGATCTATCAATCAGCGGGCCTAGCAGCTTGCATTTTATGGTACTTTAAAATTTTAAAGTGCTTTTATTGATTTCATAACTTTGATGCTGATGCTGACTCCATAACGTGAATGAAAATGTAAAATCTTTTAAAAAATTATTTTTTTACTGAGTAGAAACTATAATTCAAGGGGATTATATTAGTGAAAGAACTGAACCATTAAGTGTGCAGGGCCAGGATTTAACCGTTGGGAGACAACATTGCTTAGTGATTTGAAGCAATGGTTTTGGAGTCAAAACACCTGAATTTAGCTTATGTCTCCATCAGTGGGTAGTTACATGTCCTTGGGTCAGATTGTATGATATCATCAAGCCTCCTATAAAAATGAGTATAAAATAACCAACTTCATTGAATGGTATAAAACAAAATTAGGTAAGTCCAGTAAAAATAGATTTTTGTGTGTATGCTTGTGTATGTATATTTATGTACATATATGCATATGTACATATATGTATACATACATATTTAGCATAGTTTAGTCAACAAATATTTATATTTATTGATATTAATGATGATCTAGATTTTGATGATTCCTTCAATTCTATATTCCTTTTAGGTAAAATATGCATCTAATCAATAATCATCAGACAATTTTGATCTGCATTGTTCACATTTTGGGATGGATAATTTTTTTGTTGGGGGTTGTTCTATGAGTTGTAGGATGTTTAGCAGCATTTCTAGCTTCTACTTTCTAGATACTGGCAGCATCTGCCTTTCCTGTGATAACAAACAAAAATAACCACAGATATTTTCAAATATTCCCTGCAGAGCAAAAATCCTCCAAACTGTGAACCATTTATTTAAATAATGTGGAATAAAAAAAAAAGACACACCTATTTTAAATTTACCCTGCAAAAGTAGAAGTTTAGAAAAAGGGGGCAGAAAAATAAAATAGCTTAATTGTGTACATTGTCACAGGGATGGTGGCGTTAGTTGCTTTCACGTACATTATTTCATGTGACCTGTTAAACCACTATATGAGCTGTTTTTATTATCTCAAGTTTATATTATAAAAAACTCATAGGGTAGGAGTAATAAGTATATTGCCTGTAGAATAAGTATTCAGGCTCTTGAGATTAAGGTGACCTGGTCTAACTTATATAGTTAGTAAGTGGGAAATTAAAGACTTCATCTATAAATTGCTAAAACTACCAAGTTTCTTATTAATCTAATAGTTTATTACATGTCTGGAAGGCAAACATTATTATATATTTAAGCAAAAACATAATGAAGAATTTGAAAAGCCAGACAAGGAAAATATGCAAGCGTTTGAATGAATGCCTAGTATTCAGTGGGGTTTTATTGATCCATTCAACAATTCAAAGCAGGAAACTCCAGTTTCAGTCCAAACTCCATCATAACTTTTTTGAGTTTGAATACATGTTACAGTTTCATATGGTATAATCTTGAAGTGCTAAGACATTTTCGAAAAACCAAGTAGTGATTTCAATCCAAAGAGGTCAGCCTTTCTTTCCTATCCTGTTAACTTACACAGTACAGGGAATGCAGCCAATGATTTGTTTCCAGGCTTAACAGATCCTTCCTATGCTGACCCCGCTTCCTGATAGTGTCCTGCCTTTCATTCCCTTCTCCTCATATTGATCACCTTTCTAATTCTCCTTTTATAATTTACCATCCAATAAAATGAATATCATTCCAGAGGCCTACTGGCAGATGGCTGAGGTCTACAGTCTGTGACTGGCCTTTTCTAGTCAAGTCTCTGGGTTGTTAATCAGGGTCCTGATGAGGCTTCCCTCTAGCATCTGCTGTGATTTTGCTAAGAATTGAGAGCATTTTTGTCGTCACGGCTTAGATAAGACGGTAGAGCATCATGATTTAGTTGTTTGCTCCAGGAACCCTTTGTCTGGGAAAGATAAACGTATAAACAAATAAATAATGGTTGGCTCTAGGAAGTTCCTACTTATCAATTAATCAGAGTCACTAGTCTACACTAATCTACTCAACTAATGGCTGATGCACATAGGAGACCAAAACCCCCCTCCCATCTTTTTTATCTCACCTGTATTCTCAATCCCTTTTTCTTGGGCTCTTATCTAGCTGTGGTTCCTACTAATATGGCTCAAGGTAAATTAAAGGTAGTACTATCTGAAAATGTATGGAAAACATTGTAGAGTACTAAGATTTCTCACGTAAAGCAATAAATGGGCCATGATTACTATGTGCCATCAATGTTCCATACACGGTGTGTATTCAATCCTCACAAGGATCCAAAAAAGTATCTGAGTTGGAGTAGTCTACCGAATAACAGTGCTAGAAATGGTGATACTTGGATTCAAGTCTATCTAAACCATAGCCCATTTCTTCCAGTCGCACAACACTAGTGTTGATCAGGGAAATAACATCAGATGGAGAAATACAAAGTGAAATTAGAAAGAAAAAATGCCTTTGTTGCCTGAGGATAACATTAAAACACATTTACTCTAATTGTACCACAAATACTCCAGTGAGTTTCCTAATTAATCTCTCTGAGATACATAGAAAGAGATGCAAAACTCCAACCTAGTTGTCAGATCACTTCCTAATGGAGCATAATAAACAACAAGGCTGAACATATGGGTTACAGAGAAACAACTGAATGGACTGAACACAATGAGGGATTGGATTTGAATTCCGGGTCTGTCACTCAATTTCAGCAACTTACTTAATCTTGAAGAAGTTGTTATTTCATCTATAAAATTGGGATATTGAGGACAATCTCAAATGGTTGTTTTGAGGACTAATTGAGATAATACACTGTAAGAGTGTTGTACTGTAATACCGGGAATATGATAACCTCTTCTTTCTAAGTATTTAGAAACACTCACTGAACTTCACATAATTTTAATCCAAAATTACTCAGTTAAATATAGAAACTCTGCTATTTAGACATGGTTTTTATTACAGTTTATTAATATTTGCTTAGTGTGTGTTCTTTTTTAAGAGTTATTCTGTGCTAAAACATATCATGTCTCAAGTTGATATTTAAAGGGTAAACAGAGTGTTGTTTAAAATAGCATAACAAAATGCATAAATGTAGTGGAATTCTGAGTAGAATTCTTTCTGCCAGCAGTGAGTAAGGAAGACTAATCCCAAGCATCAGAAAGAAACAAATGCATTTTTCTCCATATGCTGAATAATACATTCCTTATAGAATAGAAATGTGGATAATACTTTTAAATAATATAGAAAGGGATTGTAATTTTATTTGTGATAATATGGTCATTTCAAAAACAAGTTATCTGGCCCAGATAGTTTATTTCTGCAGCTCTGATGTTATTTTTTTGTATCTTCATTTACCTTTTCTCGATTTGAGGTCATTCTAGTTAAACACAAAGTGCAGCAACATATTAGCTCCTAAACTATTTAGGCTCTCTGATCCAAAGAAATGGGTTGAATTGGGGCAGCTATAATCTTTACTTTAGTGCACAATTTGACCTGGTAATACCTTTCCAGGAAATGCTACAAGTACTCGTAAGTCACCAGCTTGGAAGGAAACACTTTACCTTTGTGTATGTCAAAAGCCTAGACTGCTAAATTTGTTCCACATGGCTGAATTCATATTGTAAAACAGAATCAGTGTGCTGGTAATTCCATCTAGAACAAAATTGCAGCTTGCAGGGGGCTTGGTTAGCATCACATGTTAATGTTGAGCATACCTTCTTGTTTTTTCCTAAACTGAAATCCTGGACCCTGTAAAATTCGCTGGACATTTGGTAGCACAGATAGAACAAGCCAATAATCAGTTTGTGCCAGAGGCCTTGTCCTTGAGACCTCATACAAATTAAGGAGTAGCATGGACACACTCTAACACAGAGATTTGCCATCTAGCTTGGTAACATGAGGTGGGGTGGCATAATAAATTAGCAATTGGGTCTTCTGGCCTCAGATCCCAGCTTTACCATTTACTGACTGTTGGCCACGGATAAGACTCTCATTACATCTTAAGTTCAACTTCTCTATCTACAAAGAACAAACATTTGACTCCTTGATTTCTTAAGCTTATTTCAAACCAAAGCATTCGGTCATTGCAAATTGTCAAAATGTATCCAATGAGTTTTTTTTTTTTAAGTTTATTTTAAGTTCAGGGGATACGAGTACAGGTTTGTTACATAGGTAAACTTGTATCATGGGGGTTTGTTGTACAGATTATTTCATCACGCAGGTGTTAAGCCTAGTATCCATTAGTTATTTTTCCTGATCCTCTCCCTCCTCTCACCCTCCACCCTCCAAAGGGCCCCAGTGTGTGTTGTTTTTCTCTATGTGTCCATGTGTTCTCATCTTTTAGCTCCCACTTATAAGTGATAACCTGTGGTATTCGATTTTCTGCTCCTGTGCTAGTTTGCTAAGGATAATGGCCTCCAGCTCCATCCATGTCCCTGCAAAGGACATGAGTTCATTCTTTTTATATTTTAGCACACTTTTGTCATGTAAAGCATTAGTGCAGCAGGCTGTTGTGTTTTTTGTGTGCAGAGAAGTGCTGTGTACCGTAGCCATGGCTTCCACCTAATACAGTGATGTATGAAAGGGCTTGCCTTCTGTGGACATGGCAATCATTATTGTGAAGTGTTAAAGAAGCCCTCTGCTTCCTCTGTCTCCATGCCCGACAGGATGGCTGTGATCTCAGGATCATTTTCCTGTGTGATTTGGCTTTCAATTACCTAAAACTTAACAAGGGAACCTGTTGTTTACACTATACAAGTGTTTCTTTTAGAGTTAGTGACTTATGAGAATGTCTCAGATAGATGGTTCGAATGGTTTATCAGGCCGCTAGCACACTAATATTACACCTTAAATGTGAATTTTGTTCATACTTTAGACATAGCATAAAATGAGAAAAAAGTTTTAGCTTTCATGAAATGTGGTTCACTGAGTAGTGAAGAAAGAAAAACCAGAAAGTAATGCGTGTAAATACATATGTAGGTCTGTCCAGTCCATACTCATATGTATAAGTAGGAGTTTATGTTGGGGGAGAGGGATGTTCAAATGTCTGCTTAAGTCTCTATGAAAGAACCCTTGGATAAAATAAATGAGGAGAAAAATACAGATTAAATAATTAGGAATATCCGGTGGTCAATGTCATTCACTAGAGTGACTTTTCTACAGGAGGTGATGAAAATAGCATTCCAGAGAAGAGTCTAAAAACTGCTCAACTGATTTTAATATTAGGAAATCAAAGAACACAATTTACATTCCTGTTCTCAGAGTTCTTACCGGCCTCACTGCATAACAGGCTCTGAACTTCCAGAAACCAAAGAAAAAACTGCCTGGAGAGCAAAAAGAAAAAAGATTTCTTCTGAGGAATACAAGAATTCATGGCTTTGCTAGCATGACAGTATCACTAGGATTACTTTTCTTATGACGCGTTTGTGTATTTTATACTCTAGAATCAGACTAAGTCAGTTACAAAACAAATATGTCATTTTAAAAAGTTGTATTAAATAACGTGACTTTTTCAGTCTCCTTTGGAGTCAAGGCTAAAGTTGAATTTGAACTTTATGAAAATAAAATATTTTATATGTTGCATAAGATAATTCTACTGGTTTTGTATTTAAATTATTGATATAAAAGTTTAGACACATGCTTTTCTCTAGAAAAAAAATTAAGGAACACTTGAAACCATTTCATACATTGCATATACATGATATAACCTCACTGATATGGTTTGGACTGTGTCATCACCCAAATCTCATCTCAAATTGTAATCCCCAGGTGTGGAGGAAGGTATTTGGTGTGAGGTGAATGGATCAAGGGGGCAGTTTCCCCCATGCTGTCCACGTGATAGTGAGGGAGTTCTCCTGAGAGCTGATGGTTTTAAATGTGGCACTTCCTCGCTCTTTCTCACACACTCTGTCCTGCCACCATGTGTGATGTGCTTTGTTTCCCCTTCGCCTTCTGCCATTATTGTAAGTTTCCTGAGGCCTCCCCAGCCATGCAGAACTGTGAGTCAATTAACCCTCTTTTCTTTATAAATTGCCCAGTCTTGGGTATTTCGTTATAGCAGTGTGAGAATGGACTGATACACTCACTAAATCAAAATATGATCCTTTGCTGCCTTTTACTTTAAATTTTAAATAAATGCAGAGAAACAGATTATCTTATTAAAGAGAAATGCGATTCATTCATTTGCTTAATGTTTGCAGTGAGTTACTAATTTTGATCTATAGCAAAAAGGCACAACCAACCTCATTCTTCCTTTTGGATTATAAAAGAGATTTTCATTTGAAAAATATCTGAAAACATCCATTGCATTGGATTTCAAAGGCTATATCTTTAAGACCTAGAATTAGATAGCTGTGCCTCAGCTTTGATCCAGAGTCTGGGGGAACCTCCTGTTTGCTTCCTGTGCCTCCTTTTCAGTTAGAAAGCTTTCATTTTCTTGAATATACATAGAGGTTGTAAGACAAATTTCATGGAAAAAAAAGTGTTTTGTGTGTTTTATAAATACAGTCCCCCAATTTACAATTTCTTGACTTACAATTTTTCAACTTTGCAATGGTGTGAAAGCAATATGAACTCAGCAGAAATCATGCTTTAAATTTTGAATTTTGATATTTTCCTGGAGTAGCAATACTCTTTGATGATGCTGATCAGTATAAGAGAACCACAGCTCCCAGTCAGTCATGGTATCACAAGGGTAAACAGCTGATATGCTACAGTGTACTATGTTGCCAGATGATTTAGCCCAACCGTAGGCTCATGTATGTGTTCTGAGCATGTTTAAGGTAGGCTAGGCTTAGCTATATTTAGTAGGTAGATGTACTAAATGCATTTTTGACTTCTGCTATTTTCAACTTCCTATGGATTTACTGGGATGTAACCCGACCTTAAGTTGATGTATCCAAATGTGCATATGTACAAAATTTGGAAAGAGACTCATATACTATCACATTTATTTAACAGTTTAAGTAACTTATGCATGGAGAAGTTAAGTGAAATGCCCACAGAAGAAAACAATTAGCTAGTGACAAAATGAGAAAGATAATTTAGTTCTCCTGATTACCAACTCACTACCTTAAGCCTATCTTTCAGATGGTAAAGTGCTTCAACATAGAAGCAGGGCAGTGATGAATCCAACAGAAATTTTGGCATAAAATCGGCTCACTGACAGCATACACAAGCCTCAGGTAATAGAAATACTGTAAAATAGTGTCCTTTGGAAATTTAACCATTTAACTGTGGTCTGTACATTGGAAATAAATAGATCTGGATGCCAGAGACTGTTGTGGTCCTCTTCAGCTCAGGATATAATAAAAATGTTACTTTTTCCTCCAGAGAGAGAAAATTATACTCTTTATTATTAATGCATATTCCTAAATGCAAATGGGTGGAACAAAGAGACAGCCAACTGGAAAACATAAAGTACCCATAGCTGCCACAGGAGAAAGAAAACTTCAAACATATGTGAAAAGAAAAGGAAGATTTTCAGAGGTTAATGAGCAGGCTTTTTGCAAAGCAAGTGGTAGAGACAGTTATTGTTCACCCAATATTTTGTATGCTAGCTTAAATTTCTCGTTCTCCCTTATAATTAGGTTGTAGTTATGTAGGGCTATGAGAATAGTTCTAGCCAGTGGCCTTTGGAAGCAACAGGGACAGTGATGTGGGCCACTTCCCATTAGAAATAACAAAAGATGTTGGTTTTTCGTACTCTTTATTCCTTCTATTGCAATGAGAGTGGAAGTGACATATTGAGAGTAAAGCCATAATCTTTAAATCTAGATCCCTGCGACAGTGTATGGAAGGGAACTGTGGAAGACTTTGCGTAGGAAAAATAACGTCACTGGTGTTAAGCTACTGAAGTGTTTTTTATTGTCTTTCTTTCTTTCTTTCTTTCTTTCTTTCTTTCTTTCTTTCTTTCTTTCTTTCTTTCTTTTTTGTTTGTTTTTTCAGCAGAGTTTAGCTTAAACCAAATCCCTGGAGGGAAATTTTTAATAAGAGGCAATTAGTTAAGATTATTTAATGTTAATTTGTACAAATTTATAAACAGAGTTTGTAGTATTAAATAAGATAATATAAAATATATTTAACAACATAACAGTGCTCCAAATATTTATATTTCCTTTTCATTTAGTCCTTTTTTTAAAAAAAACTCATGAGTTAATTTAGCACAACCACCAGGGCCAGGAGAAGAAGCACATAACTATATAATTCAAGAAGTATTAGATACCAGAACACCACACAAGTCATTCCTTTAGCCAAAGCTGGCTAAAGACTTGCATCAGTTCCTTTGTGTAGCAAATGGGAATTAAAATATCACTCTATCCCTTTCAATGTGTTGTATATTGTATCTCCTATGTTAGCTTCATAGTAGAATGTGTTTAATTTTTGTTTCATATAATACATTCTTTTTTTAAGTAACCTTCTGTTGCTTTCACAAAGTCATTTATAAACAAAACACTGCTGGTATACACTGTTACTGAAGGATGTCTACATTAAGCGGGTCTTGTTTAAACATGGCAATCAATATCCATATACCCCAACGGCAAAGCCAGGCAATCAGTCTCCATTATAAAATATTTTGAAGAGCTATGCAAATATAAGTTATGGTCAGTATTTTGTCTTTGCTTGTTATAGTTACAATAATAAAGAAATTAAGACATCTAAAGCGACAGTCTCCAACCTTTTTGACACCAGGGACCGGTTTTGTGGAAGACAATATTTCCACAGAAGCGGGGGATGGTTTCAGAGGCACTAGATCCTCACGAGGAGTACACAACCTAGATCCTTTGCATGTGCAGTTCACAATAGGGTTCGAATTCCTATTTGAATCTAATGTGATCTGACAGGAGGCAGAGCTCAGGTGGTCATGCATGCTCATCTGCCGCTCACCTCCTGCTGTGTGCGTATGGTTCCTATCCAGTACTGGTTCCTGCCCAGGGTTGGGGACTGCGATATAAAGGCAAAAACAAACAAACAAGCAAAACAAAACCAAAAAATACAGTATATTCCATAGAACAAAGAATACCAGAAAGAAAATCTTTGAACATTCAGCAGAATCATTGTGTCTGAATAAACATCTGCATACATAATCCAATTCATTTCTGCTAATTGATTTTAAAAAGATAAAGTTGAAAAGATTCCTTGAAAGGAAATCTTTTTGTCTTTTGTTGTAATGAATACCATTTGACACATTTTAAATTCAGTTTCTGTATATTTTCTGTCATTCATTCAAGTAAGCAGAAATCAAAGTAAAAATCAGAGGCATATATGATAACCCTCTCATTAGGGAAAGAACTAACTTGAAAGAGATCAGCTTGGAAGAAATAAAATTTTAAACCCTTCCTTTTACTTTCTTTCTTTTTTTAAATTTCTTTTTATTTTGAGATAGAACCTCACTCTGTTGCCCAGGCTGGAGTGCAGTGGCGCGATCTGGGCTCACCACAACCTCCGCCTCCCGGGTTCAAGCGATTCTCCTGCCTCAGCCTCCCGAGTAGTTGGAACTGCAGGCGTGTGCCACCACACCTGGCTAATTTTTGTATTTTTAGTAGAGGTGGGGTTTCACTATGTTGGCCAGGCTGATCTCAAACTCCTTACCTCATGATTCGCCCGCCTGGGCCTCCCAACATGCTGGGATTACGAGCGTGAGCCACCATGCTCGGCCAATCCTTCCTCTTAAAAATGACTGGAGCGTCCAGGTATGTTGGCTCACGCCTGTAATCAGAGCACTTTGGGAGGCCGAGGCGGGCGGGTCACGAGGTCAAGAGTTTGAGACCAGCCTGTCCAATATGGTGAAACCCCCGTCTCTACTAAAAATACCAAAACATTAGCTGAGTGTGGTGGCAGGCACCTGTAATCTCAGCTACTCGGGAGGCTGAGGCAAGGAGAATCACTTGAACCTGGGAGGCGGATGTTGCGGTGAGCCGAGATCTCGTCACTGCACTCCAGCCTGGACGACAGTGTGAGACTCCATCTCAAAAAAAAAAAAAAAAAAAAAAAAAGTGACTGGAGCTACAGCTAAATGAAACATCTGGGTTTTTCAATAATACTCTCATCTGTTCAAAATAAATAATCACATGACACAGACAGAGACAGTAATTGAAAAAGACTCCAGCAGTAATTAAATTGAGTTAAAACAACTGTTTCTGAAAATGCCATTTCCTTCCACTCCAAGTGGCCTGTCTTCTGGTTTCTCTGACTAGCAAAACCAAAATTACTCATAATTCTAATAGTCACTGTGTGACTGATGAAGTATGTTCCCCTTTTGGTACTGGCATATGGATACACAGATAGCTTGGTGAAATAAAAAAAGAAAAACTGGAAATAGATTCATGTACATACAGAAATTTAGCATCTGATAAAAGTGGCATTGAAATCACTGGAGAAAGATGAAATATTATAGCACGTTGTGAGACAACTAGGTCACGCTTGGAAAAAAGATAGTACTGTATTCATACCTCACATAATACAGTATGTAAAAAATATACTTTAAGTGAGTCAGAAATCTACACGTAAAAATTAAACTACACAGCATTCAATAAAAATATAATTGGCCTTTTAATCTCGGTGTGAGGAAAGACATTTTCAATGGAGTCAAAAATTCTGATTCATCAGAAGAAATCATTTTTAAATTGAACAACATTAAAACTGTTTTAAATAAACTTAAAACATTTAAAACTGTAAAATACTTTCAATATATCACAAAAGTGGATAATATAGTAATATTTTATATATTATTGTTTTAGTCCATTCTCATGCTGCTATAAGAAATACCTGAGAAAAATAAGGAGAAAGAGATTCAATGGACTCACAGTTCCACATGGCTGAGGAGGCCTCACAATCATGGCAGAAGGTGAAAGAGGAGTAAAGGCACATCTTACATGGAGGTAGGCAAGAAGGCTTGTACAGGGGAACTTCCTTTTATAAAATCATCAGATCTCATGAAACTTATTCACTGTCACAAGAACAGCACAGGAAAAACCCACCCCCATGACTCAATTACCTCCCACCATGTCTCTGCCACACACATGAGGATTATGGGAGCTACAACTGAAGATGAGTTTTGGGTAGGGACACAGCCAAACCATATCAATTATTATAATATAGTAACAACATATAAAGAACTCTTAAAAATAAGGTAAATTATTATGAAAAATTCAAAAGAAAATTAAGCAAAAGACATGAACAGTACATAAAAACTTACAGATAGCCTTGAAACATATGATAAGATGTTCAGTTTATACTCATTTTATATATATATATATAAAGACTACACTTAGATACTATTTCTCATTTATCAGATTGATAAAAATTAGAAAATATGACACAGTCTATTAATAAGGCTGTGCATTAACAGATCCTTTTTGACACTGCTGATTGGAGTACAAAATATGACCACTCCTGGTTTGGAAACTGGTAATACAAATAATAATTGAAAATATATTTTCTGTAATATGTACTGGTTAACCCAACAATACTACTACTTCTAAAAATTAACCCTAAAAATTCGCCTTCAGAAAGAATAAATATGTTACTGTTAGGGCTCAGAAAGAGATACCCACAAATACGGTGCTTTGACATGCTGAACTGAAGATGCCTCAAGGTCTCCCTTACCTTCCCCCTCTCCAATCTCTCCTCTTCTGTTCCTCCCAGATCACAGAATGAAGGTGTTCTCTGAATTTCCCTTATCTACCCAAAGTCTGCACTCACCAAAGAGGAAAACAAATACCTCTCCTTCCTTATTGGAGTTTTCATTAAGTGAACTCATACTGCAGGAGGAAAGACCTGAAGTCTGTCAACCCATCTGGACAGATATATTGTCACAAACCATTGCCTGCTCTGCAGGAGTAATAGATTTTGCACCAGGCCATCGTATGTTCTTCAAGCTCATTGAATTCCCCTAAAATCATCCACATTTCCCCATCTCTCTTTCCCCAAAGAAGTAGGGTATATAAACATCTGTACCCAATCGGGATATTGGGTAATCACTCTATGATACTCCCCATAAATGCTAATAAATTCGCATGCCATTTATCATATTAATCTGTCATTTACAGTTGACTTTTTAGCAAACTATCAGAAAGAAAAGGAAACGTTTTCCTTTGGTTCCTATACAACCATATGCAATATTCGTATGTATATTAACTTTAATTAAAAAGTAGAAGGAAAAAAATCCATTAGTTCTTCATGATAATAACAAAGTCAGGGAAGGGGAAGAAGACAAAGCTATACCTTACATAAGAAAGTAATCTAAGAAACAGGAAGGAATGATAGAATTAAAAGGTGGCTATTATCCAACCATTATTGTAATAATTGATTCGGGCTAAAATCATCAAAGGATACTGAAGTATTGGTTAAAATTTTGTTGTGGAAGAGAATATTCATGCGAACTTTATCAATCATCCCAGAGATTACTTATGAATTACAAAAGGGGAAGAATGCCTTTGCAAAGAAGAATGTGGACATCACTTTCAAATTCTGACTTAAGTTTACATCACCAAAAATGGGACCAATTGACATCATGTGCCTCCTGATAAAATGTTCCAGGAAGGGTACTTTACCCATGCATTTTTCTTGGCAATTATATTTACATTATTTTCTAATAAAGAGGGGATAATAGGGAAAATTCTATTTGAACAATTTTCTGCAAGTTAGAATTATTTTTTAAAAATTCAGTGCTATGAAAGAAAATGCATGCACGTGCGCGCACACACATACACACACACACCAGGAGACCAGAAGACTCTTCTATATTAAATAAAACTACATAAACCTGACAGTGAATGCAATGTGTGATCCTTGAGTGTGCCTGGAATTAACAAATAAATAATTATGAAAATTATCAGGACAATTGGGGAAATTTGGATGAAGTAAATATTTGATAATAATAGTGTTAAATTTATTGTGTATTGCATTTTACTTCAGTTACATAAGAGACCACAGAAGATGTAGGATGCAGTACCTAGTACTAACAGTATTGCCATTTGGACTTAAATTTTCATCAAAATAAAAAAAGAACTATGGCAAAACTGTTAACTAGTGATGCATTTTGGTCATGTATACAGGTGTCCACTGTGGTATTTGCTCACCTGTTTTTGATATCTGTAATTTTTCAAAATAAATACAGAATAGCTTCTGGCATAGTTCTCAGGTTTTTCTGCTCTAAGTCTCCTAAGATCCTTTTCTTTGCTATGTACAGGACTGGTGGAGGCAACTTTGGCAGTTTCATTTGTAGTGGTTCTCACTGACTAAGTGGTATAAAAATAATCCAAAGATTTTGTAACATATTATGAAGTTGTAGCTAGGAAACTAGTAAACAGAAAAGCTAGTATTCCCACCCAGTTGTGTTAGCTACAAAGCCCAAAATCCTATTACTATGTTATTGTAGATTGCTGAAGCCACTCAGAGATTTCTGATTTAGTAAGTCCAGGATAGGAATCTGTTATCTATATTTTTAGCAAGCACCTTAAATGGAATTGAAGGTTAAAACTACATGTTTGGAAGATAGTAGTTCCCAAGCCTCAGTGATCACACTCATTTTTTCTTTTCTTTTCTTTTTCTTTTTCTTTTCTTTTTTTTTTTTTTTTCAGACAGAGTCTTGCTATGTTGCTGAGGTTGGAGTGCAGTGGCACAATCTCAGCTCACTGCAACCTCTGCCTCCCAGGTTCAAGTGATTCTCTTGCGTCAGCCTCTTGAGTAGCTGGGACTACAGACACCTCCACCATATCCAGCTAATTTTTGTATTTTTAGTACAGGCGGAGTTTCACCATTCTGACCAGGCTGATATCGAACTCCTGACCTCTTGATCTGCCCACCTCGGCCTCCCAAAGTGCTGGGATTACAGGCGTGACACCGCACCTGGCCTCATTTTTTCAAAAACAACACATACCATGGCTTCATTTAAGATTTTTCTGAGAATCTCTGGAATGTGGCCAGATATTTGAATTATTAAAAAACTCAAAGAAGCAGACAGAATCAAAGCAAATCGATTCCTCCATAACATCTTGAATTGAGATTCACTGATAAGTGGTGTTATTGTATCTCCATGAAAATTTTTGGTGGCTATTTATCAAAGTGTGCTTTGCTTCTGAGAAGAGTTAAAATCATAATGGGGAACTTTCAACTGCATTTCCAGGAACAAAGCCAACCTTAGTCAACCAAATAAAAGTGAATCTTTTATCTAAGCAAATAGCTTTCTCTATAAATCTCTGCAATTGTGTAGATTCCTCTTTTTTTTTTTCTTTATTGCAGCTCTCCTTTGCTCTTTGTAAATCAGAGAATTGTATGAGAGGGCTTACGTATACACATCAAAGCTTCTATTCTTGCAAAGAACATATAATCTGGGAAGTCCTGTGAAAAGAAAAAGCCTTTACTTTATTCTTTTAAGAGAAAGAGAAGAGAGTGAGAGTGAGAGAGAGAGGGTGAGAGAGAGAGAAAGATAACTGATTAGAAAATAAATTGATTATACCCAGCCTGGCAACAACCTTCTGAAAACCCAGCCTGGCAACAACCTTCTGAAAACGTGTATTGTTTTTTAGCTTAGAGATTTCACTGGCCACATCCCTGCTTTGGCATTTCTTCATTCTTCAAAATATGGTCCCTGGACCATCTTTAGTAGAGTCATTTGGGTGACTGGTTAAGCAAGAGATTACTGCTTCTTACCAAGACCTAGGAAATCAGAGTATTTGGGGGCAAAACCATGGAGTCTGTATTTTAACAAGCTCCTTAAGTGATGATTATATACAATAAACATCAACACTAAAATTGAGAAATGTTGCTTAATTCTTCATACATTATTTCTAAATGTCTCCTACTGGAACTTTCTCTTTGTCTCAACAACAGTAATAGTCACGGTTACCATTTCATTGATGCTCACATTGAGCTAAGGGCTTTGTATTTACTCTTCAACTTAATCTTCACAATATTGATTTAGGGAGGTATTTAATGCACACTTTCGGGATGAGAAAATCAGATTGTGTAACTAACTTGCTACTTGGTAATCTAGCAAATAGCAGAATTAGTATTCCCATCGAACTGTGTTAGACTATGAAGCCCAATATCTTTACTGCTATTATAAAACTTTTCCATCCAAGAAAACTTTCTGGTAAAAATTTGTGTAGATAGAAAATTATTAATGGATGTACAGAATGATAAATAATGCACAAACTATATGGTGGAATAATGAGTACCATGGAGATGAATAGAGAAAGTAAGGGCTACGGAATTGGGTAAAGGGGATGTGGAAAATTCTTTCCTTGAGGGAAATATTTCATAACGGGAAAGGCATTTCTAAACTCGGCCTTGGAGATTAAGTGGTGAACACTTTTATCTTAAAATGGACAGGGCAAATCTACAGAGTAGATTTCATATGGATGGAATAGTATAAATGAAACAATAGAAGTAGGAAAGCATGAAGATAGTGACAGGAAGTGCATATTACATTATGTAAATTACATAGTAGAAGAGAAGAGTGAAAGACAGAACTAGACATTTAGGCGAAGGGAAGATAATATTGGGCTTTAAATGCTAGTTTAATTAATTTGAACATTGTTAATGAGGCAATGAAATGTTTTCAACAATTTCAACTATCATCAGTCCCTCTTTCTTTGCTTTTGTTCAGGCTATTTTCCTTGCACAAAACATCCTTTCTTTGATCATCTGTCCAGAAAACTATACATCTGTTGAAACTCGCTTCAAATGTTATATCCTCTCTGTTACTTTCCTTGAAAGCTCTCTATTTTGCATCTCATCTAAAAGCTTATTAAATCTTACTTGCTTCTGTCCTCTTAGAATGATATTCATACACTGATTTTAGCAGAGTAATTAAAAGTTTGGACCCTGGATTCAGATACTGCCTGGGTAGGAAACCTAGCTTCATTACTTGCTTTCTGAATAACCCCAGATACGTGATTCAAACTCTCTGTGCCTCAATTGCCTTGTCTGTAAAACGGAGATTTTATAGCACTACATGATATAATTACAGGAATTACCTAAAATAAACTTTAAAATTATTATATTAAATTTTATTAATGCAATAAATGTTCTGCCAATACTATCTATTAATTGTTACTATAATGACACTTTTTATTCTGTACTGAAGTTATTAGTCTATATCTTTCTTACTAAACAGTAATTTCTTTAAAGGCAGAAATGTGTCAGATCATACATGGGAAAAGCTCCTAATGAATTAATTTGTACAAAGTTGGTATAAAGTATATGTTGCTAGGTGTTAGGAGTATGAGAGTAAGAAAGTAAGAATTTTATGATGTAGCTTAAGACCCCAGACAAAATCAGGGGCAATATTTGGGGAATTAAATGTTTTCAGGTCCTATTCCTCTTGAACTACTTTTCTGTCTAAATCCAGAGTTGTCAAATCTCATATGTCAGAAATGTCCACTACTAGGATTGTATTAGTCCATTTTCATGCTGCTGATAAAGACATACCCGAGACTGGGAAGAAAAAGAGGTTGAATGGACTTACAGTTCCACGTAGCTGGGGCAGTTTCACAATCACGGTGGAAGGCAAGGACGAGCAAGTCTTTTCTTGCATGTATGTGACAGGCAAAGAGAGAGACAGAGCTTGTGCAGGGAAACTCCCATTTTTAAAACCATGAGATCTCATGAGACTTATTCAGTATCACGAGAACAGCACAGGAAAGACCTGCCCCCATGATTCAGTTACCTCCCACCTGGTTTCTCCCCTGACACGTGGGAACTGTGGGAGTTAGTTACAATTTAAGATGAGATTTGAGTGGGGACACAGCCAAACCATATCAAGGATGAAGCAGAAATGTTAATACAGGCTGTCATAAGCAATGAATTTTATTTATACATATTATAGAAATTTAAAAATGTTAAGAGAGTCTGGGGAATATCATACAGAATATTCAAGTGTAATAAGATATACGTTTCCATAACATGGCAGTAGTTGTAAGTGTGGGTGAATTCCTGGGTCAAGGGAGTTATCAAGTCACTATCACATATTAAGTTTAGGTGAAATTTAACTCACACTATTTATCCAGGTAGTCAAAATTTTTTTTATGAAATGGGAAGTAAAAAACTGAACAGTATATTTAAAGTACATTTTAGCAAAGCTTGATTTTGATATTTTATGTATTTTAAAAAGTCAGTGAAAATATTTCACAGATGTATCACAAAACCGGGGAACATGAGGATGAAACACATTGCTGGTGCCATATATAATTTCCACTTAATACAGTTCTCAGCTTTCACATACTCAGCGTCTTTGAAATAGCCCATATTTATTTAATGTTTTGTTTTTGTATAATAGGATTTACCAAATGCATCTCTGAAGACAGCTATGCCATCAGAGGAAACACTGGTATAATTAAAGATGCAATTAGTACTTTAATTGCAATTTTATGCACAACTTCTGGTTATGTAGAGATTATATGTTCTTTATATCATATGCACAAGTGCCATCACAAGGATGAAAACTATAGTCACTGAATAATAATAATAACCTTTATTGTCTTATATTTACTATGTACTATCAGAAATATTGAAAAGGAATAAAGTCACTTAGTCCTTCCAATGACTGCATGAGGTGAATACTATTATTATTTTGATTTTGTAGATGAAAAATTATGTGACACGGAGGAGTTAAGTAATTTGCCCCAATAAGTGGGGCTGAGTTAGAATTTAAACCCTAGCAAATGAGATCCACATCTTACAGTCTTAACAAGGATACGAAACCTACTATATTATACTATACTGTAATATGTACTATACCACTCTCTTCTCCTCCACTTAGACATAAATACATTTTCTTTCTTCGCAAAGCGACAATTCCCATGTAATCTGTCACTGAAAACTCAAGTAGAGTAAAAATCTTCAATTATGGAGAAACATAAATTGCCTGCAATATTTTAGTTATCAGAAATTTAGGATCTTCTTCATTATTTATTACTCATTGAACAAATATTTATTGAACACTTACTATGTGCCCGTTACTCAGCTGAGACTGGGGTTATAGCAGAGACCAAGACAGACAGAAGCTGGGCATGCTAAGGTAGGAGGACAAGGTGTTAATAAGGAAGCAAAATAAAAAATTTCCCTTCAGTGCTATGGGTGATATAAGGGAATGTGACTAAGTAAAAGCTACTATAGTAGCAAGAAAGGAAAAATCTCTTTGTTGACATGATGTTTGTGTTAAGACCTGTGTTGTTGGAAGGGGCTGCTCTGCTTGATCTAGGGAAAGAGACTTCCTGGCAGAGGGACCAGCAAGTAGAGAGTTGTGAAGGCAGGGGACTACTTGGCATTTACAATAAATAGTAGAGAACTTTGAACCACAGTTATGATCCATTTTCAAAATGTGACTGTAAGTGAAGATGAAAATTAGGCCTGCTTCTTTCTCCAATGCGATGAAGCAGAACTCTAATTAGCATAAACGGGAGGTCAACAGCTTGCTGTCCCACATGAATATGGAAGTCTTTTATTTTAATGATAATGTTTTTGGAGTATTATTTTTCTGCCTAAAGAAGCAATGCATTATTATGTAAATATTTTAATAATGTGTCTGCATTTATAAATATGTAATATAATTTTTATTAGGTAAATTCAAATTCAGAAACATGAACCTCAAGCTGTAAATGTTATTTACAGTTAATCCAAATTATAATTAATATAAATATTAAATTATATTAATTTATATTTAGATTACATAATTCATAATTTTAAATATTAACATTAATATTTAAAAAGGAACATACATTAATACAATTCCATAAACTGCAAAAAGAAATTATCTCTAGCTACAAAACTTGTGATTTACATTTTCCAAATTTTGAATAATGATTTGAAACAGCTTAACTATCCAAAATAGAGCAGGAATTAAATATGTTCTGAAACCCATATATAATGAATTATTAGGCAACAAGTAAGATGATGTTTGCAATAATTTTGACAAGTTCTCCCAACCCACTTTCTTCCGCTATATATTTTATTTCATACACATCGATCACCTTCTAATACACTATGTAATTTCTATATCTGTTATGTTTATTATTTATTAATTTCCTCCTATTTTAGAATATAATCTACTCAAGGGCAGAAATCATTGCCTAATTTGTTCAATTTTGTAGAGCCCAGAACATTTTCTGTCAGTAGGCATTTAATCCAAACAGAATGAATAGATAAATAAATAAATAAATGTACATGCAATTGTTTTTAATAGTTGCAACTGTAAATATTTTGGGGTAAACTGTAAATTTTAGAGTATTGATGTTAAATCAGATTACCTCCTAACCTTTTCAGTCTTAACCTATGATGATTCTAAATGAAGACTATTGAATTCAACAGCAAATTTTGAACATATTTCAAAATAAGTGTATGTCACACTAAGTAAAATACTAGTTGTCCAGTTTGGCTCTACATTTAAGAGATTCTTACAGAAATTGTTCCTAAGAAAGTTATGCTAACAAAATAAATAGGCAAATATTCTTTTGTGATTTTGATAGGCTAAGTTGAAAAATGGTCTAATTTAATTTAATATGGCTTGAATCCTAGGGAATTTTGTGCTCAAGTTTAATTCTGTGTTGCATTCATGCCCATGTACACACACAATTTTATGCACAACACACATGGGGTAATAGTAGGAATGAAGATAAAAAGATTCTGTGAACTGTTTTAACTTAGAAACTTTGGTTTATAAAATAAGTACACAGTTTGTCTAACAGTCTGTGTAAGTTGTCCAGTTTTTGTCTTCCAGACCCAGATACAAGATAAAGACTCTTTATTTTAGAGTCAACATAGATCTTGAATTTTATACTAACTTGTGACAGTCATAAACGCTTTCATTTAGGCATAGCAGAATGTCTATGTAAAGATTGAAAACTCTTGTGATATGCAAAATTATAAATTATAGAATATTTGTTAGAAATAGGGACTGGTACCTAAATTTTGATACGTACAATTTGGCATATATAACTTTTCTACTATTAAGTATTTTTAGTTTACAAAAAAAGACTATTTTAGAAATTTTTACCTACCCTGAAAGAGTCAAAGAATAATGTTCTTCACTTCCATTATAAGATCAGAGAATAACATCATTTTGTTATTTTTCTATGGCTAATGCTTATTTAGAAGAACAAAATCTTCAGATACATTTTAAAATCATTTTTTAAAATAATATTTTTTAAGACTTATGTGTTATGATGACTGTCAGTTGTATTTTGTTTGTAAATATTGAAGTGAAATTACATAAAATATGTTGCAATAGGAAATATATTTTTGACAAAAAAGTAAGTGCAATTAAAATAATATAATAAATAAATTTTTATGGTATTCATTGATTTAAAAAAGGAAAGCAAAACTTTTAAAAATAGAAATGTAATCAAATCTCAATTACCAAAATGCTTTGTGGAAAAAATAACTATTTGAAGCTTAGCCTATTTCAGATGCAAAAATTTTGCAGGTTACAAAAGATTTTGTAGGTTGTAAAAATTTAGTAGGTTACTCTATTTAATCCTAACAGTGTGCAGCAAATTAAATAGAGTTAGAATCAATTCTATAGATTGAAAAATCTCGATTTTAGAGATGATAAGAACATTGACAATATTCCGGGAATTGGAATTGTGTAATTCACCCACAGTTTTGCCAGAATCACAATCTTAATCTTAACTGCTTTACTCTTACTTGGAATTGTGGGAGGAGGGGCAGAGGAGTTACTAAAGGATAGTCTTCAATAGTTGAAACTTATAGATAACTGGGTTTTGAACGCAAATATATATTTTCCCAAAATTTAAAAAAATCTTTTATAACTGTATATATCCCCATTTCTAATGTGGTATAGATCGCTAAATAAATATATTTCCTCAATGTTTGGGGATTTTTAGATTTTTTTTTTTTTTTTTTTTGAGACGGAGTCTCTCTCTGTCGCCCAGGCTGAAGTGCAGTGGCGCGATCTGGGCTCACTGCAAGCTCCGCCTCCAGGGTTCACGCCATTCTCCTGCCTCAGCCTCCGGAGTAGCTGGGACTACAGGCGCCCGCCACCACGCCTGGCTAATTTTTTGTATTTTTAGTAGAGACAGGGTTTCACTGTGTTAGCCAGGATGGTCTTGGTCTCCTGACCTCGTGATCCGCCCACCTTGGCCTCCCAAAGTGCTGGGATTACAGGCATGAGCCGCGGCCCCCGGCCGATTTTTAGATTCTTGAGTTAATATTTCATACCATCAAATCTCACAGGATATGAGGAATACACATATATTTCTTTTAAAAATATTTGTATTCTTTTATTTCAAACTGTTTGGAGGCCAAGAAAGCAAACAAAACACTTTTAAGAGATTGCTTGAAGTATAGTATAATATATTGATGAGAATATCAATTGGTATAATCTTTTTTGAGAGAAGTTTGGCAATAGCCAGCAAAACTATCTATGTATTAATATTTTCATTTTGATCCAACAGCTGCAGTTCTAGGAATTTATCTCTAACAATAGTAAAGTATACATGTATAAGTTTATTTATTAAATTACTTTTATAGATATGAAATTTTGAAAGCAACTTGAATGTTCATATATAGAAAGCTGGTTTAATAAACTATGATGCACCTTTAGAATGGGATAATGTGGACCTGTAAAAACAGAATGAGAGTTCTACAGTCAGTATACTGGTATGTAGAAAATAATCTAGGGTTTGCTATCTATATTAAACTCAGGAAGGAAAATAAGAATATACACATATTTTTGCTCATTTGTGCAAAAAGAAACATAAGAAGTATTAACTACATAATGATGAGATTGGCTACTTTCAGGATATGTGTGAGATCAAGGGGAAAACTATAGAATGGAGGGAGACGAGTGATACTTCTCTGAGTATATACTTTGTTTATATAATTATGGTAGTGTTTCACATTTGTAGACAAATGATTACATAGAATCAATAGGAGTGGTAGTTGTGGGGGACACAAAATGGTCTAAAATAGAAACAATAGATCCTACTGTATATCATATGAATAATGTAATCACAATGATGGTGAAAAATAAGCAGAACAAAATAAACATATATAATTAATGTAAGAAACTGTGGAACCTTTAGATTCACTAATACTCCTAAAGACCAAAAAAAAAAAAATAGTATACAGTGTTAAATTTTAGCTAATAGGCTTTCTTCTCTTATTTTTTTCACAGTAATATGTGTTAACACATTCAGTAAATAAGTAAACATATAAATACATGATGGATAATGAGAATGAAATTTCTCAGTGTTAGAAAGACCATTAGGTTGGATTTAATCTTGTCGTATTTGAAACTGGAAGTATCAGTTTTGGAAAGAGAGAAACCACACATACACACACATTTAATAATGGAATTGTATCAATATTAACTTGCTGATTTTGATTATTGTACCATGGTTATACAGAATAATATCTTTTAAAAAGTATATGCAATTCTTTATATGGGAATATAATTGTTAGTTTATTCATTGACTTGACCGGGCCATGGGATACTCAGATACCTGGTTAAACATTATTACTGGATTTATCTGTGAGGGCATTTCCAGAAAATATTAGAATTTGAATTGGTGGACTGAGTAAAGTATATGGACCTCCACAATATGGGTGGCATCTGGAAATCCATTGCTGGCCCCAATAGAACAAAATCTAATAGGAAGGTTTAATTTCCCTCTCGCTCTCCCCTCATCTCTCTCTCTGTCTCTCTCTTTCTCTCTCTCTCTCTTTCTTTTCTCTCTCTCTCTAACTGCTTGAGCTGAGACATCAATCAGCCTTCTCTTGTCCTTGCATTGGTACTTAACACTGTTGGCACTTCTGGCCCTCAGGCCTTAGGATTTGGACTGGAATTTATACTGCCAGCTTTTCTGTTTCTCCAGCTCACAGAAGGCAGACTGTGGAACTCAGACTCCATAAGCATGTAAGCCAATTCCTTATAATAAATCTCACTCTATGTATATCCTATTGGCTCTGATTCTCTGAAGAACCCAGATTAATATAAGGAACAAAGGGGCATAATGTTGGCTATTTACTTCAATACCTTCTAAGACATAGGGGAAACTCAAAGGATATGGTAAGTATAGGTCATACATCATGAATCACCTGTGAGTCATGTTGGCTATTGACAATATAAGTTGAATACATGTATACTCACTATTTTAGTCTGTACCTTCTCTTGTGCATTAATTCTGGCTGTGTATTTAAATTGGTTTTTAAAATGATGTAAGTCGAGCATCTTAATTTGGTCTCTAAGATTTTCTTTTCCATTAGCTCTTGGATAGTGGCCTTGCTAGTGTATTCGGAGGCTGTCACCATATCAAGGTAATTGTCTAAGTCGCAATTTGTGCCTAAATGTTCAGACTGAGTGAAAAACATAAAATAAAATATATGGCATATCTAAGTATTTAATAAAAGCAATATGGGTACCACATATGACACTAAATCTTTGTGTCTTAAACTATTCTTAGTTTAAGAATATGAAAAAACAAACATTCAATAATAACCATAATATATCCTAAAGTAGGAGGTAAGCATTCATCTGTGAAGGAAAACGCAATGATTACCAAACTATTAACAGACTTTTTATTGCTCAGAACTTGTACCTGTAAAGACTGAAACAAACATTATACTGTTTTGTTTTGTTTGTTATTTTAAGTTCTGGGATACATGTGCAGAACGTGCAGGCTTGTTATATAGGTATACGGATGCAATGGTGGTTTGCTGCACCTATCAACCTGTCATCTAGGTTTTCAGCCCCGCATACATTAGGCATTTGTCCTAATGCTCTCCCTCCCCTTGCCCCCCACCTACTGACAGGCCCTTGAGTGTAATGTTCCCCTCCCTGTGTCCATGTGTTCTCATTGTTTGACTCCCACTTATGAGTGAGAACATGCAGTGTTTGGTTTTCTGTTCTTGTGTTAATTTGCTGAGAATGAGGGCTTCCAGCTTCATCCATGTCCCTGCAAAGGACATGAACTCATTCTTTTTTATGGCTGCATAGTATTCCTTGGTGTACATGTGCCACATTTTCTTTATCCAGTCTATCATTGATGGGCATTTGAGTTGGTTCCAAGTCTTTTCTATTATAAATAGTACTTCAATAAACATATGTGTGCATGTGTCTTTATAGTAGAATGTTTTATAATCCTTTGGGTATATACCCAGTAATGGGATTGCTGGGTCAAATGGTATTTCTGGTTCTAGATCCTCGAGGAACCATCACACTGTCTTCCACAATGGTTGAACTAATTTACACTCACATCAACAGTGTAAAAGCATTTCTATTTCTCCACATCCTTTCCAGCATCTGTCGTTTCCTGACTTTTTAATGATAGCCATCCTAACTGGTATGAGATGATATCTCATTGTGGTTTTGATTTGCATTTCTCTAATGACCAGTGATGATGAGCTTTTTTTCATGTTTGTTGGCCACATAAATGTCTTATTCTGAGACGTGTCTGTTCATATCCTTTGCCCACTTTTTGATGGGGCTGTTTTTTTTCTGGTAAATTTCTTTTCTTTTCTTTTCTTTTTTTTTTTTTTTTTTTGAGACGGAGTCTTGCTCTTTTGCCCAGGCTGGAGTGCAGTGGCGCAATCTCGGCTCACTGCAAGCTCCGCCTCCCGGGTTCACGCCATTCTCCTGCCTCAGCCTCCCGAGTAGCTGGGACTACAGGCGCCCGCCACCATGGCTGGCTAAGTTTTTTGTATTTTTAGTAGAGACGGGGTTTCACCGTGTTAGCCAGGATGTCTCGATCTCCTGACCTCGTGATCGGCCCGCCTCGGCCTCCCAAAGTGCTGGGATTACAGGCTTGAGCCACCGTGCCCGGCCTGGTAAATTTCTTTAAGTTCCTTGTAGATTCTGGCTATTAGCCCTTTGTCAGATGGGTAGTTTGCAGACATTTTCTCCTATTCTGTAGGTTGTCTGTTCACTCTGATGATAGTTTCTTTTGCTGTGCAGAAGCTCTTTAGTTTGATTAGATCACATTTGTCAATGTTGGCTTTTGTTGCAATTGCTTTTGGTGTTTTAGTCATGAAGTCTTTGCCCATGCCTATATCCTGAGTGGTATTGCCCAGGTTTTCTTCTAGGGTTTTTATGGTTTTGGGTTTTACATTTAAGTCTTTAATCCATCTTGAGTTAATTTTTGTATAAGGTGTAAGGTAGGGTTCCAGTTTCAGGTTTTGCATATGGCTAGCCAGTTTTCCCAGCATCATTTATTAAATAGGGAATCCTTTCCCTATTGCTTGCTTTTGTCCATTAAACTGCTTTAAGCAAGAAATGAAATTATTGACTCATGTAATAAGGAAGTTCAGGGCTATGCATTTTTTTTTTCATGAACCTGTAAGTCAAGGGTCCCCTATGATGTAACCAGCACACTCTTTCTCCTCTTGACTCTGTTTTTCTTTTAGCTTCATTATCAGCCAATCTCACCCCATACAATGGCCACTGATAGATGCCCTGAGCACGTCTTGCTGTTCCTACCACGAGCTTTTCACCCACTCTTTCTCCATTCTTTGGAAGGACCTCTAGATTTAACTCTCATGGGTTCATATTGTAACACCTGCATCCCTGGGCCAACCACAGTGACAAATCTTGTGCTAAATACAACCAGGTCCAACCAGACCACATAGACCTTCAATAGAGGAGGTTCCCTAGAAAGAAAATTGGGGCACATTTATTAGAAGGGTTGATTCCTGAGGAGCATAGAGAGAAAAGACTTGTTTCCTCTTCAAAGCAGGTTTACTTTGACATGCCATCTTGAAAGGGAAGAAGCAAATATTATAAAGTGTTTCACCACATGCCAGTTTCCATGTCAGGTGTTTTATGTAAAACCAGCTGCATGATTTATAAGCTCTGTGAACTTATATACCTTGCAAATGGCAGAAGCACACTTTAAACTAAGGACTGTTTGACTCCAAATAATAGTCATAATTGCATGATAATAAATAACATTTATTGACTACGATCTTACATGAACTGCACCAAGCATCTTACATTTGTAGATGCATTCCTTGCTCAATATAAGTCTATGAGACAGGGCCTATTATTCCCATTTTATTCAGTTTGAAATTGAGGCACAGAGAACTTAAGTAGCTTTCCAAAAGAAATATGGCTTATGATAGAAAGAATTTGAATCCAAAGCCCCAGAGGTTGAATTCTGAGTCATAACACTCTCTCAGCTTACTTTGACATGTGTACCCTATTACACATCTAAGTTTGAGTGTTAATACTGCTAATTGATGAATGACTGATTCACTGCTATTGTTCAGATGTCAGAGACAAAGTTGGACAAGTCACCTTTCCAGAGATCCCAGGCTGTGATTCTCCTACTTAATCTCCATCCAAACCTTCACGAACAAAAAAATGCATGGCTGTCATGAGTCAGTGGTAACTCATCTGCCTCTGTTTCATTTAAGTATAGTTCTCATAGAGCTTGGCCACTCTCAGCAGACTAGAACACATTCTCCAAAGGAAGCATGGTCCTGACCATAGGCCAAGGCTCCCGAGGTCAGACCTCACATTTAACCCCAGATAGTCCCGTCTGCTAAAGTTATCTGTTCAGAGGAATACAAAAAGGAAACTTCAGGTGGAGCGTGGTGGCTCACGCTTGTAATCCCAGCACTTTGGGAGGCCAAGGCGGGTGGATCATGAGGTAAGGGGTTTGAGACCAGCTTGACCAACATGTTGAAACCCCGTGTCTACTAAAAATACAAAAATTAGCTGGACATGGTGGTGCGCACCTGCAGTCCCAGCTACTCAGGAGGCTGAGGCAGGAGAATCACTGGAACACAGGAGGCAGAAGTTGCAGTGAGCCGAGATCCAGCTGGGGCAACAGAGGGAGACTCCACCATAAAAAAAGAAAAAAAAAAAAAAAGAAAAAAACTTCTGGGAAGAACCAGAAAACTTTTTGTAAAAAGATAAACTTTTTTTTTTTGTTTTTTTGAGATGGAGTCATGCTCTGTCACCCAGGCTGGAGTGCAGTAGTGGGATCTTGGCTCACTGCAACCTCTGTCTTCTGAGTTCAAGCAATTCTCCTGCCTCAGCCTCCTGATTAGCTGGGATCACAGGTGTGAGCCGCCATGCTTGGCTAATTTTTGTATTTCTAGTAGAGACGGGGTTTCACCATGTTGGCCAGGCTGGTCTCGAACCCCTGACCTCAGGTGATCTGCCCACCTTGGCCTCCCAAAATGCTGGGATTACAGGCGTGAGCTACCGTGCCTGGCCAAAAGATAAATCTTTAATTAGAATGGCATGAAAGCATCATCTTATTTCAAAATTAACCAATGAAATATGAAATCAAAAGAATATCAGTCCGGATATGAGGGATAGAAATTGCCTTATGTCCCTCTACCCCTTTCTTATCCCTGTTTTTATTCAAAGTATTTTATGGACTCTTGGAAGTGCTGACTTGTTCTTGTTGACAAGTGCTCTCCATTGAAGTTCCTTCACCCCTAGTCCTTCATATTGTTCCTGCCACTTCTCACTATTAAAACTTTCCTATTTCATGTCCATTTTCTCATCTCTGCTGTCTGCTCCAACATAGTGACTCACAAATAAATAATCTATTTTGTTGAATTATCCACTTCCATGATTTTCCTCATTATAATATATGTGTCTAGAAAGAGCAGCTCTTTTAGAATGCTGAAGTTTTTTAGGCAACTAGCCTATCCATGCCAGTCTATTCTCATTTCAGGATGGCCTACCTTGCTTTGGACAGCACAGATCCCAGGAAAAAGTAAGGAGGCTCTGATCCTGACACAGAATGAGGCTAGGAATAAGGGATCAGAGGGTGACAATGACTTTTACTATATAAAAGTAAATGGGTGAAAAAGAACAGGGAATTGCTAATAACTGTTATCCTTTTATTCATGTTCCAATTCTGGCTTCATATATATAAATAATATTCCAGGTACATATATTGTTTATATAACAATTTGAATAGTGGGTAATTGGATGTATGCACAATTTTAAAGTTTCACACCCTTTCTAACTTCTTGTTGATGTAGAGGGTGCTTATTTTAAATAACAATGAAAAACATGTGCTGTCGACCCAGGAAATGTTGCTGGTGAAGAAGCAATGGTTCATAAAGTAAAGAAAAAAAGGCAAGAGTTGATTAGCATATAAAAATAACAGTATGTTCCTAAAGGAAATCTAACTAGCATATGCACACTGAGATATGAAAGGGGGTTGCCTTCCCAGAACTAAGAAGCTACTCATAGCATTTACGTCATACTTTGTCATTGGCGAAGTTCCATCACATCCATTTTCCTGTTTTATGTTCACAAATGGATGAGGAAATATTAATATACTGAGTTAACAACATAGGGTTTGCTGAAGTATATGACTTGAAGTTTGGAGTGACTTGTTCAAGGTCATAGAATAAGTAAATGGCAGATCTACGCATCATACCGAGCTTATGACTCAAAGCTTTATACGCTTTTGATGATGATTATGATTATGTTGGAGAATTGTGTTGCACATCATGTTTTGCAAACACTTAAAATATTACCTGTTTTGAATCTCACTAACACAGAGAATTCTTGGCAGAAGGAAGTTAATGATGGTAGAAGTGACTTATCAGAAATGTTAGAGAAATTTCTACCAATATAGTAGAGCTTGAATCTAAGCAGAAAAAAAAAAAGTCCTCTTTATTTAAGATGTAAGGGCCTGAAAAGATTGCTGTGGGCTGTAGCACAACATAAATATTTTGTAGGCTTAGATTACTTAGAACTGGAAATGGCAGTTTTAGCCACAGGATGGCATTGTTAATTATTATTTTTTTCTTACATGGTCAAAATTTTTCCGTGACTAATACAATTTTTCAACAAATACAACCAACCAAGTTTGACAATTTATCTATTGCTTTGGCAAATGATTGACAACCGTCTCCCACCAAGTGCTATCTATTGGCAGTGGGTCTTCAGCTGTTCATCTTTCTAGGATTGCCTCAGCTGCAGAGAGCCAGTACTTCATCCAAGAGCATGCCCTTCCCTGTATGGCCCACATCTAATTACCAACATAAGGATGGGTGTAAAGGCCTAATTTTGCCCTGTGATAGAAAACTCTGATAGTGACAGACCATTATGTTTCAGAACTTTCTGTGGTGCTAACTTCGGGGCCAATCAAACCTTCATTGCGGCAGCTCAACTTCTTCGTCTCAATTCCTTCCCCTCTCTTTTATGATACCAAGGACATACCTTAATAAATACTAATAAATATCCTACACTTATCTGTGTCTCAGGAAGTACATACCATAAAACTTACCTTGTGTTTGTTGATGCCAGGAATGGACTGAGAAAGCAGAAAATATTATTAGATTTTAGTGCTACACCTCTTGTTATTCAGCAGCTTGTTCTTATAGTAAAAGGAGCACAGACAGGACCCTGGCACCATCTGCCAGTCCAATTTTAAAACTTTTACTGGGGATAAATTGTGATGTATACTGGTAGAACAGATTGTGCTAGCTCATGTGTTTGGTTCAGGAATTTGAAAATTATGTGGGTCATAGAAACCATAAAAACAGAGTAGTACATTTGACATTTTGACAGCTTCCACCAAAATAAAACATGAGCTTTATTTAAATAATAATCATACCCTTTCGGCTAAGCCAAGATGCAAACCACAAAGTTTCAAGCTTATAATCAGGCCCAAACACCTGGAGATGCAGTAGGTTAGCACACACTGTCTCTGACTTATTGAAATGACAACTTGTATACTGAACAGGGAAGCTCTTACCTGTATTGAACCAAGTAAATAATTAGATTTTAATAGGTAGGCTTAAGTTTTTAAACTTTATGCCACTTTTTTCTTTTACTTTGGGCTGACTTTCCAATCACACTGACCACAACATTGCTTGTATAATTAGGTTTAAAAAAAATTAAATTATGTTAAAAGTGTTTATTATTGTATATATCAAGAGTGAAACATTTTCAACTCATTGGTCACACACAACTGGAAATGGATGTCTGAACTGCTATGCTGAGAAGGAGTATAAGGCTTCAGAGAAAGCATTCGACATGATTGAAGAGAAATGTCTGCCAGAAGTACACAGGCAGCACAAGTGGAATCATGTAGATAAAAATTCTGTCACTCTCGATTATGTAGCTCAGAGTGAATAAATGAAAGTTGAGAGCTTCTTATAAGACACAAGAAGAGATTTCCCAATATCAACTGTAGAGATGAATCACTGATTACTTCATCTTTGTTTTCTAAATATGGATTTGGTTTCACAGCATTTACTAATACCTTGATCATTTCTTGAGAAAGAACAGAAAATATATACACATGCATACTCAACCATGACCAAGAGATGGTGGTATTACATAGACAATCAAGCCACTACTTTCACATTATAAAGCAGTTGCTCAAAGGAAGAGGCTTCTAAATGGAGGCAGATGTCTGATGCAAATCATCAGAGTTATAAAATGAAGTCTAGCAAATGCATGAGACAACAGTATAAATTTTCAATAATATAAATTTTTCATGTTTTTAACAACTTTATTCACAATAGCCCAAAGTAGAAGCAACCCAGTTAATCATCCATGGGTGAAAGGATAAACAAAATGTGGTAGATATGTACATTGGAGTACTATCTGGTCTTAAAATGAAAATTTTGACACATGTAACAACATGGTTGAATCCTAAAGACATTGTGCTAAGTGAAAACAGCCAGTCACAAAAGGACAAATAATATATGATTACAAGAGTTTCTTTTATAAGCATCAGAGTTTCTTAGCACAGCCACATTCATAGAGACAGAAAGTAGAATGGTGGCTATCAGGGTTTGCAAGAAGGAGAAATGAGGATATTATCTAATGAGTACTGAGTTTCAGTTTGGGAAAGTAAAAAAACTTTGGAAATGGATGATGGTGATGGTTGTACAACAATGTGAATGTATTCAATGCCACTGATCTGTATACTCAAAAATGGTTAAACTGGAAAATGTTACGTGTATTTTAAAAAAATAAAAGTTTAAAAACAAAAAGTTAGAAATAATGAATAAATGAGTTCTCAAAAAATTAGACCAAAATCAAATATCTAATAATTGAAAAACAGGAGTTATTAAATAAACATCACCCACTTAATGAAATATTTATGTAGCCACTGGTGGTAGCAACAAGGAAAATGCCCATGATGCAGTATTAAGTAGTGGAGAAGGGAAGATAAAATTGTCATATACTATGATTTCAAGTACAAATAAGTCAGGCTCCAGGGATAAACTAAAAGGAAATATAAAAATGTTTTAAAAATTGACACTAGATGGGTTAGACTGGTAAAATAATTTGTTTTTCATTTATATATTTCCTGATTGTTTTGGAAAGTGGATGAAATAATCTTTAACAGAAAATATGTTTATAACCAAAACTGAAAGAACTAGGGAAAATTTTTTAAATAATGTAATAGTTTATGTTTTTTTTTCCAGAATTTAGTGTAGGTATCTATAAATCAAGATTTAATAATCACATATTTAATTTAGGTAGCACAGAATTTAACTAAAACAAAATATGCCACACCATCTATCTTGCCTTCTGTTGAAATGTAATTTGCCATTCTTGCCTATATGACTTAAAGAAATCTGGTCAATAAATTTTAAGTGTCCAAAAAGGAAAGTGTTGTAGGGAAACACTTTTGTATCATTTTTTTAAGAAGACTGAATATGGATATAGGGAATACAAGAGGCTTGTGGGGGTTGTACATACTAGAATAACCCCCCAAAAAACTGCTCCTTGGGGTACTTGAGTTAACAGGTGAGCACATAAGTTAGATCTGTCATTCTTCTGTTTAAAACCATTCAGTGGCTTCTACTAATGTATGAGTACTAATGTATAAGTAAAGATGGTTTCTAAGAATATTTCTACCATCTGTTGTGTGAAATCACTCAGAACCATAACACGAAAGTACAAATAGAGAGACTGTGATTGTAAAATGAACATTTTCTATGTTGCTTCACTCCAGAAGTTTGTGCTTAGAGAAGAAAAATGTTTGAAAAGTACTAGGCCAAAAAGAAGCCTGAGAAATTAGCCTAAATCTTATAGATCATAAATAAGAAACAAAAGAGATTTTTCCAAATTTGACATTAATCCTAAAAATTACATATTACCAAAAATGATTGTGTCACTCAAAGCAACTACTTTAATGAAATGAAGAAACTCCAACCAAGCATAATAGAGACAATAATAAATTATCTTTCTATTCTTGCTATATAAAGAGTTATTGCAAAATCGGTGTCATATGAAGAGGCTAGTAAAGAGCATGAAGCTAAAAGTCATAGGGAAAAATGCATGAAAGAGGGTGTCAGGCAGCTAATTAACAAAAATAACGTTATTTTTCTGCAGTTAGTGTTTTTGTGCAAATTGTCAGCTTTCTAAAGAAGTAATTGTAGTAATTTACTTGTCTCACTCTAAAGAAATGTTCCCTTTTATACTTAATATTGTATTTATAATCTTGTATTATTATTTCTTAAAAAGGGGCTCACAAATCATATGAGCTTCAAGCCCCACAAATCCTCAAGCATTCCTGTTCTCAAGCCAGAAATAATTTCTTATTTAAATTTTCTAAGACTCTTGTGCTATTTTTTTCCGCCACTTACTGGTTCCTAGCTAAATACATATTATTTTAGTTCAGTGCCTACAATACACAACAGATTATGCAGATTTAAGATGGCTCTCTAAGGAGAGAATATTTTCTTGACATCACCTCAGTAGTGAACATTTAATAAATGAATATTTAAAAATTGTTACTATACAGAGTACATGCTGTTTTATATTTATAATAATAATGCAATAAACAAGCAAAAAGGCTTTACCCTCCAAGCAAGAGAAGATGGATGTTAGTGCATGACTACAGATCCCCACATGGCCTTGGCTGACTAAGCTCTTCCTCCTCTTGTTTGCACTTTGGTTGCCCCGATGCCAGTCAGATGGATCAAAGCCCAGCATACATTGCTGAAGCCCAAGCACTGAGGGCCCACATGTTTGGCATTGGCTGGAGCTTCTACTTGCCTTACCATCCACAGGCAACAATTATAGTAGATACTTTTAATGAACAGTTGAAGAAAGCCTTGACAAAAGGATGCTTGGCAGAGGCATTTCAACCATAGATTCTGAATGTCAGGGACCCTCTCGATCCTACATACTTCATTCCAACATAGTAAAAATGTGTCCCTGGGCCACTGGATGGAGTAGTGTGCACACAGGGCATAGGGGTACTGTTGGAGGAGCCCCTGAGGGGGCATGTATAGGTGGTGAACAGAGAAGCACAAAAGGGAGTGGTGAACAGTGAATGGAAGGCAAATAGGGAAACTATAGCAACATGGACTATTTTCATGTCCTTGAAAAAACTACCAATCTTTATTCCCTGCTATAGCTGCCTACATGCTTCCTGGGATGGAGAAAGATGTGGACTGCCTGGCAGACAGACACACTGGAAGACTGTAAACATGTAGGATTAACCCAGTGGGGTGCTGTGGCCTATTGTACGGGGCCTATTGGCCCTGTGCATCCAGTCACTGAACTGACAAGCTGTGGGTGAACTTAGTGTGTGCCCCAGTGCCTCCGGAGCACATCCTTGGTTACCTGAGAGGAGCAATGGTGATTTTGCACATGGAACCCTCTGACCATGCTGGAAGGAGGGCGTGAGTCAGGAGGACCTTGAGATGGCAGCTGGGAAGCAGTGGCAGAAGAACAGGAATAGAGATTGGGTCGTTATACCAACTTAGCGAAAACCTTATCCAACGGTGATATAGTTTAGGTGTGTGTCTCCTCCAAATCTCGTTGAAATGTGACCTCCAATGTTGGAGGTAAGACTAGTGAGAGGTGTTTTGCTCATGGGGGAAAATCCCTTATATGAATGCCTTGGTGCTGTCCTTGCAATAATGAGTGACTTCTCCCTCTACTAGTTCACTTGAGATCCGGTTGTTTAAAAGAATGTGGCGCCTCTCCACTCTGTCTCTTGCTCCTGCTCTAGCCATGAATATTGCTGCTCCTGCTTGACTTTGTGCCATGAGTAAAAACAACCTGAGGTCTCACCAGAAGCCAAGCAGATGCCAGCGCCATGCTTCATGTACAGCTTGCAGAACTGTGAGCCAATTAAACCTCTTTTCTTCATAAATTACCCATTCTCAGGTATTTTTTTTTTTAATTAAAAAGCTAGAACGGACTAGCACAGAAAATTGGTACTGTGGAGTGAGGCATTGCTATAAGGATATCCAGAAATGTGGAAGTGGCTTTGGAACTGAGTACCAGGTAGAATTTGGAAGAATCTGGAGGGCTCAGAAGAAGACAACAAGATGAGGGAAAGTTTAGAGCTTCCTAGAGACTTGTTAAGTGGTTGTGACCAAAATGCTGATAGAAATATGGACACTGAACGCCAGGTTTATGAGGTCTCAGATCAAAATGAGTAATTTATTTGGGAACTGGAGTAAAGATCACCCATGTTATGTCTTAGGAAAGAGCTTGGCTGAATTCTGTCCATGTTCATGTCCTTAAGTTCAGATGTAATAATGACGACTCAGGGTATCTGGCAGAAGAAATTTTCAAGTAGTAAAGAATTCAAGATGTTGCATGGCTGCTTCTAACGACCTATGATAAAATACAGGACCAAGAAAACAACTTAAAATTGAAACGTATTTAAAAGAGAAGCAGAGCAGAAAAGCCTGGAAAATTTGCAGCCTAGCCATGTGATAGAAAGCAAAAAAAAAAAAAAAAAAGCATCTTCAGAAGAGTCCAAGCAGGCTGCAGAGCAACTACTTGCTAGAAAGATTAGCATGTCTAAAAGGGAGCTGACTGCTAATATCAAAGACAATGAGAAAGGCCCCAAAGAATTTCAGAGATCTTCCAGACAGCTCTTCCCACCACAGGTCCAGAGGCCTAGGAGGAAAGAATGCTTTCAGGGGCCAGACCCAGGACCCCACTGCCCTACACCACCCTGAGAGGCTCATCCCCACATCCAGGATGTTCCAGCTCTAGCCTCAGTTCAAGGGGAGCCGAGGTACAGCTTATACCACAGCTCTGGAGGGTGCAAGCCATAAGCCTTGGTAGCTTCAATGTGGCATTAAGCCTGTAGGTGTGCAGAATGCAAGACTGAAAGAAGCATGGCAGCTTTCACCTAATTTTCAGAGAATATACAGAAAACCTGGATTCTCCGGCAGAAACCTGTTGCAGGGGTGGAGTCCCCAGAGAGATACTCTACTAAGGCAGTGAGGAGAGGGAAAATGTGGGGTTGGGACCTCCACACACAGTTTCCAGTGGGGCACTGCCTAGCAGATCTGTGGGAAGGGAGCTGTCACTCTCCAGACCTGAGAATGGTAGATCAACTGGCAACTTGCAACCCCAGTGTGGAAAAGTTGCAGGCACGCAACTCCAATCTGTGAGAGTATCCATGGGGGCTGCACCCTGAAAAGCCACAGGGATGGAGCTATCCAAGGCCTTGGGAGCCCAACCGCTGCACCAGTGTGCACTGGATGCGGTATATGGAGTCCAGGGAAATTATTTTGGACTTTTAAGATTTAATGACCGCTCTTCTGTGTTTCAGACTTGTGTGGGGCCTATAGTCCCTTTCTTCTGGTCAAATTCTTCATTTTGGAATGGTAAGACTTATCTTGGAAGTAAATAACTTGTTTTGATTTTACAGGCTCATAAGTGGAAATAATGAGTATCAGATGAGACTTAGGACTTTAGACTTGATACTGAAACAAGTTAAGACTTTGGGGGGACTATTGGGAAGGGATGATTATATTTTGCAATGTGAGAAGGACGTAAAATTTGGGGGTTCAGGGGCAGCATGATATGGTTTAGATGTGTGTTCCCTCCAAATTTCATGTTGAAATGTGACCTCTAGTGTTGGAGGCGGGCCTTGTGGGAGGTATTTAGGTGATGGAGGTGGATACCTTGGTGCTGTCCTTTCAACAATGAGTGAATGAGTGAGTTCTTAACTTTTTCAGTTCGTGTGAGATCTGATTGTTTAAAGTGTGTGGCACCTCCCCCTTTCCTCTCTTGCACCCACTCTCACTATGTGATGTACTTGCTCCTGCATCACCTTCTGACATGATTGAAATCTTCCTGAGGCTTCACCAAAAGCTGAGTAGATGCCAATGCCTTACTTCTTGTACAGCCTGCAGAATCATGAGTGAATTAAGCCTTTTATCTTTATAAATTATCCAGTGTTAGCTATTTCTTTATAGCAATGAAAAAACAGACTAACACAAGTAGATAAGGAACCTGTGAGATTCCATCAATCTGCTCTTTCTACAGAGATGTGGTAGCAAAGGTGTGGAAGCATGAAGCCTGCGTTAGACAATCCCACCCTGTGGCCACTGTGAGTAACCTGATGATCTGTTGGATTTATAACCCTGGATCTCATTCTGTCACAGGCTATAGTGACCCTTTCCTGCCAATGGTAATTTATACGAGACTTCCTTATGCCACAGTGTACACAAGTGGAACCCAAGCCCTGAATTACTGAGTGAAGATCTGGCCTTTGCCCCATGGAAGACAGCCAGAAGTGCCCTGTTTTAACTTTCCTGGCCATGATAGCAAAACATCACAGCTACACATGACAAAATCTTAGTGGGTTGGTCCTTTGTCACACCACATTCCTTTGATTACCTAAAAGGAGAGGTGTTCATATGGCAATGAGCATAACAAGACCTGTCCTGTTGCTAACCCTCTGTGTAGAGCATTATTGTGTGGGGGAAACTGAGATCACACGACCCTCATAAATGAGACTTGGCTAAAATATGCCAATGGATCTATACTCTTGAATGAGCCACTGAGCATAAACAGAAGAAGCAGTGCTGTATGCACCCAAGAGCCACATCTTTATCTGTAGGCAGTCAGGGGTCACCTAAATATGAAATGCACACTGCCATGCCTTTGAAAGCTGATGGATAGCAGGGTCCTGCCCAATGGGTATACCTGGGGTACCCTAGATACCATCCCTGGGAATGGGATGCTCCATTAGGCCAGAAGCCTTAAGCTGTGTACAAGGCTTACTAGGGACCTGTCAGAAGGTGTAACTGACACTGAGTGTTACATCATTTTTGAGATGTCTGATCCATAAATAGGAGTCAATGATCATGAGGACATGATAAGAAACCTGTCCCTGACCATGGCAGATATTGTCTCCTCCAATGAGAATGCCTTCACGGTTCACCAGATATTCCTCAATTCCTGTGGGAAGGTGATTTTAGACAACAGATTGCTCTAAATTTTCTTTTAGCCTAACTGTAAGAAGTGTGAATGACTGCCAACATCTCCAGCTGCACCTGGATAAACATCTTAGCTATTGTAGAGGCACAAGTAGAGTAGATCTAGAAGCAGGCCCACAGGCTGGAGACAGTAAGGCCACCTGAATGATCCTTCTTCAATCCATTAGCAACTTTTCATGTGGGTCACTGGGATCCTGGGCTAGCTTGCTGCCCCAGGCATACCTGATCATCCTGCCTATAGTAAGGATCTTCATGGGTCTAGTGCCATGTCTTTTAGCCATGACTTAAGGGTGTTGCACCAAGGTCATACATTTTAAGGTGCCACATTGATTTGATGAGACCAATCTTTACCTCCAGATTTGGGGAAGTCACTGTTCATATAAAATAAATAGCTCAGCTAAGTGGAGGTACCTGGCTCAGGGAGTGAACTGTAGGAGGACAGGACCATAGATTACCTTAGCTGACCTTCCTCTTCTCCCTATTGCTTGTAATTCTTTGGTAGAATGGATTGAGAATGCAACATCCTGAGATAAGAAGGAAAATATCTGGAACAACCCAGGCTATGTGCTTATTTGTCCTAGAAGTTCTGTAATATTTGAGTTCAGCATGCCAAGTGGCACTCAGGGTGTAAAATCCAAAATGGAGTGCTTTCTGGGTCCCTCAGCTGCAGTGCGGCACATGCATTTAAGATTCCGTCCACCCTAGGCAGCTTTCCTTAGCCTTGATGGACCAGCTTGTTATGTATCCTAGGCTTCTGTTTATCCTTTCTCTCTATCTGTAAGTAATACATTTGCTTTGCCTAACTTCCTGTGTGAGGGTTCTGTCTCACCAGACTCATGAGAATGTACTCTGAGCTTCCGTTAGACTTATGAACGTTTGTGGTTATCATTCTAGGCTTCCCCTTGGATTTTGAGTAACTGGTTAGGTGCCTTTGATGAGGTGCTCTCTTTTGCATGTCTCACTTTCCCCAGCCACGAAAATTGGTATAATATTCAACATTATATTGTCTTGAAGAAAAGGTTAATGAAAAAACAGGGAGATCCTAAGGGAAAGAGCTTTGTTTACTTAACCATAATGAAAACAAGATATGACTTCCTTTTGCACTGCTAAAGAGTTCTTCTTCAATAAAGCAAACACCAAGTACAAAACAGAATAGTTCAGTAGGCTCAGATAACACAAAGACATTAGTATAACTCTTTGAAGTTCTTCCCAAGTTTCTAACTCATATTTACTTTAAAGTTCTCTATCTCACCATATCCTTTTCTCATGGGTTTAAACATCTCTTGGAAAAGAATTTTTAAAATATCTAGCACAGCAGTTCTCAACCCAGGGCAATTTTGTCCACTACAAGATATCTGGCAATACCTAGAGACATTTTATTTTTCTTTTTTTGGTCACAACTCATGGTGGATGTCGGGGAAGCTACTAGCATCTAGGGCATCGGTTCCAGGGATGTTACTAAATATCTTACAATGCACAGGACAGCCCCCTGCAACAGAGAATTATCTCACCAAAACTGCCAACAGAGCCAAGGTTAAGAAACCCTAACCTAGTAGGTGGTAAGCATTCAAGAATTAAAATTTCTCAACAGAGCTTAGGAGATGACTGTTCGTCCTGTAGCAATTTAATATGACAACTTAGAATCAAGTTTTCAAATGATGACTGAAACTGTCATTTTGCAGGACACTATCTCTCTTTCTTCCTTTAAGTTTTGTGTTCACACAAAAACACATATGTGCCATGTTATGGGCTATAGGCTTTTATATTTTTTCCCTTAAGAAAAAAACAAAAAACAAACCAAAAACCTTAATAGCCTGGAGCTCCACTTGCTTCTATTTCTTTTAAAAGATCTTTTACTTGTATAAAATTCCTCAAATATTGTCCTTTCATATTAGTACATATTTATATAGCTTATATCAGTACAGCTCTTTGGCAAATGCTAATTTGCAGTAAGATAAACATTGGTATGAGGCAGTCGCTTGGGACATAAAGGGCCAGGGAGTATAATTGAACACAAATAAGATGTAGGGAAGAAGTAAAGAAGCAGAGAAGAACCCTGGGAGGGTAAGTGTTACAAATGAAATTAAAATGTTGTTGGTCCAACAAGAGTAGGAACTAGCATAAGAAAATACTGAAAAGAAAAATTCAAGATATTTATAATAAAAAAAATTAGAGAAATAAACCAGTCAAGGGTTCTAGATTGCTCCAGGAAAAGGACATTTTCTTCTTAATACTACTAAGCACAGCTACCATGTCATTTCTCTGGTCATTCTTCATTCCAGGGCCAGAACTCAGAACTGGGTGCAATAGGGGGCCATGATCTAATCTGCTTTGGCATATAGTGAAGCCAGGACCACTCAACTTCATAAACTGTATTTCCATTAAATACATTAAATATTGTGCACTAAAAGAATGCTACCTCACTTACTGAAAATGAATAAATAAATAAATACATTTTAGAATTATTATGATTTTCCTGGTAGGAGTTCCTTACAATATTGGAGACCTGAAGGATTTAGCCATGGCTGTGACCACATTCTCTGGCCCACAGTTCAATGCCAATGATTATCACAATATCCACAAAGCAGATGACATTTCTCACTTAACATTTTGGTTCATGTGTTAACACAGGCATCTCTTCACCAACTCTAATAATTCACAAAGGAATGTATAAAAAACACAACACAACAACAACAACAACCTGTTTTTGACTAAAAATTAAAAATGTTTAAATTTTAAAAGAAGCATAGTAACAAATATCTGGAGATAATTTGAGCTTAAATCTGCATTTATATCTCAAATACTTTTAGAACTTATACTATTTGCCAACTTTTATCCAAAGCACATAACAAATATTAACTAATTTGACTTTACATCACCCCTATATATATGCATTGTTATTATCCTCATGTAGATAGAGAAAATGAGACACAAAAAGCTATGTAAAACATGTCTAAGATCAGAATATATGAGTCCAGAGCTTATGATCTCTCTGTATGACTCTCGAATCATTATTTGTGGTATACCTAACTCCCAGCTAAAGCACATTACATGACGAACGCCATTTTTACCTCAACCAGTTGCCAAGACACACAGACATTCACACTCCTTGAAGTTCAAGCTGAGAGAGATAAAACAATAGAGAGGGATAGAGATTGATAGATGGGGGGGGATGATTTTTAAAAATGTCCTATCTTGCATCCAATCCCTGTTGGAAAGTTATTACCTGTTTGTAACCTTGACACAGACCTTATCTTTGTCTCAAAAATTAATTCAAAATGGATCATAGACCTAAATGTAAAATGCAAAACTATAAACCTTCTAGACAATAAAATAGGAGAAAAATCCATATGATCACATGGTGATCAATTTTTAGGTACAACATCAAATGTGCTATCCATGAAAGAAAAAAAATTGATTAGTTGGAATTTAGTAAAATTAAAAATTCTTTGTTGAAAAAGCACTGTTAAGAGAATGAAAGCATAAGCTACAGATTGGGAGAAAAATATTTACAGAACAATATCTGACAAAGGACTTGTATACAAATCAGAAAAACTTTCAAAACTCTACAATAAGAAAACTCACCACACGATTAAAAACTGGACACAAGATTTGAACAGACAGCTCACCAAAAAAGAAGATCAGATGGCAAATCAATACAAAATATTTCCAACATCTTGTTGTTAAGGCTCTATAAGTTACCCAACAATGAAATACAAATTGTTGGACAGGGTGCAAAGCAACAGGAACTCTCATTCATTGTTGGTGGAATTGTAGACCGGAACAACCACTTTGAAATACAGTTTGGCTGTTTATTTCAAAGCTAAGCATAATTTTACCATACAATCTAGTAATCATGATTTCAGGAAATTCTCACACTGATTTTAAACTTATATTCATACAAAGCTTGCACATAAAAGTTAAGTAGCTTTATCTATAATTGTCCCAAACAGGAAGCATTCAATATATCTTTAATAAGTGAATGGATAAATGAAGGGTGATACAGTCATACAATGGAATATTATTCAATAATAAAATGCAATGAGCTATCAAGCCACAAAAAGACATGGATAAACCTTAAATGCATAGTATGATTCCAAATTATATGAGATTCCCTAAATGGAAAAATTATAGAGATGGTAAAAAAGATCAGTGGTTGTGTTCAGTTTCAGGAGGGGGGAGGTTAATTAATGAAGCCCAGTGGATATTCAACATAGTGAAATTATTGCTTATGATATTTTAATGATAGATACATGCTATTATGCATTTGTGAAAACCCTTAGAAATTTGTGACACAAAGAGGCAACCCTAATATATGCAAATTTAAAAAAATTATTTTAGTAGTCAGAGTATTCTAAGATAAAAGGAATAACCTATTATACCAAAGCCTTCCATCTTTATTGCGAATACATGAAACAACCTAACTGCAGGGGTTTGGGGCAGAATGTGGCTGACCTAAGCAAATTTGGAAATGAATGGAATCTGTAATACTAAAGGCAAAAAGAATATAAAAAACAGTATAAATAATTGTACCCTGGTTGATGAAGTAGTTTTGAATGGGGGTATAGGTTAACAATCCTGATAACTTTACACATGTGTATTAAAACTGAAAATTAGGAAATAATTGGATAGTAGATTGTGGAGCTGTGGGAAGTTACAGAAAAACGGGAGGAGGCTGTAGTGATCTATGTGGTAATGGATTAGAGTCAGGTACATCAGTATTAACTCACATTTAGCTTAATATAGATAGAGATAGCTACCCATAGAAATAGTGATAGTTAAAAGTATATATACAGATTATTATTCACCACATACACATTATTTTCTTTCAGGTGAGAGACCCTGAAATTAGTAGCAATGTTGAATTACTGATAAGCATAATTAATACTTAGATCTTGGTTTCTAATAATATTTTTCAATAAAAGGAACCAGAGCTTTTAGAAAAATTGTTCATTGTGGATCGGGGAAGAAAATATGCAAGTTGAGCCTCCAATATTTTGTTTTAACCAAAAGTAAGGAATGTCCCAATAGGGGGAAAAAAAATCTTCACAATGATAGTGGCAGTTCAAAGGGACAACGGAGCCAACTGAAACAGCTCCCAGTGGCCAAAGCTGGAACAATTGGAGCAACCAAATAAAGCAGGATTGTATTAAAACCCAAAGTATAAAATAAGTATACTTTGTGGCCATACCAATAGAAATAAGCAGTTATATAAACAAATGAGGAAAAATAGGAAGAATTTCAAAATTTTCTCTTGCTACTACTAGGTCAAGGAGGTGGAAACATAACTCTCTATTCCTTAAATGTGGGCTATGCACAGTGAGCTCCTTCTAAAGAGTACAGTATGGTAAGGGGAAGAAAAATAAATATATAGAGAAACCTGACAAACACCACCTCATTCAGGTGGTTAAGATTAATTTCAGTGATTATAAGCCATGTTGATATTATGTACCTTTGACATGATGTGATCATAATGACACTTTATTTCTGTGGTCTTTCCAAAAATACATAATCCTGGTCTAAATATAAAATGGGTATAAAACAAATATCAGTTGAGAGACATTCTATAAAATACTTGACCTGTACTCAAAACTGTTAAGGTAATCTAAAACTAGGAAAGTTTGTGAACCTGTTAAAGCCAAGAGAAACATGGCAACTAAAAGTAATGGGGTGTATTGCATGGGATCCTGAAACAGCAAAATAACTAAAGAAATCTGAATAAAGTATGGAATTTAATTAATAATAATATATCAATGTTGGTTCATTGAATGTAAAATGCCTTGTACTAATGCAATATGTTAATATGGAAAATGGAGTGTGGTGTATGTGGTGATTCTTTGTACTATTTTCTGAAATTTTCTGTAAACCTAAATCTGTTCTGAAACTAAAAGTTTATTTTCAGATACTACATTGAGACGGAGAAGGAAAAAAATAAATTGAGTAGAGGACAAAGTATGAAGGGAAGTCAAACTATTTCTGATATTGGGGATCTGAATTTAGCCGTACATGTCCAAATACTGTTGATTAATAGTGATGTGATGACATCTGTATTGCGATTGTTGTTAAAATGTGGACAATTTTTGCTAAAATCCAACCCTAGTTCTTTACTTAACAGTTCTCCATTGGAAAACAGATAATGCATGACAGTTGTAAACTCACAGAAACTGGAAGGTTCCATCCTACCCTACACTAATACACTGCCAAGTCTTAACCCCCAAAAGTAAAACAGAAAAAAAAATTATTTTATTACTTATATTCATCAGTACATATGTATCCTTATATGGTTTAGACATTGGTGACATTTGTAACTTGGCTTGCTTCACTTTGTCAATTTAGGAGAGTGATGCTATATTGTATTCAAATTACACTTATCTCATGGAAAAATATTTGTTTGGAAATCAGTGTGCTGGTATAATATGAATGCTCATCTACATAAAAATTATCTTTCAAAAGTCTCTTTTATTACTACATACAAATACATTCTAGATTCTGAAATCTAACTAAACCTACAGTCTGAATAGAAATCACATCAATAAATACTTAAATATAAGCACTTTGGAGAGAGATAAATGTAAATTCGAATAACTAAACTTCAATTATTTGCAATAGTCCTTTTAAATACACTTCAGGTATATAAATACTTTTCTCACCTTTACTAATTTGCACACAAATCAAAATATATCATTTAACTCTTTCTTGAAAAGTCAAAAACTTAAAGTAGTATTTTCTAATTCTGTGAAGAAAGTCAGTGGTAGCTTTATGGGGATAGCATAGAATCTGTAAATTACTTTGGGCACTATGGCCATTTTCATGATATTGGTTCTTCCTATCCATGAACATGGAATGTCTTTCCATTTGTTTGCATCCTCTCTTATTTCCTTGAGCAGTGGTTTGTAGTTCTTCTTGAAGACATCCTTCACATCCCTTGTAAGTTGTATTTCTAAGTACTTTATTCTCTTGTAGCAATTGTGAATGGAAGTTCACTTATGATTTGGCTCTCTGTTTGTCTGTTATTGGTGTATAAGAATGCTTTTGCTTTTTGCCCATTGATTTTGTTGTATCCTGAGACTGCTGAAGTTGCTTTTCAGCTTAAGGAGATTTTGGGCTGAGATGATGGGGCTTCTAAATATACAATCATGTCATCTGCAAACAGGGACAATTTTACTTCCTCTCTTCCTATTTGAATACCGTTTATTTATGTCTCTTGCCTGATTTCCCTGGCCAAAACTTCCAATACTATGTTGAATAGGAGTGGAGAAAGGGCATCCTTGTCTTGTGCCTGTTTTCAAAGGTAATGTTTCCAGCTTGTGCCCATTTAGTATGATACTGGCTGTGGCTTTGTCATAAATAGCTCTTATTATTTTGAGATAACGTTTCATCAATACATAGTTTATTAGGAGTTTTTAACATGAAGGGGTGTTAAATTTTGTCAAAGGCCTTTTCTGCATCTATTGAGATAATCATGTGGTTTTTGTCGTTGGTTCTGTTTATGTGATGGATTACATTTATTGATTTGCATATGTTGAACCAGCCTTGCATCCCAGGGATGAAGCTGACTTGATCATGGTGGATGAGCTTTTTGATGTGCTGCTAGATTTGGTTCACCAAGATTTTATTGAGGATTTCTGCATTAATGTTCATCAGGGATATTGGCCTGAAATTTACATTTTTTTGTTGTGTCTTTGCCAGCTTTTGGCATTAGGATGATGCTGGCCTCATAAAAAGAGGGAGGAGTCCCTCTTTTTCTATTGTTTGGAATAGTATCAGAAGGAATGGTACCAGCTCCTTTTTGTACCTCTGGAAGAATATGGCTGTCAATCTATCTGGTCCTGGGCTTTTTTTGGTTGGTAGGCTATTAATTACTGATTCAATTTCAGAACTTGTTATTGATCTATTCAGGGATTCAGCTTCTTCCTGGTTTAGTCTTGGGAGGGTGTATGTTTCCAGAAATTTATCCATTTATTCTAAATTTTCTAGTTTATTTGCATAGAGGTATTTATAGTATTCTCTGATGGTAGTTTGTATTTCAGTGGTATCAGTGGTGATATCCCCTTTATCATTTTTATTGTATCTATTCAATTCTTCTTTCTTTTCTTCTTTATTAGTCTGGCTCGCAGTCCGTTTTGTTAATCTTTGAAAAAAAAAAACAGCTCCTGGATTCGTTGATTTTTTGAAGGGTTTTTCATGTCTCCACCTCCTTCAGTTCTGCTCTGATCTTAGTTATTTCCTGTCTCCTGGTAGCTTTTGAATTTCTTTTCTCTTGCTTTTCTAGTTCTTTTTTTAATATATACTTTTTTCTTTTAAGTTTTGAGGTATATGTGCAGAATGTGCAGTTTTGTTACATAGGTATACACGTGCCATGGTGGTTTGCTGCACCCATCAACCTGTCACCTACATTAGGTATTTCTCCTAATACTATCCCTTCCCTATCCCCCCACCACCTGACAGGCCCCAGTGTGTGATATTCCCCTCCCTGTGTCTATGTGTTCTCATTGTTCAACTCCCACTTATCAGTGAGAACATGCAGTGTTTGGTTTTCTGTTCCTGTGTTAGTTTACTGAGAATGATGATTTCCAGCTTCATCTATGTCCCTGCAAAGGTTAACTCATTCTTTTTAATGGCTGCATAGTATTCCATGGTGTATATGTGCCACATTTTCTTTATCCAGTCTATCATTGATGAACATTTGGGTTGGTTCCAAGTCTTTGCTATTGTGAATAGTGCCGCAATAAACAAACATGTTATAGTGTCTTTATACTAGAATGATTTATAATCCTCTGGGTATATATCCAGTAATGGGATTGCTTGGTCAAATGGTATTTCTAGTTCTAGATCCTTGAGAAATCACCAAACTGTCTTCTACAATGGTTGAACTAATTTACACTCCCACCAACATTGTAAACGCATTCCTATTTCTCCACATCCTCTCCAGCATCTGTTGTTTTCTGATGTCTTAATGATTGCCATTCTAACTGGTGTGAGATGGTATCTCATTGTGGTTTTGATTTGCATGTCTGTAATAATCAGTAATGATGAACATTTTTTCATATGTTCATTGGCCACATAAATGTTAGGATGTCTATTTTAGATCTGTTCCCCTTTCTCCTGTGGGAATTTAATGCTATAAATTTCCCTCTAAGCACAGCATTAGCTGTGTCCCAGAGATTCAGGTACAATGTGTCTTTGTTCTCATTATTTTCAAAAAACTTATTTATTTCTGCCTTAATTTCGTTATTTGCACAGTAGTTGTTCAGGAGCATGTTGTTCAATTTCCATGTAGTCGTGCAGTTTTGAGTGGGTTTCTTCATCCTGAGTTCTATTTTGATTGCACTGTGTTCTAAGAGACTGTTTCTTATGATTTCCATTCTTTTGCATTTGCTGAGGAGTGTTTTACTTCCAATTATGTGGTCAATTTTAGAATAAGTGTGATGTGGTGCCGAGAAGAATGTATATTCCATTGATTTGGGGTGGAGAGTTGTGTAGATGTCTATTAGATACACTTGGTCCAGAGCTGAGTTCAAGTCCTGAATATCCTTGTTAATTTTCTGTCTTGTTGATCTGTCTAATATTGACAGTGGGGTGTTAAAGACTCCCACTATTATTATGTGGGAGTTTCAGCCCCAAATCTCCTTAAGCTGATAAACAACTTCAGCAAATTCTCAGGATACAAAATCAATGTGCAAAAATCACAAGCATTCCTATACACCAATAATAGACAAACAGAGAACCAAATCATGAGGGAACTCCCATTTACAATTGCTACAAAGAGAATAAAATACCTAGGAATACAACTTACAAGGGATATGGAGGACTTCTTCAAGGAGAACTACAAACCACTGCTCAAGGAAATAAGAGAGGACACAAACAAATGCAAAAACATTCCATGCTCATGGATAGGAAGAACCAATGTCATGAAAATGGCCATAGTGCCCAAAGTAATTTACAGATTCAATGCTATCTCCATGAAGCTACCATTCACTTTCTTCACAGAATTGGAAAAAACTACTTTAAATTTTATATGGAACCAAAAAGTGCCCATATAGCCAAGACAATTCTAAGTAAAAAGAACAAAGCTGGAGGCATCATGCTACCTGACTTCAAACTATACTACAAGGCTACAGTAACCAAAACAGGATGGTACTGGTATGAACACAGATACATAGTCCAGTGGAACAGAACAGAGGCCTCAGAAATAATGTCACACATCTACCACCATCTGATCTTTGACAAACCTGACAAAACCAAGCAATGGGGAAGGATTCCCTATTTAATAAATAGTGTTGGGAAAACTGGCTAGCCATATGCAGAGAAACGAAATTGGACCCCTTCCTTACACCTTATACAAAAATTAACTCAAGATAGATTAAAGGCTTAAACATAAGGCCTAAAACCATAAAAACCATAGCAGAAAACCTAGTCAATACCATTCAGGACATAGGCATGGGCAAAGAATTCATGACTAAAACACCAAAAGCGATTGCAACAAAAGCCAAAATTGACAAATGAGATCTAATTAAACTAAAGAGCTTCTGCACAGCAAAAGAAACTACTATCAGAGTGAACAGGCAACCTACAGAATGGGAGAAAATGTTTGCAGTCTATCCATCTGACAAAGGTCTAATATCCAGAATCTACAAAGAACTTAAACAAATTTACAAGAAAAAAACAAACAGCCCCATCCAAAAGTGGGCAAAGGATATGAACAGACACTTATCAAAAGAAGCCATTTATGTGGCCAACAAACACGAAAAAAAGCTCATCATCTCTGGCCATTAGAGAAATGCAAATCAAAACCACAATGAGATACCATCTCACGCCAGTTAGAATGGTGATCATTCAAAAGTCAGGAATAAACAGATGCTGGAGAAGATGAGAAATAGGAACGCTTTTACACTGTTGATAGGAGTGTAAATTAGTTCAACCATTGTGGAAGACAGTGTGGCAATTCCTGAAGGATCTAGAACCAGAAATAACATATGACTGAGCAATCCCATTACTGGGTATATACCCAAAGGATTATAAATCATTCTACTATAAAGGCACATGCACACATATGTTTATTGCAGCACTGTTCACAATAGCAAAGACTTGGAACCAACCCAAATGCCCATCAGTGATAGACTGAATAAAGAAAATGTGGCACATATACAAAATGGAATACTTTGCAGCCATAAAAAAGATGAGTTCATGTCTTTTGCAGGCACATGGATGAAGCTGGAAACCATCATTCTCAGCAAACCAACACAGGAACAGAAAACCAAAGTCTGCATGTTCTCGCTGATATTGGGAGTTGAACAATGAGAATACATGGACACAGGGAGGGGAATATTATGCACTGGGGCCTGTCAAGGGGTAGCAGGCTAGCGGAGGGATAGCATTAGGAGAAATACCTAATGTAGGTGATGGGTTGATGAGTGCAGCAAACCACCATGGCACGTGTATACCTATGTAACAAACCTACACATTCTGCACATGTATCCCAGAACTTTAAGTATAATTTCAAAAAATGAGAAAACTTGACTTTTTCTTATGTTCGCCTTGAAGTTAGCTTTTTCATTTACAGGAAGAGCACTCTTAAGACTATTTCCCACACGGTTACATCTTACATTTCCAGGATCATATGATCTGCTATCTGCCTTCAGTTTAAAAAATATATTTATGTGTTCAAAACTCAACAAATGTTAGTACAAAACTTTAAAAAATATTTATCAAAATCATCATTAAAAAGTTTCTTCGAGCACTCTAGGTTTTTTATTTTCTTTTTCTGTCAATGAGGGCTAAAAATATTTTCAGAATATATGGACATATTTTGTTTTGATATTAATTTTAGTATTTCATGAATCATTCAATTCCCTGAGGTTAAATGATCCACAGAGTGTGGCTATCTTTGGAGAGCCTCCATTCTGTGTTCAGCAAGTAATGTGCAAAAGCCTTGATATTTGCTATGGTCTGAATGTTTGTGTCCACCTGCAATTCCTTTTTTTTTTTGAGACGGAGTCTCGCTCTGTCACCCAGGCTGGAGTGCAGTGGTGCCATCTTGGCTCACTGCAAGCTCCGCCTCCCGGGTTCACGCCATTCTCCTGCCTCAGCCTCCGGAGTAGCTGGGACTACAGGCGCCTGCCACCACGCCCGGCTATTTTTTTGTATTTTTTAGTAGAGACGGGGTGTCACAGTGTTAGCCAGGATGGTCTCGATCTCCTGACCTCGTGATCCTCCCGCCTAGGCCTCCCAAAGTGCTGGGATTACAGGTGTGAGCCACAGTGCCCGGCCCACTCCCAATTCTTATATTGAAATCCTAACCCCCGAGGTGATAGTGTCTGGAGGTGAGGGCTTTGGCATGTGATTAGGTCATGAATGCAGAGACCTCACGAATAGACTAATTGCTTTTATAGTTGAGATTCAAGAAAGACTTCTCACTTCTTCCATCATGTGAGGACACAGCAAGAAGGGTCATCTATGAGTAAGAAAATGGGCCCTCATTAGACACTGAATCTCTTAGTACCATGATCTTGAACTTTCCACCCTCCAGAACTGTGAGAATTTCTGTTGTTACAAGCCACAGAGTTTATGGTATTTTCTTATAGCAGCCTGAAGTAACTAAGACAATATTTATCATATAAATCCTCCTATTTTGTTAAGTAGCATTACTGAAAATATGCCTTCAATCTTACATACTATTTTAAAGGATTTTAGCATCATTCATTCACAGAGATTTCAATGTTCTCCTATTACAAAACGTATTAAAAAGAAATGTACTACGGTCAGTTTTATGAGTTCTACATTTTATGAACTTATTGTAATCTAGTTAGGTCTTAAGAGCATTATCCATTTTTAAAAATCCCACTTTGCTGTACCATTTACAAATTGTGTGATCTTGTTAACATATCTGTGCCTTAGTTGCTTTTTTTTAATTAGAGTACCTTTCTCATTCGGTTGTTATGAGGATTAAATAAATTATAAAAGCATGCAGAATAGTACCTAGTACTGAATAAGTACTTAATGAGTAATTATTATTATCATTATTAAAGGTGGAGATTGTTTGAAAGGGTGAAGAAGTTGAAGGTATTTGTTCATGCAAGATGCTTAGTAGAAATATGTGAATGCAAACCCGTATCTTAACATGTAATGAGGCAATTGGACTGTAAGTACAGAAAAGAGTTATGGCTGAGCTTTTGCTTTCAGACTTCTAAAAAGCAAACACACAAACACCTAGAATATTAACTATGCATTTAAGAAACTGATTTTTGTAAGCCATTTATACTTTTACTTATTTATTTACTTTTTCTCTTGCCTTCTTTATTTATTACTATTTGCTACAAGAACACTTAACATAAGATATACCCTATTAGCGAATTTTTAAGTATGCAATATAGTCTTATTAGCTAGAGATGCTGTGCTGTACAGTAGATCTTTAGGACTTACTCATCTGGCACAACTGAAACTTTGTACCTTTGACTAATCCCTTCCCATTTTCTACTTCCACAAGATCTTGGAAACCAACACTCTGCTCTGACTGTTTTAGATCCCTCATACAAATGACATCACGTAATATTTGCCCTTTATACTTTTAAATTAAGCTTCACTTTTTAAAAACCCTTAATCCCTGTTAGGTGATTTCTCTGGGTACTACATTTCCTATTAACTTGACTTATTTTAGAAATTACCTATAATTAACTGAAACGGTGCAGTTCTTAAATTAGTGAAGCAAAAATGTAGTGTGACACTAAAATGCTCCTTGCTGGAATGTTCATTCATCTGCTCAATGACCAGCTTAATGTTTCAGTGCACTTAATGCATGCCAAAACTTTAGTAATATTCCCTAAATGAGAATAAATAACTTATTAACTTTGAGCTATACCATTTTGATTGAGAATACTCTGATTAATTTGTCCTTGTACATGTTTTTCTCTGCAGTTTCTGAAATAGCTTTGTATCACAGACTTAAAAATAATTTTCATTTGTGAAGTAATAATTATACTGATGTCCTCTCTACACCACCTTGTCTTTTCCTTGAAGATATTAGTTCATATTAAAATAGAAGCTAATTTTTTGACATTGTCTAGGAAGGAAATAATATAAATGCTATTTTAATAGTAGTTATGAAAACAGAGATAAAGAAAATAAGTTTACTCAGAAACACATAGCAAGTTTATTTACACGTGGCAGATTTCTGATTTTTTGAGAAGAATAATTCTAACCGTGTAGTACTTCAAATAATATAATGTTTGCATTTGAAGATGGTTGGATTGACTCATGTTTGGAGATCAGGGAAAGGTAAAATTTTGAGTGTAAACTGGATGCTACACACATATGTAAAATTTAAATGATGTAAACTAAATGCTCAAATTAGTAATTTAGAAATTGAACAAGTATTGCATCCACATAAACCTGTATTTAAATAGTTCCAAATCACTAATTAAACCAAATTTCAAAATCTGCAATAAAATCCTGTTTGATAATTTCTTTGCTGCAACCAGAAATAGCATATGTGTAAGCTTCTATGATATATTCAATAAAAACTTAAAGCATAAAATTTGAATTATAATTGAGAAACTGCAACAATACACTGTTGTTGGCTGCCGATGTTTCTTGCTGTCTCTACCCTTTGCATGTATAGAGTTATCTCAGTTTTTCTTAAAAGGCTTTTGTATTTTCTTTTAACATGTGCTGGTATAAAAAGACCATTAGTGGACACTCATGAAACTTAAGCTTTAGCTCGGGCCTTAGACAATGCCTAAGCTTGGGCATGGATTAGTAGCTTTCATTCAACTGCCATTTTACTTGGAAATATGACCATACAGTATATCGTTTATGAGGATGATTGGGTCTTATGCTTAAAAGCCAGGTATATTCAAAACAGCTTGATAGTGAAGGCCATAAGTTCCCCAGGTTTTCAGAGGAACCTTCTGGAATAAGGTGACTGCTAGAATAGAGTGACTGCTCTGGCCAAAGCTGACCGTACATCAAAATATCCATTGTTCAGACAATGACCTTTTAGTCCCAAATTATTATCTACTCTGTCAGTAGGCTTCTTGATCAAACATTTCAGAACTGAGCAGAATTGTGTTGGACTTTATAATGAGACACACTCAGGTTTATAGTTGAATTCTGCCACTAGGATAGATTATGTGCTCTGCATCAATTTCCACATCTGTAAAATGGGAATAATGATACCTAACTCTTAGGACCAGTGTGAGTATTAAATAAGCTGTACAATGTCTAACAGGATGCAAATGAGAATTTTCTCTCTTCTCCAGTTTAGAAAGATGCCCAAAGTTGCAAACAGTATGGTTCGGCTCTGTGTCCCCACCAAAATCTCACCTTGAATCGTAATAATTCCCACTTGTCAAGGTCAGGACCATGTGGAGATAATTAAATCATAGGGGTGGTTTTTCCCATGCTGTTCTTGTGATAGTCAGTGAGTTCTCATGAGATACGATTGTTTTATAAGGGGCTTCCCCCTTTGCTTGGTACTTCTTTCTTCTACCACCTTGTGAGGAAGGACTCGTTTGGTTCCTCTTTTGCCATGATTGTAAGTTTCCTGAGGCCTTTCCAGCCATGCAAAACAGTGAGTCAATTAAACCTCTTTCCTTTATAAATTACCCAGTCTCGAGTATTTCTCCATAGCAGCATAAGAACAGATTAACAGAAGGTACAAATTATTCCCACATTTTAAAGAAAGGTGCTAGGCACATTTATAGAACATGAAGCACACATCTGATTCCCTTAGCACATCTTGCAGCTTCATTGCAGCTGTCAGATAATATGGGAGATAAAAGGGAAGAATAAGAACTGCTATAAGAAAGAAAAGTGTGGCCTGCTGTATACGCCATACACCTCTCTCAGTGTACATCTCCCCTATCTCAAACCAAATAAGAGCAGCATCAGGAAAACTACTCCAGAGAGTGAGTGTGACTGCAAGGAGGAGGATGAGATTCTCACCCATGCGCATGTGAACTACAAAAATGAAAGGTTCTTAGGGCTTCCAAAGAACCAGAGTGATAAGTGAAAAAATTATTCTCAGGGAAAATTGACCTGTATTTCCTGGAGTTCCCATAGCATAGATATCCATGCCTACTTTTTCCTTGAAAGTTTGGAAGGACAGAGTTGGAGGTGTCCTCATGATGAAGCAAGGAGAGAGCTGAAGAGTAGCTACTTAGCTCCTTGCCCTTCTTGAATGTGTTGCAGGTATTACTACTGTGTTGTCCTGGAGGATAAGTGGGTACTTAGAAAGGTAAATGAACTCCAGACATATTGAAAGGGGCCTACTTAAGAAGAGTGCCTGCCAAGGTAAATAAAACTCTATAATAAGGGGTGTGTGTGAGTTGCAAGTTCTGAGTGTAAGCAGCCTCCCAGGGAATGTGGTATAGGAACTCCCCAAGCTCCCCGGAGGGGGTGTAGAGGTTTTGATCAGGGAAAGTCTCCAGAAAACATGAAAAAAACCATTCCATAAGAAAAAGATGGCATTTGGGCACTCAAAGATCAGATTACAATAGTACTAGTCATATGACACCTTTATGTTCTTCCTCTCATCCTCTACCAGCTCTGGAAGAATCCACATGTTGTAAAAACTGTGAGAGAAAGAGTGGAAAAGCAAGTGAAGAAATGGTGAATAACCAGGTCACATTATACCCCTTCCCTCTTGTCCATTGCTGTTTTTCTGCTGTTTCCAGTCCCAAGAAGAGAAGATGAGAGAAACTTTTGTAGGAGTTAAGACTGTGCCACTCCAAAATATACCACCCTGGCATATTAACTATTTTTAGTTAAGGCACATGACAAACAGTAGATGCAAGATTATAACTCTGACCTTCAGTTTCCTAAAAGCGGGAGATAAAACTCACATGTGAGTGATGTGCTTCCTATACTAGAAGAAAACTGTCATCAAAGACAGGAAGTCGAGGCCAAAAGTAATCTGTACAAACAACCATTGTTAGATGAACACTTATCCTTCTAGCCACCTCTCCCCCAAATCAATGACTATAGCCCAAGCCCCTTTGCCTTGTCACATTTTCTTAGTTTATTGATCTTTGTGTAATTCAGTATATAGGTTTTCAACTCCAACTGCATCTTTGAGTCTTTATCTCTTTATAAAGGCTCCTGTGCCATGTAAAACTTGCATTCAATGAATTTTATGCCTTCCTCCTGTTGCTCTACCTTATGCTAATTTAATTCTTGGACCCAATTTGGAAAAAGCACTAAAAAGGTAGCGTACAATGTTGCCTCTCCTAAATTTTGAATTGTATGAAAGTTTAAAGTTTTAAAATCATGTTATTTCTGTACTTTCTAATCTTCAATGTGACTTTTATAAACTTGAACGTGATTGGCAAAATAGGCAAAAGTGACCTGTGTTATATTTCAAGAGCAGGGAAGGAAGATTTCTTCTTTTGAAACTATCAATAGCACAGCTTGAACCATGTCACTATCCTAATTAGACACCCTTGGTGGCATGTCTTCACTAGAGGAATAAAGGCTAAACTGCTTGTCTTATGTTTAAATCCTATTACAAATTGGCTCAATGTAACCTTCTTGTTTTCCGTCTCTGTCTCACACAACCCAAAGTCCAGCTCCATTAGTACTCATTTAACGACTGTCTGTTGAACAGCTACTATGGCCAGATGTTATGCTTTGTAAATCAGAAATGATCCCTGCTTTGAAGAATGTAGAGTGTGTTGAAGGGAGTTGCCTAAGAGAATCATAAATAAACTATTCTCCTAAATATATTTTGAAAATTCTAGACATCCAGAGGAATGAGTGACTATTTCTGATGGTTTCTGGGTTGGCATTAAACACTGTTTTTTTTTTCCTCAACTGTGTGTTGCTTTCTCATGCCTTTGTGTGGTTGACCATGGCATTCCCTTTACTTGGACTTCATTTTCCCCTTTATATTTTAACTTTATACAGAAATTTCATTCATAAGGTTTCTGTTCAAATGTCCCCTCCACTGTATACTTTCTCTACAGCTTCTTTCCTACCCATCTTGCAGAATTCAATTACCCGCCCTGTGTTTCCACAACACATCATTCACAAATTTACTATAGCACAAATAATGTTGCCTTAAAAAAAGAAAAGTTTTAAGTGGCTGTCTTCCCACTAGACTGTGCCTAATTTGTTTCATTGGATAAGATCCATCATGTAGGATTCTTAAGATATATATATATATAGTACACATATATATAATATATACAATAATCTATATAATCTATATAATATATATCTATATAATATATAGATATATATTATATATTATATATAATATGTTAATATTATAATATATAATATTAATATATAATATGTTAATATTATTATTAATATATTATTAATATATTATTATATATAATTATATATTATATATTATAATTATATATATAATTATATTATATTTATATATTATATAATTATATATATTATAATTATATATTATATATAATAATTATATATTATAATTATATATATTATATTTATAATTATAATTATATATATATTTTTATTATTATATATTATATAATTATATATAATTATAGATATATTTTTATTATTATATATCTATAATTATCTCTCTATAATTATCTCTATAACTATCTCTCTATAATTATCTCTATAATTATCTCTCTATAATTATCTCTATAATTATATCTCTAATTATCTCTCTATAATTATATCTCTAATTATCTCTCTATAATTATATCTCTAATTATCTCTCTATAATTATATCTCTAATTATCTCTCTATAATTATATCTCTAATTATCTCTCTATAATTATATCTCAAATTATCTCTCTATAATTATATCTCTAATTATATCTCTATAATTATATCTCTAATTATATCTCTATAATTATAATTATCTCTAATTATCTCTCTATAATTATAATTATCTCTAATTATCTCTCTATAATTATAATTATCTCTAATTATCTCTCTATAATTATAATTATCTCTAATTATCTCTCTATAATTATAATTATCTCTAATTATCTCTCTATAATTATAATTATCTATAATTAAAAATTATAATACGTTATTAATATTAATATTAATATGTTATATATAGATATATATCTATATATAATTGTAATATATATTATATATAGATATATATCTATATATAATTGTAATATATATTATATATAGATATATATCTATATATAATTGTAATATATATTATATATAGATATATATATCTATATATAATATATAGATATATATAATATAAGATAATATATTATATATTATATAGATATATAATATATAATATATTATATATCTATACAATATATAATATATAATATATTATATATTATATATTATATATATTATATAATATATTATATATTATATAATATCTATATTATCCATATTATATATATAATATCTATATATAATATAGATATTAATATATAATATAATATATATTTATATATAAATATAAAAGGAATGACATTTTGGAAATAATATAACTTAAAAGATTATGTGAGGTCAGTTAGAAATTTTATATAAAATATTTTTAAGAAATTTTAGTTTATGACAGTCCTACCCTAAACCTAACTAATTAATATCTTGAACCCAATCTCCAGGGGATCAGTTTGCTTCACTTTTTTTTTCCAATGCAAGCTGTATCTCAAATTTAAACTGACCTTTCTGCAAATGAATAAATAAGTAACAGATATCGTAAGTGTAAATGTAAATATTCTGCCTAAAATCATTACAACTTTAATAGGTTTTTGCTGGCAATCAAGCTTCCATTTGATAGCTATATGTTCAGAACTGGCAGGCTCTCAGGGATAGTAACAAAAACAGAAAATCTTACACCTCTTCTACAGATGAAAAACTGAGACCCAGAAAGAGTCAGTGCTTTATTTATATAGCTTGAATGTTAATAAAAAAAAAACTTCCTTCAAATAACTTATAGTCTATTGAATGAAACATATTACTACTCCACTATCATGACATTCATGAGCTTATTTAGTATTCAGGGTTTCTATATTCTTGAACATATTGAAAATCCACTTATGATTCACTTGTTATTTATTAAGTCACAAAGTTAAGTAGTATGAGTCACTTAGATTTTAATCAAAGTCAGAGTCTGTCAGCTCTTCATATATTTATCTCTTCTCATCTTTTCTCTATTTGTAATTTGAGTAAATGGTAGCTCTTGTAAAGTCACATATGCCGACTTTTATTTGGAAAAAAATATCCCTGGCATAAGGCAGAATAAAATCTACCTGAAGAAACTGGGTTAGAAGAAGGAAATACAAAGTCAATAGGTATGATAAAATGAATTCTTGGTTCTTATCTTGAACATAAAAATTTTAGATATTCTCAAGAGTGAATTGTTAAACTCAGTGTTGACCTACCATTTGAACGAAACCCATAATATGGGGTGTATGAAAATCAGAAAACGTATTTTCTTTTTTTCACTGAGTGCTCTAGTCAATGTTGTACTTTTACAGCATAGAAGATAAAATGTTGGTGAATACTGAAAAGATGGTAAGCTTGTGCTGTGGGCACATCGTGCTTATATATGTGACTTTTGGTGAAATTGTGATTCAGGGAGAATGTGCCAGCTTTGGTAAAATTTCTGCATTTGTGATTTTGGACATCTTTGAAGATCTTAGATATAAGGCTGATTAATGCCGAGCATCAACTCTCTAAATGTAAGTAAATAAAATAAAGGCAATGTGGATATTCAATAAAAATTAAACTTTGAGAATTTAGAGCAGGAAAGATTTTTGTGGAGGGGTGTTAATCAAGGAAGGTTCAGAGGTAAATATGTTTTGAATCATGTACAAATTCAATAATTTTTTTAAAATTTCTGTTATATACAAGTAATTAAAACAGCTCCCAGTGATTAAAACAAAACACTATTACCAAGAGGACAATACTCTCTAGGAATGATCACATTTAGTATTATGCAACTTTCTTTTGCTAACCCCAAGATATATCATACATGTAATATTTTGTTTGTAATATTCCTCTTGCATGGCTTCCCTGGTTCTCTGTATCTTCCTTTTGCTAAAACACATCATATCTCTAATTATCAATAACCTATCAGTTAAATAGTACACATAGGGCATAAACCACGTTGGCCTTGTTCAGCATCAAATCTTTAAAGCTTAACCCAGTGTGGCACAGAAGAGGTGCTAAATAAATATATTACAACAAATTGTAGTAATTTACAACACAAGATACAGATAAGCAAACATAGCATATGATAAAGATTATGATAGAGTGACCAACTATACACCTGTGCCTAAGAAAGCCTCACAGATGAGACAATATTTGAGAGAAATTTTGAAGAAAAGGAAAGAGTTCTAAGAGAAGAGGCAGAAGGAGAAAATATTTCCTATATTACCAAACTACAAATAGCTACATGTCTTGATATAAATTGGTTCAAGCAAATAAAATGAACTAAATTTTAATGAGCTCCTAGTTCAGGTTAGCTTCGGGCAGAGCCTGATTTATGCTCCAACATTACAGTAAAAGCAATCTCGGCTCTGTTTCTTTTGGGTTTTCTTCATTTTCAGGCTCCCCAGGTCATTTTTGACAATACCAGGCTCTCTCCTCATGACTGCGTCAAGTTTCAGTTCGAAGCCTCATAGTCTTTCCAAGCCCAGAAAGTAAGTCCAGAATTACCAACTAAAGCCTTAAAGTTCACTCTGATTGGATAAACTTAGGCTCCCTTCCAAATCTATAACATACTGTATGGTCATAAATTAGTCAGGCTAACTCCCAGACACTGTGGTTTTATCTACTAACATTACAATTGAGAAAGAGACAAAGGAAGGTTTCTTAAAACAAAACAAAACAAAACAAAACAAAAAACATGGCCACTGTTTCCATAAGGAAGACGATGAGCACTGATGTAGTTATACACTGCAACTGTCAAGGTAGGCCTTATGTATTTTATCCTAAAACCATCCACTGAAGAAAATGTTTCCTCATACTAAGGAAGATAAAAATCCATGGGCATTTGCCCCTTAAGTAACCTGAAAATACAGAAGAAAAGGATAGTCATTAATATCAACAACTTCCGTAGCCAGTTTCTCAGAGTGTAAAAGAATCTTTGGCCCAGTTCCTAACCAGATGGTTAAATATGACATATCTCAGTGGCTATACAAGTATAAATTTATGCCTGTGTCCCATCCCTGCATAAAATCACAAACAGGAACATAAAAGACCCACGTGAATTCTGCCCTGAAATAGAACTGAATCAGACAGGCTTGGCCAATCTGAGACCCCTGGAGGAGTTTCTGTAAACAGCTCAAGATTAAGCTGCTCCTCCTCCCCCTACAAATTAAATAAAATTTTCTCTTTAGTGGGAGGAAGAGAAAAGTAAAATGTTGCCTTAGGGACCCATTAAATTTCTATATGAGGCTCAGTTTCCATCTATTTTAGCTGCAAAAGGATATGGGGTCAGGAACCTTGAGAGCAGAGGTCAAGGCCACAGTTTGTTAGATTTCCATAAATGATGAATGACTGCTTGACTGCGGGCACAGATTAATGTTACCAGGCCTTGAACAGGAAAAAAAAAAAAAAGTGGAAACCTAAAATTGATCTCCCACAAATAGTAAGATAACTATCAAGGCTACTGGCCAATGCTGTTAATTAGGGTTTGAGGTTTGCTTTTCTATCCACATTTGACTTAACCTCCCACTACTTTAGAACATGCATCTTTTGTATGAGCCAGGTAGACCTTGCTGCCATCCACCGAAACTGGAAATTCATTATCACATATATCACTGAGAACTCTTACTGTTGCAAGTGACAGAAGTGTCAACTCAAATTAGGCATAAACAATAAGAAACGTCCTGGCTCAACGATAAGCCAGTAAGTTGGAAGTCTGCATTGGAAGGCAGAATGGCTTCAGGCGTAGCTTAAATATGGGGCACAAACTATGTCAACAACTTCCATAGCCACAGGATATCCCTTGGAAAAGGGATAACTTTCCAAGAGAACATTAGAATATTCATACTGGAAAGAAAGGTATGTATGCAGGGATGGCAAAAAATAAACTGACAGACACATGAATGAATGCTTTGTGATAACATGCTCTTTGTTCTTGTCATTTCATTCTCCAGGAATGCCCTCCTCCTTTCTTTTTAAAAGTCTGTCTTTCTTTATAATTTCGTTCCTTTTCTATCTTCTTTGGACCATATTTATCTATTCTACCAAAAGGCCAGAACGCTTCTACTTTATCATTTATTTTTCCTTCAGCATACACTATAATGAATAGCTACCTCATTTCTCCCTTAAATGATCATTCCGGAGTTACAAACAGCTCATGGGTGCTACAAGAGGTAAATTCAAAAGTCCGTAGCATGGAAGATGGAAAAAATTTCCACTTAGAAACAGGATAATACAGAGTGACAATATCCAGGATATGAATTTAATTCATTTCCTGAATATGAATTTAATTCAAATTCCAGGAAATGAATTTAATTAATTCATTGTGTGACTCAGGTACAACATTAACATTTTAATTTGACTTCCAGAACCATCCTCAATCCCCTAGTCCTCCCTAACATGTGCCTCTTATGGTGGAGAGGGAATACTGCTTCCACCCACCACTTGCCTTGCTGAAACTGGGTGATGGGAGGAGGTCCTCACTCACCACCATTTTTGATGGCTCCCAAAACCTGAGGAAGATCTTCAGCACTGAAGAGACTGGAGTCACAGAGAAGGCACAGGGGCTCCACAGGTGGGCTTGAGTGAGATGCCATGGGGGCAGAGGATGCAAAAGAAAAATGTTACGTTCATTAGGGAAAAGAAGCCTAAGAAAAATGTTATATTCATTAGGGAAAAGAAGCCTAACGTGGATGAGGATTAAAACAGAGGCCAAGGCAGGGCTCAGAAAACTGTTCATTAGAAAGAAGCGGTAGGGGAAGGCTGACAAGAATAAAGAGGTAGTATGACTTAGGACCACGGAGTAAACCCTGGAGGAGACGTTTGTAAAGCTTACATTTTAGGAGATGAAAGTCTGAAATTAAACTATATTAGGCCTGGTGCGGTGGCTCACACCTTTAATCCCAGCACTTTGGGAGGCCGAGGCGGGAGGATCACAAGGTCAGGAGATCAAGACCATCCTGGCTAACATGGTGAAACCCTGTCTCTACTAAAAATAAAATAAAAAAAAACTTAGCCAGTCATGGTGGCATGCGCCTGTAGTCCCAGCTACTCAGGAGGCCGAGGCAGGAGAATCACTTGAACCTGGGAGGTGGAGGCTGCAGTGAGCTGAGATTGCGCCACTGCACTCCAGCCTGGGTGACAGAGTGAGACTCCATCTCAAAACAAAAACAAAAACAAAAACAAAAATATTAAACTACCCATATAGTTTAATTTCATTCAGTACAGACAGTGTTGTCTGTATTGCGAACCTTCCTCATGCAGGATCTTTTTTTGTTTTCTGTTGCCTTCTCCTTCTTTGTAACCATCTATCACATAAGATACTGATACTGACTTCTACAAGGTGAGATGAGAGTATGAAGATAAGGTTGAAAGAATGACTCTTAATTATTGCTGGACACCCATGGATGAGGAGGAGCCAGGGTGTGCCAGTGATTCCTGGAATAATATTATTACCAGTTTAGGCAGTGTGCTTACACATATACACTGTTATGCATGTGTGTGTGTCAAAGCACATAGCATATATGGCTACTTTGTAAGTACTAATGTAATGAGTGAATGTCTTCTCTAATATTAACTAAAAGCAAGGGCTATGTTTTATTCTCTCTTAATGAGTTTTTGTGCTTATACAATGTCTTGCATTTTGGTAGGTCCTACATTATACTGTTGACTTACAAATAGTGAACATTTTATACACTGGAACTTTCACTAATTCTTATTCTGCTCACCATTTTTGGTGATAAAATTGCCAATTTCAGTTCAAATCTATGTGACTGTGTATGTATTTTATGAAGTTAATAAAGCTCTATTTTGTTTTAATGAATCTTATGAAGTATACATATAAAAGTATATGAGGGAATTTTTGAGAGTAGTTTTATTTGATTTTCAAAGCAAAACAAGATGAAAAAATGTCCAAGCTCTCTGTGGTCATCCTTGTGTTTACCAGAAATTGTAAAATATGTAGTATTTGTTTGTGGAAGCCATGATTTCCAAAACCCACTACATGGCTCTACTGGAGAATTAACTACTTCTGTAAATGCTTTTGCTTTGAGAAATGGCTTCATGATGGCCTTGAAAATGGAGCATGAAATCTGAAATTTCACTAGCTAGAGTCAATTATTCAGTGGAAAAGAAGAATTATAAAATGCGGAGTTGTGCTTATCTACTGTGGAATCAGATAAGAATTCTGAAGAAAACATCTGCAGGACTAATAGAAGAAAAAGATAATTTATTTAATGTTAGAGGAAAATAAAGAAATGATGAGATGGGGATTCTTATATTACTAAAGATGGTTAGACTGACTCTCAGATCTTTGTATTTTTTGCAATTAACACAATTCATTCTCGAGAGCATTTGTTTGTCCAAAAGTCATGTAATTGCAGGAATTAACTAGAAAACTCAGGGTAATATGAGTATTTGTTAGATTTTTTTGGTTTTCAGATTCAATATGTATCTCTTGTCCTTATAGCAACTCCTATGAATGGCCCAGGAATTTGGAGGTTGAGAAGGCACAAGAGAGTAAGATAAATAGGCAGAACAATGGAAAAAAAGAAATGGGGCAACATCTCACCCATTAAATGTGTATTCTAGGCCCCTTCCCTGCACAAGGTATTTTTCACACATTTTTTTAATTCCACAGTTAACTCTACAAAGTAGGTGTCTCACTGAGAATAGGCAGAGAAGTTTTAAATAACTTGCACAAGTTCTAAAATCTCCTGTGTCTGAGCTACATTCATAGTTGTTCTATGTCAAAGTCCAAGTCATATTATGTAATGATGACCCTTGGGAGTAAGAAGGCACATAAGGGTATAACAATTCAGGATATAGAGAATTATAGGCTGACCTTTATATCTAATTATCTGAGTGACCTGAGACAAGCCACTCTTTTGGCCTCACTGTCATATTCTCATATAAAAGAAGCTTATAAATCTAGCTCTGCCCATCTATAACTTAGTCACTTTGGTCTAGATAATGCATGATTGTTACTCTCTCTGTTTCCTCCTTTAATGCATTATTCATAATTCAGAGAAGGCATCTCATTTCTAAAGGCTACATTAACTCTTAATGATGAAAGCAGGAAGTCTTTTTTTCTGGCTCCTTTTTGTCCAGAGTGGGAACAAAACAGAGAAATTTAATTTCTGGTACATACATAACCTCATTTTCCTTTTGCAATTTCCACTGAAGTAAAGTAAAATTTCCAGCCACTTTGCAAGGACTCCTGATATCTTCAGAACACTGTCGCATGTTGCTAATACTTAAAGCTAACACAGCCACACTGAATTCAAGACAAATTACTGACCTCATTAAGACCATGGAGATGCCACTGTCATCATCAGGCATCAACACCCAAGTAGCCAACAGAAACCAAGGTACTCGTGCAGCCACCACCTTTCTGTTTTCTTTCCATTGCCTCACATACATTCTTTTAGAAATACTTCTATTGATAGAAAAACAGGAATGCCCACAGACATCTATAGGTCAAAAGGAGTTTTTCTTTGCAGTCTGACATTTTATCAGAATGCAATTGGAAAGTTTGTAACACAAAGAAACAATAAATGCTTGAGGTGAGACATATCTCTTTACTATGATGTGATTATTATGCATTGTATGCCTGTATCAAAATATGTCGTGTACACACATAAATATATATACATGGCTGGACGTGGTGGCTCACACTTGTAATCCCAGCACTTTGCGAGGCCAAGGCGAGTGGATCACCTGAGGTCAGGAGTTTGAGACCAGCTTGACCAATATGGTGAAATCCCATCTCTACTAAAAATACAAAAAATTAGCCAGGTGTGGTGGCATAAGCCTGAACGTGGAGAAACCTCGTTTCTACTAAAAATACAAAATTAGCCCAGCGTAGTGGCCCATGGCTATAATCCCAGCTACTCGGGAGGCTGAGGCAGGAGAATTGCTTGCACGCGGGAGGCAGAGATTGCAGTGAGCTGAGATCATGCCATTGCACTCCAGCCTGGGCAACAAGAGCAAAACTCCATCTCAAATAATAAATAAATAAATAAATAAATAATACACACACACACACACACACACACACACACACACACACACACACCACTATGTACCCACAAAGATGAAAAATTTAAAAAATTAGGAAAAGAATTATGACATTTGTTTCACTTCCTACCAAGTCCTTCTTTAATGTTAAAATGAATAAAATTACTCATCAGTAACATAAATGCTCCTGCACTGTGTGATATATATTTTATACACACTGTCAGATATTCCTAGGGATAACTGTGTCAGTTTGAGAAGCTCAGTTTGTACTACATAGGATTTTGCAATTTGCCTCATATAAATTGTGAGCCCCAGCTCATGGTTAATCATCATCTTCTGGAAAACCATTATAATAAGTGATCTCACATCCTTAGTGTATTTTGAATAATAGTTAGCATATGCTAGATATTAGTTGCAGGCATTGTGCTAAATGGTTTTTGACATTATATCATTTAATGTTCTTAAATACTCCATGAGGTAGGGATTTTTTACACCCTTAATGTATATGAGGAATCAGAAACACAGAGTGATTCATTTAACTTTCTGAAGTCATGCAATTAGTAGCAGAGCAAACTCAATACTAGTCTGGCTCTGGAGTCCAGGTAATTCTCTGCTGCAAAGTTTACACAGTAAAAATTTTAATTTACATGGGAATCCTGAATTACCTGATAGGTTGCATTCCTAGGTAGGCAACTTCTACTTCTGTCCCAACCAGTATTCAATTATTATAAGTATTCAATTATTATATGTAGCTCAGAAAAGTACAAAAATAAATGACATAGACTTTTGCATTTATTTATGAATTGTAAAAAAATAAGAATATCAAATATCAGATTATCATTCTAGCTTATACTTTCTGCTCATACTGAAGGAAGAACTTTCTGGATAGAATTTTCAGAGACTATAAATAAGTATATTTGCTTTTGAGATCTCAAATTATAGACTAGGAAAAAGTAAAGGGCAATCAAAATTAAAGCTGAAACATGAGAATGTGGAAGTAAGATACAAACATGGACAATACAGATAGTTGATTGGTCATCTAAAGATAGGCAAAATTGGGCCAGGTGTGGTGGCTGACGCCTGTAATCCCAGCACTTTGGGAGGCTGAGGCGGGCGGCACCTGAGGTCAGGAGTTTGAGACCAGCATGACTAACACGGAGAAACCCAGTCTCTAGTACAAATACAAAAATTAGCTGGGCGTGGTGGTGCATGCCTGCAATCCCAGCTACTCTGGAGGCTGAGGCAGGATAATCGCTTGAACCCGGGAGGTGGAGGTTGCGGTGAGCCGAGATGGCGCCATCGCACTCCAGCCTCGGCAACAAGAGTGAGCCTCCATCTCAAAAAAAAAAAAAAAAAAAAAAAAAAAAAAGATAGGCAAATCCTACTATCAATAATAGCAGCCTTTGCGGGGTGGGGGGCAACGGCAGGGAGAGCATTAGGACAAATACCTAATGCATGCGGGGCTTAAAACCTAGATGACAGGTTGATGGGTGCAGCAAACCACCATGGCACATATATACCTATGTTACAAACCTGCATGTCCTGCACATGTATCCAGAACTTAAAGTATAATAAAAAAAGACATTTATACTTTAGTTACTGATTACTTATTTTCAATTACATCAATCTCTGGAACACAAAGAGGCAATTTCCCTCACTGGACTATTTCTAAACTTAATTTTCAAGTAATACTGGGGAGAAAAAAGAACAGTAAAATTACGGACAGAACAGATGAAAAACTCTCCAGTTCAGCTCTCTCTTGGCTGTCCTGTTCCCCCTCACCCATACACACTTACTATATGTGTGACTTTAATCCAATTACATTACTTCTTGGAGCTTTGGATTCTCCTTCTAATGCACGGAATTTAAGATGAATGAATACTACCTTATAGATATTTTGTGAGAATGACTGAGATTCTGTATTATGAGATACCTAATAGTTACTATGTAAATGAAAGGTATAAACACTGTTTTTGATAACAATGGAACACTTCCTTTTAGACATACGTGGTTAAATTTCTATGGACTAACCTTCATCAGTTATATTTTATTTTCCCCTGCTAGGAATATGTGTACATGAATGTTGAGAACATACTGCCACACCACTGAGATTAAAAAGGTAGACCTCTCTTCTACTTTGGCTATCACCTCATTTTCATATACACACCCCTACCACTAATCCCAGTGCTAAGCCTGCAATAAATACATTATGAATGAATAAATAAAACTTGACTCTATTAAAAATAAGGTAAAAATTCCTAGCATACAAAATAGATTCTGGAAAGTTCAATGTTCCATAAAGTTTCAGATGAATGACAAATTCCATATTGTTACTATCCTGAATGATGATATCAGGCGGCAAATTGTGTGATAATTTCCACACAATATCTTTGAAAATCTAATGCAGAACGTATATAACTTGACTTAAACAAATATACCTTATGGCAGAAAACTCATTAAAAAAGTGTACTATGATTTGTTATTTGGTTATTTAATCATAATTTTTATATGTGTGTCATGCATAAGCCACAAACAACTGGGTAGTGACACTTATCTTCAAGAAACATAGTCTAATAAAAGTCATTGGCATACTACATAGTTATAATAGAAATTGACATGTAAACATTTTCATATATAGGACAAATACCTACAGATGTTCGGCAACAGGAAAAAAAATCCCTTTGCACAGAGATATGGCCATATGCATTTCGGAAAAAGAGAGCATTTGATCTCAACAACGTCATAATAAATGGAGGCAGAGGAAAATAATTATTGAGGATTATTTTGAAAGAATATTATCAGTGATTAAAGGGTGTAAATTATACTTGTGGAATATGTGTAGATTACATGGGGCTTGAAAAGTTTTGGAAAAAAACAGAGCTTAAATCATAGAGCACCAGGTTTATAACACAGGTTATACAGAATCATAGAAATAGTGAACAAAGATAGAAATGGGTGAGAGTTGTGCTTCGGGAAATATTTCCTAGCCATCCATGGGCAGGAGGTTTGTTATGAAAAACCTGGAGAAGGTGAGATCAGTTAGGAGTCGATACAGGTGTCTGCATTGAGGGAAATGAAGAGAGCGGTGTTTCAGTTCCTCAGCCAGTCAGTCAGTGAGTCAAATATATATATGTGTGTGTGTGTGTGTGTGTGTGTGTATGTGTGTGTGTATATATGTGTGTGTATATATATGTGTGTGTGTGTGTATATATATATATAAACATATATATATATATATATGTTTTTTTTCTTTTTTAATGGAGTTTTGCTCTTGTTGCCCAGGCTGGCGTGCAATGGCGCAATCTCAGCTCACCACAACCTCCACCTCCCGGGTCCAAGCAATTCTCACCTGTCTCAGCCTCCCAAGTAGCTGGGATTACAGGCATGTGCCACCACACCTGGCTAATTTTGTATTTTTAGGAGAGACAGGGTTTCTTCATGTTGGTCAGGCTGGTCTCGAAGAGTGAAAATATATTTTTAAGAATGTTTTATTGTGAGACATCCTATTGGGTACAGAGGCTGTCATGGTGGACATAGAGGTAGAGAAGATAGATATTAACCAATATGCATACAAATAAACACATAAATGCCATTGCAATAAATGTTAAGGAATATTGAGATTACTTAGAAGTCATAGAAAAATATGGAAGCAAAAAGGAGGAAGCATTTCGAGGGATTTCAACTGGGATGTGTTGAGTTTGAGGCATAGCCAGAATATCAAGGTGGAAGTGTCTTCTAGGCTGTTCATAGTATGCATCTCTGGAAATGACATTATACCTGCACTATAGATGTGTATAAAGACAATAGTTGAATCTAATGGAAAGGATGTGCTAACTGCACAAAGACAATAGTTGAATCTAACGGCATAAAGACAATAGTTGAATCTAACGGCATAAAGACAATAGTTGAATCTAATGGAATGGATGTGCTAACTCTGACAGAAATGACTAGAAGACAAAAAAATGGTGAAAAAGACATGAATATTTAAACTATCAATTTTTTAATTAAACTATTTTTCTAACCAAGTCTACTGTAAAAAGTTATGTACATCTGTAAAAAATTAATTTCCCTACTTCTATGAAATTGTAGGTTCAATATCTAGTAAGTCTCAATTTTAGAAGACAAAATAACAGCATAGAGACTTTTTTCTTATAGTTGAATGAAAATTTATAAAAGAATGTCTTATCTCCTGTTTACAGAACTCTTATACTATAAAACAACTCATATAATACATAATAATCTATGAGCAATAAATCAGAGATTGACTGGGGGTTATATAATAAAGAAGTTTGCCAAAATTCTTAGAAGAATCCTCTTGTTGTGTAATGGAATTTATTATTTCTACAAGATTTTTCATGTGACAAAGATCAGTGTCCAACAATATCCAGACTTATAATAGCTTTGCTTAACTTTTATGTTCCCATTACAACGCCTTCTTTTATAAGGAAGGATAAACAAATTACAGCTGTTTTACTTTAGTACGACATTTAAAATATCCATCACGCAAACATTTTTTACAAAGCACAATTAATTTACTGTTGACATATAAGAGCTATTCATTATAAATCAGACCCTCAGAATTTTTTGATGAATGCAAACTATTAGTGTATAGTATTGTTCCCTCAGACCTGCAGAGCAAGAACAAAAACTGTGAGATTCTAAGCAAGTAACACTCAAAGGTTTAAAATTATTCTTCACATTTAATTATATTAACACTGTCAGCTCATATAGAATCTAAATCAGATCATAAAATAACTAAAATGAATATTCTCTTGTTCTTAATGAGAACATAAATAATATATTATCCTTTATATAATTGTGCATACGAATGAGAGATAAAAGAGATGAATTAAAATGGCAAGTGTTTTCTTTGCAGTTTATGGTTAAGATTCCTGATTTCATCAGTCATGCCATACAAAACTAAGACTTGATAGGCCTGAGCATTCAGAGGAACAAAGTCTATTACACCATTAACATTTTTCTGAGTTTACTGACTTTGTTTTCTGACATTTAATTATATGCACAAAAACTTCAGCCCTCTATTTTTTATTTCAAAAGTCTATTTATACATTTTGGGAAAAAACTAAAGAAACTAAAATTGGCATCAGCTATACCACCAGAAAATGGATGACATCAACATTTATTTATTACACATCAGACATTAAAGAAGTACAAACATAAGTTAAGATACTCATACATATCAATCTAAAGGTTAGCTTACCAGTCGGGACAGAACTGGAGTGCTGAAGTTCCAGTTGACTAGAATCACCAGAGAGTTCAGTCAAACAGGGTAAAGCAAAACATGAGTTGGAAGCATGCTCATGTCTGAAGCCTTCAGGAGAAAAATTATCCAGTTCAAATTTTAAAACTGACATTGCAAAATTCCCATATAACTATGTAAAGTTCACACTATTGAATTCTTTAAAATTAAGGGATAGGAAAAAAATCACAGTATTCTAATCAGTCATAACTATAGGCTTTCCTGTAATTATTTTCACTTGGAAATCCAAAGGAAATAAAACACGCAGAGCTGACTCTAAGAAGTTTTCTGTGTTAATGCCTTTCCTAGACAATTAACTTCAATAGGATGGATGAATTTTAGAGTCTTTTTTCTTGAAGATATATTTTGCCTTTAAACCACAGCAGCACTTATCCCATCTCAGAGAGGCTGCAGTGAAAAGTAAAATGGGCTAAGTGAAGACATAGGCAAGGCTGCAGAGAGATGCTTTTAGTAAGCTGGTACTAGAAGTTCTCACTCATGTTTCCCTATGCAAGAGATCAGCTGGGTGGGGCTAAAGACTGTCAGGGAAAGCAACTTTATTCCACTGGGCAGCTCATCAGAGGAATGTTTTAATTGGAAGGAATTTAATACTAAAAGATATTTCCTGGATGCAGATTGTGAGACTGTAGCCTACTGCTTATTAAAACATGACTGTGATTGTGGAAAAGAAAATATTTCTTTTTAAATGGTGGTCAAATAAAATATACAGCCTGAGAAACACAAAATATGAGATTTCACAATACAAGCAGGTGATCCATAAGAAGAGCAAACTGCTAAAAAGTTGGCAACTGATGGAGCTGGTATTCTTGAATTAACTGAGAGGTAAAATAGCTGTATGGGTTGCCTTAGAAAATTTAATGTAAGATTTCACCTTTATTCATGCACTGCTCCTTAGTCCATGCATCCTCTGTAGACTGCCAGAGGTGCACACTGATGTTTTGTCAGAGACTAATTTAATAAAAGTTATCATTAGTTTAGGGGTCCAAACTAGATGAGGTCCAGGTATTTCCCTCATGGTGCATTTTAAACCATTAGTTATTCATTAATTTGCTGAACAGCATATTTAAAGCATTCTTACTTTTTTGGCTCAGCACTCTTTGAAAAAGATACACATACACACACACAGATACATATACATGTACCTATATGAATATTTGTGTATATATAGATATATACTATGGAATATATATTTTATACATTTATGTATATTTATATTTATAAAGTTTGCAAGTCAGTTGTTAATATAAAATGTAATCTGGACAAAAGGTGACATGCATTACTCATAGTTACAATAATTGAAAAAACAAGTAAAGAAACTGACTTTTTGCTCTATGTGCCTTCATAAACTATCACTCAGGCAGGGAAATGATTGTCATTCCAACAGCATGAACAGCAAACAAAGTATGTTGTGCAAGCCTAGGCCACCACTGTTTCGAAACAGGCATGAAAATCTTTGACTAAAAAAGGCTAACATGGACATGTTCTACTGGTAATTATACGACATTTTGCTTAGATAAGAAGTTGAAAGCAGGATCCAAATTATAAATGATAATTCAGTTTGAGGAAAAGACAGTTGGTAGTTAAAAGGAAAACAAATACAGGGAAATGAGTAAATGGTGAAAGGTACAAATAAAGTTTACAGAAATAAAGTAGATTCTAGAATCAGGAAAGATGGACTTTAAAATTCTCAACTGAAGTATTTGTTATGAAATATTGCCGAGGACACTTTCTGAAAGATGAAATCTAAATGGTTTTATTTGCGAGTTGGTCAATGAGGTTTAACTACCAGGAAACTTCTACCCTCTATACCTCTGGTACATTTGCCCAAATCCTGAAGTGCTTTTTCTTTCAAATTATGCTTTATAGAATGTGATTACATAGAAATATGATTTGGCATGAGAAGTGTCATTACGATCATCTGATAAATGATTTCCCTAGGGGAATGATAGCTGAGCTCACAGGACAGTCTCATTCTCTCTAGCAGCAGCTCTTAAAGTATTTAAGAATGGGACATCTTTGGGAAAAAAGAATATTTTATCTCTTTACATATGATACTATTATATTTTGAGTATCAATATATAAAAATTAATAATCATGTAAAAGTTATTGAGACATTTACTATCTTTTTTTATTCACATATATACCTTTGAAAATTTGTTCGTGTGTGAGAAATGCTACTGATTTTGCTCTAAGGCAATTGATAATATACAGGTCCATTTTTCAACTCTGTGCAATTACTTGATGTGGCATATGTAATAACAAATTGGAAATTACTATTCCATAATACATGAGAAATATATAAAGATTAACATTTCACTGATAGGTATAATATAGATGAGCAAATTCTCTCTACAAATTCACCTCATTTTTCTTTTCTACTAGTGACCTAAGTACAAACATTTCCGGAGGTCTCTAGAATGTTGGTAATGAAGAACTGATAGTTAATGTGGATACTCTAGAATGGGAACTCTCAGCATATCTCTATACCTGGGTCTTTGCTGAGACTCTTTTAACTTGCATCTAGCCCCGAGTGGACTTCAATGATGTATTTTCCATAAACTCTTGGCTGGCACTTTTATTTAGAACAGCTGTCTGAAAATCTTAGGAAATACCTGTGTAAACTTGTTACTCATGTCATTTTCATGATATGCAGAATTCCTCCAATTTTTCTTTCTTAGTGTGCAAACAGAACGTGGTAGGAAATGCTGTACATGAACATCTTCCCTTTGATATTTGACAAAACGTGTTGATGTGGTCTAGACACAAATATATGTTTTGCTTAATCTGGATCTGTCGGTCTCTATTACAATAGTAACCACTGGCTGGCAGTTATAAAACAGTCAGGTCTCTGGTCTCCCATTCATTTCAAAGCATAAACCACATTTATGAATCCTTCTCTTTCTCAGGCATGCTTAATTTTGATATAATCTATTTTGTTTTTTTCAATGGGCCAAACTAACTTTATTTTATTTTGAAAATGGTTGAACTTATTGTAAGTAATTGCAATTTTAACTTAACCATAACAATACATTTTTAGAGAGGAAAAATAAGCTTGTTCTGCACAGTTTTCCATGTACTATATTTACAGGACACCAAATAAACAGTTCTTGGAAATTTAAGTCAGGCAGTATATTTTCATTAACACAGATCCTTTGCTCTCCTAAACATTGTGTGAGACAATTCACTAGACTTATGTTTATTATTTTTCTGGTTTCAGAATGACTCTTTGAACCCATAAGTTTAACCCCATTATTTCCCCCAGAATGCCATTAACTGAAGAAAAAAATTTTTAAAGAAGAGTGCTGAGCAGTAAAGTCTCAGAAAACTTGAGCAAACCCTGGAATTTATGGTGGAGGTGAGTGCTGAACAAATTGAATAACAGGCAATTCCACAATCAGCACGAATCATGTGTTAAGTAAAATGCAGGTAATTGCCTACCAACCAGAGTATCTCCACCTCTTTTGAACTGTGGTGTTCTGATAGTTTGATTTCCAGCTTAGGCACTCTGAAGGGAATCCTACATTTGAACCCATTCTGATCTACTCACGACTCCCTGTGTGAAACCGGTCCAGGTATTCTAGCAAGAGTAATAGGAATGGTAGGTAATAAAACTTACACTTCACACTGTATCAATATTGACCAGATCAGATCTACTGATGAATGGGATAGAGAGGAAGAAAGAAAGAGAGATGGAGAGAGAGAGAGAGACAGAGAGAAAGAGAAACAAAGAGAACTAATACTTTAGAAACTAAATTGAACATTTAGATCAAATAAACTTTATCATCTCATAGTAAATGCTGAAAACAAAACATAATTTTACTTCCTAGCTTCAATTAGATTTGAGAGAATATTATATGCATAGGTTAGTAAAAACATGCTGCTAGGAAAAGACAAAAATCAGAGCAAAATAAAGTTGTTGAAAATAAGTAAAAGCATGCCTTTAATAGCTACCTCTTTTATTATATTTTATTATATTTTATTATACTTTAAGTTTTAGGGTACATGTGCACAATGTGCAGGTTAGTTACATATGTATACATGTGACATGCTGGTGTGCTGCACCCATTAACTCGTCATTTAGCATTAGATATATCTCCTAAAGCTATCCCTCCCCCCTCCCCCCACCCCACAACAGTCCCCAGAGTGTGATGTTCCCCTTCCTGTGTCCATGTGTTCTCATTGTTCAGTTCCCAACTATGAGTGAGAATATGCGGTGTTTGGTTTTTTGTTCTTGTGATAGTTTACTGAGAATGATGACTTCCAATTTCATCCATGTCCCTACAAAGGACATGAACTCATCATTTCTTATGGCTGCATAGTATTCCATGGTGTATATGTGCCACATTTTCTTAATCCAGTCTATCATTGTTGGACATTTGGGTTGGTTCCAAGTCTTTGCTATTGTGAATAGTGCCACAATAAAGATATGTGTGCATGTGTCTTTATAGCAGCATGATTTATAGTCTTTGGGTATATACCCAATAATGGGATGGCTGGGTCAAATGGTATTTCCAGTTGTAGATCCCTGAGGAATCACCACACTGGCTTCCACAATGGTTGAACTAGTTTACAGTCCCACCAACGGTGTAGAAGTGTTCCTATTTCTCCACATCCTCTCCAGCACCTGTTGTTTCCTGACTTTTTAATGATCACCATTCTAACTGGTATGAGATGATATCTCATTGTGGTTTTGATTTGCATTTCTCTGATGGCCAGTGATGATGAGCATTTTTTCATGTGTTTTTTGGCTGCATAAATGTCTTCTTTTGAGAAGTGTCTGTTCATGTCCTTTGCCCGCTTTTTGATGGGGTTGTTCGTTTTTTTCTTGTAAATTTGTTTGAGTTCATTGTAGATTCTGGATATTAGCCCTTTGTCAGATGAGTAGGTTGCGAAAATTTTCTCCCATTTTGTGGGTGGCCTGTTCACTCTGATGGTAGTTTCTTTTGCTGTGCAGAAGCTCTTTAGTTTAATTAGATCCCATTTGTCAATTTTGTCTTTTGTTGCCATTGCTTTTGGTGTTTTAGACATGAAGTCCTTGCCCATGCCTATGTCCTGAATGGTAACTCTATAAAGGCATTGGATCTCAGGTGAATCACTACTAAAAAGCACATTGATTGATTAGAAAATCAATTTTAATTGATAATTAAATAATTTATTTTGAATACAGAGTAAAAATATTAAGGTTGGAAATTATGATAGAGACAATAAAGATAGAAAGTGCAATAGGTATAAAATACAAACAAAAAATTAATGGAAACTGTGATGAAAGCATAAGAAAATGAAAACAAAAGGTTTATTGTGAGAAAATAGGTGCTGATTTTTCAAATTTAAATGACTATGTTAATGTCAGGCAAAGGTAGCAATTGATAGAAGATACAATTGAGACCAAACATATCTTGATGTGATGTTATGATGTCAATTCCAAGATTTAAAGCAACATCTAACAAGTTTTATTTTTTCTCTTTTTTTTTTTTTTTTTTTTTGGGAGACAGAGTCTCACTCTTTCACTGGGGTTGGAGTGCAGTAGTGAGATCTTGGCTCAAGGCTCACTGCAACCTCCACCTCCCAGGTTCAAGTGATTCTCCTACCTCAGCCTCCCGAGTATCTGGGATTATAGGCACCCACCATTATGCCCTGCTACTAATTTTTTTGTATTTTTAGTAGAGACAGGGTTTCACCATGTTGGCCAGGCTGGTCTCGAACTCCTGACCTTGTGATTTGCCCACCTCTGTCTCCCAAAGTGCTGGGATTACAGTCCATCTAAGAAGGTTTAAGATTACATTCAGAGCGATAGGAGGGATGTTGTGCAAATTTGATAGAATGAAGGACTTCTTATCTTCAACATTAAGTGATAGAAGAATATAAAGAAAAGTTTATATGTATCTGATTTAGAAAGATCAGGTCTCCATAATTAAAAAAACATGGCAACAATTAAAACCTTATGAAACAAGGAAGACTCAAAAATATGTAACCCATGTCATCGCTAAAAACATTATTTGAGGAAGTACTCCATCCAAAAGAGAAAACAAACAATATAAATCAGAATAAGGGACTCAAAAATAAAAGAATTATAGCAAATGCTAAGCAAAACAGGCTAATAAGAAAGGCTCATAAGTTACTCATTTATGAGTAATTAATTGCTAAAAGTTCAATTCTGTAACAATGCAAATAATTAGAAGATTTCATAATTTTAAAATCCAGATTATTTTAACAAAATTTAGGATAAAGGAAAGGTTATCACTCAAGAAAACATAAGGCCAATTAATTAATGAAAAGGAAATAATAAAAAGGATGATAACGTAAAAATTTCAACAAATAAGTAAAATCTCAGCAAAAGTGGGTTAAATGATCACACAAAACAGAGAAGGACTCAGAATTTCTCTACTCCCTCTTTTTCCCCTCTCACTCCCGTACACATTCCAAATCATATTCCAAATTCCAAGTGGAAACATTATTTATGATAAATAAACTGCTTCATATTGAAAAAAGGTACAAATCACAAAATTTAATATAATATAATGGTTAAGGACATGTATATGTATGTATATAGACATATGTGTGTATGTCTATATATATAATAGGATGTTAAATAAATTATATACATATGTGTTCTCTCTATATATATATACAATGTTAAAAATGATATGCCTACTAGATCAGCTTTGACCATGGGGCAATACAATGATAATAAGTATCTGTCTGAAAATATTCTAATACTTATGTTTTTCTTTTTTTAATTTATTTAGTCTTTCTTACCTGGCTAGTAAATCTGGTACAATGTTGAAATGGTAATAGTGGGTACTATTTTATTTTGAATGCAGAAATATTTCAGTATTCCATTATGTATGTAGTTTTTTGTTCGTTTTCTGTAGATATCTTTTATCAGATTAAGGACATTCCTTTTTATTCATAATTGGATGAGTACTTATTACTTCATAAATAATAAATATAAGTTGATATTTTTCCTCTTTTCTCCTTTTACTGTAATAAGATGTCAAATTTAAAACTAATCTTTATTCATATAATGAATCCAACTTGGCCTTGGTGTGATGATTTTTTATGTATCATTGAATTCATATACTAATATTGTATCTATGTTTATGAGATAGATAAATATATAATTTTTTGTAGTCCTGGTAAGGTGTGGTATTGAAAATTATGCTATCCTCATATAAAATAAAAACTATTATTTTTTCTTTTTTCTGAAATAATATTTAAAATACTGGTGTTAATTCTTTCTTAAATGTTTGATAAAATTAACCAACTGGGTAACCTGTGGATTTAGTTTTCTTAGTTTGAACATTCTTAATTATAGATTTTATTTAACTATTAGAGAGCTATTCAGCTTTTTATTCCTGAGTCAGTTTTGTAATGTTGTCTTTTTCAAGGATTTTTTCCTTTCTATCTACCTTTTTTTTTTTTTCTGGAGTCTTGCTCTGTTGGGCAGGCTGGAGTGCAGTGGTGCGATCTCCGCTCACTGCAACCTCCGCCTCTCTGGTTGAAGTGATTCTCATTCGTCAGCCTCCCAAGTAGCTGGGATTAGAGGCATATGCCACCATGCCCTGCTAATTTTTGTATTTTTAGTAGAGACACGGTTTCACCGTGTTATCCAGGCTGGTCTTGAACTCCTGACCTCAGGCAATCTGCCTGCATCGGCCTCCCAAAGTGTTGGGATTACAGGCGTGAGCCACCACGCCTGGCCTCTATCTACATTTTAAATTTTTCTACATAATAGTCTATTAATTATTTTCATCATATCCTCTCAATATCCTTACTGTTTGTAGGATCTGAGGTTATATCCATTTTCATCGTATTTATGAACACATTTAAGATATCACACATAAAACTATCTCACACAGAGTCTGGTAGAGGGACCGATTGATGTTTATAACATTAGAATATATTTCTTAAAAATAGCTCCCACAATCCTGATGTAACTGTCTTTCAGTGCTATATGCCCTGCATTTATATTACCTGAAATTTTGTTTATTCTATAGCAGAAGTTCATAAAAATGAGCTGTTTTGCCTAAACTTCCAGAATGAGTTCTGAAAAAGAACCAAGGCAACTCCAGCTGGAATCAAAAAGCTTTTGGTATACTTACAGCCAGAACAAAAGGAAAGAAAATTAATATAAGCATTAAAACAACTTATTTTACTTGGTATCCAACTTTAACTTTATTGAATGTTATTTTAACTTAACATGGCTTTTGATCCTAAATCTATTGATTCATCATTTTAACCCACCTAGGCTATTTTCCAGATATCATTTTATATAATACCTCACATATAACAGATTCACACATCGAATCAGAATTACTCAAAGCCCTGCAATCAATCAAATTGGACCGCACATCCAAATGCATTTTTTTGCAACTCCACCAGAGGCTAATAGAGGAAAAGGTGTTCTCATAACACTGCATTACAGTTCATATAGGTAATGCATGTTCCCAAAGGCCTGGATATTTGCTTCCTAAGTTTCTCAATTGAGCTTTCAAAAATTAACTTTTGGGAATCAATTCCATGAGCCAAATTATATTTACAAACTCCACTTACAGTTGGAAATATTCAACTTAGCACAAGTTTCATTGGAAATTATTTCATTGGAAATAATTGAATGCATTAGCTGCCCATTCCATCTCCGACGAAAGATAGGCACAAAAATTTTGTCAGACCACACCTGCACTTGTGTCATTATTTAACTCTTATTTTAAACCAAAGATGCATTCTAGTACAGGAAATATAATTATATGCGTGTTCCTAAAAATTAGCTTTAGTGCCAAGCAATCACGGACTTATCAGAAAGCCCCAGGGCATATCATGATTGTATATTGAAAGATATACAGGCTTCATAAAATAAGTTTAAACAACAAAAGTAAAAGGGAACATTGATATTTTTATGATATAGTACAGATATAACTGGCCAATTGTGGAACAGAGTTTTAGTTCTATTATACAATGCTTTATAATTCTGACTTAGCTCTGGGCATCATATGGTTAAGGATAAATGTATCTCCTGAAGTCGGCAAATTCAAGAAATTGAACATTATGTTTTACCAAATAACTTATTTCATATCTCAGTACAGTTACCAAGACAGATGAGAGTATATTGGGAAAAAATAAACATCCTTGTAAAGCCACAAACTTAGTTTAATTGATATCTTACACTAAACCATGTTGTCATGCTATAAAATAGTGGCTTGTAACAGAGATTTAAAAAATATGCATTTTTCTAACTTTTCAGCCAAAACGACTAGGTAGGCAGCACATTGCAGTGGAAAAAGTGAGAAATCTAAAACCACATAGACCTAGATTCAAATTCTGTTTTACATATTTAGTACTTAACGTGCATCCGTTAAATTTATTTTACTTATTTGAATTTGTTTCCCCATATATTAGAAGTGGAATATTGATACCCATGCCTAGCAGGATTAACAGTACATGAGATAATATGCTCAAAATTGCTAACATAATTTCTGAATCATGACTATTCATTCAACACACATATATTGAGCATCTGCAATATATTAATGTGATGCAAAAATAATTGCAGTTTTTACTATTGAATTTAATGGCAGAAAACATAATATTTTGCACCAACCTAATACAAGTCATTGGTTTAAGAATTGTTTAGCAAAACAGTGGAAAATATAGAATAAAGCCAATAAACATATAATGTAACATAAAGAACTGTAGGCATCATTAAAACACACACACAGATACAAACATACTCAGAGCAGGTAAGAAGACAACATGTGAAAGGCTGGTCAAGAAAGGATTCCAGAGGTAGCGTGTTCGTGGAAACTAGAAGGAAAGACGGGGGGCATGCTTTGTGGATATCCAGAGGAAGAGACTTCCAGGCAAAGGGAGAAGTCCACGAATAGGGTATGTGTCTCACATGTTCTGGGAGGGATTAGAAAGGGTCTAATATGCCCCTAGAATGTAAAAGAGGAGATAGTATCACAAATATATATTAAACTGTATAGCTAAGAGCAAAATCATTGGGGTAAGAGTGTCTAAATCCATGTCCTGGGTCCACCTTTGGCAAGTCACTTAAACTTCTGGGCTTAGGTTTCCTCATCTCTAAAGTTGGGAAGACTATCTTCTACTGTTATTGTCAAAACTGAGTGTGTGGCCGGGCGCGGTGGCTCACGCCTGTAATCCCAGCACTTTGGGAGGCCGAGGTGGGCGGATCACGAGGTCAGGAGATCGAGACCACGGTGAAACCCCATCTCTACTAAAAATACAAAAAATTAGCCGGGCGCAGTGGCGGGCGCCTGTAGTCCCAGCTACTCGGGAGGCTGAGGCAGGAGAATGGCGTGAACCCGGGAGGCGGAGCTTGCAGTGAGCCGAGATTGCACCACTGCACTCCAGCCTGGGCGACAGAGCGAGACTCCGTCTCAAAAAAAAAAAAAAAAAAAAAAAAAAAAAAAAAACCTGAGTGTGTTAAATATTAAGAAGCTGCAACGTGGTAAATACTAATGAAATTTTATTTTTAAAAGTAATAACAAGCACAAAATAGGATCCTATAGTTCTCTTGCTGGAAAATCAATCTTCACTTCCCAAGTGTATAATTCAATCAGAATTCTTGAATTTAACATTTCAAAATACATCTTATTTGCATGAAACTTGTGGGCATCCTCTGTTCTAGAAATATGCATTTCCTGTTCTTCCCTTGTTTTGTTTTTTAAAGGGATTTTTTGGGATAAAATTAGAATTTTCTTTCTTTCCAAAACTCTAGAAATCTTATTTAAGAGTTCTGCTATCTCTTGAACATCAGTGAACTATACAAACATTCTAAAGATTGATGAATCACAAAATTCTAAGAAGAATTTTTAAATCGAAAAACAAATATTTTTGATGTTTTCTTTTTGAAAAAAAATACAGCTGGATTAACGATTTTATCTACTTTAAACGTGCCTGGAATTTAGCATTCTAATAAAATGCAGATTTTATTGCCTGTAATAATGCCTTTTGCATTTCAGCTTAGAATTTGCTACTTGCTTTTCCATGTATTTCCTATCTAATTCTGACACCAATGTCAGAAAAAGTTTTATTTCTCCGTTTTGAAAACATATGAAACTAAGATTAGTACAAAGTAACTTAAAATAATCCTGAGGTTAAGTGTTAGAGATAAAACTTAATCTTAGGCATCTTAAGTCCAGCACTTATTCCCCATTTAATAATATCTGCCAATTTCAGTTAGTTTTGAATGAACTACATACATGAAAAATCTCATACTAATGGCATCAGCTCATGTTGGAGGCATAAATTGCAAATATTTTCTCCCATTCTGTAGTATTTCTGTTTACTCTGTTGAATATTTTTTTTCTGCTGAGAAACTTTTTAGTTTAAATAAGTTCCATTTGTCTATTTTTGGTTTTGTTTCATTGCTTTTTGGGTCTTGTTATAAATTATTTGCCTCGGCCAATGTCCAGGAACAATTTTCCTAGGTTTTCTTGTAGTATTTTTATAGTTTTAGGTCTTACATTTAAGTCTTTAATCCATCTTGGCTTAACTTTTGTATATGATGAGATACAGGGTTCCAGTTTCATTCTTCTGCATTGGCTAGCAAATTTTCCCACCACCATTTACAGAAGAGAATAGGATGTTCTTTCCCCATTGTTTTTATTTCTATCAACTTTGTCAAAGATCACTTGGTTGTAGATTTGTGGCTTTATTTCTGGGTTCTCAATTCTGCTCCATTGATCTATGTGTCTATTTTTGTAGCAGTACCGTGCTGTTTTAATTACTGTTGGCTTGTACAATTTGAAGTCAGGCAATTTGATATGTCCAGCTTTGCTTCTTTCACTTAGGGTTGCTTTGGCCATTCAGGCTTTTTTTTTTTTTTTTGGTTCCATATGATTCCATGTGAACTTTAGTATTATTTCTTTCGTAATTTTGTGAAATATCATTTTGGTAATTTGATAGGGATTGAATTGCATCTGTAGGTTGCTTTGGGCAGTATGGTCATTTTAACAATGTTGATTTTTCCAATCTATGGGCATGGGATGGTTTTTTTGTTGTTGTTCATTTTTGTCATCAAGAATTACTTTCATCAGTGTTTAGTAGATCTCTTTGTAAAGAACTTTCACCTCCATAGTTAAACGTATTCCTAGGTATTTTTGTTTTTGTTGTGGTTATTTGTAAATAGGATTGAGCTATTGATTTGGTTCTCAGCTTGAACATTATTGGTGTATAGAAATGTTACTGACTTATGTACATTGGCCAAAGGAGAAGAGCAGACATTTCTCAAAAGAAGAAATGCAAGCAACTAACAAACACATGAAAAAAATACTCAATGTCACTAGTCATCAGAGAAACACAAATTAAAACCACGTGAAGATATCATTTTATACCAGTCAGAATGGCTGTTATTAAAAAGTTAAAAAAAAAACCCAGCAGATGCTGACATGTATGTGAAAATAAGGACATGCTTCTACACTATTGGTAGGAATGTAAATTAGTTTAACCTGTATGGAAAACAGTGTGGAGATTTCTAAAATAACCAAAAATAAAACCCACCATTCAACCTAGCAATCCCACTACTGGGTGTCTACCCATAGGAACATAAATCATTATTTAAAAAAGACACTTACACTCCTATGTTCATCGCACTCCTATATTCACAGTAACAAAGTCATGGAACCAACCTAGGTGTCCATCAGTGCTTGACTGATTAAAGTAATTGTGGTATATATACACCATGGAATACTACACAGCCATAAAAAATGAAATCAAATACTTTGCAGCAAAATGGATGGAGGTAGAGGTCATTATCCTAAATGAACTAACTCAAAAACAGAACATCAAATACTATATTTTCTCATAAGTGGGAGCTAAACTATAGGTACTTGTGGACATAAAGATGAAAATAATAGACACTGGGAACTCAAAAAGTGGGAAGAGGAAGACGGTTGAAAAGAAATTACCTGTTGGGTACAATGTCGCCTATTTGAGTAATGGGTACACTAGAAACTCAATCCCCACCAGTATGCAATATACCCACGTAATAGGCAGATGTATTCCCTGAAGCTAAAATAATATTTTTTAAAGGTGGCCTGATTCATTTTAGTTTTCAGCTTTATGGCTTCCACACATAAACGTTCCTTTAAACATGTAGACTGGCTCCTATGAAAATCAAGGAATTATTTTAAAATTGCCATATATGACTCATGGTTATTATGTACTATTATCTTCATTTAGACACTGTAAAATGTTAACTACAAATCTTAACATAAAAATGAGTGTCATTACATAAAGTGACACCTCCAAGGGATTGTAATAGAAGAAATTACGTGGTGCAAAGTGCTTCTCTTGTATAACACAACAGTGAGTTTGTAAACTTAATCTCCTTCCTCTCCACTGCTTTCATTCAGAAACACATCCTTTCATACTAGGATTGTTTTTATCTCCCACTTGGTATCAATCACTGCCCTTATTCTAATTTCATTAATCTGTCATTCAATTTATCTCCCACTTGGTATCAATCACTGCCCTTATTCTAATTTCATTAATCTGTCATTCAAATTTCTAATTACATAGTTTATCTTTGGGAATGGGCAAATTTGTATTTTTAGATGATTTACAAGATATTTTTAAAAGTTCAAGGAAGAAAATGTTTAAATGTCCATAGTCTCACCTTCCAGAATCAACCACTTTTAATATTTTGACATAAGTGTTTTTAGAGATTTATTCCAGATTTATAATTTTGAAAAAAAATCAAAGTAATGGTTAATGATTTATTTATATTGGTAATAATAAATGTTACATTAAAGAAAGATCTTCATTAAAAAAAGACCATTCATGACTCATTTTACTTTCTTTACCCAGAACTTTCTAGGTAAAAAGTAGTAGAAGGAGATTATTCAAACCCCATTGCCAGAATAAAGTTCTTATACCCATCCAGGATTCATAGTTTTATGTAGTAGTTCACTGTATTCTCATAGCCTTAAATCCTACATAGAGTCTAAAAACTTGTTGCATTTTTCCATTCCAGAGGAAACTTTTATCTAAACAATCCTATCTTACTTCTTTACTCATAAACATTTGGCTCCATTAAAGGTTCTTTAAAAAATAATACATCTGATGCCCTTCTCTACTCATTAAGCAGAGCTGATTCTCTCTCTGTCATACCTGCCCCATGATTATGCCTCTACTGTAGAACTTGTAACACTTCTCTCTGTAATTTTGTGTAGCCTCTGTTGTAGGTCTGTGAAGAATTTGAGAGCTGAAGTTGTTTCTTCTTCATTTTTGTAGCTTCTGAATGCAGAATAATACCAGTCCTTAACCTGGGTTCAATAAATTTGTGTGTTTTAGAGGAAAAGCAGAGAAAATGGTTATTATAGATATGGAGGGATGACAGGAAGGACAGAAAGAGGCTCTAACTTGATTTGTGATTTACGAAAATTTGATAAAATGTCTTAGGTGAACAGTTAAAATAGTGTATACACTGCAAAGTGGAAAAGTCATACTCACAGGTCACACCTAATTAAAGCTACTATTGAGTAGCTTTCCTGGCATAAATCATTTGTTTAAGAAATCAGGTTGTGTTTTGAGCACTAGAAAAAAGTTCTGTTTTACAGAATGAGAATTGTTTTCACAGAACATTTTAGAATATAAAAATATCAAATGAAGACGCAGAGGCAAGTCTTTATTTATAGTTACCATTTTTTTATTATACTTTAAGTTCTAGGGTATATGTGCACAACGTGCAGGTTTGTTGCATATGTATACATGTGACATGTTGGTGTGCTGCACCGATTAACTCATCATTTACATTAGGTATACCTCCTAATGCTATCCCTCCCCCCTCCCCCCACCCCACGACAGGCCCCAGTGTGTGATGTTCCCCTTCCTGTGTCCACGTGTTCTCATTGTTCAATTCCCACCCATGAGTGAGAATATGCGGTGCTTGTTTTTTTGTCCTTGCGATAGTTTGCTGAGAATGATGGTTTCCAGCTTCATCCATGTCCCTACAAAGGACAAAGGGACATGAGCTCATTATTTTTTATGGCTGCATAGTATTCCATGGTGTATATGTGCCACGTTTTCTTAATCCAGTCTATCATTGTTGGACATTTGGGTTGGTTCCAAGTCTTTGCTATTGTGAATAGTGCCACAATAAACATACGTGTGCATGTGTCTTTATAGCAGCATGATTTATAATCCTTTGGGTATATACCCAGTAATGGGATGGCTGGGTCAAATGGTATTTCTAGTTCTAGATCCCTGAGGAATCGTCACACTGTCTTCCACAATGGTTGAACCAGTTTACAGTCCCACCAACAGTGTAAAAGTGTTCCTATTTCTCTACATCCTCTCCAGCACCTGATGTTTCCTGACTTTTTAATGATCACCATTCTAACTGGTGGAGATGGTATCTCAGTGTGGTTTTGATTTACATTTCTCTGATGGCCAGTGATGATGAGCATTGTTTCATGTGTCTTTTGGCTGCATAAATGTCTTCTTTTGAGAAGTGTCTGTTCATATCCTTTGCCCACTTTTTGATGGGGTTGTTTGTTTTTTCTTGTAAGTTTGTTTGAGTTCTTTGTAGATTCTAGATATTGGACTTTTGTCAGATGAGTGGATTGCAAAAATTTTCTCCCATTCTGTAGGTTGCCTGTTCACTCTGATGATAGTTTCTTTTGCTGTGCAAAAGCTCTTTAGTTTAATTAGATCCCATTTGTCAATTTTGGCTTTTGTTGCCATTGCTTTTGGTGTTTTAGACATGAAGTCCTTGCCCATGCCTGTGTCCTGAATGGTATTGCCTAGGTTTTCTTCTAGGGTTTTTATGGTTTTAGGTCCAATATTTAAGTCTTTAATCCATCTTGAATTGATTTTTGTATAAGGTGTAAGGAAGGGATCCAGTTTCAGCTTTCTACATATGGCTAGCCAGTTTTCCCAGCACCATTTATTAAATAGGGAATCTGTTCCCCATTTCTTGTTTTTCTCAGGTTTGTCAAAGATCAGATGGTTGTAGATGTGTGGTATTATTTCTGAGGGCTCTGTTCTGTTCCATTGGTCTATACCTCTGTTTTGGTAACAATACCATGCTGTTTTGGTTACTATAGCCTTGCAGTGTAGTTTGAAGTCAGGTAGCATGATGCCTCCAGCTTTGTTCTTTTGGCTCAGGATTGACTTGGCAATGCGGGCTCTTTTTTGGTTCCATATGAACTTTAAAGTAGTTTTTTTCCAATTCTGTGAAGAAAGTCATTGGTAACTTGATAGGGATGGCAATGAATCTAAAAATTACCTTGGGCAGTAAGGCCATTTTCACGATATTGATTCTTCCTACCCATGAGCATGGAATGTTCTTCCATTTGTTTGTATCCTCTTTTATTTCGTTGAGCAGTGGTTTGTAGTTCTCCTTGAAGAGGTCCTTCACATCCCTTGTAAATTGGATTCCTAGGTATTTTATTCTCTTTGAAGCAATTGTGAATAGGAGTTCACTGATGATTTGGTTCTCTGTTTGTCTGTTATTGGTGTATAAGAATGCTTGTGATTTTTGCACATTGATTTTGTATCCTGAGACTTTGCTGAACTTGCTTATCAGTTCAAGGAGATTTTGGGCTGAGACGATGGGGTTTTCTAAATATACAATCATATCATCTGCAAAGAAGGACAATTTGACTTCCTCTTTTCCTAATTGAATACTGTTTATTTCTTTCTCCTGCCTGATTGCCCTGGCCAGAACTTCCAACACTATGTTGAATAGGAGTGGTGAGAGAGGGCATCCCTGTCTTGTGCCAGTTTTCAAAGGGAATGCTTCCAGTTTTTGCCCATTCAGTAGGATATTGGCTATGGGTTTGTCATAAATAGCTCTTATTAGTTTGAGATACTTCCCATCAATACCTAATTTATTGAGAGTTTTTAGCATGAAGGGCTGTTGAATTTTGTCAAAGGCCTTTTCTGCATCTATTGAGATAATCATGTAGTTTTTGTCTTTGCTTCTGTTTATATGCTGGATTACGTTTCTTGATTTGTGTATGTTGAACCAGCCTTGCATCCCAGGGATGAATCCCACTTGATCATGGTGGATAAGCTTTTTGATATGCTGCTAGATTCGGTTTGCCAGTATTTTATTGAGGATTTTTGCATCAATGTTCATCAGGGATATTGGTCTAAAATTCTCTTTTTTGGTTGTGTCTCTGCCAGGCTTTGGTATCAGGATGATGCTGGCCTTATAAAATGAGTTAAGGAGGATTCCCTCTTTTTCTATTGATTGGAATAGTTTCAGAAGGAATGGTACCAGCTCCTCCTTATACTTCTGGTAGAATTCAGCTGTGAATCCATCTGGTCCTGGACTTTTTTTGGTTGTTAAGCTATTCATTATTGCCTCAATTTCAGAGCCTGTTATTGGTCTATTCAGAGATTCAACTTCATCCTGGTTTAGCCTTGGGAGGGTGTATGTCTCCAGGAATTTAACCATTTCTTCTAGATTTTCTAGTTTATTTGCGTAGAGGTGTTTACAGTATTATCTGATGGTAGTTTGTATTTCTGTGTGATCGGTGGTGATATCCCCTTTATCATTTTGTATTGTATCCATTTGATTCTTCTCTCTTTTCTTGTTTATTAGTCTTGCTAGCAGTCTATCAATTTTGTTGATCTTTTCAAAAAACCAGCTCCTGGATTCATTAATTTTTTGAAGGGTTTTTTGTGTCTCTATTTCTTTCAGTTCTGCTTTGATCTTAGTTGTTTCTTGCCTTCTGCTAGCTTTTGAAGACGTTTGCTCTTGCTTCTCTAGTTCTTTTAATTGTGATGTTAGGGTGTCAAATTTAGATCTTTCCTGCTTTCTCTTGTGGGCATTTACTGCTATAAATTTTCCTCTACACACTGCTTTGAATGTGTCCCAGAGATTCTGGTATATTGTGTCTTTGTTCTCATTGGTTTCAGAGAACATCTTTATTTCTGCCTTCATTTCGTTATGTACTCAGTAGTCATTCAGTAGCAGGTTGCTCAGTTTCCATGTAGTTGAGCGGTTTTGAGTGAGTTTCTTAATCCTGAGTTCTAGTTTGAATGCACTGTGGTCTGAGAGATAGTTTGTTATAATTTCTGTTCTTTTACATTTGCTGAGGAGTGTTTTACTTCTAACTATGTGGTCAATTTTGGAATAAGTGCGATGTGGTGCTCAGTAGAATGTATATTCTATTGGTTTGGGGTGGAGAGTTCTGTAGATGTCTACTAGGTCTGCTTGGTGCAGAGCTGAGTCAAGTCCTGGAAATCCTTGTTAACTTTCTGTCTCCTTGATCTGTCTAATGTGGACAGCAGGGTGTTAAAGTCTCTCATTATTATTGTGTGGGAGTCTAAGTCTCTTTGTAGGTCTCTAAGGACTTGCTTTATTAATCTGGGTGCTCCTGTATTGGGTGCATATATATTTAGGATAGTTAGCTCTTCTTGATGAATTGATCCCTTTGCCATTATGTAATAGCCTTCTTTGTCTCCTTTGATCTTTGTTGGTTTAAAGTCTGTTTTATCAGAGACTAGGATTGCAACCCCTGCCTTTTTTTGTTATCCATTTGCTTGGTAGATCTTCCTCTATCCCTTTATTTTGAGCCTATGTGTGAGTCAAGTCTTAAAATTTAAATTTTCCTGTAAGAAGAGACAAAGATACTGAACTGAAAATAACTTTCTATTTGAAATCTCTGAAATGAAACCTTATAGCACGGAAAATGAAATGAAGACTTATAACAATAAATTTACACAAAAAGTATTTTTGTTTGTTCAAAGTTGCATATGACTCCAGGGAGATCTTTCAATTTCTGGATTCTAAAATTCAGATAAATAAGATTGATTAGTAAAAAAACAAATTTTGATTAATTTGTATTTAGTAACCTGGTAGATTTCAAAGCAATAATATTTTTGATATTGCTTTAATCTCAAAACAGGACAATTTTGCAGTTACTAGAAATTATTTCCAAAATGTACACAATCTAGTTGTTTAAATATGATTGTATGTCAATGTATCCAAATAACACTACTATTAGCTATTTAAAAGTGATTGCTCTGTGTTATTTATTAGGTAATAGTTATCAGTCAATTAAATTAAATAGTAAAAAAAAATTGAGTGAGTTTGAAACTAATAAGAGAAAATGTGATTTGTGCTATAGTGATATAGTTGTGTGAGTTCGCTGGCTGATTCTTTCTGGATTTTTGGAGATCAACTCACTAACAGTAGATTTGCCATGTAGGATACAAGTTGATCAATCATATGTGTCTTATATGTGTCTTAAATCAGTTAATTAATTAATTAATTTTATTGAGACAGTCTCACTCTGCTGTTCAGTCTGGAGTGCAGTGGCGTGATCTTGGCTCACTGCAACCTTCGCTTCCTGGGTTCAGGTGATTCTCCTGCCTCAGCCTCCTGCCTACCTCGGCCTCCCAAGTGCTGGCATTACAGGCGTGAGACACCACGCCCAGTCTATATGTGACTTAAATCTTAATCAAACCAGAAATTGCTTGCCAGAGTTGCTAAGACCATATCACTTCTTAGAACTACAGCAGATAAAATGACGAGAGAACTCTCACTAAATTATCCTTGTGGGCTCCTTCCAATGTTTTTTACATTTCAAAATGAGTTTCAGTCTTGCCAGTTACAATATCACTGGTTATAGATTGAATATAGGTACCAACAGAAAGGACTAATCCAGGTAGGAGAATTAGATAAAATATGCCTCAGAAATGGAAATATGTGGTGGCTTTTAGGTGACAGAATTAATCAGAAAGTATATTAAATTGGAGGAAAGGAAAGCAGCAGAATGTATTAACTAGGTTTGTTGTGTATCAAACAATATTTAAATCCTATTTATTACTCATGTTTGTGTGTCATACAGAAATACAGACTAATTTTGAGCAACAAATGAATTCTTTTGAAGTGGTAGCAGTTAAAAAATCATCTAATCTTCGTGAAGATCTTAAAGTGACTTAAAATATAATAAACACAAGAAGAATACTTTATATGTCAGATGGAATTTTTGTATTTGCTACCAATTTAATATTCAGTTTGTGTCCTAAGTCATATTGAGCCAAATAATGGGAAAAACCTGTTTTCAGTATTACATTTAGTATATTTTTAACTTAGTTATTTAAATATTATAACAGAGAAATATAATTCAAAACTTTGCCCATGCCTTAATCATTTTAGATCCTTTATTTTTCTTTGAGGTCAGCCAAGTTCTTCAATAGTATAGGATTGTGAAGGTGGTTATTCATATCATTAGGTGGAGTTTGATACTTCTAAAATGTGGAAAACGTATTGCAGTTTCTGGATGGCCTTTTCAGGCAAGGATCTAAAAGTCTATCTAATAAATTTTGGGGGCATTTATTTCATATATGAACTCAATCCATTGATGAGTAATAAGTACTAACATTTGAGTGTGTAAATGTAACATGTTTTAAATAAGCACTTGAAGTGCACTTTTATAATCTCACAGTGATCACAAAGGGAGTGGAGTTTTTTCAATGTCTACTTTGCAGAGAGAGATAGGTTGAGGGAGGTAAAGTTACATTCCAAGTTTACTCATGTAGTAAATAAGGAGTCAGGATGTGAGACTAGCTCCAGCCATAACATCAGCAGCCCACTTAACAATAAAGAAAAAGGTAATGCAAGTATTTATTTTCTCCAAAAAAAAAAGGACTCTAAGTTTCTCTTTGCAATTTAATTCCTCCCTCCACCTTTTCTTTTTTTTTTTTTTAACCAAGATTCAGTTATATGGCCACAGAAGCCTAAAGGAGATGACTTAGATACATTGTTCGATTGATTTCAGTTACTGAGGAAGACAGAGAAAGTGGGTATTAGAAGGCTCAGTACCCAAATGGGAGTCGGTGTTCCTTTTTTCTACTTTGTCTTACCTCGTAAGATTAAAGTCTTTTAGCATATTAACACATCACTATCATGCAAAGTAGGAGAGACAATCAATATCAACAAAATATATTTATATGTCCCTTGTAGATGCTCCACTCTGAGTAATATTAGCAACCGCTAAAGGAAAAATTATGAGAAAATACAGAATATCCTGGTGTGAAAAAAGTGAGGAACAAAGTGCATGCGGGGCAATGTAGGATGAGAGGACTTGGAGTAACCATGAGGGGTTTTCAAACTCCAGTGGACAGATAACATTAGGTGAATGGAAAGTAAAAGTTCTCTCTACTCTTTGAACTCCCAAGTTACCATGAATAAGACCAAATTCTTCCTGTGAATACTGAATCCATGTACTTTCTCAGCTATTGCAAAGTAATTAATTTCAGAGTTACAAATAAATGAAAGGATCAATTAATGGTTGAACAGCTTATTGAGTTATATTCGTCTGTAGCCTCACAGTACTACAAGAACCTGTTGCTTCATTCACCTAACAGAGTTTAAAATAATTCAGATTCTTTGAGGATCACTTAGACAAAAACCTTTTGACTATTTCCACTTTTTCAAATGGTTGTTACTTTGTAATTTTTTTTGGCAAGAGATATGGGATGTTCATTATTTCTCCTTTAAGTATTTGGTTGAAGGGCTCTTCAGAGATCTCTAGCTCACACTCTCAGACAAGCCAAAAATTACATAATCTACTAGCACTTTGGTAATACACAATCTCAAACAATGTCCATGTCATTTTTTGTTCCTATTCCAAAACTTTGTTTTCACTGGCCGTGTCTAAACTTCCTTAACATTTCTATATGACTTTGAAATCTACTAAAATTCATATCACAGAGTTTTCTTACTTGTGATCAAAGGTCTAGTTGACACTAAAATCATTCTGGGTGTCTGTAAGCAAAAGGAATCAAGGTGCTTGTTTTGGTCAGGCAAGCCAGGACTGCAACTAGTTCTAAAATTTATCCATGCCTTCATAGAAATTAGAGCTTATGTGCTATATCATGATTTTTGTGGGCCTCTAATCTTCAGGGTATTCAACAAATAGTTGACGATGCTCTGAACTATGTGAAGGCTCTGGGTTCAATATTGATGGAAATATACTTTTAAAGAGCTTTTACTAAGAAGGTTCCCCATATTTATAGGGGCAAGTGTAGCAAATGAGACTTCCTGAATAGCCATAAATGTATGAAATTTGCAACCACAAGGCTGGGTGCGGTGGCTGACGCCTGTAATCCCAGCACTTTGGGACGCCAAGGCAGGAGGATCACGAGGTCAGGAGTTCGAGACCATCCTGGCTAACACGGCTAAGACGGGGTGAAACCCCGTCTCTACTAATAATACAAAAAAATTAGCTTGCGTGGTGGCGGGCGCCTGTAGTTCCAGCTACTCTGGAGGCTGAGGCAGGAGAATGGCGTGGATCCGGGAGGCAGAGCTTGCATTAAGCCGGGATCGCACCGCTGCACTCCAGCCTGGGTGACAGAGCCAGACCCCGTCAAAAAAAAAAAAAAAAAAAAAAAATTGCAACCATAGCATATTGGTGTAAAAATGGAGACAAGAAAAGAGGTTATGGGAGATGGGGGAGAGAGAGAGAGAGGGTGATCCTCAAATTCACAAACCAAATGGTTAAAAAAATGATGAAAATGCCTATGAATGGTTGATCTATCACTCAGTTCTTTAAAAAGAACATATATAAGTAGATTCCAAACTGTGTTCCTTAGAATACTATTATCTTTAAATGTCAAAAATGTTTTTATACATTTATAATATAAGTCCCTTGGGGATATTAAAATGCTCATAAGAATGTTAAAATTTCTGAAATGCTTTGCAGGAAATAGTTAGATTGACATTCAGTATTAGTTAGATAAAATTTAGTATTTCTCCAATTTGTGTATTCTAAAACAGATCCAGATCCACTATTTTTTTCCCTGTTTTTTGGATGAGCAGTTACTAGCATTTTGGTAACAGTGTACTGTAGAGCACTGTGTGGGAAAAGCTGAGTTCATTAAACCAGACTGTCATCAATATGACAAGTAACAAGTAGGAGAAAATCACATAACAAACTGTCATTTTATCATAATAATTTTTAAATGTTCAGACTCGTTAATATTAATATAAATTATCAAAGTAAAATTCAGCTTTCATAGAAGGTAGATTCTAGGGTCAAAATATAATGATTTCCTGGGCCAGTCCATAACCTTTGCTTATGAAAGAATTTAATAGCATAAAAATGTTTTCATTTTCACTATGTACTTGTCAATTCTGTGAGTACAAATATAATGCTGTCACTAACTCTCATACTACATAGTCCTGCTTGGAATTTGACCCCTATTTTTCTCATTGTCCTCTGCACGTATTATTTTCCTTGCCATTTTACGTTTCATGTTGCTTTAACTTGTGTCATTTTAACTTTTGTCATGTTTTCATGGGAATAAATCATCCTTTTCTCTTTCTCCCTAAAATTATCACACATAACTGGTTTGAATTTCAGAAAGAATCCAAGCCAAGGAGGAAGCTGGTTTGGCTTCCTGCATGTATTTCCCATGAATATCTATTGTGATTTTTTTGCATATGCTCTCTTAAAAATGTTCCTTGTATCTGTTTATGCATTTGTTTCACCTTCCTCTCATTTCTATAATTTTCAAGTTTTGCTCTCTATTGTAGCATATGCCATTTATTTTTTAAAGCCAGATTAGTTTGTATTTATCTTGGAAATTGCAGTCTCATTTCTCATAAAACCAAGAGACCTATTTAGCCTGTGATGACTATCACACTTCAAAGATAGCAGAATCTTTTAGAACTGAAGTTCCTTGAAACAAACTAAAAATACATATAAGCAAACAGAAAAAATAAGTTTAAAAACAACTTCAGTAAAAATCCAGCTAATGATCTGACCTCCCAATGAGTCCCTAAATGCTTAAAAATGTTATAGTCTTGACAGAAATATAGAGGTTAATTATTCTTTATTCATTTTTAAAATAACTGACATGTACAGTTATGCACAGGTAACAGTGGAGGTAGTTATGATGAGGAGCTATTTTCACTAATTAACCAGATATATGATATAAACAGGTATTAGCTAAATCGCTTTTGATCGCAAGTAATAAAAGTCCCAGTGATTTTAGTACTAGAGGTTAAGAATGTAACTCAGAAGTCAGAGGTAGGGTAGGTTTACAAGTTGTAATAGGGTTCAGAGTCATCAGGTTTTTGCTATGTCTTTCTGCGGTTCTCTCAGGCTGCCTTCTCTCATGGCACTGCTCACAGCCTTCCAGGCATGGTTGTCCCAGGGAAGATAGTTGAGGAGAGGATGTGTGTGTTTGTGTGTGTGTGTGTGTGTGTGTGTGTGTGTGTGTGTTGGGGGCAGGGGGGCCGTGCGCTGTAGTTATTCATTACCCATGAGGTAATGAATATGTTAATTTCTTAATTGTTTTAATCACTTCACAATGTATAAATATATCAAACATCACATTGTACACCTAATATCTAGAAATATGATTTATATTTACCAATTATACTTCAATAAATCTGAAAAATAGCATTGGGTGAATAAATAGATATTATTAAATGTAAAAAATAAAACTATTAAAACTACAACAACTTTTAAAAATGTCCTAGGTTTGCCAAGACTTCTGGAGTTAAAGCTGCCTTCTTACAATGGCAAGTGGATGGGATGATCCTTACAGGGTCCCCTGTTGGATTCAGAAAGCTTGTGAAACCACATAAAAAGAGTCATACTTGGTATCCTTTCCTCTTTCATTGACCCATTCATTTATTCATACGGGAAATATTTATTAGGATTTTGTTATGTGCCTTACAAGACATATGAAGATAAATTAAGCAGTGACTAGAAATAGAAAGTCTCAAGTGTGCTCTTCTTAGTACAAAATTAGGTAGGACCCTTCTGAAGTGACTTCCATGTAAAATGGCGAAAATCATGGGAAAAGCATTCTGGGCAGAATAAAATGATCTGAGGCAAGGGTGATCATTGGTTGGACTGAATTTCAGCAGGAACATTGTAGTCCTACTAAAACAAACTAAAGATACATGCAAGCAAAAAGGGATATTTCTTTTGCATTGTAAAAAAATAAAAATAAAGAAAACCCAAAAAACCCACTTGAAGTATTAGGTTTAGTAGTCCACACACAAAGAAGCTGTCCCTGTTCTGCCTCTTCCCTTCTCTGGTAAAGGGGTACACTTCATCTGCTAGAGGGAGTAGGAAAATACCTTAGGACCTTGAACGTGTCAGAAGTAGTAGTTACTGATTTCAAAGTATTCCACTAATCTAGTATAAAAGGTGCAATGAAATGGTACCTGAAGGAGAAAACTGCTAAAAGTAGAGTAAAAGGAAGAAACAATCCACTTACCCCTGTTGAAATCAGAGAAATTTGGTGATTGGAGCTGCAGATACAATTAATTATGGAGCTCCATTAGTGAGTGGAAGACAACAGTGAAAGACAATTTGGCTAAACGAAATCCCTGAGATTATCAACATCATTCTAGAAGAGTTTGACTATTTGGTGGGCAATAAACAGCCACAATAAGTTTCTATGAATCAGGAATAGAAATCGGAATTACTCTATCCGGAATGAGAGTTACTAGCGAGAAGGAGAGGAAACAGAACTACTTAAGAGACAGTTGTCAAAGTGAGTTCAAGTTCAACTGGGAGCAACTCAAGAGGCAATATTGCATGCCTGTATCAAAACATCTCATGTACCTCACAAATGTATACACTTACTATGTACCCACAAAAAATAAAAATTAAAAACAAAATATAAGATCCTCTTGTATTTATTTTGTCCACCACCACCTTCTGATGTACTTCAGGGAGATTTCTCCTTCTTCCAATGTGAATGTCCCTGAATGCATGTCCAGACTCAGAATGCAGGTCCTGATAACCGGGTGATACTTCTGCCTCACAGTCATCATCCTGACTTGCATCTTCACCACATCCAGCATCGTATCTCAGCCAATGACTGAAAGAGATGGCTATAAGTAGAGTTCAGGGAAGAAACAATCCACATACCCATACTGGAATCAGAAATATAACTACCTTCTCTATTACCTGTATATAACTGTACATATCAGTTATTTAAAAAATGAATAAAGAATGATTATCTTGTATTTTTTGTCAAGGCTATAATTTTTAAAGCATTTTTGGACTCACTGGGAGATCAAATTATTAGCTGGATTTTTACTGAAGTTGTTTTTATATGTATTTTTTCTGTTTGCTTACATGTATTTTTAGTTTGTTTCAAGTATAGCCACATAGTGAAGGACAGGAAGAGGGATAAGGAATGAGGCCAGGGAAGGAGCCAGAGTCAAATCAAAGTTTAGTGGGACATTTTTGTAGGTTTTTGAGCAGAGTATGATATGATTTGATTTGTATTTTTAAAATCTTGCTGTTACTGATTTGGGGAAATTGAGTATAGAGGGTCAAGACTGGAAATTAGGAAGACATTTAGGATACATGTGCAGTGGTACAGGCTAGATATAGTGGTTTAAATTAGCATGCAATTAATTAAATATCTGTGAATTGATAGAAATAGGAATACTGATGAAAGTGTGATGTATTTAATATACTTTGAGAATGTCATATAGTTAATACACTACAATGGAGATATTACCCTGAATAGCACCATGATATTTCATTTATTTTTTTAAAGCAGGCTAAAGAACAGACAAAGACTGTTTTTCCATCCCAGTGTTTAACACTAAAAGTTCCTTCTTGTAAGGCATTCAATAAATATTGATTTCCAAACTGTGATATTACAGAAGCATTCATGCTATGTAATCCAACTGACACAAATCCAGATCTTTGCCTCACTTAAAAGCCTCATAACTTTGGGCAAATTTCATAACTTCTGTGATTCAATTCCTTCATGTATGGAGTCAGGATGGTAATAAGTAACTCAATAGACTTTTTCAAGCATTAAGTGAGATTGTGAATGTGAATCATTGAGCACACTCCCTAGTATGCATTAGCAACTCAACAGGTATAAATTTATTCTCTCCTATATTCTGAATAATTATTTTCAGGCTTTAGATATCATAAGAAATTTCACTGTGCATGCACTACTTTGATGTACAATTCTTTTTAAGGGTGAAGATGGTCTTAATGACATACCCAGTGGTCCAGCAATTTTCTAGCAACTGCCAGAGGCTCTTAGAATAAGACGTGACTATGCCATGGAGATGAAGAAAAAAATCTTTATGAGCTGGGAATTTATCCATTCTAGGCATAGATAATTTTCCTTTGGCAGAAGGCCTGACTGTTTACTGGCTTTGCTTTCTATTCTCTGAAAGAGAGAAAAATAATTTTCCCATGAAATTTCTAAGTTCCCAGAGCTATCAAGCAAAATGATTTTTAGTAGACAAACTATTATAATTTTACTGAAATTATTAGAATTTAACTGAGCATCCTGTGATCTTCAGCTATCACTGAACAAAATCACTAATCTCCATGACTCTCTAAGTTGAACATTTTATTCAGATTCATGTATGATACTATATATGTTCATTTGAAAAAGAAATATTGACTGCTCTTTCATTTATGATGGCAGAATGAACCAAATTTACCTCTGGCAAGTTACCTTAATGCCTGTTAATTATGATTCTTGTATCTCTGGACTGCACTATGGTTAAAATACAAAGACAAGCCACATCCTCTGCCCCCAAATTATTAAGTACACAGAAATATAAGTATAGCTACATTTTGATACTGATAACACCTATACACTAAAGGAAGTTCACATGAACATGAGAGTGAATTGTGTTTTACTCTAATAACTTTAGCACTTAACTTTACAGTCAAGTACCTACATCACTGATACTTTTCTGGTGAAAGTCAACCTCAAGTCTCTGGTATCTAGACTCTTCCCATATTCACCTTTGCTCTTGCCTCTTTTAAGAAAATTTATTTTATTTTTGTTAATTTTAATTTTTAATTTTTGTGGGAACATAATAGGTGTATATATTTGTGGGGTATATGAGATGTTTTGAAACAGGCATGCAACATTGCTTCTTGAGTTGCTCTCAGTTGAACTCGAATTCACTTTGACAGCTGTCTCTTTAGTAGTTCTGTTTCCTCCCCCTCTAGCATCTCTCATTGTGGATAGTGTATCTTTCATTTCTATCCCTGATTCATAGAAACTTTCTGTGGCTGCTTATTGCCCACCAAATAGTCAAACTCTTCTAGAATGATGTTGAGAAATTCGGGTATTTGGCTTTAGCCAAATTGTTGTCTTCCACTCACTAATGGAGCTCTGTACTTAATTTTATCTGCAGCTCCAATCACCAGATTTATCTGATTCCAACAGGGGTAAGTGGATTGTTTCTTCTCTGAACTCTACTTTTAGCAGTCGCCTCCTTCAGGTCCCATTTCATTGCACTTTCTAAAGTAGATTAATGGGATACTTTGAGACTGGTATCTAATACTTCTGTTCAAGGTTCTTAGGTTGTTTTCCCACTTCCTCTACCAGGTAAAGTTTATCCCTTTGCTAGAGGAGGGGAGAGGCAGAACAGCTACAGCTCCTTTGTGTATGGGGCTACTAAACAAAATACTTTAATTAGGTCTTTTTGCCATGAAAAAGTCAGTCACCATCCTGTTTTGGAATGGGGACGTGTCATTAAGGATCAAGTTGCTTCGTCTAATAATGACAGAATTTTTGTCTACTATTGGCTGACATACCATGCTGGGGGTGATAAAGATGCAGGTGCTAGTCAGGATGGTGACTGTGAGGCTGAGGTATCTCCAGGTTATCAGGGCCTGCATTCTGAGTCTGGACATGCATTCAGGGAAATTCACATTGGGAGAAGGAAAAATTTTCCTGAAATACATCAAGAGTTGGTGGTGGACAAAACAGATCAGGAGAGATCCCTCACTTCTAGAGGAATGTGTCATATAGATTCTAGTAGCAGTGATTCTGACATCTAATCTTACATCTATTTTCTTCTTCATTTTAATATATTAATCTATGCATTTAACGTCTAATTTTTATGGACCTTCTATGTTCCAGGCACCCATCTAGGTGCTATGCTTACAGTGAGAGGCAGATTTATAGGAATAGAATAGAATTAAAGCATCAGGGTCTTTCCATCACACGGGGACTCTTCTAAGAAGGCTTTATTAATGTCTTTCTATAAATGTTTCCACATAAGATGGTTTAACCAAAATCAGTTAAAACATTTTTGTCTTTTTATTTCTGCTCCCCGTCATCATATTTCTCATCCAGTCAGTGGCTTTGGAGTAGCAAAATAAACTCCTGGGATAGCATTAATGGTAATTTGGGTTTATAATGTACACTTATTTTGAGATGAATGAAATATTTTTGTATTTAGTAGTAATTTCCATGTGGAGTTCAGTTATAGTTATTACTAATTACCTGAGGATAGAATGGTGTCCAGTAATACTCTGATCCCTGATGCTAGATGATAGTGAGCTTCCACTTAGGTGATGCAGCTACTGACACATCTAAGCAATCATCATTCAGGGCAAGAGAAAGATTTGGATCAAAGTGAGAGTGCAGGAAATACTGGTTGACAAGGACACAGTGATAGAGCAAAAGTGGAAATTAGGAGGAAGATTGCACTGAGAAAGTGTCTGTGATTGGGGGTGGTTAAAATAGAAACACCTTAATGAATCAATTTGGGTGCCCATAACTGCTGAGCAATAATTGGTTACAGCTGACATGTAGTTTCACTTGCTGCAGGTTAAAGTAGTGTCATATTATCACACAAACACCATTTATTTTGGTAACATCAACTTTCCTTTGACATCAAGTTTTGGCAGGTTGTTCTTACCTGGTGTATACCTGGTAGATACTTTAGATTTTAAGGTATATTTTGCAGCCCTTTTATACCCTTTGGTATGACAAGTATTGCTAACTTTAGCCACTGTTCTATTTTTGTACATTTAAATTATCATGATTTCTCTGATACTTTTATATTTCATAGCCATAGACTTGATTACAAATATCCAAAAGCAGCTCTTGACTAGACAGGGACACCATTTTAATGTGACCTCTTTTTCTTTTAGTTTATACTCAGCACTGAACATAAGCATGGGCTTATAGTACATTTACCACCACCTCCCCCCCCCCACCAATTCATATTCAGATAAGGTAAATAGAAAATAACAAAGAGATGAGCATCCTGTAAACTATTTGTTATAGGACCTAACTTAGGCATCTGTTCCCTGCAATTAGAAAGCAACCTTCTCTATTTTATGAGCAGATTTGTAGGAAATATTATAGTACCAGAAACTAAGACCGATTGTTCCAGATCATTCCATCCCTTTCGCTATGTGATTTAAAGGAGATATTTCTTCTTACCACAAACTGCTAAAAAGCAATCCAATTCCATCCTGTCTCTGTTCAGTCAAATAAAGTTGAGGATGACAAATTCAAAGCTTATAGGGTAAGGACCTCTACAGTCTTTTTTGCCCAGTACTCTGCAACTTTATAAAAGGCAATAAAATTTACTTGACTTTCTTTTTCCTTTTTTGTTTTTTTTGTATTCTCTTGGTTGGAAAGCTTTTAAATTCACCCATAAATATTTATAGCTAAACTCTCCTCCATAATATCTCTTTCCTATACATCGTAGCCAATTTAGACTTCATGAATATTTTGTTGTGAAAAAAATTCCAGTTAATGTTCAGCATTCTCTTCAGTGATAATCTCAGGTCTTTAAACAATGGCTGAGTATACCACTTTCCAGAAGATTCTTCAGAAATCTATGTACGGATATTCTCAAACTCATGATACAGGATATCTATATCATTTAATATCCAAAAGCAATCAAGCAAACAAAAGCCTCACAGTATTCTTAGATACACGGGAAATTCCAGGGATGAAAATTCACATGAGCACAAATTCATGGTTGTATCATGGATGATTTATTGTTAATATTTATTGCATTATAAGAAGCCAAAAACCTACACCAAATTCAAGGCAATGTGTTGCTCAAAGAGGATTTAGCAGCAGAAAACAACAACTCCAAACCAACCAGTTTATAGGCATTCCTCACCAGATCCCTAGGAACAAATTTGCATCTCCGTGATAGTCTTTTAAATTTAATGCTGTAAAAGTCTTCTGGAAGCTGACAGGTGTTTTATTTTATTTTATTTATTTATTTATTTCTCAGACCCTGCAAGTCTTCTTTCTTGATCTATTTCTTCCACAATTGTGTAAGGTCTAATTTCCCTTACTTCATAATATTCTTTCTTAGGGGTTCTGCTTCTCTAATTTGGCTGTAACAGGCGTTCTCACTGATTCCCTCTGGATGGCCAGTAAATTATTAACCTCTCTTTTGACCACAACTAATGAACCAGGAGAGAAAAACTGATCAAATAAGAAGCTCATCTTTAGACAAGCCTGTTGAGATTATGTGAGCCAATTAGATCTTTTTGCATTTTAGGATTGGAACACAGGGATTGTGTAGATTAGTCAGTGGATTTCAAACAAATAACTTTATATAGAAACGGGGCAGGGATTCTCATTGTGAAACATTTTGAAGGATCATATGAAAAATATGTAGAGAGGAAAATAAAAAGAGAGAGAAAATAATTTCTGAAAATATCACATCTTGCCACAAAATTGTGATTCTGTTGCAAAAAATAACTTTCTGTAAAACTGATACATCACTATGTATCATGCTCTGTGCTAGGAACTTAAAAAAGAGAGACTTTCATTACCTGTCAGTGTTTGGAAGACAAACCCAGAAACAGAGAATTATTAAACAATGTAATGACATTAGTGGTATGCAGAGTAATATGGGGAAGATACTGTATTCCATCTTTTACAGCACTATGCTTTTCTTCAATTAGGAATAGAAGGATTTCAGGAACACCTGCAGTAGTAAGTCTGAGACAGGAAAGGAAGTACATTCTTCTTCAATAACATTCATTTTGTTTATAACCTATAACAGCTTATATTATCACAGTCAATTATTACAACTCCCTTGCAAACATCCTCAACTGTCATTTCCTTACTTGCTTTGCTATACACTTCTGAAAAAGAAACACGATCCAAGTTAATCAAACTCTCCACTTGTGCCTGCAACTTTGCAGATGAACATAACTGAAGAAATAGTGCCGATCCCACTTTAAATATACTACATCTATGCTCCAGTGGGCCCCTGATGTTGCCCAGGATCAGACTTTTCTATCTTTTCTCTGACCTAATCTTTTGTCTCTCCTCCAGTCTTTTCTCTCTCCTGTTCTCCTAGATAGAAATCTCAGATTTGTCTTTTCTTTTCAAATCTCCAAAACCCCACACTCCACATGGTCACCTTCACTCCCAAATTCCCTACCTCTCATCATGAATTTATTTTTCTCCATAATAATTATGTTGAAAATACACTATTTGACCCACTCTATAGTTTGCCTATTTGTTTCATTAGTCTCACAAAGAATAGGTCTGATGAGCACCCCACAGGGGTGACAGAGAGAGCTGAGCAGCTCCAGTTTTATCTGCTTTATTCCGGGTTTTCCATATAACATTTTATTCGAGGGGAAAATAAATCAATAAATAAAAAAAAAAACCACTCATTTAATGGATGATAGATTAAAAAAAAGACATATTCATTTCTCATGATTTTGTGGTATAATTTTAATTTGGAAGCACTAAAAAATGCAAAGAAAAGTTGGAAGAACAGGAAAACCGGCTTATTTTTTCATGAACTATTTGTTAGTAATTTGAGAACATGATGCCCCATCATCCCCAAACACTTTATAGCATTTTAGATTTCTTCTTACATAACAACAAAATATTAGAATCAGGAAGTTAATATTGAGTCATTAGCAATCTAACACTCAGACCCCAGCAAATGTGGAATGGTCCAAAATATGTCTTTTACAACTCAAAAATACACTTCAGAATCATGATTGTACTTAGTTGTCCTGTCTCTTTAGTCATTTTCAAGATGGAACAGTTCCATAGTCTGTCCATAACTTTCATGACTCTGATACTTTTGACGTGTATAGGCCAATTATTTTATAGAATGTAATTCAGTTGGCTTCATCTGATGTTTCCTCATGAGTGGATGCAGGTAATGTATCTTTGGCTAGATACTACAACAATTACTCTGTGTTTTTCTCATTGTAGCCCATCAGGGGCACAAGATTTCAATTGTCCCATTGCAAATAATGTTTGGTAACTTGAGATAAATAATAACTACCAGTGATTGCTTCAAAAAAGTAAAATATTTTGCCCTTTGTAGTTATTAAATATTTGGCAGAGAGGCGTTCTGAAGATACATAAATATTATGTCTCTCATCAAACAAATACATTTACTTATGTATCTGTTTTTATTAATCTAAAGTGATCAGTTTCCCATCTTTTTCAATAGATAATTATCCATTACTATCATGTTTATTTTTGTGCTCAAATTGTCCCAGAGAAAGCTGGTTTCTGTGTCCTCCAGATATTATTCCTTGAACATTTCCTCACTTGTCAGAAGCAGTGTCAGGCTTATATTCAAGATTGGTTGCCCTATCTTTGAATTCAGTCATTTATCTAAGAATCCCCATTTCTTGAAGAAGAGAATAGCGTACAGAAGCTAAAATCTAGGAGGCAGGCATATATGATAACATGAGTTTCCATTAGTACTTTCAAATTCAGTCAAACACCATTATCCTTTTAACGTTTTCGGTCCCATGCTTGCAACTCTATTCCCTGATACTAACTTCCATCACCCTTAACATATGTAATTAATGAAAATCCTCGTTACAACACTCATTCTCCTATGTATGTGTCCTCTTCACCTTACTTTAGCGCTGGCAGTCTGTGCAGCCTCAAATACTACCCATGATGTAGTTCCTTCTTATTTTTCCCATGCTGCCTAACTCTGTGCCAAAAAAGCCTTCATAGCAGAGATGCCCCTTCCACCCAGTCGAGGCTCTGGCACCCTGCAAAGGGCTGCCTGCCCCATCGCCATGTGGACACAGCTTTGACTCACTCAAAACTCAATATCTCATTCTGGACGTCCCTGCTTAGTTTACTGGACTTCTGTTGCTTACTAACATTTCCCTCCTATGTGAAAACCTTCCCCATTACCCCGGGCTCTCACACACTGTTTTGATCACTGTGGCTCTTTTCCACTTAGTGCAGACTACTGCTTTGCTTGGATTTAGGAATGGATGGCTCAGGAAGGGGAAGGAAGAGATAGAAATGGTAGAAGAGTGATGGAAAGGAGTAGGGTAAGAAGGAGAGAAAGGGCAATTCTTATGATTTCAATACACATATATGTTTGTTTATTCCATAGGCCCTCCTCTCAAATTTTTATCCTCCTTTGATCTGTCTTCTTTAAATGACTGTTGTATAAAATTGAAGGACAATTAATGGGGATACCTCTTGAGCAGAATTGGCAGTAATAATGTTTATTATAAACCTGAATGACTGAAATATTTTATGATTTTACACCATAAAGAAAATAATTCCCACTCAATAGCAGAGTTGGATGACTATAGTTAAGCACAATGTTTTATGTATTTCTGAATAGATAGAAGACGATACTTGAAATGTTCTCAACACACAGAAATGATAAGTACTGGAGGTGATAGGCACCCCAAATAACCTGACTTGATCATTACACATTCTATGTATGAAACACAACATTACATGTAACCAATTGATATGTAGGAATATTATGTATCAGTAAAAATATGCAGCAGATCTCACAAGAGTTAGCATAAAAAAGAATGCAAAATATCTCCATAAATTTATACTGTTTACATGCCCAAATAATAATTTGTAGATTGGCACTTCTTGATCCCTTATTTTTCCTGGGTGCCAGTCTTCTGTTAGAGGGCTGGGAAATACTGCATATTGAGTGATATAGTTTGGCTATTTGTCCCCACTAAATTTCATGTTTATATTTGATCCCGAGTGTTGGAGGTAGGGCCTGGTGAGAGGCGCTTGGCTGTGAGGGCCATCCCTCATGAGTGGCTTGGTGCCCTCCTCATGGTAATGAGTAAGTTCTCAATCTATTAGTTCACACAAGATCTGGTTGTTTAAAAGAGACTGGTACTTCCTCCCTTCTCTCTTGATTCCTCTTTCATCATGTGACATGCTTGCTCCCCTTTTGCCTTCTGCCATGAGTAAAAGCTTCCCGTGACCCTTACCAGAAGCAGAGAAGAAGCAAGCGTCATGCTTCTTATACTGCCTGATGAATCAAGAGCCAAATAAACCTCTTTTCTTTATTAATAATGCAGTCTCAGGTATTCTTTTATGGCAATACAAAACAGACTAATCCACTGAGCAAAAATTCTTAAGCGATAGGTAGCAAAACAGATCTGATATTAGTATTTCTATGAACTCTAAGTTAAAATGTGAGGTAGGTGAACATATATGTTTCAAATTTTTCTGCCTACCAGCCCCATGTTGCTTCTTGTCTCTTCTATTTTTTCCCCATATCTTCTAGGCATTTTGGAAATCATATCTCTTCCACTAATGGATAAGGATGGTCCTGTTCACAATGATAATCTGCTTCTTCACTTTACTCCGAGATCCTACTTTCCAGTAAAAAGATAATGAAAGCCATGGATGCAATATAAAATGTTTCCAGTAGCCTCATTAAAAATATTTTAAAAATGGGCTAAGTTGAGTTTTAAAATATATCTTAATTCAATATATACAATTTATTATTTTGACATGTAAGCAATATAAATTTATTGAGATATTTTGCATTTTTTTCTACACTAACTCTTGTGAGATCTGCTGCATAATTTTGTTGATACATAACATTCTGACATATTTATGGGTTACGTGTAATATTGTGTTACATACATAGAATGTGTAATGATTAAGTCAGGGTATTTGGGGTATCTATCACCTCCAGTATTTATTATTTCTATGTGCCGAGAACATTTCCAGTCCCCACTTCTAGCTGTTTTGAAATATACATTGTTCTTGATTATAGTCACCCAACTCTGCTATCAACAATAGAACCTATTTCTTCTATATAACTGTATGTTTATATCCCGTCATCAATCTCTCTCACATCCTCTCCCCCCACGCTACCTCACAGATCTATATACGCTTCTTAGCCTTTGGTGTCTATCATTCTTCTCTCCAAAGGTGTCTTTACCCTCCCACATGTGAGTGAAAACATGCCGCATATTTTAACTTACAGAACATCTAATTTGGATGCTAAATTCCCATCTGAAATTTTGATTTATACTGAGATTACATAAAGTCATAAGTTGAAAAGGCAAATTCATAATTCCAAATTGGTTCAAATGCACTTAAAAGCTTCCCAGTATATGAAGTAACTATTCATTGAAAGAATTAAAATTAAATTAATTAAAAATTTAAAAAGTTTAAAAATTCAACTTCTCAGTCACACTAGCCAGATTTCAAGTGCTCTGTAGACACATGCAATTAGTGGCTACTATAATAAATAGTGCAGGCACAGTCACTTAGAATTAAGAAGAGTCTGAGTCACAGCACGCTGTTGGTGTGGATAAGAAAGAGTACCAACTTTAAAGTAGGAAAATTTAAGAGGAAATAACAGAATAACTTGCATTACTTGCCTAATATAATTCTGAACAATGTTTCTCAAATTTTAGTGTGAAAAAGTTTTCTGGAGGAGTTACTTAATAGTACTTATTTCCTCTCTTTAGCACTGTTCCCTCAGAAATTCTAGTTTGGAAATTCTACAGTGGGGCTTAGAAAACTGCATTTTAGTTGATTCCTCCTCAGATCATTTTGGACTAAACTTTGGGAAATAGTGCCCTCCAGAATTTAACTGTATGATAATCAGTTTCCAGTCTTGTATCAAATCTTTATTGAGAAGCCAATGTTTTCTGGCATTGATTAGGCAATGCTAATTCAGTATCATTACCTGTGGTTCATTAATGATACACACCTGCACTCAAAACTCAGGGTTTAAAATCTTGACAATATGTGAGGAAAAACTTTGAAGTTCTCAGATCACTAAAAACACATTAAATGTTAAATTGTCTAAGAGAGAAGTTATTTAAAAATCAAGTCTACTGCTAATTTTCTCTCAGATTGCCAGTATTCAAGCAGTGGCTATGCTTCTATCCAAAGACATTTTCTTGGACTACATTTACAGAAAGTCAAGAGAAGTCATGTTCTTAACAACAGTTGGAGGTTATTCCAATGTGAAAAAATAATTATTGATGTTTTGATTATATATAGTGGCATTTATTTTGTTTTACATTGCTTTATTTTCTTTCCAAAATGTGTAAGCTTGCCTTATAGACACAAACTTGTCTCACTAGATCTAAAATAAGGTTTTCTGTTTTGCAAAACCTGTTTTTTTCCCTTCCTTCCTTCCTTTTTCTTTTTTCTTCCTTCCTTCCTTCTTTTCTTTTCTTTTCTTTTCTTCTCTTTTCTTTTCTTTTCTTTTCTTTTTTCTTTTCTTTCTTTCTTTCATCCTGCTTTGTGGCCCAGGCTGGAGTGCAGTGGTGTCATCTCGGCTCACTGCAGTGTCCACCTCCCAGGTTCCAGCAATTCTCCTGCCTCAGCCTCCCTAGTAGCTGGGACTACAGGCACGCACCACCATACCAAGCTAATTTTGTATTTTTAGTAGAGGTGGGGTTTCACCATGTTGCCCAGGATGGTCTTGATCTCCTGACCTCGTGATCCACCCACCTTGATACCTGTTATTTCTTAATGGTTTATCATTCAGTCTTTAATCATAATTATTCTTTCAAAAAAAGAGAAAGACACTAAAGGAAAAAAAAGCTTTATTATTTAGACATTCCTATGTATGACTTCATTTAAAAATGTATGTGTGTCAAGGTTACTTGATTAAAATTTAAAGAGGAAAATTAAATATCTGAAAAAATGAGTAAAAGGTATAATTTGTGATCATGGGAATCTGAGTGGCATTCTTGGAGAAATTTGTCTGTGAATCTCTACAAGTACTAATGGGAAACTTAGTGTTTGAGAAACATCCGATAGCATCAACACAGTATCTCATTGCTATGACATTCTGTCATGCGCTTCCTAGATAACACACCCTTTCCCCTCATCAAAATAAAGTGGCAGCATTGAGGATAAAGTGTGCCTTACTTCAGAATGGTCCTTTCTGAAAAGAAGTTAAATATGATGTGACAGAAATCTCCGTTGGCTGTAGCAAAATTGGACTAAAGGCTCCATAAAACTATATATTGTACAAAACATTGATACAAGATATGTGCCACAGATCGGCTGAGAGTCTTAGAAAACTCCCCTAGTTCACCAGCTGGGCAGGAGAGACTGGCTTTGAATAGGACAGAATTACCGCCCCACATGGAGCTTCATGGCTGAAATCTATGCAGTTCTTTACTGAACATGTAACTGAAGGAAGCAGTGGCTTTATTTCTTCCATGTCAGGAAACTCACTCCTCCAGCCTGACACATCCATCTGACATATGTCAGTCCCCTTCATCCATTTATTTGCCAATCTTATGTAGGCAGTTACTGTGGTTTACCTCTTGTTTCATACCCTGAAACAAAAATAGGCATATCTGAGTTTTCATTGCCTTAAATCTACTTACAAGTTGATCTATTCCTGGAAAATCATCCTGCACAAATTGACACCCAGACTATGCTTCATTTAAAATCAGATAAGAGAAGTTGTTCTTCAGGATGCTAATAATGGGGAAAGTAAAGAATGGAATAAAGTCAACTTCTTGTTAGTGTTTAGGAATATGGAAAATACATTTTCAAGTGTGACCAATAATTATATTTATTCTTGGAATTCACATAGCTGAAAAGTTTTATAGATATATTCCAACTGAATGTCATTTCTTTTGCCTCATTAGAGTATTGAAAGGGAAGAGATGGAAGTTGTTTCAGATGCTCTATGTCAACAATTGCATTAATTAACCCTATTTTGATAATGTATTTTAAACATATTTCATACTTGTTCAAAATTAATAATCAGACATTAGTAATTCTATTAAGTTCAGAATTCCTTCAGGTATTTCCATATGTAAATACAAGGATAAGCCAATCCTACTTGACTGTTTCTGTCAAGACACTGGTTCTCAGCCTCAGCAAATCCAGGGAAACTGCCTCCTTCCTTCGTTGATTCATTCTAAACTGTCAGTGTGTGCCATTTGTTAGACATCAGTAAGTTAAGCCTTCAGGACACAAATAAAAGCATCTAGGGCCAAATCTTTTAAGAAGTTCATAGTTGAGTGGATAAGTCAAGCAAGAGAACAAATAGTAATTGTCATTGTGATAGGGACAGGAGGCAGAGAAATTCTAGGCAGAAAAGGGCGAGTCCCTGGTGAAAACCCCACCCTCAAGCCAAAAAGCCTGAAACCGCAGCCCAGAGTGAGAACTTATATCCCTATATTCCCGCTTGAATGTTGCCTTTTCCTAAACGACTCATGGCCCTGCCCTGCCCCATCCTGTGCCTATAAAGACCCCAAACTCAGCTGGCAGAGAGGAGAAGCAGCTGGACATCAGAGACTATGGCTGGATGTCAGAACGAAGCGGCTTGACTTCAGAGTGACAGCTTGATGGCATAACTTCGGAGAAGAATCCAGCTGGAGATGGGCAGACTTCAGGGGAAGATTACTTACCCCCGTCCCCTTTTCAGCTCCCCTTCCTGCTGAGAGCCACTTTCATCATTGGCAATAAAATCCCCTGCATTTACCATCCTTCATTTCACTCATGTGACCTCATTTTCCCTGGGTGGCAGACGGGAGCTCAGGAGCCACGAGTGAAGATACAAAATGCTGTCACGCTGGCCCTTTGCCCCCACTGGCGTCTGGAGGGCAGTTTCCCCATGCGATGAGGCAAAGTGCCCACTAAGCTGTTAACACCTCAGCCACTCACGGTTGGCATAGCTAAAAGAGCACTGTAATGCGCCCTCTGGGGCTTCCGGAGTTGCAGGTACCTCTACTGGACGGTGCCGCAGGACCCACACAGAGTTCGCTCCTGCCGGCATCAAAGTGGCCATCCGGTTCCAGCGCTCGTGCACTCCAGTTCCCGCCTTGTCTGCTCGCACGCTCACTCCTGCAAGGAATTGAGAGCAGCGGCCTGAGTAAACGAGGCACTCTCCTGTTGTGAGTCCTGCGAAGGGGTCAGGGAAATACCCTGCTTCATCTGGGGCTTGTCCAAGATTCGGCAGAAGGTTGAGTAAATGAGGATCTGCCGGATCTGTCTCTTCACTTTTTTCCAAGATGTCTTGTCCTCAGACTTTCCTCTGAGCTATGCCATTTGCAGAGAACAAGATGCAACTCTGCCACATCTCTCTTTCTTTCGGGTGAAAGGAAAGTTGGCTCTGTTTCCCTTCATGGAAGTCTAGCCAACGCGTGGGACCAGAATAAGTCCTGGGGCAACTGAAGGCATCTAGCCAAGGCCATTCCTCAGTGTAGCTGGAAGGCTCCTGGACTGGACCTTGTTCCCGATCGCCCATTAAGGCATGGGCCAAGACCCCTAGACTTTTCTATGGTATCTTTCTTTTCTTCTTTCACAGTTTGAAATGGCTCCTATTTCTTCTTTTATAATGTTAAGGGTTTTGCCACAAACTGCAGAAACGTTAGTAGGTAGAATAAGCATTTGGCCCAGCAACCAGATATGCAATACAGAACAATGTGATTTCCATTTGTTCTTAGAGGTGCGACCCTGACCCCAAACCCAACAACTGCAGGTGCCCACCGTGCACAGTGGCTCCCCTTCTCGCCTCCTCCTCTCTTGGCTGAGGCTCTTGGGCACGTCCGCAGCTGTGCCCAACAGCCATGCAGGGCGGGAGAGAACCCTGGCTGCCTCCTAGGCCCCAGGCAGTCTCAGGGCCAGAGACCTCACACGACTAGTTGGCCAATGTTTCCTGCTCACTGTCCCCGTCCCGCAGTGCTCCCACAGAGTCTTTCTTCCCCTGGCTGAGGGGTCTAGCTTGGTCCAGAGGAAAGATACAACAATTAAAGGAACCCATTTGCATAGAGCAAGTCCCTGCATTGCACTTAAGCTGTTTTTCTCTTTTTCCCTTTTCTATGTGAGAGAGTTTTCTTTCCCACCTTAGCACTCTGCTTATGGTAGGGAAACAACAAAGGAGTGACCCCACTGGCTAATAAGTGCAAATTTGGCAAGGCCCGTCTGGGACTTAATCTAAATTAATCCATGCACCCTCTGAGACACCTTTTTTTCCAAACTAATTGTAAACTTTGGTTGAAGCCCAGGAAAGGAAAATGAGACCCGAGGGATCCAAAGCCAGACAATGAGCAAAGTAAATGGGCAGGACTAATTCTTGCTGATTAAGCCCCCACTTCATGGAAGGAAGTCATGCTCCATGGCATAGGTAAGGCCCTAAGGAACCCAAAGGTGGCCAGCAGTAGGGTGGTTGGAGGCGTATGTGAGTGCAGGTAACTCCTATTTTCTAGGTCCTCCCTGCTTCACAGGTACAGGCCACAATAGCATCCATGGGTGGCATCCATCTAAGGTTGCTGGGACTCCGGAATAAAATGATGGAAGAGAAAAGGGAGATGCCTATTTTCTTTCTGCTTACACCCTGAGTTTTCACTGAAAGAGGGAAAGAAAATTAGGGATGCCTATTTCCCTCTGTCTCAGAATGGGCAACCAACGCTCCCTCCCACGAGGAATTGAGAGTGGTGGGCTGAGTACATGAGGCACGCCTGTCGTAAGTCCTGCAAAGGGGTCAGGGAAATATTCTGCTTCATCGTGCACTGAAAAAAAATGTTTACAATAAGGTTTGGAAGATTCGGGACTGGTTCATAGAAATGTTTCAAATTAAGGGAGTAGAAGTTTTCCCCATAGTGCTAACTAAAAAGGCATTCCAGACAGAATAAATGGCAGTTACAAAATAGAGTTGACAGCTATAGTATGTTTTTAAAAATGCACATAGCTCAAACAGCAAGAGTGCAGAAATGCATTCAGGAGAATCAAGAGAAATGAGATGCAGCTGAAGGCCTAGGCCGTAGTACTGAGGGCCATAAGCACCATTCAAAGTGAACTAGATTTCATCCTATAGAAGATGATACATGGATGAAGGATTTTAAACAGGGAAATAATAGCTTGAAATTTCTAGTTCAACCAGATTATTTAAGATTTGTGTAGAAACTATAGTTACTGCAATCACAAAGAAATAGGTTTTAGTTCCACAATCCCTAACTCACTTTCTTTTTCTGCTTTTCATCACTTGGTTCTAGTTCAGGGGCTGATAATAAAAATTCTTAACTAATTAAGAATAGAAAGAAACTCAATCTAAAAAGGGCATCCAAGGAAAACTTACAGGTAGCATTATAACTAATGGTGCAAGGCTGAGTGTTCTTGTTCCAAGATCTAGAACAAGGCAAGAAAGTCTCACCAATCCTATTCAACCTTTCACTGGACATCCTAGCTAATAAATTAATGCAAGAACCGTAAAGGTTACATAGGAAGTAATAAAAGTTTCTCTTTTCAGATGACATGGTCTTTCAAAAAGGAAGAAACAAAGTGTTTCTGTTTGCAGATAACATGTTTTTCAGTGTAAAGAAAAATCCTAGGGAATAAAAAAATGGAAGCTTATAGAGCTAACAAGTACTTTTACTATGTTTAGTATGTCTATATGATAGTGAAGAAAAGTACTTGGACATACCAGGCCCATGAATTGAAAGATTCAACATTGTTAACATGTAAATTTTCTCCTAAGTTATTATAGACTCAACTTGACCTCAATCAAAATTCTGACAGGATTTTTAAAAATACATCGACAAACTATAAAATTTATTGGCAATTTTAATGTCCTATACTAGCTGAAACAGTTTGAAAAAGAAAGGCAAGTTATGCTATATAATTTATGTGTCTAGCATATAAAAAGTGAATTGTATATATTCATTAAATTAAGGAGTACACATCACATTTATTAAATTAAGGAGTACACATGTCTTACTATTATCAAACTTCACATTCACTTCTGATAGGAAAAATGAATCGTGAGAACAGCAAGTGATGATATAGAATAAAGTAGGAAATTAAGACAATTAATAGATTTTAAATTCTATTGAATTTGAGACAGACATATTATCAGGTGGTTGGTAGCTTTGCCATTTGTAGGTTAATATCAATTTTTTTCATAATTTTGTCATCAAAAATTTAAATCAATATTATACTCTTTCATAGCCAGTCCTATGTGTTGTTGCTCTTGTGAAGTATTTAAAGGTGCAGAAGGTATAAAATTTTTTTTTTGAGACGGAATCTCCTCTGTTGCCCAGGCTGTAGTGCAGTGGCGCGATCTCGGCTCATCGCAATCTCCGCCTCCCAGTTTCAAGTGATTCTCCTGCCTCAGCCTCCCAAGCAGCTGGCATTAAAGGTGCCCACCACACCCAGGTAATTTTTTTGTGTTTTTAGTAGAGATGGGTCTCACCATGCTGGCCAGGCTGGTCTCAAATTCCTGACCTCAGGTGGTTCACTCGCCTAGGCCTCCCAAGGTGCTGGGATTACAGGCGTAAGCCACCACGCCCAGCCAAAAGTATAAACTTTTGAGCTATAATAGCCATAAAAAATGTTAAAACAGTTAAAACCAAATCAGTCCATACTGAGATCTATAAGCATGGCTAACCTCTGAAAGGTAAAGAATTAGGGAACCTGAGGAGACATTCATCACCTCATATAATCAAAGTTAAAACAAATGATCTCTTAATCCAGTCTATCATTGTTGGACATTTGGGTTGGTTCCAAGTCTTTGCTATTGTGAATAGTGCCGCAATAAACATACGTGTGCATGTGTCTTTATAGCAGCATGATTTATAATCCTTTGGGTATATACCCAGTAATGGGATGGCTGGGTCAAACGGTATTTCTAGTTCTAGATCCCTGAGGAATTGCCACACCACAATGGTTGAACTAGTTTACAGTCCCACCAACAGTGTACCCGGGGACTGTTGTGGAGTGGGGGAAGGGGGGAGGGAGAGCATTAGGAGATATACCTAATGCTAATGATGAGTTAATGGGTGCAGCACACCCCAACATGGCACATGTATCCATATGTAACAAACCTGCACGTTGTGTAAATGTACCCTAAAACTTAAAGTATAATAATAATAAAAAAAGAAAAAAAGATCTCATAATTAGAAAACAAAGACAAAATCAAATATACAAAAAGTTATTTTCTTAGGCCCAAATTCAAGTTGTTGAACTGATTAAGTGGAAATAAACAGATGTCCATATGAACTTTCTTTCCAGAAACATAATCTCTTCATTTTCATTGTATTTAGCAAGCTTTTTACTATGCCTATCTGCTTCTAGTCTGATCATCTTAGCCTGGAGATTATTTCACATAATTTTGCTAATGACTGGGAAATTTTCCAAGTAGCTGATAAAATATGCTAATTACTGTTGATCTTAGCCTAGCAAAGGCACCTAATGAGGAGAAATTGTCATCTCTTCTACGAAAGATATTAACCAACAATGGGCTAAAAAGTAGGTACTCCTAAATTGCCATCATCACATGTTAAAATGAGATTTACAAAAATTATTTCCACCTCTCATAAGCAGTAATGTCTTTCAGAATTATAGGCTTATTTCATGTATAGAAACTAAAGCACAAGGAAAAATTTACTCTAACTTGGAGGGTTTGTTGATTCTGGATGGAAACCTGTCATTGGGGAAAACAGAGGCAATTTACATTACTGATGTCAACATTTGCAGTGAGTTATTATTTGAAACCTTTATTGTGTTTTGTTTTGCACTCATGTCCAGAACAGTAACACAAGCTGAAAAAGAAAGGGATAGAGCAAAACAAAAAGTCCCAGGAGATATGCAAACAGACTCTCAAACAAATGAGATGATCAAAGTGGAAATAACAAAACAGAACAAAACATTTTGTGAAATAACAGATGAGAAAGGATTACTGAGAGAAGACTGAAAACTATGAACGGTTGAACAGGTGAAGGCAATATGAAAGGCAGTAGACCCTGAGTGAGAGGTCCAGTAGATCCCTGAGTTGAAAGAAGAAATGCAAACACCCCCAGACTCCAAAATGTATTAGGAGTAGGCATGTGGAGAGTGACGGTGGGAGGAGGTTCTGAACTATTTCACTTAGACCCTAATAACCACTTTATTCACCTGGAAGCGTTGATGTTTCTAGGCAACTCTCCCTATGGTTCAAATATTTGATTTTCTTCCTTTGAACTGTCTGTGATTAAGACAGCTAATCAAATACTTCAGGATAAAAATAGTGACTTCAGTAAACAAATATGTCTAGAACCAGTAGTGGCCCATGTGATTTAATAGCAATTTCTTCTACATTCTGAAAGATAGGACAAGATTATGAGCGTATTTCACACCGAATCACCAGCTCTCTGAAGTTCATGTGTTACTCATAGGTTTGATATGACTATTAAATTAACTAAAGTAACTAATATTTGTTTATAATTTGTATTTTCAAATTATAAACAAATAGTAATATTCATAGTTTTTCTCAAATATTTGCTATACATTTCACAACAGCTCTAGTTGTGAAATTATCCTAATTGTGCATGTAAGGAAATGGTGGCTCTGAGAGATGAAGTTGCTTTTTTGCAGTTATGCAGGTATGCAGTGTGAAAGCCAGGTTCAAACACAGCTGAATTTCCTTTATTTACTTTAGGACAACACTCATTTCCTTTCACCACCTCATCTCATGTTTTTTGCCCTTTGCTTGATGGTGTATAATCTGAACTTTACCCAAAACTGTTGCTCTAATTTTTCTTGGAGTATCATCAAAAAAGAATTATCTCTTGATAATAAGGAGAAATAATTTCAGAGACACTAATGGATTTTAAATTCCTTCAATCATTAAAACATACACTCTTCCTTAAATGGCTGTAAAGTCTAGCTGAAAAAAAAACAGTGAAACTCTCAGACGCATAAAGAAAACTACTGCAAGCAGGAAAAGAAAGTTCAGTGCATATCAATGGTATGAGATAAGCAAGGCTTATTCTCAAACAGCCTCTTTTGGTGCATTAAGTTCATGACCCAGCAAAGTTATAATGACATTATTACAGAATTTTTTTGCTAGTTCCTGAATTGTTAAAGCTGAATATATAGTGATGGGATGAAAGGGCCTTTTGTATCCATAACTTTTCTCCTTTTAAACAGTAAGTTTGTTATTTGGCAATGCTCATAAACTGACCTCTTTACCATACAAATGCAAATTTATTTCTCTTCAGTGTATCTTAAACATCAAAAGAAGCATATATAATATAATCCAATAACATTAGCTGCATCCACTCTATAACTGCAACTTCATTATGATATGGTCACCCAGTTCATGTTTTGTCACCTGCTTTTTGAAGCAGTTCAGCCCATGTTTGTAATATTCTGAGTAAAAGAAAGTTCTTTTTTATATTGAACTGAAATCCAAATGTCTACAATTTCTATACCCACGGAGATACTCAAGACAAATCTTCTGGTAGTCATTAATGCTTTTTTCTTAGGTCTCATTTTTGTAATTCGTCTAATTATAGCAACCAAACATACAAACAAAAAACAAAACACAGAATTTAACACAATCTTTTTATTATTAAAAATAAGAAGTTTTTTGTTTCAAGAATGTTGAAGCATTTCACAGACTCAAGGTAAAAACTGAACCTCTATGGAATTTAGCAAGCATGGAAACCAGGGAAGCTCCAGACTTCTGGCTAGATAATTTTGAAGAACACTGCATTCCTGCTTCCTCTTGAAGGATCTTGGCCTCCTTTACTGTCTTAGAAAACAACAACCTTTCAGAAAATTCTTAATGGAAAGGACATTCTTTCCCTTATTTTCTAAATTTTTTCCCATTTCCCTTCTGTTTCTGTTCAAAGTAATATATGAACTGCTTCACTCTTCCAATGCAGGTTATCTACCTTTCTTTGAAAAACCTTCAAATAAAGCAAAAAATAAATAAATAAAAATTAAAACAAAACAAAACAGAAGTCCTCTTTATATCCATTGCAGGCCCCTGTTAAATGCATCAAAAAGTCTGCAGTCAAAAAATAAAATGTGGTTTGGAAAAATTTATGAATTTTTAATACATCAAGCATCTGTCAGTGACTTGTATAAGCAATTACAGAAAATTGATGTCCCTGTAGTCAAAAAATGATTGTGGTATATCATGAATTCCTTGGTGTTCAATTTTTCTCACTTTTCTTTCCACAAGTATAGATTGATTTTTATATAGATCGATTCTGCCAGGTAAATTTTTCTGAGCCTTGTCATAAAGTTTTGTCACTAAAGTTGTCTATTTTATCCTCATTCCATCTGTTCATCTTTGCAATCTGAAGTTCATAACCTGTGATTTAAGTTTTCCTTCTATTACTTTATTTTATAAAACTATGTACATACATTTAAGTATCAAAAGAACCCTGAAGTCACTTAGTTCAGGCTATTTACTTTACAAATGCAACAATTGAGCTCCACAGAGAGTAGATTTCTTGCCCAAAGTGGTGCATTTGGGATGGGGGTCCACTTTTTGTATTTACTTAGCATTCTTTCTTCAACACCACTCTTTCCATGTTACATAGTGTATATGTAAAATTCAAAGCATAAAAACAGATGATTCACATAACATCACTTGAATCCAAACTTGTTAACTTTCGAACACGTGAAAATGGCTGACTACTCACCTCATCCTCATCTTCTGGCTATGACTTCACTAACAGTGCTGTTGTTCAAGCCTGAGCAAATATGATAGTTAATAGCAAAACAAAACAAAACAAAACAAAAATAAAATCTATGGCAATTGAATAAGAAACCATGGAAAGTATTTTTTTTCCAACTTTTTGAACCAGGGCTTACGTTTTTATTGTGCACTGTGCCCCAGAAATTGTATAGCCAGCCCTGAATGCAATTCAAGTGGAGGACAAGCTTTTGAGGAATGAACTATCTATAGCACACATAATAATTCAGCTTAATGATGATAATTGAAAACAATTGATGCAAGTACTGTAATTTCTGACGAAACTAGAGTGTATATACACAAGCAAAAAAAATTCAATGCCTAACCAAAAGCACAAAAGGAAAATTGGAGGACCTCTCTAGCAATGTTTAAAAGTGATTTATCTTCAGTAGTATATATGACTGAAAATCGATCCCATGACTTGAAGATAAGTTTTTAACTGTAGCACCAGTTAAGTGCCCAGCCTGCCACGCTTGATAGACTAAAGTAGAAGTAGGCAAACTTCAAACTGCCTAAATCTGTCCCATCACCAGCTTTTGTAAAGGAAGTTTTTGTAAAATAATTTTATTCAGATTAATTTGCCTATTACCAATGGTTACTTTCTAATGGCAGAGTTGAGCAGTTATAATAAAGAACATAAGACTGAAAAACTGATAATTTTTATTATTTGGCCCTTTACAGAGGAAATTTGTTGACCCCTGTGCTGAAGTAATGATACTAGTAGGATGGAATGAGATCCTGATTCAGGAAATGAGGACAATTGATTAGGACCTACAAGGCTTAGAATTTTGAATTTCCAACTCCCTATAAACTTTTTTGCTAGCAAGGACGTACTCCTACAATGTCCTTTCAGCCCATAATGAGAGTTAGATACCAGTATAAACCGGACCAGAAATATAAGGTCTAAACCAACAGTCAATGCCATAAATTCCCCAAAATATTGGGAATTTAATCATTTTAAATCGGAATGATTCTGAAGAAAAATGTTATGTGAATGAATTTTAAGGATGAAAGTAGAAAGGATAAACAAGATCAAGTTAAATGTATTACCTGATATATAATATGTTGATTGAAGACTTGAAATCACAGTAACAATATCACCTCATCCCTATTGTCTTGAAGGACTTGACTTGAGAGATGTGTGTGATGGCCTGCTTAAGGCTCAGCTAGAGTACCAGCTAGGAGAAAACACCCAGTGAGATTGGGATGATGTCTAATATGATATGGATAACATATCATGCAACCTTCCTTATAACTATAATACACTTCCAAAAATCAAGAAGTGGAATGGAGACCCTATCACTATTTCACCTAATATTCACTTAAGGAATTTTTGATTCTTGTTTCCATGATCTTGGGCTCAGTGAATTTGAAGTCTATGTGCCCAAAGTAGTACTGTGTCCATCAGGAGACAGTCACGGTCATGTGAGTTACTCATGTCTCTAAACCAAGAGGGAGACATGGTGCTCATTATAGCGGCCAGAATCATTGATAACCCTGTTTACAGAGCAGACTTTGGGGTTTGTGCCAGACAATGGGGTCAAGAAGGACTCTGGAACCCAGTGAATTCCTTAGGATTTTAAAAAATGTATTTCCTTGCCAATGGCACAATTCAAGAGAAAACTGTGGTAGCCAAATAAGGTCAAAAAGAACACAGATAATGCATAAAGGAAGGTTTGAGCTGTCCACCAAGCAAAGAACTTTCTTTCTCACAAAGCTGACTTTTAGGGTCTTTAGATTCTTACCACCACTATAGATGTAGATGCTATTCATTATTCACTTTTCTTTGGCAAGAGACCTTGCCAATTCTGCTTGATATCCCTGCCTTTCTCTTCTGTCTGCAACCTTCTAAGAACATAGGCATTTCTATCTTCATTACAAAATAGAAGAAAACAGAGTTAATTTGTGATGTCCTATGATTTCCTTATATCTTAGCAAGTCAGGAGGATGATAAACTACTAGTTATCCTGCCTGATGTACAAGCCATGAGTATTTTACTCTACCTTGTCAATTAGAAAATTTCCCTTCTACTATCTTTATTTATGACATGACATTACTATTATAAGTTTCCATTTAGAGAGATCTCTTCTTTCCCTTGTGTTTCATTTTTCTTTTTGTCTTCCTATTTTTGTAATGTATAGAAACAATTTCTAAGATGTCTTATTCTCCTAAGATATATTTATTGTCATTAAGAGAAAGATTAAATCATGAATTTGCAAGGCACTTTAAAGTACACAGAACAAATAAACCAAATTATTTCATGTGATTTGTCACATTAATGTTTATATCCAGCAAATACTTGTTGAGGACTTAATTTGTCTCTCAGGTTATTTGTGGAAGATATAGAGGGTGTAAAAAGCAATTTAAATACAGTGAGAGTGAGATTAGCACTATTAGCACTGAGTCAGCACAGAGGAAGAATATGGTATTCATCTAGCCTGGGAATCAGGAATAATTTCATGAAATTTCTATGGATCAAGTTTAGAAGTATCATATTATGAATCTTTGATGTTCAAAATAACTAAGCACCTATTTGCCATAGAGTATAGGAATTGAGCCACGTGCCCAAAGAAAGGAAAGATGATTATGGTGAATGGCTAGAGTTTTCTATTATACCCCGACTCTTCTTATGCCCTCCTCTGAGAAAAACATCACTAAAAATATTATTTGTGCTCTCTTGTAATTTTACAACATCTTTGTGCACTTGAAGTATTCTTCTCAAGAGTCATCTCTTGAGAGATGAGTAGAAGTTCAATATCTGGATCCTTGGGTACACATTTAAAATTTTTATTTTAATTCAACTTTAATTGGACTATAGAAAGATTTTATAAGCATACGGTGATTCACATTCAAATGACCTTTTTATTTACATTCTCCACGAAACTGTTTATTTTAAAGTTTTAACTCATTAAAAATCTATACATATACATGATGTATGGATAGGGTCTGGGTTTCCCCAAACCATGGATTCATATATATATATATATATATATATATATATATATATATATATATATATATATATATACAGATTCCAGAGAACAACCTCAAAGTTCTAGCCATCAGTCAGCATCAACCTCTATACAAGTAAGTCTTCAAAATAAATCTAGTCCCAATCACCATCTGAAAGCAGCCACATGAAAGATATTTATCAAAAACTACCTAGTTTATTCCAGTCATCCCCCAAAACCATAGAAAATAAATTTATTTTTGTAATTTCACTAGTATTTGGGGTGACTTGTTCTTCAGCAAATGATAACTCAACTAGATTTCAGTACCTAGAATTTTACACTGCAAAAACAACCTGAAATACGTGGTATTGGCTTCGGGACCAGGTGGCAGATTGAAGGCGGAAGAGCCTCAAGGAGAGTAGAAAAACGTAAAGAGCATCAAGAAAAATAATATTGAGAACCTCAGAACCTTGAGGAAGTCGTTAGTGAGAGCTTAAAGGGAGGAAAAATAAAGCTAGAGGATAAGGGACATTTGTTATGTAATGGCAGAAATTTGGCAACACAGTCTTATGAAGTAATGTGGAAAATAGGAAGTGTTCCTAATGGACTTGGTGATATAGAGATTTCTAGACAGAATACTTGAGAGCGCCACTTCACATCCTCGTATTGTGTGTAATAAAATGTGAGAAGACAAAGATAAGCTAAAGAATTAACTGTTAAATAAAATGAAGCCAGGATTTGCTGGGTATAAAAATTAAACTTTCTCATTCCCAGTATCTCCTGAGAGCACAACAGCTTAAGGTTATAGATTAAATTCAAGGTTAGACAATTACGTTTTTTTAAAAGACGTCGGAAATATTTTATGCAACTACCCATAGGACCATTTAGATTGTCAAGGATCCTCTAAGGTCTTAAGGACATGCCACACAGATCCACTCTGTTAAATAATAAAACTTCTAATAATCATTGGGATACGGTTCCACATCAGCTTCGAAGATAACCCAAGGTAAGAGAGGACTAATCTTAAAAAAAAAAAAAAGAATAAAAAGAAAAAAGATTAGTGGTTGTGGCTTTTGTCTAATTCAGCAGCCCAAATTAAATTCACAGAAATCTTACAAAATTTTAGAAGTAACTTTTTTTCTGTTGTTAGTTTCTGGTAGATGTACTACCAGCTTGTACTAAAAGTCCAGAGACAATAATAAAAATGAAAAGAAACCTTTGACTCCTTGATCGGCTACAGGAAGAAAGCTGAACAAGGAGACTACCTAGCAGCAAACACCAGTAATTTTTTATTAAAAAGGATGGGTGAATCAGAGGACAGAGTCAACAGCCAAGAGGGCAGAGCCCAAAACATTGCAAAATCATTCTCAGGCACTAGGACTGACTCTTCATCAAGAGATTGAAAACTTATACTCAGCAATATTTCAAAAAATTTCTAAGGATGAGTGACTGCTGTGACTGCCGTGCGAAACTGTTTCCCCCTTTATTAAACATAAGTTATTCTATGCCTTCCTAAACATTGCATGTTAATTGTAGGGGAAAAAACAACTTGTCTCTTTAGTTCTGAGTTCTTTATATTGAAAAAAAACTGCACTCAAAAATTGCTATTGTAGGAAACATATTCCCAAAGTTCATCTGGATGTGGACCTGAAATAGAAGACAATATCCAGCACTTGACCTTGACTATAATTTCATAAAGATATGCTACTTTGGGAAAGGGGTCATTGGAAGTAAATGAGTGTTGTTTGCATGGAGTTGGTATGTGAATAATCTGTGACCAGAGAAATAACAACTCTGACAGTTTCAAAACAGTCACCAAATTAATTGACATTTGTTCCTTTGGAAGGTAGTATCTGTGTCTGCTTCCCTTGAAGATAAACTCTCTGATTGAACAATAGAATATGGTGAAATTGATATGTGGCACGAGGACAGTTTACAGGCCCAGGGCATAAGAATGTGACAGCTTACATTTTTTTATTTCTTGGAAGGTGTTCTCTTTAAACTCAGCTACCATGCTGTGAGGAAGGCGAGGCTACATGTGTAGGTGTTCTAGCTGCCACAACTTTAGGTCTCAGGTGCTAACCAAGGTCACTCACCAGGCAAGCAAGTGAAGAAGACCTGAAGCACACCCTAAGCTCAGTCCCCTCTGCCTGCCACCACATGGGAGACCTTTAATTAGAACTTCTTGGCTGAGCCCAGTCAACCTCTAGAGAAATAAAAGGTAATAATGACACTATTCTTGTTTGATTTAGTCATTAAATTTTGGGCTGATTTGCTATATAGCAATAGGAACTCTAATAGTATGTATCTCTAAAACTCGAAGTATCTTGTAAAATATCTATATTTTAATTATAAAATTAACAATAATGAGAAAAGGGATTTACTTTTAATAAAAATTTAGATATATGATATGTGATAATTATACCTTCACCCTAGCTCTCATATTTACAACTAATCACACTAGATAGGGAGGGCTTACACATAATACAGTTACTAGTAACTTAAAGACCATTTATTGTCTTTAATCAACCAGAAATAAATTATGTTAATTAGACCCTACACAGTAAAGCAACTCTAGGGTTGAAACAAAACAGAATAAAAATCGTTTCAACTTAACCTGACTAAATATTTTTATGTAGAGGTTATGCACCCTTCTTTTTTTTTTTAACCAAACATTCCAATAGAGATTTTTCTGGTATCTCTGTTTAAAATATTTAAATGTCTGTAAGGAAAACCAATGAATCATTTGTGCTATGAAAGTACAATGACTGATATTATATACAGTGTTCTATTGTTCATTTATTACCTCAGTTTTAATTGGTTAAATTGGATATTTGTAAATAATTTAATTTCTATATCAGAAATTTATAATTCAGAATCAGATGGTTTATATCACATTTTCTGGGTATTGTACTTTTAGGAAACCTAACTACTGTTTTCTTCCTTTACAGAGAGATAAGATTGAAAGTAATTTAAATACAGATTCCTCTTAAAAATCATTTTTAATTTAAAAATGCTTTACAATCTTTTGTTTTGCAGTAGACTCATCTTATATCTTTTCTTATATATACTCATGTTCTGTGATTTTATAGACAAGTTTATCTTTGTATAGTTTTGAAATAGTCACAGTGGACAAAAATAATTTTGTCAAAAGGAGGAAGAACACAGGCTTGTAGCCAGATTTTGCTTTTAGCCTTCAATCCATGTGCAAGTCTTCTCAACTATAAAATATAAAAGGCAATATCTTCCCTGAATATTTCACATGATAGTTAAAATTATGTGTGAGATTAGTCACATGGACATGTTTTGACATCAATGTGTATTTTTATAAGGTAAAATTTTGGCATATGCACTAGGCTAGGGGAGTGAGAATGAACTTGCCCATAAACTAAAAAGAAGCAAAAAGGTTGATGCCTCTAAAAGACATCAAAGGCAATCACTCTCAATCTTATCATTTTATAGATGAGACCTAGTGACTTTTTCAAGTTCACATTTGACTATAATCTGTGCCTCTTGACTCTTAAGACAACATCTTAAAAATAATCAGCAAGTAAACAACTACGTTGAATAATGTGCTATATTTTTATTTTTGCGTTGAACAATGTGCTATATTTTTATTTTAATAGCTTTGATCCTGATGCAATACCCCTAGAACAGATTTTGATAATTGCCTAGCCTTTCCCATCAGGAAAACTAATCAGAGGAAGCACTGAATTTCAGATGAAAGTAAAGCATACCTGTGCCATGTTGGTGTGCTGCACCCGTTAACTCGTCATTTACATTAGGTATGTCTCCTAATGCTATGTAACAAAACTGCATGTTGTGCACATGTACCCTAGAACTTAAAGTATAATTTTAAAAAAGGTAAAAAAAAAAAAAAAAAGTAAAACATATCTTCTTCAACAACAGCTTTAGTAGCCTTGGCTCAAATTCCTTGGTGCTGCCTAGATAGCACACAAAGAGAAGAGCTTCAGAGAAGTGACAAATGATCCCAGCAGCAAACACAGATCGTGTCAGAAGATGGCAGTAAAGGAGCAGAAGCAAAGATAATCCAGGGCTTAGATTCCAGGTTGCATGTATTCCAGCTCCTCTTATCTCTTATTGGAACAGAATTCAATGACTTCACCTGTGTGTATATATATATATACATTTTTAAGTAAAATTGGAAAGAATATTAGAGGTAGTATGTGTAAAAAAAAAAAAACAGTCCCTGTAGTTGGCACTGAGGACATGAGATGCAAATTACATTAAGATGTGGATCACTACACATGGTTTGACGAGTGCTAGAAAAGACACATTAGCAACTAATGAGTAAATAGAAGTAGGTGCAGCATGCTAGGGGATAGCAGAGAGGGAATACATTGATAAGCCCAAGAGTAATGGGAGTCTTTCCTGGAGGAAGAAATGTTTGAGCACCAAGAGCAAAAAGAATTGGACCAGGCAACAAACATAGTACAAAGGCTTCCTGGCAAAACAAAACAAACCAACAAACAAAAAAAACCGCATGCCTAAAATGCAGAGAGAGAACAATCAGTTTATTCATGTAAATTGCATTGGGAGTATGCATACAATAATCAAGGAACCTAATTTTTTTTAGTACAAAGGGAATATATATATATATATATATATACACACACACACATATTAATTCCTTTAATCCTCACCATTTCCCAATTTGCTACGTTCTCGTTATCTATGTTTTACACAAGAGAAAACTGAAGTTGAGAAAAGCTAATTAATGTGCTAAAGATCATATTATTAAGAAACAGTAAAACTGACGTTTGAACTGCCTTCTTGACTCCACAATCAATACTCTTTACCAGCCATTGGTGGTGGAATAGTTGAATACTGATAAGATCACTTCATGCAGACAGAAGATTTTCAAATGTCAAGCTCTTTGCCATGTAAATTAAGTGTTTTCATTGTCAACTCTGTGTGCCCACAACGGGGAGATATAACCTTACTTTTTATTTGTTCTGCCATATTGTCAAGATTTGAAAATAATATGTGGTAAACACAGGTCAAATGGGGTATAATAAAGAATGTTCTGTAACTCTAGCCAGTTTGCATGTTCATTTGATTTGTTTTAATTTTGGTTGATTTAGATCAATGTTCTTTTTCATTCATATAAAAAATCAGGGCCTTAACATGGGTGCCAACAGTGCATTTTGGAAATATATTAAAATTTAATATATAATTTTAATTAGATGATAGTCTGTTCAGAAACATTCTTTGCCTCGTATAAAACTGAAGTGAATTGATGTGAAATAACTGATGCACAAGTAACGCATATCCTTTCCCTACGTCCATTGATGACATCATTAACCTCTCCCAATTCTCTTCACTTCTAAGGGTAAAAATGGCTTTGGAATCCTTTTTTAACATAGTGTTCCAGGCAATACAACATATTAATCAGATCATTAAATGTATCTTTTTTATGACATGGAAAACCAGAATTTTATCAATCTGTGTTGGAGTTTCAGGGTACAAATTGTTATGTAGTAAGTAATTCATAAAAATGATTATAATGTTAATTGACTCAACATAAGCTTATGGAAGAATTCCTCATTGCCAGAATTCGCTGGGTGTCTGCACAGTTACCAGTATTATGTTTGGCACAATGGGGAATATAAGAATAGGTTTAATGTGTCACTTGTTCTTGAGTCTCTTATAATCTTTCTTGATAATTCTGATTTTCTCCATTCTGTAGTTCAGAAAATTCAGAAGAGTGTGGCATTCCAGGTACAAATGCAAGATAACTTTGTGCCTTACATTTAGAGGAGCATGAGGGGAAGAAGTCATGTGAATGATGGCATTGGAAATTCGGATATAATTGAGGGCTGCAAATTAAAGAATAGACTCTACAACATAGCATCTCATATATCCATCACCTAAAGAGTTATTGAACTATGGTGAGAGTCATCCAAGACAGATGAAAAAACAAAGAGCTTCCACCTTCCCATTTTTTAATGGAAAACACAGTGTGGTCCATGTCATTGCAGTGAATCCAAATTCATTTACTGAAAACAAAGGACCAGAATATTTTATTAGTACTGACAGGTAAAGATTTTAGAGCATAAATATCAAGGTTACTAGATAATCATTCAAAACCACAATTGCACACGTAATATAAAAGCATTGATAGAAGCACTGTCAAACATGACTAGTTGGGAAGGTAAAGATGTTTGCTTTGCTCATAGGTTTCCTCACTGACACTGGAAGTGAGATTTCTGTCTGTCAAAATATGTCCTGTACCAGTTGTGACTATACTGGCTCTCAAGTACAAATCCACACTCCTTTGCCTTGTCTTATAATATTATATGTGGACCTTGTAAACATTCCTTTTATACATGATGACTTGATGTTTAGCTTTGCCAAGAGGGCAATGGAGGAGCTGCAAAGACATAGCAAGAGAAACAGCCTTCTCTTCCTGGTTTCGGTGTGCTGTTTTAGGCCTGGCTGCCAACAGAATAGCAAATGGGAGTCCTCTTAACGGCCGTTAAAGGCTAGCTAAGGGTTTTCTGCACCTACCAGAAAGTTTCTTTCTTGTCCAGCAGGTCTTTCATAGGGATTAGATCCATGCTACATGCACCTTCAAGAAGTCTCTCAACCACCAGGCTGGTCATTCTTCTGTACTGACTCTGACTCAACCACACCATGCAGCAAGGTAGTTGTCTATGTTATCCATGAAATTACTTATACATCATGTTTAAAATTTGACTTGAAAGCAAATGCTCATCAATGAAAAATTGAGAAAGAATGAAAACTTCTGTGCTTGATAAACTTCAAGTTCCAAAGTATTTACAGTATATTAATTACAAACCCAAAGTATTTGTTGAGTATCTTCTGAGGCTGAGAAATTGTGCAAAATTCTCTCAGGAGAGGTGCAGAGAGAAGACTTATTAATGCTACTGATAGTGAGTAACTATTTGTGAAATGAACTGTGTAATACATATATAGAGAAAAGAGAGAAAGACTTGACTTTAGTACTCCAGCTTAATAATAAACAGTGGGGAATATAGGTGCTAGACAAACGATGACAAATGTGGTGTGCTTTCCAGAAAGTGTTATATGGGTAGGGCTAGTCATTGATTTATGCTTTACACTAGGACCTAGTTACAATTCCTGTTAAAAAACAGAAATTTGATAAGATGAAAACATTTGATGAAATTTGATAAGATGAAAAAATTTGGTAAGGATGAAAACATACTCATCCTGAAGCCTTATTGAGTACTCCACAAAGTATTAAGTACACAACTTCCTTAAATAATTCACAAAGGATTAAATCATCTACAAAATTATTTCATGAACCACATTCCTAATTTTCTAGAATATCCTTACATTTGCATATGTATCGAGAGAGGGAGAGAGAGAGAGAGAGACTGAGAGAGAGAGAGAGAGAGAGACAGATAGACAGAGCATACATGCTTGGTATTCATAAGGCATGTATATGAAAACTTAGGGAATTCCCATAATCACAAATGCAGAAATAGCTTCAAAGGCTTGTGAATTTTCTTTGAAGTACAATTCCACCAAAAGTTACTTATCTGGTGCCATATGTTCACACTAAGTTAGCTGTCTTTTTAACTTTCACCTATAATTTATTTCTCACTTTTTGGAAGGCTTTACATTGCCTCAAGGACTCACATTGAAACTGTTGAACATAATTTTTTTCTTATTTCAGTACACACCATATGGCATATTGTTCAGATGATAGATCAGTCCTGCATTTGGCAATCCAATCTTGATTTTATCTAAATCTTCTATTTCCTAAGAATCAAAAATCTCCTGTATTCTCTTTTCTTCAAATCAATGTCAGCAGTTAGATTTTAGCTTTTGTAAATTTCCGTGGCCATTTTTAACACATACAAAAATTATTTTTTGCTTTTTTGACTATGTACTCATTGATGAATGGAGAAAAGCTGAGTAGAAAACACTATTGTTTGGAAAGTGTTGTTGGCCTTGTTCAGAAGTGGTGTTTTATGTTATTCAATGTTGTGCTAGAGTGAATCACAAAGGATTTTTTAAACATAGTGGATTTTTAGGGTGTTCAAGTGTATTAAAACCCATGAAAATAAAGTTGATGAATGCCATGGGTACACAGTAGCAGTACTTTAAAAAAAAATATTATGTTTTATTTCAATGGATTTTTGGGGGAACAGGTGGTGTTTGGTTACATGAATAAGTCTTTAGTGGTGATTCTGAGATTTGGGTGCACCCATCACCCAAGCAATGTATGCTGTACTATGTGCAGTCTTTCATCCCTTGTCACCCCCCACCCTTCTCCCTGGGTCCCCAAAGTCCAATGTATCATTCTTATGCTTGTGAATCCTCATAGCTTAGCTCCCACATATGTGTGAGAACATATGATGTTTTGCTTTCCATTCCTGAGTTGCTTCACTTAGCATAAGAGTCTCCAATTCCATAATTCCACCCAGGTTACTGCAAATGCCATTACTTTGCTCTTTTTTATGGCTGAGTAGTATCCCATTATATATATATGTGTGTGTATATATACACACACATATATATATACATATATATACACATGTGTATACATATGTATATACATATACATACACATGTGTATGCATATATACATATATACACATGTGTATGCATATATACATATATACACATGTGTATGCATATATACATATATACACATGTGTATGCATATATACATATATACACATGTGTATGTATGTATATATACACATGTGTATGTATATGTATATATACACACGTGTGTATGTATATGTATATATACACACGTGTGTATGTATATGTATATATACACACGTGTGTATGTATATGTATATATACACACATGTGTGTATGTATATATACATATATATACACATGTGTGTATGTATATATACATATATATACACATATATGTATTTTGTTTCCTTTATCCACTCATTCATTGATGGGCATTTGGGCTGGTTCCATATTTTTGCAGTTGCAAATTGTGTGGCTATAAACATGCGTGTGCAAGTATCTTTTTTGTATAATGACTTATTTTCCTCTGGGTATATATCTAGTAGTGGGATTGCTGGATCAAACAGTAGATCTACTCTTAGTTTTTAAAGGAATCTCCACACTGTTTTCCATAGTTACCATATTAATTTACATTCACACCAACAATATAAAAGTGTTCCCTTTTCACTGCATCCCCGCCAACATCTATTATTTATTTATTTTTTTTTTATTAAGGCCATTCTTGCAGGACTGCGATGGTATCATGTTGTGGTTTTGATTTACATTTCCCTGATAATTAGCGATGTTGAGCATTTTTCCATATGCTTATTGACCATTTGTATATCTTCTTTTGAGGACTGTCTATCCAAGTTCTTAGCCCACTTTTTGATGGGATCGTTTGTTTTTTTCTTGCTGACTTGTTTGAGTTCTTTGTAGATTCTTGATATTAGTTCTTTGTTGGCTGAATATATTATGAAGATTTTCTCCACCTCTGTGGGTTGTCTGTTAACTCTGCTGATTATTTCTTTTGCTGTACAGAAACTTTTTGGTTTAGTTTAGTCCTGTCTATTTATCTTTGTTTTTGTTGCATTTGCTTTTGGGTTCTTGGTCATGATTTGTTTGCCTCAACCAATGTCTGGAAGGGTTTTTCCAGTGTTCTAGAATCTTTATGTTGTTGATGATATGATTGTGTACTCAAAAAAACCCTAAGGACTCATCCAAAAACCTCCTAGAACTGACAAATGAATTCGGCAAAGTTTCAGGATAAAAAATTAATGTACACAAATCAGTAGCTCTGCTATACACCAACAGCAACCAAGCTGAGAATCAAATCAAGAACTCCATCCCTTTCATAATAGCTGCAAAAATGAAATAAAATAAAATACTTAGAAATATAACTAACCAAGGATGTGAAAGACCTCTACAAGGGAAACTACAAAACACTGCTGAAATTATAGACAATACAAACAAATGTAAACACATCCCATCCTCAAGGATGGGTAGAATCAATATTGTGAAAATCACCATCCTGCCAAAAGCAATCTACAAATTCAGTGCAATTCCCATCAAAATACCACCATCATTCTTCTGGAACTAGTAAAAGCAATTCTAAATTTCAGGTGGAACCAAAAAAGAACCCACATAACCAACGCAAGACTAAACAAAAAGAACACATCTGATGGCATCACATTACTTGACTTCAAACTATACTATAAGGGCATAGTCACCAAAACAGCATGGTACTGGTGTACAAATAGGCACATAGAGCAATGGAACAGAATAGAGAATGCAGAAATAAAGCCAAATACAGCCAGCTGATGTTCGACAAAGCAAACAAAAACATAAAGTGGGGAAAGCACACCCTATTCAACAAATGGTGCTGGGATAATTGGCAAACCACGTGTAGAAGAATGGAACTGGATCTTCTTCTCTCACCTTATACAAAAATCAACTCAAGGTGAAACCATATTTTTTTATAATATTTTGTTTCTTCATAGGATAAGATTCAGATGTTCAGACCAGACCTGTAATAATGTGTGATATTATAGAAGTAGCAATAGAGCAGGAGGCAGATAAAGGTGGGTACCACTTCAAACTGTCACTCAAGTGTTGTGTAGATAATCTTTTAAGCTCTCTGAGTCTCATTTTCTTCATCGATAGAATTAGTTTAATGAGTTGTAGTTTTATTTCTGACTCTGACTGTTTGCCAATCTTTAACAAACAGCTTATAAGGAGTAAAGAATGTTCAACAATGCATGCCTAATGAATTTTGATAGACTGAATGATCAAAGTGCTTCTCTCCTCTTCTTTGTCATTGATTCTCATTTGTGAAACATCAATTAGTGTATAGGATACAACTTATGGCCAAGGAACATAATGAAGCTGACTATTTCTGGGGGATGAAGTTCAAAATATAAACCTTATCAATATTGCTTGATAGCTCATTCTTATAACTGATATGATTCAGGTAAAACAGATAGCAACTAAAATTTGTCATGTCTATTCAGATTTCTACTAACCTTGAATAAGGTCTTCTACATTATAATTATTTCCTGTGGATCATTCTTTATATTTTTAACAAACTTGTATAAATTATATATGTTAGGCAACTTTCTAGATAAGTATTCAAAATCTAGTGGGAAGGATAGCTATGTATACACATTGCAATGCAACACACTTATTGCTATAATGCACTCATGAATAATGAGTATGAGGCTGGAAAGCAATAGTAATATATTCTGCCAGAAATAAAAGAAAGTGGTATTACGAAAGGATTTAGTCAGAAATGGAAGTTTTGAACTGACTTGTTAAAAATGAGAAGTTTTCCAGAAAGTAAAAGCAGAAGAGTGGAAGAACATTTTAGTAAAGGGAGTAACATAAGCAACTTCAGGAGGTCACAAAAATGTATGAGAGGCTGGACATGGTGGCTTACACTTGTAATTCCAGCATTTTTGGTGGCTAAGGTGGGAGGCTCGCTTGAGCCCAGGAGTTCAAGACCAGCCTTGGGAACATAGGGAGACCCCCGTCTCTACAAAAAACAAGAATTAGAAAATTAGCTGGGTGTGGTGGCACACACCTGTAGTCCTACCTACATGGGAGACTGAGGCAAGAGGATTACATGAGCCCAGGAAGTCAAGGTCATAGTCAACTATAATCATGCCACTGTTCTCCAGGCTGGGCAACAGAGCAATGACAAGACCCTGAAAAATAAAAATAAATAAATAAATAAATAAAAATAAAAGAATGAAAGAGGGAGGGAGGGAGGGACGGAGAGAGATTGAGAGAGAGAGACAGCAAGAGCACAAGCAAGCATGAGAGTTAGGAAGCAGAAATTTACCTGTGAAGACACTTCAGAAACCTCCAGAATTAGTTAATGATGTATCTAAATTTGATAGTAATTTGTTCACTTATCAACTAACTCCCTGTACTAGACTCTAAATTACTTAATGCACGAAGCATTTCTGCTTTACTTAGAGCAACATCTGGCCTTGGTAGCTGCTCAACAGATTATTTTTCTACGAATACATGAGGGAAATCACCACTTCCCTCATGTATTCATAGAACAACAATCTGTTTAGGGTTTGTATGAGATGGATCCTGAAAGATCAAGCTAGAAGGTTAAGCTGGGTTAATGTGTGATGTGATTTAAATGCCAAAATAAGCCATTTAGCTTTAGTTCATTGGAAAACAAGTTTCCAATGGTATTTAATATGATCAAATATGTAATTCTAAAAAATCAGTTATTTTCCACTGTTTTTGAGACTTTCAAAGTTAAAAAGACATTTAGTCTCGTCCTCAAATAAAGCCAAATAGCCCCAGTAAAATAAATGAGGCTTCTCTTAAATGATGTAAGTCACTTTGATCATGTACAACTATTAGGTTTTATAGTAAATACAATAGCCTCAACAATTATTTTGGTAAAGACTACAGGCTTTCTTCCTACAATCTTATTGCCACTTTGCAATAAACAAGTCTCAGATAAGCTCCTCCTAAACACACATACACATTTATTAACAAATATGCACAGATTGGTTATTCTGCTCTGTAAGTGATATGGTTTGGCTCTGTGTCTCCACCCAAATTTCTAATTATAATCCCCATGTGTTGAGGGAGGGACCTGGTGGAAGGTGATAGATTTATGGGAGTGGTTTTCTCCATGCTGTTCTTGTGATAGTTCTCATGAGATCTGATGGTTTAAAAGTGGCTGTTTCTCCTTGCAATCTCTTTCTCCTGCCACCATGTAAGATGTGCCTTGCTTCACCTTTGCCTTCTGCCATGATTGTAAGTTTCCTGAGGCCTCCCCAGCCATGCGGAACCGTGAGTCAATTAAACCTCTTTTGTTTATAAATCACCAAGTCTCAGGTAGTTCTTTACAGCAGTGTGAGAATGGACTAATACAGTAAGTTTGATGGAATCCCAACTGTCTGTCCTTTTAGGTGCCTTACCAGTATCTTCCATGAAAGGCTAACCAGAGAAAAATACAATAGTGTTCTAACACAGGATTCAGCTAACCACCTAACTGGAGTAGGGCACCCAAGTAACCTCTGAATCAGCAACTGAAAAATTACTTTTTAGGAGTTAAACCTAAATTACTGTATTTTTAGTATATGAACTATGGGTCCCCAGATGTGTAAACTATTGATATAAGGGTAGTGCTATAGATTGAATGTTTGTCCCCTCTGAAACTCATGTTGAAATTTAAAATTGCCATTATAGCAGTATTAAGAGGGGAAACTTTAAGGAGGTGATTAGGTCATGATAGGTCTGCCTTTGTGGGGGTAATAATGCTGTCCAAAAAGGGTGAGTTTGGTCTTCTCTTGCTCTCTTGTGGTCTTGCCCATTTGCCTTATCATGTGATCATGCAGCAAGAGGACTCTTACAAGATGCCAGCACTTTGATCTTGAACTTCCCAGCCCGTAAAACTGTGAGTCAATGACTTTCTCTTTATTATAAATTATCGCATCTTAGGTATTCTGTTATAGCAGCACAAAATAGACTGAGACAGGTCTTCATGTCTGTATACCATTTATTGACAGGCTAGATATTTTAACAATGATATGTAACGTTTAATTGGGCTTATTAACAAACTGTCTAATGTTGACTTCTGATAAAGTTTGTCTAGGTGAAGTTCCTTATCCAGTACTACCCAAGATGGCTCCAATGATATTAACTTTAATAGAAATTTATGCAAAAATTGGTATATGTCAGAAATTGGGCTAGACGCATCAGGTAAGAAAAATACAAACATTGAAATGTCAGGAATTGTATGAATATTATACTGTGACCATTGCCATAATTGAGAGTGGTGCCACGTGCTTTGTATGGGCTTCATATTTTCTTAAATATTCAGGTTTTAAATGTTCATTTCTACTTTCAGAACACATTTCTAAGCTTGTCTTAGGAAGTATAGCCATTACTAGGATAAAATATCAGGGAAGGCTTTCCAGAGAATGTAATATTAGAGCTGAATCCAAAAGAATAAATAAAATCTTCCTATATTAAAAATAGGTGGAAAATAATATTTCAGAAAAAGAAAGCTATATGTGCAAAGGAACAAGGACACAAAAGATAGAAAATGTAGTCAGTGTTGATGTATAACTGGAGCTTCCATAAGAAATTGGTAGAAGATCCTACACTGTCAGTTTTAGCATTGCAGGTAGACAATCCCAGGGATGTATGTGAAGAAGAGAACTGGACCTAGAATGAAATCCTAAAGTTCTAATACTCTTGTAATAAAAAAAGTGGGTCACTTGCAGAAAAAGAGCCTGAGAAAGAGCAGTCTGGAAGGAGAAAATTTTAACAGATATGATGAAATTCAAAATAAGCAAGCTTCCAAAAGCAATGTTCTTCAAACCAAGTTTGATACTGCCCTCTTTAAAGTTAATGTAATTAAAATTATGCAATGATGAGAAAGAAAAAAATCTTGAAACAAAGACAAAAAAACAAGACAAACAATTTCAGCATAAGAATTAAGAATTATGAATAACAGGAAGGCAGAAAGAAGCTGAGAGCTATAGACTGAGCAGTCCTTGATGATTTCATACCTTCAATAGAAAGCAGATGTCATCGGCCAGGTGCAGTGGCTCATGCCTGTAATCCCAACACTTTGGGAGGTCGAGACGTGCGGATCACTAGGTCAGGAGATCGAGACCATCCTGGCTAACACGGTGAAACCCCATCTCTACTAAAAATACAAAAAAAATTAGCCGGGCCTGGTGGCGGGTGCCTGTAATCCCAGCTACTCGGGAGGCTGAGGCAGGAGACGGCATGAACCTGGGAGGCAGAGCTTGCAGTGAGCCGAGATTGCGCCACTGCACTCCAGCCTGGGCGACAGAGCACAGAGCAAGACTCCATCTCCAAAAAAAAAAAAAAAAAGAAAGCAGATGTCATCCTATTGATGATTGTTCATTGTCCTCATTTTCTTCTCCCATCTTTGGCTTATATTTATATTCTGCATTGCTCTTTTCAGTTGTTTGTTTGTTTGTTTTGAGTACAATGGACAATTCAGAGTCTCTCCAACCAACAGAATTGCTAATGTTTATTTTTCCTTGATTTGAATGTCCAATTGATTCAACACCCTTGAGTTGCCTTGGTACATTGTTAAAAATCTATTTTTCATACATATTTGGGACTTTTTCTGGACGTTTAATTCTGTTCCATTGGTGTATACGTCTACATTTTTGTCAATAATAAATTATCTTGTGTACTGAAGATGTATAGAAAATCTTAAACTCAGGTGGGACAATCCCTTCAGCACAATTAGTTCAAAGAGAGCTAGTTAGGTGCTTAAACATCACCATTTATATTCTGATAATTGTATAGCTGACATATTTGGAGAACCATAATTCATAAATTCATAAGTTCCCAGTATGTTTGTCATATGTACACATTGGTAGATCAAGTATATTCTGCTGTGACTATTCTAAACATAAGAATATTCCCAAAGTAGATATCCTAAGACGGTCATATTATATTTAAAAGGAGATTTCAGTAATTCTTTCTCCCCACTTTCCTCTGGGTAAGAAAGAATGATTTCAGCAAACTGGTTGCTAAGCTTTTTATTTCCATCTGCTTAATTAACAAATCCATTTATTTAAAATATTTTGAATAATGTATGAAATAATCACAATACTAGGAGAAATCTAAAAATGACTACACTTGTCCCGGTTTCTTAGAGAAATTCATACATGTATAAACAAGAAAGAATCACATACAATGGTAAGTCTTGGGAAAATTTGAGCAGAAAGGTATAAGTTGAATTTAATGAAAAACTAGATTTTAGTAGAAGTGGAAAGAAACCAGGAAGGACATACAAGACAGTGAGGAATGGTGAATGCAAATGCTTATCTTATCTGGACCTTCTCAAAAAGAACTTTAATAAACAAAAATCTTTACTACAAAATAAGGAAAAAATAATTCCTCCAGGGTTTCAAATGCTAGAAGATGATTTTGGTAAGTACAGTTCTAGTGCTATAGAGGAAAATCTTCATTTAGGAAGGCTTGGACTTTAACTGCCAGAGAGTATCATATTTCTGTGGCCACATTGATCTTTGTGAAATGAGCACGTTGTCCACACTGGGTAAGTGAGTGATCTACTAGGGATTTTTACAGGATGTATAGAGAAAGAGACTCAAATTTTAAAAATGCAGCCACTTAGAACTATATGATCTTAGAGATGCCAGGCAACGTCATAAAGGAAGTATGTCAGATATCTTCATTTATGAAGATAAAGCTAACTTCAAGGTGAAAGAGGAACAAGTCAAGTTTTTTTGTGTTTTAAATAACTTATCCAAACCATGCATTTTTATTAATGTGAAAATTGATAAATACTATTATTGATAATTTTTATTTGTTGAAATCTTTATTCTATTAATAAAATTAATAAAGAGGTCATAAAAACCTTATGGATATCTGAATTATATAAAATAACTACTGTATAAAATGTTCATCACAATTTATTTTAATTTGTGTTTATCTTCCAACCAAATATATTATATTTACTTATTTCTCAATTTTATTTTTATTTCAATGTAAGGTCAATTAGCTTTAAATTTTCAAAATGTTGTTTGATATACTCATATAGCTTCTAAAATATTTCCATATTTTTCTCCAACATTTAAATAAATTTTGAATTTCGAAGACGATTGGAAAAACAGAATTTTAAAGGGTGATTTGCATAAATTTAACATTTCACTTTGCAACCAGCACACTTATTTCAGGAGAAGTCTTTGAGTTGTGCAATAGACAAAATCTACACACAACATATTGTAATCCTTCTTCCAAAATGACAAAAATGAGGCAATCAACTACAAGTATAACCTACTTCTAAATCACGTGAATATGTGTACATAATTACGAATATAAAATTAGAGTATTTTCTGTTTTTCTGTGTGTTTGTGTGTGTGTGTGTGTGTGCGTGCGTGCAGGTGGTTGGCTATCTAGTCTGAAGTCATAAAACTATTGAGTGGCAGCAGTGGGATTAGAACCCATATTTGTATGCTTCAGAAGCCCAGGCTGTGACAGACTGTGCTACCCTGTCTCAAAGCCTCATGGCTACTTTGTCTCCACTGTATTGCTCAGGTACTCACCCCTCTCCTCTGGGTCTTTAGTTAATAATGTCTTAGAAAATCTCCAGAATGTTTCTTCTCCATTACATCTTGAAAGGTATGTAAAAGGGAGGGAGAAGTATATCTGTGTTTTTACAAACACATATTATAATAAGTCATGAAGCTATGAAAGTTCCCTTTTGCCTGTCACATAAAATCAGGTAAGGTAGAACCTTAACTCTATAGGTAAGATGGTGTCTGGCAGAATATACAAGATTGTCCAGGTCAGGCATCACATCCTCTTCATTCATGTTATCCAAGTACATAATGCAACACTTTACCCAGAGTATACAGGGTGGCTTAATTGTGAAGCCCTTGGACAGATGCGCATTTGAATCCAAACTCCACCTCTTGCTACTTTTACTTAACTTCTCTAAACCCAGTTTTTTCCTTTGAAAAACAAATTGACATTTTCACCTTGCTTTTCATGCAGGATTACTATATGGGTAATACGTGATATAAAGCAGGGATCTCCAACCCCTGGGCCGCAGACTGCTATCCATCTGTGACCTGTTAGCAACCGGGTTGCACAGCAGAAGGTGAGCATGCAAGGAACCTTTACTGCCTGAGCTCCACCTCCTGTAAGATCAGCTGCTGGCATTAGATTCTCATAGGAGCGTAAACCTTATTGTGAACCAAGCATGCAAGGGATCTAGGTTGTGCCTGCCTTATAAAAATCTAATGATAAATGGAATGTGCTTGCATCATCCCCAAAACATCTCCACCTATGCCATCCATCTGTGGAAAAATTGTCTTCCTCTAAACCAGTCACTGTTGCCAAAAAATTTGGGGACCGCTAACATAAAGCACCTGTTTGGAAATAAACAGGAGTTCAATAAATACACATTTACAACACATACATATTTAGTTAACTTTCAGGAAGACTGCATTCAATTACAGAAAATATAAGAAAAATGATACCTTAGGATAAACCAGACTTAACATAATTTGTGGGGGCATGCAATAGAGGAGAAGACTTGGGCATTTTGGTGAATGTAGTGTGATTCTTCATTGGGATACAGCTGTCAAAAACTGGTTTGTGGGACTTTTTGTTGGCATATATGTATGTATCTCTTATTGTATACATGTTCACATGATGACTTGTTGAAGTTGATGAGGGTCTGTGCTTCCCTGGTATTAATGACCCAAGTGGTAAGTGTGTTTTCAGACAACTCAAAACCTTGGACTAGGCCAGAGGAGGTAGACATAGGAGAAAGGATTCAATCTCTCTCTCTCTAACTCTCTTGACGATTTTCATCAGACCCCCTCATGGATGCAGAAATGTTATATTTTTGATAATTTTCATGTTGCAAAATGTATAGATAGAGTTTCTCTAACACACATATCTGCTGGGAAAAAAATGAGAATGTACCTCTATGTCTTTCTGCTCTTTCCCAGGGAATATTTCAGTATTTATAAATATTATAAAGTGTGTCCTATATGTAGAAATAAAGTCATCATAAATTCATTTCTATGATTTGCATTGGGAGGTACTGCCTTTCATAATTTATCATACCTCTTAATACCTATTTAATCATTATGGGATGTAAAATCATCAGTGATAACAATTATGATTCCCATGTCCCTCTGACAGACATCTCCATTTTGCTCTCTGCCTCTGAGACTTTGTATTTCTTTTTTAACACAGCAACTTAGGCAGTCAGTTCCAATTTTGTTTGATCAATTATTTGAAACATGATTCCATCTATTTATAAAATACTGAATGCTTTAAACATTATTTTTCTAAACCTACTATTTACTAAAGTCAATTTATGTCAAATCTAATGAAAATTCAGCAGTAGGAAGAAATAGTGTAATAAGAGTTTAAAAAGATGCAAGCTTTTAAAATCTAATTATTTAGCTTTATTCAAAATAGTAAGGGTTTTAAAGCTCAGTACATACACAGTGATTGAAGTAAGTCAAGCATAATGCATCCTAAACTATTACAATCACAGATGTTTAGATCTGACTATAAGTCTGAGACTTTATGGTTTACAAACATTTTCTTTCTCTTTTTTTTTTTGAGTCTACTTGTTTTACGGGGCTCGAAGTATGTTCACAATTAGAAATACCTAATTGAAATTAATTGTGTCAATTATATCATCTTAATGCGTTTAACTAAGTGTGATGGAAAGATAACACTTGGCAAAATCCTAATTCTTACTCTTTATAAGAAATTTTGATTTTGGCATAACCATTAAAATTTAACCGTAGTATTGTCTAATGAGCAACTAGCAATTATTATTGTTAAGCCTAAGAAAAGAGTTGCCTCAGGGTATTAGGAGGAAGGGCTGTTGTCCTCATCATGATCACCACCATCATCATATCATCACCATTATCATTATCAGCTAATATTTACTGCGTACTTTCTACATTCCAGGCATTTTTCTAAATGCTTCCCAAATTATTTCATCTGATATACAAAATAACCTCTGTGATAAATTATTATTATCCATCTTTACAGATGCAGAAACTGAACTTAGCAGGTTTAGGTGGTTTACCCACGGTCACAGAAACTAAGTGACATGCTGTGTGCTGTGGGTTGAATTCAGGTAGTGTGACTCCAAAGTCAGGCAAGGACAGGAGTTTCTTTACCACAATGTCAAACTCTGCAATATAGCAGAGATTTATCACTTGCTACTCCACCTTTTAGGGATGAACAATTTTCACCTCCTTAGGTTATATACAGTCTTTCATGTACTCTTCATATTTTACCCTTGTAATAATTCTTTTTTTTTTTTAGATTTACTTATTATCTCTTTTTTTATTATTATTATACTTTAAGTTTTAGGGTACACGTGCACAATGTGCAGGTTTGTTACATGTGTATACATGTGACATGCTGGTGCGCTGCACTCACTAACTTGTCATCTAGCATTAGGCATATCTCCCAATGCTATCCCTCCTCCCTCCCCCCCACCCCACAACAGTCCCCAGAGTGTGATGTTCCCCTTCCTGTGTTCATGTGTTCTCACTGTTCAATTCCCACCTATGAGTGAGAATATGCAGTGTTTGGTTTTCTGTCCTTGGGATAGTTTACTGACAATGATGATTTCCAATTTCACCCATGTCCCTACAAAGGACATGAACTCATCATTTTTTATGGCTGCATAGTATTCCATGGTGTATATGTGCCACATTTTCTTAATCCAGTCTATCATTGTTGGACATTTGGGTTGGTTCCAAGTCTTTGCTATTGTGAATAGTGCCACAATAAACATACGTGTGCATGTGTCTTTATAGCAGCATGATTTGTAGTCCTTTGGGTATATACCCAGTAATGGGATGGCTGGGTCAAATCGTCTTTCTAGTTCTAGATCCCTGAGGAATCACCACACTGACTTCCACAATGGTTGAACTAGTTTACAGTCCCACCAACAGTGTAAAAGTGTTCCTATTTCTCCACATCCTCTCCAGCACCTGTTGTTTCCTGACTTTTTAATGATTGCCATTCTAATTGGTGTGAGATGATATCTCATTGTGCTTTTGATTTGCATTTCTCTGATGGCCAGTGATGATGAGCATTTTTTCATGTGTTTTTTGGCTGCATAAATGTCTTCTTTTGAGAAGTGTCTGTTCATGTCCTTTGCCCACTTTTTGATGGGGTTGTTTGTTTTTTTCTTGTAAATTTGTTTGAGTTCATTGTAGATTCTGGATATTAGCCCTTTGTCAGAGGAGTAGGTTGCAAAAATTTTCTCCCATTTTGTGGGTGGCCTGTTCACTCTGATGGTAGTTTCTTTTGCTGTGCAGAAGCTCTTTAGTTTAATTAGATCCCATTTGTCAATTTTGGCTTTTGTTGCCATTGCTTTTGGTGATTTAGACATGAAGTCCTTGCCCGTGCCTATATCCTGAATGGTAATGCCTAGGTTTTCTTCTAGGGTTTTTATGGTTTTAGGTCTAAGGTTGAAGTCTTTAATCCATCTTGAATTGATTTTTGTATAAGGTGTAAGGAAGGGATCCAGTTTCAGCTTTCTACATATGGCTAGCCAGTTTTCCCAGCACCATTTATTAAATAGGGAATCTGTTCCCCATTTCTTGTTTTGGTCAGGTTTGTCAAAGATGAGATAGTTGTAGATATGTGGCGTTATTTCTGAGGGCTCTGTTCTGTTCCATTGATCTAGATCTCTGTTTTGGTACCAGTACCATGCCATTTTGGTTACTGTAGCCTTGTAGTATAGTTTGAAGTCAGGTAGCATGATGCCTCCAGCTTTGTTCTCTTGGCTTAGGATTGACTTGGCAATGTGGGCTCTTTTTTGGTTCCATAAGTAGTTTTTTCCAGTTCTGTGAAGAAAGTCATTGGTAGCTTGATGGGAATGGCATTGAATCTATAAATTACCTTGGGCAGTAAGGCCATTTTCACAATATTGATTCTTCCTACCAATGAGCATGGAATGTTCTTCCATTTGTTTGTATCCTCTTTTATTTCATTGAGCAGTGGTTTGTAGTTCTCCTTGAAGAGGCCCTTCCTGTCCCTTGTAAGGTGGATTCCTAGGCATTTTATTCTCTTTGAAGCAATTGTGAATGGGAGTTCACTCATGATTTGGCTCTCTGTTTGTCTGTTATTGGTGTATAAGAATGCTTGTGATTTTTGTACATTGATTTTGTATCCTGAGACTTTGCTGAACTTGCTTATCAGCTTAAGGAGATTTTGGGCTGAGACAATGGGGTTTTCTAGATATACAATCATGTCATCTGCAAACAGGGACAATTTGACTTCCTCTTTTCCTAATTGTATACCCTTTATTTCCTTCTCCTGCCTAATTGCCCTGGCCAGAGCTTCCAACACTATGTTGAATAGGAGTGGTGAGAGAGGGCATCCGTGTCTTGTGCCAGTTTTCAAAGGGAATGCTTCCAGTTTTTGCCCATTCAGTATGATATTGGCTGTGGGTTTGCCATAGATAGCTCTTGTTATTTTGAGATATGTCCCATCAATACCTAGTTTATTGAGAGTTTTTAGCATGAAGTGTTGTTGAATTTTGTCAAAGGCCTTTTCTGCATCTATTGAGATAATCATGTGGTTTATTGTCTTTGGTTCTGTTTATATGCTGGATTACATTTATTGATTTGCATGTATTGAACCAGCCTTGCATCCCAGGGATGAATCCCACTTGATCATGGTGGATAAGCTTTTTGATGTGCTTCTGGATTCGGTTTGCCAGTATTTTATTGAGGATTTTTGCATCAATGTTCATCAAGGATATTGGTCTAAAATTCTCTTTTTTGGTTGTGTCTCTGCCCGGCTTTGGTATCAGGATGATGCTGGCCTCATAAAATGAGTTAGGGAGGGTTCCCTCTTTTTCTATTGATTGGAATATTTTCAGAAGGAATGGTACCAGTTCCTCCTTGTACCTCTGGTAGAATTCGGCTGTGAATCCATCTGGTCCTGGACTCTTTTTGGTTCATAAGCTATTGACTATTGACACAATTTCAGCTCCTGTTATTGGTCAATTCAGAGATTCAACTTCTTCCTGGTTTAGTCTTGGGAGGGTGTATGTGTCGAGGAATTTATCCATTTCTTCTAGATTTTCTAGTTTATTAGCGTAGAGGTGTTTGTAGTATTCTCTGATGGTAGTTTGTATTTCTGTGGGATCAGTGTTGATATCCCCTTTATCATATTTTATTGTGCCTATTTGATTCTTCTCTCTTTTTTTCTTTATTAGTCTTGCTAGTGGTCTATCAATTTTGTTGATCCTTTCAAAAAACCAGCTTCTGGATTCATTAATTTTTTGAAGGGTTTTTTGTGTCTCTATTTCCTTCAGTTCTGCTCTGATTTTAGTTATTTCTTGCCTTCTGCTAGCTTTTGAATGTGTTTGCTCTTGCTTTTCTAGTTCTTTTAATTGTGATGTTAGGGTGTCAATTTTGGATCTTTCCTGCTATCTCTCGTGGGCATTTAGTGCTATAAATTTCCCTCTACACACTGCTTTGAATGTGTCCCAGAGATTCTGGTATGTTGTGTCTTTGTTCTCGTTGGTTTCAAAGAACATCTTTATTTCTGCCTTCATTTCCTTATGTACCCAGTAGTCATTTAGGATCAGGTTGTTCAGTTTCCATGTAGTTGAGCGGTTTTGAGTGAGTTTCTTAATCCTGAGTTCTAGTTTGATTGCACTGTGGTCTGAGAGATAGTTTGTTATAATTTCTGTTCTTTTACATCTGCTAAGGAGAGCTTTACTTCCAAGTATGTGGTCAATTTTGGAATAGGTGTGGTGTGGTGCTGAAAAAAATGTATATTGTGTTGATTTGGGGTGGAGAATTCTGTAGATGTCTATTAGGTCCGCTTGGTGCAGAGCTGCGTTCAATTCCTGGGTATCCTTGTTGACTTTCTGTCTCGTCGATCTGTCTAATGTTGACAGTGGGGTGTTAAACTCTCCCATTATTAATGTGTGGGAGTCTAAGTCTCTTTGTGGGTCACTCAGGACTTGCTTTATGAATCTGGGCGCTCCTGTACTGGGTGCATATATATTTAGGATAGTTAGCTCTTCTTGTTGAATTGATCCCTTTACCATTATGTAATGGCCTTCCTTGTCTCTTTTGATCTTTATTGGTTTAAAGTCTGTTTTATCAGAGACTAGGATTGCAACCCCTGCCATTTTTTGTTTTCAATTTGCTTGGTAGATCTTCCTCCATCCTTTTATTTTGAGCCTATGTGTGTCTCTACATGTGAGATGGGTTTCCTGAATACAACACACTGATGGGTCTTGACTCTTTATCCAATTTGCCAGTCTGTGTCTTTTAATTGGAGCATTTAGTCCATTTACCTTTAAAGTTAATATTGTTATTTGTGAATTTGAACCTGTCATTATGATGTTAGCTGGTTATTTTGCTCATTAGTTGATGCAGTTTCTTCCTAGTCTCAATGGCCTTTACATTTTGGCATGATTTCGGAGAGGCTAGTACCGGTTGTTCCTTTCCATGTTTAGTGCTTCCTTCAGGAGCTCTTTTAGTGCAGGCCTGGTGGTGACAAAATCTCTCAGCATTTGCTTGTCTTTGAAGCATTTTATTTCTCCTTCACTTATGAAGCTTAGTTTGGCTGGATATGAAATTCTGGGTTGAAAATTCTTTTCTTTAAGAATGTTGAATATTGGCCCCCACTCTCTTCTGGCTTGTAGAGTTTCTGCCGAGAGATCCGCTGTTAGTCTGATGGGCTTCCCTTTGAGGGTAACCCGACATTTCTCTCTGGCTGCCCTTAACATTTTTTCCTTCATTTCAACTTTGGTGAATCTGACAATTATGTGTCTTGGAGTTGCTCTTCTCGAGGAGTATCTTTGTGGCGTTCTCTGTATTTCCTGAATCTGAATGTTGGCCTGCCTTGCTAGATTGAGGAAGTTCTCCTGGATAATATCCTGCAGAGTGTTTTCCAACTTGGTTCCATTCTCCCCGTCACTTTCAGGTACACCAATCAGACGTAGAATTGGTCTTTTCACATAGTCCCATATTTCTTGGAGGCTTTGCTCATTTCTTTTTATTCTTTTTTCTCTAAACTTCCCTTCTCGCTTCATTTCATTCATTTCATCTTCCATCACTGATACCCTTTCTTCCAGTTGATCGCATTGGCTCCTGAGGCTTCTGCATTCTTCACGTAGTTCTCGAGCCTTGGTTTTCAGCTCCATCAGCTCCTTTAAGCACTTCTCTATATTGGTTATTCTAGTTATACATTCTTCTAAATTTTTTTCAAAGTTTTTAACTTCTTTGCTTTTGGTTTGAATTTCCTCCTGTAGCACGTAGTTTGATCGTCTGAAGCCTTCTTCTCTCAGCTCGTCAAAGTCATTCTCCGTCCAGCTTTGTTCCATTGCTGGTGAGGAGCTGCAATCCTTTGGAGGAGGAGAAGTGATCTGCTTTTTAGAGTTTCCAGTTTTTCTGCTCTGTTTTTTCCCCATCTTTGTGGTTTTATCTACTTTTGGTCTTTGATGATGGTGATGTACAGATGGGTTTTTGGTGTGGATGTCCTTTCTGTTTGTTAGTTTTCCTTCTAACAGACAGGACCCTCAGCTGCAGGTCTGTTGGAGTTTGCTAGAGGTCCACTCCAGACCCTGTTTGCCTGGGTATCAGCAACGGTGTCTGCAGAACAGTGGTTTTTCATGAACCACGAATGCTGCTGTCTGATCGTTCCTCTGGAAGTTTTGTCTCAGAGGAGTACCCGGCCGTGTGAGGTGTCTATCTGCCCCTACTGGGGGGTGCCTCCCAGTTAGGCTGCTCAGGGGTCAGGGGTCAGGGACCCACTTGAGGAGGCAGTCTGCCCGTTCTCAGATCTCCAGCTGCGTGCTGGGAGAACCACTGCTCTCTTCAAAGCTGTCAGACAGGGACATTTAAGTCTGCAGAGGTTACTGCTGTCTTTTTGTTTGTCTGTGCCCTGCCCCCAGAGGTGGAGCCTACAGAGGCAGGCAGGCCTCCTTGAGCTGTGGTGGGCTCCACCCAGTTGGAGCTTCCTGCCTGCTTTTTTTACCTAAGCAAGCCTGGGCAATGGCGGGCGCCCCTCCCCCAGCCTGGCTGCCGCCTTGCAGTTTGATCTCAGGCTGCTGTGCTAGCAATCAGCGAGACTCCGTGGGCATAGGACCCTCTGAGCCATGTGCGGGATATAATCTCCTGGTGTGCCGTTTTTTAAGCCCGTTGGAAAAGCGCAGTATTTGGGTGGGAGTGACCCGATTTTCCAGGTGCCATCTCTCACCCCTTTCTTTGACTAGGAAAGGGAACTTCCTGACCCCTTGCGCTTCCCGAGTGAGGCAATGCCTCACCCTGCTTCCGCTCGCACATGGTGCGCTGCACCCACTGACCTGTGCCCACTGCCTGGCACTCCCTAGTGAGATGAACCCGGTACCTCAGATGGAAATGCAGAAATCACCCGTCTTCTGCATCGCTCATGCTGGGAGCTGTAGACCAGAGCTGTTCCTATTCGGCCATCTTCCCCTTGTAATAATTCTATGAGATAATTATGATGATGCTCTAAACATTGAAGATAGAAAAATTGTAATTTGAAGAGGTCTGGTGATTGGCCCAAGAATCTTAAGGTAGTAAGTCAAGTTCTAAAGCCTGAACTTGAACCCAGGTCTTCTAATCTTAAATCCCATTTTTAACACTTGCTTTGAATTTTTTTATTAGACATTCACATGGTTAACAATAAAATCTTTGCTTAAAGTGAAACCCCAGGTGGTGACTTACAGAGTGGATAAACTCTAAACTTCTCTGGTGATGGCTAATGTCACTTAATGGCATTTGTATATGCAAAATTCACCTTTGTGGTTTGCAGTTACAGGGATTAAGCAGGAATCTTGCAGTAAGTTTACAATGCAAGACATTAGGTTAGAATGGAGACATTCTTGAATGAGAAATATTCCTCTCTTCATGAGTTAACAAATGCATTGCCAGATACCACTGGACAAAGCTAGCTCTAAGTGATATCTACATGCTATGCCTAAGGAACTAACTTAAATATTTTTAATACTTGCCCACATTTTATACCCCCAATTATACACTAGGCACCTACTCTGCGAGTTAAAATCTGTCCTTTACTTTTATATTCAGATGTATGTCAGGAGACGAATAAATAAGGACAGTAAACCATTACTTCTATTCTCAAAAGTAAACAAAGCTAGTCACCAGTTAAGTGGTAAGAGCAGATTTTTAATCAGTACCAGTTACTGAAATATAAAAAAGAGTCTAGGGTGAACTGAACTCAACCTTGATTTGTGTAGAGATGACTGGGACTTTTAGAGGAAAAATAAAAGAGTAGGGAGGGTGGGTGAGCTGGCCTTGAGAAAAGTCAAGGAAGTGAAAATGTATAAAAAGCAGGAAGAAAGGTTGGTACTTGTGACCAGGACATCTGGGTTTGCTAAGTGGCACTTGCCAAAGATAGCCTTCTACTCTACCACAGAAACTGAGAGACAGAGACCCTGTTTTCAGGTGTTTTTCCTGAGTAGATACCTTAGGGTATCACTATCCTAGGGACATGGCCTTGCTCAGTTAGAAACTATGCTAGTGTTTGTTTGTTTAAGTCTCTTACTGCAGGGTATAGACAACATCATTTTTGCTGAATCATCAGTTTTAATAGGCCAAAGTTAAGGCCTAGTTGAGAAAATGGCTCAGAGAAGCCTGACTAGAGTTTGGTCAAAGAGAGTGTTTGTCACTACTTTTCTTGAGGTGTAGGGGTTGGGAGTGGGGTCATTATGAGTATAGTAGGCCTTTTAGTCCTAGACAAGATTTCAGAAGTGACAAAGCAATAGTTAGTTAGGGAACTAACAGAAATTCCTGCCAAATTTAAACATCGTCCAAGTCAGGTCCAATGGGTGCAATTAGGAAAACCCTTCATGGCTGTTTTCTTAGGAAATAAGCAGGCTCTCAGTTTTTGCGTCATATTTATTCCTACAACTTTAGAAAATTGAGGTTAAGGATGAGGGAGACTCTCATAATTTGGGGAGCAAAGGGCAGACACATGTGATCACAGTTGTAATTAGCTCTGTGCAGCCATGGTTACATTATTTAACTTCTCTGATAACTAGTTTTCTCAACTGTAAATAGAGCTGATAGTCATTGTTTTCTCATACAGTTGAGTGAGGATGGCAGGAATAATCATAAATGTTACTTGATAAAGACAAAGCCTGAAAGAATTACCTCAGGTTATCAGGGTCCATGAGAGTATTGTATCCTTTGAGAATTGGATCAGAGAGTACTAAATAACACAGAGGATGTCACTGCATCTGCTGTCATAGAGTTAGAACACAATTTGTATTAATAAATACACAATTTAATTAATAAAACATGGGATGATATATTTGCAACCGTTTATATAAGGTTGGAACAAAAAAATAGTCAAAAATTTGTTGTTCAAATACTTTTTTTTTTTTTAATGGAATCTTGCTCTATCACCCAGGCTGCAGTGCAGTGGTGCCATCTTGGCTCACTGCCACCTCTGCCTGCTTGGTTCAAATGATTCTCCTGCCTCAGTCTCCAGATTACCTGAGATTGCAGACATGTGCCACCATGCCTGGCCAATTTTTGTATTTTTTAGTAGACATGGGTTTCACCATGTTGGCCAGGCTGGTCTCGAACTCCTGACCTCAAGGGATCTACCCAACTCAGCCTCCAAAAATGCTGGGATTCCAGGTGGGAGCCACTGTGCCCAGCCAGTTGTTCCAATATTTAATCGAAGTTCTCTCACTTCTCTGTCTGGGTGCTCTCCTTCCTCCTCACAATTCCCAGTGAAGGATGGTAGTAGAATTTAAAGTCCAGAAGAAGTGTGTTTTAATTTCATATTTGTCACTTACTAGCTACGGAAATTTGTTTATCATTTCTGAGTGTGAGTTTCTTCAACAAAATTATATGTTTTCCTTGAAGTATTTTTGAGGTTGAATGAAGGTAGGGAAGACCACTATGGAAAGATCTAGGCAATCAGATGTAAAATCTCTACGTGGTGCATGTAGATTAGAATAAACATCAATGCATGTCCTTTCCCTTCCTCAGATTATTTTGATTATTTTAGGTTTGGCCTCAGTTGGTGTAAAACTTGCCTTGTGTTATTTTTTTAAGTGAGATTCAGATACACTTTCATTAATCAGGTGACGATTGATTGGATTTTTTCTTTTGTTTGTAAGAATGCTTGAGTTTTTATTAGGCAAGATTTAAATATTATTTTATTTAAATACTCTGCACTTAAAATAAGGTCGACAATAATAATACATTTTAAATAATTATTACTTTTAAAAACTTTACTAAAATAGATTAGCAATTTTGAAGACTTTTCTTGTTTTTAAAATTGCATGAGCCACTGAAGATGCACTTGAAAATGATAATGTTTATCTCTGGATCTTGTCTTGAGCTAAAGTGTTTTTATTCTTTATATTTTTCAGTATTGTGTAAATTTATTCATGAAAAATTATTTTTTAAAAAGTAAATGTGAAAAGAAAAAAATACCAAAATGCATAAATTTAAGGTATTAGTCTCTATTTCCAACCTTATTCTATAATTTGGGGGCTTAGTAACTTTCACTTTAGTAATTCCTCCTTACTTAGAAATTCTATAATTTTTAAATGAATGTATTTTTAATTTCAAATATTAGTAGTTATTTCTGTGATTCTATAATAAATATTTCTTTTCTAGTGAATGATTCTGAAGTCAAGAACTGAACAGTTTATATGAACAGTTATGTAAACTATGTATTAACTATATAAACCAAGGTTTCCACATATAAACAGTTTAGAGTTTCTGGGAAAATGTTTATCTCCCTCAATAGAAGAACCTCTTGGGTGTTGTGTATGAAATAATTTGCATGTGGTTATGAATTCAAACACTAAGGGAAAACAATTTAATTTTATGCCTGCATTCAGTCCAATTAAGCTTGCTTTTTTGAAGACTGAATTCCCACAGGCATGTTCTAGTCCCAAAGAGCAAATGTGATGATAAAAATATAAAACTTGCCCATTTGACTGTACGGCTTTTATAGATTCATGGAAAGTAAAAGTACCTCTTTCGATGCTAAAAATTATTAACAAAATATTTACATAGTATAACTTTTTAGTGTTCGAAGTTAGATCTTGACTCAAATTACACATGGATAAGGCTGAAAATAAGTTGAGATGACTTGGTCCAGTCCTAGGCTGCTCTGGCCAATGGCCAAACAAAATATTTTTATTTAAAATTTGTAGTCATTGAACACAATTATGTATTCATTCATTCATTCATTCATTCATTCACTACTTCCTATCTAGTACGAGCTAAACATTGTTCAGTGTTCTACATCATTGAAGAAAACAGACCAAGTGCTTAGTACTTGTAAAGCTCATATTTTACAATGAATCAATTCATAAACTATAAATATTATAAATATGTTAATTAAATACTGTATTACAAATTGGTAGATGAGAAAAAGAAAAATGTAGAGCAGAGTAAAAAGACATATAAACTTATTTAATGTTAGCCTGTTTTTATGTTCAGAAATTTATAGAGATATTGTTTAACTATTCACTTGCTAATGAAGTGTTCTCATAAAAGGAAAAAATATATTGTAATTTTTAAAGAGCCTTCATTTATAATTCAGAGGTCACTCAACTGGTTTTGAAGAAGAGGTTGGCCAGGTGATTGGAGATTTCCCTACAAGTCCTATATTTTAATTCCTGTAGGACCATAAGGTGGTGATCTTCCACTTATGCTTTTAGGAGTGGCTTCATGACATTGAGACAAGAAACCAGGCCAACTGTGTCATTATGAATAAAACAGCCTCCTGAAAGTGGTTCTATGACTGAGTTTAGCCCAGAATTCTCCAGTGTCTATTGCCACTCAGGAGTTCCCACCCCTGGTTCCTCTGTGTTTGCAGTCCTCTCTGCACAAAACATTCTTCCTTTCACCGGATTAGACTTTCTGGCTCCTTTTCACAAACAAGTTCTGAAGTCAAATGCCACCTTCTCTAAGACCTTTCTGACACACAAGTCAAATTATCTGTTCCGCTCTGGAATTTTCTGTCATAATAATAACTATTTTGTTTTCTCCACAATGCTGAAGTTAAATAATTACATCTTGCTTCCTTTTTTATTGCTCCCTCTTCTACAATTTGAGCTCCCTGGAGAGCCTGTCTCTAGTTTGTCTTATTCAGAGCTATAATCACAGTCCCAGCACACACACTAAATAAATATTAGCTGAATGAGTGATGAGTGGCCCTAGTTTCCCATACTTAAAATATTCAGTCAGGGTAAGTTTCTCCTTAGTTTAGTATTTTCATTTTAGTTAAATTATTGTCCTAGAGTAAATATAATTAAAGAAATTGGCTCCTTGTGCAGGAAATAAAACATTTATAGTATAGTATAGTTTATTCTAGTAGTTAAGGTATTGGGTTCTAGAGTTCAAATTGTAGCTCTGATTTTGGCAAATTTACTTAATTTTCTATGATCTTGGAGAACTAATTTTACCTTTTTTACCTTAATTTTCTCATCTGTAAAATTAGGATAACAGTCATGAGAATGACTTCATAAGAGAAAAGTTCTTAGAAAAACATCTGATATAAAATAACTCAGTAATTATTATTATTTTAGAAACATTGTATAGAGTAACTATAATTCTCAACATTGTGATTATACTGGTACATATTATAAAAACAGCATAAGAGCAACTATTGAATATACGGTTAGGCTGTCACTAAAAGTGTAAGTAATTACTATTTCAACCAAAGCAATATGTCTCTTCATGGAATAGCTGTTTTCAGAAATCCATTTCAGTTGGTGAATTACAGAAACCCAAATGTTTTGTAAAGATGGTGCCCTCTGAAAGCTGCTGAGTATGTAACAGCTGAAATCTGTACTTGCTGGAAATTCTCTATTGTCCCTGCAATGCACTTTATCTTCTGATGTTCCTCAGTCCTGTAATGCACCTGTGAGAATTTTTTTTTAAATCATTGAAATAGTTCCTCAGAGATGCAAAATGTCAGAATGGGGCTTTGACAAAATGTTTTCTTTAGGTATACTTACTCATTTTTATTTTAAATTTGTTAACTAAAATATTTTGACTCTCTGAGTAAATAATGTGAGTTTGATTTCAGTTATACTTACAGTGTGATGGTAACTCCCTTGGCCCAGGGATGGTAATTCCCTTGGTCCAGGCCTTCTCCAAAACTTACATTAAACTAGTACTATTTTGTGAAAAACACATTACTCAAAGCCTGTGTGAAATTCCTCAGACCTCAAATGTGCCCATCAATTCTTCTGTAATAAATAGAGGTCAGACTCAATGGCATCATCAAAATAGGAGCCAGAAAAATAGTATTTCAAAAAGCTGATATGTTTTCTCAGAACTAGGTAAAACCAAATGTTTCATGAGGGGGAAAATGGCCTTAGGAGTTGATATTTGAGATTTTCAAATGGCAACAATATTTGTTGGTCATTTTAATAAAGCACCTTTCTGAAATATAAGAGTTGACAAATGTTCTGGTTTAGACAGAAAGATAGTTTGTGTGGTTTAGGCCGTAGAAAGAAAACAACTTTCCCTACTTATACTTAAATTATCATACTGGCAATTTATTTTGGTATCTTAAGTATTGCTCTAGCATTTACTCTAATTCATCCAAGACATATAACTGATATTAACCAAGTTCCAACTGACCACAAATTATTTCTCTAGGTGACTGACTCCTCCATTTGCTGTCAGACACATTTCTTAGCTTTAAAGTAACAGCTATATTTTAAATCAAACATCTGATAAGAGAATTTAATCCATAATATATAATGAACTCTTAAAACTTAATAATAAAAAGATTAAAATCCAATTAAAATGGGAAATTGACATTTCCCCAAGAAGATATACAGATACCTAATAAGTACATAAAAAGATATTCAGAATCATTAGTTGTTGGAGAAATGATACCATTCATACCCTCTATGATGACTGAGTTTGAAGATTTTCAAATGTCATCATTGCTTCCTGAATAAGGGTCAGATTCATCCAGCTGGAATTTATTATTCCAGATAATCTGCTCTCTGCCTAAATTTCCAGGAATGGGTTCTACTATCAACATCCTTTACTTACTGAATTACTTGCTGTTTCTTCCACCAGGCGTACCACATGTTGATGTTGTGCAGATGCTCCATTTTTAGCAAACCTCCAGGTGGGAGCACTGCAGATGGTCTCTGAAGAACTATCACCTAGCTGATGTCCTGCATACAATAGCTATGAAAACTCTCACCTGTAAAAGTGGCATGTCTATCCAGCCAGATGCTTCCAGACTGCAAGTTATGTGTGACTTGCAAGTATAGATTTGTTCGTGCTTATTTGCTTGATTTACATAGAACAAGAGGACTGTTGTATAACTTATATTAATAAAAAAGTCTACATGGGAGCAGTGAAGAGAACTTGAGATTATTGGCTAAAACAAATAATCACTTGCATTTTGTAGACTTAATTAATCTTTTGTGGCTAAAAATACAATTTAAAGTTACTTCCTGGATCTATAAGAAACTTAATTCAACAAGCAAAAATTAACCCCATTAAAAGTTAGGCAAAAGGCATGAAAAGATACTTGTCAAAAGAAGACAATCAAGTGGCCAAAAAACAAATATAAAAATGCTCAACATCACTAATCATCAGAGAAATGCAAATCAAAACCACAATAAGATAACGTCTCACACCAGTCAGAATGGCTAATAATAAAAAGTCAAAAAATAACAGTGGCTACCAAGGCTGTAGAGGAAAGGAAACGTATACACTGTCAGTGGGAATGTAAATTAGTTCAGCCACGGTGGAAAACATTTTGGGGATTTCTCAATAAAATAAAAACAGAACTATCACTTGATCACTGAATGGGATCAGTAATCCCATTACTGGGTATGTACCCAAAGGGAAATAAATCATTACACCAAAAAGCCACATGCACTCATGTTCGTCACAGTACTATTCACAATAGCAAAGATAAGGAATCAACTTAGGTGCCCATCAGCAGTGGATTGGGTAAAGAAAATGTGGTACGTGCACACTACAGAATACTGTGTGCAAAAAGAATGAAATTATGTCCTTTGCAGCAACATGTATGCATCTGGAGGCTATTATCCTAAGCAAATTAATACAGAAACAGAAAACTGAAACAGAAAACCAAATATCACATGTCCTCATTTATAAATGGGAGCTAAGAATTGGATACTCATGAACAGACAGATAGGAGCAATAAACACTAGAGACTACTACAGGGAGGAAAGAAGGAGAGGGTCGAGGGCTGAAAAACTACCTATTGGACACTATGCTTACTAACCCAGTGATGGGATCTGTCATTCATCACCAAATCTCAGTGTCACTCAATATAACTACATAACAAATCTGTACATGTACCCCAGAATCTAAAATAAATGTTGAAATAAAAAATGGAAAAATTAAAAAAAATAAAGTGTCTTCTTGCGATTTATAACATTTCTCAAAACATATCATGCTTTGTTTGACAGGAAATTTCCAGAAATTTTAATGGGAATACAATGTCACCTATTATTGATTCTGACATCAGAATCTCATGGAGAATTGGTGGATTATTTGCCATGTAGTTTTGCTCATTGAGAGATTTCAAAACATAAATCATGGGTGTTATTCTGGAGTGTTCTTATCCTTAGTAGAACTTGGGGTAGACAAGTAATCCAGTCACTTAAAAAAAAGTTAAAAACATCCCAAAATATAGCTCCTCAGGTTTGCATATAAGACAGTTTTGAGAGATCATCTAAAATGTATTTCTTAGATACACAAGTATTTTTCTTCTTGAAGTTCCAGATATGTAGCGGTATCCTGCACTTACTATACTAGAATCTTACTATGTGGGAGCCTAGGAAACCCTATACATTAAGCAAATTCTACTGGTGACTCATATGCATGCTAGAGTTCAGGTAATAGTGCAAAATCAAGTGCCAATGTTGCCTATAGCACTATGAATGGAAAACAAGGCAACATCCAGAGCTGATATGTCTAGAGACAAGGGTAGTAGTTAAGGCGGTGGAAATATTTTTCATTTTGCCCATTAAAAAATTAAGTTATAGAAATATTGCAAGAATTATAGAATTAACACCCATACACAATTCACATAGATTTATCAACTATTAACAATTTATCTGTCTTCTTTGTTATTTGGATGAACGATTTGATATATTTTGCAGTTATCACTCACTTTACTCCTAAATATTCTTGCCATTATCTCCTCTGGAGGAGCCTTCTTAGCCGCAACACAGTCACATTCAAGAAATTTAACATCAACACAACTCTTTTACCTCATGTAACTACCCAATTGTGGTACCGGTCCGTGGCCCAAGGGGTTGAGGATCCCTGATTTAAACCATAACCTAAATTTCTTCCAAAGTTAGCTCAGCCTAAACCCAGGAATAATTAAGGCAGCTTGAAAGCTAAAGGCAAGAGGTGGGTAGGTTAGATCAGATCTCTTTCACTGTCATATATCACTTCTCAGTGATATAATTTTTCCAAGGCCATATATATATATACATATATATATGTATATATAACTTATTCAAATGTCCCCAATTGTCTTGATACTGTCTTTTGTACTGTTTTGTTTCAATCATCATTTTTTTTTTGAGATGGAGTTTCACTCTGTCGCCCAGGCTGGAGTGCAGTGGCGCGATCTCGGCTCACTGCAAGCTCCGCCTCCTAAGTTCACGCCATTCTCCTGCCTCAGCCTCCCGAGTAGCTGGGACTACAGGCACCCGCCACCATGCCTGGCTAATTTTTTTTTTTGTATTTTTAGTAGAGACGGGGTTTCACCGTGTTAGCCAGGATGGTCTCGATCTCCTGACCTCGTGATCCGCCTGCCTCGGCCTCCCAAAGTGCTGGAATTACAGGCGTGAGCCACCGCGCCTGGCCTCAATCATCAAATTTTTTATCAAGTTGCACATTGCATTTAGTTGCCATGTTTTGTTTAATCTCCTTTAATCTAAAATAGTTTTTCTGCCATTTTTCTTTCATTACACTGATGTTTTTGAAGATTACAGAAAATTCGTTAGATGTCTATAAATTTTTACTTATCAGATCATTTATTTGTAATTCGTTTTAGGTTCAATAGTTTTTGGTAAGAATTGTATAAGGCGATATGCCATTCTCAGCATATTGGTAATGCATTGAGATATCAGTTTGTACCATTATTGGTGATAGTAACTTTGATCTCTGGATTAAGATGATTTCTTCCAGATTTTTCAGTTGTAAATGTATATCCTTCCTTGTCATTAATAAGTAATATGAAGACTGATCTCAGTGATTTTTAATGTCTTTTTATAACACTTAGCTGAAACTATTACAGGTCATCAAATGAAGATTTGGGAGTTGAATCATTTCTTCTATAATCAAAAGTTGGGATTCTTTGTAAAGGCTAGATACCCCTCTCAATATTCCTATTCTTTGTTTTCCTTGGCTTTGTTTGCATCACCACGTGGTCATAGACTCTTTTCTCCTTTGTAGGGTCAATGCATTATAATTCATTACTATCATTGTTTCTATCCATTCTCAAATGTCTCAAATGTGGTCAAAGGGAGCCCCTTGAAACTGGGTCCTATGTGTTCTTTGACATGTCCTTATCATATTTAAGTATTTCCACACATGTGGCCACAACAAAGGGTCTCATTTTATACATTATCTACATTTGCCCTGGAATTAACAGTTTATCCAAGTGTTACAGGTAGATAGGCATGAGTGGGGCAGGAGAGGGCTCTCCTCCAACCCACTAGAAATATTGGGTGATGGTGGCCGGGCGTGGCGGCTCACGCCTGTAATCCCAGGACTTTGGGAGGCCGAGGCAGGCGGATCACGAGGTCGGGAGATCGAGACCATCCTGGCTAACACGGTGAAACCCCGTCTCTACCAAAAATACAAAAATTAGCCGGGCATGGTGGCGTGCACCTGTAGTCCCAGCTACTTGGGAGGCTGAGGCAGGAGAATGGTGGGAACTGGGAGGCGGAGCTTGCAGTGAGCTGAGATGGAGCCACTGCACTCCAGCCTGGGTGACAGAGTCAGACTCCGTCTCTTGAAAAAAAAAGAAAAAAGAAATGTTGGGTAATGATATGGCAATTGCCACATTACCCTCTAAAAGTCATAAATTGGCAGCCGGTACCAGGGAAAGGCCATTTCCTGATGGTCCACATCTGTTAACATTAAAGTGTTAATTAGAGGCACACCCCAGGGAGAAGCAACTTCCTGGGCATGCACATTAAGAGATAAAATGGCAAAGTATGATCTTCCAGGTACACTCCACCAGAAAAGAGAAGAAAGCCTGAGATGGGCATGCATACAACTTCCTAAACACACTGCGCATGCTCAGTTCCCAAGGGTAAGAAGAGCACTGTGCGTGCAAAAGGCCAACTCTAAGGGAAGAATCATGGAAAAGAGGTGAGTATATAAAGTCCCAGGATCAAAGTTAAACGTCCCCCTCTTCTTTTTCTCTCTCTTTGACCTTCGGACGCCCACTTGTATCTCTCTCAAGGGTTCTTTCTTTTCTTTCCTGTTCTAAGTAACTTCCACTCCTGCTCTGGACTTGCTTTGGTTTCGTTTTCTGCTTCATGCCCTTCAGTGGGATTCTTGCTTCTGAGGAGGCAAGAACTGAAGTTGCTGCAGACCCACATGGATATGCCGTTGGTAACTCAGGGTAACTCGGATCTCTGCCACTGCTAACACAAGAAACCCTGGCTATTTTAGTGGTGAAGGAGATTTAAAAACTAAGATCAAGTGTGTCCTATAGGTTGTGTGTCATAATTTTTTGGTCCGTTCCTCTACAGTGCTAGAAGATTTAGAAAATCATGAGTTCATAATGACATTCTAGTTTTCATCTTATACCACAAAGTTCTTCTCCTTTCCCCATTCCATATATTTCTCCTTTTCCACATAGAGAACACTGGTTATCCAAAACTTTAATATATTTTTTATCATTTGCTTAATATTACAATGCACATTAGTTTCAGAATCACTGTGCTAATACCATTACAATAAATAAGCTGCTATTAAAATTTAAGATTTATTTGCATTTTTTCCTTAAAATATATCCCACTGAGGATATATAGTCAAAGTACTGACTAATTCAAAAGTTGTCTGACTCATCTTTCATTTCTTCCTTCTGTATGTTTGTGCTATCAGCTTAAAACATATTTAGATTTATTTGTTCATATTTAATTATAAATTATACATTGTTTCCCATCTATTGGTTATTTTAGAAGGGAAGAAGTCAAACATTAATGTGGTTCAAAAATCAAAATATACAATATTAAGAAAATTTATATTGTCTGTCATTTTCACTGTGATCCTACCTACTCCCTGTCAGTGGTTAATTTAACTCATTTTTATCTTCCCACATGTTCCTCTTTGCAAAATAAGTATACATATACACACAGACACAAATGCCTGTATGTGTGAACGTATACATACCTATAAAAAGTTCATATATGTATATGTTTATAGTTTTTACACACACATACACACCATTCTTATCTCCTCGTCTTTCTTACATAAAAGGTAGCATACCATATATACTGCTTTGTAATTTGCTTTTTCCACTTAACCTTACATCTTGGAAATCACTTTGAATTAGTCATAGAGATCATCTTCATTCTTTTTGTCAACTGTGTGATAATGGTTCCCTATTGTATAAATGTGTGGGTAAGTTACACTTTATTTACTGTCTTCTGTATTTGGCATTGACCTTGTTTTCAATATTTTGCTATTATAAATAATGTCTCAGGGAATAAGAATATGCATTTTTTTCTTACTCCTGCAAATGAGCCTTCAGGGTAAATTTCTAGTAGTGCGATAGTGGAGTAAATTGTAAATTGATTTGTAGTTTGGTTAGATATTGCTAAGTTTCTCTCCAGTAGGGTTGTAATCCTAACAGGAACACATGAAAAACTACCTGCTTTCCAACAGAATAGGGTCCGAAGGCAGGGAACTTAAAGCTAAGTCTTTCTGAATCAAAGAAAAACACGAAGGTTTTGGGGCAGAGAATCTGAGGCCAATTTGTGCTGATTTCCCAAAGCTGGAGCAAAAGGAAAACACCTGGGTGTGGGGTCAGGGAACTTAAGGCCAATTAACACAAAATTCCTAAAGCTGAACCAAAAAGAAAAAACCCATCTTCTCAGGCCTAATAACGCAAAATCAAACGCTACTCTCCCTACAACCCTTCCCGTTCCACCATGTCTCAGATGAAAAGAGAGAATGCCTTAGATTGCCCACGTGCTAAGCAAGCACCATCCCTTCATCTGCATAGGGCACCTGTTCACCTCAGCCTTTAATTAGCCACAGACCAAATCCTTCATCCAGATAAGGGATAACCAATGGGGACCTCAAAAGGAGTACTTAAAACCCAGAAAACTTTGTAACTGGGCACTTGAGCCGCTTGCTCAGCCCCACTCCCACACTGGGGAGTGCTTTCTTGCGTTAGTAAATCCCTGCTTTCACTGCTTCATTCCTGTGTTTTGTTCCTTTTTCACTTTGTGCGTTTTGTCCATTTCTTTATTCAAAACGCCAGGAACCTGGACAACTTACATTCAAGGCCCTCCCTCAGGTAACAGCCTCACTTGTAGGGTAGGTTTGTTGAGCTTTGGGAATCTCTGCTAATGTTATGGGTGAGAAATGACATGGCAGTGTATTTTAAGTTGCATTACTATTATGGGGGAAGATGAGCATCTTTTTATAGGTTTGAGGGCCATTTGTATATCTGTTTTGTGAACTATCATTTATAGTGTTGCTTAATTTAAATTGTGTCTCTGATTTTTAATTTTTTTCCTTAAGTGGTATGCACTTTTTTATGCTACAGAGATTATCCTGTATCATTGACATATTTTGAAACATTTCCTCAATTTTCATTTATTTTTTGACATTATCTCCAGGGTTTTTCACGTTGCGTAAGTACTTAAATGTAATTGAATTTATTATATATTTCTTTCATTGAAGTTTTTTGAATCATAGTTGTTTTTTCTTCAGATTATAATTTGTTTTTTTCTAGCAATGACAAAACTTATTCTATTTTAGTTTATTTTGGAATTTGCTTTTGTATATTGTACAACATATTGGTTCAATTGCCTCTTAATTTCTATCAGGTTGCCTACAAGTTATTAAAAAGTCCATTTTTCTTCAATGATTTGATATACTTTTCTAGATTTCCAGATGTACTTCAGTGTTTTTGAACTATCTCTTGTGTTCTACTGGTTCATTTATTCATGTGCAGGTGGCAAAAGAGAAGTAGTTTTCATCAATTACTCAGTGACTATTAAAATTGCAAGTACTTTCATTTGTGTCAATTACTCAAACATGAAGAGAGAGACCATTGGAAACCCTAGGAAATGATCTCTATGGAAACAGTGTTAAATTCAAATCAATTAGCCTCAGTCTTTTACAGTTATGATCTCTCTGTGCTACCTGTATGTTTTGAAGACGGGGGGGAGACTTGTTGAAAGAGCCAATTGTTTAATTCACTTAGAATTTGAGTAGCAAGAAGGAGCATTGAAACACTTAGTATATTCCAGTCTGGTCTCTTTAAAGTTCCTTTTTTTTTTTTCCTACAGCAAGAAACCTATTTGTGTCTCTGATATTAGTTGCTTTGATTTGTTCTTTGATATATGTAACTTGAATATAAAATGATATACAGAAATGCTGCATAAAAATGATGTCAAATGGTGTTTCAAGAGGGAAGTAAATAGGATTTCACTCAAAGGATCTTTTACATACATTTTTATTAATCAACACAAGGTGCTAGGTTATGTGATTTATGCCTTCACAATATCCTCAGACACAAACGTCCTCTTGAAATAGCTTGTTGCTTTCTTTTTTTTTTTTTTTTTTTTTTTTTTTTAAGACAGAGTCTCCCTCTGTCACCCACGCTGAACTACAGTGGCATGATCTCGGCTCACTGCAACCTCTGCCTCCCAGATTCTAGTGATCCTCCTACCTCAGCCTCCTGAGAAGCTGGGACTACAGGCGTGTGCCACCATGTGCCGCTAATTTTTTTATATTTTTAGTAGAGACGGGGTTTCACCATGTTAGCCAGGCTGGTCTCAAACTCCTGACCTCAGGTGATCCACCTGCCTCAGCCTTCCAAAGTGCTGGGATTACAGGCATGAGCTACCATGCCTGGCCACTTGATGCTTTTCTTAAATTCACATTAATTTGTTTGTTCTTGCTAATTTTAAGAGAGCCGAAAGTCTGATTGTTTCAATTTTTTTATTGTCTTCAAATTTTTGTTATTCTATTTTAAATAGCAATACTATGATTTTAGAAAAACATACTGAAAAATATTTACATTTGTTGAGTTCTGTGCAATATTCTGCATTGAGAATGTTGACCTGGATTAACCCGTGTATGGTAAATGCACCTGATAGCAATAATGTAAGCGTACCCTGAGAATGACCCTGTATAGCAGGCTCCTGAATGTGTGCTCCAAGCTAGGAATCTGGGAGTGGCCAGCCTGGAGATTTGTTCCTTTTCTATGAGGAACATCTGAGCCCCTGGCTTGTCCCATGGCACACAGGCCATATAGGGGATCAAGGCATCGAGTTTTGGAGGGGGGGGGTCCCTCAAAGTTGCCAGGTGCCAGGTGGGGGTGTTAGGGAAAGGGTGCTAAGTGAGAATGCTACCTTAACTGCACGTCTTTTGCAAGTGGTTGTGGTTCTCCTGCCCAGTCCATCACCATTCGAGACTCTCCCCTGTATGTAAACCCCCAATAAAATCCCATGTCTCATTTGCTGTCTCTGGGTCTCTTCTTCAGCCTCTTGAACTAGGTGCCATCTCTACTAGGGTCAACAGGGATTCGGCACAACCACACTGCACACAAGGATGTTAACTATCATAGTTGGTCCTGATATCACTTTTTTTTTTTTTTTTGTAGAGATGGAATCTCACTGTGTTGCCCAGGCTGGTCTCAAATTCCTGACCTCGAGTTATCCTCCCGTCTTGGCCTCCCACAGTGTTGAGTTTACAGGTATGAACCACGGTGGTAGCTTGATATTCTTTAGAGCAAAGCCTGCAAGAATTCTTCTCACACATAATTTTCTAAAGTCAATAAAGAGACTAATTATTAATAATTGAATGCACACTATGAGATGAGAATTAACACATTCTTCTAGACTGTCAACTTAGGATTCAGAAAACTATGCCTGAAAACCAAATCCATTCATCTGCCTATTTTTGTAAATAGTTTTATTGGATCACAATAAAACTATTTGCAGTTTATTTGCCCATTATCTATAGCTGCTTTTGCACTGCAAGTGCTGAGTTGAGTTGGTATGACATAGACCATATGGCTCTCAAAGTCTGAAGTTTTTACTGTCAGGCCCTTTACAGAAAATGTTTGCTGATCCCTGACTCGGAAGATACTATATATTGCAAATTGTAAGTACTATAAAGTGATATTTTACCAATTATGTTACATAACAAAACTACCTTTGAAACCTAATGGCTTAAAATGATAATTTAGTTTTTCTTATTTTGTGACTTGGTTGAGCATTTTCTGCTGCTTTCACCTGAATTGCCTACTTTCACCTGCGTCTAGAATGTAATGGAGTTACATTCTGTTGGATAATACCTTCTGCTAGAAAGTCCAAGGTGGCTTCATATGTGCTGACAGTTGGTCCTGACTTTCATCTAGGAGGGCTCAGTTCTCCTCTGAGTAGCTGATCATCAGTATGAAAGTCTGGCTTCTTTATACACATGGCTCAATGTTTCGAGGGAATAAAGGCAGGAAACTGCATAAAATATTGCAGTGAATATCTGTGAACTCCGTCAGGGAGAAGCCAAGCTGTACTTATACTGCTAGTAGCACTTGGCACTGAACTTTGTATATGGCTTGTAGAAAGAAGAAAGGGATTGATCAAAATTATGGATCACAAAGCAGAGTTTGAAGAGGATGAGATTAACCATGACAATGGCAACCTTTAAGAGGAAACCTCTAGATGTTCCATTCCCTTATGTGTCTAAGGCTTCTAGACAAGGCCTCTGACAAAAACTGCTCGTTTGCCTGTTATGTCTTCTTTGTTAAGTGTTGATTAGAGAAGCAGTGTAGATGACGATCATTGTTTTGGCTAAATGTAGTGAACGATGAAATAATATTCTGTGTGCATGGTCAACATTAACATGTATGTTAAGGCACTCTGGGATGTAAACTTATAAAGGAATTTCTAACACTTGGGTTTTAACTTATTCTGTGGAATTCAGCCATCTGGTAAACTAACTGTAACGTTCCAGGCCCTCGACCTTCACAAGGATGAAGTGTTTCCTTTCAAGCCAGTGACTTATGAGTGCCTCTAACATTTACTTGAAAGGTCGATCAGTTTAAATTGTGCACTAAAGTAACAATCATAGTTGCTTCACTTCAGCCAATTTCTTTGGGTCGGGTATCCTAAATATTTTAAAAGTCAAGTATATTGCAGCATTTTCTCTCTAACTGTGGCAACCTCAGAGATAAAAATAATAAATATAGAAAGGTTAGAAAACGGGTCTGGAGAAGCAAACTATATGCATAGATGAGATAACCTTTTATTTTAGTAAACAACTATATTAAGACAAATGACATTATTATCTGCCTAAATCTTTCACATTCATTATCATTTTTAGAGTATTTGGCGTAAGATAATTTTTAAAGTATCTGCCTACATAGACATTCATTTTAAATGAAGCTTGAAGTTAATTTTACTGGAGGTTGGCAACACTCAGCAACCTCTTTTTCATAATACATTTTAATGCTATGCTTGTTTAAATGACTCTGTGCTTTCCAAATAACAACTTGACACGTGGTCGTTTTTAGCATAGGTCAATTTTCGTGTTCTTTGCAAGGGAACTGTACCAACCGTGCAAAATCAAGATTTGACAAAAAATTGTCGATCTAAATTTCAGACTTACCATGTTAAATTTAGAATCTTGCATTAAAAATTGTATGAAGGTAAGAAAGTATTTAAACAGTTTTCATTCAAGATATTATTACCTTTTGCTTAATAAGAACATATTAAGTACCAAGCATTCATTCTACAGGACCCTTTAATTGCTTTATTTATTTTGTCCTCACAATAACAATTTGAGGTAGGTCTTAATATTCTATTTGCACAAAGAAGGAAGTTAAGTAAATAACTTGCCCAAGTTAAGTGATAGTCTGACATAGTTTGACTCTGTGTCCCCAACCAAATCTCATCTCGAATTGTAATCCCCAGGTGTCAGGGGAGGGGCTTGCTGGGAGGTTACTGAATCATGGGGGTAGACTTTCCCCTTGCTGTTCTCCTGATAGTGAGTTTTCATGAGATCTGGCTGTTTGAAAGTGTGTGGCACTGCCCCCTTCGGTCTCTTTCTCTTCTACACCATGCTAAGGCATGCTTGCTTCCCCTTCACCTTCCACCATGATTGTAAGTTTCCTGAGGCCTCTGAGTTGTGCTTCCTATTAAGCCTGTGGAACTGTGAGTCAATTAAACCTCTTTTCTTTGCAAATTACCCATCTCTGGTAATTCTTTTTAGTAGTGTAAGAGCAGACTAATACAGAGTCAAAATTCAAAATCAGACCTTTGCTATTCTAAGGCCTACACTGTGTGTGATCCACTGTGTATGAACACATGATTACAGTTTCACTGTAATCATGTGTTCAGCCATGTTATATGTTATCCTAAGTGAGGAAGTGATTTGAGAGTCAGATGATTGCACGTCTTTTAAATTTCATAGAATGATGAAGTGGTTACCCAGAGACTTCTGAGGCATTTGTGACACTATAGAATAAGTAGCCTTTAATTTTGGCAGGTAAAGCCTTTTGCCTTTACAACTTCATTATGTATCCTATTGTCTGAAATTGTTCCACGGGCAGTTTTATTTATATTAATTAAAGAGTGTGGTGCCACTAATAAAGAAATGAGCCTTAGGTATAGATTATCTTATTATAAATACCAAAGCTATCATTTAGTAGCTATACTAGTTATTTAGGTAGGCCATTCCAACTCTCTGAGGCTTGGGTTATTTGTAAAATAAAATAATAATTGCAACAAACACCCATTGAGTTTTGGTGAAGATTTAGGGAGCACTATATATGGAATTGGTTGTCACTAAATATGAATAATCATGATCCTTTTGTTGCTTTATTTAAAACTTCACAGTCATGTACTATAGGATGTCTATTCATTCTTATATAGTATTAGTTTTTTGTCTGCCCTGAGTATTAGGAGCAGGGATCAAACCTGGAGAAGTGCATAAGCGAAAAAGTTAAGAATACCAGAGTTGTATAAACAACTGGATAAGAAAGAAACTTTTACTGTGGTATCAAGATATTCATGTTTATTAATTACAATAGCCATTGTTAACTTACCTAGTACAAATAGAATATCTGTACTTTCTTGCCAAAGCCAAACACACAAAAGCAGGATCGCCTTGCAGCTCTTGAAGTTGGGATGTCTGATTTGAAGTGATATTTGAAATAGATCCTGAGGAATATGAAGGTAGAAGGAAATAACTGCATGTAAACCTGAAGATGTTGGTTGAAACCTGATTGTGAGACCCTCAAATGTCAGGTTGAAGGCTTCGTATTTTTCCTGGGGAAATTGAAAAGTCATTTATATAAGACCTATCAGACACCAGTGTGGATTCTGTCTTGAAGACAGGGACTTACTGAATGACAGAGTAGTTAGGGGGATTTTGGAGGTGCTACTGATGTGCAGTGACAGAGATATGAACTTAGACTGATGTAAGAGCCTATTGATAAATTTATTCAGCAAAAATTTACAGAATAATTTGTATGTGTCCAGCATTATTTGGGATAAAGCAGCAGACCAAAAAGAAGGAAGAGACAGGTGTGACAGATAATAGGATATGGGAGCTGTTACAATGTCTAAGAAGTTTCAGGTCTGAATAACTGGGAACAAAATGGAAATTTCTTAAAGATAATTAGAACTAATTCTAGAAAAAAGATGTAGTGTTAGTCATGTTTATGTGGCAAATATGGTTTTGGATGGGAATTGTCGATTGTGCATTTGGAGCTCTGGGTATAGAAAGACATTTTGTCTAAAATTATAATTTTTAAAGTTGTTTAAATTGAGAATTGAAATAGTAGCAATATAAGTAACTATATAAAAATAAAACTGGAAGATCAGGCATGAATCCATGGGGAATGCCCTCATTTAGAAGGAGGGAAGAATTGAGGGAGTCTACATGAATTTGAGAAATAACAAGACACAAGACAGGAAGAGTTTGCGGGACAAAACAGATGGAAAACTATTCAAATGTTGCTGAGTGCTACTGACTAGCTATCTAACTTGCATCTCTGAACTTGTTTATGCATCTATATAATGGGCACAATAATACACAAAAAATGTTAGGAATAAAAGAGGTAATGAAAGAGGCAGTGTGGTTGTTGGGTAAGAGTGCTGGTTCTGGAGCCTGAAGTCCTGCAGGTTGTAATCCTGTCCCTTCCCCTCATTGACTGTGAACATTGAACAGGTGACAACCTTGTCATTTCACTTCCGTCTTATGTGATGAGGGGGGATGATAATAATAGCCACCCTGCATAATTATCCTGAGGTGTATATTAAATAATACATGTTAAAGAGCTATCACTTCCCTGGAACACAGTAAAATGTAAATAGATATAGTTAGCTACCGTTAGATATATAGTGAGGGGTTGCTTTGTTCAGTGCTTAACACACTACTGGGCATATACTGGGCCTCAATATGTGGTTGTTACTTATTTTCATTTAGAACAAAGAAAAACCCAACGATTTACGAATGGAAAAACAGTAGTTTTTGACATATTTTTATGTCAGGCTTGGTTGTCTGGATGTGGAAATACTGGGCATTAAACAGGAAGACAACTGAATAGCTTTACCTCAATAAAAAATATGGTATTAATTTCATTCATATATTTCGAAATTGTGATTTGGGAAGTGTGTTAATAAAATAACTGAAGGTTTTTAAAAATTGATACTGTTGGCTGGGTGTGGTAGCTCATGCCTGTAATCCCAGCACTTTGGGAGGCCAAGGCAGGTGAATTGCCTGAGCTCAGGAATTCGAGACCACCCAGGGCAACATGGTAAAACCCTGTCTCTACTAAAAATACAAAAAAATTAACCGGGTGTGATGGTGTATGCCTCTACTCCCAGCTACTTAGGAGGCTGAGGCAGTAGAATTGCTTGAGCCCCAGAGGAGAAGGTTGCAGTGAGCTGAAACTGTGCCACTGCAGTCCAGCTTGGCAACAGAGTGAGACTCCATTTCAAAAAAAAAAAAAAATATATATATATATACTGTTAAATTGTTTTGCTATATCATTAGTGTCCAATATTATTTAATGCTAGGAATAACCATGGTAATAGTAATTATTTTGTCCTGACTATTCAGATTCTTCACACACATTTTTTCAATGATTCTACTTACCAATCATTTAAACATTATTATAATTATTTAAAAATCTGTACACTCTTAACTGTCATATAGATATAAAGTGTACACATGAAAATTATTTCATTTCATTAATGAGAGAACTGGTTACAATAGATTTAAAGGAGAATTCATGTGCCATGTATATTTAGTCAAATAAGGAATGTTGAAATGAATTTTAAAATAGATGCAAAACCAAAAGAAGCTCTCTTATATCTACAGGCCAATAATCGATTACATTCTAGCAGATTCAATTGAATTTGTGTTGTAAACCAAAAATAAAATTTGAAGCCCTTCAAGCAACTGAATAGAACCCTCCTCTCAGCCAAGAGCATTCTAAATTAAACTGAAACATTAGTTCAGGCCATAACACGAATGGGTTGTAGGCTTTTGTAGGAATGGGTGGTTGGACATACATCATTATCCCTTCCTCCCATTGGAATTCAGACACAGCTGACCAATAATCAACATTAAAACAGGTTTTTAAGACTGATAAAGCAGGTTCTGTAGCAATAAGATAGCAACATGACAGAAGGCCGAAAATATATTTCTTTGCTGTATTTTGAAATATCCCTGCAAAGCTGTCTCTTGGGAAAATCTACATTCTGTAGAGAATCTTCTTCCATATCCAGGTCTTTCTCCTGATCCAGAAGAGAATTAACTTAAGAGGCTGGCAGCTTTTTAGGTCAGTAAGAAACATCCATCCTTCAGGGCCAAACCAATGTGCATCATATATGTATTGTCTGATGGCTTATGTCTGCCTAAAATGTATAAAGCCGAGTTGTAAAATGTAAAAGCAAGTTGAAGCCTGACCACTTTGGGCACATGTTCTAGGGATCTCCTGGGGCTGTGTCATGGCTCATGGTCCCTCATATTTGTCTCAGAATATATCTCTTCAAATATTTTGTAGAGTTTGATTCTTTGTTGACATTCTCATCAAGAATTCATACATTAAGTTTTCTATAAGTTAGTGTTGTAAAGGAGCTCAAAGATACCGAATGTTGAAGTCTCCCATTTAATCAGATATGCTACACATATTTCCATTGAAGATACCATAAAATCTTTTGGTTCATTTAAAATTATTTTACAATTTGTCCTACAGTTCACATTTTACAGACTAAGAAACTAAACACAGAGAGGTGCTAGCTTAACCTGAATCCCACAGTGATAGAGTATGAATGGGAACTAAGATCTGACTCCAGGAACACTTAGTCTATAAGGAAGTGGTTCTCACCTAGGCATCATTTTTTGCCCAAGGGCATATTTGGCAATTTCTGGAGGCATTGTTGGTGGTCACAACTTAAGTGTTCCCTGGCATCTAAGGAGTAGAAGCAAAGGATGCTGCTAAACATCAAAGTACTCAGTACAGTCCCCTGTAACAATCACTGAGCTCAAAACGTCAATAGTGCTCATGTTGAGAAAGATTTTTTTAGGGCATAGACTTTTAATCGGCTCATGCTGAAAACCACAATTCTTTTTCATTTCTAGTTATCACAAATAAATTATTAACTGAAATAACACATTTTGAAATAACACATGCCAGCTAACATTAAAACTGTTAAAGCGCTTGTGAGCTTTCTTTCCTCCATGGTTTCACATCACTTAAATATAAACATTTTCCTTAGTGATATTCTTTATGTGTGCCGGTCCTGTGGAGAGTATGTGATGCTGGAGGAGCTCTTTGCAGCAGCATGGGAAGAAATCACAAAGGCACAGACACCAAAGGGAATGCCATGCTGTTTTCAGAAATTTATCTTTGAATAAAAAAAATACGTGAAGCACAATAGGTGAGCCTGCCTTATATGATTTAGTAACACATCATTTAACTCTCTCTTTGCCAGAAGAGGTTGGTAAAATTGCATAGACAGCTATCATAAAGAAAATATTATATGTGGACTTGATATTTAACCCCTTCTGAAGGCCTACAGTGTGTTTTAATGTGTCAAACTAGATCTATTACTTTAAATGGAACACACTGTGATAGTTTTACACTATTATTTTCTTATTTGTTCTGCAAATTAAAGTTGTGACATAACTTTATATTATTATTCTATAAATGCTGTAAAATTGCCCAGGTACCTAAAGAGCAGCTCCACTTCTTTTATCTTCTATCTTGTTCTCCATGAAGGTATATATCTAGTTTATGTCCAACTCAGTCAATACCCACAGGTTTTTATTGTCTCTGATAGAAAAAAGTGACTGTCAAGAGCTTTTGACCAGGTTTCAAGGTCATATCCTAGTATCGTGTCTTGCTTTCCTTGTTTTGTTTCTCTCATCCCTATAAATGTCTTCCTTCAGAGATATTTGTGTCTTCCATCGCGGCCTTCCCACCAGTGCCTGCTGTTTCCTAATAGTTACCTACATGACTATGTGACCCCTGGCTACCCTAATTTTCAGGTTTCTTAAGCTTCTTAACTTCCCCTACAACCTTAACTGTTCAGATCCCCATGCAACAAGTTGCTCCAACTACTATGACTCTAACTTTGTCTTTGGCAGAGACAGGAGAGCAATGCTTGGCATTTTGAAGGAACAGTCTAGATAAGAGATGAGGGTGGCTTAGATGTGTGTTGTAAATGTAGGTGGCAAGAAACGGTCAAAATCTGGATATATTTTGGTGAATCTAAATTTTGAATGCATTTAAATGGTAGCGCCCATGTAACTTAAGTACAGATTGAATGTGGGATATGAGAAAAAGATATCAAGAATGACTGCAACATTTTTGTCCTGAACAAAGAGGAGAATGAAATTGCCGTTCATTGAGATTATAAATTTTTTTCTCTATCTACAATTTATTTTGTTATGTCTATGTCCTAAAAAGAATAATTAAATGTAATATCGCCAATTATACCAATTAGTTTTAAATTAGCAATTTATGAAGGTTAAATTGATGTACAGTTGAGAAAAAGCAGGTGAAGGGGATTGATACATTAAATAGGTACGTGATTTATTTTTTCATTTTTTCGTGTGTGCAGCCAAAACTTGTGAGATACAGAGAAAATATCTTGCAAATTCTCCTGTTCAGAATAGAATAATTAAGTTCAACATTTCTAAAAGCTGATCCCCAGAAATGTTAATAAATATATACAGCAGGAGCAGCAGCAGGGGCAAAGAATGTAATTAAATAATTTGGAATCACTGCTTAAACTGCAAAAGTTATCAAAGCCAGGATATATTAGTAAATTTTGTAAACCTTGAAAAAGGAGGCGTTATATGTGTCATTTCTGAGACATATTTATAGTACACTATATTAAAAAAATCATGGGAGAAGTCCTTGGCAATAATCTATTTGATAATAACAAAAAGATGAAATATAGAATGCTTATGGAACAAAATGGCAGAAAACCAAAATGGGATTGCTATCATGACAGGGTTGCTATCATGACAGGGTTGCTATCATGACTGTCTCTTGATACATAGTTGTATTATTTTAAAAGTCTTACAATGGTCTGAGACCTATTCACTTTAATTCCATGTTAAACAACTCATCTTTCTTACTAATATTAAAATGAAACAATTTTGGCATTTTTTTCTGTGAAACATGGAAATGTGTTTTAACCACAGGAGTTGGGGATAGGAACATCTTTGTGAACTGTGGTGGAAAATTAAATTTCTTGGAGGAGTCTGTTGACAATGAAGAAATAGAATCTACATCAGTTAAGAATTGTATTGAGCTGCAAGAAATCAAAAGGACCATTCTGGTAGCTTAAACAGAAGAGGATTATTTTTCTCATATGGCAAAAATCTGAATGGAAATCATTAGTATTCATTCAGCTACTCAGTGATGATGTTTGGGTCTCTGGGTTTTTTCTTCCACTCTATTATAAATCAACAAGGACTAAAGTCTATGCTTCCTGATTCTACATTCAATAATCTTTAGACTACAATATCTAATTGTCTCAGAGTGAGAGGGTCACTTAGTCAGCTAATAGGTTTTAGGAAGTCATAAATCATTTTGCTTAGAAAAATAAAATGTGAACAAATAACAAGTATGTGCACATACCATTGGCAAACCAAAGTTAATTCCTTCTTAGTGACCCATGATATCATTAGAGAGTTTGGAGACGTGGAATTTGTTTTTCAAAAGTCTTTAGTACCAAACCCTCATAAATCGAGTTGGGAAATATATTTTCATTGTCTCCAGAAAGTTCAAAATATTCTACATATTAAATATATATAATTTTCCTTGGATTATTTAATACCTCTGAAACTGTCTAAATTGGGGATAATGCATTTCAAGAATAATGTGAAGACTAGTTTTTTTACCTATGGAAACTTCAAAGCAAATGACCCACCTATCTTATTATGCTGTGTTGACTTTCTGAATACATGCTGCTGCTGATGGTGTTAACTGCTTCTTCACTGATCACTAAAAAACATAGGCTGGCAGATTGTGTTTTTTCCCTCCAAGGCACTACAAGATTTCTTGTCTTGCATGTTCTTCCCAAGACTTGTCAATTCATAACCAAGATTTGCAGTCTATATTCCCTTTATTTGAAATTGATCAGGACTTTTTGAAGTCTCACCGAATAAAATACAGTGACAGATATTCCATGACTTCCACAGCTGCATCACAAAAGGTGATACGGCTTGTTCATGGCACAGCGTCTCTCATGGCACAGCCTCTCTCTTGGGACACTCACTCTGGCAACTTCCAAGTAATGAGGAAGTCCAGAAAACACTGAGAGGCAACCTGTCTGTGTTGCACATAAGGCCATGGCCAACAGTCAGACTCAACTACCAGACATGAGTGAACAAATATTCTGATAATTTCAGTTCCAATCTTAGAGGCACTCCAGCTGTAGCTGAGTAGATGTAAAGAGAACCTGTTTTCATTGAGCTATGCCTAAATTGTAGCTTCATAAACACAATTATATTGCTGTTATTTTAAGCCACAAAATTATTCAATGGATTACTACAGAATAAAAGGTAATCGGAACGGTGATAATATTCATCAAAGTACTGAATAATGAATAATAAAATCCTGAGTCCACAGTTGTCTCTGTAACACATTTTTTTTCAATTGAAAGATTATGTTTTTGTTTCAGTTTAATCATAAACTCTCTGAATTAAGTAACTATGTATTTAAATATCATGTTTAACTGTGATTCTGCCTAGTTGGGGGTGGAATGTGACCCCCATTGACAGCTGATATCAAACAGAGATTGAAACAGACCTTCCTAGAGGAATTGAAACCTTACCACAGGTGTCACAGCTAAATTCAGCATCATTTTAAAACATAATATGATTTGGTAGGAGCCAGTTTCCTTTTTCATATTTTCATACTTAAGCAAGTTATTTTTAAAATAATATATGTGGTTATGTGAAATTCATGTTTCTTTATTATCTGAAAAGACTTTAAAAACCACACTATTTTATTTCTTCTCTTGAGTAAGCATGACAATATTTTTACACGTGTTTCAAAAAATAACGTCTTAAACTATTCTTTTTCATTTGATCTAAACATCCCTTAATGAAATTTAACTTTTCATCTTCAAAGTGTCTCTGTAATGAAGTGTCTTCACAATACAATGTTAGACCTGAAAAAAAGAAATGCTATATAAAAGGATGTAATCACCATGACTTAAAGGGATGAAAGCCTTCTCAAAGAAAGGATATTATTCCAATCATTGTAACTACCATTTGTAGTGTATTTATCATGGGCTTTGTTTGTTGCTAGGGGGCTTCAAAAAATTATCTCCAATCCTCAGTGAAAAGTTGTCAGTTTAGTATGATTTTGTTCCTTTTATATGGAGAGAAAGGAGCTCAGAATATTTAACTCACCTGCTGTTACATAATTAGTAAATGGCAGAATCAGACACATGATCATATTCTATATTTTATACAACTAAAAATATAAAACAGATGCATCAATATAAATCGAACTCTACCCTTTAATAGAGAACACAGTATGTCCTCCTCCTTGGTTGCAAGCCACATAAAACCTTTTTAAAAATTTGTACAGTTTGAAAAATACCATGCCTATCTTCTAAAATGTGTAAATACAACATGTTTATATCCTGTGGATGTGTTTAATACTTGGGCAGAGTTGGAACCTGAAGTATTACTTCCAGATCATTATAAAACATATTTTACCAAGCTATTTTAATAATACAGAGAACATCAAGCATCTGTAATCTCTTGAAATAAGAGATACATTGCCTTTCCAGAAGGACAATTCACTGAACTAAGTGGAAGCTAAGAGGTCTCCACTTAGCTTCCACTTAGATGAAAGATGAAAAACAAACTCATCTGTCCTTTCATTAAGTGAGATGTCATGAGCTGCTTAAGGCCATTCAGAAAGAAAAAATATACTAGAAGCTCTCAGAGAAGAGGCCTATTTCCTCTCTGCTCTCTGCTCTTGTTTATTCGGTCCCACTGAGCCAGGCAGCATTTATTATGGAAGCAAACCCAATTTATTACTGATGATTTTTTAAATTGCTCACTAAGGGCAATTGTTGAGGTACTAGGAAATCCAATTCCATATTTTCCAAAATGCCTGAAGCTAAACTTATGATTAATTCTTTTGATTATCACCAAAGATGTATTTTTTAATATTTCTTCCAACATGCACCAAAGTCAGTAGAGAAAATGCTTTCAGAAAACAAAAACAAAAAAATATACACACAAACACACACACATAAATATTACAGACTCATTGATTCTGAGAACTATATACTGATATTACTTTTATAGCTATTTTTCCTTAAAATTTTAATAAACTATAAAATTACAGAAATAACAGACTAATATTAGCATTTTTAGGGAAAAATTATGCTGATATTTAAACATGGATGTTAAGTATTCAATTTGTTTTCTAATACAATTTTAAATAACTGAAATCTCAAGCTATGAAATCCATATAATTCAGGAAAGACAGATTAGTAGTAATCAAGGTACAATTAATACCTACTGCACCTCTAAGAATAGTGAGAGTCCTTCTCATATTTTTAAATAAATCTCTTCTCTCGAGACTTCTAGGATGCAACTACTACAAACCATCTGACTCCTGCTCAACAAGCAATTTTACTTTGTTTTGTCAATGAACTAGTCAGTTGGAAGTTGGTAAGAAATTTTTTCAAAGGTAAAACTGAATGATCTGTTTTCTACCCCTCAAAAACGTATTTCAGAACACAAAGAATGTTGCATTAACATATAAAAAGCAAGTCTATTTCTCATATGAAGCTCTTATTGCTACATATTTCCCAAGAAGAAAGAAGGTTTCTCTCTCATCCCTTTAGGCTATTTCCTGACAAAGCCCACTGGAACTTAAAATTCATGCATTTATTTGATATGTTTATTTTACATCCCTGAATGCCTGGATCTGATTTGGTTTCTTCTCAAATCAATAACTTCTGCTATTTGGTGTACCCCAGGGCTTAGTCCTTGGACGTTTTCTCTTTCCTAACTACACCTACTCTGTAGGTGATCTCTTTGAATACTATTTATGGTTGATCAATCCAAATGCACATTTAATGCCTATTCTTCTTGTCTGATTTCTAGACAGGCGTAGGCAACTGTCCATTCTTTGGGGTATTGTATTTTATCACCTGGGCTAAACTGAAATTATGTCTTCAAAATTCTTTTCCCAGTATGTGTCCAGGTTAGTGTTAGCAAAATAGAAATTTGTCTGAGAATTGGAAAGTGAAATGAAACGATAGTCATTATACTCTAAGATACATGTACAGTTGCTTATCCCTTATTTGTGTTTAGTTTGAATGGTTGCAGTTTACTAGTAGTCTAAATATATTAAACAGAAAATTACAAAAATAAACAATTTGTACATTTTAAACCATGTGCTGTTCTGAGTAGCATGATGAAATCTCCTATTGTCCTGCTCCGTCTTGCCTGAGATGTGAATCAAACCTTTTCGCCCCATATTCATGCTGTCTATGCTATCTGTCCTTTTGCCACTTAGTAGCTGTCTTGGTTATCAGATCGACAGAATGTGACAGGATTTGTGTTCAAATAACCCTTATTTTACTTAATAATGGTCCCAAAGCATGAGAGTAGTGATGCTAACGTTTCAAATATGACAAAAAGAAGTTCTAAAATGTTCCTTTTAAGTGAAGAGGTGAAAGTTCTCCACTTAATAAGAAAATAAGATCATATGCTGAGTTTGCTCAACTCTATCGTAAGAATGAATCTTCTATCCATGAAATTTTAATGAAGGAAAAAGAAGTTTGTGCTAGTTTTGCTGTTGCGCTATAAACTGCAATTGGCCACAGTGTATGATAAGTGCTTAGTAAGATGGAAAGACATGCAATTTGTGAATGGAAGACATGGACAGAAAATGTGTTCCAACTGACAGCAACTTTCACCAGATAGCACTGAGTCTATATGAAAGTCTTCAGCAAGTGATCCACTGAAGTGAGTGACACCAAGCCACATCCTGTAGATAAGGTATAATTACACAGATTTAGAAGCACAGATGGTCAATATTGCTTAATGTTATATCACGATACCTACAACATTCTCCTCACTTAATGTCATCATGTAAGCATTGTATCATCTCACATCACAGGAAGGCTGAATACAGTACAATAATTTATTCTGAGATAGAGATTACATTCACATAACTTTTATTACAGTATATTAGGATTGTCCTATTACTGCCATTGAAAGTAATGACAAAAACAATTCCTTTTTTTTTTTTTAAGTTTCAGGATACATGTGCAGAATGTGCAAGTTTGTTACATAGGTGTACATGTGCCATGGTGGTTTGCTGGATCTATCAACCCATCATCTAGGTTTTAAGCCCCTCATGCATTAGGTATTTGTCCTAATGCTCTCCCTCCCCTAGCCTCCCACCCTGCGACAGTCCCCAGTGTGTGGTGTTCTATTCCGTGTCCATGTTTTCTTATTGTTCAACTCCCACTTATGGATGAGAACATGCAGTGTTTGATTTTCTGTTCCTGTGTTAGTTTGCTGAGAATTATGGCTTCCAGCTTCATCCATGTCCCTGCAAATGACATGATCTCATTCCCTTTTATGGCTGCATAGTATTCATGGTGAATAGGTACCACATTTTCTTCATCTAGTCTATCATTGATGGGCATTTGGGTTGGTTCCATGTCTTTGCTATTGCAAATAGTGCAAAACAGCAATTACTTATGTACCAACCTAATATTTATCTTAACTCTTGTATTATTGTCTACTAGAATTGAAGCGTCATGAGTGTTGGGTTATTGGCTAGTTTGTTTAGGCATAGTTCTCTGGCATATAATAGGGACTCAGAAAATACTTCTTGGTTGAAGGAAAGAGTGCTAACTTTAATAGCCTAAAATTTTACAAAATGTATTGATATTTCTTCACTATATTAGAGGAATTCTATAATGAATGAACTGTTTCTACTGTGTGTTAGACCCATAAACATACCTATGTCTACTTCATCTGTTGGGATGAACCATATATGATTGCCAACATTCTTTTTTTTGACCAAATAGCAACTTGATATGGGCATTTTATATGGATTAATCTATGTGTAAAATGAGATCCAGGAAAAATGAACAATAATCTGGAGAAAGCTGATTGATTTCTCCACTGACTGTCCAATGATTCATAAGATTCAGAAGTATAATTCCCACTGTCTGTACTTATTTGTATAACTGCTGGTAACTTAATTTAAAAAAAAAATGCACTGTCAATCATCCCATAATCTAACTACACAGGATTAAGCTGCTCCTCTGTAATTATATGTAAGTGAAACATTAGCATGGATAGCTTAGTGAAAAAGCTGTGGACTCCACTGTAATTTTGCATCATCATAAAAGATAATCATTTAATGACGACTTTTTAATTATAAAACTACAAAAAAAATCCTGCCTTGTGTACCCACAAGATGGATAATTTAACATCTGGCCTGATTCTCACATAGATTTTATACTTATTTCTTGTAGAAATGTATATATGACTAGTGAAGTCAATGTTCCATTTGCTCTGTAGCTCTAAGAAGTTTTGGAAAAGGGAGGAAGACATCATGTGTTTTAATTTTTCATTGGAAATACTGGATTAATGCCTTGTGGACTATCAAATTTTGGGAGAGATATTCAATGTTTGTGAGGGAATCTGCACTACAGAAGCTCCATTATCCAAGAACGCTAAGCATTGAGCACCTTGCTGTCCCAGGATTTCATTATTCAGAGTCTTCACAAATCAAATTGCCCAGGGTCCAACCTGAGTCAGTGAAATAAGACTTTTTTTTTTTTTTTTTTTTTTTTGCAACAAATGGAAGAAATGCATTCTCTTCACAGGTGCTTAACATGAAGCTCTCTGTCTAAATCTGGAGAGCCCAGCTGATTCTCCTTTGGTATACGAGGTTCTTGGTAGTGTGAGCAGTGTAAGGATGGCAACAAGAGCTCTGGATCTCCAGAAATGGTAAAGGGGTTTCATTTGTATGTGTGTATTTTTCAGTGAGAGAACCCATAGCTTTCATCAGAGAAGATGGATGAAAATATAAAAATAAAAGGTTATTGACCACTGATCTAGAGAGAACTCTAGTGGGTTTTAAGAAGAAAACCAATTTTGGTCCAGCTCTTGTGGCTATAAATCTCTCTAAAATAAATTATTCCATCTTCTTGCTTCATTAAGTACATTGAAGTGAAGATGATGGGCTATTTCATAATGTGATAGTGCTTCAGGGTCATCATTCTGTAAATGGATTCTTATGCCTGCCAGCAAATGAAATAGCGGTAGAAGTTTGTGTCTCATATATAGTGTGCCCAAGACATGTCCAAGATGTGTGTGCATAGTTTTATCACTGTGATTTACTTTATTTCTTTTTTGCTTGTCTTATATTGTGAATCTTAGCAATTTTAATAGATAGGTGAAGAAGGAACATTTTATTAGGCAAAAGACCATCTATAAAATATTCTAATATTTCTTAATTAGCATACATATTTAGTAAGGTTTGTGTATAGAGTTCTAAAATCACGTATGTATTGAATTTATAATATTTTCCTAATGATATACTAGGTTCTACAGCAGAATATTAAAATGGTTAAATTTAACTCATACAAAATAATCCTTGTTATTCAGAAATGTAAAGATTTGTATTTGCATATTATATAGTAGATGCTATATCATACCATATCATATAGCATATTTATGAAAAATAATTTAATTTAAATCATTACCAAGCAGATATGGATAAGTATTCCAATAAAATAAAATGCAATTAAATGCTATATGTGTCAAATGAGGAAAACATCCTGTCCAGCCGTGACCACCAAGGACTTTAAAAAAAGTTAGGCTTTAAAAGGAATGAGGGCATACGAGCTTAAATCTATCTGCATACAACCAAGAAAGCAAAATAAAACAAAATTGATGTCTCCAAGTTCCATCATGCTAAAAAGTGTTTTATTTATAATGTGAATACAGTTATATTTAATGGTTGTAACTGAATACAGTTTCAAACTAGCTTGTTTGCAAAGACTATCTTTGCAATTTCAAAAAAAAAGATATGAGTAAATTCTTTTAGCAATCATTTGGGCAGTCTCTCCTGTTTGATATAGCCAGAGTTCAATATGCAAAAAATAAATGTGAGAATATAATAAGAAATAATGACAACAGAAAATCTCTACTTTGCAAGGCCAGATAAATTTTACCCATAATTTCACTGGTTAATCATAATCCTTGGTTCACAGCACAGTTTCAAGTTTGAATCTGCATTGCTCTGTTTTATGTAGTTATTTTTAATAGTATAATCACCAGGAAAGGCTAAGAACTACAAGAATTCCTTGTAGTACTCTCATTCACAATGTATAAATATGGAAATGGAAGGTCATAGAGGTGAAGTAACTTGCCAATGCAAAATAGCTGGTAAGTGTTGAGGAGGGGTTTGCACCCATTCTGCCTGTCTCCAGAATTAGTGCCCGGCTGTTAAGTGAAAATCTTACTGTGAATATAAGTCAGTGTCTTTTTTTTTCTTATAGACTTACATTAAGCTTGATTGAGGATTGAGTACCCTTTTTATCTCTTTTCTTCTAATATAATTTCAACCACAGTCAACATTTATCCTGTTTTGACCTGTTCTTTCTTCTGCAATGTATAAAACCTTCCATGCTTTATCAGGTTAAAACATAGATTTATTTCAACCTTGAAGAAACTTAGTTTTAAACTGTGCACTAATTTTTGCTGTTGTTTAAGTAAATTGATCCATCATACCTGGTCCCTCAAAACTGTATCAGAACCCTCTGACCTTATTATGTTTGACTAGCTTTGAGTTGTCCCACCTTTCTGGACCAAACCAATGTGTGCCTCACATGCAATGATTGATGTCTTATGTCTCCCTAAGACATATAAAACCAAACTGTAACACAATCATTTGGACACATGTTCTCAGGACCTCTTGAGGCTGTGTCACGGGTCATAAAAATCTCTTCAAATATTTTACAGTGTTTGGGTTTTTCTTCTCTCTCTCTCTCTCTCTCTCTCTCTCTCTCCCCCCCCTCCCCCTCTCCCCCTCTCCCCCTTCTCTCTCCTCTCTCTCTCTCTCTTTCACAGAGTCTCGCTCTGTTGCCCAGGCTGGAGTGCAATGGTGAGATCTCAGCTCACTGCAACCCTCACCTCCCAGATTCAGGAGATTCTTGTGCCTCAGCCTCCCGAGTAGCTGGAATTACAGGCATGCGCCACCACCACGCCCAGCTAAATTTTTGTATTTTTAGTAAGAGTCGGGGTTTCAACATGTTGCCCGGGCTGGTCCCAAACTCCTGAGCTCAGGCAATCAGCCTGCCTAGGCCTCCCAAAGTGCTAGGATTACAGGTAAGAGCCACTAAACCCAGCCAAGGGTTTGGCTTTTTCTATTACACTAAAATTTGGCAACTAGATGTGAGCAGATGTGATTTCTGTAATCTCTGAGCCATGCTCTTACTAGAAAGCTACTGGTCATCCCCTTCCTGTCTCTCTTTCCCATTGCTTGACCTATATAACCTGATGGTGCTTGGCTATGTTCAACTGTGTAACCAATAGAAATACTGTGGGTAATGTTAGAAGATAAATTGGATCCCTAGAAAAATCCCATCAAACTTCTTTCTAGTTTCTGTAAATATGACTGTGTTAATTACTATATTGAGGGCTCTTTATGGCAGGGAAAAGTATGCTCAAGTACCATTAAAGTAAGCACTATATATGTATTATATGTAATAATTCCTATGTATTTGTTATATATTTCATAAATAAAATATATATGAAACACATAAAATCTATAATATATAAGGAAATAATTTAATATATAGGCAAGATGGTGTATGAAAGGTCCACTACAATGAGTACTCATTTAACTTAATTGTAAATATGTAAATTACTGAAGTGTGGCCCTTACTTGGAAATAGATAACAATGTTATTTAAAGAGTGCAAATGAGAAAGATTGTTATTTACTTAAAGTATTGACGGTAGATCTGTGAAAATGTCTGACATTTAATTAGGAAGCTTACTGAGCTTGACAATATAACTTTGGTGTCCTTTTCCCGTTACAATGTCTTTATTATGATGACTATAATGAAGGCAAAATAACTCATTTAAAACAAACATATTATGTTTGACAATAAAATTGTGGCTAGGATTCTAATTAACTGATAGTATCTAAATTGTCAGACTCAGACATCCAGTACAACCTTCTTTTACAGATGGGAAGCCCAAGGCTTACAGAGGTTAAGCTCTCGTTTCATGAGAGCATGATTTTTCTCTCTAAACACTTTATCTCCATTTGGCACTAGCTATAAACCACAGAAACTATACGTATGGCTTCGTTTACGTAGTCACCAAATATAGTTACTTGAGTTGGTGCTTAAACACTGTAAGTTTTGATTCTTAAAGTAAAGTGACTTGTGTAACGGAACACACCTTTGCATGTTAATATTTGATTGCAGGAAACATTTTTTACAAACTAATACCTGGGATATGATTTTATTTTCAGTCTAAGCTCTCACGAATTTCTCAGGGCTGTGAAGAGATTGTAATGTATGACTCACTTGTGGAAACCCCAAGAGAGTGGCATGTTATACATTTTATTATTCTATATTATTTTTAAATGTTCATTAAGACATTTTAAAGAGTAACTTAGTTTTCAAATTGGAATTGCAAAACATGTTTGTATAGGAACAAAGAGTAGGAAGAAAGAAAATTACAAACATTATATTTCTTTTTCTTAAATAAGTGCTTGGAATATATTGGCACATTTTACATAATATATTTTAAAAATATGATTGGAATCCTACCATAAACACATGTTTCTATTTTGTTCCACTTAATATAACACATAATCAAATGTTCTCCAATCAAATATTTTTTGTAAATATCCTATAAATAGCTGCTTATTTGTATCACTGGATCCTTCCCTCAAGTTTACTGTTTATTTTGTTTTTTTAGGTTTTTTTTTTTTTTTTTAGTTTATAGTCATTTTTGGGGGGCGGGGGCAGGTGGGCATCATGTAAAGATTTCTATTGCCAAAAAAATTGAAACTAATTTTTTTTTCTGTGACTAACGACTAGAAGAATCATCTTTAACTCAATTATGTACTAAATATTTACCTACATTTTCTTATAGTTATTTTTTGTGACAGTGAATTTCTAAACTGTATACACAATATTGGTAAAAACACCTAAAAGTTTTTTTTTTATATTTCTTGAGAGAATTTAAATACCCAAACAACCCTACTTATCACTAAAATACGACTAGGTTGACAGGCTTGCTTACCCAATTAGAGTTTTTAAAACAAATATTTGGGTCAATCAAATATTCTGATTAATACAAATTCACAATTCAGCCCACTTCTTTTCTTTCTTATCCTGTACAAATAAAATATTTTTATTCTCTTAATAGCTAGAGGTTGCAATCCTTCTGAAACCCTAGATGATTTATTTTCTTCAATATTAAACTCTGAAAATTTATTATTTTTCTAGGGTTTTGAGTTTATCATTTTGAGGATCAGTTCTCATTGTGATGGACTCAACTTCTATAGTTCAAGGAGACTGAGCTGAATGTCTGTTGGTTCTAATAGATTCAATACTTCAGTTTATGGGGAATTATTTGCCTCAGTTCTTTCATCTGTAAAATCATACTATCTGCCTCATGGGTTTATTGTGAAGAAGGAAGAAGTCTATGTGTGGAAAAGACTGAGGATATGATTAGCATTCATTTTTATTAGCTACCTTCACAATTATTACTGTTTCTACCAAATGTGAAATTGTGAAAAAAATTACATATTGTCATCAAGTGGTTTGTTTATATCTGTTAAAAGAACCAGTGAGAGGTGCTAGGGTCATGTTGCGAAGGTAGTTATTAATTAATGGTTCTAATTTAATTGTTCCTAAAGTTTACTGATCTTCTTCCTCCCTACCTTTCATCTTTTCTATTTTATGCAAGATGTTAGATTCTTAAATGTTATCATGAGACAGAAAAAGCAGGACTTTGCATATAATAATTGCCCTTACTGCTCATAAAATTAGTTCCTCAGCACAACACACTTGAGCATGGTACCCCTGGGGTATTTGTGTAAACACTATCATCACTGCCTATACGTGCTGTGTGTACAAAGTCCAGTTCACAGGAAGATCCTGTGACTAGAACCCCACTTCAGTGGAACAATATGTTGCATTTATTCATTCATCTTCCTTGCTCAAGGCCACTTTCCACAATTACATCTGAACCACTGAAATCAATTACACTTCTCTAACATATTAATCCCACAAGTTTCCTCATCTGTGAAGGTTATTCAGACAAAATTAAAATTGGAATCATCTCAGTTGCTTCTCTTTCTCTCGTACTCTGCGGTGAGTGCACCAACACATCCAATCCTGTCCTAAGTTCAACACTATTAACTATCCTCTTTTCTGGATTAAAGTCTTAATTGGTCTCCCTAAATCTACCCTATTCCTCCTTAACATTGAAGCCAGAGGAATTCTATTGCATTAGAAGTTGCATATGTCACTCCTCACTCAAAACTGCATGGTGGCTTTCCTTATCATTCAGGGTAAAGTCAAAATACTTGCAGAGTCTGAGAATGCCCTTTATGATTTACTCCTCCATTATAGCTCTGTGCTTATCTCGTTCTACTCTACTCTGGAAACGAATTGCTTTGTGTTGAAAAGAAAAATCAGATGTTCTTTTAAATTAGTTTATATTTTGATTTATAAGTTTATGTATCTACAAATATACACATTTTGTGTACATTTATGTATTAATATGTACAATATGTATGTTATATATAGCTAACTTCATAGATTATTTTTCAATGATAATCATGTTTTTGACTCTGAATCCTTGCCATCCCATTTGACAAGATTAGAATTCATTTCACCATGGTTATTCATTCTCCACCAATCCTTATTCCCTAGGAAAAATTCTATATCCACGCCTTAAAATAAGGAATTGGAGAAATCTTGGGGATGTTAGCTGACGTAGAAATTATTTTGGGTCAGAAATTAAATGTCATGTTAGAGCTCAGACTACAAGTTAGTTATCACACTTAGAATGTATAAGGGGAGATATCCATTTGGCCACATATATAGTTTCAGGTAATAGTAAATGGAACAAAACAATTGTGTGTACCTTAACGTATCACTATTCAAGTAGACCTCTTTAGTCAAAACTCAGAAATTAATTTCTCACAAAATATCTTTATTCCTCATACACATTATCCTCACTTGTGACCTAATCATCTTTCAAAAGCATCACTTCTTAATACCATCCATTGAAGGTTAGGTTTTGACATATGGATTTCGAAGGGAGACAAACATTCAGACCCTCGCAATTTCTTTCTTAATTCTTTTATCTCTATGTTATGATTACACCTTCTACTGGATTTCCAACTAAGCACACTCCTAATTGGGTCCTAAAGGGGCCTTCACTACTTTAATATTCCATAACTTACACATTCTTGTTTAAGGCTATGTATCTTTGTGTGTACTTTTTTGATATTTTTCTATTATAACTAATGCGTAGGGTATTCAGTTAATCATTGTTGGTTACTTAGGCAACTTTTTTCAAAATTAAACTATTTTATGGTATAGTTTACCACAAATCAAGAACCTTATTTTTCATTTTTTAATTCAAATTTAACTTTTAAAAGCACGTATTTTAGTAGAACATAATGAGGTTGTTGAGGGGAGCTCTAATGTTGTTTCTATGTAAAATATGTAAAACAATAGCAAGGATAGTCTGGTAAATATATTTAAGCTATATTTTTACGTGACATTCAGAAAGCTACTTAAATTCATCTTCTGCCATTCGAAGGGCAATGCCAACATCTCTATCATATTCAATCCATCAATCACCTATCATATTGATTTGTCTAGGTAAAATTAGGATAAAAATGCATAGAGTTCTTACCATGGACTTCTTTTAACTTCCTCAACTGTTTTTAGCCTATAATAGGAAAAATAAATATATGACCACCTTTTGTTTAATTTTTAGAACACATGTGCTTTTTAATGTCTTTTTCATGATGAACTCAACAGTCTACTCAGTACCTTATTTGTCAAATATATCTGAATACACTGTGCTCTGTGATGTATGGGAAATAAAGCACAACTGGTAAATGAGATTTCTGACTTTCAGAAACTCATAATCTAGTGAAATTAATGTAATTACCAATTAAATTTCTATTAGTCATCAAAAGGGTTAGTCTCTGATTTAATTAAAAATTGTACTGGTCAGTCTCTTTTTTTATAAAGAGGGGATAGATTTGTGAATTTTCATTTTAGGGTTTCCAAACTGTTCTCTTGGTACTTAGGGGAAACTTGAGCTTACAGGTGACATAGATGCAATTTGAGAGTCCTTACTTCTCTTTGATCCAAATTTCTAAATGTGGAAACAACAGAATCTTTGATATTGTAAATAACAGGTCATCACTTAATACAGGATCTCTTTCCCAGTTAGTGGTTTTCATTCCTCCAAACAAAATGGAATTTCTTCCCCTTGTCTAAGAACTATGAAAATCTGCTTTTATTGATCCCTCCATTTTTTTAACTTGATCCAATTCCCTCCCCTCAGCATACAAATATTTATTTAGCTATCAGAACTTAATGTTTTATGCTTCTCTATTTTCTAGATCATGCAAATTTATGTGACGCTAATAATGATGTAACAAAAACAGCTACTCCTACAATTCATTGAGTACCTATTGTGTGTGAGGTACTGAATTAAGCATTTTCCTTCTATTATCTTTAATCCTAATGACAATCCAACAAAGTAAGTATTATGATCCCTGAATCACAGAAAAGAAAATATATATAAGGAAGATGAAAGACATTCACTTTCCCAAGTTCACGTAAAAAGTCATAGAGACTTTGACCAAGTTACAACTGTCTCTAGAGACATGACACATTATTTTCATTTAAGCATCAATCTCCTTTTCTCAGGTTCTGCCTTTGTTTCTATGTAGCTCATCTCCCAGTGCTACTATGGTCTTATCACTGCTCATCTCAACTAACATTCTGCCCTACCTGCCTGGACTCCAGTAGCAGCCTTGGGATTAGTACCTTATCCAGCAAAATATGTGGCCCAGATGGGATACCAATCTGTCCTATAATTCCACAACTATGGCCTCTATTTCAGATTCATTTCATCTAGTTTTTGAACTGGAAAGCTACCATCTGTCAGTATGGCTGTGTCCACTTTGGACTCATTGTTTCCCTTGTAGTGATTTCTGGATTTCTTTGAATTTCTGTGAATTCCTGTCCTTGCCGTGCCCTTTGTCTAATTCCAGTGCTTTAAATATGATCATCTTGTTATCTCCTTAATACCTGGATGAAAGCAAATTGCTGTGGCAGTAATAGTTTTGACGTTGTAGTCAGAGAACCTAAATTTCAATTTTATCTCCGCAACATGTTATGAACGAGTTATTTTATCTCACTTTATTCTGAAGAGGCCTCGTGTTCCTATGTTAATCGAAATCCTGCAATGTTTCAGCGGGCCAGGTCAGATTGTCTTATTTATATCATTGTTAACATATTAACTTTTGAGAATTTGCTCCTTGTTCGTAGGTCAACTTTTAAGTTACAGAAACTTTCTGCTTTATAGCATCTTACTTTATATTGATTTACTTTATAATTTCCTGTTCTGATTTGTTGCTAAACAATTTTAGCAACACAGTTAACAGTAATAGTAACCCTGGGGGCTATATGTATGCTTTGGGCTACTGCCCTAACATGAAAATATGAGCTGCTGATGTTGACTGCCTGCAAATGCCTGTGGATTGGCTGTGGTGAGAATAGTTTTATGGATTGCTCTGACCCTAATCTGCTCCCCTAAAAAATAGAAAAATAGCAGCAGGTGTTCGAACATGCTTTTACTAGCTCTCTTGAGATGGCGTAGCTGATTCAAACATCGTCATAGTGAGTTACATTTGCTAACATTTCTCCTTTATCTTTTGTGCTCAGATGATGATCATTAATCATTTATTGCTAGAAGGGAGAGAAACATACAGTCTTTCCAACACTGAATCTGAGAGAGAAGTGGAATCTATTTTCATTTACTCTGGCCTTGAACATCTCGCTTCAAGTAATGTGAACTGAAAAGGATGCTTTTAAAATGTCAAGTTATCCATCAGATCCTAGGCAGAAGGTTAAGAGTCTAACCAGGAGTGTAGCCCTCTGAGCATTTTAGGATTCCCTTTAGTCATTGTACTGAAAGCTTGAGAATAAAGCACCTTAAATCAAACTCAGCAGAAGGCAAAGTGATGTGCATAGATGCTTGCATTACTTACGTGTACAAATGACTCTTCTAATCCGCTACGATGTGCATTTTGAGTTTAGTTTCAAAAAATGAGTGATGAGGGTACACTTACTCATTTTCAGAAATGCACAGGATCCTGATGGTGCCCAGTAGTTTATTTATTCAGATTGGCTGAGACTGGGGTCCATAGTCAAGAATTTAAAATAAGTGACAAGATTTAGTGAAAATTCACAACCCCAATTTTGGATTCCTGGCCATTTTGTTCTACTTCCTTGAACTAAATGCTCATACAAATTCAGATAGATATCATTTTGGAATAAAATGGCTTGATTTCAAGGATCAAATGGACGTGAATGCAGCTTTTGAGTTAAAGTGATATAAAATGTTATATGCTAATAAAACAGAGTACATATGTCAAATATATTAGCCTTGTGATTATCTAGATTGTAGAAACAAATTCTAAAAATCATACAATTTTAAAGATTTAATGGGTTGGAGATCATTTGACCATAGATGATTATCTCATATTTTAGTTGAATAATTGGGTAGAGAAAAATTAAATGTTATCAAAACTAACCTCAGAGGTAGTGAAGAAATATATTTCTTTGAATTCCTAACCTAATTTATTCTCCAAAGTGTTTCTTTATAGCTATTTATAAATTTTTATTCTGGATCACTGATGTGGTGCAAATATAGTGACACAGATAACATTCACATTTTAAAAACTGCAATTTTGAATAAGATGATATTACTTTTTTACTATCAATATGTTTACTATTTTTAATGATTAAAATAGTTTTACTATTAATATTTTCTCTTATTATATAAAAGTGATGTCAGATTTTCAGAGATGGGTGCAGTATTTTTGTCCTCATCTCTGGTTTTTTTTTGTGTTTTTTTTTTTACATTTTTTTCCCTGAAAATTGATACGAAGTCAGTAATACACTTATTTTCGACTTGGAAAGTTTATTATTACCTGATTCTATCTGATAGGTACAGCATAAAATATTTTGTGATTAAGAGGATTAAAAAATAACAAATGTCAAAATTGTATAGAGAGCTTTGCATATCACAGAGCACTTTTATGAGCTTCTTACACTTGATTCTCCTGAAACCATGTGAGGTATAATTTCTACCCTCATTTTATCAATTAATTTTTTTTTGAGACAGGGTCTTGCTCTGTTGCCCAAGCTGGAGTGCAGTGGCATAATTATGGTTCACTACAGCCTCAACTTCCTGGGCTCGAGCGTTTCTTCAGCCTCAGCCTCCTGAGTAGCTGGGACTACAAGAGTGCACCGCCATGCCTGGCTAATTGTTTTATTTTTTTTGTAGAGATGAAGTCTCACTCTGTTGCCTAGGTTAGTCTCAAACTCATGGGCTCAAGCAATCCCCCTGCCTCAGCCTTCCAAAGTGTTGGGATTGTAGGCGTGATCCACTATGCCCATCAATTAGAAACTGGAGGTTTTACAATTTTAGTGACCGCACAAATCTTACTACTAATAAGTGGTAGTGACTTGTAACCACATCTTCTTCTATGGCCTGAGTACTTTTCAGACTTACAAGGTGTTGCTTTCTCAGCATCGGAGTAAGCTGCCATTTCTCTCCTCTACTTGTACACTTGTTTGGGTAATTTAGATTTAGGACCTTAAGATTGGAAACAGATTTTTTAAAGTGCAGTGAACTCGATTATATTGAGATTAAATGAACTCATTGTCAACCCTTAACCTCCATTACCTCCACTAAGAGGTACAACCTCTCCATATGCCATGCATGTGCCAGCACGACCCTAGTAGCTGCAAAGAGCACTTGAATGCAGTGACTGTGGCTTTGTTCTCATTATCTGTGAGTAGTTAATGATCCATGATGCATTTTCTGCTGGCTTTGAGGTACTCAGGAGATTCATTTTCGTCCCTAAACTCCTTTCCCTTAGAAATTATTTTGAATTTTCTAAAACATTTGGAATTTTCTCAAACATAGCACACTTTTTTTATTATTATTATACTTTAAGTTTTAGGGTACATGTGCACATTGTGCAGGTTAGTTACATATGTATACATGTGCCATGCTGGTGCGCTGCACCCACTAACTCGTCATCTAGCATTAGGTATATCTCCCAGTGCTATCCCTCCCCCCTCCCCCAACCCCACAACAGTCCCCAGAGTGTGATATTCCCCTTCCTGTGTCCATGTGATCTCATTGTTCAATTCCCACCTATGAGTGAGAATATGCGGTGTTTGGTTTTTTGTTCTTGCGATAGTTTACTGAGAATGATGCACAATTGCTTCAAAGAGAATAAAATACCTAGGAATCCAACTTACAAGGGATGTGAAGGACCTCTTCAAGGAGAACTACAAACCACTGCTCAAGGAAATAAAAGAGGATACAAACAAATGGAAGAACATTCCATGCTCATGGGTAGGAAGAATCAATATCATGAAAATGGCCATACTGCCCAAGGTCATTTACAGATTCAATGCCATCCCCATCAAGCTACCAATGACTTTCTTCACAGAATTGGAAAAAACTACTTTAAAGTTCATATGGAACCAAAAAAGAGCCCGCATTGCCAAGTCAATCCTAAGCCAAAAGAACAAAGCTGGAGGCATCACACTACCTGACTTCAAACTATACTACAAGGCTACAGTAACAAAAACAGCATGGTACTGGTACCAAAACAAAGATATAGATCAATGGAACAGAACATAGCACACTTTTATATTTAAAGTACAAGTTTCATTTTGGAAACAATCACAATTCATTTTGAGTCGAGTCTGGTGAATAAAATTCATGACTAAGTAGAGTCACGTTTCTTAGGTGTAAAAGACTTTTAATCATAAGCAAATGCATTCTTCCAAAGTCACCTTGATTTGTCTTTTTGAGTAACCTAATTCAAATATTCTCCTTTTGTCACATTTTCTCATGTTCAAACTTATTTTGGGAGGGTCTGTCATGAGTATCATATTATTTCGTTATTGACCAATGCTTTGACAAGGTTCTGACAATGAGTGTCCTTTTATTTAATTCAATTCTGACACTACCCAGAGTTAGCATCAGACTCCACAGGTTTAAGAGCTCAGTCCTCTACAAGACTACCCTCACTTCAGGGGCCAGTTGCAAGTCTTAAGGGCACCCACATTTCTGACCAACCAGCTATAAATTCAGAAATTCTCATGACACCATCAATTTCAATAATATGTTAGAATGACTCACAGAACTCTATGCTGACAATTCCAGTTTTGTTATAAAGGATAAAACTAAGAAATAGCCAAAGTGAAGAGACACATAGGCTAAGGTCTGAGAGGGTTCCAGATGAGCTTCTGTGCCCTCTCCCCATGGAATCAGTGTATCACCTTCTCTGCACATTGGTATGCTCACCAACAAGAAAGCTCTTTGAGCTTTGGATGGCCAGAGTTTTACTGAGTTCTTACTATGTGATTCGTCAAGTGATTGAGCTCAGTTTTCATTCCTTTCCCTTCTCAGAGGTGTGGACAGAAGTGAGGTTAAGGCTAAAAGTTCCAACCCTTCAGTCATGTACTTAGTTTTTCTGGTGTGGCCAGCCCATCCCGTAAAATGATCTAAGGGCCCCTCTTGAGTCCCCTAATTAGTATTATTTCATTTGTGGTCAAAAGGGGCTCCTTTAACAAAAGACACTTATCATTAAGAAAAAAATAAGAAATTTCCAGAGGTTTTCGAAGCCAGGAACCTAGATCAAAAATAAGATACATTTTTTTTTATTTCAACACAACCATTGACCGTTAATAATTTACTTCTAAAAATGATTTTAAAAATCAATTGTTTATAAAAGGTAACATAAACTATAATAATTTAATTTTGGAATAACATTATATGTTAATGTATGTATATGCATGTCCATGTCTCTATGTGCTGTGAAGGAAAAAAGACAGAGGAAAATAATGCCAAATCTATTGCAGTAGGACAACATCAGTAAGTCCTAACTGGAATATCAGTGACCAGGGCATTGGTTAGATGTGATGGGTTGGATTTGCTGATGTTCAAATTGGCTAAACTTGAGTCATTGATTAACTATTATAGAAGTTCAGATCTCTTCTATTCTTATAGAAGAACAGCTCTTGCAAGGAAGTATTGTTCCTTATATATCGTATTTTGGATGGGAAGTTCATGTTCGTCCTAAGTACCTATCTAGGAAAGCTCAAATTAATAAATTGTGTGGATGTATAAAGTACCACTCACTAAATAGCTGAAACTATCCCCATATTCACGTCTCATCCCCTAAGGCAAACTATTGTTCTGTGCAGCAGGGAGATGTGGAGGTAACACTGCATGGTAGATAGGGTTGCAGGAGGAATTCAATCATCTGTTTTCAAATCGAGCTCCATCTCTCACTAGCTGTGTTCCCTTGGGCAAGTTTCTTTCTCTGCTTCAATTTACTCATGAATAAAGTGGGAGATGACAATACTCCTACTTTCACTCAGTGTGAAAAGTAAATTAATATATTTGAAACACTTAGCAGTGCCCAGCACATACGGATAATTGAACACAAGTTACTGAAGGATTCTGAGTTTTTATATTGGCTCTAGTAAACTTTCACTGTAGCCTGTGATCTAAAATTCATTGTTGAGACTCTCTGATGGTCTCACTGAAAATCTAATATTATTCTATTACAATTGTACCATGCACATAGCTCTACAACTAAAACACAGTTTTTGCTTATTGTCTTTGTCCATCTTCTGCTATAATAGAATACCTCAGACTGAGTTAATTATAAATGATAGTTTATTTGGTTCACAGTTCTGGAAGCTGAGAAGTCTAACAGCAAGGTACTGGCATCTGACAAGGGTCATCCCATGGCTGAGGGGTGAAAGGTGAAAGCAAGAGCAGGAGACAGAGAGGAAAAAAGAGCCAAACTCTCACGATAACTAACTCACTCCTGAATTAATTTATTCATGAAGGTGGAGATTTCATGAGTCATTGTCTCATGAAAAAGATCCCATGTCTTAACACCGCCAGAAGAACAAACAAATTTCTAACACAAAAACTTTTGGGGAACACATTCAAACTATAACACTTATCTTCATTGGTTTAATCAGTTGTCATTGTCTAACCCCTTTTAGTTTGATAGCTCTTGGACAGCTAGTTATTAACTTCAAATGTAATTTTCTCTTCTATAGAGTATTATCTACTTATGGGAGTGTTGTGAGGATTAAATTAAATAATGTGGATGGATATCTAGTACCTGGCATGATGAACTCTAAATTTCTAAATGTGTGAGATGTGTCAAAATCAATCTGATTGGAAGATGGACTGTTCATTGTTTTGTTAGAATTGCTGTTATACCCTTGTTAAAGCAAACTAAATATGGCCTGAGAAGGACTCAGTATTTCTATATTTGAGTCCATGTGGATGAACTGTAACCTAGCTTAATAGACAAGATGGAAAACCTAACTTAGGAGTATGTGCCTGTAACAATAACTGAGTCTTGGCCACTCCCAGCTGCCATACTTCAACCACTCACAGACTGCTAAGTGTTAAAACTGTGTTCAAATAAGGCAAACACCAACCTGTAACCAATCCAGCTGTTGCTGTACCTCACTGCTGATTTTTGTACATCATTTCCCCTTTTTTTTCTCTGTAAATCTTCTTCCAACACGTGGCTGCACTGGAGTCTCCATGAATCTGTTGTGATTCTGGGGGCTGCCTGATTTGCAAATCGTTCATTGCTCAATTAAACTCCTTTAAATTCGGCTGAAGTTTTTCTTTTATCACCTTTGATTGTATATTTCCTTTGGAGTTGACTGACATTGGACTATTGAGAGAGCTAAAGACTCCCAAAATACATCATAACACCTCCTCATGATACTTCCTGACAAAGACGCCTTGATAACTGTTAACTCCTCTTCTCTGAGTAGATTTCTGTAATGCAAATTACAAAAGTAAATTTCTTTTTACAGAGATTTCTAATTCTACAGTTAACTAGGATAAACCAAAAGGAGAGTGTCTGAAACAGGTCTCAATCAGTTTAGAGGTTTATTTGGCCAAGGTTGAGGTTGTGTCCAGTAAAAAAAGAAGACGCAACCCACATAGAATGCATAGCCCACCCTTTCTCAAAGAGGGTTTTGAGGGCTTTTCTATATAAAGGGAAAAATGCATGTGGGAAGGAGGGGAAGTAGGAAAAAAAAAGCAGGTAGGGGTAGACAAATGAGGCAAGTGATTACATTCTTTTGAGGCTTTGGTCAGCATTCACTGAATCCACATGTTGCATGTGAAGAGGAGGGGGTAGAGGAACAGTCAATTATGTGTTCATCTTGTGCTCTCTAAATCTGCATTTCACCTAAGATAATGTAAACAGAGTAGAGGAAGAAAGCAAATATGTATTCATCTTGGGGTGGACAGTGGGATGATTTCTAGTCTCCTCTTGTCTCATAGCCATGAAGATAAACTTGTTATTTATTTATTTATTTATTTATTTATTTATTTATTTATTTATTTATTTATTTTGAGACGGAGTCTCACTCTGTTGCCCAGGCTGGAGTGCAATGGCATGGTCTTGGCTCACTGCAACCTCCGCCTCCCAGGTTCAAGCAATTCTCCTGCCTGAGCCTCCCAAGTAGCTGGGACTACAGGCACGTGCCACCACACCCAGCTAATCTTTGTATTTTTTGTAGATAGGGGTTTCACCATGTTGGCCAGGCTGGTCTTGAACTCCTGACTTTGTGATCCGCCTGCCTCAGCCTCCCAAAGTGCTGGGATTACAGGCGTGAGCCACCACACCCGGCTAGATAAACTGTTAATTTACATTGTCAGGGTGAGGGAATCTACCTGGGGAGATATGTGTTTGAGAACAAAAAGAAAGGCAAGTTTTTTGGGTGTGTGCCTCAGTTTACAGGCTTAACTTTTCCTTTGGGCATAGTGAGCTTGGGATCCCAAGATTTTATTTTACTTTCACGCTAGAATCAGATTTGTCTTAGTAGTTATAATTAGATGTGTCCACCCAAGGCAGATGGACATTCTAAGAATCAAAGTTGGTAATGAAGGTGATAATATGAGAATGGCTGTAATGTGCTTAGATGACATGTTTGGCATATACCATATGAGTATGATGTGTTCTTTATATCCTATAATTATAAAAACAATATTTCAAGTTAATTATTACTTTTTCTCATTTAAAATGGGGGAAGTTTAAATATTTCCTTTAAAGTCACAAAGCAAGCAAGCAGCATTACCAAAACTTAATTCTCTAATTCCTTCCCTTTTCCAGGAAGCCTCTATGTACAGTGAGGTGGCTTCCTGTCTACTCATAGTTTACTTCAATTTTGATCACTTGAGATAGAAATAATTGTTCACTACTGTTCTAATTTTCAGTTGCCAAGGTAACAACTGTTCTCAGAACTTATCACAGAAAATCTATGAAACACGTGGTATTATGAGCAAATTTATTGACTAAGTTCTCTTAAAACATCTGCTGGCAAGACACTAGGAGGGTTTTGGATTGATAATTAAAGCATGCTTCTGAATTATACATTTTTCATTTGTTTCTTTAAAGACATTTTAAAGCTTTCGTTACTTGAGAAGGAAAACCTCTGAGGGTTTTCTGACATGATATTAAAACAAACAGGAAGATAAAATGGCAGATTTCCTAAATATGACAAGAAATAACAATATAAAGAATATTTTTGTTATTGTTTCTTCACACTGATAATCTGAAGTACAGAGGGGTTTTGAAATACATTTTGAAAAATCAAATTATTTTCTTTGATTATTTCTTTGAAGCTCAAATATTCTTACTCCAAATTAAGAAATGTAATTTAATTTTCACAGAATCTGAACCACAACAGTGTGTTAGAGTATATGCCTCTAAATTTTCACCTAGCTGGTGTGCAAGGTAGCAGAATACATATGGGGGAATCAGTTTGGAAAACTAGGATAAAAAGCACAGCCTTTCTTTTACCCTTTTAACGAACTGTTCAAGAACACGAAGAACTATTGTACCTGTGCTGGGTAATGTCCCAAATCCCATCAGCACTCCCCTAGGAAAAAATAAAGAAATTCCCTAGATCTGGAAGAGAGTTGAAGAAGATGCATCTTCAGCTTTCGTAATAGACCTTACAACACTTGTTCCATAGGAAAGAAGCTGATTACAGTAATCAAGCATAGTGGAAGCATTAGGACCAGTGCATAAAACACAAACACAAATCAAAACTAAGGCTTATTTAGAATGCCTCTAGCTTTCCCACCATGAATATAACCTTGTTTCTCAGATGTTTAAAAAGTGCTATTCATTTTTTTATGTGTTTAAGGTACACCTAGTACCAAGAGGTGAAAACTTAATCCACGAGAAGGCAATAAAAACAGAATATTATTTCCTGTGCCTCTACTCACTCTCCTCTTCAGATTTCTCCTCCCTCTTCTTCACAGTTGCCAATACTGAGTAGTTTCTACATTCTCACACTATTCTAAGTGCTTTAAATATGATAAGTTAATTAGCACAACATTCCTATATGGTAGAAATTATTTTATTCTCACTTTACAGATAAGAAAACTGAGGTGAAAAGAGGGGGATTGACTTGTGCAAGTATCTACAGCTAGTAAATTCAATCCAGGCCTGCAGAATTTATCTCCTAATCACTGTGCTATATTGCCTTCTTAAGTAATTTAACCCTGGGCTCTCTAGAGTCAATTAGAAGTGCATTCAAATATTAGTTCTGCCAAATATCAGCTTTCTAAAACATAAGCCAATCATAGTAAAGTTACTTAGCATTCCTCAGTTCCATAAAATGTTATAAGTAATATTTATCTTCCAGACAGGTCTTGAGTATTAAAGAATTATCATGGTAACTGGCAGTGGGACATCAAATCCCAAAGTAAAACTTTGCAAAACTTTGTTTTTGTTTGTTTCCAAAAGAATTAATAAAATTTCATGTTCTTTTACAGTGAAGCTTAGTCCCTGGTAAAATTGTGTTGATAGCTAAGATCAAGGACACTTTTCAGCAAAGGTACTATACAAATGAAATGAATATCACCCAAATGAAAGTTGCAGAAATAGATACCTCCCAAATGTAGGAGTAAATGATAGCAAAGGATATTTATTCAGAGTTTGATTAGCAAAGGTGTCAGCCACCATCCCTCAGCAGGAGCTCAAAGGCAGGCAGGGGAATTGCAAAAGTTTATAGTGGAAAAAAAGGAAGGCTTCATGTGTGCACCCATGAGAGGTTTTTTGCATGGTGAAATTGGGAGCCTGGCTAACTGGATGCAGCAATGATATATACTTGTTTAGGGGAGCATATTTGCTTAGTTCTAAGTTAGTAGCAGGAGAAAAAATTAGGGAAGTTGACAGTTACTAAGTTTTGTTCATTTGGGGTAGATTTCTTCAAAGGTTGTGGTTTGGCTTTTTGGGTTGTTTCCTGCTGCAGGTTGTAGGTCAGTGTTCTATATTTCCATATGGTCTGGTCATTGCTGTTCATTGTTCCTTTGATAATTAATCTCTCAGTGTCTAATTAATTTAGCTAATATACAACAATGCTAGAAACCATGGAATTGAGGAGGGGATTTATGCAGCTTTGGGATGCCTTGATTCTACCTCAGAGCACCCTATCTCTTCCTTTTTGTTTTACTTCTCCATACTTTATTCTCTCCCTATCCCACCCCCTCCTCTTTTCTAGTAGAAGGAAGTAAATTATTTGCTTAGTGTGGTTATCTAGGAATGAGAGAACAACTCTTAACTTTACTCATCCATTCTTCTCCATATACACACTTAAAGCTCTGAGAGTAATAAGACTGGAAACTTCCTCCACATTGCAGACTTCCCAGCAAGTATTTCTTAGGGAATCTTTGTGAAGGAGCTTGGAAGCACCCTCCTCTCTTATATAATAAACAGAGCTGGGGTTCTTGACCTGAGGTCACATTGTACTACACTGCGATATTTGCAACACACTAACTTAATTCAGATGAGTTACAAAAAAGAAAAAAAAAACAACCAGATCTGTGACCTTATTTTACAATCAAAATATGCCGAATGGATGAGATGAAAGACAACAATTCAATCACGGGCACTGAATAGTCGGAGATGAAATGCTTGCCTGTTCAACCTACCCATGTTACATTCACCTTCAATCTAGCAGTGACTCTGGGAAAAGTAATGTGTCATTTGCTTTCCAGATGATAGTTATCCCCAATTCAGTGTTCATCTTGGGAGAATGAGTAGAATCTGACAGGACAGATCTCTGAAATTTTAGACAGATGCAAAATGTAAGTAAATTTATGAACGGCACAGTTGTGATGTTTCCAAAGCATAAGATAAAAAATGCAATGCCTTCTCTAAACCATTTTCTATTTGAGGTCAAGTTTGATTTTCTTAAATACTTCCCCAAACTCTACCCTGGAAGAACAATTTTGTAAGTGGATATTTTTACCTTATTTACGCTTTTCTATGGTTATGGTTTCAGTGTCAAATGCATCACCAAAAAACTGTTAATAATTCTTTCTGCATTTGCCACTGGAACCAAAACGATTTTTAGCAAAAGTGTGGAGTAGATCTAGCCTTAAAAACACTCCTTTGTTTCATGCAACGTCATGAATACTATTTTAGTTTCTAATTTTAATTGGCTCAAACATTTCAATTTATTTATAATACACTATTCTCTGAGGGCTTGTGTATCCCAAGGGAATGTTGTTCCCACAGAATCAGCATATGACCTATCCATCAAAGGCATTCATGAAAGAATTTCTGAAAATATCTCCAAGAAAGTTTAAATTTTCTTAAACAAGGAAAATAGGAGATTATTATTCCATATTCTAGAAATAGAATTACCTAACTTTATAGCTCACTCTCCCTGTCTTCAAAGCCTCTGTGATTTTACCATTAAAAAATATTTTATTCACATTATAAATAAACTTTTCTAGTTTGGATGATATATTGTGCTTTAGTAACCATGTCAAATCCTTTAGGTTTACTATTTCATTGGATCTTTAGAACAATAGCATTAACTGGGTAATATTTTACCCTCCATTTTGTTTTATTGTTTTGAGATCTACAGAAGTTAAATAAGTGGCCCAATTAAACATAATTCATAAAAAATGAATTTTTGACAGGGAAAACTGGGACATTCCTTCAGTGGGTGTACTCATAAAAACTTACAAAGATACAAGTACTTACAATGAAGTGTTACATCTTATTCTTAACTCTGTTTATATGTGCCTGAGCATATTTACTTTTAGGGAGAAGAGGTGTAATATAATAAATACTATAGGTTTTAGAATTATATATGTTTCAGTTTGAAACCTGACTCTATCACTTATGGCCAGGTGATTTGAGGAAATGCTACTTAATTTATTTGAGCCTGTTACCTAATATGCAAAATGAAATACAATAACATTTTTTATATAAATATGAAATGAAAATATATATAAAATTTTTATCAGTGTTAAGCAAAATCTTAAAATTGACAGTATTATTAAAGGTAGAGAGCTTTTAATTATCAGCATTGCAGGTGAAACTCAAGAATTTAAGGAATTAATATTTTATAAGTATTGTTCAAACTAAAAGAAGAGGACAGAGAACAGTACTGAGAGGTTAAGTTACTGAAGGCAAGTGCCATGGAGGAGACAAAAAGCAGCAACTGGCCAATCAAGAAGGCAGCGGACACACAACTAGGATGCTTGGTCAAATTCTAAATTTCCATTGTCTTTTCCAAATATGAAGATTACAGGCTTCATTACTTTTTGTTTTCAAACATCTATTGGTATAGTTCTCTAGGAAAATTAATTTAATGCAGAAAAATATTTGTAGATGATTATTTTAAGTCAGACAGACTGATAAAAACTTATGGCCTGTGGTTATCAGACATATTATCTTGAGATATTTAGGCCATTTTCAAAGAGTTCTGGATATGGCCATTGAGATCACCTAGCGAAATATGTATCTTATTTAGGGTTCTCCCAGAAACAGACACTGAGAAAGCTTTGAGTGCAAGTAGTATAAGGGAGGCAGAGAAAACTCCAAAATGAGATAAGGAAAGAATAATAACCAATAAATGACATGTGTTTATGTAAACAATGAAAGCAAATGAAGCTTAATTCTACAACAGAAAAAAAAAAGCCACCAAGATGTGAGTGATCTGGAATATTTATATCCCAATTTAGTGTAAATAATGGTTTAAGGCTACTTCTTCTCCTAGGGACATAACATCCTGGCTCATTGTAGTTATGGATCCTTTCACAGATGATGCTGGCAATGGACTGTAAAACCAAGTGGCCACAGTGGTGGCCCTACAAGGTTTAGCTGAGGCGAGAACAGAAATAAAAGTACATAAATCACATGAAAATTAAGTCACATCAGAAATACTTTGGGGGAACATTTTCCCAAAATTTGGGATGCTGGATCATCAAATTACTGAAATAGCTCTACAATGTCTGATTTAAGCCATATGGTAACCACAAAGCAAGGACATATAGTGGACACATAAAGATTAAAAGTAAGGAATCAAAGCATGCTACTGGAGAAAATTATTTGATCACACAGGAAGAAAGTAAGAGAGAGATAAAGGAACAAAGAACCTACAAAACAACCAGACAGTAATTAAAATGGCAAAGGTAAGTTCTTACCTAGCAAAAATTACCTTAAATAGATTTAATTGTTCAGTCAAAAGACATAGAGTGAATGAATGCATTAAAAACACGATCCAACTAAAAATCTATAAGAGGGTCACATCATCTTTAAAAACACACAGACTGAAAGTTAAGGGATGGGAAAATATATTCCATACAATTAGAAACCAAAGTAGAGGAGAGATAGCTATCTTTATATCAGAAAAATTATACTAAAATTCAAAATTGTAAAAAGAGACAGTCACTTAATGAGAAAGTTCATCAAGAGGATATAACAATTAAAAATATGCATCCAGCATTGAAGCACCTAAATATATAAAGCAAATATTAATAGATATGAATAGAGGGATAGGCTTTTGACACAATAATTAATACTAGTAGGGAACACAACAACTTACCTTTAGCAATAGAAAGATTATCCAGATAGAAAATCAATGAGGAAATATTCAACTTAAACTACACTTCAGATCAAACAGACCTAAGAGACATACAGAATATTTTACTCAACAGCTATAAAATGCATGTTTTTCTCAAGCGCAAATGGGATTGTGCTACAAAAATAGTTTTAACATGTTTAAGAAGATTGAAATAATATAAAGTATCTTTTCTGACCACGATGATATGACAGTAGAAATCTGTAACAGGAGGATTTCAGAAAACGTGCAAAACATACAAATTAAACATACTCCTGAAAAATGAATGGGTCAAAAAAGAAATCAAGAATTTAAAAGAAATATTGAGAAAAATTAAACGAAAACAAAACATGCAATTTATTATAGCAAGCAACAAAAGTAGTTATAAAAGTGAAGTTTATTGCAATAAATGACTATATCAAAAATGAAAGAAAATGTTACAAATAACCTAATTTTATACCTTAAGGACCTGGAAAAAGAATAATATACTAGAAAAACACTAAAAATGGTCAACAAAACTGAGTTTGTTTTTTGAAAAGATAAAATTAACAAACCTCCATCTGCCTAATCAAAAAGAATACTCAAATAAAATCAGATATGAAACAGGAGACATTACAGCTCATATAAAAGAAATACAAATGGTCATAAGAGACTACTATGGACAATTACGTGCCAACAAATTGAGAAACCTAGAAGAACAAATGGATACATTCTTAGACACCTAAAAAACTACCAAGAATAAATCATGAAGGAATAGGAAATATAAACATACTAATAATGGTTAAGGTGATTGAATCAGTAATAAAAGGTCTCCCATCAAAGACAAGCCCAGGACCTGATAGCTTCACTGCTGAATTCTACTGAACATTTAAACAATAAAACTAATACAAATCCTTCTCAAACTCTTCCAAAAACTGGAAAAGAATAAGCATTTTAAAGCTTATTTTACAGGGCCAGTATTATCCTGATATCAAAAGCCAGACAAGAACACTACAAGAAAAGAAAATTATAGGCCAATATCCTTCATACACATGGGTGTGAAAAATTCTCAACAAAATTCCAGCAAATTGAATTCAAGAGCACATTAAATGGATCACTCACCAGGATCAAGAGGAAGTTGTTCCAGAACCGCAAAGATGATTCATATGGTCTGTCACATTTATTGATTTTTAAATGATTCAGGTTTTATACATCAATAAATGTGATCATATTAACAAAATGAACTAACATTTTGTTAAATTTTTTTTCTGCATCTGTTATTAACAAAATTCAACATTCTGTCGTGATTAAACACTCTCAACAAATAATGTATGGAAGGAATGTACCTCAACACAATTAAAGGCCATATGACAAACTCACAGCTAAGATATTCAAAGATAAAAATTTGAATTTTTTTCCTCTAAGATCAGGGTAAAAACCAGGATTCCCTTTTGCCACTTCTAATCAACAAATTACTATATGAAGTCCTAGATGGAGCAATTAGGCAAGAGAAATAAAGATATCCAAACTGTAATGGAAGAAGTTAAATTGTCTCAATTTGCAGATGACATAATCACACACACACACACACACACACACACACACACATATATGGACTCCACCAAAAAATGATTAGAACTAAAAGAGAAGTAAAGTTGAAGGATACAAAATCAACATATAAATATAATTAGCATTTATATATACTAACAGTGAACTATCCAAAAATGAAATCATGAAAACAATCATGTTTACAATAGCTACAGAAAAAAACCTTAGAATGCATTTAACCAAGGAGGTGAAAGACCCGTAGATATAAAACTTTGAACCATTGATGAAACAAATGGAAGAAGGCACAAATAAATGGAAAGATATCCTCACAGATTGGAAGAATTAATATTGTTAAGACGTTCATACTACCTAAAATGATATTCAACTGCAATGCAATTCCTTTCAAAATTCCAATGACTTTTTTCATACAAATTTTAAAATATCAAAAAATTATTAGGGGGGTCTCCAAAGAACCTAAATAGCCAAAGCAATCTTGAGCAAAAAGAACAAAGCTAAAGCCATCAAAAAACCTGAATTTATAATACATTTAAAAAGTATAATAATCAGAACAATATAGTAACAGCATAAAAACAAACACATAAACCAATGGAACAGAATTAGAGTCTCAGGAATAAATCAGTGCATTTATGATCAACTGATTTTTCAACAAAGATGTCAAGAATACACAATGGGAAAACACAGTCTCTTCAATAAACGCTGTTGGGACAAAAAAGCAAAAATAGACAAATGGGATTATATCATACTAAAAAGCTGCACAGCAGAATGAACACAGTGAAGAGAGACAACCTATAAATATTTGATAATATTTGTAAAACATACATCTGATAAGGGTTTAACATAAAATATATAAAATAAACACAACTCATTAGCAAGGAAACAATCTGATTTAAAAAAGGACAAAGGATCCAGATAGACATTTCTCAAAAAAAAGACATACAAATAGCTAATAAGTACACAAAACAATCCTCGACATCTGTAATCATCAGGGAAATGCAAATGAAAGCCAAAATGAGATATCATCGTATGCAGTTGAAATGGCTATTATCACAAAGACAGAAAATAACAGATGCTGGCAAAACTGGTCCATGAAGTAGCTTGAAATTTACCTCATTTTACCACACAGGTCAGTTTTTACTACCATACAATGAGAATTTGAAAGTGTCTCTGTCTGTCTGTCTGTCTCTCTCTCTATACATATTATACTATATAAATAATATATAAATATATAAAATTTTATATATAATAAATATATATAATTTATTTAATAATATATAATATATATTTAATATATAATATATATCTTTATTTAATATATAATAAATATATATATAATCTATTTAATATATATTAATAATATATAATAATATATATTATTTATTTAATATATAATAATATATAATAAATATTATATAATATATATTTATAATATTTTTATAAATATATATATTATATATTTATATGTAATATATACATATTATATATAAATATAAAATAATATATATATTTATTATGTATTAAATAAATATATATATTATATATTAAATAAATATATATATTTATTATATATTAGATAAATATATATTTATTATATATTAGATAAATATATATTTATTATATATTAGATAAAGATATATTTATTATATATTAGATAAAGATATATTTATTATATATTAAAGATATATTTATTATATATTAGATAAAGATATATATTTATTATATATTAATAAAGATATATATTTATTATATATTAATAAAGATATATATTTATTATATATTAATAAAGATATATATTTATTATATATTAATAAAGATATATATTTATTATATATTAAATATTATATTATAATATATTAATAAATATATATCTATTAATATATTAATAAATATATATCTATTATATAATAAATATGTATTATATATAATATATATTATATAAATACATATAATAAATATATATTATATAAATATATATTATTTTATATATAATAAAAATATAAAATATATAAAAATATAATATATAAATATATACAAATTATATACATAATATATAAATATATAAAAATGTATATTATATGCATAATATATAAATATATATAATATACATTATATGTAAATAATATAATATATAATATATTTATATAAATAATATACATAATATAAATAATATAATATATAATATATTGTATATTATATAATATGAATATTATATAATATAAAAATATATCAAGTATATTATAATTATGTATAATATATTTTATAATACTTATATATAATATATTTTATAATACTTATATATAATATATTTTATAATACTTATATATAATATATTTTATAATACTTATATATAATATATTTTATAATACTTATATATAATATATTTTATAATACTTATATATAATATATTTTATAATACTTATATATAATATATTTTATAATACTTATATATAATATATTTTATAATATTTATATATAATATATTTTATAATATTTATATATAATATATTTTATAATATTTATATATAATATATTTTATAATATTTATATATAATATATTTTATAATATTTATATATAATATATTTTATAATATTTATATTATATTTATAATATATGTTATAAAATATATGTATTATATAAAATATATATAATATATATTACATAATATATATCATAAATATTATATAAAATATTATATATATATAAATTTTTTTGAGTTGGGGTCTTGCTCTGTCACTCAGAGTGGAGTGCAGTTGTGTGATCTCGGCTCACAGCAACCTCCGCTTCCCGGGTTCAAGTGATTCTCCTGCCTCAGCCTCCTGAGTAGCTGGGATTACAGGAGTGCACCACCACACCCTGCTGATTTTTGCATTTTTAGTAGAGACAGGGTTTCACCATGTTGGTCAGGCTGGTCTGAAACTCCTGACCTCGTGATCCACCCACCTTGGCCTCCCAAAGTGCTGAGATTACAAGTGTGAGCCACCATACCTGGCCTGAAAGTCTATATTCTTAAACCACTATTTTGCCAAATATCCACAGCTATAACACTAATCAACAGTGAATGCTAAACTTCAGAGTAATGTTTTATCTTATGAGATGGACACGTGTTAGAGTAGTACGTTCCATTTTTACAGCTATTATATAACAGATGCATTAGAACCTTTTAGCATATAAAAGCCTATATTCGGTGTGTTGATAGTCAAAGTCATATTTAATATGTTAGGAGTCGCTATAATTGTACAGATAATTTTCCATATGATAAATATTCTCATATTTAGAAGACTCCAGTTGACAGGAAGATTCTAACAGACTCTCTATTTTAAATTTAAAGAAGGAATTTGAAGCTTTGGTTTATTTTTAAAACATAGATACAAAGCAAGTATATGAACTTGTAAGTGTAAAGAAAAACATTTAATTTTTTTTTTAAATGCCTGACGACCTTGGAATATGGTAGCTAAAACTTGAGAGAAGATGATTTTCTTTCAGATTTGACTTTGCAATGTCTTTGTGTAAACGTCCAATGAGTTCACCTTTCCTGTTGCCTAGAAAAAGTCGATTTATCAGGACAGGAGAATTGCAATAGAGAAAAAGTAATTCATGCAGAGCCGGCTATGCGGGAGACTGGAGTTTTCTTATTACTCAAATCAGTCTCTATGAGACTTTGGGGATCGGAGTTTTTAAGAATAATTTGGCCAGTGAGTCAGGAGTTCTCATTCGTTGGCTCGAAGATGTAATCTTAAGGAGTCAAAGCTGTCCTTTTGTGCTTCATTGCTTCCTGAGTGGGGAACATAAGACCAGATAAGCCAGTTTATCAATCTGGGTTGTGCCAGCTGATCCATTCAGTGCAGGGTCTGCAAAATATCTCAAGCACTGATCTTACGTTTTACAATAGTGATGTTATCCCCAGGAGCAATTTGGGGAGGTTTAGAATCTTGCAACCTCCAGCTGCATGACTCCTAAACCGGAAGTTCTAATCTTGTGGCTAATTTGTTGGTCCTGCAAAGGCAGTCTAGTCCCTACATACGAAGAGGGTTTGTTTTGGGAAAGGGCTGTTATCATCTTTGTTTCAAAGCACAACTATTAACTCCGTTCTCCTAAAGTTTGTTCAGCCTAAGCTCAGGAATAAAGGAGGACCGCTTGCAGGTTAGAAGCAAGATGGAGTCATTTAGGTAAGGTCTCTTTCACTGCAATAATTGTTTTAGTTATTTTTGTAAAGGTGGTTTCACTGGGAGTGGCTGAACCAAGTCAGGTGTAAAATTCTCATTAAGGCTGGGTGCAGTGGCTTACACCTGTAATCCCAGCACTTTGGGAGGCTGAGGCGGGCGGATCACGAGGTCAGGAGTTCAAGGCCAGCCTGGTCAACATAGTGAAACCTGGTCTCTCCTAAAAATACAAAAATTAGCTGGGCATGGTGGCACACACCTGTAATCCCAGCTACTCACGAGGCTGAGGCAGGATAATTGCTTGACCTGGGAACCAGAAGGTGGAGATTGCAGTGAGCCGAGATTGCGCCACTGCACTCCAGCTTGGGCTACAGAGCAAGACTCTGTCTAGCAAAAAAAAAAAAAAATTCTCACCAAAGTATTAATGAAACAGTCTCAAGTGTACAAGCTACAAAAATGACCACTGAAGGAATTATAATGCTGAGGAGACATGTTTCCTTATGAAGTCAAGAGTTTTTTAAGAAGTACTTGAGTCATCTTAGAATTGTGATGACTTTTCTTAGATGTAAAAACAACTTTTTAATGACCTATATAAATTTAAATTACTCTTGGAGGATAGATAAAATCAGCTTTAGTATCCTAATCTTAATTCAATCCAATAACCTTAAACTATTTTAGGTACAGAAAAAAAGAATTCATAAAAACAATTTGCCTAGTTATTAATACATTCATCTGCCTAAGGAGTCATGGGATAATTTTGTTGACAGGGCAAAAGCTTGACATCAGACAGATACATGTTCCAAATTTGCTTATTAGTTGTAAGATCTTAAAATTACTCAATTATTTTTGAGACAAGGTAAGTATAATTAAATAATGCATTCTAGCTTGTATAACTTTATTATCTTTAATTTATTCAAGTAAACAATGGTGATAGAAAAAGCCAATCACACAGAGTTGCTAAGGAAAAATAAAACAAAAATAAACACTTGTCTGACCACATCAGAGGAAATCAATATGTTGCTTTTTTTTTAGCTGCTCATTCAATTAGCATCTCTTTTCCATTATCAGTTTAACCTCCCATCTAGAAGTGCCTCCCCAAATTACAAGGATACTTTTCCTCCTGTCTGATACCTCATTAAGTGGAGTGGATGTTTTGTTTTGTCTTATTTTTATCTTACTTGAAGGCTTTTTCTCCCCTAGTAGACATAGACTGGATATAATGCTGTAAAACAAAAATAAAATTCTAAGCCCCCCAGCTGACTGAATGGATCCTCCCTATTGGCCAAGGGGATCTGAAAGAAAACCCAAAAACTAGTTCAGGCCATGACAGGAAGAGAGGTTGTATATAGCCTCTTATACTCTCCTCCTTTTGGAATTTAGGCACAGCTGGCCAGTATTAACATTAAAATAGAGATCATAAGACTGACAAAACAGACTCTTTGTAGCGATAAGATGATAGCAAATTCCAACCTGAGCTTAGTATAGTATCACATGGCAGATGGTAGCCCTGAAGGAAATCAGAATATTTTATCCTCAGATATATTTTATTTTGCATATTTTGAAATGGCCCTGCAAAGCTGTCCCTTGAGGAAGAAGTTTACACGCTGTAGAGAATCTTCATTCCTTATCAATTTAATATTCTATCCAGAACTTCCTTTTCCAGAGAGTCTGACACATTTTTAGGCCTGATAAGAGATATTAATCATCTATTTGATCCAAAGCCTGTTACCTGGAGGCTTCATCTAAATAACAAGAATCTTGGCTTCCAGAACCTGCCTTATCTTAACTCAAGTATTTATACTGACTTCAATTCTTCAGGCATAGCTTAACTCTTTCACCCAATTGTCAATCAGAAAATATTTTAATTCACTCATGACCTGGCTGGGAGCCCCTCTACTCAAGATGTCCCACCTTTCCTGACCAAACCAATGTATATTTTATATGCATGGATTTATGTCTTTGCCTGTAATTTCTGTCTCTCTAAAATTTATAAAACCAAACTGTAGCCCAACCACCTTGGGCACATGTTCTCAGGACCTCCTGAGTCTGTGTCAAGGGCCATGATCCTCAAATTTGGCTCAGCATAAACCTTTTCAAATATTTTCTGAGTTTGGCTTTTTTCATCAACAATAGCAACATTCTTTTATTAAGGTGGGCTAAAAATAAATAATGAAAAAGATGTAGGTTGAGTATTAGTCTGTTATTGTTCAAATATTTTTTCTGAGAATAAGACATTATAATAATCATTGTACACTGAAGGCCAAAAGAGATAACTTCTTTACATTTCTTTTTACTCATGAAAGAGACAAGCTGTAGAATTTTGTTTAATATAAAATAGTAACATTTGCTCAGTAGACAATTACTTCACAGTGAATTACAAAGGAAAAATGAGAACTGGTTTCGACACAGGCATACTTAGGAGATATAGTGAGTTTTGTTCCAGACCACCAGAATGAATTGACTATTGCAATATGGTAAGTCACACAATTTTTTTTTGTTTCCCAGTGCATATAAAAGTTATATTTACACCATACTATAGACCATTATGGAGTGAACAAGGGAGATACGAAAAGCTGATTTCACAGAGTTGCTAAGGTAAAGACATACCTCACAGGTATTTCTTTATAGTAGTATGAGAACAGACTAATAGCAGAAAAGTTACGTTGCTAACACTTGACTCCTTAATGTTAAGTGTGCATTAACATTATGCCTAAGAAATTTATATACCTCAACTATTGCTAGAAAAGCTGAAGATCATCTGAGCCTTCAGTGAGGCATAATCTTTTTGCTGCTAGAGAGTTTTGGCTTGATATTGACGGCTGCTGACTGATCAAGGTGGTTGTTGCTGAAGGTTGAGGTGGCTGTGGCAATTTCTTAAAGTAAGACCACGATTAAGTTTTCTGCATTTATTTACTTTTCTTTCACAAAATATTTCTCTGTTGCACATGATGCTGTTTGATAGCAAACAGCAAAGCTTTTTGAATGTCCCCAACCCAAATCTCATGTTTAGTTTTAATCCCCAAAGTTGGAGGTGGGGCCTGGTGAGAGGTGATTGGAACAGATGGGTGGATTTTTCCCAGGGTGCCGTTCTGGTGATAATGAGAGAGTTGTCATAAGATCTGATTGTTTAAAAGTGTGTGGCATCTCTCCCAACTTTCCTCCTGTTCCAGTCATGACAGATGACTTGCTCATCTTTGCCTTTCGCCATGATTGGAAACTTCCTAAGGCCTCCTCAGAAGCAGAAGCCGCTATGCCTCCTGTACAGCCTGTGGGACCATGAGCCAATAAAACTCTTTCCTTTATACAGTACCCAGCCTCAGGTATCTCTTTATAGCAGTGCAAGAACAGACTAATACAAAGTCAACCCTCTCGAATCCTACCACTGCTTTACCAACTAAGTTTATGTAATATTCTAAAGCCTTTGTTGTCATTTCAACAGCTTTCACTACATCTTCACAAAGAATAACTTCTATTTCAAGAAACAACTTTCTTTGCTCATTCATAAGAAGCAACTTCTCATTCATTAAAATTTTATCATGATATTGCAGCATTTCAATCACATCTTCAGGCTCACTTTCAGTTATAATTCTTTTGCTATTTCTACCACATTGCAGTAACTTCCTCCTGAAGTTACTGAAATCTTGAACCCTGCAAAGTCATCCACAAGGGTTGGAATCAATTTCTTCCAAACCCCTGCTAATGTTGATATTTTGACCTTCTCTCATGAATCAGGAATGTTCTTAATAAAGTTTGGAATGGTGAATCCTTTCTAGAAGGTTTTTAGCTTACTTTGCACAGATCCATCAGTGGAATCACTGTCTATGGAAGCTACAGTTTTATGAAATGTATTTCTTAAATAATAAGACTTGAAAGCCAAAATTGCTCCTTGATCCATAGGCAGTAGAATGGATGTTGTTTTAGCAAGCAAGAAAACAACATTAATCTCCTTGTATATCTCTGTCAGAACTCTTGGGTGACCAGGTGCATTGCCAATTAGCAGTAAAATTTAAAAACAAATCTTTTTTGAGCAGTAGGTCTCAATACTGGGCTTAAAATATGGAGTAAACCATGCTATAAACAGACATGCAATTATCCAGGCTTCGTTGTTTCATTTCTAGAGCACGAGCAGGGCAGATTTAGCATAATTCTTAAGGGCCCTAAGATTTCTGAAATGACAGGCGAGCATTGGCTTAACTTAAAGTAATCAGGTGCCTTAGCCCCTAATAAGTGAGTTAGCCAGTCCTTTGAAGATTTGAAGCCAGACATTAGATTTTTCTCTGTAGCTATGAAAGTCCTAGATGACATCTTCTTCCAATAGAAGGCTGTTTCATTTACACTGCAAATCTGCTAGGCATAGCTGCTTTCATTATTATTTTAGCAAGTTCTTCTGGATAACTTGCTGCAGTTTCTACATCAGCACTTGATGCTTCACCTTGCACTTTTATGTCATGGAGATGGCCTATTTTCTTAAACTTTATGAGCCTATCTCTGCTAGCTTTCATATCTTCTGTAGCTTCCTCACCTTTCTCAGCCTCCTTAGAATCGACAAGAGTTAGGACCTTGGTTTGGATTACGCTTTGGCTTAAGGGAAGGTTGTAGATGGTTTAATCTTCTATGTAGACCACTCAAACTTTCCCCATATTGGTGTAAGCTGTCTGGCTTTCTTAGCATTCATGTGTTTATTGAAATTATACATTTAATTTCCATCAAAAACTTTTATTTTGCATTTATAACTTTGCTGACTGTTTAGTGCAAGAGGTCTAGTTTTCAGCCAATCTTAACTTTTAGCATATCTTAATCATTTCTAGCTTTTTAAAAATCTACTTTTTAATTTAATTATTATTTATTTAGAGACAGTGTCTTGCTTTTTCACCCAGGCCAGAGTGCAGTGGCAAAGTCTTGGCTCACTGCACCCTTGACCTCCTGTGGTCAAGTGATCCTCCAACCTCAGACTCTAGAGTAGCTAGGATGAAAGGCGTGCATCACCATGCCAGCTATTTTTTGTTTTTTTTTCTAAAGACAGAGTCTGGCTATATTGCCCAGGCTGATATCAAACTTTTGGCCTCAAGTGATATGCCTGCTTTGGTGTCCCAAAATGCTGGAATTACAGGTATGGGCCACCATGCTCAGCCCATTTCTAGCTTTTGATTTAAGGTGAGACAAATGTGACTCTTCCTTTCACTTGAACACTTGGAAGCCACTGTACAATTCTTAGTTTCCCAGATTTCAATATTGTTGTGTCTCAGGGAATAGAGAGGCCTGAGGAGAGACTTGATTTGGGAGGGTTAATTTCATTAGGCCACTCATGTTACATTCATTAGGTCCTGAACTAATGGCTGCTATTGTAGCCTAGTTCCTATACTAGACCTGTGCCGTTTTATCTGTCACACTGAACCATATGAAATTTCTAAGGTTTTACTCCTTTTGATTTTAGCCACTGTATTAATTTTCACATTGGCATTCCTTCCCTTATCCAACAAATATTTATTAAGAGCCTGCCACTTGCAAGACATGGCACCATGGATTTGGGTTACACTATTGGATCTATTGGATAGAACAGCCAATATAATTACCCTAATCAAATTAATAGTCTAGTAGATGACATACAAAAATAAATAAATAAAACATATATATAGTATTATAATGAGAACTAAGTGCTAAGGACAAAAGTCTGTAGCAAGAAAGGAAGATATTTTGTGAATGAGTAGGGTTGTCATTTTAAAGCTGGTTTTCTGGAAGGATTAAAAAAAAACAAGTCTGGAAGAAGGAGAAAGAAAAGTCATGTGATTTCCTGTAGAAAAGCACATCTAGCAGAGGAAAAAGCAAGCATGTACATCTGGAGGCAGTAGAATCCCTGGTTTGAGGAGGAGGTCAATGTCGATAGAACAGGTGATCCAGAGAGAGAGAGACAGAGAGAGAGAGAGGAGGAGGAGGAAGAGGAGGAGAGACAATAAGAAAAGATAATGGTGGCACCAGGTGAAGTAGGGTCTTTTGAATCAGCATGAGAACTTAACCTTTTACTCCAACTGAGATTGAAAACCTTGAAAATTCCTGAACAAAGAAGTGACATTACCTTATTTATTTTGTAACAGACTCAGTCTGTCAGGTGAATGGGTAATAGATTTAGGAGCAGGATCAGAAACAAGAAGACACATAGCAAAACTAATGTAATTATGCCAGTGAGACATGACTTACTTAGGCCAGAGTAAAGTGCCAGGTAGAGGATGGAATAATATATTTCAAAGATGTTACAAAAATAAATAATATGAATGCGGGTGAAAGAGAGGCATCAAGGATAACTCCAAGATGTTTGGCTTGAATAAAAGGAAGAAAAACGTTGCTTTTAATGTGCTGGAGAACATGAGAAGAGCAAGTTTGTGGTAGAAGTAATATCAGGAATTCAGTTGTGAATGTGCTACATTTGAGAGGCCAAATAGGCATCGAGTAACATGTAGCACATCCATTAGGATTTAATCAAAGAAGCAGGACCGCTAGGAAGGATATGGTAGAAGGGGCTTATTACAGATTAGACCTTCCAAAATCGTTGGAACTGGTGAAGATTTCTTTGGAAGGCTATTATGTTTGCATCTGGTGGTGATCTTGAAATCACTCTTAGCAGGACTGACAGCTGGAAAGAAGAAAGACAGTGAACACAGAGTTAGCAATAGAAAATGAATCCACAAAAACAATACGGAATAACCTACCATGGCAAAGTGGAACTTTTTCTCTTATTCCCTCTACCCTCAATGATAAGGACTGGCCTGCTGAAGAAGCCGAATTGTTTTGCCACAGATACACAATGTACTTGGCCCTAAACCAGAGAAGCTGAAAGAGAACATGCAATGGCAGCCAGAGAGACTGAATACTGTGACCTTCCTCATTAGCAAGGTGAGGCAGCAGATTAGTGAAAATGTGTGGGAACTGCAGCAGCCTCTGGCACCCTGCATCAACATTCCCTGCTTAACGACCCCTGCTTTGTTTCCGAATCTCAATTTTTTTGTGTGATCAACCATAACTTGGAAGTGCACGGGGAAGAGAATTATGGGAAATCATATCCCAGCTTAGCCAAGTTGACACAGTACAAAATCATGAAAACTAGGTAGTTGTATAGCATGTGTAGAATCCAGGGAGGAGGAATGGGCTTAAAGTACACATCTGCATTTATTAGCTTAAGGGTGATACTCCAAGCAATTGGATTATACCATCAAAGGTATTAATGTACCTAAAAGAGAGAAAAGTGTCCAGGAATTAAGCTCTGGGCCACTCCAATTTTTAGATATCAAGGATATGAGGAGGAACTGGCCAGGGACACTTTGAAGAAACAGGCAGAAGTATAAGATGGAAATCTAGTGATGATCAGATCCAGGAACTCAAGCAAAGACATAGTGATTAAATAGGGGGAAAAATGGTTTTTTTTGTTTTTGTTTTTGTTTTTGTTTTTGTTTGCCCCACAATTGAATTTCCTTCCTGGGAAAGCAGGCTTCAGGTTTTCACCCAAAATATTGATAGAGACATAATTAAAAATGACAGGACAGTGCCAGTCCTTTCAGTATTACTAGATAACAGAATTATCTGAAATAGATTTTATTTTTACAAGTGAGAAAAATGTTAATAAGGAAATAATTTAACAGCTCTCTCTTAGCAGAATTTTGTAGACTAGAGCACTACCTGGAGCAATTACAGTTTGATTCATTAACACACTGTTATTCCACAACTGAGAAGTTGCTGAAGTTTGTGACATGCCAAGATAAATATGTTATTAACAATTACTAATTGTTTAGTGACTATTTTGATAATCTTTTGAGTAGCAACTCCTCTCAGGAATCAATAGTGTGTTTCTCAACAGCTCCATTTTTATAAAATCTGTGAATAGAGAATCTATATTCCTGAAGGAAACCAGTAAAACAAGACTTTCACTTTCCTAAATTTTCTTCAACTTGATAGTTAGATATCCATGGACATCTATATTGTTGCATATAAAATCTATCACTAGTCCATAATATTAAGTACAATACTATTTCATTATCTGCAGTGCCCATGCTAGAAAAGATTTTATTCCTGTTAATTGTATCCAAACCATATTCTTCAGTAAAGGATTCACATCTTCAGACTCTAAGAAATGAAGAATTTCTACAGAGCAATTTTAATTCTTTCTTTGCAATGTCATTGGTCACCTGGTCTATGGACTGCAGCATTTTGTTGGCATGATTTATTCACAGGGGAAACATATTCATTTGCTTTCACACAGTAAATATTTTGTGTATTTATATATTTTTTCCAGTTGGCAATTGTGTCAGAAATTGTCCTTGAATAGGTAAATTTCCTTGACCTTCCTTGGCCACAAATTCCTTAAAGGCATAAGCCAAAACCCCAAAGGATGAAGTCTGTTTGCTGATATTTATTCAGAAATTATTATTAAATATATCTTAAATATTGTTTGGTATCTAAGTAGTATTTATTGCCATGTTCATATTTTAATAGTCTCTTGCCATGTTCATACTTATTTATTTTACTGCCATGTTCATATTTTAATAGTTTCTTCAGAATTCTTTTCATCTTCTGAAGTCCTATTTGTATTATTTAGAATCTTTTGTATAATCAAATCTCTTAAGTGCTCTTTTTCTTCATACATTTTAGATATTCAGCCATTTGTTTTACTACTCTACTGTACTAAATATTTAGCTATGATCACAATCCTTGGGGTATGGCTATGGTTTTTTTTAACATATGATCTAAAATATAAGACTGAAATATTCTCTCAGCTCAGAAAACAATTTATCCAGTCACAGATCTTGAATACACTATCTGGGTGAAATTCTATTATTGTGTATTCTTTTATAATGATCCTTCTATGGCCAACTGGTCCATATGTCTTAAAGTTTAAAAGAGGGATTTGAGAATTCCTGAGGACATCAGGAAGCATCGTAATGTACTTTCAGGAAGCCAAATCGCAACCACAGTGGTGAAAATACAGGAAAACAAAAGATCACTGTTTGCAAGATTTTCTGGACTTTTCCACAAAGCTTGTAGAGGCATCTTTAATTAATTTATAAGAATTCCATGGTAACTCAAGCTCAGTTCTTGTGATACTGCTCGTTTGAAGGAAAAAGTAATGTATCCACCACCTTCTGTGCTGACCTGATTTTCATCAATAATGGTAAATGAATCAATACTTGTTAATACTAAGATTTTAAGAATTTCATTTGCTGTGGCTGCTACATTTATTAGGCAAACATGAACAGATTCTAAAACCTCTCGCCCATGATCATTCTACAGCTTCAGCTTCTGTTCCTTGGGCAGCTTCCCTGGCTGTACTATGGCTATCCTCTACCCACACAGCAGCAAGCCCCTCAGAGTATCGCCACTACCCCAGGAAATACATTTTTAATGTGATTATATTTTAATGTAGTGGAGGATGAAATTAGTATAAAAACTAAATTTCAACATGAACATTTCTCTTCAGATTCTATGGTTGTTTTATTGGTATTTAATGTTATCTTGATCTATTTGTTTGCTGAACCCGACAGTTAGGAAGGTGACAGGAAAATAAGAATAAACTATCTTGAAAAAAAGAGCTTTTCTATTGAAATTTATCCTAGCCCCATTGTATACTAATAAGTGTAAGCTATATAACCGGTGTAAACTCTGAGGGTTCTTCAGACTCCACCCTCTCATGAAGTCATTGGGCAGTTGCTCGTGCACAGAGCTAACTCCACAGGCAGAGTGTCTCCAGGTGGGTCATTTAATTTCTTGTTACTTTTAAAATAGGATTTTTTTTTTTAGTCTACCTCAAAGAGATTACATGACTATTGATGAGATTATTTCTGTGAAACAATTTGATTATCTCACCAAAGTAGTTTCCAAATGATTTTAAAACTACCTATTGGATTTTTCCAGTCTGAAGAACAAATCCAAGAAATTGAATTACTCCTGCAGAATTACCTGGGTTCAGAGTGAAGAGAGATTTTTTCCATGCAGAAAGAAATCAAGTGATGTATGGTTGTCAGTGATAGCCTGTCTGACTCAGAGAACTCTCTGATGACTAACTGAAGCTGTCATAAATGTGTGCTAGACACATGCCACTTTGCTTTCTCTACTACCAGAAGAACTACTCACTCCTTTTTTTTTGTGCCAGTCTTTTATCTTCTGTTCATAATCTTATATGATAGCACTTCCATATGATTGGTATTATATAGCTATCTTGCCCATTGGACTATGAGCCTTTCATGAGGCTAGGGCCTAGATTTTATTTTTCAATTCTTTCTTTATTGGTTATAGAACATGACATTTGATAGATGGCTAATAAATCTATTAAATATATTAATAAAAATTAGAGTCAAGTTGGCTTTGCCAGAAAACCGTCTCTGGGAAGTGCAGTAGGAACTATTGCTCTCCAACTCTGGAGACTGGACTCCAAGAGCCCGACGGGATAATTGTTTTCCTCAGACATTTTAATGCTCTCTTCCCCAGTATTATAAATGAATATTCAATAGAGAAGAGTCCATTTGCTTTCAGTTTTACCTTTGGGGAAATTTCTCTCCCTCTTCTAACTTTTTGTTGACCTAAAAAGCTAAAATGATTTCTTCAGCTAAAAATCTCAGATATCTTTTGGTAGTTACAGCTCAGCACTCTCAATAAGAGAGATTTATATTAAAATATATCAGATTTTTCACACTGTTCTCATAGCTACAATTTTGGGAGCACATTAATGATTATTCAGCAGTATTTTCTGAACCAAACTGATTTCATAATGAGAATAGAAGAGTAAAACTTTTTTTTAATACTTTAATTTAGATTGGAAACATCATATTTTCACGATTAGATCACAAAATATAAATTTCCCTTTAAAATGACAATATTAGTGATCTCTATTTTTATCATTTCATTATAAAATCAATTCTATGAATTCAAATAAAAGAATTATAAATAGGCATCACTGTTTAGTTCTTACAGCCAATGTTAATTTTTTTCTGAAAACATTTTCTTTACTATCATTTCTGTATTTTGAAAGAAATTCAAAAATTATCTTAGATAATGATAAAATGATTTAATCATGAGTTTAGCTTTAGGCATTTGGAAGAAAATAGAATTGGATTTCTTACCATCTTCGTTTGAATTTAGTGTGTATGTCTGACAAATCATCTTTATTATTTGCTTCACAATATACACTGCCCAATACAAGTTATCAAGGGCATAACCAATTATTTTACAGGACATTTTCTCTGATGGTTTCTAGGAGATTATTGCTTTTTGCAGATTAGCTTTGAGCAAGTTAAAACAACTCTCCTAAGTCACAGACATACAGGTTTGTCTTCAGCCTCCAGACAGTTCAATCTCCACTTGGCCCACAGTCATCAAAATTGCTATTTAATAAATTTCAACGTGCATTTTCAAATAGGTTGGCAAAATAGGGAAGAGAAAATAATACATCAGTTTCAGTCCTAGGTTGAGTATTAAACAGAACCAGGAAATAGATGAGTTTATATAAGTTTTTTTAAATAACTAAGTGCTGTAATATAACCTATATAAAAAGCAGAAATTTGTTTCTTATAAACAGGATGATGAACATGCTGAGTTCTGTATTCCAAAATGGCATTCAATTTGTGCTGATATATTTGTCTATCCCCCACAATCTGTGTAATAATGATGAAATACAATTATGGACCTTATTTTGCCATCACCAACTGGCTCATAGTTGATAAATTACTTAAATTTTCTGAGCCTTGATTAACAGATTTTTAAATTTCTTATTCACTTAGCCAGTAGATTTTCTGTGAAGATTAGAGATAAATTTGTGAAGCCCCTAGCATCATACACAACCCATAGTAAATAAAATCCAAATGATAATTATAATTATTGGAACAAACCATTATATTATCTGCAGTTTTACTTATTATGGTGATTGAACCTCTTTAAGTCTAGGTTATTGTTCAGCATCTTAACATTCTTTATCTCTGTGACAGCGACTCCTTTAAGATGTGAAGATTCTGCTAATGAATAGTTAATGAAATAGAAAATGTTTTTAAACCAATTATAATATATTTTAAAATATGTGAATTATCTAGTCATGTTTAATCCCAAGAACAGAACTTGAAGAAAATGTAGCAGTATTTACAGTATAGTTATATATCTCATTTAATTCTGTGTGTGTGTGTGTAATTAAAAATATTCTTAAGAGGGGGTGGGGTCAAGATGGCAGACTAAAAGCAGCTCATGTGCTCTCACAGAGAGGAAGCAAAGGGGAGAGTAAACACAGACCCTAAACGCTGATCATTTAAGAAACCACATCAGCGTCTATCCAGGCAACAAGGGGACACGGGCAGCAGGCAGGAGTGAAGCAGGGCACCAAGGCTTATCTGGGATAAACACGGAGCCAGGAGAAGCTCCTCAATATGGGAAAGGGTGAATGAGTGAGAGCCTTCAGGGGCATTCACAGTCTCCTCAGTGACCTGTGCAAGACTGGGAACAAGAGAATCCTCCTCCTCCCTCACACTCTGTCACTGCATATCCACACTGAGGCAGAGAGCCACTTGGACATATTTTGGAGGTAACTCTCAAGTCCAAGGGGACTTCTGCAAACCTTGGACCCCAGAACAGACCAGCACCAGTATGATTGCCCCAGTAGAGGCCACAGTCACGATAACTGGGAGCAGTAAGATTGCTCCAACCTCCTCACTAGACAAGGCTCAGTGCCAGCTTTTGGCCCAAACATCCAGCTTCTATCTGAACTCAGCCGGCGTTCACAGTCCCCTATTGTCTTGGAAAACACCCAGATGGCAGGGTGAGTAACCTCACACAACCTGCCACTGGTAGCCTGATGTTCAGTGACTGCTGGAGATTCTGACCCAGTGGTCGTACTCTGTCTAAACTCAGTCAGCAGCCACAGCCTCCTGTTGTCCCGGGCAACACCCAGATAGCAGAGTGGGCGACCTCACCCACCCTCACCACTGGAAGCCAGGTGGGCAATGCCTGCTGGAGCTTACAGCCCAGCGTCCCATTTCTGTCTTAACTCTGTGGGCAGGTGCAAGCCGGTGTTTCCCCAGGAAGCACCCGGGCAGCAAGTTGGTGACCCCATCTGTGCACGCACATCCTAGCTGGGTGGAACTTGCTGGCTTGGGCAGTGGCCAAGCAGGGAGGAGATCTCACTCTCGGATCAATACCTATTACAATGTAATAATAAACATAAAGTGTGCAATAAATGTGTGCACTTAAATCATCCTGAAACCATTCCCCCACCCTCCCATTCATGGAAAAAATAACCTTCCATCAAAGCATGTGCCTGTGGGTTCTGAGAAGATATTCAGGTAATTCCTTTTAGCATAATATAGGAGGTCCTGTCCAAACAAAGGGTTGCATTTTCTGGGTAAGTCAGAAATGTCTTGCACATATGTGCACAACTGAAGAAAAAGAGCATACAATAAGCATGAAACCTATGCTGTCATCATTTTGACTCCATTCTTACTTTATCTTTGGTCTCTAGCAAACCTCGCATTATCAGAGCAACCCTTTACTAGAAGATGGCTCCCTAGCCTCATTGTTTATGATACCCAAACAGTAAGCCCTTTGTATTCTTGAGTTCTACATCCGTGGATTCAACCAACTGCAGATGGAAAATATTTGGGATAAAAAGGCAACAAAAATAATACAAATAAAAAATACAGCATAGCATTTACATTGTAAATGTATATAGCATTTACATAGTATTAGGTATTATAAGTAATCTACAGATGATTTAAAGTATACAGAGAATATGCATAGATTATATGCAAACACTATGACATTGTATATGAGGTACTTGAGCATCCACAGATTTTGATATTTGGAACAAATTCCCAGTGGCAAATACCAAGAGAGTGCTGGACACTGGTGTGTCCACTGAATGACTTGCTGCTAATAAAATCAAAAGATGCTTGAAGTTGAGACTTAAATTGCCTTTATTGTAATGTATTCCGTTTTCTATGTTGCCCTAAGTGAATTTGTTGATGTCATTTGGACCTCAGAGATGTGTCTTATACAAAGTAGAAAAATTCAGAAACATACAGAAGTACAGAGTCAGGCATTTCATTTTTGCTTGATATTTCATTTATGGAAAACATGTTACATTTAGAGAAAATAGTGTCAAAATAAAATAAGAATTTTGGCTGAATTAGAGAAATAAAACGTTTACATACTGCCATTTTTCTGTGCTTGTATTTACCTTAAATTTAATGAATTAGACTTGCCGAAGAAAGCTAGGAAGTGAGAGATGGGTAATTTTTCAATTCGGTAGCATATGGTACATATCTTTGTCTTCAGCAAAGTTAAGACATGACAGCTTTGTCTAACTGAAGACTGAAATGCAGTAAAAACCATTGTTCTGAAAAGGAAATTAACGATTACATTGCAGTTTATCTGGTTATTTATTATATTCCAAAATGACTACTCTGCATACACTGCACAATATCTTCAAGTAATATGAACATACCTTCCAGGTCATTTTTGCAAATAAAAATAATAAAATTAATTTTTTTTGGTTCTAGAAGATTATATATATTTTTGGTTCTAGATTTACTGGATGGTACTTTAACAAATTTCAGGCATGGGCCAGGTTGTAATCAAATAAAATCATTTGACACTAGGCTAGATAATTCCTCACATACTTTCTGTGACTGTATTTCAGTTATATTCAATAGTTTTTGATAAATTTTCCTCAAGAGATTGACAGAAGAAAGCTACTTGTCAGTGGGAAAATTTTCAAAAAATCATATGAGACAGAGGACAAGATGCATGATCAATCTTGCAAGTGAGAGAGATTCATGTTCTTTATGTCTAGTAAGCAGACACCACAAGTGGTTTGCTATCAGATAGGTGCAGATGGAAGAATTTCTTTTGTTTTTATGAGAAGTAGTAATTCCGCAGATACTTACTGTGTCAACTGGATATCATGCTTTGTTAAATAGTGAGCTACAGTGAGTGGCTGTCTATCTGGTCTTTCTATGAATTACTGCTACTTTCTCTTCAGACTTCAAATGAAGCATTCTTTCCACAGAGAAGACTTTCAAGAGTGGGCCTTATACTCAGTTTGGTCTACCTGACATACATTCCTTTATTTACCTTATGAATTGATCATAAATGTTATTTTCATTGCTCACTTATAATTTTCTTTCCAAATACTTAGTAAGATTCCAGAGATCATGTACCATATCTGTACTTTTTATCAACCCATCTCTATCTAGTGACTATTACAATTGTCACATAACAGTTGCTCAATAGTTTTGATATATACATGATACCTAAATGCAAATAATAAAATAATATACAAAATGAAGATTTTCTAAAAGAGACAATGTAATCCGATGACTTAAATAAATCCTGGTGTCTGGAAATGTCAGGGAAATTTTTCACTGGGAGTAGACAATATGATAAAACTTACTCTTAGGGGAAGTTGACGAAGGCTAAGCAGGTGGAACAGAAAAAAAGAGTATAGCCACAGCATGTTACCAAAACTTCAAATTAGACTGTGAGGTAGAGATCATCAGGAAATGAATCCAGGGGAGAAAAGTTATCTAGTGGTCCAAGAGTTCTTAAGCAGCCGTGCTGACTACAGCTGCTACATCAGCACCGAAGCTTCCATGTATTTATCTAGTAAGGAAACATTGAGCCAATGGATTTCAGCAGCTTAATATTCACAACTCAGCATGCAGTATGAGCTTCGTGTTCCTATCAATTTCCTTTATTCCCAAGTCCCATAGAGATGATATGAAGCAGGCCCAGGTGAATAATGCATACAGTAGATCTATGACACAGCTGAGGAGCTTGAACTCAGGAAAGCCCCAATCTAACAAAAAGAAAATCTGCCCAAACTTTTGCCAACAGAGAGGCATTACCTTTATTATCCTGGAAAGGGAACATGTCTATATTCTGACTTTGAGGGAAACACCATCTCTAGTTTTCAAGGCTGTTTGCTATGTAATATCTTTGTGAACAGACTCTATCAGAAGACTATAGAAGTGCCTTAGAGAGTTTCCTCCCAACGGTGATGGGAACACATTTTGAAAAGCCTTCCTTACTACCTAAGGTATTTGTATTTATATATTTGTTGTTAATGGAGAAAAAGAGGAATTGTATGCAGGTGACTAATAGGGCCATATTTTTATATGAAGGGGTGAAAAATCATGCTCCTGTCAAAACTGATAGAGCAGCTGCTTCTTGCCTCCAACATCCAAACACTATATGCCTCGGACATCTAAACAGCTTAGTCACTTAGATATCTCTTTGGAGATGTATGCGTGAAATTCCTTATATGAAAGAAAATTTATACTTAGAGATTAAAACTTTTCTGAGTTTCTTTGATATTTTATCCTTGTCAATTTACAATGTTGAATTACCCTTTACATTTCATAACACAGTAAAGCCTTTATGACATATAATATGATTCTATCATTAATCTGATTCATCTCACTTTCCTATAGCCAGATTTTCTTTTTTTACTTTTATTTTCTTGCAATGACTTATTTTGGAATGGTAACTTTTTATGAAACCACATGCCTATTATATGCCTCTTATGAAGTTAAGTTTCAGAGTTGCTTTATACTTACGTCTGTAGTGAAAATGTACCCGCAATGGAGACTTTCTCTTTGAAACATGAATAAAGCTGAGAAGGGAATATTAAGCACAGAAAATGAGCACTGTGTTTATTTTCTTTTCTGAATAAATATTAAATTAAAATTTTTAATTTGCTGGAGATGGTGGATATTTGAATGAGAATGAGAATAATCTAATTTACTCATTTGATATTTGTTTAGTGTTTTACGTGTCCTAGGTTTTCTCTTATGTTTTTGTGGAATCACAAATAACACCTGGCATATACCCTCAATGACCTTTTGGCTTAGTGAGAGAAACAAAGGGAAGGCACCTTTATAATAAAGCATTGAAACTGTTATAATAGACAAATGTACAGAGTGTCATGAAAGTGCTCTTCCTATGCAGTTCATGCTAAGTTGCATCAGGAAAGCACTATTACGGCTTGGTTTTGAGTAGTAAAATTGAGTCTAAAGTGACTTGAAAGAATGGTGTGTCACATTAAGAGAAATAAGTAGGAAGAAAGTAAAAATACATGTTGCATTAAGGAAAACCTTGAGTGTATGGTTGGGGTAAAGCTCAGATTACAAAGTTGGGGAGTCACAGAAAAGGAACAGAGTGTGGAACTACAGAGTTAAGTTGGAGCCATGGGTTGGATCACAAAGGACCTTGAATGCCTTGTAACAATAAAGCTTTTATTTCTTGGAGGTGATGTAAAATAAGAAAATGTTTATGCCTGTTCTAAAAAACTAATTCAACATTCATGTGGGAATGTATTGAGAGTATGCAAAATTTAATGCATGGTATGACTAAAAACATAATTAAGGCATTAAAAGTGAACGCTGGAAAAAAGAAGGAACTGAGATGTCAGAGCATCTCAATTTCCACATCGATAGCAATGGGTTGGTTGGCTGTGGGAATGAAAATTGAAAACAAGAAAGACCTTGAGGTTTGGAACTCAAACTGGAAATGTATTATTATATTTGGAAGATCAGATGTGAATTGGAGTATGAAGTAATATAATATGAAAAAAGAGGTTAGGGATTATCAGGTTGTCATCCAGATGGAATCATGTAGTCCGTGAAGTAGGGGATTTTGTTAAAGTTGAATGAGTAACAGTAAATTCAGTGGAAGATCTGAACCTAGAAAATAGATATGGGCAATCTGATTCATCTTCCCATTTCTCTTAATTAATGAATTTCAAGTCAACAAACTGGAGTACTAAAAAAGACTTGGCAGTCTTCCTAATAGCGTTGTGAGGCTAATTATTGTCAAAATCAGTGTATCATGTATCAGAAATATATATTCTATCTTGAAACTTTGAAAAATGGAAACAGCAAACAAAACATATATATGTTTCTTCTCTTGTGGAGCAGGAAATTGTTTTGGTCAATGAAATTCATCTTTCATGTTAATAATCAATATTCCTTTTGAAATGTAGTACTTCCTACTATGTATCTTTTCCAGAGCTGAAGTACTGCCTGGAAAATCATTGTTCCTTAATAAATATTTGCATATATGCTTGTATGACAGAACAAATTCAGTTTTCCAAATGTTATCTGCAGACTGTAACATGTCAATAGTATTTTAAATTCAATACATTCTTGAACTGTAAAAAGGTTTAAACAGTTCAAGAATGTGTAAACCTTTAGTAGTTCAAGATGTCCTTGTGTGAACTATTTTATGAACATCATAAACTTTAAGATGATGTCAAGCTTGTATCAAATAAAAGTCTCAAAATTCCTCCCTAAGTTTTTGTTGGAGGCCATGTTTTCCACTAGTTGAACCCAGCTCTATCCCAGGAGATTCAAGGATCACCATAGTTTAGTGTGCCAGTGAAGAGGCATGTGTCCCCTTGTTAGTTTGGTACTGTCTAACCTGGGTTGCAAATTAACAGGGTTTACAGAGAACTTGTCTTTCTTGACCAAGCTCAATCTACCCATATGATGTGCCTCTACTTTAAATATGAAAATTTGCAGTAATTCCTCATACCTGAAAGGCTGGGCTTGTCCTACACAGACAAAACGATTTAATATTTGGACAGTATGATTTAGGATGAGGGAAGACCCATAACCTGGAGTTAGTTAGGAGGTCATGATATAGAGAATAAAGATGGGGGGCTTTGCCTCCGGAAGAACTGAGTTTATATGCAGCCTGGTTCTGCTACTTACTTATTGTTTGACTTTGAGTAAACTGTTGTTCAAGCTATTTGTTTGATCATTTGAAAATAATGACCGAATGCATATTATGTGTCAAGTATTGTCCTTGAATCTGATGATACAGAAGTAAACAAGAAAAATACATTTTGTATTCTCAAGAAGCTTGCATTCTTATGGTAGAGGCAGACTGTAAAAAGCAAATAAAAGACTTGTATGGGAGATTGATGGAAGTGTTGGCACTGATGTATAAGATAATTGGAAAAGACATTTTCAAGGAGATGCCTTCTGAGCTGGAAACCTGAATGATGAGGTTCCAGTCAAGTAACCACTCGGTTTGTGTTTCTACCTCTGTATTGTTGAAACTATGATATCTACTTTATAAAGTTATACTAATAATTTTTTAAAACCTTACATAGGCCAAGTGAATAATAAATGAATATTTGTAAGCAGGCAAACAAGGTCAGGTCAATAGCTTGTTTGATATTGTGACCATATTTTATTGAGTTTACCACTCTGTAAACATAAACAGTCAATGGTTTATAATAAAACTGCTTTCATACCTTGTAAGACCACAGATTTTGCTAGTCCTATTAAATAGAATTTGTGTTACAGACTAGCCCTTCTGTAGCTAGACACTAAGTGTTGGCTCCCATATGCCTGCAACTGACTTTCTTGGAAACAGATTTTCAAAAAAATATTTTCTTCTAATGTACCTATAATGTCTTTCTTTTATCATGTGCATCATACCCTTCAGTTTGCAAAAAGCAATCTAGTGAGGAGAGTACATGTTTTGAGGGTGACTTGAAAGTACAATAGGAGGTGAATTGTTAAGAAATAGATGAGAACTATGGTTGGGATGCAGGGAAGTATAGCAGAGAGCAATGTTTACAAACCATTTTCACAGCATGAAAAATATGGTAAATAGTAAAATTATATGTAAGTCACCTTATGAAAGTATTCTAATAGGATAAAATTTGTATGAGTTAATATTTATAGGAAGAGTGGAATATATATTTTGGGGTTAATACTTACCCAAGTTCACATCCTGGTTTTATCATCAATGAATTTTGTGTTCTTTGGCAGTTTACCGAATCCCTATCTTCTTTGTTTAGGTAATGCATGATTGGCTCTAGAATGTTAGATCTTAATAATAATGTCAGAAATCTCTTTCATTCTCTTCCATCCCTTCTGATGACATTTTAGGTACTTAAGACCCAAGAGATATGTCTAATCCAGCAGTGTTGTCTTGTCATCAATGACAACACTCACTCAATGGGTCCAGAGTCACTACTATTGTCTACTTTTGCAACCGTTATTCCTCAGTGATTGAAATTAATTCTATGGCAGTAATCCTCCATGTTACCTTTCCTTTCCTTTGTAAACTAAACCTCTAAGCACAATCAAGACATTTTTCTTCACACCCCTACATTTAGCTGACAGATGTTTGCAATAGATTTAATCATAATTAATGTTCCAATCATAATTATTATTTACCGCTAAGCAAGCTTTGTAAAGTCCCATTTTTAGTGAGGGAAGATTGCTAGCAAGTGTTTTCCCTCAGTTATGGAAGAGAAATGGCATCATTCATCCTTTATCAAATATTTGAATGGGCTAAGCTTTGAGTAAGTGTGGCATTGTTCTAGAGATGGGGATATAATAGTGAAGAAGAAAGGTAATATTCTGTAAATGTGCATAGGTTTCTATGTAACAAGGATTTGTATCTGTAGATAAAAATGCATTACATGTAATATATGTCACATATATTGTACTTTATATGGTAGGTAGAATAACGTCCCAGCAAAGATGTTCATGGCCTAACCTCCAGAGCCTGTGAATGTTACCTTGCAGGGTAAAAGGTACTTTGCAGATGTAACTTATGTAAGACTCTTGAGAGAAGGGAACCGTCCTGAATTACCTAGGTAGAGCCAATGTGATCACAAGTGTCCTTAAAAGAGGAACACCTTACAGGCAATGTCAGAGAGACAGTGATGTGATGACAGTAGCAAAAGGGAAAGGTGACATGTGGGGAGGTCCTTAAAAGATGGATAAGAGAAGAAAGAGATTCTTCCCAGATTCTCCAGAAGAAAACAGTTCTGCTGACACCTTGATTCTAGGACTGCTAGTATCTAGAAATGTAAGACAATTTTCAAAAGAAGACACACAAATGGTCAATAAGCATATGGAAAAATGTTCAACATCACCAATCATCGGAGGGATTCACATAATGAGATATCATCTACCTACCAGTCAGAGTGGCTATTATTTAAAAAGTCCAAAAATATCAGATGTTGGCAAGGATGCAGAGAAAAGGAAACATTAATACACTGTTGGTAGGAGTGTAAATTAGCACAACCTCTATGGGAAACAGTATGGAGATTTTAAAAATAACTAAAAATAGAATTACCATTAGCTACAGTAACGCCACTACTGGGTATCTATCCAAAGGGAAAGAAATCAGGCCAGGCATGGTGGTCCATGCCTGTAATCCCAGTGCTTTGAGAGGTGCAGTGGGAGGATAACTTGAGGCCAGGAGTTCAAGAGTAGCCTGGGTGACATAATGAGAACCTGTCTCTAAATATTTTTTATTTATTTTTATTTTTATTTATTTATGTTTTGGAGATGGTTGCCCAGGCTGGAGTGCAGTGGCGTGATCTTGGCTTGCTGCAAACTCCGCTTCCAGGGTCAAGCGATTCTCCTACCTCAGCCTCCCTAGTAGCTGGGATTACAGGTGCACGCCACCATGCCTGGATAATTTTTGTATTTTTAGAACAGACGGGGTTCTACCATGCTGGTCAGACTGGTCTCGAACTCCTGACCTCATGATCCACCCATCTCGGCCTCCCAAAGTACTGGGGTTACAGGGCATGAGCCACCGTGCCCACCCTAAATTTTTTAAATCATTATATTAAAAACATATCTGCACTTGTATGCTTATCACAGCACTATTCACAATAGCAAAGAAACCTAAGTTCCTTCAATGGATGATTGGATAAAGAAAATGTAGTATATATGTACAATGAAAGAGTACTTAGCCATAAAAAATGAATGAAATCATGTCTTTTGCAACCATGTAGATAAAACTGGAGGCCATTATCTGAAATGAAATAACTCAGAAACAGAAAGTCCAGTATCACATGTTCTCACTTACAAGTGGGAGCTAAATAATGTGTACACATGGACATAGAGTGTGGAATAATTGACATTGGCAACTCGGAAGGGTGAGAAGATGGGAGGAAGGAGAGGAATGAGAAATTGGTGGTGGGTACAATGTATATTATTCAGGTGATGGATACCCTAAAAGCTTGGAATTCATGATTGTGGAATATATCCATGTAGCAAAACTGCACTTGTAACACTTAAATTTATACAAATAAAAATTTAAATTTTTTTGTTCTAAGAAACTAATATTGTGGCACCTGTTACAGTAGCAATAGAAAACTAGTACACTATAAAATATACATTATACACATGTACATATACATATCATGTTATGTTTATACATGTCTGAGTATATATGTAATATATACTATACCAGCTATATAATATATACCAGCTATACAATACACACTCTATAATACACATTATATATTTATAACATATATGTATAGTGTACATACAAAACACCTATATATTATATTACAATCAGTGGAATTCAAGTTAAAATTATATTAAGACTCTCTCACACACATAGCAGAATAAGAAAAGACAAATATTTAAAGTGATGGATATTCCAAGTACACTGAGTTGATTTTTTACAAATTATATGAATGCCTTATAAAATATACCAAAAATTCTGTTATGCACCAATAAAAAAATAGTGATTATATCAAATGCTGGTGAGAATATGGAGAAAGTGTATCCCTCATACATTTTGCTGGAAATGTAAAATAGTAGTTTCAGTTTCTTAGAACTAGTAGAAAATAGCAGTTACTAGTTTCTTACAAAACTAAACATGGAGCTACTGTGTTACTTTGAAATTCACTCTTGGTTATTTGAGAAAAATTAAAACTTCTGTTTACACAAACACAAACATGAAATTGTTTGTAGGAAATGTATTTGTAATAGCTATAAACTGGAAATAACACAGATGTCCTTCAATGGGTAAATAGTTAAACAAACTGTAGTACATCCACACCATGAAATACTACTCAGCAATAAAATATATGAACTATTTAAACATGTAAAAATCTGGATGAAACTTCAAGGAATTAAGCTGAGTGAAAAAAAGCCAACCCCCAAAATCCAGATACTTTATGTATACGGAATTTTTTAAAAGACAAAATTATAGAAGTGAAGAACATCTTTGAGGTTGACGAAAGGTCAGGAATGAGGTAGGAAAGGGTGGTGGATGTGGCTTTACCAGGGCAATATGAGGTATCTTGTGATGGAAATGTTCTCCAGCTTGACTGTATCAATGCTAATATGTTGGCTGCAATATTGTATTACAGTTTAAAAAGATGTTATCAGTGAAGTAAACTGTTCTGCAGTATATGGGACTCTATAACTGCATATGAATTTACAATTATTTGTAATTTTTTAAAAAGTTTAAACAGAAAAAAATATGAACATACCAGGTACTCAGTAAAGTTTAGATATCTTTCCTGAAAAAAAAAAGTTGGGTTGAACAGCCCCTGTTTCCATTTACTATGATGAAGAAAAAAATGGGGATATTGTTATTTGAAAAACATATTATGTTAAAGATCCCTGGAATCTAGAATTGAGAAGACCAGAGTTATCTCTGTTGCTCTGTTACTAATGAACAGTGATCCAATAAATGAGCCACTTCATTCTTTAACTTCACTTCTCTTATGTGAAATGCATGTGAATTTGTTCAGATGATTATAAAGTTCGCTTCTAATTTATGAAATGATGATGATTGAATAAATTCAAGTAGATTTCCTCCAAAAGCACTCAATATAGTCATTTTACATAAATGTCTCTTGCAGTTTAAAATTACATATTCTTATTTTCCAAAACATGTGATATATGCTTTCCTTAAATCTCACTGTGTTTGTATGCCATCCATGTATTATTGAGGAGTTAATCATTATCAATTGTTAATTTTTAATATTAGCAAACTATTACAATTATGCATTGTCTTATATTTTAATATCAAAACAAAAATCTGTATTATGTTCTCCATATCATCATAAAAATTTGAGCTTAATCTTTCATTTATGTTGTACCCAATAAAAAAGATAAATTTGATATCTGAACATTTCATGCACATCACTGTGAATGCATGCATAAGCACATAAAATGTATACACACATCAAGGCAAAATATTTTTATCCATTTTATTTAGAATAAGAAGTCATCTAACCTTTTTATGTTAAAACAAATTCTAAATGTGTATTCTAAGTTTAAAAGACATGCTGAAACTTACATAAGAAAGATATTAAACATAAAAATATTCCTATGGAGGTTTATTAAGTAGGCCAAAACGGGTAGGACAGTTATGTTCCCATTATATTTCTACTAAGGGCAACAACTCATGGGATTATATGTGTGGCTCAAAATAAGTAAATTTTCCTTAGAAACATTTTGATAAATACATAAGTATCCCAAAAATGTAAGTCCAAGAATTCTGTATCCTTTCTTTCTCTCCTCCAAGTTTAAAAAAAAAAAAAAAAAAAAAGAAGTCTATATCCTTCTTCAGAGCCTTTGAACACATCTCTCCCTTATAGAGGCACAGTCCTTGACATTGAACTTGGAAATAATAGACTATGAAATTACATTAATGTCCTCCAAAAATAAAAGAAAAATCAAAATGATGTAAGCATGAGGTCATTTATTTTTCTATAGGGTGACTAGAATAGCATATTTAAGTAACATTAGGATTTTCTTTGAGAATTGTTTCAATTGCTGAGAAATTAAACCACTTTTTTTTTTCTTCTAATGCTTCTTCTTCTTCTTACGTCATGGAAAGTCCCCAGGCTGGTCCCAAATGTATTCATTTTTTTTTTTTTTTGGAGAAACAAGGCTGTTTATTCACTTGGTGCAAGTGGGCTGAGTCCGAAAAGAGAGTCAGCGAATGGTGATGGGGAAGGGGTTGCTTTATAGGAGCTGGGTAGGTAATGGAAAATTACAGTAAAAGGTGGTTATCTATTAGCAGAGGAGGGGGTCACAAGGTACATGGTGGGGAGATCATAAGACTTATTGTCCAGAAGAAGAATGTCACAAGGTCGATTGATCAGTTAAGGTAGGGCAGGGACAAGTCACAATGGAGGAATGTTGTAATGTTGGTTAATCAATTAAGGCAGGAAGTGGCTGTTTTATTTATTTTGTGGTTTTTCGGCTGCCCCAGACTTCTTGGCTCCTGCAGGCCATCTGGACATATATGTGCAGGTCACAGGGGTTACAATGGCTGAGCTTCGGCTCAGAGGCCTGACACCACCACCCAAGCCTTCCCTATCTCAGTAAATGGCACTTCTGTCTTTTCAGTTACTCAAACATAAAACTAGGCTGCTACTTTAATGTCTTCATTTTTCTCTATTCTATATCTAATTCTTTTTATTATTATTATTATTATGCTTTAAGTTTTAGGGTACATGTGCACAATGTGCAGGTTAGTTACATATGTATACATGTGCCATGCTGGTGTGCTGCACCCATTAACTTGTCATTTAGCATTAGGTATATCTCCTAATGCTATCCCTCCCCCCTCCCCCCACCCCACAACAGTCCCCAGAGTGTGATGTTCCCCTTCCTGTGTCCATGTGTTCTCATTGTTCGGTTCCCACCTATGAGTGAGAAAATGCAGTGTTTGGTTTTTTGTCCTTGTGATAGTTTGCTGAGAATGATGATTTCCAGTTTCATCCATGTCACTACAAAGGACATGAACTCATCATTTTTTATGGCTGCATAGTATTCCATAGTGTATATGTGCCACATTTTCTTAATCCAGTCTATCATTGTTGGACATTTGGGTTGGTTCCAAGTCTTTGCTATTGTGAATAGTGCCACAATAAACATACGTGTGCATGTGTCTTTATAGCAGCATGATTTATAGTCCTTTGGGTATATACCCAGTAATGGGATGGCTGGGTCAAATGGTATTTCTAGTTCTAGATCCCTGAGGAATCGCCACACTGACTTCCACAGTGGTTGAAATGTTTTCATTTTAGGTGGAAGCATTATTGAACTCTATGTCACTTGCACGATTAACTGGAAAATTAGTCCCGATCGCTAATACGACCAAAGCCATTTTTAAAAAATATTTGAACTGTAGATTGTAGGGAGTAATTTAAGAACTCTCTGATCTTCTTTAGATCCCCTTAAGCTTGTGTAACTGAATTTTCAAGTCTGATACTGTATAGTCATAGTTTTATGGATCCTGATCTGTGATAATAATTGTACCTCTTTGGGATCCAGGAGTGGCTTAAAGAAGACAGACACCAAGTTGAATGCTAGTAATTTTGAAAATTTTGTTGTCCTTTTGCATTCAAAAGCCACATAGAAAAATAAGCTCTGTGATATTTCCAATCTTCCTCTGAGTAGTAAATTATTAACCAAGGCCTTACAGACCACCACTACCAACTTTTTTCCTGTTACAACTTTATTCAACTTTTTATTTCTTTTTACCCAATTTAAGTCACCTTCCAAACAATGCAAAAACTATGCAGATGAATGGTATCATGCCAGCAACATTACTAAGAAAAACACGATACATCATCTTGGCATGACAATATTTGTACTTTATCCTGAAGATCTGTTTCTGCGTTCCTGTTATCTTGTGACACATAGTCTTTAGCATCTGAAAGAGGCAGGGATGGCTTCATAGCTGTGTTTTGTTGAGATGGTTTACTGTCGGTTGTTTACACAGTGACTCACCCTAAGGACCTGGCACTTGGGGTTTTAATGCTCTGCAGTTGTCGTTTTGTAATTGTTAGTAATTTGTTTGAATTTATGTTTTGAAAGTGAAATTTGACAGGTCAGTGAACCATGAATAGGAGGCTTGGAGATTGAGCTCCCATATTGTTCTACCTACATCTGTATCTGTTGGAATGAGTTCTGGGCTGCTCACAGCCCCACACTTTAGCACCCTGAGCCAAGGTGAGCCCTGCCACCTTCTGCTCCTGGTAAGATCCTTGAAGTAAACTTGAGAGGTGTCAGGTTTGATGCCTGTGTCACACCGTATCTCAGGCTGGACATGGAGAGGGACATCTTTGCCCTGCGTTGAAAGCACCAAGGCATATATGGTAGGTGACCAGCCTGAGGCTGCCTGTTGCTGGTGGTGAGTTTCTCTTCCATCCCTGATTTAGGTATTGAGTATCTCCTGGCACAGAGGTTTAAAAAACGTTGAAGGATGCCCACCTATCATGAGTTATGGTATTGGGTCCATTGATAAAAGAGACACATGGCTTCCCCAGTCAGGACATGACAAAAAGTCGGGCAGGTGGCTGAATGGTTGACCCAGAGCCCTCAGTCTTGTGGCAGAGCAAAGCTCTCTGGTGTCTGAGTGTCTGAACTGAGTGTGACTGTGTTTGTTGCTTTGGACAGTTCTTGTCCCCTGGCAAGACACAAAATAGGAATTGTGTAGTTTTACTGATTCCACATGCAGGTTAAATATTCCGAGCATTGGCATTTAAAACTGGCCCTGCAAAATTTAGATGAATGGTAAAAAATTATGCTAATAATTTACAATTTAATTCTTTTTGAAATATTAAATAGCAAATAAAAACACCATGATACATTGAGAGACAGACCATGAAGAAAGGCAGTTCGTGATCGAATGGCACTTTTCCACTGCTTTTTGAACAGTGGAAAAGTGGTCCCACATTTTTATTTTGTACTAGGTCCTCTGAATTATGTAGCCAGCGTTGGATGAGTCTGAGATTTTGCTGTAGATATTCCTTGGTCTCTATATGCTGATAAAATGCCCTACCTATAAAACTATCAAACACTGAAAGTCCTTCGAAAACAATTAAATATTATGCCTTTTGAACAAGTGATCCTCTTTAGTAATTCAGTAATAACAGAGGAATAAAGTCTTGTTTAGGGAGTAAATATTTATAAATAAATAAAATACTGCTTATGGAAGCTGACATACTGTCTCATCTTGGCACAGTTAAGATGCTTATGTGAGGAGCCCTGAAGATGCTGATAGTACCATTAAAGTCATATGGAGATTCCAGAGCACATGGATTATTCTATTAAAAATTACAATAGCTTTGTTTTTTAAGTAAAATGAAGAGATGATTGATAAAAATATCCAATGAAAAATAAACTGGAGGGGAAAGAGTGTATAGTCTTGTTTGACTTGTAAAACAAGAACATATGATACAGAATAATACAGAATGTTGGGTGACAAATTTCTAAATTTATGTTATGTAACATATTCAGGTCAGACATGTTGTACTTGTATTATGTAACTGTCCACGAGTCTAAATTTGCTCAGGAAAGAGAATTATTTGCCAAAGTACAGTGGGTTTTTCCTTGTTGGTTGTTTCTTGAGGAGTGAGGTAGATAACTACTTTCTGACATCAATATTTCTCAGTTTTATTTATAGACTACTCTCAGGGAGTCTATAAGAAAATGATAAAAATTATCACACTAATATATATTGAACATTTACTATGTTTCATGCTCTGTTGTAGGCACTGGTTAAAAAAACATGGAGAAGATAAACTTTCTCTCAGGGAGCTTACATTCTAAAAGAGAAGTCAGATATTAAGTATATAAACATACATATGCTTACCACAGAGAGAAAGCTACATGGTGTGAGAACTCTAATTGAAATATTTAATTAATCCCAGAAGGTCACTGACTACTACCCTTAGAAGTCAAAGTTTTACCTAATACATAGAATAGAATTAAAAGTTTGCTAGGTAAAGCAAGAAACAAAAGTAAGGTATTTTCAGAAACAAAGAACAGCACATACAAAGAACGGCACATGCATTTTGGGCAAAAAGAAAGACGAGAGTGGCTGGTACAGAAAGAGAAGGGGAGCGTCTGGTGCAACTTGAGGTGGAAGAGACAAGCGGAGACTAGATAGTTGCACGGTCTTATGGGTCATAGCATAAACTCTGTCTCTGAATCAGCAATCTGAGAATGGTGTCTGGGATGCTGCATTTATAACAGATATTCCAATAGTTCTTATTTACATTAATTAAACTTTGAGAAATCTGGCCTCAAAATCCTATGAGCATTTCTTACATTATTCTGTAACTGTTATTAGAGACACAGGCTTTGTACCTAACCCATTAATTTAGGGACAATGAAGAGGGATACATATGAGTGATGATGACCACATTCCAGACCATAAAGGTGATTTATCTCTTAGACTGTGGCTGGTTCCAGAAGCCTGAACCCACAGCAATGCTTTTTATTTTTTTTCTTGATTTCTTCCTGAAGATAGCATTTGTTGTCTATCTCCTGAGAATACATACAGTTGAAATTATTGATGAATTTTTTCTGATCAAGACTTCCTACAGTTAGATCCTGCTGTAGGTAGCTTTAGATTATTTATAAAAATTACTTTTATGAGTTAGACTTTTATAGATTTTACATATAATTGTGCTCATGTAGTATTTGTCTCTGTGTCTGGCTTATTTCATTTGGCATAATGTCCTTCATGTTTCTGCATGTTGTTGCAAATGGCAGGATTTCCCTCTTTTTTGGCTGAATATTATTCATATATATGCATGTGTGTCATATTTTCTGTATTATTCATCCATCAACACTTAGGTTGTTTCCGTATCTTGGCTATTATGAGTAATGCTGCAATGGACAAGGGAGTGCAGATCTCTTTGGGATGTGGATTTAATGTCCTTTGGATTTACACCCAGAAATGGGATTACTGGATCATATGGTAATTTTCTTTTTTAATTTCTTGAAGAACTTCTATACTGTTTTCCATATGGTTGTTCCTATATGGTTGTTCCCACCAACAGTGTTCCCTTTTTCATTCACATCATCACCAACACTTGGTACCTTTTGACATTTTGGTAATAGCCATTCTAACAGGTATGAGGTGATAGCTCACCTTGTATTGGATTTGCATGTACCTGATGATCAGTGATAATGAGCACATTTTAATATACCTGTTGGCTGTTTGTATGTCTTCTTTGGAATATGTCTATTCAGGCTCTTTACTTATTTTTTAAATCAAGCTATTTGTTTTTATTTGTGTTACTGAGTTGTGTAAGTTTCTTACGTATTTTGAATAGTAACCCCTTATTGCATGTATACTTTACAAGTATTTTCTCCCATTCTCTAGGTTACCTTTTTTATTGCCTCATTCCTTTGTTGTGTAGAAACTTTTTAGTTTGATGTAGTCCTACTTATTTTTTATTTTGTTCCCTGTGCTTTTGATGTTGTATCTAAAAATTCATTGCCAAGAAAGTTGTCATGGAACATTTCTCCCATATTTTCTTCTAGGAATTTTGTGATTTCAGGTTTAAGTCTCGAATCCATTTGAGTTGATTTTTTTTTTTTTTTTTTTTTTTTTTTTTGAGACGGAGTCTCACTCTGTCACCCAGGCTGGAGTGCAGTGGCACAATCTCAGCTCACTGCAAGCTCCGCCTGCGGGTTCACGCCATTCTTCTGCCTCAGCCTCCCGAGTAGCTGGGACCACAGGCGCGCCCGCCACCATGCCTGGCTAATTTTTTCTATTTTTAGTAGAGACGGGTTTCACCGTGTCAGCCAGGATGGTCTTGATCTCCTGACCTCGTGATCCGCCCGCCTCGGCCTCCCAAAGTGCTGGGATTACAGGCGTGAGCCACTGAGCCCGGCTGAGTTGATTTTTGTGTATGACATAAGGATTCTGTTTTACTTTTTTGCATATGAATATTCAGTTTTTCTAATACAATTTGTTAAAGAGACTATTCTTTTCCCATTATATATTCTTGGTGCCTTTGTCAAAGATTAATTGATTATATACATGTGAGTTTATTTCTGAGTCTTCTATTTTGTTCCGTTGGCCTGTGTGTCTGTTTTTATGTCAGACCTCATAGAATGTTACTGGGGCCCAGGGTGGGGGAAATGGGCAGATGCTTGTCAAAAGGTACAAACTGTCAGTTATAAGATGAATAAGTTCTGAAGACCCAATGTACAGCATGGTGACTACAGTTAATAGTAATGCATTATATACTTGAAATTTGCTAAGAGAGTAGATTCTAAGTACTCTTACAACAAAGAATAAGAAAAGGTAATTACGTGAAATGATAAATATGTTAACTAGCTTGATTGTGGAAATCATTTCACAACATATACGTATACCAATGCATCACATTGTACACCTCAAATATATATAAATTTTATTTGTCCATTTTACTCAGTAATGCTGAAAAAAATGTTATAAAATATTGGCTCTATATAAAATCACCTTTACAGTCCTATTGAAATAATAACAATTTCTATGTATAAAGTTTCAGAGCAGAAAAACACTCTCATAATAAAGCAGCTACTTAATATCTGGGCAAAAAAAATAATAATTATTGGTATCTCAGCTTTTGATCTGCTGTTCAGCGGTGCTTTTCACAATTGCCATACTTGTAGCAGAAAAACATGTCTCCTAATGTTAACTGTCTGGCTTAGTGGATGGGCGAATTTTTATCAGCTTCTGAGTGATGGGTCATAACCTCGGTGAAAAACAGAGCAAAATTCAAAACTCTGGTGTGTCAGTATCAGCCCAGCATTTATTTCCCATAAGCCACAGGTGGAGGGGAGGTAGCTGCTCAGGGCTCTTTAAGTTAGGCTCGAAAAACCATGGACAGACATCTGGGTCAAAGGGGCCAGAGAGAAAAATCAATTTGTTCTTTTCTTATTTTAGTTTACCATGTGCATTTAAAAAAATTAGATTTATTAACATTCTATTCCACAAAAATAGAAAAAACAGAGAGGTAGCCATGCCTGAGAGGTATGTTTCAAAGAGCAAACAAATAAGAAGTAACAAAGGAATAGTAACAGTAACCACTAAAGGAGATTGAAATAAGAAATATGCTTTGGCTAAAGAATTCTGGATGTTGAAAGAGATTTGATAAACTTTTTGGAGAGAAAGGGAGTTGTGTTGTGAGTTTTTAGACAATATTCGATTATTTTATTTGAAACGAGTTGGTCATGATGGCTGACTTTGAACAGATAAAATTACCTGATGTACTAGGTGGCTGCTGTTTAAGCAACCTGGAGTTAATAGCTGACACCAGCTTCTTTAAACCAATTTACGCTTATTGTTCCATTATTGGAATGCTAAGCATGTGGGAGTTATTTATATCCTACTACTCAAGATCACTGCCAAGGTCTGACTGCAAAAATTCAAAAAATTGCAACCTCAGGCAAAAATGGGTTAAGATTAGTTTCTGGATAGCTAATACTTGCATAAAATATTGGGTATTTTTCACTAAGGCATGTCCTGGTTTCTGTTTTAGATAATGATGTTTTTACGGGAAACAGGGAAATCATGTTTAAAAGAATGGTTTCAAAAACCCAGTAAAATAGTTGATAAACAAGAAAGCAGGAGAAAAAGAAAAAAATGAATTGTAGAAGGACTACTGGAACTTTCTTCCAAATGGCAAATAATTCAAATATACAAAATCTCTAAGGAAAAAAATAACTTTGTAATAAATTAAAGAGTAAAACTTTCATAATTGTTATAATTGGCAATATATTTATGAGATATATAAATTCATGTTGTAATCAACATGCATTTCTCAATGCAAAACAATGAATTCAAAATTAACTACTTTGTATTCATACTTTTTAACCAACTTTCTTCACAGAAATTTTATTGATAGCACCCCTTCACACTTTCAAGTTGAATTTCCTTCTTATATATTTGCATTGTTCCTGTAGTTCTCCTAGATTACAATAGAAAGCTTACTGTTTATAATCCCTGTTTGGGCCACAACCATGACTATTTTGTCACTGTATCTTGATGATTTGGTACAATCATGGATATATAGAAAATACATGGAAAACATTTAATAAATAATAATAAGCATTATGGAATGTGTATTATATGCCAGATACAGTAACTCTGCTTGCATTACATTACTTTTCACAATAATTTTATAAATTAGGTAAAATTTGTTGCCCCTTTTAGGGTTGAAGAAACTAGAGTTTAGTAACATGCCCAGAATCTCATGTCTTACAAGGCAGAAAAATCCAGAGAAATTGGATCTAAAAATGGCAGGAGATTCACGTAAACAATGAATTCTGTAGGTATAATTCAGGAGAATAATTAAAGTCTTAACTGCCGAAGAAACTTTGAAATATCCTCAAATCCTTGCTTGAAAATAACACGAGGCGCTTTCCATCTAGGGGTATTGTGAATAAAGGTATGATAAACATAACACATACCTTGACCCCCCAAAAAATTACACATATATTGTATCAGATCTTCATGATTCCAGATGTTTTTCAAGTAACCAAATGACTATCTTTTAAGATAAAACATAATGCAGAATTTGAGAATAGCAGGCAAGCCTATAAACAGAACTCATTTAGTTTTATGGAAGAAACTGAATTTATTACTGTATATCCTTTATTACACATCCTTTCAAAAAGCCTGCACATCCTTTCAATAAGCCCACAGAAATAACTGAAATTATTCTCTCACTTTCTCTTTTGTACAACACTCATAAAATTTATTTTTTTCTATTGTAAAATTTACACAGCATAAAATTTACCATTGCAACCACATTTAAGTGTATTGCTCAGTGGCATTAAATACATTCACATTGTTGTGCAGCTATCACATAAGCTTTATTTTAGGTGTAGCTGCATCACATTTTCAGATTTTTTGTGTGTGTGTTTAAATACATATGGAAAAGTCCACATAGAATAAGCATATAGCTTGATAATTCTTTCTCGACTGCACACAGCCATGTAAGCAGGACTCACATCAAAAACCATGCATTACCAGCACCCCAGATTTCCACCCCAACATACACACGCTAAATAAATATTTGTTGAATGTATCAATAAATAAGTGGGCAAAATATGTATATCTCTGCCCCTGAGGAACTTTAACTTCAAGACATATAAGATATTAAAGCAAAGGGCGATCAAATTTCTCTTAGGGAATGTCACTGTTAGTAGGAAATCCCCACTAAAGTCTTTGGGGTAGTGAGAGCACTTAAGCTATTCGTTATAAAAAAAAAAAAAAAGAAAAGAAAAAAGCACTTTCTTGGTATGATTCTTGTAACTACTTCTATATGTTTGAAATTGTTTAAAGAAGAAGAGAAAGAAAGGTCTTCAAAAGGCTTTGATATGTCCAAAAAAAGGCAGGTAGAATTAAAATTCCTCAGTGTTTTACATTACCCTTCCTTCTACTTAATTTACACCTGTATAATATATGAGTCATTGTTCTCCCACGTCACTTACAGAATGTAGAGCCGTTGTCATCCTGATACTTTTTATTCATAGTCCCGATCATTATCTCTTAATATCTGATTTTTGCCCTTATTCCATCTGTCATTTATTATTGATGGTCTTTTAACAGCTGTCTCAGTGTTCAGACAATCCATGAATACAAATTTGCTCTATGCTGTGTTTCATTTGTTCAGTTTTTAAAGTACATATCTATTTTCCTCTCTTTTCTACTTCCATGCCTACTTTTTCTTATATATAGTATGAATTTCTGGTAGTTTGTTTCCAAATTTTTATCTCTATGCCTGTGCGTGTGTACACTAAGTAAGCGTAGAACACACAAATTGTCAGATAATTTTTTATTAAGTAATACTTTTAAAATGAATTTTTGGTTTTGACAACATAAACCACTGGGATGATTCTAGACTTACTTGGACAGGAGATAATTATTCAAGAACACGAGGATATACTGGGTAAATAGAACACAACATGTACCATCAAATTTATATTCATAGATTATCTAAACCCTGGGATGGCTTTAAAAAAAGACGATCAATAACGAATGACACATGAAATGAGGGCAAAACAATTGGATGTTAAGACATAATGATCATCAGGGCTAGGAATAAAAAGTATCAGGATGACAACAGCTCTATAATCTTTAACTTACATGTGGGGAAACAATTATTTAAATGGAGGAATCTGTCCACCTAGAAACACACAGTCTTATTTCATAGAGAATGGACACAAACCTTGAAGAAAGAAAAATCAGATTTTGAATCTCAGATTTGCCACCTACAAAATATGACTTTGAGCGTTGTTCTAACTTTCATAATCTCAGTGTTCCCATCTGTAAAATGGATTTATCTTGTGAGTTGTCATAATGCTAAATGGCTTCGAGTATTGGATTTCACAATAAGATGAGCTCAGTATACTCCAGTTGTCTTCATTGCTCCCCATTTTACTATTGTGATTTCAAATTATCGGAGTGTTTGTGTTTTTTATATTACCTCTGTGCATGGTTACTTAATTTCTTTCTGATGAAGAAACTAAACTCCAGATATATTTGCATGTTATTTATGGAAAATTAGAAAAATAAGAGCTGGTATTTATTAAGCACACATGTGTCAGGCACTACAGTAAATCCTTTATGTACCACAACTCTATGTGTTATGTTTCTAATTTAACATCCAACCAAACTCAGACTTGGAAGAAAATGTATGTGCATTCCCCAAGATTATATTACCAATAGCTAGTAAAGCTAACACAATCCCAGAATTATGTGATGCCCCCACTCCTCAAGTTAAAAGTGTTTTTGCTACTATTACTAATGACAATAACTGTATTACTGTACGGAACTTTTACCAAGTGTTTTTACATAAGATGCATTTTATTCCTACAATATTGTCAGGTATGCATGACATATTATTATATGGCTTGGGTTATTATAACATTTTATTTTTAACAAATAAGGAAATAGTGATCCAGACAAGTAAAGCCATTGTCCAAGATAATTGATTAGCTGAGACAAAGCTTGCATAAGTTAGAACTGGTTTAATACCGCAGCTGAGAGCCATTTATGCACATTGCTTCTCAAACCTGCATTTAGTGATGTCATTTGGGAAGCTTTAAATCAGCTGTAGTTAGAATATTTACATCAGGGAAATTTTCAAATACTGCAGATAAGTGTTTGCTCTCTCCCGGTAGCTGGTTTATCAGCACACTCACCATGGACATTGACATAGCCACCTGAGAATGGCAACATGAACAAACAAACATAAGGCAGAGAGAACAATCTCTTTCCAACGCCAATGTTTTTTGGCCTTTTCCTCTTCTCTTTAAATGTGGAAAGAACGTTTAAGATGAGATCTCCTCTCATGACAAATTTTTAAGGACATAATATATTTTTGTCGACCATTGGTACAATATTACATAGCAGGTCTCTAGAGCATATTTATCTTGCTTAACTGAAACTTGTAGTATTACTTTGTTGAAGTTAACACTATGTGTAATTTTTTGTGTGTGTGTTCATGGTTTAGTGTCTGTACCCATCTACACACACTCCTCACCAGACTTTACAGTCCAAGAAAATACGAATTATTTTCAACTTACCAACAGATGTCAACTTCCTATTTTAGTCCCTAACTCATAGTAGGTATTTTAGCGAATACATTTTGATTATATTGAGAAAAATATTACCACCTGCATATTTTATTAACAAGGCCATAGATTATATTGGAGTGAGAGCTTGATCTCTTTAGCCAAATTGATTTAGGTGGAATCCTGGCACTTCTCTGTTCCAACTGTGTGTTGGAGCAGAACAAGCTAGTTTAACTTTCTGTGTCTCATAAAGCTACACCTTAAAATTGTGACTGTTAAACCAATGTTAATATTTACATATTCGTTTTTATCCTTACATGATAGTTTCTACAGATAGGAACACATAATATTTTTTTTTCTCCTAGAGAGAGGACCCATAACTGCTACTGAACCTAATGTGGGCCTGCCTGCTCAATGCAGCAAAACCACACACTGTCATCGAGATTTGCACTGAGAGAAAGTGAGGCATGTCTTGCAGGCATCAAGCAAGAATTGAGTAGTTAATGCTTGAGACTCTAACCTCCCCACCCCCCGCCGATGGCTTAAATGTAAAGATTTTTAAAGGATGGGAGGCAGAGGTTATGGGCAAAGTTATAAATCAATACATGGAGGCTATGTATGGGTTTGACCTAAAAATATGGGACATCTTGAAGCAGAACCTCACAGGTAATAGGAAGATATAAAGATTCTCTGATTTATAATTGGTTAAGGAAGTAAAGCTTTGTCTAAAAACTTGGAGTCAGCAGAAAGAATGTTAAGTTCTGGCTTATGGATATGACTTCCTCCAGCTCCCTGAGGAAGAAATTTAGAACATTGGGTCAGCAGATGGCATTTTCCATTTGGAGGGGGCCCAGGTCTCTGAGAATTCAGGAACATATGTGACGATGTTATCTTTGGTTTCTACAAGGAAACATTTTGTGTCTCTAACTTCCTTGGTAATTGTTTTAAGTGGTTATTACCTTCTTGCTTATCAGGCTTCTTATTTACCTTTCAAAGCTACACAGGTGCCTCAAATCTTTCTTGAAGGAAATCAAGATTTTCCTTTATTTCTATGCTTGGCTGGACCCAGCCGACCTCTAAGAGGAGTCCCTGCTATATCTCATAACTTTTTTCATACTCATGAACATGTCTTGGATTCTCAAAAACTAGAATTGTTGCCTATTAAAAGTGTACCTGTAATGGAGCAAAATCTTCCATACCCCTTGTACCCAGTAGAGATTAAAAGTTTGACTTCAATAAATACTCTGAGGATCCCTTCTCCTGAGAGGTCTGCTGAGCATATTTTAAAGAACTCATTCTTAGAGAATCATCCACTTTCTTTCTGAAACTGAATTTTGCAATCCAAACATTATCCCATTCCCAAAATGTAAAACCAAGTTCATTCTTCTGCCTTGCCCCTTCCTCTTCAGAAATTAAAGCCATTATATTGAGAGATGGTATTACTCTCTAAAGGTAAAACTCTTCCTGTCAGGGACCACAGTCATTTCCAAGGCGACCCAAGTAATGTGCAGGGACAGAGTTGCTCTCTTTTCTTTTTTCTCACTGGTTGTGGTGGGGGAATGGGCAGGTAGGGTAAGGGGGAAGTTTTCTGAACAGATGCTATCATCATACTTAGGGAAAATACGATGTGAAGTAGTGTCCCCTTGATTCTTACAGCTACGTCTGTTGGCTATCTCAAAAACAGTTTGAAAATTAAAAGACTGTTACCAAATGAAAAGTACTTTTTTTGTGTGTGTGGGGTGGGGAGAGGGGGGAGGGATAGCATTGGGAGATATACCTAATGCTAAATGACGAGTTAATGGGGGCAGCACACCAACATGGCACATGTATACATATGTAACAAACCTGCACGTTGTGCACATGTACCCTAAAACTTAAAGTATAATAATAATAAATAAATAAATAAAAAAGAAAAAAGTACTTTTAAGACCTGTATTGAATTGAAAACTATTGCTACACCCTAGCATTCCATATCACAATAAGACTTAGAACCACATAGTTCTTCACATAAGAGGATGGCCCAAGCAAAGAGGATAATGTGTAGTTTGTGTGGTAGATGAGCCAACACTGTTTGATGGAAGGCAAAGAGGGAGATACAAACAAGTAAAGAATTTTTAAAAATATCTTCCAACATTGCCTAAATCAGTGTCTGTAACCCTACTGATGAAGGATTTTTTTTGCTCCTTAGTTCAGCTAAATCTGGGTTCTTGTCTCATGATTGGGAAAAATTAGGCATACAGTCACATTTCAGGGTGAGGAGGGTGAAATTTGTTAAGCAAAAGGAAAGCTCTCAGCAAAGAGAGGGGTCCTGCAAACAGGTTTCCACCTCACAATTGAATACCCAGGCTCCCACACATGAGCTGAAGAGGCTAGGATCCTCCTGAGCCCAAGGCACAAATTACTGGTGGCTGCACCCCAGTTCTCCAGTGTGCATGTGGGCTTAGTCTGAGCCGCTCCACATTGATTTATTTCTATTGCTGCCCATGTGTTAAGGGACAGAATTTTTCACCATGGGCATGTTTAGGCAGGCTCCCTGTGGACAAAGACTTGGACAGGTCAGAGGTTCTTCAGGGACCCTTTCCTATCTGCCTAGGCATGTGGCTGTTGCCTGCCTCTATCACTACCTTTCTACCTTTGGGCTTTATTCCTTGACTTGTCCCATTCCAATTTTGAAATGCAAGTATCTATATTGAAAGATAAGACACATTTACCAGTGATTCATCAGAACAGCAGAACTCAATCACTTTTCTTTGGCTTGTTAAAGACTTCTCAGAACCTCAATCCTCCATATCTAATTCCACCCTCAACTTTTAAATGAATCAGACTCCCCTTTGTCTGGAATACAGTCAATCCAAATGAGCCCAAGGCACTCTGGTCCTGATCAAGCAATCACTGCTTATTGATGCCCATCACACTTATGTCCCCCATCCCCTAACTTACTTTGATTTCACATGAACTCATTGCCTTTTTCTTTCTAGTTTATGACCCTTATGGGAAAAACATATGTACATACATGAAACAGATAACCAACCACTTAATGCTTTAAGCTTACTCAGCAATAGGAAAACATGAAAATAAAAGAAACCAAGTACATTGAGGCCTAGGTTAGTATTAGTATTCCATAAAGATGGGAACACTTTGAGTTTAATAAAATGACATCTAATTCCTTGCTTGTTTGTTTTGTGGATGATTTATATAGACCTTCATTACAGCACTGATTGTATTTCATCATCTATGTGACTTTTCCTATATTTTCTGTATCCTTTTCTCAGCTCTCCAGGCTGCCAGTTTAGTAGTTTTGTGAGTAGTAATGTGTTCCTCTTATATTTTTTACCACCTATTCATCTCTCATAGTGCTTGATACAGAGTAGGTGCACAAAATAAAAGTTTATTTTTAATCAAAACGTGCATACTTGGACTGGGCGAATGGAAGAGAGAATTTCTCATGTTCTAAGTTTCCACTGCTGACAACTAGAAAGAATTTAAGTGCACATATAGAAGAAGACAGCATTTTATTTCGAGGCTTCTCACAGTAGGCACATGGGAAGCTTTCCCTCTGATTCACTGTAATACCTCATCTTTATTCATTCACTGTCAGAGTTGACATTCATCCTGTGCCGAAATGTTATCCGCAGTTTCTCTTGATTAAACAGTTGTCTTAGTTGTCCTCTGTCATTTTTCTAGCAGGGATACTTGTTTGAAACAATGAATCCAGAGACTCTAATTCTCTTCCTCTCCATTTAACCCCACCACTTAGGAATTTTTGTAGCCAATTCTACTCTTTTCAGGCCAATTGCATTTTTCCCTGCTGCCCAGGATTTAGTAGAGAGAAATGTTGTAAAGCAGGAATTGGGCTTCAGTGATGGGTGTTGGCTCATCCTCTCCAGCCTGGAGCAATTGGTTGTTGATAAACTTTCAGAGATGAGGATAAGGTTGTTTCCGTGATAGTTTTCATTTACAATTTCCTAAACTCTTGTTCTCTAGTGGAACAGAGATATTTTTACAATCTGGTTGATAAAAAATCAGGAATATGCAGGAAAACTTCATGTGTTTACAGAACAGTGGTTATAAGTAAGGGTTTGTATGTCAGAACAATCCGAGTTTGAATCTCAGTCTGTCACATACTAAATACTTCTGTGACTTCAAAACATGTAGGTTAACCATTTTAAGGTAACCTTGCAAATAAAATGAGGCTAAGTACTTGAAAAGTGTTTTTTAGTATTCAGTGGGATTTTTGATGTTATTATTATTACATTAGTTTCATTTTCTATAAAATGAGGATGATGTTATCTGCCTTAAATATTTGTAATGGTATTTTATCAGTCTTATTTATAATTATTGGCTGGGCACAGTTGCTCATGCTTGTAATCCCAGTACTTTGGGAGGCCGAGGAGGGCGAATTGCTTGAATCCAGGAGTTTGAGACCAGGCCGGGCAACATGGTGAAACCCCATTTCTACAAAAATACAAAACATTAGCCAGGTGTGATATATTTATATATAATATATATTTATATATGTTTACATATATTTTATATATATTTATATATAATATGTATTTGTATACTATATATTTATATATAATATGTATATTTATATATTATATATTTATATATAATATGTATATTTATATATTATATATTTATATATAATATGTATATTTACATATATATTTATATATAATATGTATATTTACATATATATTTATATATAATATGTATATTTACATATATATTTATATATAATATGTATATTTACATATATATTTATATATAATATGTATATTTACATATATATTTATATATAATATGTATATTTACATATATATTTATATATAATATGTATATTTACATATATATTTATATATAATATGTATATTTACATATATATTTATATATAATATGTATATTTACATATTATATATTTATATATAATATGTATATTTATATATTATATATTTATATGTATATTTATATATTATATATTTATATATAATATGTATATTTATATATTATATATATGTATATTTATATATTATATATTATATATAATATGTATATTTGTATATAATATGTATATATACATATTATATATTTATATATGTATATATACATATTATATAAATATATAATATGTATATTTATATATTATATATTTATATATAATGTGTATATATATTATATATTTATATATGTGTTTATATATTATATATTTATATATGTGTTTATATATTATATATTTATATATAATGTGTATATTTATATATGTATATATAATGTGTATATTTATATATTATATGTGTATATATAATGTGTATATTTTTATATTATATATGTATATATAATGTGTATATTTATATATTATATATGCATATATAATGTGTATATTTATATATTGTATATATAATGTGTATATTTATATATTATATATGTATATATAATGTGTATATTTATATATTATATATGCATATATAATGTGTATATTTATATATTGTATATATAATGTGTATATTTATATATTATATATGTATATATGTGTATATTTATATATTATATATGTATATATAATGTGTATATTTATATATTATATATGTATATATAATGTGTATATATATTATATATTTATATTTGTATTATATATTATATTTATATTATATATAACATACATTTATATATAATTTATATATTTTTTAATATATTTATAGTTATATATTTATATATCTCATACCTTTATTGTGGTATGATTAATATATAAAAACTTGCACATATTTAATGTATACAATTTGATGAAATTGGATAAATGCATATATCCATGATATCATCACCACAATCAAGATAACAAACATATCTAACACCTCTAAAAATTTTCTTGTGCTTCTTTGTTTTTTAATATTTTTACTATAGCAGTGTTTAACATGAGATCTTCCCTCAACACATTCTTAAATGCACAACACTCTATTGTTAACTATAAGCACTATATTATATAGCAGATATCTAAAACTTATTCATCTTGTATAACTGCAACTTTATATTAATTGAATAACATATTGCCATTTTCTCCTCCCCTATCTCCTGGCAACCACCGTTCCATTTTCTTCTGTAATTTACACTATTTTAGATATCTCTTATACCTGGAATCATGTAGCATTTGTCCTTCTGTGTCTGGCTTATTTCACTTAGCATAGTGTCTTCTGGGTTCATCCATGTTTTCACAAATAATAGTATTTCCTTCTATTTTAGATTGTGTGTGATATCTGGACATGGTAAATATTTAATAAATAGGCCCAATTTCATATTAAAGTCTACTTTATTCCTAGTTTTCTGTTTTTCCAATTCTTATTATTTTAATTATCATAAATGACTCATCCATGAAAACAGGTGGTATAGGAATACCAAGTATAAACTTTAGCATTTTCCATCAGGAATCACCCAAGGCCATCTACCATGTGTTCTTGTAGTGTTAATCAAATTAGCTAAGATAGAGAAATAAACTGTGTTTGTTAATGGATGAATAGATAAAGGAACTATGATACATACATATCAATTTCAGTCCTTAAAATGAATGAGATCTTTAAAAAAATTTGTCATTAAACACTTTTTAAATTGTCATGAACATTCCTTTATCCATTTCCCTCCCATCTGTCTTCATAATATTGTAACTAAAGAGCTCAGCACAGTACCTCGCTCACAGGTAGAATTGAATAATACCATGGGGATAATTCTCTAACTATACCATTAGGGAGAAAAGTAAAACATATTTTTATTGTAGACCACAGTGACTATTTTTATATTACCCTGGGCATGAAAATCAGACTGGAATTAAATTTTCTAAACAGTAACTTCTAGGAGTTTCTTTCAGAAGCAAAGTATCATTTTCCAGATTGAATGAATCATTTGGTGACATAAAACCACCTTTTCCTGGTGGAAAAATGTTTATTGCATACAGTTGTCTGCGAACAACTATGTTAGTTGCTACAAGAAAAAGAAAAAATATTAGATATTATCCTACCTAAAAATATACTGCAATATATTGGGTTAGATAGATTTGCCTGTAGACATAATAGTTGCCATGATAAAACTGACAAATTGTGCTCTTGGGAGAAGAAACTTCTAATACGTACTTGGAAATTTGGAAAGATCTCACAAAATGTTAGCATTTTAGCTAGGCATGGAACATTTCATAAGATTTCACTCCATGAAGGAAAGGGTATGAGAAAAATAGCATCAGTATGATCACAAGGTTTGAAAATTGGTCTGAATAATTAGCAAATTAGAATGCCATTGTGAGTTAAGTTTGATGAGAGCTGAGTCTAGAGATAGACTGAAGCCAGCCAAGCAGCATGACGGCCATGCTGAGCTGTACGTGTGCTACTGAATCTATCGATTTAGACCTTAAAGCATTTTCCCAGAAAAGTAGAGCACTGATAAAAGCTGAGTGATGTAACTTGGCTTCAAAAATTCTTTTGAAAAGTTAGAAGGCACTCCAATTAAATGACAGATAATAAATTATGGAATAAAGTCTTTATTAATTTTTGCCAGTTTTTAAATTAATGATAGAACATTTCTACTGAAGGAAGGAGAAAGGCTTCATTTATAAAGAGTATCCTCTTGTGTTCTCATCTAAAAATAATGAGACTCTAGAGAGTAAGGCATTTTTGGTTTGGGGTTCCAGGGATATACGAGGAATAAAGAGCATTTATAATTTTTTTGTATGTTATTTCTTATGGTATCATTAAAACAATTGAAATGTTTTCTCATAGTTCTGGAGGCTAGAAGTCTGAAATCAAGATGCTGGTAGGGCCATGCTCCCTCTGAAGTCTCTATGAAAAAACACTTCCTTACTTCTTTCCAGTGATTACCTAGAATTCTTGGCATTCCTTGGCTCCTGGAAACAACATTTCACTCTCCCCACCTGTCCACATAGCAACCATCTCTGGATGTCTGTATCTGTCTCTACTCCTCTCCTTACAAGGACACCAGTTATAATGGATTATGGCTCACCTTCATCTTAACTTGATTAGATCTGCAAACACCCTACTTCCAAAAAAGTTCACATAAACAGATAAAGAATAGAACATGGACATATTTTTCTTAGGGGGACCACAATTTAACCCATAAAACTTGGTTACTAAACAACACACTTTTAAGTAATCCAGAGAGGTAACAGGAAGTCTCAAAGTAAGTGTAAGCTATATTTAACTGAAGGAAAATTAAGATTCAGCATATTTAAAATTACAGGACACAGCTAAAGTAGTTCTGATAAATAAATTTATGGCACTAAATGCTTAGAAAGGAGAAAAACTCTTGAAACATCAATTAGGCTCCAACTTCAAAAACCTAGAGAGAAAAAAATAAATCCAAAGTAAGCAAAAGGAAGGAAATTATAAAAATAAAAGCAGAAATTAATAAATTTGAAAACAGAAAATCAATAAAGAAAATTATTCAAACAAAAATCTGGTTATTTGTAAAGTTATTTATAATTGACAAAACTTTTACTAGACTTGTTAATTTAAAAAGAAAGAAAGTGCGAATTAATGAAATGAGGGAAGTCATACAGACCCTGCAGATGTCAAAAGAATAATAAGGAATACTGCAGACAAGTTTAATCATATAAATTTGATAAATTTATGAAATGAATCAATTTCTTAAAAAAACAGTCATCCAACATGATATGCAGTAGCCTTAAAAGTCTAAAAAATCGAACTTAGAATTTAAAATCTACCAAAAATGAAACCTCCAAGCTGTGATGGTATCAATTGAGAATTCTACCTGTCATTTAATGACAAATTAAGATTGATTTTACACAACCACTTCCAGAAAATGAATACGCAAAAAAACTTCTAATTCATTTTTTGAAGCTAACAGTAACCTTTTACCAAAACCAAAGACAAAACTAAAAGAAAACTATAAGCAAATATCATTTATGAATATAGAGAAAAAAATCCTTAACTATTAAGAAATAGAATTCAGTAATATAATAATGATAAGCCATTATCAACTGAAGTATATTTTAGGAATGTAAGACTGGTTCAATATTTGAAAATCAGTGTGATCTCTGGCTAACACGGTGAAACCCCATCTCTACGAAAAAATACAAAAAATTAGCTGGGCATGGTGGCGGGTGCCTGTAGTCCCAGCGACTCGGGAGGCGGAGGCAGGAGAATGGCATGAACCCGGAAGGCGAAGCTTGCAGTGAGCCAAGATGGCGCCACTGCACTCTAGCCTGGGCAACAGAGCGAGACTCCACCTCAAAAAAAAAATAAAATAAAATAAAATAAAATAAAAAAATCAGTGTAATCAGACAAACTAAAAGTTTCATCATCATATCAATATAAGCAAAAAAGGGTATTCAAAATTCAACACACAAGCATCAATATTTCAGAAAAACTGGAATTAAAAAGATTTTTTTCATCTTGAAAAACAGTATCTTAAACACTGATATTTAAAATTATACTGAATGATGAAAGACTGTATGCTTTTCTTATATGATTAAAAATAAGGCTAGGATATCTGCCTTTAGCTTTCTTATTAAATATAGTGTTGGAATTTCTAGACGGTACAGTAAGACAGGAAATAAATGGCATACAGTTTGGAAAGAGAAAAAATATGTTTATTTTCAGATGACAAAACTGTCTACATAGATAATCCCTGCAAATCCATAAATAGTAAAACAAAACACAAGAGTAAACCACCCAGTACTAGTGAGTTTAGCAAGGTTGCAGGATACAAATTAAACCTACAAAAATCAATTTATTTTCTAAATACTGGCAATAAACACATGGCCACTAAAAATTTAAAATATAATACCACTTATAGTTTCTTAATAAGAATGAAATATTTAGATATAAATCTAACAAAACATGCAAAAGACATAATTTAAAAATTACAAAATGTGACCAAAAGAGATATAAGTTGTAAATAAAAGAGGTATATTCACAGATTGGGAAAGTTACCATAATAAAGATGTCACTTCTTTTCAGATTGATATACATGATTAACACAACTTCTATCAAAGTCTCAGCAACATATTTTACAAATATAGACAAGATTATTCTAAAATCTCTATGGAAAGGCAAAAACTAAAATAGCTAAAACAATTATGAAACAAAGAATAAAATAGGAAGGAAGCAACAGCTATCTGATTTCAAGACTTTTCATATAGCTACAAAAATAAAAAGTGTGATTTTTGTACGCAGAGATCAATGAAAAAATATACAGAACGTTGAAACAGACCTCTGCAAATATGTCCACCTGATATTTAACAAAGGTGCAAAAGCAATTCAATGGAGGAAAGACAGCCTTGTAAACAAACAGTGCTAGAGCAATTGGACATTTATAGGTAAGATTTGGCCTAAGGCTTTCATCTTATAGAAATGTTAACTCAAAATGGATCATTGATTTAAATGAAAAATGAAACTATAAAAGTGGTAGAAAACACACAAGAGAAAATAACTGGAATCTAGGGCTAGGCAAAGAGTTCTTAGACTTGATACCATAGCACAATTCATAAAAGGAAATATTGATAAATTGGACTTGATCAAAATTAAAAACAAAATAAAACAATAACTTTAGGTCTGCAAAAGAGTCTTTTGGGGGATGAAACGACAAGCTACAATGTGAGAAGAAGTATTTGCGAAACACATATCCGTAAAGAATGCAAAGAATCTGAAATATATAAATAACACTTAAAATTCAATAGTAAAATAAATAAATTTGAAAATGGGCAAAAGATATGAAAAGATATTTCACTAAAGACATACAGATGACAAAAGCATGCATGAAGCAACCAATAGCCATTTAGGAAATGTAAATTAGAAGCACAATATAGTATCATTACTCTATCACAATGACTAACATTTTTACAAGAGGACAGTGACAATACCAGATGCTGGAAAAGATGCAGAGAACCTGGATTATTCATACAATCCTGAGATGTATGGGGACATGCAATGGAAAATGGTACATCTGCTCTGGAAATCACTTTGGCCACTTCTTAGCAATCTAGATGTTTAAATTTCATATGACCTAACAGTTGCACTCCTGGGCATTATCCCAAAGAAACAAAAACTTATGTTCATGCAAAACACTGTACATTAATGTTTAAAGAAGTTTTATTTGTAATGGTCCCAATGGGGAAACTACTCAGGTGTTCTTCAACAGATGAATGGATGAATGAATGAAGTGTGGTACATTTATACTACCATGGAAAACAACTCAGCAATAAAAAAGCAACAAAACTATCTGAAAATAACAATCTAGATGCATTTCCAGAGACTTACACTGAGTGAAAAAAAAAAGTGAATACTGAAAGATCGCATTCTGTATGATTTCATTTATCTTACCTCCTTTAATTGCATTGTTCAACGAGCTCAAGATTATAGGACCCCTCTCCTGAATTCTCCAATATCTCAGGCTCTCATAATTTTTTTAATGTTCTTGGTTTAATTTGCCTGGAAATGTCTCCATATTGCTCTTGTTCTTGAATGATGGTTTAGTCAAAAACACAGTTCAAAGCTGGCTATTACTTCTTTACAAAATGTAGAAGATATTTTATATTAGACATTACTGCGGTGGTGTCATTTTTTTGTAACTCCATTATAGATGATCCTTCCTTTCTACCTCTGGCTGTATACAATTTTATGTTTTTCTATGGCAATGCTGTAATGCATTTGATTTAGGTAAAGACCTGCCCCATTCACAAGCAAAGCCATTGCTAAATGAGAATCTCAGAGAGGTAGGTCAATCAGTAAATGAAAAGAGGAGAAAATAAATCCAGTCTATGGTACATTTGGTGCTTCTAACAAAAACAGTGTTTATAAGAAATGTTTAAGAAGCCCTTGGGAAAACTGGGGGAATCTATATCTGGAATATAGTGTCTGGATCTAACAAGTCTCCTGTTTCCTTTGCTGGTGCTAGAATACCTCCTGCTTCAGTGGTTTCCAGAGGCTACTGGATTTTACTGTGGCTTTTATTGTAATAGTCGGTCAATGGAGGTCCAATCCAGACAGGAACAGGCTCCAAGGCTATGCTATGACTCCCTGAATTTACTCACAGCCATGTCTCTAGAGAGGAGTTCTGCAGATAAATTTGAAATACTATCTATCTGAAATTATATCTGCTATATATAAACAGTATATAGCAGATAAAATGTATATACATATATTCTGTTTATAGCAGATTATATATATATTCACACACTAAATTTTATATATATACACACATATATATACACATATATATGTGTGTGTGTATATATATATATATACACATATATATATATACACACACACACTAAATAGTAGGTAGTGGTTTTAGCTTTACCATTTTTTAAAAATTTCTTTGCACACATTTCTTCTCCATCCCACTCCCTTTGACTGTTTTTTTTCTTCAAACTGTTTTATTGCATTCTTGCCTTGCAAGCTTAATTCCTCCATTTCTCTCTCTTAACAGTTTAACATAGTTCTCTGAAGTCCTTTGCAGATTTCCTTGTTAACTATGAGTTCCATGTTGTAGCTTCTCATTTGTGGCCTTTGTGTACTCTGTACTAGAGGCATGTATGTTCCTAATCTGTAGGTAATTTTTTGTTATATGTTCAGCAGTGATTGTTTTCTGTGAGTCCGCACATGGGCCCTTGGCTGTGAGAGTTTATTCGTGGGTCAGTTTAGTATTTCCTCTGCTAGTGTCCTAATGCTTCGCTGCTATTTTAATTTCTTAAAGTTGATATATAATAATTAAGCATATTTATGGAGTACATGTGATATTTTGATACATACATGCAATGTGTAATAATTCAGGGTATTTAGGATGCACACCCCCTCAAATATTTATCGTTTTATGTGTCCTCATACAACTTTAAATAAAAATTTTTACTAGAATGCAAAAATGTTGCACCACCATAGGTACTATTTTGGATGCAAGAGTAGGAACTGTGGAATAAATTGAAAACCTCTTCATGAGGGCTGATGTGCTTTAGTACCACCTGTTTGCTGGAGCTCCTCCAAGTCTACTTGGCATCTTTCTGCCACCTTGTCCTGTTGCCTTCACGTTCTCCTAAAGTATATTCATTCTTTTCTTTTCATATTATGTATAAAATATTACCTAACTGAGGATTTCTACCTGATGTGATGAAGTGAATAAAGGAGCAGAAATAATAATAACAAAGGTCAATACAAAACACTATAGGGGGATAGCAAAGGTTGGTTAAACAAAAAGTACAGCTAGATAGGAAGATTACATTCTAGGTGTTCTATAGCACTATAGGGTGAATATAACTAACAATAACCTTTTGTGTATTTCAAATAGCTAGAAGTACAGATTTAGAATATTTCTAACACAAAGAAATGATAAATGTTCGAGGTGATGGATATGCTAATTATCCTGATTTGATCACTACACACTGTATAAATATACCAGGATTGAAATGTCACACTGTACCCCATGAAGTCTAATTATTATGTGCCAATTAATAATAAGGCAAAAACTACACTATTTAAACATGCTTTATCTCATCAATTTATTTAAATGACATAAAATTATATACAGTAATATGCACAACAATGTATTATTGAGTATGTATGACAATAATTGCCTAAAAAGGAGGTAAGAGACAACAGAGCTATACAGGAGTAACATTTCTACATCTTTTAATATTTAGTATAAATCTGAGGTAGACTCCAGTAAGCTAAGAAGTATATGATAAGCACAATGGAAAGCATTAAAAAAACCTCAAATGTAATACAAAAAATTTTAATACATTAGAAATATTAATACAAATAAAGCAGTAAAAGAGGAAAAGAGATAAACAGAGAGGAAGCATATAGAAAATTAAATGTGAAACGGCAGACCTAAATCAATTTATATCAATTACAATGTTACCGGCGGGTCTTTGTTCTTAGAACTCCTAAGATGGTGGCAGGCCGTTCCCAGGACGGTGAGATTACTTCCTCTACATGTTTTTCTCTTGCCTGATCTTGAACTCAACCCCCATCAGTCATACCGGTATGGGTGAAGTAAGTCCAACAGACAGTGGCTCCCAGCCCTCCAGCACAATTAGGATTAATTATTTTTTCCTGTCCAATAAGAAGTATTTGCATGCATGCAAAGAGTGGCAGAGTTATAGCTGTTGCGTGGCATAAGGGCGTGGGCGGTGAAAGTGGGGTTTCCTTTAGAAAAACTCCATACGATGGGGCATCAATATTTCTGGGAAGCCACATTCTCCATAGAAGCTCTTGGTAAGGGGAGCTACTGGTAGTACAGTGGCATGGAGGAGGTGCAGTGAGAGTGAAAGGGGTAAGAGAACAGTAAGAAGAAAAATATGACAAGGGAGGGCCATGGGGATCTATGATTCTAGTTACTTTCCTCATGGCTGTTGCTTGAAGAGCGAGCACAGATCCTCTAGAGGTTCACAGGAATAGCTAGCGTTGTCTCCTGGATTTTCAGGCTCCTTTGGCGGTATCCAGGGTTTGACTCAAGTGTGATGTGTCCAAGACTCCACTCCAGCCCCTTTAACCACAGTTGGGGTAGATGAAATGACTGGGTAGAGTCCTTCCCAGGATGTGTCTAGGGATGGGGAATTAGAGGGAAGGGACTTGACTAATACAATATGTCACCAGGGTGGAATAATTCCTTTCCCTCCTCTCGGGGACAGGTTGCCTACAATGTTTTAAGAACTTGTTGATATTTGGCTAAGGAGGTGATGTCTGCAACTAAGTTGGCTGTCTCTTGGTCAAGCACAAGGTCATTGGTTAGGAAGGGCCGTCCATACAGCATTTTGTATGGGCTAAGTCCTGCTTCATGGGGGTAGTTTTGGATTCTTAGTAAGGCTATAGGCAACAGAGCAGGCCGTGCAAGGTGGGTTTCTTGGGTTAGCATTTTTAGATGTTGCTTGAGTGTTTGGTTTATTTTCTCAACTTTTCCTGAGGATTGTGGCCTCCAGGTGCAGTGTAAGTGATATTGTATGCCTAATGTCTGGGATACTCCCTGGGTTACTGCAGCCTTGAAAGCGGGGCCATTGTCACTCTGTAAGCCTCGGGGAAGTATGAATCTGGGAATTATTTCATGAATTAGTGCCTTTATTACCTCTTGGGCCTTTTCTCTCCTACAAGGGAAGGCCTCTGCCCAACCAGTGAAAGTATCTACCCAGACTAGTAGATACTGAAATCCCTGAGATTTGGGCATGTGGGTAAAATCTAGTTGCCAGTCTTCTCCTGGGTAATGGCCTGTTCTTTGTTCTCCTGAAGGAGCTTAGCAATAAGGCAGGGAATTATTTCTTTGGCACACTTCACAGGCCCTGACTATCTGCTTGATAGTTTTGAAAAGGCCTGGTCCAGTAAATAATGTTTTGGCCATCTGATGGGTGCTATCAATGCCTAAGTGAAAGGTTTGGTGAAGGGTTTTATGTAATTTCTGTTGGTTAGCTGCAGGCAAAAGTATTTTTCCTTCTTAAGGGGCTAGCCATCCTGAGGGGAGGAAACTATGTCCTCGTGAGTTTCCCCATTCTATTTCTCTTGCTGAGTACTGGGGCTTGGTTTCCCAGAGGGGATTACACCATACTGGGGGTCCTTCTGTAAGCATTTCTAATGGAGGGTCCCGCCTTACAGTTCTTTTGTCTTCAATATCTTCTTGGTGGTTCCCTTCTATTTCCCTTTCCTTTCCTTTCTGATGACCCCAGCAGTGTAAGACTGCCACCTCTTTAGAAGTTAGGAATTCCCTTTCTCTCTATTGCTGAGTGGGCATGGAGGACTAGGTAAGCATACTTGGAGTCTGTATATATATTTATCCTTTTTCCTTCTCCTAATTCTAGTGTATAATGGCCCCTGCTTTTGCTAGGATGTCTCTCCCTAAAAAAGGAGTGGGGCTTTCAGGCATAATTAGAAAGGCATGTGGAAAGAGTAAAGTTCCCCACTCACAACTTAGTGTCTGGGAGAAGTATCTAGTGATTGCCTGTCCTAGGACCCCTCAGATAGTGACAGATCTGGAGGACAGATATCCGGGACAGGTCAGTAAGACTGAGAAGGCCACGCCAGTGTCCTGGAGACAGTTAACCTCCTGGCCCTCAATGGTCAAGCATACCCGGGGCTCTTTGAGGGTGATGGCATGGGCTGGTGCTTGCCCTGGGCACCCTCAGTCCTGCTGCTGGATCATCTCAGAGGTTAGTGGCTTCTGACTCAGAGGACCTTCATTCCCTGGGGGAAGTGGGCCTACCAGTGATTCCCTTCACATAAGGGGCATGGATGAGGGGGTGGCTTATTTCTATTCAGACAATTTTTTTAAAGTGTCCATGTAGACTGCACTGGAAGCAAGCCCTATTAGGCATTCAATTTGGCCAGGCTTTCCCTTTTCCAGAGCCTCCAAAGTCTGCTTGCTTGACGACCATGACTAAAGCGGTGACCTTTTTTTTTTTAATCCTGTTTGCCCTGTTCCACCTGCTCCTTCTGATCTCTATTATAAAAAAACCGAGGTTGCCAAGTTCAATAGGGTTTTTAAGTTTTGCTCTGGGCCTAAGGTGGAGTTTTGAAGTTTTTTTCTAATGTCTGCAGCTGACTGAGTGATAAACTTATCTTTTAAGATCAGTTGCCCTTCAGTAGAGACAGGTGACAGGTATGCTTCTTCAATGCCTCCCTTAATGTCTCCAGAAAGGCGGTAGGATTTTCTTCCTTTCCCTGTGTTAGAGTGGACATCATTGAATAATTCAAAGGCTTCTTCTTAGTTTTCCTTAGTCCTTCTAGCATGCCAGTTAGCAAACGTTTGCGGCACCAATCTCCATGTTCTGATTTTGTATCCCAATGAGGGTCTACACTAGGAACTGCCTTCTGGCCTGTGGGGAATTGTTCTCTTTCCTCTGTTGTCATCCTATCATTGACCTGATTGAGATACCAGAGATCACCAAACTCTCGGGCTGCAGTTATGGCAGTGCTTCTCTCATTTGGGGTTAGTGTCTGATTTAGCAGTAACATTATATCTCTCCATGTCAGATCAAAGGATTGCCCTAACACTTGTAAAACATCAATATAGCCATCAGGGATATCTGAGAATTTACCTAGGTCTATTTTAATTTGCTTCAAGTCTGAGAGGGAAAAAGATACATGCACTCTGACTGGGCCAAATTCTCCTCCTCCCACCGCTTGGAGGGGGAATAATCGGGGAATATTGGCACTCTTGGGTTCATTGTTTACCCCTTTGTCTATCTCTTTTTGGACTGTTTGGGTTGAAGGGGGGTCCTTATTAGTCGCGAAAGGAGCTGGGGGAACACCAGGGCAGGGAGGTAGACTCTGAGGGCTTCCTGTAGGGCATAAATTACACTTTTTACATAATTGCGAGTTGTCTCTTAATGAAAAAATTTGCACATATGGCACTTCACTCCATTTGCCCTCCTTTCTACAAAATAGTTCTAGCTGTAAGATGGTGTTATAATATATACTTCCCTGAGGAGGCCAGGTTTCTCCCCCTTGAAGAGGATATTGTGGCCAGGCGGGACTGCAGAAGAATATAAGTCATTTCTTTCATAGCGTCTGAGGGTCAAATTGGTCCCGGTTCTCCAGAATACATCTTAGGGGCATTTTTGCCTTGTGGGGAATGTTTCCCATCTGAAAAAAGAACATAATGATGCCAGGACCCCTAGTCATTTTCCAGTGATCATTAGTCCTAGAGCGTCCTCTGTGGTCCTACTGCTTATTCCTTTCCACGGTGCGTAACCACCCATGGACCTCCGCTTATCGGATTAGTTACGCTCACCAATGTAGCAGTCTGCACCCCTTTTCCCACCTTTCTTGACTGCAAAGAAAGCAGTCTGGGCTGCTGGATTCTAGTGGTCCTTTACCAGCGTGCCCAACATTGCCTTTGTGCTCAGGGTTGAGTTCTAGAGCTGGGCTGGATTCCTGAGTATTTCATAACCACCCAGTTGCCCCATCAAGGTGCATTCCCATAAAGAACATCCTAGCAAATTCATTTCAGAGAGGGTGTAGGTAATTTTTTGAGTCAGGATTGAGATAGAGTTTTTGCCTACTAGGGCCTTTGTCCTTATTTTCCTTTGTAGGAATATGCCCTAATTTTCAATCTTATACTTTTTGTTACCCCAGATTAAGTCCTTTTGGGTACAAAATATGAGCGATGGATCCTGTTTATCCTGTGTGCCTTTTACCTATGAGAAGGAGAGCGAGGAGAAAAATATGGACTTGCTGGTTGTTATGTGCTAAAGTCCAGTTAATAAACTGGTGGATGCTATGTTGTCCTTCCACTAGTATTGACTTACATAAGATCACTAGGCAAAGCTGTGAGACAGACAATCCTTCTGCTATGTGCAGTATGGGGACTTGGTCCCCTGTGTCCAAACCACTCCAGCCATGACTAAAAGGGGCCAAGATACAGCTTGGGCTGTGGCTTCAGAAGGTGCAAGCCCCAAGCCTTGGCAGCTTCCATCTAGTGTTGAGCCTGAGGGAGCACAAAAATCAAGAATTGAGGTTTAGGACCTTCCACCTAGATTTCAGAAGATGTATGGAAATGCCCAGATGTCTAGGCAGAAATTTGCTATGGGGTGGGGGCAGGGTGCTCATGGAGAACCTCTGTTAGAGCAGCGCTGAAAGGAAATGTGGGATCCAAACCCCAACACAGAGTCCCTACTGAGGCGCTGCTTAGCGGAGCTGTGAGAAGAGGGCCACCGCCCTCCAGACCCCAGAATGATAGATCCATCAACAGCTTGCATCATGGGCCTGGAAAAGCTGCAGACACTCAATGCCAGCCCATAAAAGCAGCCAGGAATGGGGCTGTACCCTGCAAAGTCACAGGGTCAGAGCTTCACAAGGCCACAGGAGCCCACCTCTTGCATCAGCGTGACCCAGATGTGAGACATGGAGTCAAAGGAGATCATTTTGGAACTTTAAGATTTGACGGCCCTGCTGGATTTTGTATTTGCACAATGCCTGTAGCCCCTTTGTTTTGGCCATTTCTCCCATTTGGAGCAGTTGTATTTACCCAATGTCTGTACACCCATTGTATCTAGGAAGTAACTAACTTGCTTTTCATTTTACAGGCTCAGAGGCAGAAGGGACATACCCTGTCTCAGATAAGATTTTGGGTTGTGGACTTTTGAGTTAATGCTGAAATGAGTTAAGACTTTGGGAGACATGATTGGTTTTGAAATGTGAGGGCATGAGATTCGGGAGTGGCCAGGGGCAGAATGCTATGGTTTGGCTCTGTGTCCCCACCCTAATCTCATCTTGAGTTGTATCCCATAATTCCCATGTGTTGTAGGAGGGACACAGTGGGAGATAATTGAACCATGGGGGCAGTTTCTGCCATACTGTTCTAGTGGTAGTAAATATTTCTCACGAGAGCTGATTGTTTTATAAGGGGTTTCTGCTTTCGGTCTCTCTCATTCTCTCTCTTGCCACCACCATGTAAGAAGTGGCTTTCGTCTTCTGCCATGATTGTGAGGCCTCCCTAGCCACTTGGAACTGTAAGTCCATTAAACCTGTTTGTTTTGTAACCCAGTCTCAGGTATGACTTTAGCAGCAGCATGAAAATGGACCAATACACACACAAATTCAGATGTAGTTAGAAATAAAGAAAAACATTTTATAGTAATTGAAAGGACAATTTTTAGCACAATGTAACAGTTTTAAGTATATATAACTAAACACAAAACACTAGAATAAGTAAAACAAACTGAATACAATTGAATAAATAGAAAATAATTGGAGATTAAAATATTATTTTATTAATAGACTGAACAACTATGAAGATCAGCAAGGAAGTAAGAGACTTGAACAAATTATAAACCATCTATACCTAACAGACATCCGTAGGATACTCAATCTAACGGTAATAAGATAGAATTTTTTTCTCAAATGCACATGAAACCCTATTAAATATAAAACAAAAAACTTTAACAAATTTAAAATAATTGAATGAAATAGCTTATTGAACAACAATGGAGCAAAATTATAAACAAAGAAGACAATTTGGAAATTCACAAATATGTGAAAATTAAAACACTACTAAATAACAAATAACCCAACAAAAAACATAAAAATTAGAGAAAATATCAAGATGAATAAAAATGAAGGTACAATAACCCCAAACTTTGGGGCTGCCATGAAAGCAGTGATGAGATATAAATTTATAGATGAAAAGGATTAAATTATAAAAGAAGAAATATCTTAATCTAACTTTTATGTTAAGACACTGGGGGAAAATCACAGTAAACCAGAATTAAACAGAAAAGATAAATAATAAGAAATAGAGTGAGAATTAATCAAATGGAAAAGAGAAAAGCAATAGGAAGAATTAATTAAACCAAAAGTTGTTTATTTGAAAGATCCACAGCATTGACAAACTTTTAGCTAGACTGACCAATGTAAGAAGAGGGGATTACAAATCAGGAATGAAGTAACATTACCATGAACTTTACAGAAATAAAAAGGATTATAAGGTAATATTTTTAACAAATGTATGTTGAAAGATTGGATATCATAGGTGAAACTGACAATTCCTAGAAAAGAATTGAAGCTGCCTTAGAAATACGAAATCTAAACAGTCCTGTAACAAGTAAAGAGATTGAAGTAGTAACTACCACACACAAAAAAAGCACATACTCAAAAGAATTTACTGGTAAAATTTACCAAACTTCTAAAAAAGATTTTTTTATAATTTTTTTTCACAGACTCTTCCAGAAAACAGAAAAAAGAAAAATTCTCATCTCATTTTATGGGTCTAGTATTATCCTAATACAATAGCCAGAAAAAGATGTAAGAAAATAAAACCATAAATATCTTACTAATATAGGCACATAAATCATTAACAAAATGCTAGAAAACAGAACTCAGCAATATATAAAAAGATTATGTCCCATAACAAGGTGGGTTTTATCCTCGGACTTCAAATTTGGTTTGACATCCAAAAATCAATTAATGTAGTACACCATACTTATAAAACCAAAAAGTCACTTGAATATCTCAATAGATAAAGAAAAATCGCTATACAAAATTCAACTACTACTCTTCCTGATAAATATACTCAACAAGCTAGGAATAAAACAGAGCTTCCTCAGCCTGCTAAAGAATATCTGTTAAAAATACACGGCTAAATTTACGCCTAATGTTGGGTGTAAGATCAGCAACAAGTCAGGGATGTTGGCTTTCATAATTTCTACTCAAAATTGTAGTGGTGGTAGGCCACCACAGGGAAAAAAAAAAGACTTTTATATAGGAAAGGAGAAAGTAAAATTGTATCTATTCATAGATGACAAGTGCCGGACAGGATGTAGAAAAATGGAAATCTCCATACATCGCTGATCAGAATCTAAAATTGTGCATCTACTTTGGAAAACAGTTTGCGGTTCCTCAAAAAGTGAAATTTATAGATACCATAGGACATAACATTTCTATTCCCGTGTACATACCCAAAATAAATGAAAACATGCTCACACAGAAAATTTTTGTTGAATGTTCATAGCAGCATTATTTATTAAAGTAAAAAAAGTAAAAGCCACACAAATGTTGATGAACTGATGAATGGATAGAAATATGGTATATCTATAGAATATTATTTGATAATTAAAATGAATAAATTATTGACACATAGTACAACATAGTTAAACCTTGAGAACGTTATGCTAATTGAAAGAAACAAGTCAGAGAGATGAAATATTGCATGACTTCATTTATATGAAATGTTCAAAACAGGCAAATTTATAGAGATAGAAATACATTAGTGATTGTCTAGGATTGGGGGTGGGAAAGAATGGGAAGTGATTGCCAATGGCGTGGAATTCTTTTTTGGGGTAATGAAAATATTCTAAAATTGATCATGGTGATGTGTGCACAATTTTGAATGAATTTTACACATTAGATGTGTGAATTATAGGGCGCATAAATTGTATCTCCATAAAATGTGTTATTTAAAATTCTATGGAGTACAGACAGTGAAAATACATTCATTGGCATGCCTGTGTCTGGAACAAAGCAAAATGTACTAACAAGCATAATAATAAATTGTAAGCAAATTGGAGGAGTTTATATCAAATTTTAAGAGACAAAGTAGTGTAAACACTCTAGTGTAATTGTACTTATGTGTACAATTGTATAATTTCTATTACACCAATTGTATAATTGTGTAATTTGTACTTACAAATCATTTGTAAGTACATCAATTATGCATCAAAATAAATCAATCACATAATTTCTACTTAACTAAATTGAGCAGGTGTGTAAAAAGCCACTAACATTCTCTTTATTCAGTATGCCTTATTATATTTATTTATTTCAGTAGCCAAAGATTTTGGGGTATTTATAATTTAATTTGTGGCTTCAGTTCCACAGTCAATTTACTCAATAAGTTCTTCATTTTCTTAACTATTAATCTACTTCCTCAAGAATTTTCAGTTTTACCTCTTGCAGTTTAAGAAATCATAGAAATGTAAGTGGTTTGATTGTAATCAATACAATTTTGTTTTGTCTTATGTAACCACAGGATTACACATGAATTTTATATGTGAGAATTTTTTTATACCAAAGGTAAGATACTCAAGGTCAGTTAGCTTACCTTATTCCTCCCTGTTTTCTTAATACATGGTTCGCAGACATATTCAATGAAATTTTGAGGAATGAGCAAATAAATGGCTCCATAAACAAAAATTATAATTACAACACATGAAGGTAAACTTGGGTATGACTTTCACACATCATAAGCGGCTGCCAAAGAATGAAAAAAGTACATATATATTGGAGAAACTACAAAAGACTGAATTAAAATAAAAACAAAATGTGGCCTGGTCTTTAAAGAATTAGTTTTACTTAGTCTAGAAAGGCAATTATTATTTTATGAAGAAATCAAACTCTGTCTCACAGAATATAGGATTAATGAAGAGTTGTTCCTCTTCTCCTTGGCCGTATCTGGCCCATTCTCCTTCCAAATTCCTGTTCCTTTTGTGTGCTAGGCCGGAAGATCAGAGACCATTTAGGGGAGATTAGAAAGGCAAACTCACAGAAGCAGAGTAGAGGAGTGGTTGCCAGGGGATAGGGGGATGGGAGAAATGGGGAGATGTTAGTCACAGGGTACAAATTTTTAGCTATTAGCTGAATAAATTATAGGAATCTAATATACAACATGGTGACTGTGGTTAATAATACTTTATTTACTGGAAATTTGCTATGATAGTAGATCTTAAGTGTCTTCACACACACACACAATTGTAATGATGTGTGATTATTAATGTCTGAATATAATGTAATCATTACACAATGTATTCATGTACAGAATCATCACATTGCACATTTTGAATATATTCAATTTTTATATGCCAATTATGCCTCAGTGAAGCTGGAAGAATGAAAAAAAATAATGAAAAAAAGTGTCTAGTTTGAAATTTTGAAATCACAGCTCTTTCATTGAGTGCTCTTGTGCAAATTTCATGACGTCTTTACAATTTTCAGTAAATGGAAATGATAAAGGAACCTATTTCACAGAGTTCATTGAAGAGTTAGATGAATTAATAAATGAAAATCACTTAGTACAAGGCCAAACACTTGGAAAGCACTCAGCATACTTAGTAGTTATTTTTAGTGAACAAGATTATAGCGACTACATCTCTGTTATAGCAATTTCTTCTGTAACCTCAAAATCTTGCCACTCAATTTGATATAGTGAAATGTAAAATTATGTCACTTAACAGTTTGCAGATTCCAACAAAGCTCTTATGATAAATATGAAGCTTATAAACCTCAGCCATAAATTTGGGGAGAAATGCTGGACTCACTTCAAAATAGATGGAAACTATAGTTTAATGCAATGACTACTAACCTTTCTCCATTATTTTTATATGAGGTTTTTACTGTCTTCAGGTATCTGTCTCCTAAGAATTATACATCTGAGCTCAAATATTCTTAAGTATCTCATAAATAACACAAAACTACATGAGCTGTTTCTTGAGATGTACATAATCTGAAAATTTCAGTTAACAGTGCTAATAAAAACAATAATCTCAATATCTAAGATTGGAGTTTATAGCACAATTATTAAGCAGGCCACATTTAATAAATTATAGTTAATCTTCACTACAGCAACAATAAAACTACTTTATGTTGTAGAAATTTGGATTAACTCAGAGGTCTCCAAGGGAATAAGGATTCATTACATTTGTCTGGAACTTTGTACTTAAAAAAATTATATATCAACATAACCACTCATCAGAAAATTTTTGTATTATTGCATTTAAAAATGATGAATCTAATATGTAAAGATAGCACTTAAGTTAATGAAAGAATAACTATACACATCTTGATGAAACTGAGAAGAGATATAGGAATTTAGTAGAAACACCAAATGAAAAAGTGTACCAATTTACCAGACTGCATACAGCTGGTTCCATGGCAGAGATGAAATGAGGAAAAATGCTTTTGATCAAAGCCTTCTATAGTCTTTGTAAGGCCAGTGGCTGATATCATACCCAGATCTTTTTTAGGACTTCACAAACTTATATGAATACATAAGGGCAAACATGGAACATATTATATGTGAACTTTCAGTTGGCAGACAGTGAGAAATTAGTCATTGTTGTCTTTGAAAAGTTTGTTGTATTCTTATGAAGTCACACTCTTTCCCCCAGACAAATGCATTTTCTACAATGAGGATTCATAAAATAAAAAATTTTTTAATTGTCTAAATCTTCTCCAGCCTAAATTTATCACCATTTTAAGCAATTTTATTTATCCTCATCAGTGAATTTTGAATTATGGTTTACACAATAAAATGATGAGTGTATTATACAATATAAGGGACCTACCTTAATTTAGATTAATAATTTGCTTATATCATCAAGCAAAAAGGATGTAATAAGAACAAAGTCGGCCAGGCGCGGTGGCTCACGCCTGTAATCCCAGCACTTTGGGAGGCTGAGGTGGGTGATCACCTCAGGTCAGGAGTTCGAGACCAGCCTGACCAACATGGAGAAACCCCATCTCTACTAAAAATACTAAATTAGCCGGGCATGATGGCACATGCCTGTAATCCCAGCTACTCTGGAGGCTGAGGCAGGAGAATCACTTGAACCCCGGAGGTGGAGGTTGCGGTGAGCCAAGATCACGCCATTGCACTCCAGCCTGGGCAACAAGAGCAAAATTCTGTCTCAAAAAAAAATAAAAATAAAAAATAAGAAAAAAGTCATTAAAAACTCATGTAAGTAACCCCCATCTCTTTTATGTGGTTTGCCTTCTTTATTAATTAAATCAATAAATATTTCGTGACAATCTTCTATTTTCCAGTCACCTTCATAATGGGTGATAACACAGAGAACAAGACATAAAATGTACTGCTCTTAAATAAGTTATATTTAAATGAGGGAAAATGTATAATAAAAACATGAACGCATAATTAAGATAATTTGAAATGATAATTAATAGTACAAAGGACAAAACACTGGGAAATGTTGTGGACAGAAACTTTAAGGATGAAGCTTGGCTGGAAAGGTGACCCAGTTGTGTGTTTCCAAGGTGATATGTGAGCTGAGACATAAATGGTAAGCAGAATACTTCAAAGAGGAACACGGCAGGCAAAAGGAAGAGCAAGTGAGGAGACTCTAAATTGGGAATAAGCTTAGGATGTTAGAAGAGCTGTATATGAAGGGCAGTGTGACTAAAACACAATGGGTGAGCAGTGAGGAGGCAATTCTAAAAGATAAGATCTGAGAGGTATACAGGAACCTGAGTACCTCAGAGTCTTCTAGGCCTGGAGTTTGCATTTTATTTTGGCGTCATGTGGCAAAGCAGTTGAGAAAAATGAGTTGATGAAAAGGGAGGGGGAAGAAGATGTACAAGGCAAGGCCGACCTTGGAATGGGAGTGAGTTGTAAGATCCAGGGAAAAATAATGCTTATAGGGTTTGCATGACATTTATTAGGTAAAATCTGGTCCAGTGAACTTCAGGGTGAATAGTGTGGTCAGCTGGTTGAGAACAGATTGGACCAAACTGTACAAATGGAAATATAATAATGTTGTATAAAATAATGTTGTATAAATTATTGTCCAGGGTCTGCTAATGGGACTGAGTCAAAGCCAAGCCTAAGTAGCATCCGTAAATGTCTCTATCCAATTGCAGGGGAATTACATGGGTTGGGAGGGGAGCTGGCTGAGCTAGGACAGAGTACATTTAGGGTAATCTGAGGCTGTGGGTGAGGGTGAGAGTGGGAGGTGGATGGGGAGTGTGCATAGATAGAGAGCTTGGAGAGATCTGCAATGTAGTTTGGGAGTAGAGCCAAAGTCAAAGATGGGTGCTACAGCTCAGGTATGGAGTTCAAAGTGCAACTAAGTTAGAGTCAAAAGGCTTAAGAGGTTGAAATGAAGAACAAATAGTTCATACCTGTGGCCATGAACGGTAAGAAGATGCTGCATGTTGCAGACTCCATGGCTTTGGGGTAATCCTGGCAATTGCAACAGACCCATGGGATTAGACAATTACAAAAATGTTCAGATAATTAAAAATTGGAAATTTTGTCTTGCCTGTTTAGTGCCTGCTAAACACATAGCTTAAAACCATTAATATAGGTGTTGCAATCCATTTGATTCAGCATCTCATTCCTATTTTTAAGAAATGTACTTAATTAAGATAAGAACATTAGCTCAACTTATGCCTTTAATCTTTACAGACACATTTTTTGATATGAATTTCAGTAAGAGGAGCCAGCATATGAATAGAGAGAGCATGTGGTCTTCCACCCAAGAAATAATGATCATCACTGTTTCCTGCCCAATCTAATCGGAGCATTTCAAATCTATATTTCAAAGCCAGATATGCTTTGGGTCCTGGCCAAGGCACTCCAGACACTGTCACATTGGCTTTCTTCCCATTGGCCCACTGTAATATGCAAAGGATGGATCATGTTTAAATTTTTTAGTGCCAACTGGCTGATTTCACTCACAACACAGTATTCAACGCCAAGACCTCCTGTTCTGTGGTAACAAAGAAAGGAAAGGTCAGCCAAGATTATTGCAAATTAACCACATAAAGAGCCAATGTATCTATACTCTTTTTAAAAAATGTAATTTATTATAACTGTCTTACACTTCCATCCTAGGAGGAAATTCATTTTGTATTAGATAGGTTTCATTTATTCAAAAAATTATCGAGTGCTGGGGATGGTGCTAAATGCTGTGTATACAGTATGCAATGATACATGAACATATTGACATTAAAATCAATAATAACTTACATGAAGGAAACCATCAAGGTTCAATGATAAAAAATATTGGAGTGACAAAGCTGGAGGAACCAAGGACTTAGGCAAGCAAATCCAAAGCAACCAATTTGAAGAAAAATAATGTGTAGGTGTCTGCAGACATATCATTGCCTATGTTTTATATGTTCAGCATATTCCTTCCCAAGTTCCACCACCTTCTACCCAAATTCTTTCAGATTCTTGTTCTGGCTTAGGTATCTTGAAAAAGGAAGTCAACAGGCAGAAATAGGATGTCTTTCTTATTTCTAACACACCTTCAGTGACTGTAGTAACTGCTTTCATCACAACTGGTCTTTCATTAAGGTCACAAAATGTAAGATTTCATAAAGAGCTATTCTAATATAGACAAGTTCATCTCAATGTCAAGTACTAGCACCTGTCATATTTGACTAGAAGGAATACTGCTAGGTACTCTGCAGGATCTAATTATGGTACTTACCATCAAATTTATGACCATTTACAAGAAAGCTTTTTAAGCAACGATAGAGGATGCTTTTAAAAGTATATTTCTGGTGTATGCTATAAAAGGTAGTGGTTTTGCTGGCTGTACACTATTTTGTCAGACAAAAGGTACATAAGCTTTTGCTTCATTGATCCAATGGTCACTTGAAGCATATCTTCTTAGTGTTCCCAGCCTTGTCCACAGGCCTTACAGGAACTAAAGAACCTCCTCTATGTCTCGGTTGGCCTCAAGGCAACATCTCCATATATAGTTGCTAACATCTCCAAATGGATGTTAATGTACTATCTTCTTATTAGGCTCTGTATTTATGCCCCCAAATTGACCTCATTCTGTCAAAGTATCATTCCATGTATCTTTCTGTAAGATTTTATGTTCCTACTTCATTTTGAAAATGGTAGATACACCCATTTTTCATTTAAGCTTAGCTTTGTATCAATGTTTTGTTCCATTTTTCAGCATTTCTAAATTCTTAGCATTATGTGGGAAATAGAGCTAGCTGGAGGGTGTTTACATTTGCTTAGGATATCTTGTTGCTTAAAACAGAAATCCATGTGAGATCTTTGAATCTTGATTTTCTCCAGGGTCTTAACAATGCAGGTTTCACAAAGTTTGAAAATATAATATAAATTTGTGTATATAAAAATTCACAGGGCATTTTAATACCTATGATAATTTGAGGTTTTGTCAATATTATTCACTATCACATTAGATTAGCTAATGTCATTTCATATGAGTCAGAGGAAATAAGAGATAAGAAAATAGTTTGATCAAAGACCAAAAAAAAAAAAAAAAAACCCAGTGCAGGGAAATTGAGTGGAATACAGGTTGATTTGAGTAGTGTGAAGGGGAGATATTCTGAATAAAAGAGACTGGTGCTCGTAGAAAGATCTCAGGATTCTAAGGGGAAATTTTTCCACTTCAGAGCAATGTTAAACTATCCCCTTTAATGTAAACTATTGCCGTCAAAACCTTTATATCAATACATGAGAAACAAGTAAACTATTTCCCTGCCAACTGGATGTTCCAAATTCACAACTTCACGGAAATTATCACACTGCAGAAACAGACTGAATATAGAATACAGTGTTACTTCTTTAATGTATAAAATAGTTATGTTGAAAGCCAATATATTGCTACGTGGGGAGTGAGGAGGAATATGGGAAAATGGAGGCTGAAAGATAAATAATAACAAAAGCTACTTGTAAAGAACTTGGTATCTTTTTGTTTGATTTTTGTTTTGTTTTGTTTTGCTTCGCTTTTTTAAAAAAATTAAAGCTCTGAAGGAGACTGTACAAGTTTACTTGACATTATTTTTCATGATCGACATCCCTATCACATTAATCTATTTCAGACATTACTTTCATCCAGTAAAACCAGCTCTGGTGGTCTAGATGCAATGGCAAACAGCAAGGTACATGTTATTCTTGCTTAGAAGAATCAAATAAAGTAATGTGCTTGGACAGTTTGCCCTATATATTTATCATAGTGGAACACAGAGGATTTCATGCTCATTGAAAGATTAGAAAAACTATGGAAGATAATTGTAACCCAATTTGTAAAGTCTCCATAGTTACTTGGAGAATGTTGGAAGGCAGCTTTCCTTTTCTAGTGAACCTGCAGGCTTGCTTAGGCAGGGCCATGTAAGTGCTAAAAATTGAATTATAGAAATATTAAGGAAAAAATATTTTATGTCATTTGAATATATTCTGTATACTTGAGATGAAATAATACTTTTCCCTTAGATAGTTAAATGTTGTCCTTACATGTGTACTACCTTTATTTGTTTACCTATGCCAGCGATTCTCAATCTTTCTGCGCATTAGAATCACCCTCAAATAGAGAATTCTGGTATCTCCCTTTCCCCACAGATAGGTTAAATTAGAATCCTTAGAGTTCTACTGTGAGCATCCATGTTTTTTTTTAATTTTATTATTATTATACTTTAAGTTTTAGGGCACATGTGCACAACAGGCAGGTTTGTTACATATGTATACATGTGCCATGTTGGTGTGCTGCACCCATTACCTCGTCATTTAGCATTAGGTATATCTCCTAATGCTATCCCTCCCGCTTCCTCCCACCCCAAAACAGTCCCCGGTGTGTGATGTTCCCCTTCCTGTGTCCATGTGTTCTCATTGTTCAATTCCCACTTATGAGTGAGAGCAAGAGCATCCATGTTTTAAAATAACCCCCAGAATGACTTTTCATAGATAAAAGTCTGAGGACAATTGAAATAAGCAAAGCTTTCTCCCTACTCCCACCACTCTCCTATCTACAAAGGGCAATTTCAGTGCTTCTGTTGTTTGAATCATCTGAAACTTCAATTTGTAAAGTCCAAATTCAAAAATGCTTTAAATGCGTGATTACAACATAAAATACTCGTAAGATAAATTGCTTTGATTTTCAACGATGTTTCTTAAAGATGTCTAGTAAACTAACAGAATCATTGGTATGTAAGATTGAAATGATTTGCACAGACCAATGCAAGCTCTAAATTAAAAAAAAAAATAGAGTTTGGACCAGGAATATCTGAGTACTAGTGGTACACATTATTTCCATTGTTTCTGTGTTAGAAAAACTGGGAATGAGGAGAATAATGTATATTATGGAGACATCATTTTAAAGACAAACTGTCAAACATCAGTTAAACTAAAAGCTTCTCATATTCTTCTTTAGATACGTAATGTCACCACAGTCTTGAAAAATCTTGCTCTGGGAATAAACTTTTCAAACACAAGCTGGTGCCATTTTATCTTATTACTGTTAGGTTTTGTTACCCTCTGAAAGACATTTAAAAAGTAAATGTCTTTAAACTACATGATATTCAGAACCAGTGTTTGAAATGCACTCTTTTTATTTCTTCATTTCTGAAATTGTCTTTTAGTTTTTGTAAAATTGTCTTTAAAACTATGTAACTATCATCTAAGAAGTAAACTTCCACTAAAGAATAATTAGTGAACAGCTCTGAAATGTATTCCTCATCCATTCATACAACATATATTTCCTTGATTCCGGCTCATAAATCTTTATACTCAATGTGTTAAGTCCTGAGATTACCATGGGAAATAAAACAGACAAAGTCTCTAACAATTTTCATAAGATTTTTTAAAAGGGAAAACAGAGAATAGTGATACAACTTTAATATGAAATTTGAAGAAAAAGAAACATGTTAGGATAGAAACATCTGTCTGGGGGCCAAAGCAACTTCATCTTGGATGCTAATCCACTATGCTGGCATGTGATCAACCCCAGTTCCGGGAAGGCCTGTAAGAATTCCAGCTTACATATTGTTCCTTGTTTCTTACCATAAATTCTGCCATTAGGTAAAACAACCTTGATGTTATGATACCTCAATTGTTCTACACATCCCTTCTGGACCACTCTCTCCCTGTGGTATATAAACCCTGGGTCTAAGGGGCAATGGCACAGGGATTCACCACCTTGTCTTGCCACCACCTGAGACCCAGATGTGGCTTGCTTAAATGTTTCTTTCTGAGAAATTGGATTTGTCAGCCTCTTTCTTTGGCCTCTCATCTTCCTTGGACTTTGGGGTAGGTTTGCATGGTTCATGGTAAGAATGGCTCATGGACAGGGTAGCAAACAATGGCATAACCCTTCTTAGAGTTTATGTGTGATGTGTTCTTACTATTGATTTTGAAATAAAAAGATCTTCGTTGACCTATAAGGGAACTGTTTTTAGGAGATTTATACTCTGGCATCACATTTTTGAAAGGCAAAATATTATTTGCCCAATTAACAATACCAATTCAGGAATATTTATTTACCACTTCTACAAACTGATGATAGTGTAGTGCATTTTGATGTTTGGGATTTAAAAATTTCTGAAGATAATATATAGTTAAATATAATTGAAGATATTCAACCCTGTGTCAAGTCAAGTACATGTTTCCCACTCAATGAAACAGCTAATCTTTCCCCAAAACAGCTCCTCTGACAGTCTTCCCCATCAGTGAAGAATCCATCCTTCTAGTTATTTAGGCTAAACACATTAAAGTTAGACTAGACTGTTCTCTTTTTATGTTTTGCTTATATACTTGTGTATGTTTTCTATTTTTCTTCTTTAGAATGTAAACTCCATAAAAGCAATAATTTTCGAGTGTTTAGCTCAATACTTTAATCCTGTCAATGCATAACACGGGGTAAGCATTCAGTAACTACCTAATTTCAGTGAATAAAATTGCTTCTAAAAAGCAATTAAGAAAGCATGTGAAACATTGTATTAGGCCAGGCATGGTGGCTCATGTCTGTAATCCCAGCACTTTGGGATGCCCAGTAGGGCGGATCACCTGAGGTCAGGAGTTTGAGACCAGCCTGGCCAAAATGGTGAAACCCTGTCTCTACTAAAAATACAAAAATTAGCCGGGCATGGTGGCAGGCACCTGTAATCCCAGCTACTCGGGAGGCTGAGGCAGGAGGATAGCTTGAAACCGGGAGGTGGAGGTTGCAGTGAGCTGAGATCGTGCCATTGCACTCCAGCCTGGGCACCAGAGTGAGACTCTGCTTCAAAACAAAACAAAACAAAATTATATTGATGCAGTGGCTTTCTCAGATATCAAGCTTTCTAAATAAGAGTTTAATTATGCTAATATATATGAAGATGCCAGAAAACAGGCTTTGATTAGCACTGGGAAGTAAAGTAGAATTGAGGAAAGTGGTGTCGACCACTATAAAATCACTCTTCCCAAAATTCTCTGTTCAATTATTTTAGTACAGATGACAATGCACTCTGTTTTCTCTGAAGCCTCAATGCCTTTACATGGAAGAAAACAGAGTTGAATAACTCCTTGTTTCTGGAGAATCTGTGTAGAATGCTATCCATCTCTATTTAGACTTCGGAAGATCCTTGAAACTAGGGGTTGTGTCTTTTTGTTTTGTTTTGTTTTGTTTTACTTTAATTAGGACTAGTCAAAGGTTTGCCTAAAAGTATTGGCAAATTTACCAACTCAGTAAATAATTGATAGTAAAACAATTTAATTGCACTACAAAGACTTACAACTTTATAAAAATAATTAGGTAATCAAATTGAGAGAACTCTGAAGACAGAGATAAGTGACAGAACTTTTTTTCTTTGTCTCAGCCAGTTCAAGTTGAAGCCTCTGGTCTCTGGCCAAAAGACTGTTTTCACCAGCCCCTTGTCTACCAGGTCTGGGAGAGTTTTTAGGCTGTGATGTGAAAATAAACCTGTACTTTTATTAAAAAATGTAGATTCATGGGCCAAAAGCCATATCTACCGAATCAGAATCTAGGGCCCAAAAACTTACAGTTTTAATAAATATCCCAGATTATCATTTAATCCTAAAAATTGAGAACCATGTTGCTTAGAGATTATAGCCAAGTGCTGAGATTTACCCATTTTATTTCCTTCAAACTGTATGGTATATATTTCTATTTATTGTTTCTTGCCATCAAAAGTTATAATCTAATCCTGTTAACCAAAAACCTTTTTAAATAAACAATGGGATATAATTTCATTAAAAGTTTGATCCTGGCTGCTAAATCATTTCTTTTAACCCAACCACACACTGATAGTCCTGTTACTGTCTTAATGTCCATTTTGCACCTAGCATGACTACTATAGTAGAAGACAACCCTGTGTTTTAAGGTGACAAACGTTCCTAGACCACGATAATGGTGATTCAAACTAGAGTCATGTTGTGAATTTAATCATTTCTGAAATATTAATAGCTGCACCCAAATGAACTTGGGGCAATCTGATAATATGATCAAATGGTTCTTCGGACTGCTGGCAGGGAGAAGAGGCAAAGTTAGCTTTTAGCCTAACTTATGATATAAGGAGAAGTGTGGGATCAGCTTCTGACATTTGCAGAATGTTGAGTTTGCAAGCACACTAGGAACTAGGCACATAGCAAAGAGTTGAGATTCAAAAAATCACTCAAGATACTTGGGTTCTAGGAAAATGATGAATTGGTGTTGGCTGAATAACTTCATGTTGATCTTTTCTGGTTTCCAGAGGCACGTTTAATAGAACAAAGAACAAATCAGATGGAGGCGTCACACTGGGCACTACAAATATATTTAAATGATTATTTAAGCAAAAGCAAGTACGTTGAAACTCTGCTCTTTAACTAGCTTTATTGATTGTTAGGTAAAACCTAACATAGAAAACAAGCAAAATGAATTTAGAAAGCAAAAGAAACAACAATAAACCCACAAAAGACAAAAACAAAACAAAGAACTTTATAGACCTGTTTTTAACTTTGTACATAGCAGTGCTATGAAACTATTAGTGTAGTATCACTAAACAATGTAACAATAATTTGTCAAAAGTGGTTTCTAATACATTTTTAAACTTGAATCTTATAGAGGAAAAATCTTATAGTATGAGAGCTTTAGGAAATAGATCTGGGCTATCTTATGCCAAAGTTAGTTTCTGAAATTTAGAACTGATGATTTTACTCTGCTTTTCGCTGGTTCCCTCCTGCTTCCTCTCTGAAAATACCGAAAACTCTGAGAATACTTAATCTGTACAACAGTGTTTTACCTTAAGCAAACTCAAACAATTTTTTCATAATACATTTTCAGTTTATGAAAAATAATGGGTGAGCACTATAGGACTGGTCATTAATAAAATGCAATTCATGAAACTCTGAGTCAAAAAAAAGGAGCAAAGTTTCAGCTTAATTCATTCAGGTAATTTTGAGTGAAGCAGCTTTACAATTCTGTGGACATGCATCCAATGCAAAGTAAAACTGGTTAGATCTATCATTACTTTATTTTATTTTGTTTTATTTATTTTTTGGTGAACCTGAATACATGGGGATTTCCTAATTTCTAGGTTTGAGTGATTTACTGTTAATAAATGCATGCCATTAGTTGAAATAAAAATTAATATTTAATATTTTTCTTGGCACATCACAGAATAATGTAAGACACATTTAAATGGACTTGTTAATGAAATTTCTCATTTTTCAAAAACAATCCCAGAAAAGTTCAATTGTTTATGATAAAATTCAATCAATGTAAGTCAATGTGCCCTAGGCGTCTTCTTTTATATATTAGTATTAAAGTTTGCTTGGGCTTCTGTTGTGCCCATATTTTTAAATTTTTCAATACTAGCAAAACTTGGGTTTTAATCCCTCTGTAGGTATTTTACAAATAATATCAGCAATAATCTGAATAGCATAAGTGAATGAGGAAAGGCAACCAAACAAAATGTTTCTCTACATACAAGAAGGAACTGCTTAAAAAATAAAAAACAGCTAATATTTATTGAGTATATATCATGCACCAGGCCTTAAGTTAGATGCTTTACATCCTCTATTCCAGTTGGATAAGTGAAAAACAGAGGACCAACCAGTAAAATCACAGAGCCATTAAGCACAGAGCTAGAATCTCAACCAATGTCACTTTGTCTTCAAGTGACATTGGGGACAATGTCCCCAAGCACAATATTCCAAGGCATTATGCTACCCTGATTTGCTCAAATGCCAGTTGACTCACCCAGAACATAGGAATTATGTTAGAACAAAGTTCACCAGGAATATAACCACCCAAAAAGAGGAAGAAAAGAGTAGAAGAGACAGTGATGTCATGGCGTCTAGGTCCAGGGAAATGACAACCAGAGAGCCCAGCTTTTGCTATGAGCTCCTTAGAAGTCAGGGCAAGAAGGGAAAGAGAGTACACATAGCCTTTATCACCTGGAGGAGGGAGAAGAGCAGTTTACAGAGTAAATAGGCTCGGTCATATTTCAGAGTGAAGAGTCAAATAGAGTGATGGACTATAGAGTAGAGCATTCCCTCCAGGGAAGAAAGTCCCTACTGAGGCCTCAGTAGATTCAAGGTATCAGTTCTCAGGCCTGGTTTTGAAGTTCTGCATTGAAAGTCTGAAAACCTGGTGATTTCGTGAATTGACAATGGATTTGAAGTTCATGTTCAGAGAAAGCATGACTGGTCTAATGTGGGGCAAATACACAATTTATGATATTACTGACTGTGATAATCAACTTTAGGTATCAACATGCCTGGACCATGATGCCAGGCTATTTGGTCAAACAGTATTATGGGTGTTTTTGTGATTGTTTTTTGTTTTTTGGATAAGATTAACATTTAAATCGGTGGATTTTGAGCAAAGCAAATCACCCTCCATAATGTGGGTGGGCCTCATCCAATCAGTTGCAGGCCCAAATTGAACAAAAGGCTGACTACCTCTGAGCAAGAGAAATTCTCCAGCAGATAGCCTTTGGAGCTTCATCTGTAACATGGGCTCTTCTGGTAAGGACCTGCTTTAAGTAAGATCTTTCAGCTGGTAACTCATCAGAGTTAGATAATTATAACAACAGTGATATAATATGCTTGATTGATTGAGCCTCACCTTTCTTAGTACCTTTCTCATGATGTTTTTGTGAACATTCAATAAAAATAATAATTATTCATATGTTAATTCAGAGAAAATATTTTGTTTTATTTCTATCCTAAGTGTCATTCCTATTTTAGACCGGTTTTTGAAGAGTATATTTTGAAACCTGAAAATCGTTCTAAATAAGCAATCTTCAGCCCTTGTCTGAAAAGCAACAAAATATCTTATCTTCCTCTTGAAATGTATCACTTCTCATTTTAGAAAAGTCTATTTAAAAAATGCTGGTTAGATTTACTTTATTCCAGAACATTGTGTAACATAGTATTTTTTTTTTGAAATTTCTATGGGTTTTTAATTATCATAAGTACTTAATAAATGTTATCAAATAACTATCTCATTAAACATTTTATAGATTCTAAACTGGGAATTTCAGCATGAAGAAAAAATTTTGAACAGCATATAAAGCCATCATGGGTTAGAAATTTTGTAGCTTCTTCATTTTATCACATGTAATTATTCAGAGATAAGCTAGAAAATGCTTAAAAATAATATTTAGGACTATCAGAGCCCCTATACAATTAACGTGATAAAAGCAGAAATGGGATAGGTGAGGTCTAAAGAAACCAAATGTCATCACAAAATCAACTGAGAAAGCCATTCCAGTGAGCAGAGACCATATTATTCCCCCACCTGCAGCCAACAATCTCTTCTCATGGTTGGTCACCCTGATAAAGAACATGTGTTTTTGCCGCAGAGATCCCAATACTTGAAATGCAGTAAATAGTATTTCAGTGCCTAATTTCGAGACGTTTGTCATAGAGCTGATAATTTCTAGAGTAATTCCCTCCCTCCCTCCTTCCCTCCCTCCCTCCCCTCTTTACTTTTTTCCTATATTTCTTCCTTCACATGTTTAATACATTACATGGAACACTCCTAGAGTCTTTCCAAAACCATAAGGCTGGTAAACAGCTTAAAGATTATCTAGCCCAAAACCTTCCCTTCCTATGAGGCCTATGAGGGTCAATTGATTTGACTGTGGAAACACTGCCACTTTGTGGCTGAAACTGAGAATGTATTTTTTTCACTTAAACATTCCTTTCACCTCATCTGTCCAGCTGTTCTGTGTCGGCACTGGTACAGCTGCATGAAAAAAAAAAAAAAAAATGCTGGCTAGACTTGCAAACATCAAATGACCCTCAACACTGCATAATAGTCCTATTACACTTCACTGATATTGAGACTTTCCTAATCTCTAAAATGACTAGTGCATACCTGTTCATTTTTGTCAGATTTCCACTCCAGCTACCCTATTCTATGACCACCACCGTTTCAACTGACAAACTCCACTTATATTCATTATGGAAATAGAAATGATCATTTATGTACTCTTTCAAGAACGTACACAAAATTCTCCCTATTACTGCCGGTGAATTTTCTTTTCTCTAGGGTCAACCCGTGCGTTCCCCAGCTTCTGATCTAGACATGATCCCTTACAATGTCATCAAGAACTTCAATCCTGAAATTATTCTGAATTACCTTAGAATATCAATCTCTCCCATTTACCGGTTTATCCCTATCACACTACAAAAATTCTCCCGCATAACATTTTAGAAATAAAAAGCTGTTATGGTTGGGCCACGTGAAGTGGCTCACGCCTGTACCCCCAGCACTTTGGGAGGCGGAGGTGGTGGATTGCTTGAGCTCAGGAGTTTGAGACCAGCCTGGGTAACATGGTGAGACCCGGTCTCTACCAAAAATACAAAAAAAAAAAAAAAAAAAAAATAGCTGGGCATGGTGGTGCAGACCTGTGGTCCTGGCTAATTGAGATGCTGTGCTGAGAGGATAATTTGAGCTTTGGAGGTGGAGGTTGCAGTGAGCCGAGATTGCACTACCGCAGTCTAGCCTGGGCCACAGAGACAGACCCTGTCTCAAAACAAACAGACAAACAAATAAGTGAAAGAAAGAAAGACATCTAGCTAGCTGATATGGTTTGGCTGTGTCCCCAACCAAATCTCATCTCAAAATGCAATCCAAATTGTAACCCTTACATATTGAGAGCGGGACCTGGCGGAAGGTGATTGGATCATGGGACAGTTTACTCTGTGCTGTTCTTGTGATAGTGAGTGAGTTCTCAAGAGATCTGGTTGTTTGATAAGTGTCTCCTCCTTCCCCCCACCTCCACCCCGCAGCCTTGTGAAGAAGGTACTTTCTTCTCCTTTGTATTCAGCCATGATTGTAAGCTTCCTGAGGCTCCCCAGCCATGTGGAACTGAGTCAATTAAACCTCTTTCCTTTACAAATTACCAAGTCTCAGGTAGTATCTTTATGGCAGTGTGAAAACAGACTAATATAAAAGAAAAATAATTTAAAATATAATTTATTTGTTCATGTCCTCTTCAAGTATCACCAACTTGTCCATTTATCTGCTTCTTTTCATAGCAATATGTATACTTTTTTAAAGTTTCATTTTCCTCTCTATCTCTTCCAGCCAAATTTTGATACTCCAATCCAGCAGAACGCCACAAATTATTCTTTTATTAAAGTCATTAATAATTTTCATGTGGTCGAATATTAGGTTCACATCTCTATTCTTGTTTTTATCAACCACTCAGCAATAGAAAACACAGATGAAACAACCCTTCTTGAGATATTTTCATGTCTTTGTTTTGTGACATTACACATGCTTGTTTTCTTTCTACTCTGATATTGCAAAAAGCGCAAGAGCTGCACTCTGGGATCCTTTATTCTTCCTCTTAAGTGATCCTCTTTAGTATCACAGAGATGATTATGACAGAGGAAACGATGGGCAACTGTGTTAATATTGTGGGGCAGAAAGATTTGCTCCAAGTACTTTTTCTGAAAATTGGCTTATTTCTCCATCAGAGAAGGAATAAGATCTCTTCCAGGATTCAAATCTCCTCAATGTAGAAACACGTTCAGAAACTACAGCCATATGCTCACCCCCTTACATATTCAAGTTAAGATGTGAACAGTAAACACATGGCTTACTACACTTTACACGGAGAATGATAGCTTATCAAGGACTAGCCTATGTTTTATCATTTTGATCAGGCCTTCATTTGCATTATTGTCAGTGCTTAGCCAGCTTCAATTTCTGCTCATTCAAACTGAGAAGAAAAAATGATACACTAATGAGTCAAAAACCATAGATATGCATTTCTTCTTTCATGTTATTTCAATCTTGCAAATATAACTGGGCTAACATAGCCTAACCATTCTACATAGTCATTGTATATCATTGGTCTTGAAAAATACAAATTCAATTATGCACACACATAAACACATACAGATTCATCATGAACCTCTAGCAATATATACATTAAAATAATAAATTTTAAAATCTCCCTGACATGCTGACCACCCCAAGTGTAATCAATATGTCTAGTGTTTCCGTTCTTTTCTGTCCAAATCAACTGTGGCAATCCCAGGAAGAGTTGCCAGATTTAGAAAATAAAAGTACAGAACTTCCAGTTATATTTGAATATCAGACAAATAATAATTTGGGGTCATACTTATATGAAAATGTCATTCATTGTTTATCTGAATTCAAATGTAAGTAGGATTCCTGTATTTTATAAGGCAACCTTCTTCCCATGGGCTCCTAAAAGTTTACTAAGTCTATAGTGAACTTGGCTCATACTGGAAATATGACCGCCTCATTACATGAAACTTAGCAATAATTGGAATACCTCCATTTACATATTCAGATTTTTACAAAGAGAGCTTTGGGGAGTTTTTGCCCAAATATACATGTAAGATCAAAGAATCCCAATGGAATTGGTCTGAAGTTTTTAGGAAGGAAAAGGCTTATTTGTAATCACCTTTGATGTGGTACTAATATAACAGGGAAGAGAAGCAGGGCCTGAGTGGAGGTCCAAATTCTCCATTCAATTCTGAAGAGAGAGGCTTTCAGAGGGACTAAGAGAAACATGCATAGATCTTACTTTCCTTCTCATCAAAATGTTTGTACAGAGTATTACAAATATTCTCACCATAAATAACTTCAAGGCTTTTTTTTAGTTTTATTGCAGTGTAATGAATGAACAATAAACTATGTATATGTTGTATAATTTAAGACTTTGATATATGTAAATACCTATGCTATCATCATTGTAAGTTACTAATTAATATGTTTGTCATCCTCACAATTTTCCTCATGTCTTTTATAAACTTTCTTCCCTACCCTCTTCGGTATCCTCATAGTAGCTGAACTCTTTTTTTCTTTTCTCTCACTACAGATTAGTTTATAATTTGCTAGAACTGTGTATAAATCACTGTATAGATAAATATATTATTTTTTGTCTCCCTTTTCTTACTCAGCATTACTCATCTGAGATTCATTCATGTTCACACACACACACACACACACACACACACACACACACAGAGAGAGAGAGAGAGAGAGAAAGAGAGAGAGGAGAGACTGAGTGAATTTATTTGTAATGCTGAAGAGTATTCCATTGTATGTATATACCATAAATTTGTTTATTCAGCTGCTGATACACATTTGAGTTATTTCTAGTTTTTAACTATTAGAAATAATGCTGCTATGAACATTCATGTACAAGCTTCTATACGGACTTAATTTTATTTCTCTTGGGTAAATATTTAGAAGCAGAATAATGGAGTCATTGCTAAGTGTACATATAATTTTCTTAACAAATTGTGAAAATGTCTTCCAGTGATTGCACCATTTAACATTTCTAGCATCAGTGTTTGAGATTTTTAATACTCTAGTGGATATACATGTAGGTGAAAAAAAATTATATGAACTGAGAACCCAAGATGGTTCTACATGTAAACACAAATACTTTTGTACATTTTAATACAAGCTATATTTTCTAGGAGTGGGATTACTATCTGAATCAGCACTTAGTCTTGTAACTTTATCAAGAGTTTTTTTTTCATTTCTGAAAATCTTGTTATTGATGACAATGACCCTTGTTTTGTATTACCAGTACAATATGTCTATATCAGTGGCATTATTGCCATTACTTGCATAGTATTCATATATTTCAGTGGAAGTATCTGATGGCCTCATTATGTTCCCAGTGCAGTTCTCAAGCATCGACATACTAAAATACATATAATTTTATTATAAATCACTTTTATTACAGTTAGGCAACTTTTTATATTTTAAAAATTGTGAGTAAAGGTAAATTTTATTTTAAACTAATTACATTTTACAATAGTTGTGGTAGGCTGAGTAACAATCCCCAAATATGCCCATGTGTTAAGCCCAGAACTTGTGGATATGTTACTGTACACAGTAAATGAGACTTTGCAAATATGATTAAGTAAAGAATCTTGAAATGAGTCCGTTTTTCTGAATTATCAAGTGGGCCAAATGAAACCACAGAGACCCTTATAAGAGGAAGATAGGAGTCAATATTAGGAGGAATGAAATGGGAGTGATGTGAGGAAGGGACCATGAGCCAAAGACTGCAGGTGGCCCCTAAAGGAAGCTAAAAAAGACCCTGAGACAATTTTTTTTTTCTCAGAGCCACCAGTAAGAACAAACCACACCAACACTTCAGCACAGTGTACCTGGTTTGAGACTTCTGACCTGCAGAATTTGAAGATAATAAATTTGTATTGTTTGAAGATACTAGGTTTATGGAAATTTATTACAGTAGCAATAGAAATCTAACACTGTGGTAATGGAGACATTTAGAACTATGAAACATCAGGTCTTCAGAGGGATTAAGAATTATTGCTTTAGGTTGTAGAGACCTATGATGGTATGTGAAGTATGTAGAAATGTGTTTTAGAATGGGATCACATTGATGATCTTCTGAATGTTCAACTGGAAGGTGAGGGTAAGTCTGGAGGAAGACACTAGTTGAGAGTGTGTTTGAATGATACAGACAGGTTATTAGAGTAACATGAGAGTTGGTAGGAATAACCAGCAAGGGAGAGATTCCTACTAGGTTTGATAGGTAGAATTGTGGGGCTTAGGAAACTTCAGAGGTCAAGGTTAAGAAGTTGAGTAATGGTGGGAAAGAAGCCAAATGGGAGCCAGCAATTTAACAATGATCTTAGAGAATAACTTTTCCATTGTATCAATAAAATATCTGAGAGTCAGAGACATTAAATCACTTGACAGAGATTATACAAATATTAAACAAAGCAACTGGGATTTGAATTTCAGTGTCTACAAAATGTGAGTTCTTTTCTCTGTGCCTCAGTGTCTTCCTTATATTGAGTCACCTGTGCCAACACTTAAGTGGTAAGGACTGAGAGAAAATCAATGGCAACAAATATGTCTGCTGTACTTCAGCTTTCAGTTGCAAATGAAGGGGCAGCTGTTAAGTAAAAATATAGAAGTGTTGCAAAGTGAGAATTTGAAACTACAATATACAAACTCTATCAACGTGTTAATCATACTTGTTATTAACTCTAGGGTCAGTCACTGACAAATATATCGAGGAAACCTCTTCTACAAATCAAGTAATGAGACTTCTTTTTACTCCCTCCCCCCTTTTTTCCCTTCTCTTTCTGCTTCTCCTCTTCCCCCTTTTCCTCTTTCTCCTCCTGCTCTTTTTCATCTTCCTCCTCCTCCTCATATTGATGTTTGTTATTACGAGAATATTTAATGCTATAAATGGATACAAGTAAGATTTGAAAAGGTTTGAGTTGCAGAAAAAAAAAACAATCTGGGTTAAACATAAAATATTCTGATGAGACAGGTAAATAAACAGGAAATATACTATTGAAAAGGATGTAGAGTTGTATTTCTTCTAGGTGCCATAGAGTCCCATTACAATATAAACAAACATCTTTAGGAATGAGTTGAACAATAAATAAAACACCATCTCCTACTCTTCTTTGTGTCTAATAACTCCTTATTCTGAATGGGAAAAATATATATCATTTGTTTATCTTCAGCAAATTGTTACTTTACATCCACATCTCTGTTTCCACAAAATAAGGAAGAAAGGTAAGGTTATCTGCGTTTCAGTAGCTCAGAGTCAAATCCAATAGAAAAAGCACAAAATGTGTTCTTGTTGTGTGAATTCTGAAAGAGAAAAAAAAAATCAGAAACATTTGTAAGTAGAGAATTTATATTCCCACAAAGACGGGATAATTGTCTATAGACATGGGCACTGGGGAATATTCTAGACTAAGGAGACATCTCTGTTTAAATATTTTTAGTATTTTCTTCTTCATTGCCCACTAATCCTCAGCCCCACAGGGCTGTTATTCCTAAACAGGCATAGATGCATCACAGATCAAATAATCTCAGCCAGGCAAAGCCTATTAGAAGCTGATTATCAGAGAGTCTATAAGGATATAACTTTTTTCTTCAATTTTCTCTTCTCTCCCTCTCAGTTTTGTAAGTGTGTGTATATATATATAAGCATTTGTTTTAAAAGGCTGCAATGTGGGCCTCATTGGAAAAAGAGGGGCATGAACTAAATGTCTCTTTAGCATCTTTTTATCTCTTTTCAGTTATTTACATCCACTATTCTGAAAAGATTTAATATAAAATATCCAGCCATATTTTTAATATCATTTTTCTGCTAAGGAAAATAAAATTGCATTATGCTTATAGTTTTATTGCCATCATTTTCTCCAGGTTGTTTCTAGGCCATGATGATTTTTACCATTCCTAGTCTGATTTTGAAAATACCATTTATCCCAACAAATATGTTTTTGAAAAATCTAGATGTATACCTTTTTTGGTAAAACTAGTAATACTCTAGGCCATTGGGAAAATAGAAAATGCTTCTTTCCCTACAATTCTTTTCATCCCCTATTCCATCCCCTCCCTCAGTTATCTATTAACCCTCAACTAGCTTTTTGAGAAGAGGGGGGTGTGCTGTACTCTAGCTGTGTGGTAGACCACAGGAGGAGACGTAGGTAGTGTAATAAAAGCAGGTGAGACAGGAGCTATTCTCTCCTGTTCAAGAAAATAGAAATGATATCCCGGTAAACATTCAGAAATGTACTCTCAAATTCAAGCTAAGTTATCAATGTGTGCCAGGTATGTTAACAAACAAATCCATGCCACTTACTCATTATTATTTACATAATAAGAAAGGAAGCCTGGGTTAAAGAGCTAGCAGCTCTAAGTATATATCTATATATACAAATATATATATAGATTTTTTTTGTTAATTCTTACACATATTTGTTATATATATATTTGTTGATTCTTATACACATTCATCTAGAATAGGAGGGGAGCAATGATTGACATTTCCACTTTTGTATAAACTCTGAACTGAATCTTGGATATATGAAAGATTGTGAATGTTACAAATATGGAATACATATAAAACCATGTTAGAAGTTGACACAAATGTCTTGGCTATGAACTGCTACAGGTTTTGATGCAGCTAGTCCCTCCCCTCAGTTATTTGGAAAGGCATTTCTTTCAAAGTCATAGCCATAAGGCTTACAAATTCTAAAATATGACATGGCTTTCCAGAAACTTTTCTTGAAATGTAAATATGAGTATAAATATATAAAGCTTTGTCTCTATGTATACATTCAGAATATTTGGATCAAATATTTTTGTGGGGTAGAGGTTGTGGAGGAGGGATGTGATTCTAAATGACCAAGATGGCTCAGCTTATTCACTTATTCATGCTTGAACTTAAATCAGAAAGAGCCATGAGACACATAAATGATTTCCTTTGATCCCCAGCAGGAAAAGGCTATGCTATGATTTTTTTTCTTTCATACCACTAGCAATTAAATTCAGGAAAAATATTGATCACTGGCCATCAGTTATCTCTTTTGCTTACTAATCAGCAGCTCACATGTTATGAGGTATCAAACTCTCTTAAATCTAAAACTTCGAACTTTTGGGTAGTAAATCACAATATACATTTTTCAGAATATTAATAGTGATACTTCTCAATTTGATAGAGCTTTTCATAAAAAGATTTCAATAAAGCTTAAAGGTACTAATTAAACCTATTTGTGGTTTAATTTTCTTTTAAATATCTGTAGGGTCTTTCATGATATTACAAATCATTAGATATTAGAGATACTCCAATGATTTTTTTTAAATTGTTACTTGCTCTTTTACGTAATTTAGAAAATAATTGACAGATACGTATATTACTTTTCCAATAAAGGTTTTATACATATAATTCAAACATATTAAGACTTCATCAAAAGTAAATACCCGTTGTTCTTCATAGAGTGAAAAATAACCATTTTAAGCTTCAACTTCCAGGTACGTCTACCCTTTCCATCTCCATACTTACCTCCACTATAAGCCTTTTTAGAGTATTTTAATCTACCTTGGGTTATAAATTTTTATTATTTCTTACTCAGATATTACTTGCTATATATGAAGTATATGGGAAATATTTTCCATGATCATTATTTGGAAATGTTCAACTTTGAAAATGCCTACATGCTGACTTTCCCAAACTTTACTAACTCTATTAAAAAAAAAAATCAGGTTCACAGGTAGATAAGCCCAAGCATTTTGGAATTAGTTAACTTTAATTTAAATCTCTTCACTGCAGTTTACTAGTGGTTTGATATCTGAGTTGACTCAGTCTCATTCTTTAAGTTAAGCCAGTTTCTCATTTCTAAAGTAGGTGACATTGTAACTGCCCAACGGGTTCATCTTGCCCACTGCCTAGACAGAGCTGATTTATCAGGACAGGGGAATTGCAATAGAGAAAGAGTAATTCACACAAAGCTAGCTGTGTGGGAGACTGGAGTTTTATTATTACTCAAATCAGTCTCCATGAAAAATCAGGAGTCAGAGATTTTAAGGATAATTTGGTAGGTAAGGGTCCATTGAGTTGGGAGTGCTGATTCGCTGGGTCAGAGGTGAAATCATAGGAAGTTGAAACTGTCCTCTTGTGCTGAGTCAGTTCCTGGGTCGGAACCGCAAGAACAGATGAGCCAGGTTATTGATCTGAGTGATGCCAGCTCATCTACTGAGTGCAGGGTCTGCAAAATATCTCAAACACTAATCTTAGGTTTTACCATAGTAATGTTATCCCCCAGAAGCAACCTGGGGAGATTTAAAATCTTGCACCCTCCAGCTGCATGACTCCTAAACCATAAATTCTAATCTTGTGGCTAACTTGTTAGTCCTGCAAAGGCAGTCTAGGCCCCAGGCAGGAAGGAGATTTGTTTTGGAAAAAGGCAGTTATCATTTTTGTTTCAAAGCTAAATTATAAACTAATTTCCTCTTAAAGTTAGTTAGGCCTAAGCCCAGGAATAAACAAGCACAGCTTGAGGGTTTAATGCAAGATGGAGCTGGTAAACCAGATCTTTCTAAGTCAGTTATAATTTTGCAATGGCAGTTTCAACATAATAGAAGCTTGAGAGCATCAGCCTGTAAACCAAAATAATAATAATAATAATAATAATAATAATAATTCTAAGTCCTTCAACCAACTGAATGGATCCCTCTTCTTGGCCAAGGGCATTCTGAAGTAAACCTGAAACACGAGTTTAGGCAATGATGGAAATGGGTGGTCAGACATGCCTCATTAAACCTTCCTCCCATTGGAATTCAGGCACAGCTGACCAAAATTAACATTCAAACAGCGACCTTAGGACTGACAGAACAGACTCTTTAAGTCTGATAAGAAATGTTTATTGTCTATTCTCTCTGAAGCTTACTACCTGGAGACTTCATCTGTATAATAAGAAATGTGGTCTCCACATCCCTTTATCTTTAGATAAACTCTTTCAACCAATTGCGAATCAGAAAATATCATTGAATCTACCTATGATCTGAAGAGCCTCCCCTGCTTCCCCCACCCCCATCCTGCCTTTCTGGAGCAAACATTTTACATATGTTGATTGATGTCATAAATCCAAGCTGTAGCCTGACCACCTTGGGCACATGTTGTCAGGACTTTCTGAGGTTGTGCCATGGGCATGTCTGTAACTTTGGCAAAATAAGCTTCTAAATTGATTGGCACTTGTCTCAGATTCTTTTTGGTTTACAAGCCCAACCAAACAATTAAGTTCATCTGCTCATTTGCTGGTAGTGATAGTATATCAGTGGAACCTATCTCTCTATTTTACACCAATATTAGGGTTGTTGACACTTCTGAGATTTAACAATGATGCTATAATACATTAAATACATTATAGTTGATGAGTTCATTTGGAACCACAAACTCTTTGAGGGAAAAATGTCTTCATTATTTTAGTGCCTTCGGTGTTTATCCGGAAAGAGTACAAAATGATAAATATTTGATGAGCAAAAAAATAAAAACTAATTAAAAAGCTAAGTGAATGAAGGAGGAAATGGTTCTACCATGGTCCACTTCTGTGTACACATAAATGACTTTCTATTTTTCAATGAGTTTACCCTATCCTTAAAGGTATTCTATGAAGGGATCATATTTATTGTCATGACAGCGATGACTTTTCTTACGAAATTCATATTCTCTCATTTTACCAATGGCCACATGTATGCTGTGAATTTTAGCCCCCATCATAGTAAGTACTTAGATATTCCCTTTACAGTTAGACTTATTTTATATATGAGAAAAGTGAACTTGGAAGTACTGGCCATTTATTCTGCATTAGGACATGTGAACATATCTGCATGTTTTATATACATTTAATATAATATGTTTTATATACATATTTAATACAAAATATAAAAACAAAAAACAAAACCTAAAAACAAAATGTTCTCTCATGAATAATGATACATTATTGTACTCAAGTTATCTATAACTACCCAACTAATTTTTGATCCTATACTCTTGGTCCAGACATTGACAAGGAATTTGTCTCTCTCTGTCTCTCACTTTGTTCAAGCACCCCATGGCTAAATTTACCACTGGGTATAACTTTTATACACTGAGCCATTTTCTTTCTGAATCAAACCTGATAAATGTAGAATGTATATCATGATCCTCCTCCCCTCCACCTGGGGGCTTTGATACCAAAAGATCTACCTAACTGGGAGTTTCACTGTATGCCTATTTAGCCACAAGGGGCAGGATTCCTTACCTGCTTTCTCCCCATAATTTTGATGATCTGTAGTGCCAGATATGTCCTTATTTTTATAGATTAGTATTTAAGTTTATTATTAGGGGTTGGGTTCATTATTCAATGTCCATTTGCTTCCACGAGCACTTGAGAAAACTTATCTAACACATTTTTAGTCCTCTCCCCTAGGGAAAATAAAATATCCTCTCCTTTATCTTCTATCTCTCCCTGAGTTTAAAAATCAGCTGAAATAACAGTGATGCTCACTGACTTCTACTATTTCTGGATGCCTGTAATGCCATGTTCATCCCTTCCTGATTCGATCTCCTTTCTCCCAACTTCCTCACACAGTTGCTCAAACATGCTTAAACTTGCTGCACACACTAGACACTGTAAACACTGAATCACCAGATAGCACAATTCTTTACAACTGTGGTACAAGTTCTATCCACCATACCTCAGTCCTTACTTTCTTCTCAGCCTTTTTGTTCATTGTTACCAAGGCCCAGCAATTGTCCATTTAAATCCCAAATTTAATTACAACACTACTGAGAAGGTCATATATATGACACCGTTTTCCTTACTTGAACCGTATAGAAAATCAGACCCGCCCCAGTTTCTTCATACCTTTAATATATTGTTGGTTCAATATAGAGAATACAGTTGAAATTTCAACCTTAAAATGGACTGAAATACATACATTGTTACTATTTCTTTAACTCCTAGGCTTTTCCATTTAAGACAAATTTCATGTTTTTAACATTTATTTTACAGCAACAATAATTTGTTTTATGTTCCTGCTTATAAGACATAACCATTGAACATATTATAAAAGTAATATTTTTTTATGGAGATTTTTACAAGATTATAGAAGTAATGCAAAAACAGATGCTATTTACTGATTTCTTAGTACCTGCCTTACAAAATGCTATCCACATGAACTTATTTCATCCTCTCAAAACCTGTATATAAGAAGCTGCAATTCTTTTATCCTCTCAAAATTTATGTATAATAAAATATCTTCATTTTCACATGATGTTATAAGAAAATAATATTATTTTTTCATTTCCACTCTTGTAAACCGAAGTTCATAGAAATTAAATAATTTGCAGAGATCATACAGCTGGTTAGCATTTCAAGGGAAATAAATCCATTGACACTTATTTTAGATATAATTTTTAAAATTCCATATTTACATAGGTATATTATACTTGATTTAGGATTGCCCCTATTTCTACATAATTTTTCATATTTTTTCTATTTGATAAAAATTGAACTAACATTATAGATACAAATAGGACCTCTGCTCCTACTAAATGAGTTTCTTGATGAAATAAACCCTGTTTGGTTCATCCATTTAGTCTTCCTGTCTTCCTAATTGATCTATTTTAATCAATAGCATTTAATATAGTGCCTTAAACACACATTGTGAGTAATCAATAATTGTTTGCTGAATGATTACCCATTACTTTGTTGAGTTTAGGGCTTTGTCAGGCACACATTTGAAGCTGACATTATGGGGTTTGTTAAAGTAATTTCTGAGGTTTCTTGTTGCTACCAGAGGCACAATTGTGAGCAGAGTTAGGCCTTGATCTGGTTCACGTGACATGGTGTACATTTTTAAACAACGCTTCAAGGTTTTTCATCCTGAAATTTGTTTTTCTACAATATTATTTAAAAAGCCTCATTGCCTTTTTGAGTATCAACAGATTCCAGCTGTGTTAACTACCATCCACGCACTACAGCAAACCATTCAACAAGGTTTCAAGAACTTTTGAGAATCCAGTGCGTTTTTCTGATGACTTGTGTATTTTTAAACATAAATGAATGAATAATGTAAAAGTAGAAATAGTTTCACAGTAGACTTAATAAGATTTATACCAAAAAAGTGAAATAAAAAACTAAGTTTTATTTTGGAGAGGCATTCACAAATTTCTCAGTCCCTCTGCTTTTTCTAATACTACCAAAGCAATTTTCTGAGCTATTATTAAAAGGAATTTGTTAGAAACATCTCTATTTGTTTACCATTTCACAACAAAGTATGATTACTCATCTCGTCATTTTTAATTGAAAAAAATTCTTCCGTAATTTTTAGCTATTCCTATTTTCAGGCGATACATTTATTGAAGGTAAATATAAGGGTTTTAGAAGACAGAACTCTATTCTTCTCTGCTTAAATAATCTTTCTTTATTGCAGACCTATGTAGTTCCGTTATGTCATCCTTGGTAAATACTTGTTTTATTTTATCTCAAGAGTTATGTTCAAGGCACTGGTGTATACAGCAACATAGATTCTGCTATTATCAAACATATCAGCTTTGCTTCAACAGTAAATCACTCAAAAACATTATATTTCAACTTTTCAGTTTCTCTCCCCATGTATATTATTTTTTAAGAAGAATTTGACCTCATAGATTTTTTGAAGCCTTTTATATCACTGAGATACATCACAGAGTTCCCTCAAGTAGATAATTTTTCTTCAGTTCTTTTGCTTAATACCTTCTCAAATTATTTTCAGCCTAAGCTTTACTGCCTATGCTACATAAAATGGTAAACAAATTTAATATTTTTTGAAATAAAAACTCTGTCTTGCTTACTATTTTTGAAATAAAAAGCTTTATTTCTGGATGTACTTTTTTAAATTTTTTCATTCTGAAATATTATTTGTAGAGTTTGATGATAGAGAATTTTGCAAATTAGCAACAAAATGTTTAGTGGAAAAAAGAACATGTTAGACTGAAACTCAGAGCTCCCGGATTGTAGCTCCAGTTCTTCTATCAACTGACTGCCCTTTTGCAATTCACTTTCTATATCTGTGAGTCTTTATTGCTATTTGTAAAAGTTTTATAATAATAATATGAAGGTAGTGAAACAACAGTGAAAACGCTTGAAAAATATCTTACAGAGGAAGTATTGAAAGTAAGAACCATATGATATTTGATATTTGTGCCCCTGGTGAGTGGAATAGTACATGCATCTAATAAATACTCGTTAAGGTTACATATATATACAATCATGTTATATATATATATAGAATAAATTTCATATTTCATATTGTGTGGATTTTATGTAGTATTTTTTGTATGTGTATAAAATGAAAACATTTACACAACTGCATTTAATTTAGACTGGAAAGGTAAAAGTTACCAAGAAACTCCATGCCCTTTATGAAACAGCATTGCACTGAGCTGTATTTTCTCTATATTTCTTTTAAAGTAACATAAATGTAAATAAGTTAAAATTGTAACAGGAGTGTTTGAGATTAGGCACTTGGATCAATTTATCTTTAAATTTTCCATCCTCGTTATTTTGAAATATAGTCACCAGGCTGTGCAATACCGCTCAAAACTAATTCCTTCTCTCTCTCCTGAAACTGTGTACCCTTCGAGCAGCACCTCTCTCTTTCCTTGCTTCCTACCTTGCCCCAGCCTATTGTAAGCATCATTCTACTTTCTAATTTTATGAGTTCAATTTTTTTTTACTTAAGTGAGATCATGCAGTATTTGTATTTCTGTGTCTGGCCTATTTTACTTAAATCATCCAGGCTCATCCACATTGTGGCAAATGACAGGATTCCCTTCTTTTTCATGGCCAAATAGTATTCCATTGTGCACTTACACCTAATTTTCTTTATCCATTCATGTGTGGATGGGCACTTAGGTTGATTTCATATCTTATCTATTGTGAGTAATGCTGCAATAAACAGAGTGAAGGTATCTCTTTGGGATAGTAATTTTATTTTCTTTGGATGTATACCCAGAAATGGGCTTGCTGGATCATATTTATAGTTTTAGTTTTTTGAGGAACCTGTACATGAGTTTTCATAATGGCTGTATTAGTTTACATTCTTACCAACAATTTACAAGTTTTTCTTTCTCCACATCTTCACCAACATTTACTGTCTTTCATATTTTTGAGATCAGTCATTCTAACAGGTTTGAGGTGACATCTGTGATTTTAATCTGTGTTCTCTAACAATTTGTGATGTTACGCATTTTTTTCATATTCCTGTTTGACATATGTTTGTCTTCTTTTGAGAAATGTTAGTTCAGGTTTTTAGCCCATTTTTATATCAGATTATGTGTTTTCTTGCTATTGAGCAATAAAAATTCATTAAAGCTTGGGCAATTATAAGCCATTTTTCCTGTGGAGATGAATTGTTACAATGTTTCCTGGAGGTTCTATATAATATAATATCAATAATTTAAAAATTCACTTAAATATAAATTTTTTCCTGTTTAATTTTTGAAAACTCGCATACTTGGGATTCAGTGTTGCCAGGGGTAAAGAAAGTAGATGGTAGAGTGACCACTATTGAGAGACAGGACTAGCTGGATTTCCCAGGCCGACTAAGAATCCCTAAGCCTAGCTGGGAACCTGCCTGCATCCACCTTTAAACACAGGGCTTCCAACTTAGCTCACACCTGACCAATATGGTAGTAAAGAGAGTTCACTAAAACGCTAATTTGGCTAAAACAGGAGGTAAAGAAATTGCTGATCATCTATCGCCTGAGAGCACAGAGGTAGAGACAGTGATCGGGATATAAACCCAGGCATTCGAGCCGGCAACAGCTACCCTCTTTTGGTCCCCTTCCTTTGTATGGGAGCTCTGTTTTCACTCTGTTAAATCTTGTAACTGCACTGTCTTCTGGTCCATGTTTGTTACCGCTCGAGCTGAGCTTTTGCTCGCCGTCCACCACTGCTGTTTGCCACCATTGCAGCAGACCTGCCACTGACTTCCATCCCTCAGGATCCAGCAGGGTGTCTGCTGTGCTCCTGATCCAGCAAGGTGCCCATTGCCACTCCCGATCAGGCTAAAGGCTTGCCATTGTTCCTGCATGGCTAAGTGCCCGGGTTTGTCCTAATTGAGCTGAACACTAGTCACTGGGTTCCACGGTTCCCTTCCGTGACCCACGGCTTTTAATAGAGCTATAACACTCACCGCATGGCCCAAGATTCCATTCCTTGGAATCCATGAGACCAAGAACCCCAGGTCAGAGAACACGAGGCTTGCCGCCATCTTGGAAGTGGCCAACCACCATCTTGGGAGCTCTGGGAGCAAGGACCCCCTGGTAACACTATCATGTATTTGCTGTGTAACTTTTGGCAAATTTCTTAACCTCTCTGAGCCAATATGCTTATCTTTAATTTGTGATGGCTTTAGTTGTTGTGATGTAATGTATAGCAATGTATATGATGCAGCTACATTTTCCTAGCACGTAGTAAGAACTCTTAAATAGCAAATAATGTTATAATACTCATCATTCTCCCTCGAAAACAAAACTGTTTGTGTTGATCTATATCTTTAAATTGGTAAAAATCATTTCCCCCATTAAACCTCTTTTCCAACTTTTAAGCACACTTAACTTGGTCCCTCTTTGAATGCTGTTTGCAGTTGAAACTCTTTCTGCATATCAGATGTAAGATTATTAAAAAATCTTTAAAGTATTTAAAGAATTTAAAATTACAATTTAGTTACAAGCCGTGGATTTAGGTGTTATTTCTCAAACTTATTCTGATGTAAACAAGGATTTATTTCACATTGAAATAATAACAAATATCTGTTGCGTAGGAATTAGTAATTCAATTTAGCAAAGGAATATTTGTCTGCAAAATACTTTTGTATTAATTTCCTATTTCTAATGGTTAATATGGGCTCATTCTCTTCTTGAATACATATTATTTACATTACTTTTATCTCATAATGTATTAACACTTTTAGACACTTCTGCAATGGAGTTTGAAACACCTATGAAGGCTTATTTTATGAATTTTTCAGCTGTTGTTTTAATGCTATATGAAATTTTAACAGAATTGTTTGACAATGACTGAAATTTTAAATAGTAACTCTATGAATAATTATTTGTGAGACTCAGGTGAAACTTAAAAAGTACTCTTTAGATACCAACTTTTCTTCTCCAGTGTCTAAACGATAAAGTTGAAATTCCTCTGCCTGGAGATGAAACCGTCATCAACTTAATACAACTTAATACTATTGAAGTTTAATACTTAATACTTAATAATATTAATACTATTAATACTATTGAAGTTTAATACTTAATACTTAATACTATTAATACTATTAATACTATTGAAGCTTTCTCCCTAGAGTAACACACATACTACTTTCCGTGCTTCCCAACCTCCATTCTGTTACCTCTTTCCATTTGATGTCATTTAAGACTATTTGATGTCATTTAAGACTAATTGCTCTTCCTCAAGTACTCTTTTTTTCTCCAGGTCAAAATTCCATTCATCTTATAAGATAGACCCAGTTTCTAGACTTCTCACCTCCTTTATCAAGTCTGTCAATACTCTTCCAAAAGGAATAAATTTCTTATTTAAACACAACTTTTCACCATTATTGTGCCCACTTTTTAAAATTGTAAAAAACTATCAGTCTCATTTCAGAAATAGAAACAAAAAAATACCCTAAAAGAGTATTAACATTCTCCTCAGTTTGATTCAACTTCAGACTTCTTCCTGAATATAGGATCATCATTTGTGTTTTCTTAGAGCATTAACTCTAGAAAATATTCAACTGTAAATTCTTTCTCTGCCTGCTTTGAAATGTAAATCTTTCTGTAGCTCAGGCTGGAGTGCAGTGGCTCCATCTCAGCTCACTGCAACCCCCGCCTCCCAGGTTCAAGGGATTCTTGTGCCTCAGCTTCCCAAGTAGCTGGGATTACAGGTGCATGCCACCAGCCCAGCTAATTTTTGTATTTTTAGTAGAGATGGGGTTTTGCCATGTTGGCCAGGCTGGTCTCCAGCTCCTGATCTCTGTTGATCCACTCGCCTCGGCCTTCCAAATTTCTGGGATTACAGGTGTGAGCCACCTCGTCCGGCTTCAGCTCTGTTTTCTGTTTCAGATTTTCTTCTTTTAGCTTTATAATCACATACCTTTAACCCTCTTTTATTTTACCTTGTACTTTTTAAGTAGTATACTTCAGATGCTTAGCATGTTATTTTACTCTTTTTCTTTTTTGAATATAAAAACTTTGAGGCCATGTATCTTACTCTGTAAGTTACTGTTATAGGACTCTTTCTTTAATTCAGCTAAAGATGGGGGTCCTTTTCACACGGACATGAAAAACTAGGCTTGCAGACAATCTGAAGGGTGAGGAGGGCAGGGTTTACTGGGTGAAAAGGAAAAAAGGGAAACAGGGACTCTCCGCAAGGTCAGAGGTCTGTTCCTGCATTTGCCTCCTCACAGAATGAATCCCAGGTTCCACCCAGGAAGAGGAGGGACCAGGCTCCTCCCCACTGTAAACAGAACCACTTCTGTGGCGCTCCTCCCAGTGCCCAGGTCAGCTGGAGTTTCTCTGGGGACCCCTTCCCACCTTGCTGTCTCATTATTAGAGATGCGGTTGGAAAATTTGAAACGTAGCATTTTCGTTATAAGTTCTAAGAATTACCAAAAAGTTTACTTAATTTTCTCTTGGTTACATGATTTTTTTAGGTGTATTTTAATTAATTTATTTTTAGTTGGCAAATAATTTTGTTTCATTATGGAGTATAATGTGATGTTTTGACCTATGTATACATTACAGAATACTTCAATCAAGCTAATTAACATATTGATCATCTCACAAACATCTTTTTTTGTGGCGAAAATGTAAAACATCTATTGGTTAAATTTAGAAGTATATGGGGGATAGTTCTATTTCTAATTTAATTTTATTTGGTTATAGAATATGAGTTTTAGAATATAAATTGTTTTTTTAAAGTTGAGTCTTCTTTTATGACCCATATTGCTAAAATTCCATGTATACTAGAGGAGAATGTATATTACCTAATTTATGTGTAGGATTTTACATATGTTAATAAATTTAAATTTTTATTAGTGATTTATTGTCTTCAACTATTCTAAACACTTATCAATTTTTTAGCTATTTATATTTAAGTCAATTACTGACATTGTTCCACAAAATGCCATATTTGTACATTTCTTTCTGCACGTCTGTCATATTTTAAGCACACATATATTAGAATTTATATATCATCCTGGTAATTAGCCTTTTATCTGTATATTGTAACTCTCCTGAAACAAATGTTTTATCTCAGTATATTTTATCTAATATTGATAAAGCTGTATTGGTATTCTCTGGTTAGTATTTTGTCTATATTTTCCTCTCTACTTCACATCTTTCCTTGTATATATCTCTAAGATATATTGTTAAAATGTACTTACTCTATTCAATTAGACAAACACTGACTTATCTAGCATGTTTAAGTAATATATATCTGTTGTGGGTACGGACGTATTTGGACTTTTTTTTTTTTTTTTGAGACAGGATCTTGCTCTGTCATCTGGACTAGAGTGAAGTGCAGTAGCTTGATCACAGAAGACTGCTGCCTCTACCTCCCAGGTATACATCACCATGCCAGGCTATTAAAAAAAATCATGCCTGTAATCACAGCTACTCGGGAGGCTGAGGCAGGAGAATTGCTTGAACCTGGGAGGTAGAGGTTACGGTGAGCCGAGATCGCGCCATTGCACTCCACTCTGGGCAACAAGAGCGAAACTCAGTCTCAAAAGAAAAAAAAAAATTGTACAGAGACAGGTCCCAATTTTTTGCCTAGGCTGGTCTCAAACTCCTAGGCTCAAGTGATCCTCCCACTTCAGCCTCCCAAAGTGCTGAGATTACAGGTGTGAGCCACTGCGCCAGACCTAGACTTCTATCTACTTACCCCAAGTACAATGTCAGCATTGCTTCATTTTTTACCCTTTTGTTAATGAGTTGATATTTTGTGTGTTTGTTTTCTATTTCATTTTATCCTCTATTTTGTAGGGCCATTTGAAAGTTTTCCATGAATATTTATAGTTTAAAAATCATAATATTTTTGTATTTCTGACATAGCACTGACTTTTTGCTAACATTGTTTTTCTACATTGTATTTCCTCCACTAGATTTGGAACAATTTGAAAAGGGCAGGATTTATGTCTAATCTAACATTTTATATCACACAGTGTTAATGTCTTACGCATAGTAAGAGCTCAATTTTTATTTTCAGGCTTGCAGTTAATTGTTTGAATGGTGAAAATAAGTTTAATAAACCAGTAGGGGTCTTTTAACACTACTGAAACATGTATTTGCTTATTTTTTTCTTAGCAATAACAGGAGAATAAATTATTTTAATTTCTGCAAAGCCTTTCTTTATATTATTCTTATAAATGGCATGAAAAATAAAATGTTCTTTATCACGATCTTCTGTGACATGCATGAAGCATTTTGTGTGTGGGGAGAGGACTATAATTTGATAAATATTTTGACACACATAGGTAAAAGGAGCAGTGGCCTCCAACCTGAAATCAGATTAATGAAAACTATGGTTATGTGACCCCATTGTGCTGATTAGGACCCAAGATTTTTGCAGGCGTAATTTGTCAGACCAAAGCCAAGGAAACTATGAGAGGATAAGTCAAGCTATGTGGGCTAATGCAACTCTGATTTTTTTTCCTTTTTGGTATCATTGCCTAAATAGCAAACTGTCAAAAATGGTTAAAAATTCTAAGATTACATGTTCCTATTCTAGAACTACAGGGTTCTTTTCTATCGCCCTGCTCAACAGTGCAAACACTTTGCTAAAAGCCAGATGGCAGTAGTTTTTTTCTGAATGCTATACGCAGACATGCATTTTCACTGCTAGGAGTTACTGCGAAAAGAAGTGTTATATAGCTGATCATACATGTCTGATCATAATTTTTCCTTGTTTTAAAGTACAAAATATTTTTAAACAGTAAAAATATATACATTTAAAAAATATTTTATATTTTAGTTATAATATTTTAAAATACATCATGTACTCTATACCTATCTCTATTAGTCTCAAACCCTGTCTATAAATGCTACCAGTCCCAGAGTATAAATTAGGAAAGAAAAATGAACAGAGGCTAGGTAACTAGAGTAGATATTAGTTGAGCTGGCAGTTTAACACAGGTCTTACCCTTCCCAAAGTTCATCCGTTTTGCACTAGACCAACCAAGCAATTTTTCTTAGAATAATGACATATAATGTAAAATAAACTCTAGTTCACTTACAATTGATATTTAGTTCAATTCTCCATTTTTGTCTCGCTATTTTTTTGTCAATTAAACAAGGACAATTTGTTTTCATTTTCTTTTGTTTTTCAATTTTATAATGTTTTCATGTCAAATGTCAGAGAAACATGAATAGTATTGTGCTGGATATGTGGTGGTTTCTAGGATTCGTTATAGGGGTTTACCTATTTTTATTGTCCCATCTACCATGCACCCAATCACAAAATGCTGTATTTACTTCCACGTATGTGCTATTTCCTGTCTTTGCTTTACACATGTTGCAACATTTTCCTTGAACTTACCTCCAGTCTCCGTCTACCGGTCACTTGTCCTGCTGGCCGTCCTGGTGAACTCTCCTTCTCTGTACCTCTGTGCATCTAAAGTGGACCAATCTTTCCTCAGCCTATCTTTACTTTTGCAGTTAATAGAAGATGTTAATATCACATCTTTCATATCTTCTTCTGATAGTAAACAGTGAACATTCAAGTCAAAGCTAAGTTGCTTATCACTTTGTGTCTAATGCTTGATGTCATCCCTCAAACAAGGTAGACTCTATGTCTGAATGAGTGCCTGAACAAATGGAGCAAAGTGGAAAAGACACCTCTTGAGCCTGGATCCTGTTTCACAAGATTTTGTCAGAATTAAATAAAATATTATATATAAAATACTTATCAATATTCTAGGGATATGATAAGAGCTATATTGTAGATATAAAAGTGCTATAACATATATTAATACATAGAAAATCAAGGAGACCATAATCAGAGCTGAAATTCCAGCTTAGCCATCCTCATCCACCTTCATAGCTGATACTCTTCTGTGACCTAGGATTCTTGCCTTTCCTTTTCTTTTTTTTCTTCTTTAATTAAAATATTACTTAATAATAAAATACTTCAGAAATCATGTATTACAATAATTTCATTATACAAAATGTATGTATAAAATTTCAACTCTATATAGATATTATATATTGATATATAATTATACATCAATATATAATTTTTATATATAGATATATAATTATATATCAATATATAATTTTATATATAGATATATAATTATATATCAATATATAATTTTATATATAGATATATAATTATATATCAATATATAATTTTATATATAGATATATAATTATATCAATATAATTATATATATAATATCTATATAATTATATTATATATAATTGATATATAATATATATAATATATAATTGATGTATAATATATATAATTGATATATAATTATATATTGATATAGAATTATATATATAGCCAAGTTTTCCCAAGAAGTTAGAAAAATCCAAAATTAACAATCTAACTTTGTACCTAAAGGAGCTAGAAAAATAAAGAACAAAGGGATAGATAGATATCTATATATACCAAGTTTCTTTATCCAGTCCACCATTGATAGGCATCTGAGCTGATTCCATGTCTATATTTTATATACATAGATATGTAATCAGAATTATATATATAGTTGAGATATGTAATGTAATTATATATCTCATTATACAAAATGTGTTATTTATGCATATGTATATCACATTTTGTATAATATTTAATTTCATTCTGCTCCATTTTTGTCTTGCAAATTTTTTTCTCAAATAAGCGAAGACAGTATTTGTTTTCATTTTCTCTTACTTTTAAATTTTAAAATGTTTTCATGTTAAATGTCATGGAAACATAGTATTGTATTGGAGGTGTGGTACATTATGCATTATGTAAATACATATATACATTTTATATAATGAGATATATAATTTTATATATATATATATGAAATGGAAGTGAAACCACTTATATATGTGCCCTGTATACCACTGAAGTGAATGGAAAAATGGGTTAATAGAAACTATACATCCTGGAAATTCTGATTTACCTGAAACTTAGTATTTACTCTAGTTTCTTATGTTTATGACATGCTGATTTTTTTAAATTGAGGCCTTCAAAATGCTTATTTTGGCTTCTTCGTCATATGTAGTATATTAAGCAGTTCTTGAATTGCTGTAAAGAAATGCCTGAGACTGAGTAATTTGTAAGAGGTTTAATTGGCTCATCGTTCTGCCGGCTGGACAGGCAGTATAGTGGCATCTGCTTCTGGAGAGGCCTCTGGAAGGCTACAGTCATGGTGGGAGGCAAAGCAGAAGCTTGCATGTCACATGGCAAAAGCAGGAGAGAGAGAGGTAGAGGGGGGGGTACCATACACTTTTCAGTGACCACATCTTGAGACAACTCACCATTGCAAACATACAGCACCAGGAGGGTGGTGCTAAACCATTCATGAGAACTCTGCCCCTGTGATCTGATCATCTCCTACAAGGCCTCACCTCCAACATTGGGGATGACATTTCACCATGGGATTTGGGCTGTGACAATATCTGAAATATACCATAAAGGTTTTGGCTCCACGTTTTTTGTTTGTTTGTTTGTTTTTACCAGAAAGACAAGTGAAAGTTATAACCAGTGTATTAGGGAACATTCCATAATGTAATCTTAAACAGCCACTGAAGTATATTTAAGAGCTACCAAATGAGTCTCTAACATATTTCTAAATTACCATAAAGAGGAGTGAATCCTTTTTGGATACAAGCTCTCCCAGAGCAAGATAGAAATCATTAGGAAAACAATCAATTTTCAAGAAACATTTGCCATGGATATGTTGTCTATTAGGGGTCTAGTACTTTACGTTTATTTTCTTTATTCCTAACAAAAACCCTTGGTTGTAAGTGTTCGTGGTGTGAGCCATTTGATATAGTAGGAAATTGAAACTCTGAGAAGCGACATGAATTAAGTGGGATCCCACTATTCTCTGTTAAGCTGGGATCAGTAGTCAGGTTTTTCTGACTTCGAAGTCCAGTCACCTTCCTCAGGGTTAGGTCTCATTCTGGAATTAATTCTTCAGACTAAATAAGGTTTATTTTCAGATAATGCAAAGCTATTTTCAGAAAAAGACTATTTGGTGGTTACGTTTATAATGTTAAATACATGCAGCCCTTCAACAAATATGTTTTAAACTTTATAATTTTTTTATGCTTTATTGCTCACATCTGTTTAGTGATGTTTAATTTCTTCTTATTGTTAGAAGTAGTTCATGCATAGACTTGCTTTTAAAAGAAAATGAGGTGAGATAACTCATAATTAACATAAGCTGACAAGTTAGGAACCCCAGCTGTTTAATAGATAAGCTCTAAAAAAGTTTCAGCAAACTTCTGGAGGAGGGAAATTTTCAATGTCATTTGTTTTCTCCTGTTCTTTGTGCACCTAAATAATAAATTCAGGCCCTATTACCATCCGCCTTTCTAAGTAGCAAGAACTCATTTTACCGTTTCACACACAAAACTCTCTGAACAAAGGACCTTGTGTTATGAGTGTATCCCTTGTCTCTGACTTTCCAATAAAAAAGGGATCATTTTCAAAATTGCATATTTTTTCATGAGAAAGTAGAATAAATATATAAGTGGGGAATGACCTAGTAATTAGATATGCCAATTATAACTATACATATTTAAAATGTATGTGTGTGTGTGTGTGTGTGATTAGCACGTATTTGTAAGTGGATCTCCCGTCCTTCTATCTTGGTGAGACTGCAGTTACTCTTTGAGCTTCCCAGCTGTGTCAGTTATACCCCTGGTTGTTTCCCAGTGTCAATTGTTATCCCACCACTTGTGCTGTCTTCTCAATTTGTATTATTAGTTTCATCCATGCCTCTCTTGCTACAAGAAACAAACACTGACTTTGGCCACCTTGAAAACACGAGTAGTTTATTGGCAGAACAACAGGAGCTCACAATAGGAAAGAGGCAATGAGAGGGAAAAAAGCCTGGCACTGGATTAGGAAAGAGCAAGCTCACAAGCCTAGAAACCATGCAGATAACACTAGTTTTGTAGCAGAGAACCCAATGTGAAATGAACCCAGATGTTTGTAGTCATTCTATACTTTTTTTTTTAAATTTTATTATACTTTAAGTTTTAGGGTACATGTGCACAATGTGCAGGTTTGTTACATATGTATATGTGTGCCATGCTGGTGTGCTGCACCCATTAACTCATCATTTAGCATTAGGTATATCTCCTAATGCTATCCCTCCCCACTCCCCCCACCCCACAACAGTCCCCAGAGTGTGATGTTCCCCTTCCTGTGTCCATGTGTTCTCATTGTTCAATTCCCACCTATAAGTGAGAACATGCAGTGTTTGGTTTTTTGTCCTTGCGATAGTTTGCTGAGAATGATGGTTTCCAGTTTCATGCATGTCCCTACAAAGGACATGGACTCATCATTTTTATGGCTGCATAGTATTCCATGGTGTATATGTGCCACATTTTCTTAATCCAGTCTATCATTGTTGGACCTTTGGGTTGGTTCCAAGTCTTTCCTATTGTGAACAGTGCCACAATAAACAACATGTGCATGTGTCTTTATAGCAGCATGATTTATAATCCTTTGGGTATATACCCAGTAATGGGATGGCTGGGTCAAATGGTATTTCTAGTTCTAGATCCCTGAGGAATCGCCACACTGACTTCCACAATGGTTGAACTAGTTTACAGTCCCACCAACAGTGTAAAAGTGTTCCTATTTCTCCACATCCTCTCCAGCACCTGTTGTTTCCTGACTTTTTAATGATTGCCATTCTAACTGGTGTGAGATGGTATCTCATTGTGGTTTTGATTTGCATTTCTCTGATGGCCAGTGATGATGAGCATTTTTTCATGTGTTTTTTGGCTGCATAAATATCTTCTTTTGAGAAGTGTCTGTTTATATCCTTCGCCCACTTTTTGATGGGTTTTTTTTTCTTGTAAATATGTTTGAGTTCATGAATGAATGTAGTCATTCTATACTTAAAGATTAAAATTCCAGGGAGGCAGACTCCAATTGACATAGCTTGGGTCACCTGTCTATAACTTGGGCAGGGCATGGGATGATTTAACTTTACATGGTTTATAGGATTCCCCAGAGGGACAAAACTAATAGGAGATATATATATATATATATATATATATACACACACACACACACACACACAATATATATATATATATATATACACACACACACACATTATATATATACACATATATATATACACACACATTATATATATGTGTATACATATATTTACAAATATGTTTTAATATATTGTGAGACTTCACCTTGTGATTGTGTGAGACAATTCTCCTTAATAAACCCTTTTCATATATATATATATATGAAAGGCCTTTCATATATATGATAGGCCATCTGCAAGCTGAGGTTTTAAATATATATATATATGTATATATATGTTTGTATATATTGTGAGTCTTCACTTTGTGATCATGTGAGTCAATTCTCCTTAATAAACCCTTTTCATATATATGAGAAAAGCCTTTCGTATACATGATAGGCCGTCTGCAAGCTGAGGAGGTAGGAAGCCAGTAAGGGCTCAGTCTGAATCCAAAAGCCTCAAAAGTAAGGAAGACAACAGTGCATCCTTAAGTCTGTGGCCAAAGGCCTGAGAGTCCTTGGCAAACCACTGGTGTAAGTCCAAGAGTCCAAAGGCTGAAGACCCTGGAGTCTGATGTCCAAGGGCAGAAAACATGAAGATGAAGGTTGGAAGACTCAGCAAGCCAGCTCAACCCACCTTCTTCCATCTGCTTTGTTCCAGCTGTACTGGCAGCTGACTGGATGGTGCCCACCCACATTGAGGTTTGGTCTTCCTTTCCCAGTCCACTGACTCAAATGTTAATCTCATCTGGCAACACCCTCACAGACACACCCAGGAACAATACTTTATCAGCTATCTAGGCATTCTTCAATTCAATCAATTTGACACCTACTATTAACCATCACACATGGGATGCTTTATTCTGTATCCCCTGGGGAGGAGGCTACCCTCTAGAAAGAAATTAGTTCAAGAAGGGAGAAGGAATGGTGACAAGGAATATCCATTAACTGTTTGTGTGAGCTTCTTGAGCTCAACAATCATATTTTTCTGTTTGTTGGTTTTTGTCTTTGATCTCAGGTTCTTAGCATAATGCTGTCACAGAGTGGGGTCTTAATAAATGTTTGTTGACTCTCAGTGCTGGAATAAATAATATTAACACATTTTGACAGCATAATTATAAACATAAATGCATCAATTTCTTTAGTAATGACTTTTCATTCTCCTCTTTATTCTAAGAAGTGTATCCTCAAAATGACCAAAAGAAAAAAAAAGCAATTCATTAAAACATTATTGGGCTCAAATATGCACTATATTTAGCAGGTACAATAATGAAAAAGGCAAAATGTCTTCCCTGTAGAAGTTTCTGGCATACCAGAGTCATGTGTCTAGGTCAGTGATACAAGTTATCTAGAGAGGCTGGTACCAACAGTGATCATCATTACAACATTAAGTAAAATAAACACAATTTAAAATAGACTAAACCTCCCATCACAGCTGAATGAAGTATATAAATGTTTTCAAGTGCACTCAAGAGATTGCTATTCAGACACTAAAAACACTTGAATGAGAAGTCTATGTGACAACCTGAAACACATTTAAAAACAAAATATTAAATGGCATGACTGGTTAACTATGAAAATATGAATTTACATGAATGTGGAAAAGACTTAGGGATGAAAAAAATTATTGTCAGAAAGATAGTTTTATTTTTCAATGTTCTTTAATGCTATTATACTATGGTTATATAATAAATATAATTTATAGAGATAAGTTGGGAATATTTATTTCATTTTATCATTATTCAACAACAACCAAATACTCTAAAATTGCTCCCTTACCTGTTAATGGAACTTAATTTCATTCTTTAACTAACAGCTAGGGCTTCTGTTCTGAATGCCTGGGGAGACTGCATTTTTATGTTAGTTTTTATTTACTCCTCATGAATTCTTGTTGGTTTTCCTCGCTGGGAGCACCTGTACTTTAAGGGCTATGAGAAAAAAATGTGTAGGTGTTCAATAGAGTTAGTTAGAATAAATGGCTGTTTATGATTCTTGCTAATGTATGTTTTATTATTTTTTTATTGCTCTACATCGATACATCTCTGTAGAAGTTCCAAGAGCTTTAAATCCTCTTTATCTAAATTGAAAACATCATCTTGAATCAATATCTTCTCTTTCTCCTGGTTACTGTGTTTCTGTGGAATTCTCCAAAGTATTCAGGTTCTGACACTTTCTCCAAATGTAAGATTAGTAACCAATTTCTGTAGATTTAAATATCACCATCATAGACAAATTAGTTTAGCCCTTGATTATCACATACCTGATCATTTTAGTAGTGCCTTACCGCTTTTCTCAGTCAGCGCACCCCTGCTACATCATGCTGACAGAGGCCAAATAGCAGCACACATCTGTTTTAAAACTTCTCAAAGGCTCTCATGCATTAGTCAACTGAAGTACAAATGCTGTAACTCAAACACCTACCTACTTTTGTAGCATTATCATTCATGATTACCTTGCTCCTACCCTGTAAATTAACTAAACTGGCTGACTTCCTGTTCCTGCATTGCATCAATGACTCCCACTTCCCTGTCATTGTTCATATAATCTTTTCTCGAAATGTCCTTCCCCATCTTTGCCGTAATCATTCAAATTTCTATCTATTCTATCCTTAAAGAAATATTCAAACAATTACACATTCTATATTTTTTTATTTTTCCAAATAGATATGATATCCTTCCCTTCAATCCTAATATGCTCCCTTTTACAATATTTAATCTGTGTTATTCTAATGTAAATAGTGATTAGACTATGCATAGTCTGAGCACAAGTGCCTCTGAATACACATATAATAACTTTGTCACCCTGGCATCCATTTGCTGTGCCCAGCGCAGAGGTTAGCTTGTTCTTTAGTTTTGATTAAAGAATGATTCCAAAATTGTTGCAGATAATTTCTAAGATGATTGAGTATACATTTCACCTCCATTTCAATTATTTTTCTGATTCAGAGGAAAGATACAAAGAGGGTATCCAAAAGCCAGGAGTCTTACAAAAGGATTGAAAGAACAGAAAGATGAATGAGACACGGGAAAATAATAAGCACCTTCTAAGACTTGAAGACTAAGTTAAACTTGAATGAGTTTAGAGAAAGAGTAATGCATTATATGGTGTGTGTGGTGGATGTGGTGTTGATATGTGTACTCCACACAAAGCAGTTTGGGTGTGTTACTTTAGGAAACATATTAGTGAGAGGTAGTGCTTTATTGTGTCTTCTGTCTCTGCACATCTTGATTAACGATTTACGCATTGCAAGTGAGTTTTATGGTTAATTTTTGTGTCAACTTGACTAGGTTAAAGGATAGCCAGACAGCTGGTAAAACATTACTTCCGGATGTGTCTGTAAAAGTGTTTCTGAAAGGAATTAGCATTTGAACCCGTACACTGGGAAAGAAAATTCCTGCTGCCGTCCTTCTTTACATATTTCACTCTGTAGATGAGTGAGTGAACTGATGCCATAGATAAAAGCCAAATCAAAGATTATGCAGCCATAGACTAACAGATCAGGAGGAAACCTGAGGGAGGCCTATTTAACCTCTGAAATGCTTAAAAATACCTAGAATTATCTATGAATGAAGATCCAGAGAATTGGCAGGGTTAGTGGATTGACTGAGTACACACAGTGTATTGTTTGTTGGCAGTGCCAGTTTTGTTTCTGTTGTTGTTGTTTTTTGTTTTTTGTTTTTAATTTTTTGAGATGGAGTTTTGCTCTTGTTGCCCATGCTGGAGTGCAATGGCGTGATCTTGGCTCACTGCAACCTCTGCCTCCTGAGTTCAAGTGATTCTCCTGCCCCAGCCTCCCAACTAGCTGGGAATACAGGCATGTGTCACCACGCCTGGCTAATTTTGTATTTTTTAAGTAGAGACGGGGTTTCTCCATGTTGGTCAGGCTGGTCTGGAACTCCCGACCTCAGGTGATCCGCTCACCTCAGCCTCCCAAAGTGCTGGGATTACAGGCCTGAGCCACCATGCCCAGCAGGCAGTGCCAGTTTTAAAATCCAGGGGCTCTGAGCCTCAAACCAGTGCCTCCTGCACTTAGTGCCATGAGCTTCTCCTGAGTAAATCTCCAGCAAAGGGCAAGCTAAAAGAAAGTTTAGAAGCAGCTAGTTGAACAGAGTCCCCAGAAAAAAAGCCTGTATAGGCTAAATATTTGAGACTTGAGATTTGTTTTGGCTCTGACCCGTATGCCATTTTGTACAGATTTTTCAAGCATTATTCTTTGATAATAAGAAAGGGGAGTGCAGAGAAAACAATTTCACAGACAATATCAATAACATGGCTGGTCTTTCAGATTCGTCACTGTTGAGCTACAGCTTAAGTAGAAAACAAACCTTAGTATTAAAAAAATAGTTTATTTTCTCTCTTTAGAGAGAAATAAACCTCTAGAATCAGAAATATCTAAACTCGTATCTTTTTTGTCTCCCCCATTTCACTCTTTTATTTCTTAAAGTCTTGAATTTTGAGATTAGCCATGGCTAAAAGAACGTTAGTAATTTTACAATGCTCCATTAAAATAAATAAATAAAATTTACTGGAGAGACACGATTCTGGAATTTTCTTTTGGAATCTCTAATTTTTGGGGAGTTATTGTAAATTAGTATCTTTGTATACATTTCTGAGGGATCTTGAAGTTCTCCCCAATTATTTATGCATTTTCTTGTAGGTGCATTTGCTGGTCATCTAATACGTTGTCGTGTGTATAAAATATATTAGGTTGTCCATGATCTCCCAAAGTAAAAAAGAAAAAAAATATGAAAACACTAATTGAAGGAGAATATCATGTTATTAATCTAAACATGAAAATATGTTTATACACCAGAATATTCAATGTATATGCACCAGAATATTCCATGAGACTAGCACATTCGTTTGTGGAAGGAAAACCTGTATGCAGTGGTTCTCAACCTTTTTGGCACCAGGGACCGGTTTCCTGGAACACATTTTTTCCACAGACAAAGCAGGAGGAGAGATGGTTTCGGGCTGAAACTGCTGCACCCCAGATCATCAGGCATTAGATTCTCATAAGGAGTATGCAACCTAGATTCCACACATGCATAGTTCACCATAGAGTTTGCATTCCTATGAGAATCTAATGCCATGGCTGATCTGACAGGAGGCAAAGCTCAGGCAGTTACACTCTCCCACAGCTCACCTCGTGCTGTGAGGCCAGGTTCCTAACAGGCCATGGACCAGTACCATTTCCATGGCCTGGGGGTTGGGGGTCCCTGTTGCATGGGATACTCAGTTATGTTTACATGTTTGGCTTCGTGAGCACGGAAGTAGAGCAAACAATGTTGAGTAATCACAATGGCTTGTTTCAAGCTGCAATCGCTTGAAACATAATATGTTTATAATAAGACCAAGAGACTGGAGATATTATTATCTGTTAATCATGATATAGTCTTACCTAGGCAAAGCTGGAGAATTATTTCTTTGATGATGATGATGATGATGATGATGATTTTATAATTAGTATTCTTAAAAGATGCATTTTTAATAATATTTTGTGTTCTCTGGAGGAGATCTTATAGGTGGTGCAAGTCTCAGGATGAAATGTACACTTATAAAAGATTTCATGGCACAATGTTCAATGTCTCTGATACATATAAAATTTTACTTTCATTTCTTTATTGTTTGCAATGTAACAATTTTGTTTTCTATTAACCACAAAATCTATTTGTCGTATCTATTTGTATTATTTTCATTAAAATAAAATTTTTTCAACTTTTATTTTAGATGCAGGGGGTACATGTGCAGGTTTGTTACATAAGTATATTGCTCTCAGGTAGTGAGCAATGTACCCAATAGGTAGTTTTTTAACCCATTCCCCCCCAGCCTCTAGCAGTTTTCAGTATCTATTGTTCCCATGTTTATGCCTGTGGGTGCTCAATATTTAGTCCTACTTATAAGTAGAAACACATGGTGTTGGGTTTTCGGTTCCTGTGTTAATTTGCTTAGGATTATGGTCTCCAGTTTCATCCATATTGCTGCAAAAGACATGATTTCATTGTATGGCTGTATAGTATTCCATGTTGTATATATAGCAAGTTTGTTAAAGCCAGTTCACCATTGATGGGCACCTGAGTTTATTCCATGTCTTTGCTATCATGAATAGTGCAAAGATAAACGTATGACTCTGTGTCTTTTTAGTATAATGATCTATTTTCCTTTGGGTATATACCCAGTAATGAGATTGCTGGGTCAAATGGTATATCTACTTTTACTTCTTGGAGTAATCTGCAAACTGCTTTCCACAGTGGCTGAACGAATTTACATTCCCACCAACAATGTGTACGTGGTCCCTTTTCTCTGAAGACTCACCAGCATCTGTTGTTTTTTGACCTTTTATTAGCCACTCTGACTGGTGTGAGATTGTAACTCATTGTGGCTTGGATTTGCATTTCTCTGATGATGAGTGATGAGCATTTTTTCATGTTTGTTTGCCATTTCTATGTCTTGAGAAGAGTCTGTTCCTGTCCTTTGCCCATTTTAATGGTATTGTTTGTTTCTTGCTTGTTGATTTGCTCAATTCCTTATACATTCTGGACATTAGACCTTTGTCGGATTCATAGCAAATATTTTCTCCCATTCTGTAAGTTGTCTGTTTACTCTGTTGACAGTTTCTTTTTCTATGCAGAAGCTCTTTAGTTCAATTAGTTTCCACTGGTCAATTTTTGTTTTTGTTGAAATTACCTTTGGGCATTTCACCATCAATTCTTTCCCAAGGCTCATGTCAAGAATGGTGTTTCCTAGGTTTCTTCTGGGATTTTTATAGTTTGAGATCTTATATTTAAATATTGAATCTATGTTAAGTTAATTTTTGTATATGGTGAAAGATAGAAGTCCAGTTTCATTATTTTGCATATAGCTACCCAGTTACCACAGCATCATTTATTAAATAGGGAATCCTTTCTCCGTTGCTTTTTTTTGTTGTCCTTGTTGAAGATCAGATGGTTATAAGTGTGAGGATTCATTGCTGTGTTTTATATTCTGTTCCATTGGTCTATGTATCTGTTTTTGTATCAGTACCATGCTGTTTTGGTTACTATAGCCTTATAGTTAATTTGAAGTTGGATAGTGTGATGCCTCTGACTTTGTTCTTTTTGCTTAGAATTGCTTTGGCTCTTCAGGCTCTTTTTTGTTTACACATGAATTTCAGAATAGTTTTTTCTAGTTCTGTGAGGAATGGCATTGGTGGTTTGATAGGAATAGCATTGAATCTGTAAATTGTTTTGGGCAATATGACCATTTTAATGATAGTGATTCTTCTAATCCATGAGCATGAGATGTTTTTCCATTTGTTTGTGTCATCTCTGATTACTCTTAGCAGTGTTTTGCAGTTCTCCTTGTGGAGATCTTTTACCTCCTTGGTTAACTCTATTCGCAGATATTTTCTGTCCTTTGTGGCTATTGTAAATGGGATTGTGATCTTGATTTGACTCTCAGCCTCGTTGTTATTGATGTATAGAAATGCCATTTATTTTTGTGCATTGATTTTGTATCCTGAAAATTTACTAAAAATGTTAATCAGTTCTAGTAGCCCTTTGGCGGAGTCTTTAGACTTTTCTAGGTGTAGAATCATGTTGCCAGTGAAGAGAGAGTTTGACTTCTTTTTTCCATTTGAATGCCTTTCATTTCTTTCTCTTGCCTGATTGCTCTGGCTAGGACTTCCAGTAATATGTTGAACAGGAGCGGTGAGAGCAGAAATCATTGTCTTGTTCCAGTTCTCAACAGGAATAATTCCAGCTTTTTCTCATTCAGTATGAAGTTGGCTGTGGGTTTGTCATACATCACTCTTCCTCCTTTGAGGTATAGTCCTTCGATGCCCAGTTCATTGAGGGATTTTGTAATTATGGCTGTTGGATTTTATTAAAAGCTTTTTCTATATTGAGTGAGATAATTATAAGTTTTTATATTTAATTGTTCATGTGCTCAAGGACATTTATTGATTTGCATATATTAAACCAGTTTTGCATCCAATGAATAAAGCCTACTGGGTCATGGTGTACTAACTTTTACATGTGCTGCTGGATTCAGTTTGCTACTATTTTGTTGAGGATTTTTGTGTCTATCTTCATCAAAGGTATTGGCCTGGAGTTTTTTTGTGTGTGTGTCTTTGTCAGATTTTGGTATCAGGATGATGCCAGCATCCAACAATGAATTAGGGAGGTGCCCCTTCACCTCCATTTTTTGGAATAACTTCAGTAGGATTAGTACCAGTTCTTATTTCTATGCCTGGTAGAATTGAGCTATGAATGCCCCTGGTTCAGGGCTTTCTTTTGGTTAGCAGGTTTTTGTTTGTTTGTTTGTTTTCTGTTTTGTTTTTGTGTTTGTTTCATTACTGATTAAATTTCAGAGCTTGATATTGGTCTGTCCAGGGTTTCAATCTCTTCCTGATTCAATCTTGAGAGATTGTGTTTTTTCAAGAATTTATCTGTTTCCTCTAGACTTTCTAATTTGTGTGCATAGGATTGTTTATGGTATTCTCTGAGGATCTTTTGTATTTCTGTGGGATCAATTGTAATGTTATCTTTAACATTTGTGTTTGTACTTATTTGGATCTTCACTTTTTTCTTCTTTGTTAATCTAGCTAATGATCTGTCAATCTTCTTTGTTTGTTCAAAGAACCAACACTTGGTTTCACTGATATTTTGTATGGATTGATACATCTCAATTTTATTAGGTTCTTTAATTTTAGTTATTTCCTTTCTTCTGGTGGCTTGAGAAATGGTTTGTTATTGATTATTCTAGTTCCTTTAGGTGTAATTTTAGATGGTTAATTTGAAATTTTTCTAATTTCTTGAGAAAGGCATTTAGCACTATAACCTTTCCTCGTAACACTGCTTTGAGATTTTGGTGGGTTGTTTCTCTATTTTCATTAATTTCAAAGAATATTTTTTATTTTTGTCTTAATTTCAGTTATCACTCCTGAGTTGCTCAGAAGAAAGTTGTTTAATTTTCATGAATTTGTGTAGTTTTGAGAGATCTTCTTGATATTGATTTCTATTTTTATTTTACTGTGATCTGAGTGTTTGTAGTATGATTTTTTTTAATTTATTAAGATTTGCATTATGACCAAGCATGTGGTTGATCTTACAGTATGTTCCATATGTAGATGAGAAGAAAGTATATCCTATGGTTACTCAGTAGACTGTTCTGTATATGTCTATTTGGTTCAATTAGTCAAGACTCGAGTTTATATTCAGAATTTTTTTGTTAGTTTCATGCCTTGATAATCTGTATAACAATGTCAGTGTGGTGTTGAAGTCTCTCACTATTATTGTGTGGTTCTCTAAGTCTTTTCATAGGCCAATAACTTATTTTATGAATCTAGGTACTCAAATGTTGGGCATATATATATTTAGGATTCTTAAGTTCTCTTGTTGGATTGAACCCTTTATCATTATGTAATGTCTTTCTTTGTCCTTCTTAATTTTTATTGGTTTAAAATTTGTTTCATTGGTATAAGAATGGCAACTCCTGCTCTTTTATGTTTTCCATTTGCATGGTAGCTCTTACTCCATCCCTTTACTTTGAGCCTGTTTGTTTTGTTACATGTGAGAAGGCTCTCTTAAAGACAGCATGTGGTTAGGTTTTGTCAGCTTGCCACTTTGTCTCTTTTAAGTGGGATGTTTAGCCCATTTGCATTCTGAGTTAGTAGTGATACATAAGATTTTGATCCTATTATCATGTTACTAGGTGGTTCTTCTATAAACTTCATTTTGTGACTTCTTTTTAGTGTCTGTGAGTTATGTGCTTAAGTATATTTTTGGTAGCAGGTGTCATTCTTTTGGTTCCATGTTTAGCACTCCCTTAAGGACCTCTTGTAAGGTAGTCTACTTAACACGCATTCCCTTAGTGTTTGCTTGTCTGAGATGGATTTTACTTCTCCTTCACTTATAAAGCTTAGTTTCTCAGAATATGAAATTCTTATTTGGAATGTCTTTTATTTGACGATGCTGAAAATATGCCCTCAATCTTTTCTGATTTGTAAGATTTCTGCTGAGAGGTCTCCTGCTAGCCTGATGAAATTCCCTCTGTATGAGACTTGACCCTTCTCTCTAGATGCCTTTAAGAGTTTTTTTGGGAGGGTGCAGTGGCTCATGCCTGTAATCCCAGCATTTTGGGAGGCTGAGGCGGGTGGATCATGAGGTTGAGATCGAGATCATCCTGGCCAACATGATGAAACCCCATCTCTACTAAAAATACAAAAATTAGTCAGGGGTGGTGGCATGCACCTGTAGTCCCAGCTACTTGGGAGCCTGAGGCAGGAGAATTGCTTGAATCCAGGAGGCAGAGGCTGCAGTGAGCCAAGATCGTGCCACTGCACTCCAGCCTGCCAACAGAGTGAGACTCCGTCTCAAAAGAAAAAAAAAAGAGATTTTTGTTGTTGTTGTTGTTTGTGTATGTGTGTGTGTGTGTGCGCGTGCGGACGTACCTTGGGGATGGTTGTCTTGTATAGTATTTCACTGGGGTTTTCTGTATTTTTTGGATTTGTATCTCAAGCTCTTTGGCAAGATTTGAGAAATTTTCATGAGCTATATTCTCAAATATATTCCAAGCTGTTTATTTTCTCTCCTTCTCTCTCAGGTAACGCTACTGAGGCACAGATTTGTTCTTTTTATATAATCCTATATCTCTTGGAAATTTTGTTCATTTTTTAAAACTCTCTTTTATTTTTGTTTGACTGAGTTGATTTGAAGAACCAGCATTCAAGCTCAGAGATTCTTCCCTCAGCTTGGTATATTCTGCTGTTAATACTTCTCATTTTAGTAGGAAATTCCTGTAGTAGATTTTTAGCTCTAGAAGATAAGTTTTGTTGTTTCTTAAAATGGCTATCTTGTGGGCAGCAATGGCAGGTACTGCTGCAGTGGCAGTGGCTGAGGGGCCCTCAGTTGCCTCTGAGAGCTCCACGCCAGAGAAACACGGAGCTGCTGCAATCAGGATGATCAGCTCTGGGTGGTGGCAGCTGTACTGGTGAAGCCCAAGCCAGAGGGCCCTGCCTGGTGAAAAGCAGAGGAGGTTCAGGGAGGGAGAAGGGGCAGCACAGTGAAGACAGTCTGGCCTCCTTTCCTTAGGGGGGCTGTGGTGTTTTTCAAGAGGTGCAAGAAAAGCAATCAAGGTCTTTGTTCCTTCCTTAGCCTGTGGAAGGCAGGGGTAGGTACTGCTGAGGTGGCAATGCCAGAGGGCCTATTGATTGTCTCTGGGAGCTCCACCCCAGATAAATGCAAAGTGGCCATCAACTGAAGTGATCAGGCAGGGGTAGGGCAGCTGTGCTGGGGGTCCAGGCTGGGAGGCCCTGCCCAGTAAGGAGTAGTAGAGCCAAGAACCCATGTGGAAAACAGTCTGGCTGCCTTTCCATACAGCACCTGTGACGTGCTGGAGGCCTACAACAGTTCTTGGGTTCTTGGCTCCCTCCCTTGCCTCAGGGCAGCAGGGGCAAGGGCCACAGCAGTGGGAAATGCTGCAAGCCTGTTACTTCTGGGAGCTCTGCCTCAGAGAAATGTAGAGTTGTGACCAGCTAGAGTGCTCAGACCCAGGATAAGTGGCTGCCCTGGAGTCCTAGACCTGTTGACTTTGTCTGGCCTGGTGCAGCAGAGGTGAGTCCTGCAGTCCATCCACTCCTTAGCACTGTGGATGCGGTCCCTATCCTGGGGGCATGCGAGAAAGCGTGGCCTCACACACCCCCAGGATAGGATGGGGCTACAGCTGCTGGTGCCAAGGTGCTCAGGGATCCAAGGTCCATGAGGCTGTGCATAGGCCTGAGTGGGTGCTCTGACCGGAATCCATGCCACTCTATGTTTCAGTCTGGAAGCTCTGGGGTGGGGTGTGGGGGGTGGGGGAGTAGGGAAAATCTCCTGTGCCCAGAACTGCAAAGGTCCATGTCAATGATGGCCCTGGCTGCTGCTATCATTCCGGCTGCAGCAGGGAAGCATGGCTGGGACTGCACACTCCATGGAGCCAGTGGGAGCCCTGCTCCTTCTCAGTTGGGTAGGGAGCTCTCCCTGCTGCTGCAGCCCTGCCCAAACCACAGCTGCTGACACATGCCTGCTCCTCAGAGCAGGCAGGACTCCTGCCCTCCTGGGCGGGACTACAGCTGCCCAAACTGCAGCAGTGGATCCCAGCCTCCCTGTAGGAGCTGGGAACAGGCAGGATCTACCCTCCTGGTGCAGCTGCAGCTGGAGGGCGGGGTCCTGCCTTCTCTGTAGAGCAGGTCTGTGTCTGCAGCTGTGGCAGCGTCTACAGACCTGGGCCTCCCGCTCCAGGAAGCAGGCAGGAGTGGTGACAAACCAGGAGCCCTGCCTCTTCTGAGTTGGCAAGGCGGGAGCTCTGGGGTGCAACTGCCGCTGCCCTCCCAGGCACAGGACCGGGTCGTCTCTGCAGCCTGTACCCTCGGTTTCCCCAGAAAGTACCCTGGTCCCTGCAGGCTCAAGTGTGTCTGCTCCCACTGCCTGGCCTTTCTCTACTCCCAGGGCCCACTCTGAAGTCTGAGCATGGTTGGGGGCAAGCCCCGGGCCTATGGCAGGAGGCAGACAGAGTCCTGGATGGAAGTGGGCGGGGTCCCCAGTAAGGCCCCACCCTCAGGCCAGGGAGGGCCTGAAGGCTGGGGGTGGGCCTGTCAGTCCCGCAGACTGGAGTGGGGACTCCTGGTGCCTCTTTCAGCCTGCCCATGGCTGCCCATGGACGAGTGGGCATGCGCTTCCTCCCCTCTGAGGTCCATAAAAGCCCTGAGCTCAGCTAGATCAGGGCAGAGGACAGCCAGAAGAGGAAGATGGCAGAGAGACACTGGGAATGGAAGACCAGCTGCAGAGAGGAGTACCCTCTCTGCTTAGAGCTGCAGAGACAACCAGTGAGAAGAAAGGAGCTATCCTCTCTACTGAGAGCTTCAGAGACCTGCAGAACTGTCCCCACAACCTCCCTGCAGAGAGGAGCTCTCCTCTCCAGAGTCTCTTCTTTGCAGAGAGCTGAAAACTCCACAGGACGACCTGCCTACAGAGGGGAGCTACCCACTCCTCTGAGCTGTTCTAACACTAAATAAAACTATTGTGTATTCAAGGGCCAATAAGTGTCTCTCAAGAGGGAAGGCACATTTATAAAGGACTGAATAACACAATGTAAAAACAGATGTAAGTATTTTAAAAATGTTAATGCCACTATGAGACTTACTATTTGTACAAAATATCCATTATCTGAACATTCCACCTTCCAAGTGTGCAAAAGCAAATATTCTTTGGTTATGACTAAGTAGGTTCCACTGAAGAGCACTAACCACTTTTTCAGAGCTTTGCGAAGGTGAGCTCTTAGAGAGATAAGTAGGTGACCAGCAGGCTCAGCAACCTGCCCATTATCACAGCTATGGCATAGAAAGCTGTTAAAATATGAAAAAGCGTGGATGGGGTTCTATATTATTCTCTCTAGTAATAAAACCAGCAATATAGAGATGTTATACTAAAGAAAGAGAAAGTTATGCTTTGAAATGAAAAAAGATTTTTTTATAATATGAAACTTTGCTCTGTGTTTTTGAACCATATTTCTTTTTCTTTTGTGGAGAAGAAGTCTCACTCTATTGCCCAGGCTGGAGTGCAGTGGTGCGATCTTGGCTCACTGCAACGTCGGCCTCCTGGGTTAAAGCTGTTCTCCTGCCTCAGCCTCTGGAGTAGGTGGGATTACAGCGCCCGTCACCATGCCTGGCTAATTTTTGTATTTTTAGTAGAGACGAGTTTTCGCCATGTTGGCCAGGCTGGTTTCAAACTTCTGACCTCAGGTGATCTGCCCTCCTCGGCCTCACAAAGTGCTGGGATTACAGGCATGAGCCACCGTGCCAAGCCAGTGTTTTTGAAAAATTGAACACATGAATTTTAAATTCAAGGACTTTGTCAGAATATTTTGGATCTTTCCTGCCTAGCTATGAGAAAGAACATTGGATAAATTCAAAACCAGGTCTTTAATGCAGGTGACAAATTTGGAAGAGTACTAAGAAAGTTGCTGTTTGAAAAGAAATCAGGCTGCAGCTAAAAGATATATGACAGGATATAAAAACAATTTAATTATTTCAGACTGTTTCTTGTTCTAGTTGCCAAAGGGGATGGGGAAAAATAGAATTACCAAGAAATACTACCTTTATTTTATTAGATATTTAAACATGTGCACAGATAATGCAAGGTAGAACATAATACAGTTAAAAAGAAATCAAAATAAGTGCTCCACAGTTTCAGAGGTTGGTAGATTTCTTTCCAACAGGAGAGAAATACAAAGTCATCAAGTCACCAAGTAGGATTTCACATTTGATTTGTATTTTGAAAAATAAGCACATCATTGTCAGTGTGAGCAAATGTGCAGAGCCAGGAAATTTAAGACGTAGAAAGAATGAACTCAATATAGCTTAGAATATTGGATACATCAGGGAGCATGATGGGATGGGATTCTGGGAAGAGAGATTGATGCTATGTTGTGGAGGCATTGGATGGCAAGCTATAAGGAGTCTATATTTAGGACGACAATGTGAGGTTGTTCATGTTTGACTTTAGGAAGAATATGTTGGCTTTAAGGCCTGTCTTTCTGGAATTTTTTGAAAGAAATATCACCAACTGTGTTTCCTAACAGGAAATACTTGAAAAGTTTTGTTTTCTGCCATTGATTGAAGTGACTTAAAGTGTTTGCTTTTCTTGTAGAAAGTAAGACTCACTATAAATCATGAAGTTGTTTATTTATGTATTTATATTTATAGTTTCAAGTCATTCAATTTTCTCTTTTGTCTGGTGTCCTTTACCCTCTCTGGTATTTTACTCATCAGTAATTTCCACAAAAGCAGTCTGGATCATTTTAGTAACCTTCACTAATTGGAAGCTTTCTCTCTGACTACTCCCTTCTGGTAAAAGCTTATAGTGTCTGTGTCTCTACTTTCAACATGCTGTACTCTTCAGCACAGGTCGTGTTCTAAGTTGAGAGGGTACAATGTCAAATATATTCCAGGACCAAGTGTGTAATGCAAATGATCAAAATGAGTCAGGTTGCAAGGTCTACATTAGTAGTTTTTATTTGTGGCTGAAGAGTTATGTTACCTGAGGAGCTTTTAAGGTCATTGAGACGTTCATATGCAGATAAGATTAAATACCAGTGTAAATCAATGTTCTCAAATGTATGTAAGCAGAAGGATGGTTTTTTTTTCCCTAATGAATTTTCTCAAACATTGGCAGAATTATAAATGAATATAAGAATTATGTGGATCCCAGAAATTTTTATTTTTAACAAAGAATATCCCCTACAAACACACACATGATGATTAAGAGTCAGGATGTTTGTGGACCACAATTTGAGACCTATAAAGGAGCAAATATATTTTAGTATAATAATCATTAGGAAGTGCTTTCTTTTTTCCAAGATATTTTACATTTTAAAGGGGGAAAAGCCTTAATTACACTCCTTAACTGAGGGTTTTCTGGTGAAGATTATAGACTTTGTTAAACATTTTGATTATGGGTGGGTGGGAGTCATCCCTGAAACTCTTGTCTAGTATGTTACTACCACATGCATGGCCGTTTATGTAATAAGGTTGTAAATTTTTTCAAAATCTATATATGAAGGCTGGGTGTGGTGGCTCATGCCTGTAACCTAGCACTTTGGGAGGCCAAGGCAGGCGGATCATTTGAGGTCAGGAGTTCAAAACCAGTCTGGGCAACATGGTGAAACCCTATCTCTACTAAAAATACAAATACCCAGGAATGGTGGCGAGTGCCTGTAGTCCTAGCTATTCAGGAGGCTGAGGCAGGAGAATTGCTTGAGCCTGGGAGGTGGAGATTGCAGTGAGCAGAGATCTCACTACTGCACCCCAGCCTAGGAGGCAGAGCAACACTCCAGCTCAAATAAATAAATAAATAAATAAATAAATAAATAAATAAATAAATAAGTATACATGAAAAAAATACTGTTTTTATGCTTTACCATAAGAGACATTATTTTTCAATGGACTTGTTATGTGAGAAACAAAATCAAATTGTTAATGAGGGTGGTACTTCCAATGTAAGAGTCTCAGCTATCCTTGTTTTGTATAATGCCCAGCACAGCACCATATTCATATGGGTCTTTAATTCATAACAAGTATATTTAAAAAGAATAAGCCACATGACATTTGAGATGGGGGAAAATATCTAGCATGTGTTCAATGTCTCTATATTCCCAAGCACTTCACTGGATAAGTCACACAGTGCTCTTTATTATTAGGAGAATTCTAAAAATATTATGTTAATTTTACATGCAAGGAAACTCACATTCAACAAGATTGAGCAATGTGCTCAAGGTCAAATGTCTGATATTATCTATTTATATGTAACAATTCTCTTTAAAATTAGAGGCTTAAAACAATACACATTTATTATCTCTAAGCTTTTATGGGTGAAGAATCTGGGAACAGATGTAGCTTATGTGTGTCATTTTGGCTCTGAGTATTGCCTATAGCTTCAAATAGGGTGTCCACTGATGTGCAATAATTTTCAGCTTGACTAGGTCTGGAGGACCCACTTTCAGGCTGACTTCATGGCTAATAGCAGGAGATTTGATTTCTTTGGCACATGGGTCTGATAGTATGTCTTGTCCTAGAGTGAGAGATCCATGGGAGAAAGAGAACAACCAAGATCGTATTCATAGTCTTTTTATAGCCTAATCTTGGAAGGAACATACATTCTATTCTACCATATTCTATTCCTTAAAAGAGAGCTCAGTTCATATTCAAGAGAGGGGATTTAAAGTTCCACTTCTTAAAAGGAAGAGTATCAAAGAATATGTGGATATATGTCAAAAGATGAAATTATTAACATAAAGAAACAATATAACTTAATATCATTTGATGCACTGGGCATGCATTGTAAAATAAATGGCCCACTGTTCCTTCAAAAATAACACAAGAATGATAAAAATCTAACAATTTTCTTATTAGCTGGAAAATAGAAGCATTTCATGGGTTACTAATTAGCAGTGGACACAATTTGTTCAACATAATTGGTTGGAATTATGTATCATTAATAGTGCTGAGTTTTGGGATACAGTGTAGCAGAGGAGATGAATGTAAAAAGAGTTCAGTGCAATAGCAATACTATGACAGGAATGGTCAGAGCACACAGGGAAGTACAGGAGAATTGCTCAGTGTTATAGGCTGGGGAAATGTGGAGGATGGAAAGTCATCCTATTAGAGCTAATACTCAAACCAAGTATTAAAATATGAGAAATTGTATGCAGAATGCACTTTAGTGCAAATGCCTCCCAAAGGAGACAGAAGGGGAGAGAGAGAGAAGAAAGTTCCAAACAGTGAGCCGGCATTCCAGAGGACTCAGCTTACACAAAAGCTTCAGATAAATGAGAAAGAAATAAATGGTCTGGCAGGTTCAGGAAACTCCTAGAGGTATGTTAAGCTTGTAGAATGTAGGGGACAGGGAATGGGGTCCTAAAAAATGTAATGCCAGAAGGATAGTGAACTGGATGGAAAATCTTCTCCACTGAGGAGTTTGGACTTTATTCTAGAACAATGTTTTTCTATTTTAGTCAGGTACATCCCACCATCACAATTTTTGCCAAGTCTTGTACTGTCTGTACTGTAATTTATGCAACATTTTAAAACAGTCTCATTTTTACATAAATTTATTTTAAAATAGAACATAATATTGAGTTGGATATATTTTATTTTTTATACTGCGCATTAAATATAAAACCTGCATTGACTATTAAGAGGAATGGAAGAGTGATATTGAAGGGTTTTAAGCAAATGAACAGTATGACAAGATTTGTGTTTCATAGTAGTCACCTGGAGAGCTGTGTGGAGGGTACATAGGAGGGGCACAAACAGGACACAACTTTCCAATTGCATGCGCCTTGAACAGTGCTGACCTGTGACTAAGTGTTTTCTGGATGAAGAGTCCTGCTTGCTTAACCAAATTTCCATCTACTTCATAAGGACCATCATTATCCCAAGCTCTGCTGCCCAGGGTACGGATAATCTTAAGCAGAGAAAATCCTCCTGTTCTCTTCCCAATAGAAAGAGACAAATTCTGCTTTCTTCATCTGGCCCATAGAAAGAAAATGAAAAAAACTGTTTGTAATTATAGAAACTGTTCCTTCTTGATTTGTCTGAATTTGCCCAGATTACTCTAATTTTTGATAAATTAGAATGTAGCAAGTATGTTAACTTATTCAATACATTATGGTCATTATTAGTTATTAGCTTCATTTCAAAACAAATGTGCTTGGCATGAGCCATGTGAAGGTTTCTGGGTTGGTATTAGCAACAAGTTTAGTCTTAGTTACATTCATGAATTCTACATAATATGTGTATATGGAATTGGAAGCCTGGCAGGGCCATTTAGAATATGTTCTTAACTGTGATTCTCTTTAATAGTTGGAGAAAACTTTAAATGCCTCAACAAAAACTTAAAGGAATGTTCAATTTTTCACTTTCAGATATGTTCAAATTACTTAAAATGGGTGGATAGTTGTGGCAATATTGTTTAAATGATAACATTGAAGTTACATAGAGAAAAATAAAAGAATGTGCCTGCTCCAACCCATTTTCGCTCTGCTCCTAAATGCATTTCATATTGTTTAATAGTGTAGCAAGAATTAAACGAAGGGATTGAAACTTAATGTTCAATTTAAATGGGTTTTTGCAATGTTTCCAACACTTAGAGGTAAAAACATTTAGTTTTTTTAATGTACTGAGGAAAATGAAAAGCAACAATAGCATTTAATTAGCACTGGGACTTCATGCTCAGTTTCCTGTGTTATACTTGCTTACACATTTCTTACCAGAGGGAATTAATTTAACAGTCTGGCATTGTCTAGGGACAGTAAGAGGAGAGAATGAGTAGGAAAATATGTCCAAAGGCAGACAAAATAAACTTTTGCTAAACTTTTTTTTCACATTACAATTGGATTTGGCAATAATTTATGAAATACTTGTCTGCTATTATTCCATCTTCGTTGTGTGGCGTTTTCAGGCCCAGATGAATTGTTGGCAAATATTTGATTTTTAAGAAATATACTAAGACATTTATTTTCTGCCAAATTTGTCACAGGGACCACATAGCATCATGACTCTGGGCTAAAATATATCAATGGCCTCAGACAATCTGAAAATATTGGCTTCGTATACAACACTTTAGCTTCTGTGGTTTGTTTTAAGAAGAGGCAATATCACCTCCACATATTACAGACTTGATAGTTTCTGAGGTCTTTAGACCAAGTGGCTGTTTTTCTCATCAAGTACTAATCCTCACGTTTACCATCCTGTAATATATAAAGATCAATGATATGATTGTGTTTATGATCTTAGTAGAAATCTTATGCATATCTTAAGAATAGTTTTCTTATTTAGAGAAATAAAAGTGGAGCAAAAAGTAGGCAGTATTTAAGGTAATTTTGAAATGCGCAAATGTGCAAATACATAGATTAATCTGATTCACAAGACATATATTGGCTCCTTCCCCTCTGACCCCATGGTACGTGATTTATTCAAGTATTAGAGCTGGTATCATCATCTACTTTGTTCATTTCTGTGAGGATTTATTTACTCAACTGCTTGTATGAGATTTCTCTACTTGAAGTAGATTAAAGAAATTTGAGAACATGGCTACAAGAATCTGCGTATTCACTTCAGCACCTACCAATAAATGCCCTTACCTTAGCACTCAGTGGTATTTATTGGATAAAATTACATCATTTTCAAGCTATAAAGACCTGCGATTTCAACAAACTGATCTCGCTTTACAAATAAGAGAATTCAGGGAGAGACTGTCAGTTTCCTGGGGTCACATGGTCAGTCAATGAAGAATTTTTATCAGAACCCATATGTACTACCCCACGGTCTAATACTCATACTTTGGCTCCATTAACTGGCATCAGCATTATTGTTATAGTTCAGCATCTTATATTTCATATTGTAACTTCTTTCTTTCTCAGTATTATCTTTTATTTATGACTTTTTCTTAATAGTTATATAGTAATAAAGCAGTGATTTTGTATTAGCTCATTTTCACACTGCTATAAAGATACTACCTGAGATTGAGTAATTTATAAAGGAAAGAGGTTTAATTGACTTATAGTTCTGCAGGGCTGGGGAGGCCTTAGAAAACTTACAATCATGGCTGAAGACAAAGGGGAAGCAAGGCATGTCTTCACAAGGTGGCAGGAGAGAGAGAGAGAATAAAGAGGAAACTGCAACTTTTAAACCATCAGATCATGTGAGAACGCCTTCACTATCATGAGAACAGCATAGGGGAAACAGCCACCATGATCCCATCGCCTCCCACCAGGCTCCTCCCTTGACATGAAGGGGTTGCAATTTGAGATGAGATTTGGGTAGGGACACAGAGTCAAACCGTAGCAACTTTTAAAGAAATGTGTAAATGTTAGCATTGTTAAAATACCAGTTCAACATGCAAATGTGTTTATAAGGAATATGGTTCTTAACTCCACTTCAATTTTTTCCCTTCGAAATAAATTGTGCTTATTTTTTTTTCACTTTCACCCCCTATTCCATCTCTCAAATGAGCAAGGTGAACTGGAGAGTTTTTGCTTTGCTTTTTTCTGTTTTGTTTTTTAATGTGTTACAGATAGTTCTTACTGTTAACATTTCTGGCTTTCTGATTATGCATTTGATTTAAGTATGCAGAATTTTCAAAACTGGTTTTTCTTGCCATGTAGAACACAATGATTAATACCACTAATGTGGTTAAGGCAAAAGGCTGAGAGCAAAGACTCAAAGTCCAACAGAAGGTGGCAATGAATAACTATTAAACCACTCCATCTACTTTGTTTTTAAAAGTTACTAATTCGGTAACAGGGCCTTTGATGCAGGTCCTTTTAATTACAAATTTTATTTTGATAAAATGATTTCTGTTAAAGACAAAAATGTACTACACCTTTTAGTTGATTTTATTCAAGCTATCACAGTATGGAGGGCACCTCAGGTCTTCAGATGGCTGTGTCTCAGCAGAATGGTTCGCCTTAGACTTTTACAGAGATGGTTAAGTAAGTTACAGGTAGGGTGATTTTATAGGTGTGATTGTTTTACTACCAGAGGACATCTCATTCAGTTAATAAATGGGCAATGTTTATCTCTGTGTAAACTACTTTCAAGAGGACAATGTTTTCACTTTAGATAATTGCTCATGAGACAAAGAATGGAAAGTTGGCAAGTGGTGAAAAGGAAAGGGTCTGTGTGCAATCTTTTCATTTCTTAATGTTTGTGTTGAAGACAAAGATATGCATAAATCATGAAAATGTTTAAGCCTTCTTGTGTAAAGTTTCCTTTAAGAAAGATTTATTATCCTTTTACATTTCCACCCTCTTCTTAGGACACAAACATCAGAACAGCCCACACAATCACCTTAAGAAAGCTATATTAGTTTTCTGTGGCTGCTGTAACAAATTTATGCAAATTATATGACTTCAAACAATGGAATTTTATTTTTGCGTAGCTTTGGAGGCCAGAAGTCTGAAATCAGTATCACTAGGCCAAACTCGAGGTGTAGACAGGGTTCCCTTTCCTTGGGAGGCTGCAGGTGAGAACGTGTCCCTTATATGTTCAACTCTGGCAGTTTCCAGCATTTCTTAGTTTGTAGCCACTTCCTTCCAGTCTTCAAGGTGAGCATCTTCAAATCTCTCTCTGTGTCATCTTCACATTGTCTTTTCTGTGTGTATGTCAAAGATCCCTCTAACACTTGAAAACATTTGTAACTGTATTTACAGCCCACCTGGATAATCCAAAATAATCTCCACATAGCAAGATTCTTGACCGAATCACATCTTCAAAGACCCAATCTCATCTTCAATGACCATTTTTTCCATTAGAGATGGCATTTATAGGTTTCAGGTATTAGGGCCTTATATCTTTGGAGGTTATTATTTAGTCTATTACAGACTTATGCATTTATTTTCCCAAATTTATACAGCAAATAAGTGGTAAAGGAATTCTATCCTGGGATATGCTCTTTGCTTTTTTCCATAATTGTGTTAATTCAAGAAAGGGGATAAGAGATTAATTCACATTTTTGAGCACCTGCTATATTCTTTCTAGAGTGTGTTACGTTCATTATCTCATTTCATTTCAGTGTCAATATTGAGAGAGCAACTGGCAGTATTTCTATTTTACCAGTGAAGGGTGAAAAAAAAAAGCAATTTTGTCTGTGCTATACAAACATTGATTTACAGGTAACAGATTCACCAGTAGGTAAATGCTGCTTGTGGTCAAGTTTTCAACAGTACAGAGATGTAGAAAAATAACACAGAAAAATAAAATAATTCCATGTTAGTGCCATTGCTAAGAATCAATTTCTTTCATCCCATCTCTTCCTCTCTTTGAAGAATGCTCATTTATTATTAAATTGGATCTTTCCAATATTTTGTATGTTAAAATGCCCTTTCCAAAAATAGTGTAAACATATAGTAGTTGTTCTATTTGTTGGTTTGTTTTAACATCAAAATTTAATGTTTACAGTCAAGATTTATGTAATTTACTGCCTAATTTATTCTTTTATAAAATAGCACAGTCCAGGAAACTTGATGGGCCTTAATTTACTACACTATCGCAGCTAGTATGTGGTGGCATTGTGATTTAAGTTAACCATGACTCCAAAGCCTGTTTTCTCTCCACTAAAAAGGAGTCCTACTGATTATTAGAGAGAAGATAGTATGATTTCCACTTGCTTCTCTGCCACCTGTTGTCATGTGTTGTTTTAATGCAGAGATAAGTAATTAACAGCATGTAACTAATCTGCAATTGTGTTGTTTCCTTGCATGTGTTATGTAATATTATCATATTTTGGCAGATGGCCATTTATTGTCAAAAGAACAGAAATACACTGATTATCCCAGTGGTGTTGGTGGAGATTTGCATGTAAGGGAGAGGATGTGTAATCATTTCAATAAAGATGCATTTGTGGTTCATCTCATTTCATAATTTACAGACATGCTGAGCTCCTCTTTAGGTATTTTGTATAATTGAATGGATGAGCTGCATATTAAAGTGGCTGAATTTGTGTATGCTTTCCTGATCAAACCACATATTTCATTATTTGAATTTTCAGAGACTGGTAGTTTGCTCATGAAGTTGAATTTTTAAGTAAATGAGATGATGGAAATGGTTTGAAGAACTGTGCCTACTACTTACTAGTTGCACTCTTTTGCACAATTCTCAAGCTTAAGTATTTTAACTGTTTGCTTCTTTTATGACAGAATGCAGTTTCTTTGTATAATCATTCAGTATACCTCATTATATTTGTATTCATGCTTTACAATGTAAAATTACATTGTTTATCTTATATGAATGAGGAAAAGTGGGATCTGAAAGTTTTCTTTAGTAAATTGAATTTGGGTTTCAATTTGGCAAAGGATATAGAAGGAGCCTATATTTCTAGGTATTGTTTCAGATGAAACATTACATTTAGGAATATGTAAGAATTTGTGCATCCTTCTATAGGCCAACTCTGTAATGATAAGTTGTTACTTTAGAGCTAGACATTTCTTTTGGGAAAGTGATAGACCAGTCCTATTCCCACTAAAAATTGAAAGAAATAGATGGAGAGGGTACTTGTTTATGTTATTTCAAATATAGTTGAAATGTCAAAAAAAAAAAGAAGAAAGAAGGGGGAATAGAGAGGGAAGGGAAGAAAAGAGGGAGAAAATGGGCTGAGCTGTTATGCTATTAAATGTCTAACACTTCGTTCTGCTTATATAATTGTATAAAAATAATAAAAGCTAAATGATGTTATTGTGATTTTTATTGGTCATAAAACTGAAATCCAAAGCAGTTAAGTAGTTTCTCTAAGGTCATACATAAAGTAAGGGGTGGGCCAGAAATTTTAACCCATGGCTGTCTGGTGCTGTATTAGTCCATTTTCATGCTGCTGATAAAGACACACTCAAGACTGTGCAATTTACAAAAGAAAGAAGTTTAATGGACTTACAGTTCCATGTGGCTCACAGTGGTGGTGGGAGGTGAAAGGCATGTCTTACATGGCGGCGGCAGGAGAGAGAACTTGTGCAGGGAAACTCCGGTTTTTAAAACCATCAGATCCCATGAGACTTATTCACTATCACGAGAACAGTACAGGAAAGACCTGGCCCGATGATTCAGTTATCTCCCACTTGGTCCCTCCCACAACATGTGGAAATTATGAAAGCTACAGGATGAGATTTGGGTGGGGACACAGAGCCAAATCATATCAGGTATGAAGCCCATATTTCACTTCCAGATCTACTCCTCATGGGCTGACTTTTTTCTAAGAAGTATGATGCTGTAAAAACAAGCATTTTTCAGGATGGAAATAATATACTCTTTGGAGTGAGATAATATTCAAATCATTATTGGGTATTGATATGGTACAATCATTTTACACATTCTGAAACATTTGCTCCATTTAAGCATTCTAATCCTCCTCTGTTCAGTGGGGAAAAGGGATGGAAGAGAGCAAAGTTAGAGAGCATAAGGACAAGATGAATATGAGGTCTACTAACTGGAGAACAAATAACTGTAATGGTTTTAATGGGCCACATATAGGGGAACACCCCCCCAAATTTAAATGTTGAAGTCCTAACCCCCAGTACCTCAGAAAGTGACTATAGTTGGAGATACTGTTTTTAAAGAGAGAATTAAGGTTAAACGAGGTCATATGTGTGGGTCCTAGGCCAATATGACTGGTGTCCTCATAAGAAGAGGAGCTTAGGACACAGACATGCACAGAGGGAAGATCATGTGATGATAAAGAGGAGAAGATGACCATCTACAAGCCAAGGAGAGAAGCTAAAGAAGAAACAAACCTGCTGACATCTTGATGTGGGATTTCCAGTCTTTGCAACTGTCAAAAAATAAATTTTGGTTGTTTAAGCCACCCAGTCTGTGGTATTTTGTTTTGGTAACCCTAACAAACTAATACCAATAGTTTACTATTATTAAACTATTTGCTGAATTTGTGATCATAATGAATATATATGGATTGCTGCAAATTTAGAAAATACTAAAAGCAAGAAAATAAGCTACCACCCAGAGATACCTGTTATTACATCATTAACAGATTGATGCATTTTCTTCTAGTCCCTGTCTATTGTGTCTTTCTCGCCTTCTCAATTCCCTACATTATATACATCAAGAAGATTTATTTTCTGTGATTGTTGGTGTTTAATGAGTGATCAAAAAGCAAATGTTGAGTGTAGATATTGTCTGAAAAGGGTAATTCCTGTGCCTTTTGATGAGTTCATGCTAAGCAGAGCTCCCACATGACTTCCATAGCATCTATACATGTGTCTCGTCCCCGGGTGTTCAGAAACCTGATATTTAGTACTTAAAGCATGCATAAGTGTGAACTTGTAATCATAGCTATCAGAATTGATGCCTGATAATCTCAGGAATTGCCATAAAAAATGAAAAGCAGGGCTTTCTGCCTACTATTTTCTGTAATCCCACTTCTTAAACAATCATATTAATAGCTTTAGATGTTTATTTTCATATATATGTAAATAGATATATAAACATATATTCCATGTTTATAAAATATATTTTTTGTATTATATACTTTTAGAATGAGCATTTTCATATCATTAAATGTTAATAGTCGTTACATTTTTGACTACAAAATATTTCATCCTACTGTTGTATCATTATAACTAGTCAAAATATTTTTTGTTTCACCATTAATTTCTTTAAATTTTTTGCTTTGGTTATATATATATCACTATAATAAACACTTTTGAGTGCAAAGTTATTTTTTATTGAAGATTACTTCAGAGAGAAAATATCACAATAAAATTATTAGATCATAAACATATTTATGAAACTTTATCTCTTTTTAAAAATTAGTTTCTAATGTTTGCGTATAAGTTTATTTTCACACCAGCATCAGAATAGAGAGAGAGAGGGAAAGAGAAAGAGTGTGCACATTTGTGTTTTACTGTAGCCAGGGGTAAGCATTTTAATTGTTTTTGTTTGCTTGCTTAACAGGAAAAACATGTTTAGTCCTTGTTTTAATGATGATTACTATATTTTTCCTAGAGTTAGATTAAGAGAGGATGGCATTGACCTAAAACTGTGGTTTGCCAGAACTATGTTTGTTTGCTTCTGAATCTTAGGTCTTACTTTTGTCTTACGCTTCAGATACGTTTTCTTTAGATGGTCTTTTCCTCTTCCCTCTGTCACTTCAGGATGCTGCTATTACTTGTTATTTAAAGTTGTTATCTTGATAGTAAGCAGTAATTGAAGGAGGTTAAGGCTTTGCTATTTGAGCAAGTTTCAGCCTCAATCATAAACCATGCCCCTGTTCTTGGAATTGTAGCCTTTGAGGATTTCCTGGCTTTACTCGGGCTGCAGTTGTTTTCTCAGTGCTTAATTTTGCCTCTCCCTCAGGAGTAAGGTTTCTCTATAAGATGGTGCAAATTCTCCCAATGACTGTGGCCCTAAGGGCTTTTAAACTGTCCTGGCAGCCCATAATCACCCTTCACAAATTGTCAGCAATTGTAAGGAGCTCCAGTTGTAGCTGCCGCTTCAGGTCTACCCCAGGTGATACCTGTTTATGTTTTCTCTTTCTCTCAAGGCGCTGTTGATCTTTGGCTTTTCAGGCAGTTGTTTGCTGTGACCTCAACTCTCTACAGAATGTTTAAAAAGTCCTGCATTTATGGTCCTCTTTTTCATTGCAAAGGTGAGAGTGACTCTCCTCCTTCCTTTCTACATCCCCGACAAATGGCAACATTTTCCGTGGTGGATTTTTATAAAGTGTTTTACAAAACTCTGGAAGAGAGAAGGTGGGGAGAGAGGAGAGTCCCTGAGATTTTATTAAGTGAAGATTAATAATGTTATTGAGTGAGTCACATTCAAAATGTGTTTCTATTCCGTGCTGGGAATTCTTCACATCAAAAGAGAAATTCTCTCAAGGTCTAATGAGTTTTTAATTTTCACGCTTTTCCAGCTCATACTTGTTCCTGCTTCTTACTCAACTACTGTGAATATTAGTGATTGTAACCATTAACATTTGTTGTATGAATTGTACTATTGCAAAGTAAAACTCTAAAGGAAAATGACGTTTTCTTCACATTGTTTATGTTTATGGAAAATCCAGAATCCTGGGTGGTAAGGGATTAATGAGAGTAATGACTATCACAATTATAACCTGATTACTGCCAAACAACTTCAAATAAACTAAGCAGGCAAAAGTATTAGTCTTTCATATGGATCTTGCTTTTAGTGGGAAAGTAGACCACACTGGAAAGGAGTGTATATATGCGTCTGTTAATTTAATGGGAGTTGATGCTGGGAGATTAATCTAGGGTAATACGGGATACAAAAGTAAAACTTTGCTTTCTTCTGTAAAAAAGACAGGAATCTTTTTTCTTAGAAGGCTTCATCTCCTTAGCACCCTAGAGGCTTCCATTACTGATATTGGGGATGGATAAAGGGTTGTGATATTTGAAGGTATTTGTGAGAGGAACCTGGACTGCTGGTTTAAGCATCACTTGTGTCTTCCAAAGCCTTGGCAAACTTAACACTGTACAAATTATATGGCTTAGAGAAGCTTGTAAATAGCCTGTAATTCACTTTTGTCCCTATAGATTTGTGGGGGGGTATATTGGTCTAAAAAATTGTAAGGCCATATAGTTTGAAGGTATACTAGTTGGAATATAGAAATCATTGGTTCTTCACAATTCCCTCTCAGTAGGCATTTCAAATGGTTTGTAGAACATACACTTTTTTGCATATATTTTTCAATTTACACAATTAGCATAAAATACTCTATTGTAGTCTTTGGTACATCAGAATAAGATTGCTCCTCTGCTTTTTGCTATTTTTCATGTTTTTTTCCCCCAACAATTCAGTTAATATATTCTCATTTCGTAAGTGTTTTTATTTAAAGTTGAAAATAACTACTCTTTTTCGTAGCACAAGTAAATAGGAGATTCTTGATTCTTGAAATGGCTGCTTAAAGTTAATTCATACGTTCAAACATTTACTTTTCTTTCTAGAAATTTTGAAGAAAATGTGTTTATTTTTCCCAGTATATTTTTTTAATTACAATGTAAAATGAGTACTTTTATGAATTTCTATGCCCAGTGGGAAAGACAAGAATAGCAAAGGGATTACAAACTGTTTTTTCTTATATCTGGGAGAAGGTCAGAAAAGAAAAGTAACCCAGTCAGATCTCCTTATAAACATGCTAATAATAGATATGACAAAACACTAAGGATGTTTACTACTGGGAGAGTTCTTTATTTGGAATGCTTTTAGCAGGCTATTCATGATCTGTCCAGGATTGCTTATGGTAAATAAATCTGGACTCTATGAACTCACAGCCATTGCTTACTTTTGTTGAAAATATACTTTTATTAGAGACTGAACATTTTTAATAGGGACAATATACTTTGTAATGTTAAAAAAAACGAAGACGGAGCTATCATTAGAGGACTACACTTTTCCCTATTTTAATTGTTGCTTTCATCTTTTAGTTACAGTAAAATTTAATACTAAGTAAAAATATTTGATTCTTGTGAATCTTATTTGACAATCTGATTTTACTTTCACAAAGGTATAAATAAGTGATTTTTAACAGCAATGATCACACAAGCTAAGAAACCTTAAGTTGTCTTTGATATCTTCTCTTGCATCCCCCTATCTAATCAAATATATTCTGTCAATTTTAGTTCTACACATGTCTTGAATGTGTTTTTCTTTCACATTGCTATCACTGCAGGCAGGCTAAGCCACTATCATCTCGTCTGTGGTTTTTGCAATGGCCTCCTTACATGTTTCCTGTCCCTGTTGGTATTCTCCTCCAGTACATTTTCTACACCACTGATTCTCTCTTTAGAGGCTTTCAGGAATTTCCTATGGCTTTTATTCTAAAGGCCAAAACCTTTAACACTGCTTCACAGGCCCCTGCCCACCCTGAATTCTCTATTAATCCAATCACAACAGTATTATTTCTGCTTCCAAGCTTCTTCCCACCTCAGGGTCTTAACACATGTTTTTTTCCCTGCCTGAAGCACTCTTCCTCAGCTAATGGGCTTGTCATAGATTAATAAATTTCATGTCCTCTTTGAAGACCCCTTGATCTTCAATGCTAGAAGGAGAATTTATTGTATAATCTTGCTGCTGCTTCTACTTCTTTATAGGATTTATCCAAGTTGGAACTAACTAATTGGCACTTTTAAATTTATCTATCTGTCTGATTTCTGTAGTCCCATCTTCTCTTCAAGCTTTGTAAGTCTCTTTTGTTTACAGTGCTATCACAATGGAAAAACAGCATCTAGCAAGTAGAAAACATTCCAAAAAATAAGCAAATTAACATAGTAAGGAATTTCCAGGTGATAAAAGAACGATGAGTGGGTGCTGTGTATTGTTCGATGTTTAAGGTGGAATTAGCCCTGGCTCTTTCCTCCTGAATCTGTGCTTTGATAAATGTTGTATAGATACAATTCTCCTTTATAACTAAACACTTACTGCAGAGAAATAAGCAGGGTGATCTGTCAAGATTAGCACATTGCTTTATTACACACAGGCAACTTCTTTGAAGTGCTTAGTGTTTAGTGAAGGCATTGCTTGAGAATGAAGCAGGTAAAATATCTTCTCTAATGAAAAGAATATCAGGTGTTCATAAAGAATAATGGGGAAATACATCCCATAAAGTTACAAGCTTAGGAATAAATAATAGGACAGACATTCTAGATTTCAGATTTTTATGGAAGCTAAACTTGTCAAGCAAAATATATGCATTCAGAAGAAAGTTCACAGTTCTCTTCAATTTGCTTTCAGTATAGCTGTTATTCTGTTTCTGTTCTGTACACAGGTAGAGTTTAGGTTTTTATGTCAAAGCTTCAGACTCTCATTTATCAGCATGCCAATGGGGGAGAACTGTGAAGAAATTGACACAATGGTCATTAAATTTCTGTAGAAGAGGTGAACATCTGATTGTTCTCAGAGATGCTTCTGGCTTTTAACAAATAAGGCAGAACATAAACAGCTCCAGGCAAGACAGAAAACATCAGTCATCTGATTCCAGCATCTGTGTTATTGCCAGTAAGGATGAGTGGGTTTTAATTTTTATATATCACCTATATCACTACTGGAACCATCTCAGTGGTTTGGTAGATTGCCTTACTAAATACTAAATCTCTTAGAAATTCTTTGGTCCAGTGGTCGAATATAGTCACATCAATTACATATGTCACTGAGTACTGGCTTTTTCCTTCAACAGATTGGTATATTGTTGTATATAGGTGATATATTGAGAGGTCTTGAACTCTATAGAAAATTTATGGTAATAAGATTGCAACCATAGTTTTTTTGTTATAGGTTCTCCATTATGAAGAATGATCTGAGAAGAGTCTTAGTCCATTTAAGTGGCTAAAACATAATGCTATAGACTTGAGGGCTTATAAACAACAGAAATTTATTTCTCACAGTTCTAAATGTTAAGAAGTCCAAGATTAAGGTGCTTATATTTGGCGTCTGGTGAAACCCTGCCTCTTAATTAATAGATGGCATTCTCCTTCTGTGTCCTCAAATGGAGAAAAGGAACAGAGGAGCTTTCTTTTTTATGAGGGCACTTATTGCATTCATAGGGACTCCATCCTCATAACCTAATCATCTCCCAAAGTCTCCACTCCCTAATACTCTTGCATGGAGGATTAGATTTCAACATATGGATTTTGGGGAAACATAAAGATCCAGTGTCTATAGCAAGAAGTTTATATTTTCATAGAACAAAGGAAATAAATTATTATTTTTATGGAATGATCTAGTATAATGTCTCCTAATCTGCCAGTTTCACACAATGTGTTTAATGTTTTATATACTTTGTGTGTGTGTGTGTGTGTACTTCTAGGAAATGATAAGCTAATCTGTATTACACAACTGTTTATGAGGTATTACAGACCTGAACAGAATCAGAGTGTATAAATACTATATGGAGAGAAGACTTTGGTTTTATACTGGGGGTTTACGACATAAAAGAGCAATAAGGACAGAGTTCTGTTTTGCAAATTTTGCCAGTAATAACCATGTGTACAGGTAGATATGCATTTGTACCTTCTCCATATACTTAATTTTACAGTGAGTTAAAAATGCCAGAGATGAATTTTCTTTTATCCTTGTTTATTTCAAGAGGTGGAACATTTCCTCCATAGTTATCCTTGAGATGTTGCTGATAATTTAGGTTAGATTAGCAGGAATTTAACTAGAAAACAGGGAAGGTCTGGCTAAGAAGGTTTTCAAAAAGACATGGACCATTTAAAGGAATAAATGCTGTATATGTAGTTTTGAATAATGTTTTGCTCAATACTCATAAATAATGATATTTCACAAGTATGAGTTGGAGGAAGTATGAGTTTAATTAAAAAGGAGTGAAAAGAGAGTCTCTTGGCTACAGACAGCATGACTTCAATGTAGCAAAATATGTCAATTCTTCTTTTAAAGTTGCTGTGTTTAAAATATCCTATATTTTAGTAGTACATGATTGCAGTTGCTTTATTATGGTTACAAATTATGTGAATTTGGAAATTAGGGTGTACAGAATAGGAGTGGCATTTTAGAACTTTACCATATCTGGTACCTCAGTTGAGATCTCTTAAACAGCTGGAGATACCTCTAGAAGCCGGGGGCTGGGACAACTAAGACTGGAGAAAACATTTCCAATATAAACTCTACCCACAGTCTGCTTTTCGGGGTGTGGTGGCTCAAGGACAGTCTCAACTGGGACTCTAGTACTTTGAACCTACATGGGCCCTCTCTGTGAGGCTTGGAATTCTCGCAGCATCGTGGCTAGATTCTGGGAGGGAATGTACAAGAATGAAAGCTCCAGGAAGGAGAATTATGCAAAAATGATTTTTGTGTAATTTAAAAAAAATATGCAAAATCTGCAAGACCTTTTATAATCTAGATTTAGAAGTCACATAACATCACTTGAAACTTGCAATATTGATAGAGGAAGTCAAAAGCCCACTCAAATTCAAAGGGAAACTCATAGACCTTACTTCTTAATGAGAGGAGTGCAAAGGATTCTGAGGCCACATTTTAAAAGTCACATTTTTTATTCCATGGATTATTTACATTCTTCCCCATGAAAAATACATACTCAACCTCCCAATACCCCACATAAGATTGTATCATGTTACTGAATCAGGCCAGAAACTTGTCATGTAAATCAGGTCCAAGTGCAGGTGAGACCTCTTGAGTTCAGTACCTCATGTTCTGCTCCTCTCAATCTGAAGACCTGTGAATTAAAGAAATACATTTAATTCAGGAACCAAAAGTCAAATACTGAACATTCTCACAAGAAGGAGCTAGGCCAGGCGCAGTGGCTCACGCCTGTAATCCCAGCGCTTTGGGAGGCCGAGATGGGTGGATCACTTGAGGTCAGGAGTTCAAGACCACCCTGACCAACATGGTGAAACCCTGTCTCTACTAAAAACACAAAAATTAGCCAGGCGTGATAGTGCATGCCTGTAATCCCAGCTACTTGGGAGGCTGAGGCAGGAGAACCACTTTATCCCAGGAAGTGGAGGTTGCAGTCAGCCGAGATCACACCACTGCACTCCATCCTGGGTGACAGAGTGAGAGACTCCCTCTTAAAAAAAAAAAAAAAAAAAAAAGAGGGAGCTAAACATTGAGCACACATGGCCATAAAGATGAGACCAATAGACAAAGCAGACTACCAGAGGGGGAAGGGAGGGAGGGGTGTGTGGGTTGAAGAACAACCTATTGGATACTATGCTCACTACCTGGGTGATGGGATCCGAACCCCACACCTCAGCATCATGGAATGTCTCCGTGATGTTATCCATGATAACAAACCCACACATGTACTCCCTGTATCTAAAAGTTGAAATTGTTTAAAAAAAGAAGCACTTTATATGCCTGCACGTTCAGCCAACAGTAATTAGACAGGTATTCAATAAACTTAAATGCACCTTGGCTTATTTAAGATGAGGAAAAAAATGACACATAAAATTGTTACTGGTCCAGAACATTTCTGATCCAGCTAGCATGTGTTGTCACTTCTGTGACTCAAGCTCATATTGTTGCCTGGAGATAATTCTTCATATCTCTTGTCTTTGTCCTTTGACTTATCTTACTATCCTCCATAGGAAATAGAACATGAAGATAGATAATTATTTTTTGTTTGTGTAAATGGAAGTTCAGTGATACGAAGTCTTGTTTTATATTGCTCTACCTCTGCCCTTTTCCATTTGAGTGGTATTACTTCTCCCAGTATATTTTGTTCTCCAAAAGATTGTGGATATTTAAAAAATATCATTGAGATTTATTCAATTAGATTCAGACTGATATGGTTTGGTTATGTCCCAACCCAAATCTCATCTTGAATTCCCATGTGATTTGGGAGGGATCCAGTGGGAGGTAATTGAATCATGGGGGCAAGTCTTTCCCATGCTTTTCTTGTGATAGTGAATAAGTCTCGTGAGATCTGATGGTTTTAAAAGGAGGAGTTTCCCTGAACAAGCTCTCTCTCTTTGCCTGCTGTTATCCAGATAAGACCTGACTTGCTCTTTCTTGCCTTCTGTCATGAATGTGAGGCTTCCCTAGCCACATGGAACTGTAAGTCCAATTAAACCTCTTTCTTTTTTAAATTGCCCCTTCTTGGGCATATCTTTATCAGCAGTATAAAAATGAACTAATACAGTCAATTGGTACCAGTAGAGAGGCGTGTTGCAGAAAAGATACCCAAAAATGTGGAAGCGACTTTGGAACTAGGTAACGGGCAGAGGATGGAACAGTTTGGGGGGCTAAGAAGAAGACAGGAAAATGTGGGAAACTTTGGAACTTCATAGAGACTTGTTGAATGGCTTTGACAAAAATTCTGGTAGTGATATAAACAATAAGGTCCAGGTTGAGGTGGTCTCAGGTAGAGATGAGGAACTTGTTGGGAATTGGAAAAAAGGTGACTCTTGTCATGTTTTAGCAAAGAGACTGGTGGTATTTTGCCCCTGCCCTAGAGATTTGTGGAACTTTGAACTTGAGAGAGATGATTTAAGGTATCTAGCGGAATAAATTTCTAAGCAGCAAAGCATTCAAGAGGTGACTTGGTTGCTGTTATAAGGGAATCAAGTCCGTTATATAAGGGAAGCAGAGCATAGAATTTCAGAAAATTTGCAGCCTGACAATGTGATGGAAAAGAAATCCCATTTTCTGAGGAAAAATTCAAGCTGGCTGCAGAAATTTGCATAAGTAATGAGGTGCCAAATATTAATCCCCAAGACAACAGAGGAAATGTCTCCAGGACATGTCAGAGGTCTTTACGGCAGCCCCTCCCATCACAGGCACAGAGGCCTAGGAGGAAAATGTGGTTTTGTGGGTTGGGCCCGGGATCTCTGTGCTTTGTGCAGCCTAGGGACTCGGTGGCCTGCGTCCCAGCCACTCTAGCCATGGTTGTAAGGGGCCAACATAGAGCTTGGGCTGTGGCTGAAAGAGGCCTATGTAGAGCTCAGGCCATGGCTTCAGAGGGTGCAAGCCTGAAGCTTCCACATGGTGTTGAGCCTGCAAGTACACAGAAGTCAAGAACTGAGGTTTTAGAACCTCTGCCTAGATTTCAGAAGATGTATGGAAATCTCTGGATGTCCAGGCAGAAGTTTGCTGCAGGGGTGGGGCTCTCATGGAGAACCTCTGCTAGGGCAGTGTTGAAAGGCAATGTGGGGTCAGAGCACCCACACAGAGTCCCTACTGGGGCACTGCCTAGTGGAACTTTGAGAAGACAGCCACCATCCTCCAGACCTCAGAATGGTAGATCCACCAACAGCTTACACTCTGCATCTGGAAAAGCTGCACACACTCAATACCAGCCCATGAAAGTAGCTGGGAAGGAGGCTGTACCCTGCAAAACCACAGGGGCAGAGCTGCCCGAGACCATAGGAACCCAACTCTTGTATCAGCATGACCTAGGTATGAGACATGGAGTCAAAAGACATTATTTTGGAGCTTTAAGATTTTACTGCCTCGCTGGAGCTCAGACTTGCATGGGGGCTGTATCCCCTTTTTTTGGCCAATTTCTCCCATTTGGAATGGCTGTATTTACCCATTGCCTGTACACCCATTGTATCTAGGAAGTAACTAATCCACTTTTGATTTTACAGGATCATAGGTGGAAGAGACTTGCCTTGTCTCAGATGAGACTTTGGACTGTGGACTTTTGAATTAATGCTGAAATGAGTTAAGACTTTGAGGGACTGTTGAGAAGGCATGATTGGGAGAGGATGAGAAATTTGGGAGGGGTCAGGGTGGAATTATATGGTTTAGCTGTGTCTCTACCCCAATCTCATCTTGAATTCCCATGTGTTGTGGGAGGCACCCAGTGGGAGGTAATTGAATCATGGGGGCAAGTCTTTCCCATGCTGTTCTTGTGATAGTGAATAAGTCTCATGAGATCTGATGGTTTTTAAAAAGAGGAGTTCCCCTTCACAAGCTCTCTCTGTTTGCCTGCTGCCATCCAGGTAAGATGTGAGTTGCTCTTTTTTGCCTTTCGCCATTAATGTGAGGCTTTCCCAGCCACATGGAACTGTAAGTCCAATTAAACCTCTTTCTGTTGTAAATTGCCCAGTTTCAGGCATGTCTTTATCAGCACGAAAACGGACTAATACATACATCTTTTTGAGATAAACCCTTGTCTTTACTGGGCCCCCTATGAGTCTGTTTTGAGAGTTTTAGAAGCCCTATTGTTTAATAGAGAGGATTTCCTAAACAAGACCCTAAGACCCTTAGAAGGGCTTTTGTCTGTCTGCATGGGTCTATGAGGCACCAACTTATCTCTTTCTGAGGTCTTATTAAAGGGTTTTTAAGTCATACCCTTAGCATTATCTTCAACTCCAGTCCACATTTTCCTATTAACACACTAGCTTTGACATTACCTTATGGTCCTTTCTTACTCTGAGAAGCCCCAGCTGGCGGGCATTACTGGCCTAAGCTCTTTATATTTCTTCCCAATTCTACTCCAAGTTACACAATGTACTTTAAGTTAATTTGACTTTATCTCTCTGCTCCCTCATAGATATCTAGAAGAAGCCAGAAAATATATTTAACAATTCTCCTTAGCGTGATTATCAAATTTATTAGTTACCTTATTTTCCCTTTACTGCAGCTTGCAGTATTATTGTCCTCATGTTCTGTTGTGCTCTGAAAAACAGCCTTCATGAGGCTTATCAGGATTCTGCTCACCAACTCCTCCATTAACCAATATTGCATATTTTTAGGTTTTTGTTCCACCAGTATTAACTCCCAGTTACCAAAATCTGTTTCAGTAATTTTTACATCATAAAAAGAAAACTCCAAAATATAGTAATTTTAAACAATAAAACAGATTATTATGCTCCAAGTTTCTATCCATCAGAAATCTGAATATGGGACAGAGGAGATGACTGTAATTTCTATGGCTTCTTCTGGGTTGAACCAAGGGCTACTGGAGTGAGACAAGATTTAAATGGCAGGGAGCTAGAATGCTGGGGATGGAGGATGTGATCTCAGATGACTCCTTCACTCATCTGTTTTCACCAAGGCTGGATAGACTGAAGTTCAAGCTCAACTAGGCCTTCCCAGTCTACTAGTTATGCATGGCACCTCCATATGGTTTAAGCTTATGATAGCATAGTGGTTGGGTTCCAAAAGGTGGATGTAGCAAGAGAGAGTTCTAAGATTTAGCATCCTAGGAGAACCACGTAGATGCTACCTTTAAGTAACATTTTATGATATAGGCAGAAGTCACACAGAGTCACCTATATTGTACTTTTTTGGCCAAGTATTCATATGCCTTGCTACATTCTAGGAGAAAAATTACAGATTCCACATCTCAATGAGGAGGCTGTTAAAATTTTTGAAGTGATTTTTTAAACTATCAAAGACACTAATATTCACTTTAGATTTAATGATCCTTTCATGATTAACACTTTTTATCGGTTCTACAATAGGTTCTTAATCATGCACTCTATACCAAGTACTATATTGGCTAATGAACTTGGTCTTTATCTCCAGATAACAGAACTGAGTCGTAAAAATAAATTCTGATACAAATAAATAATTATTTAAAAAGTGGTAGTTTTAGTAAAAGGATTGTATATAAAGTGATGCGGAGGCATATTGGGAAAAGTAAACATACCTGAGGAAAGTATACAAGTGAAAGTGGCTTCTTGCACTGAGCTTGATTTATCCAAACAAAGAATAATAATAAACTATTTTAGGAAAGGAAAACAAGTACATGCATAAGCATAGAGGCATGTTTATAAGCTCCCATAAAATAATAGAAGTTCCCAATATATGGCAGATAATATTAGGGCCAGTTCAAGAAGGATTATGATTATTATTTTTTGTCATCTTTAGAAACTCATGCCAATCCACCGGTAATGGCAACATCGAACATCATAGGTAGGTAAGCTATTTAGCTCTGTTGTCAGTTACCTTTTGAACAGTGGAGCTGCAACTAAATGTATAAAGGGATGCAGATTATAGGATACAATTGTAGGAGACAATGAGAAAGTGAAAGAAAGAGCTGGAGTATATGAGAATCCTGAAAGAACTGCAGGCGTGTACAATTTGATGTACAGGGAAATCTGAGAAATCCAACATGTCTATCTGGCAAAGTGGGATCCTCAGGAGAAGCCCATAGATAGATCTGGGGGAATTTGTTTTCTCTGTATAGCTACTACTCTATGGATCTGCAGCCAAGCATCTGGTGTTGGGATGAGGGCTCCTGCTTTTGATCAGGGCTAGCAGTTAGGAAGACAAGCTGGATGTGGAGCTGAGGAAAGTGATGACAAGCTGAGACCCACTGCGTACCACTGTATTTGACCATTTTTCATCTGGCCTTAAAGACTTCCTGAGAGGAATGGCTGCTGCTGCCATATGCCTTCCAAACCTCATTAAGTACTTATCTTTGGCCAATTCTGATTAAAGCCCAGAGAGAAAAGGATTCTGACAAAGGCAGTCGTCAGACTAAATAATCTGACAATGGTATACTTGCCCATATATGCTTCTTAGACTTAGCAGTGTGTATCCCAAATAATATCTGCCTCAGAGTATTAGTCATTAATAGTTAGTTTATAAGATTTGAAGAGAAATAGCCAAATTGTTAAACATTGAACTATATTTATTATTTAATATTATTGATATTTGCTTTCAAGCACAAGATTTGGCTCAGTCCCATATTCCTTGACATTTAATATTCCTTGCATTCTGGAAGGACACCTGGTAATGTGACTCCTGACCCAATAATAACCATGTCTCTGCAAAATATATTCTCAATTCCTAATCCATTAAGTATCTTCTTTTGCAGTTATATTTTTCCTTCATGAAATTGTTCTGGTCAGAGTTAGTTGGATCAGGTATATGTCTTGACCAAAAATGGGTCAGTCATATTCCCCCATCTAAAATATTGGAATGAGGACTAAAATCAGGACGAATATCACTTAGAACTATGTAAAGCTACTATTACTGTGATCTGTTAAAACAGGGTCTGTGAGGTGCCATGGTTTTTCCCTTCTTCCAGAGAGCCAAAGAGAATCTATCCAATTTGCAACTGATAAAGAGAACTAAAGGACTGATTTTTTAAGAAATGCAAAGACTAGAGGAAATAACAGCATCAATTGTTGGTTTATTTGTATTTCTAAAACATTCTCTTGAGTTCAGTTTCTTCCCCAGCTTCCACAGAAAATGATCTTTATAAGATATTTCCCCGATTTGACTCAGCTGGCCCGATTTGGTTTCTACTATAAATATTCTAAATAATATATGTCAAAATAAGTGTCTATATATAAGTAATTTAACATATATATAACATATAAATAGTATATATAATATTTATTTTTATGAGGTTTTTTTAATGAGATGGGGTCTCACTCCATCACCCATGCTGGAAAGCAGTGGCGCGATCTTGGCTCACTGCAACCTCCGCCTCCCAAGTTCAAGTGATTCTCCTGTCTCAGCCTCCTTAGTAGCTGGGATTACAGTTGCCCACCACCATGCCTGGCTAATTTTTGTATTTTTAGTAGAGACCTCAACTGATCTACCCGCCTCGGCCTCCCAAAGTGCTGGGATTACAGGTGTGAGCCACCATGCCCTGACGTAATCTTTTTATATTTTAAATTCTTCAAGTCAGCAATACAACATAGGCAGCAATTGGGAAGTCATTTATCAAGATCTTTCCACTGTAGTAGATAGCAAAGCAGTGTCAACTTCACAAACTACATGTCTATAACACTTTCTTGAAGATGCTAAAGACATTTTATATTTTATTATTATATTTCCAAAGAAAGACTCAAATACTTATGATTTTTTTCATGATCTTGGACAACTTATTCTACATATTTGCTACTTATCTTCCTGTCTTATGTGATCGTTACAAGAATTATGTGTGTTAATACACACAGTATACTTAGAATGTTGTACCATATACAAGTGAACTTGTTATAAGCATTAAATGTATTTATTAATTCTAGAGGCTACATCCCTCAATATGATATGACAGTATAATTTATCTATTTTACAATAAAAATGTAACCAATTTTTCAGGTTAAGGATATTAAACAAAGGAAATATCAGTATGTGTATATATGTATATACATATGTGTAAACATATACTTTTTGAAAAAATTATGAGACAACTTATATATAAACATTGTGTTTTAGACATTATTTTGCAGAAAAGGAGACAAATTAACAGAAACTACCTTCTAAATCCCTTGTATTCAATGTTAGTTATTTCACAGCAGATGTATAATTGCCATTTATAATCACAAATGATTATAAACTTCATCTGTGATTTCAAGTCTCAGTCATGCTGGCACCAATGCCTATGAGAATAAAAGTACCCTAATGATGATTTTCTGTTGGTTCATTAAGGACAACCATTGTTTCTAAAGATTAAATCAAACACTAATGCTCTGCTGGTTATTAGTACTGTGACCAAGGAAACTACAGGCTATGAAACTATATAAGAATCAGTAGCTATTAAGAAAAAGAATAAGAAATGAAATGAGACAGGAAGGGAAGGGGGGAGAAAAAGGAAGGAAAGATTAAAAATGTATAATCTATAGTATTTTTAAGTATTTAAATTATTTTAAAAATAATATTTCAGTTACAACTCAGGTCATTTGATAACCCTTATTTTATTTCCACATTCTATCCTCCAATCAAAACCTGTAATATTTATGAAATCAATGACATGGAAAATTTGTCTACTTCTGTGAGTTTTTCATAAACTGATATGACTGTAAATAACACAAAGTTTTGTTGAATCACTTAAACAGTTGTTTTTAATATGCATCTATTAAACCTAATTTTTCACTGTGTCTTTCCTAGTATCATCATTTAAGAAACATCTGATGTGTGAGCCTCTATTCTGCTGCTATGATAAAGCTTATGCCATTATAACAAGATAATAGGTCATGACCTAGACAACCATAAATCCACTGCCTATCTCTATAGATTTGCCTATTCTGAATATATCATATAAGTGGAATCATATAATATGTTGTCTTTTCCTGACTGGTCTTTTTCCCTTAGCACAAAGTTTGCAAGTTTCATCAATATGGGCCATGTATTAGTACTTTGTACTTTTAATTGTTAAAAAAATATTTCATTGCAGGAATATACTAGATTTTGTTTACTTTTTCATCAGTTGATTTGAATTTTGGGTTCTTTCTATTTTTTTAATATGAGTTTGCTATGAACATTTATGTATAAGTTTTATTGTGGTTATATGTTTTCTTTTCAATTCAGCATATACCTAAGGGCAGAGTTATTGGAGATATACTAACTTTTATGCTTAATGTTTGATGAACTGTCAAACTATTTTCCAAAGTAGTTGCACCACTTCATATTTCCATCAACTTGCCAGCATGTCAGCATACAAACAATAAATTAGGATCAAATATCTGCCCATTCTCTCCAATAGTAATAATAATAATAATTGTCTTTTATAATGTAGCAGTCCTCCTGGCTATGAAGTAGTATCTCATTGTGTTTATAATGTTCACTTCCTTATTAATGATATGTTCAACATCTTTTCACGTACTTAATGCTCATTTGAATATCTGATTTGAACAAATGTCTATTGAAATGTTTCATTTAAATTTTTTTTTTTATTTCTTATTTGAACTTTTAGTTTCAGTTATACATGTGCAGGCTTGTTCTATAAATAAATTGTGTGTCATGGGGGTTTGGTGTACAGATTATTTCATCACCCAGGTAAAAAGTATTCTCCCTGACTAGTTTTTTGATCCTCACTCCCCTCCCATCCACCACCCCCAAGTAGGCCCTGGAGTCTACTGTTCCCTTCTTTTATATCCACACATACTCAGTGTTGAGCTCTCACTTATAAATGAGAACATGTGGTGTTCAGTTTTCTGTTCCTGCATTAGTTTGCTTAGGATAATGGCCTCCAGCTTCATCCTTGTTGCTGCAAAAGACATGATCTCATTTTTTATGGCTCCATAGTATTCCATGGCATATATATGTACCACATTTTAATTGTCCAGTCTACTGTTGATGGGTATTTAGGCTTATTCCATGTCTTTGCCATTGTGAAGAGTGCTATGATGAACATACACATACATGTGTCTTTATGATAGAATAATTTATAATCCTTTGAGTATATACCCAATAATGAGATTGCTGGGTCAAATGGTAGTTCTATTTTAAGTTGCTTGAGAAATTACCAAATTGCTTTCCACATTGGCTAAACTAGTTTACAGTCTCATCAACAGTGTGTAAGCATTCCCTTTTCTCCACAGCCTCACCAGCATCTGTTATTTTTTGACTTTTTGATAATAGCCACTCTAACTCTTGTCAGATGGTATCTCATTGTGGTTTTAATTTGCATTTCCCCAAAGATTAATGATGTTGAGCATTCTTTCATATGTTTCTTGGCCATGTATGTATCTTCTTTTGAAACATATCCTTTGCCAACTTTTTAATGAGGTTGTTTTTGGCTTGTTAATATAAGTTTATTATAGATTCTGAATATTAGACCTTTATCAGATGCATAGATTGTAAATATTTTCTTTCATTCTGTGGGTTACATAGTTACTCAGTTGATAGTTTCTTTTGCTGTAAGCTCTTTAGTTTAATTAGATCTCATTCTTCAATTTTGTTTTTCTCACAAGTGCTTTTGATATTTTTGCCAAAAAATCTTTCTGAGGGCTTATGTCTAGAATGGTATTTCCTCAGTTTTCTTCAAGAGTTTTAATAGCTCTATGTTTTATATCTTTAATCCATCTTGAGTTGATTTTTGTGTATAGAGAAAAGGAAGCTCTCAATTCTTGTTGTAGAGATCTTAAGGAATCTCTTCAACAGAACAGGTAAGATGGGATCAAGGATGCCCACTGTCACCACTTGTATTCAAGGTAGTACTGGAAGTCCTAGTCAGAGCAGTCAGGCAAGAGAAAGAAATAAAAGACATCTAAATAGTAAGAGAGGAAGTCAAACTCTCTGTGTTTGCAAATGATATAATTTTATATCTAGAAAACCCCATTGTCTCTGCCCAAAAGCTCTTAGATCTGTTAAGCAACTTCAGCAAACTTTCTGGATACAAAATCAATGTACAAAAATCAGTAGAATTTCTATACACCAATAATATCCAAGCTGAGTGCCAAATCAAAAATGTAATCCAATTCACAATACACACACACACCTAGGAATATAGCTAACTAGGGAGATGAAAGATCCCTGCAACAAGAATTTAGACAAAACACTGCTGAAAGAAATCAGAGTTGACAGAAACAATGGAAAAACATTCCATGCTCATGGATAGGAGGAATCAATATTGTTAACATGGATGTACTGCCCAAAGCAATTTAAAGATTCAATGCTATTCCTATAAAACTACCAACATCACTTTTCATTGTATTAGAAATCTATTCTAAAATGGAAATGAAAACAAAAAAGGGCCCAAACAGCCAAAGCAATCCTAAGCAAAAGGAACACATCTAGTGGCATCATATTACCCAAACTTCAAAGTATACTACAAGGGTACAGTGACCTGAATGGCATGATACTGGTATGAAAGTAGATACATAGACCAATGGACCTAAGGTGTCCAGAAACAAAGCAGCACACCTGCAACCATTGGTTCTTTGACAAAGTAGACAAAAAGATACACTGGGGAAAGGACACTCTATTCATAAATGGTAGTGAAATAACTGGCTACCCTTATGCTGGAGATTAATTTTTTTATTTCAATAGCTTTAGGGGTACAAGTGGTTTTTGGTTATTACATGGATGAATTGTATATAATGGTGAATTCTGAGATTTTACTGTACCCATTACCTGAATAGTGTACATTTTACTCAACAGATAATTTGTCATCCTTCACCCTCTTCCATCCTTCCCACTTTTGAGTCCCCAGTGTCCATTAAACCACTCTGTATGACTTTGTGTACACATAGCTTAGCTCCTACTTAGAAGTGAGAACATGTGGTATTTGGATTTCTATTCCTGAGTTACTTCACTTAGGATAATGGCCTCCAGTTCCACTGAGTTACTGCAAAATATAGTATTTCATTATTTTTTGTGACTGAGTAGTATTCCATAGTATGGATACACACACACACACACACACACACACACACACACACACATACACAATATTTTCTTTATCCACACATCAATTGATGTACACCTAAGATTGATTCCATATTTTGCAATTGCGAGTTGTGCTGCAAAAAAGATACACATGTTGGTGTTTTTTTAATATAAGAACTTATTAGGTGCATAGATGTTTATGATTGTTATTTTGTCATAATAAGTTGACACTTTGCCATCATAAAATTTTCTCGTTTACCTCATTACAATATTGTTTTGATATTTCATCTGATATTAATATGGTCACTGTGACTTTTTAAAATTAGTGTTTTTTTAGTATTCTTTATACATCTATGTATTTAGTTATTTTCACACACTGTTTTCCCATTTAAAGATTGCCTCTTGTAAGCAGTGTAGAGTTGAGTCCTGTTTTCATTTTGCTTTCTTTTGTTCTGTCTGATTTAGTCTTAGTCTGACAGTATTGCCTTAAGTTGTGTTATTATTAAATTTATATTTAATGTGATATTTTGGGGTTTGGGGGTAATATTTTATACGTATTTTACTGCCTTCTGGTTTTGTTTTTTTTCTATATTTATTTTGTGTTATTTGTCAGTTTTCAAAGTTTAATTTTAATTTTGTCATTGCCTTTAGCTAAACAATTTTCATGTTTTTCATTGATTGCTCTAAGAACAATTATATATGCCCTTAACGCTTTACATTTAATTATAATTAATTTTTTATTACTTTATATAGAAGGCAGAAACATTATCATTATTTGCCTACCACTCATCCTTTAAATGTTTGGTGTTGTAGGCATTAAATTTATCTGTTTGAATTTCCAAAACATAATGTTATAATTATCTTGACTTAAATATATATGTATATATAATAAATTAGGAGGAATAAATAAGCATATATTATATTTAATCTTAGAGTTTTAGTTCCAGTGTTCTTTACTCATTTTTTGACTTTCCATTAGATATTCTTTTTAGCTTGAAGAACATTTTAAAAGTGTTTCTGTAGCAAGTCTGTACAAACAAGATGAAAACAACTCTATTCCATAACAAAAGTTCCTTGAAGGTACTAACTACTAAAACTGATTCAAGAAAAAATAAATAATTAAATAGTTTTTAGATCTATTGAAATTTGTTACTTTATACTTAAAACCCCAGGCAAAGATACTTTCATTGGTAAATTATATACAATATTTATGGAATACAATCAGCTCTTCATAATTTTTTCCAGAAATTAGAAGATGAGAGCAAATGTCTCAAGTGATTTTGTATGGTCAACATTAACCTAATACTCAAATCAGACAAAAGCATTAAACGAAACATTACTGCAGACTCATATTCTTCATTAACAGAGATACAAATATTTTCAAAGTACTAGTAAATCTAATCCAATAATTTTTTATATGTAAAATTGATAGTATAACCTAAGCAGTGGAGTTTATGTCAGGAATTCAAGGCCAGTTCAACATTCAAAAACCAATCAATGCAACTCACTTTATTAAGAGACAAAAAAAAAAAAAAAGAATCATATGATTATTACAGAAAAGCATTCATCTAAAGTTAATATCCATTCCTAATAAAAATTCTTTGCAAACCAAGAATAGAGGCAAACTTCTTAACCTGATGGAGGGCACCTACAAAATCCCTATAACATTCACAGTGTAAAACACTGAGTTTTCCCTCCAAAATCAGGGAAAACGCTAGGGTGTACTCTTTTGTCACTCTACTTTGACTTTGTATTGAGACCCTAAATAGTGTTATAAGACAAGAAAGAAATAAAACGTTTTACAGGTTGAGAAAAGGTAAAACTGTCCTTGTTCACAGTGTTGTGATTGTCAAGACAGAAAACTCAAAGGAATTTACAAAAAATTCCTAGAACTAAAAACAAATTTAGTGAATTCACAGGATATGACATTACCATTTCCAATTCAATTGTGTTTCTACGTAATGCCAAAGAGCAATTGAAATTTAAAATTAAAAAAATATATATTAGTGGCACTTCACTAGTCTTAGTAAAAACTTTCTCATGCTAAGAAAGACCATTAGATATTTTGACATTATTTAAAAATTGAAGCTTCTGAATACAAATTATTTAATTAGATTTATCTTTCTACAATTCCTAGACCCATATACTTGATAGACCTTTAATATGCACTTTGCTGTGCAGTCTCTTTGCTTGTGAGCATCTAATGACTGAGTATTTTTGTAAAGCCTGGATGACCATGTGCTATGGATGGCAGAATAATTTAGCATTTAAGTAAGGGAAGACTACTTAATATATAAGATACTCCTCTGTCATGAAATTTTTCAGTTCAAAGAGTTGCTGAAACTCATGACCCTGGATTTTAAGGGCTATGATTTTTCTTTTGTCTCTTTACATTAAGATGATCATTTTTTTTCCATGATGATTGTTATTAGTTTACTAAAGAGTATTTACCCTCTCTATATGTAACCAAGCTCTTGCCTAGATTGATGAATACTAGTGATTAACTGATCTTCAAATGAGCAAACATGAAGGGTGTTAATGTTATGGGGAAGTATGACTGTATCTAAATTGCTTTTGGCATTTATCCCAGAAACCAAAAGATTTACATAAGGTATAGTTTAAAGCCTTATAACAGTGTTGATCTGAGCTTTTTTGAAGGCATGATGTTCTACTAAAAGTGTGAGACTGTTTAATTTTATTTTCTACATTATTTTGCTACCATACACATAAGGAAAATTTGCAGTCACAGAAGAAATAAACGTTAAAAGTCATTTCATTAATCTTAATATTCTCATGTGAAAATCATGTTCTTGTAGGTGGTAATGAAATGATGCCTGGAAATTGCCTATTGGAGGTGTGCCTTCTCTAAATTTAGGTTCCTGAATCTAATAATAAAGTGCATTATAAAACTACAGAAGCAGATTCTCCTGGATATATATATATATATATATAAAACCCTTCAAGTATAGTGTTTGGATAAAAGCCCTGTGGTCTTTCAGGGGTGTCACAGACAAAATTCCAACATTTCAAATTTGGGGAAAAGTGATTAATCTGAGTGATCTCCAAGGGAGCTCCAAGAGTGAAAAATTTCTAATCCACAAATGGTTTACATTTTAATGTTTCTTTTTTGAAAATATATTCTAAACTGATGGGCCTGGAGATTATTTCTTCCTTTAGGTGATTTTTAAATTTATTTATATTACTTTGCTTTGTAAGAACACTGTCATCAGTTCACTAATAAGTATTCATTAATTGGATTTTATGTGTAAAATAATCTTACCTAGATTAATAATGATTACCACTGATTAACAATTACCAAAGTTGTGAGATCTTCTCTCTGGAAGCAAAGTCATTTGGGACTTTTATCAGACCAAAGAGTTTATATATGACAACGTTTAAAGTCAGTTATATTCCTTTGGTTTGCACATTTTGAGACCTAAAAAAATTTACAACCTCCTGCAAGTGAACTTTTTCAGCTTTTAATAGTTGTGTTTATTTGCATGTGTGTTTTACCTTGCAATTAAACACAAGAGGACATTTTTCATTTTATAATAATGAAATAATTTTCTATATGGGTCAAGTGCCATTCTAGGTACTTGGGATACATTAAAAGATAAATCAACATTCTAATAAATTTCCAATCTGAAAGTCGCCTAATCATTTGTCTATCTCTCTCAAAATAATCTGCCAAAATTAAACTTTTTGTTGGCTTAGCAATTATTTTTATCCAGCTGTTTTTGATATCTTACGTAAAAAATAATCTCTTACTTACAAACACAACTGAGCATCGTTTGAGGGCACTATCTCAATTTAGTAGCTAATGTATAATTAACTGACAATTGATATAGATTGCACAGAGAAAACTTTGGGAAAACAGACCTTGGTACTGCCAATTGTGCTCTATGATGGTCATTTTTGTCTGTGTATGTTCAAGTTACCTCATTTAAAGCAGACGAAAATATGTTTTAAAGCAAAATAGAGCAACAAACTCTCAAGAGCTAAAGAATGGACTCTCTGAACTTACAGTTCATTCGTATCTTGAATATGCATGGATGTGTATTTTTGTTTTGAGCTTAAACGAGCTTTGCTAATGGAGTTGCTGCAAACCTTATTTTGTTTAAGTCAGTTTGGAAGAATTTTGGGAAAGCTTTTCAAACTTCTTACCCTGTTAACCCAGGAAATTAAATTTTAGTTCATTGCTCTTCAAACCCAAACCTGTGTGTGCATATGTGTATGTGCGTGTGTGTGTGGTGTGTGTATAGGTCTTTTATAAAATATTGAAGACAAATTATAATTCAGTAACATAATCTAAAACAAAAGGAAAGTTTATGACTTCTCAAAGAGTTATATAAACATTTAAAATAAATCCCATAAAAAATTCTCCCTTCAATGTCCCGTTTTTATTAAGCTTTCGGATTTATTCTAACTGATCTTCCTATTGTAGGTAAAGGAGTTTGGGATATATTGGCGTATTTTTTTGAAAATTTTAAAGGAAAGGCAGTCCCAAAATATTGAACAAGTTGAGAATTTTAAAAATTAAAGTCATAGAGTTATAATTTTAAGCACTAATTGAGAGGAAAATGTATTAAAAAAGCTTTGCACAAATTATGATATGTAAATATATGGCACAGTCATTGGAAGTTAAAAGACAAGGTTTCTATTTGCTTCTGATACTAGCTCAATGTGTGAGCTTGAGGAAATGATTTAGGGCCCCTGGTTTCATTGTCAATATTTTTCTAATTTCAAAATATTACTAACAAGCTATTATAATAACCCCCAAAATGAACATATTATTTCTCTCTCTTTTTGCACACAATTTTAAAATTAGTTTCCAGTACAGAATCTAAGTTTGCAAAAAAAAAATTAGAATGAAAAGTAGTAACTGTTTGATCTAATAGAAACCCAGATTAAATAATATTAGTGATATTTTATTGAGTACTTATTAAGACTAGTCATTTAAAATATATCCCTTTCAATCATCCATGCAGTAGGCATTGTTGGTCTTAATCATAGACACAAAAACTAGGGTCTTTGTGTAGATATTTTGAGAATGTTCAAGGCATAAAATTGTATAGGAAAATGACACAAAAGGAATAAAGAGGCAAAAGAAGAAGTTTCCTCTATGGATTACAGAAATGGCAATGAACAAATGAACAAACAAGAACATTTTCAAAACAGTCATTTTGTCCTGTGAATAGTACAATTTTTTAAAAAAATTTTATTTTAAGTCCAGGGATACAAGTGTAGGTTTGTTTCATTGGTAAACTTGTGTCATGGGGGTTTGTTGTACAGATTATTTCATCACCCAGGTATTAAGCCTAGGCCCGTTAGTTGTTTTTCCTGATCCTCTCCCTCCTCCAACCCTCCAGCCTCTGAAAGGGGCCAGTGTGTGTTGTTACCCTCTATGTGTCCATATGTTCTCATTATTTAGCTCCTATTTATAATTGAGAGCATGTGGTATTTGGCTTTCTGTTCCTGTGTTAGTTTGCTAAGGATAAAGGCCTCTCTTTATCCCTCATGGATAAAGACCATGTCCCTGAAAAGGATAAGGTCTCATTCTCGTTTACGGGTGCATAGTATTCCATGGTGTATACATACCACACCTTCTTCATCCAGTCAATGATTGATGGGCATGTAGGTTGGTTCCATGTCACTGCTATTGTGAATAGTGCTGCAATGAACATACACGTGTGTGTGTCTTCCACAATGGCTGAACTAATTTATACTCCCACCAAGAGTGTATTAACGTTCCCTTTTTCCACAACCTCACCAGCATCTGTTATTTTTTGACTTTTTAGTAATAGCCATTCTGACTGGTGTGAGATGATATCTCATTGTGGTTTGGATTTGCCTATTATAATGATCAGTGATGTTGAGCTTTTTTTCATATGATTCTTGGCCACATGTATGCCTTCTTTTGAAAAGTGTCTGTTTATGTCCTTTGCCCACTTTTTAATGGGCTTATTTTTTTTATTGTGTTTTTGAGTTCTTTGTAGATGTTGGATATTAGACCATTGTCAACTGCATAATTTGCAAAAATTTTCTTCTTTTCTGTAGGCTGTCTGTTTACAAATAGTTTCGAGGTAGTTTCTTTTTCTGTGCAGAAGTTCTTTAAGCTCTTTAGCTTAATTAGCTACCATTTGTCAATTTTTGCTTTTGTTGCAATTGCCTTTGGCATCTTCTTCATAAAATCTTTGCCCATGCCTATGTCCTAAATGGTGTTGCCTAGACTGTCTTCTAGGGTTTTTATAGTTTTGGATTTTACATGTAAGTCTTTAAACCATCTTGAGTTAATTTTTGCATATGATGTATGGAAGGGGGTCCAGTTTCAGCCTTCTGCCTATGGCTAGCCACTTATCCCAGCACCACTTATTGAATAGGGAATCCTTTCCCTGTTGCTTGTTTTTTTTTCAGGTTTGTAAAAGATCAGATAGTTTTAGATGTGTGGTCTTTTTCTGGGTTCTCTGTTCTGTTCCATTGCTCTATGTATCTGTTCTTGTACCACTACCGTGCTGTTTTGGTTGCTATAGCCCTGTAGTATTGTTTGAAGTCAGGTAGCACAATGCCTCCAGCTTTGTTAATTTTGCTTAGTATTGCCTTGGGTATTCAGGCTCTTTTTCGGTTTCAGATTAATTTTAAAATAGTTTTTCTAGTTCTGTAAAAAATGTCAGTGGTAGTTTAATGAGAGTATCATTGAATCTATAAATTGTTTTGGGCAGTGTGGTCATTTAATGATACTGATTCTTCCTATCTATGAACATGGAATGTTTTTCCATTTGTTTGTGTCATCTCTGATTTCTTTCAGCAGTGGTTTATAGTTCCTTGTAGAGATCTTTCCCCTCCCTACTTATCTGTATTTCTATGTATTTTATTTTATTTTTATTTTTGGCAATTGTGAAAGGGAGTTTATTCCTGATTTGGCTCCTGGCTTGACTGCTGTTGGTATATGAAATGTTAATAATTTTTGCACATTTATTTTGTATGCTGAGAGTTGGCTGAAGTTGTTTATCAGCTTAAGAAGCTTTTGGGCTGACTATGGGATTGTCTAGGTATAGGATCATGTCATCTGCAAACAGGGATAGTTTGAGTTCCTTGCTTCCTACCCGAATGCCCTGTAAAGCAAGTTCTTGGAGACCTTCAAAGTGATCTAGAGTCCCACACAATAACAGTGGGAGACTCTACCACCCCACTAATAATATTAGATCATCAAGACAGAAAATTAACAAAAGTATTCAGGAACTGAACTCAGCACTGGATCAAATGGAACTCATGGATATCTACAGAACTGTCCACTCAGAAACAACGAAATACACATTCTTTTCATAGGAACATGGCACTTACTCTAAAATTAATCACATAATTGGAAGTAAAACACACCTCAGCAAATGCAAAATAACTGAAATCATAACAAACAGCCTCTTAGACAGCAGCACAATCAAATTTGAAATCAAGACTAAGAAATTATCTCAAAACCATACAGTTATATGGAAATTGAATAACCTGTTACTGAATGACTTTTAGGTAAATAATGAAATTAAGGCAGAAATCAAGAAGATATTTGAAACTAATGAGAACAAAGATGCAATATACCAGAATCTCTGGGACACAGCTAAGGCAGTACTAAAGGAAAAATTATAGCACTGAATGCCCAAATCAAAAAGTAGAAAGATGTCAAGTTAGCAACCATACATCACAACTAAAACAACTAGAGAAACAAGATCAAACAAATCCCAAAGCTAGCAAAAGTCAAGAAATAACCAAAATCGGAGCTGAACTGAAGGAGATAGAGACACACACACACACACAAATTCAAAATATCAATGAATCCAGGAGCTGGCTTTTTGAAAAAAATTAATAAAATAGACTGCTAGCTAGACTAATAAGAGAAGAAGATTCATATAAACACAATCAGAAACAATAAGATATCACCTTTGATCCCACAGAAATACCAACAACCATCAGAGAATATTATGAACACCTCTATGCACATAAACTAGAAAATCTAGAAGAAATGGATAAATTCCTGGATATATACACCCTTCCAAGACTGAACCAGGAAGAAATTCAATCCCTGAACAGACCAATAACGAGTTCAAAAATTGAGGCCATAATAAATAGCCTACCAACCAAAAAAAAAAAAAAAAAAAAGAGCCCAGGACCACAGGACCAGATGGATTTACAGCTGAATTCTACCAGATGTACAGAGAGGAGCTGATACATTTCCTACTAAAATTATTCCAAGAAATTGAGGAGGAGGAACTCCTTCCTAACTAATTATATGGAGCCAGCATCACCTTGATACCAAACCTGGTAGAGATACCACTAAAATAGAAAACTTCAGACTAATATTCTTGATGAACATCAATACAAAAATTGTCAACAAAATACTGGCAAACTGTATCCAGAAGCACATCAAAAAGCTCATCCACCATATTCAAGTAAGCTTCATCCCTGGGATGCAAGGTGAATTAAACATACGCAACTCAATAAATATGATTCATCTAACTAAAGACAAAAACCACATGATTATCTCAATAGATGCAGAAAAGGCTTTCTATAAAATTCAACATTCCTTCATGTCACACAGTCTCAATAAACTAGGTATTGAAGGAATATACCTGAAAAATTAAGAGGCACATATGGCAAACCCACAGCCAACATTATACGGAATGGGTAAAAGCGGGAAGCATTCCCCTTGAAAACCAGCACAAGACAAGGATGCCCTACAAGGATGCCCTGTCTCACCACTCCTATTCAACATAGTATTGGAAGTTCTGGCCAGGAAAATCAGGCAAGAATAATACTGTTTAGACCAGACAGATCACTGTTCCCAGGAGCTCTTATTAATGTATGTTACCATTTTCATTCTAAGGGGACAGCTTAAAGTGACAACACTAAGCTCTTACCTAATGCACTTTAAACCAAATCTGGAATGTAATGCCATTTAGCTTCTCAGGCAGTTTTCAATTCCTAGTCCGTATTTCTCCTTGCCATGATCACTTATATAGTCTCCAAGATTGAGACTTTCCCTACCACTCATCTCTTATTCCGAACCCTCATAGGAACTGCTCTGGATGGTCTGTTTTTAGCAGTCTAAGCTTTTCTAGCACGCACTTCAAAATTGTTCCAGTCTCTACCCATTATCCAGTTCCAAAGCCTTTTCCACATCTTGATGTACTTGTTATAACAACACTGCACTTCTCAGTACCAATTTCTCCTTTAGTCCATTTTTTCTACTATAACAGAATACCACAGACTGGGTAATTTATAAGCCACATAAATTTACTCCTTACAATCCTGGAGGCTGAGAAGTCCAAGATCAAGGTACCGGCAGGTTGTGTGCCCGGTGAGGGCCTTTTCGCTGTGTTACATGGTAGATGATCAGAAGACCTCCAATCCAATCCTTTAAACCCCTTTAGAAAGATGTAAGGCTTTCTAAAGATGAGGCTGTGCCCTCATGATTTAATCATCTCTTAAAGTCTCCACCTCTTAATTCTATCACATTGGTGATAAAGTTTCAATACATGAATTTTGGGGAAAACATTTAGACCGCAGCAGCCATCTAACATGGATGAAGTTTGAGGACATTATGCCAAATAAAATAAGCCAGACACTGAAGGGCAAACAGACACTGAAAGGCAAACACTAAATGATGTCCCTTACATGAGGTATCTAAAGTAAACAAACTCATAGAAGTAAAAAGTAGAATGATGGCTGCCGGGGCTGGGAGGAGGAAGCAATGGGGAGTTGCTGCTCAATCTGTATGAAGTTTCAGTTATGCAAAATGAGAAAGTTCTGGAGTTCTACTGAACAACACTGTTTATAGTTATAAATACTGTATTATATGCTAAAACATTTAAGAGTATAAATTTCATCTTATATGTATTTTATCACACACACACAGAAGGACATTAAAGAAAAAGAGAATTACAAAGAAGGAAACTGAGTCCATGTAGAGGATCAGATTGTCAAATCAGATTCACATGAACCAGAGATATTACCCAGTTTCAAGCTTTACTAAGGCTTCATGGATACAGGCTCAGACAAGTCAGAGTGAGATCTGGGACTCATGGGGTGCTTCCCAGGTTCTTCTTTCACTCATGACACACACACCTCTGGTGTAGAGTACTAGTTCTAAGTGAGGTTTGCTGAGCTACCTTACACAGCAATGAACCCTCAAACTATGAAACATCTGCATTATATGTTACCCTAAGGGAGTTGTGTATCTTACAAGATATTTTCCTGAGAGTAATGCTTCATAGATTCAGGCTTATTAACTTTAAGTAATCCTTAACCAAAGTCTATTTACTTTGGTATTCAGTTGAAAAGGAGAACAGAGAAGATTTTATATATATATATATATATATATAAAATATATATGTATACACACACACACCCACACACATGTGTATATATACACACACATATATAAGTATATACATATATACATATGTCTATATGCATACATATATGTATATATGTGTATGCATATATGTACATGTATATATACATATACGTACATGTATATATACATATACGTACATGTATATATATGTATACATATATATATTTTACTTTCTCCCCTAGAAGTCTATCTAATCTACCCTTTGGTAAAGGGAGCAAATGTACCTTGAGTCACCTGTATTAACTACTTTATTTCAAGAGAATTCTATATCAAGAGTATGAAAAAAGATAAAAGCAAGTAAAATATATATGTACTTAGCTGAGTGAGTAATATCATATGCTTGTCAGATATTTTTGAGTGTTGCCCTCAGGGGAAAAATACACACACACACACACACACACACTCTCTCACAAACACACACACACACAATGGGTAGTTTGGCTGGTATGTGGTCATAGATTGCAGAACAAATTTTTTTGCAAGTTTTTTATGTCATGCTATGGCAGTGCTTTTACAGGAATGTTAGTAACAAATTCCATTTCTTGACTAAGAATTGTTGGAGATTCTTCAATTCTAACATTCTCCCATAACACTAACAATTGAGTAGGCAATGAGTACATAGACATTTTTTTGAAGACGAGAATGACATCACCCAAACTATGCTTTACGAATCCTTTGGCCATATTTAGAACAGTCGAGAAGGGGAGAAATAAGAAACAGGATGGCCATTTAGAATATCAGGTGTATAGTTAAGGCATAGATTATATTGACCTGAAGTAGAACAGCTATAACGGAAATAGTAGTGCACTGGTACTATATGGTTTGATAATTGAATTAGTGCAAGAATAAAAGATAAAACAAGAATAGTCAATAAAATAAAGATTTAATTTTTTAAATGCTTGAGTTGTTTTCTTGATTCTAAGCTTTACTAGGTATGTGACCATTGATATGGTTTGGCTGTGTCCCCATCCAAATCTCATCTTGAACTGTAGCTCCCATAATCCTCATGTGTCTTGGGAGGGACCCAGTAGGAGGTAAATGAATAATAGGGGGGGTTTTTTCTCATGGTGTTCTTATGATAGTGAATAAGTCCCACAAGACCTGATAGTTTTATAAAGGGCAATTCCCCTGCATACACTCTCTTGCCTGCCACCATGTAAGAAGTGCCTTTGCTTTTTCTTCACCTTTTGCCATGATCGTGAGGCCTTCCCAGCCATGTGGAACTGTGAGTCCATTAAACTTCTTTTCTTTATAAATTACCCAGACTTGGGTATATCTTTATTAGTAGCATGGAAATGAACTAACACTACTATAAATAAGTTATATGGTTTGTTAGACTTCATTTTCTCATCAATAATAAAGAGATGAGATTCTAGGTTTATTATGAAGTTTAAATGCATCACAAGTAAGTCCTAGTAAATGCTTGTGCATGGGTATGTGTGTGTGCTGTGCTATATTATGTAACTATCAATATTTCAATGGGATTACTAATTGCAGGACAGTGCACTCTCCTTTCCCACTAGTAGTTCTCAAGAATAACTATAAAATGTGTTAGGAATGAAATATCCTGAGCTAGGGATAAAGTGTCAGAAACATCCCAGATCATCCCCCCATCCCTCCTAGAGGATATAACATCGTAGGTTAGAAAATAACTGCTCTGATCAATGCAGGCTTTGTTTCTCTCTGGCGTGAAGCAGGACGTCCTTTGAAGCTTTAGCCCATTGATTCACATGGCCTCGAAGGTTTATAACCAGGGTGAGCTGCTTTACAGAGTCTCTCCAGCTTTGGTGCAATAAGGCTACACACAGCTGAGACTTCTGCCTCAGGCAGCTTTCTTGAGCCCTGAGGGACCAGTTCACAGTGGACCCTAGGCCTTTTTTTGGTCTCTGCTGCCTGTGTATAAATAATAAGTACACCCAATGTAATTTATTGCCTATGAGTAGTTCTGTCTCACCAGACTATGACAAGTGGGTAACCAATGCACAGTTAACCTGCTTTACACTAATCATATTTATTTTAAAAATGTGATTAGTTCCAGAATCCTGAGTTTCTGCACAATGCAAAAACAACTGTAAAACAGTGGATCATGAGAGGAAGTCTGCAACTCTTGAAATTCCATGCACTGTACATTCTGTTTCAAATCACAAATACTGAGATTTAGATTTTCAGGCTGTTGACAAGCTAGATTACACTTGTTAACTTATTAGCACATAATTCTTGGCATTTAAGTATATACTTTGTGCTTACAAAAGCATTCTGGCAAATTGAGACCTCGATTCTTCAATACTTGGCTTATTGAAGATGAAAATAGCCAATTACAGATGAAGATCTAAAAGTGCAGATGCATTCAAAATAAACATTGGACATTGCATGTACCAAAAATGGCATTTGAAATTATTTTGCCCATTAACATGTCCTTGTATTAAGAAAATTGGTCTTTACAGAGGCCATGGATATTTTATTAACCAGCAGCCCTGTGGGAGATCCAATTATGTAAGTTAATAATAAATAACCATGGTGTATAAATAAATGTGACATTAATGTTCACATGAGCACTACTGAGAATATAATATCTTCAAAATATGATTTTTACTGAGAGAGCCCTGCCTTCTTGGTAAAAATGCTATCCTACATGGGTAGCAAAGCGCAATCGACATCAACAAGGTTGCTGATGTTCCCTAGTCTTCAGTTTCTGCATTCAGTGTCACAGGTATAATTTAAATATAATCTTAAACCTTTATTCGTACTACTGCATAAATTACTGATAATAACTCCATATTCCTCTTGTTAGTTTACAATTGTGATTATATAATAGTTGATTTTGAGGATGAGGAGTGGATAAAGACACAGATGAAACAGGAATGGCATGAGGCTGATAACTATTGAAGGTGATGGATATTGTATTGACTTTGATATATAGTGATTATATATATATATATACTGTGTGTGTGTGTGTGTGTATGTGTGTGTGTATTCCTCACAGACAGCAAGAGGGTGTCTTGAGAGAGGAAACCTTTTATAAGTCATACAGTAACACCATATTGGAGAATGGTGGTTCTTAACTATGCTTAGATAGTGAAATACATTATCCATTTTGTCTTTATAGCAGTGCTTTATAAAGGAATATTATCTTCATTTCATAGACACAGAAATTGAGAGTTATACAGATTGAAATGTGTCCAAGATCACAAGCTAGTCACTGACAAGTCAAGGAAGTAGTATTCATTCTACCTCCTTCTAGGGCCAATATTTTTTTTAACTTTTTTCCCAGAAATTTTATATATACACAGTCAATACAATATCCATCACCTTCAATAGTTATCAACCTCATGACATTCTTCTTTCATCTGTATCTTTATTCCATTCCTCATCTTCAAAATCAACTATTTTATAATCACAATCCTAAACTAACAGGAATCATAATTCTAAACTAACAAGTGTAGTCATTATATAAATATATATGCACACACATATATGTATAGATATACATATATATTGTATTACATGACTAACAGATAAATAGTGCCCCTAGTGTTGTGCAGTACACACCCACACAATTATATGTATTGGCACTAAGTTTTTAAAAACACTAAACATTAAATAGTCAGTTGTTACACTTCCCCACTAAAGCCATAGGATAATGATAGGAAGTTATCAGCTTGGAATTCCAGATGACCCAGTATATGGGATAGAAGATTGAATCTCATCAGGGCTCAATAAATCTCCATCCCTACACTGACCTGATTATTTTTTTACATTTTGATGAATTATATGTCTTTAGTCAAACCATTTTTAAGGAGATTGGACAGTATACTAAAGTTTTACCTGTTTTATCTTAAGCTGCCAGGAAATGGTGAGGTGGATTCTCAGTGCTGAATATATGATCATAGCCTGTCCCAGGTAAGGGGTCGGGCAGCATCGCTTTCCATTAGATTTTTGTTCCTAACACTCATTCCTATCTTGCATTGTTTCTGCTTTGTAAGCTGCTTCAAATGGTTTTGACTTACAGAAAATGGGGTATAAATTCAAAATAAGTGCATTGATAAATATTTATTCTATTTGAAAGGGAAAATGGGCAAGGCTTCACGTTTTCTGGAATTGTTGAGCAAGACTCTATGAGTTATGGGACTGTGTTAAGAGGAATGCTAATGAGGAATGAAGACTCAAGTTTTAGTCTGTGTTACTTGTGTACCTTCTGCAGTGGAATTCAATGAGAATAGATGTGTTTTCCACTTAATTTTATGAAATAAATGAAATTATCCTTTATATGCTCATATATGTGCTTTGCAACTGCACCAACTAAAGGAACCACTGTTAACAACAAAAAATTCAGAGCCAAGAACAGAAGTTTTCTGTGTCCTTTTTGAATTTTAGATACATTTAGAAAGTTGATTATTAACTATTTTCTTAGCAAAAATTTAGATATAGTAATCTCCATGCATACATAATTATTGATTTTATTAATATTTTTATGTTTGATGTTCCTTACTAAAATCAATTTTGATTAATTAAACTGATTCATTGTTTCACATTTTACTACCAGGTGTTTAATATTAACATGGAATTTCTGCGTGCTCTGTAATCAATGTGAGTTGAAATCATTAACCAGTCTGGCCTTAATGTCACTGACAAAGCTGTAATTAGATACAGCAATTATGTTACTAAATAACCTATAAGTTTATTTTTGTAACACCATTTAGTACCAAAAAATAAATATATTTTGCTACACAGATGTTTAATAATATAGAAGTATTAGAACTGTTATGTATAAAAAACAAACACTATGTGATGAACAATTTCCATGCGTTTTTCTCATTTAAGCCTAATAACATCATTATGAGGTAGGGATCGTTATCTCAATTTACAGTCTAGATAACCAAGGTAAAAAATAGAAAAGTAGATCCTCCAATGGCCCCACGCTAGCAAGTGTGAGACAGGATTCTGAACCTAGTCTCTGGCTCATAATACCACACTGTGTCACTCAATTGGTAATATCCATTAACATTAAGAAAAGAAACCAACCACAGGCTTATTTAAAAGAAGCAAGAACCTCTGAGACATTAAGGTTTTTCTATCTTACATGGCAGAGCACTATTTAACTTTAATAATAATATTATTCTTTTCCTATAAATGAGAGAAAGAAAATGTTTTCAGGAAAAAAAAATAACCCAAATCTTTTCTCCATAACTAAATTATTTAATTTAGTCTCATATTAGAATAATAATGGATGAGCATGGGAGTAAGACTTAGAGGCTTGTTTAATCTACAGTTCTTCACATAGACAACTCAGATTTTTACAATACTTCCATCTAGCCTGTACCCCCTGGGGGTGAGGTCAGGTGTCTGAACCTCAGGAAGGAGGAGTGGAGAAGAGAAGACATGTACAGATTAGAAGTCTCAGAGGTGACTGAGATGCACTTTTTTAACAAGCCAAGTGTCACTGTTCTTACCCTTATTTGTTGAGTTTTGTAATAAAAGGCAAAGCCAAAGTGGAAAAAAGTAAATATCACAAAAGTCTTCAAGGAGTGCAAGTGTTGTTTGGTCACTGTGGGCACCAGGATGCTGACACATGAGTGGACAGCAATTTAGATCTCTATATCTTTCAAATACAGAAGACATGGTTTAACATTATGTTACTTAAAATTACTATGTAAGGATAACTGAATCACACTGTAAAACTACAGTCAGTGCAAACACTTATTTTATATATGCTCCTCAGGAGGGAATTGGAACAACTTGCCTTCTCACTCGTCAGTTGCTGAAACTGATATGAGACTACGGGCAAAGGCAAATAGCTAAGAAATGTTATCATGGTTTCTTTCTTCTAAAACTTGTCCTAATTCCCTGCCACCCATTAATCTTCTGATTCTTGTTTCACTTTTCTTTGAAGTGGCTATTTTATGTATTGGAGCTTTAACTCACTATGAATACATGTTAATCTCTTTGTTTACAAGAGCTCATCAGGTATGTATATTGTTTTACTTATTTTGGGTCATATCAGAGGGTGTACAGCTTTATGTGGAGCTGAAATTTGGGAGTTCTCTCCAAAAATTCCTACAGAAGCGGTCTAGAGTGCCTTTTCTGAAATTCCTCAGAGTTAGAGTCATAAAAATGAAAAACTTTTAGCAGGAATTTATCAGGACCTTAAACTGTGCAGAAATAATTTATTCTATTACTTTATATAAGTGCAATTCCTCTTGCTGCAACGGCCAAGGATTCAGTTACATGATACTTTCTTGTACACTCATATGCAGAATAGTAACTGTAACTTAAAATGATGTTATTGGTTGTTACACTTTCTCCAGTTTGTTTTAAAACATTTTTGTATAAGGAGTGTAATATACACATGTACGTTACTTCCAGTCTGCTCTTTGGGCAGCGAGTTAATATTTGAAGCTACCTAATGAGTTACACTTTCTCCAGGATGGCATAGTAAAAGGGCTTTGAATAGAAATACGTGGTAATTACTTTACTATTTTTAACTGCTCAGTGATGTTAGAAGTAAGTTTTCCTCAGGGAAGTATCTGATAATCAAGGTTTGTGGACTGTTTCCTTTGTTTTAATAAATATCTGGAGGCCTTAGCAGACTGTAGCCTCTAATACACAATTATATATTAGTATATTAATACATACTTATATATTAGTATATTACATGTGGATATACACTTATATGACTTGTTGATACTCTTAATTGGTGGACAGTTAACCCCAGTGATATGCTAGTCAGCTAGAATTTAATATAGCCAAGCCTAGTCTAGGAACAAACATTAAAATCAGAGGGCAATTTCCTTATTAGACAATATTAAATAAAAGTAAATTCCTTCTTTTCTCTGAATAAATTGAATAAAAATCTTCATTTCCCCTTGACATTTCCTCAGTTTAAAATATTAGAAATAGCACTATTCTCTGCTTGATATTTGCCAATCTAAAATGTCTATGTACTGCAAATAACACAGTAAACAGAACCAAAACTTTCACAAATCTCTATTTGGAATCTATTAAGTCTCTAGTTTTGAATGATGCTACAAACTTTAACAAGGTTTCAAAACAAACAAACAAACAAACAGGGCATAGTCTCTGTTGATTAACACCATAATAAATACAGTAAATATATATAATGAAGGTCAAGGTGGTTCAGCTTACTAGGGAGTGATTTGGAGCCAGAAACTAGTCATTTATACTCTTAACTTTAAACATTTTTTGTGATATAATCAGATGATAGCTCAGAGATAATATCAGGAAAGAAACATAAGGTTTCCAATGTTCTTATATTGGAAGGCTCTTGTGAATAAATTTAGTATTTTGGCTTTTATTTTTTTAGGAAATGATATATGATTATCTAAGAATATAAATACAAATCTAATCAATATAATCATTAAAGACAAATGAACAGCAATATTTTGGTATATTCAAGTATTGCCTTCTGATATCTTCATGAAACAAAGAAAATTGTGTTAAATTTTTGTATGTGTTATGCACACGCATACACTTAGTATTCACTAACATATTGAAAGAAGGAAAAACACATCAATGTGTGTATACATGCACTTATACACACAAGCATCTGTATCTATATATATGTGTATATGTGTATTATACCTACTTACTTGTATGTACAAATATATAGAGAGTCATGAATCTTCCCTGTCACTTGTTCTAAAAGTCACCAAATTGTCACATATATGTTAAGATTCTCTGGTTGCAATCTATGAGATAATAATAAAAATAATTGAAAACCACACACATAATTTTCACAGATTGCAGTATTATAATATATTCATACAGTTTTCCGTAAGAAAATTTCCCTGTCTTTATATCTTTTTGTGTGCACAATTGCCTTCTGAAAATCTACTTCATTACAGAAGTTGTATATCAATAGATTCTTTTGTTACTTATCGAATTGTTTCACATTTCACAGTTGAAAAAGCACATTTACAGAATGTGACTGAACTGTCTAAAATATTGCATTATGTTTAAGTTAGTTAAATTTCTTTTTACTCAAACAACTTAATATCAAGAAAACAACCCAATTAAAAAGTAACAAAGGGCCTGAATAGACATTTCTCTCAAAAGAATACATACAAATGGCAAATAGGTAAATGAAAAAGTGCTCGACATCATTCATCATCAGAGAAATGCAAATTAAAACCACAGTGAGATACCACCTCACATCTGTTAGAATGGTTATTATCAAAAAGTCAAAAAGACAAAAATATAACAAATGTTGAAGAGGATATTGAGAAAAGGAAACCTTTTTTCATTGTCAGTGGGAATGTAGATTAGTACAGCCATTATGGGAAACAGATTGGAGGTTCTTCAAAAAATTAAAAATAGAACCACCATATGTTCCAGCAATCCCACGTCTGAGTATATATCCAAAGGAAATGAAATCAGCATGTAGAAGAGTTATCTACTCTCTCATGTTTGTTGCAGCATTTCTCATGTTCATTGAAGTAAAGATATGAAATCAACTTATATGTCCATCAGTGGATGAGTATATAAGGAAAATGTGGTATGTATACATAATGGAATACAATTCAGCCTTTAAAAAGAAGGAAATTCTGTCATTTGTAACTACACGGAGGAACATGGAGGATATTAGGCTAAGTGAAATAAGCCTAGCATAGAAAGACAAATACTGCACGATCTCATTTATACGTGGCATCTAACAAAGTCAAACTCACAGAAGCAGTAGAATGATCATTGCCTAGGGCTGGGGGAGAAGGGCTAGATGAGGAGATGTTTGCCAAAGGCTACAAAATCTTAGCACGGATAATTTGTGGTGATCTATTGTATAGCATGGTGACTAGATAATAATAACATATTGTGTGCTTGAAAATTGCTAAGAGAATAGACCTTAATTGTTCTCACCACAGAAATATGCTAAGTATTTGAGGTGATGCATATGTTTACTAGTTTGATTTAATCATTCATTCTGCAATGTGTACATATATTAAAACATGTTGTATTTGTAAAAATCTATAATTTTTTAAATTAAAATAAAATACATTAAAAAATAGGGCCCAGTGGCTCACACCTGTAATCCCAGCACTTTGGGAGGCCAAGGTGGGCAGATCACCTGAGGTCAGGAGATCGAGACCAGCCTGGCCAACATGGTGAAACCCCATCTCTACTAAAAATACACAAAATTAGCTGGGTTTGGTGGTGGGCGCCTGTAGTCCCAGCTACTCGGGAGGCTGAGGCAGGAGAATGGCGTGAACCTGGGAGGCGGAGCTTGCAGTGAGCAGAGATGGCGCCACTGCACTTCAGCCTGGGCAACAGAGCAAGACTCTGTCTCAAAAATAAAAAAAATTACCCGGGCATGGTGGCGCGTACCTGTGGTCCCAGCTACTCAGGAGGCTGAGGCAGGAGAATCGCTTGAACCTGGGAGGTGGAGGTTACACTGAGCCGAGATCGCACCACTGCACTCCAGCCTGGGCAACAAGAGCGAGACTCTGTCTCAAATAATAATAATAAAATGTTAAGGAACAAAGAGTAGAAAAAATAAATTAGAACAGAGGCAGACACAGAGTAAAGACCATGTGAAGACATGGGGGAAAGACAGCCATCTGCAAGCCAAGGAGAGAGGCCTCAGAAGAAACCTAACCTGCTGACACCTTGCTCATGAATTTCTAGCCTCCAAAATTGTGAGAAAAATAATTTCTGTTGTTTACCTTCTTCCCTCCACCTCAAAATTTAATTTTAACTCTGTGTGTTTTAGTTAAATTTCTCCTTTATATCTAAAATAGGAAAGAAATACTAACATACACATTAATCACAGTTATGCTAATATTTATTTTGTAAAATTTTATTATACTTTCAGTCTTTATACTGTTTTTTTTTCTAATTAATCTATAGATTATTTTATCTTACATGAAGATATATCACAACAGTTAGAAATAGTTTTCCTACAACTAATTTATGTATAACATTTAAAGCAATCAAATATATTGCAGGCCATTTATCGCAGATACCATTAAATTATTTTTTTCTTTTCCTATCAAACTTTAAAGTATGTGAGGAATTAAATCTATATATCTCTGTTGTATTTTTAATTATTGCATGATTTTATATTTTTATACTTTCTAATATTTTATATGCAATATTTGTGCATTAAGTGATGCCCAATTCTATCAACAATAAATGGATATTTTTAAATTTTCACCATGAAAAATGTAAAGTGATATTTCATTTTCTAATAATTTGTGTTTACTGTCTATTGTTTAATTTCAGCATCATTTATTAAGCATATTGGCTGTTTCTATTTCTCTCTATAATCAGGTTATATCCTTTGTTTATTTTTCCATCAACATACATATTGTTTTATTTTCACAATTTGAAGTGTTCTTTGATGTTATTGCAATAAGCCATTTTCTCTCTAATAAAATTTGAGACATCTATATCTATCAAAGTCACCACCAATCCTTTTGTGTGTAGGTCTTCATTCTTCACAGGGAAAATAATTTAATTCATTTTACATTTTCAGAAGATTTACAATATATGTACCCTATTATTTTATACTACAAAGATTACTAAGGTAATTTCTGCACCCCACTTTCAAAACTCAAGATGGGAAGAATATGTCTGCATGAAGAAGATAAATCCAAGCATCAAACTTTCTCACTAATGAAAGACATGGAAGAAGAAAAGAAACAAACAAAAAACAGAAATATCAGAAAAATAATACACTGGGCTTAATTTTTCTGGATTTTCTGCTTTGTTTGCTCTTACATGACACTTAAAAATGTATTTTGAATGAATGAAAAATTCATTATGAATGTATTCATTAATAAATGGATGAATTAATACCATCTAGGACCAAAGGCATGTGTTTCAAAGTGAAAATACACATCTTGTCAAGCTCAATTGCTGTAAAATGGTGTACAATAAGCCACACAATTATAAACTTGCAGGAAATTAGTAATAAACAGAAGTACCTAAGATGACTGATTTACATACAAAAATTGGGAATTTGAATGGCACCGAATTTTTCAACAGCAATATTGAAGCCTGAACTACAATAAAGAAATGTCTTGAACATTTTAGAAAAAAATATTTTGAACCTATAGGCTTATTCTCACCTAAGAAGGATAAATGTAAAATTTTAAAAAGTACTTTTAGACATGAAAAGTTTTATTATTCACTTTCTTGTAGATATTATTTAAAATATATTTTTTTAAAAATAGGGACCTACCAGAGGAAAAATGACAGGAAATATTTCCAATTTAGCTAACAGCAGGTCTAGTGAGCAGGCAATTACATGGGTGAAGAATTCTGGAAGAATTTCTCTATAGGCTTGAGTAATTAATGACATCATCGTGAAGAAAATGATGAATCATTTTATTTGAGAAAAGTACAATTTTTTTTAAAAAGGAAGTTTAATTGTAGCACACCACATGCCTCAGCTGTGAATATAATTTAAGAAATCACAGGCTGGGTGCAGTGGCTTACGCCTGTAATCCCAGCACTTTAGGAGGCCAAGGTGGGTGGATCACCTGAGGTCAGGAGTTCAAGACTGGCTTGGCCAACATGATGAAACCCTGTCTCTACTAAACATACAAAAATTAGCCTAGCCAGGCGTGGTGGCAGAGGCCTATAGTCCCAGCTACTCAGGAGGCTGAGGCAGGAGAATCACTTGAACCCGTGAGGCAGAGGTTGCAGTGAGCTGATATTGCACCACTGCATGCCAGCCTGGGCAACAGAGTGAGACTCTATCTAAAAAAAAAAAAGAAGAAAGAAAGAAATCACAATAGCATAAATACTAAATAATGATTTACCCCAAATAAGCTGAGCAAAAAGGGGTAGCAAATGGTGCATGAAGTAAAATTAGAAGAGAATTAAAATTGTGACCTTTATATAAACAATTTAATAGACATTATCAAAATTTAAAAACCAAAATGTCATTAAATCATTTCATTCAGAAATTTAAAATTATTTACCAGGATAAAACGGGAAGAGTTGAAAGTGATTGCTTCTGCCAAATGGAGCAGGAAGAAGATTGATAATTATAGTGATAAGCCATGATCTTTTCATATGCATATACTTGTTTAGTTAAAACAACAACAACAAAACCTTTAAAAAGTCCTTTGGTTTATTTAGTTATTACCTCAAAAGAGGGTGGTTGACTAGAGAGAAGGGGTTTGGGATTCTGGCATTTGTAAATTCTTAAGCTGGAAGTTAGTTTTACAGGAATGTATTGCATAGTTATTTATTAAACCAAAATTGTCTTAAAATTTTTTCTGTATGATTATGTTTTGCAATAAATTGTTTTAGGAGTAAAAGAAATTATTTAGTTGGCCAACACTCAGAAGAAGATGAGTTCCAATTATAGGCCACGTTGGCTTCTGTGTTAAACAGTAATCACATTCCTTCCTCTCCACATCATGTTTCCTGCTTCTCCCTTATTTCTTCCCTGTTCCCATTGTGTCTGGGTTATAATCTCAAGCAATAACAAACCCAAGCTTTTTAAAATTATTATCTCTTAGTGAATTCTTCTTTTTTTCTCCTAATTTTGCTTGAACCTATTTTAACTCTCTGACATCTTACCTTTGGTGATCACCTTCGAGATAGAAATCATCTTTTGTCTGTGGGTCATCTTTTATTTCAAGTTTTCTAGTCTTCCAGAGTTTCACACTCCTGTTTTATTAAATAATAATGATTAACTTGACTTGGGAAATCACCGCTGTAGTCTTTAACTATATAAATTGCATGATCCTGTGTGTCTTGTCTTTTTCTTTTTCTTGTTCTTTTTTCGTGAAAGGATTGTGTATGTGGAAGTGCTATGACCACTTTATCCAATACAGTATTATAAATTGCTATACATTTTCCAGGTTTGTAATTTGTATAGCAAAGGCTAGGAAACGGGAGTTTAGTAGGGAGATTATATCAGACATTGATTAAATCAAGGTTTGTGTATTTTAGTGATGATTCCCCAGTTGGAATATTTTATTATTGGTGAACTGAGAAGAGTAGAAAAATACCTGGAAATTCTGGAACTTTTTGATTCGTAGAAGAGCTTAAAAAATTCATGTAATTGTGAAATAACAAAAATAAAGATGGAGAGTTTCATCTATAACTATTCAGTTTCTTACAATATATTTACTCAATAGGTTCATTCTGTAAACTGTATTCTAAAGAATGTCTTCAGTAAGATTACTTGCAGTCATCACATGAATTGAGGCTGGAAATTTTATTCCTGGGGAGCATTTTAAATATTATGAAGATTCTACATCCTTTTCAGTTAACTATGAAAGAGATCAAGGCTTTGCAGATGTGAATTAAATATGCCCTTTTCTTTGCTTGTCACAACCTCTAACAGTGTCTTTTTTATCTTAACTGCTCAGTGTATTAAGGATTCATAATATTTAGTCTGTAAGATTATTTTTAAGACGTTTAAAACACAAATACCACCTATGGAATGTTTCAATTTTAAACAAGGTGAAATCAATTTTTTTCATATTTATAATTTCTATTTCCATTATGTTCAAAGAAAGGTATGAATAAGGCAAAACATCACTAAAGTCAGTATTTCTGGGTAATCATAAGTTGTATAACGGATCTTAGTATGAGTATTATAAGAGGGGACATAATCATAGGAAATATGTATAAATAGGTCAATTGAAGAAAGATTATAAAAACAGTATGCTGTCTCCTTTAAACAACAGAAATACATGAAGATACATATTTTTAAGAAAGATTATTCTTGTGTACTATATTAAATGGCATATTAGTTAGAATTTTATTGAAGTGAGATATAATTTTGAAAACAATTATTAACTTCAGATATGTTCTGTTGAATCCCTCTTCTCTGTTCCTTAAAATATATCAAGTAGAGTCTACAGATCTTGTTCACTCTAGTGTGTTAAAATCCAAAACTTCAATCACATAGCAAATTTAAGTTTCCTCTTTCTCACACTACTGTATAATCTCAGGGACTTCAAAAGGTGGATGTCCTTTTATTTTTTCTCTCATTCCTACACCTTGGATTGTAACAATAGACATGTGTAGAGTCTGGATCTGAGGTAATGTTTCTCTCCTCTTTGAACCGATTCTCCATGGTTGGTGAAGAAGGAAGAAATAGGAACAAGAGAATGTTTTATGCAATTTATCACTTGGTTGTGGTGGGGCTCCAAGACAGGGTCTCCTCTTTTGCTCTAAGCTGTGCTGGTGAGATGGCTGGTCTCTGTGTAGATTGTGGGTATGCTTTTTAGTTTTTAATTAAATTTTTGGGAAGAGGATGGCACTCGAACTTACCCTGCCTTCTGCCATCACTTATGACTCATTTCAAGAAGAGTAGCTGCATTGTACCTTTAGCCCTTCCAGAAATGCAACCTTCCTATCACTTCCAAATGAGATGTTAACACTCTGATTTTCCTCTAAAGTTTTTGCTTCCTAATAGGTAGCCATAGAAATTTGAGAATTGTAGAATATAGCTGAGGCATAAAGGAACATCCTTCTCTGTGATACGCCACATTCTTCTTATCATTTTTTTGTTGCAATTTATTACCATTCGTCTTCCACTTTCAGAGATCGCTAATGGAAGAGTAAGTCCCAGCCTTTATGTACAATTATAATAATATAACTTGCACGCACATCAGGTTCTCCTGAGACCTTTGTCACCATGATCCACACTGCTTCTGATGCCATTACTAGTATGATTCTGCAGGTTAATAACCTCACCAAACAACCAACTAGGGAGTAATCTGACAGCCTCTCCTTCTTGCAGACTTTATTAGCTAGTGTGATTGTAACAAAAGACCACATAATCTGGGGGTCACACTCAGTCTGGGTTATAACAAAGGATAACACTCAGTCGGCGTGAGTGATTTAAACATCAGACATTTATTTTCTCACAGTTATGGAGGCTAAAAGAATGACACCAAGGTGTTAACATGCAGGGTTAGTTTTTCTGAGGCCTCTCTCCGTGACTTGTAAATGACAACCTTCCCCCTGAATCTTCACATTGTCTTCCCTCTGTAGGTGTCTATGTCCAAATGTTTTCTTCTGATAAGGATACTTGTCATATTTTATTAGGGGTCACCCAAATGACCTCATGTTTACTTAATTATCCCTTTAAAGACGTTATCTCCAAATACAGTTGCATTCTGAGGTACTAGGATTTAGGACTTCAAAATATAAATTTTGGTGGGGTACAGTTCAGCCCAAAACACAAACGCTTAATCTCTATGACTAGTTCTCTTTGAGTACATCCTTACCCAAAGGCTTGTGGAGTTGAGGGAACCACAGGGAAAGATGTCTCTGACAGACCTTGATCTCTGCACAGACCAAAGACATTGTAAAGTTTCGTTGTTCTTTCCTCTCCAGCTTTCTGAAAAAGTCCTGTAAGCCATAAGTGCTGAAATTGAATTGAACATAGGATCACTCATCTATTATGTAAACCTAAAAGGAGATGTGTAACGCCAAATCTTGGCATTAAAATAATTTGGGATTCTTATGAACTCTTTCTCTTCAGATTTTTGTCTTGGTTGTCAATGCCAGGGTAACAAAAAAATCTCCCCTCATTGTCTTAGCACACTAAATGGAAACAAACTCTTGGCAAAACAACTTGTGCAAAAATGGCTTTACTAGAAGAATTTTGAGGTCTAAATATATCAGCAGAAACACTGGACAAATGAGCATAAGAAAAATCAGTTTCAGAAACCTAAGAAGCAGAAATTACAAAAATGGTTTCACAGAAGAAATTGTTTGGCTATGTGGCAGAAGCCTGTAATCCCAGCTACTCGGGGAGCTGAGGCAGGAGAATTGCTTGAACCTAGGAGGAAGAGGTTGCAGTGAGCTGAGATCATGCCACTGCACTCCAGCCTGGGCAACAGAGTGAGACTGTCTCAAAAAAAAAAAAAAGAAAAAGAAAAATGTATTCCAAATATTTATTTTATTTTTGCTTGGTTCTGCTGCAAGACTTAAATTTCAGGAAAGAAGTACATGATTGTGCATGATTAGGCAGGAGTTAATCCCTTTTCTCTATCAAGATAATAAAATGAACAAATTGGATCCTTGGCTTATGCAGTGAGTAGCATACCTGCTACCCATCCACCCAAAAAACTACAGAACATGGGTGGGGAGGCAAAAATTTCTCCAAATAAAGATAGTAGCAAATGGTTGCGTCAAAAATAGAGGGTATTAAGTACCTACTAGAGATGGATTGGATGAGGGAAAAGCATTTTATGTATTGTTCATATTGAAATCATCCTTCAAATAATGTGTCTTATAGAAACCCATAGTGACACAATTGCCTGGGACAGCAATCCCCAACATGTTGAAATTTCCTTTAGATGGTGTGCTTCTATTTACTTCTATTGCTTTTAGTCTTCCAGTTTCTGAAATAGTTATTATAGAAATCACAGGCCTCATTAAAAAGATATGATCTTCATTAATATGCCAGCAAGTCAAGATAAAGCAATTAAAAACATCCATCAAAAGGTGGAAATGCATTTTCTATTTGAATCACCAAAATATACATTCAAATAAAAAATACCTTTTTAAATAATACATGCCTATTTTACTATTATAAAACTATTTTTGTTGGTAAAGATGATAGTCATATAATTAGATTTTGAAGAAGTTGGACTGGGCCAGGTGCAGTGGCTCATGCCTGTAATCCCAGCACTTTGGGAGGCTGAGGCAGGCAGATCACCTAAAGTCAGGAGTTCGAGACCAGCCTGGCCAACATGTTGAAACCCCATCTCTACAAACTTACAAAAATTAGCTGGGCATGGTGGTGGGCATCTGTAATCCCAGCTACTTGAGAGGCTGAGGCAGGAGAATTGTTTGAACCTGGGAGACGGAGGTTGCAGTGAGCTGAGATCACGCCACTTCACTCCAGCCTAGGTGACAGCGAGACTCTGTCTCAAAAAAAAAAAAAAAAAAAAAATTGCACCAAGGGATTGGGGAAGAACAAAGAAATGCTTAAACTATTAAATTGGAAAAAAAAAGCATAAAATACCTTGAGGTCTGGGATCATGTGAACTACACTGGAAGTATCTGTTACATAATTTCGCTCTGCTTTAGAGGATATTTCAACATTGCTACAGAGTTTTATTTGAAATAAAATGCAAAAGTTTATTTTGTATTGTTTTAAGGTTTTTTTGCATATTTTGTTATTGTGATGGTGAAGACTTAAATAATCGGTCACTCTCACTACCATATGTATGGGTTCCCAGCAGCTGTTGCCATATATAAATCGTGATTATTCTCACTGGGTTGGCATGGCCAACTGCTACAGACTTTTGTGGACATGATAAATTATAGTGCTAATAAAACCATGAGTTGGGATTAGTTTCATGAAGAAAATAATTTCTCAAATCATCCTCAAATTTTGGAAGTTATTTCCTACCAGCTTTAGACTGAGAATGTAAAGTGTTCTTTCAACAAAATACAAAATAATTATGTATGCCAGGAAAATATTAAATTGAAACATTTCTGAAGAAAAAAAAGCTGCTCTGCTCATTAGCATCTCCACAATGAATTGCCTCACTTCAACTTGGAGGGGACATCACAATGCTTTTGCAGCGTGAAATATAAAGGTCAGAGTTAAAATCTGTCTGTGATTTGTGGGAGAACTAATTGGTTGTCATTCAAAGAGTGATCACTCCTGAACATTTCATTCAGTTATCTCCTCTCCTCCAACATATACTAGAACACTGCCACCATTTTAGATTATAGGGGTTGAATTGTGTAATTATTAGTGTCCAGTCCTAATTGGCTTGTTAATGTATTTTTCAGTAAACATGTTTGGCTGATAAAGGAGTAATTTTGTAAACTTATAATGACCTTGATTTTTAAGTGTATAAACTGCAGAAGCATTGAGAACAGATAGACATCAGCAAACAATTACTTACTTTCTAACTAATGTGACAGAAAAAGGAACTAATTGAGAACATATTGTGATTGATGATGTCTGCTGCTTAATACACTACTGATGTGACAGTGAGACTCCATCTCACAAAAAATAAATAAATAATAAGAGAAATCCGTCTGTGCAGTTCATGCTATGGAACTATACCATAACAATCTGGAAATGGAGAGAAAAGCTATAATTGATATAAAGTGAAGGGGATGATAGTATCACTTTTAAAATGAAAAAGAAAAAATCAGTATAATTAGCACCTGTCTTTTATAATAATTAAATTGTCACATGATATAAAACATGCCAAATATTGTAATGATTGAATTGTAAAACCAGTTGTCTTTTTTTTTTTTTTTACTTTTATTTTAGGTACATATGCAGGTTTGTTACGTAGGTACACGTGCAGGTTTGTTATAGAGGTAAAGTCACGATACTGGGGTTTATGGTACAGATTATTTGTCACCTAGGTACTAAGTCTGGTATCCGGTAGGTAGTTTTTCTGCTCCTCTCAATCCTCCTACCCTCTACACTGAAGTAAGCCCCAGGGTCTGTTGCTACCTTCTTTATGTCCAAGAGTTCTCGTCATTTAGCTCCCAATTTTAAGTGAGAATATGCAGTATTTGTTTTTCTTTTCCTGCAGTAGTTTGCTAAGGATAATGGCCTTCAGTTCCATCCATGTTCCCACAAAAGACATGATCTGGTTCTTTTTTATGGCTGCATAGTATTCCATGGTGTATATGTAACACATTTTAAAAAATATAATCTATCATTGATGGGCATTTAGGTTGATTCTGTATCTTCATTATTATGAATAGCACTGCAATGAACATTCACGTACATGTGTCTTTATGGTAGAATTATTTATATTTCTCTAGGTATATACCAGTAATAGGGTTGCTGGGTCAAATGATAGTTCTGTTTTTAGCTCTTTGATGAATCACCACACTGCTTTCCATAGTGGTTGAACTAATTTACACTCTCACCTACAGTGTATAATTGCTCCCTTTTCCCTACAACCTCGGCAGCATCTGTTAGTTTTTGACTTTTTAATCATAGTCTTCTTACTGGTGTCAGATGATATCTCATTGTGGTTTTGATTTGCAATTTTCTATTGATCAGTGATAATGAACTTTTGCTCATATGATTGTTGGCCACATGTATGTCTTCTGTTGAAAAGTACCTGTTCATGTCTTTTGTCTGCTTTTTAATGTTTTTGTTGTTGTTGCTGTTGTTTCTTGTAAATTTGTTTAAGTTACAGGAAGTCTACTTATTGATATATTTTGATGTAGTTGCTAAACCATTTGTCTTTGCTTGGGGACCCATATTGATGGGATTCATACATTTGACTGTTATGATTCTTTATGCGTGAAGACTTTAAGTGATGCTATTCATTGCTTAGAACGTGACTCATGACTCATTTTAGAATCCTCATCAGGTTCATGACATGATTTTGATAAATAGTTCATGAACTGAGATATGTTATTTTCAAAAGGCCAAGGAATTAACAGGCAAAAGAGGTACAAGTTTACTGGAGGGAGCCAGAATAAAATAAAAAGTATCAACTTGCTTGGTTAACTCTTATCTCCAGTGGCTATTTCTCAGTGGACAACATAAGGTAATTTTTTTTTTCAGCAGGTGCTGTAAATCTTCAATTAGTCTAGTTTAATGAGATCTGTTAAAATCAAATAAGGTCTTCTATTCAAATGAAAGTTTTCTTTTTACTGGCAGAATCTTTGGCTTTGATGTGTTTCTTAATATTTTAAACTTAGAAATTTCAGGAGTAAGATAAAATTCTCATTTTTCTATAACAGAGAACCTTTCATTCCCATGTTTTCAATATTCTACTTACATTGAGTTTTGATATATTGTTTCCTAAAATGCCTGATTTCATTAGTTCGTGGACATGGTATGTGGAGGTTAAAGTGCTATATAAAGGGATTGTATCCAAAATTGAACTAGAAACCTAAATCCCATTTTATTTATTTATAAAAAAAATAACCAATTTTATTTCTTTGCCAGAATATTTGTGCTTGCTTGGTTAGCTTTTGCTTTTTTTAAAGAACAAATCATTAATAATAATAGGTACCTCTTTTGGGTGCTCTTGAACCACTGTATTATAATAACCAGTCTACATAGATTATTACTCACAAGTTTAGAGAATATATTACTATTATCCTCATTACACAGATAAACACAGGAGCAAGGAGAGCAATTTTCTTAAGTTTAGGTTGCAAGTGTAAAATAGATGGCACCAGGTTTGTCAGAACGAGTTAATGGGTGCAGCACACCAACATGGCACGTGTATACATATGTAACAAACCTGCACGTTGTGCACATGTACCCTAAAACTTAAAGTATAATAATAATAAAATTTAAAAAAAAGATCTATTACTAGGCAACACTGCATAAAATCAGTCATCACTAAGGGTATCAGGAAATCTCAAGTCAATTAGCTATGTATATACTTTTTATTTTTTCCTATCCAGAGTAGATATTTCCCTAGGACATGAAATCTGGTGCATTGTGCAAAGCCAAGAGATAGGCAATTGGATGCTCAGAGATGCCATATTTTACATTTTTAAATGACAATTTGACAATTTTTAAGTTCAGTAATTATAATGTGAGAATTATCATGGGTAATGTATTTGGGTAAGGAGTGGTGTTTCAAGTCTACTTACTGATATATTTTGATTTGGAAAGTATTTATTTTTTTATTGCTAAATTTTATGCCCAAATCATCATTAAAAGGTGTATAGCAAAGAAAAATCATTTGTGGTCCTGGGGTGAACATTAGTTACATTTTCTTCAGTGATTTATATTTCCTACTTTTCCAGGCATGAGCCAAACTTCCTCATGATTGCATAATGTTTTATTTGTCATATTTATATATTCAAATACAATAGATAACAAAAGGGTACTACTGTTCTGTTAGACACCCTCCTCATTCAAATGACATTAGATGCCAAAACTCTAACTCCTTATATGTTGATTTTTAAGCAATCTGTTACTTTGTCTCTTACAAGCATTTCAATCTGACAATATCCTGAGAAAAATTCCAACATTTGACAACAGAAACAGAAGGATCTTCACTTTAAGTGTCTGACTCTCCTCCCAACTATAGTGCCCTAGATATTTCTAGAAATATAGACAGATAATACACATACACACATACATGTATATGAATATATATGTGTATATATGTATGTGTGTACACATGACTAATCTCAGTATATATTTGCATCTTATCCATTTTAGAAAATCAATTTAAGAAATCATAACTTCCTCTGAACTCTCAGATATCAAGTCTTATGAAGTCTTCATAAGTTAAGATGAAAGAGAAATTTGATAACTTTAAAATAAAATGAATAAATCATGAAAATGAATAAAGTGAGAAATATGCTCACTTATATTCATAAAAGCTGAGTTTCCTGGAATATTTTAATCACATTTTGGGCATAAAATTTGGCAGTGGAAAATGAAAAATAAAGACTTTCATACCACAACATATTAAATAGATATGAAATACTACTCTTTGCTTACAATCCCATTTGAACATCCTCACTTTATAAATAGATGAACTTTAAAATTCTCAAATTGTTATTTAAAGGTCTAAAATATGGCATATCTGAGCATTCAGTGCCTTATCTCTTAGCTTTGCACAATGCATCAGCTTTGTCCTGGGCTGTGAACTGAATGTATTTGGCACATGCATATTCATTACTTCCCCCCAAATCCCATATTTAAGATGAAATCCTATAGAGAACTGTCTTCTAAAATCCTGACAAGTGTCTGCATATATTGAACTTAATGGTTTTTGTCACGTTTTGTAGGAATATTTAAATGCTTAATATTTGTTACTAAACCTCAGATATGAAGAAACAAGATAACTGTCTCAGTTTCTTCTCTGCTGTTAGAACACCACAGACTGGATAATTTATAAAGAAAAGAGACTTATTTGGCTCATGGTTCTGGAGGGTGAGAAGTCTAAAAGCATGGTGCTGGCATCTGGCAAGGCCCTTCTAGCTGTGTCCTAACATGGTGAAAGGCAAGAGTGCACATGAGAGAGAGAGGCACCAGGGGCTGGACTTGCTTTTTAACAACCCACTGTCATGCTAACCTACTCCCATCATAATGGCATTAGTCCATTTATGAAGTTTCTGTCGTATTGACCCAATGAGCTCTTATTAGTCCTCATCTTCCAACACTGTTACATTGGAGATTAAGTTTCCAACACACGAAATTTCGGGAAACACATTTAAACAACAGCAATAACAAACTTTTTCCTGGGGACTCACTTTTATTTAATACCACAAGAAAAAAATAAATAATCTCACATACATAGTTCTTAAATAATAAAGAATCTAATAAACTTAGATTCTTTAGGTATAAAAGAAAGAAATTTCTAACCAGTTCAGTCATGTTGGAGTAAATTCTCAGTAAATTCAGATTCCAAACTCCTTTTCAGGGTTCTTTTCTGTTATCTTAAGAGTTTCTTTGCTCCCTTTTCTTTACCAAAGTTTTAATATAAGCACAGTGGATTACGTACCTTCATAGATGAAGATGTATAGACCTTTAATTGGGCTGCTTTTCCCTGGGCCTTAACGTTTTCATAGTAAAGAGCTTGGCATGGCCTGATTCCATGGTCGTGTGCTAGACTCTGCCAAGTTTTGTTTTATCCCATGTATCATTTGGAGCCTTGTGCTAGTTGCAATAAGATGGAGATTATGTTCCTGTCATTAGGTCCTGAAATGCTTGAGTCCTGTGGCCTCTTTCACTACACAGCTGTACCAAGTCAAGTCTTTTCAGCACCTCCATATCTCTTCATCCGTAAGTCATCACAATTTTTTTTTTGCATACCGTGAATAGATTATACTTTCATTTTTCAAGACACGGTCTTTTAAATTTGCAGATCTATGAACATTGAACACAGTGGGTAATTGTGTCTAATTGACACAATTTAAAATTCCCTAATTTAAAATTCTCGTCTAATTGACGTCCCCTTTCATGAAAACATAAAGATGGTAGAAAAGTTTCTCTTCAATGTTCCCCAGAAACACCTTGTATGATTCTCTACTTTCACTGCTCCACTGATCATTAAATTCCTTGTACGTATCCTCTGTTTCCATACAATGACTTAACAAGCTGTCCACTCTGCTTTTTTCATCTCCTTTCCATCATTCACAACTCATTGAGCCTTGCATTAGATACTCTCTTAGCACATTGTATTTCTTCTCTATACCAATTATCATATTTTGAATTATATATTTACACAGCTATTCAATAATATATATGTATATATATGAATATATACAGTGTATATTCAATACATTGTAAGTTCATAGGGTCAAAGAGTGATGTTTACCTTTTTTTTTTTTTTAACTGCAGAACCTATCAGTGCTTGGCATAGAGAAGCCATAGCAAATGTTCAATAAGCGTCTTTTGAAAAGAGTAAGACTTAAATGAATATTCCTGTATTCATTTGCAGTTTAAAAAATAGTTGTGAAGTTCCCAAAATGTTATTGTGCCATAGACACTAGAAATATGAACATGTTTCTTATAAGCAAGACTCTAATTTAGAAATACTAATACATAAATATGAACAGTATCTTTCTAGGCTCTTTCAATTTTGGGGCAGTACAATTGGAGTACATGATAATTCCTAGTCAGTTACTTCAAGGCTCAGTAACTCAAAGCATTTTAAAAATGTACATGCTTGATGAGGATGACATTGAATCTATAAATTACCTTGGGCAGTATAGCTGTTTTCATGATATTGATTCTTCCCATCCATGAGCATGGAATGTTCTTCCATTTGTTTGTGTCCTCTTTTATTTTGTTGAGCAGTGGTTTGTAGTTCTCCTTGAAGAGGTCCTTCACATCCCTTGTAAGTTGGATTCCTAGGTATTCTCTTCGAAGCAATTGTGAATGGGAGTTCACTCATGATTTGGCTCTCTGTCTGTTATTGGTGTATAGGAATGCTTGTGATTATTGCACATTGATTTTGTATCCTGAGACTTTGCTGAAGTTGCTTATCAGCTTCAGGAGATTTGGGGCTGAGACGATGGGGTTTTCTAAATATACAATCATGTCATCTGCAAACAGGGACAATTTGAATTACTCTTTTATCAGGGAACCTGCCCTGATAGTCACGTAGGTTCTTTTCTATTTTCCCTAAGCGTCAGCCGGCTTGAGAAATAAAGGGACAGAGTACAAAAGACAGCAATTTCAAAACTGGGCGTCCGGGGGAGACATCACATGTTGGTAGGTTCCGTGATTCAGCATGCCCATTCAGCATGATATTGACTGTGGGTTTGTCATAAACAGCTTTTATTATTTTGAGATATGTCCCATCAATACCTGATTTATTGAGAGTTTTTAGCATGAAGGGCTGTTGAATTTGGTCAAAGACCTTTTCTGCATCTATTGAGATAATCATGTGGTACGGTGTCTTTGGTTCTGTTTATATGCTGGATTGCGTTTATTGATTTGCATATGTTGAACCAGCCTTGCATCCCAGGGATGAATTCCACTTGATCATGGTAGATAAGCTTTTTGATGTGCTGCTGGATTCGGTTTGCCAGTATTTTATTGAAGATTTTTGTATCAATGTTCATCAGGGATATTGGTCTAAAATTCTCGTTTTTGGTTGTGTCTCTGCCAGGCTTTGGTATCAGGATAATACTGGCCTTATAAAATGAGTTAGAGAGGATTCCCTCTTTTTCTATTGATTGGAATAGTTTCAGAAGGAATGGTACCAGCTCCTCCTTGTACCTCTGGTAAAATTCAGCTGTGAATCCATCTGGTCCTGGACTTTTTTTGGTTGGTAGGCTATTGATTATTGCCTCAATTTCAGATCCTGTTATTGGTCTATTCAGGGATTCAACTTCTTCCTGGTTTAGTCTTGGGCGGGTGTATGTGTCCAGGAATTTATCAAGATACCAATGACTTTCTTCACAGAATTGGAAAAAACTACTTTAAAGTTCATATGGAACCAAAAAAGGGCCCACATTGCTAAGACAATCCTAAGCCAAAATAGCAAAGCTGGAGGCATCATGCTACCTGACTTCAAACTATACTACAAGGCTATAGAAACCAAAACAGCATGGTACTGGTACCAAAACAGAGATATAGACCAATGCAACAGAACAGAGCCCTCAGAAATAATACCACACATCTACAACCCTCTGATCTTTGACAAACCTAACAAAACCAAGAGATATGGAAAGGATTCCCTATTTAATAAATGGTGTTGGGAAAACTGGATAGCCATATGTAGAAAGCTGAAACTAGATCCCTTCCTTACACCTTATACAAAAATTAATTCAAGATGGATTAAAGACTTAAATGTTAGACCTAAAGCCATAAACACCCTAGAAGAAAACCTAGGTAATACCATTCAGGACATAGTCATGGGCAAGGACTTCATGTCTAAAACACAAAAAGCGATGGCAACAAAAGCCAAAATTGACAAATGGGATCTAGTTAAACTAAAGAGCTTCTGCACAGCAAAAGAAACTACCATCAGAGTGAACAAGCAACCTACAGAATGGGAGAAAATTTTTGCAATCTACTCATCTGACAAAGGGCTAATATCCAGAATCTGCAAAGAACTCAAACAAATTTATAAGAAAAGAACAACCCCATCAAAAAGTGGGCGACGGATATGAACGGACTTCTCAAAAGAAGACATTTATGCAGCCAACAGACAGAGGAAAAAATGCTCATCATCACTGGCCATCAGAGAGATGCAAATCAAAACCACAATGAGATACCATCTCACACCAGTTAGAATGGCAATCATTAAAAAAGTCAGGAAACAGGTGCTGGAGAGGATGTGGAGAAATAGGAACACTTTTACACTGTTTGTGGGACTGTAAACTAGTTCAACCATGTGGAAGACAGTGTGGTGATTCCTCAAGGATCTAGAACTAGAAATACCATTTGACCCAGCCATCCCATTACTGGGTATATACCCAAAGGACTATAAATCATGCTGCTATAAAGACACATGCACACGTGTGTTTCCTGCAGCACTATTCACAAGAGCAAAGACTTGGAACCAACCCAAATGTCCATCAATGATAGACTGGATTAAGAAAATGTGGCACATATACACCATGGAATACTGTACAGCCGTAAAAAGGATGACTTCATGTCCTTTGTAGGGATATGTATGAAGCTGGAAACCATCATTCTCAGCAAACTGTCTCAAGGACAAAAAACCAAACACCGCGTGTTCTCACTGATAGGTGGGAATTGAACAATGAGAACACTTGGACACAGGAAGGGGAACATCACACACTGGGGCCTGTCATGGGGTGTGGGGAGGAGGGAGGGATAGCGTTAGGAGATATACCTAATGCTAAATGACGAGTTAATGGGTGCAGCACACCAACATAGCGCATGTATACATATGTAACAAACCTGCACATTGTGCACATGTACCCTAGAACTTAAAGTATAATAATAAATAAATAAAAATGTACATGCTGGATATAGTATTGTAAATTCAGAGAAACAGGCAGAGATGGGAATGTGGTTTGGAAGGAAGAAGTTTATTATATGCAAGAGTCCCAGAGAAGGGCTCACTGCCTGCTCTGCAGGGTGACAAGAAAAAACAGCAAACGTTCAGGAAGCAGAAAACAGGAGCTATGTGGGGAGTATAGGCCACTGCCTTTATTACGGTTTCCAAGGGAAGGCAAGACAGGGCAGAGTAAACAGTTCAGAATTGGCTAGCTTGAATAACCTGGCAAGCTTTGGGCTGTAAGGATGGTATCTAGTTGTCTGGCACCTGGCCTTGAGAAGGGGAAATATTAGCTTGGAGTGAGTTAGATAAGGAGGTAGTTGGGAGGTATAAACTTGGGATTAGTAGTATTAAATAAAAGTGAGTCCCCAGGAAAAAGTTTGTTATTGCTATTGTTTAAATGTGTTTCCCGAAATACAAATAACAAAAACGTGAAGGTATAATTTTTTAAAAATCTGAATTTTATATAACTTTTTTAAGAAGCTCAGTTTAGAATTCATAAACTGCATCATTAATTTGAGCCACATGAATTAAAAACAAAACAAATTCTCAAATTCATTCGGAGATGAAATGACATCATAAACAAGTTTAAAAGAACATTGGCAAACAAGGAAAAGTATTTGAAAAGGGCATCCAAATAGGAAGAGAGGAAGTTAAACTACCCCTGTTTGCACATGACATGCTCTCATATCTAGCAAACCTCATCATCTCAGCCTAAAAGTTTCTTAAGCTGATTAACAACTTCAGCAAACTCTCAGGATACAGAATCAGTGTGCAAAAATTATTAGCATTCCTATACACCAACAACAGTCAAGCTGAGAGACAAATCATGAACAAAGTTCCATTCACAATTGCAAAAAAATGAATAAAATAACTAGGAATATAGCTAAATAGGGTGGCAAAATATATTTACAAGGAGAACTATAAGCCACTGCTTAAAGAAGTCAGAGATAACACAAACAAATGGAAAAACATTCCATGCTCATGAATAGAAATAATCAATATTGTTAAAATGCCCAGACTGCCCAAGGCAACTTATAGATTCAATGCTATTCCTATTAAACTACCATACACATTCTTCACAGAACTAGAAAAAAAACTATTTTAAAATTCACATGGAACCAAAACAGAGCCCAAATAGCCGAGGCAATCCTAAGCAAAAGAACAAAGCTGTAGACATCATGCAACCAACTTCAAACTATACTACAGGACTACAGTAACCAAAACATCATGGCACTGGTATGGAAACAATGATTTCCTATTCAATAAGTGGTGCTGGGAGAACTGGCTAGCCATATGCAGAAGATTAAAACTGGACCCCTTCCTAACACCATATACAAAAAATTAACTCAAGATGGATTAAAGACTTAAATGTAAAACTCAAAACTATAAAACTCTGAAGACAACCTAGGCAATATCATTCAGGACATAGACGTGGGTAAAGATTTCCTGATGAAGACACCAAAAGCAAGTACGACAAAGCAAAAATTGACAAATGGGATCTAAAAGAGCTTCTGCACAGCAAAAGAAACTGTCAACAGAGTAAACAGACAACCTATAGAATGGAAAAAAAAATTTCAATCTACCTATCTCACAAAGGTCAAATATCCAGCATCTATAAGGAACTTAAACATGTTTGCAAGATAAAAACAACCCCATTAAAAAGTGGGCAAAGGACAGGAACAGAAACTTTTCAAAAGTAGACATGCACACAGCCAACAATCAAACAAAGAAAAGCTCAACATCACTGATCATTAGAAAATGCAAATCGAATCCACAACGAGATACCATCTCACACCAGTCAGAATGGCTATAATTTAAAAGTCAAAAAATAACAGATGCTGGCGAGGTTGTAGAGAAAAAGAATTGCTTATACACTGTTGATGAGAGTGTAAATTAGTTCAGCCATTGTGGAAGACAGGGTGATGATTGCTCAGAGACCTAAAGACAGAAATACCATTCAACCCAGCAATCCCATTACTGGATATATACCTTAAAAAATATAAATCATTCTATTTTAAAGGCACATGCATGTATATGTTCATTGCAGCACTATTCACAATAGCAAAGACATGAAATCAGCCTAAATGCTCATCAATGATAGACTAGATAAAGAAAACGTGGTACATATGTACCATGGAATACTATGCAACCATAAAGAAAAGGTGAGATCATGTCCTTTGCAGGAACATGTATGGACCTGGAGGCCATTATCCTTAGTAAACTAGAGCAAGAACAGAAAACTAAATACCGCATGTTCTCACTTATAAGTGGAAGCTAAATGATGAGACTATATAGACACATAGAGGAGAACAACACACTCTGAGGCTTGTAGGAGGGTGGAGGGTGCGAGGAGTGAGAAGATTAGGAAAAATAACCAATGGGTACTAGGCTTAATACTATATATTTGAGACAGCGTCTAGCTCTGTGGCTCAAGCTGGAGTTCAGTGGCATGATCATAGCTCACTGCACCCTTGGTCTCCTGTGCTCAAGTGATTCTCTCACCTCAGGCTCCCAAGTAGTGGGAACTACAAGTGTGCGCCACCATGCGTAGCTAATTTTTAAATTGTTGATAGAGATGGGGTTTTGCCATGTTGCCTAGGCTAGTCTCAAACTCATAGCCTCAAGTGATTCTCTCACCTCTGCCTCTCAACATGTTGGGATTATGGGCCTGAGCCATGGCACCAAGCCAAAATTATATTTTTATATCTGAGCCATTATATATTTTGATATTTATTTTTTGTAACAGCATTTACAATACTCTTGAGAAAGTTGTAGGTGGAAAAGAGGTAATACTCAAGCAATAGCTCAAATCATAAAAGTATAATTTATATAAATAATATGTATATAATATATAAATTGCAATTTATTTCTAGGTGGATATTGGCAAATTTACACATGGTAATAGAATTTTCCTTGTGTGTCACTGAAACAGCCATGTAAACATATTTAAACTAATGTGTTGGTAGTCTGCCATTGTAGAAGGAGGCACAGAATATTCTTACACAAGATCTCACACAACAACAAAATGTTGAGGTAGTAAAACAATAAATGTGAAAAGAATAATTGTAAGTAGCACAGGGCAACATTTCTTGAAAAACTAGATGTCATTTTATATTGAGTTTTTTAATGTAATTCTTTTCAATGTTTGGAACATGAGGAAAACACAGAGGATCCCAGCGGACTCCTGTTGGAATGTGAGAAAGTTTGAATCTCTCTCCATCTTCCATCAACTTCTACATAAATAAGTAAAAGAGAATGTGTAAGAGTAGATATGTGTGGAAATCTCAAAGAGAGTTTTATTTTCTCAAAGAGGACAAAATCCTTGTGATAAAGAAGGCAGGCTAATATTTAAGCAATTCAATTGAATTCTATATAACCTGACAGTCAGGGATCACCACAAGTGAAATTAGGTAGAGGGAAGAGAGTAGAATTAGATCAAGTGGGCAAAGTCTAAAATAGAAAGTTCTCTGATTTAAAGTGATAATCAATGACAATATTTTACAAATGCATTTCTGTTCATGCTGGGGCTTTGAGTAGAAGGCGATTTCTATCTGTAAAGGGAATTGTGTTATTTGTGAATCTAAGCCTTGCTGTTGGAAACTTTCATTTCAGTATCCATCCTAAGGGAACAAAAGTCTAGGGCATTTGCATCGTTTTAATGATGCTTACATCTTTACTGGAGAAGCCTATGACTTCCAGGGGAAGTGATGAGGATTAAGGCTAAACCGCATCTGTATTCATTGTCAAGTAGATCTAGGGAAACCATAAGCATTGTGTTTACCACAAGGGACTATCTGCAGCCGAAGTGCAGTTTAGCAGGCGGTTTTACTTAGGAAATCATGTTACAACGATATCTGACTGTATTATGTTTGAGGAAAAAAACAGTAGCCTGAAATAATATAGAAGTGTAGTAAGAGGAGATACATCGCATACTTATAACTTATGACTTTAGAAAGTTTAGTTTTATGCATGTATAAAGCGGAGACAGTATCTGCCCTATTAGAAATCTCATCTCTCTCCACTGTATTAACATCTTGCCACAATTTGGTAATAATAACTAGCAATTGATCTTTATAGAGTGCTTATACTGTGTTAAGAAGCATTTTTTTGGTGTTTTAGATGTATTCAGTTTTTAAATCCTTATAACAATTTTATGAGGCTAATACGATAATCCAGATTTTACAGATTAAGAAATCAAGACACAGAGAATTCGTAGCTTGCTCAAATTTATACAACTAAGTGTCAAAAGCTGTTCCATGAACCCAGACCATCTGTTTCCAGATTAGTACTCTTAACTCTCATGATATCCTGATTCATGGGATATTTCTGATTCCTATAACTAAGCCTGTCTTCTTAAATTTGTATAGCTTTGCGCTTGGACCTAGGTCTTCCTGGAATGTCTTTAGTCGCATCTCAAGGTTCTCCACAGAAAAGAGTATTTCCCTGATTTCTCCCACCCCAAGTTTCTCTGTGCTGCTACGGAAATCAGTGTTAACCTAAATTATTCTATAACTCAATTCCTTTTTCCTACTTTCTTATTTTTCCAGCAAATTTGAAAATCTCAAGGGCAGAGACAACTGTAATTCCTCATTAAATATTTTCTGCCAAGATCGCGCCATTACACTCCAGCCTGGGCAACGAGAGTGAAACTCTGACACACACACACACACACACACACACACACACACACACACACACACACGAAGAAAGGAAAACAAATATTTTCTGCTTCTAAACAGTAACATGTAGGGATAAAATGAGATAATCTGCTAAAACTGTTTTGTGAACCACATAGTACCACGCAAATGTTCCATATTATGACTGTGCATCAATAAGGCACTCAGAATGTTCTCTATATGGAAAAGGAAATAGTACAAGCATGCAGAGAAAGCGGTATAACAGTGCAAGCACTGCCAATTTATACATGCCTGATAAAATAGAAACATTAATTTTACTGAATGACGTATTAAGTGGAGGAGTCTTCTGTTAGTGAATATCATGATGTGGCATCAGAGGGTGACAAAGAAGAGTGATCATACATCCCGTATTCATTTGGCAAAATTCTGCTTCCAAGGACAGGTGAATTAATCACTAACATCTTTGTTTAAAATGGCAATAAGGTAGAAAGACTCTGAAAGTCAGCTTAGAAGAGAATGTAATTGGTTCACGAAATTAGAGATCCTCTTCGTACTATTCGTTTCCCCTTTGAGAAGGTTATGACAGCCTTTCAATATGGATAGTAATGTTTACCTCATTGAATTCTTGTGTAGATCCAAAGGTAACTATGCATGTTAAGTTGCACATCAACACCTGTGTTACAGGTACTTAATAAATTTAAATTTTATCTAACCTCTAACCCCTGTTTTCTTTATATCTGTAGTTATCTATACTAGTAGATCCTTTTTAACATTTTGGTTTTAAGTGACTACAAATTGTAGACCTAGTTTAAAATAGAATTTCCTTTAAAAGTCTTCTTAATCCTATTTCTATAGATATGCTAAATGTAATACATTATGATAGTTACCTAAGTTAAGATTACAGTTACTCTCAGTAAGTGTTTAAATCTATGGCGGTTTAATTTGTTAGTAATCGATGTACCATAGCATTGTCCAAGAACAATAGAAATTAACTATTCATTGTTAGATACAAGTACTGATTTTCCATGACTGCAAATCAGACAAAAGAGAGTAGTGAAAAAATAAAATAGACTGAGGAACGCAGAGATTATTTTAGAACAATTTTCACTTCCAATTTTAATAGGATATTTGAATTGTTATATAGTATAAACACTATACTTAAACATAATTTAGCACTTATGTTGAATACAGTCCAGGTTGCTCATTGAAATGTGGATTAGATAACATGCCTGGAGTGATTCATATTATGGTTTCATCAAGGCTCAGAGACTAGGAGTGGAGAGAGAGAAAACGTTGAGAATATAAAGCAGGACTTCTAATATTTATTCACCTTCATATGCATCTTCACAGGTATCAGGGTATCTATTAATTTTTCCATTTTTATACACGAGGAAATAGGTTTAGAGAAGAATTAACACCTTGGGCCAAGTCACATAGAAATAAGGAAAGTTTAAGAAAACTTTTGAGACAGTGAAATGTTCATAATGATAACACTTAACATCTATTAAATATCAGAACTGACCTAGAAACTCAGAATATAAAAGTTAGGCAAATAAAGTTCTTCATTTCATAGAATTCAAATTCATCCAGGGATGAGGGGCAATAAAGAAGTCAGCAAATAATGACTCGTGTACCTTTCAGAATAATGAGTAGGGGCATAAATAAAACTGGAAAAGGTATAGATCATGATGAGAAAAGCACTTATGTTTTAGAGAGTTGTTATAAAAAGCCTTTCTGAGATGTGAGATTTGAATATTATCCAATGGCTGTGCAAGGAGAAAGTTATGAGAAGCCCCAGGTATAGGTGTTTTAGGTTGAGGCCCTTGGCAGAAATGAGCTTGGCAAGTTCCAAAATTTGCAAGACTTGTTTATTGGGACCAGAATGAGCAAGTAGAGGAATGGTAAAACCTGAGCTCATAGAAAAAGGCAACAGTGAAATCATACTGGCAGGGGATGGAAAATTTGCAGGGACTATGTGCAGTTTGCACCAGGAATTGAAATAATCTCATTTTTGTTTTAAAAATGAAAGAAGTATCAGATATCACAATCATGTGATATACCTTAGATTTCAGTAATTCTTTGATTGGTCATTATCTAATTTCTGGTCCTATAAGAAAGGGATGACACACCCTTATACAGATATTCAATGAATGGAATGATTACAGGAATGTGAATAGGGTTAGGAGAAAAAAGGTGTGACAAATCTTCATTATTTTCTTAATATTAGTATTTGGTGGGTCTGTCTTTATTTGTGTTACCACAGATTTCTGTTAACTATTGCTGTTGACGTGAAAATATGAAAAATCCCCCCAGTATTTTGAATAGGGTTCAGATATTTATTTGCTCTCACATTTCAGTTTCTGTTATGCAATTAGTAGCAAGCATTTGGACCAATACAGTAACCCTGTTCTCTGTCTCTTAGTTTAATGGCATGAGGAGCCCCACATGAACATGATAATGTCCCATGGCCATATTCTCAGACTGAGGTATTTTTCCATTTGTGTGCAAGGTTTCTAAATTTACTGAAACAAATGATGAAGGGACAGGGAGCAAAATTTTCTCAACAGCATTATTAGGTGGAATAATGCCAAGAGTCACTTCCATTTCCACATTTTAACTCCTGGACACATATATTCTAGCTGCAGCGGAGACTTCACCTTATGTTATTCACTTGACTAGGGCATATACTATATCATACAATTAAAAACCACACATTTGCAGAATTTTTTCTTCCAGCCATTGCTCTCAAGTTTTCAGGAGGTGATTGCACGGTTCTATCAAAAGAGTGCTTCAATGGTGATGGGGTTGAGATGGGAAAAATAAGCCAACACTTCAAATCTCAAGTGAGTGCATCAATGTTGACAATTAAAAAAATACAATTTCATCCATAGGCTCATGATTTTTCTGAGGCAAATTGGCATAATCATATAATTTTTGTTGTTGTTGTTATACAGGTTAACTCCTATAAACCAGGCCTTTTTACTGTGCCTGCTCTGCTAGCATGTAGCTTTCTATATGAGCTCAGAGGTCATAAAGGGAGAGAGCAGTATGTTTTCTTTAGCAGGGAAGTTCAACTAAATTTAGATATTTAAAGTCCTTTTTCTTGTCTGTATTGGCTCAAATATCCCCATTCGTATATTTCAGAGTCTCAGTCCTTCCCTTACCCTACAAGAAAGCTGGAGGGATTGAACATTTAATTGATTCTGCAGTTCTATAACCCTTATATTGAGACCCAGACAATGATCCACAACCATTAAAACTGGCTAATACCTTTCCTTCCTATCCTAAATTGAGCATTAAAAGTTTTCACTTTGTCTATCACTCTATATAGCCTCTAATTTTGTCAGAAGCATCAGAACAAACCACAATTTCTCCTTCATCACCACTGTCACCATACTAAGTTGCCAAAGGTACTCTAACTCCTACAACTTCTCCATTTACTTTACTTTCCATACTGCTATCACTGTACATTTTATAAGCATGATGTTCTAAGTCATATATTGCCAGGGTCCCATTTGCTCTGACCGGAAGGGTATCTATGCATTTTTGAAACATATGAGCAATCCAATTCCATATTTAAATTATAAAAATATATTTCTTGGGTCTAATCCTGGTATCAATGTATCAGAACTCCGGCAAGAAAATAAGTGCAAGCTCAAAAGGGGTGATTAAATCTAGTTTAATAAAAGGACAATTACGAGAATGTTGGCAAAGTGAAAGAAAACCAGTAAGGGTTGGTGAAGCACCCTGGGGTGAGTAGCAGAGTTAAGCAACTATGTACCTTCGCTTTTAATGGGACAGAGGAGAGAGCAGTCACTAGAACCTAACAGGAAGCTTATGCTATAAATAAGAATCACCAGTCAAGAGAGAAGATTTTTAATAGAAAAACTCATTGACTGTACTCTTACAGCCCAGAAGGGTGGGAACCTCTCACTTTATCCCACTCTCCAGTTTCCTGCTGGTGCTTACCATTTATGAAAATCAAACAGCAATCAGAGAACAAGGAAACCATGAAAGTAACACTTCTTGGACAATCTTGGGATGCAGAGGAAGGTGGAGAGTATGATAAATACATCTAGGAGAACTAACAAAATATACAGAGTACAATCATGAAGAACTAACAAAATATACAGAGTACAATCATTTTCCCTTTCTGTGCATAATACTTGGCAATGTCCGTGAAAAGCATATGACGCTATAGTAGGTGAAGCTTCAGCTAGTGAGAACCAGGGTAAATAATTCTCATTTGCTCTCAAACTCTGAAACTTAACATTTAGGTGTTTCTTTCTAGGAATCATGTAGCACCAGCCCCAGTTTCACATGCATCCTGTGAGAGCTGTTCTGCAGTAAGATAAGGAGGATTTAGAGACATTTGTCAGGGACAGCATTGTGTTACTGATTTCTCAGAAAACAATCAGGGAAGATGGGCATTAAAATTACATCATTTCACTGAAATTGCTCTGGCTTTGGTAACTCCTATATAGGCTGCAATTTGAAATGAACTGTCTGAGACAAAGCTCCATAGAATCCCTTATTATCTCAGTCTCTTTTCTTTGCTATCTATAATATAACAGAGTAAAGATAAAAAGAACAGGCTTGGGTGTAATTCACTTTAGGAAACACATTTTTTATCTATTATTGATCATTATTGCCTGGTTAGAAAATTAAGCATGATTCTCAAAGACATTCTCAAGCAACTTTCTATAATATACTAAGGGAATAAAAAAATCTAAAATCATTTGTTCTATATCTATCATATGGCTAGTACTGTTGAAGGCTGACTTAAAAAACAACAACAGAACTATTATGTATTTCCCTTTCAATGATAATTAACTGATACCATCACACACAGAATGTAGATACAGCAGCTCTAATTGCTGATGTGGGACATTGGACATCAAAATTGAACCAATGTTGTTGTTGTTGTTTTTTTTTAACAAAAAACTCTATCTCTTCCAATTTGATATTGTTTCAAAGGTGTGGCATTTATATGTCTGTGTGTTGATATACAGAGAGTAACTATAAGTCATATGTGTATCTTAAATACATATTAAGGAATCATATTTAGATAAGTTAAAATTTGAACCAATTTAGAGAAAAATATCAAATAGTAGCACAGCTAGTATGCAGATAACTTTATGGATGAGTCATGTAAATGACTAAACTTTGGAAAATATTACCTGTGAAAAGCTGCTTTCTAGGGAAAACGTGGATTACAATTCTATATATATGGTGGGACCAATTAGAAAAAATTGGTTTCTGTCTGAGTTTTAGCATCTAACTTTGTTAGGCACAAATGTGATGTCAATAATAACTTACTAAAGGATGAACAATTATTAGTTGTTAAGTCTACTTTTCAGTGGAATGGAATTACAATTTCATAACCATATGCAAATAAAATATGATATATCATTATTCTAGATTGTGGAGAACAATATTCTTTGAATTACCAAAGAGGTTACCTCTTCCTAATTCTATTAAATTACACACTAGCATTCAGACGTGACCGACAGTAAAAATAGAAAATAATATGAAATAGATGTGAGCAAAAGCAACAAAACTGGGCATTGACTGATCAGCCAGTTTATTATTTAGAAGTTACTTGGTTTGATTGTGGTGGAAACCCAAACTAAACATAGATTGTATAAAAAAGTGAATATTTTTAATTACATGTGAAAATTCCAGGGCAGCATGATCCAGGGTACTAAACATGGCATTCCCAGACCTAGGCACTGTGTTGTCTTTACTTTCAGGACCCGTAAAAGTGACTTCCAGCATCTTCAGTTTATGTTATCTTTACTGTCATTAGTTTCACATGAAAAGAAAATCTTTATTCATGATAACTCCTTTTTAAATCTTGGAGTTCACTTTGATCAGATCAACTTGGGTAAAGGAACGTATCTGAAACAATTTCTGTGGCTAGGGATTCGGGATTATGCTGGATATCCACAAGTTGGTCACATTGTTTCCCCTTCCCTCCATGCTCACTGTAATTTGTGGATAGACTCTCACTGAACCAGATGCAATTAAAGTTAGGAGCAGGGTTGCACCCTGTAAGAAGGTCGGTATACTATTGCTTTGACAAAGTGGGATGGATTCTAGTTTACAAAACAAAAGAAAAGTAAAAAGTCTCTCACAACCATAGGTATGACCAGCAACATATACCTGAGTTACTTCCCAGTGGTACCTTCTGTGAGATGGTTTTTATGCATATTTTAAAGTACTGACTAAGCAATTTACATTTTCTATTCAACGAGTTTATTTTAAGATTGCACATAATTTTTTCCCCAAAAAGACTGTAAACTGCATGCTTCCATCACCTTGCTGGCAGAACTCTATGATTTTAGATAATAGCTGGCAAGGAGAATGCAAAAACAGAGATTGCTGACCCAGAGCAAAGATGGTGCACAGTATTTCAAAAAGAAGAATTGGCTTTCAAAACAATCAAAGAATAATGACTCGGGAAGTAAACAATTTACTTTTAACAAGGGCAGAAGCATTGTACAATACTTGGTTATCAGACCTAAGCAAAAACCAAGGTATTCAATGAAAACAGCAGAGAAAAAAAAAAAAAAACATAAAAACAACATGAGGCAGAAACAGGAAGATCCAATGTAGCTCATAACTGTCCTCAGCTACCCAGGTTCAGGGTCATTGCCTTTTCTAAAGGGAGGAGAAAAAAGAGTAATATTAAAATTCATTGCAAAGTTTGTATTTATTATATTAAATTGTACATAATGAGGTAGGTGAATGTAATTAGGTTGTGTTAATACAGTATGGGCTCAATAGGCCCAGAAAACAATGAAAAAGTGTGGTCCTTATTCAAAAATGTTTATAGATTTCAAAAACATTAAAGCAAGTATGGTGTCCTATAAGTACAGAACCTTGCGCAACTGTATATGAAGCTGTATCTGAGGCTCAATCATTATTAAAATTTATTTGCCATTCTCATGCAGTCCAAAGTGACAGAATCTAAACAGTTACCTGCATTTGATGCCCAGAGCCTAATCACTTAAGTAACATTTCTTTTTCTGGACAAATTACCCTATATAGGACCACCAGTATTACATTGAATAAAAGTGTCAACAATGGGCATTTTTGCCTTATTTCTGAATATAGAGAAAAATCTTTCAGTCTTTCTCCATTGACTATAATGTCAGCTGCGGACTTTTCATATGTGACAATTATTGTGTTGTGTTGTATACTGTTGGTGAGAATGTAAATTGGTGCAGCCACTATGGAAAACAGTATGAAGTTTCCTTAAAAAACTAAAAATAGAACCACCACATGATCCAACAAACCCACTTCTGGGCATATAGCCAAAGGAATTGAAATCAGGGTTGTAAAGCAATCTGCACTCCTATGTTTATTGCAGCATTATTCACAATAGCTAAGATGTGGAGCAACCTAAATGTTAATTGACACATGAATGAAAAAAGAGAATGTGGCATATACATACAATAGTATATTTTTCAGCCTTAAAAATAGGAGGAAATCCTGTCATTTGTGACAATGTGGATGAACTTGGAGGACATTTCGCTAAATGAAATAAATAAAACATAGAAGAACAGGTAATAATTCCACTTACATGAGGATTTTAAGGCAGTCAAATTCATAGAAGCAGAGAGTAGCAAGGGCTGGGAGGAGGGAGAAACCTGGAGATGTTTGTCAAAAGGCATAAAGTTTCAGTTATGCAAGATGAGTAGGTCTTAAAGATCTGCAGTAAAGTGTAGTGCCTGTAGTTAACAATGTTACATTGTATACTTAAAAATGTACTAATAGGGAGACCTTATGTTACATGTTCTTATCACAAAGCTAAAATAAATAGGGCAGGAGGAAACTTTTGTAGGTGATGTATATGATCATGACATTGATTTTAATGATGGTTTTGCGAGTGTATACTTATCTCCAAATTGTACACCTTAAATATATACAGTGTTTTGTCTTTCAATCACACTTAAATACAGTGGTTTTAAAAAAAGAAAGTTTATTGAACAACTGGAACTTTGTCTTATAGTCATAGTCTATAAGATTAGAACACCAAATTATTCAAAGTTAACATTTATATAAGAAGCAATTGAACACTAAACATTCACAATAGGAGATACTACTATCCTTTGGCATTTCAATTATTTTATAGCTACCATTTATTGAAGCCATATATAGCTTCATAATGTTTTTCTTTTTATTTTTTGAGACAGAGTTTCACTCTGTTGCCCAGGCTGGAGTGCAATGGTGTGATCATGGCTCACTGGGGCCTCAACCTCCTGGGCTCAAGCGATCCTCCCACCTCAGCCTCCTGAGTAGCTGGGACTACAGGCTTGCACCACTTCTGGCTAATTTTAAAAAATATTTTGTAGAGACAGGGTCTCCCTATGTTAGCCAGTCTGGTCTCACACTCCTGGGCTCAGGCAGTCCTCCTGCCTCAGCCTCCCAAAGTGCTAAGATTACAGGTGTGAGCCACTGTGTCCAGCCTAAATTTTAAAATATGCATTCACATGCCAGAAATAAACTTTATTTTCCTGATTATATGGTGAGGAACGTGAAACAATGATAGCTTCGGTAATTCACTTTTGGCCACGTAGATAGTACATTAGACTTTATAACCAGGACTATGTATCTCTAAAACCCTTGCTCTTGTCTCATTATTCCTGTTGCCTGCTTGACTCTTTCCTTTCAAGACAGGAAAAAAGAAAGCTGTGTTAGTTACAAAAAGTTGATGAGGTCTACCATGTTTGAGAACAGAACTGGATGGGGGTAGAGAGATGAGAGAGAACACGTGGATTTTTCACAGATCGGTCATTCTTTGTGCACTATTTGAGTGGAGCATTTTTCCTTTTACAGAGCAGCCACTTTCTCAAAACCATTCAGATTCTGGTTGGTAATTGATTCCTATCACAATACCATGGAATGGCTCAGGGATTAATGGGATAAAATCAGATTTGAAAAAACAAAACCCAAGAATAATAGCTAACATTAATTGGGCTCTTAAAAAATGGTCCCAGAACTTTACAAGTAGTGTCAAAACAGCCTTATAAATTGGTTCTATTATTATCTTCATATTATATAAAGGAGAAAACAGTGACAGAGAGAGGAAATATGATTTTCCAATATCATTTACTGAAGCTGTGAGTCAACTTAGGTTTTACAGATTACGTATACTTAAATGATAGTCTATTAAAAAATATATATATAATGTTTCTCCCTTTATCACATAAATATCATTGTATTTCAGATATTTAATATTCCTCTTCTCAAAAGGCTCCTGTCCAAAAATCTGTGTGTGATTTTTCAAGCCCGGCTTTAGATAATTTGAAAGGCTTTTCCCAGCAGGCAAAATGGGGAAAAGTTGCTGCTCCCACACCAGATTTGGTGCAGAGGTCTAAGGAAAGTCATAGGCAAGTACTCAGGCCCCCTCTGTCTCATTCAGCTTTTAGGCATATTTGCATTCCTACCCCAGGTGCCTTCCTTCCTAAGTCCTTTTACTTGGAGTGTTTAGCTGAAATGTCCTTCGGCTATCTCTTCCAAAGCCTCCTTATGTGGGGAAGGGGAGAGAGAAACCTTGAAGATATATTTTCCACTATTTCTCAGTACCTGGTACTTCTGCAGTCCTAGCCCTTCCCCCTTGCCCCTCTCCCCTGGCCCTCAGGATCCATAAAATTGAAGACCCCTTTGTTTGGAGATCCCTTGTCAGTGGGATGAGCCCCACATCTATGCCAGTCCACCTGAGTCTTGAAATGCATGGGTTCCATGGAAATAAATGACACAGAGTGGGGTTGGCACTTTCTCCAAGTTTCTCTTGTTTATATTATCACAGTAAGTGATGAGAGATTTCACTGTTATTTTTATTTTGGCTTATTGTTCCTCTGATACCTAACAACTCACTCTTGTTCCACCTCAGCTGAGTTCCTAACAAGAGTGATTTGTTTGTATTTTCTAACTTTTTGAAATACATTTAAAAATTGGATGAAACAGGCTTTCCCTTCTGATTTGGATTTAGAAACCCACTAGTGACTTTTATTCTTGTTCTTATGATCAAAAGAAGGCATAAAAGCTAAAAACATTTCATAGTTAAAACAAGTCAGAGAGCTGAAGTGGTTAGACCCTCCCCTGAGTGCAAACTTAGCCACCCTCCAAAGTCAGAAAGCAGAGCAGGGGAGATGACTCCAACAGAGGTCCCTGGGATTTCAGAGACCATAAGTGTTTACAGAAACTTTAATCCTCTAATTTCATTTATACATATATACAATTAAGAAAATAAATGGGCAAAGATACAAAGGACAAAAACCTGTTTTCATAACATATGTCTGTCAAGGAACTTATGTTAAAAATATTTAAAAAAAACTCTTAGAAATGAGCAAGAAAGAGACAATCCACCAAAAGAAAAAAGAAAGCAGGGAAAAGACTTGAATAATAGATATTTCATAAATGAAGACATACCTGTCGCATTTATGCACATATAAAAGGTACTCAACCGGCTGGACGTGGTGGCTCACACCTGTAATCCTAGCACTTTTGGAGGCCAAGGTGGGTGCATCATGTGGGGTCACAAATTCAAGACCAGCCTGGCCAATATGGCGAAACCCCATCTCTACTAAAAATACAAATAATAATAATAATAATAAGCTGGGTATGGTGGCATGCACCTGTAATCCCAGCTACTCAGGAGGCTGAGGTAAGAAAATTGCTTGAACCTGGGAGGTGGAGGCTGCAGTGAGCCGAGATCATGCCACTGTACTCCAGCCTGGGTGACAAAGCAAGACTCCATCTCAAAATATAAATAAATAAATAAATAAAATAAAATAAAATAAAAGTTGTTCACCTAAACAAGTAACCAGGGAAATCCAAGTTAAAACAACAAGAGTATATCACTTTAAAATTAATACACTAGCTAAAAAGATAAAATACTGATACTGCCAAGCATTAATGTGATGTAGAATGACTGGAAGTTTCATTGGTCAGGTGAAGTGATAAAACTAAACTGTGGAACTGCTTGGCAGTTTCTTATAAAGTTAGTCATAAATCTACCTGAAGCCAACACTGTAGTAAAAAGAATTCTTGATAAGACAGAAAATGTGGATATCTTCCTCAAGTTGATTATGATTTGTATTGTGGAAAAATTATTTACTCTTTTTCAATATTAATGCCCTCACTTTAATGTTTGAGAGAAGTACCTTTAAAGATTTATACAAGCTTTAAAATATGTATATAATTATATGTAACAGAGAAACAGAATGATTACGCAGATCACAGACTGCATCCTGAAGACCACAAACAGCCAAGACAGAGTGAGAACAAAAAAGGCAAATCTAATGACATATTCTGTAGCCAAAGTTGGAAACAATATTTACATAATAGAATAGGTGGGTTTAACATCAATCTGTACTGACTATTTTAATAGGCTACTAATTAAAACATTGTAAGCTTGCTATGAACTCCCTCACTGGCCTTTTTTGCCTTGTTTATTGTGATTTCAGGCTTTCTAGTTCGCAAGCAGGTGTCTAAAATGTGAGACTGAGAGAGAAGGAGTTCTTATTTCTTCATGTTTTTTCCAAGACAGAAAGGGGAGTCCACAGTAAAAATGTGAAGTATTTGTTGGTTTTGAACAAGATCAGAAGAGAGGTGGAAGAAAAATTTGAGAAAAGGGGAAATGCTCCTGTTTCTGAGTTATTTCCTGTTGACTTTAAGATGTATGCCTTAGTACAGCACACAATAGAAGCTAAGAGTCATTTCAAAGGACACAGAAAGGCAGAATTCTTCAAAATTAAATGATCTGGAGTTCTCTGGAGACTCTTTGCTTCTAATTTTATGTAAGACTCGTGTGTTCAACATTTCACTGGATTTCAAAATTATTTTATTATATGTTATCTGTTGGATGGAGACCCTAGGAGAACCCTCATATTCTCTACTGCAAGGCTGAGATGGCTTCAATGATTGGTTTTAATTTTTGTTGGTGTTGTTTTTGAGACAGTCTCGCTCTGTTGCCCATGCTGGATTGCAGTGGAGTGATCTCGGCTCACTACAACCTCCATCGCCCAGTTTCAAGTGATTCTCCTGCCTCAGCCTCTCAAGTAGCTGGGATTACAGGCAGGCACACAACGCCCAGCTTTTGTTTGTGTGTGTGTATTTTTAGTAGAGATGTGGTTTTGCCATGTTGACCAGGCTGGTTTCGAACTCTTGACCTCAAGTGATACACCCACTTCGGCCTCCCAAAGTGAGGGATTACAGGCGTGAACCACCGTGCATGGCCTGGTTTAATACTTTTTTTCTTAAGGCTGTTAAAAATAGTTATTTTCTGATTTTTTAAAATAGATGTGTGTCTTGGTTCTTTTATAAATTACCCAGTACCTAAAATTGGGTAATTTATAAGGAAAAGAAAATTTTTTTGCAGAGTTATGGAGACTGAAAAGATCAAGGGGCCATATCTGGTGTGGGCCTTTCCACCGGCTGGGACTCAGCAGAGTCCAGAGATGGCACGTGGCATCACATGGTGAGGGGGGCCCAGCATGCTAACATGCTTGCTTCAGTTTTATAAATTACATTAATGTATCTTTAAGTTCATTGTTTTTTTTCTCTGATATCTAAACTTTTATAAATCCTAGCCAATTGAATTTTTATTTCAGTGATTGTATTTTTTCTCTTCTTTTTTTTTTGTTTTTTTGTTTTTTGAGACAGGGTCTCGCTCTGTTGCCGAGGCTTAAGTGTGGTGGTGTGGCATGATCATGGCTCACTGAGGCCTCCACCTCCCAGGCTCAAGCAACCCTCCCATCTCAGACTCCCAAGTAGCTGGGAATAGAGAAATGTGCCACCACACCCACTTAATCTTTTTTTTTTTTTTCTCCCAGAGAAGAGGTCTCTCTAAGTGGCCCAGGCTAGCTATTGTATTTTCATCTCTGGATATCCCTTTTATTTTTAAAAATATGTCCTATTTCCCACCTCCATACATCTGTGCTGTCTTTTAAGCTCTATGAAATGTTATGATAGCTCTTGCAGTGCCTTCATTTCTGATTCGTAAATCTCTGCTATTTCTTTTTCCCCCTGTTGATTTACTTTTGTCCTGATTAAGGATTATATTTTTCTGTTTCTTAGAATGGGTGGTAATTTTATATTAGATGCTTAATCTTATGATATCTAGAATTTATCTTCCATTAAATAATAAGTGTTTTGTCCTTACACTGTGTTTTTTTTTTTTTATTCAGTTTTGCTCTTTTGAGGTCTGTTTTTATGCTTTACATAAAAAGGTTCAGAGATGTGTTACTCTAGGGGTAGTTTGTACCTACTACAGAAGTATGATGCATTTGATGTCTCCATGAAATGCTATAGGAATTTTTCAAATGCTCTCTATTCTGGCTGATCAGAGCAAGAATATCTCCCCACTATGAGTAAGCTCTTAAGAGTTGTTTAGCCCGGCTTTGTGAAGATTCACTTTATGTTTGCAGAGCCTCATACTTACCCATGGAGAGAGGTCAGAGAGACCTCTTCAAAGCTCTGCCCAAAAATTCTCAACCGTTTATTCTTCCTAAACTCTGGTTGCCTTCTCTTCAAGTGAGAAAGACCACCAACCCCTTTGGGTTACTCATCTTGTGTGTGTGCTGAGAAAATTGACTCCAGACAGAAAGTTTTTTGGGAGGTTTTTGTCCCATTTGTAGTTGTTCACAGCATGAGGGTAATCTGACGCTTATTATTCCACCATGTCCAGAAGCATGAGGCCCTCAGTCATAACATTTTTAATATCTACTCTTTTACGCACACACACACTCACACACACATACCGTCAAAAATCTGAGAAAGTTGAAATTGCATTATTTATAAGCATTGCCACCATTTTCTCTTGGCCATTTTTATTTCAGGAAAGAATTTAAAATATTTTTAGTTTAATTTTCATTATAAAAGTGTTACTTGTTTCATTAAATTTAAAATATAATTTCTTTAGTGGTAATTGCAATTAATGGCATGAAGCCTTTAGGCCTCTAACACATTTAAAGTATTATGGTAAAAAAAAATGGAATGTTTTCTGCCTGATGATATCTGTTTGTATTCCCCCCCCCCACCAATTATCTCTGGTCCTTAAGTCTTTTGAGAATGCCATAGCTTTTATTGTAATCCAGCTTCACAGAAACTACAAGCAGAGATGTAGGCATTGAAAAGAAATATGGTTTTGTTTTCCCTCCTTTTCTCCCTCTCTCTCTCCCTTTAATATTCTTTTCTACTCTCTTGTTAATATGATTTTCTATTCCAAAAAAAAAAAAAAGCAAAATTCATTCCTGTAAACCCTTCAGAAGTACAGGGTGGATTTCATACTGGACTTTAGGTATGTACAGAGTGCGACAGCAAATTATCGCATGCTACTTATTTATCATTGTCACACATAATTAAAAAAATAATGCTCCATACTGAAAGAATCTCTGAACAACATCTTGTGTTTTCTTGGGTAAGAAACCCCCAAATAAGTCAGCTAGGATTTCCTCTACAATGATTGGCTTCTGATATTTTACAGGCAGCCTGGGAAGTAATCTTCTATTGATCTCAGACTATCAGGACTGCTTTTAACAACCATAAATAAGGGAGATGATATTTTAGTGAATAATAGTAAAAATACTAAAATCTAAAACAATTATGTTCACTTTACTTCAAAAAGGCATCTTCCTATCTTGTATAAAATGAGACCTCTATATATTTTTTTCCTTAAAGTTCTTACATTGCCAAATCACATGTTCTTTTTTCCAAATTGACTTCAGGAGTTTCTGGAAGAATGAAACCGAACTGTAATTAGAGAGAAGAAAATTATCCTTCATTTGGAAATGCACGTTGTTGTTTTTATCTTTTAAGAATAAATTAAAAGAATTTTCTTACCCCAGAAGAGAATTGCTCTGTTAATTTATTACTGCAGAACACATCTGTCATATTTATCCACGTCTTTGTATTTCAATTGCCAAAGGCCTACTTTGGCTCCAATCATCAATTATTTGGCCTAGTACCATAGTCCCCACATCTTCACTCTGCTTCAAATCTCCTGCCTCATTTGGCCCCAGTCATCAATTATTAGGCCTAGTACCATAGTCCCCACCTTTTCACTCTGCTTCTGATTTCCTGCCTCAGCCCAATATCTCCTACCACATTGCTGGCTACCTCTCTCTTAATCACTGATCTAAATCCTGAAATTTATCAGTTGGGAGGCCTGCTTAGTTACTCAGCATTTACAGGATCAAGTCCAAATATGGCCGTTTTACAATCTGGCCCATCCGCTTTCAGCTTTTAATCAGTCCCATATATCCTACACCCTATTCACAATTATTAGTGAATGACCTTCCTTACTTCCATGCTTCAGCCCTTGCTTAATTCAATTCTCTCACCTTAGAGTATCCAAAGCAGAGTAAATTAAATTTGTAGAAGATACCCAAATGCAAAGCAAGCCAGTAAAATTGTTCTTTCCTCTGTAAGTAGTGCTCTTTCTCAATCACTAACTTCAATTTTCCAGGATATATTACTGTGACAACTTGATTGGCTGAGGCAAATTATCTGCAAAGTTTAGATTTATAGTCTGCATTTCTTTTCGTATTAGTGAAAAAAATGCTTATACATTTAAAATGCAGTGTGTTTTGCATTCATTTTCATTTTATTTACTTTTTTATTTGTATTTTTTTTACAAATGCCTTATAAATGCTGTGTGACTACTTTCATCAACAACACTGTATGTTTTCACATTTTCTCTTGAAAGCAGAAGCATAATGCAATCTCTGCCATCATTAACTTATTATCATGGCTAACATATCTTGTGCACTTGAGAATCATTAAAATGTTAACATTGGGAGGTGAATTTTATTGTTTTATTGTATTTTATAAATGAGAAAACCAAAGCATAGGAACTCCAGGTTTGCCCAACAACACTGGTAAGTAATGAATTCAGAATTTGAACCTATGCTATGCTGCCCCAGTATGTTGAGTTTACATGCTCATTGTCTAAGTCAGGAGGCAGGGCAATAGCTGTTATGTTCTTTCATGTAAAATGTCTGAACTTAATCTTTCATATATAAATCATTGTGTATGTTCATATTATAATATACAGATGTACATATATGCTCTAAGTTGGTATAACTTCCATTAACTAGGAATTATTTTAATTCACTCTGTAACTAATTGCCTATTTTCATTCAGTTGTGAGTAAGGATAGTTTCTGTCAAATATTCAATATCTAATTTAGTGCATTCTACCTCATAGGCCTTCCATATATGTTTACTAACATATAAAAATGAAGAAACAAAAGTGTATATAGCTATAAAATGTCCTTATGCTAATATTCAGAAAGATTGAGACAAATTTTATTTTTCAAGAATGTGTACATTCTGAAGTGTGTGTGTGTGTGTGTGAATTGAATGTGGTGTGTGTATAAGGGAATGCAGTCTCTAAAGTTAATGAAGACATATTCCTGCCCCCCCCAAGAAGTTTGCTGTTCTGAATGAACTCATTGTCTATATGTCTATATATATATCTAATTACATCATCTATAATGTATCTATATAACATATTTGATAAATTGTCAGAAGTTTCAGTTAAACTAAGTATCACATGGAACAGGAGTATAGTTTAAAATAGTTTGCTATTATTACCTAGCTATGAACCCCTGGCATTTAATAAGTGTTTCCTATATGTTAAGACCTCTGTATCCATTATCTCATTTGGTTAGTCCTATAAACAAATGAGGCTATATATACGCATTTTAGAGACAAATTATGTTGTTTACAAGGAATCCAGCGTATAGTAATTTGTTATAGCAGACCATACCATCTGAGATGACACTCTTCTTTCTAAACTTCTCATGCCGTTGCAAATCATGCTTAAGCTCGCTATGCCCATTAGACACTGTAAATTTTGAGACTCCTCAGATCCCTTCTATATAAGTGGAATGGTGTTCTTATGCTCCATAAACTTTCATTTATTTCTTAGGACCCCTGCCTACTGCTGAGGTCCCATCAATGAATCATTAAAAAACATCAATTTTTTATAGCATTAATACAATAGGCAGACTCGTGACCTTCTTGCCATTACTTGAACCCTATTGAAAATCAAATTTTCCCAGTTTATTCATACCACTAACATTTTATTGATACCAAATAGAGAATATTCTCTGATTTTTGGCTGAAAAATCTGTGAGAAAATACTCAATGCTAATATACTACTTTCCTACATTTATATTTAAGTCCACAGTTTCCTTATTAAATTGATGTTTGGATAACTTATCCATTGTTGAAAGTGGGGTATTGAAGTCCCCTAATATTTTTATTTTGTTATTTCTCCTTTCAGTTCTATTTGATATTTGCTTAATATACTTAGGTGCTCCAATGTTGGATGCATATATGTTTATAATTGTTATATCTTCTTGATGAATTGACCCCTTTATAACTATATAATAACTTTGTTTCTTGTTATAGTATTTACTTAAGTCTATTTTGTCTGACATAAATGTAGCTACTCTGTGTTTGTTTTGGTTTTCATTTTCATGAGGTTTCTTTTTTCTTCCCTTCACTTTCAGCCTATGTGTATCCTTAAGCTAAAAAGAGTCTCTTTTAAGGACACATTGTTGGTTCTTTGTTTTTAATTCATTCAGATACTCTATGTACTTTAATTGGATAATTTAATTCATATAATTTAATGTAATTGTCACTATGAAAGGACTTACTATTGCCACTTTGTTAATTGTTTTCCCACTGTTCTGTAGCTCGTTTCTGTCTTGTTGTCTTCCTTTGTGATTTAATAATTTTTTGTAGTGGTATGCTTTGATTTTATTACATTTATCTTTTGTGTATCTACTAGAGGTTTTTCTTTATGATTACTGTCAGACTCACAAACATAATCTTATATCAGTCTAATTACAGCTGATAATGACTGAACTTCAACTGCATACAGAAACCCGACACATTTACTTCTCTCCTCCACCTCACATTTTCCATTACTGAGGTCCCAATAGCAACATTTTATATTGTATGTCCATTAACACTTTTGTAGTTATGATTGCTTTTTATCACATTTATAATTTAAATTTTATATTAGAGTTAAAAGTAATTTTTACATCCTTATTTTAGTGTTAGAGTATTCTGAATATGATAATATATTTACTTTTACCATTGAGCTTTATATTTTGAACTATTTTCATGTTACTAATTAGAGTATTTTCATTTCAATTTGAAGAACTCCCTTTAGCATTTCTTGTGAGGAAAGTCTAGGTTATTTCCCTCAGATACATACTTTGAGAAAGTATATGTCTCCCCTTCATTCATTCTTAAAGGATGGCTTTGCCAGGTATAGTATTCTTGGCTAGAAGTTATTTATTTATTTTTTTAAGCAAAATGAATACATGATTCTACTGGCCTTCATAGTTTTTGCAAATATAGCCTTATTGGGGGTGATGGTTCTTTGTATGTAAGTTGCTTTTCTCTTGTTCCTTTCAAAATTCTTCCTCTGTCTTTGACATTTGAAAATTTGATTTAAATGTGTCTCGGTGTAATCTTCTTTGGGTTGAACTTAGTTGAGGACTTTAGAACTTCATGAAGCTTGATGTTCATATCCCTCTCAAGATTTGGGAGGAATATTTCAGATTTTTTTTTTAATTAAGCTTTCCATTTCTTTTGCTCTCTTCTTCTAGGATTCCCATGATTTGTATATTGTTTTGGTTGATGGTGTTTTATAAATTTTACAGGCATTATTCACTCTTTTTTTATTTCGTTTTTTTCTCCTTTGACTGACTGATTTTAAAGGATCTGTCTTTGAGTTCACAGTTTCTTCTGTTTGATCAAGTACACTGTTGTAGATCTCTGTTGCATTTTTTCATTTCATTCATTGGATTCTGTTTTTCATTTCATTCACTGCATTCTGTTCCAGAACATCTGTTTGGTTCTTTTTATGACCTCTGTCTCTTTCTTGAATTGTATTGTTTCTTGTACTGTGGTAAGCTTCCTTAAAACAATTATTTTGAATTCTCTGTTAGGTAATTCATATATTCCAATTTCATTGAGATCTGTTACTGAAAAATTATTGTGTTCTCTTTGTGATGTCATTTGTGTTCTCTGAAGTCTTGCATTACTGTCTTGACATTTGAAGAAGTTACCTCCTCCTCCAGTCTTTACTGAATACCTTCAGAAGATAAAGACCTTCACCTCATATCATTAATTCCATCTGACAAAACTGTGAGTCAGTCTGGCTAAGGATTCTAGGGGCACCTCAGACATTTTATGTCAATGTAACCCCTGCATTCTGTTTGCTCCTTGTTGGCAGTACTAAGTCTTAAGACTGTATCTTTGCTCTTGATCCCAAAAAGCCAAGTCGGATTTTAAGAGCATTGAGTTTATTTTCCCTAGGGTAGTGCCTTGACGTGCTCAAGGTTAAGCACCTTCTCCCAATCCAACAGTGTTGAGCTCCCTGTCCTTGTGACCTCATGTACAATCTGCAAGGTTTTACAGTGCCATTAGTGGAGGCACAAGTGGAGCACAGGCCACAGGGAAGGGAGGGATGTGCATCATGTTGGGAGCATGCATGGGCTAAGTAGTGGGCATCTACAAGTTATGCATCCTACTCAGTTCAGACATGGACCTCTTGGTGGAGTCTGACAAGCAGTTAGTAGAAACTGTGGAATTTTGTTGAGTTCCATATCCCTGTTGCTGTGAGCGCCTGTCCTGTTTTCCTGCTCCTACCTGCCTGTACACTATCCAGCCACACAGATCTCCTCAGTGTTCTGCATGGGGTGGGAACGTATTGGGACTCTTAGGCAGTGTCCTAACTGCTGGGGAGACAAGTGCCCACTACACTGTCACTCTCTGCCATGGGAAAAATCAAGTGCCCAGGGGGATTTCTCCACCTTGAGGTAGTGATAATGTGAGTAAAGTGAAAGTTATTACCTTCTTTAACGTGTGTATTCTCAGATGTTTTGCTCCAGTGGTATGTTGGGACCTTACCACTGGACTCCTGGCCTCCCAAAACGTACTCTCATCTATGGGTGGTTGTCAAAATCAGTGTTTTTTCTGTGAAAGAACAAGGGAATGAGGGTTGAAAACTCATATTCTATCGTCTTACTGATGTCATCTCCACTACTTGACTTATCCACTGAAATATTTTATGTGTATCTTAAGCCAAACATGCCAAAACCAAATTTGTGAGTTTCTGAACTCCAAATGCAAAAACTAAATAGCAATAAAAAATAAATGTACATCTCCTTCAATTGTCTACTCATGATTCAATTCAAAAATGAAACCTGATTATTTTTCTGTTTCTCAAGCCAAAAATCTTGGGTTGTTTCCCGATTATTTATTTCCCTTACACACCACATCCAAACCATAATAAAATATAATTATTGTGGTTTTAAGTACTTTCTAGAACATAACCAGCATTCCTTCATGTCCACTACTGCCACTTTCGTCTCAACAACCATCACCTCTACCCTAGACAATTTTAATAGTTTTCCTAATATTCTCCCTGTTTTCATCCTTGCTCCTTTAGAGATAATTTTTTTTAGGCAGCAGTTAGAGAGATCCTTCGTAATAAGAAGCAGATTATGTTACACTTCTGAGAAAATTTTCTTCATTTCCTATAGGATAAAATATAAAGTCTTTAGTAGGATCTACAAGACATTGTAATCTTTCACTTCACTATTTTTCTGGCCTCATTGTCTGCCACACTCCATCTAACTCATTTTGCGTCAGCATAACTGGACGCGTTGTTATTGCTTGGAACCATCAATGTCCAGTAGAATTTTCTGCAATGATGGAAATGCACTGCACAATACAACTGATACTAATCACATGTAACTATTTTGTACATAAAATGTGTATACTGTCAGTAAGGAACTAAATTTTAATTTTAATTAATTTAACTGTAAATAGTCACATGTAGCTAGGGACTCTTTATTGGAGAGTTTAATTCTATAACAGCATCCTGCCTTTCGGCAGCAGGAGGGGTATTCATCCCCATATATTTGCTAGCTTAGCTCATTCAGGTCTCTGTTTAAATACCACATTATTAGAGATGTCTTCTTTGACCAGCCTAGAGAAAATAGCAGTAACATGTTTAAAGATTCACTCCATATTTTTCTTACATAATTTAGACTGCCTATCATTAATTCCATGTGACAAAACTGTGATTTTTTTGTTTTATCTTTCTTTACAATCTAGGGTAACACTTCCATGAGGATAGGAATTTTGTGTAATTCTTTCCACTGCTTTATCCCAACAACTAGTATCTGGCTTATGGTAGGCATTCAATACATATTTTTTAAATAGTGATATAAGTAAATAGATCTCATTTGCTATTATTATTGTGGCACTCCTTTTTCTCAAAATCTTTCTCCTTCCAGCTCTAGCTACAGGTTTATAATCTAATGTTTGTAAACTCATGGCTCACAAGTTGTATCCAGAAGCAGATGTACTGTTTACAAACATCACAACGGTGATAATCAACAACTGACCTTATAAAATGAGGAAATAAGGCTGTTGTGATGGCTAGAAAATTAAAATTTTAGGGCAAGGGTGACAGTTGGCCTGTAGAGTCAGGACAGTGGGCCTGTGAAAAATCTGAGAGTCAATTAGAAGACAGCCCGGAGCAAGGGTGGTGGGATGAGGGGCACTGAGGTCAGAAAAAATAGGCAAGAGCAAAATTGCAGAGGCAGAAGGACATGACAAACTGGTGCTATCAGTGAAAAAAAGAAAAATTAGTAGGGAATTGGGGACTGAATTTAAGAGGCAATTATGTCTTTCATAAGCTTGAGGCAGTAGCTAATTGTCTAATTGAGGGGACGAGTGGGCTAACAGGACACTGAAGGAAAAGGTCTCAAGTATTCTTGGAGCTCTTTTGTTGTGGAATGAAATCTTAGGACATTGAGTTCCATGAAACTGTGGCTGGAGATTGAGATTTTGGATATGTCTACCTAGATAACAAACATCTGTGAGTAGATGAGCTAAGAGAAGGAAGTAAGTTAGCTTACGGAAAAAGAGTAAAAGAGAGAGCCCTGGAAATACACAGAATTTCAGAGCAAAGGAGTAGTATAAAAGTTAGGGAGTCTTGATGCAAAATGCCTGTATTTGAATGCTGGTTCTGGCACTGGCTAGGGAGGTGTCTATGTTCAATAGCCTATCCTTTCTATCATATATCCATTTGTGAAATGATGACTGTAATAATATCTACTTCCAGGGTTGTTGTGAGACCACACAAACTTGTACAAAGCTTGGGGCAAGGCTCATTTACAGAAAGTGGTCAATAGATAATGCCAGGGGGAATTAGGAGAGTAAAATACTTGTTAGTGAGTCAGTTGGAAGTACAAAGTTCAACAATATCAGTGAAGCCCACATAGGAAAACAATGCAAAGAAAATGAGGTCAGGATAACAAAAAGTGGTTTGAACACTTGATCTGCAATATCCCAACTGATTCTCACACTACTATTGAGCACTTGATATACACATCTCAGTTAATTCTCACAGCAATTCCATGTGAGATGAAAGTTACCATCCTTATCTAAATGACGAGACAGAGGCTCATAAATGTTAAATGTGGAGATGAAATTTCAATTCAGGTCTATATAAATCTAGAGTCCATGCTCTTAATCTCCATCCCACATTTCCTGGAGGGGAAGATGATGCTTAAAGGATGTTCAAGAGGAGGATGGAGACTGTGGAAGTATCATTCCGTTTGAGTGACAACAAGTTTCTGTTAAGTTCAGGACTACAAAGCAGGTTCCTAAGAATTTGATTAAGAGTAAAGAGAGGCTGGGCACAGTGACTCATGCCCTTAAATCCTAGCATTTTGGGAGGCCGATGTGGGTGGATCATGAGGTCAGGAGTTTGAGACCAGCCTGAACAACATGGTGAAACCCCGTCTCTACTAAAAAAATACAAAAAGTAGCTGAGTGTGGTGTAATCCCAGCTACTCAGGAGGCTGAGGCAGGAGTAACGCTTGAACCCAGGAGGCGGAGGTTGCAGTGAGCTGAGATCGGGCCACTGCCCTCCAACCTGGGTAACAGAGAGAGACTCTGTCTCAAAAAAAAAAAAAAACAAGTAAATGGTGAGGAAAAAGAAGGAATTTATGTATGTAGGCAATTCATCTGGGAACTTTAGGAATAAAAGGCAAAATAAATAATCACTGGGGACACTGAAATGTCAAGTACAGCTTACTTAGAGGAGGCAGATAAGAACATGTTTTTAAACTAACAGTAGGAAAAATTGAGAAAGAGCTCTTGGTAATGGAGGTTTGAGCAAAGGGAAAAATTGTTAAATAGCAGCTATAAAAGTAAGAGGAGAGAAAACTGGCCAGGGAAACTTGAGTGAAGGAGGGTAGGTTTTGGGGAGAAAGGCAGTACTGAGGCTTTGTTGGATTTTGTGGCTATTACTCCATAAGACAGAAGAAGAGAAGATTGTTTCTGTCTACAGCAGACAGACGATTTTTGCAAGACAATGAATGGAGGGAAATTGGGTTATCACTGCGTATTTGCAAAGGGAGACCACAGGACAAGAGAAAGAGAGTGGTAGAATTATGGCCCGTGGTGTCTAATCTGCATTTCAAAGAAAAGTACAGACGAGTTTCCAGAAATGATGTGACAGCCCTGACACATCCCTGTACTCGGTGCAGTGTAGCCACAGAGAATTTAGACTATGCCCACCGGATACATGTTTTTTGTTTCCTATTGGCACTGTAAAAAATTATTACAAACTTAATGACTTAAAACAACAGTCTTACAATTCTGGAAGTCATAAATTCAAAATCAGTATCAGTGAGCTAAATAAAGTGTTGTCAGGGCTGGTCCTTTCTAGTGACACCAGTGAAAAATCTATTCCTTGCCTCCTCTAGCTTGTAAAAGGGTACTGGCATTTCTTGGCTCCTGAATCACTCCAGTCTCTGCTTCTGTCTTCTCTTTCTTTCTCTCTCCTCTGATTCTCCTGCCTCCCATTTTTAAGGACATTTGTGATTACATTGGGTCCATCCAGGTAATATAGCATAATCTCCCACCTAAATATCTTTAACTTGATCACATATGCCGAGTTCCATTTACCATGTGTATTAGTCTGTTCTCAAGCTGCAAATAAAGACATACCCAAGGCTAGGTAATTTATAAATGAAAGAGGTTTAATTGACTCACAGTTCCACATGGCTGGGGAGGCCTCACAATCATGGCAGAAGGCAAAGGAGGAGCAAAGTCACATCTTACATGGTGGCAGACAAGAGGACATGTGCAGGGAAATTTCCTTTTATAGAACCATCAGAGCTCATGAGACTTACTCACTATCACGAGAACAGCAAGGGAAAAACCTGTCCCCACAATTCAACTACCTCTCACTGGGTCCCTCCCATGACACCTGGGGATTATTACAATTCAAGGTGAGATTTAGGTGGGGACACAAAGACAAATCATATCACCATGTCAAGCAACTTATTCTATTATTCCAGAGATTAGGGCGTGGATGCCTTTGTGGGTGGCTGTAATTTAGCCTATTCTAGTACATCTTTCCAAATTCTTGTGATGGCACAATTCTGGTTGTTTGTAGGGCATTAGAGAGGCTAATGCCGAGACTGCTGAGGGAAGTTAAAACCAGCCAAGTCTCAAAACTGGGCTTTGGACTCTAAGAGCACCAGAAAGATCCTAGAGGAATTCTAGTTTACATCACAGTGTTTTATAAAAGAAGGATTTATTTTTGATTACATATGAGACAGCTCATGTGTGTAGGCATGGGATGAGGAAGCACCAGGCGATTTGACGAGTGGAGAGGGGTCAGGGAGATTTGAGAAACTGCAGACATGAAGTTCTTCTTTGGACCCACTAGCTGATTATACCTGAAGAAATAGAATTCTCATACATGTATCAACTTCAATTAATCTCCCACATTCCCAAATGAAATCCACTACTTCCTGGATTTCATATACTTTTAAAGTACCTGCACAGAAATTACCTCATTTAATATTCACAACCACTCTAGCAAAGCAAGATTCTTTTTCATTGATGTTTTAAAAATAAACAGAAGGAAGATTCAAGATTCTACATGATTTTTCCAAGGTTACACAGCTAGCATGTGGTAAAATCCAATCATCATAATATATGTGCTTATATCTCCTGATTCTATCTCTGATTAAATCCCTTGGTCCTCTATTATCAATGCCTTATGTACACCCACAAGTCCCTTCCTTTTGCTTACTTGAGAAATACCAGTTCTTGTCAAATTCAACTCTCAGCTTATTTCCACCTCACTAGTATACCTGGACTTGATTAAGAAAAAACTCATCAAATTGAGGAAGGATCTCATCAAATTCATGACATTTGACCTCAAATATGCCATTGGTGCTGTCCAGAAATTCTGCTTTTCTAATATCACACATTCTTTTTTTCCAGCCTACTGGGTGACTATTTCATGACTCTGACCTCAAACCTTAAAAACTCCTTCTCTTCCAGATTCTTAGGTTCCAATAAGAAGTGAGACAGACCTTTCTCAACCAACGATATTCTTACCTTCATAACATCCCTGTGACTCATTTCTATTTGGCCATGCGAGAATAATTGGCAAAGTAATATGTTTTGGAGTCAAATAGGCTTATACTACAGTCTTGAATCCCCCACTTACTAGGCATGTGATCCTGGGAAGGTTTTTAGCTCCATTGACACTTAGCTTTCTCAGTTGTATAACCAACTGGGCTGTGAACTGGGCTGTGAATTGTCCAGTGTTTGTTAGGAGTATATCTAAATAAATTGTTCTCAAGTTTGATAGCAGGCATCTCCGGGACAGGACATCTGAAATTGCTGAGACACCACTTAGGGGAGCAGATGTAAGAAAAAAAAAATTAGCTGAATTACCTTCTGTATGTTAGATGAAGACTTGAAATGGATGCAAGCTGTGATGACCCACACTGGCACTCACATACAAATGTATGCTGTTGAAAAAGAAGATCACTGGATTAGGAGAGGACCTGTCAAGCTTTGGCCTGCAGTACAAATAAGCCTGCCACCTGTTTTTGAAAATAAAGTTTTCTTAGAATACAGCCACATCTATTTACTCCCATTAATGTCTTGAGCTGATTTCTCTTCACAGTGGCAGAGTTGAACAGCTGTGACAGAGACTGGATGGCCTGTCAAGCATAAGATACCTACTACCTGGCCCTTTATGAAAAACAAAATTTGACACACCATGGACTAGGAGGTAGATAGGTGCAAGTTCTTGTCTCTGCTTTGCAAGTTATTAGCTCTTACCTTGAACAAGAAAAATCCTGTTTTTGCATATTTCTTTCCTTTAAAATAATGGGTTCAGTCTTTTCAGACTATGATAGGCAACATGGTAGGCAGAATTCTAAAATGGTCTGTATGATCACCAGCCACTAGTGCTATGCCCTGTTATTATTTCCTCCCCTTGGGTGTGGGTGAAGCCTATGCTTTGTATCTAATAACGTGAACATGGCAAAGGTAATGAAATGTCACTTTCTGGATTAGCATTATATGCCAAAGGCAATTGGATGTCACTTTCATGATGACATGACACTGTATAAGATTCCCATCTTAGCAGACAGAAGAGAAGGATTCTCCGATGAGCTTTAAAGAAATGAACAGCCATGAAATAAACTACTAATGGACAGCGCCATGTGGCAGGAAACTGGAGGCTGAGGAACTGAGGACCTCACTCATACAACAACAAGAAAATGAATTCTGCCAATGATCTGAATGAGCTTGGAGCAGATTTTTCCTTTCTCATTTCTAGTTTCATAGCTTGGCTAACACCTTGAGTACAGCATGTTGAGATAGTTATAGAACATCTAGCTAAGTTACCCAGATTTCTGACCCACAGAGGCTGTGAGATAATAAATGTGTATTGCTTTAAGCCACTAATTTTGTAGTAATTTTCTATGCAGCAATAGAATGCTAACCCAGACACCATTTCACAAAATATGTTTGGGTTTGGACACTATTGCTTTTCTGTCTCTCATAATGTCCTAAAGGCCATGAAAATGAACAGTTTTCTGCTGTGGGGAATGTCATTGAGGTGGGCACATTGCATGCCTTTTATCACATGTACAATTTTGGCACTGTGCTCTCTGGACAATCAGAGTAACTGGATTCTCATTAAAAGAAGAGCTAAAAGAGATGCCACGCTATACAGCTCTCTACAGACATCCTAAGACAGATACAAAATCCTATAGTGTTTGTCATACACACTTTAAAATAGAAGGCATAGGGATGTTTACAGTAACTCGATATCTCTGGTAACATGCATAGAGAAAGCAAGCTTTAAAGAAAGTAAGATATAAAGAAATGGGAGTTTTTATAACAAATGTTTTGCTTCTCGTATGATGCAGTTGTGAACTCTGAAACAAATGTGGCAAAATAATAACATGGGCTAAATTGCTTCCACTGTCATATTATTTTTCTTGATTCTCTGAAATAGTCTATTGATTTAAAGAAAACAATGAAAATTATAGTGAAGTGAAAGACAATTTCCCACATGCCTTAAAATTGACTTTATATAAATTTCATTTAAGAGTCATCCCAAGGTCCCACATAGATGAAGATGTTGTGGTACATGGCATATGGTGGGAAATCTAGTAATCAGATCCACCCCTGACTGTTAGGGAAAGAAGACTGAGGGCTCAATCTCAGGGCACTTTGCCAGAGCCTGTGCTTCAGACACCAGCTACTCCATTTGTATCAGGAACATATTAGAAGATGGTAATAACTCATGCACTTTATGCTCCCTGACCTGTTAATATGGACAAAGTAATTATCAGCAAAAAGGAATTATCAGCATCTCCAGAACTTTTAGTAATAGTTATGTTGCTAAAATTCACAGATATTAACATGCTACTTGGATTCTGAGATGACCTGAACAGAGATTTTATTCGTAATGCCTATCTCCTTGAATACACAGGTTTATAGAAACTATGAAACACACAGGCTGCTAATGTGTCCTCTCCGTGAATATACCAGTGGTGCTGCTTCTCATGATTATCTGCCTCCTCCTGTTAAGGAAAAATGACTATAAAAGGCTACAAATGTTCAGCAAAACTACTTATGTCCCTCAGGGTGAGGAGATCTCTGTGACACTCAGGGAGATTCTCTGCAAAGTCGGTCTACCCTGGGATTATCTAACACCCATCTACAACACCTGGCATCAGAGATGTGTTAAGTGGCTATATTCTCTTGTGCACAATTTATGTGCCTTCTCAACGTTCCCAGAGAGGACATGGGATAGGGAGGAGCTGGTGAGCTGGGCTTGTGAACAAAGAGAATAGGATCTGTCCTATATTGAACTTATCTGGATAATGGATGAAATTTTTAACTAGATGCCTGATTATTAATACTGATTTGGCTGTGTAATTTTGCATGTGATTCAGTTGCCTCCATACTAATAAAAAGTATGTAACACCTCATATGGTTATTGAATGGCTTAAATGAGATAATTCATATAAAATGCTCAGAATAGTGCCACAAAAAGGGTATATCAAGTGTTAGCTCTAATATTTATTGTTCACTTGTGCCTGTGATTTAAGATCACTTTTCTGAACCTCTGCCTTTACCATATCAAAAATCTGCAAAGTTTAAATATACTCCAGACTTCCCCGGGAATGGAGAAGGAGATTATTTTACTACTCAAATTGTTCATTAGAATGATTTAGGGAGCTTTTCAAAACATAATAGAAAAACTATTATTTAAAAGCATTACATTTGTAATAATTCTCAAATGACATAGTTGTAAAAACGACTGCTAGAGATAATAAAAAAAATAAAGTTAAGCAATTCCCTGGTCAGTTAAAAGTTGAAGTGTTCTTCATTTGTGATAAATACTGCCTACAAATAAATCTCAAAAATGAACCAGAAGAGTGAGCCTGCTTACTCATAAACCCAGTGATGACAGGTTTTATATTTCAGGTAAATATCAGGTGGAGTCCCTTTATGATAAGAAACAAGAAAGTTGTATCAAAGTTGAAGTGACAGCTGTTTATAAAATCCCTGGGGTAGAGGAAGTGATCCAAATGTACTGGTTTAGCTTGACATTCTTCTAATAGGGTATCAGACTGAGCATTTGTTTGGAAGTCTGTGTGTCTTTGCAAGGAGACACCACTAGCGCATTAATCACACAGAACAGATGAGACTGCTTTCATTTGTCGGTCAAGTTGCCTCAGGGCTCCATTTTGAAGTATATTTCATAGTGGTCATATTTTATAATATCCAGGAACGAGGCTTAGACCATAAAACTATACAAGATCAATTTTACACACTCTCATTTATCAGAAGTGAAAGATATCCTAGTTCAGTATTTTCATTAAGGAATATGGAGTACTTGACCTATTTCAGGAATGGGACAAAAACCACCAGTAGCCCGGAGCAGGGGTCCCTAACCCCCGTGCCACAGACATGTACCAGTCCATGGCCTGTGAGAAACCAGGCTGCATAGCAGGAGGTGAGCAGTACAGTGGATGATCACGTGAAGCTGAGTTTCACCTCCTGTCAGATCAGCAACGGTATTAGAATCTCACAGGAGCACAAATCCTACTGTGAACTGTGCATGTGAGGGATCTAGGTTGCATCTCCTTATGAGAATCTAATGATCAAGGTAATGTGCTTGAATCATCTCAAAACCATCACTGTCTCCCCAACCTTGTCTGTGGATAACTTGTCTTCCTTGAAACTGGTGCCAGAAGGTGGGGGACTGCTGCCCTAGAGGACCTATTTCTGGAAGGTCTTGGTAAGTCCAACTTCCTGGAGTTGGTTGTAAAGACACTAATTTCTGAAATGGTACCAGTTTCTGTTTGTCTAGTCTTAGTACCCAACAGAGGTTTGTCACTCACATTAATCTCCTGTTAGCCCTCTTTCTGTAGCATGACCAGGTGGAGAGGGTGCAGATACCTATTATTAAGAAGAGACTACTGGGGTTTACAGGCTCCCTCTGCTTTCCAGAAACAAAATAACATCCTTTGAGATTATCTTCAGTTATTTAAACCAAGTATTAAAAATAAAATTGAAGATATTACCTTTTATATGCAGTTTAAGATGTTTGAATACATTTACTTAATTTCATGAAAAATAGAGATAAATATTATTTTAAGTCCCTTAAAATGAAGGCTAAAGTGACAACACAGTTGCAACAAGCACACCCAATACCCAGATACTGGTTTCTAAATGCTATTTTTTCAACAAAAGGAGCCAGATGACTTTGAGAAAAGGCCAATTCAGAGTAGGGGGAATATACAAGCTGTGCATGGGCCCTCTTGTAATGTCAAAAGGTAAGGAAGTGCTTACAAAATTATGGGTCATGTTTTATAAGAAACTATTCTTAATGACTTGCTTTTAAAATTTGGTAGAAAGAAAAAAGTTTAACTTTACAGTAGAAAAGCATGACAAGCACTAGCTTACCCAGGTGATCAAGATTAACATCACTAATGACAAGCCATGTTGATAGCACAAACCTTTGATATGATATGATGAGACTGGCTATTCACCTCTGTGGTCTTCCTCCTAAAACCGTCTAACCCTGATATAATCATGAAGAAATACATCAGACAAATTGCAACTGAGGGGCATATAGTAGATATGAAATGTTTCCATCATGGCAAAAAACTCCTTAAGGTATTGTTGAAGTCAGATTCCCATTCTTAGCTCCAGACAATAACTTATCTGCCGTAACTATAGAATGATCATAATTTCCCTAGAAAATTATATAAATGGAATCTATATGTATATATGACATATATATGTGTATATATAGGGTCTCTCTCTACATATAGCTCAGCAAAATGTTTTTGACATTCATCTGCACAATTGTGTATATCAGTAGTACATAAATTTTTATTGCTGAGTAGTATTCTACTGTAAATATATACCACAATTTGTATACTGCAACTATAATTTATTTGACCATTTATTATTTCATGGACATCTGCACTGTTTCTACTTTTTCATTATTGCAAATAAATATGCAATGGGAAGTTATGAATGGCTGTTTATACTTTTATGTTAGTTTACATGAATAATTGCTTACAAGTAGAATTTCTGGGATACATGCTTAGTGCCTGAAAACATTTAGGAGAAACTGACAAAATTGTTTTCACAAATGGTTGTACTATTTTTTTTTATTATACTTTAAGTTCTAGGGTACATGTGCACAAGGTGCAGGTTTGTTACATATGTATACATGTGCCATATTGGTGTGCTGCACCTATTAACTCCTCATTTACATTAGGTATATCTCCTAATGCTATCCGTCGCACCTCACCCCCACCCATGACAGGCCCTGGTGTGTGATGTTCCCCTTCCCATGTCCAAGTGTTCTCATTGTTCAATTCCCACCTATGAGTGAGAACATACGGTGTTTGGTTTTTTGTCCTTGCGATACTTTGCTGAGAATGATGGTTTCCAGCTTCATCCATGTCCCTACAAAGGACATGAACTCATCCTTTTTATGGCTGCACAGTATTCCATGGTGTATATGTCCCACATTTTCTTAATCCAGTCTATCATTGATGGACATGTGGGTTGATTCCAAGTCTTTGCTCTTGTGAATAGTGCTGCAATAAACATACGTGTGCATGTGTCTTATAGCAGCATGATTTATAATCCTTTGGGTATATAACCAGTAATGGGATGGCTGGGTCAAATGGTATTTCTAGTTCTAGATCCCTGGGGAATCGCCACACTGACTTCCACAATGGTTGAACTAGTTTACAGTCCCACCAACAGTGTAAAAGTATTCCTATTTCTCCACATCCTCTCCAGCACCTATTGTTTCCTGACTTTTTAATGATTGCCATTCTAACTGGTGTGAGATGGTATCTCATTGTGGTTTTGATTTGCATTTCTTTGATGGCCAGTGATGATAAGCATTTTTCATGCATCTGTTGGCTACATAAATGTCTTCTTTTGAGACATGTCTGTTCATATCCTTTGCCCACTTTTTGATGGGGCTGTTTTTTCTTGTAAATTTGTTTGAGTTCTCTGTAGATTCTGGATATTAGACTTTTATCAGATGAGTAGATTGCAAAACTTTTCTCCCATTCTGTAGGTTGCCTGTTCACTCTGATGGTAGCTTCTTTTGCTGTGCAGAAGCTCTTTAGTTTAATGAGATCCCATTTGTCAATTTTGGCTTTTGTTGCCATTGCTTTTGGTGTTTTAGACATGAATTCCTTGCCCATGCCTATGTCCTGAATGGTATTGCCTAGGTTTTCTTCTAGGGTCTTTATGGTTTTAGGTCTAAAGTCTTTAATCCATCTTGAATTAATTTTTGTATAAGGTGTAAGGAAGGGATCCAATTTCAGCTTTCTACAAATGGCTAGCCAGTTTTCCCAGCACCATTTATTAAATAGGGAATCCTTTCCCCATTTCTTGTTTTTGTCATGTTTGTCAAAGATCAGATGGTTGTAGATGTGTGGTATTATTTCTGAGGGCTCTGTTCTGTTCCATTGGTCTATATCTCTGTTTTGGTACCAGTACCATGCTGTTTTGGTTACTGTAGCCTTGTAGTATAGTTTGAAGTCAGGTAGCATGATGCCTCCAGCTTTGTTCTTTTGGCTTAGGATTGACTTGGCAATGTGGACTCTTTTTTGGTTCCATATGAACTGTAAATTAGTTTTATCCAATTCTGTGAAGAAAGTCATTGGTAGCTTGATGGGGATGGCATTGAATCTATAAATTACCTTGGGCAGTATGGCCATTTTCACGATATTGATTCTTCCTATCCATGAACATGGAATGTTCTTCCATTTGTTTGTGTCCTCTTTTATTTCCTTGAGCAGTGGTTTGCAGTTCTCCTGGAAGAAGTGCTTCACATCCCTTGTAAGTTGGATTCCTAGGTATTTTATTCTCTTTGAAGCAATTGTGAATAGGAGTTCACTCATGATTTGGCTCTCTGTTTGTTATTGGTGTATAAGAATGCTTGTGATTTTCGCACACTGTTTTCGTATCCTGAGACTTTGCTGAAGTTGCTTATCAGTTTAAGGAGATTTTGGGCTGAGACGATGGGTTTTTCTAAATATACAATCATGGCATCTGCAAACAGGGACAATTTGACTTCCTTTTTTCCTAATTGAATACCCTTTATTTCTTTCTCCTGCCTGATTGCCCTGGCCAGAACTTCCAACTCTATGTTGAATAGGAGTGGTGAGAGAGGGCATCCCTGTCTTGTGCCAGTTTTCAAAGGCAAAGCTTCCAGTTTTTGCCCATTCAATATGATATTGGCTGTGGGTGTCTCATAGATAGCTCTTATTATTTTGAGATAGGTCCCATGAATACCTAATTTATTGAGATTTTTTAGCATTAAGAGATTTTGAATTTTGTCAAAGGCCTTTTCTGCATCTATTGAGATAATCATATGGTTTTTGTCTTTGGTTCTGTTTACATGCTGAATTACTTTTATTGATTTTCATATGTTGAACCAGCCTTGCATCCCAGGGATGAAGCCCACTTGGTCATGGTGGATAAGCTTTTTGATGTGCTGCTGGATTCAGTTTGCCAGTACTTTATTGAGGATTGTTGCATCAATGTTCATCAGGGAAATTGGTCTAAAATTCTCTTTTATTTGTGGTGTCTCTGCCCGGCTTTGGTATCAGGATGATGCTGGCCTCATAACATGAGTTAGGGAGGATTCCCTCTTTTTCTATTGATTGGAATAGTTTCAGAAGGAATGGTACCAGCTCCTCCTTGTACCTCTGATAGAATTTGGTTGTGGATCCATCAGGTCCTGGACTTTTTTTGGTTGTTAGGCTATTAATTATTGCCCCAAATTCAGAGCCTATTTTTGGTCTATTCAGGTATTCAACTTCTTCCTCGTTTAGTCTTGGGAGGGCGTAGGTGTCCATGAATTTATCCATTTCTTCTAGATTTTCTAGTTTATTTGCATAGAGGTGTTTATAGTATTCTCTGATGGTAGGTTGTATTTCTGTGGGATACGTGGTGATAACCCCTTTGTCATTTTTCATTGCGTCTATTTGATTCTTCTCTCTTTTCTTCTTTGTTAGTCTCGCTAGTAGTCTATAAATTTTGTTGATCTTTTCAAAAAACCAGCTCCTGGATTCATTGTTTTTTTGAAGGGTTTTTTGTTTCTGTATCTCCTTCAGTTCTGCTCTGATTTTAGTTATTTCTTGCCTTCTGCTAGCTTTTGAATGTGTTTGCTCTTGCTTCTCTAGTTCTTTTAATTGTGATGTTAGGGTGTCAATTTTAGATCTTTCCTGCTTTCTCTTGTTGGTATTTAGTGCTATAAATTTCCCTCTACACACTGCTTTAAATGTGTCCCAGAGATTCTGGTATTTTGTGTCTTTTTTCTCATTGGTTTCAAAGAACATCTTTATTTCTGCCTTCATTTCGTTATGTACTCAGTAGTCATTCAGCAGCAGGTTGTTCAGTTTCCATGTAGTTGAGCAGTTTTGAGTGAGTTTCTTAATCCTGAGTTCTAGTTTGATTCCACTGTGGTCTGAGAGACAGTTTGTTATAATTTCTGTTCTTTTACATTTGCTGAGGAGTGCTTTACTTCCAACTATATGGTCAATTTTGGAATAAGTGTGATGTGGTGCTGAGAAGAATGTATATTCTGTTGATTTGGGGTGGAGAGTTCTGTAGATGTCTATTAGGTCCACTTTGTGCAGAGCTGAGTTCAGTTCCTGGATATGCTTGTTAACTTTCTGTCTCATTGATCTGTCTAATGTTGACAGTGGGGTGTTAAAGTCTCCCATTATTATTGTGTGGGAGTCTGAGTCTCTTTGTACGTCTCCAAGGATTTACTTTATGAATCTAGGTCCTCCTGTATTGGGTGCATGTATATTTAAGATAGTTAGCTCTTCTCACTGAATTGATTCCTTTACCATTATGTAATGGCCTTCTTTGTCTCTTTTGATCTTTGTTGGTTTAAAGTCTGTTTTATCAGAGACTAGGATTGCAACCCCTGCCTTTTTTTGTTTTCCATTTCCTTGGTAGATCTTCCTCCATCCCTTTATTTTGAGCCTATGTGTGTCTCTGCATGCGAGATGGGTCTCCTGAATACAGCACACTGATGGGTCTTGACTCTATCCAATTTGCCAGTCTGTGTCTTTTAATTGGAGCATTTAGCCCCTTTATATTTAAGGTTAATATTGTCATGTGTGAATTTGATCCTGTCCTTATGATGTTAGCTGGTTATTTTCCTCATTAGTTGATGCAGTTCCTTCCTAGCATCGATGGTCTTTACAGTTTGGCATGTTTTTGCAGTGGCTGGTACCAGTTGTTCCTTTCCATGTTTAGTGCTTCCTTCAGGAGCTCTTTTAGGGCAGGCCTGGTGGTGACAAAATCTCTCAGCATTTGTTTGTCTGTAAAGGCTTTTATTTCTCCTTCATTTATGAAGCTTAGTTTGGCTGGATATGTAATTCTGAGTTGAAAATTCTTTTCTTTAAGAATGTTGAATATTGGCCCCCACTCTCTTCTTGCTTGTAGAGTTTCTGCCGAGAGATCAGCTGTTAGTCTGATGGGCTTCCCTTTGTGGGTAACCCGACCTTTCTCTCTGGCTGCCCTTAACATTTTTTCCTTCATTTCAACTTTGGTGAATCTGACAATTATGTGTCTTGTAGTTGCTCTTCTCGAGGAGTATCTTTGTGGCGTTCTGTGTATTTCCTGAGTTTGAATGTTGGCCTGCCTTGCTAGGTTGGGGAAGTTCTCCTGGATAATATCCTGCAGAGTGTTTTCCAACTTGGTTCCATTCTCCCCATCACTTTCAGGTACACCAATCAGACGTAGATTTGGTCTTTTCACATAGTCCCATGTTTCTTGGAGGCTTTGATCATTTCTTTTTACTCTTTTTTCTCTGAACTTCTCTTCTTGCTTCATTTCATTCATTTGATTTTCCATCACTGATACCCTTTCTTCCAGTCGATTGAATCAGCTACTGAAACTTGTGCGTTTGTCACGTAGTTCTCATGCCATGGTTTTCAGCTCCATCAGGTCATTTAAAGACTTCTCTACACTGGTTATTCTAGTTAGCCATTCATCTAATCTGTTTTCAAGGTTTTTAGCTTCTTTGCGGTGGGTTCGAACTTCCTCCTTAACTCAGAGAAGTTTGATCATCTGAAGCCTTCTTCTCTCAACTCATCAAAGTCTTTCTCTGTCCCACTTTGTTCCGTTGCTGGCAAGGAGCTGTGTTCCTTGGTGGGGGAGAGGCACTCTGATTTTTAGAATTTTCAGCTTTTCTGCTCTGTTTTTCCCCCATCTTTGTGGTTTTATCTACCTTTAGTCTTTAATGATGGTTACGTACAGATGGTGTTTTGGTGTGGATGTCCTTTCTGTTTGTTAATTTTCCTTCTAACAGTCAGGACCCTCAGCTACAGGTCTTTTGGAGTTTGCTGGATGTCCACTCCGACCGTGTTTCCCTGGGTATCAGCAGCAGAGGCTGCAGAACAGCGAATATTGCTGAACAGCATATGTTGCTGCCTGATCGTTCCTCTGGAAGCTTTGTCTCAGAGGGTTCCCGGTCGTGTGAGGTGTCAGTCTGCCCCTTCTGGGGGGTGCCCCCCAGTTAGGCTACTCGGGGGTCAGGGACCCATTTGAGGAGGCAGTCTGTCCATTCTCAGATCTCAAACTGTGTGCTGAGTGAACCACTACTCTCTTCAAAGCTGTCAGACAGGGACATTTAAGTCTGCTGAGGTTTATGCCGCCTTTTGTTCGGCTATGCCCTGCCCCCAGAGGTAGAGTCTACAGAGGCAGGCAGGCCTCCTTGAGCTGCTGTGGGCTCCACCAAGTTCGAGCTTCCTGGCCGCTTTGTTTACCTACTCAAGCCTCAGCAATGGTGGGCACTCCCCCAGCCTCGCTGCCGCCTTGCAGTTTGATCTCAGGCTGCTGTGCTAGCAATGAGTGAGGCCCCGTGGGCATGGGACCCTCTTAACCAGGCGCAGGATATAGTCTTCTGGTGTGCTGTTTGCTAAGACCATTGGAAAAGTGCAGTATTAGGATGGGAGTGACCCAGTTTTCCAGGTACCGTCTGTCACTGCTTCCCTTGGCTAGGAAAGGGAATTCCTACCCCTTGAGCTTGCTGGGTGAGGCGATGCCTCGCCCTGCTTTGGCTCACGCTCGGTGGGCTGCACCCACTGTCCTTCCCTCACTGTCCGACAAGCCCCAGTGAGATGAACCCAGTACCTCAGATGGAAATGCAGAAATCACCCGTCTTCTGCGTTGTTCGCGCTGGGAGCTGTAGACTGGAGCTGTTCCTGTTCGGCCATCTTGGAACCTCATGCCAGTTGTACTATTTTTAATTATCATCAGAAAAATGGGAAAATTTGGGGTTTGAATCAATGTCGCCACTGTATTTTCTGTTCCATCAGTCTGTCTTTCTATTTTTATGCCAATTCCACACTGTCTTGATTAATGCAGATTTATGGTAAATATTGAGTTCAAATAGAATAAGGCCATTAATATTCCTTTTCAATTTTGCTTTGCTATTTAATTTTAGGTGTATTTCCATTAAATTCTGGAATGAATATATCAGTTTCTACACAAGTTCCCCAAATATTGTTAGTTTGAAATAAACATTTATCAACTTGGAGAGAAAGGGCATCTGCTATCATCTGAATGTGTTTCCCTCAAATGCATAGTTTGGAAACTTAATTCCCAGTGCAACAGTGTTGGAAACTGGGACCTAATGGTAGGTGTTTAGGTCATGAGAGCTCTACCCTCATGAATAGATTGATACAAATTATAAAAGGGCTTGTGGCTGTGAGTTTAATTGCTTGCTCTTTCTCATGCTTGCCCTTTTGCCGTTCTGCCCTTCTACCTTGTTACAATACAGCTAGAAGGCCCTTCCAAGATCAGCCCCTTGGTCTTAGACTTGCCAGACACTGGAACCATGAGTCAAATACATTTCTGTTTACTATAAATTACTCATGTATTCTGTTATAAGCACAAAACAAACACACACACACACACACACACACACACACACACACAAATGGGTACAAGGAAGTGGGATCGTTGCCATTAAAAAAAATCTGAAAATGTGCAGGTAGTTCGGCAACTGGGTAATAGGTAGAGGCTGGAAGAATTTGAAGGGTACTCTAGAAGAAACCCAGATTTTCATAAATGGGGAGTATTAAGGGCAATTCTGGTGAGAGCTCAGAGGAAAATTAGAGCTGCAGGGGGAGCGCAAATCTTGTTAGGAACTACTTAGAAGCTGTGATCAGAATGTCAGTAGAAATATGGACAGTCAAGGCCATTCTAATTAGATTTGAGAGGAAAATTAGAACCAAGGTATTGGAAACTGGAGTAAAGGCCATACTTGTTATGCAGTTACAAAGAACCTGGTGGAATTGTTTCTATGTCCTTGGATTGTGTGGGGCAGAAATTAGGAATGATTAAGTCAGATATCTGGCACAACAAATATCTAAGCAGCAAAACATTCAAGGTGCTGCATGGCTTCTTTTGGCTGCTTGCAGCAAAATAAGAGAAGACAAAAATTATTTAAAGACAGAATTTATAACTAAAAGTGAAGCAGAATGAAAAACCTGGAAAAACTCTTAGCCTGGCCATATAAAGAATAAAGAAAGCATGTTTAATAAAGAATGCTAATGGTTTGGCCAAGCAACCATTTGCTAAAGAGACTGATAGTAACAGAATAAAGCTGGGTTCTATTTATAAAGACAATGAGAAAATGAACCTGAGGCATTTCAGAGGTCTTCCAGGCAAGCCAAGGACCTTAAGGGAAAGCTTTCCAGACAGGGCCGTGCTCTCCATACACTGACACAGCATGCCTTAACTGGCCCCCTGTGGCTTGACTGGGTCCAGGTGCAGCTCAACCCACTGCTCCTGAAGGTGCACACTGTAAAGGGGTGGCATTCACAATTTTGTAGGCACACAGAATGCAAGAGCTGTGGAAGCATGGCTTTCTCCACCTAGATTTCAAAGGATGTCAAGGATAGCCTGGGTGCCCAGGTAGAGACTATCACAGACTGTTACAGGGGCAGGGCTACTGCAGAGAACCCCCCTCAAAACAATGCCCAGTGGGGTTGTGGGGTTGGAACCCCAACAGAGAGTCCCCACTAGGGCAATTTCTGGTGGTAGAGTTGTCCTTGAGACCCCAGAATTGTAGAGTTCTGAACATGCAACACTGGGAGAACCGCAAAAACAAGACTTTAATCCATAAGAGTTGCTATGTGGCCTGAGTCCAGCAAACCCATGGGGGTGGGCCCTCCAGAGCTTTGAAAACCCAACTCCCACTGCAGTATATCCAGAAGGTGGGATATGGAGTAAAAGAAGATTGTTGAGGAAACTTAAGATTTGACATTGTTTGCATTCTTGAGTATGGACTTACCTGGATCTAGCTATCCTTTGTTTTCTTGTCTTTTAATTCCCTTTGCAATGAAAGTGTCTATCCTACTATTATATTTGGGAAGTAGATAATGTGTTTAATTTTATAGGCTCATGGTGGAGGAAATTTTGACTCAGGGTGAATTGTGCCTTGACTCTTATCTGTATCTGATTTAGATGTGACTTTGAATTTTGGACTTTTGAATGGGCGCTGAAACCTGTTAAGAATTTCAGGATATTGAGATGAAATGATGGAATGAATGTATTTTGAATTTGAGAAGGACATACATTTTGTTAGCCTTGGGCAGAATACTATGGTTCGATGTGTCTCCCAAAAATCATGTTTTAGGACTTAATCCCCAATGCCTGCAACAGTGTTGAGAGGTGGAACCTAATAGAAATTGTCTAGGTCTGAGGGCTCCTTCCTCATGAATAGATTAATGCCATTATAAAAGGGTCTTTTATAATAGTTTATAAAAGAGGCTGAGTTCAATATCTTGCTCTCGCTGATGCTCTTTTGGCTTTCTCTCCTTCCACCATAAGATGACATAGCAAGAGGGCCCTTACCAGATGTGGTCCCTAGATCTTGAACCTCCCAGCTTTCAGGCTCATGAGCCAAATACCTTTCCACTCATTATAAATTATCCAGTAGCAAGTATTCTGTTATAGCACTGCAAAATGGACTAAGACAGCATTTAAACATTTCATTTAGTCTTTCAATAAGTAAACATCTTATCTCTCTGTATATTTAGATCTTTTTTTAAAAAGTCTTTCAATAGTGTGTTGTTGCACAGCTGTTATAAATATTTTTTTTTCCAATTTACACGAAAGTATTTCAACTTTGGATTATATTATAAATGATAATTTCTCTTAATTTCTAATTTTTCATTGCTAGTATACAGAAACAAAATTAATATTTTTGTTTATCCTGATCTTATCCCTTTGATTTTAAGGAAAGTTTTGTCATTTGTATGACTAATTTTTCAATGTAATTTACATTTGAGATTAATGAGCATGAAGTTACTAATAGTTTATCACTATGGTTTTAATATCTGGAGGGTCAGTCGTAATGTGCCTTCTTATATTTCCTTTTTATTTATTTATTTTTTTTGAGACAGAGTCTCGCTCTGTCGCCCAGGCTGGAATACAGTGGCATGATGTCGGCTCACTGCAAGCTCTGCCTCCCAGGTTCACGCCATTCTCCTGCCTCAGCCTCCCAAGTAGCTGGGACTACGTGCGCCCGCCGCCACGCCTGGCTAATTTTTTATACTTTTTAGTAGAGACGGGGTTTCACTGTGTTAGCCAGGATGGTCTTGATCTCCTGACCTTGTGATCCGCCCGCCTCGGCCTCCCAAAGTGCTGGGGTTACAGGCGTGAGTGACCGCGCCCAGCCTGCCTTCTAGTATTTCTTAATGTTGGTAACTTGAACCTCCTCTCCTTTTGTTTACATTTTTCTGTCTAGGAAATTATTAATTTTATTGATGTGTATAAACAGCAGCTTATAATTTCATTGTTTTCTTCCTAATATTTTTCTGATTTCTATCTTGTTAATTTCTGCTTTTACCTTTATTATTTCTTATGTATGCTTCATTTGGGTTTACTGTGCTCTTCTTTTTGAAGATTTTTAAGTGAAATTTTATTTATTTATTTATGTACTTATTTGAGACCGGGTCTCACTCTATACCCCAGGCTGGAGTGCAGTGGCATGAACATGGCCCACTACAATCTCAGTCTCCTAAACTCAAGCAGTCCTCCTACCCCAGACTCCTCAGTAGCTAGGAACACAGGCATATGCCACTACACATGGCTAATTTTTAAACTTTCTGTAGAGTTGTGATCTTGCAATGTTACCCAGGAACATCTCCAACTCCTAGGCTTAAGTGATTCTCCTACCTTGGCCTCCCAGAATGCTGGGATTAGAAGCATGAGCCACCACACCTGACCTAGGTGAACTTTTAGGTGATTGATCTACTACACTTCTAATACAACCATGTGTTGCTGTAAATTTCCTTTGGGGTAATGCATTAGATGTATCACACAAATTTAATATGCTGTGCTTTTATTTCTATTGAGATTAAAATATTTTTTTAAGTCTCCTTATGACTTCTTTGACCATGGTTTATTTGAAAGTATGCTGCCTAATTTGTGATTTTTCCATTTAATTTTAATATATTAGAATGCACTTTTAAATTTACAAATATTTGTTTTATAGCCAAGAAATAGTCGATTTAGATAAATATTCCACGTGCATTTGAAATAAGTAGTGTATTCTAGTATTGTCTGTAATATTCTATAAAAGTCCATTAGGCCAGTTTTGTTGATATATGGTTTCAGGCTTCTATATCCTTATTGACAATGAGATTGTTCTGTCAGATGCAGAAAGAGAATATTAGAATTCTCCATTTGTAATTGTGAATTTGACTAGCTCTTTCAACTGTATCATCTTTCACTTTACCTATGTTAAAGTTTCGTTATTAGATATGAGCATTTTATTATTGTTCTGTAAATGTTCTTTATTTCTAGTTATATTTCTAATATATGTTCATATCTATCTGTCTATATATCTATCCATGCATATATGAAACCAGTTTAGCCCCATTTTTCTGTTGGCTGTCAAAAAATATCAAAAAGATGAATAATTCAACAACCTTGCTCTCATTCTTAGGGATTGAGGGCATATGCAAAAATAATACAAATAGGACATATTAATGTGGAAGAGGGGTGGAAACTCTCCACATGTTCAGTGGAGGAAGTGATTTACTTCCATAAGTGAAAGAATAGTAGGTAAGGAAGACTTCTGGCAAGAAAAACTGTGTCTGCTGTAATTTTAAAAAATGGTTAGGTCTTTGACTATATGACCAAATGTACAGAAACAGGAGATTTTAGAACGCGTAGGTGCGATTCTTTCAAAGTAGTATGAATAAATCATGTGAGAGGGTATAATGCTGAAGAGCCACAAGGTAGTTTTGAAAAGAAGGGGAAAAATAACATTTATTCTATGTCCTCCTACCCAGGCATTTTGGTGAGCATTTCATGACAACCTAGAAATAAAATCATATTTTATTCTTTTACAATGTATAATGAAACTCCTATCAGTGGCTAACCAGTATGCCCAAGGTCGCATATCTGGGATTAACAATAATAATGGAATCACTATATGTTGAGACATAGTGTTCATCAGCATATTAGGAGACCAGGGGTTGCCACATTATCTATTAATTAGAGTCACCTGGGGATCTTGTTAAATCTCTAAAGCCCAGACTAACTACACTAGACTGGTTAAGCCATGGTAATTGGTGGTGGATGCAGCCACAAGTAATTTTTGAAGCTCGTCATGTGATTCCATTATGCAAGCAAATTTATGAACAAGTGTACCACATCATCTCCTTTGAGCCTCACAATGTCCAGGACGTAATTTTTACCATTATCCCTATCTTACAGATGAGGAAATGAATGCTTAGATTATAGTAGGAATAGTGGAGCCAGGACTTAAATACAGGTGTTTTATCTCCAGGGTGGCTTCAGTACCTTTCTGTGGTAGTCACAAAGCAGGGTTTTCACTTCTCTACAAAGCAAGACACGTTTAGCTTTATTTTCATGCCATTTGCAGGGGTGCGAATTTCTGTGTAGTAGAAGAAAACAAGTCTTGCTGAATAGATTCATTTTTTAAGAACTAAAATGTCTGCTCATGCATAAATTTCAATGTTGTCTCAATAGTTTATTTTCATCTGTCATTTTCCTGACACCAGTTTCCACTATTTCTGGATTTTTTCTTATGAGAAATGCTTTTGTTAGAGAATACCTAGGGAATCTTACCTCAAACATTAGCTCAAAATTCTAATTAGTTCTGACTGAGGCTGTATCATCATCCAGTCACTCCTAAAGTGCCAATAGATTTTGTTTCTTTAAAAGTTCCACTGCTATAAAAAATTCTGAGCAACAGCAAAGGAGAACTAATTGTAGACGTCACATGAATAGTTTGATTCTACAATGAAAATTTACTGAGCTCTTTTCATTCTTACCCAGCACATCACAGAATGAGAATGGTATAGTAAAAGATAATGGGCTCAGGAGTCAGACTAACCTGGGTTCAAATCCCACTTTTTGCTGGATGACCAAGCCTCAGTCTTAATATATTTTAAGAGTGAATAGTTTTTGCAATAGACCATTCAGATACTGAAATAAAATAGACATACATAGCATCTGTCACATGAAAGACACTTGATAAATGTCACAGTTAATTTTTATTTATTACTATCTTATTACACAATTTTAGATTACTAGATAATAGTTATAGCCTCTTTACTTTGTTATTCTCCTTGCTGTTCTTTTTGCTGAGTCAGAGGATGCAGAGAAGAGCAGTAATAAGAATAAACATAAATCAAATTTTCATCATTTTACAACATATTTTATCTATGTGAATTTTTTTTCTAGAATTAGTATTTGCATATTGGCTCCTGAAAAATGTATTCCCCTGATTTATAACACAGTCTCAAAATCTGAACATGCTACTAAGACATCAAATGTTGACTTCAATCCATGTATTGGCAAAATGTCCTGAGTGCTTGAAGAAAGCTTTTTGTAAATTGTAAAAATTATCTACGTCCCAGAGGTGTTTTCACTGAAAAGACTGCAAGGACCAAAGCTACAGTTGTCTGTGGACACGAAATCCTGATGTGAGATCTCAGATGAGTCAGAATGAATCTTCGTACACTTACTAGTAATATTATAATTGTGTCTCTGTGGTATATAGTGCCCTACCTGAGCATTTTGCATGTGTGTCATGGAGATAAAGTGATACACAAAAGAGTCAACATAATGTATATTTTGGGGGATAGCAGAAATAGATTCTCAATGCCTCCATCTTTCCCAAAGACTACATCAGTATGGCAAAACTTTATAAGGTCCTTATTATTTTGTGACTAGAAGCACTGTGTGAAGTACTACTTATCAGCAGACTCCCATGCATTAATTCAATACAGTTAGTTAGGTATCATGTATAGTAACAATGCCAAATGCTGGAGATTCAATGCACTAGTGGAGAACTTAGATGTTAAGATCAGTTTAAATAAAGTAGGTGATATAGTTGTTGTTTCAGGAGTATATGTGGAACGCTTTCATGAAAATAGCAACAGAGAGGGTATTTCAATTAAATATAAAACAGAAAAAAATAGAAAAAAGATCTTGTGGAGGTAGTAAATTATACTACTGAATAACAAAAAAATATTCACTTATGGATGTAGACATTGGAACTGTGGGGTTAGGGGCTAGATAATGAATGTAGAATGTCTTTCAACTCCAGGACTCAATAACCATGAGAGACTTCAGTGAAAATGTGTAGGAACACAGCTGATATTTTGGTGAACAAATGACAAACCAAAGGCATTTGGTAAATACAATTGGATTTAGATCCTGACATTGCTTGTCCTTTGGACAAATGACCATTTTATTCTGAGTGTGGGCTCCTCAGGCATATAATATTGATAGAGGCTATCAGATTTTAGGGTAAATTATACATATATTGTGAACTTGTGAATATGTCACTTGCACATTTGCTGTTCATATTTTTTTATTCCACACATTGAAAAAAATAGATGTTAATATTTTGTAGATTAATGGAGATGTTCATCTATAATTAATATTACACTAACAGTGTTTAACATATCATCAGTCTCCTTTGCAGTAGTTTCTCCAGAAGCTGCTCTGCAATTGTAATATTCTAGATTTCTGGATCTTCAATGGCCAAGGTTTTTCTCAGAGAACCTGCTTATTCTGAAATATCTTTTTGGTTTCTGTATTAGCTGTTCTCACTTTGCTATAAAGAAATACCTGAGGCTGAGTAATTTATAAAGAAAGGAGGCTTAATTGGCTCACAGTTCTACAGGTTGTACAGGAAGCACGATGCTGGAATCTGCTTCATGAAGTTTACAATCATGGCAGAAGGCAAATGGGCAAACGTCTTACATAGCAGGAGCAAGAGCAAGAGAGTGGGGGAGGGGCTCCACACTTTTACATGACCAGATCTCATACGAAATCACTCACTATCATGAGGACAGTACCAAGAGGGATGTTGCTAAACATTCATGAGAAATTAGCTCCCATGATTCAATCACCTCCCACCAGGCCCCACCTCCAACATTGGAGACTACAATTCAGCGTGATATTTTATGAGGACACAGATCCAAACCATATCATCCTGCCCCTGGACCCCCAAATCACATGTCCTTCTTAATTGCAAAATACAATCCTGCCTTCCCAACAGTCCTCCAAAATTTTAACGCATTCTAGCGCTAACTCAAAAGTCCAAAGTCGAAAGTCTCATCTGAAAAAAACCTAGCCCCTTCAACCTATGAGCTTGCAAAATAAAAAGTGAGTTAACTACTTCTAAGTTACAATGGGGATAGATACATTGGTAAATATCCCCATTCCAAAAGGGAGAAATTGGCCAAAAGAAAGGAGCTATAGGCCCCATGCAAGATTGAAACTCAGGGCAGTCATTAAACCGTAAAGCTCCAAAATAACCTATTTTGCCTGCATGTCCCACATCCAGGGAACGTAGGAGTGAGAGGTGGGCTCCTAAGGTCTTGGGCAGCTCTGCCCCTATGGCTTTGCAGGGTGCAGCACCCAAGGCTGTTCTCTTGGGCTGGCGTTGAGTGCCTACAGCTTTTCCAGGTACAGGGTGCAAGCTGCTGATGGATCTACCATTCTGGGGTTTGGAAGATGGTGATCCTCTTTCCACTGCTCCACTAGGCAGTGCTCCAGTGGGGACTCTGTGTGGGGGTTCCACATTTCCCCTCCCCACTGCCTTAGTAGAGATTCTCTGTGAGGGCACGTGGACATCCTGGCTTTTCCATACATCCTCTGAAATCTAGGCAGAGGCTCCTAAATGTCAACTCTTGCATTCTGTGAGCCTGCAGGCTTAATACTATGTGGAAGCCACTGAGGCTTACAGCTTGCACCCTCTGAAGCAGTGGCCCATGCTGTACCTTAGCTCTTTTGAGCCATGGCTGGAGCTGGAGCAGCCAGGATGCAGGGAACATTGTCCTGAGGCTGCACAGGGTAGTGGGGCCCTGGGCCTGGCCTCCTGGAATTCCTCCCCTGAAAATGGGCTTTTCTTTTATACCACATAACCAGGCTGCAAACTTTTCAAACTTTTATGCTCTGCTTCCCCTTTAAATATAGGTTCCAACTTAAGGTCGTTTTTTTGTTTATGCATGTGAGTATAAGTTGTCAGGAGCTGCCAGGTGACTTCTTGAATGCTTTAATGCTTAGAAATGTCCTCTGCAAGATACACTAAATCATCACTCTCAAGTACAAAGTTCCATAGATACCTAGGGCAGGGGCATAATGCAGCCAGGTTCTTTGCTAAGGCATAACAAAAGTAACCTTTGCTCAACTCCATCTGAGACACCATCAGTCTGGACATCACTGCCTGCATCACTATTGGCATTTTGGTCAGAATCATTTAACCAGTCTCTGGGAAGTTCCAAACTCTCTCATCTTCCTTTCTTCTTCCGAGCCCTCTCCACTCTTCCAATGTCTGTCTATTCCTTAATTCCAAAGCTGCTTCCACATTTTCAGGTATTGTTATAGCAATACCCCACTTCTGGTACTAATTTTCTGTATTAGTCATTCTTGCATTGGTATAAAGAAATACTTGAGATTGGATAATTTATTAAGAAAAGAAGCTTAATTGGCTCACAGTTCTGCAGTATGTACGGGAAACATGATGCTGGAATCTGTTTAGCTTCTGGAGAAGCTAACATTTATGGCAGAAGGCAAATGAGAAGCAAATGTCTTACATTGCAGGAGCAGGAGCAAGGGAGAGAGCAGGGAGGTATCATACACGACTTTTAAATAATCAGATCTCTGCAAGAACTCACTCACTATCACAAAGAAAGTACCAAGAGAGAAGTTGCTAAATCATTCATGAAAAATCAGCCCCCATGGTCCAATCACTTCCCACTGGGCCCCACCTCCAACATTAAGGATTACAATTCAGCATGAGATTTGGTGGGGGAACAGCTCTAAACTATACCAGGTTCATTACACAGGCTGAATATATTCTGTATAAGTGAGGTTGGTTTATTTAGTAAATGGTATTTGAATTCTTTGGTAGTTTTGTTCTTAAAAATTGATTTAGAAAACTTGAAATGGATTATGGAGAGTTTAGAGGCATATTGAATTGTCAGCCTGGGTATGTTTAAATTACTTTAAAATGACTAGTTATTTTCAGCAGCCTTTCCTAAGGGATAATATTGAAGTCACATAGAGAAAGCAAAGGATATACCTGTTCTGTTCCATTTTCATGCAGCTTGAAATTGTGCCTCATATGGTTTAATGGTATAGCAAAAATTAAAGAAATTGTGCATTTTATTTTAATTTTCACTTAGGAATTAAGACTTAATGGTCAATGTAAATTTGTTTTCAAATGTCTTCAACTTCTAAGTGTAGCAATTTTCATATTTTTCTTAATGAGCTGAGGGAATGGAAAGCAAAAATGGCACGCAATGGGATGTCTTGCTAAGTTTCTTGCTGTTACACTCACATGCACATCCCTTACCAGGGAGAGTTGTTCAAGAGTAAGTCATTGCCTGGGGACAATAAAGAAAGGGAATATATAAAAATTAAGCTCTGGAGCAGAGGAGAGACAATAATGTCAGGATTTTCAAGTTAAGTATGTTTTTGTTTGTTCTTTTGGTTTTATTTTAGAAATTTGGGAAACATTCATTTGTCCTGATTCCCAGTGGTTATCATATGTGTGACATTTGCAGGCTTTGATAAGCTTTTGACATAAGCTTGATTAATTTTATTTTCTAGGTTAATTGTGGTTTGCTTTAATTTGAACCACAGAGCACATGTCCAGAAATATCACTGTGGCTGCACTACATCAAACACTCTGGAAAGTTTGGCTTCATACAAAAGTTTCTCCTTACTATGGTATTTTTCAGAAAGAAGCATTTGTGCCAGTAGATGTTACAAACCAGGTGAATAGTTTTCACATTTTTTTTTCGGACTAAATTACTACTTTCCTTATTAGATAGCTCTTTTATACAATATCTGATCTAAGAACATGGGATAATGTGAAATATTTTCTTACCATGAAATCTGTGAAGATCTAAAGAAATATTGGGGCCAATTTGTTAATTTTGAAGAAAATAAACAGAAGCTATGTTAACAGAGGAGGTCACCAAATCAATAATATACAAATATAGATACCCATAATTATGTCACCTTCCCCAGAAAATTATTAGCTCTTGCCTCTGTGATCCTCATACTATTTGGTTTACACATATATTTTAGTCTGTTTCACAGACTAATCTGCATTTCTATTACTTGCATAAAGTTTATTTTATATAATAGATTTTAAGCAATTTGAGGAAAAGGACGATAAGAAAATCTTTATATTAAGCACCTCTCCAAATACATGTTAGCAGAAGCTTAATGATAATTGTCAAATGAAAACATACAATTTTCAAGAAAGATGGGACTGTATATTTCAACAAATTGGACATTTTCACTTTATAGGTGAAGATATTAAATTTCAGAAAGGGTGTGTGACTTGCCCAGAATTGCAGTCCGTTAGAAAAAATATCAGTTTTGAAAGTATATGTCTAGTGTAACATATACTGATTTACCATCAGCTATATCAACTGCAAAGAGAGACATTGCCATGATTAGTCATCATTTTTTATCTTTGAACTTTTTTCTCTTTTGTTATTTGAATTTATGATTAAAAAAATTCAAAACAGTGCTAAATCAGCTTTTTTTTTTAATACTTGAGACACCCATTTGGTACACACTGGTATTATTTCAGAAACATGGGCTCAACATATACCTTTTCAAGCAAATTTTTCTTAATTGTATATTTGATATTTTTCTTTTTATGTAAATAGCAATTGTATGTTAGTCTCCAATTTTAAAATAAATAAATAAATGTTATTTATTATTTACTGTATTTGTCAGTTCTCATGCTGCTAATAAAGACATACCTGAAACTGGGTAATTTATAAAGAAAGGAGGTTAAATTGACTCACAGTTCAGCATGGCTGGGGAGGCTTCATGAAACTTACAATCATGGCGGAAGGGGAAGAGGAAGCAAACAGGTCCTTCTTCACAAAGTGGCAAGAAGAAGAGGAATGAGAGCCCAGCAAAGGGGGAAGCCCCTTATAAAACCATCAGATCTTGTGAAAATTAACTCACTATCATGAGAGCGGGATGGGGAAACTGCACTCCTGATACAATTATCTCCACCTGGTCCCTCTCATAACATGCAGGGACTACAGGAACTACAATTCATGATGAGATTTGGGTCGGGGCACAGCCAAACCATATTATTTACTTATGTGCCTTATTTTATTCTGCTATTATTTTATTTTTTATCATTTATTCTTATTTTCTCATGAAAAGAATATTCAGGTCTCCTTTGTGAAAATATATTCAAATTGGATGCTTTATATAAATATTTTTACTTTTATTATTCTTCAGAAGACCTCTGTGAATGTTAGTTTATTAATAATAATTACATCAGTTTGTTCTTCTTCAACAAGATGCTAGATCTTCTAAAAGTCTCTTTGCCCTGTTGCTCATATCCCATAAACTGTTAAATATCAAATGGAGTCAAGAAAAGCTCTGGTGAAAGGCAACCCTGACATTAGCTAGGGACCATTGATGATATCCAACTTGAATATTTTCCCATCAAATTGATGTGAAAATGATATCTTGTATTTCAAACAATAACATTTATATGTCTAATAAATATATTAATGATTTATGTTTTTCCAGTAAGCAAACAATATGTTTTATTTAAATCAGAATCAGAAGATTTGTTTTTATTCTCCCAGTGCTCAAAAATTTTAACTAAGTGAATGCAACAATTTATTTCCAAGTGATAAAAATAATAATGCATAACTAAAATATATTTATAGATTTTAAGGTAGATTTAGTTTGCATAATTTCCTACCTAATCCCTTTTTAAAATTTCCATAGAGATAAGTCCCCTTTAATGGGAAAGTACATATTATTAATTATTACTATAGATAAAGTGATTGAGTCAGAACTACAGACATTTATGAATTCCCTTGGAGCAAATGGGCGTTCTTAGTCTACTCTAGAAATTTCCATATTGTAAAGAAGTTTTTGTTTTAATCCATACTTGCTTTATCATTTTCTTTATGTACCATTATCCTCCTTCTTCTGGTGCTGTTAGTTTTACTCCAAAAATTCTATTCTTCTGGTGTACACTCTTGATAGGAAACAAAGTCAAATCTTAGCTTTATCATTAATTAGCAGTTAAGACTTTTGAGAAGTAAATTAACATTTCTGGATTTCAATACTGTCATCTATATCAAGTAGGACATTGACTCAAAGGTTTGTTTTAGGTCTAAATTTTATTCTATAGCTGCATAAATGTAAATAATAATTACCTGCTTGTTCTATTTAGAATAAATTGACACTGAAGTAAAATACTATTTCTTTCCTGCTTTGGACATATGAAGAAGTGCGGTTTAAGAGATTGGACCACTTTTTGCATTCTGCGTTTGATACCCATGTTAACATCGTTGAATGTTAATGACAATTCAGTTCTTTTTAAGACAGCTTCTTTGTTTACTTTGTGAAACTATTGCAATGACAAAAACTTTAAAGGAAGAAACATTTTTTAAATGAATGTGTCATGTATTTTATATAAATTATAAATCTTCCCCACTCTAAATGTGAGTGACAATTCTCTTGAAAGTTAGAAAAGTGTATTTTAAAGGTGATTATGTTTCTTCGATCTCCAGGAACTTAAAAATATATGGCTTGAACAGAGGTCTGTGTGATGGCAAATTCTTCTTCCCTGTTTTATACTAGTTATTTATTTAGAAACAGGATTAATCATCCATTTTTCTGGCCCTATCAGGTAGTTAGGTTTTGGGCACCCTTCTATTCTATCTAGTTCTCTCCCCACCTCCAAACTCTCTTCTCTTCCTTTTGTTATGAGGCAGTGTTTGTATTTTACCAGATACTCGTTACTTATCTTAAAATATCTTACACAGGAGAGGCATACAAGTATGGATTTGTACCATTTAGACCAGTTACATATGGCATAACATGGGGAGAACTGTATAGATTCTGGAAACATGAAACCTGTGTTGAACTGCAGCATTTATTATTTATTACATAAATTATTTAACTTCTTTGTGTCTCATTTTACTCCCCTTTTCCAAGAAATATAAATTATTTAATAATAATATAATTAAAGAATTTTTGATATATAAAATGAATTCAATTTATGAGAAGAAAATATTAGGTGCAGAAATTTTGCTAATGTTCCCAGCTATTCTTTGTTTATCACTGGCACTTAAGGCTGATTTATTAGTTTTCTAGCTGCTTTTCATTACTTATCGCAACCTTGAGCTTCCTTAAACCATTCAACACTTATCCCCAGAGAACAGACGTCATTCCCTTTCTGTGGTCACTGCTTTACTCCAGACTCTGGTTATTGCAGCTCAGACTTTATCTAGTAAGCAGACACAGGCCCAAAAATCTAATTTTGCTTTACAATATGTGTCTGAATCTTTGTTGGCCAGACTGTACCTGATTAACAAAATCTGATTAACCTGGCCATGATTGCTCCAGATGAAATCCTATAACATTTCTTTTTCTGTCCCAGGTAGATATGTCCTTTTGGCTTCATTTATAATTATAGAGCAGAGCTGCAAGAACCTGGAACTTGGCACCCATGGGAACATAGGAATAGATGAGAGGGAAATGGAAATAAAGATCAGAACACAGGTTTTTCCACAGCAGAGGTACCATGAATGTTTTGCTAGGAGTTGGAAGAGGAAAGCACAATCTATTATGATAAAGTTAATTGTATCTATAAGGTGGTACATATTGCTTACCTTTGCAATGTCCTTCATTTTGAAAAAAAAAATCAGATAGGTTTATATTTTCAGGGGACACATATAACAATTATTTATGTTTCACAGCTTCTATGGGTCTTGTTATTTAATGCCACATTTTTTTTCTTTTTCTTTTTGTTGAGATACAGTCTCAGTATGTTGCCCAGGCTGGAGTGCAGTGGCTCAATCTCAGCTCACTGCAAACTCTGCTTCCTGGGTTCAAGTCATTCTTCTATCTCAGCCTCCTGAGTAGCTGGGATTATAGGCACATGCCACTAGGGCCAGCTAATTTGTGTATTTTTAGTAGAGACGGGGTTTTACCATGTTGGCCAGACTGGTCTCAAACTCCTGACCTTAAGTGATCCTCCCACCTCAGACTCAGCCTCCCAAAGTGTTGAGATTACAAGTGTGAGCAGCTGTGCCCAGCCTTAATGCCATGTTTCATGTTTTTTTTTTTTTTTTCTCATTTGATGGGCCATTGGGTTTTCTCTCCTTTAAAATTTAGGACATTTACTCTATTTGTGTTTTAATATGAGCATATGACTAATGCTGCACATTTCTTATCATCTTGGTTTTGTGTGAAAGATTTTCCTAATAGTTAAGGAAAACTGAAAGACTTACATAGTGGTTTAGAGAAGGCAGAAACGTAACTAATTAAATGCGAGTTATAGGGACTTCTCTTTCTGCTAGGGAACATGACCTTATATAAAACTCAAAAATGGTTTCAAACCTAATGCTAATTTATGACTAAACATCCCTTGTATGGTAAAAAGAACCAGTTCTTGCTCATGCACTATAGGTTAGTATCTTTGGTAGTCACCAAAGGTGATATTTATTTCTAGGCAACACATTGAAAAATATGTGTTGATTTGCATTTCTCTGATGGCCAGTGATGATGAGCATTTTTTCATGTGTTTTTTGGCTGCATAAATGTCTTCTTTGGAGAAGTGTCTGTTCATATCCTTCACCCACTTTCTGATGGGGTTGTTTTTTCTTGTAAATTTGTTTGAGTTCATTGTAGATTCTGGATATAAGCCCTTTGTCAGATGAATAGGTTGCGAAAATTTTCTCCCATTTTGTAGGTTGCCTGTTCACTCTGATGGTAGTTTCTTTTGCTATGCAGAAGCTCTTTAGTTTAATTAGATCCCATTTGTCAATTTTGGCTTTTGTTGCCATTGCTTTTGGTGTTTTAGACATGAAGTCCTTGCCCATGCCTATGTCATGAATGGTATTGCCTAGGTTTTCTTCTAGGGTTTTTATGGTTTTAGGTCTAACATGTAAATCTTAATCCATCTTGAATTAATTTTTGTATAAGGTGTAAGGAAGGGATCCAGTTTCAGCTTTCTGCATATGGCTAGCCAGTTTTCCCAGCACCATTTATTAAATAGGGAATCCTTTCCCCATTGCTTGTTTTTGTCAGATTTGTCAAAGATCACTTGGTTGTAGATATGCGGCAGTATTTCTGAGGGCTCTGTTCTGTTCCATTGATCTATATCTCTGTTTTGGTACCAGTACCATGCTGTTTTGGTTACTGTAGACTTGCAGTATAGTTTTAAGTCAGGTAGTGTGATGCCTCCAGCTTTGTTCTTTTGGCTTAGGATTGACTTGGTGATGCGGGCTCTTTTTGGTTCCATATGAACTTTAAAGTAGTTTTTTCCAATTCTATGAAGAAAGTCATTATGAGATACCATCTCACACCAGTTAGAATGGTGATCATTAAAAAGTTAGGAAACAACAGGTGCTGGAGAGGATGTAGAGAAATAGGAACACTTTTACACTGTTGGTGGGACTGTAAATTAGTTCAACCATTGTGGAAGTCAGTGTGGCGATTCCTCAGGGATCTAGAACTAGAAATACCATTTGACCCAGCCATCCCATTACTGGGTATACACCCAAAGGATTATAAATCATGCTGCTATAAAGACACATGCACATGTATATTTATTGCGGCACTATTCACAATATCAAAGACTTGGGACCAACCCAAATGGCCAACAATGATAGACTGGATTAAGAAAATGTGGCACATATACACCATGGAATACTATGCAGCCATAAAAAATGATGAGTTCATGTCCTTTGTAGGGACATGAATGAAATTGGAAATCATTCTCAGTAAACTATCTCAAGAACAAAAAACCAAACACTGCATATTCTCACTCATAAGTATAAGTTGAACAATGAGAACACATGGACACAGGAAGGGGAACATCACACTCTGGGGACTGTTGTGGGGTGGGGGGAGGGGGGAGGGATAGCATTAGGATATATACCTAATGCTAAATGACGAGTTAATGGGTGCAGCACACCAACATGGCACATGTATACATATGTAACAAACCTGCACGTTGTGCACATGTACCCTAAAACTTAAAGTATAATAATAATAAAATTTAAAAAAAAGAAAAATATGTGTTGAAAAATGTTTTGACAGAAATTGGTATGAAAAGGGTAGTTATTATTGCAAAACTTTATATAAAGTGATATGAGATCATCCTGGAAAGAATACTTGAGCATAAAGAAGCTTTCACAAGTGATGATAGTAGTTTGAACCGAATCTTAAAAGCTGAATTAGGCTTATCAGGCAGAGAAGGATCATGAACTATTTTAGAAGACGTAAAGCAGTATATGGTGAGACTTAAGTAAATGGAGTTATTCTGTAGAATTATATTGTCTTTAGACATAGAGAAGGCTAATTTTCCTGACGGCGGTGCTCAGACATGTCTCTAATTTTTTACTCTTTTATATCTATATGTGCAAAATTAATTATTTGGACTGAAAAGGATTATTTGGACTACAAAGTTAAGACTTTCAAAAATGTATTCATGCAGATAAAGTTCAAACTAGAAACACATCTAAAGTTGCATATTAAGATTAGAAATCATAGGCTTTTTACCCTAATTCCTTAATGCAGTGGATCTCAAACCGAAATATGCAACAAAATCCCCTGAGATGGCTTGTTAATAAAATTAAAAGCACATTCAGGACCTTTAATATCAGAGATTCTGCTTTAGTAGATCTAGGATGATGCCGAAGAGTCAGCTCTTACTATGTCCTATAGTGTTGCCAACATATTTCTGATGTGAATTTTTCTTTATATAAATATGATGATACATTTGTATTGTTATTAAAATATCAAAATTATAAAAACACTCTAAGAAAATTGACAGCAAAGCTAGCATGTATTTGCTTATTTTTCTATGAATATGATGCAAAGCATTGAGGATGTGGTACAGACCCAGAGTTATTCATATTAAGTCCTTACTTCATTGTAAAATCTTAATCTTTTAAGACATGATGTATTTTTTAACACTCAAAAATTAAAAAAAAAGTACAGATTCTTTTAGCTGTTGTACACTTAACTGATACACACAATTTACCAATGAGCTCTATTCCGTCTCTAACTCATATAAACCAAGCATTCTAGGCTAGTAATTTACATTCTAAGATATCCATGGGGTTCTGTGCTCATTTATTAAAAATAAATTGGCCATTCCTAAAAATAATGATTCCACTTGTGCTTGTTATTGTAACATAATTCAATTAAGTCAATATATAACTAAATATTCATTTAAATATGTGCATAATTATAACCAAAAGAAATTTATTTATATGAGGGCTAAAAGGACAGATGAAAGTAAATTAGTAAAAATAATTGCTTCTGATTTGTTGTGGGGAGTAACCATACAAAACTGGGGAAAAATTGTAACAGTGTAGTACTAGTTTGCACTCCAATTGTTTCTTAAATGTTTTAAAATTCTTGTCTATGTAAAAGAAACTTTGATGCATAATATATGTAGTTTGCGCAATAAAAGATGAGATAGGCCTTCAGTTTGTCAACCTAAGAAAAGTTATCATCTGAATTTAAATATGCATCACATAAAAGCTTATATATTTTAAATTAAAACATGTACACGATATTTGTATTATGTTTAGTGGTCCTTCATTTTAACTAACTTTACCTGTTAACTGACTCATTACTCTTCCTAATCACATTGGATAAAAAGGCTCCTTTGGTCCATCTAATAAAGAGTATACTAAATGATAGAAGTTCACTATTATACTTAAAACAAATAGCTCACTGCTAAACTGTAAAAATCAGAAAAGAGAAAAATAAACTTGATATTATTTGGTTTATAATGCATTGATTTATTTCCTAACTTCTCACATAGATAAAATCGATACATTTGAACTCACTAATGTATTAAAAAAATACCATTTGTGTGAATTTATTCTGTCTAAAGACAACCATAAGAGAATTATTTGAATTTTATAGACTGTGCTTTCCTTTTGGAAATGTTTTATTGCCAAAGAAATCAGAGATAACAATTTATATCTCAATATAGAAGAAATCATAAAATAGATCCATGGTTAATAGAACTATATACATCTAGTATTTTAAAAAGGAGTTTAAAGATCAGCACAGCCTTCTTTTACTAGTAGGATCCAGCAAAACAGATAAATTAGAGGAAAAGCTCTATTCCATACAGTCTATTAAAAATTAAGTTGCTGCGAATGATCATTTGGATTCATATCTCAGAGAAAGTTTTGAGACTTTCTGATATGGAAGTACTCTCCCTCTCCTTTTTTTGATACTTCTAATTGACTTCTAAAATCGCAGTTTTTCTAGTGAATTAGTATTTTAGCTGATACCTAAAACAATGTTTCAGAATAAAAGTGTAACATTTCACAGCTGATTCTGTAGATTTTCATATAGCCTTACTGAATAAAATACTCATATGCTTAAATACATCTCATTTCATAGAATAAGTGTGATGTAGGTTTTCCTTGCATTAAAATGCATATATCCACAAACCCTTCTCAGTCTTTGGTGTCTATCATTTTACTCTGTATTTCCTTGAGATCAACTTTTCAGCTTCCACATATTAGTGAGAACATGGAATATTTTACTTTCTGTGCCTTGCTATTTCACTTAACATAATGACCTCCAGTTCCATTCATGTTGCAAGTGTCATAATTTCATTTCATAATTTTTATGGCTAAGTAGTATTCTATTTTGTGTGTGTATATATATATTTATGCCACATTTTCTTTATCCGTTTATCAGTTAATGGACATTTAGGTTGAATGCATATCTTTGCCATTGTGTATAGTGCTGCAGTAAACATGTGAATGCAGGTATCTATTTGATGCACTGATTTATTTTCCTTTCAGAATGAGATAGAGGTTGGTCCGTGGGTATAAACATACAGTTAGATAAAAGTCGTAAGTTCTAATGTCCCATAGCATAGTAAGGTGACTATAGTTGACAATGATGTGTTGTATAGTTAAAAGTAGGTGGAAAAGAGACCTTGAAGTATTCCCAACACATAAAAATAATGAATACTCAAGGTGAGGGATGGATAGCCCAGATACTTTGGTGTGATCATTACGCATCCTATGGAACAAATACTCACATGTACCTCATAAAGATGTAAAATACTATGTGTCAATAAAGAAATTTTATATCCAACATAAAGAATGAGTTAATAAAGTATCAAATATATTGCTTAGTTCAAGTTAGGTGTTTAAAATTAGTATTTCTTTCTCTTTCCCTCCCCTATCCCTATAAAGTAAAAGCCTTTGAGCTGGAATATTTCTCTGTTTAGCATGTTTGTGGTTTAATGATGGTTGTGATGAAATGCTATGCCCGTAGCTTTTTGCTGTCTTGCCAGAAACAGCCTGTCACCCAGCAAGAGTTTGATGACTGACTCCTTGATTTTGAAGTCAGAAAATAATGCCCAAATTGTTTCTGCATTTAACTAATTGGGTCATTAACATTTTGTACAAAATTAATTGCGATTTGGTGGTTTTGTTCTTTGGATTCCTTCTGTGTTAAATTCCCAACCAAATGTTTTTAGCGGTATATGCTTTCTGATTTTTCACTTCAAAATTTATTTTGTGATCATCTGCCTAGATCTTCAATGATTGTGATTGTTTTCTCTACAATTATTTAGTAATAATTATTTATATTTGTTGGCTACGTTGAGGCTTTTCTAAAATAAAATTATATATAACTAACCTTTCAAGAGTTCCACAATTTTTTTTAATCTCCAATACACAAAGCATCAATGCAAAGCAAAAATTTAAGAGCCTAGTTTCGCTATCCAGACATTTTCAGTAAACTGAAAAATATCTTTCTCTGTTAAGGAGTGGGCATTGATGAATTATAGTGTAAAATCTATAACTATTGCATTTTTCTCACCCTGATTTAAAGTTCTAATGTGAATAGCTGACGGGAGTTTGATGTAAGTACATTTAATATTTCAAAGACGTTTCCTTTGAGGGTTGGATAGAGTTGAACATATTTTCAGAGTCTTGGTCAGTGTTGATTTACCCACTGCCAGGCATATTGACAAAATTTGAAAGACTATGAGACAGACTCTCAAATGCAGTGAACTCACTGCAGTGAAGCCTCTCAAAAGACAGCAATTATCTTCTCCCCTCCAAGTTTAGCTTTGATATTTAATCTCTAGAGTTCATATTTAGGTTATTTCTTTGTATCCTTCTAAGCCAGAACACAGCTGTGCTCATAGCAACTTACTTTCTTGTATGTGGAACTATCACTTGGAACAATTCTTGGAAGTTTACATTGAGTGAAAAATGTCATCTTATTTTAAAACATATCCACCTAATGAGTCATTGCAGATTGAAGAGATGCTGTGACTTTCTCTTAGGGAGCAAGGCAGAGTGGGAAAACCATGGACTGTGGAATTGGAAAACCAAAATTTTAATCATGTACCAGGGTGGTTTGAAGCAAGTTGGTTTAGCTTTCATATACTTATTAATTAAAGTATATTTAAAGTATATTAGTCACAGCTAATATATACATTTTATTAATATATACTTCTTACTAATTATATTATTGGGGCTATTCCAAAATGGCTCAAAGTCCAACAGTCAATATAGTGTTTTGTATCTTCTAGGACTCAGTATTTAATCATCTTACATTGCTCAAGCTGTTACTGATTTGGAAAGCAAGGTCACAAAATAGAACTGTCTCTTACAAGATGTATTACATTTATTTTATCATCACTTATTTTATGATTTAAATGAGATTATTGAAGTTCTAACAAAAAAAGATAGTTTAAATTTCCATTTTACCTGAATATAAAAACAATATTTTCTTATTATTGTGTTTTCTAGAAGGAAGAATAGTATTTCAATATGAATTGGTTTTTTAATCGTCATTCAAAAATGCTAGGAATTATGTCAGTAACACAGCATGATAATGCATGATTCAAAAGAATTGGTAAAAATTACAGATAGGTGTTTTCTAATTATTTTTATATTTTTTACTTCCTTTATTTATGTTGAATATATTACCTCTATAAATAAGTGATACGTTTTCCTAAGATTTTAATTTAAAAAATATTTTTGATTGAAAGAAGTACTCATCACCTTGACAATATTGTAAGAACACATAAAAATGTGTAGATTCCAAAAATTGAAAAATTTTCCAGTGAGAAGTGTTCTGGCAGATGTTTAACTACTGCCTATGTCACAGTGGGTCAAGTAAAAACAATTCAACCCAGTGTGTTCTAGCAGAGACAGCATTAGAAGTCAGAAGTTATTCTAGCTAATGAAACAATGAGCGTGAAGTCCTGGTACAGACTTCTTACAATGTTTGTAGGCTGCCTCACAGGGGTGTGTTACGTGCTGCCCAGCTGTGGGAGGTGCTGACTGACAGCAGAAACAGAAGGTATCCTATATCAAATTCTAGCACAGCAGATAATTTACCTTCTGTGAGAGCTCAAATTTAATATTCACATATAACCTCATTTGGGCTTTTTAAAAATTTTGGTAAAACATATACCACATAAAATTTACAATTTTAACCAATTTTTAAGTGTACCATTCGGTGGCATTAAGTACATTCACATTGCAGTGAAACATCCCCACCATGCATCTCCAGAACTGTTTTCATCCTGCAAAACTGAAGCTCTGTGTCTATGAAACACTAACTCCGCATTCCCATCTCCCCCTTCCTCTGGTGACCCACATTTAAACTTCTGTCTCTGTGAATTTGACTCCTCTGGGTACCCCATATATGTTATATGTGGAATCATACAATATTTGTCCATTTGTTACTGGCTTATTTCACTTAATATAATGGCCCCAAGATTCATCTATGTTTTAGGATGTGTCAGAATTTTCTTCCCTTTTAAGGATAAATAATAGTCCATTATGTATATACCATTTCTTATTCTATCCATTCATCTATCGATGGATACTTAAGTTACTCCCTCCCACCCTTGGCTATTGTAAATAATGATCCTATGATGATGGGTATACAATGTCTTTAGGTCCCTGGTTTTAATTCTTTTTGGGTATATATCCAGAAATGGAAGCGCTGGGGCATAAAGTAATTCTATTTTAATTTTTTTTGTGGAAGTACCATACTGTTTTTCATAGTGGCGACACCATTTTGCATTCCCACCAACTGTGTACAAAGGTTCCAATTTCTCTACATTCTTGCCAACTCTTGTTATTTTCTGTGTTTTGGATAGTTGCCATCCTACCAGATGTGAGGTGGTATCTTATAATGGTCTGGATCTGCATTTTCCTAATCATTAGTGATGTTGGGCATCTTTTCATGTGCCTATTTGCCATATGTACATTATCTTTGGGAAATGTCTACTCAAGTTATTGGCTATTTTTAAAATCAGGTTGTTTGTGTTTTTTTGTGATTGAATTCTGCCTTTATTTGCTCTTTTGTTTGTTTGTTTTGAAACTGAGTTTCGCTCTTTATACCAAGGCTGGAGTGCAGAGCAATGATCTCGACTCACTGCAACCTCTGCCTCCCAGGTTCAAGCGATTGTCCTGCCTCAGCCTCCCGAGTAGCTGGGATTACAGGTGCCTGCCACCATGCCCGGCTAATTTTTTGCATTTTTAGTAGAGATAGGGTTTCACCATGTTGGCCAGGCTGGTCTTGAACTCCTGACCTCAGGTGATTCACCCACCTTGGCCTCCCAAAGTGCTGGAATTACAGGCATGAGCCCCTGCACCCGGCCCGCCTTTATTTACTCTTAATAATTTTCTTAATTATATTGTTGGGATTATAATGTATGTATATGTAATAAATAAAAGGAAAATAGTAAGAATGGGTGACATCTGAAATAAATTCTTGCATTTTTCCTGTATTACATTTAAGAATTGATTAAAATGGTAGCTTTTTGTTATGTGTGTCTTACCATAATTTTAAAATTATGTAAGTTAACTGAAATGCAATACCTTTTAATTCTTTTCTCAGTATAATTTTTTTTATTTTCTTTTATTATTATTATACTTTAAGTTCTAGGGTACATGTGCACAATGTGCAGGTTTGTTACATATGTATACATGTGCCATGTTGGTGTGCTGCACCCATTAACTCGTCATTTAGCATTAGGTATATCTCCTAATGCTATCCCTTCCCCCTCCCCCCACCCCACAACAGTCCCTGGAGTGTGATGTTCCCCTTCCTGTGTCCATGTGTTATTGTTCAATTCCCACCTATGAGTGAGAACATGCAGTGTTTGCTTTTTTGTCCTTGCGATAGTTTGCTGAGAATGATGGTTTCCAGTTTCATTCATGTCCCTACAAAGGGCATGAACTGTTCATTTCTATGGCTGCATAGTATTCCATGGTGTATATGTGCCACATTTTCTTAATCCAGTCTATCATTGTTGGCCATTTGGGTTGGTTCCAAGTCTTTGCTATTGTGAATAGTGCCGCAATAAACTTACGTGTGCATGTGTCTTTATAGCAGCATGATTTAGAATCCTTTGGATATATACCCAGTAATGGGATGGCTGGGTGAAATGGTATTTCTAGTTCTAGATTTCTCAGTATATTTTTTTTAATGTGTAGTGTAGATGGAGAATTGTCTGATCTGAAATTCTCTTTGTGAGTCCAGACTTTGGTATTTCTTTTTTTATTTATATGTTTATTCTTTCATATTCTGTCGAAATAGGGCTTTCCTAGAGTCCACATATTCTCAGGAACCTGTAAGTATCTTATGCTTCATTATCTGTAAATATAATAGGTTTCTATGATAGTTCTAAGATTGATATTTCTCTCCAATACATTCTTTTGTTTTTTTGAATCGGAGTCTGGCTCTGTTGCCCCGGCTGGAGTGCAGTGGCAATCTCGACTCACTGCAAGCTCCGTCTCCCGGATTCACGCCATTCTCCTGCCTCAGCCTCCCGAGTAGCTGGGACTACAGGCACCCGCCACTACGCCCGGCTAATTTTTTTTTTTGTATTTTTAGTAGAGACGGCGTTTCACCGTGTTAGCCAGGATGGTGTCAATCTTCTGACCTTGGATCCACCTGCCTCAGCCTCCCAAAGTGTTGAGACTACAGGCGTGAGCCACTGCGCCCGGCTTCTCCAGTATATTCTAATAATTCCAGGCTAATTTCTCTCTTTAGCTGTTTGTTTGATGCTAAGGTGCATTCTTAAACTGTACATTCTATTCTCTTTGCATTGAATTACAACGTTGCTGTAAACTGTGGCAAGAGGTTTTTAAAATAATTCTTAATGACATAAAAATAACTTTCTAAATGAATTTTGACCTGTAAATACAAACCACTGTCCACCCCCACACCCTAAACTAAGAGTTTACTTGGATGCTATGCATCCTCTGAAAGCGGACCCCTTTGTGTTCTATAATATGAGCAATGTTTTCCAGGCTGTAGTATTTCTGAACAGAGTTACTTAACCAGTGTCCTTCAAAATGTGTTTCCCTAAATACTTCTTCTGTTCAATATTTGCTTTTATAGGGGTTCTTTGACAGATTAAGTTTGGGAGACACTGTATGCATTTTTTCCTCTTGGAAATTCACAGTACATTAATATGCTAAAGGTTCTAGGAAGTCTGGGAAGAAACAAACACACAAAACAAACAAAACATTTTTAATGTTGTCCCAACCATGTTTTCCCAGGGTTAATTTAATAGAATACATTTTGAGTCTATCATGAAGTAAATCTCAATTTTCTTCAGTGAAATGGACTTTAGGAAATGCACATAATGACACATTTTCTATAAGTAATTTGATATATTTTGTTGCTTGTCATTTACATTTTTCAAATTAGACAATTTTAATAATTTTATTTTGATTTCAGAAAAGTTATGTTTTTGCTTATTTCTTGCTACTGGAATTTATTCTTTGATACAAATATTTCACAATAGTGGTAGTATTTATCTTCCTGAAGATATAAAAAAAGTCCTGGTTAATTTTAGTTCCTTACTCTCCATCTGTGTCAGATAAAGGATTATTGTGTTTTCTTAAAATAACTCAGAAAGGTCATGTGAAGATGATATTGGAAGTAGAGAACAGAAAGTCCGGTGCAATATTAGCAAAGCAAGAAACAAAATGCTATGTGTATTTACAGATTTTAAAAATCTAGTCATGCCAAGGATCCTTTAGTAATTGTTCTTATCACATGAATGGCCAGATACTTAATATTTTCATTCAAATAATACCTAAAGATTGATATGCTGGGATATTAATTCAAAAAAAGGACTCCTATAGTACTAGGCTTCACAAAGCTTACAGTCTAATTTGAGTGTTTTCAAACAAATGTCAACATACAGCGATACACACTTTTAACCACTGAAGTTAAAGGCATAAGTGTAAATGTACTAATTTCCAATATATTGCTTCCAGGTTCACTATTTTAGGTTGTGTGTGACATGTGTGGATCAATTAAATATAAATTGCTTCCTTAGATAGCAATTAATATACCCTAATGTATGTTAGAACAAGACAAGCACACAACTCTAGGTAATATTATGGGACTAATATTTATTCATCATTTATTTTGGAATAACATTTATATACTTTCTTATTGAATCCTCGTACCAGCTCTACAAAGTCTATAAAGAAGTCACATATATTGCTACTAACCTGTGCATTTTTTTCCTTCTTCCAATATGCCCAATCTTCTGATGGTTTATGATTGGTCAAAGCCAATCAAGACAGTCATGTTCTGGGATGTATGTGCCTTCCTTAAAGCCAGAGGTTTACCTTACATTTTAATTTACATTGCTTAAAAATGTAAATTAGAAGGGAAAGATTTGTGCGTAGATAGAACATAAATCTGTAAGTCACTTAATTTACATAGTTATAAAAGTGATCCTCAAATGTTTTCCGTTGCTACCATTTATCAAGTACCTGCCATGTCACACAATACATTGTCCCCTGAGCCCCGCTGTCTAAATCCTGGGCAGTATTAACTGAGAGGGAATCTTCTGGGTGGTGGGAAGAATCTGAAAATGCTTCTGCTTTCCTAACAAATGGAAACATAAAAAGACTAATCTGAAAGCATCTTTCCTCCTCTGCTCTTTACCATGAGCCCTGTAATAATAAACGTGGACTGGCAGAAGCCATTTGGTGACTTCGAAATAACAAATACTGGGATAAAATATAGCACTGTAAGAATGATATGGTAGGAACACAAAAACAGTTTAGGTTTATGCTTTCGTCAAAAAGAAGTTCAATCAACAACAGTGATGCGTGGCTTCAGGATTTTTAGTCAAAAAACTGACCCCTGTGTAAATCAGTAATTGTGGTCGTTGTTGTTACATGTAGTTAATTACATTTCTAATAAATGTATTACTATTACATATATGTGTGGAGGGTACTAGGGGAACTGAGGACTAGAGACACTAAATGACTCAAGGTTACACCAAAGTAAGTGAAGGAGCTGAGACCTGAGCTAACTCATTCCATTACATATTCTATATTGTTAAGAGGATAGTACAACAATTCATTCAGGGGATCAAAGGGGATGTTGGAGAAGTGGAGTAGCAAGATCTTCCTATGGGAAAGTTACACTGCTGATATTGAGACAATCATTGTTATTGGAAGACACTTAATGAAGTCTAATCTTGTCCAGAAAAATAAAAAAAACTAATATACACACACACGTGTGTGTGTGTGTGTGTATATATATATATATAAAACTAAAGACTAGGGAAGAAGTAAAGAAGTGCTGGAGCTTGGTGTACATTTCTCTGTTTCCATTTATTTTGCCAAAATTAAGAATTTCCCTTGGCTTAGCAAACATTCTTTTCTAGGCTTTTTAAAAATCACGGGTATGTTGGGTGCAGTGGCTCACAACTGTAATTCCAGGACTTTGGGAGGCTGAGGTGGGTGGATCACGTGAGGCCAGTAGTTTGAGACCAGCCTGGCCAACATGGTGAAACCCCATCTCTACTAAAAATACAAAAAATTAGCCAGGCGTGGTGGCGGGCATCTGTAATCCCAGTTACTCGTGAGGCTCAGGCAGGATAACCGCTTGAACCCAGCAGGTGGAGGTTGCAGCGAGTGGAGATAGCACTACTGCACTCCAGCCTGGGCAATAGGAGCGAAACTCAAAAAAAAAAAAAAAAAATCACCGGTAAAAAAAATTGTTCTTATTTATGAAGACAATGGGACATCTCTGATTACACTGTCTGTGACTTTTCTGCAACCAATCGATGATTTGTTGACAATTTATATGGGCTCTTTACAGAGTCAGCCTTAGTGGTGCTAAGCCAGGTATTGTGATCTCTGAAGGCCATTCTTTTCTGTCTATTTATACCACCTAACATGGTAAACCAGAAGGGTAAAATAAATTGTGAAGCAAAGCAGACCACAGTCTTCAGTAGCTAAAATATGGACAGTGGGACCTCAGAGGTCATTCTCATCATGAATGTGCATAGATCTATGATTTTTCCTTGAGCTTAAATGCACTCTGTTGTAATTGTTGAAAACTTTATTTTGTTTGAGTGAGTCTTCTACAATTTTCAGCAAGCTTTTCAACTTTTCAAGATTTATTACTGCTATTCCCTTCCATTAAAGTATTCGTTTTCTTTCTTTTTAGTTACCTTATGAATACATGGTATTCCTTTCCTTTTTTTTTTTTTTTTTTTTTTTTGAGATGGAGTCTTGCTCTGTCGCCAGGCTGGAGTGCAGTGGCACCATCTCGGCTCACTGCAACCTCCACCTCCTGGGTTCAAGTGATTCTCCTGCCTCAACCCCCTAATTATCTGGGATTACAGGGACATGCCACCATGCCCAGCTAATTTTTGTATTTTTAGTGGAGACAGGGTTTCACCATGTTATCCAGGATGGTCTCGATCTCCTGACCTCATGTTTCACCTGCCTCAGCCTCCCAAAATGCTGGGATTACAGGCTTGAGCCACCCTGCCAGGCTAAGATTACTTTTCATATATTTTCGCTTTAAAAATTCGTCAAGCAGTTGAATCAGTTCATTTTTCCTCTAATAAATGCTTGTGTATGTGTTTTTTTATGCAGTACAAAATTAAAGGCAGCTTTTAATTCAATAAAATAGCCTAAAATAAAACTTTTTAAAAGTGTAATATTAATTGCTTAAGAATGTAAATTAGAAGGGAAAGATTTGTGCATAGATAGAACATAAATCTGTAAGTCACTTAATTTACATAGTTATAAACGTGAGCCTCAAATGTTTTCCATTGCTACCATTTATCAAGTACCTACATATGTCACACAATACATTGTCCCCTGAACCCCGCTATCTGCCAAAACCACTGTACACATATATAAGAGACCCAGCTACAGTTAGCCAGTTGCTGGTTAAACATTGTCAAGGTTAGGGAAGTCACCATATCACAATTCAACTGACTCTTACAACAAAGAATTTGTTTCACACTAATAATTTGGGTTGAACTTAGATTTCCTTTTTTACATTAGTCAAGTTAGTTGAATTCAATTTAAATTGGTTAAAAATACAAGGTGCCTATTTGAATACATTAATTTGGGGGCACATACATACAATCTATACAGGTAGAAGCCTGTAATTTATTTCTTTTTTGTTATAAATTAATATATTTTTAGCAAGTGCTTTTACCTTTTCTAATGTCCTCTCCTTTCAATGTGTGTGGATGCTTTGCTAGATCTCTCACTATTCTTGGCCTGTATCAACTGTGAAGGGTTATAAGCATTGTTATTTACATTTGTTTTTGCAAATTGCTCTAAATCTGACATTTTCAAGTACTCCAGATTAACTTTCAGATATGTCTTGATTAAGTATCTTGATAAATTATTTATTTCTCTGTAATGGATTTAACAAAATGCTAGCTATTCTGTTCACTTAGGAATGACTGTGATGGTTAATACTGAGTGGCAACCTGATTGGATTGAAGGATGCAAAGTATTGTTCCTGGGTGTGTCTGTGAGGGTGTTGCCAAATGAGGTTAACATTTGAGTCAGCGGGCTGGAAAAGCAGACCCACCCCCAACCTGGGTGGGCACCATCTAATCAGCTGCCAGCACAGCTAGAATAAAGCAGGGAGAAGAAAGTGGGAAGACTTGACTTGCTGAGTCTTCCAGCCTTTAGCTCTCTCCCGTGCTGAGTGCTTCCTGCCCTTGAACATCAGACTCCAACTTCTTCAGCTTTTGGACTCTTGGACTTACACTAGTGGTTTGCCAGGGGCTCTTGAGCCCTCAGTCACAGACTGAAGGCTGCATAGCTGACTTCCCTACTTTTGAGATTTTGGGACTTGGGCTGGCTTCCCTGCTCCTCAGCTTGCAGATGGCCTATTGTGGGACTTCACCTTGTGATCCTCCTTAATAAACTCCCTTTCATATGTACATCTATCCTATTAGTTCTATCCCTCTAGAGAACCCTAATACAATGACTTTTTAAAATCTTCCTGACGTAGACACTCTGGGTCTCTGTTCTCTGTTGCAGTCTCCTGTTTCAATGTCAGAGACATTTTGATGGAAAAGTGGGCCATCTACTGTTGCATGTGAAAGACTCATATCTGGATTGCTGCTCAATTAAGAAATAAATGTTTTGCTCCTATTGCCTATTGTTCTTCCTCACTCTATATAACACCATTCCGTACCTAGTTATTAGCCAAAACATAGCATTGCTACTTTCAACCATTCATAGCAAAGCTTTAAGCTTCGACTTTCACACTGAGGACAAGTTTTGTTTAATAGATGTATTAATCCGTTTTCACACTGCTATAAAGAACTGCCTGAGACTGGGTAATTTATAAATGAAAGAGGTATAATTGAGTCACAGTTTAGCATGTCTGGGGAGGCCTCAGAAAACTTACGATCATAGCAGAAGGTGAAGGGGAAGCAAGGCACCTTCTTCACAAGATGGCGGGAAGGAGAAAGAACACAGGAGGAACTACCACACATTTATAAAACCATCAGATCTCATGAGAACTCACTCACTATCATGAGAACACATGGGGAAACTGCCTCCATGATTTAATTACCTCCACCTGGCTTCCCCCTTGACATGTGGGGATTATGGAAATGATGGGGACTACAATTCAAGATGAGATTTTGGATGGGGAAACAGTCAAACCATGTCAATAGATATTTGTTAAATGTGTGGAAAAAGTGGTATGTGAGGTAGACAGCTGTTAACAAGCTGGAAGCAGAATTTTAAGATCAGTAATGCCAAGGAACAGAGTAAAGAATTTTGAGTGCTCACTGTTTCTTAAAAGGTGTACTGAATATATAAACATTCATATAATTTGATTTCTAATACCCGTTAACTATTCAGAAAAGCTTTCACCTGTCCTGGAAGGTTTTCAAATGGCTTATTTCTTTAGAAAAATAACATTAAATTAACATTAGTTTACTATAACATAGCAACATGATTTACATTATCCTCATGTCCGTCTTGAACAATGTTTCAGTATTTCCAAAGGCTTTGTAAGAGCCATGCCAACAAATTGGAAGAACAAATCATACAAGCACCTGAAAAGACACTGTGGGAGATGAAACGAGAGAGGTTATTTTTCATAGCTGTCTATTCATGCAGAACTTTCCTAAGTCAAAACATAAGTTGATTTATGGCCATCCTACTCTGTTTCTCTGCCTTTATAATTATGATTTTTTTCTTAGATATTTCAAAGCCTTTTGAATCAAGAGAACATAAAAATGAGAGAACAAAAGAGTCAAGGTATTTCTTCTTTAGTAACTAAAATCCTTGGGTTCCTTGAGAAGATGTATTTTTTTTTTTTTTTTGCTTAGTATTTAGCAACCTGGAAAGTCTGCTAGCAATCAGAATGTTATTTTTAAATACAGCACAAGAATGTGGAATGTTTTATTTATTCTACTTCACCTAGGTTCTAAGAAAGCTGTGTTCGCTATTTCTACTCCACAGAAAACTAAATCTTTTTTGGATTTCTCTACTCCAACTCTAGGTATAATTTGCTTTGGATGCAAGTTTTATTAAATGCCTCTTATGATGAAAATTATAGTACATAAAACATGGCACACAGCTTATTTGGTCATATCTTGGACCCAATTATTACCAGTGGTTAGGATGAAGCTACAGATACTTTTTTAAAAAATTAGCTTAATTGCATAGCAGCTTTATATATATATATATACACACACACACACGTATATATATGTATATATAAATATATATACATATACACACACACATAAGTATAATCCTGTTTTTCTTTCTCTCTCTCTTTTTTTTTTTTTGACACGGAGTCTCTCTCTGTCACCAGGGTGGAGTGCAGTGGTGCGATCTCAGGTCACTGCAACCTCCGCCTCCCTGGTTCAAGCAATTCCCCTGTCTCAGCCTCCTGAGTAGCTGGGACTACAGGTGCATGCCACCATGCCTGGCTTTTTTTTTGTGTGTGTGTATTTTAAAAGAGATGGGGTTTCACCATTTTGGCCAGGATGGTGTTGATCTCCTGACCTCATGATCCACCTGCCTTGGCCTCCCAAAGTGCTGGGTTTACAGGTGTGAGCCACCATGCCCAGCCTAATCCTGTTTTTCTTAGTGTACAGTCAATTAAATGAATTTTGGTATTGTTCTATCTTTTCACTATTTTGTTAGGTCAATTTTCACTGACATATGTTCACATCTATTCTAAGCTTTAGCAACAAAGTGTATAACTCAGTTGTTACTTGGAAACACCTAGCCACTATGATAGTAATTGTATCTGTCACCTTGACTGGGATACAAGGTGTTCAGATATTTCATCAAACATTTTATTCTTTGTGCTTCTGTCAGTATCTTTTTATATAAGATTAAGATTTAAGTTGATAGACTGAGTAATCATATTTCTCTCCTAATGCAACTGGGCCTCATCTCATTAGTTGAAGTCCTGAATAAAACAAAATGATTTATCTTCTCCAGATTAAGGGAAACTTCTTCTTCATGCCTGACTGCTTTTAAACTGATACATCAGTTTCTTTCCTACCTTTGGAGTCAAATTTCAACATTTGCTATTTCTGGCTCTTGAGCCTGCTGACCTTCAGACTTGAACCCATACCATTGGCTTTCCTGATTCTCAGGCTCTCAGATGTAGACCGGAACTGTATTGTCAGTTCTCCTCGATCTCCAGCTTGCCTATTCATCCTGAAGATCTTGAGATTTGCCAGTGCCCATAACCGTATAAGCTAATTCGTTGTAGAAAATACACACACACACATACACACACACACACACACACACACACACACACACACACACACACACCCTATTGGTTCTGTTCCTCTGGAGAACCCTGTCTAATACAGCCACCATGAGCTAACACAAATATATGTGTCACTTTAATCAATGACCCCCTTGGGGACAATTCTCCCTCTACATGGCTAACTCTATTATGGAGGTCACACCCTAAGCTACAGAAGAGAAGTAAGACAGTGTTACTTAATATTGTGTATTCAATACATAAGATACCTCAAGAAGCTTATGTTAAAGGAATATAAAAGTATGTATTAAACTTTGATAGGGGAGTGACTTTAACTGATACAGATCAGACAGCAAGAGTGTTTCATATGTTACTCAAAAAATGTGGACTTTGCCCTGGAAGTAAGAGTCTATTAAACCATTTTGACATGCTTGTGTGTTAGCAAGGTCACATAACAGAAATACAGAGTAAAATTTGGAAGTAATAGAAAGCAATAGAAAGAGAAAGACTATTGGGAGTTTGGAAATAATCCTGAAATGGAGTGTGCTTTTGCCAGAAGACACAGTAAAAATCCTATTAACCTACAAGTTATGTGTAAAATACAGGAACTTAGGGATCCTTGTGTCCAGAGACGAGCAGTCTATGTGAAATGTCATAATTTTGACAAGGGCTGCTGATCAAGAGGACAAGGTAGGGCTGTTGTTCGACAAAGCATATGGAGAGGAATATGATTGACAACTTGATGTTACACTTGGGAGCCTCTTTCCCAGATATGATGGTAATGCCACAACCCTGGTCTAAAAAGAGCATAGTAAACAGGTATCTGGTTGTCTCAAAAGTGAGAAACTGGTCATATTGCCTAAGTCACTGAAACTAGCAGAGATTGTAGCTGAGGACAAGGGGGATTTAGAATGGATAAAAGAGGAAGTAAATGAGTATAGGTTTCTGCTCAGAGACCAGCTGCAGTGGTAGGGGCTGTAGGTCATCGCAGTAATCACAGTAACTTTCCTCTTCTGAGTCACCCAAGGAAAAAAAAATCTCTCTGGAATTTTGGATGAGCTGTTGCCTAAACATATATGAAAAACTGGATGTGAATAGCACAGTGGATGAAATAGGGTGGACATGGAGAGTATCTGCCCAATCATCATCAAGAATAGACTTGTGGTTCCAGCAATCTGCAGACAGCTGCCAGATAACAGATCCATCACGGTTTGTCTCAGCTGCAAAAAGCTACCTTGCTGAAGGACACACTCTTCCCTGTAAGGCCTATACCCAATTACTTGAGTGGGATTAATTGTTGGCACAACATAAAGCTTTGATGAAACCACTTTGATAGGGGAGTGACTTTAAGTGATATAGATCAGACAGCAAGAGTGTTTCATACGTTACTCAAAAAATGTAGACTTTGCCCTGGAAGTAAGAGTCTATTGAACCATTTTGACATGCTTTTGTGTTAGAAAGGTCATATAACAGAAATATAGAGTAAAATTTGGAAGTGATAGAAAGCAATAGAAAGAGAGACTATTAGGAGATTGGAAATAATCCTGAAATGGAGTGTGCTTTTGCCAGATGACACAGTAAAAATCCTATTAACCTACAAGTTATGTGTAAAATACAGGAACTTAGGGATCCTTGTGTCCAGAGACAAACCATATATGCTATATGGGTAGCTGAGGCATTTTTGTCACTGTGTTGCATTTCATCTCTCCTTCTACCCAAGACTTTTAAACTAAAAGTCTTATAGAAATTTCATTAATCTTCATAAGAATTATAAACTTAACGAATATATAACTGTTGGTTGTAATAACATACAATCACAGTATTGTTGTGCAGTTTGGCTATTTGTAGTATTTTGGTTTTCTTTTAATGAGACTGGGCATTTTACTTTGTTTCCGTGAGTTACATTCTGAATAAGTTTCCTAGAGCCATCTTACTAGGTCAAACTATTTAAATGTCTTTGTAGCTATTGCTTCACATTACCTCATTGCTTTTTGAAGTGTTTCTATCAATTTATGATGCTAGGAGTACTTTCTTTAAAACTTTGATAGCAGTAGGCATTACAATTATTATTTTGGTTGTTTAGTTAATATAAAATATTGCCTTGTTAGTTTTCATATGTATTTTTTTATCTCTCAAATTGGTAAACATTTCAGACAGTGTTTACTATTTGCATTTTCTTTTTATTAATTGCCTCTCATATGTATAACTCTTCAAAATTCAGCACCAAATAAAGAAGAATAGGCATTTCCCCTATTTGGTAATCTTCCATTACTTTTAATAATAAAAGAAAAACAAAACATCTATTTTGGGGGCATTTCTATTAGGAGAGATACTAAATATATTAAGATAAATGATACCTCCTGATGTGATGATGTGGTGTATGATTGATGACCGAAAAAAATGAAGGAAAAACTCTATAGAGTATGTTTAGGATTTCTTCATATTAGAGGCTCTTTGGCTAAAGTGTCATTGACTGTTAAATATCTAAAGGGAAAAATTAAATTGAAAGAATAAATATGATAAAACAGCATTTGAAAGTCTAAGCAAAGGAATAAAATGTTACATTTTGAAATGACACTTAAAAAACAGATTATAATTCTTCAGAAATTCATAATGCAAATAACATGACATTAGTTTTAAAGTATAATTAATTGCACTGTTTTCAGGAAAACATAAATCAAGAGGAGAACAAAACAAGGAAGAAAACAGAAGAATAATTAGAGAAAAAGATACTGGAAGGAGAACAATAAAAAAATACTTAGTTGTTAGAAATTACTTAAATTCTTATTGTTTTATATAGTCAATGATGTCTAAAGTCATTAGACACTAGTACTGAGACTGACAAATATCATACCTACTGCTCTCCCCTTCCGTCACTCCCTCCTGAGTCAAGTTACTCTTCTGTATTTCCTTCAACACACCAGGTACACTCCTGATTTAGGGTTATACTTTAGATTTTAAGATAGGTTAAACACGGCTAACCAGACATGTCAGTTCTCTCTAGAAAGAAGCAGCACTTTTATGAATATTGCTATTCATATATTACCATACCTCAAATACAATATGAAGTAGAGAACATTAGAACCTAAAGGAAAACCAATGAAAAAACCTGCGAAACAGAAAAAGAGGGAAGCATGACCCCCATCTCTGATGAGATCCCTAGGAGCCTGTATTGCATGGAAAGGGTGAGAGTGTTTTGGTGGCCCTCATCCCTGCTGCAGCCTGCCAGGATTCTACCTAGGAGAGAACTCCTCTGCCTTCCCAAACCCTGACAGTAGTGTGGGTGGTGACCTGGAGACCCCTTGAGGGCATTGCCCCAGGCTGTGAACTCATGCTGGATCACTCACTCACTCACTCTCCCTGCAAGACTCTAGTGGCTGTGTGGCACAAAGCCTTCAGGGGGCTGAATCTTGCCCTTGGAACTCTAGCCTTTGTATGTCCACATTCTGGGAGCTTCTGCTGACATTCCTCACTACCTGCACAGAGGGCTGCAGCAACACAGTGTGAGCTGGACCCAAAGGAGCTACAGGGTTCCCAGTAATCTACCCCTCAGGAAGTGCCACTCCTAGGAGATAGGAGAGGGCAGCACACCAAAAAGACAGCTCTTGGGACAAAGGAAATCATACCCAAGAGCTCCCTGCTTGGGTCTGTGAAAAGTGACCCTGCTTCCAGCATGGGCACAAACTCCCTGCCCATGCTTCTCAAAGTGAAGAGTGAAATCCCCTCCAACCAGCTGAGTAGCTTCTGTGCTTCAATGCAGGCCTAGAGAAGGAGATTCCTCCTCCCCTTCTGCACATTGATGCAGGCACAGCCTCTATTACTGGCATAGGAAGTTGACATGGTTGAGCCAGAGGGCTGCCTCTCTCAGGCAAGAGTGGCAACTGTGACCCCACTGATGGCATAGCCTCCAGACCTGCACTTAAAACAAAGTTGGGGCCCTCTCCCACTCTTTACAGCCCTGTAGCACTGCTGCCACAGACAGCAAGAGAGCCTGAGAGCTCCTGTTCTGGGCTGTGCAAAGTGACTCTGACTTCAGCAGACAAACTGTGTGCTGGGCTTTAAAGGTGAAGGGTTAAATCCCCTTCTACTGGGCAAGCGGACTGTGCTTGCTGGGACTTAGGAGTAGAGAACAAGAATACTCTCTAGCTTTCACACACCCCTGAAGGCATGGTCCCTGCTGCTGCACTAGAAACGTGGGGCAAGCAAGCCAGCAGGTGGCCCATCTGGCTATGAGGGGTGATTGCAACTCTACTGGCAGCATGGCCTCCTGGCCTGGGCCTGCACCCTTCCCTCTTGGCATGGAGCTGCAGCGCTGCTATCACAGAGAACAGGAGAGCCCAAGGTCTGGGTGTTTAGGGCTATGAGCAGAGATTCCACATTGCACCCACTTCCAGGTGCCAGAGAAGTTTAGTGTTGAGCCAATGGGCTGGAGTCTCCTACAGCCCTGAGCCACATTGCAGTCTAGAAGCAAACTGCAGTGCCTAACCTAACCAAATATCCTGAACACTGGGACAGGAGCACACGAGGGAAACAGATCACATTCCTGCCTGCTGAGAAATTGGTGCTGGGACGACCCTTCCTCCATGAGCAGAGAACTCAGTGACCACACATCACCTCCCAGCTATTTCTCCAGGGGCCTGGAGACTCCCCTGTGACCCCCACAGGAGCTGCTGCTTGCACCTACCACTGGGGGACCTGAGTTCAGGCTTCCCTAGTCCGGCTCTGCCCAGTTTTACCACCCTCCTCCTAGAGGAAAGGCAGAACCCAGGCCTGAGCACTCCAGGGCCCAACCCACAATCTAGGACACTGGAGCATTTCTGCAAGATAACAAACGCCAAACATAAACTTCAGTTATCACACCTGGCTGTTACGTGCAAGCATCGCCTACTGGCCTGGAGATCAAACCGGAGGGTCCATTACGATATCTGCAGACACAAGTTCACAGCACTCAGAAAAAAGACAAGTTTCTTTCCACCTCTGCTACCACCATCTCCACACCATCCTTGCTACCCAGAATGCAAACCAACTCACCCATTGATATACCACCGCGACAACCGGCATTCAAGAAAACCATCACACTAAGGCTGTTTATAACAAAGGAAATCATACAGAGCCTTCATCACTGAATGCACTCAGAAGCAAAGCCAAACAGCCTTACTCAATATACGTCAGTCACTTCCTCAAGGAAAACAACAACAACAAAAATTCTCACCGCAAATAAAGTAAATTCAAAAATAAGAAGCAACTGTTTCTCCAGATACAAAGAAATCAGAATAATAATACTGTGAATATGAAAAAGCAGGATGTTATCGCACCCCAAAAGAAACACAGTGATTCTCTAGAAATAAATCCTAACCAAAAAAAAGTTTACAAAATGTCAAATAAATAATTCAAAATATTGATTTTTAAAGAAGCTCAATGAGATGCAAGATAAATCTTAAAAGCAATGTAAAGAAATCAGAAATCAATTCAGGACATAAACTAAAAATTTACCAAGGAGATAGGCACCTTAACAAAAACAGGAAGAACTTCTCAAAAGGAAAAAAAAAAATTGGTGGAATTGCAAAATACATTTGAAAGTTTTGACAATAGATTAGACCAAGCAGAAGAGAGCATCTCAGGACATGAAGACAGCTCTTTAGAATTAATCCAGCCACACAAATAAAATTAATTTTAAAAACAAACTAAGCCTTTGAGAAGTATGGGACCACATAAAATGACTGGATTTATGACTCATCGGTTCTCGAAGGAGAAGAAAAAGTAAAAAGTTTAGTAAAACTATTTAAAGAAATAATTGATGAAAACTTTCCTAGCCTAGCATGAGATTTAGACATCCAGATATGAGGCCCAACAAACGCTAGTAAAATACATTGCAAAATGGACTTAACTAAAAACATAGTCATCAGACTGTCTAAGCAAGTGGTCCCCATGGGATGGGCTTTGAGGAAGATAATTTTTCCAGGGACTGGGGTAGGGTGGGGATGGTTTTGGGATGAAACTGTTTCACCTATGATCATCAGGCATTAGATTCTCTCAAGGAGCATGTAACCTAGATCCCTCACATACACCGTTCACAATAGGGCCTGTGCTCCTATGAGAACCTAATGACGTTGCTGATCTGACAGGAGGTAGAACTCAGGCAGTAATGTGAGTGATGGGGAGTGGCTGTAAATACAGATGAAGCTTCACTTGTCCACCTACCACTCACTTCCTGCTGTGCAGCCTGGTTCCCAACAGGCCACAGACTGGTACCAATCCATAGCCCAGGGGTTGGGGAACCCTGGTCTAAGATCAACATGAAGGAAATAATGCTAAAATCAGCAGAAGAAAAGCACGTACACTTATAATATTAAGAGTACCCTATCAGAATTACTAACACGTCTTATGTGCAGAGTCTCTCTGGAATACACTGTGTTATGTCAAGGGGAAAGTGGACATCTTTCAGATGTCCAAGAGAATCAGAGGCAGACACTTCATGTTGACACTCAGGAAAATAAATTAATGCAGATACTATGTATTAAAATTTTTCCTGTCTTTCTCCTTGGCTTCTAGGAAGTAACTCCAAACTAAAGGAATTTCCTCAAGTGAGAGGAGTGTTTTTGTTTATATGTAAATTGAATAAAGCATGATTATTATGCTTCCAGGATTTCCCCATTCGGTATAATATTGGCTGTGGGTTTGTCATAAATAGCTCTTATTATTTTGAGATACATTCCATCAATACCTAGTTTATTGAGAGTTTTTGCATGAAGTGGTGTTGAATTATATTGAAGGTCTTTTCTGCATCTATTGAGATTATCATGTGTTTTTTGTCATCGATTCTGTTTATGTGATGAATTACATTTACTGATTTACATATGTTGAACCAGCCTTGCATCAGAGGGAGTTTTGTCCAATGGATCCTCATTGGAACTTAAGAAATCTTGATAAGGACCTGGAATTAGCATCAAATATGGAACTATGTCTCCACAATTTTGTTTCCTCTAAGAAATAAAGGAAAAGTTAATATCAAAACATTGGATGGCTTTAGCAGAATACTGGGGGTATAGAATTTTTAAGAATTAACTTATTAATTAAAAAAACAGAGCTATACTGAATAAAATTTTAAGGATTTAGCAAAATATATGAAAATAATTTGTACAGACTTTGACACTTTCAGCCTTTGAATGTGCAATATAAGAATTCTTAATCAGAAGGTATGGTTTCTAATCAGGTTTCTTATATTTGCTCAGCTGGAAAAAATAATCTAGAGTATCTGTTGTATTTTACATATTTTCAATAACTATTTGTTGACAATTCCTTACATAAGGAAGGAAAGCAAGATTTGTCTTGCTTTCTTCAAATAAATCTGTCTCTAAAACTTTTCTTAGTATGCGTGAATTCACTAAAAGGAAAAAAAAAAAACACCCTAGCCCTGTGATTTTAAACAATTCTAAAAGAAACCCAGATGAAATAATAATTGTGACTATTCGGTGAGCACCTATGAAAATCTGACATTAATAAATTTTAGCTTACTTATTGACATATATTTCAAAATTAATTTTTTTATAGAAAAGAAAAAAAATTACCTCTAGTAGGGGATATTCAAGAGATGATTCAAGCAAATAGCTTGCTTAATATGTGTTCCACAGATAGCAGTTAGGACATATTTTATCCATAGATTACAGGAAAAAAATAATCTTGCTTAAAAAGTCATTTGGTACTCTGTGGACTCTGTTAAGGCCAGAGGAACTTCTGTTCTTAGTACCTCTTTATTGTTTTATAGGTAGTTGTCAGCATATTCATTCTAAGGAAATAACCTGAAATGGTGTAACAGCAATTCTTAAGGGAATTGCATGAACACTTTGCAAAAATCTAACATGCAATGCCACTTAACTTCTCAGGTGTCCTGGGACTGTTCCCAACTGTTTCTTCGTATATTTGCTTGCCTCAATCAATACTCTATTAGGTGCAGCAGTTTTGTTGCACTCAGCCATAAAATGGTATGACTAGTTTTTCCATCCTGTTGCTTCATTAAAGGAAAAGGAGCACCCCCATGTAATGTTACTAGAATACTATAGACAATAAGTCCATGTCATGATAGTGAACAAAATCAATCTTGTCCAATATTAAATTTAATGAAAAGCAATTCCCACAATTACTAGTAGATCATCTGGGTTTTCTTACTAGTTTAAATTTGTTCAAGGAGCCATTGACACCCTGAATGCATTGCTATATTTTTACAGTGCTCTAAATGACTCACAATTCAAAGTACATATATATAAAAGCTGCTGAGATCAGTTCTCAGAATGCAGACAAATTATTATTAAGTCAGCTTAGTGAGATATTCACAACAAAATTGTCCTGCTTTATAAGAAATGCCTCATTGAGTTTCACATGGTTCACAGAGTTATAAAGGCTTCTAATATTTTGATTGTAAAGTAATATGCAAAGCACAGTAAATATTCCAAATTACCATAAATGATAGTAATGTCATATTCAATGGGCATAATTATTATTCATTGAAGACAAGGCAGATGGTGTTTTTAAAATTGTTTTGTTAATCAGTCTTATTTCGGAAGGTTTTTGATCGAGGTTGATATAAAAGGCATGTCAGGTTGTAAAGTAAAACATTTAATTTAGATGAGAATAAAATGGTATAGAGGACTGTGGGTGTTGTTATTTTCAAAACTGGTGGACTGGTGATGATATTTGCAGTTTGTCATTTCATTTGCCTCTGTGGAGTCTCTTGGAAGTTAAGGATGGATGGATGGATGGATAGAAAGAAAGATAGATAGATAGATAGATAGATAGATAGATAGATAGATAGATGATAGAATTTTTATATTCTTATTTTATTCATAGTAGTTGGCATTATTTGAATGTTTAATATTGTTAGGGCATTGTGAGAAATTGTCTTCCCATTTAATTCTCACAACATGTGAAATGTGTAATATTATTATCCTTTTTGTACAGACGAGAAAATAAAGATTTATAAACATTTATGTAACTTATCCAAGGTCATAAGTCTCTAAATGTCAAAAGCAGGTTGCAAATTCAGAATATTTCATTGTCATTACTTTTCAGCTTCTATTGACTGGTTAGTGAATTATATGAGGACTTGAGTATTGGATTATATACTGAACGAGGTTTACAATGCCATATCTATTACTGTCTTTTTAGCATAAGGAGGACTCAAAGAGAGCTATTGATACGAAATTCAGTTTTCTCAGTTTTGTTTCACCTATCTCATCTAAAATAACTATGAAGTAAATCAAAGTTCATATGTGATTCTTAGCCTTAAATTTGACACATTGTAAAAGTGAATATTTATAATTAAGCATAGTTTTTTTTCAGGTTTAAAAGAGGGAATATATCAAAATCTCATAGTACAGTGGCTTATCTATCATGTTTTAATAAATATTATTTTTCTTTTATATTTCCTTCATGATTATATGAAAAAAAGAAATTCATGTGTAAACACTATGTCCATGTCATTCCATACCATAGCCCTCTAAATCACTAACTGTAACTTACTGGTTTTATTGATATTATGATTGGTATTGATTTTGTCCATGATTAATTTCTATTCAACTGATATTTTGAAGTATTATACCACATCAGTTTGTGAAGCTTTCCCAGAACCATCTTTGCTATATGGTTTCAAGTCAGAATGGCCAAAAAAGGAATTTCCACGAGACTTGTACTGCAGAATAGAAGCAGCAACATTGCACTTGAGAGGCCACTGAAGTTAGATATAGAACCAATAATCACAAAGATGTTCATTGAGTTCCATTTGAACTAATACTTCCTGACTTTGCATCCAACTTATCTTCCTGTGTTCAATACTAGTGGTACCAGGAGCATCAATAGATGCTTGGCTAGAGATTCACAGAGGAAGTACATACACACAGGCAATAGCTCCCCAAAGGCTTGTATATATATTCCTCTTTCATGATTTTATTTTATTCAGTTGATGTACTTTTCCTTTTCTGTTTTTTATGATGCAGCTTGTCTACCCAAGCTAGTACTTCAGACAGACATGTTAAGGATTTTTTCTGCAATCCTCTGATTTACCTTTCCAGACTTCATGTCTCTATCAACTCCCACTGGTGTGTAAGATCTAATTCATAGATAAATTATTCTTATTCTTAAACATTATTCTTATAATGTTTATGGGAAACAAAGAAGTGGTTCTACTTCTTTAGGTGAACCTGAATTAATACAAATGTCCAAAAGTTGTAAATTCAACAATATATGAATATTTTCAAAGTTCCGTTAGAGTCTACTTTTTATTGATGTTTTATAAATTTTTATAATAATTTTGATGAATATTATTAGTAAAATTACTTATTACATTTTCACTTTCTTCTTACTAATTCCACTTATTTTCTCTTAATTACTTAAACCTAGATGTGAGACTTATTTTCCATGGATGAGATTATGCAAATTAACATAAAGGGTCATGTTTCTGAATTTTTTCCACCCTATTCTAACTTTAATAAATCAACAATGGAGACAGTAGTATGAAAGTTTATTATTTTCAATTGTAAGAGTCAGGAACTTGAAAAAAAGGCTTCTATTGCAACATTAAAATTTAAAGTTTTGAAGGAAGAAGGCATAAAATTTATCTCTAAAAATGAATTATTAAAACAGGAACAAAGAAACTTTTTGCAATAAAATGTTCTAACAGTTCACTGTGTTGCTGGTTGCAAAGTAATATACAATTATTTAAAATAATTAAATTGCATTAAGTGATTATAAAATTAAACTCATTTAGTTCTAGTTTTCCCCTTCTAAGTAGTAAGAGTTGGACCATTCTAAGTAGTAAGAGTTGGACCAGCTCTGGAAAAACGAAGATTCACAGGGTTTTAAAGAGTCTGGCATTCTGATCTTTCCAGTGCTAAACCCCTATGTGATTTTGCATTACTTGACAGTCTTTGCAGATAATGTGGTTAGCTTGCAGTGTATCACATTACAACACTGTATTCTACTTCACAGCGATCATATTTTCCAATGTACAGAGAAAATACCATTGCACTTCTTGTCCCAGATTAATTATTACTAGTTTCCATTTTCACACTAGAAATTAATTGAACAATACATTTCTGTATTTAGTGCTAAACAATAAAATCATAATTACTACAGAAGGTCTCCAGATCTTACACATTTCAACATGAAATAAAGAGAAGTATCTACTAATACCCTTATGGTCCCCCAAGTAGGCAATGGAAATTGACAAACTCGTAATAAAGGATGGAAAGCAAACTGAAGAGAGGACAACAAAATGTAGAGTGTGTGAACCTTGCAAATAGGGGCCAGTGAAGGGCACTGCAAAGCTGTAGGGACCTGACAAGATAAATAACCCTAAACCAGAAGCTAAACGGAGCAGAGAACAATACAAGGAATTATTATACACCTGCCAGTTCTTGCAATAGCCAAATAATTTTGATTATGAAAAAGATGAGTGAGAATTTTAAAGCCTTGAATTTACACAGTAGAGACTGAATTTTGTTAGGCTGGTAATGCAATTTTGTGCTCACTCTTTTCAAATAGACTTTCTCTGCTTCTTGTACATACAACACACACGTCTCCCTCAATCACAGTCATAAGGTGTCTACGTATCCCAGTTCCAAATTCCTGAGTATCTGAGCAATCTGTAGACTAGCCATTCAACCAACTGTAGCATTTGGGCAGGGTTAGGAATTCTAGAGTCTTTCACCTGGAGGTTGGAAAGAGGGTGAGCTTCCCAGAAAAAAAGGTGACATAGTGAATATGCAAACATCCAAAAGATGTCTACTACAGCAATATAGACTGGCTTATATTGATTATAGTATTTAATCTTTCACTCTTCTCAGTAATTTTTCAGAGCATGCTAGTTAGGAGTCTAAAAAGCAAACAAATATTATGCAGTTTGCTCATAGTGTCAAGCAGAATAAATACATTACTCTGAATGATCCACATCTGTATATCACACCCTTTCTTTGAGTGTCAGTGAGATCTTTGAATATGAGGGAGTATCACTTTTGTGATTATGTTACATGGCAAAATCGAATTTTGCAAATGGAATTAAGGTCTCTAATTAGAGCTAATCAAAAATGAAATTACCTAGTTACGCTTATCTAGCTAAGTAAGCTTTTCAAACAAAGTCTGGTGGTCGGAGTAACTCTCCCTTGCTGGCCCTGCAGAAACAGCCTCCATAAATTCCATAGCTTCAAGGAAATGAATTTTTCTAAAAACCTCATGAGCTTAAAAGGGAACCTGAATTTCAGATGAGTAGCCCTGATTGACACCTTTATTTTAGTTTTGTGAGACCTTGAGCAGATAACTCTACTATGCCCAGACTTCTGATCTATGGACAATGTGGGATAATAAATGAGCATTGTCTAAAACATCTTCGTTTGTGTAATTTGTTATAAAACTATGTAATGCAACCAGAGTCACAAAGCTGATTGTCAGGTCTAAGATTTGCATCCAGTCTGAGCTAAATTCAAAGCCTGATAAGAGTCCCAATAAAACAAACATGAAAGCTTCCAATTTGCTGTGTATTGTGTGTGTTTGTGCACATGCGCATGTGTGCGTGGAAGAAAAACAGGGACAAAACAACAACAAGGAAGGAAGAAAAGTAGAAAGGGAAGAAGGAAGTAAAACAGTACTAACCATGAAAACTTTTTCTGGAAGATTATTGTTTCTTCAATTAATGGCACTAAGGCACTAATCATGAAAGACACTACACTTATGCATCACAGCTTATAAATTGTTTCCTAATATTACTGGTAAATACTCTAAGAAGACCAGAAAATACTCTAAGAAGAACATAAGAAAAAATATGTTCTTGTGGAAAAAAGGTTCTTAAATTTCTATTTCGAAAAAAAAAGACAGAAAACTATGTTATGTTCAACCAAGGAATTACTTTAGCTTTTCCATACCCTAACCTTTGGATTTGATAAGATTATGTATGGTACATAGCACCACAGCATATACTGGTAACCTTGGTCTGTAGGACTGATAGTTACTCCTAGGTGCATGTTCTGTTAATGTGTTCTACACATTCTACAACAAAATTTTCTGCAGTGCTATTGTAAAACATAATATGAGTAGCTTGGGAAAGCATGATGAATATTCAATGCTTGGAAGATCAGTTTCAGGGAGAGGGATATTTACATGTGTCTGTGTGACTGCTAATTATAGCATAACTCTCTGTTGCGCTAATCACAAATTTCAACCTTCTACGATTTGGTAGCCCTTATTTTCTTAAATTCAGATTGAAGATAGCAGAAATTGTTTCCACGAAATGTTATACAATGGTTGACCGTCTGGTTAATATTATCATATTAACTGCTTTGAAATGGCACTAAGTCTTATCTACCAGCTGAACGCGGGGTTTTTATAGGCACAAGATGGGGTAAGGTGTGGCCATGCGTGATTTACGAAAAGGCAGGATTCTAGTGGAGAAGCAGAGATATAAGTTCTGACTTTGTGCTATGGTTTCAGGCTTTCTGGCTTGAAGGTGGGGTTTTGCCAAGGATCCACCGTTTTCTGCCTAGAATTTGTTTGCTTCTTCTCCCTATTAATATTGAATTTTATTGAAAACCTTTTCTGCAGCTATTGAAATATACATGTGATGAGTCACATTTATTGATTTGTGCATATTGTATATATTCCAACCTTACATTCTAGGAATAAAGCCTATTTGATTGTGGTGGATGAGCTTTTGGATGTGATGCTGGATTGGGTTTGCTAATATTTTGTCGAAGATTTTTGCATCTATGTTCTTCCAGGATATTGGCCTGAAGGTTTTTGTTGTTGTTGTTGTTATGTCTCTATCAGGTTTGGGTTCCAAAATGTTGCTGGCCATGTAGAATGAGTTAGGGATGAGACCCTTCTCCTCAATGTTTGGGAAAGTTTCAGTGGGAATGATACCAGCTCTTCTTTATGCATCTAGTAAAATTCAGCTATGAATCTGCCTGGCTTTTTGTTGCTGGTAGTGGTAGGTTTTCATTACTGATTCCATTTCAGAACTCGTTATTAGTCTGTTCAAGGATTCAGTTTCTTCCTGGTTCAATCTTGGGATGTTGTATGTGTTCAGGAATTCATCCATTTCTTCTAGCTTTTCTAGTTTTTGTGCATAAAGGTGTTCATGGTAGTCTCTGAGTTTTTTTTTTTTTTTTTTGTATTTCTATAATTCAGTGGCAATGTCCCCTTTGTTAATTCTGACTATTTATTTGGCTCTTCTCCCTTTTGTATTTTATTTGTCTAGCTAGCTGTCTCTTATTAATTTTTTCATGGAGAAATTCCTAAATTATTACTCTTTTGTATGCTTTCTTGCATCTCATTTTTCTTCAATTCAGCTCTGATTTTGGTTATTTCTTCTGGTATTTTTTTTTCTTTTTTATCTAGATCCTCTAGTTGTGATGTTAGGTTGTTAATTTGAGATTGTTATAACTTTTTGGTGTTGGTGCTTAGTGCTATGAACTTCCCTCTTAACACTGCCTGGGCTACATCCTAAATATATGTTGAATTTTTGTTCTTATTAGTTTCATAGTATTTCTTGGTTTCTACCTTAATTTCATTATTTACCCAAAAGTCATTTAGTGGGAGATTGTTTAATTTTCATGTAGTTGTATGATTTTGAGATATTTTCTTAGTATTGATTTCTATTTTTATTGTGCTGTGGTCTAACAGTGTGTTGGTATGATTTCAGTTTTTCTGAATTTGCTAAGGGTTTTTTAAATGTCTGATTATCTGATCAATTTTACGGTATGTGCCATGTTGTGATGAGAAGAATGTATATCCTGTTGTTTTGGGGTAAAGAACTCTGTAGATGTCTAGTAGATCTACTTGGTAAAGCATCAAATTCAAGTTCTGAATATCTCTGTTAATTTTTTTGTTAATCCCTGTTAATTTGATAATCTGTCTAATATGGTCATTTGGGTGTTATAGTTTCCTACTATTATTGTGTGGAAATCTAAGTCTCTTCAGAGGTCTGTAAGAACTTGCTTTATGAATCTGAATGCTCTTGTGTTGAGTGCATATGTATTTAGGATAGTTATGTCTTCTTGTTGAATTGAACCCTATAGCATTATGTAATTTCCTTTTTTTAAAATGTTTGTTGCTTTAAAGTCTGTTTTGTCTGAAATTAGAATAGCAAACCCTGGTAATTTCTAGTTTCCATTTGCTTGGTAGATTTTTCTCTATCCCTTTATTGTGATCCTATGGGTGTCACTGCATGTGAGACAGACCTCTTGAAGACAGCATTAACTATATCTTGCTTCTTTATCAAGCTTGCCCCTCTGTGCCTTTTAAATGGGGGACGTTTAGCCCATTTATATTCAAAGTTAATATTTATATTGTGGAGTTGATCATGTTATTGTGTTGTTAGCTATTATTTATGCAAACTTGTTTGTGCGGTTGCTTTGTAGTGTCAGTGGTCTATGTACTTAAGTGTGTTTTTGTAGTGGCTGGTAACAGTCTTTTCTTTCCATATGTAGTGCTCCTTTTAGGACCTCTTGTTAGGCAAGTATGGTGGTAAAAAATTCCCTTGGCACTTGCTTCTCTAAAACGGATTCTGTTTCTCATTCACTTACAAAGCTTAGTTTGGCTGGATACAAAATTCTTGGTTGGAATGTCTTCCTTTCAGAAAGCTGAATATAGGCCCCCATCTCCTCTGGCTTGTAGAGTTTCTGCTGAAAGGTCTGCTGTTAGCCTGATGGGGTCCTCTTTGTAGGTGACCTGTCCTTTCTTTCTAGTTTCCTTTAACATTTTTTTCTTACATTTGACCTTGGGGAATCTGATGATTATGTGTCTCGGGGATGGTCTTTTGTAGTATCTTGTATGAGTTCTCCGAATTTCCTGGATTTGAATTTTGTCCTCTCTAGTGAGGTTGAGGAAGATTTTGTGGGTGATAACCTGAAATATGTTTTCCAAGTTGATTGCTTTTTCCCTAGCTCTTTCAGGGATGCCAATGAGTCATAGATTTGGTTTCTTTATATAATCCTATATTTCTTAGAGGTCTTGTTTATTCATCTTTTATTCTTTTCTCTTTACTTTTGATTGAATGAGTTATTTCAAAGAACCAGTCCTTAAGCTCTGATATTCTTTCATCTTGGTCTATTATGCTGTTAATACTTGCAATTGCATTATGAAACACTTATAGTGCATTTTTCAGCTCCATCAGGTTTCATTCTTCTTATAATGACCATTTTGTGTATCAGCTCCTGTATCATTTTATTGTAATCTTTATATTTCTTGGATTGGGTTTTGACTTTCTCCTGAATCTCAATGATCTTCCTTCCTGTCCATATTCTGAAATCTATTTCTGTAATATTAGCCATTTCGGCCAAGTTAAGATCCCTTACTGGGGAATTAATGTAGTCATTTGGAGGAAAAAAGACACTCTGGCTTTTTTGAGTTGCCAGAGTTCTCATGTTGTTTCTTTGTTATCTGTGTGGGTTGATGTTCCTTTAACTGCAGTGTAATTTGAGTACAGTCAGTAGACTTTTTTTTCTGGATATTTTCAGAGGGCTAAGGCTTTAGGTAGGGTCTTTATTTGTAGTTAAATTATTGTCCTTAGTTCCCCAGGGGGTATATTAACAAAGTATTTTTGCTGTTGATGTTACACTGTTATGCAGTAGATGGTGCTTAAATATAATGGCCGGTAGGTAGACTCTTCTTCAGCCACATGCTCATCTGTATTTTGCTCACGATTGCAGTCATGCACCCCCTCAGTGGTCTGAAAGTGTGTGCTCCTCTTCCACTTGAGTGTTGGTTGCAGATCTCACCTTGGCTGTCCTGAGCTGTATACCACTGGTCTGAGGCGAGCTCAAGCTTTATGTTCTCTCCCCAGCTTGGAGGCAGCAGGGAATGGGATCTTGATGATGGTTGTGAGAGAGATTTTTTCAGTTGTCTCTTGAGGGTTCCCTAAGAGAGATGTAGAACCACTATCAATCAGTGTGATCAGCCTGGGGTGGGGCAGTTGTGCTGTGGGCCCAAGTTAGGGGATCTTGCCCCTAAGTAGGGAGGTCAGGGAGGTCAAGTAGGGAGGTCATCAGGGAGACAGACTGGCCTCTCCTTCTTAGGGGAACTGCAGCTTGCTGGAGGTGTGGTTAAATCACTCAAGGGGCTTTGCTCCTTCTCCAGTCTGAGGACAACAAGGATAGTACTACTATACTCTATACTATCCAGTGGCAGTGGATAGACGTATTTTCAGTTGTCTCTGGGAGCTCTACCTCAGAGAAACGTGAAGCCAGTGTTACCAGGAATGTTCAGCCAGGGGCTGGATGACTGAGCTGCTGGCTCTAGCTGAGGGCTCTACCTGCTGAAGACAGTGGGATGAGAGGTGGGGTGTTGAGTGCTCCCAGGGAGGAGACACTAGGCTCCTCTCCCTGTGGTGGCTGTGATGTGCTGGAGGCACAAATGAAGCCCTCAGGTTCTTTGTTTCTTCATCAGACCAAAGCCTACAGGGGCAAAACCCCTGCCATTGCAGTATTAGAGGGCCTGTCAGTTGCCTCTGGAAGCCCCTCCCAAGGGAAACACAGAGCCACTACCTGTGGGTATGCTCAGCTTGGGGTGGGGTGGCTCTTGTGCTGTCTTGATCTTGGGGGCCCTGCCTGGTGATGAGTGGGGTATAGGAGCTCACAGGGAAGGGAGACTGGGCTTCTTTTTGTATAATGGCTGCTGTGTGCTGGAGGTGCTAGAGTAATGACCAGGCCTTTTGTTCCTTCCCCAGGCTGAGGCTGGTCAGGGAAGTAGCCCTGCAGTTGCAAAGGCAGAGGGGCTGTGGTTTGTCTCTGAAGTTCCTTCTAACAGAAATTCAGAACTGCCTCTGACTGAGGTGTTCAGGCAGGGGCAGGGTAGTTGTGCTGGAGTCTCAGGCCAGGATGACCCACCCAGTAAGAAGTGAACCCACATGGGAAATAGTCTTACCACGTTTTCATGGGGGTGGCTACACTGTGCTGGGGGTCCGCACCAGTCTCTAGTCACTGAGCACCTTCCAGAGCCGGGGAGTAACAACTTTGAGGGCTGTGAGGCAGCAGAAATGGTGTTCTGCCTGCTCTGTCTGGGAGATCTGTCCCAAGAAAATGCTGAAAATTATTTTAAATGTACCCATATTCCTTAGTGTAACACCAGAAAAAAGTCATTTATCTGTATGTAAATAATTTCCTTTTTATATGAATGTTGAATATTTTTACTTAACTACCTCCTAATAAAATAAATTTAGGTTAAGATGTTTAAGTCATTATTTAAAATTTTACTAGTAAGAGTTGAAGGTGATCATCTTTAATAAATTATACCATAACATTTCTCAGTAGTCTATCATCAAAATAAGTTGAGATTGTTAATAAATTATAATTGGACATCACAGTTATGATAAACAATAAACTAATGTGTGTTTTTAACACAAAGTATTCATAGTGGAAATTCAATGTGTTTATTGCACACGTTATATGTTGTTTACTTTACTGAAATAAATGATGATATGGATATTCCTCACAAAGCAACTGTTTTGTGCCAAACAATTTATATATATATCCTAATATATATATATTTTATTATATATATAAAATAGGATTATTATTTATTATATATATAATAGGATTATATATAATCCTAATAATAACCTTATGAAGTAGGCATTATTACACTCAACTTACAGAAGAGGAACCCCAGAAAAATATGTATAATGTTGCTGCCTTTTGTAGGCAGCAGATTAAATATATATTTACCAATACCAAAAGAGATAATTAAGACCAATGTAAAATGAAGTCACTGAAACAATGAGAAACTAAGCCCCCATATAAAATTAGAATACATGCAAATATATATTATAAAACCATATGTAATGATGCTATATATGTATATAAACATATGTGTGCATATAACGTTATATGTAGGCACGTATACATATGCAATAATCGTAATGTAAGCATGTGTGCATATGCGTGTGCATGTGTAAGTATAGAGAAAGATCTCATATTTTAAATATAAGGTTTAGTAAGTTTTCATATTAATATCTAGTGCTTCCCCTCCAGGTAAAAACTAAGACCATTGTGCAGATATCACAAAGGAAAATAGCACAGACCTGATGTCACCAGCATCTTTTTTTTTTTTCTAATTCATCACAATTTTATGTTCCCACTAATCTTCAAATTCTCACATCATTTTACATTGAAATGGCACTGCAGCATCTGCATTAATTAAAAGAAATCTGTCTCTCAGCATATAGTAGATCAATCCAGATCTTCACTGGGTGTATTGACTTGTCTAGTGTGGTCCTTACTAGCTACTGTGCACATTCGATAAATCATAAGATGAGGAGAGTCTGCTCTTCTTTAAGAATGCGTGTCACAGCTATCTGGACCACCTCCTCTGTGGCTCAGCAGCTTGGAGAGATAATAGAGGCTGTCTTTTAGCAGGAGGATCATATCTAAACAGAATTATCTCTACAAAATGATTTTATTCTCTGAAGAAGTTATTGCCACTATTATTTCATGTGTGATTAAATCAGGTCTCCCATGCTTCTCACTGCAAACGCCCAGGGTTTTGTTGTGTAATTATCAATTCTCTACTTCTACATGAAATAAAATTGTAAATAATAATACTAATTACGCTCATTGTATTATCTGCAATGTGCTTTAAGCAACTTCAGTATAAGTAGTGTACAATGCCTGCATGTCTTAGTTCTTTCCTCTATCTAGGGAAGTTAATTTTGGAACCTTGCCAATCAACAATATACTCTCCAGGGATATTGTTCTACAAGTGCTTTAATGTGGTTATATAATTTTCACTAGACTGTGCTAATTACAAGAAGTGATGATAGATATTTTTTCATTGATGAAATAAATGATATTAACATTTGTGGATTTGTTAGAAATATTGTACTCTGTACTCTGACATTATTAAGAATGTAAAAATCTAGTTAGTTTTAGCAGCCAGTTTCCCCCTTGGTGTTCTTAGTCTAGAAGTCAGATGTGGTTCTTTTGTCCCACCACCTACTAGAGCTGTGCAGTCCAATTTGATAGAAGCTAGCCACATGAAGCAATTTAAATGTAAATTCACTAAGATTAACTACATACAATTTAATATCTATCACACTAGCTACATTTCAAGTACTGAAAGGCCACATGTACCTAGTGGCTACAGTGTTGGATAGACAAGATATACCATAATATATTTTGATCACCTCAGGATGTTCTATGCACAGCAATGCACTGGAGAATTGATATTACCTAATTTGACCATAAAATTAGCTGAGATGTCTGTTATAAATTGTTGCATCTGCCTCCAGACTACTTTCACACAAAGTTTTTGGTGGAGTTCTCATGAGTTTAAGATCTAAAATTTCATCAAATTTAAACAACAAGGCCATATAGTTATTGTGTATGAGTGCATATGTGTGTGTGTATATGTATGTGTGTTTGTGTCTTCTTGCTATTGAAAGTTTTTAGGCAAGATCTAAGTTGAAACTTTATTCCATTTAAACATGTTACCTTACATGGGGATAGTGTCTAAGAATCCTCAAACCATAATTCTATAAAACCAATGAAATCTATTAGCTATCTATTGCTTCCTAGAAAATTATTCCAAAGCTCCGTAGCTTAATACAAGTGTTTTTTTTTTTTTATCTCATTGTTTCTATAGTTGAAGAATTCAGGTGTGACATCTGAATTTGAATCACAGTGTCTCCCAAGTTTACAATCAAGGTGTTGATTGAAATCATCTCAAGGCTTGATGAGTGGAGGATCCACTTCCAGGCTTACTCAGTTGGGTCTTGTGAGGTCTCAGGCCTGGTTGTTGGAAGGACACATCAGTTTCTTGCCACATGGGCCTCTGCATAGGGAGTCTCACAGTGACATATCTAGATCCATGAAGGTGAGAGGAAGAGAATGAGAAAGAACAGGAAAGGACAAGCAAGAGAAAATCATAGTCCTTTTTAACATAATCTCAAAAGAGATATTTCATCATTGTTATAGAATTTTATTTGTTACAAATGAGTCACTAGGCACAACCCACACTCAGGAGAAGAGGATTACACAAGGACGTGGATATCAAAAGGTGAGGTCGCTAAAAACCATTTTAGAGGCTGTCTGCCCCATCTCCAAAAATAACACATGGTAGTGAGGTTCAAATTGGCTCATGTCAGTTTACAACAAATAGAAATAATAGACGGCATCCATAGAAGGATTACTAGGAGATGGACACTGAACTGAGCACTTTATTTGCATTGTCACATTTAATCCTTGAAAAAGATTATGAAGGAGGTAATATTCTCATTCTTCTGAAAAGAAAAATAAGATGTAAAAATATACATATGCACACAAAAACATAAAATTGCAACTATTATACAAACATAAAATTATGATTTTGCATAGCATTATAAAAGGCTTTTCTTCAGGATTTTAAAAATATTTATAGTAACTATAATTTAACAGATATGTAGTGACATTTGTATTAATGCATATATTTCAGTGTTATGTAATTCAATTTTTCATAATTTTAAATTATATACTAGTGAACATTTCTGCACATAAAGTTTTCTGCTTCTGTTTTGCTATAATTGTTGGATAAATCCCTTGGTGACAAATTTTGAAGTAATTAGAAATATTGGTACATATTGCCTTGTTTTTTCAAAAAGCCTATACCACCTTACAACGCAAAAAGTATAGGCATGCTCCAATTTTACTGTGTTTTGGTAGCAATGGCTTCAACAATTGTAATTTTTAATAATGTGTTAGTGTAAAAACCAGCTCCTTGATATACCTTTATATGCATAATTTGATCTCAAATATACATTTATACACATTATTGTCACTTAACAAAGGTGAGTATTTTCACTTTTGTGTATTTACTACCTGCCTTTCTTATGTCAACTGATCATTTTGCATTCATGTAATTTTTCATATTTTAGCAACAAATGTGGGAGGTTACATTTTGTCATTTTCTCTAAATTTGTTAATCATGACCTGCTTGTAAGAATTTTAAAAAACCGAAAGAGTTCACATGGTATTTCTATTTGCAACATTGTTACATCCATTTGAGTTAATGACACATAATAACACAATGTCAAATACGTAAAAGATCTCTGGGAATGGTGGAATAAAAACTCCCAAAGCACTTTCCATGTTCCCATGATTCTAGAAACTCTTTTCATAAAGCTGCTTTATTGACAAAGCTTAAAATATTTAAATGGCAGAATAGAATTGAAAGGATAAAGTTTAAAAACTAGAATTTAAAAGGCAAAGGCAAAGAACAAAGCAGGTTCATTTCCCATCAATACCCGTTTTAAGACAGACTGTAATTCTCCAGAGTATGTATCGCAAATAACATAGACAGTGGATTTAAAATGTAATTGATTGCAATGTTTGCAGGAAAAGATAATCCAGAGATTGCCAAAACAATGGTGAGGCATAAAAGAGAGAGATAAAGATTTTGGCAAAAGAAGGATTGAAAGAGATTTTGATTTGTTAAATAAATTATAGGCCCTTCATTTACGTTATCCCATTTTCCCTCTAGTTGCAATACTTAGAAATATAAATAAGATACAAGAGTTAGAAACTACCACAAGTTAACTAGCCCACATTATAATATTATTTTGTAATAATTAAACATACTTATTTCTCACTTGTAATACAAAGCAGAAGGTAAGAGCTGAGGGAATACTCTGAATGAGTAGAAAATCTTCTGTAAGTTTTCATTTCCTGCTCTGACTGAGAAAACACATCCTTCACAGTCTGATTCCTCCACTGAGGCTGACTCATTCTCCTTAGCAACATGGAATAGAAATGTCTCAGCTAATTTTGCTATCCATCTAATGTGGCTAGATATAACTATTCTGTCCCTAAATCTGTCAAATCATCAACTTGGATACATTTTTATATCTGGGGAAGATAGAGTCTTAACATGAATAAATGTAAGTTCTGAAATGTTTGGATTGATTTCTGAGGCAGAATGCAGACTGGTGGAATGGGATTTTAATTGTTCTGCTATACACTAAAATTTTACAAGGGACCAAAGTCAGACAGCCAAGAGTTTGAATCATAACTCCATCATCTTCAGTGCTATGGCTGTTAAAGTGCTGTTTTTTTCCCTCAACATATAAAATATTGAGAAAATGCCACTTGAGGGATTGGCAGGATTAAAATCTGCTTTGTAGTGGAAATCTTTAAAGGAGCTAGTCCTAAGAAGAAAAACGATGCTGTCAAATGCAGTGTTTTCCTCCATTTCATTTGTATTTAAAAGATGTTGATGTTGGAAGTTGGTGGCAATAAAGCTAGAGTGAATTCTCAAGTCAGATCTTTATGGCTGAGAGGTCTAATAGTATCTAAAATCTTTTCCTCAGCGTGAGATTCATAGTAATAACAGGAGGAATTTATGCAGACCCCTCCTCTCTCATCAAAGCTGAAAAAACTGAGTACATGGAAGGAGAAGAGACTTGCTGAGGTTCCACAACCAGAGACATTAGAGGGAGGCCCACACTGGGTTATTCTTATTCCCCAGGTGTGCATTTTTATATTTACCATCACTGTTCCTCTGTTTCTTGGATAATTGCATAACCCTTAAATCCACTTACATTATGGAAACACAAATGTCTCAGCAGAGCTATTCAATCCACGTAAAGTATTCTTGGAGCAATGTGTCAGTTGGAGATAGGTAACAAAGTGCAGAAATAAAGATAAAAGCAGGTAGTAAATTTCTCTTCACTGATTAATCTATGAATCTACAACAGAAGAGAAATAAAATTTCTCTTCTTCCCCTATTAAATTTAATAAAAGCCTTTATTCTATTTGACAATTTTAACTTTCTTCTTTTTTTTAAAAAAAAGTACAAACATTTTCTTGTTCAATATGTGCCACTGTATTAAATGGTGAACCTCTAATTAAGTAGTAAAGCCAGTCACAACTTTTACAAGTATTCTTTCATGTTACTGAGGAGAGAAAAGGGTCTGGGAAGACTTAGTTGAACTACAAATTGAGACAATATATTGGAAAAATAATTTTATATATCTAAAATTAAAACATTCATATTCTTTGGCTTCATAATATCCATGGAAAGAAATTTACCTTTCAAATATAGTCTCAATCCAAGTTCTCAACCTTCAATTCTCAGTTGAAATACAAACACACACATATAATCATAATTATCAGGGATTTTTATTGCAAAACTAATCTTTGTGATTAAAATCACAGCATTAATTCATTCTAAAACTTTTCTTTGTAACTATAGCATTTAAAATAAAAAACTGATTGTTGGTGAGGATGTAGAGAAATTGGAAGCTTTTCGTACTTTGCTGGTGAGAATGTAAAATGCTGCAGGTGTTTTAGGAAACAGTCTGGCAAGTCTTCAAATATTAAACGTAAATTTATATATGTCCCAGCAATGCCTAGGTATATGCCCAAGATAAATGAAAACACTCATAAGTATACATGCAAGATAAGTGAAAACATATGCTCATGCAAGCTGTATACCTGGATATTCATAGCAGCATTATTCATAAGATCCAGAAAGTAGAAACAACCCCAAATGCTCATCAGCTAATATATTAATAAATATAACATGGTAATATTATTTGACAATAAAAAAGAAATGAAGTACTGACACATGCTAAACCAAGCTAAGTCATGAAAACAAGATGTGAAGTGAAATAAGCCAGTCCCAAAGACCACATATTGTATGATCCATTTATATAAAATGTCCAGAATACATACATCTATAGAAACAAAAACTACATTATTGTTTGCCCAATTATATATAGATCTTGCAATCTGACTCTTAAGAAACATTTTTTTTAATTATTTTTAAGATTGAGGGAGTGCTACCCTTTTATAGCTGAAATAACTAACTACAAATTACGTAGTCGGTTTGTTCATTTTTTTTATGTTAGATTGCATTATCCAGAAATTTTACAACAAAGTTAATTGTCATAGTAATTGTGGTATATGGGCAAGATAGGGATAAGAACCACACTTCAGAATAATTTAACAGTACTTCAGAGAAGCGATTTGTCTAAGGCCTCACTTCTAGCACAAGTTATGAGTAAAACCTGATCACAAATTCTTTGCCAATACTCAGTCGACTGTTGAATTTATATGGTATAGAAGTTATTCACCCCTTCCATAATATGTAGGGCAATACGACCTTTAAAAGACTTTCTACATCTCAGAATTTACGATCCTGTCATTTCACTTTTTATTACTTGAGGGTCTTATAATGCTGAAAGTGAGGATAGACAGAGGCTGAGAACAACCTTCAAAATAAATGAAAGTTGAAATGTATACCCTTTCTGTAAGATGAAAATTGTCCATACGTGGAAAGCAGGGTATGTAGTTCTAAAATTTTAAACCTGATATGAGAAAGATCCTCCAATCTTTTCTCATTGAATTCTACTTCTCTGGTCCTAAAATAACTATTTCTAAGAAGAATAAATACTCTTAGTATAAAGTCCAAAATTAACTGTTAAAATAAGTGAGAGATTAAATCAACCTACATTTTATTACAAGTATATTAATATTTTATTTGAATAACATGAGAGGATGCAATCTGTGTGTCTAGAGTTCCCGCCCTCAAAATCCTGGCAATAATATTAAAAGCTTGAATGAACTGATAAAGCAAATATGATCTAAGCATATACCTTGGCTTAAATCAGGCCATGGACTCATGCCAGAATTGGCACAGAGTCTAAGGAAAGTAATAGGCTCGAAACAAAGAGATAGATAACCAGATGTCAGGCTTCTGAGAGCAGTGGTGGTGTCTGATACATTTTTATAACCCAAGCAACTTAGCTCAGGCCTGGCACATGGCTAGTACTCTGTATTTAGGGCTTTAAATTCAGGGATCCTGAAAGAGAGTTACGAAGTTCTGTGTCTCAGCAACATCCAAAATGTAGAGGCATAGAACCATTAGAATGAGAAGGAGGAAAATTGAAGAACCTATGATCATCAAAGTACGTACGAGGAAAGTGGCAAACAGAGACAATTTGAAACAGAGAAGTGAGAAATACAAAAATATTCAGAGACAGATACTGGGAGAATATACATTGAAATGCTATTAGTCTCATGGCATAATGGCTTCTTTCTTTTGTTTTTTATTTATTTTTCATTTTTATATTAAATACTTAATTTTTTTACAGCAGCTTTAGATTCATAGTAAAATTGAGAGGAACATTTAGAGATTTCTCTAATACCCCCTGGCCCCACACATGCACATTTTCTCCCATCATCAGCATCCCCAACCAGTGTACAGTCATCCCTCTGTATCTGTGGAAAAGTGGTTCCAAGACCTCCTTTGGAAACCCAAACCCAAAGATGATCAAGTCCCTAATACAAAATGGCATAATATTTGCATATAACCTATGCATATGCTCATGTATACTTTAAATCATCTCTGGATTATTTATAATATCTAATATAATGTGAATCCTACGTAAATTGTCATTATGCTATATTGTTTAGAGAATAATGACAAAGCAAAAAGTCTTCACACGATCAGCACACACATACAATTTAAAATATACATTTTCTATCTATGGTTGGTTGAATTCACAGATGTGGAACCCATGGATACAGAAGGCCAAATATAGTACATTTGTTGCACTTAATGAACCTACATTGACACATAATTTATCCAAATTTCATGGTTTACATTAGTGTTCATTCTTGTTGCTGTATTCTCCATGGGTTTGGACAAATATTTAGTGACATGTAACTGCTATTATGGTATCATATAGAATAGATTCATTGTGTTTAAATATTCTATGCTCTGCTTATTCGTGCTTCTCTCCCCATTAACCCCTGACAAGTGCTAATCTTTTTCCTGTCTCTGCAAATTTGTCTTTTCCAGAATGTCATATAGTTGGAATCATACGGTATGCAGCCTTTTCAGATTGACTTCTTTTCACTTAAATATACGTTTAAGTTTACCTCATGTCTTTTCATGGCTTGATAGTTCTTTTCTTTTTAGTACTAAATAATATTTCCTTGTCTAGATTTACCACACTTTATCTATCTATTCACCTACTGAGAGATATCTTGGTTGTATTCAAGTTTCTGCAATTATGAATGAAGCTGCTGCAATATAAACATCCTTGTTCAGATCTTTGTGTAAACATGTTTTCAACTCCTGGGGGTAACAAGGAGTGTGACTACTGGATCTTTTCTATTTTAATTTCTTCTTGATATTTGTATAATGTGTCTCATGTGAAACATTATATCACTGTGTGCTCCATGATCTAAGCTCTGCCTTCCTCTCTTCCTTTATCTCTTTTGTGAAGTAGCTCCTTGCCAAGACATCCACGCTGACATTCTATTTCTTTCTCAAGTATACAAGAGTCTTCCATCTTAAGCCTTCTACTTACTCTTCCCTTTTTCTGAAAAACTCTTACCTTGGTTTTTTTTTTTTTTTTTGTGGTTGGATCTGCTAAGTTCTTCAAATCAAAGAAATGGGCACGCATGAGGAGATCTCCTTAGCACTCCATCTAAGGAGCCCATTCCATCATCTCCCACCTCCAGCCAGCATCTGTGAAGTTACTAACATATTTTTTTATGGCACCTATCAATGATGATTGTTAGTTTACTTAGTTATTACCTTTATTTCAGTCCCTGAAAGAAACTTCACAAAGCAGGGACTTTGTCTAACTTGTACATTCATATATGTCCACACTAGGATAATATCTAGCTCCTGGTAAATGATCATGAAGTGACTGCTGAATAAAAATGAAGAAATACATATTTGCTGCAATTTTTATATTCTGTTCAAGTAAATTAGAAGAATACCGATGTATTAGGATACAAACATGGACATTAAGGGAGATACCCTAGTGTTTAAGTTGCATCCTCTAGCATGGTTGTCTAAATGTACCAAATTGATTTAATAGTTGTTCAAATAACTATCTACGAAGTAAAATAAGGGCTTCATTAGTGGGACTATGGTGGGAGTGGGTAGGTGAGGATCAGTATTGTTCTTACTCTGGCTGAAGTCAGGTCCAGTTTGGGAATTAGCACTTTTGATTGTTGTGCCTAGAACAGAGCAAAGGATGCATGATGCTGGTGTTCAGAATGAGGAGCTGCGAAACAGAAAAGACAGAGTAAAAAGGTTTGGAAGGTAGAATCTGGATATGCCTTCTAAGGGAAAGTAGCAACAAAATAATAGCCTCCCTTGTCATTGGTAAGCAGCTATTACTTGCTAGGCATCTTGAATAGCTCATGCTAGTCTTGCAGCAGACATTATCTCAATCCTTATAACACTAACCTAAGACAGAAACAACATGATTACCTCTTATAGAGGTTAGATTGGTATAAAATTAATCTATGCAGCAGTTTCCTATTAAGGTTGGCATGGAGCTAGGAATATCTGCTAAGATAAAAATCCAGGATCCTTTATCTACCTTTATTCTGAAGGTTGTGATAGGATTTACTATGATGGCAAAATTATGCTTTCTCCCTTCATTTGTCTCAAATGCATATGAGGCTGTTTAGTTAGTTGTGATGGAAATCATTTAGAAACAACAGAAATCCTCTTTGGTAACTTTTCTAAGACCTCTTTTCCTCTAAGCAAACATTAGCAGAAAACAGCATGCTTTCATTCTCTTGTGATAGAATCTGAATCCACCTAATCCACTAAAAAAAAAATCTCCCTGAAGCACAGTCCACAAGAGAGGAAAAAAGGTGAATCAACAATGCAGAAGAAAAAATAAAACTGTTTTTTTCTTCTAAAAATTCCCCCCTCTCTATTTAGCCATCCAGTTGATTACCCATTTATACTCAGACTCATTCTTAGCTTGGGATAGAGTTCACCATTAAAATTGAGAAATGTAATCAACATGGACCTGGCATAGATACATTGTCAAAGTCACTAAAATGCCTACAAAAGTTACATAGAACCAAACTTACCCTTCTGTCCACATTTTCTATTAATTCACCTCTTTTAAAATCTGTTCCAGAAACAGCATCTTCTTTGCTGTTTTATAAATATACTAGATATGCTTTGTTTTTATGCCTTTACTCGGATTCCCCACCCCCACCCCTTGGCAAAGAATGTTCTTGCTCAGATACCCACATGACTCACCCTCTGCTGTTCTTCATGTCTGAGCTCCACTTTAAGCTTCTAAAAGAGGCCCTTCTCTGACTATCCCTTTAAAGTTACAACTCATTCCAACTTGTTCTACTTTTCTTTTTCCATAACGTTTATTAACTCTACTATACACTATAGTTTATTTATCATGTTTATTGTTTCCTGTGTGTCTCCGCCCCCTCCTGCTAGAATATAAGCTCAATTAATACTGGGATCTTTATCTTCTTTGTTCCTTGATGTATCTCAGCTCCTAAAACAGTGAGAAGTTCACAGTAAAGGCTCTCAGTTGCATGATGGAATAGTGAATAGCTTTCCTTTGGGCTAAAGAGCAAGTACTGCCTAATCAGATAATAATTATGACATCTTAAAAAGTCCTTCAGAAAAAGATGTGAGAGATACAAAGAAAAATCCCCAGCAGTGGTCTCTAAGATCAAGACGTAATTTTTCCCCTGAAAAATTGCAGTGCCTTATGGGCTGAAAAAACAGACTGTCATCCCACTGAAGAAATGAGTTCTTTCAATACAGGCACAAAATCGAAAGGAAAATATATGAGCAATTTAATCTGAGCCTCCTTAGAGTTTTTTTCTCCTAGAGACTGCTTATTTTAAGAGAAAGAAAATTAGAACACAAAATATGAATTTTTCATGTATTGATATCATGGTAAAGTTCAGTGTTGGTTTCAGTACTGACTCTCAAACACACACACACACACACACACACACACACACACACACACCACTCTCTCTACACTCAGGATTTCATTGGTAATGACTTAATTAACAAACTGGTAATCTTATCACACCATTATATTTATACATATGACCTATTAGATAGCATAAATTCATTAGATGTATAAACACAGTAAAATCCCTTTCTACAGTCACAAATTATTAATTATTGTGACTAGGGCTGAGATAATGGAAATGTTAATGTTCTGACTATCTTGGTCTGAGACAAAGAAAAAGTTATAACTACCCTGATGCCTGCAATAGTAACCTTGACACAATGCGAATTTCAAGTTTGCTTTTCCTGTCTACTTCTGCGACGTGTATACTAGATTTTATTTATTTATTTATTTATTCAGATGGCACAATGTGCTCACATATTCTGACATCTCCAGCTCAGTAGTCATGAAACAATCTGTTTTGCCAAGGAAAATAAATGCAAAGTGTGTGTCAGCACTTCTTTTCGTTGTATATATGTAAGTATATGTGCCTGTGCTTTCTTCCTCTCTCCCTCCATCCTCCCTCTTTTCCTTCCTTCCTTCATGTTTTCCCCTTCCCTTCCTCTCTCTCTCATTATAGAATAACTTGTAGTTTCACTGAGACTTCTTTTCATAGTGACCAGATTCCTGATCCAATTTATTGTCCAATCACTTATACCCTCCCTGTAACAAACACATATAATAATTTATTTCCTGACTTAAAGGATGCTAAAAAGTAGCTTAAGACATGTAGCACAAATGTATGAATAATTAAATAATAGCAGAAAGGTCCAGAGTGTGGTGGATGTGATATAGGTAGAGTTAAGCATTGTGGTATAATGATGATGATGATGAATATAGTAACCGGAGAGTATTTAAAATGTACTATACACAGTCCTATGTCCTTTACATGTAAGTCTCTTAACAGCTTTATGAGAAATATGTTGAAACAATTCTCATTGTTCATGTGAGGAAACTGATAACATAGATGTTAATCAGCTTGCCAAGTTTACATAGTTGGAGACAGATAAAGCCAAGGTTTCAGTCCAGATCTATCTGCCTCAAGAGTCAAAGCAAGCTTTAAATTGCATTACTTTGGATGAGGAGTAAAATAATCAGGAGTAGCTCCCTGTAAAGCTAGAAATTGAGTGGCCCTGAAAGCCATTAAAATTTAGCTTGGTAGAAAGGACAGGAAAGAAAAATAGAAGCCCCAGGTTAAAGATAGTAAAGTCAATTTATCACCTCTATAACATAACATCATCCTACAGCTTTCCCTTGGCCAATGATTTTAGAGACCAGCACAGGAAGTCATTTGAAAGTTACTATAAATAAATATTTCTGCTTCAATATTTATTTTTGCTCACCATGAATTGGATGAGGAAGAATTTGTCAGAAATTAGGTTTATCAGTATGATCCAATATTACAGAAGTCCCAGGGTTACTGAAAAAGATTTGAGGAGAAGGGTTGATTCCTTTCTCTCAGTCTCATTGTATAAAAATAAAAAAGAAAAATTAACTCACCCTATCTAGCCAAGTGTATGAAATCCTATTTCAGTGCCTGAAGAATTCATCATTTGTCAGACCAGCTGCATTTCTGTACTGTTTATAATCTAAACCAATGCAAACAAAATTTTTAGTGGAAAAAACTGAAGAAGCAACTCAGATTAATGAACAATGTTGTAATAGGCAAAATGTAATAAGTTTAGAATATGAGTTATAAAGAGCTTAAGGAAGATGAGACATGATAAAGTTTTAAGAGGCAGACACTGGCATTTAATGAGTCACAGGTTTGTTTGCATTAGTGATGGTAACAAGGCTATGAACCTTCAGGAGGAAAATCAGCAACCATCGCCTACTACCAAGCTACATTCACTAGTGCAGACTACTCACTTTTGTCTCTACCACAAAAAGAAAAGTCCATTTCAAGTTGGCTATTTTGCATTAACAAAGAAGGGGATTTTATTTAGATATATTATCATAAGTTGTGGCAAACTCTGCATACTATTTGTTTTTAAGAGGAAAAAAGTTTTCCTTGGACTAAGTAGCTGGCACAATCAACCTGGAGATAAAATAACATGAAACTTTATGCTTTGCCCTATGGTTAGTTATGAGCATACTGCACTACCACATCCCATCACAAACACACACACCTGTTAAATTCCTTGAAGTTAGTTAATATCTTAATAGCATTTATAGTAGTAGCCCCAGTAGCCAGAAACACTGGTGCATACGTTGTATGTGCTCAACATGAAAGAAATTAAAATATTTTCTTCTGAGAAATACAGATTTCACACAAATATTGTGAGTGCTATTTTGATAGATTAAAAATGATCTTAACTTCTAACACACAGGAGACAAACTGTGAGAGGAAGAATAGCCTTTATTCTTCTTAGCCAAGTGGTCTTGCTTTCCAGAGCTGTATAATGTCCCTAAGTTATCATGAAAATATTTTTGAACGGTAACACTGTCTTCTTAGCTTTTATGCATCAGATCCCACCTTGTTTACGCACTTAAATATTTGCACCCATTGTTGTCTTTAACAATAAAGGCTTTATCTGAATTCACCTAAATGTCATGCAATTCAATGGTTTTCCATACAAAAATGGGTAAATGAGAACACTTGGATTCCATAGCAGCACTGGGTGACTCTGACTTTCGCTTAATGATTCAATTAGAAGGTAAATGAAGGATGCAATAATACAAAGCACCATGATTCAGCTATGATGATCACAGAACATCTTCTAAATGCTAATGTCCTTCCTTTGTGAAATCTCAAGAAGTCTTTTTGAAGTACTTTGTCTTTACAATAATTTTCAGTTTATATTGTTCTGTGGTTATTTCACGCATTGTCTCTTAAACACACTGAGGATACAAGCAAATAACATAATAGATGAAAAAACACAGGTAACAGAAAAATGTGTGTAGATGGCAGAAAAATGTGCTAGAGTAACAGTTAATTTTGGGTGTCCACTTGACTGGATTAAGGGCTACCTAGATATCTGGTAAAGCATTATTTCTAGGTGTGGCTGTGAAGGTGTTTCCAGAGGAGATGGGCATGTGAGTTGGTGGAATGAATGGGGAAGATCCACCCTTAGTGTGGGTCCGCATTATCCAATTGTCTGGGGACCTAGATCCAATAAAAAGACTGAGGAAAGACTAATATCTCTCTCTCTCTCTCTCTCTCTCTCTCTCTCTCTCTCCACCCCCAACACACACACACACACACAAAACAAACAATTAAAAACCAAAAAACTAGGTCAGCCTTCTTCTATTGTCCTTGGACATTAGAATTCCAGGCTCTCCAGCCTCTGGACTTGCACCTACCCTCCCCAACTCCCTGTCCCAGGTTCTCAGGTCTTTGGCCTACTAATTTCTAGCATAGCCCTGAACATTTTATGGTACACTGGAAATTCTATAATTGAGGAGTTCCTCCACTACCTTGTATTGTCTTGGTTGATATAATAGTGATTGTAGTTAAATATTTACTGCATAGTTATATGGGCCTTGAAATCCCAATATGACTTCATGCTATAAGGATATTGTATGGTTGAAAGAAATTCTAGAGATAAACAACACCAAGGATAATAACTAAGTAGCAATACAGATTCTTGAATTGATTTTTTGAGCTACTTGGAGAATTGTGTTGAAAACCCTCTGAAGCACTCTCAGACTTAGAAGGATAGGCTGTTGGTAGATGTTAGTGATATCTCCCATGGTCATAGAAGAGGATATTTGTGACCTAGGTACCAGATATTTGATGTCACATCCTTTAATTTTTAAAAACAAATTTTTATTAACATAAAATTTGCATAATACAAACTTCATTATTTTAACTATTAGAAAGTGTACAATTAATTGGCTTATAGGATATTTGCAATGCTGTATAATCATCACCACTGTCTAATTATAGGACATTTCCACCATTCCAAAAGGAACTCCTTGCCTTGTAATTTCTCCCTTATCCCCATCTCCTGGCAACCCCTAATCTACTTTCTTTTTCTATGGGTTTGCCTATTCTGGATGTTTTATACAAATAACACTATAATATATTGTCTTTCATGTCTGGCTTTTTTAACTTACCATAATTTTTTATAATGTAACATGTTCAGGACTTAATTTCTTCTTTTAACTGAATAATATTTCATTGCATGGACACATCATTTTTATTTATTTATTCATTAGTTACTGGATTCAGTTACATACTAGGCAATTGAAGCTTTCTTTTTTTATTATCATTATACTTTAAGTTTTGGTATACATATGCAGAACGTGCAGGTTTGTTACATAGGTATACATATGCCATGGTGATTTGCTGCACCCATCAACTCATCACCTACATTAGGTATTTCTCCTAATGCTATCCCTCCCCTATCCCCTCACCCCCAGACAGGCCCCGCTGTGTGATGTTACCCTCCTTGTGTCCATGTGTTCTCATTGTTCAACTCCCACTTATGAGTGAGAACATGCGGTGTTTGGTTTTCTGTTCCTGTGTTAGTTTGCTGAGAATGATGGTTTCCAGCTTCATACGTGGCTCTGCAAAGGACATGAAGTTATTCTTTTTTGTGGCTGCATAGTATTCTGTGGTGTATATGTGCCATGTTTTCTTTATCCAGTCTATCATTGATGGGCATTTGGGTTGGTTCCAAGTCTTTGCTATTGTGAAGAGTGCCGCAGTAAACATATGTGTGCGTGTGTCTTTGTAGTAGAATGATTTATAATCCTTTGGGTACATACCTAGTAATGGGATTATTGGGTCAAATGGTATTTCTGGTTCTAAATCCTTGAGGAATTGCCACACTGTCTTCCACAATGGTTGAACTAATTTACTCTCCCACCAACAGTGTAAAAGCGTTCTTATTTCTCCACATCCTCTCCAGCATCTGTTGTTTCCTGGCTTCTTCATGATTGCCATTCTACCTGGTGTGAGATGGTATCTCATTATGGTTTTGGTGTGAATTTCTCTAATGACGAGTGATGATGAGTTTTTGCTTCATATGTTTGTTAGCCACATAAATGTCTTCTTTTGAGAAGTGTCTGTTCATATCCTTCACCTACTTTTGGATGGGGTTGTTTGTTTTTTTCTGGTAAATTTGTTTAAGTTCCTTGTGGATTCTGGATATTAGCCCTTTGTCAGATGGGTAGATTGAGAAAAAGTTCTCCCATCTGTAGGTTTCCTGTTCACTCTCATGATAGTTTCTTTTGCTGTGCAGAAGCTCTTTAGTTTAATTAGGCCCTATTTGTCAAGTTTGGCTTTTGTTGCCATTGGTTTTGGAGTTTTAGTCATGAAGTCTTTTCCCATGCCTATGTCTTGAATGATATTGGCTAGGTTTTCTTCTAGGGTTTTTATGGTTTTAGGTCTTACATTTAAGTCTTTAATCCATCTCGAGTTAATTTTTGTATAAGGTGTAAGGAAGGGGTCCAGTTTCAGTTTTCTTCATATGGCTAGCCAGTTTTCCCAACACCATTTATTAAATAGGGAATACTTTCCTCATTGCTTGTTTTCATCATGTTTGTCAAAGATCAGATGGTTGTAGATTTGTGGCATTATTCTGAGGTCTCTATTGTTTTCCAATGGTCTATACATCTGTTTTGGTACAATTGCCATGCTGTTTTGGTTACTGTAGCCTTGTTGTATAATTTGAAGTCAGGTAGCATGATGCTTCCAGCTTTGTTATTTTTGCTTAGAATTGTCTTGGTTATATGGGCTCTTTTATGGTTCCATATGAAATTAAGGTAGTTTTTTCTAATTCTGTGAAGAAAGTCATTGGTAGCTTGACGGGGATAGCATTGAATCTATAAATTACTTTTGGCAGAATGGCCATTTTCACAATATTGATTCTTCCTATCCATGAGCATGGAATGTTTTTCCATTTGTTTGTATCCTCTTTTATTTCCTTGAGCAGTGGTTTGTAGTTCTCTTTGAAGAGGTCCTTCACATTCCCTGTAAGTTGTATTCCTAGGTATTTTATTTTCTTTGTAGCAGTTGTGAATCAGATTTCACTCATAATTTGGCTCTCTATTATTGGTTTATAGGAAAGCTTGTGACTTTTGCTCATTGATTCTGTATCCTGAGACTTTACTGAAGTTGCTTATCAGCTTAAGGACATTTTGGGCTGAGACAATGGGGTTTTCTATATATACAATCACTTCATCTGCAAACAGAGACAATTTGACTTCTTCTCTTCCTATTTGAATACCCTTTCTTTCTCTTGCCTGATTGACTTGGCTGGAACTTCCAATACAATGTTGAATAGAAGTGTTGAGAGAGGGCATCCTTGTCTTGTGCCTGTTTTCAATAGGAATGCTTCCAGGTTTTGCACATTCAGTATGATATTGGCTGTGGGTTTGTCATAAATAGCTTCTATTATTTTGAGATATATTCCATCAATAACTAGTTTATTGAGAGTTTTTAGAATGAAAGAATATTGAATTTTATCAAAGGCCTTTTCTGCATCTATTGAGATAATCATGTGCTTTTTGTCATTGGTTCTGTTTATGTGATGGATTATGTTTATTGATTTGCACATGTTGAACCAGCCTTGCATCCCAGTGATGAAGCCTACTTGATCGTGGTGGATAAACTTTTTATGTGCTACTGGATTCGGTTTGCAAGTATTTTATTGAGGATTTTTGCATGGATGTTCATAAAGGATATTGACCTGAAATTTTCTATTTTTGTTGTGTCTCTGCCAGGTTTTTGTATCAGGATGATGCTGGCCTCATAAAATGAGTAAAGGAGGAGTCTCCCTTTTTCTATTATTTGGAATAGTTTCAGAAGGAATGGTACCAGCTCCTCTTTGTACCTCTGGTAGAATTTGGCTGTGAATCTGTCTGGTCCTGGGCTTTTTTTTTTTTATTGGTAGGCCATGAATTACTGCCTCGATTTCAGAACTTGTTATTGGTCTATTCAGGGATTCAACTTCTTCCTGGTTTAGTCTTGGGAGGGTATATGAGTCCAGTAATTTATCCATTTCTTCTAGGTTTTCTAGTTTATTTGCAAAGTGGTATTTGTAGTATTCTCTGATGGTAGTTTGTATTTCTGTGGGTTTATTGGTGATACCCCTTTTATCGTTTTTTTAATTGTGTCAATTTGATTCTTCTCTCTTTTCTTCTTTATTAGTCTGGCTAGCAGTCTATCTATTTTGTTAATCTTTTCAAAAAACCAGCTCCTGTATTCATTGATTTTTTGAAAGTTTTTTTGTGTCTCTATCTCCTTCGATTCTGCTCTGATCTTAGTTATTTCTTGTCTTCTGCTAGCTTTTGAATTTGTTTGCTATTCCTTCTCTAGTTCTTTTAATTTTGATGCTAGTGTGTTGATTTTAGATCTTTCCTGCTTTCTCCTGTGGGGATTTAGTGCTATAAATTTCCCTCTAAACACTGCTTTAGTTGTGTCCCAGAGATTCTGGTATCTTGTGTCTTTGTTCTCATTGGTTTCAAATAACTTATTTATTTCTGCCTTAATTTCATGATTTACCCAGTAGTCATTCAGGAGCACGTTGTTCAGGTTCCATGTAGTTGTGCAGTTTTGAGTGAGTTTCTTAATCCTAAATTCTAATTTGATTGCACTGTGGTCTGAGAGACTGTTTGTTATGATTTGTGTTCTTTTGCATTTGCTGAGGAGTGTTTTACTTCCAATTATGTCGTTAATTTTAGAATAAGTGCGATGTGGTGCTGGGAAGAATGTATATTCTGTTGACTTGTGGTGGAGAGTTCTGTAGATGTCTATTAGGTCCACTTGGTCCAGAGCTGAGTTCAAGTCCCAGACATCCATTTTTCTGTCCCATTGATGGTCTAAAATTGACAGTGGGGTTTTAAAGTCTCCCACTATTATTGTGTGTGAGTCTAAGCCTCTTTGTAAGTCTCTAAGAACTTGCTTTATGAATCTTGGTGCTCTTTTATTGGGTGCACATATATTTAAGATAGTTAGCTCCTTTTGTTACATTGATCTCTTTACCATTATGTAATGTCCTCGTTTGTCTTTTCTGATCTTTTCTTGGTTTAAAGTCTGTTTTATCAGAGAATAGGATTGCAACCTCTGTTGTTTTATTTTTTTCCATTTGCTTGGTAAATCTTCAACCCTTTATGTTGAGCCTATGTGTGTCTTTCCACGTGAGATAGGTCTCCTGAATACAGCATACTGATGGGTCTTGACTCTTTATACAATCTGCCAGTCTGTGTCTTTCAAATGGGGCATTTAGCCCATTTATATTTAAGGATAATGTTGTTATCTGTGAATTTGATCCTGTGATTATGATGCTAGCTGTTTATTTTGCCTGTTAGTTGATGCAGTTTCTTCATAGTGTCGATGGTCTTTACAAGTTGGTATGTTTTTGCAGTGGCTGGTACAAGTTTTTCCTTTCCGTATTTAGTGCTTCCTTCAGGAACTCTTGTAAGGCAGGCCTAGTGGTGACAAAATCTCTCAGCATTTGTTTCTCTGTAAAGGAATTTATTTCTCCTTCAGCTATGAAGCTTAGTTTGGCTGGATATGAAATTCTGGGTAGAAAATTCTTTTATTTAAGAATGTTGAATATTGGCCCCCACTCTTTTCTGGCTTGCAGGATTTCTGCAGAAAGATCCACTGTTAGTCTGATGGGCTTCCCTTTGTGGGTAACCCGACCTTTCTCTCTGGCTGCCCTTAATATTTTTTCCTTCATTTCAACTTCTGATGATTATGAGTCTTGGGGTTGCTCTTCTCAAAGAGTATCTTTGTGGTGTACTCTGTATTTCCTTAATTTGAATGTTGGCCTGTCTTGCTTTGTTGGGAAAGTTCTCCTGGATAATATCCTGAAGAGTGTTTTCCAGCTGGGTTCTATTCTCCCCATAAATTTCAGGTACACCAATCAAACGTAGGTTTGCTCTTTTCACAAAGTCCCATAATTCTTCGAGGCTTTGTTGGTTCCTTTTCATTCTTTTTTCTCTAATCTTGTCTTCATGCTCTATTTCATTAAGTTGATCTTCAATCCCTGATATCCTTTCTTTTGCTTGATTGATTCGGCTATTGATACTTGTGTATGCTTCACGAAGTTCCTGTGCTGTGTTTTTAGCCCCATCAGGTCATTTATGTTCTTCTCTAAACTGTTTATTCTAGTTAGCAATTCCTCTAATCTTTTTTCAAGGTTCTTAGCTTCTTGGCATTGGGTTAGAACATGCTTTTTTTTTTTTTTAGCTCAAAGGAGTTTGTTATTACCCACCTTCTGAAGCCTACTTCTGCCAATTCTTCAAACTCATTGTTCCCTTGCTGGCGAGGAGCTGTGATCCTTTGGAGGAGAAGAGGCATTCTGGTTTTTAGAATTTTCAGCCTTTTTGCCCTGTTTTTTCCTCATCTTCGTGGATCCATCTACTTTTGGTCTTTGATGTTGGTGACCTTCGGATGGGGTTTCTGTATGGATGTCCTTTTGGTTGATGTTGATGCTATTCCTTTCTGTTTGTTAGTTTCCCTGCTAACAGTCAGGACCCTCTGCTGCAAGTCTGCTGGAGTTTGCTGGAGGTCCACTCCAGACCCTATTTGCCTGGATATCACCAGTGGAGTCTGCAGCACAGCAAAGATTGCTGCCTGTTCCTTCCTCTGGAAGCTCCAACCCAGAGGAACACCCATGAGATGCCAGCTGGAGCTCTCATGTATGAGATGTCTGTCAACCACTGCTGGGAGGTATCTCCCATTCCAGAGCCATGGGGGTCACAGACCCACATGAGCAGGCAGTCTGTCCCTTAGTAGAGCTCAAGCGCTGTGCTGGGAAATGTGCTGCTCTCTTCAGAGCCGGCAGGCAGGAATGTTTCAGTCTGCTGAAGCCGTGTCCACAGCTGCCCCTTCCCCCAGGTGCTCTGTCCCAGGGAGATAAGAGTTTTATCTATAAGCCCCTAACTGGGGCTGCTCCCTTTCTTTCAGAGACCCCCTGCCCAGAAAAGAGGAATCTAGAGAGGCAGTCTGGCTACAGTGGCTTTGCAGAGCTGTGGTGGGCTCTGCCCAGTTAGAACTTCACTGAGGCTTTGTTTACACTGTGAAGGGAAAACTGCCTACTCAAGCCTCAGTAATGGCGGACACCTCTTCCCTCACCAAGCTCGAGCAACCCAGGTTGACTTCAGACTGCTGTGCTGGCAGCAAGAATTTCAAGCCAGTGTATCTTAGCTTGCTGGGCTCCATGGGGATGGGAACTGCTGAGCCAGACCACTTGGCTCCCTGGCTTCAGGCCCTCTTTCCAGGGGAGTGAATGGTTCTGACTCACCAGCATTCCAGGCACCACTGGGGTATGAAAAAAGCTGCTGCAGCTAGTTTGGTGTCTGCCAAAATGGCCACCCAGTTTTGTGCTCGAAACCCAGGGCCCCAGTGGCATAGGCACCTGAGGGAATCTCCTAGTCTGAGGGTTGTGAAGATCATGGGAAAAGTGTAGGATCTGGGCCAGAGTGCACAGTTCCTCATGGCATAGTCCCTCAAGGCTTCCCTTGGCTAGGGGAGGGAGTTCTGCAACCCTTGCACTTCCCAGGTGAGGCAATGCCCCACCCTGCTTCTGCTCACCCTCCATGGGCTGAACCCACTCTCTAACCAGTCCCAAAGAGGTGAGCCAGGTACCTCAGTTGGAAATGCAGAAATCACCCATCTTCTGAGACAAAAATAACCTTTATAGTAATTATTTATTACTGTATTTTTTACTTTGATATATTTTTAGCAGCTTTGATATGCATATTTAGCTCTAGATTTTTCATGGTAACAGAAGAGCTTTTACAGGAACTATTTAATTTTTTCTAATGGAATGAACATGTGAAATAACCCTGGAGTCACCACATATTTCTTTTTTTAAATCCCTTTTTATGTTCAAAATTTGACACCATGAAGAAAAAATTAAATTCGGGGTCTGCCCAGAGTGGGCAAAGAGGTACCAAATGAATATATACGTAATATAAAATAGAAAATGTCTATACTGTTAAAATATCACGTATAAATTATTAATAACACTCAGCCTCTAGTGTAAAACTAGAATTCTTTTTATGTTTGATATTGATCTACATGGTACAGAAAAGCCTCTCTGTAATAGAAGATAGGTGTCTATCTGAAGAGATTGATTGGCTTCGATACCTAAAATTAGTGACTTTTCATAGATATTTCAAGGCAACAGCTCTCACTGAGTTAACACCTATGCTATCCTATATCAGGTCTATTCTACACGCTTTCTCAAATTTCATCTTTGTATCTTTGGAGAGCAGCGGTAAGCACAATATAAAGTAAAGTAGTTGTTCAGTTATTCTTTGAAGAATTTACTCAAAATTATTAGTTAGGTATCCTGGCTAAAGGCAATCTAGGTACCCCATCCTTAACTTACTCATGAACTCATTGGCTAAAAGAAGCTATAGCCTCTTACTGTGTAAGAAATTGGTGGGTTCTTGACTTCAAGATCGAAGCTGTGGACCCTTGCGCTGAGTGTTACAGTTCTCAAAGATGGTGTGTCCGGCGTTTGTTCCTTCTGATGTTCAGATGTGTTCAGAGTTTCTGCCTTCTGGTGGGTTCGTGGTCTCGGTGGCCTCAGTAGTGAAGCTGCAGACCTTCGCGGTGAGTGTTACAGCTCATAAAGGCAGTGCGGACACAAAGAGTGAGCAGCAGCAAGATTTATTGCAAAGAGCAAAAGAACAAAGCTTCCACAGTGAGGAAGGGGACCCGAGCCTGTTGCTGCTGCTGGCTCAGGCAGTCTGCTTTTATTCCCTTTTCTAACCCCACCCACATCCTGTTGATTGGCCCATTTTTCCAGAGAGCTGATTGGTCCATTTTACAGAGAGCTGATTGGTCCATTTTGACAGGGTGCTGATAGGTGCATTTACAAACCTTGAGCTAGACACAGAATGCTGATTGGTGTATTTACAGTCCTCTAGCTAGACATAAAATTCTCCAAATCCCCACTAGATTAGCTAGACACAGAGCAATGATTGGTGTGTTTACAAACCTTGAGCGAGACACAGAGTGCTGATTGGTGTATTTACAATCCTTTAGCTAGACATAAAGGTTCTCCAAGTCCTGACCAGATTAGCTAGATATAGAGTGCTGATTGGTGCATCCACGAACCCCAAGGTAGACACAGAGTGCTGATTGGTACATATACAATCCTCCAGCTAGACATAAAGGTTCTCCAAGTCCCCACCCAACTCAGGAGCCCCGCTGGCTTTGCCTAGTGGATGCCGCACCAGGGCCGCAGGTGGAGCTGCCTGCCAGTCCCACGCCACGCACCTGCACTCCTCAGCCCTTGGGTGGTCGACAGGACCAGGTGCTGCAGAGCAGGGGGAGTGCGGGAGGCCACTGCAGTGGGGGCTCGGGCATGGTGGGCTGCAGGTCCCAAGCCCTGCCCCACAGGGAGGTGGCTGAGGCCTGGCGAGAATTTGAGCATGGTGTGGGCAGGCTGGCAGTGCTGGGGGACCTGGTGGCCCCTCCGCAGCTGCTGGCCTGGGTGCTAAGCCGTCACTACCCACGGCCAGCAGTGCCAGCTGGCTGCTCTGAGTGCGGGGTCCGCCTAGCCCACGCCCACCCGGAACTCACACTGGCCTGCAAGCACTGCACACAGCCCCGGTTCCTGCCCATGCCTGTCCCTCCACACCTCCCCACAAGCAGAGGGAGCTGGCTGCAGCCTTGGCTAGCCCAGAGAGGGGCTCCCACAGTGCAGCGGTGGGCTGAAGGGCTTCTCAAGCGTGGCCAGAGTAGACGCCAAGGCCGAGGAGGTGCTGAGAGCGAGCGATGGCCACCAGCACATTGTCGCCTCTCATTAGGATACCCAGTTTACCAACAGTTTTTAAATATGGCCACACCCATCTGTAATTGATACATGTGAAAGTCAGTTGGGGTAGCTTACCCTTGCCAAACACAGTGACATATGCCTTCTTCCAGACTCAATATAAACTCTTTCCCATTCCAACACAAGATTCATAATACTAAAACTTTGGAAAAGAGTATGTCCAGCCATTGTGTTCCAATCCAATGTATTCTGAGGAGAATAAGAATATAAACAGCCTGGCATGTGAGCCCCTGACTGCCTTGCCTTTTCGCATCTTCCCATTCAAGACTAGATTGATATTGGTAAGTGTGGCCATTTGCCACTTCTTTGTGCCTGTTCCCTTCAAAGGCTAAGTTTCTAGGCAGCATTGAATAGTTTGTGCCAAGATTTTGTGATCGTTCCTGCTCTCTATTACTTTCACTGACATCAAGGCTTTCTCCCTGATTGATTCCTCTCTTCAGAAATGCTAGGTTACTTTCAAAATACATCAGAGTAGGAATGCTTTGAGACATACTTAAACAAGCTATATTACTCAATGCAAAAGTTATTGTTTTTCATAATTATGACAGATTGAAGATGGCAGAAAAGTATTAGACATTACCCCCTACAAAGAGATAAAATTTATCTTTCCTCTCCTTGCATTTTCACCTGCTTTAGTAAATTCTTTTGATATTGGATACACTGGAAGTGACATTATGAGCATTCCAAGTTAGGTCAAAAGAAGCTTGCAGGCCGGGCACAGTGGCTCACACCTGCAATCCCAGCTCTTTGGGAGGGTGAGGCAGGCAGATCACCTGAGGTCAGGAGTTCAAAACCAGCATGGCCAACATGATGAAACCCTGTCTCTACTAAAATTACAAAAATTAACCGGGCATGCTGGTGCACACCTATAATCTCAGCTACTCGGGAGGCTGAGGCAGGAGAATTTCTTGAACCCAGGAGGCAGAGGTTACAGTGAGCCGAGATGGCACCACCACACTCCAGCCTGGGTGACAGAGAAAGGCTCCATCATCTCAAAAAAAAAAAGAAAAAAAAAAAAAAGGAATCTTGCAGCCCCAAAGAAAGCTGCAGTGTTAATTATTTAATATGCCAAAAAATTTACAATTTCTATGTCACCTTATTTTTTTAAAACTATATTGCTTCATTTATATTATCAGCTTTAATAACATTATAAATTATTCATTTGTTAATATTTGTTTATTTGCCTATTTTACTAAGATCCATATGAGTCCTTGCTAAGATTATTTTGCCAGGATTTCTTGCAATATTATTTTTAAAAAGCAAAACCTACTCAAACCAAAAAAACCACAAACCATCATTTTGTGTGAAAAAGTGAAGATGAGGGAAAATTTAAAACCTTGTGAAATTAAAATACAAGATTCTACCCAAATTTGTCTAGCTTAATGAGTCCTATTCTGTTCTTTGTAGCTTGAAGCTTCCTTAATTATTATCAACTAATATCTTAGCTACTATAATATTTTGTTTTCATTAATTACAAAATGAAGCCAATTTATTATAGAGTTAACTTTGAAAGTCATAGTTAATGCTGTTTATTAGGTGAACTATAGTCATTTATGATAGTAATTTAATACAAGGCTGTAAAAAATTATGCAAATGATTAAACTATTATTTAAATCTTCTGTTAGTAATTTATGTATCATAAGATTGTCTAGTATATTCATTGTTAAAATTATGTTTTCTAAAATTTAAAAATACCAGGGAAAAAAAGTACTACAAAAGAAGAAAATGAGGAGCACAGATAGAGCTCTATTTTGCATTAGGTTTCATTTCTAATTTTAAAAGAAAATTCAAATTTTATATAGCATTAACTAGACAAAAAATGTTTGGTGTTTATATTCAAAATAGTCTAGTTTCGGATAGAAACTAGATTAATAAAATTCCTAGAGCTATATATCTTATGGTATAATTATGGGCTAGAGGCCTAACAGATGAGACTAAGAATATTAAGAAATATTTTAAAAGTTGCTATTTTTTTTTTTTACTTTTACATACATAATCTCATAGATCCTGGACATGTCTTTGTTTTTCTCAGTTTTATAAATAAACATTCAATACTCACGACTCAGAGACAAGAAATGCATTTTAAATTCTCATAACTGTCAAATGAATGAGGTGAAGTAAATTACTTATAACATTAACATTTGGTTATAACAAAATGTCAGGCATTACCTAGAGACTGAGGATGGTGAAGTAAATAAGATCAAGTTACTGATTTACAAAACATATATTTTGTGGGGAGCAGAGGCAATAAAGAAATCAGTAACTAAATTACTAGTACCACATGAATCCTGGAAAATATATAGATAAGGTACAGAGAGTATAGAATGATGAAGGGAATGCTTTCACTTTAAGCATTTTAAGAAGAAAAGTTCTATCTAAAGAGGGAGAATTTGAGCAAATCATGAAAAGCCCTGGGGGCAGGTAGTCCAGCCTGAACCCCTTAGCAGAACTAAGCTTGATGTGTTCCAAACTTCAAGAAGACTACATGCCAGATCAGAGAGAATAAAAGGAGGAGCTGTGGGAATTTCCATGTAAGAATTTACCAGTGGCCTAATCCTGTCTAGTCCAGCTGTGATTCTGGCCAGTATGAGGTAGGTTACGATTGGGGCGAGGGTATTAGTTATTGCAGCAGTCCAGGTGGAAGCTGATGGTGGCTTGAAAGAGGCTGTGATGGTAGCAGTAATGAGAAATCACTGGTTTTAGTATGTTTTTTCAACTCTTCAATTCTTTCATCAATTCCTGCTGAAACATTGGAAATTATAAGGAATTAGAGAAAGTAAGGTGTATGTTTTGGACACAGCAAGTTTACATTAATTAAGATGTGAACAAGTAAGTACTAATTTTGTTTTCTGTTTGGTATATTTTTGTCAGGGAGTCAAATAAATGATGAGTTCTCTTCAGAAATGTTAAGTTACTTAGATGTAGACCTAACATGATGTTTTATCCATTTAATTAATAGCAATATGCTAACATACAGAGGTTACAAATTAAAATTTTAAATATATTGAGGAATATACAAAATAATGCAAGCTCTGGAATTGGACCATTGATATTTTTAAGTAAACTTCATATTCAAATTGGATAATATACTATTATTAACTATAGTCACCATGATATGCCACAGATCACCAGAACTCATTCCTCCCTCTAACTACAATTTTGTACCCTTTGATCAACATCTCCCTTTCTGCCCCCAGCCTATGGTAACCACCATTGTACTTTCTATCTTGCTTTTCTCGCACCCGCTAATCTCCTGCTAATGTCCCCTTTGGTCTAACTGCACCAGAATCTGAATGCTAAGGAACTCAAATGATATGATCCATAAAGGCCACATTCTGGAGCAAAGGAGATGGTGAAAGGTGGAGAGAGGACCTAAACAGCAAAGGATAAATGCCAAGCACAGTGGCCTTTTATTTCTGCGCATTCTGCAATATACCTGGAAAACCCACACCACCTACTCACCCACCAAAATATTATCCTATGGGTTTTGTATATTAGAAGCAGACCAACTAATCCTCACTTTTTCTAAAAATTTGCAATTTAAAGTTTAAAACTCTCAGTTTTGAGACTGCCTAAGTGAACTACAGTGTTACAAGTATCCAATAGAGTTGTTATTCAGGGAAATAAGCATTGGGAAAATAATCATTTGTCAGAGACCGTGTTTTGTTTTTTCATTCTTTTTTAAAAACACTGCACACACACACACACGGTAAATGCATGCTAAAATTGCATCAATTCACAGAAATCATCATGGACGAACTGAAAATTCACAATGCTTCTGAATTCAACACAAAACTGAATTTTCACAGTATTCAAATAAATCTTCAATTTGTAAAGAAACAGGTGTCTTGTGGAAGAAACAGCAATTGAGAATCTGCTCACCTAGGACAGATGCTGCTTGCTGCCTCATAAGCTTGTAGGAAGATATAGGTAACAAATTTTAATGAATTGCTGATAACTGGTTGTGGGTTAGCATGAGGTTGGGTTTATGCCCTCTTATTTGTGGTTATATAAGGGTTTATGCCCTCTTACATGTGTTTCTCTACAAACTCTACCAGTGCTCATAGAGAAGAACAGGGAGAATCTTGGAAAAGATATTCTCATGGTGATTCTGGGAGAGAACAGCAGGCATTGCTAAAACTCTGCCAGGATCTATTTCCGCTACATCACTATAAAGCAAATGCCGTATTCTGCATGTGGCAGAGCAATAAAAGGTGTCACCTTGAAGGTACTGATGGAAACCCACTGCAGCTCGGGGAGGGGGAAAAGGACATTACTATCCCAAGAGAGAGAGACAGAAATACTTGTTAGATCCATGCTACACATAGAGGAGGAATAGAAGCACATGTGAAGGCAACACTTTGAAATCCAGGAACACAGAGATGGCTTTCAACTCACGTTAATGAGAACATTGGAGAATGCTCACCACCCTGCTAGCCCTGCAAAATTCTACTCCCCACCACCAGTGTTCCCGTAAGAGTAAGATGTGAAAAACAACTTACAGGCTACTACCTCTCATGAACACAGACACAAACACGCTTAAGTAAATTTTAGGAAATCAATAATTAGCAATATATATAAAAATACTCATGATCAAATGAGTCAAGTAGAATTTATCCCAGGAAAGAAAGAGGTGTTAACATTCAAATACCAATAAAAATAATTCACTGTATTAAAATAAATATATTAGTAAAGGTATAGAAAGCATCTGAAAAAAGTTTACTATCCTTCAATGATAAAAACTGTTTTAAACCAAGGAATAAAGGGGAATTTCCTCAATCTGATGAAGAGCATCTGTGGAAAACCTATAGCTAACATCAAAATGTTGAAAGACTGTTTTCATCCTAAGATTGGCAATATAGCAATGATGTCTTCTCTTATCACTTTATTTCAACATTATATTCATGGTCCCAGCCAATTCCATAAATCAAGAAAAATAAATAGAAAGCATGCATATTAAAATGAAAAAAGTATAGCTGTATTTACTCATTGATGGCATTGCCATAGTGATTAAAACTAAAAACTAATCATACATAGTGATTAAAATGCCCTCCACAAAAAAAGAAAAATATACCCTTCACGGTACAATAAAAATGACCTTAGGCATAAACATTTTAAATAGTCGCCCAAAATATTTACACAAAAAATAGAAGTTATTGCTGTGTGTAATTTTATAAAGCCTCAATAAATAGAAACTTATACTGTGCTCAATAGAACTATAATAATTATTAAAATTATAGGAATTAAGCTATGGTACATTCACACAATGGAATATTATTCAGTTATAAAAAGAAATGAGCTGTCAAGACATGAAAAAACAAAGAAACTTAAATGTATATGGCTAAGTGAAATAAGTCAATATGGAAAGACTACACACTGTATGATTTTAATTTTAAGGCATTCTACAAAAGGCAAAACCAAGAAGAAGACAGTAAAAATATCAGGGATTACCAGAGGTTCTGGGGGAGGGCGGAATGGATGAATAGGTGAAGCACAGGATTTTTAGGGCAGTGAAACTACTTCAAATTATATTCTAATGGTGGATACATGTCAATTTATATTTGGCAAAGCCCATATAATGTACAACACAATGAGTGAACCCTAATGTAAACTACGGACTTTAGTTAATAATAATGTCTCAATATTGGCTCATCAGTTTTAACATATGCACCACACTAATGCAAGATGTTAACCATAGGGACAATTAAGAACGGGATAGAGAGATTGAGGCCAAAGGAAGAGGGTGCTAAGGTAGGATTTGAGAAGTCTCTGTAATTTCCACTCAATTTTTCTATAAACCTAACACTGATGAACATAACAAAGTCAATTACTTTTTTAAAATAGTGTTTCTTTTTGAATCTATAAATTCAATCAATGTGAAATCAACTTCCAATGGAGATTTTTATAAACATTAACAAGGTGATTCCAAAGTTTACATTTAAATGTAAATGACTTAAACTAGTCAAAGTATTTTGCAAAAAAAAGAACAAATTTCAAGTACCAACAGCACATAAATACAAGATTTACTATAAAGCTATTATAATCAAGGAAGTGTAGTATTTATACACAATAGACATATAGATCAATGAAATAGTGTTCAGAAGTAGATACACATATATGTGACCAATTATTAACATGGATGACTGAACAAATCAATGAAAAATAAATACTTTTTTAATTTTATTATGATTATACTTTAAGTTTTAGGGTACATGTGCACAATGTGCAGGTTTGTTACATATGTATACATGTGCATGTTGGTGTGCTGCACCCATTAACTCATCATTTAGCATTAGGTATATCTCCTAATGCTATCCCTCTCCACTCCCCCCACCCCACAACAGTCCCCGGAGTGTGATGTTCCCCTTCCTGTGTCTATGTGTTCTCATTGTTCAATTCCCACCTATGAGTGACAACATGCGGTGTTTGGTTTTTTGTCCTTATGATAGTTTGCTGAGAATGATGGTTTCCAGTTTCATCCATGTCCCTACAAAGGACATGAACTCTTCATTTTTTATGGCTGGATAGTATTCCATGGTGTATATGTGCCACATTTTCTTAACCCAGTCTATCATTGTTGGACATTTGGGTTGGTTCCAAGTCTTTGCTATTGTGAATAATGCCTCAATAAACCTATGTGTGCATGTGTCTTTATAGCAGCATGATTTATAGTCCTTTGGGTATATACCCAGTAATGGGATGGCTGGGTCAAATGGTATTTCTAGTTCTAGATCCCTGAGGAATCGCCACACTGACTTCCACAATGGTTGAACTAGTTTACAGTCCCACCAACAGTGTAAAAGTGTTCCTATTTCTCCACATCCTCTCCAGCACCTGTTGTTTCCTGACTTTTTTATGATTGCCATTCTAACTGGTGTGAGATGGTATCTCATTGTGCTTTTGATTTGCATTTCTCTGATGGCCAGTGATGATGAGCATTTTTTCATGTGTTTTTTGGCTGTATAAATGTCTTCTTTTGAGAAGTGTCTGTTCATGTCCTTCGCCCACTTTTTGATGGGGTTGTTTATTTTTTTCTTGTAAATTTGTTTGAGTTCATTGTAGATTCTGGATATTAGCCCTTTGTCAGATGAGTAGGTTGCGAAAATTTTGTCCCATTTTGTAGGTTGCCTGTTCACTCTGATGGTAGTTTCTTTTGCTGTGCAGAAGCTCTTTAGTTTAATTAGATCCCATTTGTCAATTTTGGCTTTTGTTGCCATTGCTTTTGGTGTTTTAGACATGAAGTCCTTGCCCATGCCTATGTCCTGAATGGTAATTCCTAGGTTTTCTTCTAGGGTTTTTATGGTTTTAGGTCTAACATGTAAGTCTTTAATCGATCTTGAATTAATTTTTGTATCAGGTGTAAGGAAGGGATCCAGTTTCAGCTTTCTACATATGGCTAGCCAATTGATGAGTTCATGTCCTTTGTAGGGACATGGATGAAATTGGAAATCATCATTCTCAGTAAACTATCGCAAGAACAAAAAACCAAACACCGCATATTCTCACTCATAGGTGGGAACTTAACAATGAGATCACATGGACACAGGAAGGGGAACATCACAGTCTGGGGACTGTTGTGTGATGGGGGGAGGTGGGAGGGATAGCATTGGGAGATATACCTAATGCTAGATGACAAGTTAGTGGGTGCAGTGCACCAGCATGGCACATGTATACATATGTAACTAACCTGCACAATGTGCACATGTACCCTAAAACTTAAAGTATAATAATAAAAGAAAAAAAAAGAAAAAAAAAACGTTTGACTTAAATAATGTCCATCACCTTTATTTTCCCTCAATTACAGTATACATCCCAAAACCACAAAGTTTGCAATCTAGCACCAACCCTTCTTATTTTTTACTTTTCCTATAGCTAAAAAAAAAAATTCTTAATAATGGTGCAAAAAATTACCAATCTAATTTTAATTGGTAGGAACAATTTAGGAATAACTCATTTTCAGCCCATTGTTGACCTACCTGTAAGAAATGGCAGTTTATTCACAGTGGAAGCCAGTGCTATAACAAAAGGGAACAATTATTAGAATTTCATATCTAACACACATTCAGAGTTTCCAAGTTGTCAGCAAAATCATGTGCAAATTATCAGCAGGCTAAAATTAGCAGACTTGATAAAGATAAGTGCAATAAACTCTACACAGCATGGAAATCTCACTAAGTGTAAAACACAAGTTTAGATTTTGGACCTTTGGAAAATAGGCCCATGGGTATATTTTTTCATTATGATGCAGTCTGTCCAAACCACTTTATTATTGGCCTAAGATAATCACTGCTTGTGTTTACGTGTTTGGTTATTTATAACATAATTAGATTCATTTTTTAGTGTGTAAAGCAAAGAATGTCTCCTGAGGCTCAAACTATTTTCAAATTATTTCTTGCCCTTGGGAGCTTAGTTGTCTTTGAGCTTGCAGGCTTTCACATAGAATGTTTTATTTCTGTTTTAACTTTTTTCTTTTGATTGGAATCCCAGCTTAAGTGCTTATAAATGCCACAATTTTAGTTATTTAACAGAGAAATAATGTGAGATTGACTATAGAAGGGGTATAATGCTGATATGGAAGTTTGGAGAGTGTAATGTGGAATTAATTTTTCTTTCAATCTACACAAGGCAAAGCTACATCAAATTTGACAGAACTCAATATTTTAAATTCTCCTATTGTCCCTATCTCATCCAGCCAATTATTTCTCAATCTCATAACCATTATTTTTAATAGAGTCGAACATGAAATTTGATAATACTCATATGTCATTAAGGCTAATGGTTAAAGGATATTATATGACCACCCCCTCCTCCAGCCCCTGACAATCACTATTCTACTCTCTGTTATGAATTTGTCTTTTTCTAAAATTTCAAATATAAGTGAGATTATGCAGCATTTGTCTTTCTGCATCTGGCTTGTCTTACTTAGCTTAATGTCCTCCAGATTCATCTATATTGTCACAAATGCCATAATTTCCTTCTTTTTGAAAGATAGATGATATTCTGTCATATGTATTTACTCTGTTTTCTTTATCTATTCATCTGTTGAATGCCACTTAGGTTGTTTCCATATCTTGGCTATTGTGAAAAGTACAATAAATATGAGTGAAATTATCTTTTTGAGGTAATGATTTTATTTCTTTTAGATACATAACCAGAAGTGGGAGTGCTAGATAATATGGAAGTTCTATTTTTAATCTTGGTGATAATTTGTCATACTGTTTACAGTGATTATACCTAAAACTCTACCTTTAACTCGGACTACAACATGCACATAAGAACCCAATGCCTATTGTGCCTAGTATTCAAGGTCCCTTCAGGAATGAAAGTTTGGACCAACTGATCCCTTTATACCTCAACTATTATTCCTACCTTGTTCCATACTAATTTGCTTTAATTGATCATCCTTCAACATTTCACTTGTTCCTCAGATCTAAAGAAATTTTCCCTCTGTGGTTTTGACACTGGCCCCTGATTGTTTAACTCACTTTTGCATTAATTCTTCCTTTACTGCCGGCCACCTGGTCAATTAGCTTACCTACTACAACTATAACTCTTAGGACGGAAGCTTAGCATTGGTACACAAGGACATTGTCCTTTCTTGTTCTTGTATCATATAAAGAAAAATCAGGCATCTGTAGATCATTCCCTCTTTGTTTAAATACCCAAGGCAAAAGTTGTGTCATTGGTTACTCACTGCCATGGACTGTGGAAGGAACTTCTTAAGTTGTTGTCTCACCTTCAGCTTTACTCCCACTAAAATGTTTATACCACCCAATGTCATCTATAAATTCAATGCAGTCCCTATATAATGTTTTGCAGAAATAGAAAAAAACAACATAAAACTCATATGGAACCATATGAAGACCCCTAGTAGCTAAATGAAGACCCCCTAATAGCTAACTTCTTAAATGGTTTCCTCACCTTCAACTTTACTCCCATTAAAATGTTCATATCACCCAAAATGATCTACAAATTCAATGCAATCTCTGTAGAAATCCATTTTTTTTAGAAATGGAAAAAGTAGGGTCGGGCGCGGTGGCTCACGCCTGTAATCTCAGCACTTTGGGAGGCCGAGGCGGGCGGATCATGAGGTCAGGAGATGGAGACCATCCTGGCTAACATGGTGAAACCCCGTCTCTACTAAAATACAAAAAAATTAGCCGTGCATAGTGGTGGGCACCTGTAGTCTCAGCTACTCTGGAGGCTGAAGCAGGAGAATGGCGTGAACCCGGGAGGCGCAGCTTGCATTGAGCCGAGATCGTGCCACTGCACTCCAGCCTGGGCGACAGAGCGAGACTCCGTCTCAAAAAAAAAAAAAAAAAAAAAAAAAAAAAAAAAAAAAAAAAAAACCTTAAACTGTAAAATTCTGGAAAAACACATAGGGGAAAATCTTTATCACCGTCTATTTACAATAATATCTTGGCTATGACACCATATAACATAGCGAACGTAAAAGCAAACATAGACAAGTAGAACCGTGTGTGTGTGTGTGTATGTGGGTGTGTGTGTGTGCGTGCACGCTTAATTTTAAAGTTCTGCAGATATCTGTTTAATATGCTGATGTCTTCTCTTTTGAATATATACCTAGCAGTGGGATTGCTGGATCATATGCTTGTTCTATTTTTAATTTTTGAAGGACCTCCATACTGTTATCCATAGTGGCTGCACTATTGTACATTCCCACCAACAGGGTAAGAGGGTTTCCCTTTTTCCACATCCTTACCAGCATTCATTATTGTCTGTCTTTTGGACTCCACGTCCTTATCAGCATTCATTATTGTCTGTCTTTTGGATAAAAGCCATTTTAATTAGGGTGAGAGGATATCTCATAGTTGTTTTCTAACAGTTCTCTGATGTCTAGTGATGTTGAACAATTTGTTCATATACCTGTTGGCAATTTGTATGTGTTTTTTGAGAAATGTCTATTCAGATCTTTTTTTCCCATTTTAAAAATCGGATTTAAGTTTTTCCTATTGAGTTATTTGAGCACCTTATATATTCTGGTTTTTAATCCCTTGTCAGATGGGTAATTTGCAAATATTTTCTCCCATTCTGTGGCTTTTCTTTTAATTTTGTTGATTGTTTCCTTTGCCATGCAGAAGATTTTTAGTTTGATGTGATCCCATTTGATCATTTGGTTGCTTTGGTTGCCTGTGCTTTTGAGATATTACTGAATATATCTTTGCCTAGACCAATGTCCTGAAGAGTTTCCCCAATGTTTTCTTTTAGTAATTTCACAGTTTGAGGTCTTGAATTTTATCCATTTGATCTGATTTCTGTATATGATGAGAGATAGGGGCCTAGATGTGTTCAGTTTCCCCAGCACCATTTACTGAAGAGGCTATCCATTCCCCATTGCATGTTTTTAGCACCTTTGTTAAAAATGAGTTTAATATAAGTGTGTGGATTTATTTCTGAATTCTACATTTAGTTCCATTGGTATATGAAACTGTTTTTATGACAGTTCCATGTTGCTTTGGTTATTAATGCTCCGTAGTATAATTTGAAGTAAGAGAATGTGATTCCTTCAGTTTTCCCCCACTAGGGATGATTTTAGCTATTCTTCTAATTTTTGTGGTTCCACAAAATTTTAGGATTATTATTTCTATTCCCATGAAGACTGTCGTTGGTATTTTGACAGGAATTGCATTGAATCTGTAGATTACTTTTGGTAGTATAGACATTTAAACAATATTGGCTCTTGCAATTCATGAATAATCTAGCAATTTTACTGGTAAGTATGTATTAAAAATAAAGAAAATTATACTGTATATATACATACTGAGTATACTGAGGAGATAGCAGCACTGCCATATTTATTGCATCACTATTCACAATAACCAAGATTTGGGATCAACCTAAATGTCCATCAACAGATGAATGAATAAAGAAAATGTAGTACATATACACAATGGAATATTATTCAAACATAAAAAGAATGAAATTCTGTCATTTGCAAATAACATGGATGGAACTCGAGGACATTATGTTAAGTGAAATAAGCGAGACACAGAAAGACAAATTTCACATGCTTTCAATCATATGTGGGACCTAAAAATTAAAATTATTGAACTCAGGTAGAGAGTAGAGTGATGGTTACCATAGGCTGGGAAGGGTCATGGAAAGAAGGTAAAAATTGGGAATGGTTAATAAGTGTAAAAATATAATTAGATGGAAATGATAAAATCTAGTATTTGATAATACAATAGGGTGACTATATTCAATAATAATTTATTGTATATTTTAAAATAACTTAAAGAGTGGAATTGGAATTTTTCTAACATAAATGACAAATGCTTGAGGTAATGGATACTCCAGTTACCCTGGTGTGATTACATACTAAAGCATCACACATACCTATAAATATATACAGCTATTATAGGACTGTAATAATTGAAAATAACGAAGCTTTAAAGAGTAAAATAAATAACTTGACAATAACAACAATAGCAGCTCTCTTTAGCAAGAAAAACAATCAACAGTGAAAAGATAACCTGTGGAATAAGAGTAAATTGCAAACATCTGATAAGGTGATAACTTTCAAAGAAACTCCTACAACTCAACAGTAAAAAAAAAAAAAAGTATAAAGAGAGCTGTCAGATTAGTTTTTTAAAAATAGAGCTAAATATAGTTATTTTCAATGACTCTACATTCTTTAACTAGATCAATTAACATTAAATTACAAAATGTATAGAAATTATTTTTGAATTTGCATTTAAAATATTTTATCATCATGTCCCATATTACCTTTCCAGATATAAATATCCATAAATGGGCCAGAACAAAATATAAAAATTATAAACTTTCCAGAAGAAAATACAGAAGATGTTTTATTATATTTTTGACCAGGTACAAATATTATAAAATGTAAAAGAAGTAAAAAAAGACTATTTTTATTTCATTTAAATTAAAATATTTTCTCTTGTATATGGAATTATTTAAAGCTTGTAAAGCTATTTCCCAAAGGGAATACATAGATCTGCCAAATGCCTGCTAAGGAGCATGAGATAATTTTATGAGTGATGGAAATATGGTTCATAAAAATGGGTAAAGTGTACATAGATGTACATAGATCTGCCAAATGCCTGCTAAGGAGCATGAGATAATTTTATGAGTGATGGAAATATGGTTCATAAAAATGGGTAAAGTGTACATAGATGTACATATTTGTCAAAATTCATCAAATGGTATATGTAAAATGGATGCATTTATTGTGTAAATTATACTTCAATGATGTTAAAAATAGTAGTGATTGTAATAATAAAAATAACATCATTACCCACACTTTTCTTAAAGAGCTGAGGATGCAAAAAGAAATGTATTTTAAGATGAATATTGAAACTGGTACTGTGGTTGCTGATTTGACTATACTTCTGAACAAATTTTCATTCATCTTGCTCTTTTGGCTCAAATAGTCCTGCTAACCTACAAATTAGTTGCTAATCCTCCCCCACTTTGTACCCTTCAAGATTTCCCATTCAGCATATTATTGAATTTTCCAAATAATATAACCTCAGCCTTTGGCTCTGTTCAAACATGCCGCTGTTTACTTTTACAACTCAAAGTTCTGTGTACTATCAATGGCTTAGATACACGACGGCTTTCAACTCTGCATTTTGAGATGTGCTTCTTCCTTAAACATACTTTAACTATCTCTTGTGTTCTAACACCTACTCTTCATTCTATAAACTTGGCAATTTCCACTTAATTTGTTACTTCCTTATATTTCCATCCCTAATTTTCCCCAGCTCATTAGAAATTGTCACCAAGTACAATGTAAAATTACTTGTTGCTCCTTTGACACTTTTCTTGACTGTAGACCAAAGGCCAATAGCCACCACCTTTATGTTTTGTTTTCTGAGTACTTAACTTGTGAAAAATAGCACACATGGACAGTTTAACAAAGTGTTCTTGAAGAAAACCTAGTAATCCAAGTTAGCAACTGTAGGAACCAGATTCTTGATATACATGTAAACTTGACCTGAATATATACATCTAATAATACCCAGAGAAGTTTCTAACTTTTGAAATTTATATTCACAACAAATAGATTTATAAAATTTACTAATTGGTAGTTTGGCATGAGATTACGTGTAAAACATTAACAATGATACAGTTGACTACTGAAAAAACTTTATAGAAGGGATCTGGAAGACTTTCATGTTCTTATTATCTGGATGCTAGTAAAGCCCTGTGCAAGCCTCAGGAAGTGATTTCTGTTGTGCCCTCCTCCCAAATTTTATTTTCTTTGCTTTATACTTGTCTCTCTAATTCTCTTCTGTATGAATATCCCATGGGTTCTTACATAATGTTGACTCTGTTCTGGGCTGCTATGTTTCCATTTTAGGATACTGTTGAAGACTATTAGTAAAACCACACAAACTCAAAGTTATTTTAAAATAACCAGGTATCAGGTAAATGGCTGCTGAGTGGGTATTGCAAAATGCCAGATCCTTTTTTCTTTCTCTTTTTCATGAGGAATGGATTCAAGGTCTTTTACCTAGACTACCTTTGCTGGGAGATTTCTCTGTCCTCTGGATTCTGTGTATAATAATCAATATGATTCACCAAGGACTGGGCAGAGCTATCTAAAAGGCGGCTTTCTCTTACTCCTTCTGAAAACTCCCCATGGCTTCTTATTCCCAATTTGAGAATCTATTACAGACTTTTTTGTGTGTGGGAAAACACTTATAAATTTTCTTATGTCATCTCAACTGGGCTTTTTCATTCATCAAAACCTGCATCCTTGCCTGGAGCTGACATGCCTGGGAAACATGAGTCTGTCATAAGCTAGAAGGAGAGATTTCTGTATTCTTCTGAAGCAATTTTTCTTTTCTTATTTAAAATTCTCTCTGTAAATCTAAGCTATTAAACTTCTCTCTAAAGTTTCAGCCAATGTATGTCTTGAGATTTCCCCATAATTCCAATTTTCTAGGAGTTTTTTCTTTTCAGTAATGGTAATTCATTTGATAAACCAAAATTGATTTTGTATTTATCTATTTGTAAAATTTCAATCCAAATGAATTCATAGCTCATATTGAAAAAAATTCCTTTGTCACATCAAGCCTTTCGATTTGGGATTTCAAAGACTCTGGTCATATCTCGAGGATATATTCTCCAGTACAAAAAAAAATGAGGTTGATTTTCTTGGATACTTGCCTTTTGATGAAAGTACAGTGCAATAATAGCTCTTAAATTCCAGAACTGATTTGGTTTTCAAAATATACAGGATTATTCCCTGGACATGAAAGACATTGTAAGTGTACTAATTACAATAAAAAAAATGGAAGGATGACCTTTCTGTTTTAGCATGTCAAGCAATAAGCATCCTTGACTCACTGCCTAGACAGAATTGGCCAAAAAAAGGCTTTAAGGGCACTGACATATAATCTTAATTAGATAAATCACATCAAATTTCCAGTAATTCAAAAGGGAACTACAAAGTCAATGCTTCCTTGGAAACATACTCTACCTGTTTAAATGACAACTATGAAGCCTAGAGGTTATGTCAATGTGTTAGTTGCAGATGGCTACCTTCTCTCTGTGTCAAAGCACAGTCTTTCATCTATGAAAGTCTGTGTCCTAATCTAGTCTTCTTATAAGAATGCCAGTCATAATTGGATTAGCACCCACTCCAGTAACCTCACGTTGATATGATTAGCTCTTTAAAGGTCTTATCTCCAAATACAGTGACATTTTGAGGAACTGGATTTAGGACTCCAATATATGAATTTTGTAGGGATACCATTCAGCCCCTAACAGTCCTCTCTAGGGTCAGTTCCCTTGTGTAGTAGTTGAGCAAAGGGAATTTTCTGAGTCACTTAGAAACTCTATACTACCTCTTTCATGGCAATGACCTGTATAGTTCAGAGCTTCATGAGACTTCCAGTCTATTTAAATTGTATCTGAGGGAGGCTTCTGTCTTTTAACATTTATCTTTTTTTTTTTTTTTTTTTTTTTTCTGAACTTACCATCCCCAGTCAAGATGAAAATCATCACAAATGCAGCAACTTTTAAATTAGAAGACCTGGGTTGCCTATAGAGGGAGCCATAACAGTGCATCATGATGATGGAATGTTCTTTGTATTCTAGAAGATATTTGACACCAGAGTTCCATCAGCACTCACAGAGTGTTTCAGGAAAAAAACAAACAAACAAACAAACAAAACTATGGATTAGTTATTTTTCTTACATGTGTAATTTTCTCTGTTAACTTTAAACATGATTTGCACATCTCTAATACTAGACTACACTATACTGCTATACCTAAAAATAAAATCTTTAAATAATGTTAGTGTTATATTCTTATATAATAATTAAAGAGTAACAACTGGATGATGTGGCATTCAGAAACAGCAGATACTGAATAACTAAAATTTTCGTTTTAATCTAGGTAGAGGTTTGTTTCTACCTGGCTGACTTACATATTTTGGAAAGTACACAAAAACACAACAGAAAGTCGAATAAATACTTAGATATTCAGACAATTTGTATTATTTTCTTAGAAAGAAATAGTTTATAAATGGTGTTAAGGATGCCAAAATGTTTTCACACCTTTTATTGTGCCCAGTAACTATAGGCCAGGAAAATGTGTTTAGAAAAAACCATTATCATTTGAGCTAGGGACAGTAGTGAATTTCATTATTTACAGACACTCTCTTTGACATTTCAATGTGTTTTGTATTTTGTAATTATCTAAGAGCTTCATTATTTACCCATTTTCTTGGCAAGATTCAAAAAATCTACGTATGTATTTGAAAAAAATGCTGGCAGTAATCAGAGCCAGAATTACGTATGCAATGCTGAAATCACAATTCACATTCAGGAAATATTTGTAACATTGGATTTGAAAATTGCCTATAAATACCACTTTAAACTCCAGAGGGCAATATTTCTCAACCTGAGCCAGAATCCTTTAGAATTTCTGGAGATGAGTGGAGTTCATAAAATAATTTTTAACTAGCTCCTCAGGAAAATATTCCTTCCTACTAAAGTTCAATAATTTTATTAAAGAATTTTATAATGTTAGATGAACCACACAATTATGCCCCTGAAAGTTATTTCAACTCCCCTATCTCCCATCATAATCCTAAACCCAGTCAGTCACTATGTGTGACAAGTTCTATTATCCTCAAATTTAATGATATTCCTTCCTTCTACTCTTTTTTCCCCCTTTATTTTATTTTTATTTTATTTTAACCTCCAGGATACATGTGCAGGATATGTAGGTTCGTTACATAGGTGAACATGTGCCATGGTGGTTTGTTGCATCTGTCAACCCATCACCTATGTATTAAGCCCAGAATGCATTTTTTTTCCTGATGCTGTCCTTCCTCCCACCCTCCTCTGTCAGGCATCAATGTAATGTGTGTTGTTCCCCCTCCTTGTGTATGTGTGTTCGCATTGTTCATGTGTTTTTTTCCCACTTATAAGTGAGAACATGTGGTGTTGGTTTTCTGTTCCTGCATTAGTTTGCTGAGGATAGTGGCTTCCAGCTTTATCCATGTCCCTGCAAAGGACATTATCTCATTTCTTTTTATGGCTGCATAGTATTCCATGGTGTACATGTACCACATTTTCTGTATCCAGTCTATCATTGATGGGCATTTAGGTTGATTCCATGTCTTTACTATTGTGAATAGTGCTGCAATAAACACAAGTGTGCATGTATCTTTATAATAGAATAATTTATATTCCTTTTGGTATATACCCAGTAATGGGATTGCTGGGTCAAATGTATTTCTGCTTCTAGATCTTTGAGCAATTCCCACACTGTCTTCCACAATGGTTGAACTAATTTACATTCCCAACAACAGTGTAAAAGCATTCCTATTTCTTCACAGCCTCACCAGCATCAGTTGTTTCCTTACTTTTAAATAATTGCCATTCTGACTGGCATGAGATAGTATCTCATTGTGGTTTTGATTTGAATGTCTCTAATTATCAGTGACTTTGAGCTTTTTTTCATATGCCTGTTGGTTGCATAAATGTCTTCTTTTGAGAAGTGTCTGTTCATATCCTTTGCTACTTTTTAATGGGCTTTTTTTTCTTGTAAATTTGTTTAAGTTCCATGTAGATTCCGGATATTAGACCTTTGTTAGATGGATAGATTACAAAAATTTTCTGTCATTCTATATGGTGTCTGTTCACTCTGTTGATAGTTTCTCTTGCTGTGCAGAAGCTCTTGGGTTTCATTAGATCCCAATTGTCAATTTTTGCTTTCATTACAATTGCTTTTGGTGTTTTAATCATGAAATCTTTGCCTGTTCCTATGTCCTAAATTGTATTGCCTAGATTTTCTTCTATGTTTTTATAGTTTTGGTTGTTATGTTTAAGTCTTTAATCCATCTTGAGTCAATTTTTGCAAAAGGTGTGAGGAAGGGGTCCAGATTCAGTTTTCTGCATGTGGCTAGCCAGTTCTCCCAGCACCATTTATTTAATAGGGAATTTATCCCCCATTGTTTGTTTTTGTCAGATTTGTCAAAGACCAGATGTTTATAGATGTGTGGTCTTGTTTCTGAGTTCTCTATTCTGTTTCATTGGTCTATGTCTCTGTCCCTGTACCAGTACCATGCTGTTTTAGTTACTGTAGCCTTGTAGTATAGTTTGAAGTCAGGTAGCGTGATGCTTCCAGCTTTGTTCTTTTTGCTTAGTATTGTCTTGGCTATATAGGCTCTTTTTTGGCTTCCTTTGAATTTTAAAGTAGTTTTTTTCTAATTCTGTGAAGAATGGGATTAGGATTTGGTGTTCTATCCTTCCTTTTTTCTAACACCATTGCTGGTGCTATAATTCAGGCTCTCTGGATTTCTATTTTGATTCTATAATAATTTTCTAATTAGTCTGTTTTCATCTCACTTTAATGTCTCATTAATCTACTTTTCATTCAGGACCTAAATTCTCCTAAAGGGCAAATCAAATCCAGCCAAACAGCCATTGCAATTGAAATGAAAGAATGACTGTTCTTCCTGTGTTGGAAGGAGACAGGACAGGAAAGATTCTCAGAGCAACCCACTCAAGTAGTATGGTTGTTCTTTATTCTCCTGAGTCGTCAATTCAATGAAATAGAAAGTGAAGCCTCTAGGGGTGGTCTGGTGGTCAGGTGTGTGTTAACAAATACAATTCCTAGAGAGAAATTCTACAGCTCTCACTGTGGGAGCTCTCCATGATCCTCATGATGAATCCACAGTTTGTCTCACTGTACATGAAATCTGTCCAAATCTGACCCCTGTTACATCTCCATTATTCTTGTCTTTGGGTCAAGTAAATATTACTTATAATTGCAATTAAATTTTTCTGTTAAATTTTACTCAATGCCTGTTTGCATTGTTTTATTTTATTTTACTTTATTTAATTCATTTTATTTTAGTGGTTGTTCTAGGAATGAAGATGTATTTTCCTAAATTTTTGCAATCATCTATTTATAATTAATATATAATAATACCACTTTATCTCAAATGTAAAATCTTTGAAAATGCACTTACATACTAATATGGTTAGGCTTTGTGTTCCCACCCAAATCTCATCTTGAATTCTAATCCCCAGGTGTTTAGGGAGAGACTTGGTTGGGAAGTGATTGGATTATGGGAGTGGTTTGTCCCATGCTGTTCTGATGATAGTGAGTGAGTTCTCATGAGGTCTAATGATTTTATGAGCATCTGGCATTTCCCCTGTTTGTACCTCTCTCTGGCCTGCTGCCATGTAAGGTGTGCCTGCTTCCCCTTCCGCCATAATTTTAAGTTACCTGAGGCCTCTCAGTCATGTGGAACTGTGAGTCAATAAATCTTTTTTGTGTATAAATTACCCAGTCTCACATAGTATCTTCATAGCAATGTGAAAACAGATTAATACATATACTCTCTATTCTTTGTGGCATGTTTCTTATATGCACTATATCTACATATGCTGTAAAATTGACAAGACAATGTCATATTTTTTAATTTAATTATTAGTATGTATTTTAAAGAAATAAATAGAAAACATAATATATTATATCTACACATTTGTTTTTATTTACTTCTGAAAGTCTGATTTTCCTTTTTATGTTGTTCCCCTGACAAGCTTTATTTATTATTTTGTGTAGTGTAGATTTGTTAGCACCAAATCCCTGCATTATTTATGACATTATTATTTGAAAGGTATGTACACTGTGTAAACAAATCTGTTGGAAACACACATATACGTGTGTATGTATGCGTATTTCATATACACATATATATATGTATACACATACACACACACACACACCGTACAGTTTTCCCTGGATCTTTGGGTCTTCATTTCTGAGGGCTCTCATGTCATATAAAACTTTGACTGAATATATTTGTTATGATATTCTTTTGTAGAACTCTCTTTCATTATATGGGTGTCAGCTATGAACCTTACAATGGATGAGGATAAGATATTACTTACTCTACCTCAAACTGCCAGCATTGCAATTATTTTTGTTAATAGGTTTATGTTACAAACAAGGTTTATAGTGAAATAAGCAGAATGTGAAGTTACACCAACAATATGGCCACGACTTTATCAAAAGTTCATGTAAGCCACTCACCCCCTGCATCCCACAACACACATATACTACAGAGAAAGGATTTAAATTAAATGCACTAAAATCTCAACAGTGGATCTATAGATGTTGGAATATCAGTGACTTCTTATCTTTCACTTTTTATAGGGATTTTGATTGTCAGGGTTGGCAAAATCACTGTAATTTGCCCTGCAGTGTTGAGCAAAGACAATTCTTGCTTTGTGTTGACTCTAGGACCACAAGTCCCTGGAAAACACCCTATGTCTCTTTTGTGTGAGCAAGTACTTTCTTTTTTATTGCCATTTTCCTATGAAAAGAAGGAAGCCAAGCTGACTTTTCCAAGGTCATTCCTTAAAGTTTCCAAGACACTTGAGTCTCATAATAACCAAAAGTGGATCTAGAATTATCCACCTGATGATAGAAATCGCTTTATGAAAAGTCCTTCTACCACTGTGTCAATAGTACTCCAGGGTAAAAATGTGAACTATTAATACATTTATAGAAAAGGACACAGAGAGATCTTCTTAGCAAAGAAAGATGGCTTACTAGAGTCAGCCAGAAAGAGCTTCTCTCACAGAGACCAGACCACCAAGAAGACTAGAACATCCTGAACAGATTCTAGGAAAGGAGGCATTGAGAGTAAATGGAGGAAGGATGCAGACCCTGGGCTCAAAGGAGAGGAAGCTGGGAATGCTGTATGGGATTGCCGACTTCTAAGACTCATTTCTGGCCTTGACTGGCTCCTGGGGAAGGGCTGAGTAAAATAGGCATGGAGTGGCCCACTCTCACCATAGACCTCCAGAATACTACCTATATGACACCCCACAACCACCACAGACATTTGAGCTGAAAGGGAAAACTTCCAGGTCAGTTGTCAGAGACAGAACTCCAGCCTGCATAGAGCCCATTGGGTTTGGTGTGGAAATGGCTTCAGTGAAGCATAGCCATGGATGCCCATCCCTCAAGGCTTGTCATACTCCCGCACGTAGGTTTAGCCTTTGTTGAGTGACAAATCTGAACAAAGAAGGGATATCTTGCCTTTTTGGATGCAGCCAATCTGATCTGAGTGTCCCTCTGTCTGCTGGCCTCTCCCAGGGTCCCTGCCTGGCTGCACCCACTTGCAAGGCATCCTTAGTTGCCCCACTGAAGCACGTGCCAGTGGCTACGACCATGGCTTTTTCAGACGCAGACCTTGCCTTGTTTTGCAGACAGAGCCTTACTGGCATGCACCTACCCACACCCTTCCTCCATCATTTTGCCACCATGCACAGAAGCACGGACCCCACCGCTGCCCCAGTGCCAGTGCATACTGCACACAGGACCTACTGCCTCCCTACCAGCAGTGCACTAAAACAAACACTTTTGACAGAATGTTGTTGCCAGAGAACTGGGAACACCTTGGCCCCTTCAAGACAACAGGTGCTTAACATTCATGGCCAGAGAAAAAAGCTTTTCTCTAGCCTCAATGGGAAAGAGAAAAAATGTGGGCCTTGTCTCAGCCTCCCAGAGGTAGAATATGCAGTCCGAGCAGGCTGAGCTGAATTTTGGCCCTCTGAAATTACCCAGAAATGAAGCAAATTACAAAACCCAACTTGTACTACAGTTAAACACTAAAGGGCATCAAATAATATAAAAGTAAAAAGGTCCATACAAAGGACAGCAATTTCAAACGTTAAAGGAACATCAGTCCACACAGATAAGAAAGAACCAATGTGAGAACTCAGGCAATTCTAAAAGCCAGAGTATCTTCTGTCCTACCTCCAAAAGACTGCACTAGCTCACCAGCAATGGCCTTAACCAGACTGAAATGGTTAAAATGACAGACATAGAATTCAGAATCTGGATGGCAATGAAGCTTACAGAGCTTCAGGAGAAAGTTGAACCCCAATACAAGGAAACTAAGGAATCCGATAAAATGATAGAAGAGCTAAAAGATGAAATAGCCATTTTAAGAAAGAACCAAAATGATATTATAGAGCTCAAAACCTTACTACAAGAATTTCATAATAGAATTGGAAGTATTAATAGCAGAATAGACCAAGCTGTGGAAAGAATATCACAGCTTCAAGACTAGTTTTTCAAATCAACCCAGTCACACCAAAAAAATGAAAAAAAAATTAAAAATGAACAAAATATCTGAGAAACATAGAATTATGTAAACAGACCAAACCTATGACTCACTGACATTCCAGAAGGAGAGAGAGAGAGAGAGAACGAGAACCAACAACTTGGAAGACATATTTGAGGATATTGTCCACAAAAATTTTCCAACCTAGCTAGACAGGTCATTGTGCAAATTCAGGAAATTCAGAGAACCCCTGTTAGATAGTATATAACATGACCATCCCCAAAACACGTAATCAGTAGATTCTCCAAGGTTAATCTGAAAGAAAAAAAATTTACAGGCAGATGGGGAGAAGGGACAGGTCACCTTCAAATGGAACGCCATCAAACTAACAGAAAAACTTTTAGCAGGAACCTTACAAACCAAAAGAAATTGAGGCCTCTATATAGCATCTTTAATGAAAAGAAACCCCAACTAATAATTTCGTATCCAGCCACACTAAGTGAAGGAGCAATAAAACTATTTTCAGACAAGCAAATGCCTAGGGAATTCATTACCACTGGATCTGCCTTATAAGATGTCCTTCAGAGAATGCTAAACATGGAAACAAAAGACTATTAACTGCCACCACAAAACACACTGAAGTACATAGCCCACTGACACTATAAAGCAACTATACAATCAAGTCTATATAACAACCAGCTGACAGCATGAGGACATGATCAAATCCTTACCTATCAATAATTTCTTAGAATGTAAATGGGCAAAATGCCCCACTTAAAAGGCACAGCATAGCAAATTGTATAAAAAAAAGCAGGTCCAGCTGTATGCTGTCTTCACGAGATTCACCTCACATGCAGTGACACATACAGGCTCAAAGTAAGGGGATGGAGAAAGATCTATAAAGCAGACAGAAAACAAAAGAAGCAGGAGTTTTTAATTCTTATTTGTCTTTTATAAAGACAAACCAGACTTTAAGAATGATCAAAAAGGAAAAAGAAGGGCATTACATAATGATAAATGGTTCAATTAAACAAGAAGACTTAACTATCCTAAACATACATGCACCCAACACTGGAGCACCCAGATTCATAAAACAAGTTCTTAAAGACCTACAAAGAGACTTAGATAACCACACAATAGTAGGGGGAGACTTCAACACCTCGCTGACAGTTTTAGACAGGTCACTGAGGCAGAAGACTAACAGATATTCAGGACCTAAACTCAACACTTGACCAAATAGACCTATAAGATATCTACAGAACACTTCACCCAAAACAACAGAATATATAATATTATCATCTGTAAATGGCACATACTCTAAGATTGACCACACTCTGCCACAAAGCAATTCTAAGGAAACTTTACAAAGGAAAATTACATCAACCACACTATTGAGCCACAGCATAATAAAAATAGACATGAATACCAAGAAGATCTCTCAAAACTATACAATTACGTGGAAATTATACAACCTGCTCTCGAATGGCTTTTGGGTAAATGACAAAATTAAAGCAGAAATCAAGAAATTATTTGAAACTAATGAAAACAAAGGTACATCATACAAAGAATCTCTGGGACACAGCTAAAGCAGTGTTAAGACCAAAGATCATAGCATTAAATGCCAATATCAAAAATTTAGAAATATCTTAAATTAGAAACTTAACATCACACCGAAAGGAACTAGGAAAACAAGAGCCAACCAACCTCAAAGCTAGCAGAAGAAAATAAATAACCCAAATCAGAATTGTACTGAACAAACTTGAGACACAAAAATCCATACAAAAGTTCAATGAAAGCAAAAGTTTGTTTTTTGAAAAAATACATAAGATTGATAAACTGCTAGCTAGGCTAAAAAAGAAAAAAGAGAGAAGCTCTAAATAAACATAATCAGAAATGACAAGGGTGGCATTACCAATGAACCCAAAGAAATACAAGAAGTCCTCAGGGACTATTACAAACACCTCTGTGCACACAAATTAGAAAACATGGAATAAATGAGTAAGTTCCTGGAAACATAAAATCTCCCAAGATTGAACCATGAAGAAATTGAATACTTGAAGACATCAATAATAATTTCCAAAATTGAATCAGTAATAAAAAAGCTACCAGGGTAATCCCAGCACTTTGGGAGGCTGAGGTGGGCGGATCACAAGGTCAGGAGATCCAGACCACGGTGAAACACCGTCTCTACTAAAAATACAAAAAATTAGCTGATCATGCTGGCAGGCACCTGTAGTCCCAGCTAATCGGGAGGCTAAGGCAGGAGAATGGCGTGAACCCAGAAGGCAGAGCTTGCAGTGAGCCCAGATCACGCCACTGCACTCCAGCCTGGGTTACAGAGCAAGACTGCACCTCAAAAAAAAAACAAAAAACTACCAACCAAAAAAGTCTTGGAGTAGACAAATTCACAGCCAAATTCTACTAGATGTATAATGGAAACCTGATACCAATCCTCCTGAAACTATGCCAAAAAGCTGAGGAGAGACTTTTTCCTAATTCATTCTATGAGGCCAGAATCATTCTGATACCGAAACCTGGTAGAGAAACAATGAAAAACACAAACTTCATGACAATATCCCTGATGAACTTAGACACAAAAATCCTCAATAAAATACTAGCAAATCAAAGTCAGCAGGATATCAAAAAGTTAATCCACCATGAGAAAGTAGGCTTTATTTCTGATATGTGAGGTTGGTTCAATATATGCAAATCAATAAATATGATTTATCACATGAACAGAACTAAAAACAAAAACCACATGATCTTCTCAAAAGATGCATAAAGGGTTTTGATAAAATTTAACATCCATTCATATTAAAACCATCAACAAACTAGGCATTGAAGGAATATACCTCAAAATAATGACAGCCATCTATGACAGACCCACAGCTAATGTCATACTGAATGGGAAAAAGCTGAAAGCATTTCACTTGAGAAATGGAATAAGACAAGTATGTTCACTCTCACCACCCCTATTCAACATAATACTGGAAGTCCTAGCCAGAAGAATCAGGCATGAGAAAAATACAAAAGGCATCCAAACAGGAAGAGATGAAATCAAATTATTTCTCTTCTCAAATGATACGATTCCCTACACAGAAAACCCATGGTGTCTACACAATGACCACTAGAACTAATAAACAAGGTCAATAAAGCTTCAGGATACTAAATTAATGTACAAAGAGCAGTAGCATTTGTACACACTGATAATGTCCAAGCTAGGAGCCAAATCAAGCATGCAACATCATTCACAACAGTCACAAAAAAAATAAAATACTTCAGAATACAGCTAACCAGGGAGATGAGAGATCTCTGCAATTAGAATTACAAAAGACTGGGTGGAGCCAAGATGGCCGAATAGGAACAGCTACAGTCTAGAGCTCCCAGCGTGAGCGACGCAGAAGATGGGTGATTTCTGCATTTCCAACTGAGGTACTGGGCTCATCTCACTGGGGAGTGACACTGGGGCGTGTTGGAAAGTGGGTGCAGGACAGTGGGTGCACTGCACCCAGTGTAAGCAGAAGCAAGGCGAGACATTGCCTCACCCAGGAAGCGCAAGGGGTCAGGGAATTCCCTTTCCTAGTCAAAGAAAGCGGTGACAGACGGCACCTGGAAAATCGGGTCACTCCCACCCTAATACTGCGTTTTTCCAATGGTCTTAGCAAAGGGCACACCAGGAGATTATATCCCATGCATGGCTTGGAGGATCCTAAGCCCACAAAGCCTTGCTCATTGCTAGCACAGCAGTCTGAGATCAAACTCCAAGGAGGCAGTGAGGCTCGGGGAGGGGAACCTGCCATTGCTGAGGCTTGAGTAGGTAAACAAAGTGGCCAGGAAGCTCGAACTGGGTGGAGCTCACTGCAGCTCAAGGAGGCCTGCCTGCCTCTGTAGGCTCCACCTCTGGGGGCAGGGAAGAGCCAAACAAAAGGCAGAAAAATCCTCTGCAGACTTAAATGTCCCTGTCTGACAGCTTTGAAGAGAGTAGTGATTCTCCCAGCATGCAGCTGGAGATCTGAGAACAGACAGACTGCCTCCTCAAGTGGGTCCCTGACCCCCAAGAAGCCTAACTGGGAGGCACCCCCACAGTAGGGTCAGACTGACACCTCACACAGCCGGGTACTCCGCTGGGACAAAACTTCCAGAGGAATGATCAGGCAGCAACATTTGCTGCTCACCAGTATCTGCTGTTCTGCAGCCTCCGCTGCTGATACCCAGGCAAACAAGGTCTGGAGTGGACCTCCAGCAAACTCCAACAGACCTGCAGCTGAGGGTCCTGAGTGTTAGAAGAAAAACTAACAAACAGAAAGGACATCCACATCAAAACCCCATCTGTACGTCACCATCATCAAAGACCAAAAGTAGATAAAACCACAGAGATGGGGAAAAAACAGACCAGAAAAACTGGAAACTCTAAAAATCAGAGCGCCTCTCCTCCTCCAAAGGAATGCAGCTACTCACCAGCAACGGAACAAAGCTGGATGGAGAATGACTTTGATGAGTTGAGAGAAGGCTTCAGAAGATCAAACTACTCCGAGCTAAAGGAGGAAGTTCGAACCCATGGCAAATAAGTTAAAAACCTTGAAAAAAAATTAGATGAATGGCTAACTAGAATAACTAATGTAGAGAAGTCCTTAAAGGACCTGATGGAGCTGAAAACCAAGGCACAAGAACTATATGATGAATGAACAAGCCTCAGTAGCCGATTCGATCAACTGGAAGAAAGGGTATCAGTGATTGAAGATCAAATGAATGAAATGAAGTGAGAAGAGAAGTTTAGAGAAAAAAGAATAAAAAGAAATGAACAAAGCCTCCAAGAAATATGGGACTATGTGAAAAGACCAAATCTGAGTCAGATTGGTGTACCTGAAAGTGATGGGGAGAATGGAACCAAGTTGGAAAACACTCTGCAGGATATCATCCAGGAGAACTTCCCAAATCTAACAAGGCAGGCCAACATTCAAACTCGGGAAATACAGAGAACGCCACAAAGATACTCCTCAAGAAGAGCAACTCCAAGACATGTAATTGTCAGATTCACCAAAGTTGAAATGAAAGAAAAAATGTTAAGGGCAGCCAGAGAGACAGGTCGGGTTACCCACAAAGGGAAGCCCATCAGACTAACAGCAGATCTCTCGGCAGAAACTCCACAAGCCAGAAGAGAGTGGGGGTCAATATTCAACATTCTTAAAGAAAAGAATTTTCAACCCAGAATTTCATATCCAGCCAAACTAAATTTCATAAGTGAAGGAGAAATAAAATCCTTTATAGACAGGCAAATGCTGAGAGATTTTGTCACCACCAGGCCTGCCCTAAAAGAGCTCCTGAAGGAAGCACTAAACATAGAAAGGAACAACTGGTACCAGCCACTGCAAAAACATGCCAAATTGTAAAAACCGTCAAGGCTAGGAAGAAACTGTATCAACCAACGAGCAAAATAACCAGCTAACATCATAATGACAGGATCAAATTCACACATAACAATATTAACCTTAAGTGTAAATGGGCTAAATGCTCCAATTAAAAGACACAGACTGGCAAATTGGATAAAGAGTCAAGACCCATCAGTGTGCTGTGTTCAGGAAACCCATCTCATGTGCAGAGACACACATAGGCTCAAAATAAAGGGATAGAGGAAGACCTACCAAGTAAATGGAAAACAAAAAAAGGCAGGGGTTGCAATCCTAGTCTCTGATAAAACAGACTTTACACCAACAAAGATCAAAAGAGACAAGGAAGGCCATTACATAATGGTAAAGGGATCAATTCAACAAGAAGAGCTAACTATCCTAAATATATATTCACCCAATACAGGAGCACCCAGATTCATAAAGCAAGTCCTTAGAGACCTAGAAAGAGACTTAGACTCCCACACAATAATAATGGGAGACTTTAACACCCCACTGTCAACATTAGACAGATCAACGAGACAGAAAGCTCAAAAGGATATCCAGGAATTGAACTCAGCTCTGCACCAGGCAGACCTAATAGACATCTACAGAACTCTCCACCCCAAATCAACAGAATATACATTCTTCTCAGCATCACACCACACTTATTCCAAAATTGACAACATAGTTGGAAGTAAAGCACTCCTCAGCAAATGTAAAAGAACAGAAATTATAACAAACTGTCTCTCAGACCACAGTGCAATCAAACTAGAACTCAGGATTAAGAAACTCACTCAAAACCACCCAACTACATGGAAACTGAACAACCTGCTGCTGAATGACTACTGGCTACATAACGAAATGAAGGCAGAAATAAAGATGTTCTTTGAAACCAAGGAGAGTAAAGACACAACATAGCAGAATTTCTGGAACACATTCAAAGCAGTGTGTGAGGGAAATTTAGAGTATTAAATGCCCACAAGAGAAAGCAGGAAAGATCTAAAATTGACACCCTAAGATCACAATTAAAAGAACTAGAGAAGCAAGAGCAAACACATTCAAAAGCTAGCAGAAGGCAAGAAATAACTGAGATCAGAGCAGAACTGAAGGAAATAGAGACATAAAAAATCCATCAAAAAATCAATGAATCCAGGAGCTGGTTTTTTGAAAAGATCAACAAAATCGATAGACCACTAGCAAGACTAATAAAAAAGAAAAGAGAGAAGAATTAAATAGATGCAATAAAAAATGATAAAGGGGATATCACCACCGATCCCACAGAAATACAAAATACCATCAGAGAATACTATAAACACTTCTACGCAAATAAACTAGAAAATGTAGAAGAAATGGATAAATTCCTTAACACATATGCCCTCCCAAGACTAAACCAGGAAGAAGTTGAATCTCTGAATAGACCAATAACAGGCTCTTAATTTGTGGCAATAATTAATAGCTTACCCACCAAAACAAGTCCAGGACCAGATGGATTTACAGCTGAATTCTACCAGAGGTACAAGAAGGAGCTGGTACCATTCCTTCAGAAACTATTGTAATCAATAGAAAAAGAGGGAATGATCCCTAACTCATTTTATGAGGCCAGCATCATCCTGATACCAAAGCCGGGCAGAGACACAACAAAAAAAGAGATTTTTAGACCAATATCCCTGATGAACATCACTGCAAAAATCCTCAATAAAATACTGGCAAACCAAATCCAGCAGCACATCAAAAAGCTTATCCACCATGATCAAGTGGGCTTCATCCCTGGGATGCAAGGCTGGTTCAACATACACAAATCAATAAACATAATCCAGCATATAAACAGAACCAATGACAAAAACCATATGATTATCTCAATAGATGCCTTTGACAAAATTCAACAACACTTCATGCTAAAAACTCTCAATAAATTAGGTATTGATGGGACGTATCTCAAAATAATAAGAGCTATCTATGACAAACCCACACCCAATATCATACTGAATGGGCAAAAACTGGAAGCATTCCCTTTGAAAACTGGCACAAGACAGGGGTGCCCTCTCACCACTCCTATTCAACGTAGTGTTGGAAGTTCTGGCCAGGGCAATCAGGCAGGAGAAGGAAATAAAGGGTATTCAATTAGGAAAAGAGGAAGTCAAATTGTCCCTGTTTGTAGATGACATGATTGTATATCTAGAAAACCCCACTGTCTCAGCCCCAAATCTCCTTAAGCTGATAGGCAACTTTAGCAATGTACAAAAATCACAAGCATTCTTATACACCAATAACAGACAAACAGCCATATCATGAGTGAACTCCCATTCACAATTGCTTCAAAGAGAATAAAATACCTAGGAATTAAACTTACAAGGGACCTGAAGAACCTCTTCAAGGAGAACTACAAACCACTGCTCAACGAAATAAAAGAGGATACAAACAAATGGAAGAACATTCCATGCTCATGGGTAGGAAGTATCAATATTGTGAAAATGGCCATACTGCCCAAGGTAATTTATAGATTCAACATCCCCATCAAGCTACCAATGACTTTCTTCACAGAACTGGAAAAACTACTTTAAAGTTCATATGGAACCAAAAAAGAGCCCACATCGCCAAGTCAATCCTAAGCCGAAAGAACAAAGCTGGAGGCATCACACTACCTGACTTCAAACTATACTACAAGCCTGCAGTAACCAAAACAGCATGGTACTGGTACCAAAACTGAGATATAGACCAATGGAACAGAACAGAGCCCTCAGAAATAATGCCACATATCTACAACCATCTGATCTTCAACAAACCTGACAAAAACAAGCAATGGGGAAACCATTCCCTATTTAATAAATGGTGCTGGGAAAACTGGCTAGCCATATGTAGAAAGCTGAAACTGGATCCCTTCCTTACACCTTATACAAAAATTAATTCAAGATGGATTAAGGACTTAAATGTTAGACCTAAAACCATTGAAAACCTAGGCAGTACCATTCAGGACATAGGCATGGGCAAGGACTTCATGTCTAAAACACCAAAAGCAATGGCGACAAAAGCCAAAATTGACAAATGAGATCTAATGAAACTAAAGAGATTCTGCACAGCAAAAGAAACTACCATCACAGTGAAGAGGCAACCTACAGAATGGGAGAAAAGTTTTGCAATCTACTCATCTGATAAAGGGCTAATATCCAGAATCTACAATGAACTCCAACAAATTTACAAGAAAAAAGCAAACAACCCCGTCAAAAAATGGGCCAAGTATATGAACAGACACTTCCCAAAAGAAGATATTTATGCAGCCAAAAGACACATGAAAAAATGCTCATCATCACTGGCCATCAGAGAAATGCAAATCAAAACCACAATAAGATACCATCTCACACCAGTTAGAATGGCAATCATTAAAAAGTCAGGAAACAACAGGTGCTGGAGAGGATGTGGAGAAAGAGGAACACTTTTACACTGTTGGTGGGACTGTCAACTGGTTCAACCATTGTGGAAGTCAGTGTGGCGATTCCTCAGGGATCTAGAACTAGAAATACCATTTGACCCAGCCATCCCATTACTGGGTATATACCCAAAGAATTATAAATCATGCTGCTCTAAAGACACATGCACATGTATGTTTATTGTGGCACTACTCACAATAGCAAAGACTTGGAAACAAGCCAAATGTCCAACAATGGTAGACTGGATTAAGAAATTGTGTCACATATATTAGGAGATATACCTAATGCTAAATGACGAGTTAATGGGTGCAGCACACCAACATGGCACATGTATACATATGTAACAAAACTGCACATTGTGCACATGTACCCTAAAACTTAAAGTATAATAATAATAAAATAAAAGAAAATGTGGCACATATACACCATGGAATACTATGCAGCCATAAAAAAGGATGAGCTCATGTCCTTTGTAGGGACATGGATGAAGCTGGAAACCATCATTCTCAGCAAACTATCACGAGGACAAAAAACCAAACACTGCATGTTCTCACTCATAGTTGGGAATTGAGCAATGAGAACACATGGACACAGGAAGGGTAACATCACACACTGGGGCCTGTTGTGGGGTAGGGGGAAGGGGAGGGATAGCATTAGGAGATATACCTAATGTTAAATGACAAGTTAATGGGTGCAGCACACCAACATGGGACACGTATACATATGTAAGTAACATGCATGTTGTGCACACGTACCCTAAAACTTAAAGTATAAAAAAAAGAATTACAAAACACTGCTGAAAGAAATCAGAGATTATGCAAACAAATGGAAAAACATGCCATGTTCATATGTAGGGAGAATCAATATTGTTAAAATGGACATACTTCCCAAAGCAATTTTCAGATTCAATGCTATTTGTATCAAACTTCCAACATCGTTTTTCACAGAATTGGAAAAATAATATTTGAAAATGTATATGAAACCAAAAATGAGCCCGAATACCCAGAGTGATCTTAAGCAAACAGAAAAAAGCCAGAGGCATTACACTACCAACTTGAAACTATACTGCATAGCTACACTAAACAAAACATCATGATAGTGCTACAAAAACAGACACATAGACCAATGCAACATGTTGGAGAAATCAGAAATAAATCCATATACCTACAACCCATCTGACTTTTTCCAAAGTCGACCATACCAAGCAATGGGGAAAGTACTCCCTATGTCAAAAATGGTGCTGGGAGAACTGGCTAGCTATAGGTAGAATATTGAAACTGGACTCCTTCCTTTTACCATGTACAAAAATCTACTCGAGATTGTTTAAAAAGTGAAATCTAAAACCTAAAGCTATAAAAGCCCTAAAAGAAAACACAGGAAATACCATTCTGGACATAGGCCTTTACGAAGATTTCATGACAATGTCCTCAAAAGCAATTTTAACAAAAAAACAAATAAATAGACAACTGGGACTTACTTAAACTAAAGTGTTTCTGGACAGAAAAATAAATTGTCAACAGAGTAAACAACTTACAGAATGAGAGAATATATTTGCAAACTATGCATCTGACAAAGGTCTAACATCCAGAAATTAAGAAACTTAATCAGTAAGCAAAAACAAACAACTTATTAAAAATGGGCAAAGGACAGAAACAGGCACTTGTCAGAAAAGGACATATGCATGGCCAACAAGCACATGAAAAATGCTCAACATCACTAATCATTAGAAAAATGAAAACCAAAACCACAGTGAGATACCATCTCACACAAGTCACAATAGCTATGATTAAGACGTCAGAAAATAACAGATTCTGATAAGGCTGTGGAGGAAAGGGCACTCTTGTATACTGCTGTTGAGAATGTAATCAATTCAGCCAATTTGGAAAACGCTTTGTCAACTTCTCAAACAACTTAAAACAGAACTCCCATTCAACCCAGCAATCTCATTATTGGGTATATGCCCAAAGGAATGAAAATTGTTATTACATAAGACATGTGCACATGTATGTTCATTGCAGCACTACTTGCAGTAGCAAAGACATGGAATCAATGTAGATGCTCATCAGTGGTGGACTGGACAGAGAAAATGTGGTACATTCTCACCAAAGATTACTATGCAGCCATAAAAAGGAAATCACGTCCTTTGCAGTAACATGGATGCAGCTGGAGGCCATTATTCAGGCAAATTTACGCAGGAACAGAAAACCAAATCCCACAATTTCTCACTTATAAGTGGGAGCAAAACATTGAGTACACATGGATGCAAAGAGGGTAACAAGAGGCAATGGGGCCTACTTGAGGCTGGAAGATGGGAGGAAAGGAGGATTGAAAAACTCCCTATGCTCACTACCTGGGTGATGAAATTATTTGTACATCAAAACCCAGGAACACACAATTGACCCATGTAACAAACCTGTACATGTACCCCTGAACCTAAAATAAAAGTTGAAAAGAAAAATAAAGAAAATGACACAGAAAGCCAATTAGTTCCGTAATTACCTACATAATATTATTTTTAGTTGCTTAATGTAATTACAAAGTATAAAGGCTATAAATGTCCAGGGAGGCATTCCATCAAAAACTACATTTACATTTCAATTTTACAGATTTCAGTTTTACAGGGAGTAAATGGCATGCCTCGTATTTCTTAACACCTATTGTCCACTTGACCAAGAAGTCGTGTGGGCTTAGAAAGAAAGATCCTTTCTGAAAACTAAGAGAATCTCATACCAGCCAGAATCCTTCCCAAAGCCACACCAGAAGTCCCCTTTTCGTCTCATTGTGACTTTATAGAATTTGTTTTTCTTTAAGGTGGTTGCCACCTCCCCAGTCTTTGTGCTCCTAATCAACCAGTATTACGTATCACATGGAGGGAACAGCATATTGCAAGGATGTTATTATTCTTGCTAAGAAACACCTTCTTCACCCAAGATTGACAAAACAAGGTAGGGTGATACCACAACCAACCAACCAACCAACAAACAAGTGCCTTCTTATTTCCAGGTAGCCCCCTTTCCCCTTGGAAGGGGGCAGGACAGGAAAGCCTCTCTTGGAACCATCCACTCAAGTGGCATCATTGTTTTCCCTTCTCCTGTGCTCTCTCATCAATAGAATTGACAGTGAAGCCCCTGGGTGTGGCTGGGTGTTTGTTACCAAGTATAATTCCTAGCCAGGAATTCTTCAGCTTCCACTGGTTCATCATTTAGCCATCACCTTGTTCCTCCAGGGGACTGTTGAGATGCTAAGAGAGGATGGTTTGTGGATTCCATCAGTTTACCAGCTACCAAATTGAGTAATGTTTCTGAACCACAGAAATATTAGAGACATAAGTGAGATGCTGCTGGCACCCCCTTCTGAGATTTTTGCTGTCAATATATTGTACCATCTAAATGAGTCCCCAGTGCAGAAGGCAGTGAAAGCGATTGGAAATATGATCAGCTTTTAGTGACACAGACACCAGGTTTTCAGTGCCAGCTCTGCTGTTTACAGACTGTGTAATCCTAGGCAAGTCAAACTTTCAGAGCCCCTATTTCCTCTTCTTTTAAAAATTGGGTATTTTCTCCTAGCAATTGGCTCAACAGAAATGTTTGCACAAAGATATATGTAATTGTTTGTAATAGCAACAACAACAAAACAAAACAAAATGGCTATCATTAATAAGGGAATAATATTACTTTGGCATATCTGTATAATTAAATAGTATGTAGGCATTATGAAAATAAAAGGTGACTCTATGTACATGGACATAAAAGGAAAGCCAAGATAATTTATAAAATGAGCAAATAAAGTAAAAACACATTATAGAAATCTATGTGTGAATAGACATGTGCCTATGATACTTACGTAATGTACATACATATGAATTTATAGAAGTCTGAAAAAGTATAACAGTGTGTAACTGTAAACAGCTGTAATCTAATATCTAGTCTCTGTTCAATTTATTATGCTTGCATTAAAAAAGGACATTTATATTACTGATTTGTTTAAATCTGGGTCCAAGCAAGGTTCACACCAACACACACACACACATGCAAACACAAATATGTGGCTGACACATCTCCTAAGTACCTTTTAGCTTAAAAGCAATTCTATTCTGTTATTTTATGCAACATATTTGTTGAAGAAATCCAGTTATTTGTTCTGGAGAGTTTCTTGCATTTTGGATTAGCCTGTTTGTATCTTTAAGGTGTTGTGTAAATTCCTGTTATTGCCACTCAAGACCCTGCAGTGGGAGATGTAAAGGTGGAAGACAGTGATATTGCTGATCCTGACCCTGTGTAGGCCTAGGCTAATGTGTAGGGGACTTAATTTTTAACATAAAAGTTTAAAAAGTAAAAGGAAATACATAATTTTAAAAACAGGCAAACTTATTGAAAAAGGATGTAAAGAAAGAAAATATTTTTGCACAGTTGTACTATGTGCTTGTGTTTTAAGCTATGTATTGTTACAAAAGAGGAAAAAGATTAAAAATTTACAGTTTACAGAGTAAAAAATACACAGTAAGATAAGGTTAATTTATTACTGAAGAAAGAGAAATCATTTTAAATTAATTTAGTGTCACTTATGTGTACAGTGTTTATAAAGTCTCCAAGCCAGACGCAGTGGCTCATGCCTGTAATTCCCACATGTTAGCAAGCTGAGGTGGGAGATCAACTTGAGGCCAGGAGTCCAAGACCACCCTGGGAAACATAATGAGACATCGTCTCTACCAAAAATGTAAGAAGACATTAGCTGAGTGTGTTGGCACAGGACTGTAGTTCCAGCTACTCCAGGAGCTGAGGTGGGCGGATCACTTGAACCCAGGTAGTTCAGGCTGCAGTAAGCCATGATCACACCACTGCACTCCAGCCTGAGTGACAGAATGTCTCAAAAGACAAACAAACAAAAAGTCTCCAGTAACGTCCTAGCCTCTCTCATCAATTCACTGACTCACCCAGAGCAACTTCCAATTCTATGAGCTCCATTCATGGTAAATGCTCTATACAGGTATACCTTTGCTTTATTTATTTTTCTCATTTTTTTTTAAACAGAGTCTTATTCTAATGCCCAGGCTGAAGAGCAGTGGCTCGATCGCAGCACATTGCAACTCTGTCTCCCGGGTTCAAGTGATTCTCCTGCCTCAGCCTCCCAAGTAGCTGGGACCACGGGCATGTGCCACCACACCCAGCTAATTTTGTATTTTCAGTAGAGATGGATTGGGTTTCACCATGTTGGCCATGCTGGTCTTGAACTCCTGACCTCAGGTGACCCACGCGCCTTGGCCTCCCAAAGTGCTGGGATTACAGGCATGAGCCACCACGCCCAGCCTTTTTTATTTTTTTTTAATTTTTTGACCATATTTTTACTGTACCTTGTCTGTTTAGATACACAGACACTTACCATTATGTTACCATTGCCTATAGTATTCAGTACAGTAATGGGCTGTGCAGGTTTGTAGCCAGGAGCACAAATCCATATTGTAGTTAACTATACCATCTACATTTGTGTAATTATACTCTATGGTGTTTGCATGGTGAGTAAATTGCCTAACTACACATTGCTTAGAATTTATCCCCATTGTTAAGCAATGCATTACTGCACGTTTTATGTCACAAATATTAGAGTAATCATGAGAAAGGCATATACAGGAATATGCTGTGGGCAATGAGTAAGAGAGTCCACTAAAATTAGTTGTAACTGAAATGTTTTTATAAGTAGATGTAAATAAGTAAACCTAGGAAACTATATTCTGCAATTTTATATTTAGAGAGAAAAATATTTGGCTTTGGATAAAGACATGTGGTATTTGGTTATATAAATGTTGCAGAAATCTTTAAGTACTTAACTCTTTCAAATTTTGCTGGAATTGTAACCAGTTCATTAAGTAAGATAATTTCCTCTTCGATTTTCCTTAATAACAGTCGTCTTCAGTTTCTTATTATTTTAACCTTGGATTAATCAATGTTTTACCGTTTTATTCTACAGCTTTATGCAAAAAGAGGATGAAATGGAGAGAATGGGGAAAATTACCAACTAGATTTCACTTCATTTATTGCACATTCATTAAAGCACTTAGCAAATAAAAGGCTCAAGTCACAAAGATGTACTCATCTTAATTGTTAGTTTACCTAATACTTTATACTGCTTCTCTGATACCATCTCCTTACCCATCATTTCACCATCAAATTGAACAGTTTCTTTAGGTTACTGTGGATCTACTTCATTGGTTTGCCCTAAGGTTTTACTCAGGTCTTTTCAGTAATTCCATAAAATTCTTCTAATAGCAGTCGATTAAAAAACACACATGCAAATAAGCTTTATTGAAAAATAATTTCAATACTTACCATAACATTTTAAAATTATAATGTACAAATTGGCACATTTTTGTATATTTGTAGGGTTGCACAACTATTATTGCTATTTAATTTTAGAACATTTTCATTGACTCATAAAGAAATCTTGCACCAATTTAGTAGTCATTCTCTATTCTCTCCTCCTCCCAGTTCCTGAAAATCTCTAATCTACTATCTGTTTATATGGAATTACCTCTTCTGAGCACCTTATTAAACATTTTATTAAAACAGAGTTGTACATGTTGTGTTTTATGACCAATTTCTATCATTTACCATAATATTTTCAAGGATTAGAAATGTTATAGCATATATTCTTCAATTCTGTTTTTTGTACATTCTGTGGATATATCACATTGCATCCATTTATTCATCAGTTGGTGAACATTTGTTTTATTTTTAGCTATTATGAATAATTCCGCTATATGCCATTCACATATAAATTTTTTTGTGGATGTAGGTTTTCATTTAAATTGTGTATATACCTGCAATATTATTAGGTTATGTGATAACTCTATGTTTAACATTATGTGGAACTGTCATACATTTTTCCAAAGCAGATGCAATTGTTTTACATCTTGACCAGCAAAGTATGAGGGTTTAATTTATTCACATCCTTGCCAGCAATTGCAGTTGTTCATGTCTTTTTTATTTTAGAAATCTTAGCAAGTATGAAGTAGCATATGATTGTGGTTTTTTTTTTTTTTTTTTAGATGGAGTTTCGCTCTTGTTGACAAGGCTGGCATGCAATGGCACAATCTCGGCTTACCACAACCTCCGCCTCACGGGTTCCAGCGATTCCCTGCCTCAGCCTCCCAAGTAGCTGGGATTACAGGCAAGTACCACCACACCTGGCTAATTTTATATTTTTAGTAGAGATGGGGTTTCTCCATGTTGGTCAGGCTGGTCTCGAATTCCTGACCGCAGATGATACACCCGCTTTGGCCTCCCAAAGTGCTGGGATTACAGATGTGAGCCACCGAGCCTGGCTATCATTGTGGTTTCCTTGCCATTTCTCTGATAACTAATATTGTTAGGCACCATTTCATGTGCACATTGCTCGTTGTATTTTATAATTAGAGATTCAGTAGGTACATGTGCAGGTTTCTTACATGTGTATACTGTGTAATGCTATGGTTTGGGCTTCTAGTGAACCCATCATCCAAAAAGAGAACACGGTTATTTGTGGGTGTTCCAGAGGTACTCTTGATATGGTTTGGCTGTGTCCCCACCCAAATCTCATCTTGACTAGTAGCTCCCATAATTCCCTCATGTTGTGGAAGGCACCCAGTGGGTGATAATTATCTCCCAGTGGAAGATAATTGAATCTTAGGGGTAGTTTCCCCCATACTGTTCTCATGGTAGTGAATAAGTATCAAGAGATCTGATGGTTCTATAAGAGGAAACCCCCTTCACTTGGCTCTTATTCTGTCTTGGCTGCCACCATGTAAGAAGTACCTTTCACCTTCCACCTTCTGCCATGATTGTGAGGCATCCTCAGCCATGTGGAACTGTGAGTTCATTAAACCTCTTTTTGTTAATAAATTACCCCATCTTGGTTATGTCTTTATCAGCAGCGTTAAAATGGACTAATACAACTTTTCCAGGTTGAGGAAGCTCTTTACTGTTCTTATTTTTTTTGAAAGTTTTAATCATGAAAGTGTGCTCAATTTTTACAAACATTTCATTTTTTCTCTTAAGATGGCAACTTGATTTTGTCCTTCATTCTATTGATATGATATGTTACATTGATTGATATTTAACTGTAAAACCAAATATATACCAATATATAATAATATTTATTCTCTGAAGAAGTGGGCAGGGATAAAATCAGCTTTAAAATAACAGATTCTTCTTATTATGAAATTTAAAGTCTCAGAAGTATGGAGTATGATTACTCTGTTATGCAGGGTGTAATGTAACAAATTTCCAAAGAAACTATGAATCATTAGAGATAGGAGAGATCATCTGGCTAAGGCTGATGTAATCAGGGAAATTTTGGTGAAAACAATAACAACTAAGATGGAGTTTATACATAGTGTTGCATAAGTTAGGGAGAGGTAAGACTGGAAAGTAGATTGGAGTAAAATCTTAAAATTTTTCAAATCTAAGCTGAAAACATTTTGTGTATTGGACAATAAGCAGTTGTGAAGGTCTCAGAGTAAAAGCTAGGTATAATCAGAGTTGTAAGAAACAAAAGTCAACCTGACTTCTGTGAGAGATACAGAAAACTAATGAGAAGAAAGGGCCAGTTAAGAGACCACCAAGACAGTGGACGTCCAGCCGAGAATAAATAAGAAGGCAATCACCAGGGAGAACATCAGATCAATTTGAACAGAAGCTTTCTGTTGACTTTCATCAGACTATTGAAACGGATATATGATGTAGGACTCTGACAGAAAAAAGGTAAGATTTTAAATTATTTAATGAAAACATAAAAATCTGATGTCACATGATCCTGTACTGAATTGTACATATTTAGTTATCCTACTGAAAGTAAGTTTGTACTTCAATCTAACTATAATCTTGTTGAGATCCTTTCAATACTTCTTCCATTTTATCATTACTACAGTTCATGGACATTAGGGATATAACATAAAACATTTTCCATGCTAAACTTGGTTCACCCTGGAATTATAAAATACAAGGGCACTAATGATTTCCCTTTTGCACACAGACATATGTTATATCATCATACATAAATTTCAATAAAATATGCGTAATTGAAAAAGGACTATGAAAATGTGTGTTTATACAGAGTATGTGCAGTTCACAGAATGAACAGTTAAATCTAGTAGCATGTGTCTCTTCTTCATGGATAACTCTGGAATTAACATTTCTGTGGAAACAATTTCATTTTTTTTCGCAGAGTTGGGAAAGCAAAATCTAGCAAACATCTAGCTAAAGACAAATCATCCATACTTTTAATGGTCAACTTTCCAGGACATTTGCTTTTCTTTATTTCCATGGTAAAGTCATTCTTGTTTCAAGTATTTCTGGAGCTGGCTAAGAAAATGGTTTCACTGCTGGACATGAAATTACCACCTTCTCCCTTAATCTAATTGTATACTAACACCTTGGGAAGTCATTTTTGTAATGAATAAAATTTCTCATTACACCCAATCATTTAGAATATTAGGGAAATATGCCGTTATGCCTAAATTGTCTGCCAAATGTCAGACATTGTGCTTAGTAATTCATATTTGTCGTCCCACTTACTACATAAGAAAATCCATAGAGAAATATATTGCTGTACTCAATTTACTTACAAACGAATTAAAACACAGATTATGTCATTTGCCAAAGTCACAGACCCAAGAAATGAAGCAGAAATGTGGATACATGTAAGTCTGATGGCATAGCCTAGTTGCTTCTATTGTAATAGAATAATTTGAAATAAACTTTTATTGAACATCTCCCAAGATGATAGTTGAGAGTTAGTCATTGCTAAAGAGAAAGTGATTTTGTATTACTAGTCTCTCTCTTCTAGCAGGATAATAGATACATGAAATTGCATGGCTCTGTGCAGGATAATCTTTCCAATGAAGTGTATTTTTAAAACCATTCTATCTTCTAAATAAGTAATTCTATTGATTTTTTACCACAGTCTCTCGGCCTTCTAGATTATTTTTTCATCTTTGCCCACTGTAACCATTTTTTGATTGTGATAAGAATATTTAACATAAGATTATCTCTTTTAAAACATTAAGTGTACAATACAGTGTTAACTATAGGCACAGTGCTGTATGGAAGATCTCTAGAACTAATTCATCCTTCATAGCTGAAAATTCATGCCCACTGAACAGCAGGTCCCCATTTCTCCCTGTATTTGGGCCTTGGCAACCACCATTCCACTCTCTGTTTCTATGAGTTCAAGTATTTTAGATACCTCATATAATTGGAATTGTGCATTGTTTGTTCTTCCGTGATTTAATTTACTCAGTACGATGTACTCAAAGTTTATGTTGTCACATATTGCAGAATTTCCTTCTTTTTCAGGGCTCAGTGGTATTCCGTTGTGTCTGTGTGAGTATATATCTGAATGCCACATCCTTTCATCACATCAGGGAGATCACAATATGTTTTGTTCACTCCCTTCCCCCCACATTGTCAACTTTTTCCTTCCTGTTGTTAAAATTCATATGAATCTACACATCCGGGATGTACATATGTTCTCTAATACATTTTATATAAAAGAACCAAAAAGGAAAAACAAGAAACAGAAATCTCTTTCAACTCATTTCACTCCCCAAGTATGATACTCTTTCTTCTTTTTCACAGCCAATACGTATATTTATTACTTCTGTGTTTTTATCTTTTATTCATTAATTCATTCCAATTGGGTGTCTTCATCTTCACTCCATGCCAGCAACTCTCACTGATGTCACCATTGGCCTTTTTGCCACTACATCATTGGATAATCTTAATCACCATTTTGTTTACATTTTTAGCAGCATTAAACACTACTGTCTAATAGATTAGTGGTGAAAAAATGTTCCTCTGATTTAAACATACCACATTCTTTTTTATTTCCTCCTACATCTCTAGCTTATTCTTCTATCGAATACTATGAAAGTCATTTAGATACCCTCTCCCTTGACTCCTACAATAAAACCTGGAAACTAAACTAGCCTATTTCTTTAGACTTTTTATAGCTAGCTGTGACTAAGCTATATATTGCTAATATGTTCTGGAAAATACAATTTAGTCAGAAGTCTCTGAGGGAGGTTACATTTTCACTTTGCCCATTATGCTCATCTCTGCTTTTACTTTTACTATCTGACCCACACATACCATTTTTTGTAGATGGCAGCAGTTACTCTGAACACACGAAGATAGATGCCATATGGTAAGGATTCTAGAGCAGAAAAATAGAAAGTGTCTAGATTATTGATGACATTCTTTGACAACTGCACCAGCCTTGGGCCACATATTCCAAGATTTCTTATTGTGCAAATCAAATTATTATGTGTTTAAGGTTGCTTTTTCAGTTTTCCTTTGTTTACAGCTCAATATACATCCCTTGATCCTAACATCTTCATTTTATTCCCATCATTCTAAGGATACATTAAAAAGGCTCAAGCGTTTGTTACAAAAGCCTTGTAGGATTAGGCATTTTCTTAGACTTCCACTCTGTTTGTTTCACTACTCTTCATAATTGGCTTCCTTTTTGTTTGTTGCATTTACCATATTGTAGCCTGTCTTTGTATACACTGTTTCTTCTGCCTGCAATTCTTTCCTGTACTCATACCTCGGTTTAATATCAGTCTTTTGGAAAGCATTTCTGCCTCTCGAAGTAAGTTTCCTTGTGTTTCTTTTCATTCACCATTGTATCCTCAGTACATAAAGTTGTGTCTGATATCCAGGACACATTTAATAAATAATTTCTGACAAAATTGAAATAGAGTGATATTGGATTCCCCCCATAGATGTTACTGTTCCATCTTGATTTTCCTATTCTTTGGCTTGCTAACCTTCCCTATGTATCAGTTTTTATAGTGTGATACTGTAAATACTATCATAAGTTTAGTTCTTCAAGCGGCAGACGACTGAGACTGAATTTAGCAGGTAGGTGTTTTATTAGGGAGTGCCCTTGTAATCATCACCTTCATAAGTGAGTGGAAGGAGGCAGGAATGAGCAGAGGAAGAAGTCAAGTCCAGTTGTGTTTTAAGTCTAATGACTGTCTTGACCTATACGCCAGGTATCTCTGGAGCTAACGTAGCTCATCAAAGTTTTCTCAAGTGGGGCTGAGATGGACCTGCCTTTATCTTTTAACATCAATTAATCATTGGATGCAGACTGGCTATTCGGAGGTATCAGAGCAGGTTATTGTAAAGTCAGAAGGAGCTTCAGTGTTGGTATTTCCAGGTAGCTTTTTGTTTACTTGATGAATTTGATTTTGAATGGTTTCTCTCAAGTTGCATGAACCTCTACTAAATTTAGTTTCTTCACTGAGTTTGCTTTCATTGCAGTAATGATTTTAGGTAGGACAGAAAAAGAGACATGTATTTATTTTATTATATGCTGAAATTGAATAAAATCTATAGCTCTTATCAGTTTCCTAAAAATGGACTGGGAAATGGTGTGTGCAGGAAGATTATGGGAGGTGCATCTAGAACAATACTTATGAAGGAAAGAAGGAAGTGAGATGAGGCAGAGGGAAAATGTGAAATTCTCCCCCCAATCATGAAGATAATGTGAAGTTGCGTGGCTCTCCAGAACTGTCCTGAAATAAGGAACAGGGGCTGTGCCTTTCCATCTCCACATCCATCAGTTATTGAATGAGGGCTACCTCCTAGGATGAAACAAAACTTCTGGAGGTAGCTTTTTGAATCCTCTCATACCTTCCATGCTTATTAGACTTTAATGAATATGTCAACCAATAATCTTTGTCAAATGTACATTGAATTTTTATTTTCTCTACTTAAAATGTTTGTTTTATTAGCTTCCTTTATAAACTGAAAATAATAATCAAATCCCTCATTAGAGTCTATATGTGATCTGTGCCACCCTGCCTTAACTCATTTATTTGGATGTGTCAAATTCTTCATATCCATAAGACCTTTAAACCTGCTATATTCTACCAAAAAGAAAGTATTCCATAGGACAGTATTATCCAGAGAGAATTAAGCTGACTCATATTTTAAGCCCAACTTTGCTGCAGTGGTAAAATTGAGTGCCAAGCCAAATCAAGATAGCAAGAATCTCTTGATATATATATATACACACACATATATATACATATATATACACATATATACACATACATATACATATATATACACACATATATATACATATATACATATATACACACATATATACATATATCCACACATATATACATATATACATATATACACATATATACATATACATATATACACATATATACATATACATATATACACATATATACATATACATATATATACACATATATATACACATATACATATATACACATATATATATATACATATACATATATATATATATTCCATTACTAGGTATAGAACCCAAATATTATAAATCATTCTATTATGAAGACACATGCACACTTCTGTTTATTGCAGCACTCTTTACAATAGCAAAGAGTTGGAACCAAACTAAATGCCCATCAATGATATACTGGATAAAGAAAATGTGGCACATATACACCATGGAATACTATGCACCCACAAACAAAAAAGAATGAAATCATGTCCTTTGCAGCGACATGGATGAAGCTGGAAGCCATCATTCTCAGAAAACTGACACAGGAACAGAAAACCAAACACTGCATGTTCTCACTCATAAGTGGGAGTTGAACAATGAGAACACATGGACATAGGGAGGGGAACATCACACACTGGGGCCTGTTGGGGGTGGAGGTCAAGGGGAAGGAGAGCATTAGGACAAATACGGAATGCATGTGGGGCTTAAAACCTAGATGAAGGTTTGATAAGTGCAGAAAACTGCCATAGCACATGTATGCCTGTGTAACAAACTGCACATTCTGCACGTGTATCCCGGAACTTAAAAGTAAAATTTAAAAAAAGAGGAAGAAATATTGAAATAGCATTGTATAAACTTACATTTTGAATTAAATTCAAACATAAAAGGAAGTGATTTGTATGGTACGCTAAATATATTTAGAAAAATTGATTCATGAAAATCATAAGCTGTAGATGCATAAAAATTACATTTTAAAATGCTCCATCAGAAACTTATCCCAATATTGTCACAACCTATGAAAATTCTTAACAGCTATTATATTATTGGGAAGATTCTTCTCAAAATTAAAATCGTAGAAAATTATAAGTGATCTTACATCTACTAAGATCAACTGATATTTTTCAACTACCTCAATTGAAAATTTCTAGATGCAGAAATATTAATTACCAAAAAATTATTTTAGAAAAAAATCTTAGAAAACTGATTTTTTCAACTACCTCAATTGAAAATAAATTTCTAGATGCAGAAATATTAATTACCAAAAAATTATTTTAGAAAAAAAATCTTAGAAGAGTCTTATAATCAATCAAACTATTGAATTACTAAAGTGGAATTATTTACTTTGTAATATAAAAACATGATACCAAAATATGTTTATGCAATTTTTGTTACTAATGTTATTCATATATCACCCTTATGTTTTATAAGGATTGAAGTATTTGTAAAGGAAAAACCTGTGTGCTTAGTAGCTTTTATGATACTTTATTCTCTCTCTTTAATGAGAGCCTCTGGCTTTTAATTTTATACTGGTCCCTCAAATTATATAGCCAGTCCTCTCTAAATCTTAGGATATAAGTAACTTTTATTAAAGCCTGAGAGACAATTTACTAGGCAGACGTAATTTATACTATGGAAATTTCTCATTAGGTTGTTGCTTTTTATGGGATTCACAGAGTAAAACAGTAATAATAGGTAGAATTCAAATTCCAAAATCCTACCTTACTCTCATCCATATTATATAACAGTGTAAGTTTAAATACAAGTACATTTGAAGGTCAATTTTTTTTTAATTTAAGAATTTTGCAGGAAGATTTAGAGTGCTGAGCAATATTGTATTTTTTTCTGAACTTAGGTCTGAGGAAATGTATTGATGTATGTTCTCTGCTTATGAATTCAAGTCATCACCTTTACAGCTTGTAATATGGCCCTCAGATAGAGCCCTAGTTTCAAATTCAAAAATTTCTTTCATTTATTAATTCAGCATATAGCAGACATGCACTAAATATACAAAGATAAATCAGGATGGTGTGAATCTGATGGTGTGCACACAGTAGGCAAGACAGGTGAATAAACTGAGAAGGAAGGCACCGTGATAAAGTGCTGTGACAGAGCTAAGAACATAATCATAGAGGCAGGGAAGCAGTACTCAGTGCACACTGGGATACAGGGAGGGAATCTCAGAAATAACCCTGGTGCTGGGGGCTGAGACTCAAAAGATTGGGAGACGTCATCTAGTTGAAGAAAAGGGAAAACTATACTAGGTAGAATGCCATGTTGTACAAAGGCAGGGCATGGTGCATTCAGGAAGTTATCACCAATCATTACTTTGGTTAGAACACAGCTGTTACGGGAGGGAGTAGATCTACCTACTACAATAGCTGGGCAGGGATGTGCCCATCTTCTGGTTACTTCTCCTTACCTAGACACCTGATTCCTATATTTCCTGGCCCTCAGCAGTTCCCATCACTCCTGGGGCTTCATTTCCAATTCAGAGAATGTCTGATTCTGGTTCATAAGTTATCTTGAATGTACTGATGATGTCGGGTTTCAAACCCTAGTTTTTAACTACTTACTTTGGGTTTCTCTAAATTTAATGTCTGTTCACATTTTCTTAACCAATGACCATGCAGTCCATAAAGAATGGTTTTGGCTAACAAGTGCAGTAATAGAAACTGTAAATAAGAATGTCTGTTATTTGGGTATTTTATTCACTTGTTTTGAATCTCAGGTGTACAAACTTGGACTAAGTATGATTTTATCTTCATGACACACTCTAAGCATTGATCCATCCTGGTCCACATTATTCATTTATTGAACGGGAAAAGTAAAACTCAGTAAAAATCAGTCTGAATCAACTTGATTATAATGAAACTGATTATTACCATGAGACACTACAGACAAAAACTGAAGTACAACAATCTTTTGTTTTTAACCCTTATCTTTTTACCTGAAGGGAGTAAACATACACACATTTGACTGGATTATTTTGATATAACATATTGGCACAATGATGTTTCAGTCATCAATACTACGGTAAATAAATCTTAAAAATAAATGTCTTTCTACTTAACTATAACACCATTTTTTTACAACAAGAAAAACTTTTAGTATAACATAATAACTAGTCAAACTCAGATTTTCTTAATTTTCTCTTAATTGTTCTTTATAGGTATACAGCAAATGTACACACACATGCACCCTGCCCCCTGCCCCCTGCAACAGGACTGTGTTCATCTAAGTGATTCTTGCTCAAGGTAGCCAATGTATTTACTGCCATTCAGACTCAGACCCTGGTGTCATCTGAAGACATTACAGTTTCTACAATAGTTTAATTGGTATGAGTTAGACTTTAGGCCTAGTCAATTTTGGGCTCTGTATAATCTGAGTCTGTGATAGTCCAAAGCAGACAATAGGTCAAAAGAGGACTTTCTCTTTCCATAGTAGCCTTACGAGCCCTTCAAATTCTATTCACTGATTTATCTAAAGTAAATATATACAAATATATTTTGGTAACATTATACTTTTTATTTTTACAATTGCGAGATATCTTAAAACTCAGAGTTATTATATTAAAAAAGAACATACTATAAAACAAAATTTAAGCAATTTACTGAGTTTGTAAAATGAAGAAGTAAAAGGAATAAAATTTTTATTTTCCCATTACAGCTAAATGAGTTTTACCACACTCCTGAACTGTTCATGTGCAAAGTAATTTTTAAAGTGCGTCTTCAAAGTTAAAGCTGTGACCCATTGGAAAAGGAAATGTCAATCAAAAAGAAAGATATTTTCTGACTTTAATAGGGCTCAAAAACATGGGAAATGGAGATCTATGTCACTTTCTCAGAAAGTGTGTCTTTATTTCTCCACTTAAAAACAGACACCAGAGATGAAGCATTAACCAAGGAACTTGGTGTACGCTTTAATTTCATTTCAGATCACTCTAGTCAAATTGTACTCCTTCATGTACTATCACTTTGTTCTTTACAGAATATTACTCTTCTGTCACACTTCACTAACTTTATTTTTCAAGGTCAGGCACTTCAAAGAAGTCTAAGATGAGTCACTAATGAGCACAGAGCAAATGACCAGTATTGCTTGAAATCTTCATGCAGGAAGCATGCATAGTGTGGTCAGAGGAATATATCCAAACTACTAGCTGACATCCTTCAGCAGAGAAAACTCAAACTCACTTCATAGTTTAATTATGACAGTGATTTGACAGGCATTATATCATGAGAGAATTCGTCACTATAAAGTAGAGGTGTTATATATGCGGTTATTTGGCTCTTTTATTTCAAAAATATTTTTTCTATCTCGGTGTATCTTAGGCACATAAAGGGCATGTCTGAAAGGTTGCAAAATACGTGTTTTTCTGAAAGTGGTGTGACATCTTCACTTTATATCAGTTACGACTTCTCTACACATTTCTAAGTATATGTCAAATAATTTGGTCATTCCCTTTGGTTGGACTGCACACACAGAATTTCTATTCACCATTGGAAATGTCTGGAAGTAGCAGTGATATATTGTGCTGAAAGGGAGTCATCAATCACCATGTGTTCTAAATCAGTTCCTTTACCAGCCAAGGAAGTTCAAAGGAAAGAAATTGTTGGATGGCATATAACTGTTAATTCTGTAATTTGTAGCCCATTCTCTTAAAAACAAACAGGAAAAACAAAAGGCAACTTTTTCTGCTACTTTGCAATCAATTTGTTAACCATCCTAACACTTACTTCTGTAGCAAGTACATTACAGCTGTACATTTTGTCCATAGGGATTTCTAAAATGATGGTGAGAAAGACATGAGTCAATTAGTTGGGTTAGTATCAAAATCAGTTAATTCTGCATGAAACCAGAGATACTAAATCCTAATCTTTATACATCATTCAGAGAATGTGCTGTAGTAGCACATTCAACCATCCCACTGGCTGTGAGGAAATACATTACAAAGACACTAATGGGCAGAGGAATGATTCTCTGAAAAATTTCCAATATTTATTGCCAGGAGGGGTAATTAATTTCTCTTGCTAAAGTCACTGGAATAACTTTAGCTTTTAATTCCAAAGCTTATAGCAGAATGTTCAAAATTTGAGAAGTGTGACAAATTCTCACAATGAACTTACCTCCTGCTCATTGGCTCATTAGCACTATAATTCATCATGATCAGCAAATTTTGCAGCATTTTCTCTTGCAAACCAAATGAGAGTATTCATACATTGCAGCTGTTACTTGGGACACACACATTGAAACAAAAGCTGTGGCAGTTGAGGTGACAGACTGAAGCATTCCCAAAACAGAAATAGATCAATAAAAACCTCACTTAAAAATAAAAAAATAAATTTTAATAACAATATTCAAAGAAATTAGAAATTACCTTCTAAAGAAGGGCAGAGAGAGAGAGATGCTCTACTAGTCCCATGATCTCAAACCAAAAGGGATTTCATTCTATTGATCAAATTTAATGGAATAAAGAAGCCTTTAATTATAGTGAGTGATATCTATTAGGACAAAGATTTTTCATTTTTTAAATAGCTGTCATATTTACATTAGAATTAGTTTATTAAATGTTCTCCTCTGTGCATATAGAATATGACAAAGCTATTTGTTTGCATGTGTAGTTTGGTGATTAAAATTAAAAGCATTCTCTCAACTTATGATCATAGAAGACATTCTTTCAATCACTTTACCTCTCTGTTTTTGGGATGCCATAATAAGGCATGTTTTATGCCTCTTTTCTAAGTGAGCCAGTTTTCAAGCTGAAAGCTTCAGAAGGCAGTAGAGGTACATTAAACCACAACAGTCAGCAAACATGTATTCCTGCCAGGGGACTCTCTCTCCAACCATACATAGTGTTGCCGTGGATTTTTATCTTATATAGAATGTCCATGTGACCTCCATATAGGGGGTGAAAAGTTTCTCTCTCTTCTGATCTGTCTACTGAGACTTTTTGGTAGTTATTGGGGGAAAGGGTGGAGTTCAGTATCCATCTCCTTTCCAAATAGCATGCTGATTTTCTTTGGAGAAATTACTCCTGACTCCCATATTTATATAGCATTGCTGGAGAGAACACTTCTCATTTCGGAAACTTACATCTTCACACAACCCTGACAGGGAAAGAGGGCAGGATCCTGACCTACTCTTGCCTAGCCATATATTCCATGTATATATTTTAATCATGAATAAAGAAATATAAAATAGAAGAAGTCTTTCTTCTTAGCTATGGCACCATGGTCAGGGTATTCCCCTATGCATTGTAAACTACAAATTTACTGTCTCACTTCTCAGAAATGCAATCTTCATCTTCAAGTCATAAATAATTACAAATAATCTAGGTCACAAAAATTATAGAATATGAAAAATTTTGATATTACATGTTTTCAATATAAATAACATTTTAAAGAAAAAATTTCTATGATGATATACATTGTATGGCTTATTCTGCCAGTAGGAATGTTCCAGAAATTCTGAGTATATTTTTATTCTACCCTTTATTATAATAATCTTGTAACAAATATAAGGCCAAACATTACATAAAGCTAATTTCATTAAAGCCTGGTGATGTGACTCCTCACCCTATTCCCATTGTTAAAACTAAAATATCCCTAGCCATCGCTTAAGACTCTATTAGAGAGTTCAGTTATTACTTTCCCATTTTCAATTATTTTACAATTACTTTGTAAAGGAAATCTTAATCTTGCCATCTAAATAATTAAGGGTCACAAAGGTGAATTGCTAAATTGAGTTAAATAATATATTTTAACCTAGCAACAGGAGTTCTGAAATGTGAAAGGGGTAAAAGAATTGGGGTAAGGGATTACCCAAATGAAGAGGATAGCTTTAAAGTGGCAGATTGTCATTGCAGATTCATAGACAAGAGTTAGACTATGTTTTATCCAAAAACAGAGTTAAGAAGATCGTGTAGAAAAACTACCCAGAGATAACATCATAGTCAAAACACAACGTGGGTTTAGGGACAAAGGCCAAGGGGAGACGCAGGAGGACATATGCTAGGGAATGTGATTGTTGGTTTATCAAGATAACAACCTAGCATGACATGGGCATGCCCTCTAAAAATTAAATAAATAGATTTTTTAAACTGCATTGGTATGAAATTAATAAACAAATATTCAGACAGGCCCAGGTCCCCCTGCTGTGTGCTGTACTCAGCTTGAATGTTATTGGTATATAGAAATACTACTGATTTTTTATATTGATTGTATATTCTGAAACTTTACTAAAGTATCTTATTAAGTCTGAGTCTTTTGAAAGAGTTCTCAGAGTTTTCTTGTTATAAGATCGTGTCATCAGTGAACAGAGGTAATTTGGCTTCATCATTTCTAATTTAGATGCTTTTAAAACTTTTATCTTACTTGATTGCTTTGGCTACAGCTTCCAGTAGCATGTTGAATATGAGTGGTGAGAATGAACATCTTTGTCTTTTTCCAGTTCATAGGAGGAGTCCTTTCAACTTTTCTCTATTCAGTACGATGATAGCTGTCAGTTTGCTATATATGTAATCTTATTATTTTGAGGTATGTGCCTTCAATGTCTAATTTGTTAATTATTTTTATCATGAAGGGATGTTTAATGAAATGCTTTTTTCCGCATCTATAACAATTATTGTAAGTAATAAATGTGGTTTAGTTTTTAAGTCTGTTTTTGTGGTGAATCCCATTTATTGATTTGTAAAGGTTTAACCATCCTTGTATTTGTTGTAATAAAACCCACTTTATCATGATGAATTTTCTTTTTGATATGCTGCTAGATTCCATTTACTTGTATTTTACTGAGGATCTTTGCATCTATGTTCATCAGGGATATTGGACCGCAGTTGTCTTTTTTGTTGTTGTTGTGTCCGCAGCTGATTTTTTCTATCAGGGTAGAACTGGTTTTATAGAATGAGTTGGGGTACAATTCCTCCTCCTTCATTTTTGGGAATATTTTCTGTAGAATTAATACTAGTCCTTCTTTGTACATCTGACAAAATTTGTCTATACATCCATTGGATCCAAGTCAGTTTGGTTAGAATAATTTTCATTTCTGATTCAATTTCATTGCTTGTTATTGGTCGGTTTAGGATTTCTATTTCTTTCTGATTCAATCTTGGTAGGTTGTATACTTCCAGAAATTTATCAATTTCCTCTAGGTTTTCTAGGTTGTGTGCATAGAGATATTCATAGTAATCTCTGAGGATCTTTTATATTTCTCTTTATCAGTTGTAGTGTCATCTTTATCATTTCTGATTGTGTTTTTTGAATCTCCTCTCTTTTTCTCTTGATTAAACTAACTAGTAGTCTATCGATTTTGTTTACCCTTTCAAAGAACCAACTTATACTTTCTTTGATCTTTTGTATTCTTTTTTGGTCTCAGTCTCATTTAGTTCTACTTTGATCTGTGTTATTTCTTTTCTTCTGTTAACTTTAGATTTGATTTGATTTTGCTTTTCTAGTCCTTTGAGATGTGACATTTGTTTTTTAACTTAAGATTTTTTTATATTTTTGACACAGGCATTTAAAACTATAAGTTCTCTTCTTAGCACTGCTTTTGCCATATTCCAGAGGTTTTGGTAAGTTCTGTATCTATTTTCATTCATTTCAATTTTTTTTTAATTTCTGCCTTAATTTTGTTGTTTACTCAAGGTCATTCAGTAACAAGTTGTTTACTTCTTATGTCTTTCTGTGGTTTTGAGAGTTCCTCTTGGCATTGATTTCTAATTTTATTCCACTATGGTCTAAGAAGATATTTAATATAATTTTGATTTTTGAATTTATTGGGACTTGCTTTGTGGTCAAGAATATAGCCAATTTTGGAGAACATTCCATGTGCAGATGAGAAAAATGTATATTCTGCAGTTGTTGTGTAGAATATTCTATAAATGTGTATTAGGTCCATTTGATCTAGAGTCCAGTTTAAGACCAGAGTATTTTTGTTGACTTTTTGCCTCAATGATGTTTCTAGTGTTGTTGGTGATGTTGATGTTCCCCACTATTATTGTATTGCTGTCACTCTATTTTCTTAGGTCTAGTTGTATTTGTTTTCTGAATCTGAGTGCTCAACTGTTGGGTCCATATATATTTAGGATAATTAAATCTTCCTATTGTATTGAACACTTTATCATTATATAATGTCCTTCTGCATGTGATTGTGTGTGTGTGCATGTGTTTACTGTTGTTGGTTTAAAGTCTGTTTTATCTGATATAAGAATAGTTATTCAGCTTGATTGTGTTTTCCATTGGCTTGATATATCTTTGCCCACCTCTTTACTTTCTCTATGTAGCCGTCTTTAACCATTAGATTCATCTCTTGTAGGTAGCAGATTGTTGGGTCTTATTTTTTTAATTCACTTTTCCAGTTTACATCTTTTAAGTACAGCATTTAGGCAATTTATGTTCAAGGTTAACGTTGACATGTGAGGTTTGTTCTTGTCATAGTTTTGTTAGCTAGTTGCCTTGGAGTCTCAATTGTGTAATTGCCTTATAGGATATGTGAGCTCTCTACCTACATATGCTTTTATGATGGACAATATTGTCCTTTCATTTCACGTTTAGAACTCTTCTGAGCATTTCTTATATGACCAGACAAATAGTGACACATTCCCTTAGAATTTGCTTGTATGACAAAAACTTTATTTCTCCTTCGTTTAAGAAGCTTAGTTTGGCAGGTATGAAAGGAAAATATCTTGGGCTCCCAAAATCACTAAGCTAAAGGGAAAAGTCAAGCTGGGAACTGCTTAGGAAAAACCTGCCTCCCATTCTATTCAAAGTCATCCCTCTGCTCACTGAGATAAATGCATATCTGATTGCCTCCTTTGGAGAGGCTAATCTGAAACTCAAAACAATGCAACCATTTGTCTCTTATCTACCTAGGACCTGGAAGCCCCTTTCCTGCTTTGAGTTGTCCTGCCTTTCCAGAATGAAACAATGTTCATCTTACATATGTTGATGGATGTCTCATCTCCCTAATATGTATAAAACCAAACTGTGCTCTGACCACCTTGGGCACATATCATCAGGACCTCCTGAGTTTGTGTCACAGGCACATGTCTTCAACCTTGGCAACCCTGGCAATTAACTGATACCTGTCTCAATTTTTGGGAGTTCACACAGGATATAAACTTATTGACTGACATTTGTTTAAGGATGCTAAAAATAGAACCCAAATCTCTTATGGCTTGTAAGGTTTCTGCTGAGAAGTCCACTGTTTGTCTGATGGGATTTTCTTTACAGGTGATTTGACACTTCTCTCTGGCTGCCTTTAAGACTTGTCCTTTCATTTTTGCCCTTGCATAGTCTAATGACAATATGCTTTGGTGATTTTCATCTTGTATAGTATCCTCCAGGTATTTTCTGAAGTTCTTATATCTGGATATCTTCTAGCAAGATCTATTTTTTCTGAATTATTCCCTCAATTGTGTTTTACAAACTTTTTGCTTTTTTTCTACTTCAAGAATACCTGTAAGTTGTGGACTTGATATATTTACATAGTCCTGTATTTCTTGAAGGCTTTGTTCATTTTTAAAAATTCAACTTGCTTTGTTTTAATCTGCCTGGGTTAATTCAACAAAACAGTCTGCAAACTCTAAATATGTTTCTTCCATCTGATCTGGTAAATTGTTAAAGCTTTCAACTGTGTTTTGAAATGCCTTCAGTAAATTTTTCATTTCTATAAGTTCTATTTTGTTCTGTAAAATATATCTACTACATCTTTCGTCTCCCAAGTTGCTGTCTTGATTTTTTAATGTTAGTTTCTAACTTTCTCTGGGATCTCATTGAGCTTTCTTACAATTCATATCTTGAGTTCTTTAATTCTCATTTGAAAGTTTTCATTTTGTTAGGATCTATTGCTAGAGAGCTAGTGTGTCCCTTTGTGTGTGTGTGGGGTGGGGGGGTGGTGTATCGCAACATTCTGTTTCTTTATGCTGCTGGAGTTGTTGTGCTGGTTCCTTCTTATCTGTAGAAGTGTCACTTATTATTTTTTCATTACTTTAATTTGAGTGGAATTTTTTTTCCTTTCCTTCCTGAAAGTGTCCCTGTCATGCAAGTTAGGTGTCATCCTTTGTCTTTGCACCTATTGGTTTTAGGGATCAAAGGTATTATATGAATTTCTTGGCATGAAGAGCCTTATTGTAATGGTTGTCTCAAATGCTAGTTGTTTGTCCATTGTAGTAAAGGCATGCTGGACACATGGTCAGGCTCACTGACTTCTACGGAGATGGGGAGGTGGACATCTTGGAAGGATTATTCCCCAGTGCTGTGCATTGCTATCAGCAGGAATTATACTGGATTTTTTAGTTCGCCTTAAAGGCCAGTAGATGGTTGTTGCAGATTAGAGCCAGGTGAGCACTGTACGCTGATATCACCAGATGTTGTAATAGGAAATGCAATTTGATCTTCAGGTCAGTAGGTGACACTTGCAAGCAAGAGGCAATTGCATACAAAATAGCAGTGAAATTTTTTACTTGGCCTTTGTTGATTGGAGAAGGTACCAGGGTGTCCCTTGGGACATGGTAACCTGGGGCATTCAGGGATTCCATCCTACACTCTACAACCTAAGCAGCTGGAAAGTGCAAAACTGGGTGAGATTGGGTTGGTGAGCCTATGATCAGGCTTTCTGTGGTGGGTACAAGTACCAACTTTGGTGGGTATCTAGTGGTAGACAGAGGATAGTGAGTGAAATGGAGGTTGGTTTGAGATGTGGAGACACAGACAGGATCAAGTTTTACTGGAACCACGTGGACCAGATTTAAGAGTTTGTATTTTATTCTGAGAGGACCAGAAATCCACTGAGGTATTTTAGGCCAGTATGTACATGATGTGATTTGCCTCTAAAAAAGGGCACTCTGGATACAAAATCAATGTGCAAAAATCACAAGCATTCTTATACACCAATAACAGACAAACAGAGAGCCAAATCATGAGTGAACTCACATTCACAATTGCTTCAAAGAGAATAAAATACCTAGGAATTCAACTTACAAGGGACATGAAGGACCTCTTCAAGGAGAACTACAAACCACTGCTCAAGGAAATAAAAGAGGATACAAACAAATGGAAGAACATTCCATGCTCATGGGTAGGAAGAATCAATATCATGAAAATGGCCATACTGCCCAAGGTAATTCATAGATTCAACGCCATCGCCATCAAGCTACCAATGACTTTCTTCACAGAATTGGAAAAAACTACTTTAAAGTTCATATGGAATGAAAAAAGAGCCGGCATTGCCAAGTCAATCCTAAGCCAAAAGAAGAAAGCTGGAGGCATCATGCTACCTGACTTCAAACTATACTACAAGGCTACAGTAACCAAAACAGCATGGTACTGGTACCAAAACAGAGATATAGACCAATGGAACAGAACAGAGCCCTCAGAAATAATACCACACATCTACAACTATCTGATCTTTGACAAACCTGACAAAAACAAGAAATGGGGAAAGGATTCCCTATTTAATAAATGGTGCTGGGAAAACTGGCTAGCCATATGTAGAAAGCTGAAACCTTACACCTTATACAAAAATTAATTCAAGATGGATTAAAGACTTAAATGTTAGACCTGAAACCATAAAAACCCTAGAAGAAAACCTAAGCAATACCATTCAGGATATAGGCATGGGCAAGGACTTCATGTCTAAAACACCAAAAGCAATGGCAACAAAAGACAAAATTGACAAATGGGATCGAATTAAACTAAAGAGCTTCTGCACAGCAAAAGAAACTATCATCAGAGTGAACAGGCAACCTACAAAATGGGAGAAAATTTTTGCAATCTACTCATCTGACAAGGGGCTAATATCCAGAATCTACAATGAACTCCAACAAATTTACAAGAAAAAAACAAACAGCCCCATCAAAAAGTGGGCGAAGGATATGAACGGACACTTCTCAAAAGAAGATATTTATGCAGCCAAAAGACACATGAAAAAATGCTCATCATCACTGGCCATCAGAGAAATGCAAATCAAAGCCACAATGAGATACCATCTCACACCAGTTAGAATGGCAATCATTAAAAAGTCAGGAAACAACAGGTGCTAGAGAGGATGTGGAGAAACAGGAACACTTTTACACTGTTGGTGGGACTGTAAACTAGTTCAACCATTGTGGAAGTCAGTGTGGCGATTCCTCAGGGATCTTGAACTAGAAATACCATTTGACCTAGCAATCCCATTACTGGGTATATACCCAAAGGATTATAAATCATGCTGCTATAAAGACACATGCACACGTATGTTTATTGTGGCACTATTCACAATAGCAAAGACTTGGAACCAACCCAAATGTCCAACAATAGACTGGATTAAGAAAATGTGGCACATATACATCATGGAATACTATGCAGCCATAAAAAATGATGAGTTCATGTCCTATGTAGGGACATGGATGAAGCTGGAAACCATCATTCTCAGCAAACTATCGCAAGGACAAAAAACCAAACACCGCATGTTCTCATTCATAGGTGGGAATTGAACAATGAGAACACATGGACACAGGAAGTGGAACATCATACACCGGGGCCTGTTGTGGGGTGGGGGAGGGGGGAGGGATAGCATTAACATGTTAAATGAGGTGTTAATGGGTGCAGCACACCAACGTGGCACATGTATACATATGTAACAAAGCTGCACGTTGTGCACATGTACCCTAAAACTTAAAGTATAATCAAAATCAATAAGTAAATAAAAAAGGGCACTCTGGCAGCTGTATTTAGAATGGATTGATCAAAAAGTTACTGGAAAGCAATTTGGCAATATGTATCAAGATCCCTTGCAAAGGCATAAGAATGATACAATGGACTTCGGGGACTGAGGGAAAGGGTGGAAGGGGGACTGTGTATATAGGGGACTGTGTATACTGCTTGGGTGATGGGTGGACCAAAATTTCAGGAATCACCGCTAAAGAACTTATTCATGTAACCAAACACCACCTGTTCCCCCAAAACCTATTGAAATAAAAAAAATAAAGATACCTAAAATAATTACTATACATATAGTAGTAAAGAACAAAAACTGGTAAAGTAGAAAAAGATCTCTATTAATTTCGATGAGAAATATGAACAATTTCAAATTGTTATTCTATTATTATTATTATTATTATTATTATTATTATTATTATTATTGAGGCGGAGTCTCGCTCTGTCGCCCAGGCTGGAGTGCAGTGGCGTGATCTCGGCTCACTGCAAGCTCCGACTCCCGGGTTCATGCCATTCTCCTGCCTTAGCCTCTGGAGTACCTGGGACTACAGGCGCCCGCCACCACGCCAGGCTAATTTTTTTGCATTTTTACTAGAGACGGGGTTTCACCGTGTTAGCCAGGATGGTATGGTCTCCATCTCCTGACCTCGTGATCCGCCCGCCTGGGCCTCACAAAGTGCTGGGATTACAGATGTGAGCCACCGCTCCAGGCCTATTCATTTATTTTTTGCCCAAGATTCAAATAGTCACAGGTATGATTTATCTCCTACTTCGGTTTTTGTTCCTGCACTACGTTTAGTCATGCCCAGTGTTCACTGGAATGACATATTGCAGAACTGGCCCAACCAGCCAAACACAGGTGCATTTTCATTGTCAAAGTTGATTGAAGTATTATGCAAATGAACTCAAAGGAGTAGTGAAGGCAAAAGAGAGATATCTATGAGATTAAAATGTCTCTAAGTCTACACACACAGAAAATAACAATGTTTGAGTACATATACATATATATGCTGAATTAGGAGAGCTGAACTTTTAAGTCTTGTTTTAAAGTTGTATCTGTATGTAAATTTAGCATGTTCTTTCCTCTCCCTGGACCTGTTTCTTCAGTCTGTAATAGGGCAGATCTGCATGATACCTTCCTATTTAGTTAGGCACAAAATAAAAACATATGAGCTTGTGAAACCAAAAGGAAAAGCTCTTTAATTAGGCATTACATTCATCAACACATATATTAAACCTAATCACTTTAGCAATTGGAAAGCAATTAGGGATATTTAAATGAATAGTTTATTTAATGGTGCTCTAACAGAGAAAACAGGTTTTCTTTTCATCACTTGTGTTCCAGAACCCTTTCTCTATTTCTTTTGATATGTGTTATCTTTGTTTTGCTACTGTACTTATTTATATTTTACAGTAAACAAATTTATTATATTTCAAAACGTGTCTGTATTATTTGCATTTGGTATAGTAGAAGAAATATATAGTCAGTGTTTTTCAAAAGTGATTTCAAGGAAATATAAACTGTTCGGGCCCCTGAATATACCTTTTAATGCCATTCAAAATATGTTTTTTCTTTCATTTTTATTTTTCCCTTTAACCGTTCTAAGCCTAGACAATGAGACAGTGGCATCATGGAAAACTCCAAACATGTGTTGATGGAAAAGAATGTTGTTTCTTTGCTTTTTTTCCTTTTAAATGTACTATTGAAAACAACTAACTACTAAACACAGAACATGCTTAAATGAATCTTCTGTACTTGGTGCTGAATTTTGAAAAAGTACATGAATATGAAGAGGCAATTAACATAAGAAAGGCAGATACTAAATTACCCTTGTGATTGATCAAATAAATATGTATTAAAATAATCTCCCAGCACCCGGTTTTATCCTAACCAAATAAACATAATTAAAATGATAATACCCACTGGGCCATAGATTTATTGTGATTGCCATAGTAAATTGTTATATTCTCTTGAAAAGGCAAAAAGGTAACGTAACAATATGTATACAGGCATTTATATACTCAAATCTAGAAACCTGACTCTAGGAATTTATAATTATAACTCAATAAAAGCCCAACAATTTAATCTGGAGATGATTCTCTATGATTAAAAATTTTATAAAATGCAATTAAAACGTACTTGTACTATATTATGAAAATGATACATTAATACAAACAGCCATTATATTGTCATTAAATGTTTAATTATTATGAAGTCAAAGCAGAACAGTGAGAGGAAGTGTGGGCTTTTAAAATGCTATCTAAAATCATAAATAAATTTATATGAATGATTATGCTTACATAAATGTACATCCCTGTGTGTAGGCTTGACTCACCTTATCCTTCTAAATATAGGGGTAAAATTGTATCTAAATTCTGGGTTTGTTGTGAGAATTAAATGTGATGATACATACAACATACTCAAGAGTAGTATCTGACTCATAGCAAGCCTTCAACAGATGCTACCTATTACTGTTATTATTATAGTGAACTGATTTAAGTCAGTTTGATATTCACAGGATTTAGGTCCTTTGTGGTAGATATCATGGGTTTCTTATAATGACTAGTAGATGACTGGTTGCTGTATGCAAACTGATCAACTGTATAAAGTATCATGAAGTTGCTCTCACATGGTAAGTCATAAATACATTAAATAATAATTACAGTTTTATAACAGCATAGAAGGATGGTCGGAAGATATGACCACAATCGTATTACTAGGTAAAATTGTTTTAATTAATTCAAATTTCAGTTTAAATTCTGCTGTAAATACAATATTTATTAGCAAAAAAAGCACACATCTGAACAAGTATTTATACAACCTCTTCTTGTAAAATTGAGAGGGAATCTCATTTTCTGGCCTAATCTGAACCCTTGGGTAAAAGATCCACTCTTAGGGTATAAGCTGCTAAACTCACCTGATTCTTATATCCTTGGCTATATAAGAACACGATATATGTTCTTCTTATATTCTGGTTATATAAGAACACAAAATGTGTGCTATTTCTATGTACACAACAAACTTTATACCACTAATAGCACCAATTTTTTTTTTAAAAAAAGTACTGCTATCATATCTACAGCAATTGCCAAACGTTCTAGGGAAGACCTTATAAGCCATAGTTGAATGTCCTCATAGTACAAATGATTAAAGAGGTTATCTGTCAGCTAACTGCTGCTAACATAGAGATCAGAACCAATTAACACACTTAGAAATATTGTACTGACTACATTAAAATGCTTTAAAGCAAGTTACAGATTATATAATTGTCATGATCATTTTAATAATGATTATTATTGTAATTATTTTCATAGAGCAATATCTGATTGCAGTGGGACATCTTGATAGCAATTAAATCAGTTAATTCTGTATAGTAAAAGCTCCATGGAAAGATTATTATATTTACCTATAATGGTGCTAAAAATCTGCATGAATACTGCTAAGCTTCAAAGAAGTTGGTGCAGAGAGCACTTACAAATATTTTTGAAGAAAAGAAACTCCTAAATTTCAGCCCTGCATAAACGCAATATTTGGAATCAGGATACAGAAAGCAATATAAGCACCCGACGAAGATGCTGCTTGTGCTGCTATAGACCCAGACACAAAGATTTCTTTATAATTAGTGTAAAATCCCCAGGACACCAGCCCCCCTCAATACCTACTTTCACACAAAATATACAAGAGTCAGAAGATCATCCATAGGTAGCACGGAATGAGGTTAAGTTAGAGAAAAGAAGTCTGGGTAGGGTGAGTTCCATGCTGTTTTCTTCTGTATACCTACACACTAGACTCACCACTTATGTTTCAAGAGGGACCTGGGGATTGATTATCATGTTAGAACTACATAATTTTGTAAAATGTGTTCATTCTAATTCTACAGAACAAATTCAATTATTCACATAGTGCTTTCTGGTGATTTTATATGCTATTGAGTCAAATATTCCCTTCTGGTGGTTTTAGTGATAAATACTTAAGTTTCTATCTCTTTTGGGTGTGATATTCTGGTGCCTCCAGAGGCTGGTCAGTCAGCTTATTTTTTGCAAAGAGTGGCTATTTATCTGCCTTTTATTACATTTTTCTAATGTAGGTGAGAAGTGCCACCTTAACTGACTTGTCATAGGGAACTTCATTTCAGTCACCAGCCAGGCTTCCTCAACCTGCAGGTGCCCCTTTCCCTCCTCACTTTCTGAGGTTCAGGCACCTCACCCCATCCCCAGAATTTCAATGTTTTGTGAAGCAATGTAGATAGATAAGCCTCTGAGTGGTGCTTTCACACTCATCCAATATATTCTGATGCTAAGTTAATTTAGATAATCATGTTAGTGTAAGAGATTTGTGGTCCATTTTCCCTTAAAACAACTTCATCTCTCTCATTTAAAAAGGTATTATGGGAATAATATTTAAGTGAAACTTTCTGTTATGGAAGATAGAAACTCCTGCACTCTTGAGAGTTCTTGTTCCGCTTACATAAGTTTGAGGATGGATGTTCTTTTTAAGCTAACAATGTGTTACCTACAGGATGACAAAGAGTGGTGTTAAGAATAGAAAGTTTTGTGCTAGAGAGGCTGGGGTTAGAATCCTGGTGCTGTCACTACAAGCCTGGGGACTTTAGGAGAGTTACTTGTTTTATTTTGTGCCTTAGTTTCTTCATCTATAAGTTGAAAATGGAAAGATGTTTCTTTCTTTTTTCGAATCAGGGTCTTGCTCTGGTGCCCAGGCTGGAGTGCAGGAGGCACAATGTTGGCTCACTGCATCCTCGACTTCACAGGCTCAAGCAATCCTCCCACCTCAGCCTCCCAAGTAGCTGAGACTACAAGCATGTGCCACAGCACCTGGTTAACTTTTTTTATTTTTTGTAGAGATGTAGTCTCGCCATATTTCCCAGGCTGGTCTCCAAATCCTGAGTTCAAGCGATCTGCCCGCCTTGGCCTCCCAAAGTGCTGGGATTATAGGCATGAGCAACCTTGCCCGGCCAATGATGCTTATTTCATTCGATTATTAATATTAAAAAGTATACAATTTCCTGGCACATAGTAATTACTTTTAAAGTAATACCTTCAATTTGTATTGAAAATAATTTTTTATAATATTATTTTGGTACAAAAGTTATTGCAGTTTTTCCCATTGAAAGTAGTAGCAAAAACTGCAACAACTTTTGCACGAACCTAATATCTTTAATAATATCTTATTTGAATACATTAAAACATATATTGAAAATGCAGTTTCCAAATTCTTTGTAGTAAACTCCTTTTGTGTTTTCTAACAAAACTATTGTATATAATTATAGTCCTTATCAGCGACATGAAGATCAAGCTGATTAATACTTTTAATTATATTGATCACAGACTAGTAAGAAATCCTGTGGGAACATGGTAGTAAGAGGCAAAGCAATGAATTAATCATTTTATTTAATCAAAATACATTTAAGTAGATTCCTTTATTTAAAAAATACAATAAAAGCAAATTAAATTTGTGCATATATATATATGGCTATCTGAAGTTATGCTGAGAAAATATCTATACTCAAATTATGTTCTAGATAGGTCTTATGGTCAAGAAAAATAAAAAGGTTACAATAACAACTTAATTCTCAGCTCTGCATTTTGTATTATGTCAAAGGCGTGACTTTGGTTGGCATAGTTAAAAAGCAGAGATATGATCACATCAAGAATAACAACATTCATTTAATAAAAATCAGTAGAAACCACTTCTGTTATCATTTGTTCTCAAATTCTGGAAAGTACAGGAGTGACTTGGAATAAGGAACACTGTCTCCCTACCCCATCAGTATTCCACTCAGCAGTCTCACAATTCATAAAATGTATCTTTGCTCAGCCATCCCAGAAAATATGAAACATTGCCCATTTTCAAATAGAATTTATATTTATTATGTGTTTCAAATGAAATTTGTACTTATTACTGTGTTTATATGAATATCCCATTTTCTTTAAATTGAAATGTTTTGAAGCAGTTTACAAGACAAACTCAATGGGGATAAAAAGTGCTATTACGGATAAAATCAGAAAGGAAGCCCTGGAAGGTGATGTGAGAAGTCAGAAGGTGATTTCAATATCCTCTCCATGGAGAGTCTGATAGTTAGAACTCCATAATGGAAACCAACCTCACGGTTTCCTGGCAGATGAAGTAAAATGGGCAGAGCTGTGGTTTCTTGCTCTCATTTCCTGACTGGCAAGATGAAAATAGAAAAATTGATCAAGTCAGAAGCGGTGATGGGGTGTGGAGACTCAGGGAGACACACATTACTCTCATTTGCACCAGCCAATGAGAAATTCTAGTGTCCCAGCCATCTGCCGTTCTTATATGGCTTTCATGATTGGGAATAATTATAACAATGATGCACTTAGCACTGTGATAACTTAGTGCTGCTGCCTATAATTGAGCATGTAATGTGCTGTGCAACACTGGCACTCTGTTGACATTATAATTACTTAAATTCATATATTAAATAATTTTTTTTCTGGAAACAGGGTCTGGCTCTGTCACCCCAGGTTGGAGTGCAGTGGCATGACCTCAGCTCACTGCAACCTCCACCTCTTGGTTTCAAGCAATCCTCCCACCTCAGCCTCCCAAGTAGCTGGGACTATGGGAGCATGCCACCACACCCTGCTATTTTTTTTTTTTTTTTTTTTTTTGGAGAGATAGGGCTTCACCAAGTTGCCCTGGCTGTTCTTGAACTATTGAGCTCAAGTGATACACCTGCCTCGATCTCCCAGAGTTTTAGGATTATATGTGTGAGCCACAGCATCTGGCTTAAATACTTTTTTAAAAAAACAAAATGTCAATAAGATGCTTTGAGGAAGATTATGTGTTTTTATTAACATGAAGACAACACAGGGGTAAATAATGGCTCTGACATGTGCTAAGAAGGTGAAATGTATTATCTACTTTATAAACTCTTTGGAATGCATCTTCATTTTATTGAAGAAGAAATCAACACTAACAAAGATTGAAACTTGTCCTGTGTGTCGATGACTGATGGTCGTCAGTAATGTGACCCAGCACCTCCACCAGGAGGACACTTCTCTCTCAGCAGAGATCAGTTGTTTTATATTATTTATTCTACGGAGATTTTATTTTCAGTGGAGGACATCATTGTGAAAATGCATGTCGATGTCTTTTATAAAATGTGATTTTTAAAATTTATAACCTACAAATTTGGATGATTATGTTAGGATTTTTACTAAAACAATACTCACATAGGCTATAAAGTCAAATTATCTTAACTCAAGAACATGTTGATTAGGAAAATTATTTTGAATGGATTTTTGTTGCCAGTCCAGTGTGTTTAATGTTCGTTTATGAATGCATCTGCATTTTTATATCTGATCTATAATTGAGTATTTTCATTCTAAATCAGCTGAATTCTGAGCAATGACGACTCAATTTGCTGAATGCTTTTGCAAGCACAATCCATATTTTTAAAAGCCAGGAATGGTATCTTGATAAATTCAAACCAGCCAGTCTGCTGTGTTAATATGTAACTCTCAGACTCTGTGATTTGACTGCAGAATAATACTTGGATTTCAAGCATCACACAATTTTCTTTCTTATGTAACTCATTGTTCTATGGTCATTTTTTTTCCGATACAATTCAGTAATATGTGACTAGCCACATTATCTAACATTATAATTAACAAGTCCATTCAAATTTCTTTATCAATTTTAGCATGGATTTAAATGAATTAGTATTTGTTATAATCTTATGATTCATTTAATAACACAATAAATCCTTAGTCATTTTAATTATCTCTTTTTTTTTTTTGACGAGGAATCCAAAGACTTAGAAAAGCACATAACTTGTCCAAGGTCATACAATTAAGAAATGTATGAGCCAGAAACTCTGCTCAAATTATTCTAAAACCAGACCCCTTGATGTGATGCCTCTTCATATTTGTTTTATCTTTCATTGTTGAACCAAATTATGTATGAAATCCTAGAGAATAAAGTTCTAAAATATATCTTGCACCTGTGTTTTCCCACCCATTTCTGTAGTAATGGCTCTAGTTCAAGCCATCGACCTTATCTGAGCTGTACACAGAACCTCCTTAACGGTTTCGCTGTTTCTTTTTGCCCCTTTTCCATATTGACTTAAAGATAGCAAACGGAATATTCTTTTTAATTCATGATATTTTCCTCCTGAAGAAATGTCTTTCTCCCTATTGCCATTAACCTTTGCTTAGAGGTCTCAAATCTTAATGCCCATAATAATTGTCAGGGTAAGTGTTAGAAATGAAAATTGCCAAGGTATGCCTCCAAAACTTTCTGTCCAAGAACTTTATTTTGAGCTTAAATTCACTTCACTTCAATACATTTAAATGCTATGTTAAATATTCATAAAAATCTTTAAAAATCTGGCCTATATTCTTTCCTCTACATACCAGCTCAACCTACCCATGTCTCTGGTTATCTATATTTGGTTCAGTTCTTGGCTTCCAGTGAAAACACTTAACAAATGTTACTTTGGCTTCTGAATTCATTTTTATTTCCGATAAACCCATCCAGCCAGATGCATATAGTTTTTTTTTCACTTGGTCTTTCCTCTTTCTTCTTTCCTGGGGAAGAAATTAAGACAGCTAGCTGGCAATCCATATACTCTTTTTTTCCCCAGGTTATGCCCTCAGATGAAACTATAAAAGGAAAGCGACTGCATTAGTGGAGGTTCTTCTGAGAAATAGATCCAATAGGATATATATTAGAGATATATGAAAGATGATTTGCTGTAAGAAAGAATTGGCTCACATGGTTATGGAGGCTGAGCAGTCCCATGGTATGCCATCTGCAAGCTGGAGGGCCAGGAAAGCTGATGGTGTAGTTCAGTCCAAGTCCAAATCCCTGAGAATCAAGAGGTCATATGATGTAACTTTCAGTCTGAGGCCAAATGTCTGAGAAACATGGAGTTGTTGGTGCAAATTCTAAGGTCAAAATGCCTCAGAACCTGGAGTTCTGATGTCCAAGAGCAGGAAAAGATGGTTGTCCCTGCTCTAGAAGAGAGAGTGAATTCGCTTTTCCTTTACCTTTCTGGCCTATCGGAACCCTCAGCAAATTCAGTGGTGCCCACCCACACTGGGTGAGGGCAGATCTTCTTTATTCAGTTCACTGATTAAAATGTCAGTGTCTTCCGGAAACACTCTCAAGTAATACCCAGAAATAACGTTTACCAGCTACCTGCGTATCCCTTACTTTAGCACAGACAACATCTAAAATTAGCCATCACAGAGACCAAGTCCAATGTCTTTGTGGAGACAATCTCTGGGTAAATGGACTAATGGAATTTACTAGGAGAAATAGACTTTATTGAATGCTCTTAGAAGATACTTCTGACTAATGCATTACTTATGGAAAAGAAACTCAGAGTCTATGAGGCATACACTGGAGAATGTCTTATAAATTATACATCTCTCAGGAAACAAAAAGTAAGATCTTCCATAATTCGAATGCTCTACACTGTATGAGATAACCTGAAAATATCACTTAGCATTTTCATCATATTGAGGAACATGCATGATATTGGAGGGAAGGTATTGGGAGCCACCTTCATGTTCCAGGCCTTCTGCTGCCTTGCTGCCTTGTCTATACCTCTTGATTTCCTATGTTCTTGAAATTGCCACTGAAGAATCTGTGATTCTCATCGTTTCCTATTCATAATGTTATTATGTATATCGGCTCAACTTTCTTATTTTGCTTTCTGCTTTCTTTTCACTAGTTCAAATAAAACTGTTATTCTGTGGTTGCCATCAAAACTGTACATTGCAAAAACCACTAATTTATGCATGACCGTTTACTACACATATTCGTAGTCGTGCACTGCCCTGTCTCATTTTTCCTCTTTAGTGAGAATGCAGTTAGATCCTCCTCTATCTTAGGATCTCTCGTTTCCAAGCAAAAATTCCATAGGTCTATTAAAATGATAATCCTGTTAATTTTTCTTCTTGAAAATGTGTTCATTCAAACTCAACTGTCACGTTACACTTAAAGCCATCTCAGTTATCACATTATTTTTGGGAACAGTGTTTAATTTGTCCCTCAGAAAGTCCAAGTTGTGTGACAGTGGTTTTCTTTCTCCTATTAAATATATAAATCCAAAGAGATGTTATTGGAAGTATTAATAGCTTTCCTAGCCATATCCTGTAGTCCATAACTGTAATACATGATAAATTCATATTCTTCCCATTTAAGAAACATTGGTTATATTTTGGATAATTGATATGATAATCATCAAATATTATTATTTGCAACTAACAGACCTTAATGTTCTAAGGTCAAAGCTGACCTCTTGGCTGTTTTAGAATATTCAATGGTAGATCTAGTTTCTTTCACCAGAGTAGACAATCTATTTAAATTAACTACATATTTCAGGACACAGAGATGAAGAATTGTACATTAGTAACATCTTCCTTTGTTTTGATTGTTGATCACTGTTATTTATGGATGACATATTTTATTCTAAACTGATTTCAACATAACATTTTATTTATATTGAACCAAGGAGATTTCCAATGACATGTATTACATATGAAATTAACATTTTAGTCATATCTATAGAATCTTGTCATATATAGTTTATATTTGGCTGAGTAAGAGTAGGGTTCTGAGAGCTTAAAAGCAGGTCTAGAGACTTGTCCTATTTGTAAATAGCCACACAGACATCTGTAAAAGTTACTCTCCCTAAATTTAAACTTAACAATATTGAGCATCTTTCATGCCTTGTAAAGCCACTCAAATTATATGTTGTATAAGCCCATAGGAACTGTGATTCCCTAAAATACAACAATGCATCACTTTGATGGAAACAAATAGTTGTCAGTGAATCTCAGAGAATATGGCTACCATATGGTCTATGGTGCCATTTACTTTACACAATTTCATCAAAACAGATGCCCAAGGTAAGAAGAAGGTAAAACTGAATTCTGGCTAAACATAGCATTATTCTGTCTCCTGAACTGAAATAGAAACTGAGAATTTCTGTTATGAAAAAATGCAATGTTTATTGGTTTTCCTACAATATTCACCAGCAATACAAAGACATAATTAACAATTGCGCATTTAGAAACTATTGAATAAGGATAGAATTGATATGTTAAAGAAAAACTTGCACTGGACAAAGTAAATAGGAAAAGAAGGCTTCATTTGAGGCTTTTGCAAGAGGGGAGTGATACCAGACTTGGTCTGAGCTCAACTCTGCTGAAATAAAGAGAAAATATGTATGAGCTGGGATGAGAGGATCAATGTCATCTATGTTTACTAGCTGACTTTATCTAAAGGAAAATTAAACTTTCACATATCTTCACAGCAGGAGATAGTTTTACAACTTGAGAGAAGTGCCCATCAAAGTTAGGCTCCTACTCTCCTAGAAAGACTAGGAGATAAAGGTGCTATCTATCTTCCTTGATGAACACATTTTAAAGGAACAGCTCCCAGGTCTTTTATTAAGAAAGATATCCCTGGGCTGTAAAACCTACCAGAAACTTTTTGAAAGACTTACGTCTCATGGGGAACAGAGAAAGAATGTAGAATTTTAAGTTTTCTAAAGTACATGATGTTACAAAAGGGAGGTTAATATCCTACAGTTAGGGAAATCCCTATGTAAAGCTCAGTCAAGCTTACAGGAACTTAAAGTCCCTCATAGTCACATAGATTCATATCCGTGCAGCTATTTGATGAATAGCCTATTAGTGATACTGTTTCTCTTCTTGCCTCCCCTTCCCACCCCTGCTCTCCCCTTCCCTTCTCTCTCACTGTCTCTCATGCACACACACACTCTTTTTCACTCTCTGAATACACACACACACACAAACACATATATATCCATCTCTATATATCTATTTCTTTTCAAAGATCAAACTGAGGGGTTCTCAAATTGAGTCTCACACGTTTTATTGTAAACTTATGGCAAATTGGATTCAAATTCCTTATTTGTCAATCACCTGTGTGACCCTTGGCAAAGTACATAAATCATTCTGATTAAGCTTCCCAACTTCTTCCTCTGAAATACTGTCAAAAGGATTGACCAGGAAAACAAACAACAGCTAGCCAGCACCAGGCTGCAACTGACATCTCTTAAAGTATTTGCTGAGCTAACAGTGACACGCTTTCTCTGAAGACTTCCCCGCAATGGGAAGATCCTGAAATTCATGAACCTACAACCCATGGCAACATCTGAATGGAGGCTGATGGACAAATGGCCCAAATCTCCCTGTGTTTGGAACTGGGACTCCAATATACTGTATGACTGGATACAGGGAGATGTCAATTTCTGTATTGTGTGTATGGAAAAGAAAAACTATATATATAAATTATATATATATACGTATAGAAATATATGTATATATGTAAAAAGAGAGATAGCAATAATGAAGCAGTCCTAGAAACATAAAGAGCATAGAAGTGGAGAAGTAACAATGTGAGAGTTCCTGATGCTTTTGAAGCTGCTGATTTCTATTAATAGTTAAATATAGCAATTCTTATTTCTTCAAAATATCCCATACTCTCCAGTAAATATTCCATTTTTCTGTAAGCAAGTTCAATTCATTTCTGTTAGTGGAAATCAAAACAGTTTTAACCAGAACAAATACCTAGAGCAGAGTGGACACTCAATACATGTCAGTACACCCATCACATAGTCTACTAATAACCAGCTTTAGAACATTATGACCTTCAACTGCATTGTTCAATTTTTTTCAAAAAAGATTCTTATTGCTTCATTCCATCACGAGGTTCAGATGCAGATTTCCTCAGTATGCTCAAGAAGAGAGAGAGTGTGTGTGTGTGTGTGTGTGTGTTTGGTTTTCTTGACTCCTACCCTGTTTGCATTTTCATTCCCAGACCACTATGTTTACTGAAACAAGTACCAGGTTCGAGTCATATTTTTGACTTTGGTTCTCTATAATTTCTTCTCATTTGCAACAAAAATATAATTTTAGAAGAATTTTATTTTGCTAGTGTGACCAGTTCATAGTTTTTGTTTACAAAATGAATGACCAAATAGCTTTGATTGAAATTAGCTTGGATCTTCAGTCCCCCTTAGAGTTTAAGGAATTCAATCACTTCATGTTTAAATATAGCCTCTTAGAATTCTCATGCATACCCCTTCTGATCTAGGTTTAGTGTATTAATATCTTTCTCCTGTGTGTTTGCTTGTCAGCTCTCTGCAGTTTTGTTCAGGTTCTTTGTTTCAGCCTCAACCCTCACTTTTCTCTACTCACAAGGTTCGTGCATTCTATTGTCCTTCTTCTGAGTCCAGACTTCTTTGTGCCCTCTCTCCTTTATCAAAACACTGTATTTCTCCCAGAGGGCCATGGGAAAACTTGCAGATGCTCCCCTAATTCCCCATAAGACTTTAAGGAGCAATATTCACACCCAAGTCTCCAAGTCTTTCATATTATTCAGACATTATTAGGTATCATGATACACTTTATCTCCCCTCAGGAAAACACTTCAGAAATGAGATGTGATACTATTGGTAAAATAGAAACCATTGGCTTTATTTTATACCATTAAACAGACTTCTACCTATATTTTCCTGGTAACTTACACAATTTATATTTCCCTTGGACAGTATCATGTTAAACTTATTCATATTATTTCACAGTTAAGTGATACAAAACTGTTGCACCTAAGAATATATTGCTTGAGGCAAGCAGAAATGCAAAGAAACAGTTGGGAATGTTCCCAGGACACCAGGGAAGCTAAATGGCATTATATTTTAGATTTTAGCAAAGTAAGTATGCAATTCTCTTTAGTCGTCATTACTTTATTTTAAGTTGATCCCATGGAAAGAAAATACTGACAAACATCTAGTAATCAACCAAAAGTGCCTGGGAGCAGAAGTTCTGGGTTAAATTGCTTTGGATTACCAGGTGACAATTTGGGCAAGACAGGTTAGTTTTTTTCCATTTTTGTAATCAATGGATAAAACTCGCTAAGGTTCTTAATACTTTTTGTGAAAATTGGCCTAAATTAAATATTCCATTATATCACTTTATTTATTTATTTACATTAAAAATGCTATATAGGCTAAGCACAATGGCTCACTCCTGCAGTCCCAGAACTTTGGGAGGTCAAGGCAGGAGGATCACTTTAGCTCAGGAGTTTGAGCCCATTCTGTGTAACATGGAAAGTCCTCATTTCGACAAAAATGTAAAAACAAATTAGCTGGGCTTGATGGTGTGCCTATGGTCCCAGCTACCCCAGAGGCTGAGGTGGGGTAATCGCATAAGCCCAGGAGGTTGAGGCTGCAGTGAGTCGTGTTTGTGCCACTGCACTCCAGCCTTGGCAACAGAGTGAGATCTTGTCTCAAGAATAAATAAATAATAAAAATTTTGTACATAATTAATGTATAATACAACCTAATGAGCTTAGGGATTGTGTGAACCCATCACCACAATCAATGCCATAAACTTACTCATTACCTCCAAAAGTTTCCTCACACTCTTATTTATTATTATAATAATGTTTTTGTAACAGGAATACTTAACTAAGATTTACCCTCTTAGCAATTTTTTTCTCTTCCTGATTTTTTTATTTTTTGTTGATATATCCTAGTTTATAGAATATGTGTGATATTTTGATACAGGTATACAATGTGGAATTATCAAATCAGTATAATTGGGATATCCATCATCTCAAACATTAATCTTTTCTTTGTGTTGGGAGAACTACAATTATTCTCTTCTATTATTTTGAAATATAGAAGAGATTTTTGTTAACTATAATTACCCTACTGTACTATACTATATTGAATAGAATAACTTATTTATTATTTCTAACTGTATTTTTGAAGTAGCCAGCTTTTCATACCCATTCTCCTCTTTTCTCCCCAGCCCCTGGTAAATGTCATTCTACTCACTACCTCCATGAGATGATAGTTTTTTTTTTATTTTAGCTCCAACATGTAGGTAAGAACATGTAATACTTGTCTTTCTATGCCTGTTTTATTTCATTTAACATAATGACCCAGTTCTATAAATGTTGCTGCAAATGAAAAGATCTTATTCTTGGTATGGATGAATAATGTTCTATTTTGTATATATACCATATTTTCACTATCTATCTGTTGATAGACACTTAGGTTAATTCCATATTTTGGATAGCGTGAATAGTGCTGCAACAGTAAACATGAGAGTACAGATGTCCCTTCAATACTCTGATTTCCTTTCTTTTGGATATATACCCAGCAGTGGGATTGTTGGATGATATGGTAGTTCTATACTTATTAGGCTGGTACAAAAGTAATTGTGGCTTCAGCCATGAAAAGTAGTAGTAAAACTGTAATTACTTTTGTAACAACCCTAATAGATTTTCCGGAAACTTCTCTACTGTTTTCTACATGGCTGTACTACTTTACATTTCCACCAACAGAATGTGAGTAGGCCAAGTGCGGTGGCTCACCCCTGTAATGTCAGCATTTTGGGAGGCTGAGGCAGGCGGATCACCTGAGGTCAGGAGTTCAAGACCAGCCTGGCCAATATGGTGAAACCCCATCTCTACTAAACATACAAAAATTAGCCAGGCGTGGTGGTGGATGCCTGTAATCCCAGCTAAAAAGAGCAGCAAAGAAGCAACAGTATAATAGTGTTCTACCTTATTCACATCCTCATCATTACTTGTTACTTTTTGTCCTTTGACAAAAGATATTTTAACTGGGATGAGATATATTATCATAGTTTTGATTTGCATTTCCCTTATGATTAGTGATGTTGGACATTTTCTCATATACCTGTTGGATATTTGTTCGTCTTCTTTTGAGAAATATCTATTCAGGTGTTTTGCTCATTGTTTAATATGATTATTTGTTATTTTGCCATAAAGTTCCTTACATATTCTGGTTACTAATCCTTTGTTGAATGGATAGCTTGCTAATGTTTTCTCCCATTCTGTAGGTTTTCTCTTCACTTTGTTAATTGTTTCCTTTGTTATCTAGAAGCTTTTTAGCTTAAGCACATCTGTTAGTTTTTGCTTTTGTTGCCTTTTTTTTTAGGTCTTACCCAAAACATTGCCCAGACCAATGTCTTATAATGTTTCCTCAAGGTTTTCTGTTAGTAGTGTTATAGTTTCGGGTCATACATTTATGTCTTTAATCAATTTTGAATCGATTTTTGTATATAGTGAAAGATGGGGATCTAGATTCATTTTTCTGCATATGAATATCCACTTTTCACAGCACAATTTATTAAAGAAACTGTTTTTTCTCCAATGTATGTTCTTGATGCCTTTGTCAAAAATCACTTGATTGTTAAGTGTGTGGATTTATTTCTGGGCTCTTTCTTCTGTTCCATCAGTCTATGTCTGCTTTTATGACAGTACCATGGTATTCTGGTTACTGGAACTTGGTAGTATAATCTGGAATCAGGTAGTGTGATTCCCCCAGCTTTGTTCTTTTTGCTCAGGATTACTTTATTCGAGGTCTGTTTTGGTTTCATGTGAATTTTAGGATTATTTTTTTCTATTTCTCTTAAGAATGCTATTGGTAGACATTGGGAATCTAATTGTAATCTCTATTGGTAATAGAGATTACATTTAATCTGTAGACCATTTTTAATTGTATAGACATTTTAACACTATTATCTCAATCCATGAGCATGATGTGTATTTTATTTTTCTGTTATATTTAATTTCTTCCATTAATGTTTTCTAGTTTTCCTTTTAGATATCTGTCACTTCTTTGTTTCAATTTATTTCTAGGTATGTTTGTAGCTATTTTAAGAGGAATTGCTATCTTGATTTATCTTTTAGATTGACCAAATAACTTTTAGAGTATAGAAACACTACTTTTTTATATTAATTTGTATTCTGTAGCTTTACTGAATGTAATAATCAGTTCTAAGAGATTTTGTGTAGTCTTTAGGGTTTTCTAAAAATAAGATTATATAGTCTGCAAACTACGATAATTTGACTTCTTCCTTTATAATACGGATGCATTTTATTGCTTTTTCTTGCTTAATTGCTCTGGCTAAGACTTCCAGTTCTATGTTGAGTTAAATTGGTATGATTGGATATCCTTGTCTTATTTCAGATTTTAGTGGGAAGGCTTTCAATTTATTTTCCCATTCAATCTGACATTACCTATGGGCTTATCATACATAATCTTTGTCATGCTCAGATATGTTCCTTCTTTTATACTTATTTTTTAAGGGTTTTTATCATGAAAGGATGTTGAATTTTATCAATAATTTTTAGCAGCTATTAAAATGATCATGTGATTTTTGTCTTCGATTCTGTTGATGTGATGTTTCACAATTATTGATTTGTATATCTCGAGCCATGTTTCCATCCCTGGGGTCAATCCCACTGGATCATGGTACCTGATCTTTTTGATGTGTTGTTAAATTCTTTTTGCCAATATTTTCTAGAGGATTTTTACATCTATGATTTTTCAGGAATATTGGCTCGTACTTTTACTTTTTTGTTATTTGTCTGCTTTTGTATCAGAGTAATGCTGGCTTCATAGAATAAGTTTGAATGTATTCTTTGCTCTTCAATATTTCAAAATAGATTTATTAGAATTGGCAGTATATAACTCATTATTAACAATTCCAGGCACTATGATGTATGGTAGATCGCCAGGACTTTTGTAACCATAACTTTATGCCCTTTGAAATATATCACCCTCTTTTGCTCTACTTCCAGCCTATATCAATCATCATTCCACTCTCTGCTTCTATGAGTTTGACTATTTTGGAGTCATATAATTGTATAAAATGATATTTTTTCTTCTGTGTCTTAATTATTTCCCTTAGAATAATGTCCTGCAGATTCATCCATGTCTTCACAAATGACAGGCTTTTTCTCTTTTCTATAGGATAAATATTCCATTGTTTCTATGTACCACATTTTTAAAATTACATCATCTGTTGATGGTCATTTAAACTGTTTCCAAGCCTTGGCTACTGTGAATATTGCTGCAATGAATATGGAAATGAGGGTATTTCTTCAAGACCCTGAATTCAATTTTTTTGAATATATACCCAGAAGTGGGATTGCTGGATCATATCATAGTTCCAATTTTAACTTTTTGAGGAATCTCTATAGTGTTTTTAATAGTCTCTGCACTATTTTACATTTCCATATACAGTACCCAAGGGTTCCCTTTTCATCACGTCCTTGATAATATTAGGCTGTTCTTATGCAGCTGTAAGAAATACCTGAGACTAGGTAATTTATAAGAAAACAGGTTTAGCTGGCCAACAGTTCTGGAGGCTGTACAGAAAGTATAGTAGCATCACAGAAAGTATAGTAGCATCTGCTTTGGGGGAGCCTCAGAAAGCTTCCAATCATGGCAGATGGTGAAGGAGGAGAAAGCTTATCAAGCGGCAGAAGCAGGAACAAGCAAGTGAGAGTGGGGAGGTGCCATATGCTTTTAAACAACCAAATATCATGAGAAATCATTCATTATTTCAAGGACAACACCAAGCAAATGATATTAAACCATTCATGAGAAATTCACTCCATGATCCAGTCACCTTCCACCAGGCCCCACCTCCAACATTGGGGGTTACATTTCCAGGTGAGATTTGGGCAGAGACAACATCCAAACTATATCACTTGACAACATTTATCTTTTATTTTACAAATAAAAGGCATTCTAAAGGATGTGAGGTGATACTTATTGTGGTTTTGATTTTCATTTCACTGATCATTAGTAATGTTGGGCATTTTTCATATGCTCAACAGCCTGTTGTCCATTTGTATGTCATCTTTGGAGAAATGTCTAGTTAGGTGGCTTGCCCATTTTTTTATTATTTTTTTTCTCCTGAGTTTGAGTTCTGTATACCTTGGATATGAACTGTTTATCCTATGTATAATTTTCAAATATTTTCTCTCATTCTGTAGGTTGCATTTTTATTTTGGTGATTTTTTTCCCCTTGCTTTGAAGAAACTTTATTTTCACATCATCCCACTGGTCCATTTTTGTTTATGCTGTCTGCGCTTTGGTGTTGTAGCCAAAGAAGTTTTTTTTTATTTTTTTTCTAGGAGTTTTATGTTTTCAAGCTAGAGTCATCATACTTCCTTATTTCAAAATATATTTTGATGTTACAGTAACAAAACAATAAGGTAGTGACACAAAAATAGACTTATGGACCAAGAAAGCAAAATAGAGATCCCAGACATAAAACAAGTATATATGATGAACTAATCTTTGACAGTGGTGCCAAGAACACACAATGAGGAAAGGATAGTCTGTTCAGTAAATGGTGTTGGGAAACCTGACATCCACATGCAAAAGAATAAACTTGGGCTCTTGCCTGACACTATCCACAAAAGTCAACTCAAAATGGGTTAAATACTTAAACATAAGATCTGAAACTGTCAATTATTTCTTGAACATGTCCCTTAAGATCCCACATGTATTTTATTAAACTACAAATAGCAAAGACAACTCAATAGAGTTTTATGAAAAAAATTAAATAATATAAAATATATTAACTGAAATTGTTTTGAGGTTAAGTAAGCAATTGCTATTATTAGTTTGTCTGTGTCTCTATTAAGATCACAATTCCAGAGTATATGTTTTGTATGAGAGATTTCATATAAAATTAGATTCAAGCCTGAAGACAAATAATATAAACAGACGGGCAAAATATATTTTCATTTACTGTGTTCTCATTATCTTTAGTTAATTAACTATTTTGTGTTGTGTATAATGTTAACACTCTGGAATGAAAAGAATATGGAGAATGAGACTCAGAAAACTTAATTCATTTTCCCAATAATTATGCTACACGTTTCAACAGTGAATATGTCATAATTTATGCAAAGCACTTAAAAATATTTTCTTAGTTAATCCTTAATATTGTAACCTTAATATGTATGTCTTCAGGTTATTCAGCTTTTGTGATCACCTTTGCTTTAATATTTATTAACACATATAAAACTGTTAAGAGTTCTCATCTACAATTGGGAAGTCCAGGCTAATTGCTAATAGATCTGGGAACTCACAGTGCAGCCCACTGGAACCCTGACATTGATTTCTGTTACTTTTGAACTTTTGGTTTATTTTACCTCAACTTTTATGAATGCTCTCTTCCCTCAGCTCAATATAAATCTACATAAGGATTTCCCTATGACTTTCCCAAATACTAACAAACTCAAGGCAGTTATAAAGAGTGTATTGCTACAGAGACTTCAGGATAATGCTAGAATGCGCATATTGAATCCTATTCAGCCCTGAAAATATATGTAAGCCATAAGATATATTTTATTATATATCCCTGCCTGAAGTCCTTAACTACTCCTGACCCTAGGAAATTCTATTTTGTTAAGCCCCTGCACAACTCCCAGGTCTCTCTGTAAACCAGGTGGTTGCTTATTACATGTTGACTGAATTACTGTAATAGATATGAAGCCTCTACTCACACCTTCTCCCTTTCCCCAAAATGTTATTCTTCACTGCTACCATGGTGTTCATTCTTACACAAGTACGTTCATACAACTCCTTTGTTTAGATAGTTTTATGGCTTCTCATTGTTTTCAAGACCAAATCCATACATTTATGCCATATACATAAAACATGTCTGTCTATCTGACCAGTATTCGCTTTGGTTTCTTTCCCCTTAAACATAGATTGTACACTTTCTTTCTATACATAATCCTGTCTGAACCTAATAAGACTATAAAGTATGCTATAAATTGAGCATATAATTTTAAGTTAATTAATTACCTGTCAGTGGTTGCCTGAAGCTTGAGTTTTGTCCCTGTTTCAGCCATGGTTAATGCAGAGGCAGGATTTGGTCAAGTCAAGAGTCCAGGTCTTAAAAAGATATTTCATTATAGCAAATTGTACACTTCACTTAGCATATAGTGGTAGCATGACCTTAGTCACAAACTAGTTATATGGTTAGTCATTAAAAATTAAATTGCATGAGATCAGTGATCAATTCAAATGATTTAACCTGTGAAATAGAATGAGGAGTATAAACACAAAAATGTGTAAAACAAACTGTTAATGAAGAAATAAAAATTATAACCATTGACTTTGTAATTATAAAATTAAATAAATCATCTCAGAAAATTAGTATTCTCTAGAATAGATACTAATGTTAAATTATTGATATTAAATGTTTAGCTAGAAAAGACTTACTACCTCACATCCTTTAGAAAATACCTATCACCTGGCCGGGCGCTGTGGCTCATGCCTGTAATCCCAACACTTTGGGAGGCCAAGGCGGGCGAATCACGAGGTCAGAAGTTCAAGACCAGCCTGGCCAACATGGTGAAAACCTGTCTCTACTAAAAATATAAAAAATTAGCTGGGCGTGGTGGTGGGTGCCTGTAATCCCAGCTACTTGGGAGGCTGAGGCAGGAGAATTGCTTGAACCCCTGAGGCAGAGGTTGCAGTTAGCTGATATTGTGCCACTGCACTACAGCCTGGGTGACAGCGCAAGACTCCATCTCAAAAAAAAAAAAAGAAAGAAAATATCACCCATTCATCTCCACAGCAAAAAACACAAAAGCTAAGTAACATGTGCTATGAGTGGTTAATAGTAACAGAGTTTTTGTTTGAGATGATGAAAATGTTCTGGAATTAAAAAGCTATATGGTTGTACAATATTGTAACACAGTGTCACTGTACTGTTTATTTTAGATTTTTCAGTAGTAAGTTGTAAATATATTTTACCACAATGAAAGTAAATAATTGGAAAAGAGAACCAACCAAACAAACAGGCATGTTGCTAGAGCTGTTGCGAATAACCACATAGTCAATGGTGTTACCTAGAGTGAATAAAGACAACACTCCACAGGTACAAAATTCTATATTTAGTTGGACCGTATTGTGAAAGTAACTACCTCCATAGTAGCATTATATGAGTCAAAGGGCAGAATTTAGACTAACACAAAAAAATGGAGGCAAAACAACAGTAAGAGGTGAGACAAAATTTGTATCAGAGTGCATAGCAAAGCTGACATTTTGATGAGTGTATTAGAGAAAAGCAAAACATTCTTATAAACCAAATGATAAAGATAGTAATTAAAGTAACTATTGAACAATGATCAATGAAAAGATGGACAATTTACAAATAAAAATAGAGTCTCTTCAATGAAAATGTTAAGAAGCCCTGCACAGATAAGTAAGTGTAGATTAAGAATTGTGAGGATTCACAATAGCCAAAAGATGAAAGCAACCTGTATCTATCCATTGATAGATAAACAAAATGTGAAGTATTTTTTTGGGTGTGTGTGTGTGTGTACTGCCTTTTTATATATAATGCCTTTTTATGTTCTGTATGTTCTACTGTCATCTGGGGACTAACTGATTCTGGAGAGACTGCCTCCCAGGATTAGTGAATTTCTAGAGGTAGTAAAATACTTCCCTGCAAGTGCACCTTTTATATGCAAACCAACCAATACAAAGATTCTTTAGAAAATACCTATCAACCAACCAATTTATACCAACCAATCGAAAGACTCTTCCCTCTCTACTCTTTTGTCTAGCTGTTATACTCTGGGCTACTAACTAACTGTCCCAATCTTCCCAGGACCAAATACTTGATGCTACAGACAGCCCTTGTACCTGGGAGCCCTCTGAAATTATTTAAAGTAGCCAATCTTAAACTTCCTTAGCCTGCTTACCCTTTTTTGCTCACTCCTTCCCATGAAAATCATAACTAAGATTCTGGATCCCCGTTTTCCCACTTGCTTCTGCCTCCTAACTAACCCAGCCCTTCCCCATGTGGCCCTGTGTGGCATGCCCTGTCTTCTGTTTCTAGGAAGCTATGAGTGGGATTTTATTCCTTTATGACAAGCATTTCCATATCTACATATCTCACATGGTTTGGCTGTGTCCCCACCCAAATTTCATCTTGAATTATAATCCCCATACTCCCCACGTTTGGAGGGAGGGACCTGGTGGGAGGTGATTTGATCATGGGGGCAATTTCCCCCATGCTGTTCTCATGACAGTGGTGAGTCCTCAGGAGATCTTGTGGTTTTATAAGTGTCTGGCATTTCCCCTGCTTGCTCTTCTCTCTCCTGCCACCATGTGAAGAGCCTACTTTCTTTTCTGCCATGATTGTAAGTTTCCTGAGGCCTCCCAAGACATGCAGAACTGTGGGTCAATTAAACCTCTTTTCTTTATAAATTACCCAGCATCAGGTATTTCTTTATAGTGGTGTGAGAATACACTAATACGATATCTTACTATACTTATTTAAAACAAATCCTGGGTATATTTTAAAACAACATACAATATTATTCAGCCTTACATAGGTAGGAAAATGTGACACACACATACAACATTTATAGACCTTAAAGGCATTAGGATAAATAAAATAAGCCAGTCACATAAGGACTCTATGCTTTCATTTACATGCGATCCCTAGAGTAGTAAACTTCAGAGACACAGAAAGTAGAAAGGTAGTTACCACAGGCTGGGTGTGGGGATTGTAAAATGGGGATTATTATTTAATAGGTGCACAGTTTGTGGAGAAAAATGTTCTGGAGGTGGATTGTGGTGATGACTGCACAACAATGTGAATGCATTTAGTGCCACAGAATTATAAACCTAACGATGGCTAAAATGATAAATGTTGTATAATATATAGTTTCCATTATTAGAAAAAGTAAAGAGCCCAAAAGAGTCTCAGAAAATTTCAAAGAACAGGTATCTAAATCAGCCCAAATCAGAGGCTATTCTTTTTGTAGCAGAACAAACTACGCATATGCAATGTGAGTGACATGGGTGTGTTTGTTTGTGTCTGGGTAGAGTATGGATTTAGTGTATAACATGCTGCCTGGCCCATAGCAGGTACTTAATAAGTGGTAGTTATAGAAACAATATTGCTGCTTTTTTTTTTTTTTTTTTGGACAGGGTCTCACTGTGTCACCCAGGCTGGAGTGCACTGATGTGATCCCAGTTCACTGTAACCTTGAACTCTTGGGCTCAAGCAATCTTCTTGTTTCAGCTTCCTGGCTAATTTTTAAATTTTTTATGGAGATGGTATCTCACTATGTTGCCCAGGCTGCTCTCAAAGTCCTTACCTTAAGACACCCTCCCATCTCAGCCTCCAATGTACTGGGATTACAGCACTGTGCCTGGCCTGAAGCTCAGTTTTCTAACTCTCTAGAATGATCTGACCTGGTTAAATCTGTTCTACTCTCCCTGCAGTGTGTTTATATAAATTCATATTTCCCAAGCTTCTAATCTTTTGGCTTAAAAAACCATAATTACTACATGTGTTTGATTTGTAAACTGCCTCTAAGATTTATTTATCAAAGAGAGGCACATGAACACATGTATTAATTAGAAAAAAAACAGCCAAGATTAATCTCTTTCTTTATTTAATAATAAAGATAAAAGAAATGTCAAACTCAAAAAGAGAGAGATAGCCATAATACAAAGGAATAAAAGGGACTTAAGAGACTTCCCTAAACTTCTGGCAAATGGGCTCTAATCACAAGAGGTTTTCAGCAGCTCTATTACCAGAGTTGATGTAAATTCAAAGAAAAGTCACAATCCACACACGTTTAAGATGAAAATGACCTCTGAGATCAGACAATCAATTATTTTTTAGAAGAGTGTGCTTGCTTTGCTTTACAATATTTTCCCCCATCTGGTTTTAAATGTCAGACAATATAAATGAACAGACATATATAAATATCATAAGGGACATTTATAAAAGTTTTCTCTGTGAATTATCCACCCAAATTGTCTGCTGTCATACACCAGCTACTGAGAAGCCCAAGAGATTGTGTAGCCACTGAGATGTCTTCATAGATAAGAGGTAATTGTTCACTTATGATAATAAAAGCATTGGGTTGACAGTATTCAGTAAGTCAAGAAAGTCTAACTACAGTAAATGAAATTCAGAGTGACAGAGAAACACTAGAGACGTATATATATGTAAGTATACAGTATGTATATTTATACACATTATACATCTCTAGCATTTCTGTGCCTCTTCAACACACTTTATGGTTTTCTTTTGTTTGTTTGTTTTTAATTTGTAGGTCTTCTGTCAATATTGTAATGCCTATTTATGTCACTGACTTTTTCAAAATTAATAGCGTAATTCTTCCATAAGATAATCCACCCACTGTTTTCTGTTTTTTTTCTAGTAAACCCTCTTTGGCCTCCTGAGCTTACCACTCAGTATATTATTTATGTTTAAATGAGTTTGGGTTTTGAGATCACCTCAAATCTCAGCATCCTAACTTAGTCTCCCTCAGTGCCATTATTCCCATCTCCTAACACCTCCCCCCGGAAAAATATCTGAAAATATATTTTGGAAATATATTTAGTTGCAAGTAACAATAAAAACAAACAACACTGGTTTTTAGGAAAATGTTTATGACATGCTATGATTTATAGTTTTTATCAAATTGGGAGAAAATGTCCATTATTTCTTCAATTATCTTTATTGACACTCTCCCCAGTATCACCACCTCATTATGAGAATCCAGTTACTCACGTGTTTGAGTTTAGCTTGGTATTGTAGCCCCACAGGTCAGTGAGGACTGAGGCTCTGTTATTGTATATTTTTTCCTGCCTCTCTCTTCTCCATGTTTCAGTTTAAATATTTTGTATGGTCCTAGGATGACTGATTAGAACTCACAAGTGTACAAGCTTTGCTTGATTTCCAGGGATTGTTTGGCCTTCAGGTCTCTATGCTGTTTATTAACCTGTCTATAGAGTTTTGCTTTGTTCATGTACAGCATATTTTTCAGCAACAGATTAAAGTGGGAACCTAGTGAAGGTTTATGGAACCCTTTCTTAGAGTAGCTGTGTCTCTTGGGATATTGTGTTCTACACATTTAGCCACTTCAGGCTCCCCGTACTTTAATCTCTGTCTCTTCAATTTAGTAAAACTACTATGTTCTGCTTGGATTCCTCTCCCTGTGCTATGATTCAGAAAGCACTTTTAGACAGAAAGCCAGAGTTAATCATATAGACTCACATCAATTCTCCTCCTCCCCCTTCTCTTATTAACGACAGCCCTGCAGTACCTATTATTAATAGTCTGAAGGAAAAAAAATCTGATATTTTTTCTACTCTGTTTTCAATATAAGATATCAGATCTGTTTTCAGTCAGATATAATGAAAACTATACTTTAATTTTGCTTCTTCCTTTTAGTGCTTATTTGTATCCAAATTCTAAATCGTGGTGCATTTTATTTAACCATGTGTCATCTCCCCATCACAAACGCAAGGTATTTGGGTATTTGTTGCAAGCGGAAAGCGAGTCGTTAAGGGTTCTCTCTAATCTGGAAAGAGGTTCTCCGAAAGCACTAATGCGAACATTTGCACAGTAACTTTGTATGGATTATCCTTCAAAATCAGCCAAAGAATCTGCCAGGACAATCAAAGTTGATTAATTATTGGGTCCAGGAGGAGGAGGCCACAGGACATTAAAGTCACTGTAAAGTCACATAAAATGACTCTGGGCCACTTTGAAGTGACTTCAATAATAAATAAAATACACATTGTAGTTTTAGCTTGTTAATAAATTACCAACAAATCAATCTCTAATATTCTCAAGCATATAAAAAATGAAACTTAATTTGATGTTAGCAAATGCTGCTTGACCACTGTATATATTGAAGCATTTTCTCTAATATTGAAGAAGACTGTATAGATTATAACTTTTCTAATAAAAAAAATCTATATTCAAAGCTACCGAAGGTTGATTATTCATTCTTAGATCATAAATTCACCTCCATTCTATGATTATTTATCCTCTACTGTGTACTTGTACGAAGTAGATATTTAATTTTTTAAAGTATTATTACTTGCTTTAAAAATATAAGCAGTTAAACTTCAACTATTTAGGCTAGCATCCTGTCAATTTTGGAAATAGTTATATACTTAAAACTATGATAATTAGGTTTTCATGAGGTAAGAGAGTGATTAAAACATTTTTAGAGTCTCATATTCAAATCTTTGACGAGCTTATGAAAATTATGAATTCCTTGCTGGAGAAAACACATGTATAAACTCACACATCATTTGCCTGTCATTGAAGAGAAGTGTAAGTATATTTCTACTTAGTCATGAAGAAAGTGATACATCAAATATATGTAAAGATAGGGCAGATCATGTTGGTATTTGTTAAATAGAAGGAGTCCAAGACACAACAACACTTTGTCTTTACTACAATATGTGGACAACTGGAGATATATTAGTTTGTTTTCTATTATTGAGAGAGTAATAATAAAATAATAATAAATCATAAGTATTTGGGCATGGTGACTATTTTATTTCATTTATTTAATCAATTTTATAAATATTTAGTGCAGATTTACTACATGGTAGACTCTGCAGTAGGTATTATGGGTATTGTCATGAATATAACAAAAAGTTTTGCTTTTATAATTTTTGAATTCTACTTTAAGGAGGTAATTAATGTACAAGTGAGCAAATAAATATGATATATGCATTTTTATTAAAAAGATTATAAATAAAATATAGCAATGAAATAGAAAATGGCTATGGAGACCTGAGGAATGTGAATATGACAGGTAAATCATATGTAACAGAAGAGTATTCCAGGAAGAGAGACCAGAAAAACTAGAGGACCCAAAGTTTGATAAAACCTGACATGTTTCAGTAACACAGTATTGAGCATGGGAGCTCTCCACATAGTTCAAAATTAGATCAGAGGTGGAGGCCAGAGTGAGATCACAGAGTAACATATGTCATGATAAAAGATTTGCTGTATTCAAAATCAAAGAAACTAAAAGAATGAACACATAACAATGGAAGTTGAAACTATAAGTTCCCAATAAAGAAATAAGTGATAATGAATCATGCATGAACTCAAGTTAGGAGAGAACAATTGAGTAGAATAGACCAGAAAGGAGAAGTAAAGAAACTGAAAGAGAGAAGCCATGTGGCACAGAGTTACATAGCATGTTTAGAATGATTACTGACATACTAGAAGTACTTCATAGGTATTATTATTAGTATTGATATTATTATGTAAATACTATAATCTCCATTTTAATTATACGAATAAGTAGGCTCAGGAAAGTTAGAAGGACCCTCTGAATATTACACTGTTTGTGCTTGGTAGATGCCAAGAATCAAATTCAGGTCTTCCAGTTCCAGAACCTAAGGTCTTTCTCATAATCCCTTGTTGTCTCAGGCTGGTATGACTCAATGAGACTCAATGAGTAGATGTGGTACCAAGAGATGAAATTTTTATTCAAGTAAAACTGACAAAAATAGCTTGAGAAGAAATTTTATATATATATATATAGAGAGAATATATATATATATAGAGAGAGAGAGAATTATAACCCTACACACAGTTCTGTCTTAGAACCTAGGTCGAAGAGGTACAAAGGGATAATTAAAATACTATCCCTAAAGATCATATTTGAAAGAAAAATTGTGATGCACAGTAATGGCAAAGACAGTTGCTTTTTTTCCAGCTAGGCACAGTGGCTCACATCTGTAATGGCTCACATCTGTAATCCTGGCATTTTGGGAAGCCAAGGTGGGAAGATTGCTTGAGTCCAGGAGTTCAAGACTGACCTGGGCAACATAATGAGATCCTGTCTCTACAAAAAAAAAACATTTTTTTTTAAATTTGCTGGGTGTGGTGGCACATGACTGTGGTACCAGATATTTGGCTGGGGCAGGAGGATCTGCTGAACCCAGGTTGTCAAGGCTGCAGAGAGCTGAGATCATGACACTGCTCTCCAGTCTGAGTGACAGAGCGAGACCCTATATCAATGTATCAAAAAAAAAATTGCTCTTTTCCAAACTACATTTCTGTGTTGGCCTCACTGCAGCCTAGGATCTGTGCTACAATTCTTCAGAGTTCAAAAATCAGATTTTGCAGCACCTAAAAAGTAGGTTTGGTTCTCAGGCTTGGGACAAACTCATAGTGATTAAAGCATAGAGATATATGGGAATCAATCTCAAACCTCCAGGAAAGCTTCTTTGAAATATTAAATGTACTTCCAACAAACTGCTCCTTAGTTCTTTGGCAAAGGTAAGGGGGAGAAAATGTGATTGCTGTAAATTACACGTTATTACAAGGAATACCGAATTTCAATGGAAGAAAGATATTTTCAAGATATTTCAAGACTAATTTTTTTTAAAATTTTGGTGGGTACATAGTATGTATATATTTTAAGGAGTACATGTGATTCTTTGATACAGGCATGAAATATGAAATAAGCACATCATGTAGAATGGGACATCAATAACCTCAAACATTTATCCATTAAGTTACAAACAATCCAACTACATCCTTAAAGTTATTTTAAAATGTACGGTTATTTTTGACTAGTCACCTTGTTGTGCTATCAAATAGTAGGCCTTATCCATTTTTTCTATTCAATATATTTTTAATAAAATAATCTGTGGAACCAATTATAGCATTTACATTTTGGCCTTGTGTTTATATATCAGAAGGTTGTAAGATAAATCTCTTTACAAGAATATTGGGAGATCATTTTTATATGTTCCTTTAAAAACTCAACATGATCTGCTAATCTGATAAGTTATCATTAAAAGATTGCTGAAATTTATAGGGAGATTCCATACCTATGACAAATTTAAACACTGAACCAGTTAACAAACTCCAAAATGAGGAATGTGAAAATCTCATTCTTCTAATGACTTTTGATTGGGAATCTAGTATAAAAGACATTCATAGCACAAGATCATCCAAGGACAATTAATTTTGTGTTAAATGTTAATGACCCCATTTGTTTAAACCATTTTGAAAATCTATAATCATTTCAAAATCAATGGTCTAATATCAAATTGTCAGGACAGCAAAAAGCAACACAGAGCGAATCATATTAGTGCTTCACAAATCATCAATAAAAAACATGTGGGCTGGGCACGATGTTTCATGCCTGTAATACCAGCACTTTGGGAGGCCTAGGCAGGCGGATTACATGAGCCCTGGAGTTCGAGACCAGGTTGAGCAACATGGCAAGACCCTGTCTCTACAAAAACTACAAAAATTAGCACGCATGGTGGTGAGCACCTGTAGTCAGTTACACAGGAGGCTGTGGTGGGAGGATCTTTTGAGCTCGGAAGGTCCAGGCTGCAGTGAGCTGAGTGCAGTGAGCTGAGATGACACCACTGCACTACAGCCTGGGTGACACAGAGGGATCCTGTCTCAAAACAAACAAAAAAAAAATTGCACACACATGTAACCACATGTTTGTATTTGTAAAACTTTTCATAGCCACACATATTGAACAAAGTTATTAGAAATACAATTACTTCACTTTGTGGAAAAGGGTGGTAGAGGAAAAAAAAACCACTGATGCTAAGTTATTATGTTTTAAACAACTCTCTTTAACATGTCTCTGTTAGACAAATGTATTTAAAAATATAATCTGATTTACACCATGCTGTTATAGTATGTTAACCTAATATATACTATATAATTATTTCCACGAAGAGAGATAGCAAATTAAAAATTTTTTCTAAGACATTGTAAAGTAATTTTTAATTATCTGCCCCTATTAAAGATAGCATAATAAATTAAGACTTGGATAGGTAAAGGTGTGCTTTCACCCTTCATCCTGAAATCCAGAAATATTTTATCTTAAAACTACATTTCTGATAGAGGCCAGAACAACAACAATAGAAAAAATGCATAGGATGTCCAAGTAACAAAGAGTCCTAAAATGTGTATTGCCATGAAAATCACTATTCATGAGTACCATAATGTGATTTTAATAGGTTATTTTAACTGAAGGTGTTTCCAAATAATTTACCTATTTCATTGGAAATTGTTTAGTGAGAGACACAAGAAAAAAGAATGAGATGTTATTTAAAACTTTCCCACCTACTGATTTTCTTTTTTCTTCTGATGTATTTATTTGTATATTTGTAGAATACAAGTAGAATTTTGTTATTTGCGTAGATCGTGTAGTGCTTTTATGTATTTCTATTTCTCTTCTGCATAGTTTTGTTAATACAATTGCTTTCTTTTTTTGTTTTGAGTATGTAATTTGATAGGTCCCTATTATCTGAGTAAAACACTTCCTAAACCAAGATAGGAAAAACAAATGCTCTGTTCAGGCTACCTGAAGGTAAGATTAAAATCACTTTGAAAATGACACTCAGGCCGGGCGCGGTGGCTCACGCCTGTAATCCCAGCACTTTGGGAGGCCCAGACAGGTGGATCACGAGGTCAGGAGATCGAGACCATCCTGGCTAACAGGGTGAAACGCCGTCTCTACTAAAAATACAAAAAATTAGCCGGGCGTGGTAGCGGGCGCCTGTAGTCCCAGCTACTCGGGAGGCTGAGGCAGGAGAATGGAGTGAAACTGGGAGGCAGAGCTTGCAGTGAGCCGAGATAGCGCCACTGCACTCCAGCCTGGGTGAAAGAGCGAGACTCCGTCTCAATTAAAAAAAAAAGAAAAAAAAAAAAAAAAGAAAAAGAAAAAAGAAAATGACATTCAGTTTAATTATTTTCTAAGATTTTAAAGAGTTCATATTTACCAATTCTTTTGATGGAGCAACCAAATGATACATCTTTCCCACTCTCACCAATTGCTTATTTTTCTTCCTGCTTCTGATGTGTGGTGTTAGCTGCTTATTGATGGAATTCATTAGTCTAATAAACCTTTTCATGTAAAGTGCTGCAGGAGATTTTTAACCAATGAGATTAGAGCATAAAGTGGTTCGATTAAGAAAAAACTGTTAAAGCACAGAACCATTAAAATCATACATGTGTGTATATGCATACCATGCCTATTTCCTTTTCACATAAATCATATACTTGTACATAAAATTGGCATCCACATCAGAGCTCTGCATCACCTTTCCGGCATGACCACACCCATAATGCATTCTGATCTCTTTCAACTGAAGCAAATCACAAGGGAAGGGTTTCAAGATGGCTGACTAAAAGCATTTCATGCCCACCTTCTCCACTATGTGGAACCTTTTAACTGAAGTAAGAATTAAAAGACACTTGAAAAACAATCTGAATGCAAAATATTTCTAAATTGCTAAAATCCCTCTAAAACTTCCTATCAAACTTCTATAATAAAAATCAATCATTTTAATGATTTGCTTTTAATAATCCTTCCATGCATTCACAGAAATTCCCACTTTATTTCTTTAACTTATTTCTTGCATAATAATTTTATTTAATTGCATAATTAAAATAAAAAGCACAAATTATGTCATATCTATGGAAACAAGCAGTTCAACTATCATGTGAATAAATGTACCAGTATGCTAGAGAGTAGTCGAATAGAGTGCAGTGTGTTGTGGACATCAGCCACTAAGGCTTAGAGATGGGAAAGATGTGGTTCATCAATGAACCGAGTGTGTCAGGGTAAAGGCTTTATGTTTAAGTGAGTCTGCTCGATTACTGAAAATTTTTAATGTCAAATAATAATTTATGTTTCAAAAGGTGAACATGTTATACAGAAGTGAGGCATATGTTAAAATATGCCTTACTTCTGTTTAGTGTAATGTAGTATTTCATCTTGAATCAATAATACAACAAGATGGTTTATTCCTCATAATATTTGAAATAACTAAATAGAATAGCATTATCTTGAGTTTTCTCTGATGTATTCCTAATATTAATAATTTACACTACTGTTTATGTTTTATCTGTATTTTAGAGAAAAATGTTACATTTAATCTTTAAGTTTAAAGATTTGTTACCATATAGTCTCATATTTTGTATGCATAAGGAATGAATTATTAGACAAGGAATGAATCACAAAAAATGTTAATCACTGACCAGTCTAGTTGTCATTAGACAAACCTCAGTAAACAAATAAGACTACATGTCTACAGAAAAACACAGAATGTTGCCCTTAGTTGTTATAATCAATGATACATACTGAATAGGTGCATTTATGCATAAATGTGTGCTTATAATAATTAGGCAGCACCATATCTGGTGGTAATTGGAGCATGAAGTTCCGTGAGCTGGAGAGGTTTCTTTTTCATTATTTTTTTCCATATGTCTATTTTTTTAAAAGCTGACAGCATTGGAGAGAAAAGATATGTTAAGCAATTTGTTGTGGAGTAGCGTGCAGACAACATTCTTTGGTGTTCTAGTAGTCCCTGAAAACGTTTCACTGTCCTCAGTTGGTGGATGGAGTATGGATTAGTAGGGGAGAGCCTGGCAATGGAGGCTGGATTACCACTTCATCCCCTTAAAACAGAAAAGACTGGCATTTCCATGAATATAGAGTAGACTCCTAGATAAATTTTCCTTTGAAAAAGAAAAAGAGAGAGACAGAAAGAGAAAATTTTTCATATTTTAAACTACTGGGATCTTACTCTTTTTATGTATGAGAAAATTAATTAAAGGCCAAAAAGTTTTAAGATTCATTTAAATTCACAGAGCTAGTAAGACTCAGAGCTGGTCCTTTATTTACATAGTTTCAAATGTGTCTCTCTGTCTCTCTCTGTCTTTCTGTTTATCTTTGTCTCTCCCTCACCCCGCAAAACTCACACAAACCTGTATTTGTTTTTATCAAAATAAAATTGAAAGAAACAATTAGAAAAAGCATTGTAGAGAATCCACTCTGCAGCAGAAGTACTCACTGAATATCATACAAAGCTCAGGTAGTTTCACTGGAAGTGTTATCTCTGAAAGTTTTCTAATTGCTTCTGGTATTCTTTGTTATGAAGACTTTTAAGGCTGGATTTGAGCTGATGAATGAAGTACCCTGTGATAAATTACACAGTTACAGCAGCCCTGACCCCAGTTATTTTGGTTATTGCTGATGTAACAAATAATCAAACATTTAGTGGCTTAAAATGACATCCATTTATCTCACACGTTTGTAGGTCAAAAGTCTAGGTGTAGCATGACACAGCTAAGGCCTTGGCTTAGGTATGTCTTACAAGGCTAAAATCAAGGTGCCAGGTGGGCTTCATTCCTTTTAAATTGTTGGTGGAATTCAGTTTTGGAACTCGGACTGGCTCTCCTTGCTCCTCAGCCTGCAGACAGCCTACTGTGGGACCTTGTGATTGTGTGAGTTAATACTTAATAAACTCCCCATTATGTATATACATACATATATTCCATTAGTTCTGTCCTTCTAGAGAAAACCCTGACTAATGCAATGTTTATTTACTAAAGGTATGGTATTTATATATCAGTCCGCAAGGAAAACACATGTTAACCCATAAATCCCCAAAGTAGCATATTTCAATTCATACATTTTTAAGAACTCTTTTATAAGATTAATATATCAGAATCTTAGTCTTTCAGGCATGATGGCTGGTGGTATAATATATTAGAAAATTAAACTGGAAGGAATGACAAATTCATGAAATGCAAAGTCATAATCTAAATCATATCAATTGGATCAGCTGACATACTCAGTATAATTTTAGAGAAATGAAGGGAAGAAATACAGTTAACAGTATTTGTAGTAGTTGTTTCAGATAAGCTGTTTCAATAAGAAGGCAGAAAAATGTCAGTCTTTAAATTTTCTGCTTCTTAAATGCTTCACCTGATACAAATAATCAATTTGACATGAGTAATAAAGAAGAAGACACATTGTCATAAGTAGAAAATAACTAGGATTCTAGAGATCTGTAAACTCAGTATAAGTTTACAAGATACTATCCCCCTCTTCTCTACAGAAAATAAATTTGGCTATATTAATAGAGGTCAAATATGGAGAGTAAGTGAGGAGACAATCATTTTAAATTCTGCAAATTTCAGACTTTACCTAGAATATTGCATTCAATTCTGGAAGTCATACTTTCATGGGAAAAAAAATAAGGCAGATTTTAGAATAGAGCACCAACATGTTGAGGGAGAGTAAATATTATGACCTTAGAGAAGTGATTGAAGTAACTGGAGATGAGTAAGAAGACAAAGGTTCTATTTGCAATTATCTAAAATATTTTGCTGAAAGAGAAAAACTGAATTTATTCTGAACGACTTAAGGGGAAGAATCTTGACAAATTAGCTGGAAGTAACAGGGAAGCTGATCTTTACCTTAATTAATGTAAGAAAAGACTTCATTACTGTGAGAGCTGTTCACCACCACTATAAAAGCTTCCCTAGAGAGTGATTTTTTCCTAAATGGGGAAGTTGAAATAGGTCTTGATGAGTAATGGGAGGTGATATTATAAACCAGCAGTGCTTCTCAAACTGTAATGCACATAACAACCACCTGGGGATGTTTTGAAAATTCAGCTTCGGGTATTTCTAGTTCTAGATCCCTGAGGAATCGCCACACTGTCTTCCACAATGGTTGAACTAGTTTACAGTCCCACCAACGGTGTAAAAGTGTTCCTATTTCTCCACATCCTCTCCAGCACCTGTTGTTTCCTGACTTTTTAATGATCGCCATTCTAACTGGTGTGAGATGGTATCTCATTGTGGTTTTGATTTTCATTTCTCTGATGGCCAGTGATGATGAGCTTTTTTTTCATGTGTCTGTTGGCTGCATAAATGTCTTCTTTTGAGAAGCGTCTCTTCATATCCTTCACCCACTTTTTGATGGGGTTGTTTGTTTTTTTCTTGTAAATTTGTTTGAGTTCTTTGTAGATTCTGGATATTACCCTTTGTAAGATGAGTAGATTGCAAAAAATTTCTCCCATTCTGTAGGCTGCCTGTTCACTCTGATGGTAGTTTCTTTTGCTGTGCAGAAGCTCTTTAGTTTAATTAGATCCCATTTGTCAATTTTGGCTTTTGTTGCCATTGCTTACCCAGCCATCCCATTACTGGGTATATACCCAAAGGATTATAAATCATGCTGCTATAAAGACACATGCACACGTATATTTATTGCAGCACTACTCACAATAGCAAAGACTTGGAACCAACCCAAATGTCCAACAATGATAGACTGGATTAAGAAAATGTGGCACATATACACCATGGAATACTATGCAACCATGAAAAATGATGAGTTAATGTCCTTTGTAGGGACATGGATGAAGCTGGAAACCATCATTCTCAGCAAACTATCGCAAGGACAAAAAACCAAACGCCGCATGTTGTCACTCACAGGTGGGAACTGAACAATGAGAACACTTGGACACAGGAAGGGGAACATTGCACATCGAGGCCTGTTGTGGGGTGGGGGGAGGTGGGAGGGATAGCATTAGGAGATATACCTAATGTAAATCACAAGTTAATGGGTGCAACACACCAACATGGCACATGTATACATATGTAACAAACCTGCACGTTGTACACATGTACCCTAGAACTTAAAGTATAATATATATATATATATAAAATAAAAATAATAAATAAATAAATAAATAAATAGGCCAAGCATGGTGGCCTCATGCCTGTAATCACAGCATTTTGGGAGGCCAAGGTGGGAGGATCACTAAAAAAAAAGAAAAAAAAAAAAAAAGAAAAGAAAATGCAGCTTCTGAATCAGTAGGGTGGGCTTAAATTTCTGCAATTCTAACAAATCCCAGGTATGCAGACTGCTGTTCCTCAGATCACACTTTGAGTAGCAATATTGTAGAGAGATTACATGCACTTTATAGCAGAATGAATTGGTGATCTGTGACTTCTTTCATTCTAATGCTTAATTAAATCCTATTGGATGTACCAGGAACACAGTTGCTTTCTTGATTAAGGAATTTCTGTCATCCTTCTCACATTGGCAAGAGAAATAGGCCAACCTTTATAAGGAAGAGTCATCAGAGAAAGTGAGATTACCTTGCCTAAAAAAGGATTGCTGGGATTCCATGCATTTATCATTACCCTCATTATTTGTCAAAACCTCATTAAGGTTTTGACAACAAATGATAATTGGAAACAGTTTTCTGGCTCCTTTAGTAGTAGCATGTCATTTTATCTGCTTCTTGGCCTTAGTATGTTTGAAGTGAAACTGTTTACTGAGATGTTTGTATTTGGTTCAAGCTTAAATGCCAAATGAATCTTGGCAAATTCCATGTGGCAAGCAAGAAGCTGAAACTGTATTCAACTTCCAAAGCTTTTTGTTGTTATTTTATTCCTTCTATGTTCTAGCTGTAAAAGGAGGGCCATGAAAGTTTCAGTCATTTGACTCTAAAGCAGAAGCATGTGAACTGAATTGTGTAAATCTTCTGGGCAGAAATGTTCTAGCACTTTATCTTCGTTAACACATGGATTATAAACTATATTTAGTTTGACTATAATTAAGTCTTGTTTCTAAAGATGCAAGGCAGTTTCTGCTGCAGTGAGAAAGTTTTCCTTGAAAGTATTAGTGATGGTTTTACTGCTACATGATTGATTCTAGTTACTTGTTTCAGTATTGTATAGGAAATCTAAAAACAAACAAAACCAATATGATTTTCAAATATTTTTCAAAGCCTGTTGTGAAACAGAACCCTCCTCTTTATATTTTAATTTGAATTATGTTAATAATTTGTATTAATAGTATTGTTCAATTTTTAGCTCCTAGTGCCTACATCCAAGCTAGAACTCTGCTAAAATGCAAAGAAAGACGTTAGGAGTCTCCCATCAATTCCTGAAAGCTAAATAAATAAATAAATAAAAATACCGAGAAATTTTTTAATTTTTGGCATTTGATTCCAATGTGTTGTCTACCATTCATTAGAGAGTGAAAGGAGGAAACAATGTAATGGGTTTATTCCAAATTATGTAAAAAATTGTAATAAATTGGTGTAAGGAGCCAGACTTCAAGTTTGTGCTCTGATTAATGGAAACCATTCTCTTACTTTAAGAGGATGAAAGGAATAGTGAACTTAGGAGAATTAGGTTGACAGATTTGGTTTATCATACCGGGAGAAAAGGATACCATAAGTTCTTTGCATTTAGGTTTCAATCATTGAAAAATCAATCTCTATAAATAATTTTTTGTTTTCTGTCTTCCTGTCTGCTTTAAAAGGACACTGTCACAAAATAATTTTAGAATAACAATTTTGACACAGGACCACGTCTCAGAGGCCCAAAATGTTTTGTCAAAAACATATTTTGTAGAAAAAAATTTAAGTTTTAAAAAATTGGAAAAATATAATCACCACAGAACACAACTCCAAGGATGGGTGAATCGGGGAAGGGGGCAGTTCTAATTGACTTGGAGCCATTGAGACAGATAAATAAATAAATAAATATATATATATAAACTATACTACCATAACGTACACACTGGTTGATGGTAAGTTTGTATACAATGCTTATATGCTAACATTTTATTTGGGGATAAGGTGTGATAGCAAAAGAATGTTATTAAAGGAAGGTGATTTCCAGGGGAAAACAGAAGAGACTCTAGAAATAGGAGGCTGGAACAAGATGCTGATAGTGGAGTAGATCATGGGGGAAGAAAAAGGAAAAACATGAAAAGAGAAAAAATTAGAACATTTCCACAAAAATTATTCAAAGGTAGCATCATTTATGTTTTAACTCATTTCTTATATTTTGTCTATGGAAATAAATAAAAAGATGGCAAATTTAAAAATCATTTTGACTCCAAAGGGGTTTCATCTCCTTTTAAGAAATGTTACTGCATGAAAGAAAGATAAATATTCACCATTAACATGAAATCAATTAGTTTGCTCAAAACAACATATTTACACCCCACATGTCCCTTAATATTTTATATACATATACAATATTATAACCGTATTCTGTATTTTATTTCATTTGTACTTTTCTTTTGATGTATCAATATCACAGTTTTTTAAAGTATTTGGTTTTTAAATATTAATTAGGCCATGTCACATGTTTTATCTATCTACCTGCCTTTTTATCTACCTATAAACACACTAAAAATTTTATGACTATTTGAACCAGACAGATATGAGTTGACTTATAGAAGCCAATATAATGTCTAAAAAAAAAAAAGGAAAATGAAGTCTAGTTAGGAATTGAGATTGCAATGAAATAATAAATAATTTAATTCCTAGATTCATTTAAGCTAATTTCATCTTGATTGTATAGTAATAAAAATACGTCAGACACCTGAAAATCTTACTTGTTCTCAAAATAGTTTAATAACCTTCTGCATGTTTTCATTCATGGCTTTCATAGCTCATGTTAAAATGCACTCAGAGTTTATATGCCCTTTAAATTCCTTCATACACACACACACACACACACACACACACAGAGTCGAATGCTTAAATTTAGGTAATTAATAAGCACATTACCTCATATAGTCATAATTTCTGTGGTAAGAATACTTAACATCCACTCTCTTGGCATTTTTCAAGAAGGTTCAGGAAAAGACAAATACTGCGTGTTCTCACTCATATTTGGAATAAAAAAAAAGATCTCACGGAAGTAAAAAAAGATCTCACAGAAGTAGAGAGTAAAATGATGTTTTGTTTTTGTTTCTTTTTTTTCAATTGAATAAAACAATGTCTTCTTTTTTCAATTGAATAAAACAATATAGGTGTTCCTATCAATCATCTGAGATCTTCCTACAAGTGATGCAACAGACAGGTCAAACTTCAAAGCTGCTCATCTTTTCTGGAAGGGAAGTAGAAGCTAGAATCAAGTAAATCAGTGCCTTTCTTTGGGCCACAGCCTTTATTCTAGGCTTCACCACTAGTTAAATGCCAGAAGAATTTTTGAGAAGAAGATGTTCATGTCTTCTACCAGAAAGTAATTGCCCTTGTGTCATTTTATTCAGCTTTTCCATTTGCTCCTCAGGTAAGCTATGGCCTAAAAGATTAGTACAAACCCACAAATTCTAAAACTATTTATAGCAGAAGACAAATGCAAGAAACACAATTTTGTGTTTAAGTTGAATAGAATGTTAACAGGAGTAGTCAGTGTGTACTTGTTTTACTTTACAAATCCAGCCCCAAGAAATTGAAAATATAATTTGTTTGTCCCTCATTTATTTACAAGCTTGTGTCTTATCTTCTACCTCTAAGGAAGACATTCATCCATAATCTCTATTAATGTTTTGTATTGCAATTACAAAAGAAAATATTTCATCCAGTGCCTTTACTAAGTACTCAGGCAATCTGTCTGCTTTTATTTACAGCCATATGCTCTTCTCAAAAGATCGCTCTGCTTATTACTTCACAGCTTAAAGGAGTATACTTACTGCAGAATTGGTATCAACAAAGGGGATTAGGAAGGAAAGAATGAGGGTTAATTATATTTCAAAATCAAAGACAACACAGCAGCCATGTGTCTCATTCATCACCTGGAATTCAGCACTTACTTAGAGTCATCTGCAGTGTTATACATTTGGGATAGAGCAGAAAACAGGAAATAAAATACTGACTTCATAGGACTGTCAGGTGAAGAAAAAGGTGGAAATTAGGACCTCACAAAAGTCATCAACTAGTTTATTTTAACTTTGACAAATGCTCTAAGGAAATATAGGTAGTCTTGAGATTAAATGCTGGAGATGACTAATCTGTCTGAGGTCAAGGAAATCTTCCTAAAGAAAGCAAAATGTGAGGTAAAATGAGAGATACAGCTTAGCTGGAGAAGAGTGTACTGCATAGAATAAATGAGTTGTATTAAAGTGCTATGGTGGGCAGCTTATGGAGTTATCAACATCTACATGAGAGTGTGGTATTGCTTGAGTAGCAGCAGTAGAAATGATGAGGCATGGACAGATTCAAAGCACATGGAATTTTGTATCCATGAAGGCAGAATTTTCTCTATTTATTCATAAGCTTGTGTCTTAACTTCTGCCTCTAAGAAAGATGTTTATGCAGAAGCTAGCTTCGGAATTTTATAAAACTCCGAAGCTAGCTCCCAGGAAGTGCTTAAGTCTAGGTACCACAGATAGCTCTCCTTGTCATGTCTCCTTAGTCTGCTCTTAAGAAATGTAGCAAATGGTAATGCTTGCTCAATAATATATTTCTTACTTTATTTTCTCTGTATATGTATCTGCACATATATAAACATACTTGTACATATGTACATATATACACATACGTGTACATATGCATATATGTATATATATATACACGTATGTGTACATATGTATACGTATATATGTATATATGCATACATATGTATATATGTGTATATGTATACATGTATATACGTATATACAATAATCTCAATACTATCTTAATTTTCTCTGTATATACATATATGTAAATATACACATATTTATATACATAAATACATATATATGTATATATACACATCTATATACATAAATACATATATACATATCTATATACATACATATATATCTATATACATATATGCATGTATATATATATACATACGTATACATGTATATGTATATACACACATATACATATATGTATACAGAGAAAAAGATAGAGATTACACATATATACATATGCATATACATATATACATACATATCTAACATACAGTTAGAATGTCATGCTGTAAGTCTTATGAAATATTTCATTTTATATATATGTATCTATGTATGTACATGTATACGTATATATGTATATATACCTATATACCTATATAAATATATATGTATATATACCTATATAAATATATATGTATATATACCTATATACCTATATAAATATATATGTATATATACCTATATACCTATATAAATATATATGTATATATACCTATATACCTATATAAATATATGTATATATACCTATATACCTATATAAATATATGTATATACACCTATATACCTATATAAATATATATATACCTATATACCTATATAAATATATATACACATATATACGTATATACACGTGTATACGTATGTGCACACGTATATACACGTGTACACGCATGTACACATATATACATACGTGTGTACATGTATATACGAATATGCACGTATACGTGTATATCTACAAATATGCACATATACGTGTCGTGTATATCTACGTATATGCACGTATACATAGATACGTATTTACATGTATATATAATATATATGTAACTTATATTTGTGTACATATATATGTAAATATACATATTTATATGTATACGTATATGCATACATATATACACATACATACACATAAATGTATGCAAACACACATATATACATATGCATACGCATATATGTATGCATACATATATGTGTATACGTATATGCATGTATGTGTACGTATATGCGTATGTGTATACGTATATACATATATGTATACGTATATACACCTATACACATATGTATACATATATACACATGTATGTATATACACAAATATACATATAGACATAGACATATATACATATATGTATACATATATGTACACAGATAAATACGTATATACGTATCCATATATAAGTATACAGATATACATATGTATCCATATATACGTATACAGATATACATAAGTATCCATATATACGTATACAGATATACATATGTATCCATATACACGTATACATACATATACACGTACACATACATATACACATACACATACACATACATGTATACATGTATACACATATGCATACATGTATGCATGTATACACATATGCATACATGTATGCATGTATACACATATGCATACATGTATGCATGTATACACATATGCATACATGTATGCATGTATACACATATGCATACATGTATGCATATATACATATATATAAAATGAAATATTTCATAAGACTTACAGCATGACATTCTGCCTATTTGCTTGTCTATACTTTCCATTAGTCAGCGTGACCTCAGAATATTATTCAATGAATAGTTCTCTGACCCAATCCAGGGTCTGCATTTTCATTTCATGACAGAAACCGTGGACAGTTTTCTCTATCCCTTTCCCTGTGAGAATAAGAAGGAATGCACTGTGGTGCCTAAAGTTTAGGTGAACCACTCATGTTTGTCCCTTGGAAAAACATCTGCCATTAGTTGATTCCACTGATATGTCAATTTTGTTAGTGATTTCTATTTAAAGTCACATTTGCCATTCTCCAATATTGTGTTCTTGGTGACACTTAAGAAGTAATAACATTGAAGATGGCCAAATAGGAACAGCTCCGGTCTACAGATCCCAGCGTGAGCGATGCAGAAGATGGGTGATTTCTGCATTTCCATCTGAGTAACTGGGTTCATCTCCCTAGGGAGTAGTGCCAGACAGTGGGCGCAGGTCAGTGGGTGCATGCACCGTGCGCGAGCGGAAGCAGGGCGAGGCATTGCCTCACTTGGTAAGTGCAGGGGGTCAGGGAGTTCCCTTTCCTAATCAAAGAAAGGGGTGACAGACGGCACCTGGAAAATCGGGTCACTCCCACCCGAATACTGCGCTTTTCCGACGGGCTTAAAAAACCGCGTACCACGAGATTAAATCCTGCACCTGGCTCGGAGGGTCCTATGCCAAGGAGTCTCGCTGATTCCTAGCACAGCAGTCTGAGATCAAACTGCAAGGCAGCAGTGAGGCTGGAGGAGGGGCGCCCGCCATTGCCTAGGCTTGCTTAGGTAAACAAAGCAGCTGGCAAGCTCCAACTGGGTGGAGCCCACCACAGCTCAAGGAGGCCTGCCTGCCTCTGTAGTCTCCACCTCTGGGGGCAGGGCACAGACAAACAAAAAGACAGCACTAACCTCTGCAGACTTAAATGTCCCTGTCTGACAGCTTTGAAGAGAGCAGTGGTTCTCCCAGCACGCAGCTGGAGATCTGAGAACTGGCAGACTGCCTCCTCAAGTGAGTCCCTGACCCGCACCCCCCAGCAGCCTAACTGGGAGGCACCCCCCAGCAGGGGAAGATTGACACATCACAGGGCCCGGTACTCCAACAGACCTGCAGCTGAGGGTCCTGTCTATTAGAAGTAAAAGTAACAAACAGAGAGAACATCCACACCAAAAACCCATCTGTACATCACTATCATCAAAGACCAAAAGTAGATAAAACCACAAAGATGGGGAAAAAACAGAACAGAAAAAATGGAAACTCTAAAAAGCAGAACGCGTCTCCTCCTCCAAAGGAACGCAGTTCCTCACCAGCAATGGAACAAAGCTGGACAGAGAATGACTTTGACGAGCTGAGAGAAGAAGGCTTCAGATGATCAAATTACTCCAAGCTACCAGAGGACATTCAAATCAAAGGCAAAGACGTTGCAAACTTTGAAAAAAATTTAGAACAATGTATAACTAGAATAACCAATACAGGGAAGTGCTTAAAGGAGCTGATGGAGCTGAAAAGCAAGGCTCGAGAACTACGTGAAGAATGCAGAAGCCTCAGGAGCCGATGCGATCAACTGGAAGAAAGGGTATCAGCGATGGAAGATGAAATGAAGCAAGAAGGGAAGTTTAGAGAAAAAAGAATAAAAAGAAACGAGCAAAGCCTCCAAGAAATATGGGACTATGTGAAAAGACCAAATCTACGTCTGATTGATGTACCTGAAAGTGACGGGGAGAATGGAACCAAGTTGGAAAACACTCTGCAGGATATTATCCAGGAGAACTTCCCCAATCAAGCAAGACAAGCCAACATTCAGATTCAGGAAATACAGAGAACGCCAAAAAGATAAACCTTGAGAAGAGCAACACCAAGACACATGATTGTCAGACTCACCAAAGTTAAAATGAAGGAAAAAATGTTAAGGGCAGCCAGTGAGAAAGGTCAGGTTACCCTCAAAGGGAAGCCCATCAGACTAACAGCGGATCTCTCGGCAGAAACTCTATAAGCCAGAAGAGAGTGGGGGCCAATATTCAACATTCTTAAAGAAAAGAATTTTCAACCCAGAATTTCATATCCAGCCAAACTAAGCTTCATAAGTGAAGGAGAAATAAAATCGTTTAAAGACAAGCAAATGCTGAGAGATTTTGTCTCCACCAGGCCTGCCCTAAAAGAGCTCCTGAAGGAAGCGCTAAACATGGAAAGGAACAATCGGTACCAGCCGCTGCAAAATCATGCCAAAATCTAAAGGCCATCAAGGCTAGAAAGAAACTGCATCAACTAACGAGCAAAATAACCAGGTAACATCATAATGACAGGATCAAATTGACACATAACAATATTAACTTTAAATGTAAATGGACTAAATGCTCCATTAAAAGACACAGACTGGCAAATTGGATAAAGAGTCAAGACCCATCAGTGTGCTGTATTCAGGAAACCCATCTCATGTGCAGAGACACACATAGGCTCAAAATAAAAGGATGGAGGAAGATCTACCAAGCAAATGGAAAACAAAAAAACGCAGGGGTTGCAATCTGAGTCTCTGATAAAACAGACTTTAAACAAACAAAGATCAAGAGACAAAGAAGGCCATTACTTAATGGTAAAGGGATCAATTCAACAAGAAGAGCTAACTATCCTAAATATATATGGACCCAATACAGGAGCACCCAGATTCATAAAGCAAGTCCTGAGTGACCTACAAAGAGACTTAGACTCCCACACATTAATAATGGGAGACTTTAACACCCCACTGTCAACATTAGGCAGATCAACGAGACAGAAAGTCAACAAGGATACCCAGGAATTGAACTCAGCTCTGCACCAAGCAGAGCTAATAGATATCTACAGAACTCTCCACCCCAAATCAACAGAATATACATTTTTTTCAGCACCACACCACACCTATTCCAAAATTGACCACATACTTGGAAGTAAAGCTCTCCTCAGCAAATGTAAAACAACAGAAATTAAAACAAACTATCTCTCAGACCACAGTGCAATCAAACTAGAACTCAGGATTAATAATCTCACTCAAAACCGCTCAACTACATGGAAACAGAACAACCTGCTCCTGAATGACTACTGGGTACATAATGAAATGAAGGCAGAAATAAAGATGTTCTTTGAAACCAACAAGAACAAAGACACAACATACCAGAATCTCTGGGACGCATTCAAAGCACTGTGTAGAGGGAAATTTAGAGCACTAAATGCCCACAAGAGAAAGCAGGAAAGATCCAAAATTGACACCCTAACATCACAATTAAAAGAACTAGAAAAGCAAGAGCAAACACATTCAAAAGCTAGCAGAAGGCAAGAAATAACTAAAATCAGAGCAGAACTGAAGGAAATAGAGACACAAAAAACCCTTCAAAAAATTAACAAATCCAGAAGCTGTTTTTTTGAAAGGATCAACAAAATTGATAGACTGCTAGCAAGATTAATAAAGAAAAAAAGAGAGAAGAATCAAATAGATGCAATAACAAAATGATAAAGGGGTTATCACCACCGATCCCACAGAAATAAAAACTACCAGCAGAGAATACTACAAACATCTCTACGCTAATAAACTAGAAAATCTAGAAGAAATGGATAAATTCCTCGACACATACACTCTCCCAAGACTAAACCAGGAAGAAGTTGAATCTCTGAATAGACCAATAACAGGAGCTGAAATTGTGGCAATAATCAATAGCTTACCAACCAAAAAGAGTCCAGGACCAGATGGATTCACAGCCGAATTCTACCAGAGGTACAACGAGGAACTGGTACCATTCCTTCTGAAACTATTCCAATCAATAGAAAAAGAGGGAATCCTCCCTAACTCATTTTATGAGGCCAGCATCATCCTGATACCAAAGCCGGGCAGAGACACAACCAAAAAAGAGAATTTTAGACCAATATCCTTGATGAACATTGATGCAAAAATCCTCAATAAAATACTGGCAAACCGAATCCAGCAGCACATCAAAAAGCTTATCCACCATGATCAAGTGGGCTTCATCCCTGGGATGCAAGACTGGTTCAATATATGCAAATCAATAAATGTAATCCAGCATATAAACAGAACCAAAGACAAAAACCACATGATTATCTCAATAGATGCAGAAAAGGCCTTTGACAAAATTCAACAACACTTCATGCTAAAAACTCTCAATAAATTAGGTATTGATGGGACGTATCTCAAAATAATAAGAGCTATCTATGACAAACCCACAGCCAATATCATACTGAATGGGCAAAAACTGGAAGCATTCCCTTTGAAAACTGGCACAAGACAGGGATGCCCTCTCTCACCACTCCTATTCAACATAGTGTTGGAAGTTCTGGCCAGGGCAATTAGGCAGGAGAAGGAAATAAAGGGTATTCAATTAGGAAAAGAGGAAGTCAAATTGTCTCTGTTTGCAGATGACATGATTGTATATCTAGAAAACCCCATTGTCTCAGCCCAAAATCTCCTTAAGCTGATAAGCAACTTCAGCAAAGTCTCAGGATACAAAATCAATGTACAAAAATCACAAGCATTCTTATACACCAACAACAGACAAACAGAGAGCCAAATCATGAGTGAACTCACATTCACAATTGCTGCGAAGAGAATAAAATACCTAGGAATCCAACTTACAAGGGATGTGAAGGACCTCTTCAAGGAGAACTACAAACCACTGCTCAATGAAATAAAAGAGGATACAAACAAATGGAAGAACATTCCATGCTCATGGGTAGGAAGAATCAATATCATGAAAATGGCCATACTCACCAAGGTAATTTACAGATTCAATGCCATCCCCATCAAGCTACCAATGACTTTCTTCACAGAATTGGAAAAAACTACTTTAAAGTTCATATGGAGCCAAAAAAGAGCCCACACTGCCAAGTCAATCCTAAGCCAAAAGAACAAAGCTGGAGGCATCACGCTACCTGACTTCAAACTATACTACAAGGCTACCGTAACCCAAACAGCATGTTACTGGTATCAAAACAGAGATACAGATCAATGGAACAGAATAGAGCCCTCAGAAATAACGCCACATATCTACAACTATCTGATCTTTGACAAACCTGAGAAAAACAAGCAATGGGGAAAGGATTCCCTATTTAATAAATGGTGCTGGGAAAACTGGCTAGCCATATGTAGAAAGCTGAAACTGGATCCCTTCCTTACACCTTATACAAAAATCAATTCAAGATGGATTAAAGACTTAAATGTTAGACCTAAAACCATAAAAACCCTAGAAGAAAACCTAGGCATTACCATTCAGGACATAGGCATGGGCAAGGACTTCATGTCTAAAACACCAAAAGCAATGGCAATAAAAGCCAAAATTGACAAATGGGATCTAATTAAACTAAAGAGCTTCTGCACAGCAAAAGAAACTACCATCAGAGTGAACAGGCAACCTACAAAATGGGAGAAAATTTTCGCAACCTCCTCATCTGACAGAGGACTAATATCCAGAATCTACAATGAACTCAAACAAATTTACAAGAAAAAAAAAAACAACCCCATCAAAAAGTGGGCAAAGGACATGAACAGACACTTCTCAAAAGAAGACATTTATGCAGCCAAAAAACACATGAAAAAATGCTCATCATCACTGGCCATTAGAAAAATGAAAATCAAAACCACAATGAGATACCATTTCACACCAGTTAGAATGGCAATCATTAAAAAGTCAGGAAACAACAGGTGCTAGAGAGGATGTGGAGAAATAGGAACACTTTTACACTGTTGGTGGGACTGTAAACTAGTTCAACCATTGTGGAAGTCAGTGTGGTGATTCCTCAGGGATCTAGAACTAGAAGTACCATTTGACCCAGCCATCCCATTACTGGGTATATACCCAAAGGACTATAAATCATGCTGCTATAAAGACACATGCACACGTATGTTTATTGCAGCATTATTCACGATAGCAAAGACTTGGAACCAACCCAAATGTCCAACAATGATAGACTGGATTAAGAAAATGTGGCACATATACACCATGGAATACTATGCAGCCATAAAACATGATGAGTTCATGTCCTTTGCAGGGACATGGATGAAATTGGAAATCATCATTCTCAGTAAACTATCGCAAGGACAAAAAACCAAACACCACATGTTCTCACTCATAGGTGGGAATTGAACAATGAGAACACATGGACACAGGAAGGGGAACATCACACTCTGGGGACTGTTGTGGGGTGGGGAGAGGGGGGAGGGATAGCACTGGGAGATATACCTAATGCTAAATGACGAGTTAGTGGGTGCAGTGCACCAGCATGGCACATGTATACATATGCAACTAACCTGCACATTGTGCACATGTACCCTAAAACTTAAAGTAGAAAAAAAAAAGATAAAAAAGCAGCTAATGAAACAATAAAGAAAAAGAAAAAAAAAGAATTAATAACATTGTATTAGAGTATGGGTAAGTCAATTGGCCAAGAAGGATTTACATGATTGGGCTTTGTATAGAAAAAACCCTCAAGCTATTTTTCCTCTACTCTCACACCACCAGAACAACAATGTGTGAGAAGACTTCTATGACCAAATGTGTGAGATTTTTTTTCCCACACCCCAAGCAGCAGATACCAGTTGGATGTCCTCCAATTTAATGTTGATGCTGTCTACTGGGAGATACTGTTATATCCCCTGGGTTGAGGGCTGAGTCCTCAAGACTGTCCACCCCTACCTACACACACACCCCTTCAGATACCAGTGTCAAATGGTGGAAATAGTCTGGAACTTCTGATTGACTGGCTTCAAGTTGGTAATCCCATGAACCTCTTTGGGTTCATTTAATTTGCTGGAGCAGCTGACCATTTAATTTGCTAGAACAGAAATCAAGGAAATGATTATTTACATTTACCCATTTATTATGAAGGATATTGTAATGGATAGAGATGTAGAAATAAATAGAGTGAGATATGGGGGAAGGGATGTGGATCTTTCATGCTCTCCCTAGGCCAGTCATCCTAGAGCCTCCACATTGAGCAGATGGATATTCAGAAGGTCCCTTAACACAGTCCTTTGGATTTTTACAGAAACTTCCTGATGTCAGCATTCCTTCTCCCAGGGTAAGGCAGGACCCTCTCTGGGGATGGTAGTAAGACCCAAAATTAGAAAGTCAGGGTAAGATCAGAGTCCTGCTTTGAGGCAGGTGAAAGGAAGACAGAGGAAGGTCAGAGAGATTGTTTTCTGAGACCTTCCCCTGAGGCCTAACAAACTCAATATTATAACAAATGACTATAACAAGGGCCATGGGAGCTTTGAGTCAGAAACTGTGGACAAAAATACATATATGGTGTTTTCATATATATATATATATATATATACACACACACACACACACTCTATATTCATACATATATATGCTATATATATACACACATATATGTATATATACACTTTTTATATATATAATATATTATAAAGTACAGAAACTTTTCCTATTATATTTCCAGAGTTTCCACAACATTATACCGTCTTCCACTTCTGAGATGGTGAAGAAGTTTGAGGCAGGACACTGTTCTTGCTGTACTATTTTATTTCCCTTTCACCAACTACATTATCAGAATCACAGGACTTTTTAAATGTTCTTATTATTTTTATCACTCACTGATACAAAAAAGAAAGTATGAAGTCACTCAAACCATATGGTTTCATGGCTAAGGCCATATATGTGTTTCCATAATAAGATTCAAATTTTCATCTAGATTCAACTTAACAAATATTGATCCAGTTAATTAAATAATTAATAATTAGGTTTACTTATAGGAGTTTTAATTGTAAAAACATGTGGAATAAAACGCTGGCTCACTTGTTTAATCTTGGAATTAAGCCAGGAAAATCACCTGCCAGACACATACAAGTGTTTAATCTAGAGACCAGGGCTGAAGGGGTACAATCATAATATTTTAATATTTTCATACCTGAGATAACATAAAGAGCCATATTATTAAACCAGAGACATATGAATCAGAATTCTTACCAAGTATCCAGCTTTACTTCAAATTTTTAGGATACAGGGCACCTTCTGCTACTTTCCCTACTTTTTCTTGTCACATTAGTATGTATCTGGCTCAGATTTTACATCTGAGGTCTGTAAGTGATACATGATGAGCATCAAATGTACACAAGGAATCTAAGTAATGAAATTTCTCCACTTTTATGCTAATATGTCCATAGCTTAAGTAATATTTCCATATAACCACACACAACAAATCCATCAATTTTAGGTATGTTTCCCATAAGGAATCCTAGACAGACTACGTACGTCATGGTAAAAGCATTCTATAGAGGACTTCCAGTTAGTAATATCACAAGTGTGTTTATCAGGATGTCTGTTAGTGGTATGTATATAAGGAGTTTTGATCAAGTCCTTTTTTTCCTCCTCCTGGACCACCTCCTGTTAAAGCTGGAGAATGGGCTGCAGGCAGGTACCTGTTTTGCCACCATGAAGATTTGCATTGTAAAAGTTCTTAAAAATGCTTTTATGTAATGAAACTAGTGTAGATGTGAAAATTGAAAAAAATATTACTTGAATCTTAAACACTGAGGAGGAGAGTTTTGAAGGGAGCTGGAAAGGAGGCAAGGGGAAATTGTTTTTATTTTCCTAATGGTGATTAAAGTGAGCCTGATCTAAGGCAGTGATCAGGCTCACTTTTTTTTTGTATTAAAAAAGAAGAAGAAAAGAAAAGCCAGAGAAAAAGCATTTAATGCATGAGAAAATTGTAGTTTCCACAGGATTTGCATCTATTGGATGTGAAATGGGAAGAAAAAAATTACTTCTAATTTCTTGAATGGACATCACAGGTTCTATTTGATAAGAAATTTTTAAAGGTATATATATTTTCTATTTTCATTAACATTGATTTCACTCATTATTAGAGGCCCTTTTATACTGCATGAAGGAATATAATTTATATGGGCCTACCTTAGTCACTACAGATGAAAGATATTTACACACTGGCTTCTTCATCAAAAATTTATCTAGATATTCATAAAAGGAAATTATCTATCATTTAAAAAAGAAAAATGTTGGACATTTAGCAACAAAGATGTTAGAAACTTTTACACTTATTTTACAGACTCGAAGCATATTTCATATTTGCAAATTGTATTAATTGAAAATTAAAAATAAGCCATTTATTCTATCATTAAAAACACTGATACATGTCTCTTTTCATTCTGTGAAATCATCTGTTTTATATATCAGTTGCACTATGGATAAATTAATTTTAATTTTAATTTTACTGAACTACTTAAACTCCTTTGTTAGGCCTATAACCATTCTTCAAATAGCTCAAAGAGAGCTCGCTGGAGAGTAATTAGAGAAGAATAACATATTATACAAATCCTGGGAAATATTAATTCATGTAATTAACTTCCAGACAGAATAAAAGTCATATTTTTTCTTTAGTCATGTTCATTTACATACATATTGCTCATATCTTAAAACAAATACATATTTTTTGTTTTATATTTTAGTTAAATATTACAGATGACATTTTTAATTTTAAAAAGTCATTTCATCTAATTTCTTTATCATAGTTTATTTGATGTTACAATAGTCTCTGCAATTGATGTTGCCCTCCTGTTACACCATTGTCCCTGCTTCTACCTAAATAAACACTGGGCTCTGTTGTTTCTTTTTTTAACTCATGAACTTTCCCTCAACAACTATCTGCTGTGTTTCCTGAATTATTATGTTTATTCTTTTAAAGCATTTTCTGTGTCAGCTGAGTCCCTGAAGAACAGGCATGAATACAAAGGAGTGTAAAAGCTCTTTGGCAGATGCTTCCTATGAAAGATAAAAGTGGGAGAAAGCCATACTGAGCAAGAAAGGTCTTCAGCCAATGACAGAGTTGTGAAATTAAAGGGAGAAATTGGAATGGGCCAGGAGAGCCTCTTATGATGATGTCGATCTGACAATGTGTTGGTCAATTCAACATGGAGCTCTAGAGAAAAGTTAGCCTATTAGAGAAGGTATAGGATAGAAATGGTGCAGGGCTGCCTGGAATGACAATGCTCTTGGCTAGAATATGGAGGTGCATTTTGAATTCCAGCTGGAGACTGCCAACTAACTACATTACTGGAACAGCACAGATTATTTCTTAAATAATATAAAAATGTGGGTCTTCTCCAATGCTACCATTCACCTGTTGCATTGAATTAATTCACTTTTCTAAAAATATTTGGGCATAAGCTCCTTCAGACTTTCTTGGCTTTTTTTTCCTGAGGAGATACTTAGAGATGAGTGGGCTGAACTACAGCCTTCTCACTGTGGTTGATTTGGGGGCCATAATTTGTACCTGTTATTATTTTCATCCACTTTTCATTCTTAATTTCTATAAACATTGAGAGTTTATAGAAATTAAAACATTAAACCAACATTCTGTTGGTTTAAATAAATATTTTGGTGATGTGGCTCAAATCCTCATTCTGGAAAATTCTGAGAAACTGTTCATCATACTTTTTATTTTCTCTAGATTGTTATACCTAGCATTCTGTCTCAGTTGGACAAAGGATTACCATGAGGTACCCAAGTGAACAACCTGTTTTCTAGATATAGTCTTCTCAGACCCTATTATGTAATAGAAACTCGAACTTCTCTGGCTTATCTGGGTCAATTATTCTTACAACAATGGTGATTCCTTGCATGCTGCTTCTCTGATTAAAGGAGTCTAAATTGCTTAAGAAGTAGTCGTAGATTTCTAGTTGAAGGAATCTTTCTTGTGTTTCCTAGAAAATGTATGTTTCGTTTGTGACCAGAACCTGTAATCCTGAAGTCCCCAGAATTTTAGGGATAGAGAGTACATCATTCCCCATTAGTCACTGAGAATGATGGGAAGTGATGCCACTCTTTGACTCATTGGTCTTTGGACTCTTATGTACTTTCTATTGTGCACACACCACCAAGTAGAGGTTTCTGACTTACTGTATATACTGCACCCTGTAGGACAGTCTTCTCTGAACTGCCACTTCATCTGTGCCTTTAGAAATTCATTCAAACACTCATTCTTTAAACACTGCGGCATTCTGTAGGCAGAGTGGCATTTCTACGCTATAAATCCTATCAGTGTCTTGCTTAAAACTGAGCAATCTTCTCAATTTGACCATAGTAAAACCAAAATTTCTAACCACAAGGGATATTTCATGGTTTGTCTTTTTCAGCAAAATTTCTACTGATCAAGGTCAGTGCTTTTCACATCATGATAATCTATAAATATTAGCAATCTGATTGTTTACCTATTCTTTTGTTGGCCATATTCTCTTCTTTCCAAAATTTCATTATTATGACATAATTATTTACATATTAGGAAGGACTATTTATTTACATGATATTGAATTACAAGAGACAGTCCCCAACTTATAACCAAAAGGGGAATTTATAGTTTAATAATTCAGAAATAAAGGGATTCACATGTTTTATATCTTAGAGTCCTCAGAGCAAAGTGATAGTATATTCAAATTTGATAATTTATAAAAAAGTTTAATAAAGGGATTTTTACAAATGTGTAGGCAGGATTTAGGGACATTTACAAGGAACATGGCAGGGAAAAGTTACCACATCCCACTGAAATTTTGAATTAAGACTGCCTCTTGGCACTAGCTGTGAACTTTAATAAAAAACCCTTAGTGATCCAGGAGGAATGGAATAGAGGGGAAACTTAGCTTGACCTCATGCTTCTTACCTTCCTGTCTCTGGTTGCTAGCTTGTTTGACTAAATCCAATTAGAAGCCAGGTGAAAAATAAGTGCATTAATGTAGTCTGTACAAGTGAGCCTCTTGAAGTAGAAAAGCAAAGGGCGGGATGGCAATGAATGGATATGTGAGAGCTAACAGAAAATATCCATAACCTTTTATTTCAGACATTGCTAGATCTAAGGGCTCAATTGTTTCCAGGCTTTTAACTTTCCATTTTTCCCTCGACTCCGCTTTCCTCTAGGTATTAATTAATGGATGCAATCATTTCCTCCTTGAGTTCAGGAAAGATGAATGTGAGAAGCTTCAGCTTAGAATGTATCCGTAGCTCATAACTCTAGAAAAGAAACAGACCATTTCTTTTCCAGCATCTGAATATTAAATATGAAAGTTTATTCTGTTGGGGTAACATTTTCATCCTCAGTTTGATACTGACACTACAAGGATGGAAGCTATTATGCACAAGTCCAGATAAATTTGTATGTTAGGGTAGAGGGAATTCTCCAAGATAGATTGCTTTACCAGCATCACAGTATTTATAATTAGTTCTCTAACGTTAATTCTGGAAATATATCCTAATAAAGAACTGGAGAGTCTATATATATATAAAATATATATATATATATATCATTAGCATTTTATTGAATATTTTACTATTTTTGAAATATTTCATTAGGATACTTTTTTTAGTATAATCATAGACATAATACATATGTATATATTTATATACGCTAATGTGTTGATGTCTAAATGATTAGTATGTCATATGCCATGTATGAATATATCAGTTTTACTTTAATTTCACAATTATTTATTATTTCTTATTTTTCTAAAATACTGTATGGAAAATAGTACTTCATTTAAAACTTTTTAAATTTTTTTAATTGTTAGAGTGGTTGAACCTTGCTTTACAAATTTGTTTATTTTGCATTACTATATCTTGTAATAATTATTTATTTATGCCTTTTATTTGCCTATTGTAGGCTTGGCAATGTCTTACATTCTGTCAGTATATTCTGTCCATATATTAATATCAGCAGAACTTCTGTAGTTTTAAATGAAAAAAATTCATCATTCCTGTTTCTCTTGTCAATGGCTTGATGGATAACTATTTGGATTCATTGAACAGATAGTAAGTAATTATTAAGTAAGCTATATTCTAGATATTTATATTGAACAAAAAGTCATGGCTATTAACTCCACAAAGTGTATTTTGAATTAAGATCTTTTACATTCCCCAAAATTCGTATGCATTCATTTTCAAATCTTCTAAGTGTTGTTTTGATTTTTTTCAATAACTGTGATTGTTGGTTTAAAGTCTGTTTTATCCGAGACTAGGATTGCAACCCCTGCCTTTTTTTGTTTTCCATTTGCGTGGTAGATCTTCCTCCATCCTTTTATTTTGAGCCTATGTGTGTCTCTGCACGTGAGATGGGTTTCCTGAATACAGCACACTGATGGGTCTTGACCCTTTATCCAATTTGCCAGTCTGTGTCTTTTAATTGGAGCATTTAGTCCATTTACATTTAAAGTTAATATTGTTATGTGTGCATCTGATCCTGTCATTATGATGTTAGCTGGTTATTTTGCTCGTTAGTTGATGCAGTTTCTTCCTAGTCTTGATGGTCTTTACATTTTGGCATGATTTTGCAGTGGCTGGTACTGGTTGTTCCTTTCCATATTTAGCGCTTCCTTCAGGAGCTCTTTTAGGGCAGGCCTGGTGGTGACAAAATCTCCCAGCATTACTACAAGGGATGTGAAGGACCTCTTCAAGGAGAACTACAAACCACTGCTCAAGGAAATAAGAGAGGATACAAACAAATAGAAGAACATTCCATGCTCATGGGTAGGAAGAATCAATATCGTGAAAATGGCCATACTGCCCAAGGTAATTTACAGATTCAATGCCATCCCCATCAAGCTACCAATGCCTTTCTTCACAGAATTGGAAAAAACTACTTTAAAGTTCATATGGAACCAAAAAAGAGCCCGCATCGCCAAGTCAATCCTAAGCCAAAAGAACAAAGCTGGAGGCATCACGCTACCTGACTTCAAGCTATACTACAAGGCTACAGTAACCAAAACAGCATGGTACTGGTACCAACACAGAGATATAGATCAATGGAACAGAACAGAGCCCTCAGAAATAATGCCGCATATCTACAACTATCTGATCTTTGACAAACCTGACAAAAACAAGCAATGGGGAAAGGATTCCCTATTTAATAAATGGTGCTGGGAAAACTGGCTAGCCATGTGTAGAAAGCTGAAACTGGATCCCTTCCTTACACCTTATACAAAAATCAATTCAAGATGGATTAAAGACTTAAACGTTAGACCTAAAACCATAAAAACCCTAGAAGAAAACCTAGGCATTACCATTCAGGGCATAGGCATGGGCAAGGACTTCATGTCTAAAACACCAAAAGCAATGGCAGCAAAAGACAAAATTGACAAATGGGATCGAATTAAACTAAAGAGCTCTGCACAGCAAAAGAAACTCCATCAGAGTGAATAGGCAACCTACAAAATGGGAGAAAATTTTCGCAACCTCCTCATATGACAGAGGACTAACATCCAGAATCTACAGTGAACTCAAACAAATTTACAAGAAAAAAACAAACAACCCCGTCAAAAAGTGGGTGAAGGACATGAACAGACACTTCTCAAAAGAAGACATTTATGTAGCCAAAAAACACATGAAAAAATGCTCATCATCACTGGCCATCAGAGAAATGCAAATCAAAACCACAATGAGATACCATCTCACACCAGTTAGGATGGCAATCATTAAGAAGTCAGGAAGCAACAGGTGCTGGAGAGGATGTGGAGAAATAGGAACACTTTTACACTGTTGGTGGGACTGTAAACTAGTTCAACCATTGTGGAAGTCAGTATGGCGATTCCTCAGGGATCTAGAACTGGAAATACCATTTGACCCAGCCATCCCATTACTGGGTATATACCCAAAGGACTATAAATCATGCTGCTATAAAGACACATGCACACGTATGTTTATTGCAGCATTATTCACGATAGCAAAGACTTGGAACCAACCCAAATGTCCAACAATGATAGACTGGATTAAGAAAATGTGGCACATATACACCATGGAATACTATGCAGCCATAAAAAATGATGAGTTCATGTCCTTTGTAGGGACATGGATGAAATTGGAAATCATCATTCTCAGTAAACTATCACAAGAACAAAAAACCAAACACCGCATATTCTCACTTAGAGGTGGGAATTGAACAATGAGATCACATGGACACAGGAAGGGGAATATCACACTCTGGGGACTGTTGTGGGGTGGGGGGAGGGGGGAGGGATAGCATTGGGAGATATACCTAATGCTAGATGACGAGTTAGTGGGTGCAGCGCACCAGCATGGCACATGTATACATATGTAACTAACCTGCACAATGTGCACATGTACCCTAAAACTTAAAAAGTATAATAAAAAAAAAATCAAAAAAAAGAATAAAAAAAACTGTGATTGTACTTCTAGTTTAATTTCTCAAATATTGTTTTTCTTGATATTTGCAACAAAACAAGATAAATGTAATGAAAAAGTGTACTATAAATATGTTGTGAGAGGATAAACAAAATTAAATATTTGTATTTGTATTTGTATTCTCCTCTGCTTTAGTATGTTATAGTAAGCTGTGAATTTCTGAGAGTTATAGTAGTATTTTCAAAGCATTTCCCCAGTGATTTTTTCATTCTGTAGCACCAATTAGGGCTAGTATACAGTATTTCAATTTAAAAAATTCTGCTGTAGAATATCTCTACAGCTATCAACCTGTCATCTATCCACCTTGATTAACTGTCTCTATATGTTAAAAATACTTATTCTTCAAACTCACCTAAATCTTCTTTTGAATGGGGCAGAAATTGTAGCTCTAAATTACCTTTCCCACCTTATCCAGCTACACTAGAACACATTTTTTTCCTTTTTAGAGTTTTTATTCTTTTTACCAATTTTCTGTTAATTTTCCATGTAAATTTGGGTATTTCAAGAATGTGTATCCTAATACATACATCTATACTTCTTTTAATATCATCAACAAATTGTTTTGCTGCATCTCTATTCTTTAATTAAAAATTACATTGAGGCTAGTATATTTTTTTAAATTTTGTTTTAGTTTGTTTCATTTTTCGGCTTCTTTTTAATCTATTTTTCAATTTGATTTTATGTTTTGTTATTAAATTAATAAAATATTATTCTGATTGAATTTGTATTGCGTTATGTTGATTAAGAAAGCTGAAGAAAGTAACAAACATCAATATTTAACCATCTCTTCCAGGAACATGATTTGCTTTTTCTTTAAGTCTGTTAAAATACTTACATTTAAATATTGCTGATAAACTATATACTATTTGATAATATTTAAGATTTCTGCATCAGTACACGTAGATAAGATAACTCTATAATTTTTTACAAAGTTATCCTTATTAGATTTTGGGACAGTCTTACTCATGCAAGTTTTAAAAATATCTGTACAAAGTAAATCATTTATGTGTAACTCAATAGTGTTGACACATTTTATTTCTGATAAGAAAATTAGATGCATATAAATAGAAAAAATAATTTGGGTATAAGGCTGTGTTTAAGATTAATGACAATGATTTATAGTTACATATTTATAAACATTTTCTAATACATGTTTTTGAAATACATTTCAGATGATTTTTAAGACACAAAAATATTTTAAAAATATTTTTATTAAAGTAATTCATTTCCTTCTATTTTGAGTATTGAATCAAACATAAGTCAAACATAATACTCCTATTGAATATTGAGATCGAACATAATGTTACTCTTTTTTTAAGTGACTTTTAATTGTTCTAAAAGCATTGATCATAAATTATTACGTTTCCTTCCCAAAACTGAATGGTTTTATTGTGATATTAGGTGTTTAAAAAATATCTATGACAGACACATTGGGATAATGAAAAGCTTAATGGCATAAATGTAATGACGTCATCTACCTTCTGTAAGTAAACTCACTTTGTGATCTAAGGCAAATTTCTTCATCTTTCTGGCCCTCTGCTTCCTTGTATATAAAATTAAGGTGTGCAATCACAGCACCAGCCAAAACCGGCCAAACTTTATTGGTAAAAGAATGTCAACTTATCTTCTAGGTATAACAGAGCCAAAATTGCAAGTCTTGTAGCCTGGGCATGTACAACAGAAAAAGCTTTGACATCTAACAACATCCAGAAACTAGGTAACCTCCCCAAGAAATTCACCTCAACACACTTTACTGTAAATGATCAAATTTGAAGCCTTCCAATCACATCCGCCCAAGCCAACATTTCTAAATCCTTTCCCTTGCCCTCTGACCCCTTAAAACTTGTGCTAGACCCAAAATCAGGGAGACAGATTTGAGCCATATCTCCTGTCTCCCTGCTGGCCAGTCTCACAATGAAACCTTTCTCTTCTCCACAGCTAGTGCTACAGTATTGGCTTCTATGCACATTGTTCAGCAATCTCATTTGCTCAGTAACAGGCATCCATAACTGACATTAGTTTACTATATACGCAGCATTCATTTTGGGATCCACTTTTCAGTTTATTTGGTTTTGCTGAGATTGAGCCTCCCCCGAGTCTGCTTGATGTTGAAGTTGATCTAGAACAGGTCAATAAGAATTATATCTCTACAGTTGTATTATTATTCGGTAGTGATAGTGAAACGAGGACAATCTAAAGTGATTCTAAAAATTTTGCTAGAATTGTTGAGGAAGAAGTACTCACTTTTTACCTTGCTTATAAAGGTAGTGAGAAGTAAGAGGTAGTAGACATCTTTACTAGAGTCTACTAGAGTGCAACTCTAGATAAGTGCACTTGAGAAAGAAGTTGATAGAGAAAAAGGCAATGTAAAGAAACATAAATACAAAGTTGAAAATAAAAATTTCATGACATCCTTGCTACTCTGAATTCAACTGAGCTTGAAGTTGGTTCTCCCCCTGGAAATTTATATTATGTATGTCAATATCCTTGCCCCTTTTTGTATGAACTAATTTGTGATGTATCTGTCACATATAACACAATGTTATAACATAAAATATAATCTTGATTTAAATGAACTTTATAAATTAGTATTCTAATGTTTTTAAATGCTAAAGTCGTTTATGGAAAGAAACAAAAAAAAACAATGTTCAAAACTTCTTTGAAGAAAGACACTATTCCCCTATAAAATTTACTATTTGAAAGCTAGCATTTTTTTTAATAATTTTTGAATGTTTACTTAACATATTGACCAAAATTATCTTATAGGTACACTTAAAACCTTGATTAATAAAGTCAAGATAAATATTACATAACACAAGATACTTTTAAAAATACTTATAAATTAGACATGGTGCCCTGTGCCTGCAATCCTAGTGACTCAGGAGGCTGAGGAAGGAAGATTGCTTGTGCCCAGGAGATGGAAGCTGCAGTGAGTTATGATCCTGCCATTGCACTCCAGCCTGGGTGATAGAATGAGACCCTGAGATTCCATCTGTCTCTCTTTTTTTTGCATGACAGAGTCTTGACTTTTGAATGATGACGAGTACACAAAGTAATAACATGTAACAAGTTCCCGAATTCTATCATCTAATAATTTGATTCAGAGAAATTAAAAGCAGCCCAATCATATTAGTATTCATTGTTCTAGCCATTAGTAGGAATGAACAACTTTAAGGCTGGCTGCTGCTTCACACAGGTTACAAAAACCTATTTACTGGTTTTACACAGATGAAGTTCTTGACCTTCAAGAAAGCATTAGAGAGAAAAAAATTAATCTCTTTCTTTCTTCAAAGAATTCCTTTTACTAAATCGAAGAAACAGAAAGTCAACATCATTATATATGTTGCTTGAGCCAAAAGGCATAGGAAAACAGACAACATATACCCATTAAATTTCTAAGAAACAAGAGATTAAAAGACTAAATCTTGCTGGGCGCAGTTGCTCACACCTGTAATCTCAGCACTTTGAGAGGCTGAGACGGGTGGATCAGTTAAGGTCAAGAGTTCAAGACCAGCCTGGCCAACATGGTGAAACCCTATCTCTACTAAAAATACAAAAAAATAAAAATAAAATTAGCTGGGCATTGTGGTGTGTGCCTGTAATCCCAGCTACTCTGGAGGCTGAGGCAGAATTGCTTAAACCCATGAGGCGGAGGTTACAGTGAGCTGAGACTGAGTCACTGCACTCCAGCCTGGGCAACAGAGCAAGACTCTATCTCAAAAAAAAAAAAAAAAAAAAGAGATTAAGTCTCTAAATAAGTTCCAAGTCTGTACAGAGGCTAGATTCGATACTCTTCGAAGAATGATGGGACCTACTATAAAATACAGAAATAATTTAATGCCTTTTCATAAGAATAAAACTCAGCCAAAAAACACATGAAAAAATGCTCATCATCACTGGCCGTCAGAGAAATGCAAATCAAAACCACAATGAGATACCATCTCACACCAGTTAGAATGGCAATCATTAAAAATCAGGAAACAACAGGTGCTGGAGAGGATGTGAAGAAAGAGGAACACTTTTACACTGTTGGTGGGACTGTAAACTAGTTCAACCATTGTGGAAGTCAGTGTGGCGATTCCTCAGGGATCTAGAACTAGAAATACCATTTGACTCAGCCATCCCATTACTGGGTATATACCCAAAGGACTATAAATCATGCTGCTATAAAGACACATGCATACGTATGTTTATTGCGGCATTATTCACAATAGCAAAGACTTGGAACCAACCCAAATGTCCAACGATGATAGACTGGATTAAGAAAATGTGGCACATATACACCATGGAATACTGTGCAGCCATAAAAAATGATGAGTACATTCCTTTGTAGGGACATGGATGAAATTGGAAATCATCATTCTCAGTAAACTATCACAAGAACAAAAAACCAAGCACCGCATATTCTCACTCATAGGTGGGAATTGAACAATGAGATCACATGGACACAGGAAGGGGAATATCACACTCTGGGGACTGTTGTGGGGTGGGGGGAGGGGGGAGGGATAGCATTGGGAGATATACCTAATGCTAGATGATGAGATAGTGGGTGCAGCGCACCAGCATGGCACATGTATACATATGTAACTAACCTGCACAATGTGCACATGTACCCTAAAACTTAAAGTATAATAATAAAACAAAAATTAAAAAAAAGAATAAAACTCAAGCTGTGCTCAAGCATCATATTCCATGAGGACATCTAAAATGACAATCTATGGAAGAGATGCATCTTTCTTCTCTTATCCATTTATGGAGTAGATTTCGTGGATTTTTGGCTGGATTTCTCAAAGACCAACAAGTGACCCAAGCCTTCATCCCTGTTCTGCCTGAAGTAGTTATGGAAGATGATCATCTTCTCCTAGTTCTCCTCCACTTCAGTGCTGCAACTGCCCTATGATCCCAGTGCATGGGTTTCTTGGCCTTGAACTCTTCTCCCTCTGCAGGAGGTACTGTTCAATTTCAGCCTTAGCTTCTTTGGCCTGGGTCAGCCTCTGTTTATTTGGCTTGTGGGCCTCCATCACCTCTGCCTGCAACAGCTACTGGATCACCTGCAACTGACTTGCCATGGCAGCAGCCTGAGATACCATCTCTTAAAAATAAAATAATAATAATGAAAAAAAGCTTGTAAATGACCTTCTTATTGGCTTAGTCCAATTCTCTGGCATATTTTACCTGGATCATTATAATAGCCTTCTAACTGTTCTCTCCATTTTTACATGTTTCTTATTAGTCTTTTCTCAATACATCCGTTGAAGTTACTGCTTTAGAATACAACTCACATCACCCTTGGTTCAGAACATTTTAATGGCATGTTCAAAGGGAATTTAAAAAGCTCTAATGGCCTGAATGGCCCTCCATGATATCATCTCCAAGATCTCACTGACATCAAATGTTATCACTCTCCCTCCACAAACCATACCATAGGGCACTCCTTGCTTTTTCTCATACATTAAACATATTCCTCTCCCAAGTGTCTACATTATTCCTCCTACAAATATATCTGTGGCTTCTTTCAAATTTCTATTCCCTTTCCTTGCTCAGTTTTTCTGTTTCACTTAGCTCTAATCAATTACTTATTTATTTTTCTCTTTTACCCTTGCTCCAACCTCTGTCAGAAATTCAGCTTCTTGTGCCCATGAGATATATATTTAAAAAAATAATTATTTTATTCATTAATGGGCACTCAGTGTTCAGAACAATGCTTGCAAATAGTTGGAGTCAAAAAGTATGTTGAATTAAGAGATTAGTAAATGTGCTGGTTTATGAATGACAATAAATGTGATACAGTTGTTGATCAATAGCTATTTTTTTAATTGAAGGACAAATGAATGATTAAATGAATTAAAATAAAATGACAAGTATATTTCTGATATACTCTGGCCATATCAAACAAAAAGCAGTACATTGTATGCTACAAAGACTTTGCAGTTGAATGGCAGACAGATAATGCCATCTTACATTTATAACTATCCTTGTAATTTTCAGAGTCTCTTATCTTTGATTTATAAAAATATCCTTTTGAGATGGAGAGCCAGTTACCAATTTATTCTTTGATCCAAATTTGACCTCCTTTTCTTGGCTTTGTGATACCAGACCCGGACCTTATAAACGGTTCTCCTTTGCCGGATGGCACAATATTGTGCTTTGTTATTAAAGGGTAAAGAGGAAACACTGAAGAAGAAAAGGGTTTGTCTTACTACCTCGAATGTGCTCCTCTCTTCTAGGGGCTGCATAATTCAGTAGCCAGTGGTGTGTGGAGCATCTTGTATCACCCATTTCCAGCAGGCAGTGTCTCAATGAGTTCCTCTGGCATCACAATGAGCGGTTTTCTGCTTTCCAGGTCCACTTTTTTTGGATCTTCCTAAACTTCTCCACTATTCAGTGGGCACATTCTATCCAACAAGCTGTTTATTTATCAAGGGTGGTCCTCTGGACGTTTGTTTCTATCTTGGGCCCTCTGCCTCAGCCATCGCGGTGTTGGCTGCCCTCTGTCTCTGCTATTCTTGTCATATATTTATTTTTACTTCCTAGGAATTAATGACTTGATACTACTTAATACTACTTTATATTAATTTTTCTTAAATTATGGAGTAGTTCTGTCTTCTGACTGTACCCTCCCTAATACAAATAGACATAAAATGTCCTATCTTATTAATAAGGAAAATTGTATCAGTCCATTCTCATGCTGCTGATAAAGACATACCCAAGACTGGGTAATTTTTTTAAAAAAGGAGGTTTAATGGACTCTCAGTTCCATGTGGCTGGGGAGCCGGGGCTTCTTGGCCTCACAGATTCCAAGGAATGAAACCTTGGGCCATGCAGTGAATGGTATAGCTCTATTAGAAGCTGTGGGTCACAGAAGAGAAAACCTTGGAATCCAGCGACTAGTGTTCAGCTCAATTAGGACGAACCCAGGCACTTAGCCACGCAGGAACAATGGCAAGCCTCTAGCGCAATCGGGAGTGGCAATGGGTGCCTTGCTGGATGAGAAGCACAGCAGACAGAGAACAAAAGCTCAGCTTGAGCCTGAACAAATACAGACCAGAAGAGTGTGCAGTTGCAAGATTTAACAGAGTGAAAACAGAGCTCCCATACAATGGGAAGGGACCCAAAGAGGGCTGTCCGAACTGGCTTGAATGCCTGGGTTTATATCCCAATCATTGTTCCTCCCTCTGTGCTCTCAGGTGATAGATGATTTGACTATTTCTTTACTTCCTGCTTTTAGCTAATTGGTATTTCAGTGAGCTCTCTTTAGTACCTGATTGGTAGGGTGTGAGCTGAGTTACAAGTCCCGTGTTTAAGGTGGGTGTGGTCACCTTCCACAGCTAGGCTTAGGAATTCTTAGTTGGCCTAGGAAATGCAGCTAGTCCTGTTTCTCAATACTAGTTCTTTGAACACCTCAAATTTTGGGGTAAGTGGCAGTATCTTGGTAATTTATCCACATTTACATTCTGAGTTATCCTGCCAGTGAGGTAGTACAGGTACTATGAGAAAGCATAACTGCTGATAGACAAGAAAATAAATGAAGAAACACACCTCACTTGAATAAAGTAAATTATTATTATCAGTCTGTTTGAGTGTGCCCTTTTGGATATAAATAGCATTAGATTATTCCATACAGCCTGGACAGTGATTCAAACACCAGGTTGCTTTTCAACAGCCTATCTGATGCAGATTCAAATAATTTCATAGAATGCCCTTTTTTCCAAATGTTAATTTTTACAATGCTCATTTAAAACTGGATAAAATAGGTTCACACTGATACAATTTTCTCAGCTGTAATTTCCAAAAGAATTGGGTATATAAAAGTTATTCCAAAAAAGTGGCTGTAATACTGAACAATTTTCTCTAAATACAGTTTTTAAAATACGGTTTTAAATCATTGTTTGTTTCTTTATTGACTCACATCCGTATTGCCATTTATAGCTTTGGCATTTTTTTATAGAGCATCTCCTAACTATTAAAGTTCTACTTTCAGGAAATTTCAGGTTCCTTTGTGTAGAATGAAAGCAATTAAAGACCCCTAGTCTGACATGATACTCAAGTTTATTTGCCTCAAGTTCTCTTTCTAAATGTCCAAATCACTTTGCAAGTAAAATTAAATTAACTTTTAAATAAAATTCCCTTTGAATTATAAAGTTTTATTGTATGTAGGGCTTAAGGAAAAAACAATCAACATCACTGTAGATAGAAAACTTTTTACTGTTTTAAAAGTAAAATAAGACTTGAAATGAGCTGTTCTAACTTCAAGTCACTATTCTGCCATTTGTAAGTGTTACGGCCATTATGGCCATGAGAATTAATTTGCCATTTTTGCATTGCAGTTTTATTATTAAACAAAAGGATATCAATATTATACATTATGCAATAAAATAATATAATTAATGCAACACTGTTTTAGTCATATGATGTAAAATGTTCCTGGATCCTAAGTGTTATAAAATACACAGCTCCTTTCACATATTATGACTGCGTTATATATATGTATATATAATATACACACACATACTACTAATTCACCCACCATGTATTAATAATTTATGACTACCTAGTATGAACCAAACATTCTAATTTATAAAATAATTCTTGACAAATAATATTATATGCTAAGTTAATTAATTTCTTACATGCTATCAAAAGTCTCAGATGAAATCATAAATTACTATTTGGAATGACAATAAGTGAAAAAACTCTAGTTTCATAAGAGAAGCTAGAGCAGAAGTGCCTCACACAGTTGGTATATTTATTAGATATTTGGTATTGAAGACACAGAAATGATATGAATTTCAAGCAAAAAATATTCTAGGCTTAGAATTGAATCTGTGTCTAGCATGGAGTAGAATGTAAAGTGTTTTGGTCCCTTCATGTTAGTTGAACCAAGACACATTGAAAGTGTTACTGTACAGGCTGCAACAATTTATTTTTATTACCCAATGGGGTCACAGCTCTACAGTACTGGCAAGGAGAACTATGGCTGGAACATACAGGATCCACTGGCCATATTGTAGTACATTTATTTCTAAACAATAATTGTCAGTGGGGTCTACAGTTCCCCCAAAGAGACAACACAACTAGGTGTAGGATTAACGATGATTTGTGACGTCCTACTAAGAAAGTTATGAAGCCAACCTGCAATAGGTAAGAGTAAAGTGAAATGAGTAGTGGAAAAAAGAAGCTGATGATCTAATTCAGCCTAATGTCCTGCTAGAGATGAAGAATCAGAGCAGCTATAATTTTGTTGTTGCCATTATTCATTTGAATGATTTTTCTGTAATTTTATATGAAAAGTATTTGTGGCATTTCATTTTATCATTTAAATTCTAGCAGTAACTGTGACTGAATTGACATCATCCCATCATAATTGTGGTTGCTGATGGGACTTCATGTTTCCTTGTTTTCAGGACAGAAGACCTGGTAGTTTCTTCTCCCAAGTAAAGGACATAAATGTATGCTGAGTGGCAAAACAGGATTAGATACACTACTTTTTCTCTGTTTACACTGCATATTTATTTACCAACCTCTCTAACTTGCTCTAACTTCTATAATTTGCATTATCTGGGCTCCATCATCCTCTGGATGCAAGCAGTCGAAGGGAAAGACTGGCAGGATATCAAAAGTGGAGAGAGAGAAATATTGACGCAATGATTCGCATGCTCTGTCCCTGCCATTTCCTTCTTGATTTACTGTGGGTCTGACAGTGTCTGTGTGTCTAATGCGTGATGACTTATTTTCCATAATTTCTCTCTTTTCTACATTTACTGTGTTTACATCCCTTTTCCTTTAGTTCTAGATGTGGTAATGAAGTCTTGATGATTCCTGCTATTATCCACTTCACACTGCCTGTTGGTTCTCTTTCACTTGATTACAACAGTGTGTGTCTAACTTTAACCTGAGACCTTGTACACACTTCTGTGAGCAGTCCCTTCAGGAAACCTTCAGAGAAAACTTTGAGTGTTGCCTCTGTTGTCTGCTGTGTACTTGAATACTAAACCAATCAATGGAGCTCCATCTTGACAAATATTTTCTTTCTACCAATATTATCTCCTTTAGCCTTTGTTCATTTCTATTGAGACTCAAATTTTCTTTAGAGGAGAGTTTTAGCCTGTACTATTGCTTAAATGTCATGGAACCCAGCAACTAGTATTCAGCTCAATTAGGATGAACCCAGGCACTTAGCCACACATCAACAATCATGAGCCTCTAGCCCAATCAGGAGCGGCAATGGGCGCCTTGCCGGATTAGAAGAGCAGGAGCTTTGAGCAAACTGCACTAATAGAGTCTTGTAAATTCCCAGGACAGTAGACAGCCTGGAAAAAAGCAACAAAACAAAACAAACAAAACCCCACATACTACAGAGATTAGGAAAAGCAGAGGGAAGTGACCTGATAGGAGGTTTCGATTTGTTACAGATTAATTATGTGAGCAAAATTTAAAATGTGGAACAACTTTATATTTTAAACTTTGTCCAGTGTGTAAGGGCAAAGGAGACTAAAACCATTGATTTAGGTAAAATTAAACACAAAACCAAAGAATAAAATCGGTTCTGATTTTATTTGTCCTCTGGCAGCAACATCTAACTCCTTGCTTTACAGTGGATGCCATAGGAGTTATAGGAGCCTAGCACAGGAGCAGGATGGAGGGGAGTTACTTAAGGAAGGTATTAAAGCAATCATTACATGAATGGAAGGTTGATGTCACATACATTGCATACCAACATGAAAACACTACAAATCATGGAGATGTCTATCTGCAAACATCAAGAAGATGCCCCAGAACTTTGTGAGGGCCTTATAGACAGTATTACTATTCTACAGTTTATGGTTTGGAAAAATTATTCAGTTTTGTCTTCCCTGCTACTTTCTCACCTTCTGCAAACATATAGTCAATAAAAAACAGTTTTGTTGCAATCATGTATTTATCTTAAGGGATTAAATGGGCCAAGTGAATTAGAACAGGCCATTCAGAGTTGTTGAAATGTAAGATTATTTCACTTTCTTTCTGACATTATAGATCCCTTACCTCTGTATGAACTGACCTGTGACCCTCAATGGAAAAGACATCACTCAAAATAGGCACGTAGTAATTCTAAGTGTAATGTAGTTATAAAAAATATCTTCAAAAACATGTTAAGTTAAAAAAATAGATTTGTCTGGACTCTTGATATAGTAGATTTACATGCTTTTGTGTTTTATTCAATTACATTCTGTTAATTTAAGGCCATGACCCATATGACAAATCTGTAAACTTTGCCATAGTCTGAATATGTGTGTTATCCACAATTTAAATGTTGAAATTGTAGTCCCCAAGATGATGATATTAGGAGAAGGGGGTCTTCGGGAGATGATTAAGTCATAAGGGCAGACCTCTGGTAATGGGATTAGTGTCCTTATAAACGAAGCTCAAGAGAGACCCATCTCTCCTTCTTCCACATGAAGACAAAGTCAAGAAGGTGCTGTCAACTAACCAGAAAGTTGACTCTCACCAGACACAGAATCTGCCAACAACTTGATCTTGGACTTCCTAGCCTCTAGACTGTCAGAGATAAATTTCTGTTGTTTATAAGCCACTCACTTTATGGTATTTTGTTATAGTAGTCCAAACATACTAAAACACTTGTTAAAGAGGAAAACATTTTGAGGAAAATCTCAAATAAACATATTTTCAAAGAAAATGTAATATAGGCAACTTCAGCAAAGTCTCAGGATACAAAATCAATACGCAAAAATCACAGGCATTCCTATACACCAATAACAGACAAACAGGAAGCCTAATCATGAGTGAACTCCCATTCACAATTGCTAGAAAGAGAATAAAATACCTAGGGATACAACTTACAAGGGATGTGAAGGACCTCTTCACGGAGAACTACAAACCACTACTAAAGGAAATAAGAGAGGACACAAATAAATGGAAAAACATTTCATGCTCATTAATAGGAAGAATCAATATTGTGAAAATGGCCATACTGCCCAAAGTAATTTGTAGATTCAATGCTATCCCCATCAAGCTACCACTGACTTTCTTCACAAAATTAGAAAAAACAACTTTAAATTTCATATGGAACCAAAAAGGAGCATGCATAGCCAACACAATCCTAAGGAAAAAGAACAAAGCTGGAGGCATCATGCTACCTGACTTTAATACTACAAGGCTACAATAACCAAAAGAGCATGGTACTGGTACCAAAGCAGATACATAGACTAATGGAACAGAACAGAGGCCTCAGAAATAACACCACACATCTACAACCATCTGATTTTTGACAAACCTGACAAAAACAAGCAATAGGAAAAGATTCCCTATTTAATAAATGGTGCTGGGAAAATTGGCTAGCCATATGCAGAAAACTGAAACTGGACCCCTTACATACACCTTACAAAAAATTAACTCATGATGGATTAAAGACTTAAGTGTTAGACCTAAAACCATAAAAACCCTAGAAGAAAACCTAGGCAATAGCATTCTGTCAATAGGCATGGGCAAATACCTCATGACTAAAACACCAAAAGCAATGGCAACAAAAGACAAAATTGACAAATGGAATCTAATTAAACTAAAGAGCTTCTGCACAACAACAACAACAACAACAAAACTATCATCAGAGTGAACAGAATGGGAGAAAAATTGTGAAATCTATCCACCTGACAAAGAGCCAATATCCAGAATCTACAAAGAACTTAAACAAATTTACAAGAAAAAACAAACAACCCCATCAAAATGTGGGCAAAGGATATGAACAGACACTTCTCAGAAGAAGACATTTATGCAGCCAACAAACATATGAAAAAATGCTCATCATCACTGGTCATTAGAGAAACACAAATCAAAAGCACAATGAGATACCATCTCATGCCAGTTAGAATGGTGATCATTAAACAGTCAGGAAACAACAGATGCAGGAGAGGATGTGGAGAAATAGGAACGCGTTTACACTGTTTGTGGGAGTGTAAATTAGTTCAATCATTGTGGAAGACAGTATGGCGATTTATCAAGGATCGAGGTCCAGAAATACCTTTTGATCCAGCAATTCCATTACTGGGTATATAGGCAAAGGATTATAAATCATTCTACCATAAAGACACATGCACACATATGTTTATTGCAGCACTATTAACAATAGCAAAGACTTGGAACCAACCCAAATGCCCATCAATGATAGACTCGATAAAGAAAATGTGGCACATATACACCACAGAATACTATGTAGCCATAAAAAAGGATGAGTTTATGTTCTTTCCAGGGACATGGACGAAGCTGGAAACCATCATTCTCAGCAAACTAACACAAGAACAGAAAATCAAACACTGCATGTTCTCACTCATAAGTGGGAGCTGAACAATGAGAATACATGGACACAGGGAGGGGAACATCACACACCGGGGCCTGTTGGTGGGTGGGGGTTAGGGGAGGGGTATCATTAGGAGAAATACCTAATGTATATGATGGGTTGATGGGCACAGCAAACCACCATGGCACATGTATACCTATGTAACAAACCTGCACGTTCTGCACATGTACCCCAGAACTTAAAGTATAATAATAATAAAAAAAGAAAATATAAAATACCATACTTGCCTTCAGAGAAGAATTTACAGTGTAATTAAATGAGCCAATATCAAGGTGTTTTTCATAACTTAAAACATTATTTTTATATACCCTGCACTTAAAATACTTGGCAGGAATCTAACAAATAAAATGTAAACCTTTCCTATATTTATTTTACATACTATCAATATAGCTTACTACTATTTTGCTTCCTATACTCACACACTTAAGAAGGAAGTACTATCTCAAAGCAGAAGAAAAATAAAGTCTCACCAAATATGAAACAAAAGAAAATGTTGTATAAAACAAATATGTAAATATGATATAAAATAAATTTTAATTCACCATTACACTTTCCAAAATACTTTATAGTAATGCATTTATGTTCACATTAAATGTACAATATTTCCTAATTTTGATTAATCTTAACTAGTATTTATAATACTCTAACTATTCATGAAGTCTGTTGAATGGTTGTATAATGGACTTGTATTGTAGTAGAATCTTTTATTAACATATGTCAAATTTTTGGTTAGATGCTTACAAAATTGCTCAATTTGAGGGCCATGGCTCAGAGTAGTAAGTTTTAATCCATGATCCTAGAGAGGAATATGAAACAAAGCAAAACAAAAATTCTCATTATAGTTCAAGCTGAGAAGAGGAGTAGGCTTTAATTATTCCTCTACTATACTATTTTTTAGACTTTTGGTAGGAACATAGATTTTTATATAATAATCAATGTTCTTTTGAATGTAAAATACTACAAAATCCCCCCCAGAATTAACATAGATTTATATTTATTCTTAACGGTAATCCCACAATTTCAAAATTGCATACAAATATTTTATGCATTACTTTAATACAGTGTAAATGTGGTTAATATTTAGAAATCATGATTATGTATTAATGACAGAAGAAAATATCTTCCTTATATTAAATGAATTTATTTGCTTATGCTAAAAATTTCCATATACAGTTTTACCAGAGTAATAAAAGCAGCTTTACCACACACACACACACACACACACACACACAAAACTCTGAGTGTAGGAAAACAATCTGCTCTGAGACACCTATGAAAATACAGACTCAGGTAGCATAGAGGCATATGAAGAGATTTTTTTTCTCACATAATATAAGAGTAGATCAAAAGTAAGATATATGGTATTAACAAGTAAATAAATTACAAATAAGCTTATGGTAGGGTAATCTAACATAGACAGATGGAACTAGACAAGGCCTCCAGGATAAATGATGGCTGAATAACAACTTAGGAAATGGGTATCAGTATCCCATGGAAGAAAATTTCATTGAACACAAGCACATGAGAATATGGAGAATCCTGTAAAACACATATTCAGCTAGAACACAGGCTTTCCTTTATTATTTTCCAGCACAGTACCTGGCATAAGTCAACTCTCAATGAATTGAAGTCTACTAAAGTTTGGTGACCAGCTTTTTGCCCTGTATCCATAGACCTGCCTCCGCTTTTTAACCTGCATTCACACACTAGTTACATAATTTGCTCAGTAGAGGGCCTCATATTGTGTGAAAGTATGAAACATAGAAATGAATAAAGAAGAAGAGAAAAAGATAAAAGGCATGAGAAAGGTACACAGAAATAAAAGTAGAAATGAATATATATATATAGAAATGTATATATATTTTTCTCATACATATATGGCAAGACATATTCCTTGAAATTTGTTCATACAGGAAAATTTATTCAATGTTGATTGTTCCCTGTCCTAACAGACATTGATCCACCTCCTTAAACTAAGTTGATTTAAAGGCATAAGGGGAATAAGTGGTTATCAGGATTGTTTTATCATCTGCTCTTTTATTATCAAAATGTTCTGACCTTTTCCATTGGTAGGAAATATATGCCCTGAAGGCCCTGAGAGTGATTCTTCTTAGTTAATGAACAACCTATTCATAATTGATGCACAAAATGAAATGTTTTGCTTATATGTAATCCAAACACCACTTGTTCAAATCCATATCTATATTTTTACCAAGCTCATAATAACAGAACACAATTTCTTAGCAAGGATTCATAAATACTAGATATAATTGGAAAAGATCATAGCATAACTATGAATTATATGTTTAAATAAGTCTTCTTTGTTGCTGAAATGATATTTCCTTATTTCCCCACCACATCCCCACACAAACTGAGTGAGTTGGTGAGTTGGCCTCTACTTTCCATACCCAAAGTTCAATCAGATTATATTATATTTCCTGGAGGACACATTATTTGGAGCATGTTGAATCATTACCTACAAAATGAAGATGATCTGTATCACTTTTCACACTTTGCCAGTAATAAGAAATGCAATACTCATTGTGTCTGTTTGAGTTTTGGAAACAATGATTCACATAAGAGTGTGCTACTCCAATTAATTAACTTAATCATTTTAAGATTGTGAGAGAGATCTGAAAGAAATAAAAAAAAATTCTTCCACAGGAGTTTTAATTAAAGCCTTTCTATATTTAACAACAACTATTCTCTGGGTGAATGGAACACTGTCAAGAAAGATTAGCTAAATTATCTTCCCAGTTTAGCCCTCATTCAAAGGAGGTCTATTTTTTCAATATCTAGTCCATGTTTGGTATTTCATTTAGCCCATGTCCCTAATCCCTCTTTATAAGTAATAAAATAACAGAAAATGCTGTATACTCTTAGTTCCTTTATTTCCCATAACTAGCTTTACATCTTGAAAATCTGTTTATGTAATTGGATCTCTTTTAAATGAACAGAAATAAAGAGAATAAATGAAATCTATAATACTGTAGTCTGGTGATTTATATTCAGTTACTGTTTAACAGTCAATAATTGACCTCAGGAAAGACAAAAGGAGAAAACTACCACTTTTGTTAACTAACCTTTTATTAATTCATTTTATCATTATTTAGCAGCTACCACGTGTTTAAGGCACTGAAAAAAGTTTATCGTTATATTCTGCATGTCTCTTAAGCAAAAGGAATACTTAATCTATGTCAGGTTTCATGACTATTCATTATACACCAAAACATATATTTTTATTATGATATTGATTGATTTTATTTTAAATTATTTGATTCAGTGAAGACTGCATTTTTTTAAATTGTTTTCTGCCACTTCCAGAACTCAACATTAAAGTCCTTTAACTTGGATTTTCTTCTGTTGATCCCCACCAATTTCAAGATTAGAAATTTTCATGGCTATTTTCATGTTATTTGTTTACACATTTCAACTAAATTCTGTATAACAGTATCTGCTGTAATTAAAAACTAGAATTGAATCAAACATTAATATGGAGGACAGATGGATATTGACAGTTCAAAGATTAATAATGTTGACTGGTAGAGGTTGGTGTTGGTATTTCATGGATTAATAATTAATTTTGATATTTTGTCTCTCTATACTAAAAAAATGCCACCTCACCTCAAAGAAAGCAAGCTCTCAGGATCACTGAGACTATTTTTGACCAAATACTCATTTGTTGCATCTTAGTATATGTGGCTATCTAGGAGGTCGGGGACAAACGTCTGTTTCAGACAAGTTTAACGTGTACATGTCATGATTAATACACAGGCTGCATGAGTCTCTGTGTTACAAAATGGCAATTTTTAAAGGAAAAAAATAAAATGTCAATATTATTGACAATGAATAAAATGGCTATGGATTAAACTGATTCACTAAAATTCATTACTAATTAAGCTTTCACTTATACAACAATGGTCAAAATCAAGGCAACCTGTACACTTTTTTAAAAAATGAAATATAATCTAGTGGTCAAAAGCTTTGATTCTTGGGTCAAACTGTGTTTGATTTTTAACTGCATTGATTCATATTAGCATTTAGATATTAGAATAATCCCTGCTTAATGGCCAAGTGCCTGAGCCTCTTTGTGACACAGTTTCAGCATCAGAAAATGTGATATTAGAAACTATATCATAGAGTTGATGTGAGGATTAAGTAATTTGCTATGTGGAAACCACTTAGAACAATACCTCGCACATACTAAGTGCCACTTGAGGGTTTGTTCTATAAACTGTTTTTGTCTGAATCTGAATCTACACTTTACTAACTTAGAAGAATAATCAAAGAATTCAAAAGGAGTGAGCAAGACAGGCATGTAGGTGGTTTGCATTTACGTGAGGCTGAGTAGGAAAGCCTCCCTAAGGTGACAAAGGAGTCATGGCTTGAATAAACTGTGGAAATAAGTTATGTAATTCTCCACAGGAGAAGCATTACTGGCAGGAAGATCTGCAAGTGTAAAAGCACCAGACAGAAGCTCCTTGATCTTATAGGAAAAGCTTCTCATTCTCACCACTGAGTATGATATAAGATATGAGCTTTTCACATATGACTTTTATTATGTTGAGATAATTTCCTTCTATCATTAATTTGTGTTTTTTATCATGAAAAGCTGTTAAATTGTGTTAAATGCTTTTTCTCTATGTGATTTTTATTCTTTATCCTGTTAATGTTGTGTACTATTGATGGTTGAGCAAACACATTTCTAAGCATATTGTGAATATTAATCAATTCAAACCTTCAATAACACCATGCAGTAAGTAATAACACTACCCCTTCTATACAAATGAAGGAAGTGAAGCAAAAGGACATGCCATATTATATATCTGATAAGAAGTTAATATGCAAAATATACAAAAAATTCCTATAGGTTAGTAGTAAATTAAATACATAAATAAATAAATAAAGGGTAAAGGACTTGGATAGATATTTCCCCCCAAAAGACATTAAAATAACCCACAGGTATAAAAAAATGTCCAACTGTCATGAATCATTATGGAAATGTAAGTCAAAAAATGAAATATTGCCTCACACCTGTTAGAATGACGATTCTCTAAAAAGCCCAGAAAATAACAACTGTTGATAGGAATGTGAGCCATTGTAACCCTTGTGCAATGTTGGTAGGAATGCAAAATAATGCAGCTGTTAGGAAAAACAGTACTGAGGTTTTCTAGAATTACTGTATGATCCATCCACCTCACTTCTGGGTATTTATCCAAAGGATTGAAATCAGAATCTCAACAAAATATCTGCAGCCTCATGTTCATTGCAGCACTGTGCAGGATGGTCAAGATATGGAAACAACTTAAATGTCCACCGATGGATAAATGAATGAAGAAAATGTGGTAGATATATACAATGGAATATTATTAGGCACCAGAAAACAAGAAAATTCTGCCATTTATGAAAGAAAGCATAGCTGAAACTTGAGGAAATTATGTTAAGTGAAATAAGCCAGTTTCAAAAACACTTCATGATTTCCCTTACATGAGTAACTCAAGTAGTCAACAAAGTAGAATGGTGATTACAAGATGAGGGGAAGGGGAAATGAGGAGCTGCTGGTTCAATGATTACTGAGTATCAATCATGCAAGAAGAAAAAGTTGTAGGTCTCTAGGACTTATCTGTCTTGTATAACTGAAACTTTGTACCCTTTGGTTAATATTGAGGTATAGTTAACAATATTGTATTGTATACTTAAAAATTTGCTAAGATGGGAGACCTTATGTTAACCATTCTTATCAGTAATAATAATAATAAATAGGACAGGTGGAAACTTTTACAGATGATGGAGAGCTTTACGGCATAGATTGTAGTCATGATTTCACAGGTGTATACTTATCTCTAAACTCATCAAGTTGTATACATTAAAAATGTACAGCTTTAAAAAATTGGATATTGACAAATTATGACTGTATTTATGGGGCAGAAAGTGATGCTATAATATATGTGCATACTGTGGAATTATTGAATTAAGCTAATTAATATATCCATTACCTCAAATACTTATTACTGATTCTGTTTAAATGAAATATTGACTTTTTTATATCAATCATGCTTTAGTAAATTATGTAAAACAAAAAATTCTGAAGATGTGTCAAACAACACTGTGACTATAGTTAACAATACTGTACTATACACTTAAACATTTGTTAAAAGGGTACATATCATGTTATGTGTTTTCTACCACACTTAAAAAAAAAAAAAGAAAGAAATGTGTGGTTCAGAGTGAAACTGTCTTAGGAGCAATTGTGGTAGCGTATTTTTAAAGCGTGTACTCAGCCACTGTGGCTGAAGGGCAATGAGAGCAGTAAATGAGAGGAGATGAGGCCAGAAAAAGATCCAGAAGCAAGATCCTGTAGGGTTTTATGTCAGCCTTGGGGAGCAGTTTGAATTTTAAGTGTTGGGGAGCCTCTTGAATTGTAATAACAACGAGTTACATTATCTGATGTTTCATTTTATTTTCTTTAGTTCTCCATCCCTTTGTAAATATTTAAGTTAGTTTCAACTCCAAGTTGCCAATTTATTTGGCTTCTCAGAAAGTAGTTTCTAATGGTAAAATGAGAATCACTTGTGCAGTCTAGCTTTTTCTTAAAGAATAGAAAACAGAATTTCTCCTCTGATTTTTACCTAGTTGTACTTAATCTTTCTTGTAGACACAGAAGGGCCTGAAGCAACTCCTATGTTATATTCAAGAAATCATCCAAATTTCGGTCCTTTAATGATCTAAGGAACAGCTGGCTCATTGCAAATGGTCTCTGTGTCATCTCTTTCACAATTGATATTGGCCCATTACTTCACAATTTACACTGAATTAGATGAAGATAAACTTTAAGATCCACAAAATTACCTCCTCCTGTCAGGAAAATTATCTGTAACTTAAAAATAGGCAAAGAGATTACTGGGTGTTTTTTGTTGTTGTTTTTCCAATGCAATTCCAGGCTTGCAATTTTGATATAATTTATATTGATTGGACTATTTTAAAATTATGCAAAAATAAATATATACTTGCTAATTTTTGTCAAGTAGAGATGCAAATAATTTCTTTCTGGTACAACAGATAACATTCAAAGTTATGGTTTTGGGCTCTGCTGGACAAAAACTACATTTGTACATAAGCAAACATCCTAAACCATTTCTTGGTTAAATTTTCTATATATAAAATGGAAAAAATGCAAGACAGCGGACAGGACTGTCTTTCAACTCCAACTTGGAGGGATAGAGCAGGGCATGGAGACCGACATCATGAACTTTATCTCCAAAAACTACCACAGGAACATATCAGGAAAGCCGAGAGAATCCAAAGACACTTTGAAGGTGCTGGGTTGCCACTGCAGGCACCCTGGGACAGCCAAGGAACTGTCAGTCAGCTGCTTTCTCTGCTAGGAAGCTTGTAGCCTGGAGCAAGTTCTCAGCCCTGTTCACTGGCTGCCTGGCAATAAACTTGGTGCTGTTGCAGGGGCACAATGAGAGATCAGCATGTTGGGCTGCATGCTGCACTGTACCTTGGTGAGGCCTGTGGCTGCCAGCTTTCCCCTACATCCTTGGTAACCTGTGTGACACAGCCGAGACAGCCAGAATTCCCTGGGTACATAATTCCATTGGCCTGAGAACCACACCCCCAACCCCAAGAGCAGCTTCAGCAAGTCCTGCCCAGTGAGAGTCTGAGCTCAGACACACCCAACTTTACCCCCACCAGATGGTCCTTCTCTACCCACCCTGGTAGCTGAAGACAAAGGACATAATCTTTTGGGAGCTCTATGGCCATGCCACTGCCTGAAATACCTGAATACTTATCCAAAGCTAACTCTAGGGCAAACTTGTATCCTCCCTATACGATCACAGCTGATGCACTCTTGAAAGCATCACCTCCGGGTTCCAGGTCAACCAATACAAAACCAGCACACTTAAAAAAATGCAAGCAAGGACCCTCAGAGAGTCCACTTCACTCACCTGCTTCCTCCACAAGAGTAGGTTCCAGTGTCCACAGCTGAGAGATCTGAAGATGGATCACATCACAGTACTCTTTAAAGACACTCCCCAGTAAAAGCCAAGAGCCCGGTAGTTACACTGGGTGGATAGATCCTGTAAAGAGATAATAATCACTGCAGTTCAGCTCTCAGGAATTCCCATCCCTAGGGGAAACAGGAGAGTACCACATTACAGGAGCACCCTCGTGGGACAAAAGAATCTGAACAGCAGCACTTGAGTCCCAGACCCTCCCTGTGACATAGTCTACTCAAATGAGAAGGAACCTGGAAAACAGTTCTGGTAATATGACAAAACAAGGTTCTTTAACACCCTCAAAATATCACACTAGCTCACCAGCAATGGATCCAAACCAAGACAAAATCTCTGAAACGCCAGAAAAAGAATTCAGAGGGTAGATTATAAAACCACTCAAGGAGGCAAAAGAGAAATGTGAAGTCCAACTTGAAATAAAATAAAAATAATACAAGATATAAAAGGAAAAATCTCCAGTGAAATAGATAGCATAGATAAAAAACAATCACAACTTTTGGAAATGAAGGACACACTTAAAGAAATGCAAAATGCACAGGAAAGTCTCAGAAATAAAATCTAACAAGTAGAAGAAAGAACTTCAGAGCTTGAAAACAAGACTTTCTAATTAACCCAATGATATGGTTTGTCTGTGTTGCCACCCAAATCTTCATCTTGAATTGTAACTCCCACAATTCCCAGTGTCATGGGAGGAACCTGGTGGAGGGTGATTTGATTATGTTGGCAGGTCTTTCCTGCACTGTTCTTGTGTTAGTCAATGAGTCTCATGAGATCTGATGATTTTAAAAAGGAAAGTTTCCCTGCACAAGCTCTCTTCTCTTGTCTGCCGCCATGTGAGACATGCCTTCCATCTTCCACTATGATTGTGAGGTCTCCCCGGCCACTCGAAACTGTGAGTCCAATAAATCTCTTTCTTGTGTAAATTGCCCAGTTTGTGGTATGTCTTTATCAGCAGCATGAAAATGGACTAATACAGTAGAGTGTGGCACTGCTGAAAAGATACCCCCAAAATGTGGAAGTGACTTTGGAACTGCATAACAAGCAGAGGTTGGAACAGTTAGGAGGACTCAGAAGAAGATGACAGGAAAATGTAGAAAAGTTTAGAAGTCCCTAGAGACTTGTCGAATGGCTTTGACCAAAATGCTGATAATGATATGAACAATAAAATCCAGTCTAAGTTGGTCTCAGATGGAGATGAGGAACTTGTTGGGAACTGGTGCAAAGGTTAACTCTTTTTCTGTTTTAGCAAAGAGACTGGTGGCATTTTGCCGTGGTCCTAGAGATTTGTGAAACTTTGAACTTGAGAGAGATGATTTAGGGTATCTGGCAGAAGAAATTTCTAAGCAGCAATGAGTTCTAGAGGTGATTTGGGTGCTGTTAAAAGCATTTAGTTTTAAAAGAGAAACAGAGCATACAAGTTTGGAAAATTTGCAGCCTGACAATGCAATAGAAAAGAAAAATCCCACTTTCTGCGTAGAAATTCAAGCCAGCTACAGAAATTTGCATAAGTAATGAGGAGTCAAAAGTTAATTACAAAGACAATGAAGAAAATGTCTTCAGGGTACGCCAGAGGCCTTTGTGGCAGCCACTCCCATCACAGACCTGGAGGTTTAGGGGGAAAAAAATGGTTTTGTGGCCTGGGCCCAGGATCCCTCTGCTGTGTAGAGTGTAGAGACTTTGTTCCCTGCATCCCAGCTGCTCTAGCCATGACTAAAAAGGGCCAATGTACAGCTTGGGCTGTTTCTTCAGAGGGTGGAAGCCCCACGTTTTGGCAGCTTTCACATGGTGTTGAGCTTGCAGGTGCACAGAAGTGAAGAACTGAGGTTTGGAAACCTCTGCCTAGATTTCAGAGGATGTATGGAAATGCCTGGATGCTCAGGAAGAAGTTTGCTGCAGGGGTGGGGCCCTCATGGACAACCTCTGGTAGGGCAGTGTAGAAGAGAAATGTAATGTTGGAGCCCCTGCACAGAGTCCCTACTGGGGCACTGCCTAGTGGAGGTGTGAGAAGAGAGCCACCATCCTCTAGATCCACTGACGGCTTGCACTATGCACCTGGAAAAGCCACAGAAACTCAATACCAGCCCATGAAAGCAGCCAGGAGGAGGGCTACACCCTTACACAGGGCCAGAGCTGCCTGAGACCATGGGAACCTACCTCATGCATCAGCATGACCTGGGTGTGAGACATGGAGTCAAATGAGATCATTTTGGAGCTTTAATATTTGACTGCCCTGTTGGTTTTTGTATCTGCATGGGGACTGTAGCCCCTTTGTTTTGGCCAATTTCTCCCATTTGGAATGGTTGTATTTACCCAATGCCTGTACCACCACTGTATCTAGGAAGTAACTAACTTGCTATTGATTTTACAGGCTCATAGGTGGCAGGGACTTGCCTTGTCTCAGATGAGACATTGGACTGTAGACTTTGAGTTAATGCTGAAATGAGTTAAGACTTGGGGGACTATTGGGAAGGCATGATTGGTTTTGAAATGAGAGGGCATGAGATTTGGAAGGGGCCAGGGGTGGAATGATATGGTTTGGCTGTGTCCCCACCCGAATCTCATCTTGAGTTGTAACTCCCACGATTCTCATGTGTTGTGGGAGTAACCTAGTGTTAGGTGATTGAATTATTGGGGTAGTTTTTTGGCACTGTTCTTGTAATAGCGAATGAGTCTCACGAGATCTCATGGTTTTAAAAAGGGGAGTTTCCCTGCACAAACTCTCTTCTCTTGTCTGTCACCATGTGAGACATACCTTTCATCTTCTACCATGATTGTGAGGCCTCCCCAGCTACATGGAACTGTGAGTGCAATACACCTCTTTAAAAAAAAAAAATGCCCAGCATCAGGTATGTCTGTATCAGCAGTGTGAAAATGAACTAATACACCCAATCTGACAAAGGCAGAAAAAAAAGAATAAAGAAAAATAAACAAAGTCTCCAAGAAGTTTGGGATTATGTTAAATGACCAAACCTATGAATAACTGGTTTTTCAAGGAAGAAGAGAAATCTAAAAGTTTGGAAAACATATTTGAGGGAATAATTGATGAAAACTTCCTCAGCCTTGCTAGAGATCTAGACATTGAAATATCAGAAGTTGTAAGAACACCTGGGAAATTGATCACGAAAAGTTGTCAGGTTATCTAAAGTCAAGACAAAGGAAAGAATCTTAAAAGCTGTAAGGCCAAAGCATCAGCTAACCTGTAAAGGAAAAACTACCAGATTAATAGCAGATTTCTCAGTGGAAATGCTACAAGCTAGAAGCATTTAGGGTCCTGTCTTTAGCCTCCTAAGACAAACAATTATCAGCCCAAAATTTTGTATTCACTCAAACAGAGGTGCATAATTGAAGGAAAGATACAGCCTTTTTAGGCAAACAAATGCTGAGAAAAGTAACCACTACCAAGCCAGCACTACAAAAATTGCTGAAAGGAGCTCTAAGTCTTGAAAAAAATCCTCAAAACACCCCAAAATAGAATCTCCTTAAAGTATAAATCTCACTGGTCCTATAAAACTATAACACAATGAAAAACATAAAACAGTGTATTCAGGCAACAAATACCACGATGAATAGATTAGTACTCACATCTGAATACTAACATTGGAGATAAATGGCCTAAACGCTCCACTTAAAAGATGCAGAATGGTGCAGTGAATAAGAAGTCAGTAACCAAGTATCTGGTGTCTTCAAGAGACTCACCTGACACATAAGGACTCACATAAACTTAAGGTAAAGATGTGGAAAAAATATTCCATGCAATGGATGCCAAAAGTGAGCAGCAGTATCTATTCTATATAAGCTGAAACAAACTTTAAACTAACAGCAGTTAAAAAATACAAAGAGGGACATTATATAATGATAAAAGGACCAGTCCAACATGAAAATATCACAGTCCTCAATATATATGCACCTAACAGGGGAGCTTTCAAATTTATAAAGCAATTACTACTAGACCTAAGAAATGAGATAGACAGCAAGAAAATAACAGTGGGGGACTTCAATACTCCACTGACAGCAGTGGACATGTCATCAAAACAGAAAGTCAATAAAGAAACAATAGACTTAAACTATACCTTGGAACAAATGGATGTAACAGATATTTACAGAACATTCTACCCAACAATTGCAGAACATACATTCTTATCCATTAGCACATGAAACTTTCTCCAAGATAGACCATATGATACGCCATAAACCAAGTCTCAACAAATTTAAGAAAATCCGAATTTTATCAAGTGTCTTCTCCTACTACAGAAGAATAAAATTGGAAATCAACTCTAAAAGGAACCCTCAAAACCATGCAAATACATGGAAATTAAATAGCCTGTTCCTGAATGATCCTTGGGTCAACAATGAAATGAAGATGGAAATGAAAAATTCTTTTAAGTGAATGATAATAATGACACAACCAGCGAAATAAAAACAAACCAAACCCAAAACAGCAGAAGTAATAAAAAGTAATTGAGATTAGAGCAGAACTAAATTAAATTGAAAGAAATAAATACAAAAGATAAATTAAACGAAGAGCTGGTTCTTTGAAAAGATAAATATAATAGAATATCAGTGAGATTAACCAAGAAAAGGAGAGAGTAGATCCAAATAAGCTCAATTAGAAACAAAATAAGAGATATTACTACTGATACCACAGAAATACAGATTATTCAAAGCTACCATGAACACCTTTATATGTGCATAAACTGGAAAACCTAGAGGAGATGCATAAATTCCTGAAAACATACAACCCTCCTAGATTAAACCAGGAAAAACTAGAAACTCTGAACAGACCAATAACAAGCAGCAAGATCGAAATGGTAATTAAAATGTTACCAAAAGTCCAGTATCAGAGGGATTCACAGTTGAATTCTATCAGACATTCAAAGAAGAATTGATACCAATCTTATTGACACTATTCCACAAGAGAAAGAACGAAGAAATCCTCCCTATATCATTCTATGAAGCCAGTATCAGCCTAATACCCAAACCAGGAAAGGCCATAACAACAACAAAAACATGACACACCAATATCCCTGACGAGCATAGATGCAAACATTCTCAACAAAATGTGAGGTAACAGAATCCAACAGCATATCAAAAAGATAATCTGCAATTAAGTGGGTTTCATAACAGGGATGTAGGGATGGTTTAACATTCACAAGTCAATAAATGGGATACACCATATAAATAGAATTTTTAAAAAATTCACATGATCATCTCAATAGACACAGAAAAAGCATTTGACAAAATCCAGCATGTCTTTATGATTAAAACGCTCAGCCAAATTGGCATACAAAGGACAAACCTTAATGTAATAAGAGCTGTCTATGACAAACCCACAGCCAACATTATATTAAATGGGGAAAATTTGAAAGCAGTTCCCCTGATAAATGGATCAAGACAAGGATGCACACTTTCACCACTTCTGTGCAATCAGTACTGGAAGTCCTAGCCAAAGCAATCAGACAAGACAAATAAATAAAGGGCTTCCAAATTGGTAAAAGAGGAAGTCAAACTGTTGCTGTTTGCTTATGACATAATTGTATATGCAGACAACCCTAAAGACTCATCCAAAACGACCCTAGAACTTAGGAGGATGAAAGGTAAATAAATACAGCAAAGTTTAAGGATACAAAAATTAATGTACACCAATTAGTAGCTCTGCTATATACCAACAGAGACCAAGCTGAGAATCAAATCAAGAACACAACACCTTTTATAATAACTGCAAAACAAATACTTAGGAATATACTTAACCAAGGAGATGAGAGACCACAACAAGGGAAACTACAAAACACTGCTGAAAGAAATCATAGACAACACAAACAAATGAAAACATTGATGGGTAGAATCAATATTGTGAAAATGACCATACTGCCAAAAGCAATCTACAAATTCAATGCAATGCCCATCAAAATACCACCATCATTCTTCACAGAACTAGAAAAAAAATCCCAAAATGCATATGGAACCAAAAAGAACCCGCATAGCCAATACAAGACTAAGAAAAAAGAACAAATTTGGAGGCATCACATTACCCGACTTCAAACTATATTATAATATCATAGTCAGCATGGTACTGGTATAAAAATAGGCATATACATCAATGGAACAGAATAGAGATCCTAGAAATAAAGCCAAATACTTACAGTCAACTGATCTTCATCAAAGCAAACAAAAACAAAGAGTAGGGAAAGGATACACTATTCAATAATTGGTGCTGGGATAATTGGAAAGCTACATTTAGAAGAATGAAACTGGATACTCATCTGTCACCTTATGCAAAAATCAACTCAGGATGAATCAAAGACTTAAATCTAAGATCTGAAATCATAAATATTCTAGAAGATAACATTGTGAAAACCCTTTTAGACACTGGCTTAGGCAAAGACTTCATGAACAAGTACCCAAAAGCAAATGCAACAAAAACAGGTAAATAGATGTGACTGAATTAAACTAAAAAGCTTCTGCACAACAAAAGAAATAATAAGAATTTATAACCCCTACAGTGGGAGAAATTCTTCACAATCTATACATCTGACCAAGAACAAACATCTACAGTCTACAAGGAACTCAAACTAATCGACAAGAAAAAACCAAACAATCCCTTTAAAAACTGGGCTAAGGACATGAAT